>NC_067247.2:53810316-56662404 GCF_019359855.2 Lolium perenne
CGGTCAAACGGATTCTAAGATACCTTGTTCTCACTCCTACTCTCGGGCTATGGTATCCAAAGGGGTCAACCTTTGAACTCATTGGCTATTCGGATTCCGATTGGGCCGGTGATAAGGTTGACCGGAAGTCTACCTCCGGGGCTTGCCAATTTATTGGCCGGTCATTGGTGAGTTGGTCATCCAAGAAACAAAACTCCACCGCCCTATCCACCGCCGAAGCCGAATACATATTCGCGGCATCTTGTTGCACTCAATTGTTATGGATGAAGCAAACCTTGAAAGACTATGGTGTGTCTCTTGGTACGGTGCCTCTTCTTTGTGACAATGAAAGTGCAATAAAGATCGCCAACAACCCGGTTCAACATTGTCGCACCAAACATATTGACATTCGCCATCACTTCCTACGTGATCATGTTGCAAATAAGGATATTGATCTCACTCATGTGGGAACAACCTACCAATTGGCGGATATTTTCACTAAGCCTTTGGATGAAGCCCGCTTTGTTAACTTGAGAGGAGAACTTGGTATTCTTGATCCTAAAAACTTGGATTTATTAACTTCTTGCACTATATTCTTGCATTTATCTTGCTATCTAGCTTAGAGGTATAGCACATATATATGGGGATAGTCATCCTACCATGTCTTGGTACGATGCATACCTATGTGTGCAACATAAATAGACCCAATGTCATTATATGGACCCAAGCATGTCTCTTCGAGGTCTCATGACATTTGCGCTTTCACATAGGGGAAGTAATCCCCCACCCCTCATTGAGCCTTCATTACAACTTGATTTGAGTATATAAGGCCAAATGATCTTATTGCAAACATCATTTCCAAATGACTTATGATTCTTGATATATACTTCGAATCATGCCCATTGTTGCTATTCACATCTTGTTTGGATTTTCTCTCCTATGGGTATGCCTAGAGAACTTTGTGTTTCCAACCCCATGTCTATGCTCATCTCATCATCATCTATCTATCTATATGTACATGTCATCATCTGAGCACTCACACACATTTACACAAAGCATAGGGGCAAAACGAGGCAAAATTAGACAAATCTGGGCTGGCCGGTTCCTGGCCCGGTTGGACCGGGTTCCTGACCGGATGGTCCGGTTGACCGGGCACCAACCGGGCTCTGGGCCGGATCAGCCGGCGCCTGGTCCGGTTGACCGGGCGCCCGACCGGCCGCGCGGCCTGATATAAATAGGGGAAGGGATACCCCTTGGGGTCATCTTCCCCATTATTCCCCAACCTCCACACCTCCATGGCCGGCGCCCTGCTCACCTCCACCAAGATCTAGCCCTTTCCCACCACAAGAACCCCCCAAACTCTACCAAACCATAGATCGGGCTCTTTGGGACATCTCCACCGAAGGATTTGAGCCCTCTCAAGCTAGTTTGGGAATTTTTGGTGTTCTTGGTTTTCAAGCCTTACCTTGTGTTCTTCTTGTTCTCTTGATCAAGGAGGACAATGTCTTCGGGTAATGTACTCTCCCTTCCTCCCTAATTTCTAGTCCTCTTCACACATTGCTAGTTCTTGACAAGATTTGAGGAGATCTTAGGGTTAGGGTTAGGGTTTGCAAGTCCTCATGCCTTTAGAGTGTCTCACAACACAAAGCACATACTCCACTCTATTGCTATAGTCTATGTTCAAGTTCTTGAGTTTTTGCATGAATTTGTGGTAGAAAATCTGGGCAACTCATTACAACTCGACAGATCCGGTTTGCCGCCCGGTCAACCGGCCCCTCAACCGGCCGGCCCGGCGTGTCGTCCGGTCTGACCGGATTGGCAACTGGCTTGTCCGGTCTGCCGCCCGGTTGGACCGGCCTGTGCGCCGGATCGCCCAGTTTTTCGCACAATCTCATCAATACACTTGAATATATGCTATGCTTTTTGGTTCCTCTCTTATTGATGACATGTACACTTACCCCACTGCTATCCTCGCTCTATTCTCGCATTCACAGGAAGTTGGAGTGGTGAACCACGGGGCACTGTTGCCAAGAGAGGCCGGACTGTTGATCCACCCCGCCGGTCTAGTGGTCGTGTTCCTCCTGCAGCTCATCATACTACTGACACTGGCAGCTCGGAGAGGAGAAGAACCAAGTCAGTGGGTGGTAAGAAGAAGGATAAGCATGCCGCCCAAGATGATGATGAAGAAGTGCCAACCTTCAATCTTGCGGATGCACACCGCGGTGAGTGGCGGGAACTGAGGTTGGTGAATCCATATCACCATGAGCGCCGGACTTACATGGGTGGGGACAAGTTCTTCTGGACCAAGACACAAGCAACCCTATGGTCTGGTTTCTATGATGATCACGACAGTATGAAGAATGGGACTGTTGTGATGCCCAAGGCCATCAATCCTCAGGAGCTTTCCTTGCATCAAGCCACAAAGTACCGCTTTGTGGTTGACACCTTGAAGGGACTGGGCCTATATGACCTTGTGATCCTCAAGCCTGATGATTCACAAGAAGATCCCACCTACTGTCCTCTGCTAGTCCGTCAGTTCCATTGCACTGTCTACTTTCATGAAGATGAAGACCGCACCATGACTTGGATGACTGGCAAGGAGAAGTACTCCTGCACCTACAGACAGTTCTGTGCGGCCTTGGGTTGTGGTGGTGACCGTGCTCCAGGGTACAAGATCCACTCTCGGTCTAAGATGACTAGAGGTGACATTTCCTTTTGCTACCCCACTAACCCAACTGCTGCACCTCCCACCATCTCCGGGATGTACTATTCATACCTTGTCCTTGCCAAGCTATTCCGTGAGAACCTCATCAGCAAGTCTGGAGATTCTAGTGAAGTCAGGAACTATCACCTGAACCTGATGTACTATTGCAACCCTGCCAAGATAAGGAAGATCGATGGGTGTGATCTTATTTACTGTGAAATCAAGCGTGCAGTGATGGACCGCATGACTCCAAACTATGCTCAGTATATTCAGCGGCTCATCAACACCATTGTTCCTGCTCCTCTCAACGTTTTTGGTGAAAAGGTCATCATGGAACCATTCAGATTCCCTACTCCGGATGGTCGCATAGAAGTCCCTTCCATGATGTCCACCGTTGAGCACCGTTCCAAGGAACAACATGATCCTGCAGCAGGACCCAGTCACACTCGGCGCTCTCAGCGTGGTGCCGCTCGCTTCTTCACCAGCATGTGGCAGATGTGCAAGAACACCAATGATGTTGCACATCAGAGTTTTGCCATTAACCAGGAGACACGGAGGAGACAGTGTGAGTTCATGGCTGCACAGAATGCTCCTGTTCCTCCTTCTGGCCCTGAGATGGAGCCTGTGGTTGCACCAGCTTGGGAGATGCCTCCCATTACTGATGAGATAATCCAGAACTTTGACTTCTCCATGTATGCTCATGGTGGCCCTCCTCCTCGGACTGCTCGTGCTCCTTCCCCTCCTGCTGATGATGATGAGGAGGATGACCGTGGTGCGTCTGCGCGCGATGATGCCGAGAGCTCCTACTCAACCGGGCATCAGTTCTATTGATGGGTGCGGTAGCTTCTCTCCTCTTTTCTTCGCCTTTTTGGTGTCCCGATGCCAAAGGGGGAGAAGAGAGTAGAGTCTAGGACCACGGGGTTCCTTGATTATCACAAGCCATGGGAGTTGCTTTATTTGGATCTTATATGGCTTGTGCTTATTTGTTTCGATTTCTCGAGAATCATTTGCTACTTTGAATAATTTGTGTATGGACGTGTATGGACGACTATGTGTGTGCTTATTCACTCTATTAGGATAATCATGTTTTATGCTTATATATATCTTGATATACTTGTCCATACCATGCTTGTTTCCTAAAGATATTGGGGGAGCTTCTCATGTTACACATATGGTGCACTTTGCATTCAAACGCAAATTCTCCAAGTGCACACATTATGGGGGAGCTGTCATAATATCTTATATGGAATCAAGGTTTAGAGCTTATCATAATATCTATATGTGACTCTAGCTCGGTTTGTCATCGTATACCAAAAAGGGGGAGATTGTAAGGGTATTTTACCCTTATCCATTATTTTGGTAACAATGACACCGTGCTAGAGTATTTGACCTAATACGTTTATCAGGATTATCTCAGGTATTAGGCAATGAGGCATAAATGGTGTATCAAAGGAACAAGAAGGCTAAAGGAGACCCCCCACTTCAACAACAATCGAAAAGGGGTCTACAGAAGAAATCCGGTCGGTCACCCGATTGGACCGGGCCACAGACCGGCTGGTCCGGCGCACGGTCCGGTCGACCGGGCGCCAACCAGGCGCCAACCGGGCTGCAAACCAACGCTGAAGAATCCGGTTTGCCGCCGGGTCAGCCGGCCTCCAGACCGGCGAGTCTGGCGTACGGTCCGGTCGACCGAGCGCCAACCGGGCGCCAACCGGGCGCCAACCGGAGGAGCCCCTGGACGAAGAAAAGGAGGATCCGGCCCAGCATCCGGTCACAACCGGCTGGTCCGGTCACTGGTCCGGTCGGACCGGACGACAGACCGGACAGTCCGGTCACTGGTCCGGTTGACCGGGTTTGATGAGAAGAAAGCTAAGGTGGCAAGTGACCAACGGCCATATTTCGAAGTACACTATAAATAGGCCTTCTCCTACCTCAGAACATTTAGGCACTACATTACAAGCTGTTCTTGAGCTCTCTCTCTCTTACTCCATTTCTAGAAACACCAAAAGCCTCCGATCTGCCTCCTCCTCCACCCAAACTCAAATCCCTCCGGGGAATCACTAGAGGAGGACCCGATCTACTGTTCTACCAAGCCAAATCTCATTCCCCCTTGTATTCATCGAGAAGCTTGCTTCCTAGGGTTCCTTGGAAACCCTAGGTGGGCAAGAGGAGTCCGGAAACATCCGGGCTGTGGATTTGCTCCGGGCAAGATTGTGAAGGTTTGGAGGCTACCTCAAAGTCTACCACAAGTGAGTGAGCTATTCCTTCGTGGGATAGGCTCCGGAGAATAGGGTGAGCCTTCGTGAAGTGGGGAATCCTTCGTGGGACCTCCACCCCTCCAAACGTGACGTACCTTCTTGCAAAGGAAGGGAACACGGGAATACATCCTCGTCTCCGCGTGCTATCGGTTATCTCTAACCAAACTCCTTACTTGTGATTTAAACTGCCTGAGAGAGCCTTCGTGCTCGAGTTAGTTGTATCCTCATATAGGTTGCTTCACCTAGTTTGCATTAGGCTCACCTTTATATTCCGCAAAGCCTAATATTGCAAAGAAAGAATTAAAATTTGTAGAAACCTATTCACCCCCCCCTCTAGGTTTACCATCTCTATACTTTCACATACCCCATCCTCTGTTAACAACCTGGTTAGCCATTTACCGAGCAAAGCCATGTTCTTAACTTCAAGATCGTGAACACCAAGTCCACCTTGATCTTTTGGACGACATACAACACTCCATTTAGTTAACCGCTATTTTTTCTTCTCACTATCCCCTTGCCAAAAGAATCTTGATCGGAAATAGTCCAATCTATGCAAGACTCCTTTGGTAACTGGAAGAAAGAAATCGTATACAGTACCATGTTTACGAGTACCGAATTAATGATAACTAATCTTCCACCAAGGGATAGTAATTTACCTTTCTAACTAGTAAGACGTTTTTTGAAGTCTTTCTTCAACAATTTTTCATTCAGCCAAAGTGAGTCTCCGATAGTAAATCGGAATGCCCAGGTAGCTAATTGGAAAAGAACCAATCCCACAGCCAAATAATTCAGCATATGAGTTGGCTTCATCGACGGCTTCACTGAAGCAAAACAATTCGCTCTTGTGGAAATTAATCTTAAAACCGGACAACTGCTCGAATGCTGAAAGAATTAATTTCAGATTTCGTATATTTTCCAAGTCATGATCCATAAATAGAATTGTGTCATCGGCGTACTAAAGGATGGATAAGCCGCCATCAACTAAGTGGGGGACTACACCTTCAATTTGACCATCGATCTTAGCGCGCTCTATAATAATTGCAAGCATATCCGCCACAATGTTAAATAACATTGGGGATAGTGGATCACCTTGCCTCAACCCTTTTCTGGTCTGAAAGTATTTACCAATGTCATCATTGACTTTAATGGCAACACTCCCACGAAAAACAAAGTTATTAATTAGAGCATGTCAATCCTCAGAAAAACCTTTCATTCTAAGGGTCTGTTGAAGAAAGGACCACTTGACTTTATCATAGGCTTTTTCAAAGTCGATCTTGAGGATTACCCCATTCAACTTTTTTACGATGCATCTCATGAATTGTCTCATGTAAGGTTACCACCCCATCTAGGATGTTTCTACCTTGCATGAAAGCAGTTTGAGAGGGACGCACCACTTTATCTGCCACTGAATTTAGTCAAATAGTAGCAACTTTTATGAATATCTTGAAACAAACATTTAGAAGGCATATTGGTCTGTATTGCTGAATCCGTTCCGCATCAGTAACCTTTGTAGAAGAATAATTTCAGCAAAAATGGTACGGAACAGATCCAGTTGGCCATTATGAAGTTCGGCAAACAGGTCCAATAGATCAATTTTAATAATGTCCTAAAAGGTTCGGTAGAATTCAGCCGGGAAACCATCGGCCCCTGGCGCCTTGTTGTGTTCCATTTGAAATACTGATTTTCTTATCTCCTCCTCGGAATAAGGCGAAGTAAGAATGGTGTTTTCCTCAGGAGACACTTGGTGGATATCATCAATCCTAGATTCATCCATGGATACATCAGAATCCTCCGGGGCACCAAAGAGACTTTTATAGTAAGAAGTAATATAGGACTTTAATTGCTCGTGACCTTCGATCAGACCCTCATCTTGAACCAGAGAGTGAATGAGTTCCTTTCTATGGCGGCCATTGGCCACACTATGAAAGTATCTCGTATTCGAATCTCCTTCTAACATGAACTTGGATTTAGATCTCTGGTACAATTTGAGTTCCTCCTCTCGAAGTAATCCGACCAACTTTGCATTGTATTGACTTTTAATTTCAATCTCATGCGTTGTTAGTGGATGTACTTCAGCAAGAGCCTCTAAATCATCAATACATGATGATAGAGCGAGTTTCTCTTTTTTGAGTTGTCCCGCCATTTGCCTAGCCCACCCTCCAAGGTATCTACGCATGGAGCGTAATTTATTATTCCACCTTTGGATTGGAGTGCTTCCAGCAACAGGTTTGTCCCAAATTAATTTAATCATATCCGAAAAGCCATCGCGATTAAGCCATCCAAGTTCAAATTTGAACGGACGTCTACGGGGCGGCAAGGGTGTACCAGTAGATAATAGAATTGGGACGTGATTTGACAAAGCTTCAATCCGAGGAAGAACCCGTACTGATACTAGAGGGAATTTAAATTCCCAATCTGAGTCCATCAATACTCGATCCACCTTCTCGTAAGTAGGCTCGGGGAGACTATTCGCCCATGTGAATTGTCTCCCACCCATTGAAACCTCTCTCAAATCCAAGCTGTCAATGACATCGTTGAATAAGAAAGGCCAGTGGGTGTCAAATCTGCCCCTACTCTTCTTATGAGGGTATCTCAGCAAATTAAAATCCCCGCCTATGATGATAGGGTGCGGATTATCCTTCGCTAGATTAACCAACTCCCGAAGAAAATCAGGTTTATGAACATCCTGGGTAGCACCATATACAGACACCAAACTCCATATGAAATTATCGGACTTATTCCGGATGTGAAGCTTAATATGAAAGTCACCTCCAGAATTATCCAAAATCCATGGTTGTAGTTCGAATGACAACTAATAGGCCACCAGAACGCCCCCGAGGTGGACGGGATACCCAAGCAAAGTCTTCCCCGCCTGACAGGCGATTTAGAAAACTTGTTGAATAGTTCCGGTTGCCCGTCTCGGAGATAGCAAAAAAATCTAAAACATGTTCTCTAATGCTTTCAGCGATGTGTAAGTGTTTAGCCAAGTCTTTCAGACCTCTGCTATTCTCAAACATGCCATTCATTTGAAAACAATTGGAGATTTAGTCACTTTAGCCTTTTTATTAGGCCATGCATTACGCTTAATGGATGAAAGTCTTGATTGACGCTCAGCCGCTTGTAATTCAATACAAGAGCCCAGAGCGGTGTCATCTAGACCAACCTCCGACACCTATCCAACAAGGTGTGAAAGAAGTTGTCCGTCTAAGACGGCGTACGCTTCCTCCTCATCCTCGTCAGAAAAAGAGGTATCCGACTTACTCGAAAGCGTAGGAGTAAATTTGAGCCTATCAAACTCCATACGTCTCAGAGCATTAGCCGAAACAACAATAGAAGTAATAGAAGAACCCAACGAAAGCCCCACATTATGCAACTTAGAAGCCATAAGTGGTGTTGGGAAAGATAAAAAAGACTTTGAATTATTAACAGTACCTGAAAATTCAAGGTTTGACTCCGCCTTGTGACGCATGGCCTTTACCATGGAGTCTTCATCCATCACCATCGCCCCATCTATGCTGACCCCATGTCGAGTACTTCGACGAATGGGGGCGACCGTGGAGGCGCCCGAGGTCCGCGAAGTGACTGCAGCCCTAGGGGAGGTGGTAGACGAAGTAGACCCTTCCATAGCAGGCTCCACGCGAGGGGGTCTAGCCGCGCCCCCAGATGGAGGAGGTGACGCCACGTCGACGTCCAAGCCCAAGGCCGCACTAGGCGGCGCCCGCTGGCTCACTGATACGTCCAAAACGTATCTAGTTTCCCGAACACTTTTGCTATTGTTTTGCCTCTAATTTGTGTGTTTTGGATACAACTAACACGGACTAACGCTGTTTTCAGCAGAATTGCTCTGGTGTCTTGTTTTTGTGCAGAAATTCAACTTTCAGGAAAATCCCCGGAATTTATGTCGAAGGGCTTGTTTTTCCAGAAGATTCACGGAGCCAGAAGAGCAGGCCTGGGGGAGGCCCAGGGCCCCCCCACACTAGGCCGGCGCAGCCTGGAGGGGGGCGCGCCGCCCTAGCGTGAGGCCGCCTCGGCTAGCCTATGACGCCCCCCTCTGGACTATTTAAGGGTTTCGATCTAAAAACGCGAGACGGGAAGTCGAAGTCGCCAGAAACCATCCAGAGCGCCGCCACCATCACGAAACTCCGTCTCGGGACCAGAAACTCCGTTCTGGCACTCCGCCGGGATGGGGAATTGGAGGAGATCATCGCCATCATCACCACCGACGCCTCTCCATCGATCAGCCATGTTTCCCCCATCCATGTGTGAGTAATTCCCCCGCTGTAGGCTGAAAGGGATGGTAGGGATTGGATGAGATTGGTCATGTAATAGCATAAGATTGTTAGGGCATAGTGCCTAGTGTCCGTAATTGGTACTTTGATGATATTGTTGCAACTTGTTATGCTTAATGCTTGTCACTAGGGCCCGAGTGCCATGATCTCAGATCTGAACATGTTATTGTTTCATGATGATATGCATTGTTTTATGATCTTACCAGCAAGTTGTATACACATGTCGCTGTCCGGAACCCGAGGCCCCAAAGTGACAGAAATTGGGACAACCGGAGGGGAAGGCAGTAATGTGAGGATCACATGTGTTCATGGAGTGTTAATGCTTTGCTCCGGTGCTCTATTAAAAGGAGTACCTTAATTTCCAGTAGATTCCCTAGAGGCCCGGCTACCACCGGCTGGTAGGACAAAAGATGTTGTGCAAGTTTCTCATTGCGAGCACGTACGACTAAATATGGAACACATGCCTATGGATTGTTTAGTACTTGGACACCGTTTTATTACTATCTGCAAATGCCCTGCTTTGATTGTTACATGAGTTTCTCTCATCCATGCAACGCCCGTCATCCATCCCTCTGCCTACATTATTTTAATCCTGTTGTTTACTATAATCACTACTGCTGTCTTTATTACACAGCTGCTGTTATTTCACCACTGCTACTACTATAAAACTGTTACTACTGATAAACTCTTGCGAGCAAGTCTGTTTCCAGGTGCAGCTGAATTGACAACTCCGCTGTTAAGGCTTTCAAGTATTCTTTGTCTCCCCTTGTGTCGAATCAATAAATTGGGTTTTACTTCCCGCGAAGACTGTTGCGATCCCCTATACTTGTGGGTCATCAAGACTATTTTCTGGCGCCGTTGCCGGGGAGCATAGCTTTATTTGGAAGTTCACTTGGATTGATATTGTTCGCTGCAAATTCTCCATCATGGGTAAATCTCGCGATCCTAAAGTCGCCATATTACCATCCACTACAAGAAAAGGTACAACTCTGAGTACCTCTGCTGCTCTTGATTCACCATCTGTGATAAGTCAACTTGTTTCACCACCTCAAGCTTCACTTGCTGGTACTTCTGCTGAATCTGAAAACTCTTATAATATTGATGATGCTTCTGTTGTGCTTGATGATAGTGGTTCATTGGGATCTTTTCTAGATGCTACAATTGCTAGGTCTAGACAAATTGAAAATGCTGAAACTCGTAATGAAAATACTGCTACACCTGTTAATTCACCTGAGTTTGAATACTCTAGTGATGATCCTGATGAGGATTATGTGGAACTTGATGATGATTTTATTGATAGATGCAATGCTACTATTGATGCAAGAAAAATTAAAAAGTTCCTTGCACAACATACTGTTAGATATAAAATGTCTCCTGATCCTAAATTTTCTACATCTCCTATAAACATTAAGGATAAGGATTATGATTTTTCTCTTGATCTATCTCATATAGCTATTGTTGAGAAAACACCCTTTTTTGGTACTGAAAAAGAAAGTGCTGTAGAACACATGAATGAACTTTCTACTTTGAGTAGCTTGTTTTCTGATGATGTCAAGATGCATACTTATTTCGTTGCTAAAAATTTTCCTTTCTCATTAAAGGATGATGCTAAAACTTGGTATAATAGTTTGCCTCCTGGTTCTATTGATAGTCCATGTGGTTTGCTTGATGTTTTCTTTCGGAAATACTTTCCTGCTAGTGCTCAACATATTGCTTTGCAGAAAATTTATAGCTTTGACCAGGAAGATGGAGAGAAATTGTCTGAAGTGTGGGCAAGATTTTGTTCTCTTATCAGAGCTCGACCTGGACATGATCTGGAAAAGCATGATTTACTTGATATATTTTATAGTGGACTAGCCATTGAGTCTAAGGCATATTTGGATAGTTGTGCTGGTTGTGTTTTCAGGAAAAGAACTCCAGACGAAGCTGAAGAATTATTGGCTAAAATAGGCCGGAATCATGATGATTGGACTACACCTGAACCTGCCCCGACGCCGATATTGAAGAAAAGGGGTTTGATTAAATTAAATGATGAAGATATGAGGGAAGCCAAGAAATCTATTAAGGAGAAAGGTATTAAATCTGAAGATGTAAAGAACTTACCTCCCATAGAAGATTTATGCGAGATAATTCCCCCTTCATCCATGATTGAGGTAAATTCTCTTCAACGCTTTACTAGGGAAGATATTCCGTATTCAAAACCTCCTGCTCAATGCTTAGATGAGTTTGATAATTATATTGTTAAGCAAGAAAATTTCAATATGAGAGTAGAGAATCATTTAATGGAAAATTCTCAAGCTATTAGTAATTTGCATGATATTGTGGAGAGAACCTCCAATGATGTTAAGATGCTTGTTAAACATTTTCATATGATTCAAACTCAAATTGATCAACTCACTAAAGTGCAAAATGACTTATTAAAAAATAGTTCTAACGAAAAACATGCTTATGAAGTAACAACTAGAGGCGGTGTTTCCACCCAGGATCCTCTATATCATGAGGGGCATCCCAAAAGAGTTGAACAAGATTCTCAACAAATTGAAACTAGTGCTCCTTCTAAGAAAAAGAAGAAGAAACATAAAAATGTGTTAGAATCCTCTGAACCTGTTAATGATCCTAATAGTATTTCTATTTCCGATGCTGAAACTGAAAGTGGTAATGAACATGATAAAGATAATGATAAGAATGATGCTTCTGATAAAGAAGAGGTTGAAGATGAACCTGAAAAGCATGCTAAAAATAAAAAGTATACTAAAGAAGATTTTATTGCTAAGAAACATGGTAATGAAAGGGAACCGTGGGTTCAAAAGCAAATGCCTTTTCCTGCTAAGAAACTAAAATCAAAGGAAGAAGAACACTATAATAAATTTTGTGATTGGATGAAACCTTTATTCTTACAAATCCCTTTGACTAATGCTATTAAATTGCCTCCTTATTCAAAGTATATGAAAGATATTGTCTCTAATAAAAGGAAAATTCCTAATGAGGAGATTTCCACTATGCTTGCTAATTACTCTTTCAATGGTAAAGTTCCAAAGAAGCTGGGCGACCCAGGTATACCGACTATTCCTTGTTCTATCAAGAATAATTATGTTAGAACTGCTCTATGTGATTTGGGAGCAGGTGTTAGTGTTATGCCTTTTTCTCTATATAAGAGACTTTATTTAGATAAGTTGATACCGACTGATATATCATTGCAAATGGCTGATAAATCTACTGCTATTCCTGTTGGTATATGTCAGGATGTTCCTGTTCAAGTTACTAATAACTGCTTGATATTAACTGATTTTGTTGTGTTGAAAATGCCTGAAGATGATAATATGTCTATTATTCTTGGGAGACCTTTTCTTAACACCGCAGGGGCTGTTATTGATTGCAATAAAGGAAAAATTACTTTCAATGTTGATGACAAGGAGCATACCGTTTATTTCCCCAAGAGGATTGATAAAGTATGTGGAGTTAACACAATTTCTAATCTGAGAACTATCAAAGTGGGAGTTATTGATTGTCCTATATATGAGCCCAAAGAAGGATATCAAAATATTATGATTGGATCCATATCAATACAATTTAAGGTAACATGATTGATTTGAGGTTTATTTCTTCTTATGCTATGTAAAATTTATTTGGTGACAAGACTTGATCAACCTTGTTAACAAGTACATTTTATATGCATAGAAGAGCTAAACAACATTTCTTTCTTTCTCCACACTTGTTTACTTTCTGTAGCACTACTTGTTTTGCAAGATGCTTTAGTTTTCATGTGAGCATCATTAAAATCTTCTGCGCCTAGCTGAAGGGCGTTAAAGAAAAGCGCTTATGGGAGACAACCCATTATTTTATTACAGAAATTTTTATATTTGAGTTAAGGTTCTTGTTACTACTGTAGCAATACCTCTGTATCTTTACTTTATTGCATTATTGTGCCAAGTAAAGTCTCTAATAGAAAGTTGATGCTAGATTTGGATTTCTGCGCAGAAACAGATTTTTAGCTGTCACAAATTTGAGTTTTTCTCTCTGTAGGAGAATCTAACAATTCTGTAAAAATTCACGCGTGATCCTCAGATATGTACGCAACTTTAATTAGTTTTGAGTTTTCTGATTTGAGCAACGGAAGTACCTCGAAAAAATTCGTCTTTACTGACTCTCCTATTTTGGCAGATTATGTCTCTGTTTTTTGCATTGTCTCTTGTGGACTTTAATTAAGGCTTTCTAGACGTGGAGAGCTGTAGCTAATGTTTTATTGAGTTCTTGCAATGTGTCACTACAGGACTAAAGTGGATTAAAGTTTTTTAGTACTAACCCCTCTAATAAAGTTTATGAGAAGTTTGGTGTGGCAGAATTTTTCAAGGGTCAAGAGAGAAGGGTGATATAATGTGATCAAGAAGAGTGAAAAGCCTAAGCTTGGGGGGAGGTATACCGGCATCACTCATTCTTTGCATATTATAGTTGCTGGATACTTGTATATACTTGTTTAATTTCTTTAAGTGGTTTTCTAATAAGAGGGAGATGATATTTGGGGAAGTGCTGCCTGAAAACAGATTCTGGACTGATACCAAAAAAATTCTCAAAAACAGCCACAACGTTATTGTGCGAAGCCAATTTTTGTGCATGTTCCCCAGGTTGTTATCTAAATTTCATTAGTTGAACACTTTTCGAGCTGGGCAGCGGAAGAATTTCTTAGAAATTGATTACTGTACTGCTGTCAAGTTTGACGAATTCCTGCTGCTTTGTGTTTATGTGACTCTTCTAGTTTTCATTTTCTTGTTTTTGCTTTGTTTCTTTCCTAAAACACAAAAAGACCAAAAATATTTCTGTTGTTTCTCTTCACCATTTGCTTATTTTGGTTTTTTGCTTTTATTTTGCTTTATTTGCTATCGATGGTTTGCTATAAGAAAATCCAAAAAGATTTTGCTTTGCTTGTTTGCTTCCTTTTGTTCTTGTTTCTAATTCGAAAACACCAAAAATATTTGCCGTTCTTCTTTGTTTTTGTAAAGTTCATTATGGAGTTCAATGGTCTTCGGTGGCTGGAGCATGGTTTTCATTCCATATTATTCAAGCTACACAAGTGAAAGGCAATAATGACGATCTACGACAATTCGACTGTGGTGAGAGGCTGGTATGAACTCTATTTGTTTTCATTTTTGTACATATACTCATCCATGTAAGCATGCTTAGTTGGTTCATGTGAGGTATATATCATTTAAGAAAGTCTAGTAGTTCACGATCTCTCATGTTTAGCTCCAGTTTATTAATATGAGTAGCATGTCATAGATATTTGCTTGCATTGTTTTATTCATAAATAGGTATGACATTGTGGTATCCTCCTCTGAATAATTCATTCGAATCGACTTGGCACATGCTCACGCATGCATATGACTGAACAAAAGTCAATTAAGCCTCGATGATTTACTTTGCCTCAGAGTTCTTGTATCACTTTTATGCCTCCGTTAATTTATTTTGCCGCAAACATGATTATGACAGTGACTGCTCTCTTGATTGTCGCTCCCCAGTCTATTGCTAGCCTTCACTTGTACTAAGCGGGAATGCTGCTCGTGCTTCCAATCCCCTGAAAACCAAGTTATTCCAAAGTGTCCACCATAAATACCTATGCATGGCATTTCAAACCATTCCAAGTAAATTCTCATGCGCTACGTTTAAACCTTTAAAATGCTTCTCAATTTGTGTCAATGTTTTATAGCTCATGAGGAAGTATGTGGTGTTTATCTTTCAACCTTGTCATTTACTTTTGACAGACTTTCATAATAAGAGCTGGCAACGGGGTTCCCAGCCCCAATTAATCAAACTTCATTCTCTTCACATGCTCGCTGATACGTCCAAAACGTATCTACTTTCCCGAACACTTTTGCTATTGTTTTGCCTCTAATTTGTGTGTTTTGGATACAACTAACACGGACTAACGCTGTTTTCAGCAGAATTGTTCTGGTGTCTTGTTTTTGTGCAGAAATTCAACTTTCAGGAAAATCCCCGGAATTTATGTTGAAGGGCTTGTTTTTCCAGAAGATTCACGGAGCCAGAAGGGCAAGCCTGGGGGAGGCCCAGGGCCCCCACATACTAGGCCAACGCGGCCTGGAGGGGGGCGCGCCGCCCTAGCCTGAGGCCGCCTCGGCCAGCCTCTGATGCCCCCTCTGGACTATTTAAGGGTTTCGATCTAAAAACGCGAGACGGGAAGTCGAAGTCGCCAGAAACCATCCAGAACGCCGCCACCATCGCGAAACTCCGTCTCGGGACCAGAAACTCCGTTATGGCACTCCGCCGGGACGGGGAATTGGAGGAGATCATCGCCATCATCACCACCGACGCCTCTCCATCGACCAACCATGTTTCCCCCATCCATGTGTGAGTAATTCCCCGCTGTATGCTGAAGGGGATGGTAGGGATTGGATGAGATTGGTCATGTAATAGCATAAGATTGTCAGGGCATAGTGCCTAGTGTTCGTAATTGGTACTTTGATGATATTGTTGCAACTTGTTATGCTTAATGCTTGTCACTAGGGCCCGAGTGCCATGATCTCAGATCTGAACATGTTATTGTTTCATGATGATATGCATTGTTTTATGATCTTACCAGCAAGTTGTATACACATGTCGCTGTCCGGAACCCGAGGCCCCAAAGTGACAGAAATTGGGACAACCGGAGGGGAAGGCAGTGATGTGAGGATCACATGTGTTCACGGAGTGTTAATGCTTTGCTCCGGTGCTCTATTAAAAGGAGTACCTTAATTTCCAGTAGATTCCCTAGAGGCCCGGCTGCCACCGACTGGTAGGACAAAAGATGTTGTGCAAGTTTCTCATTGCGAGCACGTACGACTAAATATGGAACACATGTCTATGGATTGTTTAGTACTTGGACACCGTTTTATTACTATCTGCAAATACCCTGCTTTGATTGTTACATGAGTTTCTCTCATCCATGCAACGCCCGTCATCCATCCCTGTGCCTACAGTATTTTAATCCTGCTGTTTACTATAATCACTACTGCTGTCTTTATTACACTGCTGCTGTTATTTCACCACTGCTACTGCTATAAAACTGTTACTACTGATAAACTCTTGCGAGCAAGTCTGTTTCCAGGTGCAGCTGAATTGACAACTCCGCCGTTAAGGCTTTCAAGTATTCTTTGTCTCCCCTTGTGTCGAATCAATAAATTGGGTTTTACTTCCCGCGAAGACTGTTGCGATCCCGATACTTGTGGGTCATCACTCGCCAGGCGGGACGGCGGAGTGGGCGACACCCCCGCTACCGCAGCAACAACGGAAGGGGGGCTGGCCGAACCAGCCCCGTCGGGCCCAAGCGGTGAAGATGCCGGTTGTTGGGGCAGTGCCGGTGAAGAGCCCCCACGAGCGGCGGAAGGAGGAGTAGCCGGCACCTTGGCCTCCCCCCGGCAAGGTGCAGGTGAAGATGCCCGAGGGAGTAAGGGCGAAGAAGACCCCCCTCGCGGCATCACCTCTCCCGCACCCGACCGAACAACAGGCTGCATGAGACCCTCTCCGTCATGCGCTCCCTCGCAAGCAGCCATGGCAGCCGCATCCCGCCTCGCCGCCGCAGGAGTAGTACGGGCGAGAGTACAAACCCGACCTCTGGCTGGCCTGTCCGAGCGGTGACTAGAAGATAAAGCAGAACCCTAACATGCTGCATCAAGAGCCAAACGCAAATCATCCGCCGACACACGAGGAGTAGCCGCTGCAGAAGGCGAAGCCTCCAAAGAAGGGCTAACTGCCCTCAACCTGTTCACCGCAATGACTTTGTTGGAGGCATTGTTTTGAGAGCGGGGACTATCTTCAGGGTGAAAACCTAAGATCTTTGATCGGGCGACGACGGCGCTGGTGCACTGTTTCCTTCTTAGAGGCATCGCTTTTGGAGAGTCTGTATTTCAGGTGTTGTCTTGGTAGGATGTATTGATGTTGCTAGGCCTAGAATGCTGTAGCGGGACTTTTGTTTCTTAGTTTTCTTTTTTCCTTTTGTTGGCTTGATACGTCTCCGACGTATCGATAATTTCTTATGTTCCATGCCACATTATTGATGATATCTACATGTTTTATGCACACTTTATGTCATATTCGTGCATTTTCTGGAACTAACCTATTGACGAGATGCCGAAGTGCCAGTTCCTGTTTTCTGCTGTTTTTGGTTTCAGAAATCCTAGTAAGGAAATATTCTCGGAATCGGACGAAATCAACGCCGAAGATCTTAGAATCCCCGGAAGCATCCAGAACACCCGAGAGTCGCCAGAGTGGACCCACAGGGGGCCCAGATGATAGGCCAGCGCGGCCCAGGCCCTGGCCGCGCCGCCTTATGGTGTCGTCGCCTCGTTGACCTTCTAACGCCGCCTCTTCGCCTATTTAAGCCCCCTCGACCTAAAACCTCGAGACGGAAAAGCCACGGTACGAGAAACCTTCCAGAGCCGCCGCCATCGCGAAGCCAAGATCTGGGGGACAGGACTCTCTGTTCCGGCACGCCGCCGGGACGGGGAAGTGCCCCCGGAAGGCTCCTCCATCGACATCACCGCCATCTCCATCAACGCTGCTGTCTCCCATGCGGAGGGAGTAGTTCTCTATCGAGGCTCGGGGCTGTACCGGTAGCTATGTGGTTCATCTCTCTCCTATGTACTTCAATACAATAATCTCATGAGCTGCCTTACATGATTGAGATTCATATGATGATGCTTGTAATCTAGATGTCGTTATGCTAGTCAAGTGAATTTTACTTATGTGATCTCCGGAGACTCCTTGTCCCACGTGTGTAAAGGTGACAGTGTGTGCACCGTGTGGGTCTCTTAGGCTATATTTCACAGAATACTTATTCACTGTTATGAATGGCATAGTGAAGTGCTTATTTATATCTCTTTATGATTGCAATGTGTTTTGTATCACAATTTATCTGTGTGCTACTCTAGTGATGTTATTAAAGTAGTTTTATTCCTCCTGCACGGTGTAATGGTGACAGTGTGTACACCGTGTTAGTACTTGGCGTAGGCTATGATTATGATCTCTTGTAGATTATGAAGTTAACTATTGCTATGATGGTATTGATGTGATCTATGCCTCCTTTCGTAGCGTGAAGGTGACAGTGTGCATGCTACGTTAGTACTTGGTTTAGTTGTGTTGATCTGTCATGCACTCTAAGGTTATTTAAATATGAACATTGAATTGTGGAGCTTGTTAACTCCGGCATTGAGGGTTCGTGTAATCCTACGCAATGGTGTTCATCATCCAACAAGAGAGTGTAGAGTATGCATTTATCTATTCTGTTATGTGATCAAAGTTGAGAGTGTCCACTAGTGAAAGTATGATCCATAGGCCTTGTTCCTAAATACTGCTATCGCTGCTTGTTTACTGTTTTACTATATCTGTACTGCCTGCAATATTACCACCATCAACTACACGCCAGCAAGCACTTTTCTGGCACCGTTACTACTGCTCATACTTATCCACACCACCTATATTTCACTATCTCTTCGCCGAACTAGTGCACCTATTAGGTGTGTTGGGGACACAAGAGACTTCTTGCTTTGTGGTTGCAGGGTTGCATGAGAGGGATATCTTTGACCTCTTCCTCCCTGAGATCGATAAACCTTGGGTGATCCACTTAAGGGAAACTTGATGCTGTTCTACAAACCTCTGCTCTTGGAGGCCCAACACTGTCTACAAGAATAGAAGCACCCGTAGACATCAAGCTATTTTCTGGCGCCGTTGCCGGGGAGGAAAGGTAAAAGGCACTCATACTCCGGTTCCTGTGTAACAAGATTTTCTAGCGCCATTGTGTTTGCGCTCGAAGCTATTTCCTTTAGATCCTGCAATTGCAACTTTTTGTTTCTTGTTTACACTAGTTAGGCATAATGGAAAACAACAAAAATATGAGAGATCTTTATGAACTTTATCTTGAATTAGGACATGATGTGTTTGAAGAGAGAATTAAAAAACCCATGGAACTTTATATGCTTGCTAATGGGAATGTTATTAATATGAATGCTTTGAACACTATTGTTGCTAATGCTATGGAAAATTCTAAGCTTGGGGAAGCTGGTTTTGATGATCATGATCTTTTTAGTCCCCCAAGCATTGAGGAGAAAATTTACTTTGATGATACTTTGCCTCCTATTTATGATGATTATAATGATAGTAGTCTTATGGTGCCGCCTGTTATGGAGGATAAATTTGATTATGATTACAATATGCCTCCTATATTTGATGATGAGAATAATAATGATAGCTACTTTGTTGAATTTGCTCCCACTATTACTAATAAAATTGACTATGCTTATGTTGGGAGTAGTAATAATTTTATGCATGAGACTCATGATAAGAATGCTTTATGTGATAGTTATATTGTTGAGTTTGCTCATGATGCTACTGAAAGTTATTATGAGAGAGGAAAATATGGTTGTAGAAATTTTCATGTTACTAAAACACCTCTCTACGTGCTGAAAATTTTGAAACTACACTTGTTTTATCTTCCTGATCTTGTTACTTTGCTCTTCATGAACTTGTTTATTTACAAGATTCCTTTTCATAGGAAGCATGTTAGACTTAAATGTGTTTTGAATTTGCCTCTTGATGCTCTCTTTTGCTTCAAATACAATTTCTTGCGAGTGCATCATTAAAACTGCTGAGCCCATCTTAATGGCTATAAAGAAAGAACTTCTTGGGAGATAACCCATGTGTTATTTTGCTACAGTGCTTTGTTTTATATTTGTGTCTTGGAAGTTGTTTACTACTGTAGCAACCTCTCCTTATCTTAGTTTTGTGTTTTGTTGTGCCAAGTAAAGTCGTTGATAGTAAGGTTCATACTAGATTTGGATTACTGCGCAGAAACAGATTTCTTTGCTGTCACGAATCTGGGCAAAATTCTCCGTAGGTAACTCAGAAAATTATGCCAATTTACGTGAGTGATCCTCAGATATGTACGCAACTTTCATTAAATTTGAGCATTTTCATTTGAGCAAGTCTGGTGCCTCAATAAGATTCGTCTTTATGAACTGTTCTGTTTTGACAGATTCTGCCTTTTATTTCGCATTGCCTCTTTTGCTATGTTGGATGGATTTCTTTGTTCCATTAACTTTCAGAAGCTTTGGGCAATGTCCAGAAGTGTTAAGAATGATTGTGTCACCTCTGAACATGTGAATTTTTGATTATGCACTAACCCTCTAATGAGTTGTTTCGAGTTTGGTGTGGAGGAAGTTTTCAAGGGTCAAGAGAGGAGGATGATACAATGTGATCAAGAAGAGTGAAAAGTCTAAGCTTGGGGATGCCCCGGTGGTTCATCCCTGCATATTTCAAGAAGACTCAAGCATCTAAGCTTGGGGATGCCCAAGGCATCCCCTTCTTCATCGACAAACTATCAGGTCTCTTCTCTTGAAACTATATTTTTATTCGGCCACATCTTATGTACTTTACTTGGAGCGTCTGTGTGCTTTTGTTTTTGTTTTTGTTTGAATAAATGCTTGTGTGGGAGAGAGACACGCTCCGCTAGTTCATATGAACACACGTGTTCTTAGCTTTTAATGCTCATGGCGAAGGTTGAAACTGCTTCGTTAATCGTTGTATGGTTGGAATCGGAAAATGCTACATGTAGTAATTGGTAAAATGTCTTGGATAATTTGATACTTGGCAATTTTTGTGCTCATGATTAAGCTCTTGCATCATATACTTTGCACCTATTAATGAAGAAATACATAGAGCATGCTAAAATTTGGTTTGCATATTTGGTCTCTCTAAGGTCTAGATAATTTCTAGTATTGAGTTTGAACAACAAGGAAGACGGTGTAGAGTCTTATAATGTTTTCAATATGTCTTTTATGTGAGTTTTGCTGCACCGGTTCATCCTTGTATTTGTTTCAAATAAGCCTTGCTAGCCTAAACCTTGTATCGAGAGGGAATACTTCTCATGCATCCAAAATACTTGAGCCAACCACTATGCCATTTGTGTCCACCATACCTACCTACTACATGGTATTTCTCCGCCATTCCAAAGTAAATTGCTTGAGTGCTACCTTTAAACAATTCGAAATTTATTACCTCTGATTTGTGTCAATCTTTTATAGCTCATGAGGAAGTATGTGGAGTTTATCTTTCAATCTTGTTGGGCAACTTTCACCAATGGACTAGTGGCTTCATCCGCTTATCCAATAATTTTGCAAAAAGAGCTGGCAATGGGATTCCCAGTCCCAAATTAATTAATAAAAATAGACACCCCTCCATGGTATGTGATTGTTGGACGGCACGCGAAGGATTCGGTTAGCCATGGCTTGAGAAAGCAAAGGTGGGGAGGAGTGTCATCATAATAAAACTAAAATAAAAATGCACTCCTTCATGGTATGAGATTGTTGGCAGGCACCCGAGGATTCGGTTAGCCATGGTTTGTGAAAGAAAGGTTGGAAGGAGTGCCACACAAAAATAAAATAAAATGGGAGCCGCTCTTTGAAGGTTTGTCCGGCAAGGGGGTTAGAGTACCCGCTACCATTCGTTGACAACAACAAACACCTCTCAAAATTTTACTTTTATGCTCTCCTTATGTTTTCAAAACCAAAGCTCTAGCACAAATATAGCAATCAATGCTTTCCTCTTTGAAGGGCCTTTCTTTTACTTTTATTGTTGAGTCAGTTCACCTATTTCTCTCCACCTCAAGAAGCAAACACTTGTGTGAACTGTGCATTGATTCCTACATACTTGCATATTGCACTTGTTATATTACTTTGCATTGACAACTATCCATGAGATATACATGTTATAAGTTGAAAGCAACCGCTGAAACTTAATCTTCCGTTGTGTTGCTTCAATGCCTTTACTTTGAATTATTGCTTTATGAGTTAACTCTTATGCAAGACTTATTGATGCTTGTCTTGAAGTACTATTCATGAAAAGTCTTTGCTATATGATTCATTTGTTTACTCATGTCATATACATTGTTTTGATCGCTGCATTCACTACATATGCTTACAAATAGTATGATCAAGGTTATGATGGCATGTCACTCCAGAAATTATCTTTGTTTATCGTTTACCTGCTCGGGATGAGCAGAAACTAAGCTTGGGGATGCTGATACGTCTCCGACGTATCGATAATTTCTTATGTTCCATGCCACATTATTGATGATATCTACATGTTTTATGCACACTTTATGTCATATTCGTGCATTTTCTGGAACTAACCTATTGACGAGATGCCGAAGTGCCAGTTCCTGTTTTCTGCTGTTTTTGGTTTCAGAAATCCTAGTAAGGAAATATTCTCGGAATCGGACGAAATCAACGCCGAAGATCTTAGAATCCCCGGAAGCATCCAGAACACCCGAGAGTCGCCAGAGTGGACCCACAGGGGGCCCAGATGATAGGCTGGCGCGGCCCAGGCCCTGGCCGCGCCGCCTTATGGTGTCGTCGCCTCGTTGACCTTCTGACGCCGCCTCTTCGCCTATTTAAGCCCCCTCGACCTAAAACCTCGAGACGGAAAAGCCACGGTACGAGAAACCTTCCAGAGCCGCCGCCATCGCGAAGCCAAGATCTGGGGGACATGACTCTCTGTTCCGGCACGCCGCTGGGACGGGGAAGTGCCCCCGGAAGGCTCCTCCATCGACATCACCGCCATCTCCATCAACGCTGCTGTCTCCCATGAGGAGGGAGTAGTTCTCCATCGAGGCTCGGGGCTGTACCGGTAGCTATGTGGTTCATCTCTCTCCTATGTACTTCAATACAATAATCTCATGAGTTGCCTTACATGATTGAGATTCATATGATGATGCTTGTAATCTAGATGTCGTTATGCTAGTCAAGTGAATTTTACTTATGTGATCTCCGGAGACTCCTTGTCCCACGTGTGTAAAGGTGACAGTGTGTGCACCGTGTGGGTCTCTTAGGCTATATTTCACAGAATACTTATTCACTGTTATGAATGGCATAGTGAAGTGCTTATTTATATCTCTTTATGATTGCAATGTGTTTTGTATCACAATTTATCTGTGTGCTACTCTAGTGATGTTATTAAAGTAGTTTTATTCCTCCTGCACGGTGTAATGGTGACAGTGTGTACACCGTGTTAGTACTTGGCGTAGGCTATGATTATGATCTCTTGTAGATTATGAAGTTAACTATTGCTATGATGGTATTGATGTGATCTATGCCTCCTTTCGTAGCGTGAAGGTGACAGTGTGCATGCTACGTTAGTACTTGGTTTAGTTGTGTTGATCTGTCATGCACTCTAAGGTTATTTAAATATGAACATTGAATTGTGGAGCTTGTTAACTCCGGCATTGAGGGTTCGTGTAATCCTACGCAATGGTGTTCATCATCCAACAAGAGAGTGTAGAGTATGCATTTATCTATTCTGTTATGTGATCAAAGTTGAGAGTGTCCACTAGTGAAAGTATGATCCCTAGGTCTTGTTCCTAAATACTGCTATCGCTGCTTGTTTACTGTTTTACTATATCTGTACTGCCTGCAATATTACCACCATCAACTACACGCCAGCAAGCACTTTTCTGGCACCGTTACTACTGCTCATACTTATTCACACCACCTGTATTTCACTATCTCTTCGCCGAACTAGTGCACCTATTAGGTGTGTTGGGGACACAAGAGACTTCTTGCTTTGTGGTTGCAGGGTTGCATGAGAGGGATATCTTTGACCTCTTCCTCCCTGAGATCGATAAACCTTGGGTGATCCACTTAAGGGAAACTTGCTGCTGTTCTACAAACCTCTGCTCTTGGAGGCCCAACACTGTCTACAAGAATAGAAGCACCCGTAGACATCATGGCTCTGTGCATTCGTACTGCCATTAGGGTGTTGCGTTGTTGCAGAGGCTGGGTGTAATTGGTATCTTCTGATATTAATATATTCCCTTTATCGAAAAAGCATATCAAGGATGAGCTACAAATAACTCTATATTAGAGCAATTAAAATTTGAATGTTATGTATTAGAAAAATATAAAAAATAAAATTTTAGATGTAGCCAATGATATATACTATCATGATGTAAAATTTTAATGCAAACTAATTATATTTTAAGCTACACGAAATTGACAAAACCTAATTTTTTTTGGAACTCTACCAATTTCTTGCCATTCTTTTATAAGGGATTCTACTCCTTGTGGGTATTTGTCTTGAAATTCCATTGGGTAGGTGTATCGGGCCTACGAAGAACAACGGGTTATGTGTGTTGCGTTTATATCTTCGATTCCCCCGCTTCACACCCCGTGTTCTTCATGTTCCTCACACCCCGCCATCAAATCCATGAAGATGGAGCCGCAACCCTGTGGTTTGGGCACATCAACCAACCACCCTAATCGTGTATGCCGCCATGCAGGCGAGGAGTCGCATCCCATCAGCGGACGCGTCAACGTGATGGCCAGACACGTGCGCCTTGAGGTGCCATCTTCCCGTTGTTTCTCGCATATATCTAGCTCTCCCGCCGTTTTGGCGCTGCATCAACCCAAAGCCAAGGCTCCTCCACAACACCGCAATGTTGCGCCGCCTCCACACCACCTAATCCATGCTTGGACGGAATGACCATTCGTCGACAGCGGTGCCCCAGCCCGTGGCACCACCGCAGAACGAGTCCGTGGACCCGGTGCAACCCGACGATGAGCTGGAGTTGCTGGACTTCTAGCTACTTCGACGACTCCTCTGATGACTCCGAGTTCGACGAGTGGAACAAGCTATTCGTAGCAGACGCGGACGCCGAGGCGGCGGAGGAGGCGGTGTAGTGGGGTGCCGAGGAGCACTTCCAGGGTAACCTTGAGCATGCGGACCAAGCAGCGATCCTGGTGTCCTTCATCGCGCTACCGGGGGATCCGGGAGCAAGTGCTCGAGGAAACCAACGTTGCCAACTTCGAGTGAGGCATCGAGTATCACACGAGTGGGCACTAAGGAGGTAGGCCGCCTCCTTACGGCGACCTAGCAACATAGGCTACTTGAGCTCAACGCTCAGCGCCAGGCCAAGGCGGCCATCCGCGAGGAAGCGAGGCTCACCCAGAGTGAGGAGTTCCACCAGTCGAGGCGGCCCTAAGGGCCAGGGACGCTGTGAAGCTCTGCCTTCGCCTGCGACAATTCTGCACCCGTAGATACGCGAAGCAAAGGTGGAGCAATAGGAGCGGATTCATGCGTCAAAGGGGAAAAACAACGACGAGCTAAGGCAGTCACATCACGCGTCCCGATCGACAGCCAGTGGACTAGGCTTACTTTAAGTTTTACTTCTGTTTAGTTGAAATTCCGCCTAAGTATGAAGACTCTCATCAAGTTTCGTTTGATTCGGTTGGCACTTGATCAAGTTAGGAAAGAGGTCACCAGTGATCTAATGGATCCTCATCAAACACTGGTTATTCCAGCTCACTCTCGATGATACTGTTGTGCATGATCAAGGAGCTCTGGAGATTCCCGACTAAACGTGTTTTCTCTGTTTTCAAGTCTACCTTACGTTCTATATGGGGGGGGGGGGGGGGGGGGGTAGGGGTCTCCAGCCCTCTAGGTCGGGGTCCCCGGTGTTAAATGGCTATAATAGTTAGATTTCGTGGGAGCTTATAAACGGCTCCCTTCTTCCCCATGGGTGGGTTGCTTTTTTTTTTGTCTCTCTTCTCCATTGTTGATTTTGCGAGCGTGCCCTAACTCTCTATTCCTCCGATGATTCATGCATCTTCTTGATGAAAAAGTGAGAGGAGATCCACATCTATATTTCAACCAATAAATACCCTCTCTAAGTGACCGAATTTTACTTGTGTGTGGCTGCCAAGGAGGACCCATTGGAGAAATCCGGCATGGCTTGGAGCGCCGGCACTCCCAACCAAGCCGTTGGTACGTGCCAACGTGGACACTCCAACCATTCTATTGGGCTTGAAAATACGCCGACGTGTTTTGAGGGACACCGTTGGGAGCCTATTTTGTGGCCGGCACCCCAATATGCCTATTGAGGCGCTGATGAAGATGCTGTAATACTACCGTTTTAACAATTTAGTTTTATCTACCAAGAATGTTTAAATTAAGGAGCTGAGGTAATGTTATCTGCATTATGTATGCATTTCGCAAGTACAGGGGTGATTAGCTTAATCATCTCTGTAAAACTAGTATACTCATCCTAGGTACTTATGGTGTCCGAAAAGGAGAGTCATCGTTTGATAACATTGTCTAATATTATTGGAGTGTTCTTCTAGATCGCTGGAGGAGTCAAAGGAGAATAAATATAGATTTTCTTTCTTCTTTTTCCTCTCCTTTAAAGTGGAACACATTTGAGGTAGTAGCATGAAAATGATGGTATTTGGTGCTTGATGGGTACCATGCCGAACGTTGCACACCACACAGCAGCACCGGACACGTAGCAAGTTTGTAATTCTTGCGGAGGGAATTGGTGCAGATGATTCTCATTTCCGCGCTTCAGAGCTTGCTGTGACATAAGATCGCTAATAGGGATTTAAGTTAACTGACTGCATAAACAGTGACTCTGTGGCCGAATGGTTAGGCGTTGGATAAGGCCTTGGTCTTCAGGGTGCTTCAGAGATTCTGGGTTCGACTCCCAGCAGAGTCGCTAGTTTTACTTTCTCCTCAACTAATGAGTTGATAAATTTATTATCCTTGTCTAAAAAAACTAAGGTTTAAAATAGCACGCTATTTCAGGCAAGTTGATTTCACTTTCACTATTTCGTAAAATAGCTTATCTAGAGGGTTCACGCTAAATTTTAGTTACGCTATTTGCGAAATAGCATGCTATTTTTTTCATAGCGTTAGCGTTCTATTTTTTCAGGCAAGTTGCTTTCACTTTTTCGTAGCGATGAACTGCAATCTGTTAGTTCCACTTCTAAATCAGAAGATAATATCGCTAATGCTAATAATTTTTAATAAATAATTTATAGTATGTTGTTGCCTTGTGAAATGCTGATATTGGCCTTCTAAAATATTTGAGATCTATATTTATATGTGATTATGTATGTATGATTCAGTCACTTTCGGACTATATATCCATTCGTTCTAATAAAATTATTTAGTTTTAGGCTATATTTAGTATTATTTTGAAAACGCTATTTGAAATATACCACGTTATTAGCATGATATAGTGTTCATATCGTTTGAAGGAACCTGCTGCTATTTCATTTAGCACGCTATTTTAAACCTTGGTAAAAAAACACAGATCTACAATGGTAGAGGCTCTCAGTCTTCCACGTTATCTATAGAAAAAGTAGGGTTAATTGCCATTGCAATTCTCTATACATTCTGCATATGCCATTATGCCCACTTAAACGTAGATAGTGACCAATGTACACTCGTATTGCCGTCGTATATACGTATGCAAGATGGGCCCCCACCTGAATCAGCTTACACAATTTGTTAGAAAAAGATTAACTTAGAGGCGGTCTGGTCGTCCGACGAAGTCCTGGGTGGGGGAGTCCTCGAAGCCCACGACGCCGGAGAGGACGATGCAGGTGTCGTTTTTGTTCTTGACGGCCTCTAGGAGTTGTACGCGCCGACGCCCTTGTCGTCTTTGCATCGTGATTCATGGAGTCGGCGACTACGGGATGTGTCGCGTTGGAGATCCTTATCTATGCGGGAACTGAGATTGTTACGTCAAAGCGAAAAAAACGCTGGCTACGGTATGTGTTATTCTGAAAAGTAATTATCAGAATATACGAATATTGCTCATTAGAGGGAATTTCTGTAGTGGGTGGAAATTCCTAAAAGATAGCGCTAGCTTCAAGTGGGGCGGGTTTTGCGCAATCAAAGTGTGTAGCGAACTATTACCACAGAAAATAGCACAAGTAACCCCACAGAGCATCTTGTATGCACCATTCTCCAATTTGTTGATCGAATCATCTGGAGCAGCTACCGTGATTCAGCTCTATATATATCATACAAATTAATCTGACACCCGAAGTAATGACCATTGTGCCACACCATGAAATCTGCACTGACTCGCTTTTCAAAAAAGAAAAACTGCACTATGTCACGTCTAAGCTAATTTAGGTGGGGCTCACCATGTACTCGTATGTATGATAGAAATACAATACAATTGTATAATGGTTGGCATACGCTCCTAAGTGGGCATAATGGCATCTATATAATGTACATAGAATTGCAATGACGTTTTTCAAAAGATAAAACTAGAGTGGTGTTTCTCAAATAGCCAGAAATTGCAGTGTCATTTATCCAATTAACCCTAGAAACTAATATACATAAGCTATACACAATACTTTATCTCTTATTGTCATCCCTAGTAATTATTGTGAATTGATTAATTTTTGTTAAGAAATTAATTTGGTAAGAGAAAATATATCATACAAATAAAATAGATTTGTCTTATTTTCTAGGGATCATCCCTTAGCTATGAAAAAGCAACTTCGTCTTTCTTATTTCTCTTTTTCCACCAACTAAATAAAAATTCGACATGATAAATGTAGAAGAAGACTGATATCACCATATTATACATGCCCTAATAATTAAGAAGAGTATGGAGTAGACACAATCTATTCCTCAAACTCAGAAACTCCTCATCTCCTCTGTTAAGTATATGGTCCTTTATCCATTTCCTATTATGTGGTGCCCGGAAATGGAAGAGTCCTATGTAGGGAAATATTTCTCTACCTTATGCGGTCCGAGGGAGGACTTAGGCGGATATGATCATGGAGACATGTTCAGAGAGGTTGAATTGTTTTGGGAGTTTATAAAACTCCAAATTGAAATTCCAAAACATGTCCTGTTTAGGAACGGAGAGAATACTTATTATGGACTATGGTGATTGAAAAAGAGAGTCGTTGTTGGACAACAGTTACTAAAATCATTGGAGCGTACGTTCTCAGATCTTTGGAGGAGTCAAAGGGGAATAAATATAGCTTTTCTTTTGTTTTTTCCCTTCTTTTTAAAGTGGAATTTATATCTGAGGTAGCATGAAAACGATGGTATTTGGTGCTTGATGGGTACCATGCCGAACGTTGCACACCACCGAGCAGCACTGCCGCACCGGACGACACGCATCAAGTTCTCAGTTTCTGGCAGGCGGAGAAGGTTCTTGCCTCTGAACATCAGACTGTCGAGCTGTGATTCAGGCTGCAAGCGGCAGCGGGCCGTCTGCGGCGCCGCGATTTTGGCCCAGTTAAATGCATCCGCAGTCACCCACGGATTCTTTTTATAAAGAAACGGCATATGCGGGCCGGCCCGCAGACGCCGCACATCGCAGCGAGCCAGGGACGCACGAGCCACCAGAGCTCTTCCTCCTTCGGCTCCGCCACTGGAGCACCGCCACGGCCACCATGGCCGCCATTCCTCCTCCGGCTCCAGGGGCCTCTCACTCTCCTTCTACTCCTTTACCACCTCCAACCCCCCCCCCCCCCCCCTTCCCCTGGCCGATTCCTCGCCCCCTTCCTCGAATCCCTCCCGTCGGGAAGGGCCTCGCTCCCGCCGCCTGCCGCTGGACCCTCTCTCCCATGCTCCGACGACCCTCTCAGCAGACGCCATTAATATTGCGCGCGCGGTCGCGGCCGGATGCAAGTCCTTCCGTACGTGTACGAGGTCCCTCGATCCCATAAACAACTAATCTACTCCGTATTATAATCTGAGCAAGATGCGAATTTGTGGATCTCACTCTGAGCAACGTTCTAATCTACAGTATTATACTCTGTACAAATTTCCTAGAACTAAGCTGACCATACACGATACGGAGTACTGTACTATGATAAGTGAAGTGACACAGATGGCTGGGGACTGAGGCATTCTCCCTCCAAAGATCCGCGTTGCCTCATCTGGGATGGGGTTGAGTCATTCTCCATTCCTCTGCTGAAACAACTGCATATGCAGGAGCCCGCATAAGTCCGATTAATTTTGGCTGGCCTTCAGCGGTGTCCTGCTTAACTATCGCGGGCTGTTGCGATGCTTAAGCGGGCCCCCGCGTTTAATCTCACTTACACCCTGAGCTGTGATGGAGGGAGCAAACACCCAGTTACTGCACAAACTAGCTTAACTAATACTGCGTTAATTGTAAGTTCACAACAATGACTCCGTGGCCCAATGGATAAGGCGCTGGTCTACGAAACCAGAGATTCTGGGTTCGATCCCCAGCGGAGTCGTTTTTCTGTTGTTTCATCTCTTCCTTCAGCAAGTGATTATCTTTTTAGTCCAATTCCCTCACAAAATATATTCTGTTTGACAAAAACAAGCAAGCAAGTCAACCATAGACATTTCATTTCAGATTGACAAGGAAAATGTCCCTGCTGTTTATCCAATCCAGGAAGCCGATCTGAAAGCAATGGGAGCTAGGTAGCTCGCCTCTTCCTGATTGTTCTATTCTGACGTTTTCCCTTTTTTGTTCCTTTCCGTCTGTTGTTTTTTCATTCGAGCGGGAAAATGTTTGTGCAGCCATTTGTTTTTTCCGTGTGTTATCTTGATCCAGGTGGGGTTTGCACCAATGGCAGCTCAGGGGCAGATTTCATGGCAGCACATTCTCATCCACGGGGAACTGGAGGTTGGATTTGGATCGACTCGGCCGACGTCGTGTGGCGGCTCTTAGTTTTTTGTTTGGTTGGAATTTGCTGAATTAGGCTTTCCACATCTGCTTACAGTTTAGCACACTGCAGTGCACACTACCGTAACCCGATGCCGTTCGCTCCGTGGGACTAAAATTCAAACGTTTTGCTTAGAAGAAAGTCCACTTCTAGCCCACTTCTTGAATTTTCGGAATAGTTCACTTTTCATCTATATTGGTTGACTTGAAAAAATTGCTAATATGAAAAAAAGAAACATGCAAGCAACGGAACTGGTTTTGAACCCCAAGACCAAACCAGTTAAAATGTCAAACCCAACATCTTAAATGCAAAAAGTAGAAACTTTTGCATTCCTGAGCCAGTGTCTCCCTCGATTTTTCTCATTGCCAATTTTCTTGAAGCGTCGCGTCATGGAGGTCCGCTTGTTTTTCCTACCATCATCATCATCCTGCCTCTCTTTTCTTGCACTGTTGCTTTGAGTTTTTCTTGCACCATTGTCTTGAGTTTTACTTGCAAACCGTGGCAAATATTTATCTGGCTCAACCGGGTCCGGGATAAGGACTAAAGATGAATGATTTTGAGAGTTCGAGGTTCATTTTGAACCAAACTGAAGTTCTAGGACAAAAAGTGAAGTTTCACTAAAATTTAAGGACTAAAAGTGGACTTTCTTCTTTTGCTTAATATAATTTGCCGAAATCAACAAGCAGCACACTAATGTCTTAGTAGTGATGAAGAACGATGTCAGCTCTAGCCCTACAACAACGGAATCACGCGTGCACTGGATCGAGCGAGAGCGAGAGAAAGAAGAATAGAGAGACGGTGTTTTTGTGCAGTTTCAACTTGCCGCTTTTCTCCGTTTTCTTTCCTTTTATTCAACGATGAACAAAGCATGTCGTGATGATCGCCACGATCAGGGCCGAGCCGGCAAAATTCGGGGCCCTGTGCGAAACTCAAAATAGGGTCCCTATCTTATAAAAAATTAAACTATTTAACAAATATAATGTATATGTCTTAATATCTTATACGACAATTGGATATATATTCAGAGTAATATCTATTCAACTTCAGGTTGCATAATGTTTATTTGAAAAATCATCATTCTTTTAGGGTTCTTTAAAGTAAAATCTTTAATGATATCCTCGTAATGTCCAACACATCACTCTCAAGTGATGTTGTCGTTAAATCATTGGGTCTTCAATGATGTCATCTTAATCAATATCATCTTCCTCTACCTCAATATTATTTTCTATCTCTGCCTAGCCATCTACACCATCATTTTAAGGAATAAAATCCAGTGCGAAGTGTAGCACGACCAAGTGACTAATTGTTGGAAGAGACTTTATTTTTTTTATAATAAACTTTTCCATAGCCTCTTTTTGCGATTGAGTTAGAGCACCAGAATCGCGCCCCATTTCTCTTGCGCTTTTTGGCACCGGAATCGCGCCCCATTGGTTCTAAAACACTGCATACAAGAATTAAAATAATAAATTAAAAGATCATCCATATATCACAACGTTGTTGATCAGCGATCATTATAGAATGCGGAAAATGAGAAAATTTGAATTACCTCGTCTAGTCGTCGGACATATGTACGGCTTAGGCTGTTCGTCGGTGTGGTCGCGGCGTCGCTGGGTCAAGGAGACGTCGCTCGCTCGTCGCTGGCTTCATAGATGAATCACTACCTAGATGGATCGATCAAAACAGGTGAGGGCTGAGGAGGCGAACAGGCGAACCTCCGTGTCGCTCCGTGAGGCGAGGTCGCGAGGACGGTTCGATTGCTGGTATTTATGTGGCTGCGCGACTGTGCGTCCAGGCTCCAGCTAGCGTTCCAACTTTCAATACGGCAAGGCCCAGGTAAGTTTCCTTCTTATTCATATTTTTTCTGTATATAAATGTATAGGCGTATAGAGAAATCTAGGCCCCCTAAAATCTTGGGGCCCTGTGCAGCTCGCACCTATGGCACATGTGGCCGCCCGGGCCTGGCCACGATCCCTACCCAAGCATGCCATCCCACGTTTCGGATCGAGCCCGCGGCGTTCCTAGAGACTCGGGCGTGATCGCACACAACGCCTCTCCATCTCTGAAAACGATAAGTGTAAACCTGACGAAACTGAACATGTTCGACACCTAACAGCTAACGCTAGAGCTTAACTGAATTTATTCAACAGATGATATGTATATGCTATAAGGAGCAGAGAAATTCTTCGTTTAATATAATTTGCCGAAAATCAATAAGCAGCACAGTAATGTCTTATCAGTGCTGAAGAACGATGATATGTATATGCCACAAGCAACAGAGAAATACTCAGGTTAACAATACATTACACGACGTACAAAAAGAATCACACGGCAAGCTGAGACACATCGTATGTAGGGAACACGTTGCGGAAACGAATACTCTGTAGCAACTAGCAACCGAGTGATCTGGCCAAGTACGGACACGGCGAACGCACCGCCGCAAGGTGAACGCGCCTACGCTGAAGGGGGCGGCGCCAGGAACGGCATGGGCACGTTCACGTTGGGGATGAAGGGCATCGGCGGCAGCGTCACCTTGGGCACGACGATGGAGGGCATCGGCGGCAGCGTCACCGTCGGCACGACGATGTTGGGCATAGGCGGCAGCGTCACCTTGGGCACGACGATGGCGGGCATCGGCGCCGTCGTCACCGTGGGCACGACGATGGCGGGCATAGGAGGTAGCGCCAGCTTCGGCACGACGACGGTAGGCACAGGCGGCAATGTCACCTGCGGCACGGTTGGCACGGTGACGGCAGGCACGGCTGGCATGGGCGGCATTGTCGCCTGTGGCACGGTTGGCACGGTGACCGCGGGCACGGCTGGCACAGGCGGCAGCGTTGCCCGTGGTACGGTGACCGCCGGCACGGCTGGCATGGGCGGCAATGTCACCTGCGGCACGGTTGGCACGGTCACCGCTGGCACGGCGGGCACAGGCGGCAGTGTGGCCTGCGGCACGGCCGGCGCGTTCACCGCCGGCACGGCCGGCATCGGTGGCAGTGTAGGCAAAGTCGGCACGGCCGGCAGAGCAGGGACAGAGGCAGCAGGAGCAGCCGCCGGGGTGGTATCCGCCAAGATGCGTGCGCCGTGGCACGTGTTGCCGGCGAGGAGCATCGTGCACGCCATGATCATGGCCAACAAGCTCGCATTCGAAGCCATTGATCGCACGTGTTGCCGGCGAGATGGTTTAGGGTCGTATCTTGGTAGCGATTGCAAGAATGCTTGTTGGATGCAAAAACATGGGTCAATGACAGTCGATATATAGCCCCAACCGAGTGAGTAGATATGTTGCTGGCCAGACTATGTATGTTGAACAAAAAGGGAAAATGTTTATATGATCCACCTAGGGATGAGATTAGCTGCGCCGACCGGAAAATGGCTCGAATTTTCTGGCGTTTAGGTGAGGAGCGGGTGCTGCTGCTCTTCTGTTCTCTTCCTTTCCAACTGCTGCTGCGAGGTGTACACGCTTTTGCTGCCTGAGACACATCTTCTGCCAGTTTTACTTATTATGAATCAGAGAGCATTTTTTATAAAGCTATAAAATGATTTGCCGTTATGTAAGTAGGTTATTTACATAGAACATTCATTCTTTGTAGGAAGCAAAATGCTAAACAAACTCTTATTTCCGATGTAAAGCAGGGCCATGGTGCCGATCATATAAAAAGAAGTAAAGTATTAATGTACATAAACATAAATGTTCACATGCATTTGAACAAATACAAATACATGTTAGAATGATCTTTGGTGTTTTCTAAATAACGTTAAGAGATGTTCATGTATCCTAAAATAGATGTTCAAGCATATACAAACAGTGTTTGTACATGATAAAAATCACACATATGAAAAAAAAGGTGTACTTCCAAATAATATGCATGTATTTGCTAAAATGTAAAATGAGAAAACAAAAAATAAAAATGCAAAAATACAAAGGAGGGAAAAGATAAAGGAAAAAATGGAATGTGCAAAAATCAAAAGAAACTGATATAAAACCAAAAAGGGAAAATCTACTAATAGCCCTCCTCTTCAAACAAACGGATGAACTGAACACAAAATGGATCCGAACAAAGCGATCTACTGCCAAGATGGCACATGGCACTGCATACATATACTTGATGTTTTGGTAAAAAAAACATGGTAGGGTGGCTTAATTGATTGACTCTGCAAGAATGTTGGTCACTCACTGGGACAAATACATTACCAGACAAAGATTTCATCTAGATATACCGGACCTCCTGGCGCATGTTCATGTACCAAATTATTACATACTCTTGGAGAGTATGAAAATGAAGCTGAAATTAATTTTAAACATATTAAAGCTTGTTTGTCGTGGTAGACAATTCATTTAGGCATAGGATCAAGTTCTTGTCCCTGTAAAGCCCTGAGGAGATTTTGTGCATCAGACTCTACTTCCAGGTTCCCATCTGCCAGCTAGCAGCATCGTATGATGTCCCATGGCATGCTTGTGCTTCCGCAAGATCAGCGCTCACGCATGGGCAAGATACCCTATGCCCTGACCATACCTTCCTTTTCCTGATTGGAAAACCCAATCCACCCGTGCCTGTCATCTCCGAGTAACCACCATTAGTGTTTATTTTGATCACATCTCCCATCGGTGGTATCTTATTTGCTTCCTCACTACTAAGCCTTCTTTGTAGGTATGAACATAAAAAGTGGGGGTGGAGCATGTGCCCCCCCCCCCCCCCCCCCGAAAAGTTGTATTGTGCCATTGTTTGCTCCACTAGTTTGAAATTTGTAATGGCCACAATAAAACAACGAGAAACAAAATTGTTGGTTTCCTTTTCTGATTCCCATAAAGAGAATAATTTTGCTTTATCATTAGCACAATGTAAGATTTTTTTTATTGCAAGAGGAAGTTTTGGTTATTATTAAAGTATGAATTTGAACAATCTGTAAGATTAGTTGTCCAAAATTGCATATAATGCAAGAAGTATGTCACTAAGAACACAAACAATTCCAGTCTCAATGCCTACACATTCAATAGTTGCCGACCCATGACTTGCGTACTTTATAGAGCATTAATGTTACCCAAGTGGTTCAATCTTAGTAATGTCTTACTCAAAAGTAGGTTGCATCTAGTGGTGGGGCTTTATAAAAAGCAGAGCAGGGGCGAAATTGAACGTTTTTGGAAATTTTCAACTATGCACCCAATTTTTGCTGCAATTTCAAGTTCTACATATCTATAAGATATGATTTTTAAACATTAAATGCACTTAATTTCTTGATTTATGCAGGAATAGACCTAGCAAGTAAGCAAGGATTTTTTTTGCCAAGAACCACACCATGGCCAGTAGTGATTTCTTGATGCACATAGGAATTGGCATAGCAAGATACTAGTTCTATTTGTAGCATAAATGGGTCCATCAACCGATGGCCATCAAGGAAAAGCATCAAGAATCAGTCCATGGCCCAAAGCCAAGGAGAAAAAAGTATTGCCATCATCGATATGGTAATGGCCAAGATTTGGGCACTGTGCCCAGTAGGACGAATCATGTCAGCAATCATCAATGAGAAGAGGTGGGGAGTAAATGTGGGATGAACCCATGCCTATTTCTCCTCGCTTCGTTGTGCTTGATTTCACGTCGCTAATTGCACCATGAATGAAACAAAAGACCGTCGATGAGGGACATGCCTATAAAAATATGTGCATTGCTTTTGGAGGTGGGGGGGGGGGGGGGGTAGCCCAGTTTCGCCTCCACGGTGCTCCACCAGTGGTTGCATCTCTTAATTGATGGCGATAGTCATTAAACTTGGGCATATACCATGCTTTCCATTGCAAAAGTTGGCAACACGCACTCGTTTAGTAAATTATATATAATAGTACATTACTATCACATTATATATCATAGTATATATGACTAACACATATGCATAATGTCAAAAATGTATTCTAATTAAACATGTTAATATCTAAATTGGCAAATAAAAAGAACATATGTAGTGTTAATTCAAAGCAGCCAAATACATTATTCAATCCCCTTTCTTCATCAGCTTGCGGGAAATTTCAAAGAAAATGGTGGTGATTAAATTTTAAGCAAAATATTATAAATGTATTTGCTTGTGAAAGGATAACCTTTGATTTTATTTAAAGAAGAAAAATATATATGTTGTAATGTAGCACTCTATTACACTAATAAATGTGGTTTTATTATCCTCATAGTCCTAAATGCCAACAACCACACACACACACGTAATGCACGTTTACACAACATGCATTGCATGATATATATACTCACACATGTAGAAACACTTTCAGGTACATGCTTAGAGATAATTAATTTCTCGCATAAACCACTCATAAGAAGAAAGATCATGGCCTAACTCACGAGTCGTAAGTCTGTTATAACCATGAAGTAGAGTTGAGCATCTGATTGATTATGACATATTTTTCTAATTAAATGTAAATATTCAAGTATGAAACTTCAATGGTGAGCCCGCCGAGCCGCTGGATAATACATGGATTATCGTTATGGATGGTGTTAAAACAGGGACGGAGCTGCCTTATTGGCATTGAGGTCAGATGGCCCCAATGAAATCTATCAAATCGCTCACTAATTAGTACAAAGTGACATTTATTTATAGAAGATTACCCCAGTGAAATTAAGAGATCACAGAGCTGACCCCTTTGGCAATTTTTTCTAGCTTTGTCCCTGTGTTAAAATGTAACTCTTGATGTCAAGAAACTATTTCCAGTTTCTTTTATTGTACTTGTAATACAACTTAACTACTATAAAATGGTATATCAGACAAGCTATAAAATACCTAGGCATATAAATAACATATGCATAAGTGTTCGAACTTATAAACCCTGTAAAGTTATAAGCTCTAGGCTAATATTTTTGATGAGATGAAGATAATTCGATTTGTTGGTGAAGTTTGGGCTTGACGATCCGAGAACACGTGCGAAGCTCTAGGCCAATCTCCGAGAGTTACTGATCTTACATGTGCATAATCAGTTTGACCAGCGAGGATCTTAATACCTACCTGAAATCGAGAACAATTAAAACTAATATTGAAATCAAGATATGGCAAATGTATGATGAAATCTTTATTGAAACGTAAAATTCTAAATAGTCAATCTTAATCTGAACGTGCCTAGAAAAAATACACGAGAGTTACAATAATGACTAACTTTTAATCTGAACAAACGACAGCCCACACCCATTTGGATCGCCGACTTCCTTGCAAGTAAATAGGTCCAATCAGGACCTGAAGTGCAACGAAGTTGATATAGTTGTGTATGTATATTGGTCTCACCAATCTTAGCGCTCCTTGGTGTTGGATGCGAGGCTTTCGTAGACAACTTGACAGGTACAAGGTGCAATCCCCAGCCGTCCGGGTTCCTATCGCATGTATATCTCCTCTTGCTCCAGTCATTGCTTAGTTCTCTCGTGCATGACTATGAATCCAACTTGACTATTAGGCTATACATGATACTGATAACAACACCATCGTCCACGGCATATGCACTCATGTGTATAAACACGCGCATGCATGCATAACCATGTACAAATTTTCACTCGTGGCTTGTACATGTCTTCGTTATATCTGCATACAATTAAAATAGGTGTTGTATCTTTGTCTTTGTTTATAAAATAATACATAATAGTATCATTAGTTGAAATCACCTGATAAATATGTTTGTGCATAGTAACACATTGGTCGTATCTTAGGTACTTATATCCGCATCATAGAATGGCGTGTACACAGTCTCCTAAAGTTGTCTACACCACAATCCTACAATTAACATGTTCAGATCAAGTTACAGTGCCAATCAACCACCATGGTTGCAGGAGTAAAGGGCACAATATCAACGCCAGATCCTGCACGTCATCATCGATGTAGGGACACTTGTCCCACATATGGCGGTAGCTCTCAAAATCAATGTATGATGATTTAAGGGAGAGTGACATGTCAATGCTTTGCTGTAGGCTAACTGAATGCCTATGATCATGAACAGTAAGCGCAATATGCTGAATTCCAATTGCTAGTTTTTCTAGATAAACAACACATAAGTTTTCCATTATTTATACCATTTTATAATAAGCTCATGAATTAAGTTATTTATGGAACCATACACATTTGCATTATAATGAAGGTGCCTTTATAATTAGTAGTGGAGAACTTATTTTGCAAAAACTAATGATAATAAGTTGTATTTGATCTTTAGCTTTACTATTCCAAGCGGAAAATAAATAAAATAAGATATACCCATACCCACATGTTACACTAACGAACACACACATTGTCAATTGGTTGAACCCCCCTAAACACAACACACCACAAATCGCAGGCACATAACAATTAATCATAATATGTACAACTATTGTTACCCTTTTCCTCGACCATTGACTAAATAGTTGAAGGTGTGGGAACTCGATTCCGCACCAGGAAGTTACCCCAACTCGTCCCACTAATAGACGACCTCCCCCCTTCTCCCCGGGGCATCATTTTTGGAGCAGATGTTGGCTAGAGGGGCTTTGAGGTGGAGCGGCGTGGTTCTTACCATGTCGGCGATGAGAGTCTCGGTGGTGTGGCGATGTGGAGTCTCGAGGGAGAACGTGCGCTGGGGTGCGTGCGCAGGGAGGAGGCGTTGTTTGATGCCATGGTGGTGTCATAGTCAGGATCGGTGAAGTTTACGCGGACCTAACCTATGAAGATTGCTCGGTGGTTCTATGACGGTAACGACATCTATAGGGTATACATAGGTGCTTGCTAAGAGTTTGCTTAACTGTATGAGCGCTCTCGTTTCGCCTAGAGAACGTCTCAAGATATATCATATGTTTCCTGTTCCTAGCTGATGGAGGGATTTTGTTGTTTTCCGTGCATAAGGCCTTGTTGATATGATCCTCACCCATTGTTGGGTATGTAGTGTGTTGTGTGGAGGCTCTAAGTTTTTAGATGTATGTTCTTTATCCGTCTTTTATTGAAAAATTAATAAACATTTCTTTTTGATGCAGAGACCGGTGGTCTTATCCGCCATTTCGGAAAAAAAAAAACCGACGGACACATTGTTTCTACACCTAATACAAGTGGGGTGGATAAACATAATATGATGAAAATATAACATATAAATATATAGAAATACTGCATACTTACAATAATTGCAGTAAATACGTCAACGTGTTCTCCCACAAAATAATCGTCAACGTGAAAAGAGAATGTGAAGACCTGAGACTTGACGTGTACTCCAACGTGCAGTAATGCTACACGTACGGGGAGGTTCTACAAAAATTTGCTTACGGGCTCACAAGGTAGCACAATGAGACGGGTGAAGACAGAAGTCCACCCCGCTTTTCAAGGAAACAACTCAATTTTAGCCAACCGGTGGTCAAAACGCGAACAAATACTCTGCGGTGGCAGCCTGGCAGCCACTGCGCTAGCCAGTGCGACATGAAGAGCCAAGCCACAGGAAGACGCGCCACAGTGCTTATGGGGAGGCGCCTATGCTGAAGGGGGCGGTGCCAGGAACGGCATCGGCACGTTCACGTTGGGGATGAAAGGCATCGGCGGCAGCGTCACCTTGGGCAAGACGATGGAGGGCATCGGCGGCAGCGTAACCTTGGGCACAACAATGGCGGGCATCGGCACCATCGTGGTCGTGGGCACGACGAGGGCGGGCATAGGCGGCAGCGCGAACTTCGGCACGACGATGGTAGGCACTGGCGGCAGTGTCACCTGCGGAACAGTTGGGACGGTGACGGCAGGCACGGCTGGCATGGGCGGCAATGTCACCTGCGGCACGGTGGGTACGGTGACGGCGGGCACGGATGGCATGGGCGGCAGTGTCGCCTGCGGCACGGTCACCGCGGGCATGGCCGGCACTGGCGGCAGTGTCGCCTGCGGCACGGTTGGCACGGTCACCGTGGGTACGGCAGGCATAGGCGGCAGTATTGCCTGCGGCATGGTTGGCACGGTGACCGCGGGCACGGCCGGCACCGGTGGCAGAGTCGGCAAAGTCGGCGCGGCCGGCAGAGAAGGAACAGAAGCAGCAGGAGCAGCCGCCGGGGTGGTGGTATCCGCCAAGTTTCGTGCGCCATGGCACGTGTGGCCGGCGAGGAGCGTGCATGCCATGATCATGGCCAACAAGCTCGCATTGGAAGCCATTGCTCGGTACCGCAGCTAGCAAGTTTCTTGGAGATCGTTTACTGTCGTGTCTGGCTACTTGTGTGACTGCAAGGCTGCTTGGATGCTGAAACATGGGTCAATCACAGGCATTATATATCCCGGACAAACATGATTAGATTGGTTGTTGGGCGACTCTACATGGAGGCCAACACAGCTTTCTCACCTGTCTGCAGATCAACAAGCTGCGGCGACCGGAAAATGGACGCACCTGCATGGCTCGAATTTCATGCGGGTAGGTGGTGGTAGCGCTGCTTTGCTGTTCCCTCCTTCCCAAGTGCTGCTTCAAGGTGACAACGTTTCTGCAGCCTGCAAAGCCTCTTTTGACCGTGGATTGCTATTTTCGCTGCTGTAAAGATAAATGTAACGCATCTATGTTAATATTTTCTATGTTTAATTAGTTTATACAACACGCTCCTAAATCAATATCAATAGATTTACCATAAAGTATATTTTCTTAATGTTATAGATGTAGATTTTTTTTTCTCTAAATATTTGACCAAAGTTAGTACAGTTTAACTTTTATCTAATCTTTCGACGCCTTATATTATGGGACGGAGGAAGTAACAAATAACCCCTTTACCATTTAGTATGTAAATCAAGCAAGGTAGTACGTGTTAGCTTAAGAGACCAATTCATTTTCTAGTCCACCCACAGAAGACACTCAAACTTAGTTCATTTGCTTTCGAGTCGCTCTCGAGCTGCTCACGAATCTCGAGCTTTTCTTGTAGCCCCAATCCCACGGTTAGTTATGTGATTTAAGACATTTTCTTTGTCATGCATGGTATACCGTATACACTATTTTTTTTGGGCATATTACAAAAGGCACGAGCGAAACCGCTAATCAAGTGAAGTTAGCCGCCAAAACTAAATGTAGCCATTTAATATGTAATTGTTTTATCATGTAATGCTAATTTATTTTATGGTAGTCTCTCCATCCACCAAAGAGTGTACTTCCAGCTTTCTTTTCAGAGCCAAACTTTGACCAAATTTTCCCAAAAATATAATAGTATTTATGAAACAAAATAGTTACATGGTTGGAATAAATTTTATCATGAATCTGATAATAATAATTTTGTGTCATAAATGTTGGTATCCTTTTTATATAAACACGTGCAAACTTTAAAAACATTAGCATTCCAAATTTTTGTGGAACTACACTCTTTCGTGGACAAATAAAGTATGGCCAACCTGAGTTAACTAAGATTTATAGGTTTTTTTTTACATGACTAAGATTTATAGTTAAATCTCAGTGGTATCATGCCACTTAAGTGCCAGTAGCAAACTAATTGCAACTCATGTGAGCACATGTGCAACTCACATGCCAATAAGAATCACAATACAAATCTAGTACATGTATATTTTTCTCAGTCGCAACCCAAGTACAACTCACATACACCACGAATTATAACACACTCCAAGGGTTCAGAATTTGGCCAAGATTTACTTAGTCAATCGACTAAAAATTAGCGAAGCATTATTTGCATACAAAAACCTGGTAGTATCTTGAAGAAAACTAACTACTACTGCAGCAAAATGATAAGAAACCAGTAGCACATGATATGTAGAACACCTAAAAAACAACTAGCTACATAGGTGAAGAGAACTACAAAAGAGCTGACTCGTAACACACTACATTATTTAGGTTATTTTCATAAAGAATTATAACTCAACACACTACATTATTTAGGTTATTTTTGATAAAGAATTATAACTCAATAGTTTGTATCAATGCAATACAACCAAACGAGTTACACCTGGTCTCTGCTTAATTTAGATGCACACAAACTAAAAACCTGAAATAAAAAGTTTAACGTAAGCTCTAGACATGTGACATAAAGAATAAAGCAGCCTAAAGCGGCGATGTGCCAATGCGTAGATTACGCCGCCATCTGTGATGTGCGAAATATCCTTGGCTGTTTGCCCTACTTGGTAGCATGCCGCCATGAAGAGTTTCTTTTGATCAGATTGCTACAAGTGGCTCCAAGTGCATACCTAGCGTGTGCACGAGTAGAGACCTACAACATAGAGGGAAATTTTTGTTGCATAAAATGCAACATCGTTCATGCAGAAGTACAATGACCAACATAAAGCTATCGCTACCACGAGGATATATATATTTAACATGGTGGAAATCCCCGTGACCAAATTGCCAACCATGCTTCTAACAAACTGTTGTTGATATAAATTCGATACAACCTGAATAATTGACCAAGCTACCCAAGCAAATATACATTCAAAACACATGTTCATAATTGCTTCATCTTGATGGCAAAATCATATTATTTTTTACAACAATGTCAAGATGACGCCCCGTGTTAGGTACCAATTTTTAGTGGGATCTTCATCTTTCAAGTTTTCTTCTTATTAATTAGTGCATCCACTTGGACTAGCGCCCCATATATAAAATTGACCGAAAATATACCATTATTTTGCAAATTCCATCAAAGCACGTTATATCCAGGCGCCAGAACCACCATATTAAGGCGCACTATTAGTGCATTCCAAGCTAACAACTGATTCCCAATTAAGTCACAACTTTTTTTTTGTGATAAATGTCACTTCATTACTTAAATTTTTGAAGCATTACATCTGATCTCTGTATAATTTGGATGTACACAGACGCTTAAATCCATGCGTATCAACAGAAAAGTAAAAGGTGCAACACAAGTAACTAACTCAAAAACTGCATATGCTCCTATGGTGATGTAGGACCAATCCGTAAAATGCGTTGACATCTATGTTTGGTAAAAATATCTCTCGTCGTATCCTCCGACCATGACCCATGTGACAACAATGTAACTACACCAATAGAAGATTGATGACAAAAATAAACATTAACAACTAGCGAACTCTTACGACTACAATATTTTTCCATTTGTGGTTTATCACGTCAATTGTCATAAATGAACTTTGCCCCCTAATTATTTATTCAGGATTATATCTCCTCTGTGTTTTTCCTTTGCTCCTTATAGAAAAATATCGACCCATATCATGGATCGCACGGCTTTGGGACAACCAACCACAACCAAGTACATGCCTTGTATACCTACCAAGCAAATCTTAGAATTTATCAGAATATTTACCATGACCTTGGTCTGTGTACAATAATCGTTCATATATAGAGATTGAGGAGAAGCACGCCCAACAAGTTTAAGCCTGAATAGCATTGCCAAGTTATATGCATCAACGTTGATTGATCGATGCATGTTGTGGTATAGGTAACATATGTAGGCCTGAGAACCATCGGTTATCTAGACACAATAGCGTCATGATCATTTCATGTAGCATAATTTTCAATTTTGACAATGCTAATCACATGATCTCAGAAAGAGCAAGATCCCGGTAGGGTGACATGATCATTTGCGTAACTTCTTTGGATTCTTGGTGTTAATGTTACAAGGCATCACTAATGTGGTGTCATACAAAGCGTTGGCTCGCCGAGAGGCGTTACGAGTTGCACCTGAGATGCAAAGATGAAGTTTGTTTGGCCGCACCCGACTATCTTGCCATGAAGAAAGGTCTTAACATCAATGCACGGTCAGGTGGTAGCAAAGTATAGAGCTAATTATCTCAGGCGATTAGTCGCCACCTATTGGTTCCAGCACAAATCAATGAAAAAAAAGTTTTTCCATAAAAGCATATATGTATGTGCTTGATTTTTAAAATTTTTCTCAAACTTATAATTTATTAATGTGACTCTTTGGGCAATTTGAAAATCGGGATAATAAGAACAAGACACGTATTTCCGAAACATGCATGCTTGTACAATGATGTTTACCACGGAAAATGAGACTATGCAGAAATTTATTGCAATTGGAATCTTTGATTTAGTTTGATGCAGAAAGTATTAGTTATTTGTGGTATTCTGTCTTCATGCTGACTCACCAATTGCATCTTAAAACTTAAAACACTTAATGCTACGTTTGCCATTGAGATGGGTTATATGTTGTTTTGCCAATGTTGTCAAACAAATAATGAGTTCTTGACCATGAAATATATTTAGCACGTCACAGTTTACCAACCACAAGCTGAGATTAACCTAGGCTTGCAAGAAACAGATTACATAAAACACGATCCGCAACATGGTGTAGAGTTTACATGGATTTCTCGCCAACCACATGGTAGCTCCGGGGCTCATTGCTGGGTGTTAGAAAAGAAACATGGATGTACTGACTAGTTTGCATGGCGACTTTCGTATAAAGCGCCATATCTGCAACAAAGTCGACAATTTTACATGGAGTCTAGTCGCCGTGTATGGAGCATCCCATGATGAATATAAAGTTGTGTCCTCAGTGAGTTGGGTAACTTGGCAAAAGACAACTCATATCATATTCTTATAGGAGGGAGTTTTAATTTTATAAGATTCCCACATGAGAAGAGCAAAGGTAGATTTGAAACCGTTGATCTTTCTTATTTAGTGTTTTGATTAGTAGTCTTTATTTAAGAGATGTTTTAATGATTGGGAGGCAGTTCATTTGAGCGAGTAGCCTCCCGGATCCTACATAAGGGGAATCGAAACGTGTGCTCTCATGGATACTGATTGGGAATCCAAATTCTCAATGGCTTCTGTATGGTCCCTTTGCAGGTATAAATGCAATGTCAGATCATTCTCCTATATTATCGGTTCTGAGATCTCAAAAAAAATTACCACAAAATTGAATTGTTTTGCTTCAGTGTGGTGACAAGATACCTTTTATGATGAGCTATTTGGTTGTGGGAAAGTACATTTTTCAATCAGTTACTTAGGCATTCCGATTCATTTTCGGAGGTTCACGAATGTTGAATGAAAACATGTCAAGGAGAGGCTACAACAAACGCTCAAGTAGCTATTATCACTGGGTAGAAGATTGGTTCTCATTTATTGAATACTAAGTAATATGGTATTGTATATGGTTTCCTTTTTCTAGTTACCTAAAGGAGTCTTACATCATTTCCATTATTTCCGATCAAGATTTTTTTTCAAGGAGACAACGAGAAAAGAACTATCGGCTGGCTATATGGAATCTAGTTTGCTGTGTAGGGATTCGTTGCATAGAAAACAAAAATTTTCCTACCGCGAACACGCAATCCAAGACAAGATGCAATCTAGAAGACGGTAGCAACGAGGGGATTATCGAGACTCACCCTTGAAGAGATTCCAAAGCCTACAAGATGAGGCTCTTGTTGCTGCGGTAGATGTTCACTTGCCGCTTGCAAAAGCGCGTAGAAGATCTTGATCACGGCGCCACGAACGGGCAGCACCTCCGTACTCGGTCACACGTTCGATTGTTGATGAAGACGACGTCCACCTCCCCGTTCCAGCGGGCAGCGGAAGTAGTAGCTCCTCTTGAATCTGGCAGCACGACGGCGTGGTGTCGGTGGTGGTGGAGAATCCCGGCGGAGCTTCGCTAAGCGTGCGAGGAAGAAGGAGGAGTGGGGCGGCTAGGGTTTGGGGAGAGGGGGGCGCCGACCATCTAAGTGGTGCGGCCACCTTGTGGTGTTGGGGTGGCCGGCCCCCTCCCCTTGGCCCTCATTATATAGGTGGAACACCTAAGAGTTGGTCTACAAGTCTTCGAATAAGACCCCAAACCAAAACCTTCCATATCACATGAAACCTACCCAAGCTAGGACTCCCACTAGAGGTGGGATTCCCACCCTTCCTTGGGAGGGGGTGGCCGGACCCCTTAGGGGAGTCCACTTGGGACTCCTCCCCCTTAGGGTTGGCCGGCCATGGTGGTGGAGTCCCTTTGGGAATCCGCCTTCCAAAGTGGTTTCTTCCGGACTTTTCTAGAACCTTCCATAGAACCTTCCGGATCATTTTAAATCTTATAAAATGACTTCCTATATATGAATCTTATTCTCCGGACCATTCCAGAACTCCTCGTGATGTCCGAGATCTCATCCGGGACTCCGAACAAATATTCGAACTCCATTCCTTATTCAAGTTCTACCATTTCAACATCCAACCTTAAGTGTGTCACCCTACAGTTCGCGAACTATGCGGACATGGTTGAGTACTCACTCCGACCAATAACCAATAGCGGGATCTGGAGATCCATAATGGCTCCCACATATTCAACGATGACTTTAGTGATCGAATGAACCATTCACATACGATACCAATTCCCTTTGTCACGCGATATTTTACTTGTCCGAGGTTTGATTATCGGTATCACTCTATACCTTGTTCAACCTCGTCTCCTGACAAGTACTCTTTACTCGTACCGTGGTATGTGGTCTCTTATGAACTTATTCATATGCTTGCAAGACATTAGACGACATTCCACCGAGAGGGCCTAGAGTATATCTATCCGTCATCGGGATGGACAAATCCCACTGTTGATCCATATGCCTCAACTCATACTTTCCGGATACTTAATCCCACCTTTATAACCACCCATTTACGCAGTGGCGTTTGATGTAATCAAAGTACCTTTCCGGTATAAGTGATTTACATGATCATAAGGACTAGGTAACTATGTATCGAAAGCTTATAGCAAATAACTTAATGACGTGATCTTATGCTATGCTTAATTGGGTGTGTCCATTACATCATTCATACAATGATATAACCTTGTTATTAATAACATCCAATGTTCATGATTATGAAACTAATCATCCATTAATCAACAAGCTAGTTAAGAGGCATACTAGGGACTCTTTGTTGTTTACATATCACACATGTATTAATGTTTCGGTTAATACAATTATAGCATGGTATATAAACATTTATCATAAACATAAAGATATATAATAACCACTTTATTATTGCCTCTAGGGCATATCTCCTTCAGTCTCCCACTTGCACTAGAGTCAATAATCTAGATTACATTGTAATGTACCTAACACCTATTGCATTCTGGTGTTGGTCATGCTTTGCCCTAGGGAGAGCTTTAGTCAACGGATCTGCTACATTCAGATCAGTGTGTACTTTGCAAATCTATACTTCTCCATCTTCGATGTACTCGCGAATCGAGTGGTAACGCAGCTTGATATGCTTCAGCCTCTTGTGTGACCTTGGTTCTTGTGCATTGGCGATGGCACCCATGTTGTCACAGTAGATGACTAGTGGGTCCAATGCACTAGGAACCACACCGAGCTCTACAATGAACCTCTTCATCCATACCGCTTCTGATGAAGCCTCTGAAGCCGCTATGTACTCTGATTCTGTTGAAGACTTCGCCACCGTGCAATCGCTTCGAGCTTGCCCACCATCGCAGCACCATTCAATATAAACACATACCTGCATCGTGACTTAGAGTCATCAGGATCAGTGTTACAACTTGCATCGGTGTAACCGCTTACAACGAGCTCTTGGTCACCTCCATAACAAAGAAACATATCCTTAGTTCTTTTCAAGTACTTTAGGATATTCTTGACCGCTGTCCAGTGTTCCATTCCTGGATCACTTTGATATCTGCTAGTCAAACTAACAGCATGTGCTATATCCGGTCTAGTACATAGCATGGCATACATGATAGATCTTACTGCCGAGGCATAGGGGATATTACTCATCCTTTCTCTTTCTTCTGCCGTAGCAGGTCCTTGAGTCTTACTCAAGACCTTGCCTGGTAACATAGGTAAAAACCCTTTCTTACTTTCGTCCATTCTAAACTTCTTTAGAATCTTGTCCAGGTATGTACTCTGTGATAGCCCTATTAGGCGTCTTGATCTATCTCTATAAATCTTGATGCCTAATATATACGATGCTTCACCAAGGTCTTTCATTGAAAAAATATTATTCAATTAACCTTTTACACTGCTTAATAGTTCTATATCATTCCCAATCAATAATATGTCATCTACATATAATATCAGGAATGCTACAGAGCTCCCACTCACTTTCTTGTAAATACAGGCCTCTCCATGACACTGTATAAACCCGAAGTCTTTGATCACCTTATCAAAGCGTCGGTTCCAACTTCTCGATGCTTGCTTCAGTCCATAAATTGAACGCTGAAGTTTGCATACTTTGTCAGCATTTTTAGGATTGACAAAACCTTTGGGTTGTACCATATACAACTCTTCCTCGATGTCTCCATTAAGGAACGCCGTTTTGACATCCATCTGCCAAATCTCATAATCGAAAAATGCAGCTATTGCTAACAAAATCCTCACAGATTTTAGCTTCGCTACAGGTGAGAAAGTCTCATCGTAGTCAACTCCTTGAATTTATCGGAAACCCTTTGCGACAAGTCGAGCTTTATAGACAGTAATATTACCATCAGCATCTGTTTTTCTCTTGAAGATCCATTTATTCTCGACAGCCTTGCGACTATCAGGTAAGTCTACCAAAGTCCATACTTTGTTATCATACATGGATCCCATTTCGGATTTCATGGCTTCTTGCCATTTGTTGGAATCTGGGCTCATCATCGCTTCTTCATACGTCGCAGGGTCCTCATCATTGTTGTCCACAATCATGACATTTAGACAAGGATCATACCAATCAGGAGTGGCACGTTCCCTTGTCGATCTGCGAGGTTCAGTAGTTTCCTCGTTCGAAGTTTCATGATCATTATCATTAGCTTCCTCTGTTGCCGGTGTAGACGGTACAGGTACAACTTCCGGTACTGCGCTACTCTGATCAACGAGTAAAGATTCATCAATCTCATCGAGTTCTACTTTTCTTCCAGTCACTTCTTTAATGAGAAATTCTTTCTCAAGAAAGGTTCCGTTCTTAGCAACAAAGATCTTACCATCGGATATGTGATAGAAAGTGTACCCTATAGTTTCCTTAGGGTATCCTATGAAGACTCATTTCTCCGCTTTGGGTTCTAGCTTGTCCGGTTGTAACTTCTTTACATAGGCTTCGCAACCCCAAACTTTAAGGAACGATAGCTTAGGTTTCTTGTTAAACCATAATTCATACGGTGTCGTTTCTACGGATTTTGATGGTGCGCTATTTAAAGTGAATGCGGCTGTCTCTAATGCATAACTCCAAAATGATAACGGCAAATCAGTAAGAGACATCATAGAACGAACCATATCTAAGAGAGTTCGATTACGACGTTCGGACACACCGTTTCGCTGTGGTGTTCCCGGCGGTGTCAATTGTGAAAGTATTCCGCATTTCTTTAAATGCATGCCAAACTCATAACTCAGATATTCACCTCCACGATCAGATCGTAGAAATTTAATCTTCTTGTTACGTTGATTTTCTACTTCACTTTGGAATTCCTTAAACTTCTCGAAAGTTTCGGATTTATGTTTCATGAAATAGATATACTCATATCTACTCAGATCATCTGTGAAGGTTAGAACATAACGATAACCACCGCGCGATGCTACGCTCATTGGTCCGCACACATCGGTATGTATGATTTCCAATAAGTCAGTAGCTCGCTCCATCATACCAGAAAATGGAGTCTTAGTCATTTTCCCCATTAGACATGCTTCGCATCTATCAAGTGACTCAAAGTCAAGTGATTCAAGTAATCCATCGGTATGGAGTTTCTTCATGCGTTTCACTCCAATATGACCAAGACGACAGTGCCACATATAAGTAGAATTATCATTAATTCGCTTAGCATCAATGTTATGTATATGCGTATCACTACTATCTAGATCTAACAGAAATAAGCCATTCTTTTCAGGTGCTCGACCATAAAAGATATTATTCATAAAAATAGAACAATCATTATTATCAGACTTGAATGAATAACCGTCTTGCATTAAACAAGATCCAGATATAATGTTCATGCTCAACGCGGGTACAAAATAACAATTATTTAGGCTTAAAACTAATCCCGAAGATAGATGTAGAGGAAGTGTGCCGACAGCGATCACATCAACTTTGGATCCGTTTCCAACGCACATCATCACTTCATCTTTCAGTAGTCTTCGTTTATTCTTTAGTTCTTGTTTCGAGTTACAAATATGAGCAACCGAACCAGTATCAAATACCCATGTACTAGAACGAGAACCAGTGAGATAAACATCTATAACATGTATATCAGATATACCTTCTTTCTTCTTCTTGACAAGGCCGCTCTTCAGATCAGCCAGATACTTGGAGCAATTACGCTTCCAGTGTCCCTTCTCCTTGCAGCAATAGCACTCAGCATCAGGCTTAGGGCCGTTCTTAGGTTTCATAGGAGGCGTGGCAGCTTTCTTGCCACCCTTCTTGAATTTTCCCTTAGACTTGCCATGTTTCTTGAAACTGGTGGTCTTGTTGACCATCAACACTTGGTGCTCTTTCTTGATCTCAATCTCAGCAGCTTTTAGCATGCCAAAGAGTTCAGGTAACTGTTCATGTTCTGCATATTGTAGTTCATCACAAAGTTCTTGTAACTTGGTGGCAGTGATTGAAGGACACGATTAATCCCCAGTCTGTTAGGAATCACTATTCCCAAGTCACTGAGTTTCTTCGCATGCCCGGTCATAACCAGCATGTGCTCACAAACGGAGCTGCACTCTTCCATCATACAGCTGAAGAAATGTTTCGATGCTTCATAGCATTCCACGGCCGCATGAGTCTCAAATATAGCTTTCAGCTCATTGATCAACTCATGAGGATCGTGGTGCTCAAAACGTTTTTGAAGATCGGATTCCAGACTGCACATGATGGCATACTGTACTTGAGAGTACCGAGCTTTCCGAGTAGCGTAAACATTCTTTACTTCCTCGGTTTCAGTTTCTGCAGGAGGGTCACCTAGCGGTGCATCAAGCACATATTGCAGATTTCCGCCAGCGAGGAAGATCCTCACATGACGGAACCAGTCGGTGAAGTTGCTACCGTTGCTCTTAAGTTTTTCTTTCTCTAGGAACTGGTTAAAATTGATTGGGGACGCCATCTCTACAACATATATTTGCAAAAGTTTAGACTAAGTTTATGACAAATTGTGTTCAAATTTTAATTCAACATAATTAAAAATCTAGGTGAACTCCCACTCAAAACAATATCCCTCGCATTGTCTTAGTGATCACACGAACCAAATCCACCGCACCTAAGTCCGATCATCACGAGACAAGGTGTGATTTCAATGGCGAAAACTCAAAGTGTTCATCATATCAACCATATGATTCATGCTCTACCTTTCGGTATCACGTGTTCCGAGACCATGTCTGTACATTCTAGGCTCGTCAAGGCCACCTTAGTATCCGCATGTGCAAAACTGTCTTGCACCCGTTGTATGCACTTGTTGATTCTATCACACCTGATCATCACGAGATGCTTCGAAACGACAAGTCTTGGCAACGGTGCTACTAAGGATGAACACTTTATTATCTTGAGATTTTAGTGAGGGATCATCTTATAATGCTACCGTCGCGATCTAAGCAAAATAAGATGCATCAAAGGATTAACATCGCATGCAGTTCATATGTGATATGATATGGCCCTTTTGTCTTTGCGCCTTTGATCTTCATCTCCAAAGCACGGACATGATCTCCATCATCTTCGGGCATGATCTCCATCATCGTCGGCGTAGCGTCAAGGTCAATGGCGCCGTCTTCATGATTGTCCTCCATGTAGCAACTATTACAACTACTTTGAAAAACTACTCAACATGAAATTTAAAGACAACCATAAGGCTCCTGCCGGTTGCCACAATACAATAATGATCATCTCATACATATTCATCATCACATTATGGCCATATCACATCACCAAACCCTGCAAAAACAAGTTAGACGTCTCTAATTTGGTTTGCATATTTTACGTGGTTTAGGGTTTTCGAGAGAGATCTAATCTACCTACGAACATGAACCACAATGTTGATACTAATGTTGTCAATAGAAGAGTAACTTGAATCTTCACTATAGTAGGAGAGACAGACACCCGCAAAGCCTCTTATGCAATACAAGTTGCATGTCGAACGAGGAACAAGTCTCATGAACGCGGTCATGTAAAGTTAGTCCGAGCCCCTTCATCCCACTATGCCACAAAGATGCAAAGTACTCAAGCTAAAGATAACAAGAGCATCAACGGCCACAAAACCATTGTGTTCTACTCATGCAACCATCTATGCATAGACCTGGCTCTGATACCACTGTAGGGATTCGTTGCATAGAAAACAAAAAATTTCCTACCGCGAACACGCAATCCAAGCCAAGATGCAATCTAGAAGACGGTAGCAACGAGGGGATTATTGAGACTCACCCTTGAAGAGATTCCAAAGCCTACAAGATGAGGCTCTTGTTGCTGCGGTAGACGTTCACTTGCTGCTTGCAAAAGCGCGTAAAAGATCTTGATCACGGCGCCACGAACGGGCAGCACCTGCGTACTCGGTCACACGTTCGATTGTTGATGAAGACGACGTCCACCTCCCCGTTCCAGCGGGCAGCGGAAGTAGTAGCTCCTCTTGAATCTGGCAGCACGACGGCGTGGTGTCGGTGGTGGTGGAGAATCCCGGCGGAGCTTCGCTAAGCATGCGGGGAAGAAGGAGGAGTGGGGCGGCTAGGGTTTGGGGAGAGGGGGGCGCCGGCCATCTAAGTGGTGCGGCCACCTTGTGGTGTTGGGGTGGCCGGTGATACGTCCAATTTGCATCACTATTTTATATCATAATTTGCTGTTATTCATTGATATATTTCATATTGGGACACAATACTTATGTTATTTCATCTATTTTGCATGTTTCATCATTATTGGAGGATCAAGCACCGGAGCCAGGATTCTGCTGGAAAAAGCACCGTCAGAACGCAATATTTCGGAAGATCAACTGTGGAAGGAAATTATACCAAAAATCCTATTTTTCAAGATGACGAAGGAAGCCAGAAGGAGGAGCCAGCTGGACCCATGGCCTGGCCGCGCCACCATGTGGTGTGGGGGCCCCACAGCCCCTTTCGCCTCCTTTTCTTCGCGAAATCCTTCGTCCCGAAAACCTAAGCCACAGAGGGTACCTCGCGAAGAGTTACAGCCGCCTCTGCGGGGCGGAGAACACCAGAGAGAAAAGAGCTCTCCGGCGGGCAGGAATCCGCCGGGGAAATTCCCTCCGGGAGGGGGAAATCGACGCCATCGTCACCGTCATCGAGCTGGACATCATCTCCATCACCATCATCATCATCTCCACCATCATCACCGCCGTCTCCACCGCTGGACACCGTCACCGCCGTAGCAATTTGGGTTTGATCTTGATTGTTTGATAGGGGAAACTCTCCCGGTATCGATCTCTACTTGTTGTTGATGCTATTGAGTGAAACCATTGAACCGAGTTTATGTTCAGATTGTTATTCATCATCATATCACCTCTGATCATGTTCCATATGATGTCTCGTGAGTAGTTCGTTTAGTTCTTGAGGACATGGGTGAAGTCTAAATGTTAGTAGTGAACTATGGTTGAGTAATATTCAATGGTATGATATTTAAGTTGTGGTGTTATTCTTCTAGTGGTGTCATGTGAACGTCGACTACATGACACTTCACCATTTATGGGCCTAGGGGAATGCATCTTGTATTCGTTTGCCAATTGCGGGGTTGCCGGAGTGACAGAAACCTAAACCCCCGTTGGTATATCGATGCGGGAGGGATAGCGAGGATCTCGTAGTTTAAGGCTGTGGTTAGATTTATTCTTAATTACTTTCTTGTAGTTGCGGATGCTTGCAAGGGGTATAATCACAAGTATGTATTAGTCCTAGGAAGGGCGGTACATTAGCATAGGTTCACCCACACAACACTTATCATAACAATGAAGATTATTTAGCCGTATGTAGCGAAAGCACTAGACTAAAATCCCGTGTGTCCTCGAGAACGTTTGGTCAATATAAGTAAACAAACCGGCTTGTCCTTTGTGCTAAAAAGGATTGGGCCACTCGCTGCAATTGTTACTCTCGCACTTTACTTACTCGTACTTTATTCAACTGTTACATCAAAACCCCCTGAATACTTGTTTGTGAGCATTTACAGTGAATCCTTCATTGAAACTGCTTTGTCAATACCTTCTGCTCCTCGTTGGGATCGACATTCTTACTTATCGAAAATACTACGATACACCCCCTATACTTGTGGGTCATCAAGACTATTTTCTGGCGCCGTTGCCGGGGAGTGAAGCGCTATTGGTAAGTGGAATTGGTAAGGAAAACCTTTACTGTTTGTGCTGATTTTATTTCTACCTGCTGCTATAAGTCATTATGGAGAGATCTTCTCTTTAATTTTTATTTGGGAAATCTACTACTACTGCAACGGTAGTGGATGAGGCACCAGGTGAGGAAGTGATACCATATAAAATACCTATGAAAATTATTGAACGTGTTATGGATAACCGCTATGAAGGGGATGGAACTGTCCACCCTGGAGATCATTTATTGTTCTTACATGAATTATGCGGTTTATCCAAGTGTGCAGGTATTGCTATGGATGAAGTGAGGAAGAAACTATTCTCTTTATCGCTGTCTGGTAAAGCGGCGCATTGGTATAAATTACTGGATAATGGGGATTCTCTTGAATGGAATGATATTGTGCCCCGGTTTTATTCTAAGTTCTATCCTCCAAGTGAAATTCACAAGGATCGGAATCGCATATATAATTTTTGGCCTCATGATGGAGAGAGTATTGCCCAAGCTTGGGGGAGATTGAAGTCTTTAATGCTCAAATGCCCCATTCATGAGCTTCCTGGTAATGTTATTATTGATAATTTCTATGCAAGACTTTCTTTTCAAGACAAGACCTTGCTGGATACTTCTTGTTCTGGATCATTTACACGCAACAAAGAAGAGTTTAAAAGGGACCTTCTTGATCGGATCCAAGAAAATACTGAAGGTTGGGAGAACGACAAGGATAGAGAATCAGGTATAATTTATGATTATAAATGCATTGAAGCTTTTATGGATACTGATAAATTTCGTAATATGAGTGCTACATATGGTCTTGATTCTCAAGTTGCTGCAAATCTTTATAAAGCTTTTGCCTCTCATTATGAATTGCCAAAGAAGAATTTTGATAAGTATCATGAACCTTATAAAGATAAAATTGATTCATCTATTAATAAATGCGTTGTAGTTGAAACTGCTGATCATGTTATTCCTGAAGCTTATATTGAAAAAACTCCTTTTCCTGCTAAAATGAAGGAGTACTCTGTTATAAATAGTGCGGTTCATAAAAGTGAAAAGAAACCTGTAGAACCTGAAGAACAAATAAAAGTTGAACCTGCTGTTGCAATAGTTAAAGATCTTGTGACTGAAAATGTGGAGGATGGTCATATTATTTTCTGTGAAGATGCTTCTAATATTGTTTCACATCCTAATAAACCCAAACAAGCTAGTGTTCCTATGCTATCTGTTAGAATTGGTGATCATTGCTATTATGGTTTATGTGATATTGGTGCAAGCGTTAGTGCTATTCCTTATGAGCTTTACACGGAGATTATGCACAAAATTGATTCTTGTGAACTTGAAGATATTGATGTGGTTATTCAGCTGGCTAATAGAGAAACTATTTCTCCAATTGGTATTGTTCGAGATGTGTAAGTTTTATGCGGTAAGATTAAATATCCTGCTGACTTTTTGGTACTTGGTTCTGCTGCTAGTGATTATTGTCCTATTATTTTTGGTAGACCTTTTCTAAATACTTGTGGAGCTATTATAGATTGCAAGAAAGAGAAAATTTTGACTAAATTTGCTGGTGAATCTTATAAGTTTAACTTCTCTAAATTTACCAAAACTCCTTATAAAGCTGATTTGCCTAGTGATGATTTTAAAATGGAGCAATGTGCATCTATTGTTCTTGTTCCTAACAATCCTTTGCAGGAACATTTGGAGGATAGCGAGAGTGAAGTTTTTAGGAAAGAAAGAGATGAGCTTGAGGAACTTTTTCTTCGCCAACCTATTCTTAAGCATGATTTACCGGTGGAAGATCTGGGTACAACGCCGCCACCAAAGGAAGATCCTGTTTTTGATTTAAAGCCTTTGCCTGATAATCTTAAATATGCTCATATTGATGATAAGAAAATATATCCTGTTATTATTAGTTCTAAGCTTTCAGAGATTGAGGAAGAAAGGTTATTGGAAATATTGAAGAAGCACCGAGGAGCTATTGGCTATACTCTTGATAATTTGAAAGGGATTTCTCCTTCTATTTGCCAACATGCTATTAATATGGAAGATGATGCAAAGCCTGTTGTTGAACATCAGCGTCGTCTAATTCCGAAGATGAAGGAAGTGGTAAGGAATGAGGTATTAAGACTTCTTGAAGCTGGTATTATATATCCTATTGCTGATAGTAGATGGGTTAGTCCTGTGCATTGCGTTCCCAAGAAAGGAGGAATGACTGTTGTGCCTAATGATAATGATGAGCTCATCCCTCAAAGAGTAGTTGTAGGGTATAGAATGTGCATTGATTTTCGAAAAGTTAATAAAGTTACTAAGAAAGATCATTACCCTTTACCATTTATTGATCAAATGCTAGAGAGATTGTCTAAAAATACTCATTTTTGCTTTCTTGATGGTTATTCTGGATTTTCACAAATTGCTGTTAAAGCTAAAGATCAAGAGAAAACCACTTTTACTTGTCCCTATGGAACTTATGCTTATAGACGCATGCCTTTTGGTTTATGTAATGCTCCTGCTACTTTCCAAAGATGCATGTCTGCTATTTTTCATGGTTTTTGTGAGAGTATTGTAGAGGTATTCATGGATGATTTTTCCGTCTATGGGAATTCTTTTGATAGTTGCTTGCGAAACCTTGATAAAGTTTTGCAGAGATGTGAAGAAACTAACCTTGTTCTTAATTGGAAGAAATGCCACTTTATGGTTAATGAAGGGATTGTATTGGGACATAAAATTTCCGAGAGAGGTATTGAAGTTGATAGAGCTAAAGTTGAAGCAATTGAGAAGATGCCCTATCCTAGGGATGTTAAAGGTATTCGTAGTGTTCTTGGTCATGCTGGGTTTTATAGGAGATTTATTAAAGATTTCTCCAAGATTTCAAAGCCTCTTACTAATCTTCTTCAAAAAGACGTACCTTTTGTTTTTGATGACGATTGTAAGGAAGCTTTTGAAACTCTAAAGAAAGCCTTAACAACTGCTCCTATAGTTGAACCTCCTGATTGGAACTTACCATTTGAAATTATGTGTGATGCTAGTGATTTTGTTGTAGGCGCTGTTCTTGGATAGCGAGTAGATAAAAAACTGAATGTTATTCATTATGCTAGTAAAACTCTTGATGCTGCTCAAAGAAATTATGCTACAACTGAAAAAGAATTATTAGCTGTAGTCTTTGCTTGTGATAAATTTAGATCTTATATTGTTGATTCAAAAGTTACCATCCATACTGATCATGCTGCAATTAGATACCTTATGACAAAGAAAGATGCTAAGCCGAGGCTTATTAGATGGGTACTTCTTTTGCAAGAATTTGATTTACATATTGTAGATAGGAAAGGTGCTGATAATCCTGTTGCTGATAATTTGTCTAAATTGGAAAATATTGCTTATGATCCTGTTCCTGTTAATGATAGTTTTCCAAATGAACAATTGGCTGTAATAAAGGTGAGCTCGCGAGACAGTCCTTGGTATGCTGATTATGCTAACTTTATTGTTTCCAAGTACTTGCCTCCAACCTTTTCAGCTCAGCAAAGGAGGAAATTCTTTTATGACTTGAGGCATTATTTCTGGGATGACCCACACTTATACAAAGAAGGAGTGGATGGTATTATGCGAAGATGTGTTCCCGAATATGAACAACAAGAGATATTGAGTAAATGTCATGGTAGTGCTTATGGAGGACATCACGCCGGAGAAAGAACCGCGCAAAAGGTTCTACAATCAGGTTTTTATTGGCCAACTCTCTTCAAGGATGCGAGAAAGTTTATTTTATCTTGTGATGAATGCCAAAGGGTTGGTAATATCTCCAGACGTAATGAAATGCCTATGAATTATACTCTTGTTATTGAACCGTTTAATTGTTGGGGATTTGACTTCATGGGACCTTTTCCGTCTTCAGAAGGTAACACTCATATACTTGTTGCTGTTGATTATGTTACTAAATGGGTGGAAGCCATACCTACAAAAAGTGCTGATGGTGAGACCTCTTTAAGAATGCTTTTAGACATTATTTTTCCTAGATTTGGAGTGCCTAGATATATTATGAATGATGGAGGTTCTCATTTTATTCATGGAGGTTTTAGAAAAACTCTTGCTAAGTATGGTATTAATCATAGAATTGCTTCCGCTTATCATCCTCAAACTAGTGGTCAAGTAGAATTATCAAATAGAGAGATTAAATCTATTTTGGGAAAGACTGTTAATAAAACTAGAAATAATTGGGCTAGTAAATTGAAGGATGCACTATGGGCTTATAGAACAGCTTATAAAAATCCCATGGGAATGTCACCTTATAAAATGGTTTATGGGAAAGCTTGTCATTTACCTTTAGAACTAGAGCACAAAGCTTATTGGGCTGTTAGAGAATTAAATAAAGATCCTAAACTTGCCGGTGATAAGAGGTTGTTGCAATTAAGTTCTCTAGATGAATGGAGAAGTGAAGCTTATGAAAATGCTAAACTCTTTAAAGAGAAAGTTAAAAAATGGCATGATAGAAGGATTATCAAAAGAGAATTTAATATTGGGGATAAAGTCCTATTGTATCTGTCTCGTCTCAGATTCTTTGCAGGGAAATTACTCTCGAAATGGGAAGGACCATATGTTGTCGAGGAGGTGTATCGTTCAGGAGCAATTAAAATTAGCTCTCTCCAAGGCAATGCCACGCAAGTGGTGAATGGACAAAGACTCAAGCATTATATCTCGGGTGATTCTTATAATGTTGAGTTGATATTATTCAAGTGGAAACACCGGAGGCTTTCATCAAAGGGCAAATTGACTTTGAATAGGTAACAGTACTGGTAATGAAAAGTACGCAATTTACTTTCCGAACAATATTTTTGCTGTTTTTGGAAAATATGAAAAATTACGAGTTCGAAACGGAGTGGAAAGGACGCACGAGGGGTTGCCACCATAGGCCGGCGCGGCCTGGCCTGGGCCCGCGCCGACCTATGGTCTGGCCGCCTCGTCGCCCCTTTCCGACTCTAGTTCGATCTGGTACTTTCCTTGTGTCGTGAAATTTTTTGCTATATAATCCCCAGGACCCCTGGAGGTCCGTATATCGTTTTCTCGACGTGTTTTGTTTCGAGCTGTTTCTGCCAGGATCTGTTTTCGGTCTAGAAGCACCATGGTCTCCAAGAACAAGGGTAAGGAGCTTCCGGATGAAGATAATCAAGATCTTGAGTGGAAAGAGGAGGACAAGGACGTCAAGGAAGAGGGTGAAGAAGAGATGGAGGAAGATTCGCGCGCACACCCGCGTGCCACCATCGCAAGCATCAAGGTGGTGGACAACCCTTTTAGTGCAAACAAGAGCGCAAGAATTCGCACTGGAGGAGCGGTTCCACGTCATTACCTAGCTCCGAAGACATCCTTATCAGGCACTCATCACCCCTTCCACAATCTAATTTTCAATAATCAAATTGAAGGGACTCCCAAGGCAGCATTGCCTAGCCAGTGGGATATAGATCGCTCTAACACTGCAGGAAGGAGGGAGCCTGAGGCTGAAGAGTGGGGAAATAATTCCAAGAGTTGGGACTCGCCGTCGGACAGACTCCTTAACCGCGTCGAGCACAATTCGGAGATGATTCGCAATCTCACATACAGGATTGATGAGCTTCAGGAGCTTATTGAGAAGCTTGTCAGGAATTCATCACCACCATCGCCAAAGGAGTAATTCATCATCGGTATTGGCATCCCCTTGGTTTGTTCCAAGCTTGGGGGAGTGCCGCGGTATCACATCATCACTATCTTTTACTTTTTACTGTCAAGTAGTGTCATATCATGAGTAGGGAAGTTATCATATAAGATGGGTTGCGCTTGGAAGTATCTCTCCTTTAGTTGGTTGTCTATGTATCCCTTGGTGTGAGTTATCGTTATGGAATATTAATGAGAAGTCTTATCATTTACATATTGCACATCTTATTTTAGTTTGCAATCTCTATTATATGATTTACCTTGTTAGTATTGGTATCACTTTGGGAGCATTGAATAAATCTATTTGGTTTTGGCAAACTTAGCATTGGTCAATAGCAACAACACTTTGAGGTTTAAGTAGAAAAGAGAAATACATGTAGATGTTTCATTGTCTTTCTTTCTTGTTAGCTCATAGCTTATTATTCTGAAGTTAAAATTGTTTGTGCTTACAAGGAAGATGCATGATTGTTTCTATCACATGTATATTTGTTTGTTTCCCTCGACTCTTATGCTTGCTAATTAACCTTGCTAGCCAAAGACCAGATCGAGAGGGAATGCCTCTCGTGCATCCAAACCTTAACCCAAACCTATGCCATTTGTGTCCACCATACCTACCTACTACATGGTATTTTCTGCCATTCCAAGTAAATACTTCATGTGCTACCTTTAAACAATTCAAAACTTAGTATCTCTTATTTGTGTCAATGTTTTATAGCTCATGAGGAAGTATGTGGTGTTTTATCTTTCAATCTTGTTGGGCAACTTTCACCAATAGACTAGTGGCTTCATCCGCTTATCCAATAATTTTGCAAAAAGAGCCGGCAATGGGATTCCCAGTCCCAAATTAACTAAACTAAATAGACACTCCTCCACGGTATGTGATTGATGGACGGCACCCGAAGGATTCGGTTAGCCATGGCTTGTGTAAGCAAAGGTTGGGGGGAGTGTCATCATCATAATAAAACTAAAATAAAAAGGCACTCCTTCATGGTATGAGATTGTTGGCAGGCACCCGAGGATTCGGTTAGCCATGGTTTGTGAAAGAAAGGTTGGAAGGAGTGCCACATAAAATGAAAATAATATGGGAGCCGCTCTTTGAAGGTTGTCTGGCAAGGGGGTTAGAGTACCCGCTACCAGTCGTTGACAACAACAAACACCTCTCAAAATGTTATTTTTATTCTCTTTATATGATTGCAAAACTGAAAAAGCTCTAGCACATGATTTAATCCCTGCTTCCCTCTGCGAAGGGCCTGTCTTTTACTTTATGTTGAGTCAGTAAACCTATTTCCCTCCATCTCAAGCAAGCATTTGAGTAGTTGTGATCAAACCATTATATTGTGATTTGCTTCATCATGTCTTTTATTCTTTTTTGTTTAGTACAAGTTTTATCTGAATGAATATAACTTTGCAAGTTATCAATGATTACGAGGAGACCATTATGATTGAGTATGCAAGTTGTGCCATATAAACTTTAACATGAGAGTGCTGCTCAATGAGATAAATATAATCTGTTAATTGTTCTCTGACCAAGAACGAAGTTTGCCATCACCAACTATGATTTCTTATGCACCTTTATTTGTGATTACCTTATACTTGTTTCAAGTTGAGTTATATGAGGAAGTTGTTTACTATAATGTCTTGTGTGAATGAATATGATGCTTCTTGTCCGTATTTTATTTATCGACTCTACACTCCATAAACATGTGGTCCTGTTTACTGAGTTCAGTTTCGCTTGGGGACAAGCGAAGTCTAAGCTTGGGGGGAGTTGATACGTCCAATTTGCATCACTATTTTATATCATAATTTTCTGTTATTCATTGATATATTTCATATTGGGACACAATACTTATGTTATTTCATCTATTTTGCATGTTTCATCATTATTGGAGGATCAAGCACCGGAGCCAGGATTCTGCTGGAAAAAGCACCGTCAGAACGCAATATTTCGGAAGATCAACTGTGGAAGGAAATTATACCAAAAATCCTATTTTTCAAGATGACGAAGGAAGCCAGAAGGAGGAGCCAGCTGGACCCATGGCCTGGCCGCGCCACCATGTGGTGTGGGGGCCCCACAGCCCCTTTCGCCTCCTTTTCTTCCCGAAATCCTTCGTCCCGAAAACCTAAGCCACAGAGGGTACCTCACGAAGAGTTACAGCCGCCTCTGCGGGGCGGAGAACACCAGAGAGAAAAGAGCTCTCCGGCGGGCAGGAATCCGCCGGGGAAATTCCCTCCGGGAGGGGGAAATCGACGCCATCGTCACCGTCATCGAGCTGGACATCATCTCCATCACCATCATCATCATCTCCACCATCATCACCGCCGTCTCCACCGCTGGACACCGTCACCGCCGTAGCAATTTGGGTTTGATCTTGATTGTTTGATAGGGGAAACTCTCCCGGTATCGATCTCTACTTGTTGTTGATGCTATTGAGTGAAACCATTGAACCGAGTTTATGTTCAGATTGTTATTCATCATCATATCACCTATGATCATGTTCCATATGATGTCTCGTGAGTAGTTCGTTTAGTTCTTGAGGACATGGGTGAAGTCTAAATGTTAGTAGTGAACTATGGTTGAGTAATATTCAATGGTATGATATTTAAGTTGTGGTGTTATTCTTCTAGTGGTGTCATGTGAACGTCGACTACATGACACTTCACCATTTATGGGCCTAGGGGAATGCATCTTGTATTCGTTTGCCAATTGCGGGGTTGCCGGAGTGACAGAAACCTAAACCCCCGTTGGTATATCGATGCAGGAGGGATAGCAGGATCTCAGAGTTTAAGGCTGTGGTTAGATTTATTCTTAATTACTTTCTTGTAGTTGCGGATGCTTGCAAGGGGTATAATCACAAGTATGTATTAGTCCTAGGAAGGGCGGTACATTAGCATAGGTTCACCCACACAACACTTATCATAACAATGAAGATTATTTAGCCGTATGTAGCGAAAGCACTAGACTAAAATCCCGTGTGTCCTCGAGAACATTTGGTCAATATAAGTAAACAAACCGGCTTGTCCTTTGTGCTAAAAAGGATTGGGCCACTCGCTGCAATTGTTACTCTCGCACTTTACTTACTCGTACTTTATTCAACTGTTACATCAAAACCCCCTGAATACTTGTCTGTGAGCATTTACAGTGAATCCTTCATCGAAACTGCTTGTCAATACCTTCTGCTCCTCGTTGGGATCGACATTCTTACTTATCGAAAATACTACGATACACCCCTATACTTTTGGGTCATCAGCCGGCCCCCTCCCCTTGGCCCTCATTATATAGGTGGAACACCCAAGAGTTGGTCTACAAGTCTTCGAATAAGACCCCAAACCAAAACCTTCCATATCACATGAAACCTACCCAAGCTAGGACTCCCACTAGAGGTGGGATTCCCACCCTTCCTTGGGAGGGGGTGGCCGGACCCTTAGGGTAGACCACTTGGGACTCCTCCCCCTTAGGGTTGGCCGGCCATGGAGGTGGAGTCCCTTTGGGAATCCGCCTTCCAAAGTGGTTTCATCCGGACTTTTCTAGAACCTTCCATAGAACCTTCCGGATCATTTTAAATCTTATAAAATGACTTCCTATATATGAATCTTATTCTCCGAACCATTCCGGAACTCCTCGTGATGTCCGAGATCTCATCCGGGACTCCGAACAAATATTCGAACTCCATTCCTTATTCAAGTTCTACCATTTCAACATCCAACCTTAAGTGTGTCACCCTACAGTTCGCGAACTATGCGGACATGGTTGAGTACTCACTCCGACCAATAACCAATAGCGGGATCTGGAGATCCATAATGGCTCCCACATATTCAACAATGACTTTAGTGATCGAATGAACCATTCACATACGATACCAATTCCCTTTGTCACGCGATATTTTACTTGTCCGAGGTTTGATCATCGGTATCACTCTATACCTTGTTCAACCTCGTCTCCTGACAAGTACTCTTTACTCGTACCGTGGTATGTGGTCTCTTATGAACTTATTCATATGCTTGCAAGACATTAGACGACATTCCACCGAGAGGGCCCAGAGTATATCTATCCGTCATCGGGATGGACAAATCTCACTGTTGATCCATATGCCTCAACTCATACTTTCCGGATACTTAATCCCACCTTTATAACCACCCATTTACGCAGTGGCGTTTGATGTAATCAAAGTACCTTTCCGGTATAAGTGATTTACATGATCTCATGGTCATAAGGACTAGGTAACTATGTATCGAAAGCTTATAGCAAATAACTTAATGACGTGATCTTATGCTACGCTTAATTGGGTGTGTCCATTACATCATTCATACAATGATATAACCTTGTTATTAATAACATCCAATGTTCATGATTATGAAACTAATCATCCATTAATCAATAAGCTAGTTAAGAGGCATACTAGGGACTCTTTGTTGTTTACATATCACACATGTATCAATGTTTCGGTTAATACAATTATAGCATGGTATATAAATATTTATCATAAACATAAAGATATATAATAACCACTTTATTATTGCCTCTAGGGCATATCTCCTTCATGCTGCCCTAAATATCAAGGAGGACTTGAAATTTCATGATCTTGAGTTCAAGAACCGAGCCTTTCTAGTAAATGGATTTTCAAGCTTCTTACCAAAGATAGGGTGTGGTAAAGGAGAAAGCATATATGAATATGTGCATTGTCTCGGATATATTGGATACCTGGTGACTCACACTTTTGGACTGGTCTAATTGGGACGAAGAATTTCTTCTTCTCATATGGTTTGTTGTCTATTAAGGATGGCTGGGAAATAAGATTGTGGAAGGATAAATTGCTAGGTAATGCCACATTTCGAGAATAATATCTAGCTCTGTACAATATTATATGCCATAAAAGCGATACACTCGCTAAGGTGTTGGAAACTTTTCCACTAAATGTAACGTTCAAAAGAGATCTAGTTGGCCCTAGGCTAGGTTCACGTAATACGTTGCTATAACATTTGGATTTGGTCCATTTGATGCAGAGGTTCAACGAGTTTCGATGTAATTTGCATGAGAGTGGTAAATTCTTTGTGAATTCTATATACACAACTTAATCCAGTCAGATGTGTCGGTGTATAATAAAAAATACTGATGAAGGATGAAGATTCCACTAAATAATAAAGTTTTGCATGGTATCTTCTTCGAGGTGTAATCCTCGCTAAAGACAACCTTGCGAAACGTAATTGACATCGAAGCTAAACATGTGTCGGCTAAGGCGTGTATTCTTCTCGTGCAAATTTGCTAGATCAATATGACCAGTCATCAAGATAGGTTCTACGTTATATCCACCACACAACGTTGCAAATATATTTGCGAATTTTCTAAATGGTGTTGATCATATGTTTAAACTATGTAGTAGAAATGACAAGGATTTAAATGATAAAAATCTTCTCAGATACAACTTATCTACCGATGCACATCTACACTATGTTCATGATCACTTGTACAACGTGTGAAGTATCGCAACCTGTTTATGGAGGCGTCTACACGTTGGAGGACACAATGAGAGATATTTTTATTCAATATGGATAACAACATAATCTACGGATAAATCCTCCATTACTATAGGCGTCTTTGCAGTTTCTAAGATGATTACTTTCATTGCACATTTTATTTTTACGTTGATACATTTGAATTTAGTCGACTTTGTGCATCTTAGTTATTTAGAGACCGGATATCTTTACCTACTAATAAAGGAAGTAAGGTTTCTCCCTAAAATTTTCGTCCGTTTTTGAATTACCCCTAATCTCCAGATAATATTATAGAAAATGCCACCGCTCTGTGTAGAAAACGTTTCGTCCACGAGAAAAATAACTTCCATTGTCCTGCCAACACGCGTGTCGCACTCACCCCCTGGACATCGGCATTTCTCTTGGGCCTGCCATTCGGTGGGCTTCTCTATTGGGATTCAGCAAAGCAGCAACCGATCAAATTATTATTCTTAAATAGTCCCACATCGTTTTCTTAGGATGATTCCAACCGGTTTATATACGTTCGAATTAGGGGAATATCAGCAAGGTGAATCAACAAGACGTACTTCGATTGATTGGCTGAAATCTGCTGTGCGCATATATGAATTAAAAGGAGGGGTTGCCTGCATGAATAGAAGGATTTCTGGTGTTGTTGATCGAAACTGGCTGGCCTAATTAAGATCCAGATCCCGAATACTTTGTCTTGCCTTTGATAGAATATATGCTCTCTCGTCTTACTATTTTTTTGCTACTGAATACATTCTCGAACATAAGATTGTCTCCTGTTTTGTATTTATCAAGTAGAGTTTTTTTGTGGAACTAAATATCAGGGATTACATTATTTATTTTTTTGAACATAGAGACTACCATGATTTTGTGAAAGAATCCTTTATGATATATATAGTGATAAGCAAATCTAATATCAAAACACATAAAATCTAAGAAAAAATGTACCTCAGACGAATACATGCCAGCACAACATGATTGGACAGATCCGTTACCTAGAATATATAGAAAAAAATTCCGCTAATCCAAAATATGTATTTACATTGAATTCTAAATACTATTATTCTTCTCTACGACACCCTAAGTTAACGAAAAGAACGTTTCTTCTTGCCCGCTCCCGCGAGCAGCAGGGTGGAACCCTAACTATGCGCCGCCGGTCCTTCCCCCTTCCCTCCCTCACCGCCGTCGGCTGGCGTCGCTGGGCAAAGCCCTGGGGCGTAGGCGGCGGGGACCCTCCTTCCTCCTCGAGCGGTGGTGGTGGCGCAGGCTGGCTTGGCCATCGGAGACGACGTGCTGGTCGGAGGGCGCGGCGGCGTAGCTGCCTGGAGGTGGTGTCGTGGCTTCGTGTGCAGAGTGTGCTCGCCACGGTGGGCGACGCGAGCGAGCGCTCCGATCTGTCCAAGGCGGGCCAGCTCTTCTCTGGCGTAGGGGTGCATGCAGCGCCGAGCTGGGATTCTAGCGGGGGCGGGCAGAGCGGACGGTGGACGCCGCGAGCTCGGGCCAGGGTAGGGGCCTCGACCCTACGTGCCCATCTTCTTCTGCCCCAAATCTTCGTCAAAGGCAACCATGGGGGCTGATGGATGTCGATCTGGAAGGGGATCTCTGCTCTGGCGCCTTTTCCCTCGGTGGTGACCTCCGGTTTGTCTCGGTTCGTTGGCGTGCTGTGCCTGGTCCCTATGGCGGTGGCCTGGACAGTTGGAGCTTTGTTGGTTGGTGGGCATGCCAGGGCTCGTGCTAGCTGGTTTCCTTGGTCATGTGGACGGCGGGGTGCCGACATTTTTTTTCTGGCGTGGTGGTGGTACGGCTGCTGCTTCGGTGTCGTCTGCTACCCTGTGTGGAGGACCAAGTGCTTTCGCTGGGGGAAACCATTTCCCTTTGGGGCACGACGGTGGCGTTTGTGGACGTCGTTCCCTTCTTGAAGGCATCGATGTGGCGGTGCCCGATCTCTCCGCGTACTCCGGGTGAAACCCCAAGATCCTCCGATCTGGTGGTAGCGGCGCTTCTGCGTCGTGATCCTTTTGCAGATACCACCTTGGAGTTATCACGCCATGCGGCTCTCCGGTGTTTGGGTGGCGGAGGTCCTCCTCAGTTTTGCTCTCATAGACAAAGCTTTCTTTGTGTTCTGCACCCGCGGTGTTTCTCGTTGGGCTCTCCCTTAGTGTTCATCGGCCGGCCTATGGTGGCGTCTGCGACAGTGGCGTTGTGTCAGTTGCAGTGGTTGTCGGTCCGCCCGTGCTTGGCTGAGCACTGGTCCGACAACATATCCCGCATTGCGCTTCCTCAACCTCATCGTAGCTTGTAATAGTCATGCCGGCTGTTCACGTTTCCGTTTGTCGCACCCTCGAGTGGCCCTTGTCGTGCGTATGTGTACAGTTCTAGCGCTTGTAAGCTAGACTCAACATCTTATATTTGTTCCACTGTTGAAGTCGTTATTAATTTAACTAGCAGTGTGGCCCTCGCAAATGCGAGGGCATCCTTTTTAATTTGTTGAAAGTGACACTTTCCATTGTAGGGAAGTCCACAAAAATAGATAGATATAGATGTGAAAATTCAGGATTATAATATGTGTTGTAATATATTGTTTTTTCTCTAATACATTGCAATTGTTTATTCTCATTTCAATTTAAATCTGCCAGGTCTCCCTATCCTCGAGTAAGGTTTGCATCCTACAACAGAATATTAATGTTTTATATGTGTCATAACTAAACTGAAAACCCACTTATTTTGATCACTGCTCAAACATGCATATCTACGGATCAATATATACTCAACCTATGGTACGACCTATTGTCCAGTTTATACTTTATCTTAGCTCATATTTGCATTTCTACCATGACCTAGCTAGCTTCGTGTAAGAAGTTTTTTTTTCCTTTTGTTAATACGCCATCACTTGACAACCCAGTACTGTGAGTTTTTATTTTTGTGGGGAGATACGGTAGTAGTGTGTATTCTGCCTAATTTCCATCCATTTGATGCGAGATCCAATCCGGTAAATGTACGTGTAGATTGCCATGGATACTACCCTGTCTACTGAATAATATATTTAGAATTCGATGTAGCTTTCCACCAGCGAAAATAAAATCTACTTATGGCCAAGGTTTATTTGTGTGCTGGGTAAAATTACGGCTAAGCGTCGGAATACCGCCTGGTATTTTGCCTGAGATATTCAAAAAGAATTCATAAATTCTTCAAAAAATTTCTAAAATTATTTATATTTTAGAAAATTATATTAATATAGGTAAATTTCTGATGTGAGATCCAATCGATAGATGTACATGTAGATCTACATGAATCGTACCCTATCTTCTAAATAATATATTTTGAATTCACGGTAGCTTTCTCCGGCGGAACAAAATTCTATGGACAGTCAAGTTTTTTTTTCACGGTTGGGTAAAAATATTGCTAGGCACCGTTATTTCCCTTTCTTCGCAATATTGGAAATACCGCCGGGTATTCCGTCCGAGATATTCAAAATGAATTCATAAATTCTTTCACAATTTCCCAAAAATAATTAAATTTGAGAAAATTACATTAATACTGGCCAGTTTAGTCCGGAAGAAAAAATATCTGTGGTAGCTGGTAAAACCGTTTTCTGGCGAAATATTGAAAATACAAGCAGACAAAAAACACATACATATATACTATGCCGATCTTCTTATATATTATCAGATTTGCCGTGTAACCATGGTCTAACTAAGCTAGCTACAAATGCTTAGTTATTTTTTTGTTAAACAGAGGCACCTACAATCTACGTACTTTGGAAATATCTTATATGCTTCTCCTTATGTTGAACGGAACACGTTATATGGACATGAATCAGCTGCTTTTGTTTTTTCCTTATATGTTGAACGGACCAACATACATGCATGCTGTACGTGGTGTCGTATAGGAACAAATCATTAACAGACAGTTTTTTTCCTTTCTAGCAGATCACGGCCTGATTGCTTGGTTCTTTTGTTTTTTCCTTATATGTTGAACGGACCAACACAAATACATGCTGCACGTGGTGTTCGTATAGGAACAAATCATCAACAGACATTTTTTTTTCCTTTCTAGCAGATCACGGCCTGATTTCTTGGTTCCGGGAGGTGACATCTGGACGGAAAAAATCAACCTACGTGACAGGTTGTACATAACTATAGTGTACGTAACTTTTCTAACTTTAAATCTCAATCGTTATAATTAAGATCAACGGATTAAATAATTTATGTACATGTGGATTAACGTGGTGTCTCCTTTAAACATCGTTATTTTGCTTTTAGTATATAATAGATATTGAGCTTGTGGCCTTTTATCTAAAGAGGTAAGGAGAAACTGACTTTCTTTGATAAAATTCTAAAATGTAATCCGTGGCAACGCACGGGCAAATATACTAGTAATGTTTAAAAGTTAAAGTAATACTCTCTCCCTATATAAATAAATGTCCAAAGTTTGTTTAAATTTAGATGTACGTAGAATTTAAATAGCGTCTAGATACATCCAGATTTAGACAAATTTTAAACATCTACTCCCTCCGTTCCAATTTAATTGACTCAGATTTTGCTTGTATCTAGCTAAATTTGAGTCAATTAATTTGGAACGGAGGTAGTATCTATTTATAGGTAGAGGTTGTACACCAGAAAAACAAAACAAGTGCAATGGAACGATCCTCAACAGTCAACGCACACTACCAGTACAGTGCAGAAAAGGTGCGAACAACAGATACATCACATGTAAAACACAGAGCTTGCATGTAAGCAAATATGCCCCATGGTAACGGAGCGATCTAGCCACTCTCGCATCAAGGCCGCCCGGTCGTCGATACGGCCCACGCACCACCTCGTGAGCGCGCCTACGCTGATGGGGGAGGCGCCGCGAACGGCGTAGGCATGTTCACATTCGGGACGAAAGGCATCGGCGGCAGAGTCACCTTTGGCACAACGATGGAGGGCATAGGCGCCATGGTCACCTTGGGCACAACAATGGTGGGAATCGTCGGCAGCGTCACCTTGGGGACGACGATGGCGGGCATCGGCGCCATGGTCACCTTGGGCATGGGCGGCAGCACTGCCTTAGGCACGACAATGGACGGCATGGGCGGCAGCGTCACTTGCGGCACGGTTGGCAGGGTGACCGACGGCATGGGCGGCATCAGGGTGACCGTATCTCCGGGAACGGCAGGCAGGGTCGGCACTGCCGGGAGTGCGGGGACGGCGCTGGCTGCCGGAGCGGCAGCTGCCGGGGTCGTGTCGGCCAGGTGGCGAGCGGCGTGGCAGGTGGTGCCGGCGAGGAGGAGCGCGCACGCCATGACCATGGCCAACATATTCCCGTTGGAAGCCATGGCTAGAGCTGGCTAGGTACTAGTGGTCGCGATGGTTTTCTCTCGTGTGTGAGAGGTGATTGTAAGACAGCTTCTGCTCTGTTGCAATGTAGGAACATGGGTCAATGCTTGGCAATTTATAGTCCAAGGTGAGGCTGCGATTAGGTTGGTTGTTGGGCAGATGCAGAATGTTTGCACATCGTCGATCCAAAAAGAGAAGTGTTTGGCGTGATCGAGACAGGCAATGCCTGCAAGTTTCTGTGTTTAGGCGAGGAGCTGGCTATGCAGCGTCAATTAGCTCAACCGTTCGTGTCACCATTTCTCAACTTTCTGTGTTTAGCGAAGGTGTACTGACAGAGTGAGTTGACTGACAGTACGGTATTGTTGTGCCTACTATATCTTTGCCATATAGTTTGGGTATCTGTTATTAGAACTACTAAATTTTTTTCCTTCACAGGGTATTTGCAAATAAGATGATAAACTGAATCAATAGGTACCAAATGACCAAACAAATCATGTTCTTCCGAGTTGGGATAACGCACTATGCTCTGTTAATTATTAATACAAGATTGTAAGGAGTTTTTTCCTTTCTTGTGGAGTACAAAAGAGCCGTGTTCCATCATCTATATGTTAGAACGTGATACCCATGTAAATACTTATCAAACACATATTAAAACTCCACCAATACTATCTCGTTGATAAATTGCATAATCTGCCATCTGGTAGTGGAATCATAGAATTCCACTGTACGGGAGCGTCTCTAGTTGCACGTTACTGATCGATTACTATGGACTTATTAGTTGCATGCATCCGGCCCAATCAGTGCCACCAGTTGTAGAATTGAGCTGTTCCGAGAGGAGGCTTGGAGCCTGCACCACACAAACTTTAAGCACTCTTTAGGCAGGCCAGCTACGAATGGTCCATTTGACCATTTTCATGGAGTCAGACCAGAGAGTAGAGTGACTGCGCGTATTACAGACCGGTGAGTGAGTCGATGAGGTGACTCGTTCACTGGTGGTCGGATCGCTGGTTCATTCGGCTCGATGACGATAAAAAAACATTATTTTTAATTAAAATTTAAGAAAATTTATGAACAAAATAACGATAAAAGGTACATATAGAATATATTTTAATATGTAATCACAAAATAGTGTGACTCCTAGAGGTATTGGCCGGATATTAGACGCTGCTATTTCTTCCTAGTTGAAGGTCATGAGTTCCTTATAAGGCTTTTTTCATGGTTTTTTATTGTTTGGACTTTTGCCTCTTAAAAAACCGATGAAGCCGTCGATTTAGGCTTTTTCTAGTCGAACCACCGAACTGGTTCGGTTTTTAAAACTAAGACTAAATGGCTTTACTTGTCCCTCATGGTGTTGAGGATCATAACCGAGACCTCTCACTTACATGCTCCTTACGGAGGTTATCTTAGCAAATGATAGAGTTTTCGCTCATGGACCGGCAAGTACCTATCCATGGTACACTCAAATAAATAATAGCCCTCTATTTTGGTTCGCCCAAAGACCTACAAGAGTTCATACTTGTGTTAAAAATGTGTCTATTATTACTCATGCGTGTACCAAAATTGCCACCACACTAGAAAAAGGTTGTAGACGGGTCCAGCCCAATTGACACAACTCATTGTTCCTTACGGAGGTTGTAGATGGATCAGTGGACGCACAGCGGAGGAGATAGTGCCAGAGGTCTTTGCCAAGGTTACAACCAGACGAAGAACACTCGTTTAGTGGCGGAGGCTTTGCAGGGGGACGTCTGGTTCGACGACATCCCAGGAGAGATGACGGTGGAGCTTTGGGGACAATGCCTAATTCTTTGGGAGGCGGTCGAAACCGTGGAGAGAGACACCTCCAGACCGGACCAAATCTCCTGGAAAGGCGCGGAGTCTGGAGCATACACGGCTAAATGCACATATGAGATGCTTTGTCAAGGGAGTGTGCGCTGGAGCATGTGCACACCGGTATGGGGATCTTTTGCACCCATGAAATGCAAGATCTTCATATGGTTGACCCTGAAATACCGCTTGTGGACCTCCGACAGGAGAGCGAGGCATGGACTGCAGGAGCTTCCGGATGCATGTCACACATGCCTCCAAGAGGAGGATAACGCTGACCATATTTTTACCCTATGCCCTTATGCGAGACAGGTCTGGTGCAAGGTGTTGCAAAGCGCAGAGCTACAGATTGCCGACCCTGGAGTCTCAGGCAATCTGGAGAGATGGTGGACGGAGGCCCGCAAACGTGTGAGGAGGACTGACATGAAGCGCTTCGACTCCTTGGTCATAAGCACGACATGGACGCTATGGAAGCAGCGAAACGCTAGGGCTTTCGGAAACGAGAGGGAGCAGAAGACGGTGGACCAAATGGCGGTACTGATCAGACAAGATTTCCACCTTTGGGAGAGTGCCAAGAGAGGAGGGAGGCTAGATATAGCGAGAGAGTAGGCCTAGGCGGAGGGCGGGTGGCGTGTGTGTGTTAGCAGCGCCACGGTGCTGTTCTTGTTTTTTGATACTCTCTTCTCTTCTATAAAGATAAGGCACGCTTTGCGCGTGCTCTCGAAAAAAAAAAACATCTCGATAAACAGGCAGGGGAAACAGAGTTCGGGTCACTTCTTTTCAGCTTCCCCAAGAGTTCCAAAATTTCCATCATACCAGAAAAAACTGAAAAGAAGTGGGCCCTCATGGTCGTTCTTGGGCGCGAGCAGGGGAAAGGGAGGAAGCAAGCTCTGGTGATGGACAGTGAAGAAAAGAGCGGCTGGGCACCCCTCCGCCCACTCTGATAGATCCCTACACACCACGCTCTCGTTGGCTGGCTGGCTCCTCCGCTCCACTGAATTGCAGTGAACGCTACCAAACTGAACTGAAATGTTGTTGTTTGCTAAACCGAATTATAGCGTGTTAGTGTGGTTTACATCCTTGTAACATTATTGTTTTACAGAACGACTGCTATTTTGTTGCACTAACACACTGTTTTGTTGCTGAACTGAACCGTGTCCGTTCTTGCTGCTGTTTTGTTTAAAAAGCATGAATCCGATCGTTGCTATGGAAGCCACTATCTAAATTCCAATTGTTTTGCTCAAGTGCAATATAGTTAACTGAATTGTTGTTTTTCTGTAGTGGTTTCCCCTAGAGGCCGACGGCTAGGGAAGGACATATATCCTAAAAACCGAACCACCGAACCAATTTAACTTGAAACAAATCCGAAGTGACCAAAACTGATTTATTCGGTGCTGCGCTCGGTTAACTGATTTGCAAAACCAAAATAGGTGGCTTGGGTCTCCTAGCACTCGGTCAACAGAGCAGACCTAACAACCGACACACACCGTGAACTTCACCCGCAGACATCGCAGAAGGCTAATGATTTGTTACTTCGGCCAACCCAGTCCTATGCTCCTAGTAAGGTATCCCCAGCCCACCCCATATGTCCCATCCAAGCCCATAAACACAAGAAATATGTCCTAGGCCAGCCTAGACGAACAATATTCAATCTATTTGGACCGAACCGATTTCTCAGGCATCGATCGCTTGGTTAGTAAAATTCATGTTGACCGATTGACCGATCGGTTCCTATTTTACCAAGACCGAAAGGCTGCCTTGTGGAGATTCTCCCATATGGAGGTTCTCCCTTGAGGATGTTTTTCCGTGTACGGGGTTTTGTCCACATCCATACGCCAAAAGATTGCAGCACTCTCGATGTTGGCGCAATGTTGTGGATGACAAATTGTTGACAGATTGGATCGTCGTATGCATTAACAGAAGGTCGGCCCTTTTCGATCCTAAGGATCAAGGATGAGATATATCCTTGGGGTTGGGAGAGGAATACACCTAGCTACAGGGGTCACCACGTTCAAAATCTTCACCGAGCCATCTGCAAACTATTCGGCGAGTTCATATCTAAATTTAACTGTTCTTGCATCTTCATAGACAGATCTTGGATGGTACATGTAGGCTGATTTTTTCCATGCATGCACGAACCCCGACACTATGATTGCTAGTGGGAGGATGAGCCAGGACACTCCTAGGTAAGTAGGGAATAATGTAAGAAAAGGGCAACAAAGTGTTAAATTATTTAGGGTTTAAATTTTGCTTGATTTTTAAATAACCATCATTTGTATTAGAAAGCCCAAAAATTATATTAAATTTACCAAAACCCTAAAACAATTTCATAAACTAGGACTCGTAACTGAGGCGAACCTTCTTCGGGACGAAAACCTCACTGGCTATGTTGAAATCAACTTCCTAACATAGATTTAAACTTGCACGAGAAAGCTACACCCTATGCCTTTCCAACCCTAGGTTTATCGATTACACATAACACTTCATTTATAGAAATCTTAGAAAAAATATTTCAACCTTCTCTTCGCAGTTTTTTCCTCTCCATTTTCTTATAAACATTCTCATTGACAAGGTGAATTCCTAAATACCAACAAAATCATTTCATTAAGAATTAATAAATTATTCATGTGGCCTAGTTTTCCATGATCCAACAACTAATTGGCTGCAAATTTATAAATGAATATTTGTATACCAAATAATGGTTGATAAATATGTTATTTTGTATGCACATGCGGTAGGAATTATATGATTTTTTTTGTAGTAACCTTAGTTGAATCCAAGATAGAGGAAACAATAACTACATAATGCTACAAGACTTCATTTATATATTAGACAAAAAATCATGAAACATATATCTAGCACACTATGTTTTGAAGGTGGCTGTATTTTGTAGTTTTATGTGGAAATAACAAGAATAACTGATGTTTTATCTACACAGAGGAATGACTTCATGAGTAATGGCTATATATATACTTATCCCACAAAAATCATAAAGTAAAAGACAAGCGATAGTTCTTTTGGTGAGAAATTCTTTACACATATATAGAAACTTTAAGTATAGAATAGTCTAGAATAGTGGAGACGCATATTTGTTAACCATATGTAGAATCTGCTGGATAGTGCACACTGTAAAATCCATGCATCAAAACTGGTGATCGGACGACTAATATTGAAATTAACATCTATATATGGTATTTATGAATCTATGGTTACGTCTTCCGTAAAGTCTGTTTAAGTGGCTGGGTGCCATCCCACCTCTGATCCGAAGCGTCTATGCACGATCCAATGGTTAAGGTGGAAAGTTTCGAGATTTTTACCGAATAATGTCGCCTTAATGTTTTGCCCATACTTTTTTTGCTGACACTTTATTTCCTGTTGTCCCCTAGCTATTTCTTAGATGGCACACCATAAAATAGTTTAGCAGTCACAGTTTACCAACCACAAAATGAGATTAACTTAGTCTTACACAAAAAAAAAAAGAGAACGTAAAACGCGAGTACAGTTGGACAGCCCTCAACAGTAAACACACAGTACACATACTGAGACGTAAAAAAAAAGGTAGAACAGCAGATACATCGATCACATGTAAAACGCAGAGCTACACGCAAATACGCGCCATGGTAACGGAGTGATCTAGCCACTCCCGCATCAAGGCCACCGCGCCACCGGGTGAGCACGCCTACGCTGACGGAGGAGGTGCCGCGAACGGCATAGGCACGTTCACATTGGGGACGAACGGCATCGGAGGCAGCGTCACCTTGGGCACGACAATGTTGGGGATCGGCGGCAGGGTCACCTTGGGCACGACGATGGCGGGCATCGGGGCCATGGTGACCTTGGGCATGGGCGGCAGCACCGCCTTAGGCACGACGATGGCCGGCGTGGGCGGCAGTGCCACTTGCGGCACGGTGGGAAGGGTGACCGCCGGCATGGGTGGCAGCAGGGTGACCGTGTCCGTGGGCACGGCTGGCAAAGTCGGCACTGCCGGAAGTCCAGGGACAGCGCTAGCTGCCGGAGCTGCGGCCGCCGGGGTCGTGTCAGCCAGGTGGCGAGCGGCGTCGCAGGTGATGCCAGCGAGGAGGAGCGTGCACGCCATGATCATGGTCAACATGTTCGCGTTGGAAGCCATAGCTAGAGCTGGCTAGGTTATAGTGGTCGAGATGGTTTTCTCTCCTTTGTCCGTGTGTGAGAGGTGATTGTACTAAAGATTGCTTCTGCTCTGTTGCGATGTAGGAACATGGGTCAATGCCTGACAATTTATAGTCCAATGAGAGGGTGCGATTAGGTTGGTTGTTGGGCGGATTCAGAATGCTTGTACATCGTCGATCCAAAAAGGGAAGTGCTTTGTATGATCGAGACAAGCAATGGCTGCAATTTTCTCTGTTTAGGTGTGGAGCTGGCTATGCAGCGTGAATTTGCTCAACTGTTTAGTGTCACCATTTCTCAACTGTCTTCGTCGCGAAGGGTACTGGCAGATGGCAGAGTGAGTTGACTGAAAGTATCAGTACTACCTCCATCCCAAGCCTTAAGGTTTATATTTTTTGGAAAAGTCAAAACAAGTAAAGTTGGACTAAATTTTCAGAATAATCTATCAACAAATATGATATTTTGAAGATAACACATGAAAATATATTTCATTATCTATCTAATAATATTAATTTTCTATTTTACATTTTAATGATTTTTTATAAAAACTTGGTCAAACTTGACATAGTTTGACTTTCTGAAAAAATATAGGCCTTAAGCCTTGGGATGAAGGTAGTATTGTACTGTATCTTCGAAATATAGTTTAGGGGTTTCAGTCATTAGAACCGATGTTATTTTTTTTCTTCAGAGGGTAATTGCGAATAAGATGACAAACTGAATCAATAGGTACCAAATGACCAAGCAAATCACGTTCTTCGGAGTTGGGATAATGCTTTGGTAGAATCTGCCAGCTGGTAGTTGCGAATAAGCTGGTAGTTGCGAATAAGATGACAAACTGAATCAACAGGTACCAAATGACCAAGCAAATCACGTTCTTTGGAGTTGGGATAATGCTTTGGTAGTAGTATCATAGAATTGCACTACACGGGAGCGCCTCTGATTTTGCATATTACTGGTCGATCACTATGGACGTGATTAGTGAGGGGCTCCTATTTGACGGGTTCAGCATTGGCAAATACCACTACGGGTAGCAACGCCTCGTGGGCTCCCATTTTCTTCTCCTTCCTCTCATCTTCTTATCTGATCCAGTCAGTCCCCCTGTTGTCACCGCTGGCTAGGCCGCTAGCTGCCGCCACCCGCGGCCGGCACCGCTGACGCTATCCTTAGCCCACCGCCGTCCCGGCCTCCTTCTACCCCCCCCCCCCCCCCCACACACACCCACCCACTTCCAGCCGCTTCCCTGCACCCAACACCCAAACCCTAAGGTCCTACCGCCGGCGAGCTCCCTGCACCTGCAACCCACCCCACCCTAGCTAAGCCCCCTAAGTTCTCTTCCTTACCTCCGTTAGCGTCGTCCTAGTCTCCGGTGAGTTCGATCTGGTGAGTCACCGAGCCAGGAAATTTGGCCAAAGCTTCCTAATGTGGTTGAGTTGGAATGAAATTCTAATTCTCCAACAATCCCGTGGAAGGCTCTCATTTCCCCCTCCTTTCTCTCTCCAACTCCCTCTCGTTGAGAGCCACCTCGGCTCTCCCCCTTTCCTATGGTAGCTTCGCCGGCCGGAGTGGAAGTGGGAGGAGAGGTCGGCCTTCTCACATGTATAGTAGTAGTTTTAGGTTGTCTACCATGCGGAGACTGGCTCTATGCCATTAGTTTGGAGCGGCGCACTTGATCTGTTCAGCCAGATCTAGTGTAGTTTAGGGTTCCTCTTCGTCGTCTTGTTGTTCCAATGGCCGGAGCTAGATGCGAGGATGTGGAGCACCGTATCCCTCAATAAATCCAAAGCTCTTGGTGGGGGTGGTCTGGGGAGGGGTAACTCCACTTTGATTCTTTCTCCGTCCTGCCGTGGTGGCGAGGGCAGAGGAGGTGGTGGAGCTCTGCTCTTCTTCAGATGGCGCCTACCCTAGGTGCGATGGTTCTACATCGACGCGTGCAAACAAGCTCGAGGCATCTTCGCCTCTGCTATCCTTTGCCGGCATGGAGGCCCATCATCAACCTCCAGATCGGAGGCTCTTCTCCATCTTAGCTGCTGGAGCTCGGCGCTTCTTTGCCACCAAGTGGTGTGTCCATGGTGACTTGGAGCTACAAGCGGCGACGGTTCTTCGATGCAAGGGGGCGTTCGAGTGCTCTGGCCCTGTTCATCGGCGGCTACACCTTGAGGACACCGGCATCTGGTGATGGAGGCACCCAGGGACTTGATTGCTTTTTTACCTTTTGTTCTAGGATGTTTTATGTAAATGTGCATGCCTTATCCTAAAATACTAGGTTCTTCAGGGAGAGTTTTGTAAAGGGCCGTCCACCACGTGTTTCTTTAATGGAAGTACCACCGTGGTCTTCGAGACCCATCCTTTGTGCAAAAAAAATCTCCAATCAAAATGGCAATATAGTTTGTTCAGTCTCCAGTCCCCTGATGATTCTGTTCTGAATGAGTCCATGGAGTCTCCTAATGATGAGGCGAATGGTGATGGGTTGCTTCATAGTGTTGGGATGGTGGAGCCGGCTCAAAGATTCAGCAAGGGTAACTTGGACATGGCCAATGTGAATGTGGTGGAGTGTGCTGAACCTGTGCAAGAAACGTAAACTGCCATGTGAAAACTTTTGAATCCCATAACTACTTTTATGTCTTAAGTTTCACCCTTTTCCTAGCATATATAAATTTAACATAAACAACAAAACACAACATTTTATACAGGACAGGTTTGATTATTGCATGGATGCATCATTGGACGTCACTAAAATATTGATAATGCAAACAATGTTAACACTAAGCCAAACAAACAATTCATGCTTGTGCTGCAAACACAATCATGTCATAGTGAAGAATTTATCAAAATGTACCAAAAATTATGATACTTTATAAAAGATGAAACCTAGTGTACAAGGGCATAATAAATTCAGAACTCAATGGGAAAATAGGCAAACACCTTCCGTGCATAGCAGTATTGACTCCATAGAGTAAAATCAACTTCTTGCTAACTTGGAACATATGTGTGCAACTTTGCGGTATGCGAGGTACAAGAAACGAGGCGCTGACCCCCTATCAATTGTGTATACATCCTGATCACGAATGGCATGGACGTGGATCGCAAGGTCTTCTACTCCATCATAAATTCCTTGCCATAATGGAAAAACAAAAAGATGGGTTCCTCCGATCCCCGCCGCTCGGTCTGGTGGAGGGTGAGAGGAGGGAGGAAAGACCGAAAGATATCATTCTTGTGACAGTGCAGATGATGTGGAGGAGGGCCTTGCAGGTGACGAACCGAGCAAGAAGGGACGAGTAGAGTGGACGTCACATACAGATCGACAGTTAGGAATCCTTTAATTCATACGAGCTGTATAGGAATTATGTAGGATCTGAATTATAAGGAAACTTTTCTACATAATGTTTGATTCATATAAACATATAGTATAGAAAGTAATTCTATAAGAATCTTGTAATGTAAATTCTATAGAAAAAATATTAGATCATACTTATAATTCATGTGTTACAAGTAAGATTTAAGTAGACATAACATCCCAATCCTATGCATTTCATATTACTATGATTTTTCTATCCTATAAATCAAAGGTTCCTTTAACATCTGGCCCAGCCAACCCCAAAACCGTAGGAAAAAAATGTGGGGAGATGATACAAGATGTACCACCTAACATCACCACCAATTGAGATTTTTTTTTCGGGTAAATATGGACGGGGCAGGGGTACGTGGTACACATCGCAGACTTCCACAATTTCCCCCTCATGCATTTAGGACGGAAAAGAAATTTGAAGCGGAGAAATCATTAATAATGCCCGTCAATGGATCAGTCAACGACGCATGCATCCTGCGCACGAAGCCCACAATCGCCCTAGATTTCCTCAATGCGAGCTACGTCCCATCCCATGGCGCCCAGCGGATGCATGGTTTCTCTACTGCCGGCCCATCTTGGTGCCGGGCACAATCCATCTGCTCCTCCGCGGGAGGGCTGCTGCCAGTGGGCCGCCGGAGCTCCTCCATGTAAGGGCACGTCGCCCCCTCCTCCCCCTGGCCTCCCTCCTTCCTGACCTAGCTCCTCCGTCAGTGTGCCCTGCCCCTTACTCCTCCGCCAGTGCACCCTACCCCTTACTCCTCCGTCACCGGCCGTCGCTGTTAGTAGGCCTCCATCGTGCGCACCGGCCACCACCGCCGATGGGGCAGAGCACCGACATCCTCATCGGAAGCTTCTCCACGCGGAGGATTCGTTGCTGGCATGGTGATGTCTACATCAATATGATACAAAGAGATTTGCACCAATGTTATATATGTTATCGTGTAATGTTGGATAAGTTAAACCAAAATATTAGATGTGTTGCATAAAAATGTTGTATAACAATGTCACATTTAAAAAAATATTATATTCGGGAGTTTTTTTATACCATTGTTAAATTTGTGACTACATGAAAAATGTTGGAGACTGGTATTATAAACTGTTGGATAATTAGGCACAATTTCCATGATTAATTCCAGAATATAAAACATGATGGCAGCAACTACTAACATGTGAAACTCAAACATACTAGATGCATTAAGCAACATGAGTAGCAGCAGCGCAAACGGTAAAGCATCCATCGCTAAACAGATCGAGATATGTCGCACGTACCGATCTGGTGGAGGTGGCGGTGGAGGTGTAGCAGATGATGTCGCAGCAGTAACGTTGTTGATGTCAGGGACGACGGGTCAAAGTAGACGGCGTTGAAGACGACGGTAGGCAGCACCGCCCGACTTGGACGGAAGGCGACCCGTGATGAAGAGCTTGAGCAGTCGCGCAGAGCGCTTCCCAAAAACCTAATTCGCCCTCTCCCGTACAGGATCGCAAGGACGAGCGATTCCGGAGACCTGCTCTCCCGTTCGCCGATGCACGTCGGCTCACGGGATGGAGTAGGCTACGATGGCGGCGCAAGCAGAGAGAGGTGGAAACCCTAACTCGTGTATTGGATGTGTTTCTGCGGTAGCCGGGCAGGAGATTATATAGGCTCGGGAAACCCTAGGCAACGTGGGCCACGCCCACGTCGCACGAACGTTTCGAGTCGGTTACAGATAGCCCACGATCCGGAAGCGACCCGAACCGACTACCTGCGACGCGTCCGTCTAGGACTCTGTTCGTTTTCCTGAGCTGCAAAAAGTAAGGAAAGTCTCGGCTCGAGGCTCAATCCACTCACCACGAGCGCGGCGCGCGTCGGGACGTGTCGAGTCGAGACGAGCGAGGAGGAGGAGGAGCGCGCGTGTAGCACTCCTATTCTTACTCACTTACTAGTGGTGGAACAACCCACCTTATAAGGTGGTCTAACTTCCTCCCAACTTTCCATGTGGGACTAAACTTCCCACCTCTTGCCACTCCCTAGTGAGCTGCCACCAACTTGGGCTCAAACTCACATGGCTGCCACTATGTGGGCTTTGAGATCTATAGGAAAAACTGAAATCTAATTTAGGCCACCAAATGTGGGCCCAATATTTCAACATAAACTATGAAAATATTATTACATATAAACAATTATTGTAGCATAATTAAACGCGTGAAATTTGCTCACTTCAGTTGATCTAACGATCCAAAAGACGACATGGGTGACTTTTTACAGCCGGATGATGCCTAGAAAAACATACATGAACAAGATACGATCTCCCCAGCAAGTTTGGCTGGATGATGTCCCAGACTCTGTACGTGGCTCTGTACAACGATAGTGCTGGTCCAGCTTGGTAATGAAATAGAGATGTTCCATGCCAAAGAAAATAATGGTTTCACTACCATTTTTTTTTTTTTTTTTTTTTTTTTGAGACCAATGGTTTCACTACCATTGGGAGGACGAGCTAAATAGAGCAGGAGATCGACGATGCCGATGCTGGCGAGTTCATGCCTCCGTCCATTGGTCGCCGGGGAGGCCATACCTTCATGCCTCCATTCATGGGTCACCGGCGAGGCCGAGCAACATGCCGAGCTTGGGGACGACCTCCGCCAGCTGGCAAACGGCAACAGCCACTTGCTCGAACGCCTCCACTCCTCCGTCGTGTCAAGGAGTATAGGTGGCGAGTGCCTCCGCCCCATAATAGATGCAGATAGTGGCGCCGCCGTTGACGGCCCTGTCTGACGACATCTTGGTCCTCCTCGGTACTCCGGGTCGGTGAGAAACAGCAGCGGGCGGCAGGGCGTGCTCTCGTGCTGGTACAACTACCACGGACTGAGATCCGGTGCCTCGCTTCAAGAAAGGTACGCGGAGACAATACTATAACTGTACTACGTATTACAGAGTTTTTTTACGCACGATGGGAGGAGAAAATTATGGAAGTGAGCGGCGGGTGCCTTCGTCCAGTAAAGATAGGCTAAGGTTTGTTACACAGATTTGTTGGGATAAGCTACATGCATGCGCGATGAGAGAGCGTTTTTAGGAGAGAGTTGAAAACGGAGGTGGCATTTTTTGTAATTAGAATGATGTGTGACACCAGACACTCGCAAGTTTCACTTTAATAGTAAAGATCTGATTTGGAGATCATGAGTAGGGCGGCTAGGATGGTTGTTAAGTATACTGGTGATAATGATTTTGATTTGTAGTTAGGGTTAGGGTTTGTCTGTTGTGGCTCCGGCGGCAGGAGGGAGGGGGACCTCGTTCCTCCGTTCTGTAGTTAGGGTTAGGGTTTGTCTGTTGTGGTGCGTCGTTGTGGTGGTGGGAGCGGTGTCTGGGTGAATAAATTTGCCTTAAATTTACGCCCATACCGTCATCGACCTTCACGGCGACGTTTCGAAATTGATGGCATGCAACATGTGCCTGTCTCTTAGATCGGCAGCTTGGTCTTCTCGTTGTTCTTCAGATCTATTTCTCGATGTGTCGCTAGAGTTTGTCGTTGTCCACGGCGGCACTGGGTATCGGGGCGAGTTGGATGCTCTGGAGCGAGGATGCTGGTCCGGAGATGGTGAATCTGTTGTTGTTCCCCGAGTTCATCGATGGGATGCGGTGGATCTTGGTTAAAGAAAGTACGGGACGTCTCTCAGTCGAAGTGCCATAGCGACACACATACCTCGATTGCATGTTCATCGACTCACAAAGCCCCGTTGGTGATGGTGCTTCTTCGAATCTGGCAATGGTAGAGGTTCGGCGTCTTCTTAAATGTGTGCCTAGGCGTCATTGGAGTTTGTTAGCGGCCACTAGTTTCGGCGAGTGCAAGAAACCCTAGGGATAATTCCGTATTTTTCTATCTGAATGGTTCTATCTGCAGAGTTTCCAAGAAATCGGTTTTCTCTTGCTCTGTTTTTTCAGTTTCCATGTTTGTTGGTTCTTGTAACTTAATTCTCTATTAATAAAATACGTGGTTTCTCTAAAAAAACGGTTGTGTTATCTAATAACTTGATTACTCTACAAATCAATGGTATCCTTTTATTTTATTTTGAACAGCGTGTCAATGTCCTAATATACTATAACTTTTGTTGGGTTATGTGAAGATAGATTACAATATCTCCTTCTGATATACTTGAACTAAAGCATGCATGATTTATTCTTATTGTATGTACGAGATTCACAATGAAGAAAAAATCTACACTCACAAGTAATCATGTTGCTTATGATAAATATATGAGTACTGGTGTATCCGTGTATGTATATCGATCCAATGAAAATATATTCATATATAGTGTCACACGTACAAATGAAGAATGATTCACATCACATAGATGTAAAGTATAGAAGTACACCACACGCACACCACACCCATCAACCGAAAAGAGACGTACCCCCCCCCCCCCCCCCCACACACACACACCCACACACACACATAAGTACAACATGCTCATACAAATTAATGTTGTCAAGCTAAAGTAACCATATCATTAAACACCGTTAATTACGACATTACACTCGTAAAATGGGCAGGAGAACAACAAGTACCATCCGTGCATATCGATCGTTGCATGCACTGTCGTGGCCGCCTAGTGCCCGGACGACGGCACGGTCACACCGGGAATAGACGGCATCGGCACCTTAGGCACGCCAGGGATGGTCGGCACTGCGGGCAGTGGCACGTTGGGAAGGTTTGGTAGGGACGGCATCGGCGGGAGTGCCACCGGCAGCTTGGGCACGTCGGGGATGGACGGCATCGGCAGGTTAGGCACCCCGGGGACGGTCGGCAGAGGCAATGTCGGCACTCCAGGAACGGTGGGCAACGTGGGAGTTGCGGCGCCAGGCACGGAAGGCAGGGGCACCGTTGGCACAGTGGGGACCGTCGGCACAACGGCGCCGGGTACTGACGGCAGTGGCACCGTCGGGACACCCGGCACTGTCGGCACAACGGCGCCGGGCGCCGGCAGCGGCACTGTAGGCACGGTGGGCAGAGCTGGTACGGTAGGCACCGTCGGCACGACCGTGCCCGGCAGCGTCAGCACCACTGGCACGGTGGGCACTGTGGGCACGACCGTGCCTGGCACCGTGGGCAGAGTGGGCACCGTCGGCACGACGGCGCCTGGCACCGCGGGGATACCTGGCACTGTAGGCAAGGTTGGCAGCGTGGGTTCGGGCAGAGCCGGGATGTCGGCGAGGAGGCGCGCTGCACGGCACCTGCCGCCACCGCCGTTCAGGAGCATGAACGCCATGACGAGCACCACGGTCACGAAGCTCGACGTGGAAGCCATGGTCGTGCGTGCGAGGCCGTACGTTACTTGCTAGTACTACGTACTCCCTAGCTAGCTCTTGTGGAGCCAAGCTAGTAAGAGCGATTTTGTTTTGTGTTGCTTTGTGATGCAATGAACGGAACCCTACATGCCAATTTATAGCCCACGTAGCTGACGGCTACTCTTTTTTTCTTTCTAAGTGAAGCTGACGGCTGACCACTATCCTTGGCATTTGGCAAGCAATGGCTGTTGGCCACCCAAAGCTAGCATGGGTCACTTTGGCTTCCCAAGGAGTGGTGATTGGCGGGGAAGAGACCGCGAGAGGCAATGTATGGCGCGCATGCATGTAGTATGCAAACTATGCATTGTACGATCGCATGATTTTGTGGTTGCCTAAGCTCCTCGAGTTGCTTGGCTGCGTAAGGGTGTGGTTGCCTAAGCTCCTCAAGTTTATTGGCTAGGGAAAGATCGACGAAAGACAATGCATGTACGGTATGTGTGGGACAGTGGGAGGGATATGCAAACTATGCATTGCATTGCATGATTTTGCGGTCACCTCAGATTAGTTTGGCTAAAGCTAGCTGCTTAATTTACATGATGCAAATGCAATGCAGTGAGATTGGTTCATCATCAAATACAGTACGAAATTCTAAGTCGGATGTCCAAGCAGCTTTCTTTCTCCCCTTGAGGCAGCAGTTCAACTGCCTTCATTTTTTTCTCAACCACTGACTACTCAAGTATAACGAGCTGCATTTCAGAATAGCAATGTAAATTTCGGGAGGACATGTGCTCCTGCCCTGTCCAAGTCCAACAATGCGTCCGAAGAATTGAATGCTGCGCGACGCGACGTTTTAGAATTTGTTTTGTGGCGGGTGGGGGAGTTTGCGGCGCTGAATCGAATTCCGTTTTGATCGATCTGGGCCTCGAAGTTGGATAGCCTTTCCGGAGGTACCGTTGGGCCACGTCGGACCGCCGATATCGGCTTGAGCTGCCAAGTTCTGTGGAGTATTTCGTGGATCCAAAGACGAGAAGCCATTTTTTGACAGCACAGCCACATCATGGAACATCTCGTAGAAGTGCAAATAGTTTCCATATATAAAAGAAAAGTTAATGCAGCATCACGGGGATGTAGCTCAGATGGTAGAGCGCTCGCTTAGCATGCGAGAGGCACGGGGATCGATACCCCGCATCTCCAAAATACTGCTTCCATTAATATTACTCAGTGGTTGCCTTTTTTTTCATTCTTCGGCATAACGAGGTGCCCAAGTTACCTGTGCAGAGACACAGCACATGTCATAAAATCTCCGAATGGTCTATCGCAGAACCAGCAACAGACCGGAACTTCATACTTTTGGTTATGATTGTTTCGACGCACGGCGGCGCCGTCGCGGGTTGGCGCATGCTGGCTGGACTGTAGCCTGTAGGAGTGTAGGACCATGGCGAGCGGCGACGTGAGAACAGGAGGGGCGGTACCGGTGGATGCAGCTGATCTCACCGCGGACTCACTGTCCAAGCTCGACTGTTGAGCTGCGTCGTCAGGATGTCTCTTAGAATGACAGAGAATGCATCCTTACCGCGTCTACATCAGTTAACAGCTGCGACCCTTTGCATAAGGATTCCATCCGTTGCATCACAATTCCATGGGATAAACTTACAAGCAACGGCCAACGGGCATCCTTCCGTTCTCTCACAGGACAAGGACCATACACCAGCCACCATAGACCGCACTTATTTGTTCCTCTGTTGTCGAGCCACACCATGCATTGTACCGCCCTCTCTTGGCTCCAATTATCCCACAAACCACGTACACTGGAACAGACCAGTGTGCAGCCATCGTAGTGTGTGTGTCGTCAAACATTTAAGCAATGGAAGTTACATGTGCTACTCAACCACTGCTGCCCATAAATCTACTTTATTGGTACAAAAACTGAAATTGTGATCCACCATATATATGCGCCCAACACTTTTTTGTTCACTTCTATCGATCATACGTACGTCAAACCAGCCCTTTTGAATAACCAGCCACATATATAGTGTAGGTTCTCCTATAATTTATCTCCAGCCTCTTGGGTCCTTTCGCTCCTAATTTCTAATCTACGGCCAATTGTGCTTCACATATATTAGTGCTGTTATTTGGTAGGATCCATGTACATTGAGCATTTAGGTGATCAAAATGTGGCATATGTGCAGTTGTGTGCACGCGTATCTTTGGAATGAGAGGCCTAAGGGAAACGTTCACAATGAAAACTCGGTCATAGGGAGCAGCCAGCATCCTCTGCGCAACTGACATGCACTATCGTTCTAGCTTTGGTAGTATTTATAGTACATCTCAGCAAAAAGGTTTCAGCTAAAGATGGATTACTAGGAGTTAACATCACAGGTCTTGGCATCATGAGCACAGCGTTGAACTGTTAAAGACCAGATGGGCATGGAGCTTGCGTTCTCAGATGGCGAACCATGGAACAAATTGGCCTCGTCTACTGATGATAAAAATAAGAGACATCTTTAACGCTGATGCAGTCGTGACAATTGGTAATGGGGAGAAATCTTATTTTTGGACTGACAAATGGCTCAACGGGAAAACCATCGAACAATTGGCTCTAGAATTTTACAAAATGATTCAACCTACAATCAGAGCCAGGAAAATAGTCGTTGAAGCGTGTTTTCAAAGCAATTGGATAAATGATATTAAGACTTTATATATCAGGCATTCTTACAAATTCTCTTCTTGTGGGATGAAATCAGAATTTTCCGGTTGTCACCGGAGGGGATGTTTGGACTTGGACATGGGATGCTATAGGATCCTTTTTCTTTGCTGGCCTCTCCGCTTGCTCTTGCCGAGTTGGGGACTCGCGACCGTCAGTAAAAACCGTGCCACGATTGGCGGGCGATGGCGGCGTTAAGCGTCGCTTCCTTCTTGAAGGCATCGTCGTCGCAACCTGCATCTACCCACTCATGCTGCTCCGGGGGAAATCCTAGATCCGGGTCTCCCAGATCGGATGATGACGGTGCTTCATGCGTCGTTCTACCTCTTGGGGCATCGTTTTTGGAGCAGCGGCTGGATGGAGGTGGATCTTGGTGGAGTGGTATTCATCTACCACATCGATGGCGCTGAGTCTAGGTCGCATAGTGTTGTGGGGTATCGACGACGGATGCGGGATGATGTATGCGTGCATGATGGTGGAGCCGTCTGGCGTCATGGTGGCATCGACGGCAGGCAGGTTAATGCGATGATCCCTCTTTAAGATGGAGTCGAGGAAGATGGCAGTAGCAATTTCTGTGGCGTGTGCGTTAGCGTGCGGTGAGAGTCTGCTTGACTAGATGTGCTTCTCACCTGCTAGAGGGTGGCTTGGGAAGACAATTGGTTTTTTGGATGATGTGAGTTGGTATTTTGTCACCCCCTTCATCCCTCTGTAGGTTTAGCGAGGTGGCTCCGAGTTTGATCTTTTGTGTTGCTCTTGTAAGGTGTTGTGAATAATCTAATAAAAAAGTCATGTGCATCTCTTGGATGCCTGGGGTGATTTTTCCCCATTTCGAAAAAAATGCAGAGTTGCTGCGAGGTGTGATCCTTAAACTCAAGACTTATAATTGAATTTTAATTTTTTTTAAAAAGCATTACTTTTAATCCAAGCATAGAAATACATTTTTTCATAACTGATTTTGTTTTGACACGGCTTAAATTTAATTTTGAAGGATATCGATTTTCTAAAGTATGGGCCCGGGGTCATATAAGTGTAGCATGATATCTTTGTATGGATGGGTGAGTTGCATTAAAACGTGGGACTAGTAGAGAGAGCAGAGTAACCTGCATAAGGATCGGAGATTGTTTCCTCTCATGAATCACGATCGAACTTCATATATTTGATGAGTGAAAAGTTGAGAGAGCCAACAAGCGGAAGGCATCGTTCTGATCTCCCAACAAGTGGAGACATTCATTCCATGCTGTACGTTCCCTGTCGTTGAGCAACCATGCATAATGCATTGTGTGCCGTTAATGCATAAATCCTCATGGGTCTGCTCGAATTATCACAACTGACCTACACTAGCACCAAGAAGCAAAGTGTGGGATGACATGCTTTTACTACACGGAACTTGTGTAGAAACGTTTCTACATAAGCCAAATTTGTGTCCTATAAAAGTTGATATTTTGCCACATCCATATATACACATTCTATTCACTTCATCATATATGAGTAAACTATTTTGACAAACGAGCTTCATATACTGCTATTCGTCCATGTCCATATAGTCTTTTCACCCGGATTGCAGATGGAAACATGAGATCCTCATGGTATGGACACAGTGAATGGACAATATTAGTTAACTGACCATGTCATCGCAGTCAATATTAGTTAACCGACCATGTCATATCGTATTCTTCGGAATGTGAGGCCCAGGGAAATCTTAGGGCATGTACAATGCTATCCAGTCAGCCGTCTGTAGCGCTGGGCACGCAAGAATTTTGACGACGTGGTGATAGAGAAAAGGAGAAACGACCGAGTCCATCGGTAAGATTACAGTCGATCTGCAGCCGGAAAATACGCTGCTTACAGACTGCTGAATTCCCTTGTATCAGTTCGCGGCAAGTAGGAGTCCGTTGGATCTCGTACGCTAGGAAAACTGAATCCCTTCTTCCTCGTGAAAGTCTGGTGGTTACACGCAACCAAATAAATTAACTATTCCATACGTTGTCTGTTGGGCCGTCTATACCTGACGTGGAGCAATTCCAATAGTATAGCCAACTGTTGGCTATAACAAGATGTTATATCATTTGTAGTCATCATATAGCTAACGTGTACAATAGTTGGCTATAAGAATGTAGTACTTTACTAATATATGGCCCACCTTTCACTCTCACAAGCGCCAGGAAAGACGCTAAGAGCTGATATTGCATAGTAAATTTCACCTCCCTTCTCTCTCCTCTTCTCTCTTCTCCAACTCATCTAAAATATATTATTTAATGTCCAGCTGATTGGACTCTATTGTACTTGCTCTTAGTGAACAACTGTTGCGTCTTGTGCAGCAATCACTGTGGAACCTTGGGATAAAGATCGTGCAATCATTTTGCATATTCCCATAACTGCAAGTGGGACGCGAGTTGTCTTCTTTTGCATTAGGTAGTCGCCGTGTTGATCTCTTACTAGGATAGTGGCTATTGTATAATCCAGGTACGGAGTAATATTTCTTTTTTGAGGTGATTAAACCGTGGTCACGGCTAGTATGCACACCCTAGCGGGTTCAGCCTATGCTTATAGTAACTTGAATTGGCAACAGCTAGTGCACTAATTAATCAACCAATAATCATAAATCTCTCTCTCTATACCTCTCTCTAGTCTCTACGGGGCCAAGTAATGTAAACAAATACTCCCTCCGATCCAGAAAAAGCGTCGGAAGCTACCATTATGCAAAAAAGGCCTCAAGTTTATAGTGTTTCTTTATTTCCTGAATCAAGTTAGTATGTAGCTCGCGTGTCGTATTTGTCGGGATTTCTTTCGATTTCCCTATCTCTCTCTCCCGTGCACACCAGAGCCAAGCCGCCGACGACCCAATCCCTGTGTCCCCGGCCAACCAGGCCCCGCCGCTCGCCGTCGGATCTTCAGCGCAGTCCCACAAATCGAATCCCCCAACGATGCAGCAACATCGCGCCCCAATCGGATTGCCGTGTGCGAATCCTAGTGTTGCATCACCTGATGCGCAGCGTCGAGGACGGCCGCGCTCGGCCGCCCTCAGCCCCCTCCTCCGCCCGCCCGCCGTTGTTCCTCTCCTGCAACGCCACCTTCCACCGCCGCCACGGACAAGGATGTGCGACATCACAATGGCGGCGTGACCGCGGATCTCCGCGACTGTGGCCGGCGCAGGGACGCCGACGGAGGACGCACTGGTAATCACCTCTGCGAGCTGAAGCAACCACCGTCGAAGAGGCCGGACGCGACGGATCCGGGGCCGCGAGGACAGGGACGCAAAGAAATCAACGTGGCTCCGACACTTATTTCGGACCGGAGGGAGTACAACATTAAAGAACAAACTAATAATAAATCCTAGAATTCAAACGAAAAAAAGTTACATATGTGCAATTTGAGATAACGAATTGAAGCCTTGAAACTACCACTTTCTCCTGCTTCGCACTTGAATTTATGAGAATATTTGCTAATAAACTAGTAGAAAATTTTGTATGAAGGAAGTTGAGACTTCTTCTTTACAAATTGTATTTTAAAGGGATTTCTATTTTCGTGCCCCTGGTTCCTTAGTTGTGCTCAGTTTTCCCCAGCCCCTTAGTTTTTCCTCAGTTTTCCCCAAGACCTTGTCTGAAACCCGCAGAAGGAGCTCGGACGGAAGGAATCCCGTTTAGTTGACGTTGGTTGGTGCTGGCAAGTGGGGCCGCTGTTGGTGCCCCGTAGTGGACACGTCTTCACTTATCCAGATCATCGTGGGACCCACAACTTGTCCACGTTAGTGCGCCGGACCCACAGCTTACCCAGGTGACCGTTGCAAAATGGAGCCCGAGCCAGCCCGTGCCCGTGCCATTGCTTCCCCTTTCTTTCCCCGCGCCCCATTGGTCTTCTTCTCCGCCAGCGGCAGCCCTTCTCCGGCAGGCGGGTGATGTCTAGTTTCTCTTCGACCTCCAGTTCTTCATGGCCGCAGTATGGACCCGTACCTTTGACAAGATGCCATGACTGCCCACGCCAGGAGCCTCTGAAGCGGTCGATCTGTAAGACGGACGAGAATGGCAACCGTGGACGTGAGTTCCTTGCATGCGAGAGCTTGCCATATAGAGAGGGGGATAAGGTTAGATCTCGCTCCAATTTCTCTGTTTTCTCTCGATTTTCTTGATATTCCCTCGAATTTGGGATTTAGGGTTCCCGTTGTTGTTTTCAGATCCTGAAGAAATGCAGGCATTTCGAGTGGATCGATGTGTACGTTCGGAGGCTTCAATTGCAGGAATCAATTGGCGCTATTGGGGAGCGCAATTTGGGAGGGGGGACTTGCTGTAGAGAAGGCGGCGGAGAGAGGAGCCGTTCCGATTATGCCTAATGCTCCCAATGTAGGACTGGAGGAAGTGAAGGGAGAACTGAAGAAAATGAACAAGCAGTTAAGGCAGCTGATCGAGTTGAAGAAGCAAGCTAATCTGATGGCTGGTTGTTTTTTCTGTTGTATAATTGCGATCGGATTCTTATCATTGCTCACCAGGCGCTAGAAGTTGTTACAAGGGATACATTGTTACAAATTTATTATTCAGTTACATGTACTTGTAGTTGTTTTCATAGTTAGTGTGTGCATTCACCGAAATTACCAACTATATTGGAATGCTAAAGAAAGTTGATAATTATACCACTTTTGGGCCGTTTCAAATTACTAAAACTATATGCCAAAACTATATGGGATCCCCTAAAAGAAAAAGGAAAGCGAAAGATAGTTGATAATTGTTAGAGGGGTGACAATAATGCATTCACCGAAATCCGTAAATATGTATGCCTCATGTTTATACCGAAATTATACCACTTTTGGGCCGTTTCAAATTACCGAAACTATATGCCAAAACTATATCCCCTAAAAGAAAAAGGAAAGCGAAAGATGGTTGATAATTGTTAGAGGGGTGACAATAATGCATTCACCGAAATCCGCAAATATGTATGCCTCATGTTTATACCGAAATTATACCACTTTTGGGCCGTTTCAAATTACCGAAACTATATGCCAAAACTATATCCCCTAAAAGAAAAAGGAAAGCGAAAGATGGTTGATAATTGTTAGAGGGGTGACAATAATGCATTCACCGAAATCCGCAAATATGTATGCCTCATGTTTATACCGAAATTATACCACTTTTGGGCCGTTTCAAATTACTGAAACTATATGCCAAAACTATATCCCCTAAAAGAAAAAGGAAAGCGAAAGATAGTTGATAATTGTTAAAGGAGTGACAATAATGCATCCACCGACAGAGAGAGAGAGGGGTGGCCATGAAGAGAGAGAGAGGGGTGGCCACGAAGAGACGGGGAGGGGTATACTGCCCGTTAGATCAGTTGATCAACGGTTCGTGGAGTCGATCCGTGTGACAACGGCTCAACCAATCAGGATAAGTTTGGGCTTCTGAGAGCATTTGTGACAGAACTTGAGGGCAAAACTGAGTAGTACTAACAATCCAATGGCACATAAATAGTAAATAGACTAAGGGATTCAAACAAAAAGAATTACAAAATGAAAAATGCGTGTTTTGTACAATATAATTCATATTGGGCTACTGATGCGTGTAGTTGACACGTCCGTTGGGAACCCCAAGAGGAAGGTGTGATGCGCACAGCGGCAAGTTTCCCTCAGTAAGAAACCAAGGTTTAATCGAACCAGTAGGAGTCAAGAAGCACGTTGAAGGTTGATGGCGGCGGGATGTAGTGCGGCGCAACACCAGAGATTCCGGCGCCAACGTGGAACCTGCACAACACAACCAAAGTACTTTGCCCCAACGAAACAGTGAGGTTGTCAATCTCACCGGCTTGCTGTAACAAAGGATTAACCGTATTGTGTGGAAGATGATTGTTTGCGAAAACAAGAAACAAGTATTGCAGTAGATTGTATGCGATGTAAAGAATAGGACCGGGGTCCACAGTTCACTAGAGGTGTCTCTCCCATAAGATAAAAGCATGTTGGGTGAACAAATTACAGTCGGGCAATTGACAAATAGAGAGGGCATAACAATGCACATACATGTCATGATAAATATAGTGAGATTTAATTGGGCATTACGACAAAGTACATAGACCGCTATCCAGCATGCATCTATGCCTAAAAAGTCCACCTTCAGGTTATCATCCGAACCCCTTCCAGTATTAAGTTGCAAAACAACAGACAATTGCATTAAGTATGGTGCGTAATGTAATCAATAACTACATCCTTAGACATAGCATCAATGTTTTATCCCTAGTAGCAACAGCACATCCACAACCTTAGAACTTTCTGTCATTGTCCCGGATTCAATGGAGGCATGAACCCACTATCGAGCATAAATACTCCCTCTTGGAGTTAAGAGCAAAAACTTGGCCAGAGCCTCTGATGTCTACGTTTCCCCTCCTTTCCTGTAGACAGTGTTGGGCCTCCAAGAGCAGAGGTTTGTAGAACAGCAGCAAGTTTTCCCTTAAGTGGATCACCCAAGGTTTATCGAACTCAGGGAGGAAGAGGTCAAAGATATCCCTCTCATGCAACCCTGCAACCACAAAGCAAGAAGTCTCTTGTGTCCCCAACACACCAAATAGGTGCACTAGTTCGGCGAAGAGATAGTGAAATACAGGTGGTATGAATATATATGAGCAGTAGCAACGGTGCCAGAAAATAGCTTGCGGGCGTGTAGTTGATGGTGGTAGTATTGCAGCAGTAGTAACAGTGAAACAGTAAACAAGCAGTAGTAACGCAGCAGTATTTAGGAACAAGGCCTAGGGATTAGACTTTCACTAGTGGACACTCTCAACATTGATCACATAACAGAATAGATAAATGCATACTCTACACTCTTGTTGGATGATGAACGCATTGCGTAGGATTACACGAACCCTCAATGCCGGAGTTAACAAGCTCCACAATTTGTTCATATTTAAGTAACCTTATAGTGTAAGATAGATCAAAAGATTAAACCAAGTACTAACATAGCATGCACACTGTCACCTTCATGCATATGTAGGAGGAATAGATCACATCAATATTATCATAGCAATAGTTAACTTCGCAATCTACAAGAGATCATGATCATAGCATAAACCAAGTACTAACACGGTGCACACACTGTCACCTTTACACACGTGCAGGAGGAATAAAACTACTTTAATAATATTGCTAGAGTAGCACATAGATAGTAGTGATACAAACACATTGCAATCATAAAGAGATATAAATAAGCACCTCACTATGCCATTCATCAGTGAATAAGTATTCTGTGAAATATAGCCTAAGAGACCCACACGGTGCACACACTGTCACCTTTACACACGTGGGACAAGGAGTCTCCGGAGATCACATAAGTAAAATTCACTTGACTAGCATAATGACATCTAGATTACAAGCATCATCATATGAATCTCAATCATGTAAAGCAGCTCATGAGATTATTGTATTGAAGCACATATGAGAGAGATGAACCACATAGCTACCGGTACAGCCCCGAGCCTCGATGGAGAACTACTCCCTCCTCATGGGAGCAGCAGCGGTGATGAAGATGGCGGTGGAGATGGCAGCGGTGTCGATGGAGAAGCCTTCCGGGGGCACTTCCCCGTTCCGGCAGCGTGCCGGAACAGACTCTGTCCCCGGATCTTGGCCTCGCGATGGCGGCGGCTCTGGAAGGTTTCTGTGGGTTTCGTCGAACGCATCAGGGTTTTCTCGACGGAGGCTTTATATAGGCGAAGAGGCGGCGCAGGAGGGCTTCTGGGGGGCCCACACCATAGGGCGGCGCGGCCCCCCCTCTGGCCGCGCCGGGGTGTGGTTTGGTGGCCCTGTCCCCCTTCTCTGATCCTTCCCGGGTGTTCTGGATGCTTCCGGTGAAAATAGGAACTTGGGCGTTGATTTCGTCCGATTCCGAGAATATTTCGTTACTAGGATTTCTGAAACCAAAAACAGCAGTAAAACAGAACCGGCACTTCGGCATCTTGTTAATAGGTTAGTTCCAGAAAATGCACGAATATGACATAAAGTGTGCATAAAACATGTAGATAACATCAATAATGTGGCATGGAACATAAGAAATTATCGATACGTCGGAGACGTATCAGCATCCCCAAGCTTAGTTCTGCTCGTCCCGAGCAGGTAAAACGATAACAAAGATAATTTCTGGAGTGACATGCCATCATAAACTTGATCATACTATTTGTAAAGCATATGTAGTGAATGCAGCGATCCAAGACAATGGTAATGACATGAGTAAACAACTGAATCATAAAGCAAAGACTTTTCGTGAATAGCACTTCAAGACAAGCATCAATAAGTCTTGCATAAGAGTTAACTCATAAAGCAATAATTCAAAGTAAGGTCATTGAAGCAACACAAAAGAAGATTAAGTTTCAGCGGTTGCTTTCAACTTATAACATGTATATCTCATGGATAATTGTCAATGCAAAGCAATATAACAAATGCAATATGCAAATATGTAAGAATCAATGCACAGTTCACACAAGTGTTTGCTTCTTGAGGTGGAGAGAAATGGGTGAACTGACTCAACAATGAAAGTAAAAGAATGGTCCTCCATAGAGGAAAAGCATCGATTGCTATATTTGTGCTAGAGCTTTGATTTTGAAAACATGAAACAATTTTGTCAACGGTAGTAATAAAGCATATGTATCATGTAAATTATATCTTACAAGTTGCAAGCCTCATGCATAGTATACTAATAGTGCCCGCACCTTGTCCTAATTAGCTTGGACTACCGGATCATCACAATGCACATGTTTTAACCAAGTGTCACAACGGGGTACCTCTATGCCGCCTGTACAAAGGTCTAAGGAGAAAGCTCGCATTGGATTTCTCGCTATTGATTATTCTCAACTTAGACATCCATACCGGGACAACATAGAAAACAGATAATGGACTCCTCTTTTATGCATAAGCATGTGGCAACAATTAATAATTTTCTCATATGAGATTGAGGATATATGTCCAAAACTGAAACTTCCACCATGGATCATGGCTTTAGTTAGCGGCCCAATGTTCTTCTCTAACAATATGCATGCTTAACCATAAGGTGGTAGATCTCTCTTACTTCAGACAAGACGAACATGCATAGCAACTCACATGATATTCAACAAAGAATAGTTGATGGCGTCCCCAGGAACATGGTTATCGCACAACAAGCAACTTAATAAGAGATAAAGTGCATAAGTACATATTCAATACCACAATAGTTTTTAAGCTATTTGTCCCATGAGCTATATATTGTAAGGTGAATGATGGAATTTAAAGGTAGCACTCAAGCAATTTACTTTGGAATGGCGGAGAAATACCATGTAGTAGGTAGGTATGGTGGACACAAATGGCATAGTGGTTGGCTCAAGTATTTTGGATGCATGAGAAGTATTCCCTCTCGATACAAGGCTTAGGCTAGCAAGGTTATTTGAAACAAACACAAGGATGAACCGGTGCAGCAAAACTCACATAAAAGACATATTGAAAACATTATAAGACTCTACACCGTCTTCCTTGTTGTTCAAACTCAATACTAGAAATTATCTAGACTTTAGAGAAACCAAATATGCAAACCAAATTTTAACATGCTCTATGTATTTCTTCATTAATGGGTGCAAAGCATATGATGCAAGAGCCTAAACATGAGCACAACAATTGCCAAGTATCACATTACCCAAGACATTTATAGCAATTACTACATGTATCATTTTCCAATTCCAACCATATAACAATTTAACGAAGAAGAAACTTCGCCATGAATACTATGAGTAGAGCCTAAGGACATACTTGTCCATATGCAACAGCGGAGCGTGTCTCTCTCGCACACAAGCATGATGTAATCCAATTTATTCAAACACAAACAAAAATAAAAGCATACAGACGCTCCAAGTAAAGTACATAAGATGTGATGGAATAAAAATATAGTTTCAGGGGAGGAACCTGATAATGTTGTCGATGAAGAAGGGGATGCCTTGGGCATCCCCAAGCTTAGATGCTTGAGTCTTCTTGAAATATGCTGGGGTGAACCATCGGGGCATCCCCAAGCTTAGACTCTTCACTCTTCTTGATCATAGTGTATCATCCTCCTATCTTGACCCTTGAAAACTTCCTCCACACCAAACTCGAAACAAACTCATTAGAGGGTTAGTGCATAATCAAAAATTCACATGTTCAGAGGTGACACAATCATTCTTAACACTTCTGGACATTGCCCAAAGCTACTGGAAGGTAATGGAACAAAGAAATCCACCCAACACAGCGAAAGAAGCAATGCGAAATAAAAGGCAGAATCTGTCAAAACAGAACAGTCCGTAAAGACGAATTTTAAAATGGCACCAGACTTGCTCAGATGAAAATTCCCAAATTGAATGAAAGTTGCGTACATATCTGGGGATCACTCACGTAAATTGGCATAATTTTCTGAGTTACCTACAGAGAATTTTGCCCAGATTCGTGACAGCAAAGAAATCTGAAACTGCGCAGTAATCCAAATCTAGTATGAACTTTACTATCAAAGACTTTACTTGGCACAACAAAACACAAAACTAAGATAAGGAGAGGTTGCTACAGTAGTAAACAATTTCCAAGACACAAATATAAAACAAAGTACTGTAGCAAAATAACACTTGGGTTATCTCCCAAGAAGTTCTTTCTTTATAGCCATTAAGATGGGCTCAGCAGTTTTAATGATGCACTCGCAAGAAATAGTATTTGAAGCAAAAGAGAGCATCAAGAGGCAAATTCAAAACACATTTAAGTCTAACATGCTTCCTATGCATAGGAATCTTGTAAATAAACAAGTTCATGAAGAGCAAAGTAACAAGCATAGGAAGATAAAACAAGTATAGCTTCAAAAATTTCAGCACATAGAGAGGTGTTTTAGTAACATGAAAATTTCTACAACCATATTTTCCTCTCTCATAATAACTTTCAGTAGCATCATGAGCAAACTCAACAATGTAACTATCACACAAAGCATTCTTATCATGAGTCTCATGCATAAAATTATTACTCTCCACATAGGCATAATCAATTTTATTAGTAGTTGTAGTGGGAGCAAATTCAACAAAGTAGCTATCATTATTATTCTCATCAAGTGTTGGAGGCATAGTATAGTCACAACAAAATTTACTCTCCATAGTAGGTGGTACCAAAAGACCAATATCATTATAATCATCATAAATAGGAGGCAAAGTATCATCAAAGAAAATTTTCTCCTCAATGCTTGGGGGACTAAAAAGATCATGCTCATCAAAACCAGCTTCCCCAAGCTTAGAATTTTCCATATCATTAGCAACAATGGTGTTCAAAGCGTTCATACTAATATCATTGCTACTAGCATGCAAATAAGATTCCGTGGGTTTTTTAATTTTCGCATTAAACCATTCATGTCTTGACTCAGGAAATAGAATAAAAAGCTCACAGATGTTGTCCATTATGCCTTACTAGTGTAAACAAGAAACAAAAAGATGCAATTGCAGGATCTAAAGGAAATAGCTTCGAGTACTTACAACGGCGAAAATAGCTTAGTAGCCGAGATCCGGAGTGTGAGTACCTTTTACCTTTCCTCCCCGGCAACGGCGCCAGAAAAGTGCTTGATGTCTACGTTCCCCCTCCTTTCCTGTAGACAGTGTTGGGCCTCCAAGAGCAGAGGTTTGTAGAACAGCAGCAAGTTTTCCCTTAAGTGGATCACCCAAGGTTTATCGAACTCAGGGAGGAAGAGGTCAAAGATATCCCTCTCATGCAACCCTGCAACCACAAAGCAAGAAGTCTCTTGTGTCCCCAACACACCAAATAGGTGCACTAGTTCGGCGAAGAGATAGTGAAATACAGGTGGTATGAATATATATGAGCAGTAGCAACGGTGCCAGAAAATAGCTTGCGGGCGTGTAGTTGATGGTGGTAGTATTGCAGCAGTAGTAACACAGTGAAACAGTAAACAAGCAGTAGTAACGCAGCAGTATTTAGGAACAAGGCCTAGGGATTAGACTTTCACTAGTGGACACTCTCAACATTGATCACATAACAGAATAGATAAATGCATACTCTACACTCTTGTTGGATGATGAACGCATTGCGTAGGATTACACGAACCCTCAATGCCGGAGTTAACAAGCTCCACAATTTGTTCATATTTAAGTAACCTTATAGTGTAAGATAGATCAAAAGATTAAACCAAGTACTAACATAGCATGCACACTGTCACCTTCATGCATATGTAGGAGGAATAGATCACATCAATATTATCATAGCAATAGTTAACTTCGCAATCTACAAGAGATCATGATCATAGCATAAACCAAGTACTAACACGGTGCACACACTGTCACCTTTACACACGTGCAGGAGGAATAAAACTACTTTAATAACATTGCTAGAGTAGCACATAGATAGTAGTGATACAAACACATTGCAATCATAAAGAGATATAAATAAGCACCTCACTATGCCATTCATCAGTGAATAAGTATTCTGTGAAATATAGCCTAAGAGACCCACACGGTGCACACACTGTCACCTTTACACACGTGGGACAAGGAGTCTCCGGAGATCACATAAGTAAAATTCACTTGACTAGCATAATGACATCTAGATTACAAGCATCATCATATGAATCTCAATCATGTAAAGCAGCTCATGAGATTATTGTATTGAAGCACATATGAGAGAGATGAACCACATAGCTACCGGTACAGCCCCGAGCCTCGATGGAGAACTACTCCCTCCTCATGGGAGCAGCAGCGGTGATGAAGATGGCGGTGGAGATGGCAGCGGTGTCGATGGAGAAGCCTTCCGGGGGCACTTCCCCGTTCCGGCAGCGTGCCGGAACAGAGACTCCTGTCCCCTAGATCTTGGCCTCGCGATGGCGGCGGCTCTGGAAGGTTTCTGTGGGTTTCGTCGAACGCATCAGGGTTTTCTCGACGGAGGCTTTATATAGGCGAAGAGGCGGCGCAGGAGGGCTTCTGGGGGGCCCACACCATAGGGCGGCGCGGCCCCCCCTCTGGCCGCGCCGGGGTGTGGTTTGGTGGCCCTGTCCCCCTTCTCTGATCCTTCCCGGGTGTTCTGGATGCTTCCGGTGAAAATAGGAACTTGGGCGTTGATTTCGTCCGATTCCGAGAATATTTCGTTACTAGGATTTCTGAAACCAAAAACAGCAGAAAAACAGAACCGGCACTTCGGCATCTTGTTAATAGGTTAGTTCCAGAAAATGCACGAATATGACATAAAGTGTGCATAAAACATGTAGATAACATCAATAATGTGGCATGGAACATAAGAAATTATCGATACGTCGGAGACGTATCAGCCTCTACTAATAACGGAGAGCATGCAAGATCATAAACAACACATAGGTAATAACTTGATAATTAACATAACATAGTATTCTCTATCCATCGGATCCCGACAAACACAACATATAGTATTACAGATAGATGATCTTGATCATGTTAGGCAGCTCACAAGATCCAACAATGAAGCACAATGAGGAGAAGACAACCATCTAGCTACTGCTATGGACCCATAGTCCAGGGGTGAACTACTCACTCATCACTCCGGAGGCGACCATGGCGGTGAAGAGTCCTCCGGGAGATGAATCCCCTCTCCGGCAGGGTGCCGGAGGAGATCTCCAGAATCCCCCGAGATGGGATTGGCGGCGGCGGCGTCTCAGTAAGGTTTTCCGTATCGTGGCTCTCGGTACTGGGGGTTTCGCGACGGAGGCTATTTGTAGGCGGAAGGGCAGGTAAAGAGGCGGCACGAGGGGCCCACACCATAGGTCGGCGCGGCCAGGGCCTGGGCCGCGCCGCCCTATGGTTTGGCCACCTCGTGGCCCCACTTCGTCTCCTCTTCGGTCTTCTGGAAGCTTCGTGGCAAAATAGGACCCTGGGCTTTGATTTCGTCCAATTCCGAGAATATTTCGTTACTAGGATTTCTGAAACCAAAAACAGCAGAAAACAAAGAATCGGCTCTTCGGCATCTTGTTAATAGGTTAGTTCCAGAAAATGCACGAATATGACATAAAGTGTGCATAAAACATGTAGATATTATCAATAATGTGGCATGGAACATAAGAAATTATCGATACGTCGGAGACGTATCAGCATCCCCAAGCTTAGTTCTGCTCGTCCCGAGCAGGTAAAACGATAACAAAGATAATTTCTGGAGTGACATGCCATCATAACCTTGATCATACTATTTGTAAACATATGTAATGAATGCAGCGATCAAAACAAGGGTAATGACATGAGTAAACAAGTGAATCATAAAGCAAAGACTTTTCATGAATAGTACTTCAAGACAAGCATCAATAAGTCTTGCATAAGAGTTAACTCATAAAGCAATAAATCAAAGTAAAGGTATTGAAGCAACACAAAGGAAGATTAAGTTTCAGCGGTTGCTTTCAACTTATAACATGTATATCTCATGGATAATCGTCAACATAGAGCAATATAATAAGTGCAATATGCAAGTATGTAGGAATCAATGCACAGTTCACACAAGTGTTTGCCTCTTGAGATGGAGAGAAATAGGTGAACTGACTCAACATAAAAGTAAAAGAATGGTCCTTCAAAGAGGAAAGCATCGATTGCTATATTTGTGCTAGAGCTTTTATTTTGAAAACATGAAACAATTTTGTCAACGGTAGTAATAAAGCATATGAGTTATGTAAATTATAGGTTACAAGTTGCAAGCCTCATGCATAGTATACTAATAGTGCCCGCACCTTGTCCTAATTAGCTTGGACTACCGGATCATCGCAATACACATGTTTTAACCAAGTGTCACAATGGGGTACCTCCATGTCGCCTGTACAAAGGTCTAAGGAGAAAGCTCGCATTTTGGATTTCTCGCTTTTGATTATTCTCAACTTAGACATCCATACCGGGACAACATGGACAACAGATAATGGACTCCTCTTTAATGCATAAGCATGTGGCAACAATTATTATTCTCATATGAGATTGAGGATATATGTCCAAAACTGAAACTTCCACCATGAATCATGGCTTTAGTTAGCGGCCCAGTGTTCTTCTCTAACAATATGTATGCTCCAACCATTAAGGTGGTAGATCTCTCTTACTTCAGACAAGACGGACATGCATAGCAACTCACATGATATTCAACAAAGAATAGTTGATGGCGTCCCCAGAAACATGGTTATCGCACAACAAGCAACTTAATAAGAGATAAAGTGCATAAGTACATATTTAATACCACAATAGTTTTTAAGCTATTTGTCCCATGAGCTATATATTGCAAAGGTGAATGATGGAATTTTAAAGGTAGCACTCAAGCAATTTACTTTGGAATGGCGGAGAAATACCATGTAGTAGGTAGGTATGGTGGACACAAATGGCATAGTGGTTGGCTCAAGGATTTTGGATGCATGAGAAGTATTCCCTCTCGATACAAGGTTTAGGCTAGCAAGGTTATTTGAAACAAACACAAGGATGAACGGTGCAGCAAAACTCACATAAAAGACATATTGTAAACATTATAAGAATCTACACCGTCTTCCTTGTTGTTCAAAACTCAATACTAGAAATTATCTAGACTTTAGAGAGACCAAATATGCAAACCAAATAGCAAGCTCTAGGTGTTTCTTCATTAATGGGTGCAAAGTATATGATGCAAGAGCTTAAACATGAGCACAACAATTGCCAAGTATCAAATTATTCAAGACATTTTAGAATTACTACATGTAGCATTTTCCAATTCCAACCATATAACAATTTAACGAAGAAGAAACTTCGCCATGAATACTATGAGTAAAGCCTAAGGACATACTTGTCCATATGCAACAGCGGAGCGTGTCTCTCTCTCTCACACAATGAATGCTAGGATCCATTTTATTCAAACAAAACAAAAACAAAAACAAACCGACGCTCCAAGCAAAGCACATAAGATGTGACGGAATAAAAATATAGTTTCAGGGGAGGAACCTGATAATGTTGTCGATGAAGAAGGGGATGCCTTGGGCATCCCCAAGCTTAGACGCTTGAGTCTTCTTAGAATATGCAGGGGTGAACCACCGGGGCATCCCCAAGCTTAGAGCTTTCACTCTCCTTGATCATATTGCATCATACTCCTCTCTTGATCCTTGAAAACTTCCTCCACGCCAAACTCGAAACAACTCATTAGAGGGTTAGTGGACAATAAAAATTAACATGTTCAGAGGTGACACAATCATTCTTAACACTTCTGGACATTGCATAAAGCTACTGGACATTAATGGATCAAAGAAATTCATCCAACATAGCAAAAGAGGCAATGCGAAATAAAAGGCAGAATCTGACAAAAACAGAACAGTTCGTATTGACGAATTTTATCGAGGCACCAGACTTGCTCAAATGAAAATACTCAAATTGAATGAAAGTTGCGTACATATCTGAGGATCACTCACGTAAATTGGCATAATTTTCTGAGTTAGCTACAGAGAATTTTGCCCAGATTCGTGACAGCAAAGAAATCTGTTTCTGCGCAGTAATCCAAATCTAGTATGAACTTTACTATCAAAGACTTTACTTGGCACAACAAAACACTAAACTAAGATAAGGAGAGGTTGCTACAGTAGTAAACAACTTCCAAGACACAAAATAAAAACAAAGATACTGTAGTAAAAACATGGGTTGTCTCCCATAAGCGCTTTTCTTTAACGCCTTTCAGCTAGGCGCAGAAAGTGTATATCAAGTAACATCAAGAGACGAAGCATCAACATCATAATTTGTTCTAATAATAGAATCATAAGGTAACTTCATTCTCTTTCTAGGGAAGTGTTCCATACCTTTCTTGAGATGAAATTGATATTTAATATTACCTTCCTTCATATCAATAGTAGCACCAACGGTTCGAAGAAAAGGTCTTCCCAATATAATGGGGCAAGATGCATTGCATTCAATATCCAAGACAACAAAATCAACGGGGACAAGGTTATTGTTAACCATAATATGAACATTATCAACTCTCCCCAAAGGTTTCTTTTTAGCATTATCAGCGAGATTAACATCCAAATAACAATTTTTCAATGGTGGCAAGTCAAACATATCATAGACTTTCTTAGGCATAACAGAAATACTTGCACCAAGATCACATAAAGCATTACAATCAAAATCATTGACCCTCATTTTAATGATGGGTTCCCAACCATCCTCTAGCTTTCTAGGAATAGAAGTTTCAAGTTTTAGTTTCTCTTCTCTAGCTTTTATGAGAGCATTTGTAATATGTTTTGTGAAAGCTAAGTTTACAGCGCTAGCATTGGGACTCTTAGCAAGTTTTTGTAAGAACTTTATAACTTCAGAGATGTGGCAATCATCAAAATCTAAATCATTATGAGCTACAGCAATGGGATCATCATCCCCAAGGTTGGAAAAATTTTCAGCAGTTTTATCACAAGCAATTTCAGCAGTTTTAGCAATTTCAGGCAGTTTTGTACGCTTTGCACTAGGAGTAGAAACATTACCAACACCAATTATTTTACCATTAATAGTAGGAGGTGCAGCAACATGTGAAGAATCAACATTACTTGTGGTGGTAATAGTCCAAACTTTAGCTACATTTTTCTCTTTAGCTAGTTTTTCATTTTCTTCTCTATCCCACCTAGCACGCAATTCAGCCATTAATCTTATATTCTCATTAATTCTAACTTGGATGGCATTTGCTGTAGTAACAATTTTATTTTCAATATCCCTATTAGGCATAACTTTCGATTTCAAAAGATCAACATCAGAGGCAAGACTATCAACCTTAGAAGCGAGAATATCAATTTTATTGAGTTTTTCCTCAACAGATTTGTTAAAGGCAGTTTGTGTACTAATAAATTCTTTAAGCATAGCTTCAAGTCCAGGGGGTGTGTTCCTATTATTATTGTAAGAATTCCCATAAGAATTAGCATAACCGTTACCATTATTATAAGGATATGGTCTATAGTTATTACTAGAATTGTTCCGATAAGCATTGTTGTTGAAATTATTATTTTTAATGAAGTTTACATCAACATGTTCTTCTTGGGCAACCAATGAAGCTAACGGAACATTATTAGGATCAGCATTAGTCCTATCATTCACAAGCATAGACATAATAGCATCAATCTTATCATTCAAGGAAGAGGATTCTTCAACAGAATTTACCTTATTACCTTGTGGAGCTCTTTCCGTGTGCCATTCAGAGTAATTAATCATCATATTATCAAGGAGCTTTGTTGCTTCACCAAGAGTGATGGACATAAAGGTACCTCCAGCAGCTGAATCCAATAGGTTCCGCGAAGAAAAATTCAGTCCTGCATAAAAGGTTTGGATGATCATCCAAGTAGTCAGTCCATGGGTTGGGCAATTTTTAACCAAAGATTTCATTCTTTCCCATGCTTGTGCAACATGCTCAGTATCTAATTGTTTAAAATTCATTATGCTACTTCTCAAAGATATAATTTTAGCAGGGGGATAATATCTACCAATAAAAGCATCCTTGCATTTAGTCCAGGAATCAATACTATTCTTAGGCAGAGATAGCAACCAATCTTTAGCTCTTCCTCTTAATGAGAAAGGAAACAATTTCAATTTAATAATATCACCATCTACATCCTTATACTTTTGCATTTCACATAGTTCAACAAAATTATTAAGATGGGCAGCAGCATCATCAGAACTAACACCAGAAAATTGCTCTCGCATAACAAGATTCAGTAAAGCAGGTTTAATTTCAAAGAATTCTGCTGTAGTAGCAGGTGGAGCAATAGGTGTGCATAAGAAATCATTATTATTTGTGGTTGTGAAGTCACACAACTTAGTATTTTTAGGAGTACCCATTTTAGCAACAGTAAATAAAGCAAACTAGATAAAGTAAATGCAAGTAACTATTTTTTTTGTGTTTTTGATATAGAGTGCAAGACAGTAAATAAAGTAAAGCTAGCAACTAATTTTTTTTTGTGTTTTGATATAATGCAGCAAACAAAGTAGTAAATAAAATAAAGCAAGACAAAAACAAAGTAAAGAGATTGGGAAGTGGAGACTCCCCTTGCAGCGTGTCTTGATCTCCCCGGCAACGGCGCCAGAAATTTGCTTGATGCGCGTAGTTGACACGTCCGTTGGGAACCCCAAGAGGAAGGTGTGATGCGCACAGCGGCAAGTTTCCCTCAGTAAGAAACCAAGGTTTAATCGAACCAGTAGGAGTCAAGAAGCACGTTGAAGGTTGATGGCGGCGGGATGTAGTGCGGCGCAACACCAGAGATTCCGGCGCCAACGTGGAACCTGCACAACACAACCAAAGTACTTTGCCCCAACGAAACAGTGAGGTTGTCAATCTCACCGGCTTGCTGTAACAAAGGATTAACCGTATTGTGTGGAAGATGATTGTTTGCGAAAAACAAGAAAAACAAGTATTGCAATAGATTGTATGCGATGTAAAGAATAGGACCGGGGTCCACAGTTCACTAGAGGTGTCTCTCCCATAAGATAAAAGCATGTTGGGTGAACAAATTACAGTCGGGCAATTGACAAATAGAGAGGGCATAACAATGCACATACATGTCATGATAAATATAGTGAGATTTAATTGGGCATTACGACAAAGTACATAGACCGCTATCCAGCATGCATCTATGCCTAAAAAGTCCACCTTCAGGTTATCATCCGAACCCCTTCCAGTATTAAGTTGCAAAACAACAGACAATTGCATTAAGTATGGTGCGTAATGTAATCAATAACTACATCCTTAGACATAGCATCAATGTTTTATCCCTAGTAGCAACAACACATCCACAACCTTAGAACTTTCTGTCACTGTCCCAGATTCAATGGAGGCATGAACCCACTATCGAGCATAAATACTCCCTCTTGGAGTTAAGAGCAAAAACTTGGCCAGAGCCTCTACTAATAACGGAGAGCATGCAAGATCATAAACAACACATAGGTAATAACTTGATAATTAACATAACATAGTATTCTCTATCCATCGGATCCCGACAAATACAACATATAGTATTACAGATAGATGATCTTGATCATGTTAGGCAGCTCACAAGATCCAACAAGGAAGCACAATGAGGAGAAGACAACCATCTAGCTACTGCTATGGACCCATAGTCCAGGGGTGAACTACTCACTCATCACTCCGGAGGCGACCATGGCGGTGAAGAGTCCTCCGGGAGATGAATCCCCTCTCCGGCAGGGTGCCGGAGGAGATCTCCAGAATCCCCCGAGATGGGATTGGCGGCGGCGGCGTCTCAGTAAGGTTTTCCGTATCGTGGCTCTCTGCATCGGGGGTTTCGCGACGGAGGCTATTTGTAGGCGGAAGGGCAGGTAAAGAGGCGGCACGAGGGGCCCACACCATAGGTCGGCGCGGCCAGGGCCTGGGCCGCGCCGCCCTATGGTTTGGCCACCTCGTGGCCCCCACTTCATCTCCTCTTCGGTCTTCTGGAAGCTTCGTGGCAAAATAGGACCCTGGGCGTTGATTTCGTCCAATTCCGAGAATATTTCATTACTAGGATTTCTGAAACCAAAAATAGCGTAAAACAAAGAATCGGCTCTTCGGCATCTTGTTAATAGGTTAGTTCCAGAAAATGCACGAATATGACATAAAGTGTGCATAAAACATGTAGATATTATCAATAATGTGGCATGGAACATAAGAAATTATCGATACGTCGGAGACGTATCAGCTACATCAAATTATTTGCAATTCAAATATACATGAGTGTGACAATTATGGCATCATTTAGACAAACTATGTTTTTGGGGAAGATGTTTTGCAAAGGGGTTTGAGTGGAAAACCATGCATCTTCATAGCTACACTAGTGATTCTGAGAAGTGGCAATTTGTGGTAAAACTTGATTTATATATGTTTGTTAAGGTTTTCTTGGTGGCAGATTGCGTAGGAAGACTCCATGAGTAGGTGCCACTATGTTTTTATTTTTTTGATTTTTTTTGCGCATGAAATGACTCAATTAGATATGTTAATCTCATTTGTTGACTCTCTGTTGACTAGCTACTTGAGGGTAAAACTGAGTATATTGCACTTGCCAGTCTAAGTACTCGAGGGGAAAACTGAGTACAGATAAAATTTCTGTATAAGGCCCGAGGTTATAACTGAGTACACCAAACGTCCCAGGGTTAGACTCATGTCGCGGTGCACGCTGCAGCCGTGCATAGCGGACGCGTGTTGCGGTACACGCCACCTTCGTCTTTATAGAGCCTTTTTTCTCTCCCTCGACGCACTTTCTCACTGCAACCGCCTCTCCTGTCCCATCATCTTCTCCACAACCGAAGAAAAACCCCGAAGAAAACCGCCGGCGATGGAGAAGAATGAGATGCCCATTGTCGGCGCATCAGCCGCCGGCGCATCGGCCGCTGCCCCCGTCCAGACCCCTGTCGCTGCTTCCAACGTAGCAGCCGGCGCATCAGCCGCCGGCGCATCGGCCGTGATGCGTGTAGTTGACACGTCCGTTGGGAACCCCAAGAGGAAGGTGTGATGCGCACAGCGGCAAGTTTCCCTCAGTAAGAAACCAAGGTTTAATCGAACCAGTAGGAGTCAAGAAGCACGTTGAAGGTTGATGGCGGCGGGATGTAGTGCGGCGCAACACCAGAGATTCCGGCGCCAACGTGGAACCTGCACAACACAACCAAAGTACTTTGCCCCAACGAAACAGTGAGGTTGTGAATCTCACCGGCTTGCTGTAACAAAGGATTAACCGTATTGTGTGGAAGATGATTGTTTGCAGAAAACAGTAAAACAAGTATTGCAGTAGATTGTATGCGATGTAAAGAATAGGACCGGGGTCCACAGTTCACTAGAGGTGTCTCTCCCATAAGATAAAAGCATGTTGGGTGAACAAATTACAGTCGGGCAATTGACAAATAGAGAGGGCATAACAATGCACATACATGTCATGATAAATATAGTGAGATTTAATTGGGCATTACGACAAAGTACATAGACCGCTATCCAGCATGCATCTATGCCTAAAAAGTCCACCTTCAGGTTATCATCCGAACCCCTTCCAGTATTAAGTTGCAAAACAACAGACAATTGCATTAAGTATGGTGCGTAATGTAATCAATAACTACATCCTTAGACATAGCATCAATGTTTTATCCTAGTAGCAACAAGACATCCACAACCTTAGAACTTTCACATCGTCCTGCATTCAATGGAGGCATGAACCCACTATCGAGCATAAATACTCCCTCTTGGAGTTAAGAGCAAAAACTTGGCCAGAGCCTCTACTAATAACGGAGAGCATGCAAGATCATAAACAACACATAGGTAATAACTTGATAATTACAATAACATAGTATTCTCTATCCATCGGATCCCGACAAACACAACATATAGTATTACAGATAGATGATCTTGATCATGTTAGGCAGCTCACAAGATCCAACAATGAAGCACAATAAGGAGAAGACAACCATCTAGCTACTGCTATGGACCCATAGTCCAGGGGTGAACTACTCACTCATCACTCCGGAGGCGACCATGGCGGTGAAGAGTCCTCCGGGAGATGAATCCCCTCTCCGGCAGGGTGCCGGAGGAGATCTCCGTAATCCCAGAGATGGGATTGGCGGCGGCGGCGTCTCAGTAAGGTTTTCCGTATCGTGGCTCTCGGTACTGGGGGTTTCGCGATGAAGGCTATTTGTAGGCGGAAGGGCAGGTAAAGAGGCGGCACGAGGGGCCCACACTACAGGTCGGCGCAGCCAAGACCTGGGCCGCGCCGCCCTATAGTCTGGCCACCTCGTGGCCCCACTTCGTCTCCTCTTCGGTCTTCTGGAAGCTTCGTGGCAAAATAGGACCCTGGGCGTTGATTTCGTCCAATTCCGAGAATATTTCCTTACTAGGATTTCTGAAACCAAAAACAACAGAAAACAGCAACTGGCACTTCAGCATCTTGTTAATAGGTTAGTTCCAGAAAATGCACGAATATGACATAAAGTGTGCATAAAACATGTAGATATCATCAATAATGTGGCATGGAACATAAGAAATTATCGATACGTCGGAGACGTATCAAAGGTTGATGGCGGCGGGATGTAGTGCGGCGCAACACCAGAGATTCCGGCGCCAACGTGGAACCTGCACAACATAACCAAAGTACTTTGCCCCAACGAAACAGTGAGGTTGTCAATCTCACCGGCTTGCTGTAACAAAGGATTAACCGTATTGTGTGGAAGATGATTGTTTGCGAAAACAAGAAAACAAGTATTGCAAAGAGATTGTATGCGATGTAAAGAATAGGACCGGGGTCCACAGTTCACTAGAGGTGTCTCTCCCATAAGATAAAAGCATGTTGGGTGACCAAATTACAGTCGGGCAATTGACAAATAGAGAGGGCATAACAATGCACATACATGTCATGATAAATATAGTGAGATTTAATTGGGCATTACGACAAAGTACATAGACCGCTATCCAGCATGCATCTATGCCTAAAAAGTCCACCTTCAGGTTATCATCCCAACCCCTTTCAGTATTAAGTTGCAAAACAACAGACAATTGCATTAAGTATGGTGCGTAATGTAATCAATAACTACATCCTTAGACATAGCATCAATGTTTTATCCCTAGTAGCACAAAGACATCCACAACCTTAGAACTTTCTCATCCTTGTCTCGAGATTCAATGGAGGCATGAACCCACTATCGAGCATAAATACTCCCTCTTGGAGTTAAGAGCAAAAACTTGGCCAGAGCCTCTACTAATAACGGAGAGCATGCAAGATCATAAACAACACATAGGTAATAACTTGATAATTAACATAACATAGTATTCTCTATCAATCGGATCCCGACAAACACAACATATAGTATTACAGATAGATGATCTTGATCATGTTAGGCAGCTCACAAGATCCAACAATGAAGCACAATGAGGAGAAGACAACCATCTAGCTACTGCTATGGACCCATAGTCCAGGGGTGAACTACTCACTCATCACTCCGGAGGCGACCATGGCGGTGAAGAGTCCTCCGGAGATGAATCCCCTCCGGCAGGGTGCCGGAGGAGATCTCCAGAATCCCCCGAGATGGGATTGGCGGCGGCGGCGTCTCAGTAAGGTTTTCCGTATCGTGGCTCTCGGTACTGGGGGTTTCGCGACGGAGGCTATTTGTAGGCGGAAGGGCAGGTAAAGAGGCGGCACGAGGGGCCCACACCATAGGTCGGCGCGGCCAGGGCTTGGGCCGCGCCGCCCTATGGTTTGGCCACCTCCTGGCCCCACTTCGTCTCCTCTTCGGTCTTCTGGAAGCTTCGTGGCAAAATAGGACCCTGGGCGTTGATTTCGTCCAATTCCGAGAATATTTCGTTACTAGGATTTCTGAAACCAAAAACAGCAGAAAACAGCAACTAGCTCTTCGGCATCTTGTTAATAGGTTAGTTCTAGAAAATGCACGAATATGACATAAAGTGTGCATAAAACATGTAGATATTATCAATAATGTGGCATGGAACACAAGAAATTATCGATACGTCGGAGACGTATCAGGCCGCCGCCACCGTCTAGGCCCCCGTCGCTTGGGACCCGTACGAACCAGCGCCGTACGTCGCGCCGGAGAACCCCTACGACACCAGCATCGTCGACGACGAGCCGGAGGTAACCCTTTGCTCCCTTGTTCTTATCCCATTTCAATCCTTTTGTGTTAGATCTAGCGTTATTAGGGTTCGTCTGTTCCTAGTTCAATCCATTTGTGTTAGATCTAGCGTTATTATGGTGCGTCTGTTCCCTAGTTCAATCCATTTGTGATTTGCTTTTGTTTAAGATTTGTGCCGATGATGATGAATATTTGGGCACAAATTGATTCAGGGTTTGGTCAGTAAACAATTGGTATGTACAAATTTGTTGTGCATGATCTGTGGTTTGCTAACTCAAATCCTGGATATAAGTGTGTCCAATGTAACTGAGGCTACCTCTTTTTTTCGAGCCCATATTATCATGCGTGATCTTTGTTCACTCTCTGTTCCATCATCGTTGTAATTGACTCTGTGTTTTTTGCACGATCTTTGGTGCTACGTGACAGGTGCAGAGCAGCGACGTCGACAGCGACGACGAGTCCTTCCACACCAAGACTCGTCACGTCCTCAGGAGGCTGCAGTCTGGCCATTACGATGGCCCCTTTGCTCGAGGCATTTACAAGTGCCCCTTCTGCAACAGGAAGCTCCGCGCCACCGACTTCAACTGCCTGGTGAACCATGCTGAATCCATTGGCAGATGCGGCGCTAGAGTTGGAACGACGGTGAACGTGCATGCGTTCATGGCCAAACACAAAGCACTTGGGATTCACCTGCGCAACCTCCAGGCGAGTCACAGGCGCAACCTGGAGGCGTTGAACATGCCTACTTCACTCTCTGTATGTGACTGCTCTATCTGTAGAGCAGCTTAAATTCATGTAAAATGTAGCTTATGTTGTAGGGTTCTATCGGTACTACTGTTGATCTGTCGTGAACATATCTATGCTATGTTGGCTGCTGTATGCAGCTTATCCTATATTTTTTCTGGATTTGTGCCCTAGATTTCCTACCTGATTGGGTAAAAACGAAGGCATAAAGAAATGAATGTCGTTAAAAAACAGAAGGAGAAGCTGCTCTAGGTTTGCTACCAATTTGGGCTATCAAATATGAATGAGATCGAGCGAGAGAGAGGAAAAAGGTATATTGAAAACTGCTAATCTGGGCGAAAGAGACAGAAACCACTCGTGCCCACGTCCCGGACCCACACGGCTCCACACGCTACGGCCCCACACGCTACGGCCACACAAACATGGTCTCGTCCTCTCCCACGCGGTTCCTTCCTACCAGCCCCACACGACGCGGCCCCACAAACGACACGACCCCACTCGTCAGCACGGAACGGTCAACTTAACGGAATCCTGCCGTCCGAGCTGCTTCTGCTCCTTCTGCGGGTTTCAGACAAAGGCTAGGGTAAAACTGAGGAAAAACTAAGGAGCTGGGGAAAACTGAGCACAACTTTGAGAACCGAGTGTTCAAGTCATTGCCTGCAACAAAACAAGCATCTACTAAAATACTCCTCCTTGAACCTCTGGAGGCCATTCAAAAAAAGAAGAGTTAACAGGTTTTGCATGAACCTGGGATAATGTTTTTGTCTTGAAGATATTTGTTTATTACGCAGTGTCACACTCTCTCTTCATTTAAAATTTTGAACAACCACTTAGTAAGTAAATACAGTATTTTATTTAGAACCTTCACCTCAAGGCCCGGCCCCCTTGTCTTTGAGATCACGAGGAGCCTTGAAACTTCAATGTTATGCTTCGCACTCAAAAATTGGGCAAGATATAATGGAGAATTTTTTTTTTTGAAATGGAGAAAATTTGTATGAACGAAATCAAATATTCTAATATTATAATCTAAGTAAACTATTTTAATGAAAAAGTAATTATCGTAAGGGCTTGTTGGGCAATACTCCAGCTCCAATCTCCATTACCGGAGACAATCATATTTACCCAAAAACTGAGGAAGATGAAGGGGGCTCCCGTCCCCGAGGAGGAGGTGGCGGAATCCTGCCGCCCCACCGCCGATCACCAAGATCCAGGCGAGAGAACCAGTGAAGGACCCGACCAAGATGGAAAGATCACATCCGCCCCCAAACCACACCACAAACCGGCAGCCACTGCTGAAAAGTCCACGATCCACGATCTATTTCCCCCTGAGACCAGACGGAGATTGAAGGCGTTGATCCTCAAATCCCGCAATCCGCGCAGATGTTTGGAGATAATCCGGACCAGAATCCCGCCATCGCTGGTGGTCGCCGGTAAGTCCGCTTCATCCCCTCCCCCCGTGGCCCCTCTATCGCCCCCGAGCCCGCCCCTCTGTTCATACCCATCCCCGCCAATCCCGCCCCAATCCCTGTATCCCCGCCAACCCATCATCTCCTTCCCCCGTCCGGCGATCTTGGTCGCCCAATCTCGCCCTGAGACAAAGCATTCACTCCCTCTCCCGGCGGACCAACGGCCGGATTGTCACCCCGTGATTCTCGTTTCCCAGTTTAGCCAGCGGCCCCGTATCTCTGTCAGTACGATGACCATTTTCATGGCCAGATGCATTCCGCCGGTGATCATGGCCTTCTTGGGAAGTTGCAATCACCGGTTTAAAGATCCAGACCCTATATATCCACCCTACCCTTGGCTTGTCAACGCTGAAGCTACTACAGCACGAACCAACAAATCGCCTAACACCCTGCTACCCATGGCCACCTCGAACAACCCACCCTCCAATGAGAAAACCAATGCCATTTCGCCTGCCCAAGCAAACCCAGGGCAGAGGAGTGGCAAGGAGCTCCTCCAGGAACGTGGAACTGAAAAGGAGAAGAAGGCTCTCGTCATCGACATGGCTATGGCGAAGAAGCTCACCCGCGGCAGGCTCCTGGCTGTGGGTGTCTTCCTCTCCATTCTAACCATCACATCCAGAAGCCTCATTGACTCAATGAAGAGAGTGTGGAAGATCCGGGGGCAACTGGATTTTCTGCAACTCGCTGACAGAAGGTTCATCCTCGAGTTCGCGGAGGAAGGAGACTACAACCATGTCATCACTGGTGGCCCATGGAGATACAGGGAGGATGCTGTCATTGTCCAGGCTCTCCTGGATGGACAGGATCCTGAAACGGTACAATTTAACTCTATTCCGATATGGGTACAGTTCCGCAAAATTCCCTTTTACCTGTTATGTAAAGCTCTAGCTAGAGATCTGGGTAAAGAAATTGGCACATATATTTGTATTGATAACAATGCCAGAGGAGATATCTGTGATAAGTTACTCAGGGCCCGTGTTCACCTGCCGATCAACCAAGCTCTCAGAAGATGGGTGCCTCTCATGGACGGAGTCACAGGAGAAGAAGTCATCTCAAGTGTGCACTATGAGCGCCTTCCAACGTTCTGCGCGTTCTGTGGCTTCATTGGCCATAGAGCTACAGAGTGCGGAGTGGAAGGAGCAACAAGGCGGAAGAACTATGAAGATGACCTTGGCGTCCCCCCGATCCCGAAGGAAGATATCAGGTCATGGCCCATTCCGGAGTACATCGGCCAGCCACGCCAACAACCAAGACTCCCCTGGCGCCATTCAAGCTTTGGCTCACGAGGCCGTGAACTCGCCATAGTCGCTCAAGTGGCTAAAGATGTGGGAAGGCTGTCTGTCAACGACACCTCTGCTGCTATCGTCGCCGACAACAACTCCCCCGCCAAGAACGCCATCGACAACCCGAACATCAAGGCCTCCTCGACCATGGGTGCTGGGTACAAGGAGGGTGGACAGGCCTCTGCTTCTTCCTCGACCTGCCAGGCCATGATCGCCGGCCCACGCACCTCTTCCCCAACTCGGCGCCAGCCGGCCTCCGCTGGCATCTCGGAGATCCAGCTGAAGGTTGCGCTGGCCAAGGCGATCACTGCTGCCCCCAAGATCGTCATGCCAGGACCAGCCCCAGGAGGAGGCACGGTGAACGCGAGCGTCGTCGAGACTGCTGCTGCCAAGCTCGACGCCACCCTCAATCACGGCAAGACTGGCGCCACCAACACCAACACGCAACAGGCCATGATGAATGTACAGAAGAACAGGAACCTGCGCTGGAAGAGAACGCCAAGAACCACTGAACACACTCCACAAAAGGAAGCAACGAAGTGTACAACCCAGGAAGGAGTCCTGGGGGCTACACGTATCAGGCAGAAGCTCGATGGTGAGGAATCGAGCCAGCAACCGCCCCCAAAGAAGATGTACTTCCCCGTCCCATCTCTGGAGGAGTGCCTAGGGGTGGAAACACTTCGCAGGCTGAGAGAAGAGGAGGAACACCATGGCAAGCTGCCAGGGGAAGTAATCCAAGACAGAACTGAGGAAGAGGAAAGCAGCAGGTCTCTCGAAGTGTTCACAGGGGAGGAACCAAGGAAAGCCCAGAAGGATGATGGGGCTGAGGAGGACAAGCAACTGGAGGCAGCCAGCCATGGGGCCGCTGGCCAACTGACCGGTGCGAAGGAGCGCACCGGTCAGGAGCCATGATACTCCTGAGTTGGAATTGTCGCGGTTTAGGCCGGCCGCGACAGTTCAAGAATTAGAGCGGCCGATGCGTGTTCACCAACCTAAAATCCTTTTTCTGAAACTCGCCAGAATAAACAGTATGTAGAAAACCTTAGATGGAGATTAGGCCTTAAAAATGTCATAACCTTCAAGGAGGAAGGAAAAGGGGGAGGCCTAGCTCTGTTTTGGGATGAGAGTATTCAGGTGCATCTGTTTAAGTTGGGTACCAATCACATTGATGTAACCATTTGTAATAAGCCCAATGATATGAAATGGAGATGTACCTTTGTGTATGGAGAACCCCGCCCTCATGAAAGGCATAACATGTGGAGCCTCCTTCGCAGGATCAAACCACTCCTGCCTGGCCCGTGGGCGATGATGGGTGACTTTAACGAGTGCTTGACACAAAGTGAACACTGGTCTAGAAGGAAAAGAAATGAAAGGCAAATGGCTCAGTTTAGAGAGGCTTTGTCCTTCTGTGATCTGCATGACTTGGGCTTTAAAGGTAGGCCTTGGACCTTTGATAACAAGCAAGATGGAAGAAATAACATCAGAGTCAGACTCGATAGAGTGGTTGCTTGCCCCGATTGGATAAACCATTTCAAAAACCATCAGGTTATGCATCTCACTTCCTCTAGATCTGATCATTGCCCTATTATTTTAATTCTGGATACTTCCACTACTATGACCAGGCATGTTCCTGAACGCAGGTACGAAACATATTGGGAAAGAGAAGCAAGTCTGAATGAAGAAATTTCTTGTGCCTGGGAAATGCATAAAAAGCCTAGAGATCTTGGAGATATTATGAACAATCTCCAGGGAGTTATGGACCACCTTCTGAAGTGGAGCAAGAAAACCATTGGCAATGTATCAAAACAAATTGACAAGAAGAAGAAACAACTTGATCAAATCCTCAAGAGAGATGACAGCAACAGTAAGAAAAGGGCCAATATTCTGTGCAGAGAAATAGATGAACTCCTGGAAAAAGAGGAGCTCAGGTGGAGACAAAGGTCCCGGGTTAATTGGCTTCAAGCTGGTGATCGTAACACTAGCTACTTTCACCGCAAAGCCACCTGGAGAGCTAAAAAGAATAAAATCACAGAGCTGGTTAACAATAAGGGAGTGATTACCCAGGACGACAAAGAGATGAATACTATTGCTACTGAGTTTTTTATGGAGCTGTACAAGGTTGACAACACAGTGCAACCTGACCTGGTCACCAGACACCTCCAGAATGTAATATCCGATGAGATGAATGAAAACCTTTGTATGCAATTCTCTGATGATGAAATAAGCTTCGCACTATTCCAGATTGGTCCGACCAAAGCCCCTGGCCCTGACGGCTTTCCTGCCTGCTTCTACCAAAGAAATTGGGGAACCCTCAAGACTGATATTATTCAAGCAGTGAGGAAGTTTTTTGAGCTAGGGTCCATGCCGGAGGGTGTAAATGATACTGCTATTGTGCTCATCCCAAAGATCAAGAATCCTACCAATCTGAAAGACTATAGACCAATTAGTCTCTGTAATGTGGTGTACAAAGTGGTGGTGAAATGTCTGGTCAATAGACTAAGACCTCTGCTGAAAAGCATCATAGCTGAAACTCAAAGTGCCTTTGTCCCAGAAAGAATGATCACTGACAATGCAATCATTGCCTTCGAGTGCTTTCATTCCATCCATAATGGCAACAAAAGTTCCGGGAGTTTCTGTGCATACAAGCTAGACCTCACAAAGGCTTATGACCGGGTCGATTGGAAATTTCTAGAGGAAGCGCTCAGAACCATGGGCTTCGCAGAACAATGGATAAAATGGATTATGACGTGTGTCAAAACGGTACGCTTCTCGGTCAAGTTCAATGGCAAGCTTCTGGAAAAATTCTACCCATCAAGAGGGCTGAGGCAAGGAGACCCTCTTTCGCCTTACTTATTCCTCCTCGTTGGGGAAAGCCTGTCTGCCCTGATAAACAGAAATATCAACCATAATCTCCTTCAGGAACTCAAGATCAGCAGGAACTGCCCGGGCATTTCTCACCTTATGTTCGCTGACGACAGTCTTCTTTTCTTCCGTGCAAACACCGATCAGGCAAGCCGCATCAAAGAGATCCTCAGACAGTATGAGAAGGGCACTGGACAGCTTCTTAGTTCTGACAAATGCTCCATCATGTTCGGGCAACATGTGCCTGATATTGACATGCAGTCTGTCGCCTATATCCTCGAGGTTAACAAGATGACAATGGAAGATAAATACCTTGGTCTTCCAATTCCAGAAGGCTCCATGAAACAAGGAAAGCTGATCTCATCCAAGGACAAGCTAAGGAAGAAATGCTCCGATTGGAACGAAAAATACATGTCTGGGGCTGCCAAGGAAGCTCTGATCAAGTCGGTGGCCCAATCCATCTCTAACTATGCCATGAGTGTCTTCAAATTCCCTATGGGGCTATGTGACGATATGAGTCAAATAATAAGAGAGTTCTGGTGGGGAGATGAAGATAATAAGAGGAAAGTACACTGGCTGAGCTGGGATAAAATCACAAAATCAAAAAACATGGGGGGAATGGGCTTCAAAGACCTACGGATGTTCAACCAAGCACTGTTGGCGAGGCAAGCCTGGCGCCTCATTCAGTTCCCCGAAAGCCTCTGTGCGAGACTGTTAAAAGCTAAGTATTACCCCTCTGGCCAACTCATTGATACTGCCTTCTCCAAGAGTGTGTCACCGTGCTGGCAGGGTATCTCTTATGGCCTTGAGTTACTGAAAAAAGGTATAATATGGCGCATCGGTGACGGGACAAACATTAGAATTTGGAGAGACAATTGGATTCCTAGAGGAAACCACAAGGTCATTGGGAAGGCAAGCAACCAAAGACTGAAATGGGTATCAGACCTCATAAACCAAACAACTAAAACCTGGGATGACCCAACCATCGATCCCCGTTTTTCCCTCCGTATGCTGAAGAGATCCTAAAAATTAATCTCCTCGAGCAACGCCGGGACACCATCGCCCGGGCTCATGAAAGCAACGGTATCTTCACCGTGAGAAGTGCTTACAGATTGGGTAGGAGCCTCCAAAGCAATGAAAAATATCGCCTCTAGCTCTAGGCCAGATGGAGAAAGGCCTTTGTGGAATCTGATTTGGAGCACTAAGGTACCCCCCAAACTGAAGACTTTCTGTTGGAAACTTGCAACTAACTCGTTGGGTGTCCAGACCCTCAGATGCAATAGGAATATGGATATCCTTCCAACCTGCAGCATTTGCGGATGCGAACCAGAAGATGCCTATCATGCTGTTATGACCTGCACTAAGGCCAACGCCCTCAGACATTGCCTGAGAGATGTCTGGGAGTTACCGGCTGAAAACCTGCTGAGATTTTCCGGAGATAACTGGGTTCTTGTTCTCCTCGACCAATGCAACGAAGACATGAGAGCTAAACTGATTTTCTTGTGGTGGAGGTCTTGGCACATGAGGAACAATGTCATTTATGGTGACGGTAAATGTGGGGTAAAACAGTCGGCCCTTTTCATCACTTCTTACCTCGATTCCTTCCTGCAGGCCCAGAATGCATCTCACACTTCTGATGTTAAAGGAAAGAAAGTTATGAACTGCCATAGCATGGACTCGTCGAAGGCCAAGGAGATTCCAAAACCGTGGAACGCCCCGAATCTTGGTTGGCACAAATTAAATATTGACGCTGGCTTTATCGACGACCTCAACATGGGATCCTGGGGAGCAATCCTAAGAGACCATAATGGTATCGTCGCTGCTTCGGCATGGGGTACCCTGCCCCACTGCCCAAATGCCGCTACTGCTGAAGGCCTTGCAATCCTGAAAGGGGCTAAAGCTATCGTCAACTATGCCACTACCCAGGTGATTATAGAATCGGATAATGCGGCTATTGTTCAGGAGATTAATAGGGCTACAACCAGTAGATCACAACTATGTTACCTTGCTACTGACATCAAAGAAGTGCTGAGCCTAATTCCAGGATATGTGGTGAACAAAATTAACAGGGCTGGTAATACTGCTGCTCACTGTTTAGCGAATTATGCGTTGAGAATGAGAAACGAGGGTGTTTTACTTAATGCTGTGCCTCCCTGCGTGGAGGATCTGATCAATCTTGACTGTAATAGGTGCTGTAACTCTGCAACCTGTGCCTAGCTTTATATATTTACCCGTTCAAAAAAAATCTCCATTACCGGAGTGGACGGAGCGGTGCCAAACGCGTCAACTCCGCAATTTTATGGAGCTGCATCTGCCTCGCTCCTCCTAGCTTCGGCAAAAGCGGAATCTGCTCGAACTTACAAAAAAAAAATGCCACCGCCAACTGACACCACCGAATCGGAACCATTCTATTTCTCTCATCTCCCACTCTATCGAACGACCGCGCCATTGCTAGAAGCCTAGCGCACGCCGCCGATCGATTCCTGGGAGCCGCCGGTCAAATCGCTTGCGCCGCCACCGAATTGAGGCCGCCACCTGCTTATCTTCCTCCCCGGCGCCGTTAAGTACACCCGCTGACAAATCAAGGACCACTCACGGCCTCCTCCTCAGGTTCAGTTTGCTCCACCGCCAGAACCTTGCGCCCCCGCTAGGAGCGCTCACCTCCAGGACCTTGCGCTGTTGCCAGGAGTTCCCCATGCCCGCGTTCGACATCCCTCCATGGTGAGCAGTTCATCGACTCCAGCCCATCAACCAAGATCTCCCACCAGGCCCGAATGCGATATTTTCTTTGAATGGGCTTTGAGCCCACGCTCGCACGGAAGACGAACGGTCCTTCGACCAGACGTTCGATCGGGAGCTTCTCACATGGAGGCATGGAGCCGAAGGCATGGAGCCGAGCGGAGCGCTGACTTTTGCTGAAGTGGAGTGTTACCGAACAAACCCTAAATCCGAAAAAATGATGTTTCGTAACTGAATTTTTTTGCCTGCACAAGAGCTACATTTAATTTTCAAACTGGTTGTCCAATTTCTCAAGTACGACCATGGATGGTGTCATGAGGGATGAGTAGACACATCATGCTTTTACGACATGGAAATTTGGCACGTGCTTCTCAACTACTGCACAAGGCCAGTTTATGTCTGCATCATATATTGGCCCACTCTTTTGATCGACCAGCTACATATACTACTACTATAATACTACATGTCTAGCTATTGGCTCCTTCTGCATATAGTATTCCCAACCAGATTGCTGAAACACGAGCTCCTCATGGTTGACTACCTTATCTATGTCACGTTTCATTATCTGCTAGTGACATTATTCGATGGACTAGGTTCCATGGATACAATTAAGCATTTTGATCATATCATTGTGATCCACATGCGCATGTTCCATGGATACAATTAAGCATTTTGATCATATCATTGTGATCCACATGCGCATTCTTCGGAATGGGAGGTCTAGGGAAAACATAAACAATAAACACCCGATCTAGCATTTGTCTAAACATGAGGGCACGTGGAGCATGTCAACGCTCAACGAGGCCTTCACGGAATCGAGTTCGGATGTGAGATACTACTTGGCCGCTGGTAGATTGGTGCCCACCGATGCATGCTCACCCTCGGCAGTAAAGCCTGTCTCTTTGATATAATGCGGGGTGTCATCGACGTAGAGCTTGGTGAAGTCTAGCATCTCCTGCTTGTACTCGACAGATCGAGCCTAGTGCTCCTCCTTGCTTTTCGTCTTCAAGAGCCAGTAAAGATCATTCGAGTACATCTACAAATTTTCCATCACCTCCGACCGACGGCGAGAAGCAACTCGGGTGTGGGTGTGAGGGGATCTCCAAATTGGTGGATCGAAACCGCTCCGCCGGAACACACACACAGATTCATCGGAAACTGTTGCGGTCGAAAACCCACCGGCGAGCAGCAACGGGCAACACAGGTGAGCCGGGAACAACTTAGGGCTGCGGCTGGCCCTGGTCCCTCCGAGCGACGGCCCGTACAGATTCCGGCACGCACGTCCGATGCTGATGCAAGGGCGTGCCACCTGACCTATACCTGGTCAGGAAGGTGATGGAGATGCCTCGCTTAGTTTCCTGCATGGCATACACGTAAACATTAAATACGAGCCTCGATCGGCTCTCAGGTTGTCCTGTGAATCGGCTCAAGGAGCCGATCCACCCATGATTCGTACGAGGTGCACGAATATATGGTGGTCCTGCTTGATCAAGATAAAGCTAAAACGATCTACGACGATCTGGGGTTTTCACCGCATAATCGGATCATCCTACTCACGATTGGGCCTCGCGGCCACGCACGGTGATCGTAAGCCGATCCTAGATAGGGCCTAAAAACCAACACGAGGTTGATCCCCGGAACATCCTGTCTAGGACTAGCAAACGACACCCTACGTGCCGCTGGATCCTCCAACCCTTTGTAAGGCCTAACTATTGCAGATATTAAACTAATCCTTGAAGAAACAAGGAGCAACCGTAACGGATCGGATCTACTAAATTATGATCAAGCGGGGTGCCGCCCCTACACCTAAGATAGGTGTAAGGGCGGCCAGATATGCAAGGTTTGCACTACGATAGCATATGATACGAAGAACAATGCTAACCCTAACACATCTAAGATAACTACGTTGCTCGCCATCAAAAAGGCTTCAGTACGAGCAACGCATGAACAACATAAGCTTGTGCTGCCTAGATCGCAAGATGCGATCTAGGCAGCATGATGCTTACCGGTAGAAACCCTCGAGACGAAGGAGTTGGCGATGCGCCGAGATTGATTTGGGGTGAACGTTGGTTGTTGTTTATTTCATAAACCCTAGATACATATTTATAGTCCAGGGGACTTTCTAATTTAGGCGTGCACCTAACCGTGCACGGGTCAATCTCTATCTTCTAATCTAAGATGCGATCTATTATATTACAGATACACGGGCAATCTAGCCCAAACTCTTCGTGCAAGGCCGCTTCAGAGATCTTCCACATGTAATCTTCCAAGCCCATCTCCCTTACGGCCCATCTCCTAATTTGGCCAAAATCTGGTGATAACACATGCCCCCCTGGTTTTGGTAATGATAATTTCAAAACCACTCTGTTTTTCTTCGAAGGGTCATGTCGTGGCAGAGCAGAACCGTCGCAGTATTCTTCATCATGACGACTTGCCCTCTCAATTTCTCTGCACGATTCAACAATTTTGGCCCCACCTCCTCGGGAACTGCTCGAGCAATAAATCTCTATTCTCTCCCCTTTATTTACAGCATCGAACAGTTCACCTCTTCATCCCCCTGCTCCAAATTAGCCGTCAGCCAAAAACCCTCTCCTTCTATAGCCATGTCGTCCTCTTCCTCCTCTTCCGTTTCTCTCCAATCCTCTTCCTCAAGCGAATCGATCCCAGAACACAACCAGATGGAGGCGTACAACAGACGCGCTCCCAAGCATTGGGACGCGCGGGAGTGGGACTTCGATTTCGTGCCAGAAGGCCGACCCGAGGACCTCGTCTGGTCAGATGGGGGCCATGCCTCTAACTGACGGGGAAGACGACCTCCGGTTCCTGATTGACGGAGAATTGGAGGCGGAAAGCGTCGACGACGACCCTCCCTTCCGGGGTAAATTCTCCTCCGTCACCAAAGAAGAATCAGAAGATGACGAAGACATCTCCTCTGGCACGAAGAAGGAACAGGAGGACGACACCTCCTCCGATGAACCGCCGCCAAAGCGCATCCGTGGCTGGGCCTGGTCAGATGAGGACGATGATGATGACGAGGAAGAAGCCTCCGCTGAAGGTTACAGTAGCAGCACCGAGGGACTCGTCGATAGTAGCAATGACGGCAGCTACCCCAGCGATGGCGAAGACAGCAACAGCCCTTAGAGTAGGGACCTACTAGCATAGGATTAGCAGTAGTAATCTGCTCTCCTGCTTTTGTTGAGCAATCGGCTTCTCTTTGTAAGAAATTTATTATCAATGAAAAACTTCCTTTGATTTTGCCGATGTCCTTTATGCTGATTTAGCCGATTTTTCCTCTTCTGACTTTATCGACTGTTAGCCTAAACAATGCTTAACGACTGATGGCAACGCATCGGTTCCTCACGATAATCTGTGGAACAGGCCAATTTAGTCATTCCTCCAAGTTAGCCAGCTTCGCTGATGACGATAGCACTTGGTACCACCGATCGCAGCAGGCCGGCGGTTTGGCCTTGAGCAGGCGTCTTTAAGAAGAGCCCTGGAACTGTCGCTGAATCAGCTTGGGTGCTGAAACTGATAACTCTGTAACAAAAGCACCACTCTTCAGATCAGTCGCGATGTAGAGCCAGCTGATTCCAACAAAATCGGCTCCCAGAACCAAGAACCTTTCGGGCGAGTTGCCCCCCGAGCCTCATCCGAGGCGAGAATAGTCATGAATCAGCCAAATGTGTCGCCATCGGCTTCCAAGTTATAATGCAGAGTCAGCCGATTCCAACAAAATCGGCTCTCCAGAGCAAAGATATTTCAGGGCGAGCTGCCCCCCGAGCCTCTTGACTTCCGGAAGAGCCGACGCACTGAAGGGCTTCGGAAAGATCAGCAAATCTGTTCCTTGAACTAAGAAACCTCAAATATAATGGCTTTCTAACTCCTCCTAGTTCAATCCTTTTGCGCCTTGCTGATCAGATCGGCTCATCATCTTTGGCAGACTAATGCAACTTCCGGTGAGGATGTTTTTGAATTTCTAATGCCCTCCAAGACTCCGGACGTAACAACCTCCGAAAGTGACATCGATCAAGCCGCCACCTTGGTCCATGCCAGGCAAAATGCCATAGCCGCTTGACTCGTCATCGGCTGTGCTCATGCTCCTAGGATAGGTATGCTCCCTTTGTTGGACTCACCCTTAACCTGATCTGCACACTTGCACTGGTACTGCTGAACTTGGAGACTTGCAGAAGGAGTTGGAAGTCTTGAGAAGGAATTTATCCAGTAGAGCCTCTCCTTGTAACTCAACAACTGCTCCGTCGGGCTTCTGCTTATATCAGCTGTACCTCTTTTTATTCTAAAGTCGATGTCCTTGCATCGGCTAGTTTTTTTTTTTACTGGCCGATTTTTTCTATCGGCCCCCAATGTTTCACTGCACACATGTTCATCTGCACATGTTCATCTGACTAGATGCCCCCCGAGCCGAATCTGCCAGGTGACTGCAGATATCGGCTTTGTGTTTAGCCAAGGCACTGTACTTGTATGTCGGCTCCGTTAGGATTCGTGTTAACTCTCATCCGCCGACGTGACCACTGCCCAATAAATCGATGTTGAACACAAGCAGAACATGTGGTGAAGATAATTTTGGCCGATTGCTGGAATCGGCCTCCATATTGATTGAAGCGCTTAATGAAGGTTCTGTAATGTTCCTCCATAGATCTTTGGGGCCGATCACAAGGATCAGCCTCGCCCTGTTTGCTCATTGGTTTGCTCCAGCTATATGGTCAGGCCGGTGGATAATGACCAGCCTAACTTCATCCTTTGTCATGTCGATGCGCTCGCCGTCGTCCATCTTGAGTGCATCGTTTAATCCTGGACCACTGAACTCCGTTGGAAGGATGAGCACCATGTTTGTGCCAGCCGATGATGCATCGGCTTTCCTTTGCTTGGGGCGCCACTCCATTTTTCGTGGTCGACCCTCTTCGTCCAGGGTTCGCTGAATCTTCGCGGCCAGGTCAGGCCGCGCCTTCCTTAGCGTGTGCAGGTATACCCTTTCGGCTTCCTCCAAGCCACGCAGTCGCTGAACCCTACGCTTTTGGGAGCGGCTGAGTCCATCAGGGCACCACCTTGGCCGGTGGTACCTGTCTTCTTCTTCTTCTCCCTCGTTTTCCAAATCCTCGAGATCTTCCAACCGAGGGGACTCAGCGCGTTTGCTTCGAGGCGGGAGAGGTCCTAAGCGTTGGAACACGGACACGTTGGCTGCCTCCTTCTTCTTCTGGTTACATTCTCGGCAATTGCCGATTGTAGGCAATCGGCTCATTCCTGAATCCCAGCAGTGTCTGAAGAAGGGACAGTCCCAGTGCCTATCCTCGTCGTCTCGCTCCCTTGACTTTTCCTTGGCGCGGCGCTCGTACTCCTCCTCATCGCGATCATGCCGACGATGTCTTCTGGCTTCTCTAGCCAGACGATCTCTTTCATCATCATCGCTGGATCGTCGGCGTTGGTCATACTGACGCACATACTTGTTGAGGAGGTGATCAGAGAGAGGTCGCTGATATCTCACGTTCCTTACTTCTCCCTCTGTGACGTAGCGCTTGCCATCGTGACGGAGCCGATCGCGTGGAGCGGCCTCCTCTGTGTCCTTGCTACGAGAGCAGCTGCCCTCGTCTCCATCCTTGCCAGCGTGGTGTCCAGATCCTACCATGTTGATGCTGAACGGGGATCCTGGCTGGCAACCTTCAGGGTAAGTGCACTCCACCATGTTAACGGCGGGGAAGGGGTGGGTGTCGACCTTCATGGCATACTGGTTGAAAATCAGACGTCCTTGCTCTATCGCCATTTGGATCTGTTGACGCCACACCCTGCAGTCGTTGGTGGCATGGGAGACCGAGTTGTGCCATTTGCAGTACGGCTTTCCGTTCAGCTCCTGTACCGTGGGGATTTTGAGGCCTTCGGGTATCTTCAACTGCTTCTCCTTGAGTAGGAGGTTGAAGATTTGCTCAGTCTTGGTCACGTCAAAATCAAACCCTCTGGGCGGACCTGGTGGCTTTACCCATTTGCAGGACACGGGGGTTGCCCCCCGAGTCCATTCAGCCACTGCTACCTCTTGATTTCCCGCAGAGCCTTCATCTTCATCTGCCTCGACCAGGACTACTGCACGCTTGAATTTGTCCTGGTACAAGTCCGGGTGGCGTTGTTCATATGCCGACAGTTTCTGAACCATGTGCGCCAGTGAAGGGTAGTCTGCTTGGGAGGCCATGTCCTTGAGTGGCGATGCAAGGCCCGCCACTACCAACTCGACTGCTTCCTTTTCAATCACACGAACTGAATAACATCGGTTCCTAAGATTCCTGAAGCGCTGGATGCATTCTGCCACAGTTTCTCCACGCTTCTGACGTATTTGTGCTAGATCGGCAAGGCCAGACTCGGAAGCTTCTGAGTGAAACTGCATGTGGAACTGTTCTTCCAACTGCTTCCAAGTCCGGATCGAGTCTGGTGGCAACGAGGTGTACCACCCGAAAGCCGATCCCGTGAGGGACTGTGCAAAGAACCTCACGCGGAGTGGATCCGACACTGAGGCCGTTCCTAGCTGTGCCAAATATCGGCTCACATGCTCGATGGAGCTGGAACCATCTGATCCACTGAATTTGGAGAAATTAGGGAGCCGATATTTGGGTGGTAACGGGATCAACTCGTACTCATCGGGGTACGGCTTGGAATAGCCGATTGCCCTCCTTTTCGGCACCATGCCGAACTGGTCTCTCAGTATGGTACTGATTTGATCCGCTGTGCTGGCTGTAGGAGTTGAACTCTAAAGATTCGCCGGGGTGGCGTACTTAGCCAACCATGCTTGCTTTTCCAGCTCTGAGCCAACTGCATGAGCTGAGCTCTGGAGGTTCGTCGGGGTGGCATATTTAGCTAGCCACGTCTGCTTCTCAAGATCTGTCGCTGACGTTCCTCCTGTTTTCCTAGAAGTCCCTGATGTTGCGGCCTGGTTCGTGAGTGCCCAGTTACCGCAGTCTGGCACATATGTGCACATGTATCCGTGAGGGATCTCCTTAGGCGCCTCCTGCAAGAACTGGCAGTCACTAGGGTCACCACCGATCTTGTAGACGACGAATGCCGGTGAATTCGGCACCTCTGGTGCTGCCAACGCAAATGGCAGCGGTGGACGGGACTGGAGTGGCATCTCTCCCTGGTATGTCCCGAGAGCTGGTCCTGACGGAGAGTATTGACGACTCATGATTTCCTGGATCACTCGAAGAGCAACACGCTCCAAAGTGTTCACCAGGTTCTCAGAGTGGCGGTGTAGCGAGTGAGCCACCATGTAGTTAATCTCCTGACGTAGGGACCTGGTGCGTTCTTCTGATGAGGCAGACAGGTCTATTCCATCGAGCGCACCTTGAGGTGAGAACCCTTTCCACCTGATGCCATGTGAACGGGTTCTGTGAAAAGAGCCGATGAGGTCGGCCTCGAGGATCGCTTTGACCTCGTCATACTTCTTCTTGAGCTCGTCGGTCAGATCCTCGTACGTGACTGGCGTGCCGTCCGCCATCTCGGATGTAGATGGCAATGTGGTTGATATAGAAGATTGTCCCACCGGGCGTGCCAGAATGTGTTGCGGTCGAAAACCCACCGGCGAGCAGCAACGGGCAACACAGGTGAGCCGGGAACAACTTAGGGCTGCGGCTGGCCCTGGTCCCTCCGAGCGACGGCCCGTACAGATTCCGGCACGCACGTCCGATGCTGATGCAAGGGCGTGCCACCTGACCTATACCTGGTCAGGAAGGTGATGGAGATGCCTCGCTTAGTTTCCTGCATGGCATACACGTAAACATTAAATACGAGCCTCGATCGGCTCTCAGGTTGTCCTGTGAATCGGCTCAAGGAGCCGATCCACCCATGATTCGTACGAGGTGCACGAATATATGGTGGTCCTGCTTGATCAAGATAAAGCTAAAACGATCTACGACGATCTGGGGTTTTCACCGCATAATCGGATCATCCTACTCACGATTGGGCCTCGCGGCCACGCACGGTGATCGTAAGCCAATCCTAGATAGGGCCTAAAAACCAACACGAGGTTGATCCCCGGAACATCCTGTCTAGGACTAGCAAACGACACCCTACGTGCCGCTGGATCCTCCAACCCTTTGTAAGGCCTAACTATTGCAGATATTAAACTAATCCTTGAAGAAACAAGGAGCAACCGTAACGGATCGGATCTACTAAATTATGATCAAGCGGGGTGCCGCCCCTACACCTAAGATAGGTGTAAGGGCGGCCAGATATGCAAGGGTTGCACTACGATAGCATATGATACGAAGAACAATGCTAACCCTAACACATCTAAGATAACTACGTTGCTCGCCATCAAAAAGGCTTCAGTACGAGCAACGCATGAACAACATAAGCTTGTGCTGCCTAGATCGCAAGATGCGATCTAGGCAGCATGATGCTTACCGGTAGAAACCCTCGAGACGAAGGAGTTGGCGATGCGCCGAGATTGATTTGGGGTGAACGTTGGTTGTTGTTTATTTCATAAACCCTAGATACATATTTATAGTCCAGGGGACTTTCTAATTTAGGCGTGCACCTAACCGTGCACGGGTCAATCTCTATCTTCTAATCTAAGATGCGATCTATTATATTACAGATACACGGGCAATCTAGCCCAAACTCTTCGTGCAAGGCCGCTTCAGAGATCTTCCACATGTAATCTTCCAAGCCCATCTCCCTTACGGCCCATCTCCTAATTTGGCCAAAATCTGGTGATAACAGAAACAACGGAACGGGTTGTGTTCCACCCTTCCTCCCCCACGACCAGTCCATACACGGCAATTGTTGTCCATATTTTTCTTCAAGCACAAGCCAATGCTCACAGAAGGAACGTGTCTTACATAAATAGCACTCACAAGTATTGGCAAGCCATGCCACCAATAGTTTTCTCTCTAGTATGTGTTTTCATGGACCCAATCTCCATTCTCTAGCCATTTTGGAGCCCAGCCCTTCCTCATGGGCCGGCCCGGTGCGGCCTTGTCGTCATGGTTCGCGTGCGCTTGTTGGTGTCTCACTACCGTGCGGGGACAGGTCGCTCACGCATGTCAACTATGCTTCACAATTTGCAATCCAATCAAATCCTAAATTTCAAACCAGCCGAACGTTTGTTTAGTAGAGAATCAATGATGACCCATAGTTGAACAATCAGGATCGATTTCCTGACGCAGCTAAGCCAATCAATAAACTCCAAAAATACCCCTGCGTGGACCACGTTCCCCCTCGTGCTCCATACCGAGACACTTGTTTGCTACACCGAAACAAACGATGCCGACGGCGACATTCCCTTACATGCGGGTGTAGGATAACGTAGCATAGAAAACAAAAATTTTCCTACCGCGAACACGAAATCCAAGCCAAGATGCAATCTAGAAGACGGTAGCAACGAGGGGATTATCGAGTCTCACCCTTGAAGAGATTCCAAAGCCTACAAGAGGAGGCTCTTGTTGCTGCGGTAGACGTTCACTTGCCGCTTGCAAAAGCGAGTAGAAGATCTTGATCACGATCGGTTCCGGCGCCACGAACGGGCAGCACCTCCGTACTCGGTCACACGTTCGGTTGTTGATGAAGACGACGTCCACCTCCCCGTTCCAGCGGGCAGCGGAAGTAGTAGCTCCTCTTGAATCCGACAGCACGACGGCGTGGTGTCGGTGGCGGTGGAGAAGTCCGGCGGAGCTTCGCTAAGCTACGCGGGAGATATGGAGGAGAGGGGGGCGGCTAGGGTTTGGGAGGGGGTGGCCGGCCACTTCAAGGGGGGCGGCCAGCTTGTGGTCTTTAGGTGGCCGGCCCCCTCCCTTGGCCCCTCATTATATAGGTGGATTCCCAAGAGTTGGTCTCCAAGTCTTCGAATAAGACCCGAACCAAAAACTTCCCATAAGAAGGGGAAACCTAGCCAAGCTAGGACTCCCACCAAAGGTGGGATTTCCACCTCCCATATGGGGGTGTGGCCGGCCCCCTAAGGGGGAGTCCACTTGGGACTCCTCCCCCACTAGGGTTGGCCGGCCATGGAGGTGGAGTCCCATGTGGACTCCGCCTTCCTTGGTGGTTTCTTCCGGACTTTTCTAGAACCTTCTAGAACCTTCCATAGAACCTTCCGCGACATTTTAATTCACATAAAATGACATCCTATATATGAATCTTATTCTCCGGACCATTCCGGAACTCCTCGTGATGTCCTGGATCTCATCCGGGACTCCGAACAAATATTCGAACTCCATTCCATATTCAATTTCTACCATTTCAACATCCAACTTTAAGTGTGTCACCCTACGGTTCGTGAACTATGCGGACATGGTTGAGTACTCACTCCGACCAATAACCAATAGCGGGATCTGGAGATCCATAATGGCTCCCACATATTCAACGATGACTTTAGTGATCGAATGAACCATTCACATATAATACCAATTCCCTTTGTCACGCGATATTTTACTTGTCCGAGGTTTGATCTTCGGTATCACTTTATACCTTGTTCAACCTCGTCTCTGACAAGTACTCTTTACTCGTACCGTGGTATGTGGTCTCTTATGAACTTATTCATATGCTTGCAAGACATTAGACGACATTCCACCGAGAGGGCCCAGAGTATATCTATCCGTCATCGGGATGGACAAATCCCACTGTTGATCCATATGCTTCAACTCATACTTTCCGGATACTTAATCCCACCTTTATAGCCACCCATTTACGCAGTGGTGTTTGATGTAACCAAAGTACCTTTCCGGTATAAGTGATTTATATGATCTCATGGTCATAAGGACTAGGTAACTATGTATCGAAAGCTTATAGCAAATAACTTAATGACGAGATCTTATGCTACGCTTAATTGGGTGTGTCCATTACATCATTCATATAATGATATAACCTTGTTATTAATAACATCCAATGTTCATGATTATGAAACTAATCATCCATTAATCAACAAGCTAGTTTAAGAGGCATACTAGGGACTTCTTGTTTGTCTACATATCACACATGTACTAATGTTTCGGTTAATACAATTATAGCATGATATATAAACATTTATCATAAACATAAAGATAAATAATAACCACTTTATTATTGCCTCTAGGGCATATCTCCTTGATCTCCCACTTGCACTAGAGTCAATAATCTAGATTACATTGTAATATACCTAACACCCATGGCATTCTGGTGTTGGTCATGCTTTGCCCTAGGGAGAGCTTTAGTCAACGGATCTGCTACATTCAGATCAGTGTGTACTTTGCAAATCTTTACTTCTCCATCTTCGATGTACTCGCGAATCGAGTGGTAACGCAGCTTGATATGCTTCAGCCTCTTGTGTGACCTTGGTTCTTGTGCATTGGCGATGGCACCCATGTTGTCACAATATATGACTAGTGGGTCCAATGCACTAGGAACCACACCGAGCTCTATAATGAACCTCTTCATCCATACCGCTTCTGATGAAGCCTCTGAAGCCGCTATGTACTCCGATTCTGTTGAGGATTTCGCCACCGTGCACCGCTTCGAGCTTGCCCACCATCTGCAGCACCATTCAATATAAACACGTACCCGCAGTTGTGACTTAGAGTCATCAGGATCAGTGTTCCAACTTGCATCGGTGTAACTTGTTACAACGAGCTCTTGGTCACCTCCATAACAAAGAAACATATGCTTAGTCCTTTTCAAGTACTTCAGGATATTCTTGACCGTTGTCCAGTGTTCCATTCCTGGATCACTTTGATATCTGCTAGTCAAACTAACAGCATGTGCTATATCCGGTCTTGTACATAGCATGGCATACATGATAGAGCCATCGCCGAGGCATAGGGGATCCGACTCATCCTTTCTCTTTCTTCTGCCGTAGCCGGACCTTGAGTCTTACTCAAGACCTTGCCTGGTAACATAGGTAAGAATCCTTTCTTACTTTCGTCCATTCTAAACTTCTTTAGAATCTTGTCCAGGTATGTACTCTGTGATAGCCCTATTAGACGTTTTGATCTATCTCTATAAATCTTGATGCCTAATATATATGATGCTTCACCAAGGTCTTTCATTGAAAAACTATTATTCAAATAACCCTTTACACTGCTTAATAGTTCTATATCATTCCCAATTAATAATATGTCATCTACATATAATATCAGGAATGCTACAGCTCCCACTCACTTTCTTGTAAATACAGGCCTCTCCATGACACTTTGTATAAACCCGAAGTCTTTGATCACCTTATCAAAGCGTCGGTTCCAACTTCTCGATGCTTGCTTCAGTCCATAAATTGAGCGCTGAAGTTTGCATACTTTGTCAGCATTTTTAGGATCGACAAAACCTTTGGGTTGTACCATATACAACTCTTCCTCAATGTCCCCATTAAGGAACGCCGTTTTGACATCCATCTGCCAAATCTCATAATCGAAAAATGCAGCTATTGCTAACAAAATCCTCACAGATTTTAGCTTCGCTACAGGTGAGAAAGTCTCATCGTAGTCAACTCCTTGAATTTGTCGGAAACCCTTTGCGACAAGTCGAGCTTTATAGACGATAATATTACCATCAGCATCTGTTTTCTCTTGAAGATCCATTTATTCTCAACAGCCTTTCGGCTATCAGGTAAGTCTACCAAAGTCCATACTTTGTTATCATACATGGATCCCATTTCGGATTTCATGGCTTCTTGCCATTTGTTGGAATCTGGGCTCATCATCGCTTCTTCATACGTCACAGGGTCCTCATCATTGTTATCCACAATCATGACATTTAGACAAGGATCATACCAATCAGGAGTGGCACGTTCCCTTGTCGATCTGCGAGGTTCAGTAGTTTCCTCGTTCGAAGTTTCATGATCATTATCATTAGCTTCCTCTTGTTGTCGGTGTAGGCGATCTTGGTACAACTTCCGATCGCGCTACTCGATCAACGAGTATAGATTCATCAATCTCATCGAGTTCTACTTTTCTTCCAGTCACTTCTTTAGTGAGAAATTCTTTCTCAAGAAAGGTTCCGTTCTTAGCAACAAAGATTTTGCCTTCGGATCTGTGATAGAAAGTGTACCCTATAGTTTCCTTAGGGTATCCTATGAAGACGCATTTCTCCGCTTTGGGTTCTAGCTTGTCTGGTTGTAACTTCTTTACATAGGCTTCGCAACCCCAAACTTTCAGGAACGACAGCTTAGGTTTCTTATTAAACCATAATTCATACGGTGTCGTTTCTACGGATTTTGATGGTGCTCTATTTAAAGTGAATGCGGCTGTCTCTAATGCATAACTCCAAAATGATAACGGCAAATCAGTAAGAGACATCATAGAACGAACCATATCTAAGAGAGTTCGATTACGACGTTCGGACACACCGTTACGTTGTGGTGTTCCCGACGGTGTCAATTGTGAAAGTATTCCGCATTTCTTTAAATGCATGCCAAACTCATAACTCAGATATTCACCTCCGCGATCAGTTCGTAGAAATTTAATCTTCTTGTTACGTTGATTTTCTACTTCACTTTGGAATTCCTTAAACTTCTCAAAAGTCTCGGATTTATGTTTCATGAAATAGATATACCCATATCTACTCAGATCATCTGTGAAGGTTAGAACATAACGATAACCACCGCGCGATGCTACACTCATTGGTCCGCACACATCGGTATGTATGATTTCCAATAAGTCAGTAGCTCGCTCCATAATACCAGAGAATGGAGTCTTAGTCATTTTTCCCATTAGACATGCTTCGCATCTATCAAGTGACTCAAAGTCAAGTAATCCATCGATATGGAGTTTCTTCATGCGTTTTACTCCAATATGACCAAGACGACAGTGCCACATATAAGTAGAATTATCATTCAATTTAATTCGCTTAGCATCAATGTTATGTATATGTGTATCACTACTATCGAGATCTAACAGAAATAAGCCATTCTTTTCAGGTGCTCGACCATAAAAGATATTATTCATAAAAATAGAACAACCATTATTCTCAGACTTGAATGAATAACCGTCTTGCATTAAACAAGATCCAGATATAATGTTCATGCTCAACGCGGGTACAAAATAACAATTATTGAGGCTTAAAACTAATCCCGAAGGTAGATGTAGAGGAAGTGTGCCGACAGCGATCACATCGACTTTGGATCCATTTCCAACGCGCATGGTCACTTCATCCTTTAGTAGTCTTCGTTTATTCTTTAGTTCCTGTTTCGAGTTACAAATATGAGCAACCGAACCAAGATCAAATACCAGTACTAGTACGAGAACCGGTAAGATAAACATCTATAACATGTATATCGATATACCTTCTTTCTTCTTCTTGACAAGGCCGCTCTTCAGATCTGCCAAATACTTGGAGCAATTACGCTTCCAGTGTCCCTTCTCCTTGCAGTAATAGCACTCAGCATCAGGCTTAGGGCCAGTCTTAGGTTTCACAGGAGGCGTGGCAGCTTTCTTGCCACTCTTCCTGTTCTTGCCTTTAGACTTGCCCTGTTTCTTGAAGCTGGTGGTCTTGTTGACCATCAACACTTGGTGCTCTTTCTTGATCTCAATCTCAGCAGATTTTAGCATGGAGAAGAGTTCAGGTAACTCTTTGTTCATGTTCTGCATGTTGTAGTTCATCACAAAGTTCTTGTAACTAGGTGGCGATGATTGAAGGACACGATTAATCCCGATCTATTAGGAATCACTATTCCCAAGTCATCGAGTTTCTTCGCATGCCCGGTCATGGCGAGCATGTGCTCACTTACGGAGCTGCCTTCTTCCATCATGCGGTGAAGAAGTGTTTCGATGCTTCATAGCATTCCACGGCCGCATGAGTCTCAAATATAGTCTTCAACTCATTGATCAACTCATGTGGATCGTGGTGCTCAAAACGTTTTTGAAGATCGGCTTCAGGCCGCATAAGATGGCACACTGAACTTGAGAGTACCGAGTTTTCCGAGTTGCGTAAACAACTTTTACTTCATCGGTTTCAGTTTCTGCAGGAGGGTCACCTAGCGGTGCATCAAGCACATATTGCAGATTTCCGCCATTGAGGAAAATCCTCACATGACGGAACCAGTCGGTGAAGTTGCTACCGTTGCTCTTAAGCTTTTCTTTCTCTAGGAACTGGTTAAAATTGATTGAGGACGCCATATCTACAACATATATTTGCAATAGTTTAGACTAAGTTTATGACAAATTGAGTTCAAATTTTAATTCAACTTAATTAAAAAACTAGGTGAACTCCCACTCAAAACAATATCCCTCGCATTGTCTTAATGATCACACGAACCAAATCCACCGCACCTAAGTCCGATCATCACGAGACAAGGTGTGATTTCAATGGCGAACATTCAAAGTGTTCATCATATCAATCATATGATTCATGCTCTACCTTTCGGTATCACGTGTTCCGAGACCATGTCTGTACATGCTAGGCTCGTCAAGGCCACCTTAGTATCCGCATGTGCAAAACTGGCTTGCACCCATTGTATGCACTTGTTGATTCTATCACACCCGATCATCACGAGATGCTTCGAAACGACAAGTCTTGGCAACGGTGCTACTAAGGATGAACACTTTATTATCTTGAGGTTTTAGTGAGAGGGATCATCTTATAATGCTACCGTCGCGATCTAAGCAAAATAAGATGCATAAAAGGATTAACATCACATGCAGTTCATATGTGATATGATATGGCCCTTTTTGTCTTTGCGCCTTTGATCTTCATCTCCAAAGCACGGACATGATCTCCATCATCAACGGGCATGATCTCCATCATCGTCGGCGAAGCACCAAGGTCAATGGCGCCGTCTTCATGATTGTCCTCCATGTAGCAACTATTACAACTACTTTGAAATACTACTCAACATGAAATTTAAAGACAACCATAAGGCTCCTGCCGGTTGCCACAATACAATAATGATCATCTCATACATAGTCATCATCACATTATGGCCATATCACATCACCAAACCCTGCAAAAACAAGTTAGACGTTCTCTAATTTGGTTTGCATATTTTACGTGGTTTAGGGTTTTCGAGTAAGATCCAATATACCTACGAACATGAACCACAACGGTGATACTAGTGTTGTCAATAGAAGAGTAAATTGAATCTTCACTATAGTAGGAGAGACAGACACCCGCAAAGCCACTTATGCAATACAAGTTGCATGTCGAGCGTGGAGCAAATCTCATGAACGCGGTCATGTAAAGTTAGCCCGAGCCGCTTCATCCCACTATGCCACAAAGATGCAAAGTACTCAACTAAAGATAACAAAAGCATCAACGCCCACAAACCATTGTGTTCTACTCGTGCAACCATCTATGCATAGACACGGCTCTGATACCACTGTAGGATAACGTAGCATAGAAAACAAAAAATCTCCTACCGCGAACACGAAATCCAAGCCAAGATGCAATCTAGAAGACGGTAGCAACGAGGGGATTATCGAGTCTCACCCTTGAAGAGATTCCAAAGCCTACAAGAGGAGGCTCTTGTTGCTGCGGTAGACGTTCACTTGCCGCTTGCAAAAGCGCGTAAAAGATCTTGATCACGATCGGTTCCAGCGCCACGAACGGGCAGCACCTCCGTACTCGGTCACACGTTCGGTTGTTGATGAAGACGACGTCCACCTCCCCGTTCCAGCGGGCAGCGGAAGTAGTAGCTCCTCTTGAATCCGACAGCACGACGGCGTGGTGTCGGTGGCGGTGGAGAAGTCCGGCGGAGCTTCGCTAAGCTACGCGGGAGATATGGAGGAGAGGGGGGCGGCTAGGGTTTGGGAGGGGGTGGCCGGCCACTTCAAGGGGGGCGGCCAGCTTGTGGTCTTTAGGTGGCCGGCCCCCTCCCTTGGCCCCTCATTATATAGGTGGATTCCCAAGAGTTGGTCTCCAAGTCTTCGAATAAGACCCGAACCAAAAACTTCCCATAAGAAGGGGAAACCTAGCCAAGCTAGGACTCCCACCAAAGGTGGGATTTCCACCTCCCATATGGGGGTGTGGCCGGCCCCCTAAGGGGGAGTCCACTTGGGACTCCTCCCCCACTAGGGTTGGCCGGCCATGGAGGTGGAGTCCCATGTGGACTCCGCCTTCCTTGGTGGTTTCTTCCGGACTTTTCTAGAACCTTCTAGAACCTTCCATAGAACCTTCCGCGACATTTTAATTCACATAAAATGACATCCTATATATGAATCTAATTCTAGGACCATTCCGGAACTCCTCGTGATGTCCTGGATCTCATCCGGGACTCCGAACAAATATTCGAACTCCATTCCATATTCAATTTCTACCATTTCAACATCCAACTTTAAGTGTGTCACCCTACGGTTCGTGAACTATGCGGACATGGTTGAGTACTCACTCCGACCAATAACCAATAGCGGGATCTGGAGATCCATAATGGCTCCCACATATTCAACGATGACTTTAGTGATCGAATGAACCATTCACATATAATACCAATTCCCTTTGTCACGCGACATTTTACTTGTCCGAGGTTTGATCTTCGGTATCACTTTATACCTTGTTCAACCTCGTCTCTGACAAGTACTCTTTACTCGTACCGTGGTATGTGGTCTCTTATGAACTTATTCATATGCTTGCAAGACATTAGACGACATTCCACCGAGAGGGTCCAGAGTATATCTATCCGTCATCGGGATGGACAAATCCCACTGTTGATCCATATGCTTCAACTCATACTTTCCGGATACTTAATCCCACCTTTATAGCCACCCATTTACGCAGTGGTGTTTGATGTAATCAAAGTACCTTTCCGGTATAAGTGATTTATATGATCTCATGGTCATAAGGACTAGGTAACTATGTATCGAAAGCTTATAGCAAATAACTTAATGACGAGATCTTATGCTACGCTTAATTGGGTGTGTCCATTACATCATTCATATAATGATATAACCTTGTTATTAATAACAGCCAATGTTCATGATTATGAAACTAATCATCCATTAATCAACAAGCTAGTTTAAGAGGCATACTAGGGACTTCTTGTTTGTCTACATATCACACATGTACTAATGTTTCGGTTAATACAATTATAGCATGATATATAAACATTTATCATAAACATAAAGAAAAATAATAACCACTTTATTATTGCCTCTAGGGCATATCTCCTTCAGCGGGCCCGCGACATGCACAACACAAAGGTACCCCACCTATCAGCCACTACCACGCGCGTAGCAACCCGGTGTATCTAGCGACGGGTACTCCACGCGGGACCCACGGGACATTGTACTCAAAATATTTTGTCGTCGTAGAAAGGATATTGTTGAGACAAGTATCCTTTCAAAACAGAGTGTTCAAGCCATTGCGTATAACGAAAAAAGCACCTACTAATATACTCCTCCTTCCTCATCGGGCCTTTCAAAAAGGAAGAGTTAATAATAGTTTTTACATAAGCCTAAAACAATATTTTGTCTTTAAGGTATTTATTTATTATGCATTGTCACACTCTCTCTTCACTCAAAATTTTGAAAAACCACTTACTAAGTAAATATATTTTTTAGAACCTCGATTCCTAAGCCATTTTGGTCTTTGAGATCACAGGGAGCCTTGACACTATCAATCTTAACTGCTTTGCACTAAAAACTGGGCAAGATATAATGCACGGAGAATAGAAAATTTGTATCAACAAAATCAAATATTGTATTCTTAATGAGTTATTTTTGATGAAAAATCTAGTATAGTTCATCCGAAAAAGTGATGTTTGATAACTTAGTATTTTTGTTTGTGCAAGGGCTACATTTAATTTTCAAAATGGGTGTCGAATTTGTTAAGTACAAACATGGATGATGTCATGAGGGATGAGTAGACACATCATGCTATGGAATTTTGGCACGTGCTTCTCAGCTACTAGACAAATTTTCTTTATATCGTATAAAAGGGTTGATACTTCGTTCCACCTATATATATACCCATTCTGTTACTTCATCACATATGAGCCAACTCTTTTGATCCGTCGGCTACATATACTACGATTATAATCTATGTCTTGGGTCCTTCTACACATAGTATCGGCAAAATATCGTATAAAAGGGTTGATAATCTAGTTGAATGCCCGTGCGTTGCTACGGGTTCTCGTGTTTTTTTTTTCCTTTGCACGTAAATCACAAAAGATACAAGGTCACATATTTCACCTTCCTTCAAGACGTCCTCTTGGCTTTAGCTTTTTGACAATTGTGCTTCATAGTCACCAGCCTATCATCATCTCATTCTCGATAAGTATAAACTACACATGCCTGAACAAAATATGTAATCAAAGTAAAAAATTGTAGATAGGAATTATTTTGGTTGCTGCTGGTAGTATGAACTATGTGTATGCTGCAGTCTAGGTGAAGCTCTTCCTGCTGAGATATTTATATTGACGTACCTTGGAATAGCTTTAAGTTTTTTCGTGTGCTTCTCAGATTGGACTAAATAAACCAGTATCTTCCTTTTCCTTGAGAACCGTACATAGTCTTCCTCCATCAAAGCTACATATTTTTCTTGGTACTACCATGTTGAACAAATTATCTATCACAAATGATAAAGTTACAGAATATTGAAACTTTCTAATAAAGTTGTGTAATATATATCTTGTATAACTCATGTATAGATATTACATGCATGTGAAAGCACACATCTACTCCCCCCGATCTGAAAAAATTGACGCGGTGAGAAAGTTTTTTTTTTGAACAGGGAAGGGCCCCGAAGGACCCAGAAGCTGCATTAATTATACTCCGTGGCAATACATTTTACAAGGAGGACCTCAAAGAAATCTAAAAATAAAATCAAGTCCTCAACTTTTACAACCAAGACCCTTGCATAAAGATCAGAAAAGCAATCGGGTCCATCGCCACCTTCCTCGCGTCGATTCTTCCAGTCGCGGCCAGCAACTACATCGCCGGGGACGAGACCACTTGTGATGAAGCCACCAAAGAGCGCCGCGCTGCTGGAGAAGAAGGGCCTACACATTGGCACGCCGGCCGGGAGGTTGGTGATGAGTTGACGCCGGCAAACGATCCGAAGATCAGCAGCACACGTCAGAGCTCGGAGCAGCCGCCTTTCGACCATAAGAGTCGACAGCAGGACGGCTGGAGGCCGTCGAAACGCCGCCGAGGATGACAGTTGCCTATTGGTATGTATACTCCCTCATCGATTACAGTTGACCGAAGGTAGTACTTACGAAATATTGTCGTCTTCAGAAATCTGCATTTCTGCTACGTTCTTGGTATTTCTTGACCACATAAGTTAATATTTCGAATGAGCAAAAATTATCTTACGTTGCTCTACACTACAGTTGTTGCAATTGGTTTCCAGATAGAGATGTCCCTGAAATTGTACTGAATTTGTTCTTCTTACCATTCCGCAAAGCAAATAATAGATGAGTGTGGACTCCACAAACAAACAAACAAACCAAAAAGATGCTTAGGCTTAACATGACTTGCTTCCCTTTTCTCTTCTGGTCGTGATTTTTTACTATATTTACATAATAGTAAACAAACAAACCAGACACATTTTCCTAGAGATCCACTTCATTTTGTTCTGTCGCTACTGTTGTTCTATGGCAAACCTTTTAGTTTCAGATTTCAATCATGCATCCTTGCCAATCTGATAAACTGCAACTATTATGAAGCCTAACATATGAAAGAAACAAAAGAAGTATCAGATAGACAACTCATTAATTATACACTACTGTATATAAGCTAAATAGAAAGTACATTTCTTGTATCAGCTATTGATTTCTATTTGTCGTTTGCAAAAGGAAGTAAGAGTGTAAAATTTCTGCTATTTTGAGGGTATATGGGAACAATAAGACTAATGACAATACAATATTATTAATCAAACAAGTAGTAGTGTTGCACTGAGATCCCTAAATTTCTGCTATTTCGAGGGTATAGGGAAACAAAAAAGTGGTGAGTCGGAGATGGATCGTTCCTCTTGTTCAGAAACTTCAAATAAATAGACCTTCAGAGAACGCAATTCCTGGAAGAAAGGGAGGAAGCAAGAAAACTCATATTTTTACCTTGTTCTTTGGACTCCGCTTCTTCGAGACACTTGAAGAGTCGCCGCTGGGTGGACAGATCTTCTCGTTTGTATGACATCATCCATCGGCATCCCCTCCTGCAGGTACTTGTTGTAGTGCTCCACATGCCTACCTTCTAGTTGTTTTTGTTAGCCCCATAGCCCCATTGCCCCCGATGCTCCGTCATGCCACTGTCCATGAACCGGAACCAACACCGTATGGTGTCCACATAGTCTCTGCACACCTCCAAAAAGAGAACTTTTCTCAATGCCTCCACTTCCCTGCGTTGCTACGGTATCATGATAGAGAGATGATTCTAAAAGGGTCATTCAGATTTTATTAACACAACCAAAACCTGAAATCATAAATGGGAGCTAAAACTGAAAACGAAGATAAATGGATTCATACCATCAGTGACTTGAGCCCCTCCTTGGGTCATTTCACAATCCATAAAACAGACATGACCAAATCGAGGAGTTCCACCACAGCAGTACTGAAGCTGCATAACTGTGGCAGCTAATCCACTACATAGTTAGATAGCCCAGGTATGAGCTTCCCTCCAAATCTTAAAACATGATGAATCTAGTTAGGTAATGTAAATATGCAATCAAGGCCTTTCAAATTAAGATGTCAAGTAAAATATTTCATAAACAGAGTAGTACATATACATCAGAAAAAACAAGTCAATCTCCATGCTAGTTTTAACATATCAATGCTTGTCATCATTTGGATCAAAACCAAGAACAACATACTCAGTAGAATAATGACCAAATAATTTTTTCAGTATCTAGGATGATACCAAGTAGAAATATGTATAGAGAAGTGAAGAGATTCGGATCTGAACCAAAAGAAGGTTTACCCACTGTAGCGCCCCTAGCTGTATCTCCTGACGTCTTCTTAAACTTCGAACTCGTCTGGGTTGCTGTAAGCCTGTAACCAAAGTTCAGAATTCACCACACATCTATTGATTTGCATCAAGTGCATATAAATATAGAAGGACCGTGTGCAGTCTATGTTATTGCAAAAGTCAGGTCCCATTCTCGTGAAATTTTATCCTGAACAATTTATTTGGAAAGAGCTTGTTTTGCGTACTGATTAATAAAAAGGAATAAAGAAGATATGTGTACACTTCTCTTCTTTATGGGCATCTCTTCCTTAGGGCATCGTCAGTGTCAAGGGGCTGTAAGAACATAGCATCATAAGAAATCCATCTATTTTCAGTAAAAGTATCAAACATCTAGCATGCATGTGCCTACATGTTTACTTGTTTAGCCGTGCAGTTGTGCTGGTGCATCGGATCAAGGTGGTTTTATTTAACGGGTGAGTGATTCAGCAAGCGAGCGTCTGCGAGGAAGATGTTAAAATGATGAGTGCTTACCTTCACCTAGGTTTGTGCGGACGACATTTGATCACAATGTTGACCGCGGCTGCGTCCCTTGGTTCCTCACCGGCGTGGATGCTCAACTGCATGCTCGGGCGGCGTTCTAGCCATCGTCGGCATCGCGCTGATGATGTTCTCCAAGGTACACATCGACCAGCGCACCTCAGATCGGTCGTCGGCGTGCATGACGCATCCATTAAGAGGAGACCTGAGAGAAGACAAAGGCAGCGTGAGGCTGTGGCGGCAGCCGAGTAGATGATGGAGTTGCTGGGATTTGCGAGCGACACATTTGAGCGCGGTGAATTTTGTGATCTCCTTCCGATCAATTGCAAATCGTTCCAAAATAAAGTATGATTTGATACGATGATGTCTTTTGGCAAGTACCAATAAATGATGATTAGGCCAAATTTTGGCAAGTACCAATAAAAGATGATGAGGCGGATTTCGGCAAGTTAAGATGGACGCCCATATCTGTCCCGCAAACAAAGGAAAGGAGGCATGATAGAAAAGTAGAACCGACGGGAGGATTTTGTGCAGATGGTTTGAAGTAAAATTGGATGGTTAGGATGTTTCAAATTACGATGCCAAAGTGGTTTGGTGAAAAAGAGAAACTTTGTTTTTTTAAGTATTTACTTAATGGTGATTTTTGAGCGCTAATATCTAGGATTTTTTTATAACAGGCGAGAGATTGTGGGAAATTTTAATTTTTTTTGGCAAGTATTTTAATACAGATTTGATTGATATCGCGCTTGAGATTGTTTCCTAATTAGATCCGACGAAAACGGAGACCGTGAGATTGATTGGACGTACAGGATGCTCTTAATGACGACCACCAAAGTGCGTTGAGTGTCAAACGACCAACTCCCATTTAATATTAAAGATTTTCTTTATATCGTATAAAAGGGTTGATACTTCGTTCCACCTATATATATACCCATTCTGTTACTTCATCACATATGAGCCAACTCTTTTGATCCGTCGGCTACATATACTACGATTATAATCTATGTCTTGGGTCCTTCTACACATAGTATTTTCAACAAGATAGCTAGCTCCTCATGGTCAACTACCCTATCTATGACACGTTTCATTATCTGCTAGTGATAGTATTAGATGTACTGGGATCCATGGAAACAATGAAGCATTTTGATCACAGTCATCGTGATCCACATGCGTCATTCTTCGGAATGAGAGGCCTAGGGAAAGCATAAACAATAAACACTCGATCTCGCATTCGTCCCAATGTGAAGTCCCGTGGAGGATGTCAACGCTCAACGAGGCCTCAATGAAATCGAGTTCGCACATCAGAAGTTGCTTGGCCGCTTGTAGATCGAGGCTCACTGATGTAAGGTCACCCTCGCCCCTCGGCAGTAGGGCATTTCTCCTTGATGTTGTGTGAGGCGTCATCAACATTGTGCTTGACGGCATCCAACATCTCCTTCTTGTACACGACAGATCGGGCTTATTACTCCTCCTTCGTCATCGATTTGAAGCGCTTGTAAAGAGCATTCGACTGCGCGAAAAAAAATTCACTGCATCCGAGCAACCACGAGAAGCTAAACCGGGTGGTGTGTGGGTGTGTGGGGATCTCCAAATCGGTGGATGAAAAGTGCTTTGATTACCGATTTTAAGATATACTGCCTAACGTGAATAAGAACACATTTATACATACAGAGAGCCCGACCTTTGCTTGTGGGCCGGCCCGGTGCACCCTTGTCGCCCTGGTTCGCGTCGTCTGTTTAGTGTCTCACTGCCAGGTGGGGACAGATCGCTAACACATGTCAACTATGCTTCACAATTTGCAATCCAACCAAATCCCAAATTTCAAACGAGCGCAACGTTTGTTTGTTTAGCAGAGAATCAATGCAGCTGAGCAATCAGGGCCGATTCGCTGACGCAGCTAAGCCAATCAAATTAATAAACTCCAAAAGTAATCCGTGCGGAGACCACGTTCCCCCTCGTGCTCCATACTGATGCACTTGTTTGCCCACACGCTGACGGCGACATTCCCTTACGTGCGGGCCCGTGACCCCCTGACCCCACCAGTCAGACACCCCCACGCGCGCAGCAATCCGGTCCACGTAGCGACGGGTACCCCACGCGGGACCCACGGGACATTCACTGCCGTCTCCCCCTAAAATAATTGCGGCTGCGGCGGCGGCGGCGGCGACTGCGATTCTCTTCTCCTCCCCCAAAAGCCCCCACTCGCTCGCTGCTTGGCTGCTCCGCGCGCTCATCTCGTCTCCGGGAGGAGAAGCCTGCTCGCCCTCTGCCGTTCTCCCCTCCGGTAAGATCTCTCTTCGGCGGCTCTGCAGTTCGATGTGCTTCAACTTCAGTTTTGCGGCGGCGATGCGGAATCTGATTCTGAAGGGCTTTTTCTGAGTTGATATTTTCCTGAAAGCGATGGAGTGGCTTTTTTTTTAGCGGTGATGGAGTGTCTTTACCCAGCGGAAAGGTGGTTTCTTGTTTAGGATTACAAACTTTCGAGGTAGGCGGTTTGCTTGGGTAGTTTTTCTTTTCTTTTTTTCTGACCGGATTAACAGAGGGGTTCTGAATATGCATCTTCCGTTGGACGCAAGAGATGGATGATTTTTTTTCCCTGATTGAGCCCTCGTTACCTCGGTTGCTTTTGCAATAAATCGAAGGGTTGATGTTTGATTGATGAAGTATGGTATTGACTCGCCTTGTTGTGGTTAGATTCGATGGAAGGTGGCGGCTAATGTTTGTGTAGGACAGACAGTGGGGGGTATCCTGTAAGTGGTTTTGGTGGTGGATTCATTGCTCAAGTGATTTTGGTAGTGGACACCGAAATGCCAATTTTTGGTTGGCCTTGTTGTGGTTTGATTCGGACTGAAGGTGGCGGATAAATGTTTTGGCAGGACAGTAGGGGGTATCCTGTCAGTGATTTTGGTGGTGGATACCCAAATGCCCATCTTTTCCCCTTGTTTAACATGACTGAAAATACTACTATGTTTAGACTATGCTTGATAAAAAAAAATTGTTTGTCAAAACATATATGCTTGGCCTGGATGGATAGATGGAGTATTCTGGTGTACCAAATCTTTATTAATGAAGCTTTTGTCAGATATGAGGAAGACTGTTTCATAATGGCTGTTGATTGTTTGAGAGATTTGTGACTGAAGTTACTACTCATAATGGGTGTCCTATTGAGCAGTAGTACTGTTAGGTCCAACTGTTAAATTTATAGTTCCAAACTTTCAATGGATTCGATCAAAGCAATCACATCACATTGGGCCAAATTTTGGTCAGGCACAAATATGTTTCGCTGCTATGTCTCCTCTTATGTCCTGCTATCAAGCTGGGTCTGTCTTATTTTTTAGTATATGACTGGATCATATTGTTCCTATTCTGCAGTGAGCTCAAGATACGTGAAGATGTCAGAGCATTCTGGGAGCGCGACCGAGAAGATCATGAACAACATCATGGACACCATCGCTGACAAGCTCCCCAAGCAGAAGTCTGACAATATCATGAGCAACATCATGGATACCATCTCTGACAAGCTCCCTAAGCAGAAGTCTGGCCATTTCGATCAAGCTTCAGTCTCCGACAAAGTGAACAAGATGTTTGGTCGCCAGAGGTCCCTCCATGGGGTTTTGGGTGGTGGAAAGTGTATGTGGATTTCCTCACTTCTCTGTTTTAGTTTTTTTATTCATGTGGGCTTATGTGATGCTTTTTGTTTGTGACTGTAGCTGCTGATGTGTTGCTATGGAGGAACAAGAAGATATCTTCAAGTGTTTTGGGTCTCGCAACAGCTATCTGGGTTTTCTTCGAGTGGCTGGATTACCACTTCTTGACAATCATTTCATTTGTCCTTGTCCTTGGAATGGTTGTTCAGTTTGTTTGGTCCAACTTCTCAAGCAAGCTAAACGGGTATGCAATTTATAGAGCATCTGAACTGTGTGTTTTTATCTCGTACATTACATCATAATAGAGGGTTCTTTGCTGCTTTCAGATCTTCTAAAGTGCCCCGAGTTGAGATACCCGATGAGCTGTTTGTGAACATTGCTGTTGGGATTGGTGCCCAAGTAAATAAGTTCCTGGGTTTCCTTCAAGATGTGTCTTGTGAAAGAAACTTGAAGCATTTCGTAGTGGTACGTGGAGCTTTCTAGGTTCTTTGCTGTATTCATCATGGTGATCATTATATTAAATAGGAAAGTATAAAGAAAGTTAATCCTGCACACATAGATATTCTGTATGTTGATCTTCAACAGACAGGTTTTTTTTATGTCACGAGATGTTTCATTTCAGGCAATTGTCGGGTTGTGGGCTGCTTCTGTAGCTGGGAGCTGGTTCAATTTCCTAACTGTCATTTACATTGGTAAGAGGCCGCAACCTCTTATTTCTCTCAATTTTTTGCCCCTGGGAAACAACATATTATTCATATTTTGCGAATGCGTGTATTTCTGCTGTATGCTTTAATGAAAATAATACCTGATTGCCTGTAACAGGGTTTGTCTGTGCTCACACACTTCCGGTGCTGTACGAGAAGTACGAGGACCAAGTCGACGAGTTCCTCTACAGCATTCTTGGCCTGCTCCGAGATCAGTACCAGAAGCTCGACAGCGGCGTCCTGAGCAGGATACCGAAGGGGAACAAGAAGACCGAGTAGATTGGATGGGCGCTCTGGATCATAAGAGTGAAAACCCCTGCTATCATTCTGCTTAACTGTGTGCTGCAGACCTGTAGTGTCAACTGTCATTTGTGAGCCTGTGTGCTTTCCTGAACAGAACGTCGGTTTATCGCACACCAGTTTAAATTCAACTGCACTGCATTCCATTTGTTCGCCCATTCATTAGTGGGATGCTGTGAACACATCAGCAAGTTGTATGCAGAAATTGGAGGTTGAGCTGAAATTCGTAGTGCTATGTCTCGTAGAAAATGTTAAGATGAATATGCGAGTTACAGTTGCAAACTATATTGGCAAGGGAATGGAATTATGTTTGTGGCCATCAAGAACCAGAATTGCTCACTGTCATCAATGAAATTGCCTTTTAATTTTTGTATCTTTGTTTTTGCCATTTTGGTGAAGGCTGCAATCTCATGCTTTTCATGCTCAAATTTCTCACTTTCTCCCCAAATTCTGGCCAAGTGATGCGAATTAAGTATGAAATACACGCATTTCTTTTGCTCCCCGGGTGCTTTATTGAAAAGGATTCTGCATCTCTGATGTCTTTTTTTGTTTGTCTCTTTTTGTTTCGAGAGCGATGAAGACGTACACACGTGCTGCATGCTCAATGTTTCCACTCTGCAAACAATTCTGGTCAAAGGGTGCAGATTAAGTGACAATCAAGAATCTCAGTTGATTAACAAGTTAGAGCTACAAACTGTGTTCCTTTTTTTTTAAAAAAAAAAGAGAGTTTCCCCCTCCGCTTTCTATTAATAGAAACCATGAGTTTCACTACAACTGAAATAAAGAAAAGAGAAAAAGAACAAACTAAACAGGGAAACTAAAACAACGATTCTTCATATAGAACTGTGTTCCTTGTGTTTGTGGCAATCAAGAATCTCAGTTGTTCACTGCATCTCTGATGTCTTTTTTTTGTCTGTGTCTGTTTTTTTTTGCCACAAACACAAGTTTCCATTCTACATAGCAAAAATTTCTGGTCAAAGGGTGCAGATTAAGTGTGAGTGGTATGTGAGATTTGGGAGTCAGAAGCTAACCCAGGTTGTTAGTTTACAGGTGGTGTTGCAGCAGCACGAGCACGACTCCGGTGTGCAACTTCGGCTGCCAACACTATCAGATATTCAGATGATTGAGAAATGGGAGTGCAGCTCACCATGATCCAACCTAACCCCAATTCCAACCTCCTGATCACCTCGCTATAAAATCTACATTGCTCGTGCTTCTGCTCACCCGTCATCAGTCAGTCACCACCTCGCCGGCAGCTGCAAAGAAGCCAAAAGCTGAGCTGAGCGGAGCATCGAGCCATGGAGCAGAAGAAGCTGTCCGTCCTCCTCCTTGTCCTCTGCGCAGGGTCGGCGCACGGCATGCGCCTCCTCCACGACGTCGACGGCCAGTACGGCCGGGACTTCGCCTTCGGCTCCAGCGCAGCCGCCGAAGCCGAGACCGTGCAGCGCGACGCGTCCTTGGACGACTACGAGGACGAGATAAGCCGCGTGGAGTTCGAGCCAGAGCGCGGCATGTCCTACGCCGCCACGGTCGCCACCACCGCAGCCGCGCCTGCTCCGGGGCCAGCGACGGCCGGGAGTGACGCCACCACGACCGCGAGGCCTGGCACGGGCAGCATGAAGTGGTGGCTGCCGCCGTCGACGATGCCGTCGTTCCCGATGTTCCCGAACCCCGGCGGCATGCCCGGGATGCCGTTGCCCGCCATGCCTGTTCCCATGCCCATGCCCGCCGGCTTCCCCGGGATGCCCGCCATGCCTATGCCTGTGCCGGGGGGAGGCATCCCAGGCGCTGGCTTGCCGGGCGTGCCGTTTCCAGGAGGAATGCCGGCGCCGTTCAACTTCAAGCCGACCGGATGGGGAGTCGGAGCTGGCGGCGGCGCCGGAACCACTCTGTCACCGCCCGCGCAGGAGCAGCCGGCGCCTCCCGCCGCCAGCGACAACGCCAACGCCAACGACAACCCGAGCCCCACCGAGACCATTATCAACTGACAGCAAAACTTGCATAACTCACCTGGCATAGTCCACTACTAGTACATTTTTACTAGCAAGTAGTTCTGCTACCACCACTGCTGATTCTTCGAGAGAAATGTTTTAGTACACGCATCATCTTCAACGGATGATGCCTGCTGCTTCAAAGTTTTACTCTGTCAACTCCCACTGGAACATCTTGACTTGCCACCGTAACTGTATCTATTGTTATGATCCAAAAATCGTTCAACAAAGGTTTCAGATAACTTCACGCGTCCCAGCAGCAAACTGAATTGTCGACAATGCAGCTATTCGCAGCAGCATCAACAACACGACATTCCAGGAACACATTCTCCAGCCAAACGATCTGACACTCCAGTGCCCGAAATTCGGGATCGAATTCTCCCAAACCAGATGCAGCATGGTAACATGTAACATAAGCAAAAGATAGATACACATAACGAATCGTATAAAGAGATACACTACGTAATAACTACTATACTAAACCTTAACAGCTTCCTTTTTTCTCCTAATTTTGATTTTTTTTTGGGATTAATGATGGGCTGACACGTATGAGTTTAGATAGTTTGATTTCCACAAGAAATTTCTGTGTGCACTTTTGGTGCTCTCTAAGATTTTTAGGGAAGCTGAAAAATACAGAAGCAAATTCTTTCTTTCCATCCTCGTGTGGCTGTAGCATTCATGTGGATGGTCAAAGTGCCCACTGCCCACGCCGCTTAATCCCACCAGATCAGCCAATTTGCCCCCCACCTCTCTATCTCTTCTCTCTCATTTGTCCTCTTTTTTCCATTGCCGCCGGCGGCATCCTTGCTCCAGGGACGGTGCCCTGCTCCCTTCTCTGGCCACAGCCAGCGCCGTCGCACCATGCCTCCGACTCCTCCTCTCCCGTTTCCCCACCGCTGTGGTGCTCGGCGGCGCCCCTACTCGCTCGCCCGGGAAACCCTAGCCCCGCCCTGGGCTTGGTCGCGGGCTGCTCCGACGACGGCGCTCCTCCGGCTGCTCCTCCTCGTGACTCATGCCGCGAGGCTGCACGCCTGCGCGTCCGAGGGCTCCGCCTGGCCGGTCGTTGGCAGCCATAGCCACGGGCAGATACATCATGAGGCCCTACCGGGAGGAGCTGTGCCAGGGGCGGGAGGTGCCCATGTCGCTGGGAGTCGGTCATCCTTGTGCGGCCCTGTTGGGGGAGTCGGCGTCGCTAGGAGCAGCGGTGTGGCGGACGGCCACCGTGTGCCTCGCCCTTCGAGCCACCTCCACAGGTCGTCAGCTCGGCGTCGACATAGGCTAAAGCGGTAGGAGGCAGGCTGCCGTCGGAAGCGAGCCAATGCCCCGTCATAACTGCCAAGGATCACTAGCTCAATAGACCAGGTTTGCTTCTAATTGATTTGTTACTTTGTCCCTCCGCTCTCTCTTTCTTTTCTTTTTGTTTGTCAAATCATGTTACCCCTGCTCTATTTCGATCTGTAATAGGATCAGCTCTAGCCGTCTCTGGTTGTTTTGATTTGCATCTGGGTCTCCGTAGGGACAACTTCATCTGAATCTCTATCCCCATAATAAATATTTGCGTGTATGTAGGTTAAAGGCACAACTGCAGTCAGTCAGCCGAGATATGTGTTGCATCAAGGCCATCAGTCGAGAATTGTCCCGAAAAGGAAATACATCAAAATTTAGACAAATATGCGACATCCTTTTCGGCACGGAGGGATTATATGAAGTATGAACTGGATTCTATCATTGTTGATTGCAAGGTATGAAGGTACCTCCCTCGACACACACACTACTATCCAGTATTTTATTTGCTTACTCCTATGTGAAAACAAATATGAAGCCAGCCCAATTTAATCAATTGTTCCACAGGAATACAAATGTAGCAACCGATATAATCTCTCCCTTCTTCCCAAGCTCATTGTGATTCAGCTTCATACATGACAACATGTATTCTGTGTGCACATTATGCCGTCCTGGTACGAGCGGCTAATTCTCCTCCCAAACAAATACAATCAAATATCTGTTCCACTCTCCTAACATCATAGGAAAAAAAAATCTTGCAACATTATTACAAAATGCCAAAAGGCACTAACTGTGAAAAAAAATCCAACACCCGTCCAACCAAGTGCTCAATTCCATGCTAAGGCGAGATGCCCAAGACTAGCGAGCAAATACGATCAGTATATAGGAAGTATTTTTTTTGTAAGGTTAGCACAACATTCTTGCATATAGACTTCAGATTATTTATATGAATACAGAAAAATCTATCATACTAAATGCATGTTTGTTTTCATGGATTTTTCTAAATTCGTTTTTCTAATGCGCGCTTCCTTTTGTGTTTCTGTGTGTGGCTGTTACTTCTTTTGTTTCTCCTGAGAAGGCTTCTATCAACTGTCCGATGCGGAAGCTCATGGACAAGCATCGCGATGCCGTAAAAAGAGGTGTTGTTTTTTCCCAATTTTACATGTAATGGCAAGCAATGATTATACTTTCTGTTTCCTGACGGTAAAATTTGGTGTTAAAAAATAGAATACTACAGCGTTGGCTTAATAAGCGTGTGATAGATTCAAACAATTCATGTATGTCTGGTGCTGAAATGTGATAGCATTCTACGATGCAGATTTCCTGTTTCTACACAATTAAACTAAATTCAGAATGCCGGAGTGTTTTCTTACTACAATGAGTATTTAGGAGCATGCCATTGAATTCAAGAATTCATGTGTTCTGGTGCTTCTGACGGTTTGATGGTTATAGAGATCTGTCAGTAAACGTATTTTCTAAGTATTTCATTAAATCGTGCTGCTCATTGTATCTGAATCGAATGGCAGTAGACAACCCACACTTTAGCAATACTTTCTCCAGGCAATTTTTCGAGTTGCTTTGTATGCATTATGGATTGATTTTCACTCTTGCCCTCTCTTCGTTGACCTGTAGCTACCTTCTTCTATTTATTTTGTTATTTCTTGATTCTTTACAAGGAAAGGTTTGGGTTACAAGTTAAAATCACTACAATATTTTTCCTGTATGATTAACGCTTAGGTGCATGCAATAGATTCAAAGAATTTATCGGTTCAACTGCTGATAACATCCTTTTTTTAAGAGGCTACTGATAGCATTCTATGATGCATACTTGCTATTTCTTCAGGAAAAAAAATCCTAATTCAAAATTCAGATCACTGAACCTTTTGTTTAATGTGATTCACATTTAGGAGTGTACTATAGAATAAAAACGTTCAAGTTTTCCCAGTGCCGACGGAAATTTGATAGTTACAGAGAACTCTGAATAAAGAAAGTGACTAATGTGGTACCGTCTATTAAGAGGCTATGTTTTTTCAGAGCGGCAATGCATTTATATTTGTTAAAGAAAGTGACTGATGTGGTACAGTTTATTAAGAGGCTATGTTTTTTCAGTTTCAATTAATATACTGACATGAAGTATTCTGGAGTTGCTAGGATCTTCATACGATAGTTCTCCTTGGAAGTTACAGGGCTATTTTTACAGTTGACAAATTTTATAGGATGGCAATGAACTTGGATTTCTATGTGCAATATAGCTCCTATTTTCTCTGATGATTGGTCCTTGATGAAGGTGTTGTGCACATCACCGTTGAATCAAAGTACTGCATTTGACACTAATAGAAACTCAATTACTTCAGGTTAGCTTCTACATGGATTATATTATTTATATATTTCACTTCCAAAATTGTATACCTCGCTGTGGAACGGAGATCGCAACTTCTTAGTCTGTTTCCATATCCTTTTGCCGCGCTGTCTTCCCCTCCCATCTCGAACATAGAAACAAATAAGTGAGATGTGATGGTGGATACTATTTGCTTATTTAGAAACTAGGCTTGAACCATGAAACTTCGCCAACTTGCATAGTTCTCATGTGTTATTCATGCTTATGTCGGTCAAATAATGTAAAATATCTTGCGACGACCTTCATCAAGAGCTAAAAGGGAAATGCTACAAAAGCTAAATATGACATTCGGTTTAATTTTGAGTACTTGTTTATTTTCTCAGTTTTTAGTCTATCCAGAGTAATATTTTAATTACTTACATTATTAGTTTTCATGTTGCAATCCAAAGTCTGGTTCTATTTTTTGGTAGGTAATTCATGAATATTGCTCTACACAACCACATAATTTATGACCGGGGTTTTGGTTATGATAACTTTGATTTCAAGACTTGATAGGCCTTCTTGAATCTTGGTGGGAATGTTGTCCATATTTGTATCACATTTTTATGATTCTAGACGTTTGAACATTCTTTTTTGTGACTAGATATAAAATCCTAAACCACTTGATTTTTAGTGTATCAATATCCTTATCTCTGTAGTACTTTTACGATCTTGCACTATATACATTGATCAATGTTTTCTTACTAAAATTATATGCATGTATATTTTCTTGCCTCTTGGTTGCTGCCATTGTTGCTTTATGGCATGTTAGAAAATGTTCTTCAACATTGTAAGTCTACAAATAGATGTGTAATATAATATAGTAATATTCATACATGGTATCTTGCTCTACTTGCATGTATATAAGAGTGAAGCACACAAGAATGTGGACACTGATTCATATGTCTTGGCCAATGAGGGATCGTGGATAGAAAAATACAATTATGTCCTGAGGTAATTATAATTTTTGCCTTTTTAATGCTTTATTATTAGTTTACAGCAGTTTTCTAAGCATGGATGTATTCCACTTATTTTATGCTCACAAAACATGCACTGCCTCTGACTTAGATTCATTCCTGGGTGATATTTCCTTCCTCGGATGAATATCCTCTTTCAGTCACTTTCTGTTTGGTGAATCCATGGGTCTTGATGCACTGCTATTGGTGGTTACGGAAATCCATGTAGTTCGATGTGATATTGATGAAACATGCTAAAAATTCTAGCTCTATATTATTCGATTTTGTGTTGGTGATCTGATTGATTTTGATTAGATTAATACTTCCATTTGTGTGCCTTCCCTGCATGTCTTATATCTAATAGGGCAGCGATTTGCAGCAAACATAAATCAAAAGCAGTACCTGGATGATTCTACAATTTGGTCACTCTAGGACATCTATATCACATCTCTGCTAACTATCAAGATAGATCATAATGACCATGATTTTTTTTTAGAATAATTACTTAGCCTATTAGACATTGATACTACACCTGCTCTCACAAGGCATTAAAAAGTGTACTGCCAACTACACCACCTCATCATCTATATCCATACACCTGCAAATAAGCAATATACTTTCTCTTTTGCTGCAATTAAAAGTCAACAGATCCACTGGATCGTTCCTTCCTCTTTTAGCCAGAACAAAGTACTTCATGGCCATATCTACTGCCATTTCTCATAATCACTTGAGTTTATGGTCATGCAATTTTTCTCAGATGAGTTATGGTCGAAGCAGTACGTGGTTGGAAAAATTCATTGTTATGGCTGTGCAGTGTTCAGTTGAATCAAATGGATGGTAGACATGAATCAAAGGAATGTGCCGTTCCAACAGAGTTCTACTGACCCTACTAGGAATTGCATCCACCGAATAATCATATCGCCGCCGCAGCGTGCCGCCGTGAACACCACTGGCACAAGTCCTTTGCGGACGTCCACATCATCTCACAGGAGGCACAAATTGTTCATTCACTGTACTAGACCATTTGTTTGCGTAGTATGTTTTCTTTGCTTATCTATTGCACTATGTAATGGGAAGTTGCTTTGTCATCCCTTCTGAATAGAGCTAGCTTCGCAACTTTGCAGTTTGTTTCCAGTTGTAACATCTAGATGATGGAATGACACTGTTTTCCCCATTGGCAGTTTTGCATTGTTGTGAAGTGTATATGTGGATTGCCTAGCCTTTCCATCAGTTCGGACTTTTGGTTCAAGTGGCTAGTGCATGAAGCTTAACATGGTATCAGAGCCCCAGGTCTCGAGTTCAAATCCTGGTTTTCGCAATTAAGCCTAAAAATTGCTATTGCCCCCCTCTTTAGCCACCGCTGTTTCGGTGTGCTCTTCTTCTTTCACGTGTTGACTTTCTCTTCTCCCGTCACACGCGAGTGGGGGTGTTGTGAAGTGTATATGTGGATTGCCTAGCCCTTTCCATCAGTTCGGACTTTTGGTTCAAGTGGCTAGTGCATGAAGCTTAACATGGTATCAGAGCCCCAGGTCTCGAGTTCAAATCCTGGTTTTCGCAATTAAGCCTAAAAATTGTTGTTGCCCCCCTCTTTAGCCACCGCTGTTTCGGTGTGCTCTTCTTCTTTCACGTGTTGACTTTCTCTTCTCCCGTCACACGCGAGTGGGGGTGTTGTGAAGTGTATATGTGGATTGCCTAGCCCTTTCCATCAGTTCGGACTTTTGGTTCAAGTGGCTAGTGCATGAAGCTTAACATGGTATCAGAGCCCCAGGTCTCAAGTTCAAATCCTGGCTTTCACATGGTTTTCGCAATTAAGCCTAAAAATTGCTGTTGCCCCCCTCTTTAGCCACCGCTGTTTCGGTGTGCTCTTCTTCTTTCACGCGTTGACTTTCTCTTCTTTCGTCACACGCGAGTGGGGGTGTTGTGAAGTGTATATGTGGATTGCCTAGCCTTTCCATTAGTTCGGACTTTTGGTTCAAGTGGCTAGTGCATGAAGCTTAACATGCATCACATTGCCATTTACAAGTAGATTTAGATTCTGATTTTTGAAGTGGATGATGCTTTGTATTGTTTTTCCTGGAGCAGTAAAGGTTGGATGTTCTGCAAACCACTACCTAACATCATTGTTTTGGATTTGTTTTTCATGGTGTTTATCCTATGAATCCTACCACGCCTCCATGTCCTCGGCGTAGTTTAAAATGCAAACGTCGGGCGCATACTGTTAGACTATTAGTATATGTATTTTGCACAATCAGTTCATTAACGCTATTTTCACTGTTCTTTTTACAGAATTAACTCTTTACTGACGCCATCAAGTTTCCTGCTCATTCTGGCTGCCCCTTGAATACAAGTGCAGCCAGTAAGTTTGTACTGTGACCTTTTGTGATCATGTATTCTGTCTGCATAAATGCTATGAAGTTGTTTTAATTGCAACGTTTCGGTTTTATCATATCAGCTTGGCTCAGTAAGATGACATTGATTACTGAATTATTAGTTCTTCTATGTCAGTTTCATAATGAAGTAGTGTGTTAGGGTGATAGGCAAAACTGGGATTTTCAACACAGATATATCGGTACAACTGATTGCAGGACCAGGATATTTCTCAAGTAGTCAGGTACCAAACTTCAACTATCTGTAGATGACTGTTACATTCAGTGTTTAAGCTACCCACAAGAACTACTGCACTTTCGAGTACAAAATTAGCAGTTGGTGTATTCCATGTTCAGCGGCCCCTCTGCTGTAATTAGTGACTATTTATATGGTTGTAACATAATCAGTATTTGTTTCCATATCATCTCTTCCTGTTCTGCTTGGGTCCTTTGGTAATGGGCTATCTTTTATACTATATAGATTTGGCTTTTGCCTTGCTTTTCTAGATTTAGTTAGTTTATATGTACGGTCCAGCACAAGAATCCGTCAATTATTCATTTTGAGAATAAAATTCAGGAGACTGCTGTCACTTTTCTCCTGAAACTTTTTCTCCTTTGTTTCCTTTAACTTGATGGTACCAATTAATATGCAGGGATACACAATAGTTCAATTGTTCACAGCGAAATAGTATGATACAATCAAGTTGTTCACTTTTCAGATTTTGATGCTTCTAGCGTTGTAGTGTAACAGATACCCGTTTTCAGTATAAAGTAGTCAAGAAATAATAACATACCAGCCAGCTGATGGATCTGCATGCGTTACTCAGACCGGTCACTTCAATCATTTTCCCCCCAATTCGCCTTGTGCTGCTCTCCATCTGCCGATGGCTGCTACCACCGATTCTTCCCACTCTGCTGCTCTTCCGCCGCTTCCTGCCGCTGCTTCGTACTAGCGACCGGTGGTCCTCCCTCTCTAAGCTCGCTAATGAACTTAGCGACGCCGAGCTGTTGGATCTTGGCCTGCAGCTAGGCCGTATCGGTGGGGACGGTGACGGAGTAAAACTCTCGCTTCTCTTCTCTATCGGACACTTACTCACAAATCTCGAATGGTTCTACTCATCGATAGGCGTTAGCAACCGGACACTATTTCTTTTCTTTTCTTCTTATCGCCTGAGTCCCGTCAGTCAGACATATATACTATACTAAAAATATAGAAAGAAGCTAGCAAAAAAAATGAGACGAGGCAATCGTGTTTTAGAGGATGAGACGAAGCAATCAGTATCGATTCGTCACATATGGTCCATGTATTGTAGTGCAGCCCACCAAATCAGACAACCATATAGCCCGTTGAATTGCAAAAAATGCCCCCGTTCCCTTTTTAGTACACCACACTTTTAACCTGGCACTCTGTAAATAATCAAATAAACTAGCAATTAAAAAAAATGTAGCTACACGGGCGCGGCGTGCCGCCGCGCCTTTATTTGCTAGTATAAATTGACGAGAGAACAGAGTGCACAAAGATACACATTACTACCATCAGTTGAATGACTCGCATGCTTGCATAAAAAGTTACTCCCTCCGGTCCTTTTTAATTGAGTTTCATTAAACTTTTTCGATAAAGAGAATATATTAATATCAGAAGATATCAATTACACACAGCTTCTGCAACAATGCAATGTCCTAATAACATTACGGATACACACAGCCAAAAAGAGAAAAACAAAAATAAGAAACAAAAGTCCCGCTACAGTATCCCAGCCCTAGCAACAGTAATACATCCACCACCAAGACAACACCTGAAATTCAGACTCTTTAAAAGTAACACCTCCAAGAAGGGAACAGTGCACCAGCACTGTCGTCGTCCGATCAAAGATCTTAGGTTTTTACCCTGAAGATGGTCTCCGCTCTCAAAACAATGCCTTCAACAAGGACATTGCCAGGCACAACCAGTTAAGGCCAGACCTTGGGTTTTCACCCTGAAAGGTAAGACTCCAAACTTCATAAGTGCTACCGCCCCCACTTTCATACCACTGTTGCAAAGCCCGGAACACCAAACAAGCCCGTCAACAGCGCAAAGATTTGAACCTCCATTCTCCATTAGCTAGTCCTCCAAATTCGGCCTTCATAATATTCTCTTCTTCTGACTTCACCATGAATCAGCTGTCACTTGGTGTCAACACAGAAAAGAGCTTCGCGCAAAAGCCTTCAAAACCAAACGGCCGGAATAAAAGCATGGGCGCGCACGACCGAATACCACCGACCTAGCAAACTCCAGGCAATAGAAGCACTGTTACATTTGCCGGCGGCGCCTTCCGGAACTCAACACTCTGGCCAGATCATGAAGGGTAGGCCTCTGGCAGGTCTTCATCTTCGCCCAAGAGAGACCATAGGACCGCCGCCTTTATTCAGGTCGGGCCCCCACGCCGACGACCATCCTAGGCTGGCCAAGGTTGCCGGCTGGAGACACGATGTCCGGAGACGCCGCACCCGCCGGGGCAACGCCGCAGCCCCATAGCCAGCCCTCCACCGCCGGCCGCCGACACCACGGAGAAGGCAACGAGGAGAGGACCTAGGGTTTGACCCCATCCAGCCCGCCCCATCCTGTACCTCTGCCGCCGGCCAGGCACGCTACCGGAGGCGCCCACCACCGCTAAATGTGAGTCAATTAAAAAGGACTGGAGGGAGTGCAAAAGAAAATGAACCAGAGAGGACTAATCATGAACTGACAGAGCTGATTGCTTCTACATTATTCCAAGTTCGCAATGCCAACTACCTATTTAGAGCATCTCTAGCAGAGCCCGTAAAAGGCCTAAAACCAAAAAATAACCGCCAGTTTACGGGTTCGGGCTGAAAAATGGCGCCGATCAGTGACCGTAAACGAGGCAAAACTGAAAAAAGAATTTCGTGCCGAGACCGAAACCCATACTTGGCTTGTATTTGTAGGGGCCGACGGAGCGAACCGAACGCAGCCCGAACAAAATTCCTAGTTTGCGTGCGAGGCCTCCCAACCGCCACCGTCGCCGATCTGCGCGCCCTCACCTTCCTCTGCGCCGCCGGCCGCCGATTTCTCCACCATGAGTCTCGAATCGACCCAGCCGGCCACCGTTGCTAGCTCGCAGGCGCCGCCACCCTCTCCCACGGTCGCCGGAGCTTCCGCCGCTCCACCAACAACCCCTGCGACCCCCGCGGACGTGGTGAAGCGGCGGCGCGCGGGAACACATGTGGTCTCGCAAGCCAGTGTCACGGTGGCAACGAAACCGAAGGCATCCCCGCCAGACCAAAGAATTCGGCGCCCAAAAGGACGAAAGTGAAGGCGACGACGAGCCGTGGCGCCCCGCCTCCGTACCCCTCCCCGCCAAGCCGCCGCCGCCGCCACCGGAAGCCACCACGAACGCCGCCCAGGACGTGCTTGATGACAGGTCAACAAGGTACATATTTCAACTCTTCCTCGGTTTTTCATTGCGAGTAGATATTGAGGCCGAGTACTGTTAGGAACGAGAACACCTCGTACATGGAGATGTTGGACGAGGTGAACATTAACCCAGTCCCTCCGTTCAATGCTGGGATGGGCGGAGATGAGGACGACGCAGATGAAGGGGAAGAAGGGGACGAAGGGGAAGAAGATGAAGGGGACGAGGGTGTGGTTGAGGTGGAGGCCGATGGAAAGAGGAAGAAGAGACGGGCGAACAACTACACGGAAATTGAAGACGCCACCTTGTGCCGAGCTTGGGCCGCCGTGGGGATGGATGCGGTCTCCGGAACCGATCAAACATGGAAGCGCTACTGGCAACGCATCGAGGACAAATTCCATAAACTGATGCCGCGCGTTCGCCATCCTGTCGATCGCACGTACCGATCCCTCCAAGGACGTTGGGACGCGATGAAACCGGCCTGCAGCTGGTGGGCAGCAGCAATGGACCAAGTGGTGTCGAATCCTCCTAGCGGCGCAACTGTGGACGAATATGTGAGTGCATATGCTCGCATATTTTGTTTGTACAATTGTAGTTTCGCTTTGGTGACAATGTATTGACGATTTGTTGTTTGGTTTTGCAATTGTAGGACCGCATTGCCGATGCGAGGTACAGAGACATGGCCGGCAGCAAGGGCAAGAGCTTCACCATGCGTCATTGATTTGATGTGCTTCAACACCTCACCAAGTGGCAATCGAGGGACGAAGAAGTAGCACCCAAGAAAGCTGCAATGGTTGCGCTCGACGACACCGAGGACGAGAAGGAGGGTCGGAACGTTGACAAGCCGGAGGAAACAAGAAGGCCAAGGAGAGGCTCAAGCTCGGGGGGGGGGGGGGGGGAGGCTGCATTGTTGAGGGACAAGTTTGATCAAATGATGAAGTCCAAGGAGGTGATAGCGGCCAAGACTTTGGAGACCAAGCTTGTCATCATCGAGAGGAAGAAGGAGGTGAGTCTTGCCAAGGTTGAAGCCAACCGAGAGGAAGCAAGGAACAAGGCCAAGTTGGAGGAGATGAGGATCAATGTGAAGAAGGCCAAAGTAATGAAACAATTATTGGCCGAAGAGAGGAAGATCATGACGATGAACACAAAGCACATGAATGAACAACAACTGGAGTGGTGGAAGGAGGCCTCGGCGGAGATCACGGCGAGACAAAGACTAGCTCGTGAAGAGGCAACTGGTGGTGGCTCGGTGACTCATGGAGATGGTGGCGATGATGGTCACGACGGGCCAAACTCGGTTTGATGCTGGCGGTGAGAGGAGATGGTGAACTATTTGCTATGATTTGTTATTTGATGTGTGCACTATGAACTATGCATGGATTGTTTGCATTTGATTGTTTCATTTCTTTGATCATATGCAAAGTCTTTGATAAACCATGTCTTTACGGGTTCGGAAGCCGTTGGCGTAGAACACAGCCCGTAAACCAAAACTGTAAAACAGAATAACCAAAACTGTAAAACAGAATACACGAGTTCTGTTCTGCGTCAGCCATTTTACGACCCATACACGAGTTCGATAAGCTGAACTCCACGTTTTCAGTTCGTGTTTTTACGGACTCTATTAGAAATGCTCTTAGGTGGTAAAATTGAAAAACCTGGCAAACTAATCGGGGGAAAATTCCTACAAGTGTACTTGGAGTTGGCCAGAACACGGCCCGTAGAAGGAAGTGGACGGAACCTGCAGCGTCGCAACGATAAGGCACTCCCAAAGTACGATGCAGGGATATCAGTGCAGGACACTGCACCCAGACTCTGACAACAAGAAAAATATCTCTGTTTTGACCAAACTGTTTTTCTGCGGCGGCTGCAGATAATCGGATATACGGATGCACGCCTAGGCTACAAAGTGAAATCTGCACCTTATGGTCTCTGCCCGCTGCTCTTTTGTTTATGTTGGTAAATTTGATGTAATAGCTTATTTGCTCTGTTCATTTTCACAAAGAAATACCACTTGCTGGATTCTAAATGGTTCAGAATGAGTGACATGTAAGTACCATATATCTGTTCCTTTGAAACCAAATTTGGAATCATCAATTCCAAGATCAAACTGTCGTGAATGATTGCTCACCCGTAGTGTTTTCAGTGGATATCTCAGAAATGTTTGTAATTCATGATGGCAGTGCATTTACTTATGTTTTTCTCATTGGTTGTTGATCGAGGCATGCTCAGGTTGTCGCGGAAATAAATGAAAAGGTTGCACATAACACATAGTAGTTAATAATAATGTTATTTGGAAGATGAACATACCATTGAAAACAAATATTTTTGCATGGTACATCCGTCGTGGTATTATTCTTACTAAAGACAACCTTGCAAAATGCAACTGACATGGATGTACAAATGTATTTTTTTGTCACAAAGAGGAGACTATCAAACACCTTTTCTACCGGTATCAGTTTGCTATGTCTATATGGTCAATCATTCAGATAAGCTCTACCTTATACCCACCGTGTAGTATTACAAATATTTTTGGCAATTGGCTAAACGGGATGAATTCTAGGTTTAAGTTACTTATTAGAGTGGGAGCGATTGCCGTGATATGATCGATTTTACTATGTAGAAATGACACTATTTTTGATAACAAAAACTCTTCTCTTATGTAGGTAATCTACCAGGTATGGTTTTGCTCCGTTCATGATCGTCGCTTCAACCTATGGAGGACCGAGACCTCTTTATGGAGGTGTCTACATGGTTGAATGATATGGCAAAGAATGTTATTATCTAACATGGGTGGCTGCATAATCTTAGAATTGTTGCTCCCGTCTAGCTGGCTATTCATCCCTTTGAAACTCTTTTTGTACTATATTATTTATTTGTTCCATGTTATCTGAGACAGATGTGTGCATCATAACTATGCAGAGGCCGGGTACAGTACTTATATCTTTAAGTAATGAAGCGTCCTTTATCGAAAAAATCTTTTATGTCTTCCACTTTATATACACTGGCCATCATTTTCCCTTCTTGCTTCCTATTCTTGATAACTATCCACAGGCTAGAACCCAATTCTCGAAAGTCTAGCTTTTTTTCCCTCGCCTTGTTGTCTAACAATTCCCTCACCTTGTTGATCCTAACTTTGATTCAGATGAGAACTACAAGCTATTTGATTTCAAACAAGATAACCAGTTTTGGGGTTGGAAGGTATCAGGATACATAAAAATAGAACCAAATAAAAGAAAGGTAGAGTGTGCATTCACCACTCTGCTGCCTATACACCAGCACCTTAACCAAGTGAGGTGGGGTCTGAAAGTTGGGCAGTGATTAGTTGCTCGCAACGGTTTATTCCCTTCTGAACTTATCCCGATAGTTACCGTATGAGTAGAAACGGGGCTTAGATTAGCTTTGGTACTACGATTGGATGCTAGCAATTTCACTTGGGCTCGACTGGAGAAACGAGAGGCAGCTCGATTGGTACGCTGCACATTGATACGTCTCCGACGTATCGATAATTTCTTATGTTCCATGCCATATTATTGATGTTATCTACATGTTTTATGCACACTTTATGTCATATTCGTGCATTTTCTGGAACTAACCTATTAACAAGATGCCGAAGTGCCAGTTCCAGTTTTCTGCTGTTTTTGGTTTCAGAAATCCTAGTAACGAAATATTCTCGGAATTGGACGAAATCAACGCCAGGTTCCTATTTTCACCGGAAGCATCCAGAACACACGAGAAGGACCAGAGGGGGGGCACTGGGCCCCCAGACCATAGGCCGGCGCGGCCTAGGCCCTGGCCGCGCCGCCATATGGTGTGGGCCCCCCAGAAGCCCTCCTGCGCCGCCTCTTCGCCTATTTAAAGCCTCCGTCGCGAAAACCCTGATGTGTTCGACGAAACCCACAGAAACCTTCCAGAGCCGCCGCCATCGCGAAGCCAAAATCTGGGGGACAGGAGTCTCTGTTCCGGCACGCCGCCGGAACGGGGAAGTGCCCCCGGAAGGCTTCTCCATCGACACCACTGCCATCTCCACCGCCATCTTCATCACCGCTGCTGCTCCCATGAGGAGGGAGTAGTTCTCCATCGAGGCTCGGGGCTGTACCGGTAGCTATGTGGTTCATCTCTCTCCTATGTGCTTCAATACAATAATCTCATGAGCTGCCTTACATGATTGAGATTCATATGATGATGCTTGTAATCTAGATGTCATTATGCTAGTCAAGTGAGTTTTACTTATGTGATCTCCGGAGACTCCTTGTCCCACGTGTGTAAAGGTGACAGTGTGTGCACCGTGTGGGTCTCTTAGGCTATATTTCACAGAATACTTATTCACTGATGAATGGCATAGTGAGGTGCTTATTTATATCTCTTTATGATTGCAATGTATTTGTATCACAATTTATCTATGTGCTACTCTAGCAATGTTATTAAAGTAGTTCTATTCCTCCTGCACGATGTAATGGTGACAGTGTGTGCATCAGTGTTAGTACTTGGTTTATGCTATGATCATGATCTCTTGTAGATTATGAAGTTAATTATTGCTATGATAGTATTGATGTGATCTATTCCTCCTACATATGCATGAAGGTGACAGTGTGCATGCTATGTTAGTACTTGGTTTAGTCTTTTGATCTATCTTACACTATAAGGTTACTAAAATATGAACATTAATTGTGGAGCTTGTTAACTCCGGCATTGAGGGTTCGTGTAATCCTACGCAATGTGTTCATCATCCAACAAGAGTGTAGAGTATGCATTTATCTATTCTGTTATGTGATCAATGTTGAGAGTGTCCACTAGTGAAAGTGTAATCCCTAGGCCTTGTTCCTAAATACTGCTATCGCTGTTTGTTTACTGTTTTACTGTGTTACTACTGCTGCAATACTACCACCATCAACTACACGCCCGCAAGCTATTTTCTGGCACCGTTGCTACTGCTCATACTTATTCATACCACCTGTATTTCACTATCTCTTCGCCGAACTAGTGCACCTATTAGGTGTGTTGGGGATACAAGAGACTTCTTGCTTTGTGGTTGCAGGGTTGCATGAGAGGGATATCTTTGACCTCTTCCTCCCTGAGTTCGATAAACCTTGGGTGATCCACTTAAGGGAAAACTTGCTGCTGTTCTACAAACCTCTGCTCTTGGAGGCCCAACACTGTCTACAGGAAAAGGAGGGGGAAGTAGACATCAAGCTATTTTCTGGCGCCGTTGCCGGGGAGGAAAGGTAAAAGGTACTCACACTCCGGACCTCGGCTACCAAGCTATTTTCTGTCGTCGTAAGTACTCGAAGCTATTTCCTTTAGATCCTGCAATTGCATCTTTTTGTTTCTTGTTTACACTAGTTTGGCATAATGGACAAGAATGAGCTTCTTATTCTATTTCCTGATTTAAAACATGGATTGTTTGATGCGAAAATTAAAAAACCTATGGAATCTTATTTGCATGCTGGTAGTAATATTAGTATGAACGCTTTGAACACCATTGTTGATAATAATATAGAAAGTTCTAAGCTTGGGGAAGCTGGTTTTGATGAGCATGATATTTTTAGTCCCCCAAGCATTGAGGAGGAAATTTTCTTTGATGATACTTTACCTCCTATTTATGATGATTATAATGATAGTAGTCTTTTGTTGCCACCTACTATGGAGAGTAAATTTGATTATGCTTACAATATGCCTCCTATATTTGATGATGAGAATAATAATGATAGCTACTTTGTTGAATTTGCTCCCACTACAACTAATAAAATTAATTATGCTTATGTGGAGAGTAATAATTTTATGCATGAGACTCATTATAAGAATGCTTTATGTGATAATTATATTATTGAGTTTGCTCATGTTGCTACTGAAAGTTATTATGAGAGAGGAAAATATGGTTGTAGAAATTTTCATGTTACTAAAATGCCTCTCTATGTGCTGAAATTTTTCAAGCTATACTTGTTTTATCTTCCTATGCTTGTTACTTTGCTCTTCATGAACTTGTTTATTTACAAGATTCCTATGCATAGGAAGCATGTTAGACTTAAATGTGTTTTGAATTTGCCTCTGGATGCTCTCTTTCGCTTCAATTACTATTTCTTATGAGTGCATCATTAAAACTGCTGAGCCCATCTTAATGGCTATAAAGAAAGAACTTCTTGGGAGATAACCCATGTGTTATTTTGCTACAGTACCTTGTTTTATTTTTGTGTCTTGGAAGTTGTTTACTACTGTAGCAACCTCTCCTTATCTTAGTTTTGTGTTTTGTTGTGCCAAGTGAAGCCTCTAATCGAAGGTTGATACTAGATTTGGATTTTTGCGCAGAAACAGATTTCTATCTGTCACGAATCTGGGCTGTTTTCTCTGTAGAAAAATCAGAAAAATATGCCAATTTACGTGCGTGTTCCTCAGATATGTACGCAACTTTCATTAGTTTTGAGTTTTCTGATCTGAGCAACGGAAGTATTTATTAAAAATTCGTCTTTACGGACTGTTCTGTTTTGACAGATTCTGCCTTTTATTTCGCATTGCCTCTTTTGCTATGTGGGATGGATTTCCTTGTTCCATTAAACTCCAGTAGCTTTGGGCAATGTCCAGAAGTGTTAAGAATGATTGTGTCACCTCTGAACATGTGAGTTTTTGATTATGTACTAACCTCTCTAATGAAGTTTATGAGAAGTTTGGTGTGAAGGAAGTTTTCAAGGGTCAAGAGAGGAGGATGATATACTATGATCAAGAAGAGTGAAAGCTCTAAGCTTGGAGATGCCCAGGTGGTTCACCCCTGCATATATCAAGAAGACTCAAGCGTCTAAGCTTGGGGATGCCCAAGGCATCCCCTTCTTCATCGACAACATTATCAGGTTCCTCCCTTGAAACTATATTTTTATTCGGTCACATCGTATGTGCTTTGCTTGGAGCGTCGGTTTGTTTTTGTTTTTTGTTTGTGTTTGAATAAATTGGATTACATCATGCTTGTGTGGGAGAGAGACACGCTCCTTTGTTGCGTATGAACACATGTGTTCTTAGCTTTTAATATTCATGGCAAAGTTTCCTCTTCGTTAAATTGTTATATGGTTGGAATTGGAAAAATGATACATGTAGTAATTGCTATAAATGTCTTGGGTAATGTGATACTTGGCAATTATTGTGCTCATGATTAAGCTCTTGCATCATATACTTTGCACCTACTAATGAAGAAATACATAGAGCATGCTAAAATTTGGTTTGCATATTTGGTCTCTCTAAGGTCTAGATAATTTCTAGTATTGAGTTTGAACAACAAGGAAGACGGTGTAGAGTCTTATAATGTTTATAATATGTCTTTTATGTGAGTTTTGCTGCACCGGTTCATCCTTGTGTTTGTTTCAAATAAGCCTTGCTAGCCTAAACCTTGTATCGAGAGGGAATACTTCTCATGCGTCCAAAATACTTGAGCCAACCACTATGCCATTTGTGTCCACCATACCTACCTACTACATGGTATTTCTCCGCCATTCCAAAGTAAATTGCTTGAGTGCTACCTTTAAATTCCATCATTCACCTTACAATATATAGCTCATGGGACAAATAGCTTAAAAACTATTGTGGTATTGAATATGTACTTATGCACTTTATCTCTTATTAAGTTGCTTGTTGTGCGATAACCATGTTCACTGCGGACGCCATCAACTACTCTTTGTTGAATATCATGTGAGTTGCTATGCATGTTCGTCTTGTCTGAAGTAAGAGAGATCTACCACCTTAGGGTTAAGCATGCATATTGTTAGAGAAGAACATTGGGCCGCTAACTAAAGCCATGATCCATGGTGGAAGTTTCAGTTTTGGACATATATCCTCAATCTCATATGAGAAAATTATTAATTGTTGTTACATGCTTATGCATAAAAGAGGAGTCCATTATCTGTTGTCTATGTTGTCCCGGTATGGATGTCTAAGTTGAGAATAATCAATAGCGAGAAATCCAATGCGAGCTTTCTCCTTAGACCTTTGCACAGGCGGCATAGAGGTACCCCTTTGTGACACTTGGTTAAAACATGTGCATTGTGATGATCCGGTAGTCCAAGCTAATTAGGACAAGGTGCGGGCACTATTAGTATACTATGCATGAGGCTTGCAACTTATAAGATATACTTTACATGATACATATGCTTTATTACTACCGTTGACAAAATTGTTTCATGTTTTCAAAATTAAAGCTCTAGCACAAATATAGCAATCGATGCTTTCCTCTATGGAGGACCATTCTTTTACTTTCATTGTTGAGTCAGTTCACCTATTTCTCTCCACCTCAAGAAGCAAACACTTGCGTGAACTGTGCATTGATTCCTACATACTTGCTTATTGCACTTATTATATTACTCTATGTTGACAATTATCCATGAGATATACATGTTATAAGTTGAAAGCAACCGCTGAAACTTAATCTTCCTTTGTGTTGCTTCAATGCCTTTACTTTGAATTATTGCTTTATGAGTTAACTCTTATGCAAGACTTATTGATGCTTGTCTTGAAGTGCTATTCATGAAAAGTCTTTGCTATATGATTCACTTGTTTACTCATGTCATATACATTGTTTTGATTGCTGCATTCACTACATATGCTTTACAAATAGTATGATCAAGTTTATGATGGCATGTCACTCCAGAAATTATCTTTGTTATCGTTTTACCTGCTCGGGACGAGCAGAACTAAGCTTGGGGATGCTGATACGTCTCCGACGTATCGATAATTTCTTATGTTCCATGCCACATTATTGATGTTATCTACATGTTTTATGCACACTTTATGTCATATTCGTGCATTTTCTGGAACTAACCTATTAACAAGATGCCGAAGTGCCAGTTCCTGTTTTCTGCTGTTTTTGGTTTCAGAAATCCTAGTAACGAAATATTCTCGGAATTGGACGAAATCAACGCCCAGGTTCCTATTTTCACCGGAAGCATCCAGAACACACGAGAAGGACCAGAGGGGGGCACTGGGCCCCCAGACCATAGGCCGGCGCGGCCTAGGCCCTGGCCGCGCCGCCATATGGTGTGGGCCCCCCAGAAGCCCTCCTGCGCCGCCTCTTCGCCTATTTAAAGCCTCCGTCGCGAAAACCCTGATGTGTTCGACGAAACCCACAGAAACCTTCCAGAGCCGCCGCCATCGCGAAGCCAAGATCTGGGGGACAGGAGTCTCTGTTCCGGCACGCCGCCGGAACGGGGAAGTGCCCCCGGAAGGCTTCTCCATCGACACCGCTGCCATCTCCACCGCCATCTTCATCACCGCTTCTTGCTCCCATGAGGAGGGAGTAGTTCTCCATCGAGGCTCGGGGCTGTACCGGTAGCTATGTGGTTCATCTCTCTCCTATGTGCTTCAATACAATAATCTCATGAGCTGCCTTACATGATTGAGATTCATATGATGATGCTTGTAATCTAGATGTCATTATGCTAGTCAAGTGAGTTTTACTTATGTGATCTCCGGAGACTCCTTGTCCCACGTGTGTAAAGGTGACAGTGTGTGCACCGTGTGGGTCTCTTAGGCTATATTTCACAGAATACTTATTCACTAATGAATGGCATAGTGAGGTGCTTATTTATATCTCTTTATGATTGCAATGTATTTGTATCACAATTTATCTATGTGCTACTCTAGCAATGTTATTAAAGTAGTTCTATTCCTCCTGCACGATGTAATGGTGACAGTGTGTGCATCCGTGTTAGTACTTGGTTTATGCTATGATCATGATCTCTTGTAGATTATGAAGTTAATTATTGCTATGATAGTATTGATGTGATCTATTCCTCCTACATATGCATGAAGGTGACAGTGTGCATGCTATGTTAGTACTTGGTTTAGTCTTTTGATCTATCTTACACTATAAGCTTACTAAAATATGAACATTAATTGTGGAGCTTGTTAACTCCGGCATTGAGGGTTCGTGTAATCCTACGCAATGTGTTCATCATCCAACAAGAGTGTAGAGTATGCATTTATCTATTCTGTTATGTGATCAATGTTGAGAGTGTCCACTAGTGAAAGTGTAATCCCTAGGCCTTGTTCCTAAATACTGCTATCGCTGTTTGTTTACTGTTTTACTGTGTTACTACTGCTGCAATACTACCACCATCAACTACACGCCCGCAAGCTATTTTCTGGCACCGTTGCTACTGCTCATACTTATTCATACCACCTGTATTTCACTATCTCTTCGCCGAACTAGTGCACCTATTAGGTGTGTTGGGGACACAAGAGACTTCTTGCTTTGTGGTTGCAGGGTTGCATGAGAGGGATATCTTTGACCTCTTCCTCCCTGAGTTCGATAAACCTTGGGCGATCCACTTAAGGGAAAACTTGCTGCTGTTCTACAAACCTCTGCTCTTGGAGGCCCAACACTGTCTACAGGAAAAGGAGGGGGAAGTAGACATCACACATTCAGGAATGTTTTGGTTAACTAAATGTAATGTCCCAGGTTTAGAGACGATCGAGGGGTAGATTTTAGAAAGGGATGTGCATTGCATAGTAAATTCTGGGGAAATTTCGCGCTTTTAAACAAAAACTGCATCGAAGGGGGACAAGTTTCTCTCTCGACACCTTACAGGGTTAGGGTTTCGAGAGTGCGACAAACTTGCTTCTCACTTCACTAGTTAGGGTTTTGAGAAGAGAGAGGAGAGTTTGCTTGATTGAATTCCAAATGATATGACATGGTTGAATTCAAACCAAGGTTGAATTTGAATTTCAAATTTAAACATCATATGAATATCTCATAATTCAAAATTGAGGTAATTCATTAAACAAATATTAATAATCAAGAATATAAACATTACATTTATTTAGTAAAGCTCATTAAGGAAACTTTGAGCTTTATTAATAATCACACAAGATACATTGTCTTTACAACATCCAGAATTGAAATATCAAAATATTACAACACATTACATGAATTGAATAAATAGAAAATAGAAAATGAAAATTACAAAGATACTGTAAATGGCTAAACTAAATAAGAAAATCTTCATGATTTTCTTGTACATCACTTGATTGAACTTCTTGATCATTTCCTTAAACCTGCATAGGAAGACAACAAAGACAAGAAAATAGGGATTATGCCAAGTGGTAACACCACTTGGCAGGTTAGCAAATATGAACAAATTGAGAGGATAACTCAAACACTGCCGGGGTGTCAAGCCAAAGGACCAAGTCCCAACCTGTGAAGCACACAGGCAGCTCACAGGGATAGCTGCATGTGGCACAACACATACACAGCATCAGTGAGTCACCAAAGTGACCAGACCCAAGCTGTCGACCAGGGAGAGCTTAGCAGCACCATATATAACCTTTTCAGTGCTCAAACCCTAGCCATTTGTTCATCCATCGACAGCAGCAGTGGTAAGTTCACCAAGAACAGCCAAGAACACCAAGAACAGATGAACAGCTAGAGCTGTTCCATCTATTCCCAATCACCAGAAAATAAACCAAGCTTCACAAGCTCACCAGGAGGAGCAGGGCAAGCAACTCAACCATCAGATCAACACTGAAGAAAAACCTCTACACCAACATCAAAATCTAGGAGCTGGAGTGAGGTATACAACTCAACATGAACAAACCAGATGGTTTTGTTCATAAATAAGCATATGCATCAAACACACAGAAGCAAAAGGGTGTGAGTACCCTGTTTGTGTCATCATCTGGCTACTAAGCCATATGGTGCAAGTAAGAGTAGAGAGGCCACTGGTTAAGCATCTAAAGGGAACAACAGCTATGACACTTATGCATAACTGAAGAAATCCAGCAGCAGATGAAGACACAGCTAGCCTGGCCACATACTCAACACCTATAGCTATTGATTCCATCAGACTGATAGACAATATGTGTCTATTTAAGTTTGTCAACAGCAAAGAGCCACTGGGAGTCCAAATCTGGATCAACCAGTAAGCATCTAGTAATCACAGCAAGCCAACAAGATGTAGGAGCTTCCTGAACAGTCAAGAATGGCTGTTGAGGTAACCTCTACCACTTAAGCAACCAAACCATCAAACCAGCACATATATCATTACCCAGAAGGGTTCAAATGAAGCTAGGGTCCCCAATATGTGATTGGCATCCCTCTAGCTTAACTAATTCATTCATATGATCATCACTGCAGAGCAGTTCACATCATTTATCTACTTAATGAATCAAAGCTACACAGATAAATGAAACAGAGAAGTAAGCTATGCACCAGGCCATGCAGATGATCCAGTGGATCATTGCAGATAGTAGCAGGGGCTTGAGCAAACACCAAGGAGTACAACACAAGCCACTGTGTTACACTGACATCAGGAGAGCATCAGCTAGACACAAGAAAGAAACAGCAGTCATTCACCAAGCAACTGATGATCATAAGATCATCAGGACTTGATCAAGCATGCTAGAACCAAGCCTAGCATCAACACTTTAACCATATAAATTAAATGGCCACAGAACAGGAATAATGGCATAGCAGACAATCAAAAATATGACAAATTATTGTATGCAGTAACTTATCATCAAGAGAGGGTACTGTCTAGACCAAAAGCATGCTCAAGGGAGCATGTCCATGAATTATAGCACACTGAAGAGCACCCAGGTGCACTGGCTCTTGCAAATTTGCAAGAGTTGCACACTGCAATCAAGCCAGAGTAGTATATATGAACACATTTGATGTCAGGCAAGCATAGAACCAAGAGCAGAGGCACAGGGAAGAACTCTAGCAAGTAAAGCAAGCTTTCACAGGCATATAGCTTAGCAATCTTGCGCAGTAGCACACGCATAGCGCAGCAGCATAGCATAACAGACGAGCAAACATGGCGCTGCAGAAGAACACAGCGGTGCTTGCGTAGGCAAGCACACCACAAAGAGCAGTCTAGAGGTGGAAGAAGGTCAGGCACAGGAGGGGAGCAGGAAAGGAGGCGCACTTACCCGGAGTCGAGGAGAGCAGCGCAGCCATGGCGGCCACGGCGGCACGCGTCGGGCGAACGACGGCGCCAGGCCATGGCCAAGCCAGGCTGTCGTCGGGGCGCAGGGACCCCAGCAGCACCACGGCGGGGCACGCGGCCACGCCAAGGCGTCAGGCTCGTCGGCAACGACGAGAGCGCGGCGATTCGCCCGCGGCCATGTCACCGGTGCGTTGAGGAAGAACGGCGGCGGCGGGGAAGAGCAGATCGACGCGGATCAATCGAAGCGCCGTCGAACGGCGGTTCGATTGATACCCATCTCACCGCCGGCGGTGGCCGGAGTAGGCCGGATTAATTCGGCGACGGCGGCGGCGACCACGGGTCGCCAGAGCACGGGAGAGGATTAGGGTTAGTCGAGCGGCGCGTGGCGAGGGAGTGAGCGACCGCTCGGGTCGGTTGGACCCGAGCTGGTCTAACCCAACCCACTGGGCTCCACTGACAAGTGGGCCCAGGGGCAAATTTGGTATTTCACAAATTCTATAAATACTGAAACTTTAAAAATTCATACTAAATGTTTAAAAGCTCCACAAAAATAATTAAAAATATGAAAACCACTCAGTATAAAAATCTCTATCATAATAAAATATGAAATAGAATTTTTGGAGTTAAACAAGAATAAGTTCAAATTTGATGATTTAAATAATCATTTAAATCACATATATTATTTTCAATAATGAAAATAAGTCCATTAATGCATTTGGACTCCAAAAACACCTTGACAACATTTCAAGGTTGTATTTTACTTTAAATCAAGTATCCCCAAATCATTCTTAGTATTAACCTCTTACATGAAATATTAACGACATCGGAAGGGGGGAACAAACCCTAAAAATGGAATCATGCATACCTGCTTCTTTAACCATTGCCCTTATCGGACAATGATGCTATTTTTCAGAACAAGAGGACAAGGGTCAGTCCATACCTTCCAACTGCAGAACTTTGCAGTGTTCAGGCAAGTTCATCACTTGCTCATGTCATTTGAGTATTTTTATCAAATTACTTGCAAAGTATTATGGTTATCACTATTGCACAAAAATCAAAACCACTACTTTCATAACTACGAATATGACTATGTGGTGGGCAATGGAACCATGGATTGTGTTGATATGGTGGAGGTTCCATTGCACGGGCTTATATCCATCTAGGATTAAACAACAAATGTCTTGCCATGATTCTTGTGCCGTAATATCCGTGTTAACCATAAGATCCGGAGTGGGACGGAGTAGTCAAAAGTGTTTCCACCTCTCGTTCATCAACGGATGCGCTTTACCGTAGACACTTGTATCTCATCGGGGCAAGCGGTGGGCTGGGGAAGCCTAAAGTCCCCACGGCATAGTCCGTAGACACTTGTCGCTCGAAGTGCAAGCGGTGGGCTGGGGAAGCCTAAAGTCCCCACGGTATTGCGGTCTATGATGGGTTGCAGCTACCGGCGAAGGAGTTTGGTTAACGAGTCCCAAACTGTTGTCGTGGTCGGGGTCCATCCTTAAGTGGTATAAGAGGACCGACGAGGACCCAGGGTCGGGGTATGCAACAAAGGGTGGGTGTTCGAGGTAGCGGAGGAACATGATTGGCTAGACCTTATACCGGGCCTCACACCTAAGGAAGTGTGGACGGAAAGCTGCCGGGTTGGCACCAAGGTTAAGATCTCTTATGGGTAAAGCAACACACCTCTGCAGAGTGTAAAGAATCGTGACTGTCACTCCTGTTCGGGATTGAGGAGCTGCGAACGCGCCGGAAAGGAGCTCCATGAAGTTCTAGTAAACCGGTGAAGGCTGACTGACATAGCTCTTTGAAATAAAAGCAATCTCTTGAAGAAATGTTTATCAAAATTTGCATTGGTATTAGACTTTCTGGTTTAATATCGTAGCTAGTGCATAAAACACCTCTTATCTATAATGAACTTGTTGAGTACGCTCGTACTCATACCACTCTTAAACCCCATGCTTAGATTGTCCGAACCGTGCGGAGGAGGAGGACTACGACGGCAATGATGGAGCCGAGATCATCGGCTACGAGGAACCAGAGACCTCTCGGGAGGTGTTGAAGGCGTAGACTACATCATAGTCTACGGATCCGGGAGGCTTCCGGAGGAGAACAAGCCTAAGGATATCAGGAGGAGTAGTAGTAGCCGAGCAGCGCGAACTCTTACTATTTAGCTGCTCGTTTAAATAAATGTTTAGTTTTATGAGACAATGGTATTGTAAGTTAAGTTGGGTTCACCTCGAACCCAGGAGTTATCCTCTCAGAACCCAAGAGGAGCTCCGAGACGACTTGTGTATGATGATTGTAATAATATGTGAATGAGTTATGGACCCTGCTATGTTCTGTTGTACTACTCTGAGGGATGTAATATTTGCGGAATGGTACTTCGCGAATGTTATATCAACGACTGGCATACTACAACATGCAGTGGTATGCAGGGTCACCACAGTTGGTATCAGAGCAAAAGCTTTGACCTTAGGTTGGAACCTAGTAAATGGGACTAAACGTTAGGAGTCAAATAGGATTAGTAAAGAATTCTCTAAAAATATGGTGTATATTCAATTGAGAATACAACAATCATATCTTTTAGTGCGATAATTCTTTATTATCTCTATTATGATGCATTATTACTAATCTTATAATCTTTCTATTTCTACAGCCAACATGGCAAGTGCACGACCGGGAAGAAACGTGAAAGTTATGGATTCCACACTGAACGATTACCAAGGAGGACTTGCTGATATCCTACGAGCCATGTTGCTGGAATTTGGGTGTGATCCCCAGATTCCAGTAAAGAAGTACATGTTCTATGATGGACCGGTGTTAGCCAAGTGCAGAGTAGAACTGCGACTTCCCGAATCTTTGGGAATGAGCGTAGTCATGCCAGCTGGAGAAGCTAGGACAACCAACACAGCCTATCATATAGCTGTTATGAGAGCCATAACCGACATACGAGAACATAAGACAAAAGAGCTTATGGATTCCGAGTTCTCCCATATTCCTCATAATCAGGAGGAGGAAGATCCCTTGCTCAACCACTACAAATACGCCAAACGCAAACCCATAGCAGCGGCAAAATATATGGATAATAGCCGTAACTTCATATCATTACTCTTTCAGTGAATCATCATCCGATAGGAGCTATTGATACGATGCTAGAGGAATTTACCGAACCCAAGGAGGAGAGTAGGGGAAAGAACCTATGGAGAATGTAGTGCACACACCGCCTTATTCAGGTGGTGACTACATCAGCTTTGATCCACTTGCACGTGAACCTACACCTGCTACACTGGGAACTACCCGAATAGTTCCTATGGGGGATACGAAGGCGGAGCGGAATCCGGAAACAACCAGCGTTCCGAGACTCGATCGAGAATTCTAGGGGTTGGCGTTGGGGTAGTGATACTGGAACCCATAGTACTACCGAGTATTATGATGGAGAGATGAACGATGATGCAACAACCCCGGAGCAGAGCTATCCTAGTAATGAAGGAGTGGATGGAGGATATCCGACACAGGTTGAGTCGGGTATGGGTTTTGGTAACCCTTATGGTGGGGCTACAGGAGAGTACACCCGATGGGTGGACTATGATGCACTCAACGATCAGTTTGTGAACACTGATTTCTCCTTAGGGTCATCATCGGATTCGGACTACAAGCCAACGGGGAAACCTTATGTTCCAGGGTCTATCAGGAGGACGACACGTTCGACCGGATGGAAGCCTGGAATGTATCGGGAGTGAAGACCGATTAGAAGTCCACCAAGGGAGGCGTGGCTATAATACACAAGTACCACGTGTATTATAGTTTGTAATATATGTATAAATTTGTACATATACTTTAATAAGTGAGTTTGTATACTCACATCGACTTGAGTATTGTAATAAGACCACTTATGTATGTATATACAGGGTATATGTTTTGTATGATTTGGATTTGCTTCTTGATTTCCATTGCGTGACTAGTTCTGTGCACAAAGTTGAGCTCAGAAAACTTGCGCATGGAGTAATTATGAGTATCATCTTGTGTTGCAGAACTAGGGGGATTATGTCGGGAACGTTAGGAAACGAGACGGAAGCGCAGCGCATGGAGCGCGAAGCAAAGGAAAAAGAAGAGGCTGAGGGTGCAGCCAGAGATCAGTTTCCACCACCACCACCACCCATGACGCAGCAAAACTTCATCCAGTACATGCAACTGGCGGAAGAGAGGCAGCGTGTAACACTGGAGCTGCAGAACAAATTCCTTCAGGATCTGATGCAGCAGAATAGGGTGGAGAGACCTGAGAACCAGGGAGTCACATTAGCAGACTTCCAAAACACCAAGCCGATATCTTTCGCATACGCGCCCGAGCCGATGGACGCGGAAGATTGGTTGATGGATACTGAGCGCAAGCTCAACACTGTTGGATGCAATGACCAAGAGAAGGTCCGATATGCTACCCATCTGCTATGTGGACCTACCGCATCATGGTGGGACAACATTGTAGCCGTGTATCCGGCAGGAAAGGTATTCACCTGGGAGGAGTTTGCAAGGAAGTTCAGGGAATCCAATGTCCCTGAAAGTATTGTGGAACTGAAGCGTCGAGAGTTTGAGAGTCTCGAGCAGAAGGATAAGGCAATCCTGACTTATGTCAGGGAGTTTTCAAAGCTGTCCCGGTATGCTGTTGAGGAAGTCAATACCGAGGACAAGAAGAAGAAGAGATTTCTGAGGGGGTTAAGTCCCCAGTTTAAGGTGCAGCTACGGATGATGAGAGCAACGGAATTCCAAGAGTTGGTGGATGCAGCCATCACTCTTGAAGATGACTTTAAACAACTGCAAGAAGAGAAGAGGAAGAAGGCCAAGTATGAGCCTAAGAGGTTTGTTAGTAACAAGCCCAATACCAGCTTGAGTTTCAAGCCACGGTATAACAACAACAACAACAACAACAGCAATCAGAGGAGGAACCAAGGATATCAGTCTGCAAATCAGATTATATGCCATTCCTGTGGTTCAAAAGGACATGTCATGAAGGATTGTAAGAAACCCAAGATCATATGCTTTGGGTGTCGTCAGGAGGGGCACATCTTTGAAGGACTGCCCCAAGAAGAATAGTGGAGGAGGAGGAAATCGAGGAAACACCGGAGGGAATTGGAAGAATAAGAAGCCCTTCGGCAAGCTGAACTGTACCAGTCTGGAGGAGGTGGTCAATTCTGACCAGGCGGTGATAGGTACGCTCCAGATACTCACTCATCCTGGCAAAGTACTTTTTGATACGGGTGCAACTACATCATTCATTTCTCAACAATTCATCATCACACATGGGATTAGTTGCACTAAGTTAGATACACCCATAACCATACTTTCTGCGGGGGGAACGATAGTAGTAACCCATGCCAAACAAAAACAAGTCATTATGATCAATAAGTGCGCGTTTGACGCGGACCTGTTCATTTTACCGATGAAGGACATTGATGTCATTCTTGGTATGAACTGGTTAGAAGCTAATGGAGCATTGATCGACTGTGTAAACAAAACGGTGTCATTAAAAAGTCCCGATGGAAGTAGAATGATCTACCAAGGCGACAAACATACACAGATTGAAGTGGAGCTACAGCTGAATAGCATGAAGGAGGTGAAGTTAGAAGATATACCTGTAGTAAATGAATTCCAGGATGTGTTTCCTGCGGAATTACCTGGTATGCCACCAGATAGGGAGATAGAATTCACTATCGACCTAATCCCAGGAACAGCTCCGATTGCCAAAGCACCATATAAGATGGGGCCTAAGGAATTGAAAGAACTCAAGGAACAACTGGATGACTTGGAACAGAAGGGATTCATTCAGGAGAGTGTTTCTCCATGGGGATCACCTGTGATCTTCGTGGATAAAAGGGATGGAGGAAGAAGGATGTGCGGAGACTACAGAAATCTGAACAACGTCACAATCAAGAACAAGTATCCACTTCCAAGGATACAAGATCTATTTGATCAGGTTAGAGGAGCGGGAGTCTTTTCCAAGATTGATCTAAGATCGGGTTATCACCAGATAAAGATCAAGAAGGAGGACGTTCAGAAAACTGCCTTTGTCTCAAGGTATGGACACCATGAATACCTTGTAGTACCTTTTGGACTAACCAATGCCCCAGCAATATTCATGAATCTCATGAATAAGATTTTCATGCCATATCTTGACAAGTTTGTCATCGTATTCATCGATGATATCTTGATATATTCCAAGAACAAGGCGGAACATGCCGAACATTTGAGGTTAGTGTTGCAAACACTAAGGGAACACCAACTTTACGCAAAACTCAGTAAGTGTGAATTTTGGCTAGATCAAGTGGAATTTCTTGGTCATGTCATTAGTAAAGATGGAATCGCTGTCAACCCGAGCAAGGTAGCAGCAGTTTTAGAATGGGAAGCACCCAAGACTGTCAAGGAAATCCGAGGATTCCTTGGAATGGCAGGATATTATCGGAGATTCATTGAAGGATTCTCTAAGATCGCAGGACCAATGACAAAGTTGCTCAGGAAGAACACACCATTCGTGTGGTCAGAGGAATGTGAGAAGAGTTTTCAAACTCTGAAGGAGAAACTCACCACAGCACCGGTGTTAGCAGTTCCGGAAGTTGGCAAGGATTACACCGTGTACTGTGACGCATCCAAACATGGATTGGGTTGCGTACTCATGCAAGATCGGAAAGTGATATCCTATGGATCGAGGCAACTTAGACCACATGAAGTGAACTATCCAACACATGACTTGGAATTAGCAGCGGTCGTATTCGCACTTAAAACATGGAGACATTTTCTCTATGGAGCTAAGTGTGAGCTCTATACAGACCACAAAAGCCTCAAATATTTCTTCACTCAGAAGGAACTCAACATGAGGCAGAAAAGATGGCTAGAATTGATCAAGGATTATGATCTGACAATCAATTACACACCAGGGAAGGCTAATGTAGTAGCAGATGCCCTGAGCAGGAAGAGTACTGGGGGAGTGGAACAAGAAATATCACCGGAATTGAGGAAGGAAATAAGCCAAGCCCAAATACAACTTTGGGAGAAGGAAGCCCATGAAGGATTATCGGCGTTACAAGTAGCCGATGAGTTGAATGTCAACCTGAAGAATGAGATAATGATGGGTCAGTTGGACGATCCATTCATTGTAGAAGAGATGAGGAGAATAGATGAGGGAAGACCATCAGAATTTCACCGTGGAGAGTCTGGATCTTTGTGGTTCCAGAAGAGGATTTGCGTTCCGGATATTGCTGAAATCAAGGAAGTAATACTCCGGGAAGCTCATCAAACACCATATTCAATACATCCGGGAAGTACAAAGATGTACATGGATCTAAAGGAATTATTCTGGTGGAATAACATGAAGCGGGAGATAGCACAATATGTGGCAGAATGCCATACCTGCCAGCGAGTGAAGGCTGAACATCAGAGTCCCGCAGGGAAGTTACAACCTCTACCTATTCCAGAGTGGAAATGGGAGGAGATAGGGATGGATTTCATCACCGGACTACCCATGACTAATAAAAAGAAGGACATGATATGGGTAATCGTGGACCGGTTGACGAAAAGTGCACACTTTTTAGCGGTAAACCAGCAGGATAAAGGAGAGAAACTCATCGATCTTTACATCAAAGAGATCGTGAGTAAGCATGGAGTGCCTAAGAAGATAGTGTCGGATCGAGGATCCGTGTTCACATCAGCATTCTGGAAGCAACTTCACGAAGGTTTAGGATCCAAGTTGGATTATAGTACCGCGTATCATCCACAAACAGGTGGACAAACTGAGAGAACCAATCAGATCTTAGAAGATATGCTTAGGGCTTGTACCCTAGACTTCGGAGGATCATGGGAGGAGCATCTACCTTTAGCAGAGTTTTCATACAACAATAGTTACCAAAGCAGCATCAAGATGGCACCATTTGAAGCTCTGTATGGGAGGAAGTGTAGATCACCAATATGTTGGTATGAAGCCGGAGCAAGCAAAGAGTTCAACCCTGATTATGTCAAGGAAAAACAACAAATCATTGACATTATCAGAGACAGGCTCAAGATAGCCCAGAGTCGGCAAAAGAGTTACGCTGATCAGAAGAGAAGAACATGGGAGCCACAAGTTGGAGACATGGTTTATCTTAGGGTAAGCCCGATGAAAGGACTCCGAGGTTTGGAGTAAAGGGAAACTCGAGTCCTAGATATATAGGACCTTTCAAGATACTGAGTCAGAATCGAGGTTTAGCCTTTGAGTTGGATCTACCGGGAAGGTTAGCTCAAGTTCATAACGTATTCCATGTGTCACAACTTCGGAAATGTTTGAAGACCCCAGATGAACCAATATCACATGAGGAGCTTGAGTTACAACCAGACCTGACGTACATCGAGAAGCCAGCCAAGATTCTCGAGGAGAGCTGGAAACAACTCAGAAACAAGGCAATCAAGTATTGCAAGATTCAATGGAAGCATCATCCCGAGAGGGAAGCCACCTGGGAAAAAGAGGAAGACCTGAGGAAAACATACCCCGAGCTGTTCAGGTATTACAACCACAACTTCGGGACGAAGTTTTCTTTAAGGGGGAAAGGCTGTAATGTCCCAGGTTTAGAGACGATCGAGGGGTAGATTTTAGAAAGGGATGTGCATTGCATAGTAAATTACGGGAAATTTTGCGCTTTTAAACAAAAACTGCATCGAAGGGGGACAAGTTTCTCTCTCGACACCTTACAGGGTTAGGGTTTCGAGAGTGCGACAAACTTGCTTCTCACTTCACTAGTTAGGGTTTTGAGAAGAGAGAGGAGAGTTTGCTTGATTGAATTCCAAATGATATGACATGGTTGAATTCAAACCAAGGTTGAATTTGAATTTCAAATTTAAACATCATATGAATATCTCATAATTCAAAATTGAGGTAATTCATTAAACAAATATTAATAATCAAGAATATAAACATTACATTTATTTAGTAAAGCTCATTAAGAAAACTTTGAGCTTTATTAATAATCACACAAGATACATTGTCTTTACAACATCCAGAATTGAAATATCAAAATATTACAACACATTACATGAATTGAATAAATAGAAAATAGAAAATGAAAATTACAAAGATACTGTAAATGGCTAAACTAAATAAGAAAATCTTCATGATTTTCTTGTACATCACTTGATTGAACTTCTTGATCATTTCCTTAAACCTGCATAGGAAGACAACAAAGACAAGAAAATAGGGATTATGCCAAGTGGTAACACCACTTGGCAGGTTAGCAAATATGAACAAATTGAGAGGATAACTCAAACACTGCCGGGTGTCAAGCCAAAGGACCAAGTCCCAACCTCGTGAAGCACACAGGCAGCTCACGAGGATAGCTGCATGTGGCACAACACATACACAAGACATCGGTGAGTCACCAAAGTGACCAGACCCAAGCTGTCGACCGGGGAGAGCTTAGCAAAGCACCATATATAACCTTTTCGGTGCTCAAACCCTAGCCATTTGTTCATCCATCGACAGCAGCGGTGGTAAGTTCACCAAGAACGACCAAGAACACCAAGAACAGATGAACAGCTAGAGCTGTTCCATCTATTCCCAATCACCAGAAAATAAACCAAGCTTCACAAGCTCACCAGGAGGAGCAGGGCAAGCAACTCAACCATCAGATCAACACTGAAGAAAAACCTCTACACCAACATCAAAATCTAGGAGCTGGAGTGAGGTATACAACTCAACATGAACAAACCAGATGGTTTTGTTCATAAATAAGCATATGCATCAAACACACAGAAGCAAAAGGGTGTGAGTACCCTGTTTGTGTCATCATCTGGCTACTAAGCCATATGGTGCAAGTAAGAGTAGAGAGGCCACCTTTGGTTAAGCATCTAAAGGGAACAACAACTATGACACTTATGCATAATCGAAGAAATCCACAGAGATGAAGACACGACTAGCACGCCACATACTCAACACCTATAGCTATTGATTCCATCAGACTGATAGACAATATGTGTCTATTTAAGTTTGTCAACAGCAAAGAGCCACTGGGAGTCCAAATCTGGATCAACCAGTAAGCATCTAGTAATCACAGCAAGCCAACAAGATGTAGGAGCTTCCTGAACAGTCAAGAATGGCTGTTGAGGTAACCTCTACCACTTAAGCAACCAAACCATCAAACCAGCACATATATCATTACCCAGAAGGGTTCAAATGAAGCTAGGGTCCCCAATATGTGATTGGCATCCCTCTAGCTTAACTAATTCATTCATATGATCATCAACTGTGACGAGTTCACATCATTTATCTACTTAATGAATCAAAGCTACACAGATAAATGAAACAGAGAAGTAAGCTATGCACCAGGCCATGCAGATGATCCAGTGGATCATTGCAGATAGTAGCAGGGGCTTGAGCAAACACCAAGGAGTACAACACAAGCCACTGTGTTACACTGACATCAGGAGAGCATCAGCTAGACACAAGAAAGAAACAGCAGTCATTCACCAAGCAACTGATGATCATAAGATCATCAGGACTTGATCAAGCATGCTAGAACCAAGCCTAGCATCAACACTTTAACCATATAAATTAAATGGCCACAGAACAGGAATAATGGCATAGCAGACAATCAAAAATATGACAAATTATTGTATGCAGTAACTTATCATCAAGAGAGGGTACTGTCTAGACCAAAAGCATGCTCAAGGGAGCATGTCCATGAATTATAGCACACTGAAGAGCACCCAGGTGCACTGGCTCTTGCAAATTTGCAAGAGTTGCACACTGCAATCAAGCCAGAGTAGTATATATGAACACATTTGATGTCGTGCAAGCATAGAACCAAGAGCGAGAGGCACGAGGGAAGAACTCTAGCAAGTAAAGCAAGCTTTCACGGGCATATAGCTTAGCAATCTTGCGCAAAGAGCACACGCATAGCGCAGCAGCATAGCATAACAGAGCGAGCAAACATGGCACTGCAGAAGAACACAGCAGTGCTTGCGTAGGCAAGCACACCACAGCAGCAGGTCTAGAGGTGGAAGAAGGTCAGGCACAGGAGGGGAGCAGGAAAGGAGGCGCACTTACCCGGAGTCGAGGAGAGCAGCGCAGCCATGGCGGCCACGGCGGCACGCGTCGGGCGAACGACGGCGCCAGGCCATGGCCAAGCCAGGCTGTCGTCGGGCGCAGGGACCCCAAAGCACCACGGCGGGGCACGCGGCCACGCCAAGGCGTCGAGCTCGTCGGCAACGACGAGAGCGCGACGGTCGCCCGCGGCCATGTCACCGGTGCGTTGAGGAAGAACGGCGGCGGCGGGGAAGAGCAGATCGACGCGGATCAATCGAAGCGCCGTCGAACGGCGGTTCGATTGATACCCATCTCACCGCCGGCGGTGGCCGGAGTAGGCCGGATTAATTCGGCGACGGCGGCGGCGACCACGGGTCGCCAGAGCACGGGAGAGGATTAGGGTTAGTCGAGCGGCGCGTGGCGAGGGAGTGAGCGACCGCTCGGGTCGGTTGGACCCGAGCAGGTCTAACCCAACCTTTGGGCTCCACCGACAAGTGGGCCCAGGGGCAAATTTGGTATTTCACAAATTCTATAAATACTAAAACTTTAAAAATTCATACTAAATGTTTAAAAGCTCCACAAAAATAATTAAAAATATGAAAACCACTCAGTATAAAAATCTCTATCATAATAAAATATGAAATAGAATTTTTGGAGTTAAACAAGAATAAGTTCAAATTTGATGATTTAAATAATCATTTAAATCACATATATTATTTTCAATAATGAAAATAAGTCCATTAATGCATTTGGACTCCAAAAACACCTTGACAACATTTCAAGGTTGTATTTTACTTTAAATCAAGTATCCCCAAATCATTCTTAGTATTAACCTCTTACATGAAATATTAACGACATCGGAAGGGGGGAACAAACCCTAAAAATGGAATCATGCATACCTGCTTCTTTAACCATTGCCCTTATCGGACAATGATGCTATTTTTCAGAACAAGAGGACAAGGGTCAGTCCATACCTTCCAACTGCAGAACTTTGCAGTGTTCAGGCAAGTTCATCACTTGCTCATGTCATTTGAGTATTTTTATCAAATTACTTGCAAAGTATTATGGTTATCACTATTGCACAAAAATCAAAACCACTACTTTCATAACTACGAATATGACTATGTGGTGGGCAATGGAACCATGGATTGTGTTGATATGGTGGAGGTTCCATTGCACGGGCTTATATCCATCTAGGATTAAATAACAAATGTCGCCAGTGATTCTTGTGCCGTAATATCCGTGTTAACCATAAGATCCGGAGTGGGACGGAGTAGTCAAAAGTGTTTCCACCTCTCGTTCATCAACGGATGCGCTTTACCGTAGACACTTGTATCTGTCAGGGCAAGCGGTGGGCTGGGGAAGCCTAAAGTCCCCACGGCATAGTCCGTAGACACTTGTAGCTGGCAGGGCAAGCGGTGGGCTGGGGAAGCCTAAAGTCCCCACGGTATTGCGGTCTATGATGGGTTGCGGCTACGGCGAAGGAGTTTGGTTAACGAGTCCCAAACTGTTGTCGTGGTCGGGGTCCATCCTTAAGTGGTATAAGAGGACCGACGAGGACCCAGGGTCGGGGTATGCAACAAAGGGTGGGTGTTCGAGGTAGCGGAGGAACATGATTGGCTAGACCTTATACCGGGCCTCACACCTAAGGAAGTGTGGACGGGAAAGCTGCCCGGTTGGCACCAAGGTTAAGATCTCTTATGGGTAAAGCAACACACCTCTGCAGAGTGTAAAGAACTGTGACTGTCACTCCTCGTTCGGGATTGAGGAGCTGACGCGGCCGGAAAGGAGCTCCATGAAGTTCTAGTAAACCGGTGAAGGCTGACGGACATAGCTCTTTGAAATAAAAGCAATCTCTTGAAGAAATGTTTATCAAAATTTGCATTGGTATTAGACTTTCTGGTTTAATATCGTAGCTAGTGCATAAAACACCTCTTATCTATAATGAACTTGTTGAGTACGCTCGTACTCATACCACTCTTAAACCCCATGCTTAGATTGTCTGAACCGTCTGGAGGAGGAGGACTACGACAGCAATGATGGAGCCGAGATCATCGGCTACGAGGAACCAGACCTCTCAGGAGGTGTTGAAGGCGTAGACTACATCATAGTCTACGGATCCGGGGAGGCTTCCGGAGGAGAACAAGCCTAAGGATATCAGGAGGAGTAGTAGTAGCCGAGCAGCGCGAACTCTTACTATTTAGCTGCTCGTTTAAATAAATGTTTAGTTTTATGAGACAATGGTATTGTAAGTTAAGTTGGGTTCGCCTCGAACCCAGGAGTTATCCTCTCAGAACCCAAGAGGAGCTCCGAGACGACTTGTGTATGATGATTGTAATAATATGTGAATGAGTTATGGACCCTGCTATGTTCTGTTGTACTACTCTGAGGGATGTAATATTTGCGGAATGGTACTTCGCGAATGTTATATCAACGACTGGCATACTACAACATGCAGTGGTATGCAGGGTCACCACACTAAACTAGTTCAATCATAATCACCTCTAATTTGCATAACCATTCATCGATTCGAGATTAGGTCTAAATGAAAAAGATGCGCCTCGACGTTGTGATTCCATTCTCGTGATCGGTTCGTCGTTTCGTCGAGTGTTTCAAACTCGGTTTCGTGTTTCTTTTTAGCCCTTTTTGGACGAAACTTGTCAACTTTTCGCACACGGTCGATTGTTTCAAGTTTTCTTCGCGGAGTAGCTTCACCTCACCATTTCGCACTACTTTCGTGTTCAAAGTTTTCAGTTTCAACCTTCGTAACGAGTAGATCCAAAACTTCGTACAACACACTATGAAGACGTAGATGGGCTCATATACAAATGCCAAAATGAAAAACTATGAACACAAAAGTCGTGCGCGATGGTGAGATGAAGCTACTCCGCGAAGGAATTTTGAAACGTGCGAACATATGCAAAAAAAAAGCTTCAAAGGGGACACGAAAAAGCCATTCAATACTCGACGAAACCAAAAACCATTCATGGCAATTGATTCTTAACATCAATACAAATCTTTTTCGTGTACAACATGTTTCAAACGCAACCACCATTTTGTAGATGGGGGATGATCAAAACGTTTAAAAAAATAGATTAGTGACAAGGTTAGGTATACACCATGAAGGGTCCACTTCCGCGCTCGTCGGAGCTGGCCTGTTGGAAACAGTCGAATTGAGCATTCTTCTTGAGCCATGTTTTGCGTGCATCTCGGCTGCTTTGAGAACCATGATATGAAGTGATATTTTTTCCGTTGTAGCCTACCAAACGTCTGTTTTTTTGGCCCAGATAATGCGAGAAAGTCTTTCACGAGCAACCAATCATGCCTATGATGCCTTGTAATTTTAAATTTAGATCTAGGAATAATTTCAAGGATGATGTTATGCAAGTATTTGTTTAAAAAAGGATATAAGTCTGATTGACTAGTAAGAAAGGCGGAAAAAGGGAAGAATAAACCTGAAGATATGGTGTCTAATCTAACTAGCCCTTTAGAAGAGGAGGAATTCTCAAGTTGGTGCCCGCCACAGTTGCAGAGCTAGGATTTTTGTAAGGGGTATGTAAAGAGCCAAAGACACAAAATTTGTTTTTTAAGCGGAAATAAGTTATAGAAGTTCCCAATAACAAGAGCAAAACTATAAATTGTTAATGGGACTGACAACATCACGAATATTTAAAATTAAAGAAAAAGTTCTAGGATTGCTAATATTTTCAGTTGATTTTGGGTTTGAATATCAATAGATATTGGCGTTGACGTTGAGGTGAAGATGTGGTATGGGTTAGCAACAACCCCAATTAAATTATTTGGACCTACCTGTTATAAGCGGGATTAGGGATACTTTCAGCAAGAAATATATTGAAGAGTTAGCAAAAAAAAATAAGCTTTTTTTTGTAGGCAGAAGACATGGATACCTGCAGAATAGCAATCATTTGTCAAACATACTTGTGCCACTGGTTATGATGCAAAAGCCATTAAAGTTATTATATTGCTTAAAACAGTGAAGTGTCAGCTTAATCACCGCAGAACTTCACTAAACCTCAAACGTGGAATCAAACAGGCAATACAATTAGAAAAAAATACAGCATATTAATTTGTACTGTGGCACCTTCAACTTCTATTGCTAACATGTACTCCCTCCGTTCTTTTTTAATTGACTCGGATTTAGTACAAGTTTGTACTAAATTTGAGTCAATTAAAAAGGAACGGAGGGAGTAGTACTCAAGGTTTTTGCTACATCTGATGAGTCACCGTCAAAACATCAGTGGTTCCAATGCTCAATTTAACTGCTTATCAGATATTTCAACAAACTTATTTGATTCATGGGAAAACGAGGGGTCCATGGAGTTCAAAGTAGAAATAACTGGAGTATGTTCTAGGTTCTATTACCTCTGTCCTCTTTTAATTGACGTCCCTATGTACCTCGCTTCCTGCATGACACAACTCCCCGCGTGGATTAAAAAGGAACTGAGGGAGTAGCTCGTAGGCGCATGCTTCGTGGATATTATGCGAGCGTGGGCCAAGGCGCGATGTCTTCGTTCAAAGTCCGGCCCAAAAGCCCAATAATCGAGAGTTCAATTCAGAGCAGAACGTCGACTGATCCCAGCCGTCCACGTGTCCAACTCGGCTAGGGTTTGCGTTTTCCAGCAACCGAGCCCTATAAGTACGAGGCGGCAGCCCTCGCAGCCATCCATCTACTGAGATCGAGATCTTCCACACACCGCCGCCGCAGCAAACCGGAGAGCGAGACCTACTGAGCGCACCGCACCGCCGCCGAGATGAGGGCCAAGGTTTGTTTGTACCTTGCCCGCGCTCTCTCGTCTACTGCTGTAGTTACATGATTCTCTGCTGTTGTATGTGTGCTCGAGTTCGTCAATTTCTTTGCGATTCCTCGCGGCATGCTTGTGTTTGCGGTTCTCTGTGATGATCAACACTGATTAGATGTCCGATATAATCCATTCCATTCAACCGTGGGGACAAAACGAGGCATTTGTCTGAGAGAACTGCTTATATTCTGATTCCATTTGCTGATTCTGTTGTCTTAGTTACTGTGATATTAGTGTTATGTCTAGTTATGTGATATTAGATGTAGTTATCTGTGTGTCTGTCGTTTTCCCTCTGCTTTCGTTGTTTGCGGTTCTCTGTGATGATCAACACTGATTAGATGTCCGATACAATCCATTCCATTCAACCATGGGGACAATACGAGGCATTTGTCTGAGAGAACTGCATCTATTTTTGTGTCGATTTTCTTACTGTGATATGGTAGGTAAGTGTATGTAACTTTTATTTCTCAAGCTGGTCTTTCTTTTGGTCTCCCTTCTTCAATTGTTCTCGGTGATGATGAAAATAGATGACGAGTCTGAAGAAATCCATTCAATCAAACCATGTGGACAAACGAGGCATTTGTCTGAGAGAACTCTATTTCTGTATCTTCTGCTTGCTTTTTCTTAGTAGTTTGTTTATTTGTAGTTCTGTTTCTTTGGCATGATGAGGAATACAATGGCGTCTGATCTATTTGATGATAAAATCCTCCTACTCATTCTGAATGTCAAATCACCTGCCTTTATCCTTTTGTATAAAGATTTACATTTATTAGTTTTCTCCTTGGTATTCTTAGTGCTAGAGCTATACAAAAAACATATTTGTGTTCTTGTTCAATCAAAATTCGTAGTTTGGAACATGATGAAGAACAATTGGTCCGTGTTTCTGATTATCTCGTGATGATATCCAATGAAACACTCAATGCTTCTGATTCTAGTAGTATCTAGTCAAATCTATTTTGGCTCTGTTTTGACTTACTGTTCTCTGTTTTCGTAAAGCTTCACCTCTGTGTACTGATGGTATGTATGTTGACTACAATTTGCAGTGGAAGAAGAAGAGAATGAGGAGGCTCAAGAGGAAGCGCCGAAAGATGAGGCAGCGATCCAAGTAGGCTGCTTCGAGAAGAGGAAGCATCTTCTAACATCTGGCAGCTAGACGTTGAGGGATGATGGCATCGTGGTCTAATGATTCCTGATCTGTTCTGTAGTTTATGGTTGTGGAATATGTTTACCTGTGTTTGTTTCAAATATAAGACTAAGTTATTGTAATGTGAGGATTTTATATGTTTCTGTTTCTTGATCGTATGCACTTGGAGCTTGTTCTGTTTATTTTGCCATGTTCTTGTTTGATGCCCAGCTACTGCTATCTTCGATCTGAATTGATAGTGATTGTGGTTTCTTGTGTGAGCAAACTTGTGTTTCGGTTTATTGATCAATTAGAATTACGTTGCCATGTTAGTTTGGTTAGTCTTTGACCCGAGGTGGACGTCAACTCTGGCTTGGATTGAAATATAATTGTTTGAAAAAAAGATGAAAAGGGCGCATCATCGCACATCTTTTGCGATCGTCTCACTTCCTTTTGTTCGAAGCTGAATTAAACCACATTCCACCGCAGGGCAGGTTAAACATACATCACTTCTCATTCGCTTCGTCGCACATCTTTTGGGATCGTCTCACTCTTTTGTTAGAAGCTGAATTAAACCACATTCCAACGCAGGGCAGGTTAAACATACATCACTTCTCATTCGCTTCGTCGCATATAACTTTTTGATCGGCAATTTCATATTAGCGCTCCTACATTCATCGTATACCTATAATCTGGGATTGTTGAAAAATATCAAATCCCGGCTTTGCCATAAAAACGAAATGTCCATGTGCATCCTCATCCCCTGCTAGCCAAACGTACTCTCAATTTCAGGGAAAAAAGGTGGGGTTCATTGCTTCCACACCCACCTTCACGTACCCATGCTACTTAATCCATACGATGACCCATATATACATCTCCCAGGGATTCACCCGACAACCTCGATCTCAGCATATAGGTAGTCCAATGTAGCATTCAGTTTGGTGAATGACAATACATGCTAAAGAAAAAAGACGATGAGTTACATAAGGCAAAAACAACGCGGATGTTCTGATGGTTTATGTATGCAAAAAAACATGGTGATTGAATTCTAAGAATAGAGGGTATCGGGTGGGAATCTATTAGCCACAAGAAATTTGTAAGTTGTTTGTCTGCACAACATTGAGCCTACATAGTTTTACCTCGTTGCCAGACTTTTACGCTAGTAGCTAAGCGTATGGTTTCTCCTAACATTTTCTTCATGGGTCTCCGGCTCATGCGCCTTATTGTTATCAAGTGCAACTTCGATGCACCTCCAAACTAATTTGAAGACATCGACCATGGAACCAACATGTGAATATACGACTTGCATGCACTAATCTTCTATCTAGAACCTTCTAGAAATCTGGAATAAACAGTTAACATTGTGTGATGGCAAATCTGAACTGAAATATGGAGGAAACATGCATAAAACCTCTTTATGCAGTACGACTCACAAGTAAGTGAGTACATAAGCTTCACATTCCTCCTCTTTTGTCATCATGCTCCTCCTCCTTGTTTCACCCTAGTCGGTAATCTATGCAAGGATGAAGATAGTCAATGTTCGATGCAATATAAACAAATGAAGGATTCATCTTTTATTAAATCTAGCTTGTAGCTTTTCAAATGTAATTAAGCAGTTTTAACTAAACGTTGTGGAATATGTTTTCCTGTGTTTCTTCCAAATATAAGACTTTATGTTATTGTAATGTGAGGATTATATATGTTTCTGTTTCTTCATCTTATGCACTTCTAGCTTGCTCTGTTTATGTTGCCATGTTCATTGTTTGATGTCCAACTACTGCTATCTTCGATCAGAATTGATCTAGTGTTTGCCTTTTCTGGTGTGAGTGAGCTTGCTCTGTTTACGATGCCATGTTATTTGGTTAGTCTTCTACCCGTGGTGGACAACTCTGGTTTGTATTGAAATATAATTGTTGGGGAAAGATTTAAGGGCGCATCCTCTACGTCTTTTGCTATCGTCTTACTATCTTCTTTTGTTCGAAGCATCATGCAGCTGAAACATCATTCCAACACAGGGCAGATCAAACATATATCACTTTCCATTGGCTTCATCGCATATAACTCGTCCATTTTGATCGGCCTATTTCATATTAGTGCCTGGGATTGCCGAAAAATATCAAATCCAGGCTTGAAAACGAAAGGTCCATGTGCGGCCTCATCCCCGGCTACTGCCGGATTGGTGGCCTTGTGCGCCAAAGCTTATCTTGTACTGCACGTGCTCTCGATTTCATGGGAAAAAGGCGGGGTTCATTTCCTCCACACCCACCTTCATGTACCCATGCTACTTAATCGATACCTTCATGTACCCATATATACATCTCTTAGGGATTCACCAGACAACCTCGATCTCAGCAAATAGGTAGTCCAATGTAGCATTCAGTTTGGTGAATGATAATATACATGCTAAAGAAAAAAGACGATGAGTTGGCAAAAACAACATGGATTTTCTGATGGTTTCTGTATCAAAAAAAACATGGTGATTGAATTCTAAGAATAGAGGGTATCGGGAGGGAATCTCTTAGCCACAAGAAATTTGTAAGTTGTTCGTCTGCACAAGAATGAGCCTACATAGTTTTACCACGTTGGCAGACTTTTACGCTAGTAGCTAAGCGTATGGCTTCTCCTAACATTTTCTTCATGGGTCTCCGGCTCATGTCCCTTATTGTTATCAAGTGCAATTTCGATGCACCTCCAAACTAATTTGAAGACATCGACCATGGAACCAACATGTGAATATACAACTTGCATGCACTAATCTTCTATCTAGAACCTTCTAGAAATCTGGAATAAACAGTTAACATTGTGTGATGGCAAATCTGAACTGAAATATGGAGGAAACATGCATAAAACCTCTTTATGCAGTACGACTCACAAGTAAGTGAGTACATAAGCTTCACATTCCTCCTCTTTTGTCATCATGCTCCTCCTCCTTGTTTCACCCTAGTCGATAATATATGCAAGGATGAAGATAGTCAATGTTCGATGCAATACAAACAAATGAAGGATTCGTCTTTGATTAAATCTAGCTTGTAGCTTTTCAAATGTAATTAAGCAGTTTTAACTAAATGTGATCTGAAAAAAATGTTCATATTATGTATTCTCATTGTATTGATCAGTCAACAAGATTTTTTTTTGTTACACTTCTTGTTTTAAAGAATTATAGCATTCCTTTCACTATTCAAAGTAAACCCTTTGCAAAGAAGGTATAACAGAGCACCAAAGATCTTGGCATGATAAACATGTTGTATTGCCGTAAATATAGTTTTTTTTACAAAATACCTGAATAAGAAGAATTATTTACTATCTAAATTAAATGTCATTTAAGACTGCTCATAGTGGGAGTAACTTAGCTAGTAACATCACACACTCTAAGGTATTATGGTGACATGGCATAACAATAAATGAATGAAGAGAGAGAGGTGGTAACTAGTTATGTTACCATAACATCACACACCCCAAGACAAAATGAGTCTACAAATTAATAAATGAAACTTTGCATGATACCACCTCTAAGTTACTTTCCACTATGAAGGTAATAACATGGACTAGTAACTTACTCCCTCCGTTCTCTTTTAGTCTACATTTTAGAAAATATCAGATAAATTAGTAGTGCATTTATTAGTACTACTTAAATTGTTAAATATCCAATCCAAGCTACATTGGAAATACTGTCATCCAATAGATAAAGGAGGAACACTTCCTTTTTCGTATTCTTGTTGACTAAAAGTTAGAATGTAGAGTATTTCAAAATAAATTTTAGACATAGAATAAGGAGTATATATGCATGGCACTCCCCACTATGAGTAGCCTAAAACACGGATGTCCCAAGGTGGAATCAGACGACCAATAAAATGGAGGGCGAGCGTGGGAGTTGGTTGAGAACTTTACTAGTATTCACTCTATATAGCGATCTAGGATCCGGACCATTGTATTCAACAAAGTCTAGCTAGTTCCATCTACCAGGCACAAAAGGAGTATCTCTTAAAGCAAAGGGATTTTATCTAGTTACTGCTATAAATATTTTTTATGGTTATATATAGATAGATAGTTGTTGTAGTGGCTTTGCACTCGAATATTAGAATGATAAATTGACTCGAGATAGCTTAGTTGCAACACCCACCCAAGATAATCTTGGGTTCGTGGAAACGTAACAGTGTGGCATGCTAGGCCTGAACGTATTTTCTTCTGTTGAGCATGAGAGACCTCAGGATACTAATCTCTACCTATAAGGCTACATATAGAAGTTCCGCAAGCTCCTTTTGGCCTTTGCACAAGAGCGTAGAGTCCTACAATCCACCTCACCCATCTGCCTAAGAACGCTTCGGAGCAGTTATCAGCTCCTCTTCAGAGCAACCACGTCAGGAGTGTCGTCGCGGTCGTGCACATCGGGGCTGTCGTGGACTCCTTCATTTGGAAGTGGCTTTCTCTTGAAGCAAATGAAAACGAACTTGCTGGCTCGGACTCTCCGGCATGAAAGGAACACACCCCTCGTTCAGTGGGAAGTCATGAAAATGAAAATGAAGTAGTTAATGGGAGGGCTACTGTTATCCTTTTTCTTGTATGTGTTCCTAAAACAAGTAAATGTTTTGAGGTCTCAAAAAAGGGTGTTTTCCGTAATCACGAGACCTTGCCAGGGAGACGACTCCATCCTCGATGAGTGGCACTCGTGCTTGACTTGTAGACATAGGCTAAGGCGAGGCGAACAGTAGCCCAACTCGAGGTGGGCGTTGTCATGACCTAAGCTGTTCGATAACGTGTGTCATGTGATTTGTGTTTTCCGCTCAAGCTCAATATAAAACACGGAGATCTCCTATGGGTACTCAAAAAAGGAGTATTGCCGCAGGTAATGTGCTATAAGATTTATTTTATATTTCTCATGAGATACACACATTAGTATCGGCCGCGCATAATCTATTTCGCACGAAAAAGGTTCATTTATTCATGGTTGTTTTATTTTTTGAAATCACCCTTTGTATGCCAAAATTTCACAAGCAGAAGTCCCAATTGTTTCCACAAATTTTCATTTGAAAGAGTATCCAGCTTGGGTTTCTCATCCTCTGGTGGCACGATGGACTAGAACCAGATCTGTGTTGCCCTTCTGGCGGCGTCTAGAACCGACCTTTCTTGATCATTACTCTAATGATTCCCCTACCCGTCATCTGTTGTTGCAACATGGCTTCCAGGGAAGAACCCCCGAAACGCTCCCCTCACGTCGCCCCCTCTAGGCAACTGAGGGGGCAAAACTCTAAAGCGTCGCCACCCCGACCACCCCTTCTCCTCCTCCCCTCCTCGTCTCCCTTAGAGGTGACACTGGTCGAAGGTCGTGCCGCCGACAAAGGGGGTGGCGGGGATTTTACCATTGGCCCATGGTCCTCGGCTCCGTGTCACGACAATTTGGAGGCTGGTCGCTGTGCAGTGGCCACGACGTTGTCGACGCCCATGGCGCTAGTTCCCTCCTCTGAGGTTTCGTTGAGGTCCCCCCCCACCCAACCCCCATGCCCTGGGTGAAAATCCTAGCCCCTTCTTGGGCAGTGGTGGCGTCACGACATCGTTCCCCTTCTTGAAAGCATCGTATGGGGCTACCGGGGTGGTTGGCAAGTTTCATTTGTTGTCTATGGTTGTTCTTGGCAATGCTTCTTTCGCGGCATCGAGCCAGGTCTGGAGGTTGCTCTGTAAGCTTTGGTCTGGTGGTGGCTGCTGCTCTTTGTTTGCCGGTCTTCCTATTGCGTCTTCGCTCATCAGCTTGTTGTCCTCTGGGCGGTGATGTGGGCTGGCGGTAGCCGTGGCGTGGTATCTGGTGCGACAGTTGGTCTTGGTCTCTTCTATGAACTTTGTGTCGACTCATGGTATCTGATACGTCTCAAACGTATCTATAATTTCTTATGTTCCATGCTTGTTTTATGACATTACCTACATGTTTTGTTCACACTTTATATCGTTTTGATGCATTTTCCGGAACTAACCTATTGACGAGATGCCGAAGTGCCAGTTCCTGTTTTCTGCTGTTTTTGGTTTCAGAAATCCTAGTATGGAAATATTCTCGGAATTGGACGAAATCAACGCCCAGCATCTTAGAATTCCACGAAGCTTCCAGAACACCCGAGAGCCACTAGAGGAGAGCCACAGGGGGCCCACACATGGGGCTGGCGCGGCCAAGGCTGGGCCCGCGCTGCCCTATTGTGTGGCGGCTCCGTACCCCCTCCGACTACGCCTCTTCGCCTATTTAAAGGTCCCTGACCTAAAACATCGAGACGGAAAAGCCACGGTACGAGAAACCTTCCAGAGCCGCCGCCATCGCGAAGCCAAGATCCGGGGGATAGGAGTCTCTGTTCCGGCACGCTGCCGGGACGGGGAAGTGCCCCCGGAAGGCTTCTCCATCGACACCACCGCCATCTTCATCAACGCTGCTGTCTCCCATGAGGAGGGAGTAGTTCATCCTCGAGGCTAAGGGCTGTACCGGTAGCTATGTGGTTAATCTCTCTCCTATGTACTTCAGTACAATGATCTCATGAGCTGCCTTACATGATTGAGATTCATATGAGCTTTGTATCACTATTAGTCTATGTGCTACTCTTGTGATGTTATTAAAGTAGTCTATTCCTCCTTCACGGTGTAATGGTGACAGTGTGTGCATCGTGTAGTACTTGGCGTAGGTTATGATCATAATCTCTTGTAGGTTATGGAGTTAATTATTACTATGATAGTATTGATGTGATTCATTCCCCCTTCATAGTGTAAAGGTGACAGTGTGTATGCTATGTTAGTACTCGGTTTAAATTGCAAAGATCTATTATGCTCTAAAGGTTACTTAAATATGAATGCCGAATGTTGTGGCGCTTGTTAACTCCGGCTTGAGGGAGCTCTTGTAGCCCTACACAACGAATGGTGTTCATTATCAAACAAGAGTATATGTAGCACAAAGGAAGAGAACTTATTTATTTATGTGATCAATGTTGAGAGTGTCTACTAGTGAAAGTATGATCCCTAGGCCTTGTTTCCAAATACTGCAATCATCGCTTGTTTACTGTTTTACTGCATCTTTACTTCCTGCAATATTACTACCATCAACTGCACGCCAACAAGCACTTTTCTGGCGTCGTTACTACTGCTCATATTCATTCATACCACTTGTATTTCACTATCTCTTCGCTGAACTAGTGCACCTATAAACCTGACAAGTGTATTAGGTATGTTGGGGACACAAGAGACTTCTTGTATCGTGATTGCAGGGTTGCTTGAGAGGGATATCTTTGACCTCTTCCTCCCTGAGTTCGATAAACCTTGGGTGATCCACTTAAGGGAAACTTGCTGCTGTTCTACAAACCTCTGCTCTTGGAGGCCCAACACTGTCTACAAGAATAGAAGCACCCGTAGACATCAAGCACTTTTCTGGCGCCGTTGCCGGGGAGGAAAGGTAAAAGGCACTCATACTCCGGTTCCAGGTAACTAAGTACTTTTCTGTTGCCGTTGTGTGTGTGCTCAAAGCTATTTCCTTTAGATCCCGCAATTGCATCTTTTTGTTTCTTGTTAAACACTAGTAAGGCATAATGGAAAACATCTGTGAGCTTTTTAAACTATTTCCTGAGTCAAGACATGAATGGTTTAATGCGAAAATTAAAAAACCTATGGAACCTTATTTGCATGCTGGTAGCAATGATATTAGTATGAACGCTTTGAACACCATTGTTGATAATGATATAGAAAGTTCTAAGCTTGGGGAGGTCGGTTTTGATGAAAATGATCTCTTTAGCCCTCCGGGTATTGAGGAGAAAGTTTATGTTGATTATGATATGCCTCCCATATATGATGATTATAATGATAGTGGTCTTCTGGTGCCGCTTACTATGGAGGATAAAGTTTATTATGATGATACTATACCTCCTATATTTGATGATGAGAATAATAATGATAGCTACTTTGTTGAATTTGCTCCCACTACAACTAATAAAATTGATTATGCTTATGTTGGGAGTAGTAATAATTTTATGCATGAGACTCATGATAAGAATGCTTTATGTGATAGTTATATTGTTGAATTTGTTCATGATGCTACTGAAAGTTATTATGAGAGAGGAGAATATGGTTGTAGAAATTTTCATGTTACTAAAACACCTCTCTATATGCTGAAATTTTTGAAGTTACACTGGTTTTATCCTCCTATGCTTGTTGCATTATGCTTCATGAATTTGTTTATTTACAAGATTCCTTTTCATAGGAAGTGGGTTAGGCTTAAATTTGTTTTGAATTTGCTTCTTGATGCTCTCTTTTGCTTCAACTCTTATTTCTTGCGCGAGCATCATTAAAATTGCTGAGCCCATCTTAATGGCTATAAAGAAAGCACTTCTTGGGGGATAACCCATGTGTTTATTTTACTACAGTACTTTTATTTTATATTTGAGTCTTGGAAGTTGTTTACTACTGTAGCAACCTCTCCTTATCTTTATTTTATTGCATTGTTGTGCCAAGTAAAGTCCTTGATAGTAATGTTGATACTAGATTTGGATTACTGCGCAGAAACAGATTTCTGTCTGTCACGAATTTGGGCAGGGTTCTCTGTAGGTAACTCAGAAAAATCTGCCAATTTACGTGCGTGATCCTCAGATATGTACGCAACTTTCATTCAATTTGGGCATTTTCATCTGAGCAAGTCTGGTGTCTCTAAAAAATTCGTCTTTACGGACTGTTCTGTTTTGACAGATTCTGCCTTTTATTTCGCATTGCCTGTTTTGCTGTGTTGGATGGATTTCTTTGTTCCATTGACTTCCAGTAGCTTTGTGCAATGTCCAGAAGTGTTAAGAATGATTGTGTCACCTCTGAACATGTGAATTTTTGATTATGCACTAACCCTCTAATGAGTTGTTTCGAGTTTGGTGTGGAGGAAGTTTTCAAGGGTCAAGAGAGGAGGATGATATATGATTAAGAAGAGTGAAAAGTCTAAGCTTGGGGATGCCCCCGCGGTTCATCCCTGCATATTTCAAGAAGACTCAAGCATCTAAGCTTGGGGATGCCCAAGGCATCCCCTTCTTCATCGACAACTTATCAGGTTTCTTCTCTTGAAACTATATTTTTATTCGGTCACATCTTATGTACTTTACTTGGAGCGTCTGTTTGTTTTTGTTTTGTTTGAATAAATTCATGCTTGTGTGGGAGAGAGACACGCTCCGCTGTTGCGTATGAACACATGTGTTCTTAGCTTTATTCTTAATGTTCATGGTGAAGGTTGAAACTGCTTCGTTCATTGTTATATGGTTGGAAATAGAAAATGATGCACGTGGTAATTGGTATAATGTCTTGAATAATTTGATACTTGGCAATTGTTGTGCTCATATAGATCATGTTTAAGCTCTTGCATCATGTACTTTGCACCCATTAATGAAGAACTACATAGAGCTTGTTAAAATTTGGTTTGCATGATTAGTTTCTCTAGAGTCTAGATATTTTCTGGTTAAGGTGTTTGAACAACAAGGAAGACGATGTAAAGTCTTATAATGCTTACAATATGTTCATATGTGAGTCTTGCTGCACCGTTTTATACTTGAGTTTGCTTCAAACAACCTTGCTAGCCTAGCCTTGTATTGAGAGGAATTCTTCTCGTGCATCCAAATCCTTGAGCCAAAAACTATGCCATTTGTGTCCACCATACCTACCTACTACATGGTATTTCTCTGCCATTCCAAGCAAATACTTCATGTGTTACCTTTAAACAATTCAAAAGCTATTATCTCTTATTTGTGTCAATGTTTTATAGCTCATGAGGAAGTTTGTGGTGTTTTATCTTTCGATCTTGTCATTTACTTCAGACAGACTTTCACCAATGGACTAGTGGCTTCATCCGCTTATCCAATAACTTTGCAAAAAGAGCTGGCAATGGGGTTCCCAGCCCCAATTAATTAACTTGCATTAATAATTCTCTTCACATGTTTTGCCCTGATCTATCAGTAAACAACTTAATTTTGCAAATAGACACTCCTTCATGGTATGTGATTGTTGGAAGGCACCCGAGGATTCGGTTAGCCATGGCTTGTGAAAGCAAAAGGTTGGGAGGAGTGTCATCCATAAATAAATTAAAAACTAAACTAAAATACATGTGTAAACAAAAGAGAAGAGGGATGATCTACCTTGCTGGTAGATATAACGTCCTTCATGGGAGCCGCTCTTGAAAGTCTGGTTGATAAGGTAGTTAGAGTACCCATTACCATTCGTTGACAACAGCAAACACCTCTCAAAACTTTACTTTTATGCTCTCTATATGATTTCAAAACTTAAAAAACTCTAGCACATGATTTAATCCCTGCTTCCCTCTGCGAAGGGCCTTTCTTTTACTTTATGTTGAGTCAGTTTACCTACTTCTTTCTATCTTAGAAGCAAACACTTGTGTCAACTGTGCATTGATTCTTACATGTTTACCTATTGCACTTGTTATATTGCTTTATGTTGACAATTATCCATGAGATATACATGTTACAAGTTGAAAGCAATTGCTGAAACTTAATCATCCTTTGTGTTGCTTCAATGCCTTTTACTTTGAATCTATTGCTTTATGAGTTAACTCTTATGCAAGTCTTATTGATGCTTGTCTTGAAAGTATTATTCATGAAAAGTCTTTGCTATATGATTCAGTTGTTTAGTCATTATCTTTACTATCACTTCATTCACTTCATATGCTTTACAATAATGTTGATCAAGATTATGTTGGTAGCATGTCACTTAAGAAATTATCATTGTTATCGTTTACCTACTCGAGGGCGAGTAGGAACTAAGCTTGGGGATGCTTGATACGTCTCAAACGTATCTATAATTTCTTATGTTCCATGCTTGTTTTATGACATTACCTACATGTTTTGTTCACACTTTATATCGTTTTGATGCGTTTTTCGGAACTAACCTATTGACGAGATGCCGAAGTGCTAGTTCCTGTTTTCTGCTGTTTTTGGTTTCAGAAATCCTAGTAAGGAAATATTCTCGGAATTGGACGAAATCAACGCCCAGCATCTTAGAATTCCACGAAGCTTCCAGAACACCCGAGAGCCACCAGAGGAGAGCCACAGGGGCCCACACATGGGGCCGGCGTGGCCAGGGCTGGGCCCGCGCCGCCCTATTGTGTGGCGGCTCCGTACCCCCTCCGACTACGCCTCTTCGCCTATTTAAAGGTCCCTGACCTAAAACATCGAGACGGAAAAGCCACGGTACGAGAAACCTTCCAGAGCCGCCGCCATCGCGAAGCCAAGATCTGGGGGACAGGAGTCTCTGTTCCGGCACGCTGCCGGGACGGGGAAGTGCCCCCGGAAGGCTTCTCCATCGACACCACCGCCATCTTCATCAACGCTGCTGTCTCCCATGAGGAGGGAGTAGTTCATCCTCGAGGCTAAGGGCTGTACCGGTAGCTATGTGGTTAATCTCTCTCCTATGTACTTCAATACAATGATCTCATGAGCTGCCTTACATGATTGAGATTCATATGAGCTTTGTATCACTATTAGTCTATGTGCTACTCTTGTGATGTTATTAAAGTAGTCTATTCCAACTTCATGGTGTAATGGTGACAGTGTGTGCATCGTGTAGTACTTGGCGTAGGTTATGATCATAATCTCTTGTAGGTTATGGAGTTAATTATTACTATGATAGTATTGATGTGATTCATTCCCCCTTCATAGTGTAAAGGTGACAGTGTGTATGCTATGTTAGTACTCGGTTTAAATTGCAAAGATCTATTATGCTCTAAAGGTTACTTAAATATGAATGCCGAATGTTGTGGCGCTTGTTAACTCCGGCTTGAGGGAGCTCTTGTAGCCCTACACAACGAATGGTGTTCATTATCAAACAAGAGTATATGTAGCACAAAGGAAGAGAACTTATTTATTTATGTGATCAATGTTGAGAGTGTCCACTAGTGAAAGTATGATCCCTAGGCCTTGTTTCCAAATACTGCTATCATCGCTTGTTTACTGTTTTACTGCATCTTTACTTCCTGCAATATTACTACCATCAACTGCACGCCAGCAAGCACTTTTCTGGCGCCGTTACTACTGCTCATATTCATTCATACCACTTGTATTTCACTATCTCTTCGCTGAACTAGTGCACCTATACACCTGACAAGTGTATTAGGTGTGTTGGGGACACAAGAGACTTCTTGTATCGTGATTGCAGGGTTGCTTGAGAGGGATATCTTTGACCTCTTCCTCCCTGAGTTCGATAAACCTTGGGTGATCCACTTAAGGGAAACTTGCTGCTGTTCTACAAACCTCTGCTCTTGGAGGCCCAACACTGTCTACAAGAATAGAAGCACCCGTAGACATCAGTATCTGGTGCGGCAGCTGGTCTTGCTCTCTTCTATGAACTTTGTGTCGACTCTGCTATGGAGTGTTCTTGGGGGAACCTCTACCTTCCAAAGGTGCGGCGTCCAGCGATTCGAGGCGAGGGGGATGGGATCCCTCTTCGTAGTCAGAGACGGCGAGCTAGTCTTCTTTCATTCATGTGGTAGCGATGCAAGCAGTGTGTCTACGGATGATGCTCCCTACTGCCCATGCTTCTCGTCGTGTCAGCATTCGAGAAGATGATGGCCTCGGCGTCTCAAGAGAAGCTTCTTGTTCTTTATCCTTTGTTTGCTTATTTCTTTGTGCCCTGTAAGCTGTGTATGCTCTGTAAGCACTCTGTATCTGCCGGTTTCACGACTTTATTAATTTAAAGCTGGGCTTAGGCCTTATGTTTAAAATACACGGCTTCCAGGCAATTGTGGTCGAAGATATTGAGAATAAGACCTACCATGAAACCTTCTTCTTCCTTGCCTTGACCAGCCTTGTGTCGCTGCCAATATCTCATTCGACCACATCATTGCTGACATCCGACACTTTCTTAAGGCCCATGACACCTGCTCTCCCCGCTTTTCCTTCGCCTTTTTATCCACCTCTGTTGATTCTGAACTACTACCTTCTTCTAAAAAGTTTACATTTTAGAACGGAGCATTTTTTTTGGATAAATAGTGTTTTATTATTTAATAGGTTTCAACTAACATCCGGTCTCTATATAGATACGATGCACACAACCACACACAATCCAACATTTGATTACAGAAAATGATAAAAGGCGCAATACATATAAACACTCATGATACTGCATCGAAGCCTATGGAGGTGGGGCAAGCCTCAGACTATGTTGCCACTTATGTTGGGTAGTAAATTTCTTCACTATATTCTCCAACTGTGTAGATACCTCTGTAAAAAGGTCGCAATCCCTCCATATACCGAAGACTAAAGTGGTGATCATGAACGGAGCAAATAGCTACACCGATAGATAAATTGCATAAGAGGAGCATTTTTATTGTTAAAAACCTTGGTATTTCTACATAGCCAAAGTGATGAAACAATTAACAACCAGCGTTTCCACCCTAATAGGTAGTTTAAAGTATGATCCACTCCATTTAGCCAATTAGCCAAGAACCTATTTGGATGATTTACCATATAGATATAGCGAAATTAACAGTAAAAGAATAGATATTTTATTGTCTCGCCAATTACATTTTGCAAAGTTATTCTTAGTAACCCCCCCCCCCCCCCCCCCCCACACACACACACACGCGAAAATACCAGGTGAAGACCTTAATCTTCAAAGGTAACTTTGTTTTCCAAATCATTTTACAGAACAGAGGTAATACATCACTAAAGATAGTTTAAAGTTTAGATACTAAATGCATGTTAATTTATTGGTGCCAACCAAGATTTTTAACATACTTCTTCCATCCTAAAGGTTGTCTGAACTAAGATAACCTCCATGAAATGGAGGGAGTATGTTATATCAAGACAGGTTTTCTTCATCAACAAGAAGGTCTTAGGTCAAAAGTTTTTTTATTGATTACCAAAGTTTTGAGGAGATTTTTGGATTAAATAGTCCCCCTTATTTTCATCTCATGTATCATTGATCTGACGTACTTGGCGGCCCATGTAGAGCAGGCGACATCAATAAAAAAAAACAAGATCCATGGACACTAGCATCCCAGGCATATTCTTGTAGAAGAAGCTAAGTGAGCCACAAATCCGTGTTCGAGGAGATTCGAACCCGGGTTACGGGGTAGCCACCAACTCGAGCTAACCAGCTGACCCTCCCATAATTCCCGGACGGCATCAATTACTAACTAGATTGGTGCGTTGATCTAAAAAAAAAAAAGATTGTTGCGCGTGCATATATCTCCACCAACAACGGCTAATCCTATGCGTACATAGATAAATCAATCTCAACAGCTAAACCTCTAATCGCGCATTACTCGACCGATCGATCACAAACCGTCCCCGGCCCTGCCGAAGATGGCAGAGACGACGGCGGCCGCCACCGCCGGCGCCGCGCCCTCGGAAGATGCGATACGGGAGATCCTCGCGCGCCTGGAGGAGCCATCCACCCTCGTCCGCTGCGCCGCCACGTGCAGGCGGTGGCGCGCCCTGGCGGCCGAGCCCGCCGTCCTCCGCCGCCTCTGGCCGGAGCCGGGCCGCTCCTTCGTCGGCGTGTTCACCAACGAATGGCGCCGCGGAGAAGGGGTCTCCTTCGTCCCGGGCCCGGGATCGGCCCTCGGCGCCGGCCGCCGCCTCCTCGGCTCCTTCATCCCCGACGCCCCCGGCGTATCAGACTGGGTGCAGCCGGTCGCATCGCACCACGGCCTCCTCCTCGTGCGCCTCTTCCCGCGCGAGCCCGGCACCATGCAGCTCGCCGTGTGCGATCCGCTGGCCGGCACGTGGGACGTGCTGCCCGCGCTAAGGGTGAGAGTAGGTCGCTACTTCCTAGGCTACGCCATTATTGGAGCAACCGGCGGTGCGGATCGTTCCTCATCTTTGTCGTCGCCGAGCAGCTTCAGAGTGCTTGTTTTCAGGACGGCACATGAGGTTGCCGGAAAATACATCCTTCACGCCTTCTCGTCCGGCCAGCCAAGCTGGAGCGCTCCCACCAAGTTCCCCGGACGTGTGGAGTACAGCCTCGACGAAGCCACCATTGCCCACGCGGACGCCACCGTGTGCCATGGCGGTGTAGCGGCGCACTGGTTATTCAAGAACTCATCGGAATTCATCTACATCCTCAGTATCAATTCTGAATCTGGCCACGTTGCGGCAGTGCTGCTCCGGATCCTGGGGATGAAGCACCACAAACAAATCCGGCTTACAACCACAGGTGATGGGACGCTGCTCTCGCTCTGCACCTACGACGGAGACCGTCGGTTTGAGATCTGGGAGCAGCAACACAGAGGTGAGGATGGTACTGTATGTTGGATCCGCGCTAAGGTGTTGAAGCTAAGGCTGCCGCTTGAAGGAGCGCGGCTCGTGTGTTTGGGCGCGAGGAGCCGAAGGTTGCTCATGATGGACTGCCACCTGCGTGTCCATGTTTTGCACCTCCAAGGTGGAGCAATGGAGGAGATGGAAGACGAGTTTTACGACCCCAACCTCATTGCCGTGCCCATGGAGATTGATTGGCCCAGCTTCCTCATGTCTCGGCTTGGCCGCCTCGTGTAATCTTACTTTAATTGGAGGAAGAACATGGTTTTATTCTTTTACTGTACTTTTTTTTCTACGATATATGCGCCCATTCAGAAAATGCAAAATATTTGAATGGGCGCGTGAGGGATCCATTGACAGAGTGAACAAGAGATTTCTAGTAATCAAGTAGAGCAAACCTCGGGAAACAATTCTAGAACAAACTGAATTTCAGGATCAGTAGGAGCAGAGTCTTGTCCAGGTGGAGTAATTAAAATTAAATGAGATAGCTAGCTGCTCCTTGCAAAAGGATTTTTGGTTGATTCTAGCGGGCTGATCAATTTTGGTGTATTCGAGTGATGCATTCACAGTCACAGAGAAGATAATAGGGTGAGTGCGGTTCAACATGATCTCAATTCTCTAATGTTGAAGTCAATCACAACCTAGTATGATATCATATTCATATAATGGCAAAATTTTGAAAAATGTGCCCTGGATATCAAATACACTGTCTGGAATAATTGCTCTAGGTAGAGTGTACCACCCCCAGCATCCGATACTTTTTGCAATGGTGTGTTGAGAACAGTTCATGAAGTTCTAGTGGAGAATTACAAATCCGTAAATGTATGAGCGATTCCAGTACACACAAATGCTAACCCACATATAACCACTAATACACACAGGCAGTGTAAAAGTTTCAGTGGTTATTGAGCCTTGCACTGCTTGATAGTGATATTTGCATCACTTGTTCTTCTTCAGGATGGTCTAGCTCAGGTGAATGGAAACACTTAAGAATTTTTCAAATTTTGAGTGGTTGTTGAGCCTTGTAGTAGCTAACATGAGATTCAAAATTTTATATTACTTGCTCTTTTGTAAAGACCTGGTTCTCTGAATTTTCTTTCAACTTTCTGAAACCATTTACCTTTGAACTTCTTAATGGGCATTTCAGTAGTAAAGGCGGGAGGTCTGTATTTTGGAGGATCGGTACAGTGAGATGCTCAAGTGTTTTTGATGTACCCTGAATACTTAAGATATTTGTTTGCTTATTGTTTAAGTTTATCATCCACTCCCTTTTCCATGACCTTGGACAGTGTGTTGTGGTTGTAGGGTCTCTAGTAAATGTTTGATGTCACCCCTCAAACCCATTTACGAGGGTTCACCTCGGCAATGCCCACGGATATGGGACTTAGGGTTTTAGGGAAAGGTGACGATGGAGATTCCGGGAACGAGAGTAGGCACACGACGTATCCAGGTTCACATCCCCACAGTGGAGAATCGCTATATCCTGATATATGAACATAGTTGTGTTACATGAGAGTCGCCGTAGGTGAATTGTATCTAGTCTATGTCTAATCTACAAATATCATAATATGTCCTAAGGGGTGCCACGGCATGACTATATATGCAACCATGCTAGGGTTTACAAGAGTCCTAGTCGACTACGTATTGAAGTTCTGTTCATGTAGGCCCCTTCCTTCTATGAACTTTCTTTAGTCGATACGTCTAGCTTCTTGGGCTTCAAGGACGTTGAACTGCACCAGATATAGCAATAGTGGTTACCCAAAAGGGTATGCCCAATGTCACTACCATTTCGGAACTGTTCGGGAGGCAGAGATGCAAAGATTATAGGTCGTACACCGCATTTACAATACATCCTGATTGTAATTGCATTTTCCTTGCTGACAAGGGGGTGATGGGGCGATGTCAGTGTCGTATGATATGGATAATCAGCAAACGAATGTTATCTGCATTTCACAAGAGTTCAAGGATGTTCTACCTTATACTCCATGTTTTGCAGAGTCTTTGGATGGTCGCTGAAAGTCACTGCAGCTTCATGTGCTTAGCATGGAACTCTTTTGTAAATATCAGTTATCAGAGATGGGTTTAATCTTTTTGTTTTGCCGCACCGGCTTGGATATGTCCTTGATATTTTCTATGTCAATTTCAATATGTTTTTCCTATTTATTTGTGTTCAGACGCATTCCGTTTTGTGGTTTTGAACAGTTACCACATATGATTTGTAAGGAACACCCTCTGATGGGCTATTACTGAGTTAAATTTGTAAGCTCATGATTTCTTTCCATTCATATTGTTTAGAACCTTGAGATACAAAACCACCATTCAACATATTGATAGGTTTTTAAGATAATAATGGATTTAAAAAGTTGAAAAAAAGAAGCTCTGTTGGATGAGAACATTGTTCTTGTTTTGCAGCAGATTCTGAAGTTGGTTGTTCCTAGTCAGTAGCTGTCATCAAATTCAGTGTGATATTGCTTACTGACATAGGCATCCCAAATGGGCCTACCGAAGATAGTACCCGGGGTTTACTGAAGGCCCACTTCCCGAAGAATAAGAAGATTCGGAAGCCCAAGATATTATTAAGGAAAGCTAGAGTTGTAATAGGAAGTGTTATTTGTAATCTTGCGGGATGAGTTAGAAACCTTCCCGGACTCTGTAACTTGTACAACACGAATCTCTCGGCTCCGCCTCCTATATAAGGGGGAGTCGAGGGACGAAGAATCATCGAATCATTGTCTCTCAAACCCTAGTTTTCATAATCGTCGAGTACTTTTCGGCTGAAACCTTCGAGATCTACTTGCCCTCTACTTCCAACTAAACCCTAGTCTACAACCCGTAGGCATTGACAAGTTAATACCTTGTCAATTGGCGCCGTCTGTGGGAATTAGAGGCGTCAAGGATCTGGTCTCGATGGCACGTTCAAGATCGTCGACTTCATCAACCGCAAAATCATCGACTTCATCAACCGCGAGCAACGCAATGGATCGAGGTAAACAGATCGCTACTGGTCCTGTCGATTTTGTTCCTCACCCGCCCTCCCGTTTGGATGCATATGCGTATCTAGAGGAGCCTATGGAGATGACGTTCGGAAGATTTCACTTTCGCGTCGAGAAAGAAGGATCGTATCATGTCGAAATTCCGATTTCGTCGGGATCGTCGGCGGTCGATTCCGATTTTTCAAGCTATACATCGTCAACCAAATCAGGAGAAGAAGAAACTTCGTCGTCACGCTTCATCAGCACCAGGGCAAGAGAAAAACTCGTCAAGATCTTCAGCGACATGTCGTTTGAGTCATCTGCGGACTCATATATAAGCGATGGCTCAAGCAGTGTCGACAGCTACAACTTCATCGACAAATCCACTATAGTGGGCAAGGTCTTCGCCAATCTTAACGATGGTGTCACCAAATCCAACATAGATCTGAATACAAAGTATCATCAGATTTATGTCATCGGAGAGCCAAGCCATGACCAAGAAGAAACATCTGAGGCTTTCGACGATTTGGGAAATCCATACGTTGATCTCTCTGATTTGCGACAAGGTCTAGGCAATAAATATATCGGGCCACAACCACGAGACAGAGTTAGACTCCCGCAAACAGCATGGGATAGAGCCGCGAGAGCTATGGATGGCTCATAACCCATGGCCACCACAGCCACGCCAGAGGAATTACAAGCATATCAATATAGGCTCGCACGAGCTGCAAGGGAATTAGAAAAATAGACAGCTGAGTTAAACAGAAGAAAGGAGGCAGCCTCTGCATCCAGCAGGAGAAGTGCAGAGCTGAGTCGACAATCTAGAACTTCGGGTGATAGCCACAGGGAGGCACGGAATAGAGCAAGATCGAGGTTACAACACGTACCCGAAGGAGAAAGAGAGCACTTGGTCCAAAACCTCGACATGTCTTTTATATCGATAGACACAAGAGGAAACATCATCCCTAAGACACCAGAGGCTGGGTATATGGCGACACAAGCTTTTATCCTCGCATCTAAACCACCTCCAGGAGATCCAAGGGAAACACTGTACAACATGGCGATAGCAGGAGTTGGAGCCATGGGGACGGCGTTTGTATCAACACCTCCCGAAGGAGCGGCAAGGCAAAATAGTCCACGACCTTCGGCAGCAGTAGCAGCAGCTCCCGAAGGACCAAGTGGAGCAAGGGACACGGCAGCACAAGCAAGGGTCGACAGAGCGCGACAAAGCAGGAGGGAACATCGGCAGTCCCCAGAATTAAACGACGAGGATATGTGTGGCTTGCCGTTCTTCACGAGGAGAGTGCGAAAAACTCGAGTCCCTTCGGGATTCAAGTTACCTGATAATTTCAAAAAATTCGACGGCCTTCAAGATCCAGAGGATTGGCTAGTTGATTATCTCGAGACGGTGAAGCTTACAGGAGGAACCAGAGCAACAGCTATGCAAAGCATCCAGGTGCATTTGAGTGGAGCCGCACGATCTTGGATAAAGAAACTTCCTCCAGGATCCATCGACAGCTGGGAAAGCTTCGAGGACGTGTTCGTCAAGAACTTCCGGTCCACGTGCAAGAAACCTGCGTCGTTAGAGGAGTTGAGAGCGTGCCGACAAAAGCCAGACGAGCCAATGAGAAAATATATCCAAAGGTGGAACATCATCAAAAACTCGGCAGAAAATATATCTGACAAGAGAGCGATAGATGCATTTGTTCCAGGGATCAGGCGTGGAGATTTTGTCGAGGATTTGGGGAGAACCAATCCAAAGATAGTATCTGCTTTAATGGAAATAGCAAACAGGTGGGCAGATGGAGAAGATGCTGTTCACAACAAACGGCATAGGTCGCCAGAGAAAGATCGCGGTCGAAACTATCAACCAAGGCGACGATTTCCTCGGCAGTACCCGAGCTACGACGCTCCAGGTCAAATTTCGGCAGGCTTCCGAGCGAACACCGGAGGAAACAATAGAGATGATTACCAGAGAAGCAATGAGCAACGAGGCGACAATAGAGATGACTCTCGAAACAACAGGCGAAATAGTGGGCCAAAGTTCCAGAGGCCTTTCGTGTCTCCCGAAGAAATGATGAACGGGCCGTGTCAGATGCACTTTTTCCTCGACAGCAACGGAAAAAGACAGTCAGGACATCTGCAGAAAGATTGTCGCAATTTCCAGGCAATGTTAAGGTGGGCAGAGCATGCTAATGCTCGGGCAGCACAGAGAAATCCTCGAGAACCCAGGAGTGAGATTCACTTACCACCTCCTCCCGCGATTACAGACGATAATCGACATCAGCTCAGAATAGCGGCAGCACCTCCACCACCGCCCTACGTTGATCCTAACTCTAACGGAGCGGTCTTGATGATTCAGAAGGGAAGGCCATCCAATAGAACTCAGAAAGTAATTTCGCGGCAAGTGTTCATGGAAAAAAAAATGCCTCCACCAACAGTTGAGTACCTTAATTGGTCAGGGCAAGATATTGGCTTCACCATAGCAGATCATCTACAGCAAGTTCCTCGACCAGGGCAGTCAGCACTTATCCTACCAGCAGTCATCGCAGGGTTCGACGTCTCTCGCGTGTTCATAGATGGCGGCAGCAGCTTAAACCTTATGTATGCAGATACACTAAGGAAGATGAATATATCCCTAGCAAACCTGAAACCAACGGACACGAGGTTCAATGGTATTACACCGGAGAAGCCAAGTTATCCGCTGGGGAAGATCAATCTCGACGTTCAGTTTGGGACTCGAGAAAATTACAGAATCGAGAAGTTGGAGTTTGAAGTCGTAGATTTTCCGTCACAGTACCACGCTCTGTTGGGGCGACCAGCATATGCTAGATTTATGGCGGTACCACATTACACGTACCTGCTGTGGAGGATGCCTGGACCTAAGGGACCAATCACAGTCAAAGGAAGCTTTGCTTTAGCCGATAAATGTGACAAGGATTTTCATCGGATATCAGAAACTTTCGGGATGCAAGCTGAGTATTTGGCGTCAAGGAGTATGACTGACTACGACGTGCTGCCAGACGTTGGAAGGCCAAATAAAGAATCAACTTTCAATATTGAGAAAAATTCTAAGGAGGTGCAGATTCACCCGACGGACCCGAAAAAGATGACGTCCATCGCAAACGACATGGACCTCGCATAGGAAAGCGCGCTCATCGAGTTCCTCCGTGAAAACTGGAAAATCTTCGCATGGTGTCCAGCTGACATGCCAGGAGTACCCAGGGAACTTGCCGAGCACCACCTAAACTTGGATCCACTAGCGAGACCAATCAAACAACCTTTGCGACGTTTTTCGGAACCAAATCGCAAGGCTATGCTGTCAGAAATCGATCGACTAAGAGAAGCTGGTTTTATCAAGGAGTTGCACACAGAAGCCACATGGGTAGCAAATCCAGTGCTGGTGCCGAAGAAAAACACTAAGGTCCTTCGCATGTGCGTCGACTTTACGTGTCTCAATAAACATTGTCCAAAGGATCACTTTCCCCTCCCGAGGATCGATCAAATTATCGACTCCACGGCTGGATGTGAACGTCTTTCCTTCCTGGACGCATATTCTGGTTATAACCAGATCAGATTGAAAGAAGAAGATGAAGTAAAAACAACGTTCATCACACCTTACGGCGTGTTTTGCTACAGAACAATGCCCTTTGGTCTGAAAAACGCGGGAGCAACATATCAGAGGATGATGCAGAAGTGTTTGGCGACACAGATTGGAAAAAAACGTGCAAGTATACATAGACGATGTCGTCATAACGTCAAAAAAGGGGGCGACACTGATCGAGGATCTCAAGGAAACCTTTGACAACCTCGACAAATTCTGCCTCAAGATGAACCCGACAAAGTGCTCCTTCGACGTCCCAGCAGGAGAACTTCTTGGTTTTCTAGTTTCAGCAAGAGGGATTGAAGCAAATCCCGACAAAATACAAGCTATCGTAACAATGAGGAAGCCAACAAAGTTGAAAGAAATACAGCAACTAACTGGGCGAGTCGCAGCTTTGAGCAGATTCGTCGCCAGGCTTCGAGAAAAAGCGTTACCGTTCTACGCTTTGATAAAGCAAGGGGAGAAATTCCAGTGGAACGAAGAAGCCGATAGAGCTTTTGAGGATCTAAAACGCACAATCTCGACACCACCAATCTTGGTGGCGCCGAAGGAAAAGGAACCTCTCCTGCTGTACATTGCAGCCACACCCCAAGTGGTTAGCACGGTGCTAGTCGTCGAAAGAGAAGAAGAAGGAAAACTCCATGGAGTGCAAAGACCGGTATATTTCATCAGTGAAGTTTTATCGCCTTCCAAACAGCGGTACCCGCAGTACCAGAAATTAGCATATGGAGTAATTGCAACGGCAAGAAAGTTGCGCCACTATTTTTCGGCACACCCGATAATAGTAGTCAATGAAGCACCTCTTTCAAATATACTGAACAATCCAGAAGCTACAGGGCGTGTCTCCCTTTGGGGAATAGAACTTTCCCCTCGGGACATCACGTATGAAAAAAGAAAGGCAATCAAATCGCAAGTTTTGCCAGATTTCATAGCAGAGTGGATGGAGCTGCAAAACACGGGACCTCCAGATTTGTCGAGAACTTGGACCATGAACTTTGATGGATCCAAGAGAGTAGAAGGAGCTAGCGCAGGAGTGATACTTATATCACCTGAAGGCGATAAGTTAAAATACGTCCTACGGATGACGTTCCCTAACGCATCCAACAATGAAGCAGAATATGAAGCCCTCATACACGGGATGAAGATGGCGAAAGCTTGCGGTGCAACTCGACTAAAAATCTTTGGCGACTCACAATTGGTGGCTCAGCAAGTTATGAACCAATGTGATGCAGTCAATGATAGCATGATAGCATACAAGGAGGTGTACAATGAGCTCGAGAAGCTGTTTGATGGATGCGAGGTAAATCACATCAGTAGATTGAGCAATGATGAAGCCGACGTTCTCGCAAACATCGGGTCGCAGTGCCTTCCAATCCCGCCAGGTGTATTTTGGGAAGAAATAGCGGAGAGATCCACGAAGCCGAAAAAGGTGCAGAAAAAAGCAAAGGAAGAAAAAACTTTGGCGCCCCTCAAGGAAGCCATGGAGGACGAAGAGGACCAAGAGCTTGTGATGATGGTAGAAGTTCCTTGGATGCAAGCGTACATATCATATATCCTCAGGAAAGAAATACCCGACGATCTAGTTGAGGCAAGGCGAGTTATTCGACGATCCAAAGCTTTCACAGTGGTCAAAGGGGAGTTATACAAGCGAAGTATTTCAGGCGTCTTGCAAAGGTGCGTCACACCCGAAGAAGGAAGAATAATTCTGAAGGATGTACACGAAGGAATATGTGGCCACCACGCGAGTAGTCGAGCTATTGCAGCCAAGGTTTTTCGGGCAGGATTCTATTGGTTGACAGCAATTGAGGATGCCAAGGAAATAGTACGAACCTGCGACGCGTGCCAAAGATTTGCCGCAAAACCTCACTCTCCGGCCGCAGAACTGATGCCAATACCATTGTCATGGCCCTTTGCCCAATGGGGACTTGATATGGTGGACAAGTTGCACAAAGCTTCGCCAGGAGGATATGAGTACCTGCTGGTCGCTGTCGATAAATTCACCAAGTGGGTAGAAGCGAAGCCAATAAATTCACCAGATGCAGCGTCGGCAATAAAGTTTGTGAAAGGCCTCGTTTTTCGGTTTGGAGTGCCTCATAGCATTGTCACAGATAACGGTACAAACTTTACGTCCAAGGAATTCAAGGAGTACTGCGCAGAAGTAGGCATTAAATTGCACTTTGCGTCAGTTGGGCACCCGCAAACCAATGGCCAAGTCGAGAAAGCCAATGGTATCATCTGCAACGGCATCAAAAAGCGCCTGCTAGGACCGCTTGAAAAAGCTCGACATACCTGGCCAGAGGAATTGCCAAGTGTTTTGTGGAGCATCCGAACAACACCAAATACGGCGACACAAGAAACTCCGTTTTTTCTCGTCCACGGAGCCGAAGCAGTATTACCAATTGAAATAGAGCATGATTCTCCAAGAGTAACAGAGTATAACGAAGAAACATCACGAAAAGCTCGGGAGGATGATATGGACGCACTCGATGAAGCTCGAGACGAAGTACTTTCACGAGTCACCAAGTACCAGCAGGACCTCAAAAACTACCACAGTCGACGGTTAAGGCCAAGATCTTTCCAGGTCGGAGATTTGGTCTTACGGTTAAATCAAAAAAGTACTGAAAAGCTCGAATCACCATGGCTATGCCCTTACGTCGTCACGGAAGTCATCGACGGAGGAGCATACAGGATCAAGGACAAGAAGACGGGGGCTCCCGAGAAAAACCCCTGGAACGTGGCGCAGCTCAGGCGGTTCTACGCTTAGAGTCGAAATATAGTCCTCCTTTGTAAAAATACAATGTACTGAAACGCCCGTGAGTTTTCAGACGCACTCTTTTCCTTTTCGGGGCACCGAGTTGGGCCGGAAAGGTTTTTAATGAGGCGGGCTCGCGGTGCTGCAATATAATAAAGATAGTGGAGATATACTTCTTATTCTTCGACACGCTCGGGGGCTTAACGCCTTCAAGTTACAAAATACATACAATATAGATAAACTAGACTTACCGAAATATTTCGCCTTGGTAGAATAATACCTCGCCAAATATAACATCGGAAGCTAACAAATTATAAATATAGTATACTCGTCAAAATCTTATTGCTTTGGTCTGAAAACCTCGCAACAAAAATATAGAACTTCGACACCAAGACACTCGGGGGCTTGTAACCCACCGGGGGAAAAATAAATATATCTTCTTATGACAAGAGGAAAAAATCTTTGAGATAGCAAAACAGTATAAACTCCAGCCAAAGGCTCGGGGGCTCAGCGATCAAAAATAGAAATAATACAGAGTTGACAGCTTTACAATATAGATTATGTGTACAAATACACAAAGACATATCAATGGTGGAGCTACGGCAAAAAAAAAAGAAACAAAAATCCTCAATGGAAACCTAGCACATGGTCTATGGTTATGCACTTAGTAGAAGGACGAGTACTATGCTCAGCATAGCTTCCCTTCACGAAGAACTCAGCATCCATCCGAAGAAGTTCATCCATCATATCTTCGGCGACAGGAGTCACCAAATCATCAATCTTGCCCATATTTCTCTTCTTCTTCCACATTTTAGCCAGGCACGTGGGAACAATTTGATCCATGGGCAATTTTGGATAGCAAATTTTTATCATCATCATGGCAAACCTTGCGCCAGCAGAGAGTTGAGCCCGCACAAAGCCATGGATTCGAGGAGCATCCCGAAATTTTTCCATTAAAGCTGGAAGGGTCTCTGGCATCTTGTTCCGAGGGAACATGGTTCCATAAACTAAAAATAAAGTCTTCGTACAGAAGTCGAGGAAGTCACGGACCTGAGCCGCGCGATCTTGGAATCTGACAATTTGGCGGGTGCGCTCAGGAGTAACCCAAAAGTTAGACCCATGTTGTGCAGCCAGTCTAAGCAAAACATTGGCTCGAGCTTCAACACGTTGGTCTTCGGCAGCAGTATCCAAAAATGAGCCTGGCACAACAAACAAATTATCAAGGAAAGAAAAAACAACAAGAACAACATCCAACATGGTTATGAACAGGAAACATACCTGTCATGTCCAAGCTAGCGTCAGTCATCAGTTGAAGCATATAATTTTCGCGAGAAGAAGTTTCGGTAGCCTCAGCAACAGCAGCATCCTTTGCAGCAATGGCTTCTCTTGCCTGTTGAAGAGCAATTTTCTCTCTCTCGGACGCTTGTCGAGATTGTTCCATCATCGCAAGAGTTTGTTTCTTCATGGATTGGAGTTGTTGGCGAAGTTCTTGCAAATCTTGCGACAAGTGTTCACTTGAAAAATCTCCGGTAAGGGCTTTCTTCGAGAATGAAGAAGCAGGCGAAGTATCAGCAGAGCAAGGATTGGTCGAGTAGTTATCAAATATTAACTGGAAAAGAAAGTCTCAGGATCAATAATAGTGCAAGGGAGAATTTCATTGATTTCCAGGAAAGTTACATGGATATTACAGAAGGAGTTCTCCAAAAGGACTACTGAAGTAATTGTCGCCAAAGCTAGTATGGCGACAATAGCAAAAGAAAAAGAAAAAACAAAGAAAGCAAAAGAAGAGGCATTCAACTAGACCTCCGGCCTTGATGAGCTAGGAGTTGCAGATGGCTTGATCCCGAGATAGGCCAGGATTTTCTTCGTGTTGGGCTTCGCTGCCTTGATCAATGACCGCCATTTTGTTTGCTCTATCTGCTCGGTGTCGCCAACTTTCATCCAGTCAACAATTTGTTGACTGTCAGCGACCAAGGCAACAGTGCTCTCGATAGCAATCTTCATATTCTCCTGGCGCATCTTCAGTCCAAGATCCTCCGGTGGATTGAAGTCCTTGGCAAGGGCAAGGAAAGTCTTGGGCTCCTCTTTCTTCGGGAAGAAGTAGGGGAACAGCTTTGATAATCCTGCGTCAGCATGCTCCATGCCTTCGCGAACTTTGGTTCCATGAAACTCCAGATAAGAGAGTGCGTCAAGGAGAGGATCATTGTCGGGATTCTCAAGATCAAATTCTTGGTTTGTTCGACCTGCCACAGAAAATATATGTTGGTCGACAGCAAGTAAGAAAAAGCAAGTCTAAGAAAGATAGAAGGGATCGACAAAATTACCGAGGAAGCGCCGGTTCTGCGTGTTCAAGCGCTTGATGATCCCCTTTTCACGAGTAGCCTGTGCGGCCTTGTGCTCGTTCAAAGCAGTTTCAGCATCATCAAGTCTCTTTTGCAGATCATCGACACCAGCAGCTTTTGTCTTGGCCTTCTCAGCCTCTGCTTTAGCTTGGCTAGCGTCAAGTTCAGCTTTCTTGCGAGCCGTTTCGCTTTGCTCTAGTTTTTGAGCAAGCGTGTCGACAAGCTTGTTGGCCTCTGCAAGTTTCTCTGCCAAAATAGTAAAGAATCATCAAAATGGCGACAAGATAGGAGCAAGAAGCTATAAACAAGGGGCAGCAAAAAAGTTATTACCTTCAATCTTGCTGGCATACTCACGGTACCCAATGAATTGGGCATCGATGCGAACAAGCTCTTTGATCATAGGCTATCAAAGAAGAACAAAGAGAGAAAACGTCGGTATGGGAAAAATATGAAGGCATGAAAAAGCAAACAGAGGAAATATAGATAATGACAAGAAAACCAAGAACTTACATCATCCAAGAGAGAATTGGAGGAGCTACCCAATTGGAGGGTAGGCTCCGGGATTGTTTCAACCCTTGTCCTTTTTGGTGAAGGGACAAGAGGGCTTGAAGGAGGAGTGGTGGCGCCAACGTTTTGTTGAGGAGGCGAGGATTCTTCTCCCTCAACTGGCGTCTCCGAAACAATTAAAGTATGTGACGTGCTCGTTCGAGCAGCCACATCAAGAGTTGGTACTTCTTCCTCATCATCACTGCGATTAAAAATCGACAGCATAAAAAGCAAGATAAGACAAAAATCTTCGAGTATAAAAAATAAGGGGAAATAAAAGTGACTTACGAGCTGATGAGGGATTCAAGATATGGATCATAAGTTGCCTTCTGACGCGAAGGACCAACTTCTTCGGCTTTGGAGGTGCCGGAATCTTCGGCATCATTCCTTTTCCTCTTGTTCCTTGGAGAAACAACAGGAGGAGGAGATTGTGCCGATGCAGTGCCTTCGGAGGCAGCCTCCTTTTCAGAAGATCCCGCAGATTTTAGAGAATCCACGGGTTCATTCACAAAAGAAGGGGCATCTTGGTTGTCGTCGGTGACAACGGCCCTTTCCTCGACTTCTCCACCTTCAGGAAGGGGAGGAAGCGAGATAAGATTTGGGTGGTTCTGTACAAAAAAACAGGGGAAGATATCAGAAAAGGAGTTACAAAAAAGATAGCAAAGCAGTGACAAATCAATCGGCACAGGTTACCTTGGGAAGTGGATTGGCGGCGTTGAATGGTTTTACACGGCAAGAAGAAGGGACAGGATCTTTTTTGCTGAGAGACGAGATTTTTCGGACAAGCTTTTCTAAGTCCTTGACCTCCAAATCCGCTGACAACCGATCTGCGTCCTTGTCGCCAGCATATTTCTAGACAGGGTATTTGCGAGCCTGAAGCGGCTGCACTCTAGTCCTAAGAAAATATGCCGTGATTTGGATACCTGACAACTCTTTGCCGCGAGTATTTTGCAGCTCATGGATGCGAGTCATCAAGGCTTCTGTCGACATCTTTTCTTCTTCGGTAGCCTCTGCGTCCCAGGAGCGGCGGCGAAGAATTTTTTCGGCGCCATCGAAAGGAGGAATGTTGTCTTCAGCACATCCATGGTTCTCCTCCTGAATGTACAACCACTTCTTGCGCCACCCTTGAACTGAGTCAGGGAGTTTAACGTCGAAGTAATCGACGGTGGGGCGAACAGAAATTACAACGCCGCCTATATTATAGGCGACATTGGGAGAGCCATTGCGGCGACAAAAGAAAATGCGCTTCCACAGCGCCCAGTTAGGCTGGACGCCAAGGAAGGCTTCGCAGAGGGTGATGAAAATAGAAATATGGAGGATGGAATTGGGCGTCAGGTGGTGAAGTTGCAGACCGTAAATAAAGAGCAGTCCGCGGAGAAAAGGATGAATGGGGGCGGAAAGACCGCGGATGAGGTGGTCGACAAAACTTACCCGATACCCCATTGGTGGGGTTGGGTAGCTTTCCTCGCTAGGGAAGCTCAGCGCCTTGGGCTTCTTGCTGATTTCCAGCTTCTTCAGCAGATTGATGTCCTGGGTGGAAATCTTGGACCTTTCCCACTCCGCGGTTCCCAGATCCACGGCGGCCATTGATGATTCCGACATGCTGTGCCTAGTCAAACGACGCGGTGGCATCAACAATGGCGCAGGAATGCAGCTTCGAGAAGATGCGCTTAGGGGATTGAGGAGCGCAGGAGGAGGTTTTGCAGAGGAGAGCAGAGGTGCGGCGTGAGCGGAAGTGCTCGAGGAGGAAGAAGGAGATCTTATATAGAGGTGCGGCGAAACGGCGGACCGTTGGATGGAAAAAATGCGTGGCAGATGATAACCACGTGGAAGTGGGGGTAAAAAATTATTTTAACATTGGAGAAGTTACGGTACGTGCGCCAGAAAAAGCGGAGGACGTGTGTCCCCCACTTGCACGACGTGTCAAGATAGTGGATCAATTGGGCCCGCAAGGCAGCGGGAGGAGACTTCTCGCGATTTTTAACTCGCAATCGTGGCTATCGTCAGCAATAACATCACCTTGGCAGAAGAAAAAATTCGCCTTAAACAGCTTCATAAAAGGCGACATGGAAAAGTTATGCTGAGCCTTTGATCAAATACAAGTTTTTGATCAAATGCTCGGGGGCTACTTTGAAAAAATGAAAAGATCAAGAAATAGAAATGGCGTGAGCCTATGATCAAATACAAATATTTGTTCATAGCCTCGGGGGCTACTCCCATCGGGAGCGCTGTTCGCGCACCCGAGAAATTATAAAACTTCGGGAGATAAAAGAAAATATAGCGGCATAAGGCGTGGAGCCTACAACCAAGTACAAGTCCTTGGCTGTAGCCTCGGGGGCTACTCCCATCGGGAACGCTGTTCGCGTGCCCGATGAAATCATGAAAAAGAAAGAAAGAAAAAGAAAAAGAAAGATAGCAGACCAAAAGAGTATATTTCGAGTTATAAATAACTCTGCATATACTCCCATCGGGAGAGCATAAGTCATCTTTGACTCAATAAAATGTGCCATTCCAACAGCCGAATAAGCACTCGACAATATATTCTCAGAACGCCAAAGTTGCGATCAATTTCTGAATGGCGCAAATTTGCGAAGGTAAGACCCCAGATCCGTTCTGTGTGGCGTGGCGCCGTCTCTAACGTCGGTTTGCTACTTTTATCCGTATCAACAGATACGAACAAAAATCCTAACGGACGCGTTAGGTACCCGATAAATTTTACTGGGACTCGACAGAATGGTAAGACCTTAAGCGGCACCTGTCGAAGTTTACACCAGTATCCCGAGATCATGTCCAGGGACGTGATCTTGAAGTAGGTTTTTGCGGATTGCCACTAGAGCAGTTAACTAGTACCTGATCCGTCAGATGAACTAGCCCCAACTACCATTATCCCTGCACAATATAGAAGTTTATGTGAAGAAATATAGAAAAGTTAAAGTTGTCGAATAAAAAAAAACAGTGGAGATTTTCCCCGACTCTACGATTCAATCAAAATCTCGGGGGCTACTGACATAGGCATCCCAAATGGGCCTGCCGAAGATAGTACCCGGGGTTTACTGAAGGCCCACTACCCGAAGAATAAGAAGATTCGGAAGCCCAAGATATTATTAAGGAAAGCTAGAGTTGTAATAGGAAGTGTTATTTGTAATCTTGCGGGATGAGTTAGAAACCTTCCCGGACTCTGTAACTTGTACAACACGAATCCCTCGGCTCCGCCTCCTATATAAGGGGGAGTCGAGGGACGAAGAATCATCGAATCATTGTCTCTCAAACCCTAGTTTTCATAATCGTCGAGTACTTTTCGGCTGAAACCTTCGAGATCTACTTGCCCTCTACTTCCAACTAAACCCTAGTCTACAACCCGTAGGCATTGACAAGTTAATACCTTGTCACTTACACTTATTACCATAAAACTACTTAGCACCATAAATTTTTTGGAGACCTGGTTCTCTAAATTTACTTCTGAAACTGTTTGCTTCAAACTCCTTAATGGTCATTTCACTGCACATGTGCCCTCTTCTGGACAGGCCGTTGGGTCAACGGGAAAGCCATCTTGTACACCTGGAGTTCTGTTTCTTATTTGTGAGCATCTTACTATTTTGTTGACCATAATGGCATTCTATAGAACATTCCTCTCTGAGAATTTCAGATGGTGTTTTGAGTTCGTAAATATGCAAATGGAATTATTCTAAAATTTTATCAAATGGTTCTCCTTTTCAGTCGTTGATGAGTAAGTGAACCTGGTGGGTTTTTTTTAGCAACAGGTGTCATACAATTTAGTAGGCAAAATGGTCGACTAAAAGGAATTCGAGACTGAATGCGGAGCTTACAACTTCTAGGATTCAACCGGATGCAGAGCTAAATGTAGTAATGTAATCCATCCTAATGCGAAAAATATTGCCTTGCTCATGTTCTAGAAAAGAGCAGGACTAAGGATCAAATAATGAATGAGTAAGTTGCCGTAAGAACCTGCATGATTTAGATGCCATGCATGCCCACATCAGACTTAGAATTGATTTCAGTTTTTTTTTCATTTAACCTTATACAACAACAACAACAACAACCAAGCCTTTCAGTCCCAAACAAGTTGGGGTAGGCTAGAGTTGAAACCCATAAGATCTCGAAGCCAAGTCATGGTTCCGGAACGTGGATAGCTAACTTCCACGCACCCCTATCCTTGGCTAAATCTTTGTCGATATTCCAAACCTTCAGGTCTCTCTTAACGGACTCCTCCCATGTCAAGTTTGGTCTACCATGACCCCTCTTAACATTCTCATCACGCTTTATCCGTCCGCTATGCACTGGCGCTTCCGGAGGCCTCCGTTGGATATGTCCAAACCATCTGAGACGATGTTGGACTAGCTTCTCTTCAATCGGTGCTACCCCAACTCTCTCCCGTATATCGTCGTTCCGTACCCGATCCTTTCTTGTGTGGACACATATCCATCTCAACATGCGCATCTCTGCTACACTTAACTGTTGGATATGCCGTCTCTTCGTTGGCCAGCACTCAGCGCCATACAACATCGCAGGTCGGATAGCTGTCCTATAAAACCTGCCTCTTAGCTTTTGTGGCACTCTCTTGTCACAGAGTACGCCAGAAGCTTGGCGCCACTTCATCCAACCAGCCTTGATTCGGTGGCCCACATCTTCATCGATATCGCCATCCTTCTGCAACATGGACCCCAAATATCGAAAAGTGTCTCTCTCCGGTACCACCTGCCCATCAAGGCTAACCTCTCCCTCCTCGTGCCTAGTAGAACTGAAACTGCACCTCATGTATTCAGTTTTAGTTCTACTAAGCCTAAAACCTTTCGATTCGAGAGTTCGCCTCCACAACTCTAACTTTCTATTAACCCCCGTTCGGCTATCATCGACTAGCACCACATCATCCGCAAAGAGCATACACCATGGGATGTCTCCTTGTATATCCCTTGTGACCTCATCCATCACCAAATCAAAAAGATAAGGGCTCAAAGCTGACCCTTGGTGTAGCCCTATTCTAATTGGAAAGTCATCAGTGTCGCCATCGCTTGTTCGAACACTTGTCACAATATTATCATAATATCCTTGATGAGGGTAATGTACTTTATTGGGACTTTGTGTTTCTCCAAGGCCTACCACATGACATTCCGAGGTATCTTATCATAGGCCTTCTCCAAATCAATGAACACCATATGAAGGTCCTTCTTTTGCTCCCTGTATCTCTCCATCAGCTGTCGTACCAAGAAGATGGCTTTCATGGTAGACCTCCTAGGCATGAAACCAAATTGGTTTTTGGTCACGCTTGTCAACCTTCTTAAGCGGTGCTCAATGACTCTCTCCCATAGCTTCATAGTATGGCTCATCAGCTTGATTCCACGGTAATTAGTACAACTTTGAACATCCCCCTTGTTCTTGAAGATTGGTACTAAAATACTCCGCCTCCATTCTTCGGGCATCTTGTTTGACCGAAAAATGAGGTTGAAAAGCTTAGTTAGCCATACTATCGCTACGTCTCCAAGGCCTCTCCACGCCTCGATGGGGATACCATCAGGACCCATCGCCTTGCCGCCTTTCATCCTCCTTAACGCCTCCTTAACCTCAGACTCCTGGATACGTCGCACAAAGCACATGCTGGTATCATCAAAGGAGTCGTCTAGCTCAATGGTAGAGCTCTCAGCCTCTCCATTGTAAAGGTTGTCAAAGTACTCCCGCCATCTGCGCTTGATCGCCTCATCCTTCACAAGAAGCTGATCATCTACGTCCTTGATGCACTTGACTTCGTTGACATCCCTCGTCTTCCTCTCCCTAAACTTGGCCATCTTATAGATGTCCCTTTCGCCTTCCTTCGTGTTTAAACGTTGGTAGAGGTCCTCATACGCCCGACCCCTTGCTTCACTCACCGCCCGCTTTGCAGCCTTCTTCGCCACCTTGTACTTCTCCATGTTAGCTGCACTCCTGTCCAGATATAGGCATCTGAAACAGTCCTTTTTCTCCCTAATAACCTTCTGGACCTCATCGTTCCACCACCAGGTATCCTTAGCTTCCCTTCTACTTCCCTTAGTCACCCCAAACTCCTCTACGGCGACCTTCCGCAAGCAGGTCGCCATACTCGTCCACATCATGTTTGCATCGCCTCCTTCCTCCCAAGGGCCCTCCTTAATAACCCTCTCCCTGAAAGCCTGGGATGCCTCACCCTTGAGTTTCCACCACTTTGTTTTAGCGACTTTGGCGCGCTTACCCCGCTGGACACGGATCCTAAAGCGAAAGTCAGCAACCACCAGCTTATGTTGAGGGACAACACTCTCTCCAGGTATCACCTTACAATCAATGCAGGCGCGTCTGTCTTCTCTTCTAGAGAGGACAAAATCAATCTGGCTAGAGTGTAGACCACTACTGAACGTCACTAGATGGGATTCTCTCTTCCTAAAGAGGGTGTTAGCTACGACCATGTCATAGGCTAGAGCGAAGCTCAGGACATCTTCTCCTTCTTGGTTCCTGATGCCATAGCCAAAGCCCCCATGCACCCTTTCAAAACCTGTGTTAGATGTACCCACATGGCCATTGAGGTCTCCTCCTATGAAGAGCTTCTCACCAATAGGTACCCTCCTAACCAAGTCCTCCAGGCCTTCCCAGAAACTCCCTCTTGGTGCTCTCATTGTGGCCTACTTGTGGGGCATACGCGCTGATAACATTGAGGACTAAGTCCCCAACAACCAGCTTGACAAGGATCATCCGGTCCCCTTGCCTCTTGACGTCCACAACTCCATCCCTGAGGCTCTTATTGACTAAGATGCCTACTCCATTTTTGTTTGAAGTTGTCCCCATGTACCACAACTTGAAACCGGTATCCTCCACCTCCTTCGCCTTCTGTCCCTTCCATTTGGTCTCTTGGACACAAAGGACATCAACACGCCTCCTCACCGCTGTATCAACTAACTCCCGTAACTTACCCGTCAGGGACCCTACGTTCCAGCTACCTAAGCGTATCCTCCTAGGCTAGGCTAACTTCCTTACCCTCCGCACTCGTCGAGTCAAATGCGGAGACCCTTGCTCATTTTTCACTACACCGGGGCGTCGGTGCAGCGCGCCACTAAGGATACGGCGACCCGATCCTTGCTCACTTATCACCGTATCCAGATCAAGATACGGCGCGCCACCAAGGGGGTGACGGCCCGGTCCTTGCCCATTTGACACCACACCCGGGTTCCGACGTGGCGCGTCGCTAAGAGGGTTACGCCCCAACGAGGTTCCTTTGGGTTTCATCTCCATAAGAGTGGCTGGGTTTTTTACGTTGGCTCGCCTCGCCTATCACAACCCTCCTCCTTTACCCGGGCTTGGGACCGGCTATGTTGAGACAACATAGGCAGAGTCAAAAAAACCCAAAGGTGAGTCCAGAAAATATTTGGCCAGGCTAGAAATGCATACCTGATTTAGGAGCCGGATACAATACGGTTTGAGTGCTCGGACCTTGCACTGCCACACTTGAATCGGCACATGACAACCATGTTGGAGATATGCCCTAGAGGCAATAATAAAGTGGTTATTATTTATATCTTTATGTTTATGATAAATGTTTATATATCATGCTATAATTGTATTAACCGAAACATTAGTACATGTGTGATATGTAGACAACAAGAAGTCCCTAGTATGCCTCTTAAACTAGCTTGTTGATTAATGGATGATTAGTTTCATAATCATGAACATTGGATGTTATTAATAACAAGGTTATATCATTATATGAATGATGTAATGGACACACCCAATTAAGCGTAGCATAAGATCTCGTCATTAAGTTATTTGCTATAAGCTTTTAATACATAGTTACCTAGTCCTTATGACCATGAGATCATGTAAATCACTTATACCGGAAAGGTACTTTGATTACATCAAATGCCACTGCGTAAATGGGTGGTTATAAAGGTGGGATTAAGTATCCGGAAAGTATGAGTTGAGGCATATGGATCAACAGTGGGATTTGTCCATCCCGATGACGGATAGATATACTCTGGGCCCTCTCGGTGGAATGTCGTCTAATGTCTTGCAAGCATATGAATAAGTTCATAAGAGACCACATACCACGGTACGAGTAAAGAGTACTTGTCAGGAGACGAGGTTGAACAAGGTATAGAGTGATACCGATGATCAAACCTCGGACAAGTAAAATATCGCGAGACAAAGGGAATTGGTAATGTATGTGAATGGTTCATTCGATCACTAATGTCATCGTTGAATATGTGGGAGCCATTATGGATCTCCAGATCCCGCTATTGGTTATTGGTCGGAGTGAGTACTCAACCATGTCCGCATAGTTCACGAACCGTAGGGTGACACACTTAAAGTTGGATGTTGAAATGGTAGTACTTGAATATGGAATGGAGTTCGAATATTTGTTCGGAGTCCCGGATGAGATCCCGGACATCACGAGGAGTTCCGGAATGGTCCGGAGAATAAGATTCATATATAGGATGTCATTTTATGTGAATTAAAATGTCGCGGAAGGTTCTATGGAAGGTTCTAGAAGGTTCTAGAAAAGTCCGGAAGAAACCACCAAGGAAGGTGGAGTCCACATGGGACTCCACCTCCATGGCCGGCCAACCCTAGTGGGGGAGGAGTCCCAAGTGGACTACCCCTTAGGGGCCGGCCACCCCCCATATGGGAGGTGGAAACCCCACTTTTGGTGGGAGTCCTAGATGGGCTAGGTTTCCCCCTCTTATGGAAGGTTTTTGGTTCGGGTCTTATTCGAAGACTTGGACACCAACCCTTGGGGATCCACCTATATAATGAGGGGCCAAGGGAGGGGGCCGGCCACCCCAAGACCACAAGCTGGCCGCCCCCTTGAGTGGCCGGCCACCCCCTCCCAAACCCTAGCCGCCCCCCTCTCCTCCATAACTCCCGCGTAGCTTTAGCGAAGCTCCGCCGGACTTCTCCACCACCACCGACACCACGCCGTCGTGCTGTCGGATTCAAGAGGAGCTACTACTTCCGCTGCCCGCTGGAACGGGGAGGTGGACGTCGTCTTCATCAACAACCAAACGTGTGACCGAGTACGGAGGTGCTGCCCGTTCGTGGCGCCGGAACCGATCGTGATCAAGATCTTCTACGCGCTTTTGCAAGCGGCAAGTGATCGTCTACCGCAGCAACAAGAGCCTCATCTTGTAGGCTTTGGAATCTCTTCAAGGGTGAGACTCGATACCCCCTCGTTGCTACCGTCTTCTAGATTGCATCTTGGCTTGGATTGCGTGTTCGCGGTACGAAAATTTTTGTTTTCTATGCAACGTTATCCTACAGTGGTATCAGAGCCGTGTCTATGCATAGATGGTTGCACGAGTAGAACACAATGGTTTGTGGGCGTTGATGCTTATGTTATCTTTAGTTTGAGTACTTTGCATCTTTGTGGCATAGTGGGATGAAGCGGCTCGGGCTAACTTTACATGACCGCGTTCATGAGATTTGCTCCACGCTCGACATGCAACTTGTATTGCATAAGTGGCTTTGCGGGTGTCTGTCTCTCCTACTATAGTGAAGATTCAATTTACTCTTCTATTGACAACACTAGTATCACCGTTGTGGTTCATGTTCGTAGATAGATTGGATCTTACTCGAAAACCCTAAACCACGTAAAATATGCAAACCAAATTAGAGGACGTCTAACTTGTTTTTGCAGGGTTTGGTGATGTGATATGGCCATAATGTGATGATGACTATGTATGAGATGATCATTATTGTATTGTGGCAACCGGCAGGAGCCTTATGGTTGTCTTTAAATTTCATGTTGAGTAGTATTTCAAAGTAGTTGTAATAGTTGCTACATGGAGGACAATCATGAAGACGGCGCCATTGACTTTGGTGCTTCGCCGACGATGATGGAGATCATGCCCGTTGATGTTGGAGATCATGTCCGTGCTTTGGAGATGAAGATCAAAGGCGCAAAGACAAAAGGGCCATATCATATCACATATGAATTGCATGTGATGTTAATCCTTTATGCATCTTATTTTGCTTAGATCGCGACGGTAGCATTATAAGATGATCCCTCACATTAATATCAAGATAATAAAGTGTTCTCCCCTCGTATGCACCGTTGTACAGTTCGTCGTTTCGAAGCATCTCGTGATGATCGGATGTGATAGACTCAACGTTCACATACAACGGGTGTAAGCAATGTTGCACACGCGGAATACTTGGGTTTGCTTGACGAGCCTAGCATGTACAGACATGGCCTCGGGGCAACGGAAACCGAAAGGTTGAACACGAGTCATATGGATGATATGATCAACATGTTGATGTTCACCATTGAAGCTACATCATCTCACGTGATGATCGGTTTTGGTGTAGTGGATTTGGATCGTGTACCACTTAACAACTATGAGGGATGTTATATTAAGTGGGAGTTCATTAGTAATTAGATTAAAACATGAACTAATTATCATAAACATAGTCTGAGTAGTATTTTGTATTAATTTTGTAGTATTGGCATCCATTTACTACTATGCGCTAGTCTTGTTATTGAGATAGAAATACTGTTAAATCTGATAAGAAACTTTACGGATTAGTACCGTATTGTTAAAGAATCAAGAATTGATTAAGTCCTATTGCAAACTTTTAGTAAACCTCACATTGTTGATTCAAAGAGCTATGGTTTCAATTAGTACCCAAAGTTATCTTGTCTCCATGAAACTTGAAGTTCAAATCTGTTTGAAAAGTAAGGAGCTGAAAATTTAGTTTTCAGAAATAATCAAGGTATGAGATATATGTGATATCTAAGACCTTATTGCAAGATGATAGAATATAAATTTGGTGAGACTACATAAACTCATAAGTTTTATGGGAATGTATGAAGGTTGAAGACGCCAGGCGTCACAATCCTCCAACTATTGGGGCACTAATAATATTCGCATATCCATGAAGTGACTATCCTTAATATGCACCGTTGCTAAGACTCGTCGTTTCGAAGCATCACGTGATGATCGGGTGTGATAGATTCTACGTGTGCATACAACGGGTGCAAGCTAGATTTGCACATGCAAATACCAAGGTTAAAACTTTACGAGCCTAGCATGTACAGACATGGCCTCGGAAAGTCGTCATGATATGATGGATAAAACTATGAGTGAAATTGTTCATCATATTACAAAGTTACTAATAGTGAAATCTGAAACACTTGTCATATGATGATCAACTTCAAAGTAAGAACCTCAAGGTTATTGGTATTTGACCAACAAACCTAGAAGTTAATGATGTTGAAGTGTTTTTCTGAATAATGAGGAAAGCTAAAAAGAGAAACTACAAAAGATATTTTGGCAGAAAGAAAAGAAAAGACTAGAAAGTCTAGCTCAGGTATATATCAATGATATACATGTTATGGATGTATTCCTCGTTTGGTCACACAATGAAATTCTTGGGTATTTATACCATATTGGTTGGTATGAAGTGTCATACAAAACAACGCAATACAAGAATACAATGGCCTAAGTGACTGACAAGGAATATGATAGGAATGCACGTCTGGAACAAAAATAAAGTGTTATTATGTTCATCGTTGGCATTCTATCTAGCCCTTAGAATTTATAATAAAGAACTTAATAATTGTTATTTTGCTCTTGTCAAATAAAAACAATGAGTTGTTCAAATTATGACATTACTCCATGAACGATGGATAAGTTATTATAAATTTTAATGGTGAAACACACATACATAACACTGACGCTAAAATGCCGTAAGGCAAATGATTTGAATTCCACTTATTTGTGGAACCGCCATTTAGGTCATGTTGGAAAGGAACGCATGAAGAAACTCCATGCAAATGGATTTTTTGAGTCATTTGATTTTTGAATCATTTGGCGCTTGCAAATCTTTTCTAAAGAGAATGATTAAAATACCGTTCATAGGCCAAAAGTTGAACGGGCAACTAACTTAGTGGAAAAATACATGATGATGTATGTGGTTCACTGAGCATAGTTGTGTGCGGGAGATTCTTCTACTTCATGAAAACTTTCAACAATGAATTGAGTATATATATGTGGATATATTCAATAAGGAAGAAGTTTGAAACATTTGAATGGATTCAAATAAATTTCAGCATGAAGTGGAAATCATTGTAATAGAAAAGTCAAATATCTATGATTGGATCATGGTGGAAATATTTGAATTACGAGTTTTAGCGAACATCTAAGAGAGTTATGAAATTGTTCTACAACTCACATTTCTTGGAGTATCATAATGATGATATAGTATCCAAGATATGTATCCAAACCTTGTTGGATTAATGATGAGATAAAAATATTATGACGCCATTATATTTTTGTGGATTATGCTTTAGTGACTACCGCTTTTACACTAAATAGAGCATCATCATGATCCGTTGAAATGACACCATACGAGTTATGGCATGGGTATAAACCCTAATAGTCCTTTCTTTAAATTTTGGTCTAAAGAGTTTACAAACCAAAATCGGATGGATGTCTTTGTTGGTTATCCCAGAGATTTAATTGTGAATTCTTCCCACAAGACAAAGACAAAAGTGTTTGTCAATGTTTCTTATTTCCGAGAAATTGTTTCTAGTGAAGTATTTGAGTGGGAGGACAATATAATTTGATAAGGTTTATGAACCTGAGCATAATGATCAGAGTAGCGCAGCATCGGAATTGGTTTCGGAAGCGGCCACAACGATCATGGCTCCCATGACTACAAAGTGTTTTAGTCATGGAGATCGAAGTACATATTGAACCTTGTAGGTATGGTTTACTTTGTGATCAAATAAATGATTTGTGGACAAAGAATTGATTTTGAACAATGATAAACCAACTACAAACAAAGAAGTTATGATGGGCCCTGACTCCGTTAAAATGGCCATGCGCCATGAAATCCATAATAGATGAATACTTTTTGAAAGTAAAAGGATCTATAGACTTGGATGAAATATCCTTGAAGAAGCTCGACTTGTCGAAAAATTGTTTACGACAAAGTTCAAAGAGTTGACTACAATAAGATTAGATCTTCCGTAGAAATGCTTATAGTCTATATGGATTATTCTAGTAGGATGGCAAAATACATTACTTATCAGAAGTATGTATTAAAGGTGTATACAAGATACAACCAAGAGTTTTGCTGGTCCATGGAATATTAGATAGGTATACAAACTTCAATTTGATGAAGTGAGTATCGCGGAGTTTGAATCTTCACCAGATGAAATAATCAAAGAGTTTTTGATTTCATCAGAGACGATGAAGAGGCTTGCATTTGCAAGAAATTAAGTGGGTGCGCTAAGACATATTTATAATACTTTATGTAGGTGACATATAGTTGGTTATAAATAATGTAATTATATACTTGATTAAAAAGGTTTCATTGAGAAATTAACTTCAATGAAAAGATATGGACTGAAACAAATTTAGTGTCAAGATCTATGAAGATAGATTGAAACACAAAATAAGTTTAAGTCAAAGTACATAGAATGGATATTCAAATAGTTCAATATAGAAATATTAAGAAAATGTTCTTGTCATGTGAAGGTTTAACAAGACTTGAGTGTATCTGACACTCGATGAGTAAAAACACATGAGTGATTTTAGATCACGAATAATATGTACAAAATCAGATATCTTGTGCTCTAAAATGTTATGAGCATATACCGGAATGATTCATAAGATGATCATGGGACGACAGTAAGAATATCCTTGAGTACTTTAGAAGAACTAAGGATATATATATATATTTTTGTATGAAGAAATGACAAACAAATCGCTGTAAGGTGTTACACCGATATTGGTTTTGTCACATATAAATTATAATTTCAATCTCAAATTAGACTAAGTGTTGTTTAAAAGGTAGCACAATGAGCTAGAAATTGTCTATGCTAGATTTAGAAGAGTTCTAAATATTGTGACAGATTCTACAAAAGAAGGCAGAGTATGTCATTGTTTTGACAATGACAAAGGATGTTAAGTCAAGAGGTTCTTTGAGAACTTGGTGTAGTTCCGACAGAGTCAGAACTTTGAAGCTATATTGTATGTGACAATATTAGTGACATATTTCAGACCGCGGAATTAAGGTTCCACCAGAAGACCAAACATATTTAATGCCGACTCATTTGGAAATGAGTGATGCGTTGAGACGCAAATGAATTACAAAATACATACGTTTCTGAGCATGTCAGATCCGTTGACTAAAAACCTCTCCCGTGAGCAATATATGATAAAGCACCATAAGGCCAAGGTGTTATATCTATACAAATGTAAACTAGATTATTGACTCTAGTGCAAGTGGGAGACTGTTGGAGATATGCCCTAGAGGCAATAATAAAGTGGTTATTATTTATATCTTTATGTTTATGATAAATGTTTATATATCATGCTATAATTGTATTAACCGAAACATTAGTACATGTGTGATATGTAGACAACAAGAAGTCCCTAGTATGCCTCTTAAACTAGCTTGTTGATTAATGGATGATTAGTTTCATAATCATGAACATTGGATGTTATTAATAACAAGGTTATATCATTATATGAATGATGTAATGGACACACCCAATTAAGCGTAGCATAAGATCTCGTCATTAAGTTATTTGCTATAAGCTTTTAATACATAGTTACCTAGTCCTTATGACCATGAGATCATGTAAATCACTTATACCGGAAAGGTACTTTGATTACATCAAACGCCACTGCGTAAATGGGTGGTTATAAAGGTGGGATTAAGTATCCGGAAAGTATGAGTTGAGGCATATGGATCAACAGTGGGATTTGTCCATCCCGATGACGGATAGATATACTCTGGGCCCTCTCGGTGGAATGTCGTCTAATGTCTTGCAAGCATATGAATAAGTTCATAAGAGACCACATACCACGGTACGAGTAAAGAGTACTTGTCAGGAGACGAGGTTGAACAAGGTATAGAGTGATACCGATGATCAAACCTCGGACAAGTAAAATATCGCGAGACAAAGGGAATTGGTAATGTATGTGAATGGTTCATTCGATCACTAATGTCATCGTTGAATATGTGGGAGCCATTATGGATCTCCAGATCCCGCTATTGGTTATTGGTCGGAGTGAGTACTCAACCATGTCCGCATAGTTCACGAACCGTAGGGTGACACACTTAAAGTTGGATGTTGAAATGGTAGTACTTGAATATGGAATGGAGTTCGAATATTTGTTCGGAGTCCCGGATGAGATCCCGGACATCACGAGGAGTTCCGGAATGGTCCGGAGAATAAGATTCATATATAGGATGTCATTTTATGTGAATTAAAATGTCGCGGAAGGTTCTATGGAAGGTTCTAGAAGGTTCTAGAAAAGTCCGGAAGAAACCACCAAGGAAGGTGGAGTCCACATGGGACTCCACCTCCATGGCCGGCCAACCCTAGTGGGGGAGGAGTCCCAAGTGGACTCCCCCTTAGGGGGCCGGCCACCCCCCCATATGGGAGGTGGAAACCCCACTTTTGGTGGGAGTCCTAGATGGGCTAGGTTTCCCCCTCTTATGGAAGGTTTTTGGTTCGGGTCTTATTCGAAGACTTGGACACCAACCCTTGGGGATCCACCTATATAATGAGGGGCCAAGGGAGGGGGCCGGCCACCCCAAGACCACAAGCTGGCCGCCCCCCTTGAGTGGCCGGCCACCCCCTCCCAAACCCTAGCCGCCCCCCACTCCTCCATAACACCCGCGTAGCTTTAGCGAAGCTCCGCCGGACTTCTCCACCACCACCGACACCACGCCGTCGTGCTGTCGGATTCAAGAGGAGCTACTACTTCCGCTGCCCGCTGGAACGGGGAGGTGGACGTCGTCTTCATCAACAACCGAACGTGTGACCGAGTACGGAGGTGCTGCCCGTTCGTGGCGCCGGAACCGATCGTGATCAAGATCTTCTACGCGCTTTTGCAAGCGGCAAGTGATCGTCTACCGCAGCAACAAGAGCCTCATCTTGTAGGCTTTGGAATCTCTTCAAGGGTGAGACTCGATACCCCCTCGTTGCTACCGTCTTCTAGATTGCATCTTGGCTTGGATTGCGTGTTCGCGGTAGGAAATTTTTTGTTTTCTATGCAACGTTATCCTACAAACCATTTGACAAAATTTAATAATTAGAAATAATTCGATTCCCATATAGTAGATGGACTCAGTACACCATTTGAAATTCTCGGTAATGGACATGAAAATTCTACAACATTATGGTCAACAAAAGCATAAGACAGCAACCTATAAATTTATCAGTCTGGACAGAATTCAATTAGTAGGACAGCTCAAGTAGAACAAGAACTAAAAACAAACTGGGGTAGAATAAGTGATATAGTGATGTACGGTGCACAATTTTGTTAGTTGTTCTCTTACCCTAAGGCCCTAACCAAGAAAGTAGATGAAACAAATATGCTTTGTAGGTTTGTCAAGCTGCATAATATTTGAAACCATAAATGGAAGGCCATGCAAGTTTTAAAAAAAGACAACAATACTTCTTTATCCTCCTTTATTTGCTGCAATATACAAGAGGAAATCCACATATAAGCATTTGAAATGTTGAAAATGAAGTAAGAACAGGGCAACATCAAGAGCTAACAAGCGGGCACAATATGTAGTACTACATGACAGCAAGCAGATTAAATGACTAGATTCACTGACACAACTAAGCATTACCCTTAGAAAGTCTTGACTAACAAACATTGTTCAAAGCCCAAACAGGCATGCACATGGACAACAACATACAGGAACAGCAAACTGCAGAGAAAAGAGATTCGACATTTCCAAGCCAGTGCCATAAATTAGAAGAATAATAGGTTCATATATAGCGGCCACCGATTCTTGTTGCCGTGCTAGATTGTGAAGCTGCAGACTCTTAGTGAGCATCTGATGGTCATTCCGCAAAACAAGGAGTATAAGGTAGACCACCAAATTGCACGAATTCTCCAGAAGTGCAGATAACATTCACTTTGCGGTCATCCATATCATATGACACCGCCATCTCTTTCCCATCAGCAAGGAAAATCAAATTACGTTCCGGGTGAATTGCAAACATGTTATAGGACTCGGCATCTTCGCGGTGATGCCTTCCAAACAGTTCCAGAACGTCCACGGTGTGCTTCAAGGTCCACTTCCCGCTGTCGTAATCCTCAAGAACCCAAACATAGAGTTGACAGTCACCATCATTATCTATCTGCCACGCATAGAACCGTCCCTGAGAGTGACCAGTGGAATCAGGAACAGCAAAAGGATGAATGCTTTTTACATATGGCAGTTTAATATTCCGCCAGGTCTGAATTTAAAAAACACGCAATGACAACGTATGCTAGTTAGATTGAAAAATCGGGATTAGCAGATGGAAACAAAGGCTGAAAAATCGGGATTGAAATTAATGGTGATTTACGTGCATGAAGATTCGGATAAGCCAGGTGTCATCCATCAGGGTGGGTCTATCATGCTGGGTATTAGACCCGGTCTCATAGGATTTTTTTCCAATTTTTTTCCGGCGTCGACTGTGGCTACTGAGGAATAAAGGGTAGTGATATGCATAGTCCCATTCACGAAGACGCATTCCCGACTCGGATGCAGAATAGCTTGGTCGCCCCACTCATTCTGCACGGAAGTCCATCTTCCAGTTTGCGATGAGTAGATGGCAACCTCTGTAGTTTCGTCGCAATGGCCGCTATGGGGCACAAACAGCACAAAGCGGGACGGAACGGCCGCGTCAAAACCTAAATAGACAATGGTCATCTCCACATAATCAAGTGGGCGTTCCTCTCGGCCCGGCAATGCTATAGGAGGTATTACATCCCACTTCTCTGTGGCGGGGTTGCAGACGACGTAATTGATGCTGCATCCTCCCCCTGGAGTCCATTTCAAGCACTGGCAGAGGAGAAGGCTGTTGCAGCATTGTACGAGTATGACGAGCATGTAGCTCTCGCGCAGGAAAGGCATGGAGGGATCGAGCATAGGGGGAGCACCTCCCGCGAGCAAATTGTGGAACTTGATGTCACGGAGGCCAGAGTAGAAGAAGCCGGAGAGGGTCTGCGGGCACCTCCTGCGGATCTTGGGATCGGAGCAGAGGGCAAGCCACGGCTTGGACACGCAACTGAAGCGGCGGAGCGACCTGTAGGGCACCCGGGACAGGATCTCGACCAGGGCGTCCTCCGGCAGGCTCGCCGCGGGCTGCTGCGGTTGCTCGTCCTCATGTTCCTACAGATGGGTGAGACGGTTCAGTTCAGGTTTGTCCTGATTCCCTGTAATTACTGGATCGAAGATCGGAAAAGCAAGAGCAGTGGAGCGAACCTCGGACGACGATGGCTCGGTGGAGGGGAACGGCGGCGACGAATGGGATGGAGATGGAGCGGCCCTGCCGCGGACTTGGTGGCCGGTCGCCGGCGGGTTGCGCGGATCCTTGCAGCCTTCTTCCCCTCCTCCTAGTTGCATCGCCTACTCCCTGGATCGCGGATCCGTGCAACGAAGCCCTCGCCGTGGCGGTGGCCGGCTGGTGGCGCAGGTCGCCGAACACCGGGGCTCGCCAAGAGAGACTCTCTGTTTCTAGTCCGGTCCGGAAAAAAGTGACTTTTCAGTGGCATAGTGAGAGCGACTGGACTGACTACTTTGTCTCGTGGGAACTGAACTGGAATGAGATCAGCTCGTGCTCCTCTGCGAAATAACATCGCAGAAAATATTAAATAATAATTGTTTTCTGGTTTGTTTTTTAGATAATCATAACTAAAGGTATCTCCAACGGGCCGAGACGCTAGAAGTGTCCACATTTGAGTCGGTCCACAAATAACAAATTAATTGTACAGAGCCTCCAAATTCATTTGCATGGGGTATGTTCAGCGGGCCGACGAAAATTTCCCCCCCAGATACCACTATATAGAGAGTGTGTAGAGGACGGGCGGGATAAAGTGGGGTACCTCAGAACAGAGGACCAGCTGGCTAACATCTTAATAAAGGCACGTGGCCGTATCAAGTTCGAGGAGCTGAGTTCCAAGATTAGCATGATCAAGATTCCCGTAAGTGCATGATCTTAGGGAGGGAGTGAATGTTGAATAAACTCATGCTCTATATGATGCACATGCAGCGTGCTAGCACAAGAAATATGTGGAGTGTAAAAGTGAGACATTGTACCACTAGTAACTAGTAAGTCAAGATTTTAGCACTAATCAGGATATGTTGTGTCAGTACGGCTAGACTTTTTAGATGTTGTTCACACTGCTAGCCAGTGCAGCCTGGTACTATAAACACCACCTCTTGTATCCCTGAGCAAAGCATCAAGTAGCAGCAAAGAATAGAGCAAAAAAAAAGTAGCAGCAAAGAAATAAGAGTGAAAATTGCCCAGCTCCTTGTGTCACTCATGAAGAGTTTTCTCCTAGTCTCTAGTGTGTGTGTAAACTAGCCAGTGCAATACATTGGTTTAGAACTAACAAAAGAGCCATGTTTTTCTTTCCTGCAACCACCAGATTATCCCTCTTAATAAGATCTAATGGTCTATAGTGATCTAATTGGGTGCTATGAGTGTACGTACTTAGCAATTAATTACCTTGGGTGGACCATTGCACCGCACCAAGGAACCAAGGAAGAGACCTGGTCGTGTGCTAATTGTCTTTTAAATTTGTGATTACTGAAGTACTAACCCATTATTTTGTCTTCCCTGGCTATGTTGGGACCGTTGATTGTTTTGTGATTTTCAGTTCCGAAATCTTAAACAGGTGGGACAACCATCTCTCTCCCGGGTCGCTCTCGCGCGAGCGGCTCCGGAGAGCCCCAACCCCTAACAAAAAAAGCCACCCCAATCTCCTCTTCCCGGCCGCTGCCGGCGCCGGCGGTGGCGGCCGCGCCCGGCCGTCGAAGGCGGCGGGCTGGGTCGGCGCGCCCCGGTGGGTTCCCTTGCGCGGAGGGCGACGCCACCCGAGCGGCGCAGGTGGTGTGTCGGCGCGAGGTCGGCGGAGCTCGCTGGCGCATGGCGGGGAGACGGGGAGGAGCGGAGCTCGAAGGAGATGCAGGCGAGGCGGGAGCGCGGTGATCGATGGCGCGGGACCTGGCGGCGGTGCGGCCCAACCTTGGAGGCGGCGGCCATGGAGTGCTGCCAGGAGGGAGCTCCTGGCGCGGCGGCCGGCTACCTCCAGGCTTCAGGATGCGACGGCGTCCTCCCGGTTGCGCACTGCTGTGGGGAAGGGAGATGGAGGCGCGGGAGTACCTAGGCCTGATCTGGGCTTCGAGGGCCCGATCTGGGCTCCAGGGACCGGGGCGCAGGCGTTGCTGTCAACCTGGAGTGGGATGACGGGGCTTTGAGGTGGCTTGGTACGTGCTGGAGGTGGTCTGAGGCTGCATCCTCGTTCGGGGTGGAGTGGAGGTGAGCGTCTTCTCCGTTGTGCGGGGCGTTGGTGGACCACGATATGCAGGCTTCTTTGGTGAGGTGCTACGGCGACGGCGGTGTGAACGACAAGGACAGCTGCATCAGTCCGGCGGGTTGGGTGGGAGGTGTGCGACTACACGAACGAAAGTCTTGCCCGTCTTTGGTCGGTGTTGGCGGCGACGGCGCCCGTGGGCGTCATTCCCCTCCTTGGAGGCGTCGCTAAGTGTGTCAGCACTTCCCCGCACCCTTTAAGGTTTGGTGGAGGTCTCCAAGTGAAAACCTAGGTTCGGAGTGAACCAGCACGATGGCGGTGTTCTCGACGTCGTCACTCTGTTGAGAGCATCGCGTTTGTAGACATAGCTTGCAGGTACCTTGCCGCGTTCCTCCGGTGTTTGTCGTTGTCCAAGCTCGACCTTCATGGGCGCCATGTACGCCATCACCAGAGAGTCCAAGGCGATGTCTTTCTCCGGACCGATGAAGTCCCGCCATTCTCCTGCCACCTCCTTTTCGGCATCAAGGGTGCATGGTGCGTTGACAAGGGAAGTCCAGTTGGAGCTGTCGTTCTTCGGAGGTGACTGGAGTTGGTCGAGACGCGGCTTTGTCGTTTAGCTTGGATAGGCTCTTTTGCTTTGGAGTTGTAATGTCGGTGGTGGTTGTCTTCGGGCGACCCGTTGTGGAGTTCGTACTGCACTCGTTGTTCGCAGCGAAGTGTAGTCGTCTTGTATCTAAAATTCTACCGTCTATAAAGATAAGGCACGCCTTTCGTGTGCTCTAAAAAAAAGTGATTTTCAGTTCCCCGCAGCTGGTTTTGTTGGTGTTTTTTAAAAGAAAAACCTCTTGGATATCTCAACTATTTATGCAAGTGCAGAAAGATTTCAGGTTGTGTCCTCTCTTCTATTTTTTATTTTTTTGACGGAAACAGGGGGAGCACTCCTTTTGCATTATAGAAGGGGGAAAACATTACAGTGGCAAAGGCCAGGAAAAAGAAAATGAAAGCAAAAAGATAGACTGAAGCAACTACTCCCTGAAAGCTAGGGACATATTTGCCACGTCCGCTCTGATGCACTAGCAACCCCGCGGGGGAGCAGCTGCAATATTTCAAAAATTCTGCGACTCCTTTCTTTCCAAAGGTGCCAGGCTACATAAATTGCAGCGGTAGTCTGATGATCTCTTTAAGTCTTTTTCCTAAATCTTGCGATCTTTTTCCACCAGGCAGCAACTCAGCATGCGTGCATGCAAGGCCCTGCCAGACATCTTTTTGTATAGGGGCAGTTCCAGATGGTCCGCCGTTTCTATTAACTGGTCACAGAGGGAGCACTTATCTTGACGTGGCCATCCTCTTGTCGCCAGCATGTCAGCTGTCCAAATGCGATTTGAATCAGCAACCACATGAAAAACTTGATTTTCCCTCAGCTTCCTCTCTTCTATTTGAATGATTAGGGTGTATGTATCCTCCTGGAATGCAAGATAATCCATATTTTCAGTAGCTTTTATTTTAGTGTTTTTTAGTGCAGCTGCAGACTTTTTCGTAGACATTGCCATCAGATATGCAGGGTATGATGCAGGAAGGGTAGATAACTGTACTGATCAAGCCTGTTGTGATGTATGATTTCTCATAATTTTAGTTTTTCAATTCTAGACCTGCATGTTGTTTCCCGTCTTGTGTATATATATGTCTTCTGGTACATAACTGTGATGATTCTTGGGCACATTTTGTACCTTCATGGTGCAAAGAAATGTCAAGACTTCAGACTTCTGCATAAGTTTTTTCTTCTTAGAACATAGCTGACCTTATATTCACATTATGTGCTATTTGGGCTGCCTCGGTTGGAGAAGCTAGATTTTTAACCACATCGGCCATATCTGTACTTAATTTGGGACCACATTGATCCAACAAGCTTTTCCAATAGGTCTTTCTTAGCTCACTGTCATGTATGTGAGATGTATTCAGTTTTTTTGTCATGTTTTGTTGTTAGTACTAGAGCTTACTCAACTAAGAAAATTTTGCACTACTTATCAAAGGGTGGGATTGAAACCTAGTTTAAATTTGAATCCTTGGCTTTGATATTACTCATTCATAATTTTTCTGGTTCATATGTTGATGCACGCAAATTCTTGCCAATCCACGGTAATATTTAATAAGCCTGATCATCTATAGGTTTCACTGCCCACCACGCCGTTCCCAGGAATTTTAACGGGTCTATTTAGTGCTAACGGTCATTAGTCCGTTTTAGGTCTTTTTCTGTCTCGGACTTGGTTGTCTAATTGTTCCTATATCTGAATCCTGACACTTACTGTTCTGATGGAGCTCTTTCTCCATCTGTTCGATAAATAATCTGCTAGAAAATGCTAATCTTGTATAATTGTAACATCATCTACGGGAAAAATATACGGGTAGCTAAAAAGGACATATAATGATTAAAACTTCATGTGATTGAAAATGATTTTGATACTCTCTAATTCTCCTAAATCAAATTTGCACCATTACAGAGCAAAAGTACATGCCAATGCCACAAAGAAACTGAAGTCAAAACTCACTCATCCCAAAGAGACTTGTGAAAAAGAGATCTTCAACTGAAGCGACAAAGGCCAAGCTGCACAAAATCTCCGAAAGATTCGAGCATCTCAACTGAAGATCTTTGCTGCTATCTGGCAGTTCCTTTGCTTTGCTGCTTGGTCCTGATGCAATGATGCCATAAGCTTGTATGTTGTAGCTTTTCTCCATAAAACTGCCAGGCAAAACTTTTAGTCTCCTTCGAATTTTTATTTCTGTTTGCAAATTCTCATACTACTTTGAACCTTCCTAATTTCATTTATATGAATGGAACCGGGACTCCTTTTGAGGAGCACTCTAGATGTAACAAAAAAAAAAGATCATCAACACCCATGCATATACAGTAGGAAACATAAATAGGTAATGCGAGACAGCAACACAACTAGAAAGGGTCAAACTGGATTCAGTTGCCCAGGCTGCCGAAGTGAAATGTGATGAGCACACCCATGTCTACCTTGAGATTAGGTTTCAACATTATTAACTTATTCCCTCCTGCTATGAAGAAACACAACCATTGGCTGCAGTGGCATACTGTTCAGCTACATAGACAGAAACCAACGAAATAAACACCATGCATATTTTACATGCAGCGGCGCACAGAGGTTACTCCACTTATGTTCAATTACTAAAAACAAACCATTTCAGATAAAGTGAATGAGAGAGTACTAATCCCAATTGCAGAATAACAACACAAGATCGATATTTAACATCAAAGGATAAAAATGTGCATACTAGAAACAATTTTATTATGTATATGTAAATTGAAACAAAATGAGGCTTAAACATAGATAATGTATTCTCTTAGATTTACCCATCGAACAAAGTGACCTCAATAAATTTCCCATTTGAGGGTTCATTACAAATTATCTATGGTTACCAACATTGTTCAAAGAAACAAAAAGTACACAAAAACAAACTGATAGAAAGAGCAAACTGAAGTAGACATAGGAGATATCTAGGACATAGCCAAGCCAGCGCCACAAAATAATAAAGTTAAGCCCATATCCATAACCAATTTTACGAAGTAGTTCCACGCAAAGCAAATAAAGCTGCAGTGACTTTCAGTGACCATCCGAATTAAGACCATTCTGCAAAACAAGGAGTATAAGGTAGAGCATCCTGGAACTCTTGAAAATTGCGCACGACCTTCACTTTCAGATTATCCATATCATACGACAATGTTGTTTCATCCTTGTCGGTAAGGAATATACAGTTAGATTCAGGATGAATTGCAAACGCTGTATAGGAGAAATCATCTTCGCCACATTCCCTCTTGAATAGTTCCGAAACACGAACATTACACTTCAGCCTCCACTTTTTACTATCATAATCCTTTAGAACCCAAACATAGAGGTGGCCATCACCATCACCATAATCATCATTATCATAATCATCTTCACCAGCATCATCATCATCATTATATATCTGCCACACATGCAACTGTCCCTGAGACTGCCCAATAGAAACCTTACTTCTTCTGCTGCCTTCCATTTCGTTTGGCATATCGATTTCGCACCATTCCTCCCCCTTGGCATCGACGCTCACTATGGAACCATCCTTGGTAGCCAAATGCATAGTGCCATTCAGGAAGACACACTCTGAATTACCAACCAGCTGAGTAATTGGGTTGCTCTCCACCGTGATCCAGCGGCGGGTTTTCGACGAGTAGATCGCCATTTCTGTGAACTCCTCCTCATAGTAGTAGGTCAGGGGCACAAACACCGTGAAGCAAGATGGAACTGCCGCGTTGAACCCTAGGAAGATCTCTATCGGTTCGAAACGCACAGGATCACCATCCATTTTGTTCTGCCACAGTATAGGTGGCAACACGGTCCACTTCCCAGTTATAGGATTGCACACGACAAAATCATGTTTGTCTTCCTCATGACGTGATTCCCAGCATTCGCAGAGGAGGAGGCCGCCGCAGCATTGCTTGACCTCAAACCGGTCATAGCTCCCGCGCAAGAAAGGGAGAGAAGGGTCGACCATAGGGGGCCCTCTGCCGGACAAATTATGGAAGCTGACGCGTCCACCGTAGTTGTAGAAGAAGCCGGATAGGGTCTGCGGGCACCTCTTGCAGATGTCGGGGTCAGAGCAGAAGACGAGCCACGGCTTGGACACACACTTGAAGCGGCAGAGAGACTTGTAGGGCACCTGCGACAGGATCTCCATGAGAACTTCGGCGGGGAGGCTCCCCTCGGGGTGATCTTGTTCCTTTTCTGCTTCGTCTACAAAAAAAGTAGATATAAGTTCGTTTAGGTTCAAGGTCCCATGTATTGAATTCAAGGTTGGAAAGATGCTACCTCGGTGCATAGGATTGGCGGTGCGTCTTCGCCGTGGCCTCGGTTGCCGGTCTACGGCGAGTGGTCCTTCTTCATCTAAAGATGGCGGAGAAAGTTTGTCAGGTTCCTTTACTTGGATCGACGATTCAGAGAATAGAAGGCGAAAACGAAAGACTCGACAGTCGACACACTACCTCGGTGTCCGGGAACGGCGCCGGTAGCGAATGGCGCGGAGCGTCGTCGTCGTCGCGGCCGGAGTGGGTGGCCCTGCTCCGTGCTGCCTTGCTCGACTCCTACTGGCGGCATCACCTCAAAGCCCTCGACCTGATCGCGCCGCAGCTCGACGAGAAGAACCTGGCGGCTGTACGTACGACTTTGCTTTCCCCCTTCCGAAGTATCCTTCCGAAGTAATCCGTACCTTTTATTTGTCCATTGTGAATCTGAACTTTCCAAATCATTGTTATGCATCTCCAGGTTTTCAGCTTTCTTTCTTTTTCGAAAATTCATTGGTGTAGGAAATTCCATAAAACGAGAATCAGTGATGAACTCAACAAGCATATATAGGCAAATTATGTCCTGGAGAGAAAAAAAACATGGTAGCTAATAATGGCCTCACGCGTGAATTGTTTGATTCACGGGACATTAATCAGTCTTTTGTTTTGTACCAAGATTGTTTGGGTTGAAAGACTGACTCAAAAAGGAACTTCTAGGTGACTTTTGTATCTTTTGTTTGAAGTACAACAAACACCTGATGACCCGCTGTTAAAACTATTCAGTTCCCAATCCATCTCTCGTGCTTGCTCCTGTGCTGTGCCTACCCTAAAGGCAAGCAGTGTCCCTTCAAATTAATTCTCTTGCATTTTTCAATTGATGCACGATAAGCCAGATTTTCCACAATATGTAGGAATGAACAAAGCATGCCATTTTTCATTTTATTATACTTTCCGTTTCGGACACTGCTACACTCCTCCCCCTGTTTCAATCATGGGCGGGCACAGACAATTTGCAATGGGTATTCAAACTAAAAAAAATCATTCCAAGGAAAAACTTGAAGGGTAAAGAATTGTGCAATACAACAATACAAACATAAGGATTCACAAAGGATTTAATATAAACATAAAGGTTTGGGAATTTTCAATAAGGACATCATCACAAAATAGTAGAGAAATGACATGACAAATTATTCAATACTAAACAAAAAGGTTCACACTTTTTCCGTAAATAATCTAAATTGGAAGAGCATTTGCTGATTTACTAGTCTAGAATCTGGAAAAAAAAATCAAGATTCAGAATCCTAACCTGCAGGCCGCAACGTGCAGTGAGAAATTTCAGAGAACTTCATGTTGTAATCTCCTAGCTCTGGCCTCCTGGTTACCCCTGGCCGCTGCTCCCTGATCGAGTCGTGGTGCCGGCGGCCCAGCGACCCGCGCCTGGCAGCAATCACGATTCCTATCGCCGCCTTCGCTGGGATGACAATCGCCTGCCGCTGGACAAATTAACCGTGGAAGCTGAAGTGTCACGGATTCGCCGGAGCAAATCTGCTGCCGTTTGGGCTTTGGTCTGGATTTTTCGGTCGGTCTAGTGCTTATGGGCCAGACACGTTCGTGATTTTGTTGCCTAGATGGGCAGGATACCTGCACGTACTGAGTACTGACGAGAAATATGATGTGTACATAGAAATTTTCGGTCAAAAAAATGGGTATTCAGCTGAATACCCATGAATCTGTTTGTGCCCGCCAGTGGTTTCAATTTGGATGGCAAGAGGTAGGCTAAAAGTTTAAAACCACAAACATGCCCATTAGGTCACCATGTAAAATTGCTGAAAACTTGATTTTGGCTACATGCATAGCCATCCTAAAGCCAAAGTTTCCTTGTAGTTGCATCACCATGCATACCATACTCCTCCATCTTTCAGATTCAACAACAGATCATTGAATTCGCTGCTATCTTACAGAAAGATCCACCAAAACTATCAACCAAAAAAGTAGTAACAGAGATGTCATCGTTCTTTCTAACTTATTATCCTTCATGTGGAAAATATTTGTGATGGAATTTTAAAATTTCGCCATGTTGCAAACGGTCATTCTCGGAAATTGATTATACACCATGTTCTACACAACCATGAGTAGTCCTAATATCTACTTCATTATGGAATAGAAATTATTTCAACATTTCTCGTTACTGCCGATCACTTTCTACCTGCAGAAAGTCATTTATAATTGCTAACATGACCAACATATTACTTGTCAACTGTGGTGGTTATTATTTAGCAAACTAGATGATACCCCGCGCGTTGCTGCGGGAGTGTGTTAATAGATTTCTGGAGAATTGGAGTAGTAAGATTAGCCGTATGAGATAAGCAAAAGAGATTATCACGCTCAGTATATTATAATGCTGAGTAGCTTGCAAAAAGCTGCAGCAATCCCATATATTTAAACAACATAAGTAAGATACAATTGGCAAAATGTAACTCAGTATTACAAATAGACTCATTCTGTACATACATACGACGCGGAAACTGAATTCACATACATACGACGTGAATACTGAATTCACTCTTGTTACAAAGAAAAATACTACATGGAAGGCAAATATATCGTCAATAGAGGTTGTTATATAGAAAATAACACAATGTACTAATAAAAAAGTATAATTGATGTAAAAGAATCTATAACTAATTGTGAATAGCACTCACGCGTATAAAAGTTAGCGCTGTATTCTATAAACTAACAATAAAAAATATGGTTGCTTCTTGTTGTAAATTTAGTCAGCACCTACAAAATCTGGGATGTGCTAGGTCTTCATATGGATGAAGAGGCAAGTCAGAAAATCAAATCTCACTGGGAAAAAGGATAATAATTGGAGGGAACTAACTGCGTTGAGCAAAGATATTTGTTCAGTTGTACCTGATAAGTCAGTGCTTACTCATGGATCTACAGTAGCCTTGTTTCACACTTTAAACAATGATGAAGCACAATACAAAAGAACAATATGAAGCAAGGAAAAAGATAGTCCAGAAACTTACGTCAGTATTGTTTATCATCTATCCAACTTGCAAAACTACAAAAAGATAATCACATGTTCTGATCGCAGACCACACTGAGCATTGGGAACTTATATATTAAATCATTAAACCACAACAAAAAAAAGTAAATTTAAAGCATGGTCCTTTGACCTTTGTTGAATCTGAGTCTTCTGGAAAGAAACCTGCAGATCTATTTATCAATGTTAACAGTCTGCTAAACAATGAAACAAATAAAAAATAGTAGAGTATTATATTTATTTATGGGCACTACGGTGTCAGCTAAAAGAGGGAAAATACAGATGTTCCCATGAAAGATATGTCAAGTGTCAAATAATGCTCAGAGTTTGGAGGGCTTCCTTTTTTGTTTGATTCACACACACACGGTGGGACAGTAAGGAAGGATATACTACTCACAGGAAATACTTGCTGTCACCAAATGCTCGATTAGAGGCACCTTCATGTCTGGTATTATTAATCAAAGGTCATAGTTTTAGTAGTACATCATGAAGAAATATGCAATTAATTTGTACCAGTAACAGAAGGAGGATGAAGGAGATAGGTTGCAGGTCCAATTTACAGGAGAGGTTGATGCTTCAAACGCTGCTTCTCACATCCAGACCGAGGTGGCTTCAGATCGTTGTCCTTGTGTTCGAGAAGTGGAAATGAGCCAACGAATATTATTATGCTCTGGATATAGGAGGAGGTGAACTCCCTCGACGAGTTGTTGGTAGTGAGGGGTGTATATAAAGACGGAAGATCATGGCTCCAGCAGCACGCAGGCGTCATTCATCGACGGGAGACAACGTCCATCTTGAATGGAGATAAACTGCAGAGAGACAAACAACAATTCAGGTAAACCAAGGAGAGAGAGAAAAATAGATCGAATATCTACGAACACGGCGGCTGCACAGATGAGGCGGGGCTGGTCGGTGGGATCGAGTGCAGCTTAGAAGTTAGAACCAAGGAAAGCTATACTGTAGTCTGTAGATGCCGGGCACAGATGAACCGGGGCTGGTGGCTACATGGGAATAAAAAGGCCGGTGCTAAGACGATTCGTTTCCACCATTAATGTTGGGAGGATTCAATGGGTGCTGCACCGATCGTGGGGAGAGGAAAGGGCATGTCGTCCCTTCGCTGCTACCTGGAAGATGGACAGTGATGAGCTGTTACGGCATTTGATCTGTGTGGGCTTCTTTTCTTATACCATTCCGGTCTCAAATCGTGTCAAGCCTACCTTAAAGCCCAGTTGGTCCAAAGCGAGGGGAAGGATGGGGCTGTGCGTGATTGGCGATCCGAAGCCAGGAGAAGCATGCAGGTCCGTGCGTGATGGGTGGGACAAAACGGTGTGGAAGAAATTAGGGTGACGTGGCTTCACCACAAAGTAGGAAAATAAGATAGTGGGGAGTTCCTATTTAGAGATAAAAGATATATTGCAGCAAAAAATATAGCATCATTTGGAAGTCATCCGCAAATTAGACTTAGGTTTGATCATTTTTCCTACTTTTTCGTACAACAGCGAGTAAAATTACATGCCGCAGCGAGTAAAATAAAGCATATGAATATAACTGCAGCAAGAACTGAAAAACGCTTGCCATGGATAAAACAAGAGGATCTTAGATTGGTAAGATTTTTCTGCATGTTGGCTCCATGGTTCCTGCTGTGACCCAACATACCACTGCATGTTTGTTAGAGTATATTTGGTAGTTATAGATTACACGGGATTGTATTTGGATTGTTTCCATATTCTCCCTAGGAGGTTTCTTAGCTTCCAAGTCTTGTACTCTATATATACTCGCCCATGAGGTGCAATACAACATCCAACATATTCCGCATATCCCTCTCTATCCTTTCTACATGGTATCAGAGCGGCACACTCCTTGACCTAGCCGCCGCACAAGCTTCCGCCCGCGCCGCCCCCAGAGAGGTCAATCTCCATGGCCTACTCCGGGGGCCGCGCAACCCGTATGAGGGTTCGTTCGCCGATCTGTTGATCCGCTGCCCTCGAGTTTTTTTTTTCCCAATCGTAGATTGGTTTTTCTCTGAATTTTTGATCGATCATAGATTGGTTTTTGCGTCGCCCGCCACCGACTATCAAGTGACCTGCGATTTGCTTCGACTTGTTCCGCTCGGAAAAGACTCCACAATCATGCTAGTTGTCCTCGTCGTGTCGGCCGCGCACCATGGCCCCCATCTACATCATGCGCGCATGCGCAATGTGCATACCTGATCTCTTGTGCTTCATGCATAGGACATGTCTTGGACGGCGGCCGATCTTCACGAGCAAAATAGCACCGGTGATTGTGCTCTTTTCCGAGCGTACGTGCATCCTCGTCACCGTGCGCCTCTACTCCGACAACGGCGTCGATCTACACCGGCCATCTTCATCAAACCGCGCGGCACGGCCGCACGCGTTACACAAGAGACGCCTACGTGCGATGCAGCAGGCTGTCTCGCCCGCGCGGTCTCCATCGCCGGTCCGTCTTCGCCGTCATCGCCCGGGACATCACCGACAACGTCGCCAACGACTCCAATCTGCGGCACGTCGTCCACGCCATGGCGCGTACAGCGCCGCCGTCGGTCTGATCAACCGACCGCGCGCACGTCTCCGCCAAGCACGTCCCCGAGCACGCGCCTACCACCGATCGAGCTACGGGCTGCCGCTGCGTCGCCCCTTCGGGCCGCAGCACCGCCGCCTTTGGTCCATGCTACCGGCCTCCGACGCGCCTTCCAAGGCGCGTACGTCGCTGGTGGCGTCCCGCCGCTGCACCGACTCGCGCCCTGCAGCTACGCCGGCCCCTCAGGCCGTGGCGTCGCCGCACGCGGTCGCCTTTGCCGTCCCCCGCGCGTCGATGTCCGAGGCCACCACAGCGCCGCCCCTTCGGCGTGGGTCGCCTCCATCTGCGCATGGTCTTCGTCACGCCGCTGGGTCTTCCTCGCCTACTTCGTGTACCACCGCCGCGCCCCCACCCCAGGTCGCCGCTGGGCTCGCCAATCGCTCCAGGTCGCGCTGAGCTCGCCGACCACCGCAACGCCCGTCTAGGCGTCCAGCATGACCACCCCTGGTCACCGCTGGGTTAGCCGCCTTCTACGTCTTCGTACACTACAGCTTCGCCGCCAGCGTCCTCGCCTCTTCCCCGACTACGTCACCTGCTACTCTACTCCGACACCCGTCGTCGAGACTCGCCTCTTCCCCGACTACACCACCTGCTCCTCTTCTCCGACACCCGTCGTCGAGACCTCCTCTACTAGTCTACTCCGACATGGCGCGCACTTTGTAATGTTCCCTACCCTCGCATGCCCGGTACTGGCAACACCGGAAGTGGCTTCGTCCCCGAGACGTTCCCGAGTCTGGCAAACTCGCGTCGGACGTCTCGTCTTCATCGGCTTCGACAACGTCTTCTTCGGCATCGCCTCTACGACTGCCTCGACCGCGTCGCCGACTTCGTCTTTGCGTACTCGGTTCTGGCAAAACCGGAGTATGCCTTCGTCCCCGACGTGCGCCTAGTTCTGGCAAAACTAGGGCAGCACCTCGTCCTCGACGGCTCAGACTGCATCGACTTCGGCATCGACCATCTCCACGACTGCCTCGACGCGTCTCCGTCACTCTCCTCGCGCACTATGCGCTTGCGGCTTCATGTGCGGCTACCTCGACACCGGCACCCGACCACGACATCGACCACGGCATCCCCTCGCGCGACTACCCCGACCAAGGTTGCACCGCCCAACGCTCTCGGCTCCCTCGACATCGGCACAAGGGCTACCACCTCGCCTGCGCCTCACCAGCTTCCTCTACAGTCCAAGCATCTGCGACGCAACTCCGTCCACGACGCTCCCGCTATGACTGCGGGGGAGTGTTAGCCCGTTGGTTCCTACCTTTGGCTTCTCTCCAGTCTGACCGTCCGCGACGCTACTGTTGTTCACGTCGCTACCGCTACGACTGCGGGGGAGTGTTAGAGTATATTTGGTAGTTATAGATTACACGGGATTGTATTTGGATTGTTTCCATATTCTCCCTAGGAGGTTTCTTAGCTTCCAAGTCTTGTACTCTATATATACTCGCCCATGAGGTGCAATACAACATCCAACATATTCCGCATATCCCTCTCTATCCTTCTACAATGTTGTAGTATACAAGTTGTTGATATGACACTTATGAAGGGACTTCTTCACAAATATCACATCCCTCAAAGTGGTACAACAGAAACATTGCAGGTCATAACACTCAAGATTATATTACAAACATGGTTCTTAACAAGTTGATATTCTCATAGGTCCGATGAGAACATCATGCGATATTACTTAAGTATCATTACAACTCAACTTTAAAAGACATGACGAACTCAACAACTTATTTAGGTAAGCCACTACGCTGCTCGGCTCCGAGATGTCTAGGGTAGGATTCTACTCCTCCGTCTCCGTATTGCCAACTCAGTAGTCTACGCCTTCAACTCCTCCCGAAAGGTTAGGCTCCTCGTAGACCAGCTCGTAGTCCCCTTCTGGTGCTCCGTCGTTTGCCTCCTCTTCATTGTCACAATCTAGCAATGGTGTCGAAAGAAAGTGAGTACAGAGGTACTCAACAAGTTCAAAAGATAAAAAGGTGTGTGATTCACTAGCTACAACCATTGATCAGAAAATCTTAGGTCAATGCATGTTTCGCAAACATTTCTTCAAAAGGTTTATTTTATTCCGAAAACTATGCTCGCCAGTCTTCACAGGTTGATCAGAACTGCACGGAGTTCCTTTCCTGCCGTGTTCGTAGTTCCCTTCCCGGAACAGGAAGTGACAAGCCACAATTTAATACACTCCGCACAGGTGCGTTATTTTTCCCATAAGAGAACTTATCCTTGTTGCCAACCGGATGTACTTTCCCGTCCACACTTCCTTGGTGTGAGGCCCGGCACGAGAACCAAGCCAATCGCTGCCTTCTCCACGACTCCGCAGACCCACCCTTTTGTAAGTCTGTCATGTCCTTTATCTATAGGTAGACTGATCCATGCATTTGTTCTCACCTATACCATTAAGCTAGACAATTCCGAACAATTCTTATGCCATGTCCTATACACTATAGATAGACTAAACCAGACAACCCTTACAATCCATCATAGACCTATAATAAGTCTGCCCTCTCCTATATCTATTGGTAGACTGTTCCGGACCATTGTCCTCACCTTACCAATAGATAGACTGATACATGCAACCCTTATCACTAGTCCGTTGATATGCGAGAGGGAAAAAGATACAACTGACTTCCCTAAAGCCATTATAGATCTCATGGTTAACGCGAAATGTACGGCCCTAGAATCACTAGACGGCATTGGTGATTAGTGTAAGGATTCGTTGCATAGAAAACAAAAAATTTCCTACCGCGAGAACGCAATCCAAGCCAAGATGCAATCTAGAAGACGGGAGCAACGAGGGGATGATCGAGAATAACCCTTGAAGATTTCCAAAGCCTACAAGAGTAGGCTCTTGTTGCTGCGGTAGATGATCACTTGCCGCTTGCAAAAGCGCGTAGAAGATCTTGACGGTGCCACAATCGGGCAGCACCTCCGTACTCGGTCACACGTTCGGTGTTGATGAAGACGACGTCCTTCTCCCCGTTCCAGCGGGCAGCGGAAGTAGTAGCTCCTCCTTGAATCCGGCAGCACGACGGCGTGGTGGCGGTGGCGATGGAGAACTCCGGTGGAGCTTCGCTAAGCGTTGCGGGAGAGGTGGAAGAGAGGGGGGCGGCTAGGGTTTGGGAGAGGGGGTGGCCGGCCTCCTTGGGTGCGGCCAAGGTGGTGTGGTTGTGGTGGCCGCCCCCTCCCCTATGCCCCTCATTATATAGGTGGAACCCCCAAGTGTTGGACTACAAGTTTTCGAATAAGACCCCAACCCAAAACCTTCCATGTGTAGGGAAACCTACCCAAGGTGGGACTCCCACCTCAAGTGGGATTCCCACCCTTCCATGTGGGGGGGGGGGGGGGGGTGGCCGGCTGATACGTCTCCGACGTATCGATAATTTCTTATGTTCCATGCCACATTATTGATGTTATCTACATGTTTTATGCACACTTTATGTCATATTCGTGCATTTTCTGGAACTAACCTATTAACAAGATGCCGAAGTGCCAGTTGCTGTTTTCTGCTGTTTTTGGTTTCAGAAATCCTAGTAAGGAAATATTCTCGGAATTGGACGAAATCAAAGCCCAGGGGCCTATTTTCTCACGAAGCTTCCAGAAGTCCGAAGGAGAGACGAAGAGGGGCCATGGAGGGGCCACACCATAGGGCGGCGCGGCCCCCCCTTGGCCGCGCCGGCCTGTGGTGTGGGGCCCCTGTGCCGCCTCTTGACCTGCCCTTCCGCCTATAAAAAGTCTCCGTGACGAAACCCCCAGTACCGAGAGCCACGATACGGAAAACCTTCCAGAGACGCCGCCGCCGCCGATCCCATCTCGGGGGATCCAGGAGATCGCCTCCGGCACCCTGCCGGAGAGGGGAATCATCTCCCGGAGGACTCTACGCCGCCATGGTCGCCTCCGGTGTGATGTGTGAGTAGTCTACCCCTGGACTATGGGTCCATAGCAGTAGCTAGATGGTTGTCTTCTCCCCATTGTGCTATCATTGTCGGATCTTGTGAGCTGCCTAACATGATCAAGATCATCTATCTGTAATTCTATATGTTGCGTTTGTTGGGATCCGATGAATAGAGAATACTTGTTATGTTGATTATCAAAGTTATATCTATGTGTTGTTTATGATCTTGCATGCTCTCCGTTATTAGTAGATGCTCTGGCCAAGTTGATGCTAGTAACTCCAAGAGGGAGTATTTATGCTCGATAGTGGGTTCATGTCTCCGTGAATCTGGAGGGGTGACAAGAACCTCTAAGGTTATGGATGTGCTGTTGCCACTAGGGATAAAACATTAGTGCTATGTTCAAGGATGTAGTCACTAGTTACATTACGCGCAATACTTAATGCAATTGTCTGTTGTTAGCAACTTAATACTGGAGGGGGTTCGGATGATAACCTGAAGGTGGACTTTTTAGGCATAGATGCAGTTGGATGACGGTCTATGTACTTTGTCGTAATGCCCAATTAAATCTCACTATACTCATCATGATATGTATGTGCATGGTCATGCTCTCTTTATTTGTCAATTGCCCAACTGTAATTTGTTCACCCAACATGCTGTTCGTCTTATGGGAGAGACACCTCTAGTGAACTGTGGACCCCGGTCCAATTCTCTTTCTTGAAATACAATCTACTGCAATACTTGTTCTACTGTTTTCTGCAAACAATCATCTTCCACACAATATGGTTAACTCTTTGTTACAGCAAGCCGGTGAGATTGACAACCTCACTGTTTCGTTGGGGCAAAGTACTTTGGTTGTATTGTGCAGGTTCCACGTTGGCGCCGGAATCACTGGTGTTGCGCCGCACTACATCCCGCCGCCATCAACCTTCAATGTGCTTCTTGACTCCTACTGGTCCGATTAAACCTTGGTTTCTTACTGAGGGAAACTTGCCGCTGCGCATCACACCTTCCTCTTGGGGTTCCCAAGGGACGTGCCAACCACACGCCTCCAGCAACTTTCTGGCGCCGTTGCCGGGGAGCTAAAGCCACGCTGCAAGGGGAGTCTCCACTTCTCAATCTCTTTACTTTGTTTTTGTCTTGCTTAGTTTTATTTACTACTTTGTTTGCTGCACTAAATCAAAATACAAAAAAATTAGTTGCTAGTTTTACTTTATTTGCTATCTTGTTTGCTATATCTAAAACACAAAAAAATTAGTTTACTTGCATTTACTTTATCTAGTTTGTTTTATTTACTGTTGCTAAAATGGCCAACGCTGAAAACACTAAGTTGTGTGACTTCACAACCACAAATAATAATGATTTCTTATGCACACCTATTGCTCCACCTGCTACTACAGCAGAATTCTTTGAAATTAAACCTGCTTTACTGAATCTTGTTATGCGAGAGCAATTTTCTAGTGTTAGTTCTGATGATGCTGCTGCCCATCTTAATAATTTTGTTGAATTATGTGAAATGCAAAAATATAAAGATGTAGATGGTGATATTATTAAACTAAAATTGTTCCCTTTCTCATTAAGAGGAAGAGTTAAAGATTGGTTGCTATCTCTGCCTAAGAATAGTATTGATTCATGGACTAAATGCAAGGATGCTTTTATTGGTAGATATTATCCCCCTGCTAAAATTATATCTTTGAGGAGTAGCATAATGAATTTTAAACAATTAGATACTGAACATGTTGCTCAAGCTTGGGAAAGAATGAAATCTTTGGTTAAAAATTGCCCAACCCATGGACTGACTACTTGGATGATCATCCAAACCTTCTATGCAGGACTAAATTTTTCTTCGCGGAATTTATTGGATTCAGCTGCTGGAGGTACCTTTATGTCCATCACTCTTGGTGAAGCAACAAAGCTTCTTGATAATATGATGATCAATTACTCTGAATGGCACACGGAAAGAGCTCCACAAGGTAAGAAGGTAAATTCTGTCGAAGAAACCTCTTCCTTGAGTGATAAGATTGATGCTATTATGTCTATGCTTGTGAATGATAGGACTAATATTGATCCTAATAATGTTCCATTAGCTTCATTGGTTGCACAAGAAGAACATGTTGATGTAAACTTCATTAAAAATAATAATTTCAACAACAATGCTTACGGAACAATTCTAGTAACAACTATAGACCATATCCTTATAATAATGGCAACGGCTATGGTAATTCTTATGGGAATTCTTACAACAATAATAGGAGTTCACCCCCTGGACTTGAAGCCATGCTTAAAGAATTTATTAGTACACAAACTGCTTTTAACAAATCTGTTGAAGAAAAGCTTGGGAAAATTGATATACTTGCTTCTAAAGTCGATAGTCTTGCTGCTGATGTTGATCTTTTAAAATCAAAAGTTTTGCCTAATGAGAATCATCATAATAAAATTGTTACTACAGCAAATGCCATTCAAGTTAGAATTAATGAGAATATAAGATTAATGGCTGAACTGCGTGCTAGGTGGGATAGAGAAGAAAATGAAAAACTAGCTAAAGAGAAGAATATAGCTAAAGTTTGGACTATTACCACCACTAGTAATGCTAATGCTACACATGTTGCTGCACCTCCTACTCATACTAATAAAAGAATTGGTGTTAGCAATGTTTCCACTTCTAATGCAAAGCGCGAAAAACTGCCTGAAACTGCTAAAACTGCTGAAACTGCCTTTGATAAAGCTGCTGAAATTTTTTCCAACATTGGGGATGATGATCCCATTGCTTTAGATTATAATGGTTTGAATTTTGATGATTGCCACATCTCTGAAGTTATAAAGTTCTTGCAAAAACTTGCTAAAAGTCCTAATGCTAGTGCTATAAATTTGGCTTTTACACATCATATTACAAATGCTCTTATAAAAGCCAGAGAAGAGAAACTAGAGCGCGAAGCCTCTATTCCTAAAAAGCTAGAGGATGGTTGGGAGCCCATCATTAAGATGAAGGTTAAAGATTTTGATTGTAATGCTTTATGTGATCTTGGTGCAAGTATTTCTGTTATGCCTAAGAAAATTTATAATATGCTTGACTTGCCACCGCTGAAAAATTGTTATTTGGATGTTAATCTTGCTGATCATTCTACAAAGAAACCTTTGGGGAAAGTTGATAATGTTCGCATTACCGTTAACAATAACCTTGTTCCCGTTGATTTTGTTGTCTTGGATATTGAATGCAATGCATCTTGTCCCATTATATTGGGAAGACCTTTTCTTCGAACTGTTGGTGCTGTTATTGATATGAAGGAAGGTAATATAAAATATCAATTTCCTCTCAAGAAAGGTATGGAACACTTCCCTAGAAAGAGAATGAAGGTACCTTTTGATTCCATTATGAGAACAAATTATGATGTTGACACTTCGTCTCTTGATAATACTTGATACACACTTTCTGCGCCTAGCTGAAAGGCGTTAAAGAAAAGCGCTTATGGGAGACAACCCATGTTTTTACCTACAGTACTTTGTTTTTATTTTGTGTCTTGGAAGTTGTTTACTACTGTAGCAACCTCTCCTTATCTTAGTCTTGTGTTTTGTTGTGCCAAGTTAAGCCGTTGATAGAAAAGTAAGTACTAGATTTGGATTACTGCACAGTTCCAGATTTCTTTGCTGTCACGAATCTGAGTCCACCTCCCTGTAGGTAGCTCAGAAAATTAAGCCAATTTACGTGCATGATCCTCAGATATGTACGCAACTTTCATTCAATTTGAGCATTTTCATTTGAGCAAGTCTGGTGCCATTTTAAAATTCGTCAATACGAACTGTTCTGTTTTGACAGATTCTGCCTTTTATTTCGCATTGCCTCTTTCGCTATGTTGGATGAATTTCTTTGATCCATTAATGTCCAGTAGCATTATGCAATGTCCAGAAGTGTTAAGAATGATTGTGTCACCTCTGAATATGTCAATTTATATTGTGCACTAACCCTCTAATGAGTTGTTTCGAGTTTGGTGTGGAGGAAGTTTTCAAGGATCAAGAGAGGAGTATGATGCAACATGATCAAGGAGAGTGAAAGCTCTAAGCTTGGGGATGCACCCGGTGGTTCACCCCTGCATATATCAAGAAGACTCAAGCGTCTAAGCTTGGGGATGCCCAAGGCATCCCCTTCTTCATCGACAACATTATCAGGTTCCTCCCTGAAACTATATTTTTATTCCATCACATCTTATGTGCTTTTTCTTGGAGCGTCGGTTTGTTTTTGTTTTTTGTTTTGTTTGAATAAAATGGATCCTAGAATTCACTTTATGGGAGAGAGACACGCTCCGCTGTAGCATATGGACAAGTATGTCCTTGGTTTCTACTCATAGTATTCATGGCGAAGTTTCTCCTTCGTTAAATTGTTATATGGTTGGAATTGGAAAATGATACATGTAGTAATTGCTATAAATGTCTTGGGTAATGTGATACTTGGCAATTGTTGTGCTCATGTTTAAGCTCTTGCATCATATGCTTTGCACCCATTAATGAAGAAATACATAGAGCATGCTAAAATTTGGTTTGCATATTTGGTTTCTCTAAGGTCTAGATAATTTCTAGTTTTGAGTTTGAACAACAAGGAAGACGGTGTAGAGTCTTATAATGTTTTCAATATGTCTTTTATGTGAGTTTTGCTGCACCGGTTCATCCTTGTGTTTGTTTCAAATAAGCCTTGCTAGCCTAAACCTTGTATCGAGAGGGAATACTTCTCATGCATCCAAAATACTTGAGCCAACCACTATGCCATTTGTGTCCACCATACCTACCTATACTACATGGTATTTTTCCGCCATTCCAAAGTAAATTGCTTGAGTGCTACCTTTAAAATTCCATCATTCACCTTTGCAATATATAGCTCATGGGACAAATAGCTTAAAAACTATTGTGGTATTGAATATGTAATTATGCACTTTATCTCTTATTAAGTTGCTTGTTGTGCGATAACCATGTTCACTGGGGACGCCATCAACTTTTCATTGTTGAATTTCATGTGAGTTGCTATGCATGTCCGTCTTGTCTGAAGTAAGAGAGATCTACCACCATATGGTTAAGCATGCATATGTTAGAGAAGAACATTGGGCCGCTAACTAAAGCCATGCTCCATGGTGGAAGTTTCAGTTTTGGACAACAATCCTCAAATCTCAAATGAGAAAATTATTAATTGTTGGTATATGCTTATGCATAAAAGAGGAGTCCATTATCTGTTGTCTATGTTGTCCCGGTATGGATGTCTAAGTTGAAGAATAATCAATAGCGAGAAATCCAATGCGAGCTTTCTCCTTAGACCTTTGTACATGCGGCATAGAGGTACCCCTTTGTGACACTTGGTAAAAACAATGCATTGTGATGATCCGGTAGTCCAAGCTAATTAGGACAAGGTGCGGGCACTATTAGTACACTATGCATGAGGCTTGCAACTTATAAGATATAATTTACATGATGCATATGCTTTATTACTACCGTTGACAAAATTGTTTCATGTTTTCAAAATCAAAGCTCTAGCACAAATATAGCAATCGATGCTTTTCCTCTATGGAGGACTATTCTTTTACTTTCAATGTTGAGTCAGTTCACCTATTTCTCTCCACCTCAAGAAGCAAACACTTGTGTGAACTGTGCATTGATTCCTACATATTTGCTTATTGCACTTATTATATTACTCTATGTTGACAATATCCATGAGATATACATGTTACAAGTTGAAAGCAACCGCTGAAACTTAATCTTCTTTTGTGTTGCTTCAATATCTCTACTTTGAATTATTGCTTTATGAGTTAACTTTTATGCAAGACTTATTGATGCTTGTCTTGAAGTGCTATTCATGAAAAGTCTTTGCTATATGATTCACTTGTTTACTCATGTCATATACATTGTTTCGATCGCTGCATTCACTACATATGCTTTACAAATAGTATGATCAAGATTATGATGGCATGTCACTCCAGAAATTATCTGTGTTATCGTTCTACCTGCTCGGGACGAGCAGAACTAAGCTTGGGGATGCTGATACGTCTCCGACGTATCGATAATTTCTTATGTTCCATGCCACATTATTGATGTTATCTACATGTTTTATGCACACTTTATGTCATATTCGTGCATTTTCTGGAACTAACCTATTAACAAGATGCGAAGTGCGATTCTGTTTTCTGCTGTTTTTGGTTTCAGAAATCCTAGTAAGGAAATATTCTCGGAATTGGACGAAATCAAAGCCCAGGGGCCTATTTTCTCACGAAGCTTCCAGAAGTCCGAAGGAGAGACGAAGAGGGGCCACGGAGGGGCCACACCATAGGGCGGCGCGGCCCCCCCCTTGGCCGCGCCGGCCTGTGGTGTGGGGCCCCCGTGCCGCCTCTTGACCTGCCCTTCCGCCTATAAAAAGTCTCCGTGACGAAACCCCCAGTACCGAGAGCCACGATACGGAAAACCTTCCAGAGACGCCGCCGCCGCCGATCCCATCTCGGGGGATCCAGGAGATCGCCTCCGGCACCCTGCCGGAGAGGGGAATCATCTCCCGGAGGACTCTACGCCGCCATGGTCGCCTCCGGTGTGATGTGTGAGTAGTCTACCCCTGGACTATGGGTCCATAGCAGTAGCTAGATGGTTGTCTTCTCCCCATTGTGCTATCATTGTCGGATCTTGTGAGCTGCCTAACATGATCAAGATCATCTATTTGTAATTCTATATGTTGCGTTTGTTGGGATCCGATGAATAGAGAATACTTTTTATGTTGATTATCAAAGTTATATCTATGTGTTGTTTATGATCTTGCATGCTCTCCGTTATTAGTAGATGCTCTGGCCAAGTTGATGCTAGTAACTCCAAGAGGGAGTATTTATGCTCGATAGTGGGTTCATGTCTCCGTGAATCTGGAGGGGTGACAAGAACCTCTAAGGTTATGGATGTGCTGTTGCCACTAGGGATAAAACATTAGTGCTATGTTCAAGGATGTAGTCACTAGTTACATTACGCGCAATACTTAATGCAATTGTCTGTTGTTAGCAACTTAATACTGGAGGGGGTTCGGATGATAACCTGAAGGTGGACTTTTTAGGCATAGATGCAGTTGGATGACGGTCTATGTACTTTGTCGTAATGCCCAATTAAATCTCACTATACTCATCATGATATGTATGTGCATGGTCATGCTCTCTTTATTTGTCAATTGCCCAACTGTAATTTGTTCACCCAACATGCTGTTCGTCTTATGGGAGAGACACCTCTAGTGAACTGTGGACCCCGGTCCAATTCTCTTTACTGAAATACAATCTACTGCAATACTTGTTCTACTGTTTTCTACAAACAATCATCTTCCACACAATACGGTTAACTCTTTGTTACAGCAAGCCGGTGAGATTGACAACCTCACTGTTTCGTTGGGGCAAAGTACTTTGGTTGTATTGTGCAGGTTCCACGTTGGCGCCGGAATCACTGGTGTTGCGCCGCACTACATCCCGCCGCCATCAACCTTCAATGTGCTTCTTGACTCCTACTGGTCCGATTAAACCTTGGTTTCTTACTGAGGGAAACTTGCCGCTGTGCGCATCACACCTTCCTCTTGGGGTTCCCAACGGACGTGCCAACCACACGCATCACCGGCCCCCTTGGTGGAGTCCACCTTGGACTCCCCCCACTAGGGTTGGCCGGCCATGGGAGGTGGAGTCCCACCGGGACTCCGCCTTCCAAAGTGACTTCTTCCGGACTTTTCTAGAACCTTCTAGAACCTTCCAAAATTTAACCGGATCATTTTCAAACTTATAAAATGACTTCCTATATATGAATCTTATTCTCCGGACCATTCCGGAACTCCTCGTGATGTCCGGGATCCCATCCGAGACTTCGAACAATACTTTGAACTCCATTCCATATTCAAGTTCTACTATTACAACATCAAACCTTAAGTGTGTCACCCTACGGTTCGCGAACTATGTGGACATGGTTGAGAACTCTCTCCGTCCAATAACCAATAGCGGGATCTGGAGATCCATAATGGCTCCCACATATTCAACGATGACTTAGTGATCGAATGAACCATTCACATACGATACCAATTCCCTTTGTCACGTGATATTTTACTTGTCCGAGGTTTGATCATCGGTATCACTCTATACCTTGTTCAACCTCGTCTCCTGACAAGTACTCTTTTACTCGTACCGTGGTATGTGGCTCTTATGAACTTATTCATATGCTTGCAAGACATTAGACGACATTCCACCGAGAGGGCCCAGAGTATATCTATCCGTCATCGGGATGGACAAATCCCACTGTTGATCCATATGCCTCAACTCATACTTTCCGGATACTTAATCTGACCTTTATAACCACCCATTTACGCAGTGGCGTTTGATGTAATCAAAGTACCTTTCCGGTATAAGTGATTTACATGATCTCATGGTCGAAAGGACTAGGTAACTATGTATCGAAAGCTTATAGAAAATAACTTAATGACGTGATCTTATGCTACGCTTAATTGGGTGTGTCCATTACATCATTCATACAATGATATAACCTTGTTATTAATAACATACAATGTTCATGATTATGAAACTAATCATCTATTAATCAACAAGCTAGTTAAGAGGCATACTAGGGACTCATTGTTGTTTACATAACACACATGTATCAATGTTTTGGTTAATACAATTATATCATGGTATATAAACTTTTATCATAAACACAAAGATATATATAATAACCACTTTTATTATTGCCTCTTGGGCATATCTCCAACAGTCTCCCACTTGCACTAGAGTCAATAATCTAGATTAAATTGTAAGGTACCTAACACCCATGGCATTCTGGTGTTGGTCATGCTTTGCCCTAGGGAGAGCTTTAGTCAACGGATCTGCTACATTCAGATCAGTGTGTACTTTGCAAATCTTTACTTCTCCATCTTCGATGTACTCACGAATCGAGTGATAACGCAGCTTGATATGCTTCAGCCTCTTGTGTGACCTTGGTTCTTGTGCATTGGCGATGGCACCCATGTTGTCACAGTAGATGACTAGTGGATCCAATGCACTAGGAACCACACCGAGCTCTACAATGAACCTCTTCATCCATACCGCTTCTGATGAAGCCTCTGAAGCCGCTATGTACTCTGATTCTGTTGAAGTCTTCGCCACCGTGCACTGCTTCGAGCTTGCCCAGCTTACTGCAGCACCATTCAATATAAACAGGTACCCAGACTGAGACTTAGAGTCATCAGGATCAGTGTTCCAACTTGCATCGGTGTAACCGTTTACAACGAGCTCTTGGTCACCTCCATAACAAAGAAACATATCCTTAGTTCTTTTCAAGTACTTCAGGATATTCTTGACCACTGTCCAGTGTTCCATCCCTGGATCACTTTGATATCTGCTAGTTAAACTAACAGCATGTGCTATATCCGATCTTGTACATAGCATGGCATACATGATAGAGCCTACTGCCGAGGCATAGGGGATCTTACTCATCCTTTCTCTTTCTTCTGCCGTAGCCGGTCCTTGAGTCTTACTCAAGACCTTGCCTTGTAACATAGGTAAGAACCCTTTCTTACTTTCGTCCATTCTAAACTTCTTTAGAATCTTGTCCAGGTATGTACTCTGTGATAGCCCTATTAGGCGTCTTGATCTATCTCTATAAATCTTGATGCCTAATATATACGATGCTTCACCAAGGTCTTTCATTGAAAAACTATTATTCAAATAACCTTTTACACTGCTTAATAGTTCTATATCATTCCCAATCAATAATATGTCATCCACATATAATATCAGGAATGCTACAGAGCTCCCACTCACTTTCTTGTAAATACAGGCCTCTCCATGACACTGTATAAACCCGAAGTCTTTGATCACCTTATCAAAGCGTCGGTTCCAACTTCTCGATGCCTGCTTCAGTCCATAAATTGAACGCTGAAGTTTGCATACTTTGTCAGCATTTTTAGGATCGACAAAACCTTTGGGTTGTACCATATACAACTCTTCCTCAATGTCTCCATTAAGGAATGCCGTTTTGACATCCATCTGCCAAATCTCATAATCGAAAAATGCAGCTATTGCTAATAAAATCCTCACAGATTTTAGCTTCGCTACAGGTGAAAAAGTCTCATCGTAGTCAACACCTTGAATTTGTCGGAAACCCTTTGCGACAAGTCGAGCTTTATAGACAGTAATATTACCATCAGCATCTGTTTTTCTCTTGAAGATCCATTTATTCTTGACAGCCTTGCGGCTATCAGGTAAGTCTATCAAAGTCCACACTTTGTTATCATACATGGATCCCATTTCGGATTTCATGGCTTCTTGCCATTTGTTGGAATCTGGGCTCATCATTGCTTCTTCATACGTCGCAGGGTCTTCATCATTGTTGTCCACAATCATGACATTTAGACAAGGATCATACCAATCAGGAGTGGCACGTTCCCTTGTCGATCTGCGAGGTTCAGTAGTTTCCTCGTTCGAAGTTTCATGATCTTTATCATTAGCTTCCTCTGTTGTCGGTGTAGGCGGCACAGGAACAATTACCGGTACTGCGCTACTCTGATCAACTAGTGAAGATTCATCAATCTCATCGAGTTCTACTTTTCTTCCAGTCACTTCTTTAGTGAGAAATTCTTTCTCAAGAAAGGTTCTGTTCTTAGCAACAAAGATTTTGCCTTCGGATTTGTGATAGAAAGTGTACCCTATAGTTTCCTTAGGGTATCCTATGAAGACGCATTTCTCCGCTTTGGGTTCTAGCTTGTCCGGTTGTAACTTCTTAACATAGGCTTCGCAACCCCAAACTTTAAGGAACGACAGCTTAGGTTTCTTATTAAACCATAATTCATACGGTGTCGTTTCAACGGATTTTGATGGTGCTCTGTTTAAAGTGAATGCGGCTGTCTCTAATGCATAACTCCAAAATGATAATGGCAAATCAGTAAGAGACATCATAGAACGAACCATATCTAAGAGAGTTCGATTATGACGTTCGGACACACCGTTACGTTGAGGTGTTCCCGGCGGTGTCAATTGTGAAAGTATTCCGCATTTCTTTAAATGCATGCTAAACTCATAACTCAGATATTCACCTCCGCGATCAGATCGTAGAAATTTAATCTTCTTGTTACGTTGATTTTCTACTTCACTTTGGAATTCCTTAAACTTCTCGAAAGTTTCGAATTTATGTTTCATGAAATAGATATATCCATATCTACTCAGATCATCTGTGAAGGTTAGAACATAACAATAACCACCGCGCGATGCTACACTCATTGGTCCGCACACATCGGTATTTATGATTTCCAATAAGTAAGTAGCTCGCTCCATAATACCGGAGAATGGAGTCTTAGTCATTTTTCCCATTAGACATGCTTCGCATCTATCAAGTGACTCAAAGTCAAGTGATTCAAGTAACCCATCGGTATGGAGTTTCTTCATGCGTCTCACTCCAATATGACCAAGACGACAGTGCCACATATAAGTAGAATTATCATTCAATTTAATTCGTTTAGCATCAATGTTATGTATATGTGTATCACTACTATCGAGATCTAACAGAAATAAGCCATTCTTTTCAGGTGCTCGACCATAAAAGATATTATTCATAAAAATAGAACAACCATTATTCTCAAAATTGAATGAATAACCGCCTTACATTAAACAAGATCCAGATATAATGTTCATGCTCAACGCGGGTACAAAATAACAATTATTTAGGCTTAAAACTAATCCCGAAGGTAGATGTAGAGGAAGTGTGCCGACAGCGATCACATCGACTTTGGATCCGTTTCCAACGCGCGCGCATCGTCACTTCATCCTTCAGTAGTCTTCGTTTATTCTTTAGTTCCTGTTTCGAGTTACAAATATGAGCAATCGAACCAGTATCAAATACCCAGGTACTAGTACGAGAACCAGTGAGATAAACATCTATAACATGTATATCAGATATACCTTCTTTCTTCTTCTTGACAAGGCCGCTCTTCAGATCAGCCAGATACTTGGAGCAATTACACTTCCAGTGTCCCTTCTCCTTGCAGTAATAGCACTCAGCATCAGGCTTAGGGCCATTCTTAGGTTTCATAGGAGGCGTGGCAGCTTTCTTTCCACCCTTCTTGAATTTTCCCTTAGACTTGCCCTGTTTCTTGAAACTAGTGGTCTTGTTGACCATCAACACTTGGTGCTTTTTCTTGATCTCAATCTCAACAGACTTTAGCATGGCGAAGAGTTCAGGTAATTCTTTGTTCATGTTCTGCATATTGTAGTTCATCACAAAGTTCTTGTAACTTGGTGGCAGTGATTGAAGGACACGATTAATCCCCAGTCTATGAGGAATCACTATTCCCAAGTCACTGAGTTTCTTCGCATGCCCAGTCATAATGAGCATGTGCTCACTAACGGAGCTGCCTTCTTCCATCATGCAGCTGAAGAAGTGTTTCGATGCTTCATAGCATTCCACGGCCGCATGAGTCTCAAAGATAGTTTTCAACTCTTTGACCAACTCATGAGGATCATGGTGCTCAAAACGTTTTTGAAGATCGGCTTTCAGACTGCACAGGATGACACACTGAACTTGAGAGTACTGAGTTTTCCGAGTCTCGTAAACATTTTTTACTTCATCGGTTTCAGTTTCTGCAGGAGGGTCACCTAGCGGTGCACAAAAGCACATATTACAGGTTTCCACCAGCGAGGAAGATCCTCACATGACGGAACCAGTCGGTGAAGTTGCTACCGTTGCTCTTAAGCTTTTCTTTCTCTAGGAACTGGTTAAAATTGATAGGGGACGCCATATCTACAACATATATTTGCAATAGTTTAGACTAAGTTTATGACAAATTGAGTTCAAATTTTAATTCAACATAATTAAAAATCTAGGTGAACTCCCACTCAAAACAATATCCCTCGAATTGTCTTAGTGATCACACGAACCAAATCCATCACACCTAAGTCCGATCATCACGAGACAAGATGTAATTTCAATGGCGAACACTCAAAGTGTTCATCATATCAATCATATGATTCATGCTCTACCTTTCGGTATCACGTGTTCCGAGACCATGTATGTACATGCTAGGCTCGTCAAGGCCACCTTAGTATCCGCATGTGCAAAACTGGCTTGCACCCGTTGTATGCACTTGTTGATTCTATCACACCCGATCATCACGAGATGCTTCGAAACGACAAGTCTTGGCAACGGTGCTACTAAGGATGAACACTTTATTATCTTGATATTTTAGTGAGGGATCATCTTATAATGCTACCGTCGCGATCTAAGCAAAATAAGATGCATAAAAGGATTAACATCACATGCAGTTCATATGTGATATGATATGGCCCTTTTGTCTTCGCGCCTTTGATCTTCATCTTCAAAGCACGGACATGATCTCCATCATCAACGGGCATGATCTCCATCATCATCGGCGTAGCGTCAAGGTCCATGGCACCGTCTTCATGGTTGTTCAACTCATGTAGCAAATATTACAACTACTTTGAAATACTACTCAACATGAAATTTAAAGACAACCATAAGGCTCCTGCCGGTTGCCACAATACAATAATGATCATCTCATACATATTCATCATCACATTATGGCCATATCACATCACCAAACCATGCAAAAACAAGGTAGACGTCTCTAATTTGGTTTGCATATTTGATACGCGTACAACACGCGTCCGTTGGGAACCCCAAGAGGAAGGTGTGATGCGTACAGCGGCAAGTTTTTCCTCAGTATGAAACCAAGGTTTATCGAACCAGTAGGAGCCAAGAAGCACGTTGAAGGTTGATGGCGGCGAGATGTAGTGCGGCGCAACACCAGGGATTCCGGCGCCAACGTGGAACCTGCACAACACAAACCAAGTACTTTGCCCCAACGAAACAGTGAGGTTGTCAATCTCACCGGCTTGCTGTAACAAAGGGTTAGATGTATAGTGTGGATGATGATTGTTTGCAGAAAACAGTAGAACAGTATTGCGTAGATTGTATTTCAGTATAGAGAATTGGACCGGGGTCCACAGTTCACTAGAGGTGTCTCTCGCATAAGATAAACATCATGTTGGGTGAACAAATTACAGTTGGGCAATTGACAAATAAAGAGGGCATGACCATGCACATACATATTATGATGAGTATAGTGAGATTTAATTGGGCATTATGACAAAGTACATAGACCGCTATCCAGCATGCATCTATGCCTAAAAAGTCCACCTTCAGGTTATCATCCGAACCCCCTCCAGTATTAAGTTGCTAACAACAGACAATTGCATTAAGTATTTCGCGTAATGTAATCAGTAACTACATCCTCGGACATAGCATCAATGTTTTATCCCTAGTGGCAATAGCACATCCATAATCTTAGAGATTTTTGTCACTTCCCCAGATTCACGGAGACATGAACCCACTATCGAGCATAAATACTCCCTCTTGGAGTTAAGAGTAAAAACTTGGCCAAAGCCTCTACTAATAACGGAGAGCATGCAAGATCATAAACAACACATAGATATAAATTGGTAATCAACATAACATGGTATTCTCTATTCATCGGATCCCAACAAACACAACATATAGAATTACAGATAGATGATCTTGATCATGTTCGGCAGCTCACAAGACCCGACAATTAAGCACAATGAGGAGAAGACAACCATCTAGCTACTGCTATGGACCCATAGTCCAGGGGTAGACTACTTACACATCACTCCGGAGGCGACCATGCGGCGTAGAGTCCTCCGGGAGATGATTCCCCTCTCCGGCATGGTGCCGGAGGCGATCTCCTGGATCCCCCGAGATGGGATTGGCGGCGGCGGCGTATCTGGAAGGTTTTCTGTATCGTGGCTCTCGGTACTGGGGGTTTCGCGACGAAGGCTATTTGTAGGCGGAAGGGTAGGTCAGGGGGCGACGCGAGGGGCCCAGGAGACAGGGCGGCGCGGCCAAGGGTGGGGCCGCGCCGCCTGCCCTCCTGGCCACCTCGTGGCCCCACTTTGTTGACTCTTCGGTCTTCTGGAAGCTTCGTGGCAAAATAGGACCCTGGGCGTTGATTTCGTCCAATTCCGAGAATATTTCCTTACTAGGATTTCTGAAACCAAAAACAGCAGAAAACAGCAACTGGCACTTCGGCATCTTGTTAATAGGTTAGTTCCAGAAAATGCACTAATATGACATAAAGTGTGCATAAAACATGTAGATATCATCAATAATGTGGCATGGAACATAAGAAATTATCGATATGTCAGAGACGTATCAGCATCCCCAAGCTTAGTTCCTGCTCGTCCCGAGCAGGTAAACGATAACAAAGATAATTTCTGGAGTGACATGCCATCATAACCTTGATCATACTATTGTAAGCATATGTAGTGAATGCAGCGATCAAAACAATGTATATGACATGAGTAAACAACTGAATCATATAGCAAAGACTTTTCATGAATAGCACTTCAAGACAAGCATCAATAAGTCTTGCATAAGAGTTAACTCATAAAGCAATAATTCATAGTAGAGGTATTGAAGCAACACAAAGGAAGATGAAGTTTCAGCGGTTGCTTTCAACTTATAACATGTATATCTCATGGATATTGTCAACATAGAGTAATATAACAAGTGCAATATGCAAGTATGTAGGAATCAATGCACAGTTCACACAAGTGTTTGCTTCTTGAGGTGGAGAGAAATAGGTGAACTGACTCAACAATAAAAGTAAAAGAATGGTCCTTCAAAGAGGAAAGCATCGATTGCTATATTTGTGCTAGAGCTTTGATTTTGAAAACATATAGAGAGCAATAAAAGTAAAATTTTGAGAGGTGTTTGTTGTTGTCAACGAATGGTAGTGGGCACTCTAACCCCCTTGCCAGACAAACCTTCAAAGAGCGGCTCCCATTTTATTTTATTTTTGTGTGGCACTCCTTCCAACCTTTCTTTCACAAACCATGGCTGACCGAATCCTTCGGGTGCCTGCCAACAATCTCATACCATGAAGGAGTGCCTTTTTATTTTAGTTTTATTATGATGACACTCCTCCCCACCTTTGCTTTCTCAAGCCATGGCTAACCGAATCCTTCGGGTGCCGTCCAACAATCACATACCATGGAGGAGTGTCTTTTTTTATTAATTAATTTGGGACTGGGAATCCCATTGCCAGCTCTTTTTGCAAAATTATTGGATAAGCGGATGAAGCCACTAGTCCATTGGTGAAAGTTGCCCAACAAGATTGAAAGATAAACACCACATACTTCCTCATGAGCTATAAAACATTGACACAAATCAGAGGTAATAAATTTTGAATTGTTTAAAGGTAGCACTCAAGCAATTTACTTTGGAATGGCGGAGAAATACCATGTAGTAGGTAGGTATGGTGGACACAAATGGCATAGTGGTTGGCTCAAGTATTTTGGATGCATGAGAAGTATTCCCTCTCGATACAAGGTTTAGGCTAGCAAGGCTATTTGAAACAAACACAAGGATGAAGCGGTGCAGCAAAACTCACATAAAAGACATATTGTAAACATTATAAGACTCTACACCGTCTTCCTTGTTGTTCAAACTCAAAACTAGAAATTATCTAGACCTTAGAGAGACCAAATATGCAAACCAAATTTTAGGAATCTCTATGTATTTCTTCATTAATAGGTGCAAAGTATATGATGCAAGAGCTTAAACATGAGCACAACAATTGCAAAGTATCACATTATCCAAGACATTTTAGAAAATTACTACATGTATCATTTTCCAATTCCAACCATATAACAATTTAACGAAGAAGAAACTTCGCCATGAATATTATGAGTAAAGCCTAAGGACATACTTGTCCATATGCAATAGCGGAGTGTGTCTCTCTCCCACACAATGAATGCTAGGATCCATTTTATTCAAACAAAACAAAAACAAGAACAAACCGACGCTCCAAGCAAAGCACATAAGATGTGATGGAATAAAAATATAGTTTCAGGGGAGGAACCTGATAATGTTGTCGATGAAGAAGGGGATGCCTTGGGCATCCCCAAGCTTAGACGCTTGAGTCTTCTTGATATATGCAGGGGTGAACCACCGGGGCATCCCCAAGCTTAGAGCTTTCACTCTCCTTGATCATGTTGTATCATCTCCCTCTCTTGATCCTTGAAAACTTCCTCCACACCAAACTCAAAACAACTCATTAGAGAGTTAGTGCACAATCAAAATATACATGTTCAGAGGTGACATAATCATTCTTAACACTTCTGGACATTGCACAAAGCTACTGAAAGTCAATGGAATCGAAATATCCATCGAACATAACAAAACAGGCAATGCGAAATAAAACGCAGAATCTGTCAAAACAGAACAGTTCGTATTGACGAATTTTATTGAGGCACCAGACTTGCTCAAATGAAAATTCTCAAATTGAATGAAAGTTGCGTACATATCTGAGGATCACTCATGTAAATTGGCATAATTTTCTGAGTTACCTACAGAGAATTTTTCCCAGATTCGTGACAGCAAAGAAATCTGTTTCTGCGCAGTAATCCAAATCTAGTATGAACCTTACTATCAACGACTTTACTTGGCACAACAAAACACTAAACTAAGATAAGGAGAGGTTGCTACAGTAGTAAACAACTTCCAAGACACAAAAATAGAACAAAGTACTGTAGTAAAAACATGGGTTGTCTCCCATAAGCGCTTTTCTTTAACGCCTTTCAGCTAGGCGCAGAGAGTGTGTATCCAGTATTATCAAGAGACGAAGTGTCAACATCATAATTTGTTCTAATAATAGAATCAAAAGGTAACTTCATTCTATTTCTAGGGAAGTGTTCCATACCTTTCTTGAGAGGAAATTGATATTTAATATTACCTTCCTTCATATCAATAATAGCACCAACAGTTCGAAGAAAAGGTCTTCCCAATATAATGGGACAAGATGCATTGCATTCAATATCCAAGACAACAAAATCAACGGGGACAAGGTTATTGTTAATGGTAATGTGAACATTATCAACTTTCCCCAAAGGTTTCTTTGTAGAATGATTAGCAAGATTAACATCCAAATAACAATTTTTCAGCGGTGGCAAGTCAAGCATATTATAGATTTTCTTAGGCATAACAGAAATACTTGCACCAAGATCACATAAAGCATTACAATCAAAATCATTGACCTTCATCTTAATGATGGGATCCCAACCATCCTCTAGCTTCCTAGGAATAGAAGCTTCGCGTTCTAGTTTCTCTTCTCTAGCTTTTATGAGAGCATTTGTAATATGTTTCGTGAAAGCCAAATTTATAGCACTAGCATTAGGACTTTTAGCAAGTTTTTGTAAGAACTTTATAACTTCAGAGATGTGGCAATCATCAAAATTTAAACCATTATAATCTAAAGCAATGGGATCATCATCCCCAATGTTGGAAAAAATTTCAGCAGTTTTATCACAGGCAGTTTCAGCAGTTTTAGCAGTTTCAGGCAGTTTTTTGCGCTTTGCAAGTGGAAACATTGCCAACACCAATTATTTTACCATTAATAGTAGGAGGTGCAGCAACATGTGTAGCATTAGCGTTACTAGTGGTGGTAATAGTCCAAACTTTAGCTATATTATCTTCTTTTTCATTTTCTTCTATTTCCCACCTAGCACGCAATTCGGCCATCAATCTTATATTCTCATTAATTCTAACTTGGATGGCATTTGCTGTAGTAACAATTTTATTATGATGATTTTCATTAGGCATAACTTTCGATTTCAAAAGATCAACATCAGCAGCAAGACTATCGACTTTAGAAGCAAGTATATCAATTTTCCCAAGCTTTTCTTCAACGGATTTGTTAAAAGCAGTTTGTGTACTAATAAATTCTTTAAGCATGGCTTCAAGTCCAGGGGGTGTGTTCCTATTATTGTTGTAAAAATTACCATAAGATTTACCATAGCCGTTGCCATTATTATAAGGATATGGTCTATAGTTGTTACTAGAATTGTTCCGGTAAGCATTGTTGTTGAAATTATTATTTTTAATGAAGTTTACATCAACATGTTCTTCTTGATCAACCAATGAAGCTAACGGAACATTATTAGGATCAACATTAGTCCTATCATTCACAAGCATAGACATAATAGCATCAATTTTATCACTCAAGGAAGAGGTTTCTTCGACAGAATTTACCTTCTTACCTTGTGGAGCTCTTTCCGTGTGCCATTCAGAGTAATTGATCATCATATTATCAAGAAGCTTTGTTGCTTCACCAAGAGTGATGGACATAAAGGTACCTCCAGCAGCTGAATCCAATAGGTTCCGCGAAGAAAAATTCAGTCCTGCATAAAAGGTTTGAATGATCATCCAAGTAGTCAGTCCATGGGTTGGGCAATTTTTAACCAAAGATTTCATTCTTTCCCATGCTTGTGCAACATGCTCAGTATCCAATTGTTTAAAATTCATTATGCTACTCCTCAAAGATATAATTTTAGCAGGGGGATAATATCTACCAATAAAAGCATCCTTGCATTTAGTCCATGAATCAATACTATTCTTAGGCAGAGATAGCAACCAATCTTTAGCTCTTCCTCTTAATGAGAAAGGGAACAATTTTAATTTTATAATGTCACCATCTACATCTTTATACTTTTGCATTTCACATAGTTCAACAAAATTATTAAGATGGGCAGCAGCATCATCAGAACTAACACCAGAAAATTGCTCTCGCATAACAAGATTTAGTAAAGCAGGTTTAATTTCAAAGAATTCTGCTGTAGTAGCAGGTGGAGCAATAGGTGTGCATAAGAAATCATTATTATTTGTGGTTGTGAAGTCACACAACTTAGTATTTTCAGGAGTACCCATTTTAGCAGTAGTAAATAAAATAAACTAGATAAAGTAAATGCAAGTAACTAATTTTTTTGTGTTTTTGATATAGCAAACAAGATAGCAAATAAAGTAAAACTAGCAACTAATTTTTTTGTATTTTGATTTAGTGCAGCAAACAAAGTAGTAAATAAAACTAAGCAAGACAAAAACAAAGTAAAGAGATTGGGATGTGGAGACTCCCCTTGCAGCGTGTCTTGATCTCCCCGGCAACGGCGCCAGAAAAAGAGCTTGATACGCGTACAGCACGCGTCCGTTGGGAACCCCAAGAGGAAGGTGTGATGCGTACAGCGGCAAGTTTTCCCTCAGTATGAAACCAAGGTTTATCGAACCAGTAGGAGCCAAGAAGCACGTTGAAGGTTGATGGCGGCGAGATGTAGTGCGGCGCAACACCAGGGATTCCGGCGCCAACGTGGAACCTGCACAACACAAACCAAGTACTTTGCCCCAACGAAAAAGTGAGGTTGTCAATCTCACCGGCTTGCTGTAACCAAGGGTTAGATGTATAGTGTGGATGATGATTGTTTGCAGAAAACAGTAGAACAGTATTGCAGTAGATTGTATTTTAGTATAGAGAATTGGACCGGGGTCCACAGTTCACTAGAGGTGTCTCTCGCATAAGATAAACAGCAAGTTGGGTGAACAAATTATAGTTGGGCAATTGACAAATAAAGAGGGCATGACCATGCACATACATATTATGATGAGTATAGTGAGATTTAATTGGGCATTACGACAAAGTACATAGACCGCTATCCAGCATGCATCTATGCCTAAAAAGTCCACCTTCAGGTTATCATCCGAACCCCCTCCAGTATTAAGTTGCTAACAACAGACAATTGCATTAAGTATTGCGCGTAATGTAATCAATAACTACATCCTCGGACATAGCATCAATGTTTTATCCCTAGTGGCAACAGCACATCCATAATCTTAGAGATTTCTGTCACTTCCCCAGATTCACGGAGACATGAACCCACTATCGAGCATAAATACTCCCTCTTGGAGTTAAGAGTAAAAACTTGGCCAGAGCCTCTACTAATAACGGAGAGCATGCAAGATCATAAACAACACATAGATATAAATTGATAATCAACATAACATGGTATTCTCTATTCATCGGATCCCAACAAACACAACATATAGAATTACAGATAGATGATCTTGATCATGTTCGGCAGCTCACAAGACCCGACAATTAAGCACAATGAGGAGAAGACAACCATCTAGCTACTGCTATGGACCCATAGTCCAGGGGTAGACTACTCACACATCACTCCGGAGGTGACCATGGCGGCGTAGAGTCCTCCGGGAGATGATTCCCCTCTCCGGCAGGGTGCCGGAGGTGATCTCCTGAATCCCCCGAGATGGGATTGGCGGCGGCGGCGTCTCTGGAAGGTTTTCCGTATCGTGGCTCTCGGTACTGGGGGTTTCGCGACGAAGGCTATTTGTAGGCGGAAGGGTAGGTCAGGGGGCGACGCGAGGGGCCCAGGAGACAGGGCGGCGCGGCCAAGGGTGGGGCCGCGCCGCCTACCCTCCTGGCCACCTCGTGGCCCCACTTCGTTGACTCTTCGGTCTTCTGGAAGCTTCGTGGCAAAATAGGACCCTGGGCGTTGATTTCGTCCAATTCCGAGAATATTTCCTTACTAGGATTTATGAAACCAAAAACAGCAGAAAACAACAACTGGCACTTCGGCATCTTGTTAATTGGTTAGTTCCAGAAAATGCACTAATATGACATAAAGTGTGCATAAAACATGTAGATATCATCAATAATGTGGCATGGAACATAAGAAATTATCGATATGTCAGAGACGTATCAATATTTTATGTGGTTTAGGGTTTTCGAGTGAGATCTAATCTACCTACGAACATGAACCACAACGGTGATACTAGTGTTGTCAATAGAAGAGTAAATTGAATCTTCACTATAGTAGGAGAGACAGACACCCGCAAAGCCTCTTATGCAATACAAGTTGCATGTCGAACGAGGAACAAGTCTCATGAACGCGGTCATGTAAAGTTAGTCCGAGCCGCTTCATCCCACTATGCCACAAAGATGCAAAGTACTCAAACTAAAGACAACATAAGCATCAACGCCCACAAAAACATTGTGTTCTACTCGTGCAACCATCTATGCATAGACACGGCTCTGATACCACTGTAAGGATTCGTTGCATAGAAAACAAAAAATTTCCTACCGCGAGAACGCAATCCAAGCCAAGATGCAATCTAGAAGACGGGGGCAACGAGGGGATGATCGAGACTCACCCTTGAAGATTTCCAAAGCCTACAAGAGTATGCTCTTGTTGCTGCGGTAGACGATCACTTGCCGCTTGCAAAAGCGCGTAGAAGATCTTGACGGTGCCACAATCGGGCAGCACCTCCGTACTCGGTCACACGTTCGGTGTTGATGAAGACGACGTCCTTCTCCCCGTTCCAGCGGGCAGCGGAAGTAGTAGCTCCTCCTTGAATCCGGCAGCACGACGGCGTGGTGGCGGTGGCGATGGAGAACTCCAGCGGAGCTTCGCTAAGTGTTGCGGGAGAGGTGGAAGAGAGGGGGCGGCTAGGGTTTGGGAGAGGGGGTGGCCGGCCTCCTTGGGTGCGGCCAAGGTGGTGTGGTTGTGGTGGCCGGCCCCCTCCCCTATGCCCCTCATTATATAGGTGGAACCCCCAAGTGTTGGACTACAAGTCTTCGAATAAGACCCCAACCCAAAACCTTCCATGCGTAGGGAAACCTACCCAAGGTGGGACTCCCACCTCAAGTGGGATTCCCACCCTTCCATGTGGGGGGGTGGCCGGCCCCTTGGTGGAGTCCACCTTGGACTCCCCCCACTAGGGCTGGCCGGCCATGGGAGGTGGAGTCCCACCGGGACTCCGCCTTCCAAAGTGACTTCTTCCGGACTTTTCTAGAACCTTCCAAAATTTCACCGGATCATTTTCAAACTTATAAAATGACTTCCTATATATGAATCTTATTCTCCGGACCATTCCGGAACTCCTCGTGATGTCCGGGATCCCATCCGAGACTTCGAACAATACTTCGAACTCCATTCCATATTCAAGTTCTACTATTACAACATCAAACCTTAAGTGTGTCACCCTACGGTTCACGAACTATGTGCACATGGTTGAGAACTCTCTCCGTCCAATAACCAATAGCGGGATCTGGAGATCCATTATGGCTCCCACATATTCAACGATGACTTAGTGATCGAATGAACCATTCACATACGATACCAATTCCCTTTGTCACGCGATATTTTACTTGTCCGAGGTTTGATCATCGGTATCACTCTATACCTTGTTCAACCTCGTCTCCTGACAAGTACTCTTTTACTAGTACCGTGGTATGTGGTCTCTTATGAACTTATTCATATGCTTGCAAGACATTAGATGACATTCCACCAAGAGGGCCCAGAGTATATCTATCCGTCATCGGGATGGACAAATCCCACTGTTGATCCATATGCATCAACTCATACTTTACGGATACTTAATCCCACCTTTATAACCACCCATTTACGCAGTGGTGTTTGATGTAATCAAAGTACCTTTCCGGTATAAGTGATTTACATGATCTCATGGTCGAAAGGACTAGGTAACTATGTATCGAAAGCTTATAGCAAATAATTTAATGACGTGATCTTATGCCACGCTTAATTGGGTGTGTCCATTACATCATTCATACAATGATATAACCTTGTTATTAATAACATCCAATGTTCATGATTATGAAACTAATCATCTATTAATCAACAAGCTAGTTAAGAGGCATACTAGGGACTCATTGTTGTTTATATAACACACATGTATCAATGTTTCGGTTAATACAATTATAGCATGGTATATAAACTTTTATCATAAACACAAAGATATATATAATAACCACTTTTATTATTGCCTCTTGGGGATATCTCCAACAATTAGTCCTAGATGAATAGAACCCTTGCAATGGAACCTCCACCATCAACACATACCATGATTCCATTGCCAACCATATAGTCATATTCATAATTGGAAAAGTAACATTTTATTTTCAATGCAGGAGTGATAAGTATATAGCTTTGCGAGTAAATTGATAGAACATAATCAAGATGGCATGAGCAAGAGTGAACTTGCATGGTGACTGATGTCTACGCACACTTCTAATCATGTAGACAGTATTGGGCCTCCAAGAGCAGAGGTTTGTAGAACAGCAGCAAGTTTCCCTTAAGTTAATCACCCAAGGTTTATCGAACTCAGGGAGGTAGAGGTCAAATATATCCCTCTCAAGCAACCCTGCAATTAAGATACAAGAAGTCTCTTGTGTCCCCAACACACCTAATACACTTGTCAGATGTATAGGTGCACTAGTTCGGCGAAGAGATAGTGAAATACAAGTAATATGGATGATTATAAGTAGTAATTGCAATCTGAAATAAAAATGGCAGCAAGCGAACATGTAGTAGAACTTGTTGGAAACGGTGTTTCAATGCTTAGAAACAAGGCCTAGGGATCATACTTTCACTAGTGGACACTCTCAACAATGATCACATAATTGAATAAATAAATGCTACTCTCAAACACTCTCTTGTTGGATAACAAACACCATACATTGTGTAGGGCTGCAAAATCACACCTCAAGCCGGAGTAAACAAGCTCCACAACGTCATAAAGGAATCACACACGATGCGCACACTGTCACCATCACACCGTGGAGAGTGACTCCGGAGTTCATATTAAAGTAACCTCTAGAGTGCATAATAGACAAGAGTAACATCTACATATTCAACTAGATTACAAAGCTCATGATCATATAAAGATCACACCATGGGAGAGAGAGATGAACCACATAGCTACCGGTAGAGCCCTCAGCCTCGGGGGAGAACTACTCCCTCCTCATCATGGGAGACAGCAACGACGATGAAGATGGCGATGGAGTCGATGGAGATGGATTCCGGGGGCACTTCCCCGTCCCGGCGGCGTGCCGGAACAGAGACTTCTGTCCCCCGAACTTGGCTTCGCGATGGCGGCGGCTACGTAACTTTTCGTGGAGGAAGACCGGATTGTTTAGGGTTTTTTACTTATGGGAGAATATATAGGCGGAAAGGCGGCCTCGGGGGGTCCCAGGGTGCCCACACCACATGGTGGCGCGGCCAGGGGTGGGCCCGCGCCATGGTATTGTGTGGGGCCCCTTGCCCCCCCCTCTGGCCCTCCTCTGGCTCTCTGGAACCGTCTCGACAAAATATTGACTTCTGTCTTCGTGGGGTCCAATTCCGAGAATATTTCCTGTGTAGAATTTCTGAAACCAAAAACTGCAGAAAACAGGAACTGGCGCTTCGGCATCTTGTTAATAGGTTAGTACCGGAAAATGCATAAAAATGATATAACGTGTATATAAAACATGTAGCAATTGATATAATATAAGCATGGAACATCAGAAATTATAGATACGTTGGAGACGTATCAAGCATCCCCAAGCTTAGTTCCTACTCGCCCTCGAGTAGGTAAACGATAAAAAGAATAATTTCTGAAGTGACATGCTACCAACATAATCTTGATCAATACCATTGTAAAGCATATGAGATGAATGAAGTGACTCAAAGCAATGGTCTATAGTTTGCTAACAAATAGGTAATGACTAAACAACTGAATCATATAGCAAAAACTTTTCATGAATAGTACTTTCAAGACAAGCATGAAAAATTCTTGCATAAGAGTTAACTCATAAAGCAATAGATTCTTAATAGAAGGTTTTGAAGCAACACAGAGGAAGATTTAAGTTTCAGCAATTGCTTTCAACTTTCAACATGTATATCTCATGGATAATTGTCAACACAAAGTAATATGATGAGTGCAATAAGCAAGCATGTAAGAATGAATGCACACAGTTGACACAAGTATTTTCTTCTAAGATAGAAAGAACTAGGTAAACTGACTCAACATAAAGTAAAAGAAAGGCCCTTCGCAGAGGGAAGCAGGGATTAAATCATGTGCTAGAGCTTTTCAAGTTTTGAAATCATAAAGAGAGCATAAAGATAAAGTTTTGAGAGGTGTTTGTTGTTGTCAACGAATGGTAGTGGGCACTCTAACCCCCTTGTCAAACAGACTTTCAAAGAGCAATTCCATGAAGGACGTTATCTCTGCCAGCAAGGTAGATCATCCCTCTTCTCTTTTGTTTACACATGTACTTTAGTTTTATTTATGGATGACACTCCTCCCAACCTTTTTCTTTCACAAGCCATGGCTAACCGAATCCTCGGGTGACATAGGCATCCCCAATGGGCCTGCCGAAGATAGTACCCGGGGTTTACTGAAGGCCCACAACTCGAAGAATAAGGAGAATCGGAAGCCCAAGTTGATATTAAGGAAAGCTAGAGTTGTATTAGGAGATAATATTTGTAATCTTGCGGGATGAGTTGGAAACCCTCCCGGACTCTGTAACTTGTACAATACGAATCCCTCGGCTCCACCTCCTATATAAGGGGGAGTCGAGGGACAAAGAAAGCATCGAATCATTGTCTCGCAAACCCTAGTTTTCATATTATCGAGTACTTTTCTGCTGAAACCTTCGAGATCTACTTGCCCTCTACTTCCAACTAAACCCTAGTCTACAACCCGTAGGCATTGACAAGATAATCCCTTGTCATAGGGTGCCTTCCAACATTTCACATACCATGGTGGAGTGTCTATTGCAAAATTAAGTTGCTTACTGATGAATCAGGGCAAAACATGTGAAGAGAATTATTAATGAAAGTTAATTAATTGGGGCTGGGAACCCGTTGCCAGCTCTTTTTGCAAAATTATTGGATAAGAGGATGATGCCACTAGTCCATTGGTGAAAGTCTGCCCAACAAGATTGAAAGATAAAACACCACATACTTCCTCATGAGCTATAAAACATTGACACAAATAAGGAGTAATAAAGTTTTGAATTTATTAAAGGTAGCACATGAAGTATTTACTTGGAATGGCAGAAAAATACCACATAGTAGGTAGTTATGGTGGACACAAATGGCATAGGTTTTGGCTCAAGGTTTTGGATGCATGAGAAGCATTCCCTCTGAGTACAAGGCTTTGGCTAGCGAGGTTGTTTGAAGCAAACACAAGTATAAACCGGTACAGCAAAACTTACATAAGAACATATTGCAAGCATTATAAGACTCTACACTGTCTTCCTTGTTGCTCAAACACTTTTACCAGAAAATATCTAGACCTTAGAGAGACCAATCATGCAAACCAAATTTCAACAAGCTCTACTGTAGTTCTCCACTAATAGGTTTAAACTACATGATGCAAGAGCTTAAATATGATCTACTTGAGAGCTCAAAACAATTGCCAAGTATCAAATTATTCAAGACAATATACCAATTACCACATGAAGCATTTTCTGTTTCCAATCAAATAGCAATAAGTGCAGCGGCTTTCAGCTTTTACCATGAACATTAAAAGTAAAACGAAGAACACCTGTGTTCATATGAAAAAGCGGAGCGTGTCTCTCTCCCACACAAGGATTTCTAGGATCCGAATTTATTCAGAGAATGAAAATAACAAAACGAAAATAAAAGCACACAGACACTCCAAGTAAAACACATAGGATGTGACGGAATTAAAATATAGTTTCACTAGAGGTGACCTGATAAGTTATTGATGAAGAAGGGGATGCCCAAGGCATCCCCAAGCTTAGACGCTTGAGTCTTCTCGAAATATTCAGGGATGAACCACAGGGGCATCCCCAAGCTTAGACTTTTCACTCTTCTTGATCATATTATATCATCCTCCTCTCTTGATCCTTGAAAACTTCTTTCACACCAAACTCAAAGCAATCTCATTAGAGGGTTAGTGCATAATCAAAAATTCACATGTTCAGCAAGGACACAATCATTCCCAACACTTCTGGACATTACCCAAGGTTACTGAAATTTAATGGAGCAAAGAAACCCACTCAAATACAGTAAAAGAGGCAATGCGAAATAAAAGGCAGAATCTGTCAAAACAGAATAGTCCGCAAAGACGTATTTATTCGAGGCACTTAACATGCTCAGATGGAAAAGCTCCAGTTGAATGAAAGTTGCGTACATATCTGAGGATTACTCATTAATTTTTTCAAGATTTTTAGATTTTTTTACAGAGAGAAAAACGCAAAACCGTGACAGCTAGAAATCTGTTTCTACGCAGAAATCCAAATCTAGTATCAACTTTCTATCAAAGACTTTACTTGGCACAACAATGCAATAAAATAAAGATATAAAGGTATTGCTACAGTAGTAACAAGCACCTTGACTCGAAACAAAAAGAAAAGCAAAAATAACAGAAAATACAAACGATGGGTTGTCTCCCATAAGTGCTTTTCTTTAACGCCTTTTAGCTAGGCATAGTGATTTTTATGATGCTGACACAAGAAATAAGAGTTGAAGCAAAGAGAGCATAAAAAAGCAAGTATGAAACACTTTTAAGTCTAACCCTCTTCCTATGAAAAATAATCTTGTAAGGGAACAAGTACTGAAAGCACAAAGCAACAAGCATAGAAAGGCAACACAAGAGCAACTTCAAGATTCTCAACATAAACAGGGGAAACTTAATATTATTAAGATGCATATAACCATGTTTCCCTCTCTTATAATAACTTTCAGTAGCATCACTGATGAAATCCACAATATAACCATCACTTAAAACATTCTTTTCATGGTTCATATGCATAAAAGTATCATTATTTTTGGCATAAGAAAAACTCTTCTCATTAATAGTAATTGGAGCAGGATCATTATCAAGAATTTGAACATGGTAAACAAGTTGCATACTAAGGGGATGGTCTTTGGCAATCCCATCATAACTATGACAAGTTTCATAAGGATAATTATAACCTGTGTCATAGCCATCTCTATAACGATTATCTAAGCCCGAAGATATAATATCATCATTTTCACTAAAAGTAAGGGTCCCAAATATAGGATCTTCAAGCACAACATCCCCAATCTTAGAGCTTTCAATATCATCGTTTGAGGGAACATGGATAGTGCTAACATCATTACTTTCATAATCGGTACCAAAAAGATTTTTAGTATCAAAAGTAGTGTGCTCTTCCAAATCATGATCACTAATATAGGTAAAGGGCATAGGAAGATCATTGTACTCAGATTCATTATCATAATAATCATTAGGAGCAACATACTTACGGTTACCTATCGTTATCTCATACACGCGGGGATATGCCGTTACCTCTTTCTTTTTATTCATCATCTTCTTCTTATTCATTCCCTTCTTCTTCTTCTTTTCCTCTTTAGGAGGGAGAGGCTTGAAAGGAAGCTTCTCCACATAACCTGGTTCATTATTAGAAACAATAGAAGAAACTTGGGAGGATACCTCTCTTTCATTAATAAGAACAAAACACATATTAGTCCTGACATACTTTGGTAAAGTCCCATCCTTTATAACACTTTGTATGTAGGTGTTGGCATGGCAATTATTAACACAATAGAGATAACATCCATGCAACACACTATTCATATCAAGATCACTCATATGTAACAAAGAAATTTTTCTTGATAACTCTTCACACCCCAAAAATAAAGTAAGTTCATCATGCTGATTAGAAGTGATCATGTTATCACAATATAGACTTGAAGTACTCATTAAATTCGAAATACTATCATCATGACCAGAACATTGAAAATTAAAATGACCCACTTCATAGCAAAGTTCACAAATAAAAGGATGGAGGTCACAAACTTTTTCACCAAGATCTTTTAGAGCCTTGTACCACATTCTAGTTTTTTCATTCCTATGATGGATACAATATTCATCTTCGATTTGATTAATTCCACAAGGTCTATGCATTCCACAAAAATGAACATGCTTATAAGAAATAGTATTTTCAGAAGTTTGGGCATGTTTATTGCAATCATTAACAACAATTTCATTTTCCATGCAAGTGCCTTTGAAAGGTTCATGATACATGTACCAATTTTCTTTAGGAACATTAATATGAGAAGCAAAGGCTCTATAGAAATTGACCATAATTTGAGGATCAAGACCATATTTAGCACTAAGCTCTTGAAAATCAGTTGTTTGAGCGAAAGACTTAATGCAATCATACTCGTAATTTATACCTAATTCTTTACCTTTGTCATTATCCCAATTTTCAGTATTCCTTTGAATTTCTTCGAGAAGATTCCACTTAGCTTCAACCTCCTTGCTTGTGAAAGATCCCTCAAAACAGGCATCTAGATAGTCCTTGTGGTGTCCTGAAAGTCTTGCATAAAAATTATTAATAATAACATTACGGGGGAGCTCATGAATGGGACATTTGATCATTAGTGACTTCAATCTCCCCCATGCTTGGGAAATACTCTCTCCATCACGAGGATAAAAGTTATAAATGTAATTCCTATCAACATGCACTTCATGAGGAGGATAAAATTTAGAATAAAAGAGAGGTACAATTTCCTCCCAACCAATAGATCGACCATTCTTCAACATCTTATACTATTCCACAGCTCTGCCATTCAGAGATATAGAGAATAGCTTCCTCTTAACTTGGTCCTTTGAAATACCTGCACTCTCGAACAACTCGCATAATTCATGTATAAAGAGTAAATGATCACTAGGATGGACAGTCCCATCTCCAAAATAGCAATTTTTCATAGCAAGTTTAACAATTTTCGTAGGTATCTTGAAAGGAATACTTTCAGTAGGTGGTTTTAAAATATCACAAGCATCATTAGAGTTATCGCAAATGGGAGATAAAGTATTATCAGAGCAAATTTTCTCCCCTAAAGCTGGAAAGCTAAAAAGATCATAAAAACTAGCTTCCCCAAGCTTAGACTTTTCCATAGCATTAGCAGTAATTGCGTTCATACTAATAACATTGCTACTAGCATGCAAATAAGGTTCCATAGGTTTTTTAATTTTCGCATCAAACAATTCATGTCTTAACTCAGGAAAAAGATTAAAAAACTCACTAAATTTTTTGTTGTTTTCCATTATGCCTAACTAGTGAAAAATAAAAACAAGAAACAAAAAGATATAATTGCAGAATCTAAAGGAAATAGCTTCGAGCACTCACACACCGGCAACAGTGCTAGGAAATAGCTTAGTAGTCAGAGGATGTGAATACCTTTTACCTTACCTCCCCGGCAACGGCGCCAGAAAATAGCTTGATGTCTACGCACGCTTCTAATCCTGTAGATAGTGTTAGGCCTCCAAGAGCAGAGGTTTGTAGAACAACAGCAAGTTTCCCTTAAGTGAATTACCCAAGGTTTATCGAACTCAGGGAGGTAGAGGTCAAAGATATCCCTCTCAAGCAACCCTGCAATTAAGATACAAGAAGTCTCTTGTGTCCCCAACACACCTAATACACTTGTCAGATGTATAGGTGCACTAGTTTGGCGAAGAGATAGTGAAATACAAGTAATATGGATGATTATAAGTAGTAATTGCAATCTGAAATAAAAATGGCAGCAAGCAAACATGTAGCAGAACTTGTTGGAAACGGTGTTTCAATGCTTAGAAACAAGGCCTAGGGATCATACTTTCAGTAGTGGACACTCTCAACAATGATCACATAATTTAATAAATAAATGCTACTCTCAAACACTCTCTTGTTGGATAACAAACACCATTCATTGTGTAGGGCTGCAAAAGCACACCTCAAGCCGGAATAAACAAGCTCCACAACGTCATAAAGGAATCACACACGATGCGCACACTGTCACCATCACACAGTGGAGAGTGACTCCGGAGTTCATATTAAAGTAACCTCTAGAGTGCATAATAGACAAGAGTAACATCTACATATTCAACTAGATTACAAAGCTCATGATCACATAAAGATCACACCATGGGAGAGAGAGATGAACCACATAGCTACCGGTAGATCCCTCAGCCTCGGGGGAGAACTACTCCCTCCTCATCATGGGAGACAGCAACGGCGATGAAGATGGCGATGGAGTCGATGGAGATGGATTCCGGGGCACTTCCCCGTCTCAGCGGCGTGCCGGAACAGAGACTTCTGTCCCCCGAACTTGGCTACGCGATGGCGGTGGTGATACGTCTCAAACGTATCTATAATTTCTTATGTTCCATGCTACTTTTATGATGATACTCACATGTTTTATACACACTTTACATCATTTATATGCACTTTCCGGCACTAACCTATTGATGAGATGCCGAAGAGCGAGTTGTTGTTTTCTCCTGTTTTTGGTTTCAGAATTCCTACAAAGGAAATATTCTCGGAATTGGATGAAATCAACGCCCAGGGTCTTAATTTTCCATGGAGCTTCCAGAAGACCGAAGGGGTTACGAAGTGGGGCGACGAGGCGCCGACACCACAGGGCCGCGCGGCTTGGGCCGGGCCCGCGCCGCCCTATGGTGTGGGGCCCTCGTGCCTCCACCGACGCTGCCCTTCCGCCTATTTATTCCCTCCGTCACGAAAACCCTATTACCGAGAGCCACGATATGGAAATACTTCCAGAGACACAGCCGCCGCCAATCCCATCTCGGGGGATTCAGGAGATCGCCTCCGGCACCCTGCCGGAGAGGGGAATCATCTCCCGGAGGACTCTTCATCACCATGATCGCCTCCGGATTGATGTGTGAGTAGTTCATCCTTGGACTATGGGTCCATAGCAGTAGCTAGATGGTTGTCTTCTCCTCATTGTGCTATCATGTTAGATCTTGTGAGCTGCCTATCATGATCAAGATCATCTATTTGTAATGCTACATGTTGTGTTTGTTGGGATCCGATGAATATGGAATACTATGTCAAGTTGATTATCAATCTATCATATATGTGTTGTTTATGTTCTTGCATGCTCTCCGTTGCTAGTAGAGGCTCTGGCCAAGTTGATACTTGTGACTCCAAGAGGGAGTATTTATGCTCGATAGTGGGTTCATGCCTCCATTGAATCTGGGACAGTGACAGAAAGTTCTAAGGTTGTGGATGTGCTGTTGCCACTAGGGATAAAACATCAATGCTTTGTCTAAGGATATATATTTGTGTTGATTACATTACGCACCATACTTAATGCAATTGTCTGTTGTTTGCAACTTAATTAATACTGGAAGGGGTGCGGATGCTAACCCGAAGGTGGACTTTTTAGGCATAGATGCATGCTGGATAGCGGTCTATGTACTTTGTAGTAATGCCCTGATTAAAGCTCATAGTAGTCATCATGATATGTATGTGCATTGTTATGCCCTCTCTATTTGTCAATTGCCCAACTGTAATTTGTTCACCCAACATGTTATTTCTTATTGGAGAGACACCACTAGTGAACTGTGGACCCCGGTCCATTCTTTTACATCTGAAATACAATCTACTGCAATACTTGTTCTCTACTGTTCTTCGCAAATAAACATCATCTTCCACACTATACATTTAATCCTTTGTTTACAGCAAGCCGGTGAGATTGACAACCTCATTCTTTCGTTGGGGCAAAGTACTTTGATTGTGTTGTGTAGGTTCCACGTTGGTGCCGGAATCCCTGGTGTTGCGCCGCACTACACTCCTCCACCAACAACCTTCACGTGTTCCTTGACTCCTACTGGTTTGATAACCTTGGTTTCTTACTGAGAGAAAACTTGCTGCTGTACGCATCACACCTTCCTCTTGGGGTTCCCAACGGACGTGTGCTTCACGCGTATCAAGCTCTTTTTCTGGCGCCGTTGCCGGGGAGATCAAGACACGCTGCAAGGGGAGTCTCCCACTTCCAATCTCTTTACTTTGTTTTTGTCTTGCTTTACTTTATTTTATTTACTGCTTTGTTTGTTCATTATATCAAAAATACAAAAAAAATAGTTACTTGCTTTACTTTATTTACTATCTTGTTTGCGTTCTCAATATTAGAAACACAAAAAAATAGTTACTTCTATTTACTTTGTTTAGTTTGCTTTATTTACTATTGCTAAAATAGGTACTCCCGATAATACTAAGTTGTGTGACTTCACTAGCACAAATAATAATGATTTCCTATGCACACCTATTGCTCCACCTGCTACTACAGCAGAATTTTTTGAAATCAAACCTGCTTTATTAAATCTTGTTATGAGAGAGCAATTTTCTGGTGTTAGTTCTGATGATGCTGCTGCCCATCTTAATAATTTTGTTGAACTTTGTGAAATGCAAAAGTATAAGGATGTAGATGGTGACATTATAAAATTAAAATTGTTTCCTTTCTCTTTAAGAGGAAGAGCTAAAGATTGGTTGCTATCTTTGCCTAAAAATAGTATTGATTCATGGACTAAATGTAAGGATGCTTTCATTGGTAGATATTATCCTCCTGCTAAAATTATATCTTTGAGAAGTAGCATAATGAATTTTAAGCAATTGGATAATGAGCATGTTGCCCAAGCATGGGAAAGAATGAAATCTTTGGTAAAGAATTGCCCTACCCATGGACTGACTACTTGGATGATCATCCAAACCTTTTATGCAGGATTGAATTTTTCTTCGCGGAACCTATTGGATTCAGCTGCTGGAGGTACTTTTATGTCCATCACCTTAGGCTCCGCAACAAAGCTTCTCGATGATATGATGATAAATTACTCTGAATGGCACACTGAAAGGGCTCCACAAGGTAAGAAGGTAAATTCTGTTGAAGAAACCTCCTCCTTGAGTGATAAGATTGATGCTATTATGTCTATGCTTGTGAATGGTAGATCTAATGTTGATCCTAATAATGTTCCTTTAGCTTCATTGGTTGCTCAAGAAGAGCATGTTGATGTGAACTTCATTAAAAATAATAATTTCAACAACAATGCCTATCGGAATAATTCTGGTAACAACTATAGGCCATATCCTTCTAATAATGGTAACAGTTATGGTAATTCTTATGGTAATTCTTACAACAATAATAGGAGTGTACCCCCTGGTCTTGAAGCCATGCTTAAAGAATTTATTAGTACACAAACTGCTTTTAATAAAGGGATTTCTATTTTTGTGCCCCTGGTTCGTTAGTTGTACTCAGTTTTCCCCAGTCCCTTAGTTTTCCCTCAGTTTTCCCCTCCTCTAGTTTGAAACACGCACAAGTGCTGGAACGGCCGGTAGCCGTCAGGTCAGAGGCCTTGACCGTTAGTCTGACCGGGTGGGGCCGCACAGGGGCAGCTCCTCCCTGACCATCTCGTGCTGATGGGTAGGGTCAGGAGACACGTCGGAGCAGCCATCCATCTATCGCTGACGTGAGGGCCATTTTATGTCATGATTTTATACGCGTTGCTGCCAATGACAAATGGGACCGCTCTATAGGGCTGCCGCAGTCAATGACCAGTGGGGTCGTATATTTTTCAGGAAAAGACATATATTGCCGCTCTGTGGGGCTGCCGCAGCCAATGACCAGTGGGGTCATCTATTTATTTAGAGAAAATCATATATTGCCGCTCTGTGGAGCCTCCGCAGCCAATGACCAGTGGGGTCGTATATTTTTTAGGAAAAGACATATATTGCCGCTCTGTGGGGCTGCCGCACCCAATGACCAGTGGGGTCGTCTATTTATTTAGAGAAAATCATATATTGCCGCTCTGTGGGGCCACCGCAGCCAATGACCAGTGGGGTCGTATATTTTTCAGGAAAAGACATATTGCCGCTCTGTGGGGCTGCCGCAGCCAATGACCAGTGGGGTCGTCTATTTATTTAGAGAAAATCATATATTGCCGCTCTGTGGGGCCTCCGCAGCCAATGACCAGTGGGGTCGTCTATTTTTCAGGCAAAGACACATATTGCCGCTCTGATATATGCCTTTAGAGAATATCATAGAGAGAAGCAACAAGTTCGCTAATTAATTATTCTTAAGCTAGACCGGAGAACCGCTGGCAGCTCGTTCCCCACCGTAGGACGGAGCAGCCATCGCCGGCGCCTCGTCGCGCCGCCGGCTCTGTCCCCCGGCGGCGTCAGACGGACTGTGGCGCTGCACGTCAACCACGGCTCCAGCACTTGTTTCGTCCGCACACATTGTACCCACCGCAGGAAAGTCCGCCGCAAGCAGATCCACCGCCCACGACGACCGGGATTTGTTCCGTGCACCAATTGGTAGTATAGCTTGGTAAGACCTCCGCTTCTGCCTCCCCCGCTCCCTAATCGATTCGGTTCCCGCAATTTATTGGAGTTTGCAGGTACGAAATAGTCCTCAATGTCTGGTCGTAGCGGGTACACCGGCGAGGGTGGGGATTCGATCATGTCGTGCCACGTTCTACTTCTCCTACCTCGTCGGAAGTGCAGGTATCTAGCTTCAGCTCTCCGTACTACCGTTGAAAGTTCCGCCATGGCCTGTTGGAGTGATTTCAGTTGTTCTTTTTTCCATTATTGTTATAGTTAGCCAGGCAAGCCGATGATCCATGGTACATTGCATACCAAGATGAATCAACCCAGTGGTGTAGCCAGAGGATGGATTTGGAGGAGAAGGTGGCCAATTTAGGTGATGAATTGGCCCGTAAAAACCTGATGATATTCGAGCTGAAGCGTATTGTGGAGGAAGAAAAGAAGAATTCAGAGCTTATTCGCAAGGAGAAGTTGAGAGTTGAGACAGATCTTGCCGTATTTGATCAAGTGGTAGAAAATCTAGAACATGAACTTAAAGTGATGGGAGAGGAGAAAAGTAGATTCATCTGGGCAGTTTTATTAGGTGTCATCCCTGTCCTAGCAGTTATGTGGTTCTGGTAGACGATTTAGTATAGAATTGTTATTCAGTAGATGGCTCTAACCACTGTATTTTGTTGTGGCTCTAAGCACTGTATTTTGGTGTACAATTTCCTAGTTGTGCTATGTAATGTGCGCGATAATTTTAGCATGCATGAACATTTTATAAAAGTGAAGGGATCCCAAAAGTGAAAGCATGTACCAGCCTCCGGATCAAATACATATCAATATCTTCCCAATCAAGTTGGGATAGAATTCAAATCATACATACGGATGTACATGGACACATCAAGAACGCGGAGAAGCTTTTTTTGAGACGGTGGTAGTAGTTCGAACAATTTTATCCCAATTGGAAATTGAAAAATACAAATTTATCATAATTTATCTCAATTTGCGGCGTCGAACACGGCCGCGCAGCGATGGGCAAGAAAGGCCGGGACGACAGGCGGCTGAGGGTGGTCATCTGCGCCATCCGCCGTTGAAGCGATGTTATCGGAGATGGCTTCAATGTTCGTGGCATCGATGACCACTGTCGGAACCGCCGCTGTCTTGGTGTACTTCATCAGCGACGGATCTGCGGAGGGCTGGAACGGCGGCTTTGCAGCTTGGTTGTAGACAATGGCTTCAATAGTCTTGGCATCGATTCGCACTCTCGGCACCGAAGGTGAGACATCAACAGGCTCCGACATTGAAGGCTGGGTCTGTGCCATCGAAGCGATGTTGCAGGCGATGGCTTCAATGTTCGTGGCATCGATGACCACTGTCGGCACGGCCGCCGTCTTGTTGTCCTTCATCAGCAACGGATCTGAGGAGGGCAACGGAAGTGAGACATCAACAGCCTCCGACATTGAATGCTGGATCTGCGCCGTTGAAGCGATGTTGTAGGCGATGGCTTCAATGTTCGTGGCATCGATGACCACTGTCGGCACGGCCGCCGTCTTGGGGTTCTTCATCATTCAACAGATCTGAGAAGAGAAACGAAAGTGAGACAGAGAGAGACATTTCAACTATTTCTAACGGTTAGATCCTCACCGGCACTCTTAGATCCGCGCCGCCGCACGCCACCGCACGCACGGTTAGATCCGCACCGCCGCACGGCGCCGCACGCACGGTTAGAAACGCGCCGCCGCGACCGCCGGAGTAAGAGAGGAAAGAGGAGAGAGGAAGATGCGACTGGAATATGCGACTGCCAGGGTTGGTAGGTATGTGCTCTGCTCTTGTCTCCGTATGCGTCCATCGTGGTAGAGAGAGATATACAGGTCGTCCGATCATAAATGATCGTACGGTGCAAGCGTTCGTTGAGCTTTCAACCAACCAAGATCCGTGTGACATACATCTCGACCAATCAGAGATCAGCCAGTGAGTACAAGTTAGGAAAACTGAGTAGAAGTAAGAGGGGGAAAAGTGAGGAAATGTTTATCGGAAGGGCAAAACTGAGTAGGACTGAGTAAAACAAGTGGGCTCGGAGGGGGAAAACTGAGTAACACTAAGTAAAACTGGGGCACCCAAATAATAAAGGGACTAAGGGAAATTGAAGCTTTTGGCATAAAAATTGTAAAATTGTGTTATTTGAACAATATATTACATTTTGGCCGACTAGATATTGTTTGCAATTCAAAGATACACAAGTGTGACGAATTTGGACTCATTTGGACAAAGTTTGTAGGCATAGTGGGTATTTGGGAGGTGTATTGAGTAGAAAGCCCTGCATCTTCATAGCTAGTAGCTCATGGACTAGGAAGTGGTTTTGAAGCTTTTGGCATAAAAACTTCATATCTCTATATTTCCTTTTCCATTATTATTTCTCTAGGTTGTAGGTAACATAACAAGACTCCATGGGAAGGTTCCACAATGTTTTGAATTATTTTGAATTAAACCCTATACCCTAAAACCCTAATACCCTAAAACCCTAAACCCTAGAGAAAATGATAAATGTGGCATACAAATTGTTCATACAAATTCAAATTGTTGAACACAAAGGGATCCCCAATACAAACGGAACCCCAATACAAATTGTTCATACAAATTCAAATTGTTCATACTAATTCAAATTGTTCATACAAATTAAAATTGTTCAACACAAAGGCATCCCCAATACAAAGGGAACCCCAATACAAATTGTTCAACACAAAGGGATCCCCAATACAAAGGGAACCCCAATACAAATTGTTCATACAAATTAAAATTGTTCAACACAAAGGGATTCCCAATACAAAGGGAACCCCAATACAAATTGTTCATACAAATTCAAATTGTTCAACACAAAGGCATCCCCAATACAAAGGGAACCCCAATACAGATTTTTCATACAAATTCAAATTATTTGTTCAGAATAAAATCTTTCTCTTGCTCCTGGTGTTACTCGATGGGGCCACCACCTTACTCCGGGTAAACCTACCAGGGATATTACCGGTGTCTACCTTCCTTTTGCCCTCTTTCTTGTTCTTCTTCTTCTTCGAAGCTTGTGCTTTTTCTTCTGCCATCTGCTCTTCAAAGTTAGCAATAATCTGGGCCATACCACTTTCGGTGCACTCTCGATTATACTGTTCCTTCTCCTCTGGACTCATCGGTTGAAGCAGCTCTACATCCATTTGTTCCCTCTACTCACGATCCATCGGTTCAATCTCCTCATGTTCAATTGCTGCTTCAATCTCCTCTGCATTTGCTGCTTCAATCTCCTCATGTTGAACTGCTGCTTCAATCTCAAGTTGAATTGCAACTTCATTCTCCTCTGCATTTGCTGCTCCCGCCTGATCTTCCATTCCAAAAGCTGGGTCAACTGGATTTTTACAAAGCCTAGCAATGTGTCCAGGGATTCCACAACGTTTGCACTTACGTTTTCGAATCGGTGCACCACCCTCTGCACTAGCTCTGATCCTATTCTTCCTCGGCCTACCTGCCGGTCTAGTCAATACTGGAGAGTACAGTTTGAAGCCTGGATCGACTTTCATCCATTGGTCTTTTCCCAACAAGGTAGGAACATTCATAGCATATGCAGCCCTAATTTTGGCAACAGAGAAATACTCTGACACATACTGATCAACTTCACCATCTTCACCCCCTATAGCACTCATGAAAAACAATGCGTGTATGCAGGGTATCCCACGGATCTGCCATCCCCTACAATGGCATGTCCTATCAACCAAACTCACTGGATACCTCCACTGCCTATTTTGACTGTCAGTGTAGGTTACCTCAGCCTCCATTCCTTTTCTGACGCATTGCATCCTCAATTGTTTTGCCCTGTCATGCAAAGACTTAATCAAAGATGGGAGCATGAGATGGCCAGCATATTTTGTGGATGCAATTCTTTGACGCAGATCGATCTTTATCATGATCATCTGCCTAATCTTATCAAATATTTGCCATAGCATAAGCCCTTTCAATGACTTGACCTTTGAATTGAAACTCTCCTCAAGGTTACTTGTTACATAGTCTACCTTGCAAATTTCATTGAATTGGTTTCTTGACCACACCCTACCATGATGTTCATCCAAGTACTCCTTCACCCCAGGTTTTTGTTTATACAACACATCCAAATGAAATAGATGCTTCCTAGAGCTGCATGTGTATGAAGCTGGCCATAGGTTGTCAGTAAAAACTTTACCCTTGAATTTCTTTGTAAAATTCTGTACCAAGTGTCGCATACATTCCCTATGCTCCACTCCAGGGAATACTGCTTCTACCGCAGTCTCCAAACCTTTGCAAGCGTATGTGTGGATAACAAGTCCTGGTGGATGACCTATAAGGTCGCGCAAATTCTGCAAAAACCAAGTCCAACTTTCATGTGACTCAACCTCCAAAACCCCATAAGCAACAGGGAACATCCAATTATGTCCATCAACTGCAGTAGCAGCAACTAGCTGTCCTTTAAACCTGCCATGAAGAGCTGATGCATCCACGGCCAAATAAGGCCTGCAACCGTCCAAAAAGCCTTTCCAGCAAACTTTGAAACAAACAAAAGCCCTTCTAAAACATTCCTTGTGCATTACCTTCCTACTTTTCAATTTGTAGGGAACTGTATGCTTGTCTATCGCTACAGCACTGCCTGGACTAGCCATCTCCACCTCAGCTTTGAAAGTGTAAAGCAACTGAAAGCTTTCATTCCATGGACCATTGATCTTGTCAAGAGCCATTTCCTTTTAATAGAACATCCTCATGTAAGGTACTTCCATTTTATACTTCTCAACCACCTTTTTTACGAGTGCTATTGGACCAAGTGAAGGATTTTCTCTCAGCCAATCTAGGATTATATCTGCCAACCACCTAGTCTTCGCTAGCTTTGTTTTCAGCTCTGGCTCTCCCTCTAGAGGTGGAAAAGAATGGACGTGCTCATTCTTCTTTATCTGAAACATAATGATAAGGGATGTCAGTAATAGATAACAAATTTTACACCGTGATCTAAAATACACAACTGGTTGGCGTAGTACCTGAACCAAGCTGCTTCTGCGCATTGTGGGTGCATGCAGCCTCCACCTACACCTCTTGTATGGGCATTTAACTGTGAACCTACCTGGCTCACTTTTAATAACCTCATAATTATTCTTAGAGAGAATGCAATATGTAGTAATTGCATTACGGCAGTCCATCATCGTTTGAAACACGGTGCCTTCTGCAAGCTGAGGGTTCTCCCTGTTCCACTCAATTGTTGGCAAGTCTTCACCTTCGTAATCGGCTAAAACGAGGCTGTCATCATTCTCATTCTTCTCTTCATCATCAGTGTCATCAAATCTGGCACCAAAAGCAATATCTTCCATGTATTGATCCTCCATTGCCTGCTTACTGCATCGATCTACCAATTAAGGAAACATCAACTCATCCTCGTCATCTTGAGGAGACTGATCCTCAATGTCTGCATCGTCCTCCACATCGACCGTACGAACGATCTGGCTACCACTAGCACTGGGGACATATGGTGCTGCTGTGGACCTACAAGGAGCGCCACGGCGCACACTATTAGCAGAGGCAGCAGCAGTAGAGAGACATGATGCCCGACCACCTGATGATGCCCCAGCACCAGATGATGCCTGGCCCCTGTCCACATGGATACGAATTTTACCGAACCGGCAAGAAGCATTCAAAGCAAAAAAGAATTCCCAGATCGTCTTTGGAAATTAGTGGAACAAATCTTCCCTCCGGGCTGTTGAAATATTCGAAATGAACTGCATCGAAAGAGCTCCAGGGGTACTGATCGAAGATGTTAGCTTTTAAATCCCTTAACGAGATGGTGGTTGCAACCACCGCAGGGAAGTCAAACCCAGTCTTACAGCATTTAGAATCACGCGTAAAGCTAGAATCCAGCCTAACCACCAGCCGAAAAGCCAGCGCTGGATCCATCCTATTCGAAAAGCAACGCAGCTAGTTGAGCAACAACGATTGGCGCTCAAAAACTGCCTACTGTTAATTCACATAGGCAGATGATGCTTACCCAGATGGAATCCATGCGTTAGATCCCTCCGATTCCCAATCTTCTCCACGGCTGACGGGAATAGTCGGCACACCAGACGGAATTACAAAGAGGACAGGGGTAGATCCAGATCTGGGGGAGGCGGAGCCCGGGGGTGGTGGTGGGGGCGGGGCCGGCTCGGCGGCGGACGACGCCATAAGGTAGGTGGGCAGGATGGCGTGGCGGCGGAGGGGCGCTATGTGAGCTCCTCCAGTCTCGGGCGGAGGGGAAAGCTTTGGGTCAGCTCTTCTAGTCAATAGTCAACACATTTCGAAAGCAACGGTCAAGTCAAAACCATCGCGGCTCCCTAGCCGTCACCGGTAACGGAAGGCCTCTGACCAGACGGCAACCCTCCCGTCCGAGCCTCTGCGAGGGGTTTCAAACTAGAGGGAGGGGAAAACTGAGGAAAAGTTAAGAGGCTGGGGAAAACTGAGTACAACTAACGAACCAGGGGCACGAGAACAAATATCCCTTTAATAAATCTGTTGAAGAAAAGCTTGGTAAAATTGATATTCTTGCTTATAAGGTTGATAGTCTTGCTGCTGATGTTGATCTTTTAAAATTGAAAGTTATGCCTAATGAAACTAAAGATATTAAGTCATTTGCTACATCAAACGCTATCCAAGTTCGAATTAATGAGAATATTAGATTGATGGCTGAATTGCATGCTAGGTGGGAAAGAGAAGAAAAATTTGCTAAAGAGAATAATGTAGCTAAAGTTTGGATTATTACCACCACTAGTAATGTTGATGCTTCACATGTTGCTAGACCTCCTACTATCAATGGTAAAATAATTGGTGTTAGCAATGTTTCTACTCCTAATGTAAAGCGTGCAAAACTGCCTGAAACTGCTAAAACTGCTTGTGATAAAACTGCTGAAATTTTTCAAAATATTGGGGACAATGATCCCATTGCTGTAGATCATAATGGTTTAGATTTTGATGTTTGTCACATCTCTGAAGTTATAAAGTTCTTACAAAAACTTGCTAGAAGTCCCAATGCTAGTGCTATAAATTTGGCCTTTACAAAACATATTACAAATGCTCTCATAAAAGATAGAGAAGAGAAACTAAAACTTGAAACTTTTATTCCTAGGAAGTTAGAAGATGGTTGGTAGCCCATCATTAAGATGAAGTTCAATGATTTTAATTGTAATTCTTTATGTGATCTTGGTGCAAGTATTTCTGTTATGCCTAAGAAAATCTATGATATGCTTGACTTGCCACCATTGAAAAATTGTTTTTTGGATGTTAATCTTGCTGATAATTCTATGAAGAAACCTTTGGGGAAGATTGATAATGTTCGCATTACGGTTAACAATAACCTTGTCCCCGTTGATTTTGTTATCTTGGATATTGAATGCAATGCATCTTGTCCCATTATATTGGGAAGACCTTTTCTTCGAACTGTTGGTGCTATTATTGATATGAAGGAAGGTAATATTAAGTATCAATTTCCTCTCAAGAAATGTATGGAACACTTCCCTAGAAAGAGAATGAAGTTACCTTATCATTCTATTATTAGAACAAATTATGATGTTGATGCTTCATCTCTTGATGTTACTTGATTCACACTTTATGCGCCTAGCTGAAAGGCGTTAAAGAAAAGCGCTTATGGGAGACAACCCATTATTTTACTTCTGCACTTTTATTTTATATTTGAGTCTTGGAAGTTGATACTACTGTATCAACCTCTCCTTATCTTTATTTTATTGCATTGTTGTGCCAAGTAAAGTCTTTGATAGTAGGGTTGATACTAGAATTGGATTACTGCGCAGAAACAGATTTCTTACTGTCACGAAATTGAGCAGCCCCGTCTGTAGGTAGCTCATAAAAATCTGCCAATTTACGTGTGTGATCCTAGGATATGTACGCAACTTTCATTCAATTTGAGCTTTTTCATCTGAGCAAGCTAAGTGCCCCAGAAAATTCGTTTTTACGAACTGTTCTGTTTTGACAGATTCTGCCTTTTTATTTCGCATTGCCTGTTTTGCTATGTTTGATGGATTTCTTTGTTACATTAACTTTCAGTAGCTTTGTGCAATGTCCAGAAGTGTTAAGAATGATTATGTCACCTCTGAATATGTGAATTTTCGATTATGCACTAACCCTCTAATGAGTTTGTTTTGAGTTTGGTGTGGAGGAAGTTTTCAAGGGTCAAGAGAGGAGGATGATACAATATGATCAAGAAGAGTGAAAAGTCTAAGCTTGGGGATGCCCCCGTGGTTCATCCCTGCATATTTTAAGAAGACTCAAGCATCTAAGCTTGGGGATGCCCAAGGCATTCCTTCTTCATCGACAACTTATCAGGTCACCTCTAGTGAAACTATATTTTTATTCCGTCACATCTTATGTGCTTTACTTGGAGCGTCTGTATGTTTTTTTTTGTTTGAATAAAATCGGATCCTAGCATTCTTTATGTGGGAGAGAGACACGCTCCGCTGTTGCATACGACCACATGTGTTCTTAGCTTTACTTTTAATGTTCATGGCGAAGGATGAAACTGCTTCGTTCATCATTATTATGGTTGGAAACAGAAAATGCTTCATGTGGTAATTGGTATAATGTCTTGAATAATTTGATACTTGGCAATTGTTGTGCTCATATAGATCGCGTTTAAGCTCTTGCATCATGTACTTTGCACCTATTAATGAAGAACTACCATAGAGCTTGTTGAAATTTGGTTTGCATGATTGGTCTCTCTAGAGTCTACATATTTTCTGGTGAGGTGTTTGAACAACAAGGAAGACAGTGTAGAGTCTTATAATGCTTGCAATATGTTCTTATGTAATTTTTGATGTACCGGTTTATACTTGTGTTTGCTTCAAACAACCTTGCTAGCCAAAGCCTTGTATTGAGAGGGAAATTCTTCTCGTGCATCCAAATCCTTGAGCCAAAAACTATGCCATTTGTGTCCACCATACCTACCTACTACATGGTATTTCTCTGCCATTCCAAAGTAAATTACTTGAGTGCTACCTTTAAAATTTCATTCCTTGTCTTTGCAACATATAGCTCATGGGAAAATAGCTTAAAAACTATTGTGGTATTGAATATGTAGCTTATGTATCTTATTTCTTATAAGTTGCTTGTTGAGCGGTAACCATGTTTCTGGGGACGCCATCAACTTTTACACCTTTGTTGAATATCATGTGAGTTTCTATGCATGTTCGTCTTGTCTGAAGTAAGGGTGATTTATCATGATCAAATGGTTTGAGTATGCATATTATTAGAGAAGAACATTGGGCCGCTAACTAAAGCCATGTATCATGGTGGAAGTTTCAGTTTGGACACTAATCCTCAATCTCTTATGAGAATATTATCTGTTGTTGAATGCTTATGCATTAAAGAGGAGTCCATTATCTGTTTTCTATGTCGTCCCGGTATGGATGTCTAAGTTGAGAATAATCAAAAGCGAGAAATCCAATGAGAACTTTCTCCTTAGACCTTTGTACAGGCGGCATAGAGGTACCTCTTTGTGACACTTGGTTGAAACATATGTTATGCAATGATAATCCATGAAAATCCAAGCTAATTAGGACAAGGTGCGAGCACTATTGGTAATCTATGCATGAGGCTTGCAACTTATAGGATGTCTTATGCATAACACATATGATTTATTACTACCGTTGACAAAATTGTTTCTATGTTTTCAAAATAAAAGCTCTAGCACAAAAATAGTAATCCATGCTTCCCTCTGCGAAGGGCCTTTCTTTTACTTTATGTTGAGTCAGTTACCTACTTCTTTCTATCTTAGAAGCAAACACTTGTGTCAACTGTGTGCATTGATTCCTACATACTTGCTTATTTTCATTCATCATATTACTTTGTGTTGACAATTATCCATGAGATATACATGTTGAAGTTGAAAGCAACCGCTGAAACTTATATCTTCCTTTGTGTTGCTTCAAAGCTTTCTACTAAGAATCTATTGCTTTATGAGTTAACTCTTATGCAAGTCTTATTGATGCTTGTCTTGAAAGTACTATTCATGAAAAGTCTTTGCTATATGATTCAGTTGTTTAATCATTGTCTTTACCATTGCTTCGAATCACTGCATTCATCTCATATGCTTTACAATAGTATTGATCAAGATTATGATAGCATGTCACTTCAGAAATTATCTTTGTTATCGTTTACCTACTCGAGGGCGAGTAGGAACTAAGCTTGGGGATGCTTGATACGTCTCAAACGTATCTATAATTTCTTATGTTCCATGCTACTTTTATGATGATACTCACATGTTTTATACACACTTTACATCATTTATATGCATTTTCCGGCACTAACCTATTGACGAGATGCCTAAGAGCCAGTTGTTGTTTTCTGCTGTTTTTGGTTTCAGAAATCCTACAAAGGAAATATTCTCGGAATTGGACAAAATCAACGCCCGGGGTCTTCTTTTTCCACGGAGCTTCCAGAAGACCGAAGGGGTTACGAAGTGGGGCGACGAGGCGCCGACACCACAGGGCCACGTGGCCTAGGTGGGGCCCGCGCCGCCCTATGGTGTGGGGCCCTCGTGCCTCCACCGACGCTGCCCTTCCGCCTATTTATTCCCTCCGTCGCGAAAACCCTATTACCGAGAGCCACAATACGGAAATACTTCCAGAGACGCAGCCGCCGCCAATCCCATCTCGGGGGATTCAGGAGATCGCCTCCGGCACCCTGCCGGACAGGGGAATCATCTCCCGGAGGACTCTTCATCACCATGATCGCCTCCGGATTGATGTGTGAGTAGTTCATCCTTGGACTATGGGTCCATAGTAGTAGCTAGATGGTTGTCTTCTCCTCATTGTGCTATCATGTTAGATCTTGTGAGCTGCCTATCATGATCAAGATCATCTATTTGTAATGCTACATGTTGTGTTTGTTGGGATCTGATGAATATGGAATACTATGTCAAGTTGATTATCAATCTATCATATATGTGTTGTTTATGTTCTTGAATGCTCTCTGTTGCTAGTAGAGGCTCTGGCCAAGTTGATACTTGTGACTCCAAGAGGGAGTATTTATGCTCGATAGTGGGTTCATGCCTCCATTGAATCTGGGACAGTGACAGAAAGTTCTAAGGTTGTGGATGTGTTGTTGCCACTAGGGATAAAACATCAATGCTTTCTCTAAGGATATTTGTGTTGATTACATTACGCACCATACTTAATGCAATTGTCTGTTGTTTGCAACTTAATACTGGAAGGGGTGCGGATGCTAACCCGGAGGTGGACTTTTTAGGCATAGATGCATGCTGGATAGCGGTCTATGTACTTTGTCGTAATGCCCTGATTAAATCTCATAGTAGTCATCATGATATGTATGTGCATTGTTATGCCCTCTCTATTTGTCAATTGCCCAACTGTAATTTGTTCACCCAACATGTTATTTCTTATTGGAGAGACATCACTAGTGAACTGTGGACCCTGGTCCATTCTTTTACATCTGAAATACAATCTACTGCAATACTTGTTCTCTACTGTTCTTCGCAAACAAACATCATCTTCCACACTATACATTTAATCATTTGTTTACAGCAAGCCGGTGAGATTGACAACCTCACTGTTACGTTGGGGCAAAGTACTTTGATTGTGTTGTGTAGGTTCCACGTTGGCGCCGGAATCCCTGGTGTTGCGCCGCACTACACTCCTCCGCCAATAACCTTCACGTGTTCCTTGACTCCTACTGGTTCGATAACCTTGGTTTCTTACTGAGGGAAAACTTGTTGTTGTACGCATCACACCTTCCTCTTGGGGTTCCCAACGGACGTGTGCTTCACGCGTATCAGGCGGCTACGTAACTTTTCTTGGAGGAAGACCGGATTATTTAGGGTTTTTACTTCTGGGAGAATATATAGGAGGAAAGGCGGCCTCAGAGGGGTCCCAGGGTGCCCACACCACATGGTGGCGCGGCGAGGGGTGGGCCCGCGCCATGGTATGGTGTGGGGGCCCCTTGGTCCCCCTCTGGCCCTCCTCTGGCTATCTGGGTCCGTCTCGGCAAAATATTGACTTCTGTCTTCGTGGGTCCAATTCCGAGAATATTTCCTGTGTAAAATTTCTAAAACCAAAAACAGCAGAAAACAAGAACTGGCGCTTTGGGATCTTGTTAATAGGTTAGTGCCGGAAAATGCATAAAATGATATAAAGTGTATATAAAACATGTAGCAATTGGTATAATATAAGCATGGAACATCAGAAATTATAGATACGTTGGAGACGTATCAGTGACTGCGAGATACTGCAGTTCGATGGTTTGGATGGAACCTGGACCTCGGGTTCTGCAAAGAAGCATCATTGTCTGGTAAGGACAATGTTATTAAATCCAAATGATGCATGCATGGGTGCATTATTTTATGTTGAATCCCTTTACCCGGAGTACTTATTAAGTTTGGATGGTTTAGATTTAATTGGAATGCCTTAGGCAGTAATTTATAATCCTTTTATATTGTTTTCTTGTAAAAGAAAATATTTTAGAATTAATGGCATTTTACTTTGGAACATATCAACCTTAAATGAAAATTTTAATAATAATAGAATATTTTCTCTTTTTGGAAATATTGAATTTTGAAAATATTAAGTTATTTGGAATTTTCCTTGATTTTATCTATCCATGGAAAATTGCAAATTTGAATTTTCCATTTTAAAATTCACATAAAAAATTCTCAAATTTAAATTCTCATTGTTTATTGCATTTCACATTTTATTGTGGTTCAGGAATATTTTCTATGATTTTTTCATATTTTTCTTGAATTTTTGGAGGTATCAATAATTTGTTTGGAATTTTACAAAAATTCAGGATTATTTGAATTGTGAAAGTACTAAAATGCCCCTGGTCATTTCGGTCAGCCTACTTGGGTCAAACCAAACCATTTCGGTGGGATCCGGCCGAGTTGGCCCACCCCACTCGCTTCTCTCTCTCGCGCGCGCGCGACCCAAACCCTAACCCTTGGCGATATTGTGCCGATGGCCTCGCCGTCACGCTCCGGCTAGCTCCGACCATCCCCGGCCACGCCACCGATAGCGTTCGAACCGATGCGTGACGATCTTTTGATTTGTCCGCGTGGATTCGTCGGCTTCTTCCTCCTTCTCGAGATCACCACCATGTTGGATTTGGAGACGAATCGCCTCCGGCGATCTGATGCCTCCGGCGAGCTATGGTCGCCGTCGTCGACTCTCGCATGCACCTAGGACTGTCCTGGCGCGGGTGATGCTATGGCATTGCCTGTGCCGTCATCTCCAGGGCGTTGTGCTGATGGTTGGGGTCGTCGGTGTAACGCTGGCGTCTACCCTGGACTTGCAGCTGTTGCGGCCGCGCGGGTACTAGCTCGCCATGTCGTAGCCTCTGCTTCTAGGCGCGGGTACGTCTTCCTTCGTACTACTCCCTTTCTTCTTCTTCTTTGTGCGCCTTCGTGTCTCTACTGCTTCTCTTCCTCTCTCCAAGCTTCCTGGTGATCCTAGTATCATGCGGAAACTTTGCTACTGATGCCCATTGCATCCTATCCTTCCTCTCTGCCAGCCTTGGCTAGCCCAAACCATTACTGGTCACTGGCCAAGATTGTATGATGCTGTTGTGTTGTTCATTTTCATGGATGTTCTGCTCCATTTGCTACTGCTATGATATGTTATGCTAGCTTGATGTAATACCTAGGCTTACTGATGCCATATGTATGCTTGTCTAGGTCTACTGCTATTAAATTGATTGGTGGTGTGCTTGTTGTCAGTACTGGCTGATATCTTGACACTTGTGCTACCTGTGATGCTCTCATGTGTCTTGCACATGATCCAATTGATCCATTGGATCAATAGATTCTAGTGGCTAGGCTCTATGGCTTGTTTGGATGTTGCTCTAGCCATTTTTGTTAACCTGTGATGCCTATTGCGGGTTGTTTATCTCTATAGAGGACTTGTGATGCTACTGGTGCTTTACCAGTGGCTTAATTAAGTGCATGTTTAGTGGATGATTAAGCTACTTATGTTTGCAGTAATGTTTGGTTAAATGGTTTTGGTAGCCACGTGTGCTTTACTGAAGCAATTGCTTCAGTAAACCCCATGTGCATGTCATGATGTTGCTCTGAGTTGATTACTGATGAGGACATCCCTACTACACCACTACCTCCGTCATTGACAAATAAAGATGAACCTGCTGTGAAGCTCAAGTCCAATGAAGTTCGGATTGGACCAATTACAAGGGCTCGTGTGAAGCTACTTAAACAATAGGTGAACTTGTTTCTAAACGATACTTTGATTGATGAGAACTTTATACTGCCTAAGTCATGTTACTTATGTATCATCAGGTATCAAGAGGAGACGAGCATCACATGAGGAGTAGAGGAGCAGCTGGACGTGAAGACGGACGTCAAGATGGACGTGAAGCTGGACATGGAGCTGGACATGAAGATATCTCATGAACGCGCGAGGGAGGAGAGGGAGGCATGCGCGAGAGGAGATGTTGACGTCCAGGCCGGCCCAGCGCCCGGTCAGACCGGCCGCCAGACCGGCGCGCCCGGTCCCTGGCCCGGTCCAACCGGGCGGCACACTGGATTCACCCCGGCGCCAACCGGGCGTCGTACTGGGGCCAACCGGAAGGACTTCTGCGACACTTCCGGTTGCCGCCCGGTCCCTGGCCCGGTCTAGACCGGCCAGCCCGGTCCCAGGCCCGGTCAACCGGATTCCAGACCGGCCAAGTACGAGTCTGTCTCAACCAGATCTATTATGGGTCTGTTATTTTTGTATCTTTTTGACCAGAAGTTGTCCCGAACGCCTATATATGTGCCCAGGACGCCCCCTAGCTGCTTTAGACCACGATTAACATAAACCCTAGTTCATAGTTGTTTGCTAAGCAAAACTATTATTCCCCAACTCTCCAATTCGTTGCGATCTGGAGTTTTATGCTACTAAAAGTTTGTGTGATCTGTTGTTCCATTGGGGATTAGAAGATTGCAATCTACCGCTTCGTGGTCGGCGGCTACGTGCGCAAGTGTGTGGAGTTGCGAAAATCTTGCAGGGTTGAGAGCTGCTGCATTAGCGACAGGAATCAATCGAGAGACTTCGTCGATGTCATACAAGTTATGCTCCTCATCATCATCGATTCCATCCGCTGCTACCATCGTGTATTCATCACCACCCGTCGCTTACTGAGAAGATCGGGCAACCCCTTATCATCTTGGTATCAGATTTCCAGTTTTCCTCGGTAAGCCTGTCGAGGGTACTCCTCGCCAATGCCCTCCGATAGGGGCTTAGGGTTGATGGAATCCTGCAGGCTGACACGAGACATCGGTTCACAGACAAGCGGGGAGAGCGATTTACCCAGGTTCGGGGCCCTCGATGAGGTAAAACCCTTACGTCCTGCCTATCTGTTCTTTGATTATGATGACAATGGGTTACAATGGGGTGCCGAATACTTCGGCTGAGATCTAGTCGAGATTGCTATTGCTAGGGTTACCTAGCTCTAAGCTTTTCTGGGCTAAGATTGCTAAGATTGTTCGTGTCCCTCGGCAGCCCCTCTCCTGGCCTTTATATAGGAGGCCAGGTCTCAAGAGGTCTAACCGAATACGACTAGATTTACAGTAGTTTAGATCCAATCTTTCCTTGTTTTGTTTGCTTCCTTGTCTTGCCCGTCAAGGAATCTTCTGGTGCGCCGACCTAGTGGCCCATCTCGCCTTCAGGTATCTTCATGGGCCTCCAATTTGTCAATACCGGATAGGGCAATACTGGTTACCCGAAGGGTAATGCCCACGTCAATAGCCCCCGAGTGTCTAGCCGAAGATAATTAGGGTAGATACTAATGCATGTCTTCTCCTGACATTCTTCTCCTTCATTGTTCTTGTTCATCTTGATTATGCTTCATCTTCTTTTATCGGGTGCGCGTCAGCGCTCCCGATGGGAGTAGCCCCCGAGTCTAGGTACGGATGCTTGCAATCCGTGCGTAGACTCAAGTTGTACTACTCGAATATTTTCCTCTGCCGAGTTTTCTCGCAGGTCTTTATGGGTCATCCGATACATTTTCTTTACGCAAAGGATAATGAATAACGTGCCCAACTTTTGTTGGTTAACTGCCGATGGCAAAACAACGTTACCCTACACAGAATCAAGTCCCCGGGCATGATCCTGGAGTGCAAAAAACTTTCAACGGGTGTGCACCACGTCCTCCCGATGGGAGTAAATGTCGAGTCTGGATAGAGACCCAAACCTTATTCCTTCGACTGCTTATTCTGTCGAGTCTTCTTTTATCGAGTGCGCGTCAGCGCTCCCGATGGGAGTAGCCCCCGAGTCCAGGTTCGGATGCTTGCAATCCGTGCGTGGACTCAAGTCCTTCATCCGATGACTTTTTATGTTTCCTTCGAATGCTTCCAATTTATGACGTCATTGTTGACGTGTAACTGCTGCGGGCTGATTTGACGGGTCCTGAGCTCCGGCGCCGCCAGCGCCATCGAGCTCTATGGTCAAACCTGGGGACTGGGTAGCTTCAACCGTCACCAAGCGTGACGAGAAGAGGTCCCAAAGCTTAGGATTGATATCCTCCGACGCGGGAGATGTGATCCTTCCAGGTGCGATTTCTCGGCCTGATCCTCCTGCCGGATTTTCTGTGATGTTCTTATCTTTCCTTCACCGAGGCCTTTCGCTCCCCACTCATGGATTCCTCCTCCATCTCTTGCGGATGTATGAAATCCAATTATGGCAACTTACCCCCAACTCAATCCTCCATGTTGCTGTGTTCATCACCCTTTGCGAGGCGTTTTTGGGTATTGAACCTCATTTCGGGCTGTGGAAGAAGATCTTCTATGTGAAGAGATACAGCAGTAGTAATGGGTACTTTGTCACCGGAGGAGTAGGTTTTGTTGCTCGCTCAGAAGTCAATTACTTTAATTTCCCAATGAGAGAGTCCGTGCAAGGATGGAGGCTGAAATGGTTTTACGTCAAGGATTCCTCATCACCCGAGTGTCGACTCCCCTGCTATGCCGATGTTTCTGAAGCCAAGCCCAAGGACTCTTGGAAGAATATGCTCTCAGCCGACGAAAGGGCCTCAGCCGAAGAATTATTTGCCAAATTCCTTCGAATCAAAGAGGATGACGGCCAAACTATGATTGGTACGGAGGTGGCAGCAGTATTCCTGAAGCGCCAAATCCAGCCAGTCACGGCCAGAGTTCACCCGATGTGGTTGTACTCAGGTCCAAAGGATGAGACCAGGATTAATGCTGCCGATCTATCAGAGAAAGAGTTGCTTGATGAAGTCCGTCGCCTTACTTCCTTCAACCAGGAAGATTTGATTCCGCTGATCTCTTCTTATGCTCCCCTTGACGTTGATCATCCACCATCAGGGGTATTTTCCTTTCTTCACATCTCTATTATGCCTTCTTGCTTAGCCGACATAATTACCTTTGTTCTTACTTATCATTTTTCTTCGCCAGATCCCCATGGCTTCTGAAAATACACGTGATTCACCGGATGATACTTCTGAGGGGAGAGGCTCCTCAATCCCCGTAGATTTTCACACCACCGAGCAAACAGGTCTAAAGGATGAATATAATGGTCCGATGGATCTTGAAGTTGCCCACGCTGACTTTCCCTCCTCAGCCGATAACACTTGTGTCGCAGATGGATCAGTGCGTAACATCGACACTGATCGTGATACTTTTATTGATGCAGCTGCGGAAGGGGCCAGGGCTTCTCCTGCGAAGAGATCAACCGGCGGCTTTGCCGATGAAGATGATCTCTTTGACATGTAAGTAGTTCTTTTTCTGAAAGTTATGCTTTGCCTTCTTTACTTTTCACACCCTTTTTATAATCATAGTCGACCATTCTCCTTTGCAGTGACGAGGGCTTTATCGAGCCTCCGCCTAAAAAGGCCAAATCTGATGCTGTCTCGCCGGTCGTGGTGGCTTCCGAAGCTTCAGCTCCCAAGGCTGCCCCCATGGCTCAAGCATCGACTGCTTCTTCCCTTTCCAAAGGGAAGGATATTTCTCCAACTACTGCTACCGCAGCTCCTTTTTCTGTAAGTCCTCTTCTGATCGCAATACAGATTTCTTGGAGCGTGCCTTGTTTAATTGTTTTTCTTTCTCTCTTAAGGACCTGCGAGGCGTTATTTCTTCTCAGGAGGTTTTCGCCTCCCGATTCACTTCCCTAGAGGCTGACAAAGTTTGGCTGCAAGAGGAAGTCGAATCTTCTTCCTCGAAACTGGATGGCGCAGTCAAGATAGCTGCCGCGGCTCGCCAAGAGATTGATTCTCTGAAGGAGGAACCGCATCGGGAAAGAGAAGCTGAAGGAGGAGGAAGCATCCAGGCTGGTGGCTGAGGCTCGAGCAGCCGAAAAGGATGAAGTCCTTCGTCAATCTTCTTTGGCCTTGCTTGGTAATTTCTAACATACTTCTGTCGAATGACGTACTTATGGATTCAAACTTTTTGTCAATGACTGAATTTTTCCCTTCCTTTCCACTGCAGAGGCAGCAAACATCCCTGTCGATGCCCTGGAGAGAGTTCCAAATAACTCCCCAGCGAATGCTGTATCAACGATTCTTGCTTCTCACCAGCTTACACAAGAGCTTCTTGTGAAGGGGAAGGGTGCCCTGGCGCGGATGCACTCGATGATCTTCCCCAAGATCAAGCAAGAGAAGACCCTGGGACAGCTGATCGATACCTTCGCGGTTGACACCAAGGAGGTCATCGAGGTATTCAAGCGTACATCGTGCACTTTTGGTGCTGTCCTTGCCTTCCAACTTATGATGGGTTACGGCTTTAAGGGTGACATCAAGGAAATGACTAAGGGGCTTCCAAAAGAGCAAGACGGGCAGCCTTTTGATTTGAGCACCTTTAAGGCATCTGCTCTTACTTGTGCCCGTCAGCTCCTTGAACTGGTTTCATCAAGGAAGTCGTCGACTGGCCCCAGTTTATCGACTCAAACCCAGCTCCCTTGATTCTTGTAACAAACTTGTGCCTTGAGCTGATGCGAAACATTCATGCTTTGTAATAAACTCCGTGCTAGCAGTGTTGTTAGCACACTTTTGTTATGATATCACTTTCTTGCACTTCTCCCGATGGGAGTTATTTTGGATGTTCGGCTGTACCATATCCATCACCCCTTTATAATCAGTATTTTCTGCAGGTCTTTCCAGTACCCTCGTTTGCAGACGACTCGTCGGGTGCCCTTCCTGAAAGCGATCGAATCCAGCGCATGAAGGACCGGGTCACGCAGATGGAAAAGGACTTACGCAGCACGTATGCCTTAGCTGCCATCATCAATAAAAAGAGCGAGATTGCAGCCGACGTGGAGCGATACGTTCTTAGCGAGCTGCATAAGGCCACCGAAAGTTTAAACTGTAAGTTTCCTGATCCCTTTGCCTGTTTGCTAGCAACTTCTTGTCTGAGTCTTTACTAATTCTTTTGACAGTCATAGCTTTGAACCATGCGGAAGAGAACAAGCGGATACACGAGCGAGTGCATGCTTTGACTCAGCTTTCCTCATCCGAAGAGATTTTCTGGCGGGAACACTCGAAGGCCTCGGCTGTCATCAAATTTCAGGATCGAGTGCAACAGGTCCACCAGTTCTTCGACAAGTGCTACAAGGCTATGAGGGTAGTTTGGAAGACGATGTTTCCTTTGAATGCAGTTCCTCCTACTCTCTTGACTTTGATGTCTGAGTTTGAAAATGCCAAGAAGGTTCGGGAGCTAGTAAGATCTCAAGTCTTTGCAGGGGCCAAGTGCACGCTTGCCCTTGTGCTTGCTTGTTATCCTTCAGCTTGCTTGTTATCTATCGCCAATACAACTGGTGATTTCGAGGAGCTGTACCCGAAGGTTTTAGCACCTGCCCATATAATTGTCGACAGGCTTGAGGAGATGTCAAAGGTACCTGAGGAAAGGGAAACTCCACAAGGGTGATGTAAAGGTGTAAAATTACTTTTGTAAATTGTATTGGCTAGTCCATCCGAGTGTTCGGATTTTTGAGCCGAAACTTTTTATCTGATTAATACATGAATATGTACTTTTACTATGCCGTTGGCAAATATTCAAAGGAGCGAAGCTTAATTGCCCATTGGATGTATGTGTACTAGTTGGTTAGCAAATCATTATGAGTGATCAGCTCGTGTTGCAGGTTTTGCTAAACCTGTTGTATGCGCAACTTTGCTTTCAACCGTTTGTAAATTTCGACAGTCATTCCCGAATTTTTCGGGTGTAATGATTCTGCCGATGAGCCCGTTGCTCTCTGATATTTCCATAAGTGAAATATCGAGCGTGGGTTGTGCGTAAGTTTTCCAAACTCTTGCTTTGTACGGCACTCGTAGAGGCATCTGAAGCAGAGGGGAGGATTAATGTCCTTATTCTTCTTTGCAGTGCTCGTAGAGGCTTTTGCCCTGGGCGCTATCTTCTGCCGCGCGTTAAGTTATGCCGTTACTTGGCGGCAGCACGGTCATAGATGCTTTAGATTACTGCAATACTTTAACAAGAATCGAAACTTAAGTGCTTATTGATAAGGTAAATACGAAACTAGAGGGCGAAAAACAAGAGGCCCTGTGTAAAGTAAAGGAAAAATTTAAAAACTAAGGAAGAGTTTTATCAAGGAAGGGGTTCTTCTCTTCTTCAGAGGCATCTTCCGATTTCTTTGCCATGCTGATGGTTGCTGCAGCGCTATTGATTTCGTCAGGTGCTTGGGCAGTGATTGTTAGCATCTTGCCGCCTCCTATCTCTTCTGCTTTGGCCACTGCCGAAACTTTTTCCACCGATGCTTTTGCTGCTGGTGCTTCAGGAGTTGGCTTCTTCTTGATCTCCCTGTCAAGTTTTTCCTCCTTGATTTCTTGTATCGTCAATTTTGGCGGGGGGTCGACAGTCCCTTGCCGTGGCCCAAACTTTGCAGCAATCCTTTGGAAGTCACGATCACAATTGTCCGAGCGCGAGAAGCTTCCGTAGACTGTGATGTTTGTCCCGTTGTTCCCTGGCATTTTCAGCTTGAGGTATGCATAGTGCGGTACAGCCATGAACTTGGCATAAGCTGGTCTCCCGAGTATGGCGTGATACTGCGATTCCCAATTCACGACTTAAAACTCGATCTTCTCCTTCCTGAAGTTGTTGGGTTTGCCGAAAACGACGTTCAGGTATGCTTTGCCAAGAGAGTACGCTGGTGAAGTAGGGAGTATCCCATGGAAGCGGGTATCTGAGTCTTCCAACATTCTCATGGTGATCCCCATACTTTGAATTGTGTCGAGGAATATCAAGTTGAGTCCACTTCCTCCATCCATGAAGACTTTGCTCATCTTGAACCCTCCTATCTGTGCTTCGACCACTAGGGCGGCGTGCCCTGGCTTTGGTATAGTCATCGAGTGGTCCATTCGACTGAACGTGATTTCCTGAGACGACCATTTGACATATTCAGGAATGTTCGCCATGACGCTTTCTGCCAGGTTGATTTCTCGGGTGAGCTTCTTCATCTCTCTCCTTGAAACACCTGTCATGTGGATCATATTCATTTGCCCACGTGGCGGTGGAAACGCCTCGTTGGGTTGATGAGGTTGAGCTTGCTGTACTTGATGCTGTGACGGGGGTGGTGGTGGTGGTGGTGGTAGCTATTTCTGGCCTGCCTGCTGGATCAGTTCATGCATATCGAGGAACTGCCGACAATCCCTGAGCAGGTGGCTAGACTTTACTTTTCCATCCTTAGAATCGGTATAAGAATGTAGGTAGCAAGGGGCGTTGATCTGTTCAGCGTAAGGCAATTTGGGGGTTCTCTGAGGTCGTGGTTTATAGTTGCCACGGTTCCCAGAGTCGTTCCGATGCAAATCCTGCCGATCGTCTACTTTGTTGTCGTGCGATCATCCTGCCGATCGAGTAACCTGCGGCCACCAAGTTATTGTCATCGTAACTGCGGTTCTTCCTTCTCTTGTTCCGATCCTTCGGCCACCCGAATCATTTTTCGGCTGGTCATCCTCTTCATCGTCAACTGCATTTGTCGTGGCTTTCGGACCTTGTCTTCACCATCGGCCCAGCTGTTGGCGATTTCCATTAACTTGGTTATGGTTTTCGGCTTCTTGCGCCCAAGTTCTTCTATATAGCTTTCACGTCGGATGCCATCACTGAAATCGTCGATTGCTCTGTCGACGGATACGTCTTCCGCAGCATTCAGGAGTTTGGTGAACCTCCCGATATATGCGCGCATCGATTCTTTCTGCTTTTGCTGACAGTGCCGTAATTCCTCGATCCCGACGGGCCTTTTGTAGGTTGCTTGAAAGTTAGCGACAAAGGCTTCTACTAGGTCATCCCAAGACTTGATGGAACCCTTCGGCAGCCCTCTGAGCCAGGCTCGTGCTGAGTCCTTTAGGTAAAGCTGCAGGCATTGCATTGCTGCTATCTGATTCCCTTTTTGCAGAATTGCGTGCACGAGATAGTCCTCTATCCAGGACCTCGGTTCCTGCTGCCCATCATATTTGGCGGCGTCGGTAGGTGTAGGTTTGAACTTCTTGGGTGGCATCGCCTCCCGAATTTTGTAGCTCAAACAATCGGCTCCTCTAAGCTCGCCGTCGTTCTCCTGGGTCTCGTCCGAAGAATCACTGTCAAGTTCTTCTCTGATGGCGCGTCGTCGCCTTGCTTTGTCGATCCTGCTCTCTGTGATTTCGTCCCGAGCGTCTTTTGCACGATGTTTTGACCCATTGGCCTGTAGGGTCTTCTCTTTCGGTGGAACTAGATTATGTCCTAGTATCGCAAGACTCTCCAAAGCGCCACGGTGGGCCTGAGCCATGGATCCTTTGGGACGCTGGTTAATGAGGTATGCTGCAAGATTGGCTGTTGCTCCTGCGACGGTTTTTGGCCGTGGCATGCCCTCGGTGTCCGTGGTCATAAAAGACTTGGTCAGGTTTGATGTTATCTCCCTTGCGTCATCTTCCGAAAGCCTGGACATCCTCGATCGATGTTTGCCTCCTCCGTGGGTACTTTGAGAGGCACTCCCCTGCGAGCCCCTTCGTCGCTCGCTGGACCGGTCTGCCACAGATAGGCGTCTCTCGAGGGTGGCTTGCTCCTTAGACAGGCGCTCCCGATTTTTCTCCAATATGGAGCGGTAAGCGTTGAGTGTGCCAACCGTGGTTCCCGCCGAAAGCGGTGTGTTGTTGAGCACGGCTGCCTTGGCTGCTGATACGTCTCCGACGTATCGATAATTTCTTATGTTCTATGCCACATTATTGATGTTATCTACATGTTTTATGCACACTTTATGTCATATTCGTGCATTTTCTGGAACTAACCTATTAACAAGATGCCGAAGTGCCAGTTCCTGTTTTCTGCTGTTTTTGGTTTCAGAAATCCTAGTAACGAAATATTCTCGGAATCGGACGAAATCAACGCCCAAGTTCCTATTTTCACCGGAAGCATCCAGAACACACGAGAACCGCCAGAGAAGGGGGACAGGGCCACCAAACCACACCCTGGCGCGGCCAGGGGGGGGGCGCGCCCCCCTATGGTTTGGGCAGCCCGTGGCCCCTCCGACTCCGACTCTTCGCCTATTTAAGCCGTCGTGACCTAAAACTTCGACACCAATTGACGAAAACCACAGAAACCTTCCAGAGCCGCCGCCATCGCGAGGCCAAGATCTGGGGGATAGGAGTCTCTGTTCCGGCACGCTGCCGGAGCGGGGAAGTGCCCCCGGAAGGCTTCTCCATCGACACCGCTGCCATCTCCACCGCCATCTTCATCACCGCTGCTGCTCCCATGAGGAGGGAGTAGTTCTCCATCGAGGCTCGGGGATGTACCGGTAGCTATGTGGTTCATCTCTCCCATGTACCTCAATACAATAATCTCATGAGCTGCTTTACATGATTGAGATTCATATGAGTTTTGTATCACTATTCATCTATGTGCTACTCTAGCAATGTTATTAAAGTAGTTCTATTCCTCCTGCACGTGTGTAAAGGTGACAGTGTGTGCACCGTGTTAGTACTTGGTTTATGCTATGATCATGATCTCTTGTAGATTATGAAGTTAACTATTGCTATGATAGTATTGATGTGATCTATTCCTCCTACATATGCATGAAGGTGACAGTGTGCATGCTATGTTAGTACTTGGTTTAGTCTTTTGATCTATCTTACACTATAAGGTTACTTAAATATGAACAAATTGTGGAGCTTGTTAACTCCGGCATTGAGGGTTCGTGTAATCCTACGCAATGCGTTCATCATCCAACAAGAGTGTAGAGTATGCATTTATCTATTCTGTTATGTGATCAATGTTGAGAGTGTCCACTAGTGAAAGTGTAATCCCTAGGCCTTGTTCCTAAATACTGCGTTACTACCGCTTGTTCTTGTTTCTGCGTTACTACTGCTGCAATACTACCACCATCAACTACACGCCAGCAAGCTATTTTCTGGCACCGTTGCTACTGCTCATATATATTCATACCACCTGTATTTCACTATCTCTTCGCCGAACTAGTGCACCTATTAGGTGTGTTGGGGACACAAGAGACTTCTTGCTTTGTGGTTGCAGGGTTGCATGAGAGGGATATCTTTGACCTCTTCCTCCCTGAGTTCGATAAACCTTGGGTGATCCACTTAAGGGAAAACTTGCTGCTGTTCTACAAACCTCTGCTCTTGGAGGCCCAACACTGTCTACAGGAAAAGGAGGGGGAAGTAGACATCAAGCTATTTTCTCGGCGCCGTTGCGGGAGGAAAGGTAAAAGGTACTCACACTCCGGACCTCGGCTACCAAGCTATTTTCCGCCGTTGTAAGTACTCGAAGCTATTTCCTTTAGATCCTGCAATTGCATCTTTTTGTTTCTTGTTTACACTAGTTAGGCATAATGGAAAACAACAAAAAAATTGGTGAGCTTTTTAATCTTTTTCCTGATTTAGAATTGCTTAATGCAAAAATTAAAAAACCTATGGAACCTTATTTGCATGCTAGTAGTGATGTTATTAGTATGAATGCAATTACTGCTAATACTATGGATAAGTCTAAGCTTGGGGAAGCTAGTTTATATAAAAATAATCTTTTTTGCTCCTCAGCTTTGGAAGAAATATTTTGCTCTGATAATGCTTTATCTCCCATATGCGATAACTCTAATGATGCTTCTGATATTTTAAATCCACCTACCGAAAGTATTCCGTATAAAATACCTATGCAAATTATTGAACGCGTTATGGATAACCATTATACAGGGGATGGAACTGTCCACCCTGGAGATCATTTATTGTTCTTGCATGAATTATGCGGTTTATTCAAGTGTGCAGGTATTGCTATGGATGAAGTGAGGAAGAAACTATTCTCTATATCGCTGTCTGGTAAAGCGGCGCATTGGTATAAATTACTGGATAATGGGGATTCTCTTGAATGGAATGATATTGTGCCCCGGTTTTATTCTAAATTTTATCCTCCTCACGAAGTGCATATTGATAGGAATTATATTTATAACTTTTATCCTCGTGATGGAGAGAGTATTTCTCAAGCGTGGGGGAGATTGAAATCACTAATGCTCAAATGTCCCATTCATGAGCTCCCCCGTAATGTTATTGTTAATAATTTTTATGCGAGGCTTTCAGGACAACACAAGGACTATCTGGATGCCTGTTCGGAGGGATCTTTCACAAGCAAGGAGATTGAAACTAGGTGGGATCTTCTTGATCGGATTGAGGACAACGCTGAAGGATGGGAGAACAATGAAGGTAAAGAGTCAGGTATAAATTATGATTATGAATGCATTGAAACTTTTATGGATACCGATAAATTTCGAAATATGAGTGCTACTTATGGTCTTGACTCTCAAGTTGCTGCAAATCTTTATAAAGCCTTTGCTTCTCATTTTGAATTGCCTAAAAAGAATTTTGATAAGTATCATGAACCTTTTAAAGAGGCTTGCATGAAGAATCAAATTGTTGTTAATTATTGCAATAAGCATGCTCAAACTCCTAAGAATGCTATTTCTTATAAGCATGTTAATTTTTGTGAAATGCATAGACCTTGTGGAATTAATCAAGTCAAAGATGAATATTGCATCCATCATATTAATGAAAAAACTAGAAAGTGGTTTAGGGCTCTAGATGATCTTGGTAAAAAGGTTTGTGCCCTTGATACGTCTCCGACGTATCGATAATTTCTTATGTTCCATGCCACATTATTGATGTTATCTACATGTTTTATGCACACTTTATGTCATATTCGTGCATTTTCTGGAACTAACCTATTAACAAGATGCCGAAGTGCCGATTCTTTGTTTCTGCTGTTTTTGGTTTCAGAAATCCTAGTAAGGAAATATTCTCGGAATTGGACGAAATCAACGCCCAGGGGCCTATTTTTCCACGAAGCTTCCAGAAGTCCGAAGACGAAACGAAGTGGGGCCACAGGGCGCCCAAACCCTAGGGCGGCACGGCCCACCTCCTGGCCGCGCTGGCCTGTGGTCTGGGGCCCCTGTGCCCCCTCTTGACTTGCCCTTCCGCCTACTTAAAGCCTCCGTGACGAAACCCCCAGTACCGAGAGCCACGATACGGAAAACCTTCCAGAGACGCCGCCAACGCCGATCCCATCTCGGGGGATCCAGGAGATCGCCTCCGGCACCCTGCCGGAGAGGGGAATCATCTCCCGGAGGACTCTACGCCGCCATGGTCGCCTCCGGTGTGATGTGTGAGTAGTCTACCCCTGGACTATGGGTCCATAGCAGTAGCTAGATGGTTGTCTTCTCCCCATTGTGCTATCATTGTCGGATCTTGTGAGCTGCCTAACATGATCAAGATCATCTATCTGTAATTCTATATGTTGCGTTTGTTGGGATCCGATGAATAGAGAATACTTGTTATGTTGATTATCAAAGTTATATCTACGTGTTGTTTATGATCTTGCATGCTTTCCGTTACTAGTAGATGCTCTGGCCAAGTAGATGCTTGTAACTCCAAGAGGGAGTACTTATGCTCGATAGTGGGTTCATGCCTGCATTGACACCTAGGACAGTGACAGAAAGTTCTAAGGTTGTGTTGTGTTGTTGCCACTAGGGATAAAACATTGATGCTATGTCTAAGGATGTAGTTGTTGATTACATTACGCACCATACTTAATGCAATTGTCTGTTGCTTTGCAACTTAATACTGGAGGGGGTTCGGATGATAACTTTGAAGGTGGACTTTAGGCATAGATGCAGTTGGATGGCGGTCTATGTACTTTGTCGTAATGCCCAATTAAATCTCACTATACTCATCATGATATGTATGTGCATGGTCATGCTCTCTTTATTTGTCAATTGCCCAACTGTAATTTGTTCACCCAACATGCTGTTTGTCTTATGGGAGAGACACCTCTAGTGAACTGTGGACCCCGGTCCAATTCTCTTTACTGAAATACAATCTACTGCAATACTTGTTCTACTGTTTTCTGCAAACAATCATCTTCCACACAATACGGTTAATCCTTTGTTACAGCAAGCCGGTGAGATTGACAACCTCACTGTTTCGTTGGGGCAAAGTACTTTGGTTGTGTTGTGCAGGTTCCACGTTGGCGCCGGAATCCCTGGTGTTGCACCGCACTACATCCCGCCGCCATCAACCTTCAACGTGCTTCTTGGCTCCTCCTGGTTCGATAAACCTTGGTTTCTTTCTGAGGGAAAACTTGCTGCTGTGCGCATTATACCTTCCTCTTGGGGTTCCCAACGAACGTGTGAGTTACACGCCATCAAGCATATTTTCTGGCGCCGTTGCCGGGGAGATCAAGACACGCTGCAAGGGGAGTCTCCACTTCTCAATCTCTTTACTTTGTTTTTGTCTTGCTTAGTTTTATTTACTACTTTGTTTGCTGCACTAAATCAAAATACAAAAAAATTAGTTGCTAGTTTTACTTTACTTGCTATCTTGTTTGCTATATCAAAAACACAAAAAAATTTAGTTACTTGCATTTACTTTATCTAGTTTGCTTTATTTACTATTGCTAAAATGGCCAACCCTGAAATACTAAGTTGTGTGACTTCACAACCACAAATAATAATGATTTCTTATGCACACCTATTGCTCCACCTGCTACTACAGCAGAATTCTTTGAAATTAAACACTGCTTTCTTGAATCTTGTTATGCGAGAGCAATTGCAGTGTTAGTTCTGATGATGCTGCTGCCCATCTTAATAATTTTGTTGAACTATGTGAAATGCAAAAATATAAAGATGTAGATGGTGACATTATAAAATTAAAATTGTTCCCTTTCTCATTAAGAGGAAGAGCTAAAGATTGGTTGCTATCTCTGCCTAAGAATAGTATTGATTCATGGACTAAATGCAAGGATGCTTTTATTGGTAGATATTATCCCCCTGCTAAAATTATATCTTTGAGGAGTAGCATAATGAATTTTAAACAATTAGATACTGAACATGTTGCTCAAGCTTGGGAAAGAATGAAATCTCTGGTTAAAAATTGCCCAACCCATGGACTGACTACTTGGATGATCATCCAAACCTTCTATGCAGGACTAAATTTTTCTTCGTGGAATTTATTGGATTCAGCTGCTGGAGGTACCTTTATGTCCATCACTCTTGGTGAAGCAACAAAGCTTCTTGATAATATGATGATCAACTACTCTGAATGGCACACGGAAAGAGCTCCACAAGGTAAGAAGGTAAATTCTATCGAAGAAACCTCTTCCTTGAGTGATAAGATTGATGCTATTATGTCTATGCTTGTGAATGATAGGACTAATATTGATCCTAATAATGTTCCATTAGCTTCATTGGTTGCACAAGAAGAACATGTTGATGTGAACTTCATTAAAAATAATAATTTCAACAACAATGCTTACCGGAACAATTCTAGTAACAACTATAGGCCATATCCTTATAATAATGGCAACGGCTATGGTAATTCTTATGGGAATTCTTACAACAATAATAGGAGTTCACCCCCTGGACTTGAAGCCATGCTTAAAGAATTTATTAGTACACAAACTGCTTTTAACAAATCTGTTGAAGAAAAGCTTGGGAAAATTGATATACTTGCTTCTAAAGTCGATAGTCTTGCTGCTGATGTTGATCTTTTGAAATCAAAAGTTTTGCCTAATGAAAATCATCATAGTAAAATTGTTACTACAGCAAATGCCATTCAAGTTAGAATTAATGAGAATATAAGATTAATGGCTGAACTGCGTGCTAGGTGGGATAGAGAAGAAAATGAAAAACTAGCTAAAGAGAAGAATGTAGCTAAAGTTTGGACTATTACCACCACTAGTAATGCTAATGCTACACATGTTGCTGCACCTCCTACTAATACTAATAAAAGAATTGGTGTTAGCAATGTTTTCACTTCTAATGCAAAGCGCGAAAAATTGCCTGAAACTGCTAAAACTGCTGAAACTGCCTGTGATAAAGCTGCTGAAATTTTTTCCAACATTGGGGATGATGATCCCATTGCTTTAGATTATAATGGTTTGAATTTTGATGATTGCCACATCTCTGAAGTTATAAAGTTCTTGCAAAAACTTGCTAAAAGTCCTAATGCTAGTGCTATAAATTTGGCTTTCACGCATCATATTACAAATGCTCTCATAAAAGCTAGAGAAGAGAAACTAGAGTGCGAAGCCTCTATTCCTAAAAAGCTAGAGGATGGTTGGGAGCCCATCATTAAGATGAAGGTTAAAGATTTTGATTGTAATGCTTTATGTGATCTTGGTGCAAGTATTTCTGTTATGCCTAAGAAAATTTATAATATGCTTGACTTGCCACCGCTGAAAAATTGTTATTTGGATGATAATCTTGCTGATCATTCTACAAAGAAACCTTTGGGTAAAGTTGATAATGTTCTTATTACCGTTAACAATAACCTTGTCCCCGTTGATTTTGTTGTCTTGGATATTGAATGCAATGCATCTTGTCCCATTATATTGGGAAGACCTTTTCTTCGAACTGTTGGTGCTATCATTGATATGAAGGAAGGTAATATAAAATATCAATTTCCTCTCAAGAAAGGTATGGAACACTTCCCTAGAAAGAGAATGAAGTTACCTTTTGATTCTATTATGAGAACAAATTATGATGTTGACACTTCGTCTCTTGATAATACTTGATACACACTTTCTGCGCCTAGCTGAAAGGCGTTAAAGAAAAGCGCTTATGGGAGACAACCCATGTTTTTACCTACAGTAGTTTGTTTTTATTTTGTGTCTTGGAAGTTGTTTACTACTGTAGCAACCTCTTCTTATCTTAGTTTTGTGTTTTGTTGTGCCAAGTTAAGCCGTTGATAGAAAAGTAAGTACTAGATTTGGATTACTGCGCAGTTCCAGATTTCTTTGCTGTCACGAATCTGGGTCTACCTCCCTGTAGGTAGCTCAGAAAATTAAGACAATTTACGTGCATGATCCTCAGATATGTACGCAACTTTCATTCAATTTGAGCATTTTCATTTGAGCAAGTCTGGTGCCATTTTAAAATTCGTCAATACGAACTGTTCTGTTTTGACAGATTCTGCCTTTTATTTCGCATTGCCTCTTTTGCTATGTTGGATGAATTTCTTTGATCCACTAATGTCCAGTAGCATTATGCAATGTCCAGAAGTGTTAAGAATGATTGTGTCACCTCTGAATATGTTAATTTATATTGTGCACTAACCCTCTAATGAGTTGTTTCGAGTTTGGTGTGGAGGAAGTTTTCAAGGATCAAGAGAGGAGTATGATGCAACATGATCAAGGAGAGTGAAAGCTCTAAGCTTGGGGATGCCCCGGTGGTTCACCCCTGCATATATCAAGAAGACTCAAGCGTCTAAGCTTGGGGATGCCCAAGGCATCCCCTTCTTCATCGACAACATTATCAGGTTCCTCCCCTGAAACTATATTTTTATTCCATCACATCTTATGTGCTTTTCTTGGAGCGTCGGTTTGTTTTTGTTTTTGTTTTGTTTGAATAAAATGGATCCTAGCATTCACTTTATGGGAGAGAGACACGCTCCACTGTAGCATATGGACAAGTATGTCCTTGGTTTCTACTCATAGTATTCATGGCGAAGTTTCTCCTTCGTTAAATTGTTATATGGTTGGAATTGGAAAATGGTACATGTAGTAATTGCTATTAATGTCTTGGGTAATATGATACTTGGCAATTGTTGTGCTCATGATTAAGCTCTTGCATCATATGCTTTGCACCCATTAATGAAGAAATACATAGAGCATGCTAAAATTTGGTTTGCATATTTGGTTTCTCTAAGGTCTAGATAATTTCTAGTATTGAGTTTGAACAACAAGGAAGACGGTGTAGAGTCTTATAATATTTTCAATATGTCTTTTATGTGAGTTTTGCTGCACCGGTTCATCCTTGTGTTTGTTTCAAATAAGCCTTGCTAGCCTAAACCTTGTATCGAGAGGGAATACTTCTCATGCATCCAAAATACTTGAGCCAACCACTATGCCATTTGTGTCCACCATACCTACCTACTACATGGTATTTTCCGCCATTCCAAAGTAAATTGCTTGAGTGCTACCTTTAAAATTCCATCATTCACCTTTGCAATATATAGCTCATGGGACAAATAGCTTAAAAACTATTGTGGTATTGAATATGTAATTATGCACTTTATCTCTTATTAACTTGCTTGTTGTGCGATAACCATGTTCACTGGGGACGCCATCAACTATTCATTGTTGAATTTCATGTGAGTTGCTATGCATGTCCGTCTTGTCTGAAGTAAGAGAGATCTACCACCTTACGGTTAAGCATGCATATTGTTAGAGAAGAACATTGGGCCGCTAACTAAAGCCATGATCCATGGTGGAAGTTTCAGTTTTGGACATATATCCTCAAATCTCAAATGAGAAAATTATTAATTGTTGTTACATGCTTATGCATAAAAGAGGAGTCCATTATCTGTTGTCTATGTTGTCCCGGTATGGATGTCTAAGTTGAAGAATAATCAATAGCGAGAAATCCAATGCGAGCTTTCTCCTTAGACCTTTGTACAGGCGGCATAGAGGTACCCCTTTGTGACACTTGGTTAAAACAGTGCATTGTGATGATCCGGTAGTCCAAGCTAATTAGGACAAGGTGCGGGCACTATTAGTACACTATGCATGAGGCTTGCAACTTATAAGATATAATTTACATGATGCATATGCTTTATTACTACCGTTGACAAAATTGTTTCATGTTTTCAAAATCAAAGCTCTAGCACAAATATAGCAATCGATGTTTTTTCCTCTATGGAGGACCATTCTTTTACTTTCAATGTTGAGTCAGTTCACCTATTTCTCTCCATCTCAAGAAGCAAACACTTGTGTGAACTATGCATTGATTCCTACATACTTGCTTATTGCACTTATTATATTACTCTATGTTGACAATATCCATGAGATATACATGTTACAAGTTGAAAGCAACCGCTGAAACTTAATCTTCTTTTGTGTTGCTTCAATGCTTTTACTTTGAATTATTGCTTTATGAGTTAACTCTTATGCAAGACTTAATTGATGCTTGTCTTGAAGTGCTATTCATGAAAAGTCTTTGCTTTATGATTCACTTGTTTACTCATGTCATATACATTGTTTTGATCGCTGCATTCACTACATATGCTTTACAAATAGTATGATCAAGATTATGATGGCAGGTCACTCGAGAAATTATACGTGTTATCGTTTTACACCGCTCGGACGAGCAGAACTAAGCTTGGGGATGCTGATACGTCTCCGACGTATCGATAATTTCTTATGTTCCATGCCACATTATTGATGTTATCTACATGTTTTATGCACACTTTATGTCATATTCGTGCATTTTCTGGAACTAACCTATTGACAAGATGCCGAAGTGCCGATTCTTTGTTTTTGCTGTTTTTGGTTTCAGAAATCCTAGTAAGGAAATATTCTCGGAATTGGACGAAATCAACGCCCAGGGGCCTATTTTTCCACGAAGCTTCCAGAAGTCCGAAGACGAAACGAAGTGGGGCCACAGGGCGCCCAAACCCTAGGGTGGCGCGGCCCACCTCCTGGCCGCGCCGGCCTGTGGTCTGGGGCCCCTTTGCCCCCTCTTGACTTGCCCTTCCGCCTACTTAAAGCCTCCGTGACGAAACCCCCAGTACCGAGAGCCACGATACGGAAAACCTTCCAGAGACGCCGCCAACGCCGATCCCATCTCGGGGGATCCAGGAGATCGCCTCCGGCACCCTGCCGGAGAGGGGAATCATCTCCCGGAGGACTCTACGCCGCCATGGTCGCCTCCTGTGTGATGTGTGAGTAGTCTACCCCTGGACTATGGGTCCATAGCAGTAGCTAGATGGTTGTCTTCTCCCCATTGTGCTATCATTGTCGGATCTTGTGAGCTGCCTAACATGATCAAGATCATCTATCTGTAATTCTATATGTTGCGTTTGTTGGGATCCGATGAATAGAGAATACTTGTTATGTTGATTATCAAAGTTATATCTACGTGTTGTTTATGATCTTGCATGCTTTCCGTTACTAGTAGATGCTCTGGCCAAGTAGATGCTTGTAACTCCAAGAGGGAGTACTTATGCTCGATAGTGGGTTCATGCCTGCATTGACACCGGGACGGTGACGAGAAAGTTCTAAGGTTGTGTTGTGCTGTTGCCACTAGGGATAAAACATTGATGCTATGTCTAAGGATGTAGTTGTTGATTACATTACGCACCATACTTAATGCAATTGTCTGTTGCTTTGCAACTTAATACTGGAGGGGGTTCGGATGATAACCTGAAGGTGGACTTTTTAGGCATAGATGCAGTTGGATGGCGGTCTATGTACTTTGTCGTAATGCCCAATTAAATCTCACTATACTCATCATGATATGTATGTGCATGGTCATGCTCTCTTTATTTGTCAATTGCCCAACTGTAATTTGTTCACCCAACATGCTGTTTGCCTTATGGGAGAGACACCTCTAGTGAACTGTGGACCCCGGTCCAATTCTCTTTACTGAAATACAATCTACTGCAATACTTGTTCTACTGTTTTCTACAAACAATCATCTTCCACACAATACGGTTAATCCTTTGTTACAGCAAGCCGGTGAGATTGACAACCTCACTGTTTCGTTGGGGCAAAGTACTTTGGTTGTGTTGTGCAGGTTCCACGTTGGCGCCGGAATCCCTGGTGTTGCGCCGCACTACATCCCGCCGCCATCAACCTTCAACGTGCTTCTTGGCTCCTCCTGGTTCGATAAACCTTGGTTTCTTTCTGAGGGAAAACTTGCTGCTGTGCGCATCATACCTTCCTCTTGGGGTTCCCAACGAACGTGTGAGTTACACGCCATCAGCCCTCTATCCTCTTATTTGTGAAGTTTGCCATGAAGTGGGTCATTTTAATTTTCAATGCTCCTCCAATGATAATTTGAACCCAATGAGTGCTGCAAATTTGTATTGTGATGGTGAAATTACTCCTAATCAGCACGATGAACTTACTTTATTTTTGGGGTGTGAAGAACTGTCGAGAAAAATCTCTTTGTTACATATGAGTGATCTTGATATTGATGATGTCCTGTGTTGGGGGGATAACCCCCGGTATGCCAAAGGCATGCCAAACCGGATGGTTTGAACCATCGAGATACCGGTTTAATATTCTTACCGGCATCCCTAAGGGGGTATGCCGGAACCCGGTAAAGAAGATACCGGACTGAAGGGCATGTCAGCAGGACTGGTCAAAGATTCTCTTCAGAGCAAGAAGACAAGGATGAGCTAAGCAAAGTGGCTTTAATCAGAGCCCTGGCGCCAAAGAGAGAGATGACGCTAAAGGAAGCCGGAGGACATCAGCAGCCCTGATTAAAGAGGACCCCGGCGTCATCTGTGATTAAAGTAGCTTTGTAAAGTAGTTTGTCCAGTCAAAGATGCCATTAGGGTTTCTTGTTCTGTAAGCCACCCTCTCCCCTATATAAGGAGAGGGGGTACTGCCTCTTACAGGCGCGAGACCACAGAAGGGATTAGACGATAGAACTTGTAACCATGTTCAGATCAATGAAGCTAGCGATCTAGTAAAGAGTTCTTCCTCTTGTCTCTCTTCTTGCATACCGGCCTTTGGTTGTGTTCTTGAGGAAAGCATCCGGAAGTTCTTCCCATCTAATCGCAAACCCTCCCCCGAATCCTCTAGCGTCCATTCGGCCCCAATCTAAGCCATCCTATGGCATCTGCTCGTTCACCACAACGAGAGTTGGCACCCACCGTGGGGCATGAAGTGGCGCTTGCTGGAGTTCACATTCGGGCGGGCATCCTCGACGTCGCCGGTCAGCGTACGGTCTCCGCGTTGGTGCAGCGCATCTACGCCATGGACTTCATCAACGACAACGCGGGCTGCTTCGCCAACGGCGGCATCTTCCCCAAGAACGGCCGCATCATCGAGTTCGGCAGCCACCGCATCTACTTCGGCACCGTTCATGTGCGCCAGTGCCTCTCGCCGGTGCTGGTGGCGCCGGATCCGCCAAGATGGCTACATGCGGGCCACGCTCCAGGGAGCGTGGAGGTGATGATGGCAGGCGCGGTCGACGCCGGCAAAGAAGCTGTGGGTGAAGGCGCTGGGCGTGCGGTTTCGACCCGTGCGGCCAAGCCACCACTGGAGCGAGGCGCAGGTGCAGCGGGAGCATCATCCGCACCGCCGGAGACACCGCTCCAAGCGGCGATGAACGTCCTCGCCACCCCCATCGCGCAGAACATCGACCCGGCAGCGGCTCAGGCGGAGCTGGAGGCGCAGCGCCAGAAGATACTCGAGAGCGGCAAGGACGTCGTCAGGGCGCAGCGCGAGCTGAACCTAACCGTACGTGAGTATAACGCTGCCCATGGCATTGCTTCTGTTAGCGCGCATGCTGCTAGGATACCGGAGAACCGGCTAAAAGCTCGCAACCTAGATCAGGATTTGCGCAAAGAGATTCATGCCGGCAAAAGTACCTCTGCATCTGTTAGCATCGTGGAAAAACCTAAGTACAAGAGTCGGATAAAACTATAAAAGCTGCTAAAGCTGCAGTAGAGTTGTGCGAGTCGCTTTCCGGAGATGCTTTGGCAAAACAGCAAGAGCGTGTTAGAGAGCTGCTGGAAACTATTGAGCAGCAGAACGCTGAGCAGCAGGCTAAGCTAAACAAGGCCGCGGCCTCGAAATCCGTGCGTTCAACAAAGAATGCCGGAAGCAAGTCCCATGGGCAGGCATCGTCCCCCCATCCGGACAGAAGAAGAGAAAAAGACATGAACGCATAGCAGATGATTGTGTACGATCCGGTTCTTGCCGGAAAACAACAAGCCGGGCAACATGATGCCGGTAGAAAAAGCCAAGGGGCAGAACGAGGCTACGCCAGAGGCGGCTATGCCGGAAACAATCATGCCGATAGATACGAGACCGGGCAAAATTATCGACCTGCAAGGGCAGCGTATGAGGAGGAGGAAATAGATCCCCCGAGGTACCGGCAGGCAAGGGCCGCGGTACCGGAATGTTATGATGAAGCTGATTCTGCAAGACCGGCAGCTTTCCGGAATGCATTGGGAGAGCGCCTAGGAGAGAGATACCTACCGGAACGGGATGCGAGGCACCGTCTGGATAGAGTGTACTTGTCAGAAATGATCGAGGAGGAAGGTCCTCCAGGCCCAAAATGCTTTGGCCCAAGGATCATGAAAGAAAAACCACTAGTTCGCAACTTTATGTTGCCACGTGACACAAAAACATACGATGGCACTACGAAGCCGGAAGACTGGCTCGCGGATTACGTGACCGCGGTATACGTCGCAGGCGGTGGAGGAACCGTAGCGGGAGGAGGAAATCGGCGTTGGGCCGTAAGGATCATACCATCATTTTTGGTTGGACCGGCAAGAATTTGGCTAAACAACTTGCCGGCAGGAAGCATCAATGGCTGGCTGGATTTTGAGGAGGCTTTTGTGAGCAATTTCAGCAGCACTTATCAAAGGCCAAATAGGCCGCAGCAACTCGCTCTGTGCGTACAGCGCCCAAACGAAACAGACCGGGATTATCTGGCCCGGTGGAACACTACAAGGAACTCCTGTGAAGGGGTAATCGAGGCACAGGCCATTGCTTGGTTTAGCAGTGGGTGCAGAAGAGGTTCACCGTTGTGGCAAAAGCTGCAGCGAAACATGCCGACAACGTTGGCAGAGATGATACGTGTGGCGGATAGCTATGCGTTGGGAGACCCAACGCAGCCGGCAGTGCAACCTGAGCCGGAGCAGCTGCGCCACGAACAACACCGGGATAACCGGAATAACAAAAGAAGAGAAGATTTTCCGGATCGAAGGTACGGTCCGCGACAAGTTCTTCGCTGTGGCAGAAAACTCTGAGGCCAGCGGCAGTCAGAGGCAAAGAACCGGATCGCAGCCGTGGGCGGGTCCTAAGAAACAATGGGTGGAAAAGAAACCCTGGGTCCAGAAAAGAAACTAGCAAGAACCCGCAAAGTACACCATGGAAGCTGCCATGGACCAACCTTGCCGGTGGCACACACCGAATCCGGCACACCCATCAAACCATCTGACGAAGGATTGTACCTGGACCAAGTACTTAATGCAAAAGGGAACGGTAAAAGATGCACAACCACCACAAGACATGCCGCGGCAACAACAGCTACCACCACCACCGCCACTTACCGGGGCAAACGCCTTACCGGTGCAGCCAAACCGGCAGCAGTATCAGCAAGTTAACCGGGTGGAGCAAGATGATGATCAACCACCTCCACCGGCACCTTTAGGCCGGAATGTTTACGAAGGGCCGCATATGTGCTGTATTGTCTTTGTCACTGAGCCAACAGATAGGCAAAGTGTACACCGCCGCTCCATGGAGGTCAATGCCGTGATGCCGGCAGTCCCCAAGTACATGCTGTGGTCAGATCAGGAAATTACCTGGTCATTCAAGGATCACCCCAAAATCATGCCGAATCCGGGTGGATACGCTCTTGTTGTGAACCCAATCATGAAAGGGCCACAAACTCGAGTAAAGTTCAGCAAGGTGCTGATAGATAACGGCAGCAGCATAAACATCATGTACAAGCATACCATGCATACGCTGGGCATAACAGAAAACATGCTTCAGCCAACGCGTACAACGTTCCACGGAATCGTTCCGGGCTTGTCCTGTGCCCCGATAGGAAAGGTTCGGGTGGATGTAGCATTTGGAGGACGTGATAATTGCCGGGTTGAAAATGTTGAGTTTGAGGTGGTGGATCTGGACAGTCCTTACCATGCGTTGTTGGGAAGACCAGCATTGGCAGCTTTCATGGCTACCACTCATACGGCTTACCTCAAGATGAAGATGCCGGCACCTCGTGGACCCTTAACTGTAGTGGGGAACTATAAAGTCTCACTGGAAACTGCATCTGCCGGATCAAACCTAGCGGAATCGCTGGTGATCGTGGAGGAAAAGAAAAGGATGCAAACAGCGGTTGCGCTGGCTCAGTCCTCACAGTTGAGCTTAGCGGCAATGAGTGGAAACTTGGGCTCACCGGCATTCAAGCCGACAAATGAAACAAAGGACATTGTGCTGGATCCGGCTTACCCAGAGCGCACCGTTCGCATTGGTACCGGACTCGATCAAGCATAGGAAAGCGCGCTCATCAGCTTCCTCCGTGAGAATCGGAATATCTTTGCCTGGTCAACTGATGATTTGGTAGGTGTTCCGAGGGAGCTGGCTGAGCACTCTTTAAACGTCCGGAAGGATGCCAAGCCGGTGCGACAACCCTTGCGCCGGTTCGCTGAAGATAGAAGGAAAATCATCGGGGAAGAGGTAACCAAACTGCTTGTTGCCGGATTCATTGTGGAGGTCACGCACACAGAGTGGCTGGCCAATCCGGTAATGGTTGAAAAGAAAAAAGATGAGAACCTGGAAGCAAAAGCTCCAAAGGTGTGGCGCATGTGCATCGACTACACCAACCTAAACAAGGCTTGCCCAAGAGACCCGTTTCCTTTACCACGGATCGATCAAGTGATTGATTCAACTGCTGGGTGTGAGTTGTTGTCCTTCCTGGATGCCTATTCCGGTTTCCACCAAATTCCCTTGAAAAAGGAAGATCAAATAAAAACTGCATTCATTACCCCGCACGGGGCTTATTGCTATGTCACTATGCCCTTTGGTTTGCGCAACGCTGGTGCAACGTACCAACGCTGTATGCAAAAATGCTTGTTTGATCAGATTGGAAAGAATGTGCAAGTCTATGTAGATGACATTGTGATAAAAACTAAGGTAAAGAACACCTTAATCGATGACATCCGGCAAACATTCGATAACCTAAGACGGTTCCGGATGAAACTCAATCCGGCAAAATGTACTTTCGGTGTCCCTGCCGGCAAGCTGCTCGGTTTCCTTGTATCAAGCCGGGGCATAGAAGTCAATCCGGTAAAAATTCGGGCAATAGAAAGAATGACTGTCCCTCGAGAGCTAAAAGATGTGCAAAAGTTTACCGGAAGCTTGGCATCGCTAAGCCGGTTCGTGAGCAGGTTGGGAGAGAAAGCTCTGCCACTCTATGCTCTGATGAAAAAATCCGACAAGTTCGTCTGGACCCCTCAGGCAGACGCAGCGTTCAAAGAACTAAAAGCAATGCTGGCCACAGCACCTATACTGGCTTCACCTCTAGAAAGGGAGCCTATGCTATTATACATAGCGGCAACAAACCGGGTTGTGAGCGTAGTGGTTGTAGTTGAAAGAGAAGAGGAAGGAAAAACCGTCCAGAGGCCGGTATACTACCTGAGCGAGGTGCTCTCCCTCTCAAAACAAAACTACCCTCACTTCCAAAAGATGACTTATGGCGTGTACATGGCCGCCACAAAACTCAAGCACTACTTTGAAGAGCATCCTATGAAGGTGGTGAGTGAAGCACCAATCTCCGATATCATGTGCAACAAGGATGCTAGCGGAAGGATTGCAAAATGGGCAATCCAGATATCACCATATGTACCAGCGTACGAAAGAAGGGACGCCATAAAATCACAGGCTTTGGCTGACTTCCTCGTTGATTGGGCGGAAATGCAATACAAACCGCCAGATCAGAAGATAGAATACTGGAAAATGCACTTTGATGGATCCAAGCTCAAAGAGGGTCTAGGTGCCGGTGTGGTGCTCACCTCACCAAAAGGAGATCACCTCCGGTATGTTTTGCAAGTACATTTCAGGGCGTCGAATAATGTCGCTGAATATGAAGCTTTGATCCATGGGCTTAAGGTCGCAAAAGAAATCGGTGCACACCGGATCATTTGCTATGGAGATTCAGATCTTGTGGTACAGCAGTGTTCCGGGGATTGGGATGCAAAAGATGCCAACATGGCCTCGTACCGGTTTCACGTGCAAAAGATTGCCGGATTCTTCGAAGGGTGTGAGTTTCACCATGTGCCGCGCGCAGAAAATGAAGCCGCGGATGCTTTGTCCAAGCTGGGCTCATCCAGGCAAGAAATTCCTCTCGGAATAGCTTTGGCTCACTTAAGAGCACCGTCGATCAAACCAAGCCCAGAATCAGAATCAATTTTTGTACCGGAATCACATGTAGTACCCATGGATATTGATGAAGGAAACCCGGGGACTGCTCCGGCAAGCTCGGGGACTGCTGTACCCATACCGGGAGAAATGATGCTGGTAGATAGCATGGAGATAGATGCACCGGTGTTTTTTGTTCGAGAGACACCGTCGTGGGTTAAACCTATTAAGGAATTCCTGATCAACGGCACCTTGCCGGATGACGAAAATGAGTCAAGAAGAATACAAAGAAGGTCCAAGGCATATACATTCATCAATGGTGAGGTGTACAAGAGAAGCGTCACCGGTGTCCTTCAAAGATGTGTGGAACCGGAAGAAGGGAAAGAAATGCTTGAGGAAATTCACCAAGGAGAATGTGGGCATCATGCTTCATCAAGGGCGTTGGTAGCAAAAGTGTTCCGGCATGGGTTCTATTGGCCCACTGCTTTGGAAAACGCTGAGGATTTGGTAAGAAAATGCAACGGGTGCCAGAGGTACGCCAAGCAAAATATACCCCAGCGTCTGGTTTAAAGACAATACCGTTAACATGGCCGTTTGCCGTTTGGTGCCTCGATATGGTTGGCCCATTCAAAACTGCTAGGAGCAGCATGACTCACATCTTGGTAATGGTGGATAAATTCACCAAGTGGCTAGAAGTGAAACCTATCGCAAAGTGTGACGGGCGCACAGCGGTGAAGTTCTTGAAAGATGTCATTTTGCGGTATGGATACCCGCACAGCATCATTACTGACAATGGAACCAACTTTGCTCAAGGTGAGTTCAAAAGGTTCTGTGAGGACAGCAACATCCGGCTGGATTTGTGCTCAGTGGCACACCCACAAGGCAATGGCCAAGTGGAAATAATGAATGCTTTGGTACTTTCCGGTATCAAACCGAGACTCATTGATGCTGTGGAAAAGTCACCGGGATGTTGGCTCGATGAGCTACCATCGGTATTGTGGAGTATAAGAACAACTCCAAACCGGTCCAATGGATACACTCCGTTCTTCATGGTTTATGGAGCAGAAGCGGTCATACCGACTGACATTATTCATGATTCACCAAGGGTACAGCTCTATACTGAGCAAGAGGTCAAAGAGGCCAGAGAAAACGATGTGGACTTGCTAGAAGAAGCAAGAGAGCTGGCTTTGGCAAGAACAGCCATTTATCAGCAAAACCTCAGACGCTATCATAGCCGAAAGGTTAACCCAAGAGTTTTCCGGGAAGGAGATCTGGTGCTACGCCTAGTGCAGCGCACTGAAGGCCGGCACAAGCTCTTACCACCATGGGAAGGTCCCTTCATTGTAAGCAAGGTGCTTCACAATGATGCATATTACCTGATCGATGCACAGGAGTGGAAAAAAGGAAAGGCGGACAGGTCCGGAGAAGAGAGCAAGCGTCCATGGAACGTAGCTCTGTTGCGTCCTTTCTACTCTTGAAGTTGTGGTGTAAGAAGTTCCTTTTTGTACCTTACATGCTATGAATAAAAGATGTCGGAACCTTGAATGAATCTCGGGGACTACCCCAATAAGGTTGCATGGAACTTGTTTATTTTTTCAGTTCACCGGTTGCTTATTGAACGTTTTTTTCTTTCCGGTTTAGTAGTGTGCTAAATCCTACCGGAGTCTTCGACTTTGCTGCTGTCCGCAACCCGGCTTCATGGCAAGCAAGATAAACCGGTAGGAGATAAGCACATGAACTGCGAAGAGGGAGAGCAGGAAAGAACAATCCGGAAAATTTAACTAACCCCGGTTTAACCGGTTTTTTGCAAAATTTCGAAGTTATTTCTAAGTTCAAGAAAATGCCTGTTTGGTGAAAGAACCTTGTGCTCATACGCCAAAGAACGCCCAGAGAAGGAAGGCAGAGCCAAGGCAAAAGAACCAAGTGTGCATCGAATTGGATGCGGAAGCAATTTGGAAATCTTTGCAGTGCAGGATAAAAGCAAAACCAAAAGCAAATATGCTAAGACAAACTTAAGATAATTGGCAACCGGTATAACTTACCGGCATAAAATGTTGTACGGCAACCATAAGCAGACTTAAAGTTTTACATCATAAGCCCCGGCATACCGGGGCAGAATTTAACGAGCATTGTTTTGAGATAAACAGGACCAACAGACATATCAAAGGCAAACATTCAGTAGAAGATCATCAGGCAGCAGGGGCTTCCGGAGGGGCATCGCCAGCACCAGCGTCGTCCAGAGGCTCCTCCTCGGCTTCATCCTCCTCCTCATCAAGATAATCTTTGACGTCAGGAGGGGGAGGGATGAAGGTGCGCATGTCGGCGTACTCCGCGATGTGGTACGCGCGATCCTGCCGCTTAGCGGTGAGAATCGGGTCCAGATCGGTTTCCGCGCCTTCGCGCACTCCGGTAAGGGCATCCAGGTTGAGCTCCGGGTACCAGGAACAAGCGACGCGGAGAGCAGAGTCCGCTCCAGCGCGGGCAGCAGAGCACTGCCACTCGCGGATCCTCTTGCCGGCGCCCATGAGACGATCGCTGATGAGGGAGAAAGTATCCGGCACCTCCTCGCCAGGCCACAGAATCCTGAAGAGCTGGGTAGCTACATCAGGGATATCAGATAAATTGCGATCTATGGCGCGCATATGAGACACCCGCGCGTTCAGCGTGACCAGATGGTCATAGGGCGTCCATGGCACGGCGAGATTCGCTTGGCCTTGGGCAGTGCGGCGCTCGTCAACTTTCTTGACAGCATATCTCTGAGAGTCCGGAAAGAGGCCTGTGTAAAGAAAGAAAAAGGCTAAGGAAAGGAATCCGGAAAAAGATGCAACCGGAAGGAAATGAAACCGGAATGAAAAATGCAACCGGAAGAAAATGCAGTTGGAAGAAAAAAGGCTCGTATGCGGTAGTCAAAGAATGCAAAAGGAAAGGACTTACGGTAGGCAAGTGTATCAGTTTGCAGGATCAACTGGTTGCACCCCTTCTGCTCCTCCTCCAGGCGCGCAGCTCTCTCCTCGGCACCCTTCCGGGCCTTGGCCAGCTCCTCCAGCTCAGCGCGCAACACCACAGTGGCATTGCTGGCATCTTCCAGAGCCTCATTCATCTTGGCCGCTGCATCAGCTTCAGCGGTTTTGATGGCCTTGGCATGGTCGAGCCCCAGCTGGATGAGCTGGGACTTGAGCTCCTGGTAGCTGGTTTTCTGGGCGCTCAGCTCTTCCTGATGCCGCCGGATGAGCTCGTCCTTCTCCCCTGCAACCCGAAAAAGAAGATGTTAACACGATTGTGCTGGTAAAGATGAAAAGAAAAACAAGTTAACAGGAGAAAAGAGAAAGTTGTACGTTGGGCGGCAGCGAGCTGCTCCTTGAGAGCCTCGATGGAAGCTTCCGGGATCACTGTTAAGCAAAGATTATAAATGTCAGAAGGAAAAAGGTTTCCAGTAAAAAGATGCCGGTTGTACAAAATTACCTTGGCACTTATCGTGTGCCTCAGCGAGCTCCCGATGCTCCCATAGAAGCTCCTCAAAGAGGGCCTTCCGAGCGTCAGCCGTGAGCTGTTCAAGAAAAAGAAATGAATTAAGTTTTGCGCTAAGAACAAAGTTCTTAACCCGAAACTCGGGGACTGGCAGTGCCGGTTTTGCGCGTTTCTAAGATAAGTTTTGCGCTAAGAACAAAGTTCTTAACCCGAAACTCGGGGACTGGCAGTGCCGGTTTTGCGCGTTTCTAAGATAAGTTTTGCGCTAAGAACAAAGTTCTTAACCCGAAACTCGGGGACTGGCAGTGCCGGTTTTGCGCGTTTCTAAGATAAGTTTTGCGCTAAGAACAAAGTTCTTAACCCGAAACTCGGGGACTGGCAGTGCCGGTTTTGCGCGTTTCTAAGATAAGTTTTGCGCTAAGAACAAAGTTCTTAACCCGAAACTCGGGGACTGGCAGTGCCGGTTTTGCGCGTTTCTAAGATAAGTTTCGCGCTAAGAACAAAGTTCTTAACCCGAAACTCGGGGACTGGCAGTGCCGGTTTTGCGCGTTTCTAAGATAAGTTGTGCGCTAAGAAGAAGGTGTTTAACCCGAAACTCGGGGACTGGCAGTGCCGGTTTCACGCTAAGTTTTTAAATTAAGTTTTGCGCTAAGAGCTGCGCTCTCACCACGAAACTCGGGGACTGGGAAGATAGACAAGAGAGAAACCGGCATGAACTAAAGATAGAGCAAAGCCGGAAGCAAGGAAACCGGTAAAGATTGAAAGAAGTTAGTAGAACGTACCATCAAGTTGTTCGTGGAATCGTACCACGCGCTGTCGAGCTCCTTCACGGCGCTGCGTAGCCACATGAAGTGCTCCTTGGAAGACCGGTCCCCGATAGGGTCAGGTGCCGGCAGCCTGTCCTTGCCCAAGCCGCGGGTCGCCGGAGTCATATCCGCGGCGTTCCACTTTTGGGCGTAGGGCAGAAGATGCCCCAGGTCCTGGCCTTTGCGCTGGAACTCAGTAATACGGCCAAGGAGGCCGGTGGCCTTCGTAGCGGTATCCTTGGCGGCCTTGGCGACGTGCAGCACCAGGGGCTGCTGGCCGCCGGAAGGGGCGCTGGAGGCTGTCGCCTTCCCCTTGATCAGCTTGGAGGTCTTGGGCGGCGGCGCAGTTGGAGCAGCCCTGAAGGGCTTGGCGCGAGGAGCGTCTGGCGGTGGCATGAGGATGGTTCGCGGAGAAGGGGGAGCGCTAGGCGCGTCACCCGATTTGGAGCCTTCCGGCGCGGAAGATTCCGGCGCGGAAGTTGTCGTCTTTTCAAGGACGGGAGAAGCCGGAGGCTCCGCCCGCCCGGCAGCTTCTTCTTCTTCGGCGCCGATGTTGCTGGCGCCGGTGTCTTGGTTCTCAGGGAGAAAGGAAAGATCCTCCTCCGTGCGGTGATCTGACGATGAAGGGGCCGCACGCCCCGAATTTGTTGTGCCCCCCGAAAGGGAGGCAGAGGTGTTGCCGGCACCAGATGGTGCCGGGCCTGAGTGAGGAGGAGGGGTTGAGGTCCTTGCGGAACCTTCAGAGCCCGATGGCCTTGGGCCAAGCTTGAGAGCAGGGCTGAGAAAAAGAGAAGACAAATAGTTGGAAAAAAGCAACCGGAAAAAGAACTTGGCAAAAAAGAGGCAAGCCAGAAAATGAAAAACTTACCCGGAAGCAGTTGGCATCTGCTTGCGCCCGTAGCGGCGCACGCCCACATCCTTCTCCCCCACATGCTCAGTCCGGAAGCGCTTGGAGGGAGGGGCCTGGCTGGAACCGGCATTAGATGCCGGCTGCTTGTTCTTTTGGCCCTGGGCCATGAGTTTGTCCACAAACTCAGAGCCGGCCTCGGCGCGCAGGGGCGGCACGCGCTCATGGATCTATGAGTGGAATATGGCTAAGAAGCAATTCGCAACGAAGCAATAACGGTAAAGTACAAGAAACCGGAAAAGAAAGTACCTCGAGCATGGTCAGGTCATCGGAGGACCCGGTTGGCTCCGGCGGGTCCCGGCCAAGGCGCGCAGCCGGAGTCTTGCCCATCTTCAGGTCCTTCCAAAAAATGTAGGGATCTGGGTCGAAGGAGTCAAGGGCGCGCTTCACCGGAATCCCACGTCGCTCTGCTTGGATGAGGGGGAAGCGGTCCTTCGCCTGAAACACGAAAAAAGGAAAGTTAACAAAAGGAGAAAGTTACCGGCAAAAAACTACCCCAATTGCGTAATCCCTTACTTCTTGGGTCGGAGGGTTAGTACTGCTGAGGGGAAGAAGGCCCCATTCCCATTCAAACGGCATAGCAGTTTGGCAAATCTGCTTAGCCTTGCGAACAACATCCTTCTTGCTAAGAGGACGGCTTGTGATCTTGGTAGGATCGCCAGGGCCGTACATCTCGCTCATCCTATGCGCGCGGCGCTTCAGAGGAAGCACCCAGCGCGATATAAAGGTGCGGATGATATCATCAGAGCAGATGTTGGTCTCCTTCTTCAAAGAGGCCAAGAAGCGTACTACCCGGTTGGTTTCGGCGTGATCTATCTTCGGGTTGTAGCTCCAATTGGTTCTGCTAGGAGGCCCCGCTTGGAACGGGGGAAGATCAATAAGATTGGCACGGCCCTCGTTCTTCACATAGAAAAAGGTTCCTTGCCAGGCGCGGCAGAACTCGAGGCCGGCAAACTTAAGGAAAGTGCTCCCTTGGCGGGAGCCAACGATGCAAGATCCGCACTCCACAGGCGGTTTGGGCTTAGGGATTTCCTTGCCCTGGACGGAGTTAATCCGCAAACAAAAGAAGCGGGCAAACGTCTCACGAGTGGGACGAATGCCGATATAAGCCTCCATGAAGGTGGCATAGCAAGAGAGGTAGAAGATGGCATTGCCAGGAAGGTGGTGAGGTTGGAGTTCATAGAAATCTAAAAACTCCCGGAAAAAAGGGGAGGCAGGAAGGCCGAAGCCACGCTCAAAGTGAGCGAGAAAAACAACATGTTCAACGGGCTCGGGGTCCGGTTCGGTTTCGTCACCGGGAATCCGGCAGACTACTCCTTCCGGAATCCTGCGAGACCGGTATAACCAATCGATCTCATACTCAGTGACATTGGAGCCCATCCAGGCTCCGCGAGTGATTGGGGAAGGCTCTGCGCCGGATGATTGGCTAGAGCTACTAGAGGCTTGGCCAGAGCTACTCGCTTCTGGGCTGCCGAAAGCTTGGCTAAAGCTACCGGATTCTAGATGGCCACCGGACTCTTGGCGGCTACCGGATTCCCGCTGGTTGCCGGAATCGGTGTCCATCGGATCTGAAGCCGTGGATTCGCCGGGAGATTGTCTACGGCGCTTAACAGAAAGGGAAGAAGAAGATGCGGAGGAAGATTCCTCGTCAGACATTGGATGGGTAGGCAGAAAAACAGAAATCCCACACTTGAACCCCGCGTGAAGATCTACGAGTAAGAAGAAAACCAAAGAAAAAGAGGAAATAAGAACACCGTAGACCCAAGATCTGAAAAGCAAGCAGGCGGCGAGCAAAGTAAGATTGCTACCAACCTTGAGCGGCGCAGTCGCTGAGGAAGACTTTCGCCGGCGAAGGAGAGGGCCTGCGGTCGCCAACGACCACCGTCGACGGCGAGGCGGAGAAGCTTGCGAAGAAGCGCGAATGCAGCGGGCGCGGTGAAGGTGCTGCTGAAGATTCCCGCACAGCGAGGTCCGGCGGAAGCACGGCTTAAGTTCGCCGGGCGCTGGAGCTTGAACGAGCGACGACGGACGGAGAGCGGCGGAAGCGCAAAGGCGAGGAGCACTGTGCGCGAAGGATGAGGAATGCGAAGAAGATGAAGAAGAAGGGGCGGTTGTGCTTATAAAGGAGAGAGAAGGTGGGCCGAAAACCGCTGGGCCGCGGCGGTTCGCCTCGCGGGCCGCGGCGGTTCGCACCACGGGCCACCACGTGGCGAGGAGATACACGCGAGAAAATGGACGCCACACGGAGGCACACACGGGATCCAAAACGGCTAGTGGGATCTGCAGTGGGGCATTTAATGGCCGCGCGGGAGTCGAAGCGAAGTGACAACTGACACTGGCGTGGCAGTTAACAGTGCGCATGTCACTGACAGGCGCGGGGCCCAAAATATTCTCGACTTCGCCGAGGAAGGAGTAAATGCAAATGATGCCGGAAAAGAGAGATGCCGGAAGATGCCTTGCAAAGAGAGAAAAGACAAAAAAGGGCAAAGATGCCGGATCCAAGCTCGTGCCGGAGAGATTAAACCGGTATCCTGGAGAGATGAAAACCTGGCATGGTCTGTAGGATAGAATCCTCCAGACTATACCAGCTTCGGGGACTAATGTTGGGGGGATAACCCCCGGTATGCCAAAGGCATGCCAAACCGGATGGTTTGAACCATCGAGATACCGGTTTAATATTCTTACCGGCATCCCTAAGGGGGTATGCCGAAACCCGGTAAAGAAGATACCGGACTGAAGGGCCTGTCAGCAGGACTGGTCAAAGATTCTCTTCAGAGCAAGAAGACAAGGATGAGCTAAGCAAAGTGGCTTTAATCAGAGCCCTGGCGCCAAAGAGAGAGATGACGCTAAAGGAAGCCGGAGGACATCAGCAGCCCTGATTAAAGAGGACCCCGGCGTCATCTGTGATTAAAGTAGCTTTGTAAAGTAGTTTGTCCAGTCAAAGATGCCATTAGGGTTTCTTGTTCTGTAAGCCACCCTCTCCCCTATATAAGGAGAGGGGGTACTGCCTCTTACAGGCGCGAGACCACAGAAGGGATTAGACGATAGAACTTGTAACCATGTTCAGATCAATGAAGCTAGCGATCTAGTAAAGAGTTCTTCCTCTTGTCTCTCTTCTTGCATACCGGCCTTTGGTTGTGTTCTTGAGGAAAGCATCCGGAAGTTCTTCCCATCTAATCGCAAACCCTCCCCCGAATCCTCTAGCGTCCATTCGGCCCCAATCTAAGCCATCCTATGGCATCTGCTCGTTCACCACGACGACATCCTGCATGGGTGTTTTTCTTATTGCATTGATAATAGCCATACAAATACTTACATACAAAATATTTTAGAAGATGACACCTTGCCAAAATATGATAGGACCGCTGTGTGTTTTCAACTAATTAATGAAAAGGAGGGATCCGCCCAAGTTTCTTCTATTGTTTCTGAAAATAAATCAGGTTATGCGGACAAGCTACCCTTCAAGCCTCTTCCTCCTAAAGAAGGGAACGAGGAGAAGGAAGAGAAGAAGAAGAAGAAGGGAACGAAGAAGAAGAAGAAGAAGAAGAAGAAGAAGAAGAAGAAGGAGAATAAAAAGAAAGAGGTAACGGCGTATCCCCGCGTGAATGAGATAACGCTAAGTAACCGTAAGTATGTTGCTCCTAATGATTATTGTGATAATGAATCTGAATACGATGATCTTCCTATGCCCTTTACATATATTAGCAATCATGATTTGAATGAGCGCACTACTTTTGATATTGCAAATCTCTGGGAAACTAATTCTGAAAATGATGATGATAATAATTGCCATAGTGTCAGTGCTATCCATGCTTCCTCCCATAATGATATAGAAAGCTCTAAGCTTGGGGAAGAGGTGTTTGAAAATCCTTTTGCTATTGATCATTATGTGTTTGATACATCTCCTTCTAATAACAATGATGGTGTGGACACAGATAAACCAACTGTGAAAGATAACTATTCTATTTCTTATGATGACACTGTGCCTCCGACCTTTGATGATTATTATAAAGAATGCTATGATATATGTTATAACTATCCTTATGAAACTTGTCATAGTCATGATTGGATTACCAAGAACAATTCCCTTAGTATGCAACTTGTTTACCATGTTCAAATTCTTGATAATAATCTTGCTCCAATTACTATTAATGAGAATAACTCTTCTTATGCCAAATTTAATGATACTTCTATGCATATGAACCATGATAAGAATGTTTTAAGTGATGAGTATATTGTGGATTTCATCAATGATGCTACTGAAAGTTATTATGAGAGAGGGAAATATGGTTGTATGCATCTTAATAATATTAAGTTCCCCCTATTTATGTCGAGAATCTTGAAGTTACTCGTGTTTTATCCTCTTATGCTTGTCACCTTGTTCTTCATGAATTCATTTGTGTACAAGATTCCTCTGCATAGGAAGCATGTTAGGCTTAAATGTGTTTTGAATTTGCCTCTTGAAGCTCTCTTTTGCTTCGAATACTATTTCCTGCAAGTGGATCATTAAAACTGCTGAGCCCATCTTAATGGCTATAAAGAAAGAACTTCTTGGGAGATAACCCATGTGTTATTTTGCTACAGTATTTTGTTTTATATTTGTATCTTGGAAGTTGTTTACTACTGTAGCAACCTCTCCTTATCTTAGTTTTGTGTTTTGTTGTGCCAAGTGAAGCCTCTAATCGAAGGTTGATACTAGATTTGGATTTCTGCGCAGAAATAGATTTCTATCTGTCACGAATCTGGGCTGTTTTCTCTGTAGAAAAATCAGAAAAATATGCCAATTTACGTGCGTGTTCCTCAGATATGTACGCAACTTTAATTAGTTTTGAGTTTTCTGATCTGAGCAACGGAAGTATTTATTAAAAATTCGTCTTTACGGACTGTTCTGTTTTGACAGATTCTGCCTTTTATTTCGCATTGCTTCTTTCGCTGTGTTGGGAGGATTTCTTTGTTCCATTACCTTCCAGTAGCTTTGAGCAATGTCCAGAAGTGTTAAGAATGATTGTGTCACCTCTGAACATGTGAGTTTTTGATTATGTACTAACCCCTCTAATGAAGTTTATGAGAAGTTTGGTGTGAAGGAAGTTTTCAAGGGTCAAGAGAGGAGGATGATATACTACGATCAAGGAGAGTGAAAGCTCTAAGCTTGGGGATGCCCCGGTGGTTCACCCCTGCATATATCAAGAAGACTCAAGCATCTAAGCTTGGGGATGCCCAAGGCATCCCCTTCTTCATCTACAAATTATCAGGTTCCTTCTCTTGAAACTATATTTTTATTCGGTCACATCTTATGTGCTTTGCTTGGAGCGTCTGTATGTTTCTTATTTTTGTTTGTGTTTGAATAAATTGGATTACATCATGCTTGTGTGGGAGAGAGACACGCTCCGCTGGTTCATATGAACACATGTGTTCTTAGCTTTTAATTTTCATGGCGAAGGTTGAAACTTCTTCGTTAAATTGTTATATGGTTGGAATTGGAAAATGATACATGTAGTAATTGCTATTAATGTCTTGGGTAATGTGATACTTGGCAATTGTTGTGCTCATGTTTAAGCTCTTGCATCATATGCTTTGCACCCATTAATGAAGAAATACATAGAGCATGCTAAAATTTGGTTTGCATATTTGGTTTCTCTAAGGTCTAGATAATTTCTAGTATTGAGTTTGAACAACAAGGAAGACGGTGTAGATTCTTATAATGTTTTCAATATGTCTTTTATGTGAGTTTTGCTGCACCGGTTCATCCTTGTGTTTGTTTCAAATAAGCCTTGCTAGCCTAAACCTTGTATCGAGAGGGATCACTTCTCATGCATCCAAAATACTTGAGCCAACCACTATGCCATTTGTGTCCACCATACCTACCTACTACATGGTATTTTCCGCCATTCCAAAGTAAATTGCTTGAGTGCTACCTTTAAAATTCCATCATTCGCCTTTGCAATATATAGCTCATGGGACAAATAGCTTAAAAACTATTGTGGTATTGAATATGTACTTATGCACTTTATCTCTTATTAAGTTGCTTGTTGTGTGATAACCATGTTCACTGGGGACGCCATCAACTACTCTTTGTTGAATTTCGTGTGAGTTGCTATGCATGTTCGTCTTGTCTGAAGTAAGAGAGATCTACCACCTTATGGTTAAGCATGCATATTGTTAGAGAAGAACATTGGGCCGCTAACTAAAGCCATGATCCATGGTGGAAGTTTCAGTTTTGGACATATATCCTCAATCTCAAATGAGAAAATTATTAATTGTTGTTACATGCTTATGCATAAAAGAGGAGTCCATTATCTGTTGTCTATGTTGTCCCGGTATGGATGTCTAAGTTGAGAATAATCAATAGCGAGAAATCCAATGCGAGCTTTCTCCTTAGACCTTTGTACAAAGTGCATAGAGGTACCCCTTTGTGACACTTGGTAAAAACATGTGCATTGTGATGATCCGGTAGTCCAAGCTAATTAGGACAAGGTGCGGGCACTATTAGTATACTATGCATGAGGCTTGCAACTTATAAGATATAATTTACATGATACATATGCTTTATTACTACCGTTGACAAAATTGTTTCATGTTTTCAAAATCAAAGCTCTAGCACAAATATAGCAATCGATGCTTTTCCTCTATGGAGGACCATTCTTTTACTTTTATGTTGAGTCAGTTCACCTATTTCTCTCCACCTCAAGAAGAAAACACTTGTGTGAACCGTGCATTGATTCTTACATACTTGCATATTGCACTTGTTATATTGCTTTGCACTAACAATTATCCATGAGATATACATGTTATAAGTTGAAAGCAACCGCTGAAACTTCATCTTCCTTTATGTTGCTTCAATACCTCTACTTTGAATTATTGCTTTATGAGTTAACTCTTATGCAAGACTTATTTATGCTTGTCTTGAAGTACTATTCATGAAAAGTCTTTGCTTTATGATTCACTTGTTTACTCATGTCATATACATTGTTTTGATCGCTGCATTCACTACATATGCTTTACAAATAGTATGATCAAGATTATGATGGCATGTCACTCCAGAAATTATTTGTGTTATCGTTTTACCTGCTCGGGACGAGCAGAACTAAGCTTGGGGATGCTGATACGTCTCCGACGTATCGATAATTTCTTATGTTCTATGCCACATTATTGATGTTATCTACATGTTTTATGCACACTTTATGTCATATTCGTGCATTTTCTGGAACTAACCTATTAACAAGATGCCGAAGTGCCAGTTCCTGTTTTCTGCTGTTTTTTGGTTTCAGAAATCCTAGTAACGAAATATTCTCGGAATCGGACGAAATCAACGCCCAAGTTCCTATTTTCACCGGAAGCATCCAGAACACACGAGAACCGCCAGAGAAGGGGGACAGGGCCACCAAACCACACCCCGGCGCGGCCAGGGGGGGGCCGCGCCCCCCTATGGTTTGGGCAGCCCGTGGCCCCTCCGACTCCGACTCTTCGCCTATTTAAGCCGTCGTGACCTAAAACTTCGACACCAATTGACGAAAACCACAGAAACCTTCCAGAGCCGCCGCCATCGCGAGGCCAAGATCTGGGGGACAGGAGTCTCTGTTCCGGCATGCTGCCGGAGCGGGGAAGTGCCCCCGGAAGGCTTCTCCATCGACACCGCTGCCATCTCCACCGCCATCTTCATCACCGCTGCTGCTCCCATGAGGAGGGAGTAGTTCTCCATCGAGGCTCGGGGCTGTACCGGTAGCTATGTGGTTCATCTCTCCCATGTACCTCAATACAATAATCTCATGAGCTGCTTTACATGATTGAGATTCATATGAGTTTTGTATCACTATTCATCTATGTGCTACTCTAGCAATGTTATTAAAGTAGTTCTATTCCTCCTGCACGTGTGTAAAGGTGACAGTGTGTGCACCGTGTTAGTACTTGGTTTATGCTATGATCATGATCTCTTGTAGATTATGAAGTTAACTATTGCTATGATAGTATTGATGTGATCTATTCCTCCTACATATGCATGAAGGTGACAGTGTGCATGCTATGTTAGTACTTGGTTTAGTCTTTTGATCTATCTTACACTATAAGGTTACTTAAATATGAACAAATTGTGGAGCTTGTTAACTCCGGCATTGAGGGTTCGTGTAATCCTACGCAATGCGTTCATCATCCAACAAGAGTGTAGAGTATGCATTTATCTATTATGTTATGTGATCAATGTTGAGAGTGTCCACTAGTGAAAGTGTAATCCCTAGGCCTTGTTCCTAAATACTGCGTTACTACTGCTTGTTTACTGTTTTACTGCGTTACTACTGCTACAATACTACCACCATCAACTACACGCCAGCAAGCTATTTTCTGGCACCGTTGCTACTGCTCATATATATTCATACCACCTGTATTTCACTATCTCTTCGCCGAACTAGTGCACCTATTAGGTGTGTTGGGGACACAAGAGACTTCTTGCTTTGTGGTTGCAGGGTTGCATGAGAGGGATATCTTTGACCTCTTCCTCCCTAAGTTCGATAAACCTTGGGTGATCCACTTAAGGGAAAACTTGCTGCTATTCTACAAACCTCTGCTCTTGGAGGCCCAACACTGTCTACAGGAAAAGGAGGGGGAAGTAGATATCAAGCTGCTGCCCACGCTTCTTTTGTAATGGTGTGGTCGCTATTGTCATTGCTGGTGCTATCCCCAAAACTAGCCCGCCTGCTGGAACGGGGGGTGCGTTCTCCGTCTCCCCTATTAGCGACGTAGACTTGGAGGGGCGCCACTCTTCGGGTGTCTCCTCGGGCGACGCTATCGATGCTGTCCTCTCCCGACGAATAGTAGGCGTTGCAGATGAATGGCGTGTCGCTTGACCCTAGTCCATGCCTGGTGTCGCAGTTCACGCAGTAGTACGAGGTCATCTCCGAGGGCACGGGGTCATCAGATCCAACCGACATGGAGGATGCCGAACGAGGAGTCGATGGCGCGGACGGACTCGACGGGTTTGTTAGGCCAGCCGAAAGGTCGGGTGTCGATGATGCGCTTGGGCTTGTCGATCTGGAGATAGGAGATTCCAACAGCCGGAGGATTCCTTCTGAGTTGACGTTGTAGTGGACGCTCCCGAACGCCATCTCCATGTTGCCTTGCAGACCAGAGAAAGTGGAGCGAGATGATTCGTTGTGCGGGGTGAATTCGTAGGAGTCAGGGCTTCCCAGATGAGGCGATGATGGTGCTGATGAAGCTGCTGATGACATGACGGGTTCAGCCGATGTCCGATCTTGTGCCGACAGGGTTCCCACAGACGGCGCCAATTGTCGAGGGTACTCCTCGCCAATGCCCTCCGATAGGGGCTTAGGGTTGATGGAATCCTGCAGGCTGACACGAGACATCGGTTCACAGACAAGCGGGGAGAGCGATTTACCCAGGTTCGGGGCCCTCGATGAGGTAAAACCCTTACGTCCTGCCTGTCTGTTCTTTGATTATGATGACAATGGGTTACAATGGGGTGCCGAATACTTCGGCTGAGATCTAGTCGAGATTGCTATTGCTAGGGTTACCTAGCTCTAAGCTTTTCCGGGCTAAGATTGCTAAGATTGTTTGTGTCCCTCGGCAGCCCCTCTCCTGGCCTTTATATAGGAGGCCAGGTCTCAAGAGGTCTAACCGAATACGACTACATTTACAGTAGTTTAGATCCAATCTTTCCTTGTTTGTTTGCTTCCTTGTCTTGCCCGTCAAGGAATCTTCTGGTGCGCCGACCTAGTGGCCCATCTCGCCTTCAGGTATCTTCATGGGCCTCCAATTTGTCAATACCGGATAGGGCAATACTGGTTACCCGAAGGGTAATGCCCACGTCAAAGCCATCCACAATCCACCCCATAGTTGAGTTGTGAGTGTTTTCCTATCCAGAAAAAGCCATAAAAAATTAGGGTTAGGGTTTGCCATAGCCTTAGATTGCACTAATTTCAAGTTTTAGTTGCTTTTCGTAGTTGTTTTTGCATCTCTTTTTCTGTCATCTAGTATTTTAGGGTTTGTGTTTTCCACTATCATCTAGTGTTTACATTATCATCTAGTTTTCAGTTTTGTTACTCTGAGTCCACATAGCGTACAGTGTGCTTGTTCCCAACCATAGACACAGCCTTTCGATATAAGTGACTAGGAACTTCCCCAGAAGAGACTAGTTTTACCGCTCGATAGGCTGCTCGTTAGGTTTTTGGTGCTTTGCAATTTCTGTTGGCCGTGTTATCAAGGAGTTGTGTCATAAAATCAAAAAAAAAAGAAACTAGAAAAGAAGCAAAAAAAAGCGACATAGCTGCGTGTATTATACAAAAAGAAAAATCCAAAAAGAAAAGTGAAGTGCTAGTTGGATCAAGTGAAGGCCTAAGTTTACTTTACTGCACCCGTAGTTGAGCAATCTTGTGCCTGTCTCATTGAGCTTTGCTAGCATCTTTCTAGTGCATTGCAACCTTTCCTACATATAGTTGCATTGCCCCATTATATCGCCTTGTGTGAGTATCATTGGTTGTCTGCGGTCAGCGCTAGAGCTTGTTATTGGTGCAAATAGGTAGCCCACCTACAGCCCCACATATATCCTGCTTTGCCGTGTGATTTGTTCTTATACCCTTGATATTCGCTTCGCTACATCCGTGCACTAGTCCGTCAATCCAAGTTGGTAAGCAATACTAATTCACTTTGGAGCGGTAAGATTTACCTTCCTTATCAGTTTTGAGTGAGTTGTCAGAGTACCACCAAAGATTTTTGTTTAGTGCACTAACCTACTAATCATGTCTTCTACCGAGAATGTTGATGTGATGCAGAAAAAGGATCCAGCAGCGACAATTACTTGGCTGGAATTTGAGGCACTTCGTGATCACATGCAACGTGAAATACGAGTTGCTAGTGACATGTTGGACAAGGATATTCAGAGTGTACACTTGAAGGTCGATGAGGCTACTACAGCGGTTAACACCGTTCAAACATCCATGAAGACTCTTCAAGCATCTATACAGACATTGACTAACGCCGTTGGTGAGATACGTACTATGGTGCAACCACAACAACCACCACATGATGACGATGGCAGTGTGCAAGGCGACAATGCTGAAGCTGCTAATGCTCAAGGGCGTGGTATGGGTCGTGGTATTGGCCGTGGTGTTGGTGATTTCTGTGGTCGTGGTTTTGCCCCCGTCGGAGCCCAACGTGTTCCTCAACAACAAGAAGATGGTTTGGGTAAGCCCAAGTTCTCAATTCCCAGATTTGAAGGAGGTACTGATGTTGAAGAATATCTTACATGGGAGCTGAAGATTAAGAGATTATGGCGTTTACATCCTGACTATGCTGAAGATAGGAAGATCAAGCTTGCTTCCTCTGAATTTGATGGCTATGCATTGCGTTGGTGGGATGGACTTGTTCGTGCCCGAGAAGACGATGGTGAGCTGCCCATTATCACATGGCGTGCTATGAAGGCGGCAATGAGAGCTCGTTTTGTGCCTACCAATTACTTGCGTTCCGTCTTTGACAAGTTGACCCAATTGAAACAAGGTGTGTTGACAGTTGATGCTTACTACATGGAGATGGAGATGCTTATGCAGCGTGCCCGTGTCCGTGTCCGTGAGTCTCTTGAGATGACACTACAGCGATTTCTGAATGGTCTCAGATTTAACATCAAGGGCATTGTGCGTCATCACACTTATGCTACTATGAATGAGTTGCTACATCATGCAAGAGAAGCTGAGTCACAGTTGGCTCAAGAACTGCAAATGAAGGGCCGTGCTACAGGCGCTGGGCGCTATACACCCCACGCTCCGCCCTCCATGGTGCCATCATCGCGCATGCGGATGTCCCTACTTCGTCTAGCAAGCCGGTCTCCAATGTGTCTAACACAAAGAAGCCCGTCCCTGCAGCAAGTGGAACTAGTTCTAACATGTCGACAGCGCGCAACCGTGATATGCTTTGTCATACATGTGGTGGCAAGGGTCACTTCAAGCGAGATTGTCCTAACCGCAAAGTTATGATTATTAATGAGGACAATGAGTATGAAACTGGAGATGATGTTGATCCCAATGCTCCAGATGAGGATGATTATGACAGTGATGGTTTTGATGCTTATCCTTCTGAAGCTCAAACTATTGTTGTCTCGCAGCGTGTTCTTAATGTGCAGCCGAGTGCATCTACACAGCGCTGTAATTTTTTCCAAATAAAGGCACTAGTTGGTCCTGACAAGGCTTGCAAGGTCATTATTGATGGCGGGAGTTGTCGCAATCTAGCAAGCAAAGAGTTATGTGCCAAGCTGAAACTGAAGTATCTACCGCACCCGCATCCATATTATATTCAGTGGTTGAGCAATAATGGTGAGATGAAGGTGAGCCACATGGTGCGTGTTGATTTTGAGATTGGGCCGTATAAGGATTCCATTGACTTTGATGTGGTTCCTATGACGGTTTGTCACCTGCTGTTGGGACGGCCATGGCTCTTTGACCGTCCTGTGCAACACAATGGCCGCGCCAATACATATCACTTGGTGTTCAAGGGCAAGAAAATTAACTTACAGCCTATGTCACCGCAGCAAATTGTCAATGAGTCTCGTCAGAAAATTGAAGTAAACTTGGAGGATGCATCCATAGATAGGCGAGAGAATTGTAATACCGTGAGTGATATAATGAAAAGTGAGAGAGTGAATTCCTTAGTCTCATTAGCCACCAAACAAGACATGAGAGAATTTAGTGAGGATCCTACAGCCATGCCTCTTGTGCTCATGTACAGGGGTACGGTTTTGGTTTCTAACGACATGACCCCTCTTCCTCTTGGTGTTTCTAATGTTTGCAGGAGTTCCATGACGTGTTTCCGGAGGAGGTACCCGCGGGACTACCACCATTGTGTGGTATTGAGCATCAAATAGACTTGATTCCCGGCGCCTCGCTGCCCAATAGGGCGCCATATAGGATGAATCCCGAAGAGATGAAGGAGATACAGAAGCAAGTACAAGCGCTACTCGACAAAGGTTGTATCCGCATAAGCCTTAGTCCTTGTGTTGTTCCTGTTATTCTTGTTCCTAAGAAATATGGTACATGGCGTATGTGCGTAGATTGTAGAGCGATAAACAACATTACTATTCGATATTGTCATCCTATTCCCCGTTTAGAGGATATGCTAGATGAATTGAGTGGTGCTGCTATTTTTACTAAAATTGATTTGCGTAGTGGTTATCATCAAATTAGGATGAAAGAAGGGGATGAGTGGAAAACCGCCTTTAAAACAAAATTTGGTTTATACGAGTGGTTAGTAATGCCTTTTGGTTTAACTAATACACCTAGCACTTTCATGAGACCGATGAACCATGTTTTGCGTGATTTTATTGGCAAGTTTGTGGTTGTGTATTTTGATGACATATTAATCTACAGCCGTAATGAAGATGATCATACTATACATATTAGACATGTTTTGCAAGTGTTGTGTGATAGTAAACTCTATGGTAATCTTGAGAAGTGCACATTTTGCAAAGATAAGGTCATATTTCTAGTTTATGTTGTCTCTAAGCATGGAGTAGAAGTAGATGTGTCTAAAATTGAAGCTATTCAAAATTGGCCTACTCCCATGAATGTGAGACAAGTTAGAAGTTTTCATGGTCTAGCTGGGTTTTATCGCCGTTTTGTGCCCAATTTTTCTACTATTGCTGCACCTTTGAATGAATCTATACCTAATAATAAAGGAGCTAAGGTTTCTGCCAAAATTTTCGTCCAACTTTTATTTGGACCGTTTTACCCTCCCACAAAACCGCATAATACTGCAAAATGCCATCATATACCGGTTCAGTTGTTTTATTCCCTCCGTCCTCCGCTCCCGGAACGATCCCCTCCTCCACCCGCCGACAGACTCCTGCCGGCGGCTCGGCTCCACGCGCCACTGCTCCCAGCGGCTCCAGATCAGGCTACCCACTCTGCTACACATGCCCGCAACCGCCGGCATGCCCGCACCAAATCCCCATCTTCGTGCCTTCTGCCGGACCCGCGTGTGCAGGGGATACTGGGGACGTAAGGAAACATGAGCGGCTGGATCAACACAGACATGGAGGAGCTCGAGGAGGCGGGGAGGAACCGGACGAGCGCCGGGAGCGAGGCCTACGTGCACGCGGCACCTCGGGTAGACTTGTGGATAGCTACATTGCCCGGATTTTCCTAGCAGGATAGAGAGAATTGATTGAGTAAGAAATAAAATTAGCATTGATGCCAAATTTAGCATTTTTATAATACTCCCTCTATTTAAAAATAGGATGTCTATACTATTTGAATCAAAGTTGGACCAACTATACTGAAAAAGTGTTAATATTTATAATCTTAAATTAATATTTTTAGAACCATAATGAAATATGTTTTCGTATTATGTGCATTTAATTTTTTTATGTGATTTTTTTGTATATAGTTGCTCAAACTTTAATTTTTTAATTTGACTAAAAATTATATGCATCATAATTTAGGAAGGAGGAAGTAATATCACGACTGATCTTAGGAAATGCGAATCGATTGTCTAAATTGCTAAAATTATTTATAAGGTTAACAACATGCATTTTTTTCATGAATTTTCCTTTTGCAAAATTTGGAAAAAAAATAGCAAGTGGTTATCTATTGCCATTCAACTTCCAGACTTCTTGATTTGTTTCGTGCAAATTATAGAAATAATGATTATTATTAGTTTTTGTGTCATGTTCTATTGTTTCGTGACCCTCTACATTTTAGGATACTTACAACTGCGGTGTAGCCAAATTTAGTTCTAATAAAAAATGCATACTTTAAAGATCTGAGTTAAGGGGTTTTTTCACAAATCCAAGTCTTGTAGGGATAGATGCCACATGCCGAAGGGGATACCTAATCTGAAAGCACTATAGCATGATCACCAAGCTACTTTAAGACGGTGCAACAGTGTGAAGAACACTACAACATACTGGTTGTCTATTGGATTTGTAAGGTTTCACTCATGTGGGAGGACCGACGGTTGCAGGAAATATTTATTGAGAAACAAGGGTTTCGGATTGGTGCGGTTCACGTGGTCCTTTGGCCCTTTGGCCACAGGATTAAGGCTTAGGCCATGACGCTGAGGAGCATGCGAAGAAGTTCCTGCAAGACTGGTCAGGAGAAACAGGACAAATCTGACTACGAAAAGATCGCGGCCAGCTCATCTGATCAGGTTTATCATGAATAGAGGAAACTGAAGACCATCCTGATACAAATGAGAAGTGTCATCAATCATGCTATATTTTTCTCGAAAGCTTTAGTTTTTGTTTTTCCCGGTGCAACGCACGGGCAGTTTTACTAGTTGACTAAAAAGGGTGTTGTCTTTGAGTGGGGTGTTGCCCAAGATCATGCTTTTGATGAACTGAAACGATTGTTAACTTCTGCACCGTTGCTTGCACTTCCTGATTTCAATAAGCAATTTGAGATTGAATGTGATGCTAGTGGTATTGGAATTGGTGGTGTGTTGATGCAAGAGGGTCGCCCAATTGCATATTTTTCTGAGAAACTTTCTGGTGCTAAGTTGAACTATCCAATATATGATAAAGAATTGTATGCTTTAATTAGAGTTCTTGAGGTTTGGCAACATTATTTGTGTCCAAAAGAATTTATCATACATTCTGATCATGAAGCTTTGAAATATCTGAAAGCCCAATCTACTTTGCATCGGCGTCTTGCTAAGTGGGTTGAGTTCATTGAGTCTTTTTCATACATTATTAAGCATAAGAAGGGAAAAGATAATATTGTTGCTGATGCTCTATCTAGGAAGACTATGCTATTAACCCATCTTGATGTTAAAATTCCTAGATTAGAGGTGTTATGTGATTTATATGCGACTGATCATGTTTTTGCTGAACCGTACTGCTTGTGTGTTATTGGTAAAGCATGGGAAAAGTATTACATACACGATGGGTTCTTGTTTAGAGCTAACAAACTACGTGTTCCAGAATCGTCTGTGTGTTTGCTCTTATTGCAGGAATCACATGTTGGAGGTTTGATTGGTCACTTTGGGCGTGAGAAGACGCTACTCATGCTCGCTGATCACTTTTATTGGCCAAAGATGAGGCGGGATGTGGACAGGTATGTGAAGAGATGCATTACTTGCAACAAGTCCAAGTCCAAGCTGAAGCCTCACGGTTTGTATACTCCTTTACCGGCACCTACTACACCTTGGGAGGATATTAGTATGAATTTTGTGTTGGGTTTGCCACGTACTAAGAGAGGCCATGATTCTATATTTGTGGTAGTGGACAGATTTTCTAAGATGTCACACTTTATTGCCTGCCACAAGAGCGACGATGCGTCGCATATTGCTAACCTGTTTTTCAGGGAGATTGTACGACTACATGGAGTCCCGAAGACTATTGTTTCTGATCGTGACGTGAAGTTTATGAGCTACTTCTGGAAGACGCTGTGGAGAAAGCTGGGGACAAAGCTGTTGTTCAGTACTACTTGGCATCCCCAAACTGATGGTCAGACTGAAGTGGTGAATAGAACATTGTCACAACTGTTGAGATCCATGATCAAGAAGAACCTGAAGGAGTGGGAAGAGTGTTTGCCGCATGTGGAATTTGCTTACAACAGCGCGGTACACTCTACCACGGAGCTGTGTCCTTTTGAGGTGGTGTATGGTTTCAAACCCATTACTCCACTTGACTTGTTGCCTTTGCCCATACATGAGAGAGTTAATATGGAGGCATCCAAGAGGGCAGATTTTGTGCATAAGATCCATGTGAAGACTAAAGAGTTGATAGAGAAGAAAGGCAAGAGCAATGCTACAAGGATGAACAAGAAGCGCAAGGAGATGTTGTTCAAGCCTGGTGATATGGTTTGGTTACATTTTCGCAAGGATAGGTCCCCGAAGCTAAGGAGGTCCAAGTTGCTTCCTCGTGGTGCTGGTCCTTACAAAGTGCTTGCCAAGATCAACGATAATGCATACTCGATAGATCTTCCAATTGGTGAGTTTGGTGTCAGTAATTCATTCAATGTTGCTAATTTGACACCATATGACGGAGAAGACCTTGGAGCGTCGAGGTCGACGCCTTTTGAGGGGGGGAGATGATGAGGACATCCCTACTACACCACTACCTCCGTCATTGACAAATGAAGATGAACCTGATGTGAAGTTGAAGTCCAATGAAGTTCGGATTGGACCAATTACAAGGGCTCGTGTGAAGCTACTTAAACAACATGTGAACTTGTTTATAAACGATACTTTGATTGATGAGAACTTTATACTGCCTAAGTCATGTTACTTATGTATCATCAGGTATCAAGAGGAGACGAGCATCGCATGAGGAGTAGAGGAGCAGCTGGACGTGAAGACGGACGTCAAGATGGACGTGAAGCTGGACATGGAGCTGGACATGAAGATATCTCATGGACGCGCGAGGGAGGAGCGGGAGGCATGCGCGAGAGGAGAAGTTGACGTCCAGGCCGGCCCAGCGCCCGGTCAGACCGGCCGCCAGACCGGCGCGCCCGGTCCAACCGGGCGGCACGCCGGATTCACCCCGGCGCCAACCGGGCGTCGTACTGGGGCCAACCGGAAGGACTTCTGCGACACTTCCGGTTTTCGCCCGGTCCCTGGCCCGGTCTAGACCGGCCAGCCCGGTCCCAGGCCCGGTCAACCGGATTCCAGACCGGCCAAGTCCGAGTCAGTCTCGAACAGATCTATTCTGGGTCGGTTATTTTTGTATCTTTTCAACCAGAAGTCGTCCCGAACGCCTATATAAGTGCCCAGGACGCCCCCCTAGCTGCTTTAGACCACAATTAAGATAAACCCTAGTTCATAGTTGTTTGCTAAGCAAAACTATTGTTCCCCAACTCTCCAATTCGTTGTGATCTGGAGTTTTATGCTACTGAAAGTTTGTGTGATCTGTTGTTCCATTGGGGATTAGAAGATTGCAATCTACCGCTTCGTGGTCGGCGGCTACGTGCGCAAGTGTGTGGAGTTGCGAATATCTTGCAGGGTTGAGAGCTGTTGCATTGGCGACAGGAATCAATCGAGAGACTTCGTCGGCATCATACAAGTTATCCTCCTCATCATCATCAATTTCATCCGCTGCTACCATCGTGTATTCATCACCACCCGTCGCTTACTGAGAAGATCGGGCAACCCCTTATCAATTACTGTCAGTTATATTTGATGAACCATGTTTTGGTGATGATTCAACTGTATAAACTATTGCTTAAATGAATTCCAACATGCTTTGGAATGAATATACTTGTCTAAGCCTACATGGTAATGAAGACAACTAGCTTGTTGGCTTAGTTTGCTTGCTAGGCTAGTGTTGTGACTTCAGTAGCTTGCTACTGCATCTGGTTGCAACTTGTCTGGCTATTTGGTGAATTGTATGAAAATATAAGCAAGATCCATAGTTGGGAATCATCTATATGAATGCCCTATGGATGCTTTTGATGAAAACTGGGTTGATCTGATGGTTGAATACACCATATGGTGTTAGGTTAATTAGTTGGCTACTGTTCTAGGGTTCTAGTGTCTTGGATGGCTAGTACTGAATACACTTATGCACATCCAGTGATTAATGCTCTAGTTCTTGGTATGGCCTCTTCTTCCTAGCATCACTTGGTCAATACCAAGTGATGATATATATACCCTGTGGATACATCTGCTCCACACCAAGTGTGTGTATGCTTATGATGGATTTGATCATAAGATCAAGTCCAGGTATGATGTATACCTTGTTTCAGCTCCTAGATAGATGTTTTGTGTTGGTGCAGTGCTTCTGGATGATTGATTTGATCCACAGCCCTTCACCTCCTAGATCCTGGATGATCTTGCCTTAGGTCACCATGATCTATGGATGATTGGGTTTGGTTTTTGGGACTGATTCTCTGGTTAATCTATGGAAATGCTCTACTGGTGGTTATAGAGCTATTCTTGCTGTTCTTCCGGCTATACTGATGAATCCAACCCTATCTCTATGCATTGTTCTATTTATAGCACAAGGTGTTGTGCTCCTTGGTCGACAGCACTTGTGTGTGTGTGTGTGTGTGTTGTGTTGTCCAGCCCTTCTCCCCTTGCTCATGATGGAGAAAAGCTGCTGACTCATCTTTGTCTTTGGTTGGGACTTGATCCCTGCCTGCCAAGGCTTATCACTTGCATTTCTAGTTCTTTTTACTGCCAAGTGTCAATGACACCTGTTACTGGACAGATTCTTCCATTTTTTCTTATTCTACAGGATTCCAAGATCTACCAAGCTGTGGAGAAGATCAAGATGAAGAATTTAATGAAGACTTTAGTTTAGAATTAATCCAATTGATGTAATCTTCATTTTCTGTATTGTATTATTCATTCATGTATATTGCATATTGTAATGACAATGTAATTATGTGTGCACGATCAATAAAGCTCAAAGTTTTGCTTATGAGATTTTGTAAATATTTGACATTCACTTATGAATTACTTGTATAAATTTGATATGCTTTTGAATTATTTGTATAAGTGTGATGTGTTTTTGAATTATGAATTCATAATTCATTTGTATATTGTTTACTTTATACTCCATTTGTTTGAAATCAAATTTGAAATGCCAAATCAATATTCTCCCAAAACTCTAAGTTTCAAAAGAAGTCATATCAAAATTCATAGCACTCACATTGCTCTAACCCTAATAGCAACGAGAGAGAAACCTCGATCCCTCTTAGGTTTTATACAATAAAGCGCAAAAATTTCCCCCGTTTTGCGATGAAATGCACATCCCATTTCTAGATCTATCCTTCGTTGGTCATATGTTCTGGGATATTACAGTTACATTACTAGCACCACAATACAAGTCTAGTATTTACTCCTTGTTCCTGTATTTACCCCTTGTTCATGTTTCCTTCTTTTTCGTACAGTGGCTGAAGGTTGCTGATGAATGGCTAGCTGCTCCTTTCTACCGAAGTTCCAACTATGGCTTTGTGCCTTTATCGTCGTCAAGATCAAACTGATGCCTTGTTTGCTAGAGACCATATTTGGTATTTTGTTTAGTTCGCCCTTTCTTCTAAAGTGTCATGTACTGTTTCAGTGTTGATGCCATGGTGCTAAGTGCCATTAGTTTGTCGCTCATCACCGTCAAGATTAGACCTAAATGTTTATTTTCCAGAGATCTTTATTTAGTATTACGTCTGGTTAATGTTTCCATATAGACTCACTTAATGTTGAAGAGTCGGTATGGTGCTATGCAACATGTGTTTATTGTTGTTGATGAATCATTTTGCCTTGGTATATCCTCCGGGTGTGACTGTTAAATGAGTACATGTTGGTTGAAATGGCTACAAAGATGCAGCATATAGTGAATCACAACAGCTGATATACGCATGCAATCATTTCTTTACTGAAAACAACCTAACATGCAGCCTAATAGCTAGCCTATTGTATGACTCAGCCTTTAAGATGGCTCTAGGCGACATGACATGGCTATAGAGCCAACAACCGACTCTTATTGTTCTTGCTCTTAGGCTTCTAGCAGCTGCATGCAAGCATGGTGGCAGCGTTTCAACATGAGAAATGTTGACGCAGCTGCAACATCGTGAAAAGCAGTCGGTCAGATGGTTGATTCCCGAGCTGGGTACAACGTTTGTGGTCCTGGCCGCACGCGAAAGCGATGTTTCTTCAGCCGAACCATCCAACGGACATACGGTCCCATGTCCTGCCATCATACGGTGCGCGGATGACCGATTTTTCGGACATAATCGGCCGACCGACGCCTAGGGTCCGCCTTCCCCAAAACTGGTCACAACGAGCCTAAGCTTACCTAGCAAAGACAAACAAAACAATGTGTAAGCCAGATGGGGTTCCAACGGTCAATGGGTATACATCACGAGAAAATTAAAAGATAAAAATCGGTCGGAAGTTCCTGAAACCGCTTAGAGAGAGCATGGGCCGGCCTCACAAAAGGACGAACGAGACATGATGGGGTACGCATCACCGGGATATTGGACGTGTTTGCAAGAAGGTGTCTCGTCCAATAACATGATTAGAGCATCTCTAGCAGACCCCTTAAATTGGTTAAACCTGTAAATTTGCAGGCCAGTTTAATGGTTTGGGGTATTTTTTGTCTGGATTAGACACCTCGTAATGGTCAAACCCATTTTTTTTGCAGGCCAACGTGTATACGAACCTGCGATCTGTATAGTTGGAGTTTCGAATGCGTTTTTGCAGTCAACGCCCTTGCAATAGCTCGTGCCAACACATTTTCCCGATAAACTCGCCGGAGTCCGGCCAAATTCCAGCAAAACTCCAACATAATTCTAGTGGAGAACAGATCTCGTCGGAATTGGCCGTTGGTCGAGCATCGGTGGCTATCATGCTGTAGGGATTCGTAGCATAGAAAACAAAAAATCCTACCGCAAGAACGAATAACAAGCCAAGATCTAATCTAGTAAATGGTAGAAACAAGGTGAAGATCAACATACCCTCGAAGATCGCTAAGCGTTAACGAGATAAATTTTGTGGTGGATGTAGTCGATCACTTGCCGCTTTCAAAAGCGCGTAGAAGATCTTGACGGTGCCACAATCGGGCAGCACCTCCGCGCTCGGTCACACGTACGGTGTTGACGACGGCGTCCTTCTCCCTGTTCCAGTGGGCAGCAGATGTAGTAGATCCTCCTCGGAATCCCGCCAGCACGACGGTATGATGACAGTGGTGGTGGATATCTCCGGCAGGGGTTTGCCGTAAGCGCTGCAGGAGAAAGAGGGAGGAAGGAGTAGCTAGGGTTTGGAAGAGGGGGGCACTTGGGGCGCCGGCGTGGGAGCCCCTTTGTGGTGCGGTTGGCTTTGATGTGTCCAGCTGAATGGATCGTTAGCGAACAAGAGGGGGGTGAATGGTTGCTACACAAGTTTTATAGCTTTTTCAATTTTTAGGCGCGATGCGGAAGTAAAGGTGGTAACTTTGATGATAGGGGTGTTCCTAGTATGATTCTAGCGATGCAACGAGTAAAGGAACCGAACAAGATAGTAAGAGAGAGAGGGAGCGGGACAACCGGGGTAGCGGGGACGAGGCGAGGTTTGTTTCCCGAAGTTCCTCCCACAAAAGGGAGTACATCTGCGTTGAGGAGGTGCGAACCACGAAGGCTCGACGTCCACACACAGGCCTCGCCTTGTTCCTCGAGAAAGCCCCACGAAGGAGCTTCCCCTTCTCCACTAAGTAGCCGATCGAGGCGGTGGTTCCTTCACAAGGTTGGGGCGAGCTCCACAAACATCGGAGGCTCCCAACACCCTATAGGGCTAGCACAACTCCAAGCTAGCCTCCATAGGAGCACTTCTTCCAAGATCCCACCATAGGAATCCTAACTCCAAGATCCACTAAGGACTAGATGATATTGGTGAAATATCTCTTGGTAGAAGTATAGGTCAGGGTCTCCTCCACCACTCCTCAAAGTTTGGGCAAGATTGGTTTGGTAGGGAGGGAGATCCTCAAGGTTTTCAACTCAGCAACAATGGAGGAGAGAGAGAGAAGAGTTTGAACAAGCTAGGGAAGAAGGGGCTCTTTTATAGGTCCCTCCAAATCCAACTGTTTTGTGTTGTTCCCGCATGACCGGTACTACCGCTTGTGGAAGCGGTAGTACCGCTCTAGATTCGAAATTCGCTCACGGATCTGCCACGTGGGCTCGAAGCGGTACTACCGCTGCCGGTACCACTGAGGTACCGGCAGGCCTATGCGAGCCCCGGACTCCCTCCCGGTACCAGGGCGGTAGTTCCGTATTTCGTGTTTACGGTACCAAAGCGGTACCTTGAAGGAACTACCGCTTGGGAGCGGTACTTCCGGTCGAGGTACCGTAACACATACTGTGAGCGTTTCTCAGTGCAAAGTCGAGAGCGGTACTACTGACTGGTACCAATTGGGTAGCGGTACTACCGCTCTTGGTACAGGTAGTACCGGTCAGGCGGAAACTGCCTTTTCCTCTTTCCCTCTCCAACCACATCACCTCGCGACACACACAAAACCAGAATACCTATAAGCTACGCTTGAGTCTTCCGATCCTAATGCGTTCAGCGAGGGCACCGTGCACTTGCAAATCTATCAAAAACAAACTATGAACACGATGGAATTCATTCTAGTGTTGTTATCAAACACACAAAACACGAGGTATAGATTTTGCTCTTTCAATCTCCCCCTTTTTGGTGTTTGATGACAACACAAGAATTTACAATATAGCACAAGATATTATGATAAGATTCTAGATTTGCAAAAACTATACGGAGCTCCCCCTAGATGTGTGCATAGTTAGAATATGCATTTGAATACAAATACACACATCCTAGAGACATAACTCCCCCTAGATTCTACAAACCAAGCACATATGCAACAAGGATATTTGACATGTCTATATAGGATATTCACAATATGGAGTCAACAATGTCGATACATGGAGTTTGGATGAATGAGTCATACCTTTACCTTGAGAAAACCCAAACTTCCAATAATTATGCCTCCATAGAAATAGTGTAGCCACAATAGATGAATACCGAATACCAATATAGGCTACCACAATAAGTCTTATTACAAACCGGGGAGATCCACGAAAAGTAGCAAAGTATCAAGCATACGAATGGAGTTTCTCAAATAACTAGAATAAAAAGTGATGCCAAGGCCGAAAAGACCAAAATGAAGAACCAAGCCCTTGGCATCCCCATGCAAATACATGTCCTAATAGAACAACTTCTCCCCCCTTTGGCATCGGAACACCAAAAAGGAAGAGGAAGCATGCTAGCGTCCCAAGAAGATCACTCGTCATCCTCATCCTCGTCATCCTCCTCCTCGTCGTCCTCATCATCTCCATAGAACTCCTCGTCCTCCTCCTCATCAACATCTTCATCTTCATCTTGAGCGTGAGCCTTGCCATGAGGTGGTGGAGAGGGACGCATGATGCGCTCGGGAATGGAGTCCTTAGAGCTCGGCCATTTGTGCTTGGATTTCCACTCCTCGGGAGGAGTGATGTTGTTCTCGGAGCCATCGGAGACGGGGAGACCCATTTGAATCATCATGGCCTTTTGGCATTGACGAACCTTCTTGTTGTCCATGTGGGCCTTGTACATCTTGTCTTGGAGGTCTTCCTTGAGGAAAAAGGACTTCTTGAGGCGAGCAGTGAGCTTGGAGAAGAGTCCCTTGGTCTTGACGGAGTTTGGCACAAAGTTGGAGTCGTCGCTATCGGCCTCTTCTTCCTCCTTATCTTTGGGAGCATTCGGACCATATCTTGGCGAGGAGTGATTCTTGACGGCGAGGATGCGCTCACGGTGAGAGGTGATCATTGTGCATTGAGTGAGAAGGTCTCCACGGTGAGCTTGCTCCCACTTGAGGCAAATGAGCCTCATGATGTATGGTGCGTATTGGGGAAGCTTGCGGAGGAAGGCACAATTTGCATCACATGCCAAATGTAGTCCATGATATCCAATTGCTTGCCCCTGCCCTTGTTCTCTTGACTATGCACAAGGAGGTTGACAAGGAAACCGTGTACTTCATCATCATTGGTGTTCTTGGGTTTGACGGTGTTGCGGTAGATGCAGTTCATGATATCCTAAGTTGGGAGGAGATCATATGCGCTACCGCAATGTGCACGCCTAGGGAGGTAGAGGTTGACCATCTTGTCCTTGCTCATTGGCTTGTGTTGGAGATGAATCCGGGAGAAGTTAACATCATTGCTGGGGAGTTGATAGCCAATGCCCACTGCGAGCTCCGCCCATGCATGTGGCCTCCATCACATACTCCTTGGTCATCCACTTGAGAGAGCGGACACCAAACTCATCCTCAATAAACACCACCGTTGCATAGAATTGAAAAAACACCTCCTTGGAGTAGTCATGAGAGAAGGTCATCAAGGGGATAAGTCCTTGCTCTTCGCAAATCTCGAGTGCCTCACCAAAGTATTCAGGCTTGGACCGGAGCTTGTCCATACTTATAGAGCATTGGGGGCAGCAATTGAACTCTTTCTTCCCGTTGTAGACCTCATTGTAGATCCTCTCTTGATTTGGATGATATAAGTAGTTGTTGGGGCACAACCGGTGATTCTTCTCCACAAGTATGGGTTGACTTGACGAATCGCCAAGAATTGGTTCTTGGATAGCCCACTCATTCGCTTTTGAGGTCCTGAGGTGGTTCTCTTCATAGCTGCAGCTGCCCGTTGACGCTTGGTAGACCTTGGCGAAATAAACCTCCTCTTCCTCTTGATCCCTTTGACGACGAGGGACGGGAGGCTTTACTTTGGCACCACCATGGGGCTTGGATGAACCTGTGAACAACATAGGTTGTAGGGGGAATAGGGGTTAAGTGCACAAGCCTTGGAGTTGTAGTGCAAAAGGACACTAACACGCAACAATAGTGAAATTGCACCAAGCGGTAGTACCGCAACCAGATCCGGTAGTACCGGTCACGAATGACCGGTACTACCGCTCGAGCACTGCACCACTAGATCTAGGTCTTGGTCCATGGAACTGAGGCACAAACTTCACCTAGTGTTGCTAGCTAGTATCCTTCTACATGGAAAAGCTTTCTAGGATAATTCTCCACCAAGAACTCCAACAAACCCTAACCTATGCATCTAGGGAATCCAACAAACCCTAGAGAGAGAGGTTCGAGTTCATACCGTAGGGCATGGTGAAGAAGAGGGTGGGGAAGCTTCTCCACAGAGGAGATTTGACCAACGATGGTCGGAGGAGGAGATCCGGGCCAGTCTCCTCGAGTTTCTTGAGCTTGGGCGCCACCTTTGACTTGAGGTGGGTGGGGGAAAGTGATGGATTTGATAGATCCGTCCCCACCCAGTACCTTAAGTCAAAGTCGGAAGCGGTAGTACCGATTCCCGGCACTTAACCAGTATCTCAGGCGGTAGTACCCCTGTCGGGCAAAATTCTGATAGTCGTCAGGACACTGCACATGTGCAGTAGTACTGGCCTGACCACCGGTAGTACCGGTCTCCAAAGTTCAGGAAACTCATATTATGGTGTAGGCTTGTGCTTTTAGATGGAAATGGCTCAAGAGGTAGGTATTGGCTTGGGATTAGATTAAGAAACTGGTAAGGTACTACTCAACCAAGCTTGCAAGAATCAACATGAAAAGCCAAGCTTTGATGAATCTCCCACAAAGAACATAGAGAAACCAAAACCAAACGCAAAAGAAAGTCAAAGAAAATAAAGAAGAACCAAAGAGAACCAAAACTCCTCAAGGGAGGAGGTTGGTGGTCGAGGCCACCGTGTAAGAGTATATATAATAGCGTGAGGTCGCGTAGATGTATCTAGGACTCACAACTAAGACTCAACATGAAGCTCATTAGTCACTTCATTGACAAATAGAGTATGTTTTGGGTTGCTTTATGCATTATATGGGGAGGGATAGCTCAATAAGTTTAAACCGCACTCCCCCTATGTTCATGCGTGCTTTCCATCAAAACATTAGCTAAAGAGTGGTATGTGCGCACGACGGTCAAGCAAAGTTTGACGGATCTATGATGTTTAGTTCATGCCTCAACTCAATGAAACGCTTCTCATCCAAGGGCTTCGTGAAGATGTCCGCCAATTGCTCCTTGGTACCAATGAAGGATAGAACAATATCTCCTCGAGCAATGTGATCCCGGATGAAGTGATTCCTTATCTCGTTGTGCTTCATCTTGCCATGGAGTACCTCCTTATCTAGGACTCACAACTAAGACTCAACATGAAGCTCATTAGTCACTTCATTGACAAACAGAGTATGTTTTGGATTGCTTTATGCATTATATGGGGAGGGATAGCTCAATAAGTTTAAACCGCACCCCCCTATGTTCATGCGTGCTTTCCATCAAAACATTAGCTAACGAGTGGTATGTGCGCACGACGGTCAAGCAAAGTTCAACGAATCTATGATGTTTAGTTCATGCCTCAACTCAATGAAAAGCTTCTCATCCAAGGGCTTCGTGAAGATGTCCGCCAATTGCTCCTTCGTGCCAATAAAGGATAGAACAATATCTCCTCGAGCAATGTGATCCCGGATGAAGTGATTCCTTATCGCAATGTGCTTCGTCTTCCCATGGAGTACCGGATTGTAGGCGATCTTGATGGCGCTCTCATTATCACACAAAAGAGGAACCTTGCTATATTCAAGTCCATAATCCCGCAAGGTTTGCCTCGTCCATAAGATTTGAGCACAACTACTCGCTGCGGCAACATATTCGGCCTCCGCGGTAGAGACAGAGACACAATTTTGCTTCTTCGAGTGCCAACACACCAAAGATCTCCCAAGGAAGTGAAAAGCGCTGGATGTAGACTTCCTATCAACCTTGTCTCCCACCCAATCTAAATCGGTGAAGCCAACCAATGAGAAGTCCGTGTCCCTTGGATACCATAGTAAAAAAATTGGGGTATCAACTAACTATCAAAACATCCTCTTCACCGCCATGAGATGGCTTTCCTTCGGATTTGCTTGAAACCGTGCGCACATAGAAACACTCAACATGATGTCCGGACGGGAAGCACAAGGTTAAAGAAGCGAATCTATCATTGAACGGTAGAGCTTGGGGTCCACCGCCTTGCCGGTCTCGTCGAGGGTGAGTTGACACTTCAAGTGCATTGGGGTTCCTATACCGTTGGCCCCCTTCATATCGAAGCGCTTGAGCATGTCTTGAATGTACTTTGCTTGATTGATGAAGGTGCCTTGATGCATTTGCTTGATCTCGAATCCAAGGAAGTACTTGAGTTCCCCCATCATTGACATATCGAACCTATTGGTCATCAACTTGGCAAACTCATCATTAAAATTTGTGTTAGTTGAGCCAAATACGATGTCATCTACATACAGTTGGCATATGAAGAGCTCCCCATTGACTTTCTTAGTAAAAAGAGTGGGATCGATTTTCCCCACTTCAAAACTACGGTCTTCAAGCAATTCCCTTAGGTGCACATACCAAGATCTAGGAGCTTATTTGAGACCATATAGAGCCTTATTAAGCTTGAAGACATGGTCTGGGAAATGGTGGTCCTCGAACCCTGGGGGTTGCTTCACATATACCTCCTCATGCAAAGGACCATTAAGAAAAGCACTCTTTACGCCCATTTGTTGGAGTTTGAAACCATAGTGAGCGGCAAAGGCCAAAAGGATACGGATGGACTCGAGCCTCGCAACGGGTGCGAATGTCTCGCCAAAGCCCACGCCTTCTACTTGAGAATAGCCTTGTTCCACCAATCTTGCTTTGTTGCGGATGACGATGCCATTTTCATCTTGCTTGTTCTTGAAGACCCATTTGGTGCCGATAACATTGCGGCAATGATCGGGGCGCTTCATGAGAGTCCACACATCATTCCTCTTGAAGTTGTTGAGTTCCTCTTGCATTGCTATCAACCAATCAGGATCTTCAAGTGCGTCGTTGACCTTGAGTGGTTCCACCATGGAGACAAAAGCATGGTGTTCGCAAAAGTTTGCTAGTTGCCTCCGGGTAGACACCTTGCTCTTTAGATCTCCAAGGACATTGCATAAGGAATGAGACTTGAGGCACAAATATCTTGTAGTAGTATCTTCATGGCGAGTGTTGGCCTTGGGAATAGATTCTTGTGAGGCCACTTGATCTTCATCATGGTTTGGATCCTCGCCTTGGCCATCATTGTTGTTGTAGGGGGGCATCATCATCATCATCATCATCATGAGAGCCGGATGACTCTCAGGAGTTGGGGAATGTAGTATTTGGAATGTTTGTCCCCAAGACATCCGGTGTAGAACTTGAAGCTTGGCATTGATCACTTGGTGGCATAGTTTTAAAAACCGGACCGGTGACGGAATCGGTGAGGATATTGGTTCAGGTTTTTACTGGTGTGACCATTGGTTCACCGGTTCACTGTCTGGTTTTTTAAGGTATAGAGTAATATAATTTTTTACTTATATATACATGCTTCAATAAATAAATAATTATATATGCAAAAATATTTAAACTTCTAATTTAACATAAAAATTCACATAATATCATAACAAAGGGGCCGGCAGTTGAGCACCAACTTAGCATTATATATGCAAAATTATGTATGCAATTTAGCATGCAGCAAAGCTGCAAAGTAGCAATTAAGAAAACAGCTTAACAGTTAACACGCATGTGTGCCATGCAGCCCAACAAAATAAAGTCCAGTAGTTGTTCTGGTTCTTTTTTCAGCAATACCGTGAAGATTATGTACAAAAGAAACTGTTGTACATGGATATACATCAGGCAATTATAGCTCAGCTGGTCAGCGGCAGCCGGCAGGGTCCCTGGAGATCCAGGTTCAACTTCTGCCGAAGAGTTTAAATTTTTCTCGTGTTGTAATTTGTCCAGCGGTCGGACCGCTGGTCTGTTTGGCTGGTTTTCGTCTGAAACTGCCGGTTAAGACGCGGTTTGACCGGTTTTAACCGGGTCACCTACGCGAACGGTCCAATGCGCTAAACAGACCAGCAGAGGCGCTGGTTCCGGTTTTTTCCAGTTCAACCGCCGGTCCGGTCCAGTTTTAAAACTATGCTTGGTGGTGGTTGTTGTTGATGATGATCTTGCGGTTGTTGTTGATGATGATGTCGAACTTGAGGTTGTGGTAGCGGTTTATTTTGCACTTGGTTGCTCAATGGAAGAAGCTTGGATTTGTCGTGTAGATGGCTCTACTTGAGTAGAACTTGGTCCTTCCCCGGCACTTATAGGAGGTAACTCTTGAGGTCGGCGTATGCCAACACCCATCCTCCCTACGGTATCCGGGGGAAATTGCATCTCCTTTCTCACAAGAAGCACTTCGCTCCTCCAAAGAACTATCATCTTCATCGAATGTCACATCACAAGTTTCCACAACTCGTCCATTGGACTCTTTGAAGACTCTATAGGCGAGAATCCGTTGCATAGCCAACAAAGATACCTTCTTGTGCTCTTGAATCAAACTTGGATAGGTGTGTGTCCTTGACAATCACATATCACTTGCATCCGAAGACCTTGAAGTAGGAAACATTGGGCTTGTTACCGCTTAGGATCTCATATGGTGTCTTCTCCAAACCCTTGCGAAAGTAGAGGCGGGATTTGTAGCATGGCAAGCAGTTGAGATAGCTTCCGCCGAAAAATTATAATTGGACTTGTACTCCATCATCATAGTTCGAGCGGCTTCAATCAAGGTTCGATTCTTACTTTCGGCGGCCCCAATTTTTTGGGGAGTATATGACTATATGGCGAGGAGTATTGATGTTGAATGCCTTCTTCGCCGAGGAAGTCATCCAAGGTGTAGTTCTTGAACTCCGTTCCATTGTCGCTCCTTATTGCGAGGATTGTTGTCTCGTACTTGTGTTGAACTTGGTTGGTGAACTCCATCATGGTCCGTTGAGTCTCACTCTTGTACTTGAAGAAGAATACCCAACAATATCTTGAATAGTCATCGACAATGACGAGGCAATACTTCTTTCCTCCAAGACTTTTATGAGACGGCGGACCAAAGAGATCAACATGTAGGAGCTCCAAGCACCTTGTAGTAGATATGGCTGTCTTGGCCTTGTGAGGATCTCCATGCATCTTTCCTTGAACGCAAGCCCTACAAACACGATCTTTGCAAAAGGAAACAACTTATTTTAGTCCGAGAATGTGGCCCCCTTGTGGATTTTGCAAAGTCCTCATGTTGACATGGGCTAGTCGGCGATGCCATAACCAACCCTTGTCACCTTTAACGAATAGACAAAGAGCGGATGAAGTTGCCTTTCCGGAGAAGTCAACAACATACAACCCGCTCTCCACATATCCAACAAAGGCTACACGGAGTGTCTTGCTCCACAAGAGGACCACCATATGTTCATCGAAAAAGGACAAAGACCCATGCGTGCAATTTGTTGAACGGAAAGTAAATTGTAACCAAGGGTCTCGACAAGGAGGACATCCATAAGTGAGATGTCGGGTTTCACCACCACCTTTCCAAGACCCAAAACCTTTGAGCTTGTGTTGTCGCCATATGATACAGTAGAATGTGATGGCTGATACGTCTCCGACGTATCGATAATTTCTTATGTTTCATGCCACATTATTGATGATATCTACATGTTTTATGCATACTTTATGTCATATTTATGCATTTTCTGGAACTAACCTATTAACAAGATGCCGAAGAGCCAGTTGCTGTTTTCTGTTGTTTTTGGTTTCAGAAATCCTAGTAAGGAAATATTCTCGGAATTGGACGAAATCAACGCCCAGGGGCCTATTTTCACACGAAGCTTCCAGAAGACCGAAGAGTCAACGAAGTGGGGCCACGAGGTGGCCAGGAGGTAGGGCGGCGCGGCCCAGGTCTTGGCCGCGCCGGCCTGTCTCCTGGGCCCCTCGCGACACCCCTTGACCTGCCCTTCCGCCTACAAATAGCCTTCGTCGCAAAACCCCCAGTACCGAGAGCCACGATACGGAAAACCTTCCAGAGACGCCACCGCCGCCAATCCCATCTCGGGGGATTCAGGAGATTGCCTCCGGCACCCTGCCGGAGAGGGGATTCATCTCCCGGAGGACTCTACACCGCCATGGTCGCCTCCGGAGTGATGAGTGAGTAGTTCACCCCTGGACTATGGGTCCATAGCAGTAGCTAGATGGTTGTCTTCTCCTCATTATGCTTCATTGTCGGATCTTGTGAGCTGCCGAACATGATCAAGATCATCTATCTGTAATGCTATATGTTGTGTTTGTTGGGATCAGATGGATAGAGAATACTATGTTATGTTGATTATCAATTTATTACCTATGTGTTGTTTATGATCTTGCATGCTCTCCGTTATTAGTAGAGGCTCTGGCCAAGGTTTTGCTAGTAACTCCAAGAGGGAGTATTTATGCTCGATAGTGGGTTCATGTCTCCGTGAATGCGGGGAGTGAGAAACCTCTAAGGTTATGGATGTGCTGTTGCCACTAGGGATAAAACATTGATGCTATGTCCGAGGATGTAGTTATTGATTACATTACGCGCAATACTTAATGCAATTGTGCATGTTGTTAGCAACTTAATGTTTGGAGGGTTCGGATGATAACCTGAAGGTGGACTTTTTAGGCATAGATGCATGCTGGATAGCGGTTTATGTACTTTGTCGTAATGCCCAATTAAATCTCACTATACTCATCATAATATGTATGTGCATGGTCATGCCCTCTTTATTTGTCAATTGCCCAACTGTAATTTGTTCACCCAACATGCTATTTATCTTATGGGAGAGACACCACTAGTGAACTGTGGACCCCGGTCCAATTCTTTACATCTGAAATACAATCTACTGCAATTGTTCTACTGTTTTCTGCAAACAATCATCATCCACACTATACATCTAATCCTTTGTTACAGCAAGCCGGTGAGATTGACAACCTCACTGTTTCGTTGGGGCAAAGTACTTGGTTTGTGTTGTGCAGGTTCCACGTTGGCGCCGGAATCCCTGGTGTTGCGCCGCACTACATCTCGCCGCCATCAACCTTCAACGTGCTTCTTGACTCCTACTGGTTCGATTAAACCTTGGTTTCATACTGAGGGAAAACTTGCCGTTGTACGCATCACACCTTCCTCTTGGGGTTCCCAACGGACGCGTGTTGTACGTGTATCAAGCTCTTTTTCTGGCGCCGTTGCCGGGGAGATCAAGACACGCTGCAAGGGGAGTCTCCACATCGCAATCTCTTTACTTTGTTTTTGTCTTGCTTTACTTTATTTAATATTTTGTTTGCTGCATTATATTAAAATACAAAAAAATTAGTTGCTAGTTTTACTTTATTTGCTATCTTGTTTGCCATATTAAAAACACAAAAAAATTAGTTACTTGCATTTACTTTACTTATTTCATTATGTTTCCTTTTAATTTTACCGTAAAAGACATGCCGGTAGGACGTGGGTCTATAATTGGGAGAAATAATATAGAAGAATTTTTCAATCATGTTAGTACCGTTGAAGATTTTGAAGATAGACACTTGGTAGAACTCGCTCCTACTTATGAAATTGCTGCTGCTGCTTTAGTTCGCATGTTGGAAACTAAATTTGTTAATCTCAATCCTATAATCCAACACATGTTTCTTACACTCGGTGATATGGAAGAAGGGGAAAAGAAAGATTTTGTTTTAGAAACCCTTCTTAGAGAATTTGGTGGTATAGCAAGAGAGGCTAGAAAGGTCTTTATTAAATATAAGATGCTTGGTTCTTATACCAATTTTGTTAGTATCCTTGAAAAGATGGATATGGATAGAATTAAGTATACTAATAATGTTAATGATGGTGGGGAGATCAAAGCACCAATACCATGTAAGCTCCTAGCGATGAATGAAGCACTAGAAAATAACTATGCTTGGCTTGTTCCTGAAAATTTGTTTGATGAGAGTAGCAAGCCCAAGACTAATGAAAAGGGAGCCGCTAAAACTTATGTATCCAATATACTATGCATGGTTGAGAAAACTCCACACCCCGCTGTAGATGCACCATCTTTTGATAATACTTGATACACACTTTCTGCGCCTAGCTGAAAGGCGTTAAAGAAAAGCGCTTATGGGAGACAACCCATGTTTTTACTACAGTACCTTTGTTTTTATTTTGAGTCTTGGAAGTTGTTTACTACTGTAGCAACCTCTCCTTATCTTAGTTTTGTGCATTGTTGTGCCAAGTAAAGTCGTTGATAGTAAGGTTCATACTAGATTTGGATTACTGCGCAGAAACAGATTTCTTTGCTGTCACGAATCTGGGAAAAATTCTCTGTAGTTAACTCAGAAAATTATGCCAATTTACGTGAGTGATCCTCAGATATGTACGCAACTTTAATTAAATTTGAGCATTTTCATTTGAGCAAGTCTGGTGCCTCAATAAAATTCGTCTTTACGAACTGTTCTGTTTTGACAGATTCTGCCTTTTATTTCGCATTGCCTGTTTTGATATGTTCGATGGATATTTTGATTCCATTGACTTTCAGTAGCTTTGTGCAATGTCCAGAAGTGTTAAGAATGATTATGTCACCTCTGAACATGTATATTTTGATTGTGCACTAACCCTCTAATGAGTTGTTTTGAGTTTGGTGTGGAGGAAGTTTTCAAGGATCAAGAGAGGGAGATGATACAACATGATCAAGGAGAGTGAAAGCTCTAAGCTTGGGGATGCCCCGGTGGTTCACCCCTGCATATATCAAGAAGACTCAAGCGTCTAAGCTTGGGGATGCCCAAGGCATCCCCTTCTTCATCGACAACATTATCAGGTTCCTCCCCTGAAACTATATTTTTATTCCGTCACATCTTATGTGCTTTGCTTGGAGCGTCGGTTTGTTTTTGTTTTTTGTTTTGTTTGAATAAAATGGATCCTAGCATTCATTGTGTGGGAGAGAGACACGCTCCACTTTAGCATATGGACAAGTATGTCCTTAGGCTTTACTCATAGTATTCATGGCGAAGTTTCTTCTTCGTTAAATTATTATATGGTTGGAATTGGAAAATGATACATGTAGTAATTGCTATAATGTCTTGGATAATGTGATACTTGGCAATTGTTGTGCTCATGTTTAAGCTCTTGCATCATATACTTTGCACCTATTAATGAAGAAATACATAGAGCATGCTAAAATTTGGTTTGCATATTTGGTCTCTCTAAGGTCTAGATAATTTCTAGTATTGAGTTTGAACAACAAGGAAGATGGTGTAGAGTCTTATAATGTTTACAATATGTCTTTTATGTGAGTTTTGCTGCACCGGTTCATCCTTGTGTTTGTTTCAAATAGCCTTGCTAGCCTAAGCCTTGTATCGAGAGGGAATACTTCTCATGCATCCAAAATACTTGAGCCAACCACTATGCCATTTGTGTCCACCATACCTACCTACCACATGGTATTTCTCCGCCATTCCACAGTATATTGCTTGAGTGCTACCTTTAAACAATTCAAAATTTATTACCTCTGATTTGTGTCAATGTTTTATAGCTCATGAGGAAGTATGTGGTGTTTATCTTTCAATCTTGTTGGGCAACTTTCACCAATGGACTAGTGGCTTTATCCGCTTATCCAATAATTTTGCAAAAAGAGCTGGCAATGGGATTCCCAGTCCCAAATTAATTAATAAAAATAGACACTCCTCCATGGTATGTGATTGTTGGACGGCACCCGAAGGATTCGGTTAGCCATGGCTTGAGAAAGCAAAGGTGGGGAGGAGTGTCATCATAATAAAATTAAAATAAAAAGGCACTCCTTCATGGTATGAGATTGTTGGCAGGCACCCGAAGGATTCGGTTAGCCATGGTTTGTGAAAGAAAGGTTGGAAGGAGTGCCACACAAAAATAAAATAAAATGGGAGCCGCTCTTTGAAGGTTTGTCTGGCAAGGGGGTTAGAGTACCCACTACCATTCGTTGACAACAACAAACACCTCTCAAATTTTTACTTTTATTGCTCTCTATATGTTTTCAAAATCAAAGCTCTAGCACAAATATAGCAATCGATGCTTTCCTCTTTGAAGGACCATTCTTTTACTTTTATGTTGAGTCAGTTCACCTATCTCTCTCCACCTCAAGAAGCAAACACTTGTGTGAACTGTGCATTGATTCCTACATACTTGCATATTGCACTTGTTATATTACTCTATGTTGACAATATCCATGAGATATACATGTTATAAGTTGAAAGCAACCGCTGAAACTTCATCTTCCTTTGTGTTGCTTCAATACCTTTACTTTGAATTATTGCTTTATGAGTTAACTCTTATGCAAGACTTATTGATGCTTGTCTTGAAGTACTATTCATGAAAAGTCTTTGTTATATGATTCAGTTGTTTACTCATGTCATTTACATTGTTTTGATCGCTGCATTCATTACATATGCTTACAATAGTATGATCAAGCTTATGATGGCATGTCACTCCAGAAATTATCTTTTTTATCGTTTACCTGCTCGGGACGAGCAGAAACTAAGCTTGGGGATGCTGATACGTCTCCGACGTATCGATAATTTCTTATGTTCCATGCCACATTATTGATGATATCTACATGTTTTATGCATACTTTATGTCATATTTATGCATTTTCTGGAACTAACCTATTAACAAGATGCCGAAGAGCCGATTCTTTGTTTTTGCTATTTTTGGTTTCAGAAATCCTAGTAAGGAAATATTCTCGGAATTGGACGAAATCAACGCCCATGGGCCTATTTTCACACGAAGCTTCCAGAAGACCGAAGAGTCAACGAAGTGGGGCCACGAGGTGGCCAGGAGGTAGGGCGGCGCGGCCCAGGTCTTGGCCACGCCGGCCTGTCTCCTGGGCCCCTCGCGACGCCCCTTGACTTGCCCTTCCGCCTACAAATAGCCTTCGTCGCGAAACCCCCAGTACCGAGAGCCACGATACGGAAAACCTTCCAGAGACGCCGCCGCCGCCAATCCCATCTCGGGGGATTCAGGAGATCGCCTCCGGCACCCTGCCGGAGAGGGGATTCATCTCCCGGAGGACTCTACACCGCCATGGTCACCTCCGGAGTGATGAGTGAGTAGTTCACCCCTAGACTATGGGTCCATAGCAGTAGCTAGATGGTTTTCTTCTCCTCATTATGCTTCATTGTCGGATCTTGTGAGCTGCCGAACATGATCAAGATCATCTATCTGTAATGCTATATGTTGTGTTTGTTGGGATCCGATGGATAGAGAATACTATGTTATGTTGATTATCAATTTATTACCTATGTGTTGTTTATGATCTTGCATGCTCTCCGTTATTAGTAGAGGCTCTGGCCAAGGTTTTGCTAGTAACTCCAAGAGGGAGTATTTATGCTCGATAGTGGGTTCATGTCTCCGTGAATCTGGGGGAGTGACAGAAACCTCTAAGGTTATGGATGTGCTATTGCCACTAGGGATAAAACATTGATGCTATGTGCGAGGATGTATTTATTGATTACATTACGCGCAATACTTAATGCAATTGTCTGTTGTTAGCAACTTAATACTGGAGGGGGTTCGGATGATAACCTGAAGGTGGACTTTTTAGGCATAGATGCATGCTGGATAGCGGTCTATGTACTTTGTCGTAATGCCCAATTAAATCTCACTATACTCATCATAATATGTATGTGCATGGTCATGCCCTCTTTATTTGTCAATTGCCCAACTGTAATTTGTTCACCCAACATGCTATTTATCTTATGGGAGAGACACCACTAGTGAACTGTGGACCCCGGTCCAATTCTTTACATCTGAAATACAATCTACTGCAATTGTTCTACTGTTTTCTGCAAACAATCATCATCCACACTATACATCTAATCCTTTGTTACAGCAAGCCGGTGAGATTGACAACCTCACTGTTTCGTTGGGGCAAAGTACTTGGTTTGTGTTGTGCAGGTTCCACGTTGGCGCCGGAATCCCTGGTGTTGCGCCGCACTACATCTCGCCGCCATCAACCTTCAACGTGCTTCTTGACTCCTACTGGTTCGATTAAACCTTGGTTTCATACTGAGGGAAAACTTTCCGCTGTACGCATCACACCTTCCTCTTGGGGTTCCCAACGGACGCGTGCTGTACGCGTATCAATGGCTCGAGGTCGAAAACAATTTCCTTGCTTCCGGTCATATGACTAGTGCCTCCACTATCAACCACCCATTTAGCACCACCGGAAGCATAGTCCTACATGGAATCAAGTCTTGGATTTAGGTACCCATTTCTTAATGGGTCCTATCATGTTAGTAACAAGGGTTTGGGAACTGAAATAGTCCAATCAACATTGTCCTCATAAGGACCAACGAAGCGAGCACAAATACGACCATAGTAATCAGCAAAAAGAACATGAGAAGGGTTTTTAGCACTAGCATAGCCCCTTGTGGTGGGATCGGGAACTCCACCCCTCCTTGGGCTAGAGTCACCTCCCTCACGGGTGATACCCATGTTCCCGTTGTCTTGGTCCTTCTTCTTCTCTTTCTCTTTGGCTTGGTAGCCACACCTCCTTCATTGCTAGAGCCCTCATTGGCTCCATCTTTAGCTTCAATGACTCCTTCCAAGTATTGGGTTTGGATTTGGAGCCTATCAACCTTGGCCTTCAAACAATTGACTTCATCTTCATGTTCCGGGTGAGGGTGAGTGATATCAAACACTTGAACCTCCTTCTCCTTGTTCACCTGGAAATGCTCTTTCAACACATCTTCTTGGAGAGAGTTCATCTTCATGAGTAAGCGCTCGTGGCTCTCCAAAGTGGCAATGTCACCTTCATGATTGCAACAAACACGGTCCTTGCTCAAGGGAAAGTACTCCTTCAAGGATTCTTCTTGCATGGAATTGATCTCCATGAGCTTGGCCTTGCTCCTCTTCAAAGAGGCAATCTCTTTCTCATGATCGCAACAAGTGACCTTCTCTTTGCTCATGTAGAGGCACTTCATCAAGGACTCTTCTTGGGAGCCATTCAACTCCAAAAGCTTGACATTGGTCTTCTCTAGAGCTGTGATCTCTTCTTCATGATTGCAACACGGTACCTTCTCCTCGCTCAAGCGATAATACTCATCCAAGGCTTCTTCTTGAAGGGAATTGACATCCAAGAGGAATGCATTATGCCTCTTCAAGGAGGCAACTTGATCTACAAGCTCGTTACAACAAGAGTTAGGCACTTCAACTTCTTTCTCCTTGTGAGCTTCCCCTTGAGGATGATCACTTGACTTAGAGAGAATTGCAAATTTACTCTCCAAGGATTTGAAGTCCTTGGTGAGGGTTGTAACTTACTCAAGTAACATATCGTGGTCATCCTCAAGAGAAAGCTTCTCCTTCTTGAGCTCTCCCACCAAGGCAACAGCAAAATCTCGATCCTTAGTGATTTGGAAGATGATAACATTGTTGGAGACTTAAAGGGTCATAACACTTGCTTCAAGAGACATGCTCCTCCTCGTGGGCTTGAGTGATAGAGGCAATCTCTTTTGCCGCCTCCCTCTCAAGCCTCTTCTTCTCCTCTATTAGATCATGAGCCGCACCAAGTTGAGCCATGAAGGCCTCAATATGATTCTTGGTATCCCCTTGCATGTTAGTGAGAAAAGCATCCAAACCCACAATCTCACGCTTAATGGTAAGACTAGTGGCATCATCAATAGATATGGCATTAGATGAAGATGTAGGTTTGGAAGGGGATGCTACCTCCGATGATACCTTTGCCATAAGGCAACGAGAGTTGTTGGCGACGAGGTTCTCATTAGGAGAGTCAAAGAGGGAGTTGGAGGGAGTGGAGATGGAGATGTCGGCCACTCCCTCCTCTTCCTTGTTCGAACTCTTATATTCACGCTCTTCACCTTCATCAGAGGAATACTCCTCATGGATAATGAAAGCTATAGGCTTCTTGGTGAAGGAGACCTTGGCGTCACCGGGCTTGGAGGAGAACTTGGAGAATCCTTTGGAGAGGGATTTGAACTTGTCCTTGCGGACGAGCCTTCCACAATTGTCTTCCCTTCTCTCATAGATACAATCCGCGACAAAGTGACTTTTGTCGCCGCAATTGTAGCACATTCTCCCCCTTTGCCCTTCCCTTGGGCTCTTGGAGAAATTTCTTGGAGAGTCACTAGGAGAGTATCTTGAGCTTCCTCTTGGTCTTGAGCTTCTAGTCTTGTTTCCATCCCAAAAGCTCTTGACGGCTAAAACCATGTGTTCATGATAGTTGGTCTTGAGATCATCCGGACCCCACTTCATGGGATCCTCATCACTTTCACTAGCTTCATGTTCCCTTATCTACAAAGCGAGGTTGGGCTTGCGGGTGTTGTGAGCACGTGCGACCATATCCTCCGCATTATTCTTGGAGATGTCCAAAGCAATGACTTCTCTAAGGACTTCATCGGATGTCATACCGCGGAAGGAGGTATTTTGGTGGATAGCCATCAACTTGACTTCCTCATAGGGGAGGAGAGCGTTGTAGAACTTTCCCTTTATCCAATGGTCATCCACAAAAGTTGCTCCAAGATCTTGCATTGATACGTCTCCGACGTATCGATAATTTCTTATGTTCCATGCCACATTATTGATGATATCTACATGTTTTATGCATACTTTATGTCATATTTATGCATTTTCTGGAACTAACCTATTAACGAGATGCCGAAGAGCCGATTCTTTGTTTCATTGTTTTTGGTTTCAGAAATCCTAGTAAGGAAATATTCTCGGAATTGGACGAAATCAACGCCTAGGGGCCTATTTTCACACGAAGCTTCCAGAAGACCGAAGAGTCAACGAAGTGGGGCCACGAGGCGGCCAGAGGGTAGGGCGGCGCAGCCCAGCCCTTGGCCGTGCCGACCTGTCTCCTGGGCCCCTCGTGTGGCCCCCTGACCTGCCCTTCCGCCTACAAATAGCCTTCATCGCGAAACCCCCAGTACCGAGAGCCACGATACGGAAAACCTTCCAGAGACGCCGCCGCCGCCAATCCCATCTCGGGGGATTCAGGAGATCGCCTCCGGCACCCTGCCGGAGAGGGGATTCATCTCCCGGAGGACTCTACACCGCCATGGTCGCCTCCGGAGTGATGAGTGAGTAGTCTACCCCTGGACTATGGGTCCATAGCAGTAGCTAGATGGTTGTCTTCTCCTCATTGTGCTTAATTGTCGGGTCTTGTGAGCTGCCGAACATGATCAAGATCATCAATCTGTAATGCTATATGTTGTGTTTGTTGGGATCCGATGAATAGAGAATACCATGTTATGTTGATTATCAATTTATATCTATGTGTTGTTTATGATCTTGCATGCTCTCCGTTATTAGTAGAGGCTCTGGCCAAGTTGATGCTAGTAACTCCAAGAGGGAGTATTTATGCTCGATAGTGGGTTCATGTCTCCGTGAATCTGGGGGAGTGACAAGAACCCCTAAGGTTATGGATGTGCTGTTGCCACTAGGGATAGAACATTGATGCTATGTCTGAGGATGTAGTTATTGATTACATTACGCGCAATACTTAATGCAATTGTCTGTTGTTAGCAACTTAATACTGGAAGGGGTTCGGATGATAACCTGAACGTGGACTTTTTAGGCATAGATGCATGCTGGATAGCGGTCTATGTACTTTGTCGTAATGCCCAATTAAATCTCACTATGCTCATCATAATATGTATGTGCATGGTCATGCCCTCTCTATTTGTCAATTGCCCAACTGTAATTTGTTCACCCAACATGCTACTTATCTTATGGGAGAGACACCTCTAGTGAACTGTGGACCCCGGTCCAATTCTCTATACTGAAATACAATCTACTGCAATACTTGTTCTACTGTTCTCTGCAAACAATCATCATCCACACTATACATCTAATCCTTTGTTACAGCAAGCTGGTGAGATTGACAACCTCGCTGTTTCGTTGGGGCAAAGTACTTGGTTTGTGTTGTGCAGGTTCCACGTTGGCGTCGGAATCCCTGGTGTTGCGCCGCACTACATCTCGCCGCCATCAACCTTCAACGTGCTTCTTGGCTCCTACTAGTTCGATAAACCTTGGTTTCATACTGAGGGAAAACTTGCCGCTGTACGCATCACACCTTCCTCTTGGGGTTCCCAACGGACGCGTGTTGTACGCATATCAAGCTCTTTTTCTGACGCCGTTGCCGGGGAGATCAAGACACGCTGCAAGGGGAGTCTCCACATCGCAATCTCTTTACTTTGTTTTTGTCTTGCTTTACTTTGTTTACTACTTTGTTTGCTGCATTATATCAAAACACAAAAAAATTAGTTGCTAGTTTTACTTTATTTACTGTCTTGCACTCTATATCAAAAACACAAAAAAATTAGTTACTTGTTTACTTTACTTAATATCATGCATGTTTTTATTTCACTAGTTAAGCATAATGGAAAACAACAAAAATATGAGAGATCTTTATGAACTTTATCTTGAATTAGGACATGATGTGTTTGAAGAGAGAATTAAAAAAATCCATGGAACTTTATATGCATGCTAATGGGAATGTTATTACTATGAATGCCTTGAACACCATTGGTGCTAATGCTATGGAAAATTCTAAGCTTGGGGAAGCTGGCTCTGATGAGCATGATCTTTTTAGTCCCCCAAGCATTGAGGAGAAAATTTTCTTTTATGATTACAATATGCCTCCTATATATGATGATAGCCACTTTGTTGAATTTGCTCCCACTACAGCTAATAAAATTGATTATGCTTATGTGGAGAGTAATAATTTTATGCATGAGACTCATGATAAGAATGCTTTATGTGATAGTTATATTGTTGAGTTTGCTCATGATACTACTGAAAGTTATCATGAGAGAGGAAAATATGGTTGTATAAATTTTCATGTTACTAAAATGCCTCTCTATATGCTGAAATTTTTGAAGCTACACTTATTTTATCTTCCTATGCTTCTCACTTTGCTCTTCATGAACTTGTTTATTTACAAGATTCCTATGCATAGGAAGCATGTTAGACTTAAATGTGTTTTGAATTTGCCTCTTGATGCTCTCTTTTGCTTCAAATATTATTTCTTGCGAGTGCATCATTAAAACTGCTGAGCCCATCTTAATGGCTATAAAGAAAGAACTTCTTGGGAGATAACCCACGTGTTTATTTTACTACAGTACTTTTATTTTATATTTGAGTCTTGGAAGTTGTTTACTACTGTAGCAACCTCTCCTTATCTTAGTTTTGTGCATTGTTGTGCCAAGTTAAGTCGTTGATAGTAAGGTTCATACTAGATTTGGATTACTGCGCAGAAACAGATTTCGTTGCTGTCACGAATCTGGGCCTAATTCTCTGTAGGTAACTCAGAAAATTATGCCAACTTACGTGAGTGATCCTCAGATATGTACGCAACTTTCATTAAATTTGAGCATTTTCATTTGAGCAAGTCTGGTGCCTCAATAAAATTCGTCTTTACGAACTGTTCTGTTTTGACAGATTCTGCCTTTTATTTCGCATTGCCTGTTTTGATATGCTCGATGGATATTTCGATTCCATTGACATTCAGTAGCTTTGTGCAATGTCCAGAAGTGTTAAGAATGATTATGTCACCTCTGAACATGTATATTTTGATTGTGCACTAACTCTCTAATGAGTTGTTTTGAGTTTGGTGTGGAGGAAGTTTTCAAGGATCAAGAGAGGGAGATGATAGAACATGATCAAGGAGAGTGAAAGCTCTAAGCTTGGGGATGCCCCGGTGGTTCACCCCTGCATATATCAAGAACACTCAAGCGTCTAAGCTTGGGGATTCCCAAGGCATCCCCTTCTTCATCGACAACATTATCAGGTTCCTCCCCTGAAACTATATTTTTATTCCGTCACATCTTATGTGCTTTGTTTGGAGCGTCGGTTTGTTTTTGTTCTTTGTTTTGTTTGAATAAAATGTATCCTAGCATTCATTGTGTGGGAGAGAGACACGCTCCGCTGTTGTATATGGACAAGTATGTCCTTAGGCTTTACTCATAGTATTCATGGTGAAGTTTCTTCTTCGTTAAATTGTTATATGGTTGGAATTGGAAAATGATACATGTAGTAATTTGCTAAAATGTCTTGGATAATGTGATACTTGGCAATTGTTGTGCTCATGTTTAAGCTCTTGCATCATATGCTTTGCACCTATTAATGAAGAAATACATAGAGCATGCTAAAATTTGGTTTGCATATTCGGTCTCTCTAAAGTCTAGATAATTTCTAGTATTGAGTTTGAACAACAAGGAAGACGGTGTAGTGTCTTATAATGTTTACAATATGTCTTTTATGTAAGTTTTGCTGCACCGCTTCATCCTTGTGTTTGTTTCAAATAGCCTTGCTAGCCTAAACCCTGTATCGAGAGGGAATACTTCTCATGCATCCAAAATACTTAAGCCAACCACTATGCCATTTGTGTCCACCATACCTACCTACTACATGGTATTTCTCCACCATTCCAAAGTAAATTGCTTGAGTGCTACCTTTAAAATTTCTATCCTCTACCTTTACAATATATAGCTCATGGGACAAATAGCCTAAAAACTATTGTGGTATTGAATATGTACTTATGCACTTTATCTCTTATTAAGTTGCTTGTTGTGCGATAACCATGTTCCTGGGGACGCCATCAACTACTCTTTGTTGAATATCATGTGAGTTGCTATGCATGTCCGTCTTGTCTGAAGTAAGGGAGATTTACCACCTAATGGTTAGAGCATGCATATTGCTAGAGAAGAACATTGGGCCGCTAACTAAAACCATGAATCATGGTGGAAGTTTCAGTTTTGGACATATATCCTCAATCTCATATGAGAAAATTAATTGTTGCTACATGCTTATGCATAAAAGAGGAGTCCATTATCTGTTGTCTATGTTGTCCCGGTATGGATGTCTAAGTTGAGAATAATCAATAGCGAGAAATCCAATGCGAGCTTTCTCCTTAGACCTTTGTACAGGCGGCATAGAGATACCCCTTTGTGACACTTGGTTAAAAACATGTGCATTGCATCCCGGTAATCCAAGCTAATTAGGACAAGGTGCGGGCACTATTAGTATACTATGCATGAGGCTTGCAACTTTTAAGATATAATTTACATGACACATATGCTTTATTACTACCGTTGACAAAATTGTTTCTTGTTTTCAAAATAAAAGCTCTAGCACAAATATAGCAATCGATGCTTTCCTCTTTGAAGGATCATTCTTTTATTTTTATGTTGAGTAAGTTCACCTATTTCTCTCCACCTCAAGAAGCAAACACTTGTGTGAACTGTGCATTGATTCCTACATACTTGCATATTGCACTTGTTATATTACTCTATGTTGACAATATCCATGAGATATACATGTTACAAGTTGAAAGCAACCGCTGAAACTTAATCTTCCTTTGTGTTGCTTCAATGTCTTTACTTTGAATTATTGCTTTATGAGTTAACTCTTATGCAAGACTTATTGATGCTTGTCTTGAAGTACTATTCATGAAAAGTCTTTGCTATATGATTCAGTTGTTTACTCATGTCATTTACATTGTTTTGATCGCTGCATTCATTACATATGCTTACAATAGTATGATCAAGGTTATGATGGCATGTCACTCCAGAAATTATCTTTGTTTATCGTTTACCTGCTCGGGACGAGCAGAAACTAAGCTTGGGGATGCTGATACGTCTCCGACGTATCGATAATTTCTTATGTTCCATGCCACATTATTGATGATATCTACATGTTTTATGCATACTTTATGTCATATTTATGCATTTTCTGGAACTAACCTATTAACGAGATGCCGAAGAGCCAGTTGCTGTTTTCTGCTGTTTTTGGTTTAAGAAATCCTAGTAAGGAAATATTCTCGGAATTGGACGAAATCAACGCCCATGGGCCTATTTTCACATGAAGCTTCCAGAAGACCGAAGAGTCAACGAAGTGGGGCCACGAGGCGGCCAGAGGGTAGGGCGGCGCGGCCCAGCCCTTGGCCGCGCCGACCTGTCTCCTGGGCCCCTCGTGTGGCTCCCTGACCTGCCCTTCCGCCTACAAATAGCCTTCGTCGCGAAACCCCCAGTACCGAGAGCCACGATACAGAAAACCTTCCAGAGACGCCGCCGCCAATCCCATCTCGGGGGATTCAGGAGATCGCCTCCGGCACCCTGCCGGAGAGGGGATTCATCTCCCGGAGGACTCTACACCGCCATGGTCGCCTCCGGAGTGATGAGTGAGTAGTCTACCCCTGGACTATGGGTCCATAGCAGTAGCTAGATGGTTGTCTTCTCCTCATTGTGCTTAATTGTCGGGTCTTGTGAGCTGCCGAACATGATCAAGATCATCTATCTGTAATGTTATATGTTGTGTTTGTTGGGATCTGATGAATAGAGAATACCATGTTATGTTGATTATCAATTTATATCTATGTGTTGTTTATGATCTTGCATGCTCTCCGTTATTAGTAGAGGCTCTGGCCAAGTTGATGCTAGTAACTCCAAGAGGGAGTATTTATGCTCGATAGTGGGTTCATGTCTCCGTGAATCTGGGGGAGTGACAAGAACCCCTAAGGTTATGGATGTGCTGTTGCCACTAGGGATAAAACATTGATGCTATGTCCGAGGATGTAGTTATTGATTACATTACGCGCAATACTTAATGCAATTGTCTGTTGTTAGCAACTTAATACTGGAAGGGGTTCGGATGATAACCTGAAGGTGGACTTTTTAGGCATAGATGCATGCTGGATAGCGGTCTATGTACTTTGTCGTAATGCCCAATTAAATCTCACTATACTCATCATAATATGTATGTGCATGGTCATGCCCTCTCTATTTGTCAATTGCCCAACTGTAATTTGTTCACCCAACATGCTATTTATCTTATGGGAGAGACACCTCTAGTGAACTGTGGACCCCGGTCCAATTCTCTATACTGAAATACAATCTACTGCACTACTTGTTCTACTGTTCTCTGCAAACAATCATCATCCACACTATACATCTAATCCTTTGTTACAGCAAGCCGGTGAGATTGACAACCTCGCTGTTTCGTTGGGGCAAAGTACTTGGTTTGTGTTGTGCAGGTTCCACGTTGGCGCCGGAATCCCTGGTGTTGCGCCGCACTACATCTCGCCGCCATCAACCTTCAACGTGCTTCTTGGCTCCTACTGGTTCGATAAACCTTGGTTTCATACTGAGGGAAAACTTGCCGATGTATGCATCACACCTTCCTCTTGGGGTTCCCGACGGACGCGTGCTGTACGCGTATCATGCATTTGCACGGAAAGAGCGATGAGGCATCGGTGACAAGGGATTAACTAGTCAATGCCTACAAGTTGTAGACTAGGGTTTTGTCGGAAGTAGAGGGCAAGTAGATCTCGAGGGCTTCAGCCGGAAAAGTACTCGACTGCTTATGAAATCTAGGGTTGTGTTGACAATGAATCGATCCTCTCTTTGTCCCTCGACTCCCCCTTATATAGGAGGTGGAGTTGAGGGTTTCGTATTACACAAGTTTACAGATTCCGGGAGACTCTCTGAGTTCAACCCATAAAGTTACAAATCTCTACTTTCCTAATACAACTTTATCTTTCCTTAACAACTAACTGGGCTTTCGTGTAGGATAACGTTGCATAGAAAACAAAAATTTTCCTACCGCGAACACGCAATCCAAGCCAAGATGCAATCTAGAAGATGGGAGCAACGAGGGGATGATCAAGACTAACCCTTGAAGAGATTCCAAAGCCTATAAGAGTAGGCTCTTATTGCTGCGGTAGACGATCACTTGCCGCTTGCAAAAGCGCGTAGAAGATCTTGATCACGGTGCCACAATCGGGCAGCACCTCCGTACTCGGTCACACGTTCGGTGTTGATGAAGACGACGTCCTTCTCCCCGTTCCAGCGGGCAGCGGAAGTAGTAGCTCCTCCTTGAATCCGGCAGCACGACGGCGTGGTGGCGGTGGCGGTGGAGATCTCCGGCGGAGCTTCGCTAAGCATATGCGGGAGAAGTGGAGGAGGAGAAGAAGCTAGGGTTTGGGGAGAGAGGGGGGTTGGGCGCCGGCCCTCTAAGGGGTGCGGCCAAGGCTGAGCCAAAGAGTGGCTGCCCCCCTCCCTCTCCTCCTCATTATATAGGTGGAAGCCCCAAGAGTTCTAGTCCAAGTCTTTGAATAAGACCCCAACACTAAAACCTCCCATATGTGGGAAACCTACTCAAGGAGGGAGTCCTACCCAAGGTGGGACTCCCACCTTTCCTTGAGGTGGGTTGGCCGGCCACCCTAGGGGAGTCCACCTTGGACTCCTCCCCTTTAGGGTTGGCTGGCCATGCAAGGTGGAGTCCCTCCGGGACTCTACTTTCCATGGTGATTTCTTCCGGACTTTTCTAGAACCTTCTAGAACCTGCCATAAATGCACCGGATCATTTCCAAACTTGGAATATGACTTCCTATATATGAATCTTATTCTCCGGACCATTCCGGAACTCCTCGTGATGTCCGGGATCTCATCCGGGACTCCGAACAAATATTCGAACTCCATTCCATATTCAAGTTCTACCATTTCAACATCAAACCTTAAGTGTGTCACCCTACGGTTCGCGAACTATGCGGACATGGTTGAGTACTCACTCTGACCAATAACCAATAGCGGGATCTGGAGATCCATAATGGCTCCCACATATTCAACGATGACTTCAGTGATCGAATGAACCATTCACATACGATACCAATTCCCTTTGTCACGCGATATTTTACTTGTCCGAGGTTTGATCTTCGGTATCACTCTATACCTTGTTCAACCTCGTCTCCTGACAAGTACTCTTTACTCGTACCGTGGTATGTGGTCTCTTATGAACTTATTCATATGCTTGCAAGACATTAGACGACATTCCACCGAGAGGGCCCAGAGTATATCTATCCGTCATCGGGATGGACAAATCCCACTGTTGATCCATATGCCTCAACTCATACTTTCCGGATACTTAATCCCACCTTTATAACCACCCATTTACGCAGTGGCGTTTGGTGTAATCAAAGTACCTTTCCGGTATAAGTGATTTACATGATCTCATGGTCATAAGGACTAGGTAACTATGTATCGAAAGCTTATAGCAAATAACTTAATGACGAGATCTTATGCTACGCTTAATTGGGTGTGTCCATTACATCATTCATATAATGATATAACCTTGTTATTAATAACATCCAATGTTCATGATTATGAAACTAATCATCCATTAATCAACAAGCTAGTTTAAGAGGCATACTAGGGACTTCTTTGTTGTCTACATATCACACATGTACTAATGTTTCGGTTAATACAATTATAGCATGGTATGTAAACATTATCATAAACTCAAAGATATATTATAATAACCATTTTATTATTGCCTCTTGGGCATATCTCCAACAGTCTCCCACTTGCACTAGAGTCAATAATCTAGTTTACATTTGTAAAGATATAACACATTGGCCTTCCGGTGTTTTATCATGTTTTGCTCATGAGAGAGGTTTTAGTCAACGGACCTGACATGCTCAGAACCGTATGTATTTTGCAATTCATTTGCGTCTCAACGCATCACTCATTTCCAAATGAGTCGGCATTAAATATGTTTGGTCTTCTGGTGGAACCTTAATTCCGTGGTCTGAAATATGTCACTAATATTGTCATACACAATATAGCTTCAAAGTTCTGACACTATCGGAACTACACCAAGTTCTCAAAGAACTTCTTGACTTAACATCCTTTGTCATTGTCAAAACAATGACATACTCTGCCTTCTTTTGTAGAATCCGTCACAATATTTAGAACTCTTCTAAATCTAGCATAGACAACTTCTAGCTCATTGTGCTACCTTTTAAACAACACTTAGTCTAATTTGAGATTTGAAATTTTATTTTCATATGTGACAAAATTAGTATCGGTGCAACACCTTACAGCGATTTGTTTTGTCATTTCTCCATATAAAACTATATATATATACTTGGTTCTTCTTAAGTACTCAAGAATATTCTTACTGTTTTTCAGTGATCATCACATGAATCATGCTCATAACACTCTTAGAGCATAGGATATCTGATTGTGTACATATTATTCGTGATCTATAATCACTCATGTGTTTTTACTCATTGAGTGTCAGATACACTCAAGTCTTGTTAAAACTTCACATGACAAGAACATCTTCTTAATATTTCTATATTGAACTATTTCAATATCCATTCTATGTACTTTGACTTAAACTTATTTTGTGTTTCAATCTATCTTCATAGATCTTGACACTAAATTTGTTTCAGTCCATATCTTTTCATTGAAGTTAATTTCTCAATGAAACCTTTTTAATCAAGTATACAATTACATTATTTATAACCAACTATATGTCACCTACATAAAGTATTATAAATATGTCTTAGCGCTCCCACTTAATTTCTTGCAAATGCAAGCCTCTTCATCGTCTCTGATGAAATCAAAAACTCTTTGACTATTTCATCTGGTGAAGATTCAAACTCCGCGATACTCACTTCATCAAATTGAACTTTGTATACCTATCTAATATTCCACGGACCAGCAAAAATCTTGGTTGTATCTTGTATACACCTTTAATACATACTTCTGATAAGTAATGTATTTTGCCATCCTACTAGAATAATCCATATAGACTATAAGCATTTCTACGGAAGATCTAATCTTATCATAGTCAACTCTTTGAACTTTGTCGTAAACAATTTTTCGACAAGTCGAGCTTCTTCAAGGATATTTCATCCAAGTCTATAGATCCATTTACTTTCAAAAAGTATTCATCTATTATGGATTTCATGGCGCATGGCCATTTTAACGGAGTCAGGGCCCATCATAACTTCTTTGTTTGTAGTTGGTTTATCATTGTTCAAAATCAATCCTTTGTCCACAAATCATTTATTTGATCACAAAGTAAACCATACCTACAAGGTTCAATATGTACTTCGATCTCCATGACTAAAACACTTTGTAGTCATGGGAGCCATGATCGTTGTGGCCGCTTCCGAAACCAATTCCGATGCTGCGCTACTCTGATCATTATGCTCAGGTTCATAAACCTTATCAAATTATATTGTCCTCCCACTCAAATACTTCACTAGAAACAATTTCTCGGAAATAAGAAACATTGACAAACACTTTTGTCTTTGTCTCGTGGGAAGAATTCCCAATCAAATCTCTGGGATAACCAACAAAGACATTCATCTGATTTTGGTTGTAAACTTATTTACTTATGCTATGCATACCAAAATTTAAGAAAAGACTATCAGGTTTCTTACCTATGCCATAACTCGTATGGTGTCATTTCAACGGATCATGATGATGCTCTATTTAGTGTAAAAGCGGTAGTCACTAAAGCATAATCCACAAAAATATAATGGCGTCATAATATTTTTATCTCATCATTAATCCAACAAGGTTTGGATACATATCTTGAATACTATATCATCATTATGATACTCCAAGAAATGTGAGTTGTAGAACAATTTCATAACTCTCTTAGATGTTCGCTAAAACTCGTAATTCAAATATTTCCACCATGATCCAATCATAGATATTTGACTTTTCTATTACGATGATTTCCACTTCATGCTGAAATTTATTTGAATCCATTCAAATGTTTCAAACTTCTTCCTTATTGAATATATCCACATATATATACTCAATTCATTGTTGAAAGTTTTCATGAAGTAGAAGAATCTCCCGCACACAACTATGCCCAGTGAACCACATACATCATCATGTATTTTTCCACTAAGTTAGTTGCCCGTTCAACTTTTGGCCTATGAACGGCATTTTAATCATTCTCTTTAGAAAAGATTTGCAAGCGCCAAATGATTCAAAAATCAAATGACTCCAAAAATCCATTTGCATAGAGTTCCTTCATGCGTTCCTTTCTAACATGACCTAAATGGCGGTTCCACAAATAAGTGGAATTCAAATCATTTTCCTTATGGCATTTTTAGCATCAGTGTTATGTATGTGTGTTTCACCATTAAAATTTATAATAACTTATCCATCGTTCATGGAGTAATGTCATAATTTGAACAACTCATCGTTTTTATTTGACAAGAGCAAAATAACAATTATTAAGTTCTTTATTATAAATTCTAAGGGCTAGATAGAATGCCAACGATGAACATAATAACACTTTATTTTTTGTTCCAGACGTGCATTCCTATCATATTCCTTGTCAGTCACTTAGGCCATTGTATTCTTGTATTGCGTTGTTTTGTATGACACTTCATACCAACCAATATGGTACAAATACCCAAGAATTTCATTGTGTGACCAAACGAGGAATACATCCATAACATGTATATCATTGATATACACCTGAGCTAGACTTTCTAGTCTTTTCTTTTCTTTCTGCCAGAATATCTTTTGCAGTTTCTCTTTTAGCTTTCCTCATTATTCAGAAAAACACTTCAACATCAATAACTTCTAGGTTTGTTGGTCAAATACCAATAACCTTGAGGTTCTTACTTTGAAGTTGATCATCATATGACAAGTGTTCTAGATTTCACTTATTAGTAACTATGATGAACAATTTCACTCATAATTTTATCCATCAATTCATGACAACTTTTTGAGACCATGTCTGTACATGCTAGGCTCATAAAGTTTAACCTTAGTATTCGCATGTACAAATCTGGCTTGCACCCGTTGTATGCACACGTAGAATCTATCACACCCGATCATCACGTGATGCTTCGAAACGACGAGTCTTAGCAACGGTGCATACTAAGGATGATAACTTCATGGATATGCGAATATTATTAGTGCCCCAATAGTTGGAGGATTGTGACGCCTGGCGTCTTCAACCTTCATACATTCTCATAAAACTTATGAGTTTATGTAGTCTCACCAAATTTATATTCTATCATCTTGCAATAAGGTCTTAGATATCTCATACCTTGATTATTTCTGAAAACTAAATTTTTAGCTCCTTACTTTTCAAACAGATTTGAACTTCAAGTTTCACGGAGACAAGATAACTTTGGGTACTAATTGAAACCATAGCTCTTTGAATCAACAATGTGAGGTTTACTAAAAGTTTGCAATAGGACATAATCAATTCTTGATTCTTTAACAATACGGTACTAATCCGTAAAGTTTCTTATCAGATTTAACAGTATTTCTATCTCAATAACAAGACTAGCGCATAGTAGTAAACGGATGCCAATACTACAAAATTAATACAAAATACTACTCAGACTATGTTTATGATAATTAGTTCATGTTTTAATCTAATTACTAATGAACTCCCACTTAATACAACATCCCTCATAGTTGTTAAGTGGTACACTATCCAAATCCACTACACCAAAACTGATCATCACGTGAGATGATGTAGCTTCAATGGTGAACATCAACATGTTGATCATATCATCCATATGACTCGTGTTCAACCTTTCGGTTTCCGTCGTCCCGAGGCCATGTCTGTACATGCTAGGCTCGTCAAGCAAACCCAAGTATTCCGCGTGTGCAACATTGCTTACACCCGTTGTATGTGAACGTTGAGTCTATCACATCTGATCATCACGAGATGCTTCGAAACGACGAACTGTACAACGGTGCATACGAGGGGAGAACACTTTATTATCTTGATATTAATGTGAGGGATCATCTTATAATGCTACTGTCGCGATCTAAGCAAAATAAGATGCATAAAGGATTAACATCACATGCAATTCATATGTGATATGATATGGCCCTTTAGTCTTTGTGCCTTCGATCTTCATCTTCAAAGCACGGACATGATCTCCATCATCAACGGGCATGATCTCCATCATCGTCGGCGTAGCGTCAAGGTTCATGGCGCCGTCTTCATGGTTGTTCACCTCATGTAGCAACTATTACAACTACTTTGAAATACTACTCAACATGAAATTTAAAGACAACCATAAGGCTCCTGCCGGTTGCCACAATACAATAATGATCATCTCATACATATTCATCATCACATTATGGCCATATCACATCACCAAACCCTGCAAAAACAAGTTAGACGTCTCTAATTTGGTTTGCATATTTTACGTGGTTTAGGGTTTTCGAGAGAGATCTAATCTACCTACGAACATGAACCACAACGGTGATACTAGTGTTGTCAATAGAAGAGTAAATTGAATCTTCACTATAGTAGGAGAGACAGACACCCGCAAAGCCTCTTATGCAATACAAGTTGCATGTCGAACGAGGAACAAGTCTCATGAACGCGGTCATGTAAAGTTAGTCCGAGCCGCTTCATCCCACTATGCCACAAAGATGCAAAGTACTCAAACTAAAGACAACATAAGCATCAACGCCCACAAACCATTGTGTTCTACTCGTGCAACCATCTATGCATAGACACGGCTCTGATACCACTGTAGGATAACGTTGCATAGAAAACAAAAAATTTCCTACCGCGAACACGCAATCCAAGCCAAGATGCAATCTAGAAGATGGGAGCAACGAGGGGATGATCAAGACTAACCCTTGAAGAGATTCCAAAGCCTATAAGAGTAGGCTCTTATTGCTGCGGTAGATGATCACTTGCCGCTTGCAAAAGCGCGTAGAAGATCTTGATCACGGTGCCACAATCGGGCAGCACCTCCGTACTCGGTCACACGTTCGGTGTTGATGAAGACGACGTCCTTCTCCCCGTTCCAGCGGGCAGCGGAAGTAGTAGCTCCTCCTTGAATCCGGCAGCACGACGGCGTGGTGGCGGTGGCGGTGGAGATCTCCCGCGGAGCTTCGCTAAGCATCTGCGGGAGAAGTGGAGGAGGAGAAGAAGCTAGGGTTTGGGGAGAGAGGGGGTTGGGCGCCGGCCCTCTAAGGGGTGCGGCCAAGGCTGAGCCAAAGAGTGGCTGCCCCCCTCCCTCTCCTCCTCATTATATAGGTGGAAGCCCCAAGAGTTCTAGTCCAAGTCTTCGAATAAGACCCCAACACTAAAACCTCCCATATGTGGGAAACCTACTCAAGGAGGGAGTCCTACCCAAGGTGGGACTCCCACCTTTCCTTAAGGTGGGTTGGCCGGCCACCCTAGGGGAGTCCACCTTGGACTCCTCCCCTTTAGGGTTGGCTGGCCATGCAAGGTGGAGTCCCTCCGGGACTCTACTTTCCATGGTGATTTCTTCCGGACTTTTCTAGAACCTTCTAGAACCTGCCATAAATGCACCGGATCATTTCCAAACTTGGAATATGACTTCCTATATATGAATCTTATTCTCCGGACCATTCCGGAACTCCTCGTGATGTCCGGGATCTCATCCGGGACTCCGAACAAATATTCGAACTCCATTCCATATTCAAGTTCTACCATTTCAACATCAAACCTTAAGTGTGTCACCCTACGGTTCGCGAACTATGCGGACATGGTTGAGTACTCACTCTGACCAATAACCAATAGCGGGATCTGGAGATCCATAATGGCTCCCACATATTCAACGATGACTTCAGTGATCGAATGAACCATTCACATACGATACCAATTCCCTTTGTCACGCGATATTTTACTTGTCCGAGGTTTGATCTTCGGTATCACTCTATACCTTGTTCAACCTCGTCTCCTGACAAGTACTCTTTACTCGTACCGTGGTATGTGGTCTCTTATGAACTTATTCATATGCTTGCAAGACATTAGACGACATTCCACCGAGAGGGCCCAGAGTATATCTATCCGTCATCGGGATAGACAAATCCCACTGTTGATCCATATGCCTCAACTCATACTTTCCGGATACTTAATCCCACCTTTATAACCACCCATTTACGCAGTGGCGTTTGGTGTAATCAAAGTACCTTTCCGGTATAAGTGATTTACATGATCTCATGGTCATAAGGACTAGGTAACTATGTATCAAAAGCTTATAGCAAATAACTTAATGACGAGATCTTATGCTACGCTTAATTGGGTGTGTCCATTACATCATTCATATAATGATATAACCTTGTTATTAATAACATCCAATGTTCATGATTATGAAACTAATCATCCATTAATCAACAAGCTAGTTTAAAAGGCATACTAGGGACTTCTTTGTTGTCTACATATCACACATGTACTAATGTTTCGGTTAATACAATTATAGCATGGTATGTAAACATTATCATAAACTCAAAGATATATTATAATAACCATTTTATTATTGCCTCTTGGGCATATCTCCAACATTTCGAACTTCATATTCTTCGACCCGTGGGCCTTCAGTAAACCCCGGGTACCATCTTCGGCAGGCCCATTGGGGATGCCCATGTTAGTAGCCCCCGAGATTTCGCTTGAATCGAAGAATCAGGGAAAATCTCCAACTTTATAATTATCATCTAACTTCTTCGAGTTAACACATATCTTTAATAAAACAGTCATATATTGTACAGGGATAACGGTAATTGGGGCTAGTTCATCTGACGGATCAGGTACTAGTTAACTGCTCTAGTGGAAATCCGCAAAAACCTACTTCAAGATCACATCCCTGGACATGATCTCGGGATACTGGCGTAACTCGACACGTGCCGCTTAAGGTCTTACCATATGTCGAGTTCCAGTCATGTTTTATCGGGTACCTAACATGTCCGTTAGGATTTTTCTTCGTATCTGTTGATACGGAAAAAAGTAGCAAACCGCCGTCAGAGACGGTGCCACGCCGCTCAGGACGGATCCGGGGACTTACCTTCGCAAAGTTTTGCGGCATTCAGAGATTATTCGCGACTAAGGCGCTCTGAGAATATGTTATCGAGTGCCTTTTTCGGCTGATGGAATAACACATTTATTCTAGTCAATCGGATGACTTGTATATTTTTATATTGTCTTCCCGATGGGAGTATATGAAGAGTTATTTGTATAACTCGAAATATACTCATCATGTTGTTTCTAAATTCATCGGGCAGGTGAACAGCGTTCCCGATGGGAGTAGCCCCCGAGGCTACAGCCAAGTACTTGGACTTGGTTATAGGATCACCATTTTAACGCCCTTTGTCGCTATATTGTCATCTTTTTTCGAGTTCTCCTATCTTTCTCGGGTGCACGACTAGCGCTCCCGATGGGAGTATCCCCCTAGCATATGGACAAATACTTGTATTTGATCATAGGCTCCCGCCTTTTCTTTCTTGCCACACTCGAGATTTCCTTCATTCTAAAGTAGCCCCCGAGCATTTGATCAAAAACTTGTATTTGATCAAAATCTCGCGAAATTATCATCACTTCTTTTTTTATCATCAATCTTCATAACACCGTAGTCGAAATTTTCCTTTGGTAAAGTGACATCAATGCTGACGATAGCCACGAACTCTGTATCGAGAACACGCGATTTTTGTCCTGTCACTGAACTGTGGACCCAAAATCTGTGGCATGTTGACACGTTACGCAAGTGGGGGACTCACATCCTCCGCCTTTCTAGCACGTTTACCGTAGCGCCTGTCCAGTTCCTTCTCAGTGAAAATACGATTTTACCCCTTGAGCCACATGTAACTAATCGGGTTTATTACTGCCCCATCCAACGGTGCGTCGATTCGCAAGGTTTCTATAAAAGACCTTCTTCTTCCTCCATTCTCCCCTTCGTTGTGCCGCGCCTCTGCTCTTCCAAAAATCCCTTCTGCAACCACCAGAGCTCCAGCCCTCACGCATTGCCCTTCTACCTCCAACACCACTTGTTGATGCCACCACGCGCAAGAGTCACGAGGCACAGCACACCCGAATCGAAGATGGCTGCGCAAGATCTGGGAACCTCGGAGTAGGAAAGATCCAAGATTTCCAACCAAGACATCAATCTAATGAAGAAGCTTGGGCTGACGAAGAAGAAAGATGCTTTGCGCTTTCCCAGCGAGGAGAGCTACCCGACGCCTCCTATGGAATATCGGGTTAGCTTTGTTGACCATCTTATCCGCGGCCTTTCTGCTCCCATCCACAATTTTCTCCGTGGTCTGCTTTTTGTGTACGGGTTGCAGCTTCATCAGCTGACTCCCAACTCCATCCTCCACGTTTCTATTTTCATCACTCTTTGCGAGCGCTTCCTCGGAGTCTACCCTAATTGGGCTCTGTGGAAGCGCATCTTCTGCCTCCGCCGCAATGGCTCCCACAACATCGCCTACAACATAGGCGGTGTTGTTATTTGTGTTCGCCCTGATGTCGAGTATTTTGATGTCAAATTTCCCGACTCCATCCAAGGGTGGCGCAAAAAATGGTTGTACGTCCACGAGGAATGTCCCGACTCGTTGGAGTATAACATCGCCCCCTTCAACGGGGGTGCCTAAATTCTTCGCCGCCGATCCTGGGATGCAGAGGCCACCGAAGAAGAAAAAACGGCGACAGAGGCACTGATGACCCGTATCCACGAACTCCAAAATACCCGTGCAAGGAACTGTCGGGTATCCAAATTACAGCGTATTTCCTTAGGATTAGGGTGCAGCCTCTGCAGGCTCGCAAGAACCCTCTCTGGATGTATGCTGGCGAAGAAGATGTCGACCGGCTCTCCAAAGATCTTGCAGTAAAGGACTTGGAAAAACTTGTCCGAAGAATCTCATCGCTTAGCAAGAAAGATGCCGTTCCATCCTCATGTCGCGTGGAGCCGTATAGCGGCGCTAACGCCCTCCCCAAGATAAATTATCATTGTCCTTACTGCTATTTTGTCGACTGCTATTTTTAATATTTGTCGACTGCTTTTTTGCTGACTTCACTGGTGTAACTTATTGTCGATATATGTTGTCTTCTTGTAGAAACATCAAGTTTTATCTTCTCTTCCCCCTCTTCCTGAAGGCGGGGAAGTCGAAGAACGAACCGTCGTCGCCGACGAGAACCAGGGCACTTCTCGCCCTGAGAGCGAAGTTGCTGGTTCTCACAAATCCGCGGCTTCCTCTAAAAGAGAAGTTGATTCCGAGGCCACCGAGTCTACGCATTCCCTCCCCTCTGCTGCTTCTCCAATGAACAAGCAGAAAAGAGATGAAGTTGCAGACTCCGGTACCTCCAAAGCTGATAAATCCCCTCTCGAGGAAACTCCACCCGAAGAGGAGGAAAAACCCTTCAACCCTTACGATGATGCCCTCGTCAGCTCGTAAGTTTCTGTCACATTTTTCTTTTGCACCCGATTTTTTGCCTGTGTTGTTTCTTATACTTTTGCTTGGTGTATAGTGGAGACGAGGAGGAAAATCCTCCTGTTGACTTGACTGCTCGAACGAGCACGTCTCGTACTTTAGTTATTTCTGAGGCTCGTCTCGACGCGGACGAAACCTCGCCTCCTCAACAAGATATAGGACATCCCAGTCCTGTCGTGAGCCCCCGTGCTCCGTCGCTGAAAAGAGCAAGGACTGATCTGTGCAAAGAGTTGAGTCTCTTTCCCGATAGCTCGGCGACTCCTCCTATGGACGATGTAAGTGTCTATCTCGTTCCCTTTTTGTTGTCGAACGTTTTCAACTCTTTTTATTGTCAAATGTTTTCAACTCTTTTTGTTGTTGAATGTTTTCAGCCCTTTCTCATTCCGTGTTACTTTTCAGCCTTTGATGAAGGAATTCATTCATCTTGGTACCCAATTTATCGGGTACCGTGACCATGCTAACAAGCTGAAAGGTATTCTTTTCTTGCTTCTTTTCATCGAGTCGATTCTCCACTTCTATTTTGTCATAACATTTAACATTTATCACCCTTTATTTTGCTAGAGGCCCTTTCTGAGGCCAATAAGCGCGCTGATGACCTTGCCCTCAAGCTGGAGCAAAGTGAAAAAGCTCGCGAGAAGGCTGAATTAGACACTGCCGCTGTCGAGGGTCTTCGAAAGAGGCTCCATGACGCGGAAAATGCCCTGAGCGAGAACACAACTCGACAATCTGCTCGCGAGGAAGACATCATCGCCCGCTTGGAGTCGCAAAATCGGCGCCTCGTTAGTAAGTGTCCTAACCACTTTAATTCGTTGTTGACATTTTGCTCTTCCATGCACCTCTTGACAACTCAAAGATTTTGTTTCAGCAGGGAAGATGTACCAAGATTTTGAACTTGAAACGCCTGAGGATGATCGCCTTCTGGACGCTCTTTCTCTCCTTGAAATTCATGGAAACGAAGTTCGCCAGAGCATCGCTGATGCTAGGTCGGGGTTTTCGCGGCTTTTTCCCTACTTCTTCGCGAAGAAAGAGGAGCCCGATACTTTTGCTGCCCTAACCAAATACTTCATTCCCAAAGAAGATCTTGGGCCGGGCCTCTGACAAGAGGGCTTGAAGATTGGTGTTGAAGGCACCATCGCTTTGGTTGCCGAAAGCTAACAAAGCGTCGACTGGGCGAAGGTTGGTGATGCGACGAAGATGGAGACGAAAAGGTGGAAATCCTTGATTAAGGCTGCCAAGCCTAACTCGAAGAAGATCCTCTCCTTCCTCGGATGCAAACCAACTCCTTCCCCTAGTTCGTCGAAGCCGGAGGTCAAGTAGACCGTCTTGTCTCTGATTTTCCTTTTGTTTTTCCTCTTTTGTTGTTGTCGCCGTAGTAGCTTTTGCGACAGCTTACCACTGGTTCACTAGGGACCCTCTTTTGTAATGCTCATGTAAGTATCCAAATGAATCAATACAATGCTATTTTTGCCGAGTTATTGATGTCGAAATATTTCTCTCCAGTTGGTTTTTGACAACTATACCGCGGTGCCTCGTTCTTTGGATGTGTTACCAGCCGCGTCCTACTCGAGAAAAACCTCCGTTGATGAGTTTATTGGAGGTTCTTCAAGCGCTGCTCAGAATGAGGATTTGAACGAACCTCGACAACAACTTCAGTCGATGAAGAAACAGGCTCTCGTGATAATGGAACAGTCCCGAAAATATTCTGAAAGGGAAAAACTTGCTCTTCAATAAACTCAGGAAGCCCTAGCGTTGAAGGAAACCGCGGTTACTGAGGCTGTCGAGGCTGCTTCGCGGGAAGATTATATGCTTCGACTGATGAACGACTCCAGCTTGGATATGGCGGGTACACTTCCTGAATTTGACCATTTTTGACTTTACTCTTCTTGTTTTCTATTTTTCGCTGATGCTTCCGCTGGATAGGTTCTTTTTTGGATACTGCTGCCGAAGATCAGCGTGTTGAAGCTCGGTCCAATGTGCTTCTCAAGCTTGCACTGGAGCATGGTTCTAACTTTTGGGCTACGCCTGAACGTACCCGACAAATCGTCAGATTTCATGATCGCGCGGGTCAAGTCCGCGATTTTCTTGACTTCTGCACAAGGACATTAGCTTTAGTTTATAACACCATGTTTCCACGCAATCCTCTGCCAGAAACTCTTCCTGCTCCGATGGACAAATTCCGGGATGCCCCTCGAATCCACGAATTTGTGTGGGCCCAACTATCTGCTGGAGCAAGATTTGTCATGATTATGTTGCAGGTCTGCTACCCGAAGTTAGATATGACCCAAATTGTCGCCAAGTGTCAGGCCAAACTGACTAAGAGGAGGAGGAACATCGATAAGATCAACGATGTTGTGACCCCTGTAGCTGAAGAGATGATGGATGAATTACTTCAGCTAGATGCTGAATTCTTCGTAAGAGGTAGCTATGCTGAACATAGAACTGGGGCTGCAAACAATGAGAGGGTAAACATAGATGACATAATAGGTGATAACTGAAAATTTCTTTTTCCTTGTCGAATTTTCCGTGATTGTGAGGTTATGTATATTGTAAACACAATCTGTATTGTAAAACAGTTGATACGTTTTTTCTTTTAAACAAGCCCCCGAGCCTTTTGTTGGCCGATGTTTATATCTTTGTTGGTCTGTAAACTATTTTGTGCCAGGGCGAGTAACTATTTTGCGGAGGTTTATATATATTGTTATCACGGGTTACGAGCCCCCGAGCATGTCGATTGAAAAAGATGTATATCACCAATATCTTTACTATATTGTAGCACCGCGAACCCGCCTCATTAAAAACCTTTCAGCCCCACTCGGTGCCCTGAAAGGAAAAGGGTGCGTCTGAAAATTCGCGGGCGTTTCAGTATATTGTATGTTTACAAAGATGGCTATATTTCGACTTCAGGCATAAAATCGCCTAAGTTGCACCACGTTCCATGGATTTGGCTCGGCAACTCCTGTCTTCTTGTCCTTTATTCTGTATGCTCCTCCTTCAATTACTTCTATGACGATGTATGGGCCAATCCATGGCGACTCAAGTTTCTCATGGCTATTTTGCGTAAGCCGGAGAACTAAGTCGCCTACCTGGAAGGATCTTGGTCTTAAACGTCGACTGTGGTAGTTTTTCAGATTTTGCTGGTACTTAGTGACTCATGACAGTACTTCGTCTCGAGCTTCGTCAAGTGCATCGACATCGTCCTCCAATGCCTTTCTTGAAGTTTCTTCGTCATATTCCGCCACTCTCGGGGAATTGTGTTCTATTTCTATCGGCAATACTGCCTCAGCTCCGTGGACCAGAAAAAACGGAGTTTCCTGTGTCGCTGTATTTGGTGTTGTTCGAATACTCCATAACACACTAGGCAACTCCTCCGGCCATGTGTGTCGAGCTTTTTCCAATGGTGTTAGCAGACGTTTCTTGATGCCGTTGCAGATGATGCCATTTGCTTTCTCGACTTGACCATTGGTCTGCGGGTGCGCAACTGATGCAAATTGTAATTTGATGCCTACTTCTGCGCAATAAGCTTTGAATTCCTTGGATGTGAAATTGTTGCGGTTGTCTATGACGATGCTATGAGGTACTCAAAACCGAAAAACGATGCTCTTAACAAACTTGATTGCGGACGCTGCATCCGGTGAATTTATCGGCTTTGCTTCTATCCACTTTGTGAACTTGTCAACAGCTACGAGCATATACTCGTATCCTCCTGGCCAAGCCTTGTGCAATTTTCCCACCATATCAAGACCCCGCTGAGCAAAGGGCCATGACAACGGTATTAGCGTCAACTTTGCTGCCGGAGAATGAGGTTTGGCGGCGAATCTTTGGCAGGCGTCATAAGTACGTACTATGTCTTTCGCATCCTCGATTGTTGTTAGCCAATACAATCCTGCTCTGAAAACCTTAGCTGCGATAGCTCGGCTACTTGCGTGATGTCCGCATACCCCTTCGTGTACATCCTTTAGAATTAGCCTTCCTTCCTCGGGTGTGACGCACCTTTGTAGCACTCCCGAAATACTTCGTTTGTATAACTCTCCTTTGACCACAGTAAAGGCTCTAGAACGCCTGATAACTCGCCTTGCTTGAACTGGATCGCCGGGTAGTTATTTCCTCAAGATGTATGCTATGTACGCCTGCATCCAAGGAATCTGTACCATCATTATCACATGCGGTTCCTCCTCACCTTCCGATGGTGCTGCTGGAGCCCCCGATGCTTTCTCATCCTTCTCCTTCTTCTGCTGCTTCTTCGCCTTGGTTGACCTTTCAGCTATTTCTTCCCAAAACACGCCAGGTGGTATTGCGAGACATTGCGACCCGATGTTTGCGAGAATATCGGCTTCATCATTGCTGAGCCTGCTAATATGATTAACTTCACATCCGTCGAACAGCTTCTCAAGCTCATTATATACTTCCTTGTATGCCATCATGCTGTCATTGACTGCGTCGCATTGATTCATCACCTGTTGAGCCACCAGCTGTGAGTCGCCAAAGATTTTTAATCGAGTTGCACCACAATCTTTCGCCATCTTCATCCCGTGTATAAGTGCTTCATATTCTGCTTCGTTGTTAGATGCGTTTGGAAACGTCATCCGTAGTACGTATTTCAGTTTGTCGCCTTGAGGTGATACCAGTATCACGCCTGCTCCAGCCCCTTCTAGTCTCTTGGATCCGTCGAAGTTCATGGTCCAAGTTCTCGATAAATCTGGAGGTCTCGTGTTTTGCAGCTCCATCCACTCTGCGATGAAGTTTGGTAGGATCTGTGACTTTATTGCTTTTCTTTTTTCGTATGTGATGTCCCGAGGGGAAAGCTCTATTCCCCAAAGGGAGACACGCCCAGTGGCTTCTGGATTGTTTAATATGTTGGATAAAGGCACCTCGTTGACCACTATTATCGGATGCGCCAAAAATAGTGCCGCAGTTTTCTTGCGGTTGTAAACACTCCATATGCTAGCTTCTGGTACTGCGGGTACCGCTGTTTGATGGTGATAAAACTTCACTGACGAAGTATACTGGCCGCTGTACTCCATGTAGTTTTCCTTCTTCTTCTCTTTCAACCACAAGGACTGTGCTGACCACCTGAGGCGTGGGTGCGATGTATAACAGGAGATGCTCCTTCTCCTTAGGCGCCACCAAGATTAGTGGTGTTGAGATTGTGCGCTTAAGATCTTCGAAAGCTCTATCTACTTCTTCGTTCCACTGGAACTTCTCTCCTTGTTTGATCAAAGCATAAAATGGCAACGCCTTTTCTCCTAGCCTGGCGATGAATCTGCTCAAAGCTGCGATTCGCCCAGTCAGCTGTTGTATTTCCTTCAACTTTGTTGGCTTCCTCATTGTTACAATGGCTTGGATTTTCTCTGGATTGGCCTCGATTCCTCTTGCTGAAACTAGGAACCCGAGAAGTTCTGCCGCAGGAACGCCAAAGGAGCACTTTGTCGGGTTCAACTTGAGGTAGAACTTATCAAGGTTGTCGAAAGTTTCCTTCAGATCCTCGATCAAAGTCGACCCCTTCTTTGTTGTTATGATGACATCATCGATATACACTTGGACGTTTTTGCCAATCTGTGTTGCAAGACACTTCTGCATCATCCGCTGGTATGTTGCTCCCGCGTTTTTCAATCCAAAAGGCATTGTTCTATAGCAGAACACGCCATAAGGTGTTATAAAAGCTATTTTGACCTCGTCATCTTCTTTTAGTCTGATCTGGTTATAACCAGAATATTCATCCAGGAAGGAAAGACGTTCACATCCTGCCGTGGATTCGATAATTTGATCGATCCTCGGGAGGGGAAAGTGATCCTTTGGACAATGTTTATTGAGACACGTGAAGTCGACGCACATGCGAAGGACCTTCGTGTTTTTCTTCGGGACCAGCACTGGGTTAGCTACCCACGTGGCCTCTGTATGTAACTCTTTGATAAAGCCAGCCTCTCTGAGTCGATTGATTTCTGACAGCATAGCTTTGCAGTTTGGTTCCGAAAAACGCCGCAAAGGTTGTTTAATTGGCCTCGCCATTGGATCCAAGTTGAGGTGGTGCTCGGCAAGTTCCCTGGGTACTCCTGGCATGTCAGCTGGACACCATGCGAAGATTTCCCAGCGCTCACGGAGGAACTCGACGAGCGCGCTTTCCTATGCGAGGTCCATGTTTGCTGCAATGGACGTCGTTTTCTTGGGATCTGTCGGGTGAATCTGTACCTCCTTAGAATCCTTGGTAGTGTCAAAGGTTGGTTCCCTGAGTGGCCTCCCTACATCTGGCAACACATCATAGTCAATTGTTAGATTTGACGCCATATACTCTGCTTGCATCCCGAAAGTTTCTGGCAGTCGATGAAAATCCTTGCCGCATTTATCAGCTAACGTGAAACTGCCTTTGACTGTAATCGGTCCCTTGGGTCCAGGTAGCCTCCACAACAAGTATGTGTAGCGTGGTACCGCTATAAACCTGGCATAAGCTGGTCGTCCCAACAAAGCGTTATACTGCGACGGGAAATTCACAACTTCGAACTTCAGCCTTTCTATCCTGTAATTCTATCGGGTTCCAAACTGAACATCTAGATTGATCTTCCCAAGCGGATAACTCGGCTTGTCTGGTGTGGTACCATGGAAACGTGTGTCAGTTGGTTTTAGATTCGCCAGGGATATGTTCATTTTCCTCAATGTATCTGCATACATAAGGTTTAAACTGCTGCCTCCATCTATGAATACTCGTGAAACATCGAACCCTGCGATCACCGCTGGTAAAATCAGTGATGATTGCCCTGGCCGAGGAACTTGCTGCGGGTGGTCTGCTATAGTGAAGCCAATGTCTTGTCCCGACCAATTCAGGTAATCAATTGTTGGTGGAGGCATCTTCTCTGCCATGAACACTTGTCGCGAAATTACTTCCTGAGCACTGTTAGATGGCCTGGCTTTCTGAATCATCGAGACCGCGCCATTGGTGTCGATATAAGGAGGTGGGTTTCGAGCTGTCGCTATTTGTAATTGATGTCGATTTGCATCCGCAATTGCGGGAGGGGGTGGAAGGTGGATCTCACTCCTTGGCCCTTGAGGGTTTCGCTGTATTGCCTGCGTGTTAGCGTGCCCTGCATATCTGTTCAACGCCTGGAAAGTTCGACAATCCTTCTATAGATGTCCCGACTGCCTCTTCCCATTATTGTCGAGATAAAAATGCATTTGACATGTTCCGTTCATCATATCCTCGTGAAATATATATGGTCTCTGGAACCTTGGTCCATTATTTTGCCTACTGATACGGGAGTCGTCTTTATTATCGCCTCGCTGCTTGCCACTCCTTTGATAATCATCTCGATTGTTTCCTCCATTGTTTCCTCGAAATCCAGCCGATATTTGGCCAGGAGCATCATAATTCGAGAACCGTCGAGGAAATCATCGCCTATTTTGAAAGTTTCGACTGCGGTCCTCCTCAGGCGACTTATGCCGCTTGTTGTGAACAACATCTTCTCCATCTGCCCACTGATTCGCTATTTCCATTAATGCTGATATTGTTTTTGGGTTGGTTCTTCCCAAATCCTCGACAAAATCTCTCCTTCGAATTCCAGCCACAAACGCATCTATTGCTCTCTCGTCAGATATGTTCTCTGCCGAGTTTTTGATAATATTCCACCTCTGGATGTACTTTCCCATTGATTCGTCGTACTTATGCCTGCAAGCCCTCAACTCCTCTAATGATGCGGGTTTTTTGCACGTGGATCGGAAATTCTTCACGAATATATCCTCGAAACTGTCCCAACTGTCGATGGACCCCGGAGGCAGCTTTTTTATCCATGATCATGCGGCTCCACTCAGGTGAACTTGGATGCTCTGCATGGATGTTGCTCTGGTTCCACCTATTAGTTTTACCGTCTCGAGATAATCAACTAGCCAGTCCTCAGGATCTTGCAAGCCATCGATTTTTTTGAAATTATCAGGTAGTTTAAACCTTGAAGGAACTCGAGTTTTTCGGACTCGTCTTGTAAAGCATGGTAGCCCACACATATCGGAATGCCGACGTTCCCTTCTGTCCTGTCGCGCTCTGTCCACCCTCGCTTGAGTTGCTGTGTCTCTTGCCCCACTCGTTCTCACGGGATCTTGCACTGCTGCAGTAGGTCGTGGACTATTTTGCCCTGCAGATCCTTCGGGAGGCGAATTTACGAAAGTTGTTCCCATGGCCCCAACACCTGCCTTGGCCATGTTATACAACGCCTCTCTTGGATCTCCGGGAGGTGGCCTGGATGCGAGGATGAAAGCTTGCGTCGCCATGTATCGAGCTTCTGGTGTTTTGGGAATAATATTCCCCCTCGTGTCGATTGATATAAAGGACATGTCGAAGTTTTGAACTAGATTCTTCATGTCAGCCTCAGGTATATTTTGCAGCCGAGATCTTGCTCTATTTCGAGCTGCTCTGTGACTATCTCCCGAAGTACCTTATTGTCGGCTCAACTCCGTCCTTCGCCTGCTTGACGCGGAAGCCGCGGCTTGTCTCCTATCCAGCTCAATTTTCTGTTTTTCGAGCTCCCTCCTGGTACGTGCAAGTCTATATTGGTATGCTTGTAACTCTTCAGGTGTCGCCATTACGGTCAATGGCTCTGTGCCATCAATAGCTCTTGCAACTCTATCCCACATTGCCTGCGGAAATTGCACCATCTCTCGTGTTCCAGGTCCGATATATTTGGTTCCCAAACCTCGCGTAAGATCTGCGGGATCGACGTATGGATTTCCCGCGTTATCGAAGTTCTCTGATGTCTCATCCTGTGGGCGACTTGTATCTCCAATTGCATAGATTTGATGGTATTTTGAATTTTGAACTTTGTTGGGATTGGTGACACCATCATATAAATCGGTGAAGACCTCTCCAACAATAATGGATCTGTCAATGAAGTTTAAGCCGTCGGTGATGTTCGAGTCGCTGCTTATATCGGAGTCCCCAGACGACTCGAAGGACATGTCGCCGAAGATCTTGGCGAGATTTTCACTTGCCGTAGTGTTGATGAAGCGTGGCGGCGAAATCTCCTCGTCGCCTGTCTCGATCGATGACGTTGAGTCCGAAAAATCGAAATCGACCACCGACAGTCCCGACGAAGTCGGAAACTCGAGACGATACGATCCTTGTTTCTCGACGCGGAAGTGGAACTTTCCGAACATCATCTCCATAGGCTCCTCCAGATACGCATATGCATCCAAACGGGAGGGCGGGTGAGGAACAAAATCGACTAGATCAATTTCGATCCGTTTACCTCTATCCATCGCGTTGCTTGCTACCGAAGAAGTCGACGATCTTGAACGTGCCGTCGAGATCAGCTCCTTGTCGCCTCTAATTCCCACAGACGGCGCAAATTGACAAGGGATTAACTAGTCAATGCCTACAAGTTGTAGACTAGGGTTTTGTTGGAAGTAGAGGGCAATTAGATCTCGAGGGTTTCAGCCGGAAAAGTACTCGACTGCTTATGAAAACTAGGGTTGTGTTGACAATGAATCGATCCTCTCTTTGTCCCTCGACTCCCCCTTATATAGGAGGTGGAGTCGAGGGTTTCGTATTACACAAGTTTACAGATTCCGGGAGACTCTCTGAGTTCAACCCATAAAGTTACAAATCTCTACTTTCCTAATACAACTTTATCTTTCCTTAACAACTAACTGGGCTTTTGAACTTCATATTCTTCGACCCGTGGGCCTTCGGTAAACCCCGGGTACCATCTTCGGCAGGCCCATTGGGGATGCCCATGTTAGTAGCCCCCGAGATTTCGCTTGAATCGAAGAATCAGGGAAAATCTCCAACTTTATAATTATCATCTAACTTCTTCGAGTTAACACATATCTTTAATAAAACAGTCATATATTGTACAGGGATAACGGTAATTGGGGCTAGTTCATCTGACGGGTCAGGTACTAGTTAACTGCTCTAGTGGCAATCTGCAAAAACCTACTTCAAGATCACGTCCCTGGACATGATCTCGGGATACTGGCGTAACTCGACACGTGCCGCTTAAGGTCTTACCATATGTCGAGTTCCAGTCATGTTTTATCGGGTACCTAACGCGTCCGTTAGGATTTTTCTTCGTATCTGTTGATACGGAAAAAAGTAGCAAACCACCGTCAGAGACGGTGCCACGCCGCTCAGGACGGATCCGGGGACTTACCTTCGCAAAGTTTTGCGGCATTCAGAGATTATTCGCGACTAAGGCGCTCTGAGAATATGTTGTCGAGTGCCTTTTTCGGCTGATGGAATAACACATTTATTCTAGTCAATCGGATGACTTGTATATTTTTATATTGTCTTCCCGATGGGAGTATATGAAGAGTTATTTGTATAACTCGAAATATACTCATCATGTTGTTTCTAAATTCATCGGGCAGGTGAACAGTGTTCCCGATGGGAGTAGCCCCCGAGGCTACAGCCAAGTATTTGGACTTGGTTGTAGGCTCACCATTTTAACGCCCTTTGTCGCTATATTGTCATCTTTTTTCGAGTTCTCCTATGTTTCTCGGGTGCACGACCAGCGCTCCCGATGGGAGTAGCCCCCGAGCATATGGACAAATGCTTGTATTTGATCATAGGATCCCGCCTTTTCTTTCTTGCCACACTCGAGATTTCCTTCATTCTAAAGTATCCCCCGAGCATTTGATCAAAAACTTGTATTTGATCAAAAGCTCGCGAAATTATCATCACTTCTTTTTTTATCATCAATCGTCATAACACCGTAGTCGAAATTTTCCTTTGGTAAAGTGACATCAATGCTGACGATAGCCACGAACTCTGTATCGAGAACACGCGAATTCTGTCCTGTCACTGAATTGTGGACCCAAAATCTGTGGCATGTTGACACGTTACGCAAGTGGGGGACACACATCCTCCGCCTTTCTAGCACGTTTACTGTAGCGCCTGTCCAGTTCCTTCTCAGTGAAAATATGATTTTACCCCTTGAGAACGCATTAAGAATTGCCTATTTTCAAAGCTATTGGACTCAAGTAGCGGTGGTGAACCATGAGACAAAATATGAGGCATTGGTATTGGAACATTTATGGTGTAATCACTTGGTGGTGCACCGCATGATTACCCCTTAAATGTTCCGCTACCAGTGGTTCCTCCTTCCCTTTTGATGAAGTGCCGACATCCCCAAGCTCCTCCTATTGAGGGACTTTTGTTTATTGAGCAACAAAGCCAACAAGCGGAATTGGATTAACCTGTGGTGGGGGAACCTCGGCACTTGTCTTAGGATCTATGGCGGGGTTGGGTTTTGGAGCAACCAACTCCATCATCATAGCCTTCATTTGGCTTTCGATGGATAACTCCAATTTCTTGAGGTCATCCAACGTATCCGTTGTGCTATCTATGTTTGATGGTGGAGGTGGTTGCCCACCGGGAAGGGATCCATTCCCAAGCACCACTTGTTTGACCATTTCTTAGGCGTTAAAGCCCGAGCAAGAAAACCTTGCTATGATAACAATTGAATGGATCGTTAGCGAACAAGAGGGGGGTGAATGGTCGCTACACAAGTTTTATAGATTTTCAATTTTTAGGCGCGATGCGGAAGTAAAGGTGGTAACTTTGATGATAGGGGTGTTCCTAGTATGATCCTAGCGATGCAACGAGTAAAGAAACCGAACAAGATATATAGTAAGAGAGAGGGAGCGGGACAACCGGGGTAGCGAAGACGAGGCGAGGTTTGTTTCCCGCAGTTCCTCCCACAAAAGGGAGTACGTCTGCATTGAGGAGGTGCGAACCACGAAGGCTCGACGGCCACAAAGGCCTCACCTTGTTCCTCGAGAAAGCCCCACGAAGGAGCTTCCCCTTCTCCACTAAGTAGCCGGTCGAGGTGGCGGTTCCTTCACAAGGTTGGGGCGAGCTCCACAAACACCGGAGGCTCCCAAGAACCTATGGGGCTAGCACAACTCCAAGATAGCCTCCATAGGAGCACTTCTTCCAAGATCCCACCATAGGAACCCTAACTCCAAGATCCACTAAGGACTAGATGATATTGGTGAAATCTCTCTTGGTAGAACTATAGATCGGAGTCTCCTCCACCACTCCTCAAAGTTTGGGCAAGATTGGTTGGGTAGGGAGGGAGATCCTCAAGATTTTGAGCTGAGCAACAATGGAGGAGAGAGAGAAGAGTTCGAACGAGCTGGGGAAGAAGGGGCCCTTTTATAGGTCCCTCCAAATCCAACTGTTATGTGATGTTCCCGCATGATCGGTACTACCGCTTGTGGAAGCGGTAGTACCGCTCTGGATTCGAAATTCGCTTACAGATCTGCCACGTGGGCTCGAAGCGATACTTCCGCTGCCAGTACCGCTGAGGTACCGACATGGCCTCTGCGAGCCCCGGACTCCCTCCCGTTACCAGAGCGGTACCAGGGCTATAGTTTTGTATTTCGTGTTTACGGTGCCAAAGCGGTACCTTGACGGAACTACCGCTTGGGAGCGGTACTTCCGGTCGAGGTACCGTCGAGGTACCGTAACACGTACTGTGAGCGTTTCTCATTGCAAAGTCTAGAGCGGTACCACTGACCGGTACCAATAGGGTAGCGGTACTACCGCTCTTGGTACCGGTAGTACCGGTCAGGCAGAAACTGCATTTTCCTCTTTCCCTCTCCAACCACGTCACCTCGCGACACACACACAAAACCAGAAAACCTATAAGCTACGCTTGAGTCTTCCGAACCTGATTCATTCAGCGAGGGCACCGTGCACTTGCAAAATCTATCAAAAACAAACTATGCACACGGTGAAATTCATTCTAGTGTTGTTATCAAACACACAAAACACGAGGTATAGATTTTGCTCTTTCACATGACCCCTCCTTCTACTCCTCTATATATAGGTGGAAAACCTAGGGTTCCCCCAAAACCACTTTGGAGTCCAACTCCCAACCTTACCAAAATTGGAAACCTAGATGGAAAGGGATTTCTCCCTTTCCTTCTTGTTTGGCCGGCCAACTAAGTGGAGTCCACCATGGACTCCACCTTCCCACTTGGTGGGTTGGCTAGAGCTGGTGGAGTCTGATACGTCTCCGACGTATCGATAATTTCTTATGTTCCATGCCACATTATTGATGTTATCTACATGTTTTATGCACACTTTATGTCATATTCGTGCATTTTCTGGAACTAACCTATTAACAAGATGCCGAAGTGCCGATTCTTTGTTTCTGCTGTTTTTGGTTTCAGAAATCCTAGTAAGGAAATATTCTCGGAATTGGACGAAATCAACGCCCAGGGGCCTATTTTTCCACGAAGCTTCCAGAAGTCCGAAGACGAAACGAAGTGGGGCCACAGGGTGCCCAAACCCTAGGGCGGCGCGGCCCCCCTGGCCGCGCCGGCCTATGGTGTGGGGCCCCTGTGCCCCCTCCTGACTTGCCCTTCCGCCTACTTAAAGCCTCCATGACGAAACCCCCAGTACCGAGAGCCACGATACGGAAAACCTTCCAGAGACGCCGCCAACGCCGATCCCATCTCGGGGGATCCATGAGATCGCCTCCGGCACCCTGCCGGAGAGGGGAATCATCTCCCGGAGGACTCTACGCCGCCATGGTCGCCTCCGGTGTGATGTGTGAGTAGTCTACCCCTGGACTATGGGTCCATAGCAGTAGCTAGATGGTTGTCTTCTCCCCATTGTGCTATCATTGTCGGATCTTGTGAGCTGCCTAACATGATCAAGATCATCTATCTGTAATTCTATATGTTGCGTTTGTTGGGATCCGATGAATAGAGAATACTTGTTATGTTGATTATCAAAGTTATATCTACGTGTTGTTTATGATCTTGCATGCTTTCCGTTACTAGTAGATGCTCTGGCCAAGTAGATGCTTGTAACTCCAAGAGGGAGTACTTATGCTCGATAGTGGGTTCATGCTCGCATTGACACAGGGGACAAGGATGTGAGAAAGTTCTAAGGTTGTGTTGTCTGTTGCCACTAGGGATAAAACATTGATGCTATGTCTAAGGATGTAGTTGTTGATTACATTACGCACCATACTTAATGCAATTGTCTGTTGCTTTGCAACTTAATACGGAGGGTTCGGATGATAACCTGAAGGTGGACTTTTTAGGCATAGATGCAGTTGGATGGCGGTCTATGTACTTTGTCGTAATGCCCAATTAAATCTCACTATAATCATCATGATATGTATGTGCATGGTCATGCTCTCTTTATTTGTCAATTGCCCAACTGTAATTTGTTCACCCAACATGCTGTTTGTCTTATGGGAGAGACACCTCTAGTGAACTGTGGACCCCGGTCCAATTCTCTTTCTTGAAATACAATCTACTGCAATACTTGTTCTACTGTTTTCTGCAAACAATCATCTTCCACACAATACGGTTAATCCTTTGTTACAGCAAGCCGGTGAGATTGACAACCTCACTGTTTCGTTGGGGCAAAGTACTTTGGTTGTGTTGTGCAGGTTCCACGTTGGCGCCGGAATCCCTGGTGTTGCGCCGCACTACATCCCGCCGCCATCAACCTTCAACGTGCTTCTTGACTCCTACTGGTTCGATAAACCTTGGTTTCTTGCGAGAAACTTGCTGCTGTACGCATCACACCTTCCACTTGGGGTTCCCAACGAGCGTGTGCTTTACGCGTCATCAAGCTAAATTTCTGGCGCCTTTGCCGGGGAGATCAAGACACGCTGCAAGGGGAGTCTCCACTTCTCAATATCTCTACTTTGTTTTTGTCTTGCTTAGTTTTATTTACTACTTTGTTTGCTGCACTAAATCAAAATACAAAAAAATTAGTTGCTAGTTTTACTTTACTTTCTATCTTGTTTGCTATATCAAAAACACAAAAAAATTAGTTACTTGCATTTACTTTACTTATTTCATCATGTTTCCTTTTAATTTTACCACAAAAGACATACCGGTAGGACGTGGGTCTATAGTTGGGAGAAATAATATAGAAGAATTTTTCAATCATGTTAGTACCATTGAAAATTTTGAAGATAGACACTTGGTAGACCTTGCGCCTACTTATGAAATTGCTGCTGCACATTTAGTTTGCCTGTTGGAGACTAAATTTGTTAATCTTAATCCTATAATCCAACACATGTTTCTCACACTTGGTGATATGGAAGAAGGGGAAAAGAAAGATTTTGTTTTAGAAACCCTTCTTAGAGAATCTGGTGGTCTGGCAAGAGAAGCTAGAAAGGTCTTTGCTAAATTTAATATGCTTGGTTCTCATACTAATTTTGTTAGTCTCCTTGAAAAGATGGACATGGATAGAATAAGATACACTAATAATATTGATGATGGTGGGGAGACCAAAGCACCAATACCATGTAAACTCTTAGCTATGAATGATGCACTAGAAAATAACTATGCTTGGCTTGTTCCTGAAAATTTGTTTGATGAGAGTAGCACGCCTAAGACTAATGAAAAGGGAGATGCTAAAACTTATGTATCCAATATACTATGCCTGGTTGAGAAAACTCCACACCCCGCTGAGAATGCACCACCCTTTGATAATACTTGATGCACACTTTCTGCGCCTAGCTGAAAGGCGTTAAAGAAAAGCGCTTATGGGAGACAACCCATGTTTTTACCTACAGTACTTTGTTTTATTTTGTGTCTTGGAAGTTGTTTACTACTGTAGCAACCTCTCCTTATCTTAGTTTAGTGTTTTGTTGTGCCAAGTAAAGCCGTTGATAGAAAAGTAAGTACTAGATTTGGATTACTGCGCAGTTCCAGATTTCTTTGCTGTCACGAATCTGGGTCCACCTCCCTGTAGGTAGCTCAGAAAATTAAGCCAATATACGTGCATGATCCTCAGATATGTACGCAACTTTCATTCAATTTGAGCATTTTCATTTGAGCAAGTCTGGTGCCATTTTAAAATTCGTCAATACGAACTGTTCTGTTTTGACAGATTCTGCCTTTTATTTCGCATTGCCTCTTTTGCTATGTTGGATGAATTTCTTTGATCCACTAATGTCCAGTAGCATTATGCAATGTCCAGAAGTGTTAAGAATGATTGTGTCACCTCTGAATATGTTAATTTTTATTGTGCACTAACCCTCTAATGAGTTGTTTCGAGTTTGGTGTGGAGGAAGTTTTCAAGGATCAAGAGAGGAGTATGATGCAACATGATCAAGGAGAGTGAAAGCTCTAAGCTTGGGGATGCCCCGGTGGTTCACCCCTGCATATTCTAAGAAGACTCAAGCGTCTAAGCTTGGGGATGCCCAAGGCATCCCCTTCTTCATCGACAACATTATCAGGTTCCTCCCCTGAAACTATATTTTTATTCCATCACATCTTATGTGCTTTTTCTTGGAGCGTCGGTTTGTTTTTGTTTTTGTTTTTGTTTGAATAAAATGGATCCTAGCATTCACTTTATGGGAGAGAGACACGCTCCGCTGTAGCATATGGACAAGTATGTCCTTGGTTTCTACTCATAGTATTCATGGCGAAGTTTCTCCTTCGTTAAATTGTTATATGGTTGGAATTGGAAAATGATACATGTAGTAATTGCTATAAATGTCTTGGGTAATGTGATACTTGGCAATTGTTGTGCTCATGATTAAGCTCTTGCATCATATGCTTTGCACCCATTAATGAAGAAATACATAGAGCATGCTATAATTTGGTTTGCATATTTTGTTTCTCTAAGGTCTAGATAATTTCTAGTATTGAGTCTGAACAACAAGGAAGACGGTGTAGAGTCTTATAATGTTTTCAATATGTCTTTTATGTGAGTTTTGCTGCACCAGTTCATCCTTGTGTTTGTTTCAAATAAGCCTTGCTAGCCTAAACCTTGTATCGAGAGGGAATACTTCTCATGCATCCAAAATACTTGAGCCAACTACTATGCCATTTGTGTCCACCATACCTACCTACTACATGGTATTTTCCGCCATTCCAAAGTAAATTGCTTGAGTGCTACCTTTAAAATTCCATCATTCACCTTTGCAATATATAGCTCATGGGACAAATAGCTTAAAAACTATTGTGGTATTGAATATGTAATTATGCACTTTATCTCTTATTAAGTTGCTTGTTGTGCGATAACCATGTTCACTGGGGACGCCATCAACTATTCATTGTTGAATTTCATGTGAGTTGCTATGCATGTCCGTCTTGTCTGAAGTAAGAGAGATCTACCACCTTATGGTTAAGCATGCATAATGTTAGAGAAGAACATTGGGCCGCTAACTAAAGCCATGATCCATGGTGGAAGTTTCAGTTTTGGACATATATCCTCAATCTCAAATGAGAAAATTATTAATTGTTGTTACATGCTTATGCATAAAAGAGGAGTCCATTATCTGTTGTCTATGTTGTCCCGGTATGGATGTCTAAGTTGAAGAATAATCAATAGCGAGAAATCCAATGCGAGCTTTCTCCTTAGACCTTTGTACAGGCGGCATAGAGGTACCCATTTGTGACACTTGGTAAAAACATGTGCATTGTGATGATCCGGTAGTCCAAGCTAATTAGGACAAGGTGCGGGCACTATTAGTACACTATGCATGAGGCTTGCAACTTATAAGATATAATTTACATGATGCATATGCTTTATTACTACCGTTGACAAAATTGTTTCATGTTTTCAAAATCAAAGCTCTAGCACAAATATAGCAATCGATGCTTTTCCTCTATGGAGGACCATTCTTTTACTTTTATTGTTGAGTCAGTTCACCTATTTCTCTCCACCTCAAGAAGCAAACACTTGTGTGAACTGTGCATTGATTCCTACATACTTGCTTATTGCACTTATTATATTACTCTATGTTGACAATATCCATGAGATATACATGTTACAAGTTGAAAGCAACCGCTGAAACTTAATCTTCTTTTGTGTTGCTTCAATGCCTTTACTTTGAATTATTGCTTTATGAGTTAACTCTTATGCAAGACTTAATTGATGCTTGTCTTGAAGTGCTATTCATGAAAAGTCTTTGCTTTATGATTCACTTGTTTACTCATGTCATATACATTGTTTTGATCGCTGCATTCACTACATATGCTTTACAAATATTATGATCAAGGTTATGATGGCATGTCACTCCAGAAATTATCTGTGTTATCGTTTTACACCTTCGGGACGAAGCAGAACTAAGCTTGGGGAGGCTGATCCGTCTCCGACGTTTCGATAATTTCTTATGTTCCATGCCACATTATTGATGTTATCTACATGTTTTATGCACACTTTATGTCATATTCGTGCATTTTCTCGGAACTAACCTATTAACAAGATGCCGAAGTGCCGATTCTTGTTTTCTGCTGTTTTTGGTTTCAGAAATCCTAGTAAGGAAATATTCTCGGAATTGGACGAAATCAACGCCCAGGGGCCTATTTTTCCACGAAGCTTCCAGAAGTCCGAAGACGAAACAAAGTGGGGCCACAGGGTGCCCAAACCCTAGGGCGGCGCGCCCCCCTGGCCGCGCCGGCCTATGGTGTGGGGCCCCTGTGCCCCCTCCTGACTTGCCCTTCCGCCTACTTAAAGCCTCCGTGACGAAACCCCCAGTACCGAGAGCCACGATACGGAAAACCTTCCAGAGACGCCGCCAACGCCGATCCCATCTCGGGGGATCCATGAGATCGCCTCCGGCACCCTGCCGGAGAGGGGAATCATCTCCCGGAGGACTCTACGCCGCCATGGTCGCCTCCGGTGTGATGTGTGAGTAGTCTACCCCTGGACTATGGGTCCATAGCAGTAGCTAGATGGTTGTCTTCTCCCCATTGTGCTATCATTGTCGGATCTTGTGAGCTGCCTAACATGATCAAGATCATCTATCTGTAATTCTATATGTTGCGTTTGTTGGGATCCGATGAATAGAGAATACTTGTTATGTTGATTATCAAAGTTATATCTACGTGTTGTTTATGATCTTGCATGCTTTCCGTTACTAGTAGATGCTCTGGCCAAGTAGATGCTTGTAACTCCAAGAGGGAGTACTTATGCTCGATAGTGGGTTCATGCCTGCATTGACACAGGGACGATGTGTGAGAAAGTTCTAAGGTTGTGTTGTGCTGTTGCCACTAGGGATAAAACATTGATGCTATGTCTAAGGATGCAGTTGTTGATTACATTACGCACCATACTTAATGCAATTGTCTGTTGCTTTGCAACTTAATACTGGAGGGGGTTCGGATGATAACCTGAAGGTGGACTTTTTAGGCATAGATGCAGTTGGATGGCGGTCTATGTACTTTGTCGTAATGCCCAATTAAATCTCACTATAATCATCATGATATGTATGTGCATGGTCATGCTCTCTTTATTTGTCAATTGCCCAACTGTAATTTGTTCACCCAACATGCTGTTTGTCTTATGGGAGAGACACCTCTAGTGAACTGTGGACCCCGGTCCAATTCTCTTTACTGAAATACAATCTACTGCAATACTTGTTCTACTGTTTTCTGCAAACAATCATCTTCCACACAATACGGTTAATCCTTTGTTACAGCAAGCCGGTGAGATTGACAACCTCACTGTTTCGTTGGGGCAAAGTACTTTGGTTGTGTTGTGCAGGTTCCACGTTGGCACTGGAATCCCTGGTGTTGCGCCGCACTACATCCCGCCGCCATCAACCTTCAACGTGCTTCTTGACTCCTACTGGTTCGATAAACCTTGGTTTCTTACTGAGGGAAACTTGCTGCTGTACGCATCACACCTTCCACTTGGGGTTCCCAACGAGCGTGTGCTTTACGCGTCATCAGAGTCCCTTCAGGACTCTACCCGCCATAGTGATTTATTCCGAATGATTCTAGAATCTTCTACAACCTTTCATAAATGCACCGGACCATTTCCAAACTTCGAATGCGACTTCCTATATATGAATCTTATTCTTCGGACCATTCCGGAACTCCTCGTGATGTCCTGGATCCCACCCGAGACTCCGAACAATATTCAAACTCAATTCCATATTCCATATCTACTTAAAACGACATCGAACCTTAAGTGTGTCACCCTACGGTTCGTGAACTATGCAGACATGGTCAAGACTCTTCTCCGATCAATAACTAATAGCGGGACCTGGAGATCCATAATAGCTCCCACATATTCAACGATGACTTCGTGATCGAAAGAACCATTTACATACGATACCAATTCCCTTTGTCTCGCGATATTTTACTTACCCGAAGTTTGATCGTCGGTATCTCTATACCTAGTTCAACCTCGTTACCGATAAGTACTCTTTACTCGTATCGTGATATGACAAGCCAGTCACATGCTTGCAAGCTAATTAGATGACATTTCACCGAGAGGGCCTGGAGTATATCTATCCGTCATTTGGATGGACAAATCCTACTATTGATCCATGATACGTCTCCAACGTATCGATAATTTCTTATGTTCCATGCCACATTATTGATGTTATCTACATGTTTTATGCACACTTTATGTCATATTCGTGCATTTTCTGGAACTAACCTATTAACAAGATGCCGAAGTGCCAGTTGCTGTTTTCTGCTGTTTTTGGTTTCAGAAATCCTAGTAACGAAATATTCTCGGAATTGGACGAAATCAACGCCCAGGGTCCTATTTTGCCACGAAGCTTCCAGAAGACCGAAGAGGAGACGAAGTGGGGCCACGAGGCAGCCAGAGCATAGGGCGGCGCGGCCCCTGCCCTGGCCGCGCGGCCCTATGGTGTGGGCCCCTCGTGACGCCCCTTGACCTATCTCTTCCGCCTACTTAAAGCCTCCGTCGCGAAACCCCCAGTACCGAGAGCCACGATACGGAAAACCTTACTGAGACGCCGCCGCCGCCAATCCCATCTCGGGGGATTCTAGAGATCGCCTCCGGCACCCTGCCGGAGAGGGGATTCATCTCCCGGAGGACTCTACGCCGCCATGGTCGCCTCCGGAGTGATGTGTGAGTAGTCTACCCCTGGACTATGGGTCCATAGCAGTAGCTAGATGGTTGTCTTCTCCCCATTGTGCTTAATTGTCGGATCTTGTGAGCTGCCTAACATGATCAAGATCATCTATCTGTAATTCTATATGTTGCGTTTGTTGGGATCCGATGAATAGAGAATACTTGTTATGTTGATTATCAAAGTTATGTCTATGTGTTGTTTATGATCTTGCATGCTCTCCGTTACTAGTAGATGCTCTGGCCAAGTAGATGCTTGTAACTCCAAGAGGGAGTATTTATGCTCGATAGTGGGTTCATGTCTCCGTGAATCTGGGGAAGTGACAGAAATCTCTAAGATTATGGATGTGCTGTTGCCACTAGGGATAAAACATTGGTGCTATGTTCAATGATGTAGTCACTGATTACATTACGCGCAATACTTAATGCAATTGTCTGTTGTTACCAACTTAATGCGGAGGGGTTCGGATGATAACTCGAAGGTGGACTTTTTAGGCATAGATGCATGCTGGATAGCGGTCTATGTACTTTGTCGTAATGCCCAATTAAATCTCACAATACTCATCATAATATGTATGTGCATGGTCATGCCCTCTTTATTTGTCAATTGCCCAACTGTAATTTGTTCACCCAACATGCTGTTTATCTTATGGGAGAGACACCTCTAGTGAACTGTGGACCCCGGTCCAATTCTCTATCTTGAAATACAATCTCTTGCCAATACTGTTCTACTGTTTTCTGCAAACAATCATCTTCCACACAATACGGTTAATCCTTTGTTACAGCAAGCCGGTGAGATTGACAACCTCACTATTTCGTTGGGGCAAAGTACTTTGGTTGTGTTGTGCAGGTTCCACGTTGGCGCCGGAATCTCTGGTGTTGCGCCGCACTACATCCCGCCGCCATCAACCTTCAACGTGCTTCTTGACTCCTACTGGTTCGATAAACCTTGGTTTCTTTCTGAGGGAAAACTTGCTGCTGTGCGCATCATACCTTCCTCTTGGGGTTCCCAACGAACGTGTGAGTTACACGCCATCAAGCTCTTTTTCTGGCGCCGTTGCCGGGGAGATCAAGACACGCTGCAAGGGGAGTCTCCACATCCCAATCTCTTTACTTTGTTTTTGTCTTGCTTAGTTTTATTTACTACTTTGTTTGCTGCACTAAATAAAAATACAAAAAAATTAGTTGCTAGTTTTACTTTATTTGCTATCTTGTTTGCTATATCAAAAACACAAAAAAATTAGTTACTTGCATTTACTTTATCTAATTTGCTTTATTTACTGTTGCTAAAATGGCCACTCCTGAAAATACTAAGTTGTGTGACTTCACAACCACAAATAATAATGATTTCTTATGCACACCTATTGCTCCACCTGCTACTACAGTAGAATTCTTTGAAATTAAACCTGCTTTACTGAATCTTGTTATGCGAGAGCAATTTTCTGGTGTTAGTTCTGATGATGCTGCTGCCCATCTTAATAATTTTGTTGAATTGTGTGAGATGCAAAAGTATAAAGATGTAGATGGTGACATTATAAAATTAAAATTGTTCCCTTTCTCATTAAGAGGAAGAGCTAAAGATTGGTTGCTATCTCTGCCTAAGAATAGTATTGATTCATGGACTAAATGCAAGGATGCTTTTATTGGTAGATATTATCCCCCTGCTAAAATTATATCTTTGAGGAGTAGCATAATGAATTTTAAACAATTAGATACTGAACATGTTGCTCAAGCTTGGGAAAGAATGAAATCTTTGGTTAAAAATTGCCCAACCCATGGACTGACTACTTGGATGATCATCCAAACCTTCTATGCAGGACTAAATTTTTCTTCGCGGAATTTATTGGATTCAGCTGCTGGAGGTACCTTTATGTCCATCACTCTTGGTGAAGCAACAAAGCTTCTTGATAATATGATGATCAACTACTCTGAATGGCACACGGAAAGAGCTCCACAAGGTAAGAAGGTAAATTCTGTCGAAGAAACCTCTTCCTTGAGTGATAAGATTGATGCTATTATGTCTATGCTTATGAATGGTAGGCCTAATGTTAATTCTAATAATGCTCCGTTAGCATCATTGGTTGCTCAAAAAGAATATGTTGATGTGAATTTCATTAAAAATAACAATTACAATGATTCTAGGCCATATACTGCTAATGGTAACTCTTATGGTAGATATGTTTCACCTAATGAAGAAAAGATGCTAGAAATTGAAAGATCCACCAAGAGCTTTATGCAATCACAATATGAGCAAAATAAATTGTTTACTAAAACTATGAATGAGCAATCTACCTTGTTGAAGAATATAGGGAATCAACTTGAAAATCTGAATAGGGAGATCTCGGGGTTGCAAACTAAACTTGCTAATGCTGAAAACCGAATCTCATACATGTCTGCATCACAATCTTCTTTAATTAATAAAATGGCTGCTAAACCTGAGGATTTAGTTAACAAAATTACTACTACAGCAAATGCCATCCAAGTTAGAATTAATGAGAATATAAGATTAATGGCTGAACTGCGTGCTAGGTGGGATAGAGAAGAAAATGAAAAACTAGCTAAAGAGAAGAATCTATTATATACTAAAAGCAAAATAACGAAGTTTAAAGGAGACACCACGTTAATCCACATGTACATAAATTATTTAATCCGTTGATCTTAATTATAACGATTGAGATTTAAAGTTAGAAAAGTTACGTACACTATAGTTATGTACAACCTGTCACGTAGGTTGATTTTTTCCGTCCAGATGTCACCTCCCGGAACCAAGAAATCAGGCCGTGATCTGCTAGAAAGGAAAAAAAAATGTATGTTGATGATTTGTTCCTATACGAACACCACGTGCAGCATGTATTTGTGTTGGTCCGTTCAACATATAAGGAAAAAACAAAAGAACCAAGCAATCAGGCCGTGATCTGCTAGAAAGGAAAAAAACTGTCTGTTAATGATTTGTTCCTATACGACACCACGTACAGCATGCATGTATGTTGGTCCGTTCAACATATAAGGAAAAAACAAAAGCAGCTGATTCATGTCCATATAACGTGTCCCGTTCAACATAAGGAGAAGCATATAAGATATTTCCAAAGTACGTAGATTGTAGGTGCCTCTGTTTAACAAAAAAATAACTAAGCATTTGTAGCTAGCTTAGTTAGACCATGGTTACACGGCAAATCTGATAATATATAAGAAGATCGGCATAGTATATATGTATGTGTTTTTTGTCTGCTTGTATTTTCAATATTTCGCCGGAAAACGGTTTTACCAGCTACCACAGATATTTTTTCTTCCGGACTAAACTGGCCAGTATTAATGTAATTTTCTCAAATTTAATTATTTTTGGGAAATTGTGAAAGAATTTATGAATTCATTTTGAATATCTCGGACGGAATACCCGGCGGTATTTCCAATATTGCGAAGAAAGGGAAATAACGGTGCCTAGCAATATTTTTACCCAACCGTGAAAAAAAAAACTTGACTGTCCATAGAATTTTGTTCCGCCGGAGAAAGCTACCGTGAATTCAAAATATATTATTTAGAAGATAGGGTACGATTCATGTAGATCTACATGTACATCTATCGATTGGATCTCACATCAGAAATTTACCTATATTAATATAATTTTCTAAAATATAAATAATTTTAGAAATTTTTTGAAGAATTTATGAATTCGTTTTGAATATCTCAGGCAAAATACCAGGCGGTATTCCGACGCTTAGCCGTAATTTTACCCAGCACACAAATAAACCTTGGCCATAAGTAGATTTTATTTTCGCTGGTGGAAAGCTACATCGAATTCTAAATATATTATTCAGTAGACAGGGTAGTATCCATGGCAATCTACACGTACATTTACCGGATTGGATCTCGCATCAAATGGATGGAAATTAGGCAGAATACACACTACTACCGTATCTCCCCACAAAAATAAAAACTCACAAGATCTTTGGGTTGTCAAGTGATGGCGTATTAACAAAAGGAAAAAAAAACTTCTTACACGAAGCTAGCTAGGTCATGGTAGAAATGCAAATATGAGCTAAGATAAAGTATAAACTGGACAATAGGTCGTACCATAGGTTGAGTATATTGATCCGTAGATATGCATGTTTGAGCAGTGATCAAAATAAGTGGGTTTTCCGTTTAGTTATGACACATATAAAACATTAATATTCTGTTGTAGGATGCAAACCTTACTCGAGGATAGGGAGACCTGGCAGATTTAAATTGAAATGAGAATAAACAATTGCAATGTATTAGAGAAAAAACAATATATTACAACACATATTATAATCCTGAATTTTCACATCTATATCTATCTATTTTTGTGGACTTCCCTACAATGGAAAGTGTCACTTTCAACAAATTAAAAAGGATGCCCTCGCATTTGCGAGGGCCACACTGCTAGTGTAGCTAAAGTTTGGACTATTACCACCACTAGTAATGCTAATGCTACACATGTTGCTGCACCTCCTACTATTAATAATAAAAGAATTGGTGTTAGCAATGTTTCTACTTCTAATGCAAAGCGCGAGAAACTGCCTGAAACTGCTAAAACTGCTGAAACTGCCTGTGATAAAACTGCTGAAATTTTTTCCAATATTGGGGATGATGATCCCATTGCTTTAGATTATAATGGTTTGAATTTTGATGATTGCCACATCTCTGAAGTTATAAAGTTCTTGCAAAAACTTGCTAAAAGTCCTAATGCTAGTGCTATAAATTTGGCTTTCACGCAACATATTACAAATGCTCTCATAAAAGCTAGAGAAGAGAAACTAGAGCGCGAAGCCTCTATTCCTAGAAAGCTAGAGGATGGTTGGGAGCCCATCATTAAGATGAAGGTTAAAGATTTTGATTGTAATGCTTTATGTGATCTTGGTGCAAGTATTTCTGTTATGCCTAAGAAAATCTATAATATGCTTGACTTGCCACCGCTGAAAAATTGTTATTTGGATGTTAATCTTGCTGATCATTCTACAAAGAAACCTTTGGGGAAAGTTGATAATGTTCGCATTACCGTTAACAATAACCTTGTCCCCGTTGATTTTGTTGTCTTGGATATTGAATGCAATGCATCTTGCCCCATCATATTGGGAAGACCTTTTCTTCGAACTGTTGGTGCTACTATTGATATGAAGGAAGGTAATATAAAATATCAATTTCCTCTCAAGAAAGGTATGGAACACTTCCCTAGAAAGAGAATGAAGTTATCTTTTGATTCTATTATTAGAACAAATTATGATGTTGATGCTTCGTCTCTTGATAATACTTGATACACACTTTCTGCGCCTAGCTGAAAGGCGTTAAAGAAAAACGCTTATGGGAGACAACCCATGGTTTTTACCTACAGTACTTTGTTTTTATTTTGTGTCTTGGAAGTTGTTTACTACTGTAGCAACCTCTCCTTATCTTAGTTTAGTGTTTTGTTGTGCCAAGTAAAGTCGTTGATAGAAAAGTTCATACTAGATTTGGATTACTGCGCAGAAACAGATTTCTTTGATGTCACGAATCTGGGCTGTTTTCTCTGTAGGTAACCCAGAAAATTATGCCAATTTACGTGAGTGATCCTCAGATATGTACGCAACTTTCATTCAATTTGAGCATTTTCATTTGAGCAAGTCTGGTACCTCGATAAAATTCGTCAATACGAACTGTTCTGTTTTGACAGATTCTGCCTTTTATTTCGCATTGCCTCTTTTGCTATGTTGGATGAATTTCTTTGATCCATGAATGTCCAGTAGCTTTATGCAATGTCCAGAAGTGTTAAGAATGATTGTGTCACCTCTGAACATGTTAATTTTTATTGTCGCTAACCCTCTAATGAGTTGTTCTAAGTTTGGTGTGGAGGAAGTTTTCAAGGATCAAGAGAGGAGTATGATGCAACATGATCAAGGAGAGTGAAAGCTCTAAGCTTGGGGATGCCCCGGTGGTTCACCCCTGCATATTCTAAGAAGACTCAAGCGTCTAAGCTTGGGGATGCCCAAGGCATCCCCTTCTTCATCCACAACATTATCAGGTTCCTCCCCTGAAACTATATTTTTATTCCATCACATCTTATGTGCTTTGCTTGGAGCGTCGGTTTGTTTTTGTTTTTTGTTTTGTTTGAATAAAATGGATCCTAGCATTCACTTTATGGGAGAGAGACACGCTCCGCTGTAGCATATGGACAAGTATGTCCTTAGGCTCTACTCATAGTATTCATGGCGAAGTTTCTTCTTCGTTAAATTGTTATATGGTTGGAATTGGAAAATGATACATGTAGTAATTGCTATAAATGTCTTGGGTAATGTGATACTTGGCAATTGTTGTGCTCATGTTTAAGCTCTTGCATCATATGCTTTGCACCCATTAATGAAGAAATACATAGAGCATGCTAAAATTTGGTTTGCATATTTGGTCTCTCTAAGGTCTAGATAATTTCTAGTATTGAGTTTGAACAACAAGGAAGACGGTGTAGAGTCTTATAATGTTTACAATATGTCTTTTATGTGAGTTTTGCTGCACCGGTTCATCCTTGTGTTTGTTTCAAATAAGCCTTGCTAGCTGATGCGTGTGGTTGGCACGTCCGTTGGGAACCCCAAGAGGAAGGTGTGATGCGCACAGCGGCAAGTTTCCCTCAGTAAGAAACCAAGGTTTAATCGGACAAGTAGGAGTCAAGAAGCACGTTGAAGGTTGATGGCGGCGAGATGTAGTGCGGCGCAACACCAGTGATTCCGGCGCCAACGTGGAACCTGCACAACACAACCAAAGTACTTTGCCCCAACGAAACAGTGAGGTTGTCAATCTCACCGGCTTGCTGTAACAAAGAGTTAACCGTATTGTGTGGAAGATAATTGTTTGCAGAAAACAGTAGAACAGTATTGCAGTAGATTGTATTTCAGTAAAGAGAATTGGACCGGGGTCCACAGTTCACTAGAGGTGTCTCTCCCATAAGACGAACAGCATGTTGGGTGAACAAATTACAGTTGGGCAATTGACAAATAAAGAGAGCATGACCATGCACATACATATCATGATGAGTATAGTGAGATTTAATTGGGCATTACGACAAAGTACATAAACCGTCATCCAACTGCATCTATGCCTAAAAAGTCCACCTTCAGGTTATCATCCGAACCCCCTCCAGTATTAAGTTGCTAACAACAGACAATTGCATTAAGTATTGCGCGTAATGTAACTAGTGACTACATCCTTGAACATAGCACTAATGTTTTATCCCTAGTGGCAACAGCACATCCATAACCTTAGAGGTTCTTGTCACCCCTCCAGATTCACGGAGACATGAACCCACTATCGAGCATAAATACTCCCTCTTGGAGTTACTAGCATCAACTTGGCCAGAGCATCTACTAATAACGGAGAGCATGCAAGATCATAAACAACACATATATATAACTTTGATAATCAACATAACAAGTATTCTCTATTCATCGGATCCCAACAAACGCAACATATAGAATTACAGATAGATGATCTTGATCATGTTAGGCAGCTCACAAGATCCGACAATGATAGCACAATGGGGAGAAGACAACCATCTAGCTACTGCTATGGACCCATAGTCCAGGGGTAGACTACTCACACATCACACCGGAGGCGACCATGGCGGCGTAGAGTCCTCCGGGAGATGATTCCCCTCTCCGGCGGTGCCGGAGGCGATCTCTGGATCCCCCGAGATGGGATCGGCGGCGGCGGCGTCTCCGGAAGGTTTTCCGTATCGTGGCTCTCGATCCGGGGGTTTCGTCACGGAGACTTTTTATAGGCGGAAGGGCAGGTCAAGAGGCGGCACGGGGCCCCACACCACAGGGCCGCGCGGCCAAGGGGGCCGCGCCGCCTATGGTGTGGCCCCTCCGTGGCCCCTCTTCGTCTCTCCTTCGGACTTCCGGAAGCTTCGTGAGAAAATAGGCCCCCGGGCTTTGATTTCGTCCAATTCCGAGAATATTTCCTTACTAGGATTTCTGAAACCAAAAACAATGAAACAAAGAATCGGCACTTCGGCATCTTGTTAATAGGTTAGTTCCAGAAAATGCACGAATATGACATAAAGTGTGCATAAAACATGTAGATAACATCAATAATGTGGCATGGAACATAAGAAATTATCGATACGTCGGAGACGTATCAGCATCCCCAAGCTTAGTTCTGCTCGTCCCGAGCAGGTAAAACGATAACACAGATAATTTCTGGAGTGACATGCCATCATAATCTTGATCATACTATTTGTAAAGCATATGTAGTGAATGCAGCGATCGAAACAATGTATATGACATGAGTAAACAAGTGAATCATATAGCAAAGACTTTTCATGAATAGCACTTCAAGACAAGCATCAATAAGTCTTGCATAAGAGTTAACTCATAAAGCAATAATTCAAAGTAAAGGCATTGAAGCAACACAAAAGAAGATTAAGTTTCAGCGGTTGCTTTCAACTTGTAACATGTATATCTCATGGATATTTTCAACATAGAGTAATATAATAAGTGCAATAAGCAAGTATGTAGGAATCAATGCACAGTTCACACAAGTGTTTGCTTCTTGAGGTGGAGAGAAATAGGTGAACTGACTCAACATTGAAAGTAAAAGAATGGTCCTCCATAGAGGAAAAGCATCGATTGCTATATTTGTGCTAGAGCTTTGATTTTGAAAACATGAAACAATTTTGTCAACGGTAGTAATAAAGCATATGCATCATGTAAATTATATCTTATAAGTTGCAAGCCTCATGCATAGCGTACTAATAGTGCCCGCACCTTGTCCTAATTAGCTTGGACTACCGGGTCATCACAATGCATTGTTTTTACCAAGTGTCACAAAGGGGTACCTCTATGCCGCCTGTACAAAGGTCTAAGGAGAAAGCTCACATTGGATTTCTCGCTATTGATTATTCTTCAACTTAGACATCCATACCGGGACAACATAGACAACAGATAATGGACTCCTCTTTTATGCATAAGCATATACCAACAATTAATAATTTTCTCATTTGAGATTTGAGGATTGTTGTCCAAAACTGAAACTTCCACCATGGAGCATGGCTTTAGTTAGCGGCCCAATGTTCTTCTCTAATATATGCATGCTTAACCATATGGTGGTAGATCTCTCTTACTTCAGACAAGACGGACATGCATAGCAACTCACATGAAATTCAACAATGAAAAGTTGATGGCGTCCCCAGTGAACATGGTTATCGCACAACAAGCAACTTAATAAGAGATAAAGTGCATAATTACATATTCAATACCACAATAGTTTTTAAGCTATTTGTCCCATGAGCTATATATTGCAAAGGTGAATGATGGAATTTTAAAGGTAGCACTCAAGCAATTTACTTTGGAATGGCGGAAAATACCATGTAGTAGGTAGGTATGGTGGACACAAATGGCAATAGTGGTTGGCTCAAGTATTTTGGATGCATGAGAAGTATTCCCTCTCGATACAAGGTTTAGGCTAGCAAGGCTTATTTGAAACAAACACAAGGATGAACCGGTGCAGCAAAACTCACATAAAAGACATATTGAAAACATTATAAGACTCTACACCGTCTTCCTTGTTGTTCAAACTCAAAACTAGAAATTATCTAGACCTTAGAGAAACCAAATATGCAAACCAAATTTTAGCATGCTCTATGTATTTCTTCATTAATGGGTGCAAAGCATATGATGCAAGAGCTTAAACATGAGCACAACAATTGCCAAGTATCACATTACCCAAGACATTTATAGCAATTACTACATGTATCATTTTCCAATTCCAACCATATAACAATTTAACGAAGGAGAAACTTCGCCATGAATACTATGAGTAGAAACCAAGGACATACTTGTCCATATGCTACAGCGGAGCGTGTCTCTCTCCCATAAAGTGAATGCTAGGATCCATTTTATTCAAACAAAACAAAAACAAAAACAAAAACAAACCGACGCTCCAAGAAAAAGCACATAAGATGTGATGGAATAAAAATATAGTTTCAGGGGAGGAACCTGATAATGTTGTCGATGAAGAAGGGGATGCCTTGGGCATCCCCAAGCTTAGACGCTTGAGTCTTCTTAGAATATGCAGGGGTGAACCACCGGGTGCATCCCCAAGCTTAGAGCTTTCACTCTCCTTGATCATGTTGCATCATACTCCTCTCTTGATCCTTGAAAACTTCCTCCACACCAAACTCGAAACAACTCATTAGAGGGTTAGTGCACAATATAAATTGACATATTCAGAGGTGACACAATCATTCTTAACACTTCTGGACATTGCATAATGCTACTGGACATTAATGGATCAAAGAAATTCATCCAACATAGCGAAAGAGGCAATGCGAAATAAAAGGCAGAATCTGTCAAAACAGAACAGTTCGTATTGACGAATTTTAAAATGGCACCAGACTTGCTCAAATGAAAATGCTCAAATTGAATGAAAGTTGCGTACATATCTGAGGATCATGCACGTAAATTGGCTTAATTTTCTGAGCTACCTACAGGGAGGTGGACTCAGATTCGTGACAGCAAAGAAATCTGGAACTGTGCAGTAATCCAAATCTAGTACTTACTTTTCTATCAACGGCTTAACTTGGCACAACAAAACACAAAACTAAGATAAGGAGAGGTTGCTACAGTAGTAAACAACTTCCAAGACACAAAAAAAAAACAAAGTACTGTAGGTAAAAACATGGGTTGTCTCCCATAAGCGCTTTTCTTTAACGCCTTTCAGCTAGGCGCAGAAAGTGTGTATCAAGTATTATCAAGAGACGGTGCATTGTTATCATGAGCTCCCCCATCCATAGTGGTACTAAGGGCTTTGTCAATTTTAGGCCTATAATAATACTTCTTTGGTTTAGGCACTTTAGAGACATACATAAACTTTTGCTCCTTACCCACATAAGCTTTCTCCTTATATTTAAGAGAAGAAAATGTTGAACCCAAGGTTCCCATAGCTTTTTCAAGTTCGTCAATCCTATTGATTTGATCATCATGGACAGCATTAGTTCCTAGGACACTAATTCTTTCATCAATTCCTCCTAAGGATTTATCAAGTTCATCAGTTTTATCAAGTAATATTTCCAATTTAGCTTCAATACTTGGAAAATTTTTCTCTATGGTTTCCAATTTTTTCATAACATCTTCAAGAGAGATTTCAGTTTTAACTTTATCAACAGGGGGTATTCCAAATAAGCTCTCAATAATGCAACTAGCTTCTAATGCAGGAGTACTTAGGAAGTCACCTTTTGCGAGACTATCAAGAACATATCTATTCCAGCTAGAGATACCAACATAAAAATTCCTGAGTAAAATAATGGTGGAGTGCTTCTTAGTGTATCTATTATGAGCATCGCTAATTCTATACCAAGCATCTCTCAAACATTCTCCCCCTCGTTGCTTAAACGTGCGAACTTCAACTTCAGGATTACTCATTTTAGTAGTAGTAAATAAAGCAAACTAGATAAAGTAGATGCAAGTAAACTAATTTTTTTGTGTTTTCGATATAGCAAACAAGATGGCAAATAAAGTAAAACTAGCAACTAATTTTTTGTATTTTGATTTAGTGCAGCAAACAAAGTAGTAAATAAAACTAAGCAAGACAAAAACAAAGTAAAGAGATTGAGAAGTGGAGACTCCCCTTGCAGCGTGTCTTGATCTCCCCGGCAACGGCGCCAGAAATTTGCTTGATGCGTGTGGTTGGCACGTCCGTTGGGAACCCCAAGAGGAAGGTGTGATGCGCACAGCGGCAAGTTTCCCTCAGTAAGAAACCAAGGTTTAATCGGACCAGTAGGAGTCAAGAAGCACGTTGAAGGTTGATGGCGGCGAGATGTAGTGCGGCGCAACACCAGTGATTCCGGCGCCAACGTGGAACCTGCACAACACAACCAAAGTACTTTGCCCCAACGAAACAGTGAGGTTGTCAATCTCACCGGCTTGCTGTAACAAAGAGTTAACCGTATTGTGTGGAAGATGATTGTTTACGAGAAAACAGTAGAAACGATTGCAGTAGATTGTATTTCAGTAAAGAGAATTGGACCGGGGTCCACAGTTCACTAGAGGTGTCTCTCCCATAAGACGAACAACATGTTGGGTGAACAAATTACAGTTGGGCAATTGACAAATAAAGAGAGCATGACCATGCACATACATATCATGATGAGTATAGTGAGATTTAATTGGGCATTACGACAAAGTACATAGACCGTCATCCAATCCGCATCTATGCCTAAAAAGTCCACCTTCGGGTTATCATCCGAACCCCCTCCAGTATTAAGTTGCTAACAACAGACAATTGCATTAAGTATTGCGCGTAATGTAACTAGTGACTACATCCTTGAACATAGCACTAATGTTTTATCCCTAGTGGCAACAGCACATCCATAACCTTAGAGGTTCTTGTCACCCCTCCAGATTCACGGAGACATGAACCCACTATCGAGCATAAATACTCCCTCTTGGAGTTACTAGCATCAACTTGGCCAGAGCATCTACTAATAACGGAGAGCATGCAAGATCATAAACAACACATAGATATAACTTTGATAATCAACATAACAAGTATTCTCTATTCATCGGATCCCAACAAACGCAACATATAGAATTACAGATAGATGATCTTGATCATGTTAGGCAGCTCACAAGATCCGACAATGATAGCACAATGGGGAGAAGACAACCATCTAGCTACTGCTATGGACCCATAGTCCAGGGGTAGACTACTCACACATCACACCGGAGGCGACCATGGCGGCGTAGAGTCCTCCGGGAGATGATTCCCCTCTCCGGCAGGGTGCCGGAGGCGATCTCCTGGATCCCCCGAGATGGGATCGGCGGCGGCGGCGTCTCTGGAAGGTTTTCCGTATCGTGGCTCTCGGTACTGGGGGTTTCGTCACGGAGACTTTTTATAGGCGGAAGGGCAGGTCAAGAGGCGGCACGGGGGCCCCACACCACAGGGCCGCGCGGCCAAGGGGGGGGGCCGCGCCGCCCTATGGTGTGGCCCCTCCGTGGCCCCTCTTCGTCTCTCCTTCGGACTTCTGGAAGCTTCGTGAGAAAATAGGCCCCTGGGCTTTGATTTCGTCCAATTCCGAGAATATTTCCTTACTAGGATTTCTGAAACCAAAAACAGCAGAAAACAGCAACTGGCACTTCGGCATCTTGTTAATAGGTTAGTTCCAGAAAATGCACGAATATGACATAAAGTGTGCATAAAACATGTAGATAACATCAATAATGTGGCATGGAACATAAGAAATTATCGATACGTCGGAGACGTATCACTAGCCTAAACCTTGTATCGAGAGGGAATACCTCTCATGCATCCAAAATACTTGAGCCAACTACTATGCCATTTGTGTCCACCATACCTACCTACTACATGGTATTTTCCGCCATTCCAAAGTAAATTGCTTGAGTGCTACCTTTAAAATTCCATCATTCACCTTTGCAATATATAGCTCATGGGACAAATAGCTTAAAAACTATTGTAGTATTGAATATGCACTTATGCACTTTATCTCTTATTAAGTTGCTTGTTGTGCGATAACCATGTTCATTGGGGACGCCATCAACTACTCTTTGTTGAATTTCATGTGAGTTGCTATGCATGTTCGTCTTGTCTGAAGTAAGAGAGATCTACCACCTTATGGTTAAGCATGCATATTGTTAGAGAAGAACATTGGGCCGCTAACTAAAGCCATGATCCATGGTGGAAGTTTCAGTTTTGGACAATATCCTCAATCTCATATGAGAAAATTATTAATTGTTGTTATATGCTTATGCATAAAAGAGGAGTCCATTATCTATTGTCTATGTTGTCCCGGTATGGATGTCTAAGTTGAGAATAATCAATACCGAGAAATCCAATGCGAGCTTTCTCCTTAGACCTTTGTACAGGCGGCATAGAGGTACCCCTTTGTGACACTTGGTTAAAACATGTGCATTGTGATGATCCGGTAGTCCAAGCTAATTAGGACAAGGTGCGGGCACTATTAGTATACTATGCATGAGGCTTGCAACTTGTAAGATATAATTTACATGATACATATGCTTTATTACTACCGTTGACAAAATTGTTTCATGTTTTCAAAATCAAAGCTCTAGCACAAATATAGCAATCGATGCTTTTCCTCTATGGAGGACCATTCTTTTACTTTCATTGTTGAGTCAGTTCACCTATTTCTCTCCACCTCAAGAAGCAAACACTTGTGTGAACTGTGCATTGATTCCTACATACTTGCATATTGCACTTATTATATTACTCTATGTTGACAATATCCATGAGATATACATGTTATAAGTTGAAAGCAACCGCTGAAACTTAATCTTCCTTTGTGTTGCTTCAATGCCTTTACTTTGAATTATTGCTTTATGAGTTAACTCTTATGCAAGACTTATTGATGCTTGTCTTGAAGTACTATTCATGAAAAGTCTTTGCTATATGATTCACTTGTTTACTCATGTCATATACATTGTTTTGATCGCTGCATTCACTACATATGCTTTACAAATAGTATGATCAAGGTTATGATGGCATGTCACTCCAGAAATTATCTGTGTTATCGTTTTACCTGCTCGGGACGAGCAGAACTAAGCACAGGGATGCTGATACGTCTCCAACGTATCGATAATTTCTTATGTTCCATGCCACATTATTGATGTTATCTACATGTTTTATGCACACTTTATGTCATATTCGTGCATTTTACGGAACTAACCTATTAACAAGATGCCGAAGTGCCGATTCTTGCTGTTTTCTGCTGTTTTTGGTTTCAGAAATCCTAGTAACGAAATATTCTCGGAATTGGACGAAATCAACGCCCAGGGTCCTATTTTGCCACGAAGCTTCCAGAAGACCGAAGAGGAGACGAAGTGGGGCCACGAGGCAGCCAGAGCATAGGGCGGCGCGGCCCCTGCCCTGGCCGCGCGGCCCTATGGTGTGGGCCCCTCGTGACGCCCCTTGACCTATCTCTTCCGCCTACTTCAAGCCTCCGTCGCGAAACCCCCAGTACCGAGAGCCACGATACGGAAAACCTTACTGAGACGCCGCCGCCGCCAATCCCATCTCGGGGGATTCTGGAGATCGCCTCCGGCACCCTGCCGGAGAGGGGATTCATCTCCCGGAGGACTCTACGCCGCCATGGTCGCCTCCGGAGTGATGTGTGAGTAGTCTACCCCTGGACTATGGGTCCATAGCAGTAGCTACATGGTTGTCTTCTCCCCATTGTGCTTAATTGTCGGATCTTGTGAGCTGCCTAACATGATCAAGATCATCTATATGTAATTCTATATGTTGCGTTTGTTGGGATCCGATGAATAGAGAATACTTGTTATGTTGATTATCAAAGTTATGTCTATGTGTTGTTTATGATCTTGCATGCTCTCCGTTACTAGTAGATGCTCTGGCCAAGTAGATGCTTGTAACTCCAAGAGGGAGTATTTATGCTCGATAGTGGGTTCATGTCTCCGTGAATCTGGGGAAGTGACAGAAATCTCTAAGATTATGGATGTGCTGTTGCCACTAGGGATAAAACATTGGTGCTATGTTCAAGGATGTAGTCACTGATTACATTACGCGCAATACTTAATGCAATTGTCTGTTGTTAGCAACTTAATACTGGAGGGGGTTCGGATGATAACCTGAAGGTGGACTTTTTAGGCATAGATGCATGCTGGATAGCGGTCTATGTACTTTGTCGTAATGCCCAATTAAATCTCACAATACTCATCATAATATGTATGTGCATGGTCATGCCCTCTTTATTTGTCAATTGCCCAACTGTAATTTGTTCACCCAACATGCTGTTTATCTTATGGGAGAGACACCTCTAGTGAACTGTGGACCCCGGTCCAATTCTCTATCTTGAAATACAATCTCTTGCAATCTTGTTCTCTTGTTTTACGCAAACAATCATCTTCCACACAATACGGTTAATCCTTTGTTACAGCAAGCCGGTGAGATTGACAACCTCACTATTTCGTTGGGGCAAAGTATTTTGGTTGTGTTGTGCAGGTTCCACGTTGGCGCCGGAATCTCTGGTGTTGCGCCGCACTACATCCCGCCGCCATCAACCTTCAACGTGCTTCTTGACTCCTACTGGTTCGATAAACCTTGGTTTCTTTCTGAGGGAAAACTTGCTGCTGTGCGCATCATACCTTCCTCTTGGGGTTCCCAACGAACGTGTGAGTTACACGCCATCAATCCACGTGCTTCAACCTATACTTCCCGAACACTTAATGCCACCTTTATAACTACCCATTTACGAAGTAGTGTTTGACGTCATAAAAGTATCCATCCGGTGTAGGTGATTAACATGATCTCATGCTCGAAGGATTAGGTTACTATGTATCTTGAAGCAAAACGAACTTAATGACTTGATCATATGCTACACTTTCTATGGGTGTATGTCCATCACATCATTCACCTAATGATATGTTAATAACATCCAATGTTCATGATCAGGAAATCATCATCTATTAATCAACAAGCTGGTTTAACAAGAGGTTTAGTAGGGACTCTTTTATGTTTACAAAACACACAAGTATTAATGTTTCCCGTTAATACAATTATAGCATGAGATGTAAACATTTATCATGAACACTAAGATATACCAATAAACACTTTTATTATTACCTCTTGGGCATATCTCCAACACATGCATGGGTAGAGCTGCGGAGCGGCAAGCAGTTTCAGGGGTCGAGCGGCGCGCACAGGCGGTTGAGGTGCAGTTGGGCGGCGCGCAAGCATGCGCGGTCGACGATAGAGAGGCTGGAGCCGCACGGAGGGCACATGCGGCGGCGCACAGGGGCCGCACGACGGATGGCGGCGCGCAGGGGGCGCAAGGCGAGCAGCCCTCGCATGGAGGGCGGGGAAAACATCACACTGGGGCGGATGGCGGGGCGGCGGGAGCAGGCCGGTGCGGGCCGGAGGGCAGGGCAACACGACCGGTCGTGGCTGTAGGTAGGAGAAGAGAAAGATGCTCAAATATGCTATTTTACGGTCTTCTTTTACGAGGTCTGCTCAACGGAGGTATTTTTCGTCCTGTAAATCAGGATTTTTTCAACCCGTAAGCGCACGTTTACGGTTTGAGAGGTCTGGTAGAGTTGCTCTTAGTGCCCCTCGAGCTAGCTAGCAGAACCACACCATCTTGCCGTTGCACTGGCTGGTGCTCGTTCAAGGGGCTTCCCAATTCTCATCGGGCAATCATAGCATTGCTAGGGAGCTACCTGTTGGTACGTGATGGAGCTCAGCTTCTTGTTTTTCATCGTCCAAGGTGGCATCTTTCTCCTGTTTTCGACGTTAGGCATCTTAGATCTGTGGGGGAGCTTCTATTTAATTGTAGGGTGGGTCATTAGATGCAGTGAAGATATTTTATATGCTAATGGACACATATATAGGCCTCTATTGGTGTAAATTTAAAAAGTTGGGCGGGTCGTGACCCGGTTTGGCTTCGTCATAGCTTAACATCTATCCTAGATATGACCGAACTAGGTTTGCGCAGCATACTCGAGCCCAGACACGCCTTCTACTCTTTTAGGCATTTCTTCTTCATCATGCTTTGGGGAGTTTAGAAACTTGGAAAAAATTGGTACTCACACCAGATCGCATTGCCCATATCCCGTGTGTGACGCAGGAGGCAAGTTCCGCTACATGCTCTTGCTCGGCTCTACAATCAACTTCTTGTTGGGACGAACCGCTAGGTACTATTCGACGTGTAAACCCTAGGCTACAACATATGGTGTACTGTGCCGAATGTGTAGAAACATTCTACCAGCCGGTGTCTCATACATTCCTCGTGTCTCCCATGCCTATAGGTCACAACAGTAGTGAAATAGTGTGACCGATTGGAGATGGGTGTGCCCTCAAAGTATAGAGCGCCCATGGATCATCCATGAACGAGATATGATATTGTGTATATAATGGATGTAGAGGTGATCTAATAGCTATTTTATACACAGAGGAGGAAGTGGTTTCTTTTATGTAGGTATGGGAAGTGGGTGAGAGAGAGGCTGCCGAGTAGTAAATACCAATCGGAACTTGTAAAATGCTATACGAACCAAATCCAGGAGGCCATCAAATTCTTATTGGCACAAATGCACAAGGCCCACAGATAGAGTTAAGAAAAGAAGGCCTTATAAGAACCCGAACGAACTCGGTGCAGGCAGCCGGGTTCGATCTGAGCCATCATCAGTCCAGTCCAATTAGGGTTCCTTTTCCAACCTCTATAAGTACCACGCGTGAGCTCTCTTCTACTCTCCTGCCGCCGTAACAAGCTGAGACTGAGACCTAGAATGTGTGTTGCGCCACCACCTCCGCGATGAGGGCCAAGGTTCGATCCCGTTCAGCTCACATCTTTGCCTTATATAGATCGCGCTGCACGATGCCGTCTAGAGGTTCTTCGCGAGATGCTGCTATTATTCAGATTTAGCTGCCCGCGTGGTCACCCAAACGGGCCAAAACGGACAACACAACGCGTCCGTTTGGGTACCCGCGTTGGAGATGCCCTAACTTCATAGTCGCAAGGAGATGACTATCATTAGAGCGGTATGGGAGTGGGAGACCAACTCAACACATAATTTCTATATGACAAGGCAGTAAAAAAATATTAATTGATGTCACACCATTTGTAGACACTAGCCGCATTTTTGCATGCAGGAGCGCATGGCCTCAAACAAGAATATGTGGACAGGGAATGTTTTACTTGACCACGACTCAGCTTGTTCTATCGAACTATCGAAGCACAATAAAAAAATCGAATGAAATCGATAAGATAGCCACCACTTTGAAGAGTAATTAATTTCCTTTAAATCCAAACTTAGTTTCCTAATTTAGTTTCGTAAGTCAAGAGCAACACTGCATTGGAGGAGGAAAGTGTGACACCATTGCCACCTTGTTTCCTGATTTAATTTCATAAAATCGAGCAAAATTTGGATAAGTGATTAATTTTTTTGAAATCTGAATTTAATTTACTCCAATTGAGTGCAACACTCCGTGGGATAAGGGAACCACGACACTTATTACACCTTACTTTCCTAATTCAGCTTCCTAAAATCATGTGTGAAATGTCTAAAATAACATGGCATCTCACCATTAATTAGTGTCTCTTACATGATTTGTTTTCTTTACAGTACGATTACATCTGTGAAACATGTACACCCCATACATGCTACTAAGAGTATTTAGAAATTTGCCCAATACATCACTGTGATGCATGATCAATATTGTTCGGTGGAAGTTGCTCTACTTACATGCTGTTAGGACTGAAATGTCCTCTGCTGATGCGCGTTCACGGCTGAAGCCTAATCGCAGCTGATACATGCTCACTGTTGATGCTTCCCACATTGCTGAGAATGAGTCTCCCATGCATAGTACCAGTAACCGTTTCAGCACAATTACATACTGCAGACAATGATAGATACCCGTAATTTCATTCTAATAATCCAATTACAATTTTCCTAATTCAGAATAATTTCCGAACCCAAAACAATAGTGAAACTTGGTAGAATAAAACAACGTTAATCATAAACAATTAGAAGTTGATGCAATTATGTTCTTCCACCTATTGTCCCAATATGGCATCGACGAAATGCAAAGTAAGGGCTAGACGGTGCTACAGCAAGACTGGTCTGCCATGGAGCTCATGATAGATGCATGGTGACTTGGGAGTCGGAACGAACAACCATAGATGAACCACACATGGCGGTGACCTGGGCCTCGAGGCAGACGGACAGAGACATACCACACAATGATGACTTGAAGCTCGGACAAGCAGGGCAACAGAGCTCGAACGGACGGGGTGGAGGCATTGGAGATCCGGCAAGCAACGTCTTAGCATGGACATCGACGATGAAAGTCTGGCAGGAAGGATGGCGGAGATCCAACGGGGTGAACCAGAAGTCTAGAACATCAGCAGAGAATGTACCATAAACGAATTCCATCGCCAAGGGGGCAATGCTTTTAGAGTGAGGGAGGCGCTTGCTTCGACGACATCAGGAAGAAAGAGGAATGGAGAAGATGGAATTGAGATGAGGCGAATCAAGATGATTTTTTGAACAATTCTATGGAAGCAGCGGTCATTTGACTCACATACTGGCACACACAGAGATGGAGGAGATAGAGATCAGGACTGGGTGCAAATTATTTTGGCAAGTAAGGATTTGATTGATTGCATACTTAACGAGGAGATCTCGTAGTGCTATTCATGGTGGGTGGAGGCCATGTACCGGCAAAATGATCTAACCATGTGTTTGGATGCAGTGAATTAGGTCTAGAATTGAGGAATTGGAATTCAATTAGATGTTGAGCGAGTGTTGCGTGACGGCCTGGGAATGCTTGATGTCAAATATTTTTAGCAACGTATGAAGTCCCATTTAATAGTAATTTAGTACTAGTAAAGATATGATCAGACAAGGTTGAGGAGCTTGCTCAAGCGGGGTCACACCTTCTCCTGTCCTTCAAGTTTTTCCTCCATCACGCTCTGGGGAGTTTAGGAACTTGGATGAATATAGCACCTACATCGCATGAAATAGCCCACATACCATTTGTGAGGCACGAGGGGAATTTTGATGCATGCTCCCGCTCGGCTATATAAGCGTCTGCTTATTGGGACGAGCTGCTGGTGGTTGTTGTTCGACATGCAAGTCTAGGGCTACCGTACATGGTTGAACAAGCAGATTTTGTAGAAGTTGAAACCTGATGTGTGTCGTGTCCATTCCTCATGTCTCCCATGCCTATAAGGTCAAAACAACGTGAAATAGTGTGAACGATTTCAGGTTAAAGATGGGCAAGGTAGAGAGCACCCGTGGATCATCCATGAACGTGATATGATACTGTTATTATCTACAAATGGATGGATATACAATTGATTTTGGCACCTACTTTATATAGAGGGGAGAAGGTGGAGTTGGGTGGAGTAATAAATAAATACGAAATGTAAAAATAAAATGATGAATACGAATAAAACCCAGTAGGCCATCGATTTCTTGTTGCCACGACTGCATATGGGCCATAAGGCCTTTATTGGGCCATCAACCGGAATACAGAACTCGGTGCAGGGCTCCATCTGAGCCGTCCATCAGTCCAGCGCTATTAGGGTTCATTTTCCAATCTCTATAAGTACCACGCGAGAGCCCTCTGTTACATTTCCGCCGCCGCAGCAAGCCGAGACGTAGACCTAGAACGCGTGCTGCGCCACCACCTCCGCGATGAGGGCCAAGGTTCGTTCCCGGTTCAGCTCACCTCTGCCTTGTAGATCCCACCGCATGATGTCTGCTTACTCGCGCGATGCTGCCGTTATTCAGATTTACCGTGCTGCTTCGCGTTCTCGATAGTACTAGATGATTACATGTGTATGTGTACGCGATTTGGTCATGTTTCTGCGTGCTGTGCGTGCGTATTGTTCTCGGTGATGATGAAAACAGATGACGAGTCTGAAGAAATCCATTCAATTAAACCATGTGGACAAACGAGGCATTTGTCTGAGAGAACTTTTATTTTCTGTAGATGTTGTAGTCCGCCCTTGCAGTTTTTAGTTCACTAGTTGTTCTTGTACACGCCAAATTCTTTTGTTTTTGCTGCTCGTTTCTGTTTGTTCTCGGTGATGATCAACACTGATTAGATGTCCGATTCAATCCATTCCATTCAACCGTGGGGACAACATGAGGCATTTGTCTGAGAGAACATTGGTGCAGATGTAGTGTACTCCTAGGGGTGCTCATCTAGGGCTATTCTTGCGTTTTTGCTGATTATTGTTAATGTGGTTCTCGGTGATGATCAACACTGATTAGATGTCCGATACAATCCATTCCATTCAACCGTGGGGACAACACGAGGCATTTGTCTGAGAGAACCTGTTTATTTGTGTCTGCCTTTTTCTTGTGATGTTTCTGCCCTGTAGATATAGGGTATTGCTTGTGTGTTTGATGGAGTAGGTTTGCTTGGCCGCCTGTGTCACTCAAATCTCTGATATCGTTCTCTTTGATGATCATCACAGATGATGAGTCCGATGTAATCCATTCAGTTACACCATGTGGACAAACGAGGCATTTGTCTGAGAATTAACTATTAGTGTCTCCTGTATTGTCTGTCTTGCTTCTTTCGTTAGGTAAATAGTTGGTTTTGATGTGCTAGCTGTTCTCTATGATGATGAAAACAGATGACGAGTCTGATGTAATCCATTCTATTACACCATGTGGACAAACGAGGCATTTGTCTGAGAGGATGCTAGTCTTTACCTTTGCCAGCTTTCTTGTAGCAGTTTTTGGTTTAATTCTTTGTAGTTGACATGATGAGGAATGCAATTGTTGTCCGACCTATTTGATGATAAAATCCTCCTACTCATTCTGAATGTCAAATGGACTCTTTAGTGCGTACTTGCTTTGTTTTGTACAAGGTTTATCTTACAGTACTGTTTTCCTTGTCATGTCCGCTACATGATGTACACTTGTGCCTCTTGCTGTTTGTTATATTCTTGTTTTGAAAGGATTTGTCATAGTTTGGAAAATGATGATGAACAATTGGTCCGTGTTTCTGATATCATGTGATGATTTCCAATGAAACACTCAATTCTCTGATTCTGAAAGTGTAGTCGTCGCTTCTGTTTATTGTCGTGAGGTTGTGCTGTTATGGTATTTATATATGTGCAGTCAACTTTTTTCCTGTGTACTGATGACCTGTTATGTCCTCCATTGACTTTCAGTGGAAGAAGAAGAGAATGAGGAGGCTCAAGAGGAAGCGACGAAAGATGAGGCAGCGATCAAAGTAGGCGGGAAAAAAGAAGGGGAAGTGTAGACCTGCATGATTGTTGTTTTATTGGGATGATGGTGTCTTGTCATTCCTAATGGTGCTTTGTTGGGGCCTATTGATTCCTGATATGTAGTTTATGAATGTAGGAGATCTGAACCCTTGTAATATGAGGATTATCATATGCTTTACTTTATTGCTGGATCTTGTGCTGTTTATGAAATATTAGACTCTAAATATACTTTACTTCCTCTGGTCCTGCCTAGTTAATTGGTTGGTTGCTCTGCCTGTTGTTTTGTGGAGTGTATTCATCTTGCTCAGGTTGTTGTAATTCTCTTATCTGTCACCCCATGCTTCCAACTTGGCCCATTCTACAATTTTGTTGACTGATCCGACCACTCAATTCCCTGCCATCTCAGTGCACTCTGACGGGGAAATTTGATTTAATTCATCGACGTGTGGTTGATCGGTCTAGGGATATCAGGCTTACCGGCTGTGGTAGCCGGAGATTCATGGTCGAGCCAAAGTAATCATCAATTGTGGCTAGAAACCTCACGCCACAAGGGATCTCATAGTGCAAAATGTGGACATAGGAGCAAGATGATAGGATGGAGCCCAAGGCATGCATGGCGAGGGTCCTTGGATTGACGACCAACGTTTCGGGCAAGTTTCTTCCAGGTACCCGTTGTCAGGCAGAACCTACTCTTTAGCAAGACACTCCTTCCAAAATATAAGCAGACACTTCGTAATTATTGGGGAGTCTGCAAGTGCATGCCTTTTCAAGGTTTGTGGAACGACAAATCGAGCATAACAAATAAGATGAAAACCATATCAATCTGAAAAAGAACCTGTTTTAAATGGAGAATTGGCTTTGGGTGAAATACTGAATACACATTAGGAAGAAGACCTATTGGAAACAAAATAAAACTAGCAACACAACTTGGTGTTGTCCGAGGTCTGCCAAAGATTGGCTATCATTAATAACTAACCAGGGGTAACAAACCGGAGACGAGAAACATTTGAAGAGATAAGTACTTATGTCTACTGTAGAAGACAAGGAGGAGAGTGCATATGGAAAAGCTGGTTGTGATCATGTATTAAATTGTGTTAGATGTTCTCCTGAAGCCACTCATTCCAATGAAGGCTGCGGAGCAGGTTGCAGCCGATGTCACGGTGCTGCTCGCCGCCGTCTCCTCCTCCGGTACCAGTGCTCCTCCGACGGTGCGGCGGATTGGTCGGCGAGAGGGGAACCGCCTGGTGATGTGACAGTTTGGAGGAGGGGGGGGGGGGGGGGGGGGTGAGAATGAGGTCAGGAGTGAGACGAAGGAGAGGGGGGACAGTGAGGCTAGTTATGGCGCGTGTTACCGCCCTTCCCCACGCGTGCAACCTTCTCGCGACAACGGGCCTGGCTTCACAGAAACTACCATCCCGAGCATTCCTCCAGAACCTGTCCCGGGGTGCTTTAAAACCCGGTTCGTGCAAGAACGCGGCGGCTCACAGGCAACAAAACGACCCGTTCTACGTCCTAGCCCATGCAAAAAAAAGGCCCTCACAGCCTACCAAACGCGCCCTACTCTCGTTTGCGGTTCTTCTCCATCATGCTCTGGGGAGTTCCGAAAGTTGGGAGAAAATGATACTTACACCGGATGGTGCAGCCCAGATCACATAAGTGAGGCAGGAGACAAGTTCTGCTACATGCTCTTGCTCATCTATACAAGCATGTGTTTGTTGGGACAAGTATATTGTTCCACGTGTAAACCTGAGACCACCATACATGGTGGATTGTACAGAGTTCGTATATACATTTTGTCAAGGGGTGTCTCATCCATTCCTCGTGTTTTCCATGCCTATAGCTCAAACCAGTGGTGGAGATTATGTTGAATTTTTTTAGACTGAAGGCTCGAGCAGAGCCCGGCTTTAAATTAATAAAGCAACACCATACAACCGAAGGATCGCGATACAACTCACACCGATAACCCGAAGGTAACAGTTCACAAACTAACACATCCAAATGCCCCAACATTTGGAGAACACAAACACACAGACACAGCATAGTCCAGATACATAGAAGATAAGATAAAGACAGCGAAGAATGCTATGTCTGCATCCTGGAGGAAGTGTGGAGCGTGCGCAGTCTGTCAATGGTCAGCTCCACAGCCTCACGGTCCTGTCTCCTAGCCACTTGCTTCCACACCTGTAGATAGAGAGACATTTTGTATATGCAATCAGCAGGTTGACTAGGGAAGCGCCCCTCAATGGTAAATTTGTTTCTAATGTTCCACAGGGTCCAGCACAGCGCCGCACAGCTAATCCAGTAGACCCGTTTAGTTTGGCCTATATACGGATGAAGCAGCCTATAAACGTCCGCCAAGCACGTGGGGTTCCAAGAACAATGCAGCAATTCTCTAACCGCACTCCACATGAATCTGGCTAAGACGCAGGTGAAGAAGATGTGGTTTGTATCCTTCATCTCTCCACAAAGGGCACATCTCCCCGAAGATGGCCCCCTCCTCCTACGAATATTGTCATTAGAGGGAAGGCGTTTGCGCACTAGCTGCCAGAGGAAGATCCTGATCTTGAGAGGAACAGCGATCCTCCACAGCACCCCATAGTGCTTCCGTGGCGTGCCCTGGCAAAGCCTAAGATATAGGGATCGAACAGAGAACTCTCCAGAGGGTTCGAGAGACCATCGGATCACATCCCGTCCGGCCCTCAAATCCACTGTCTGGAGTTCCCTCCGGATGTCAGAGAGCTCCACGTGCTCAAGCCTGCCAAGCTCCCTGCGCAAGGGGATGTCCCAAAACCAGCCGGCTGCGGCTTGCGCCACCGAGGCCTCCGGGTCTGCCGTGATGGCAAAAAGGCCTGGGAATCTCTCCCGAAAGGGTCTCGGTCCTAACCACCAATCGTGCCAGAACCGGGTCGATGTCCCGCTAACCACATGATGCTTTGTCCCCAAACAAAGCACTCGCTTGATCCTCTGAAGCGTGTTCCAGAATTGTGATCCCCTTGGGTGCGAGTCTACCCAGATATCTCTACCGTTCAGGTATTTGCCGCGGATGATGTCCGCCCACAAACCCTGGGCGCCAGACAAGAGTTTCCAAACCCATTTTGCCATGAGACAAACGTTCATGAGTTTGGTGTCCATGATGCCAAGTCCCCCCATGGACTTGGGCATACAAACCGCGTCCCACCTGACCCAATGGTATTTCTTCTTTGGGCCGTTAGCCTCCCAAAAGAATCTCGCGCGGTGTTTGCGAAGGACGTCGTGTATGCCGTCCCCCAGCATGCACACCCCCATGGCGTGCAAGGGCAGGCTCGACAGGCAAGCGTTCACCAGGATGAGGCGTGCCGCCGAGGACATGAATTTACCCATCCACGGGTCTGCCCGTTTAGCCACCTTTGCTGTTAGCGGACCCCAATCCGCGGCCGTAATGGCATGGTCGGAGATAGGAAGGCCAAGATATGTGAAGGGAAAGGACCCTTGCTTGCAGTTAAGCATGTTGGCAATCCTCTGTTTCTCCCGGTCCGAGGTCCCCATGACCATGACCTCACTCTTATGGAAGTTAATGCGGAGCCCCGACATGTTCTCAAAACAGAGAAGGAGGAATTTCAAGTTGGTGATAGCCAGGTCCTCTGGCTGGATCATGATGATCGTGTCATCCGCATACTGGAGATGTGAAACCCCTCCTGGTATGATGTGCGGGATAACACCCTCAATGTGTCCCGCCGCCAGGGCTTTGTCCAAAATCGCGGCCAACGCCTCAGCCACGAAATCGAAGAGGAGGGGAGAGAGCGGGTCCCCTTGACGCACGCCTCGCCCATTCCTAAAGTAGTTTCCTACCTCACCGTTAATGCTGATCGCAGTTTGGCCCCCCGAGACCAAACTGAGCACCCGGTGGACCCACCCTGGGTTAAACCCCTTCCGGAGGAGCACCTCCCGGAGAAAAGACCAATTGACTCGGTCGTAGGCTTTCTCAAAGTCAAGTTTCAAGAAGACTCCCCTAAGTCTCTTGGATTTCGTCTCATGAATGATCTCCTGAAGGGAAATAATCCCTTCATGAATAAGTCTACCCTTAATGAAGGCCGTCTGGGTTCTACCAATGCAACTGTTAGCTATGGGGGAGAGCCTGATCGCAAACGCTTTAGCAACAAATTTAAAGATAACATTGATCAGAGCAATCGGGCGGAATTGGCGAATATCCTCCGCCCCCTGAACCTTGGGGATGAGCGTAAGCACCCCAAAGTTAAGCCTCGCGATAACCACACGTCCCAGTGCAAAGCCGTTAAGGATGGCCAAGATGTAGGGCTTGACCAAGGCCCAAAATCTCTTGAAGAAAATGACCGGGAACCTGTCCGGGCCGGGAGCCGTGTCAACCTTCATAGCCTTGAGCACCCCGTCCACCTCCTCCCCTGAGAAGGATAGCATAAGGTCCTCATTCTCGGCGTCCGAAACCCGTCGGTCCGCCACCCAGGTATCCTGCGCCAGGGAGAACAGCCTGTTCTCCCCTTCCGCCCCCATAAGGTTACGGTAGAAGTCATAGATGTGCTTCTGCAGGTCCCTGCTCTCAGTGATGATCCCCTGATCAGTCACCAGACGGGCGATGGTGCATTTACGTCTGCGCCCATTGGCAATCGCATGGAAGTACGCCGTATTCGCATCCCCGTGGAGGAGCCAGGCCTGACGACCGCGCTGTCTCCAATACTCCTGCTCCATTTTGAGCAGGTGCGTGAGTTGGCCTTCCAAATGATACCTCAGCGCCCAGCCCTCGTCATCCAGACCCGTGGTGTCTGCACGTGTATCCAGGGCCTGAATCCTCCCAAGGATGTCCTCCTTCAAGGCCCGCTCCGCCTTCCCAATGTTGGCTTCCCAGCCCTTGAGGAATTGCCTCAGACCCCCGGAAACGTGCTGCCAGGCATCGATGGGGTCAAAGAAGGGGCCCCCTAGTCCCTCCAAGCTATGCCACTTAGCCGTGACCAACTCCCCAAAATCCGCGCGTTGCAGCCAACCCTTCTCAAAGTAGAAGCGAGTGGCACGACGCCTAGCATCCTCCCCAGAATCCAGGATCAGTGGGGCATGGTCCGATCCGATGATCGTCAAACCAGTAAGGGAGCAAAGGGGAAATAACATCTCCCAGTCAGTGGAGACCAACACCCTATCAAGGACACTCCTTACCGGGTTCAGCTGTTTGTTAGTCCAGGTGTATCTGGCTCCGCCCCTGCGGATCTCGCGAAGTGCAAGGTCAGCGATACATTCGTTGAACCTGTGCACCCGCGGCCAGTGGATGTTGTCATTGGACTTGTCCTCTGATCCCCTAATCAGGTTAAAGTCGCCGCCAACCACCAGCGGAAAGGGGCAGGCGTTGACGGCAAGCGACAATTCCCCCAAGAATTCGTCGGAGAAGCGGTGATCCGCCGGGCCATACACCACGAAAACCGTCCACATACAGTTAGTGGCTAATTGGAGGGTATCCACCCTAAGGAAGAACCTCCCCTCCGTCCAGGCGATTGCCTCGAACGTGTCCTCGTTAACCCCCACGAGGATCCCTCCCGAGTGCCCCAACGCTGGAAGGGAATGCCAAGCAAATTTCCCTTGTGGGTCAATCGATCTCAGGTCCGTCTGCGAGAACTCGCATTTAATCGTCTCCTGTAGACCCACAATGTCAAGCCGCTCTCGGGTTAAGAGTTCCCGGATCTGTGGCTGGCGCCCCGGCGCGTGATAGCCACGAATGTTCCAGAAGCCCGCTCTCATGGCGCTCCTGGGCATCTCCGTCCGCGACGGGTGGCCAACCTGGTCTTGCTCCTGCCCCTTGCATTGGCATGGGGGGCAGCATCCCTGTCGTGTGAAGGGTCGGCAGAAACCTCCCCACTCACGACGACAACCTCTGCCTGAGCGGCCTCACGCGACTCAGCAGGAGCCTCCCCCAACCGGGAAGCCTCGCCGGCCTCACTATGGGCCCGGCGGGCGCCAGCCAACGCCAATGCCGCTTGAGCCTCTTCCTTGGCACGGATAAACGCGATAACGTCCGTGGCCATCCCCGCTTCAACGGAGAAGGCCAGCCCAGCATCGTGCGCCACCGTCTCCAGGTGCTCATCCGACACCTTGCGCAAAACCACGAACTCGGAGGCAGAAGGAGGGGGTGGGATCGTACCTGCCGGGTCGAGGTTCTTCGCCGCGGTGAACTCCTTGGCGCGCTGCAGGATGGGGACCGCCGACGCAGGGCCCTGGAGCTGGGCACTCTTGCGCGCCGGGCCAACTGGCACAGCCCGCATGCGTCGAGCCCGCGGCACCGTCACCCCGCTGAGCGCCGGCCTGCGCGCGACGTCGTCCGTGTCGTCCACCACTCCTCCTTCCTCCTCCGCCTCCGCCGTGTGACCAGAACCCTTGTGTGTCGCCGGAGACCCCAACGAGTCCTCGGAGTCGTAGTCCGACCCGGTGGTGAGAAGCGTGGAGGAGTCAACCGGCGGAGATCCCGGCGGGTCCGCCCTGATCGCCGAAGGCGGGAGAGAGGGAGGGAGCTCCCTCCGCGCTCCCTCGGCCGCCCTGGACTGCTCCAGAACCACCAAAGGAACCGGCCAGGGTGCGGACTTGCTCAGATTGGACCCATACTGATCAATCCGCAACTCCACCTGGCCACGGAGAGCCGGCGGCTCACTGGCACCCCTGGCCGTGATGACCTCCACAGGCTCCGCCGGCTCACCGGCCACCTCCTCAGCAGGCTCCCTGCCCTGCGTGGTAGCCGGCAGCGACTTGCTGCGCTCCGCCGCCTTGGCCCTGTCCTTGTCTCCCAGGGCCCTCCACTCGTCCTCCGAGGGGGAGTTGGCGTCGACGTCATCGTCATCCATATCATCATCCTGATGTGGAGGAGAAGGCGGCCGCGGCGCCGAGGACACCCCCCGAGGCTCCTCGACGCGGATGCCCACATTGTAGCCGAGGCTTTTGTGGAAGAACTGCACCGCCCCGTTCAGCTTGGAGGGGTTGCGGCACGCCACGCGCAGTCTCACCGGACCCCTAGCCTTGAGGGTGCTGAGATCCACCTCGAGAGGCCGGCCCAACATGCGCATGCCCACCAAGAGCCTCCTGGTGCGGCGCATGCACCTCGGCAGCCCGGAGACGCGCACCCAGACCTCCTGGAGCTTCTCCGCCGGCGCCGGGTCCGCATCGGCAAGCTTGATGTCCACCACCGTGCCGCAGAGGGTGAGGTACAGCTTGCCGCTCCGGGCGCTGAAGGTGAGTGTGTCCCTCGACGGGAACACCACCGCGAACTCGCGCTCCCCCAAGACGCGGACTTGCCAATCCCAGTCGCCCTCGACCAGATGACGCAGTTCTTGCTCCAAACCAGCGGCCGTCAGAGCCACCCCCGGGAAGGTGATGATGGCCGAGTTGGACAGATCATCCTCCTCGTCGTCGTCCTCCTCAAAGTCGACGTAGAAGAACCCCTCTCTGGAGATGGCATGGCCCATCATGGAGAGCTCCGGTTCCTTGCCCTTGGAAGGACAGGCGGCGGAGTGGTGGCCCTCCTTGCCGCAGATGACGCAGATGGGCTCCGCCGTGCAGCTGGCCTGGAAGTGACCGGGCCGCCCACACTTGAAACACTCCACCTGCGCCAGGCCGGAGCCCCCCGCGCCGCCCCCAGCAGGAACGGGCGGGTCTGCAGCACCCTGCTGCCTCCTGGCCGGAGGCGCCGGCGGTTTCCCAGCCGTGCGCGTGGATCCACGGCCCCTACCGCGGTCCACCTCCGAGTTCTCCGGCTGTTGCGCCGCCGCCGCGGCGCGCCGGGCCTCCCGCTTTGTCTCACGTTCGAGCCACCACTGTGGCTGTTGGTGCTGCTGCTGTCCACCTCCGCCGCCGCTCGAGCTCCCTTGCCGGCGAGGGCGGTCCCCGTTGAGGAGGGTGGACCGGGCGTTGGCCTCCGCCCGCGCATCCTCGACGGCCGGCCGCTTGCCGTTGCCGTTGCGCCCACCGTGCCCGTGGCCTTGGCCCGCCGGCGCTCCCCCGCGTCCGCTCATCACCGCCGCCGCAAAGGAGAGGAGGAGAGGGGGTGGGGGTTGAGCAAGAGCAATGGTTCGGGCCGATTTCCTGTGCCGCCGCACGTCTGTTCGCGATGCGGGAAACCCTAGTGCAAGCGAAGAAAACCCCTTCGGCACCCACCACCACCGGTTGGGCTGCGATGTTGGGCCTCGGCCTACCTGGGCCTCCGTGCCCAAGGCCGGTAGCGGCGCTGGGGCTGGGTCCAGCAGGGGAACCCTAGCCGGCTGGGCCTCCATGGGCTCCGCAGGCCGCCGGCCCAGGTCCAACTCAGGGACGGCCCACAGCGGGAGGGGCGTCGTCTCCGCCAGGGCTCCCTGCCCCAAGGGCGGCCACGCCTCGAGGTCGCCGCCAGGCGGCGCCGCCACGACCGCCGGCACCTGGCGAGGCGTCGCCGGATCCCGGCGCGGTGCCCGTCACGCGGACGACCCCGCCGCCCCGGCACCGCCGCAGGCCACCCCGGACGGACATCTCGACGGAATCTGGATCCGCGCCCTCCCGGCGCGAACGCAGTTCGCCGGCCACTGGAACGCAGCGAGCCCCCAAGCTCGTTGGCCGCGTCCAGGAACTCACCCAGCGTCGCCGTTCGCCGGATGGAAGGAGGCGGAGAAGACTCGTCCGCACTCCGCTCGCTGACGGCCTCGTCGTCCTCAACCTCCAACAGCGGCTGCCAGAAGCGCCCCTTCACGCCGCCGCCAGGGAGAGACGGGCGGGAGTAGAGGACGTCGGTGCGGTGGTGGCGCGCACGATGGGCAAGGGGTTCCGGAGGTCGAGCAACGCCGCCCTCCGCCGTCGCCCCTGCGGCGCCCTCCGCTGCGCCCTCCGCTGCGCCCTCCGCGTCGCCCTCGGTCTCACTCGTCATTTCTGAAAAGGCTTCGATTATGTTGAATAACGGCTTCCTCCTATCTGTACCTGGTAGAACTAGTCTAGGGTAGTTCCTATTTCCACGCCTGCACGCCCCTGCGTGGGCCTCTGCACGGCCACCTCTCGCTCCACTACTCGATGAACCTATATGTACTCTCTCCTGTTGATCAACTCAATGCATCGATAGCAATCCATTTATCTTCATGGTATCAAAGCACTAGGCTAAAAAATGGCCGAGACATCGTCTTCCACGACGACGGCCACAGTCCCAACAACCGTTCCACCAATAGATCCGATCGACCCAACCCTCCTCCACACCCCCAATCACCAGCGGCCCGTGATGCCTCGTGCTCCGGCTACGCCGCACAATTCCGACGCCTTCAACCTAGGCAACATCTCCGACGCCCTCACCGTCGCAGCCAACATCGGCGGCATACCAACCTACAACGCCATGGCCTACAACGCACCCTCCCACCCCCTTCTCAGCGTCCACATCTCCAAATACGTTAAATTCACCGTCACCACCGCCGGCACCAACTACTCCAAGTGGCGGCAGATCATCACCTCGCTGCTCACGATGTACCAGGCCATCGATCACATCACCGAGGGCGCCGCTCCGGCGGCTCCTGACGCGGTCTGGCTCGCCGTCGACATTCATGTCTCTCTGTGGTTTCTCGCAACCCTGAGCGATGACCTCCATCGGCTGGTGCAAGGATCTGACGGACACGCCTGCTCGACCTGGACCCGTCTCCGTCGCTTCTTCCTCGACCACGGCTCATCCAGGTATCTCTACCTCAGCAAGGCATTTCATAACTGTCCCCGCGGCGATCTCTCCGTTTCAGACTACGCCGCCAAACTCCAAGGCATTGCCGACGATCTGGCCGCCGTCGAGCCACCCGTCGATGACCGGGACCTCGCTCTCGCGTTCCTCGACGGCGTCGGCGGAAGTTCAAACTCGAGGCCACCATCATGAAGAACAGCCCCGTCCCCACGTTCGCCGATGCCTGCTCCCGCCTCCAGCTCGCGGAGCTCGACACCGACTCGCCGCATCCTCACGCCGGCGTACAAGCCCTGGCCGTCCATGGTGGCGACCGCGGCCCGGCTCCCGGCGGCCACGCTCCTCCTCCTCGCCCCGCCGGCTACATCAGCCCCAACTATCGTGGCAAGAACCCTATTCCAGGGTATGTACACGGGCAGACCAACAACCCCCACGGCGGTGGCGGTGGTAGCCGCGGGCGTGGTCGTGGCGGACCCGGAGGACGCGGACCTGGCGAACAAACCACCGGGCGGAATGGCCAGACACCCTGGATGGGCTACTTCGCTGTCGTGGGCACGACGTTCCCTACTCGTCCACCTGCGGCCAGGATCCCTCCAAACGCTTCGAGCGTCCACGGCCCGCGCCCTGCCGTGTGATACGTCTCCGACGTATCGATAATTTCTTATGTTCCATGCCACATTATTGATGTTATCTACATGTTTTATGCACACTTTATGTCATATTCGTGCATTTTCTGGAACTAACCTATTAACAAGATGCCGAAGTGCCAGTTCCTGTTTTCTGCTGTTTTTGGTTTCAGAAATCCTAGTAACGAAATATTCTCGGAATCGGACGAAATCAACGCCCAGGTTCCTATTTTGCCCGGAAGCATCCAGAACACACGAGAACCACCAGGGAGGGGGCACAGGCCCACCAAACCCTAGGCCGGCGCGGCCAAGGGGGGGCCCGCGCCACCCTATGGTGTGGGCACCCCTTCGACCCTCTGGCGCCGCCTCTTCGCCTATTTAAAGCCTCCGTCGCGAAAACCCTATCACGTTCGACGAAACCCATAGAAACCTTCCAGAGCCGCCGCCATCGCGAAGCCAAGATCTGGGGGACAGGAGTCTCTGTTCCGGCACGCCGCCGGAACGGGGAAGTGCCCCCGGAAGGCTTCTCCATCGACACCGCTGCCATCTCCACCGCCATCTTCATCACCGCTGCTGCTCCCATGAGGAGGGAGTAGTTCTCCATCGAGGCTCGGGGCTGTACCGGTAGCTATGTAGTTCATCTCTCTCATATGTGCTTCAATACAATAATCTCATGAGCTGCCTTACATGATTGAGATTCATATGATGATGCTTGTAATCTAGATGTCATTATGCTAGTCAAGTGAATTTTACTCATGTGATCTCCGGAGACTCCTTGTCCCACGTGTGTAAAGGTGACAGTGTGTGCACCGTGTGGGTCTCTTAGGCTATATTTCACAGAATACTTATTCACTGTTGAATGGCATAGTGAGGTGCTTATTTATATCTCTTTATGATTGCAATGTGTTTTGTATCACTATTCATCTATGTGCTACTCTAGCAATGTTATTAAAGTAGTTTTATTCCTCCTGCATGGTGTAATGGTGACAGTGTGTGCACCCGTGTTAGTACTTGGTTTATGCTATGATTATGATCTCTTGTAGATTATGAAGTTAACTGTTGCTATGATAGTATTGATGTGTACTATTCCTCCTACATAAGCATGAAGGTGACAGTGTGCATGCTACGTTAGTACTTGGTTTAGTCTATTGATCTTTCATGCACTCTAAGGTTATTTAAATATGAACATTGAATTGTGGAGCTTGTTAACTCCGGCATTGAGGGTTCGTGTAATCCTACGCAATGTGTTCATCATCCAACAAGAGTGTAGAGTATGCATTTATCTATTCTGTTATGTGATCAAAGTTGAGAGTGTCCACTAGTGAAAGTGTAATCCCTAGGCCTTGTTCCTAAATACTGCTATCGCTGCTTGTTTACTGTTTTACTGCGTTACTACTGCTGCAATACTACCACCATCAACTACACGCCAGCAAGCTATTTTCTGGCACCGTTGCTACTGCTCATACTTATTCATACCACCTGTATGTCACTATCTCTTCGCCGAACTAGTGCACCTCTTAGGTGTGTTGTGGACACAAGAGACTTCTTGCTTTGTGGTTGCAGGGTTGCATGAGAGGGATATCTTTGACCTCTTCCTCCCTGAGTTCGATAAACCTTGGGTGATCCACTTAAGGAAAACTTGCTGCTGTTCTACAAACCTCTGCTCTTGGAGGCCCAACACTGTCTACAGGAAAAGGAGGGGGCGTAGACATCAAGCTATTTTCTGGCGCCGTTGCCGGGGACGAATCAAGACACTCCACCAAGCCCGTCAACCGCCATTAAACCTCCCACGTCAACTACGCGCCAGTCCTGGACAGCATCAAGTATTTTCTGGCGCCGTTGCCGGGGAGGAAAGGTAAAAGGTACTCACACTCCGGATCTCGGCTACTAAGCTATTTTCGCCGTTGTAAGTACTCGAAGCTATTTCCTTTAGATCCTGCAATTGCATCTTTTTGTTTCTTGTTTACACTAGTTTGGCATAATGGACAAGAATGATCTTCTTATTCTATTTCCTGATTTAAAACATGGATTGTTTGATGCGAAAATTAAAAAACCTATGGAATCTTATATGCATGCTGGTAGTAATATTAGTATGAACGCTTTGAACACCATTGTTGATAATAATATAGAAAGTTCTAAGCTTGGGGAAGCTGGTTTTCATGATCTTTTTAGTCCCCCAAGCATTGAGGAGAAAATTTTCTTTGATGATACTTTGCCTCCTATTTATGATGATTATAATGATAGTGGTCTTTTGGTGCCACCTACTATAGAGAGTAAATTTTGTTGTGATTATACTATGCCTCCTACACTTGATGAGAATAATAATGATAGCTACTTTGTTGAATTTGCTCCTACTACAATTAATAAGAATAACTATGCTTTTGTTGGGAGTAGTACTAATTTTATGCATGAGACTCATGATAAGAATGTTTCATTTGATAGTTATATTATTGAGTTTGCTCATGATGCTACTGAAAGTTATTATGAGAGAGGAAAATATGGTTGTAGAAATTTTCATGTTACTAAAACACCTCTCTATGTGCTGAAATTTTTGAAGCTACACTTGTTTTATCTTTATATGCTTGTTGCATTATGCTTCATGAACTTGTTTACTTACAAGATTCCTATGCATAGGAAGCTTGTTAGACTTAAATATGTTTTGGATTTGCTTCTTGATGCTCTCTTTTGCTTCAAATACTATTTCTTGCAAGTGCATCATTAAAACTGCTGAGCCCATCTTAATGGCTATAAAGAAAGAACTTCTTGGGAGATAACCCATGTGTTATTTTGCTACAGTACTTTATTTTATATTTGTGTCTTGGAAGTTGTTTACTACTGTAGCAACCTCTCCTTATCTTAGTTTTGTGTTTTGTTGTGCCAAGTAAAGTCTTTGATAGCAAGGTTGATACTAGATTTGGATTACTGCGCAGTAACAGATTTCTTTGCTGTCACAAATTCCGACCTGCCTCTCTGTAGGTAGCTCAGAAAAATCTGAAAATTTACGTGCGTGATCCTCAGATATGTACGCAACTTTCATTCAATTTGGGCATTTTCATCTGAGCAAGTCTGGTGCCATTTTAAAATTCGTCTTTACGGACTGTTCTGTTTTGACAGATTCTGCCTTTTATTTCGCATTGCTTCTTTCGCTGTGTTGGGTGGATTTCTTTGTTCCATTACCTTCCAGTAGCTTTGAGCAATGTCCAGAAGTGTTAAGAATGATTGTGTCACCTCTGAACATGTGAGTTTTTGATTATGCACTAACCCTCTAATGAGTTTGCTTTGAGTTTGGTGTGGAGGAAGTTTTCAAGGGTCAAGAGAGGAGGATGATATACTATGATCAAGAAGAGTGAAGAGTCTAAGCTTGGGGATGCCCCCGTGGTTCATCCCTGCATATTTCAAGAAGACTCAAGCATCTAAGCTTGGGGATGCCCAAGGCATCCCCTTCTTCATCGACAAATTATCAGGTTCCTTCTCTTGAAACTATATTTTTATTCCATCACATCTTATGTACTTTACTTGGAGCGTCTGTGTGCTTTTGTTTTTGTTAGTGTTTGAATAAATTGGATTACATCATGCTTGTGTGGGAGAGAGACACGCTCCGCTGGTTCGTATGAACACATGTGTTCTTAGCTCATAATATTCATGGCGAAGTTTCCTCTTCGTTAAATTGTTATATGGTTGGAATTGGAAAATGCTACATGTAGTAATTGCTATAATGTCTTGGGTAATGTGATACTTGGCAATTGTTGTGCTCATGTTTAAGCTCTTGCATCATATACTTTGCACCTATTAGTGAAGAAATACATAGAGCATGCTAAAATTTGGTTTGCATAATTGGTCTCTCTAAGGTCTAGATAATTTCTAGTAAGGTGTTTGAACAACAAGGAAGACGATGTATAGTCTTATAATGCTTGTAATATGTCTTTTATGTGAGTTTTGCTGTACTAGTTCATACTTGTGTTTGCTTCAAACAACCTTGCTAGCCTAAACCTTGTATCGAGAGGGAATACTTCTCATGCATCCAAATCCTTGAGCTAAACAACACTATGCCATTTGTGTCCACCATACCTACCTACTACATGGTATTTCCTGCCATTCCAAAGTAAATTGCTTGAGTGCTACCTTTAAACAATTCAAAATTTATCACCTCTGATTTGTGTCAATGTTTTATAGCTCATGAGGAAGTATGTGGTGTTTATCTTTCAATCTTGTTGGGCAACTTTCACCAATGGACTAGTGGCTTCATCCGCTTATCCAATAATTTTGCAAAAAGAGCTGGCAATGGGATTCCCAGTCCCAAATTAATTAACAAAAATAGACACTCCTCCATGGTATGTGATTGTTGGACGGCACCCGAAGGATTCGGTTAGCCATGGCTTGTGTAAGCAAAGGTTGGGAGGAGTGTCATCATAATAAAACTAAAATAAAAAAAGCACTCCTTCATGGTATGAGATTGTTGGCAGGCACCCGAGGATTCGGTTAGCCATGGTTTGTGAAAGAAAGGTTGGAAGGAGTGCCACCCAAAAATAAAATAAAATGGGAGCCGCTCTTTGAAGGTTTGTCTGGCAAGGGGGTTAGAGTACCCGCTACCATTCGTTGACAACAACATACACCTCTCAAAACTTTATTTTTATGCTCTCTTTATGTTTTCAAAATAAAAGCTCTAGCACAAATATAGCAATCGATGTTTTTCCTCTATGGAGGACCATTCTTTTACTTTTATTGTTGAGTCAGTTCACCTATTTCTCTCCACCTCAAGAAGCAAACACTTGTGTGAACTTTGCATTGATTCTTACATATTTGCATATTGCATTTGTTATATTGCTTTGCATTGACAATTATCCATGAGATATACATGTTATAAGTTGAAAGCAACCGCTGAAACTTCATCTTCCTTTGTGTTGCTTCAATGCCTTTACTTTGAATTATTGCTTTATGAGTTAACTCTTATGCAAGACTTATTGATGCTTGTCTTGAAAGTACTATTCATGAAAAGTCTTTGCTATATGATTCATTTGTTTACTCATGTCATTTACATTGTTTTGATCGCTGCATTCACTACATATGCTTACAAATAGTATGATCAAGGTTATGATGGTATGTCACTCCAGAAATTATCTTTGTTATCATTTTACCTGCTCGGGACGAGCAGAACTAAGCTTGGGGATGCTGATACGTCTCCGACGTATCGATAATTTCTTATGTTCCATGCCACATTATTGATGTTATCTACATGTTTTATGCACACTTTATGTCATATTCGTGCATTTTCTGGAACTAACCTATTAACAAGATGCCGAAGTGCAGGTTCTGTTTTCTGCTGTTTTTGGTTTCAGAAATCCTAGTAACGAAATATTCTCGGAATCGGACGAAATCAACGCCCAGGTTCCTATTTTGCCCGGAAGCATCCAGAACACACGAGAACCACCAGGGAGGGGGCACAGGCCCACCAAACCCTAGGCCGGCGCGGCCAAGGGGGGCCCGCGCCACCCTATGGTGTGGGCACCCCTTCGACCCTCTGGCGCCGCCTCTTCGCCTATTTAAAGCCTCCATCGCGAAAACCCTATCACGTTCGACGAAACCCATAGAAACCTTCCAGAGCCGCCGCCATCGCGAAGCCAAGATCTGGGGGACAGGAGTCTCTGTTTCGGCACGCCGCCGGAACGGGGAAGTGCCCCCGGAAGGCTTCTCCATCGACACCGCTGCCATCTCCACCGCCATCTTCATCACCGCTGCTGCTCCCATGAGGAGGGAGTAGTTCTCCATCGAGGCTCGGGGCTGTACCGGTAGCTATGTAGTTCATCTCTCTCATATGTGCTTCAATACAATAATCTCATGAGCTGCCTTACATGATTGAGATTCATATGATGATGCTTGTAATCTAGATGTCATTATGCTAGTCAAGTGAATTTTACTCATGTGATCTCCGGAGACTCCTTGTCCCACGTGTGTAAAGGTGACAGTGTGTGCACCGTGTGGGTCTCTTAGGCTATATTTCACAGAATACTTATTCACTGTTGAATGGCATAGTGAGGTGCTTATTTATATCTCTTTATGATTGCAATGTGTTTTGTATCACTATTCATCTATGTGCTACTCTAGCAATGTTATTAAAGTAGTTTTATTCCTCCTGCACGGTGTAATGGTGACAGTGTGTGCACCCGTGTTAGTACTTGGTTTATGCTATGATTATGATCTCTTGTAGATTATGAAGTTAACTATTGCTATGATAGTATTGATGTGTACTATTCCTCCTACATAAGCATGAAGGTGACAGTGTGCATGCTACGTTAGTACTTGGTTTAGTCTATTGATCTTTCATGCACTCTAAGGTTATTTAAATATGAACATTGAATTGTGGAGCTTGTTAACTCCGGCATTGAGGGTTCGTGTAATCCTACGCAATATGTTCATCATCCAACAAGAGTGTAGAGTATGCATTTATCTATTCTGTTATGTGATCAAAGTTGAGAGTGTCCACTAGTGAAAGTGTAATCCCTAGGCCTTGTTCCTAAATACTGCTATCGCTGCTTGTTTACTGTTTTACTGCGTTACTACTGCTGCAATACTACCACCATCAACTACACGCCAGCAAGCTATTTTCTGGCACCGTTGCTACTGGTCATACTTATTCATACCACCTGTATGTCACTATCTCTTCGCCGAACTAGTGCACCTCTTAGGTGTGTTGGGGACACAAGAGACTTCTTGCTTTGTGGTTGCAGGGTTGCATGAGAGGGATATCTTTGACCTCTTCCTCCCTGAGTTCGATAAACCTTGGGTGATCCACTTAAGGGAAACTTGCTGCTGTTCTACAAACCTCTACTCTTGGAGGCCCAACACTGTCTACAGGAAAAGGAGGGGGCGTAGACATCAAGCTATTTTCTGGCGCCGTTGCCGGGGACGAATCAAGACACTCCACCAAGCCCGTCAACCGCCATTAAACCTCCCACGTCAACTACGCGCCAGTCCTGGACAGCATCACCGTGCCGACGCAGGCGTACCTGCTCATGTACGCACCGGCGACTCCTGCTCCTGTCGCTGCGCAAGCTGCGCACACTCCGTCGCCCACGCCCACGTTCCCGCTCCCGCAGTACCCATCTCCGCCACCACAGCAACACCAGGCGCCTGCGTAGGACTACACCACGAGGTACCAATCTGCTCCCAGCTATGGCAGTGCCTTCCTCACCCACGTTGGCGACTGGGTGATGGACTCTGGCGCCACCTCGCATGTCACCAGCGACCCAGGTACTTTGATCTCGTCTCATCCCTCATTAGGCTCAAATTCTCCGCATATCATCGTAGGAAACGGGTCACGTCTCCCTGTCGTCGCCACCGGTACAACCCATCTCCCCCCTCGCCCTTTCCACCTCAACAATGTTCTTGTCTCCCCACATCTGATTCAAAACCTAATTAGCACTCGCAAATTTACTCGCGACAATTTATGCTCAGTCGAATTTGACCCATTTGGTTTCACCTTGAAGGACCTAGCTACCAAGGAAGTTCTTCTACGCTCCAATAGCTCTGGAGACCTCTATCCGTTCCACGGCGATCGCGGCGCATCCACACCCTCGGCGTTCACTGTCTCCATTGATGTCTGGCACCGACGGCTTGGTCACCCCAGTCCTGCCGCTTTAGCTCATTTGCCATTAGATTTCCTCTCATCATGTAATAAACAAGGCTCCACCACTGCGTTGTGTGACGCCTGCCAATTAGGAAAACACACTCGTCTACCATTTTCTGTTTCCCATTCTCGAGCTACCGCTCCCTTTGATCTTATTCATTGTGACCTATGGACATCTCCAGTTGTAAGTTGTTCCGGTTATAAATATTATTTGGTTATCCTTGATGATTTCTCTCATTTTTCTTGGGTCTTCCCATTGCATGCTAAATCCGATACGTGTGACACACTACTGCGTTTCTTCTCGTTCATCCAAACCCAATTTCACACCACCCTCTGCTGCCTCCAGTGCGACAACGGTGGTGAGTTCCTCACCACCACCCTCCGCTCATTCCTCTCCACGCACGGCATTTCTCTCCGACTCTCCTGTCCCTATACGTCCCCACAAAATGGCCGTGCTGAACGTCTTCTCCGCACCACCAACAACGTTGTTCGCACCCTCTTATTCCAAGCCCACATGCCTCCCTCCTTTTGGGTTGAGGCACTACACACAGCCAACCTTCTTCTAAACATACGTCCTTCCAGTGCCATCAACCATCTTACGCCCTACTTCCTCCTCTACAACATTCATCCCACCTACGATCACTTACGCACGTTCGGATGCCTCTGTTTTCCCAACCTCACACCCACAGTCGAGCACAAACTTTCCCCTCGCTCTGCTCGCTGCGTCCTCCTTGGTTATCCCAGGGAGCACAAGGGTTATCGTTGTTTTGACCTTACAACACACAAAGTTTTTATCTCGCGTCATGTGGTTTTTGACGAACACACGTTTCCCTTTTCACCAGCCACACCGCCGTCCACAGCCATGTTGGAGATATGCCCAAGAGGCAATAATAAAAGTGGTTATTATATATCTTTATGTTTATGATAAATGTTTATATACCATGCTATAATTGTATTAACCGAAACATTGATACATGTGTGATATGTAAACAACAAAGAGTCCCTAGTATGCCTCTTAACTAGCTTGTTGATTAATAGATGATTAGTTTCATAATCATGAACATTGGATGTTATTAATAACAAGGTTATATCATTATATGAATGATGTAATGGACACACCCAATGAAGCGTAGCATAAGATCACGTCATTAAGTTATTTGCTATAAGCTTTCGATACATAGTTACCTAGTCCTTTCGACCATGAGATCATGTAAATCACTTATACCAGAAAGGTACTTTGATTACATCAAACGCCACTGCGTAAATGGGTGGTTATAAAGGTGGGATTAAGTATCCGGAAAGTATGAGTTGAGGCATATGGATCAATAGTGGGATTTGTCCATCCCGATGATGGATAGATATACTCTGGGCCCTCTCGGTGGAATGTCGTCTAAAGTCTTGCAAGCATATGAATAAGTTCATAAGAGACCACATACCACGGTACGAGTAAAGAGTACTTGTCAGGAGACGAGGTTGAACAAGGTATAGAGTGATACCGATGATCAAACCTCGGACAAGTAAAATATCGCGTGACAAAGGGAATTGGTATCATATGTGAATGGTTCATTCGATCACTAAAAGTCATCGTTGAATATGTGGGAGCCATTATGGATCTCCAGATCCCGCTATTGGTTATTGTTCGGAGTGAGTACTCAACCATGTCCGCATAGTTCGCGAACCGTAGGGTGACACACTTAAAGTTGGATGTTGAAATGGTAGAACTTGAATATGGAATGGAGTTCGAATATTTGTTCGGAGTCACGGATGAGATCCCGGACATCACGAGGAGTTCCGGAATGGTCCGGAGAATAAAGATTCATATATAGGAAGTCATTTTATAAGATTTAAAATGATCCGGAAGGTTCTATGGAAGGTTCTAGAAGGTTCTAGAAAAGTCCGGAAGAAACCACTAAGGAAGGCGGAGTCCCGGAGGGACTCCACCTCCCATGGCCGGCCAACCCTAAGGGGGAGGAGTCCCAAGTGGACTCCCCTAAGGGGGCCGGCCACCCCCCCCCCCCCGCCCACTTGGAAGGGGGAGTGGGATTCCCACCTTGGGTAGGTTTCCCTATCACATGGAAGGTTTTTGGTTCGGGTCTTATTCGGAGACTTGTAGTCCAACACTTGGGGCTTCCACCTATATAATGAGGGGCCAAGGGGAGGGGGCCGGCCACCCCAAGACCACAAGCTGGCCGCACCCCCTAGATGGCCGGCGCCCCCCTCTCCCCAAACCCTAGCCGCCCCACTCCTCCTTCTTCCCCGCACGCTTAGCGAAGCTCCGCCGGGATTCTCCACCGCCACCGACACCACGCCGTCGTGCTGTCGGATTCAAGAGGAGCTACTACTTCCGCTGCCCGCTGGAACGGGGAGGTGGACGTCGTCTTCATCAACAACCGAACGTGTGACCGAGTACGGAGGTGCTGCCCGTTCGTGGCGCTGTGATCAAAATCTTCTACGCGCTTTTGCAAGCGGCAAGTGAACGTCTACCGCAGCAACAAGAGCCTCATCTTATAGGCTTTGGAATCTCTTCAAGGGTGAGACTCGATAATCCCCTCGTTGCTACCGTCTTCTAGATTGCATCTTGGCTTGGATTGCGTGTTCGCGGTAGGAAATTTTTTGTTTTCTATGCAACGTATCCCATCAGTGGTATCAGAGCCAGGTCTATGCATAGATGGTTGCACGAGTAGAACACAATGGTTTTGTGGGCGTTGATGTTTTTGTTATCTTTAGTTTGAGTACTTTGCATCTTTGTGGCATAGTGGGATGAAGCGGCTCGGGCTAACTTTACATGACCGCGTTCATGAGATTTGCTCCACGCTCGACATGCAACTTGTATTGCATAAGTGGCTTTGCGGGTGTCTGTCTCTCCTACTATAGTGAAGATTCAATTTACTCTTCTATTGACAACACTAGTATCACCGTTGTGGTTCATGTTCGTAGGTAGATTAGATCTCACTCGAAAACCCTAAACCACATAAAATATGCAAACCAAATTAGAGACATCTAACTTGTTTTTGCAGGGTTTGGTGATGTGATATGGCCATAATGTGATGATGAATATGTATGAGATGATCATTATTGTATTGTGGCAACCGGCAGGAGCCTTATGGTTGTCTTTAAATTTCATGTTGAGTAGTATTTCAAAGAAGTTGTAATAGTTGCTACATGGGAGAACAATCATGAAGACGGCGCCATTGACCTTGACGCTACGCCGACGATGATGGAGATCATGCCCGTTGATGATGGAGATAATGTCCGTGCTTTGGAGATGAAGATCAAAGGCGCAAAGACAAAGGGGCCATATCATATCACATATGAACTGCATGTGATGTTAATCCTTTTATGCATCTTATTTTGCTTAGATCGCGACGGTAGCATTATAAGATGATCCCTCTCACTAAAATATCAAGATAATAAAGTGTTCATCCTTAGTAGCACTGTTGCCAAGACTTGTCGTTTCGAAGCATCTCGCGATGATCGGGTGTGATAGAATCAACAAGTGCATACAACGGGTGCAAGCCAGTTTTGCACATGCGGATACTAAGGTGACCTTGACGAGCCTAGCATGTACAGACATGGTCTCGGAACACGTGATACCGAAAGGTAGAGCATGAATCATATGATTGATATGATGAACACTTTGAGTGTTCGCCATTGAAATTACACCTTGTCTCGTGATGATCGGACTTAGGTGTAGTGGATTTGGTTCGTGTGATCACTAAGACAATGCGAGAGATATTGTTTTGAGTGGGAGTTCACCTAGTTTTTTAATTATGTTGAATTAAAATTTGAACTCAATTTGTCATAAACTTAGTCTAAACTATTGCAAATATATGTTGTAGATATGGCGTCCTCAATCAATTTTAACCAGTTCCTAGAGAAAGAAAAGCTTAAGAACAACGGTAGCAACTTCACCGACTGGTTCCGTCATGTGAGGATCTTCCTCAATGGTGGAAACCTGCAATATGTGCTTGATGCACCGCTAGGTGACCCTCCTGCAGAAACTGAAACCGATGAAGTAAAGAATGTTTACGCGACTCGGAAAACTCGGTACTCTCAAGTTTAGTGTGCCATCCTATGCAGTCTGGAAGCCGATCTTCAAAAACGTTTTGAGCACCACGATCCTCATGAGTTGGTCAATGAGTTGAAAACTATATTTGAAACTCATGTGGCCGTGGAATGCTATGAAGCATCGAAACACTTCTTCAGTTGCATGATGGAAGAAGGCAGCTCCATTAGTGAGCACATGCTCACCATGACTGGGCATGCGAAGAAACTCAGTGACTTGGGAATAGTGATTCCTAATAGACTGGGGATTAATCGTGTCCTTCAATCACTGCCACCTAGTTACAAGAACTTTGTGATGAACTACAATATGCAGAACATGAACAAAGAGTTACCTGAACTCTTCGCCATGCTAAAATCTGCTGAGATTGAGATCAAGAAAGAGCACCAAGTGTTGATGGTCAACAAGACCACCAGTTTCAAGAAACAGGGCAAGTCTAAGGGAAAATTCAAGAAGGGTGGCAAGAAAGCTGCCACGCCTCCTGTGAAACCTAAGACTGGCCTAAGCCTGATGCTGAGTGCTATTACTACAAGGAGAAGGGTCACTGGAAGCGTAATTGCTCCAAGTATTTGGCGGATCTGAAGAGCAGCCTTGTCAAGAAGAAGAAAGAAGGTATATATGATATACATGTTATAGATGTTTATCTTACTGGTTCTCGCACTAGTACCTGGGTATTTGATACTGGTTCGGTTGCTCATATTTGTAACTCGAAACAGGAACTAAAGAATAAATGAAGACTACTAAAGGATGAAGTGATGATGCGTGTTGGAAATGGATCCAAAGTCGATGTGATCGCTGTCGGCACACTTCCTCTACATCTACCTTCGGGATTAGTTTTAAACCTCAATAATTGTTATTTTGTACCCGCGTTGAGCATGAACATTATATCTGGATCTTGTTTAATGCAAGACGGTTATTCATTCAAGTCTGAGAATAATGGTTGTTCTATTTTTATGAATAATATCTTTTATGGTCGAGCACCTGAAAAGAATGGCTTATTTCTGTTAGATCTCGATAGTAGTGATACACATATACATAACATTGATGCTAAGCGAATTAAATTGAATGATAATTCTACTTATATGTGGCACTGTCATCTTGGTCATATTGGAGTGAAACGCATGAAGAAACTCCATACCGATGGATTACTTGAATCACTTGACTTTGAGTCACTTGATAGATGCGAAGCATGTCTAATGGGAAAAATGACTAAGACTCCATTTTCTGGTATTATGGAGCGAGCTACTGACTTATTGGAAATCATACATACCGATGTGTGCGGACCAATGAGTGTAGCATCGCGCGGTGGTTATCGTTATGTTCTAACCTTCACAGATGATCTGAGTAGATATGGGTATATCTATTTCATGAAACATAAATCCGAAACTTTCGAGAAGTTTAAGGAATTCCAAAGTGAAGTAGAAAATCAACGTAACAAGAAGATTAAATTTCTACGATCTGATTGCGGAGGTGAATATCTGAGTTATGAGTTTGGCATGCATTTAAAGAAATGCGGAATACTTTCACAATTGACACCGCCGGGAACATCTCAACGAAACGGTGTGTCCGAACGTCGTAATCGAACCCTCTTAGATATGGTTCGTTCTATGATGTCTCTTACTGATTTACCTTTATCATTTTGGAGTTATGCATTAGAGACAGCCGCATTCACTTTAAATAGAGCACCATCAAAATCCGTTGAAACGACACCGTATGAATTATGGTTTAATAAGAAACCTAAGCTGTCGTTCCTAAAAGTTTGGGGTTGCGAAGCCTATGTAAAGAAGTTACAACCGGACAAGCTAGAACCCAAAGCGGAGAAATACGTCTTCATAGGATGCCCTAAGGAAACTATAGGGTACAATTTCTATCACAGATCCGAAGGCAAGATCTTTGTTGCTAAGAACGGAACCTTTCTTGAGAAAGAATTTCTCACTAAAGAAGTGACTGGAAGAAAAGTAGAACTCGATGAGATTGATGAATCTTTACTTGTTGATCAGAGTAGCGCAGTACCGGAAGTTGTTCCTGTGCCGCCTACACCGGCAACAGAGGAAGCTAATGATAATGATCATGAAACTTCAAATGAGATAGCTACTGAACCTCGCAGATCGACAAGGGAACGTGCCACTCCTGATTGGTATGATCCTTGTCTAAATGTCATGATTGTGGACAACAATGATGAAGACCCTGCGACGTATGAAGAAGCGATGATGGGCCCAGATTCCAACAAATGGCAAGAAGCCATGAAATCCGAAATGGGATCCATGTATGATAACAAAGTGTGGACTTTGGTAGACTTACCTGATAGCCGCAAGGCTGTCGAGAATAAATGGATCTTCAAGAGAAAAACAGATGTTGATGGTAATATTACTGTCTATAAAGCTCGACTTGTCGCAAAGGGTTTCCGACAAATTCAAGGTGTTGACTACGATGAGACTTTCTCACCTGTAGCGAAGCTAAAATCTGTGAGGATTTTGTTAGCAATAGCTGCATTTTTCGATTATGAGATTTGACAGATGGATGTCAAAACGGCGTTCCTTAATGGAGACATTGAGGAAGAGTTGTATATGGTACAACCCAAAGGTTTTGTCGATCCTAAAAATGCTGACAAAGTATGCAAACTTCAGCGTTCAATCTATGGACTGAAGCAAGCATCGAGAAGTTGGAACCGACGCTTTGATAAGGTGATCAAAGACTTCGGGTTTATACAGTGTCATGGAGAGGCCTGTATTTACAAGAAAGTGAGTGGGAGCTCTGTAGCATTCCTGATATTATATGTAGATGACATATTATTGATTGGGAATAATATAGAATTATTAAGCAGTGTAAAAGGTTATTTGAATAATAGTTTTTCAATGAAAGACCTTGGTGAAGCATCGTATATATTAGGCATCAAGATTTATAGAGATAGATCAAGACGCCTAATAGGGCTATCACAGAGTACATACCTGGACAAGATTTTAAAGAAGTTTAGAATGGACGAAAGTAAGAAAGGATTCTTACCTATGTTACCAGGCAAGGTCTTGAGTAAGACTCAAGGTCCGGCTACGGCAGAAGAAAGAGAAAGGATGAGTCAGATCCCCTATGCTTCGGCAGTAGGCTCTATCATGTATGACATGCTATGTACAAGACCGGATATAGCACATGCTGTTAGTTTGACTAGCAGATATCAAAGTGATCCAGGAATGGAACACTGGACAGCGGTCAAGAATATCCTGAAGTACTTGAAAAGAACTAAGGATATGTTTCTTTGTTATGGAGGTGACCAAGAGCTCGTTGTAACAAGTTACACCGATGCAAGTTGGAACACTGATCCTGATGACTCTAAGTCACGATGCAGGTACGTGTTTATATTGAATGGTGCTGCAGTAAGCTGGGCAAGCTCAAAGCAGTGCACGGTGGCGAAGTCTTCAACAGAATCGGAGTACATAGCGGCTTCAGAGGCTTCATCAGAAGCAGTATGGATGAAGAGGTTCATTATAGAGCTCGGTGTGGTTCCTAGTGCATTGGACCCACTAGTCATCTACTGTGACAACATGGGTGCCATCGCCAATGCACAAGAACCAAGGTCACACAAGAGGCTGAAGCATATCAAGCTGCGTTGTCATTCGATTCGCGAGTACATCGAAGATGGAGAAGTAAAGATTTGCAAAGTACACACTGATCTGAATGTAGCAGATCCGTTGACTAAAGCTCTCCCTAGGGCAAAGCATGACCAACACCAGAATGCCATGGGTGTTAGGTACCTTACAATGTAATCTAGATTATTGACTCTAGTGCAAGTGGGAGACTGTTGGAGATATGCCCAAGAGGCAATAATAAAAGTGGTTATTATATATCTTTATGTTTATGATAAATGTTTATATACCATGCTATAATTGTATTAACCGAAACATTGATACATGTGTGATATGTAAACAACAAAGAGTCCCTAGTATGCCTCTTAACTAGCTTGTTGATTAATAGATGATTAGTTTCATAATCATGAACATTGGATGTTATTAATAACAAGGTTATATCATTATATGAATGATGTAATGGACACACCCAATTAAGCGTAGCATAAGATCACGTCATTAAGTTATTTGCTATAAGCTTTCGATACATAGTTACCTAGTCCTTTCGACCATGAGATCATGTAAATCACTTATACCGGAAAGGTACTTTGATTACATTAAACGCCACTGCGTAAATGGGTGGTTATAAAGGTGGGATTAAGTATCCGGAAAGTATGAGTTGAGGCATATGGATCAATAGTGGGATTTGTCCATCCCGATGATGGATAGATATACTCTGGGCCCTCTCGGTGGAATGTCGTCTAAAGTCTTGCAAGCATATGAATAAGTTCATAAGAGACCACATACCATGGTACGATTAAAGAGTACTTGTCAGGAGACGAGGTTGAACAAGGTATAGAGTGATACCGATGATCAAACCTCGGACAAGTAAAATATCGCGTGACAAAGGGAATTGGTATCGTATGTGAATGGTTCATTCGATCACTAAAAGTCATCGTTGAATATGTGGGAGCCATTATGGATCTCCAGATCCCGCTATTGGTTATTGGTCGGAGTGAGTACTCAACCATGTTCGCATAGTTCGCGAACCGTAGGGTGACACACTTAAAGTTGGATGTTGAAATGGTAGAACTTGAATATGGAATGGAGTTCGAATATTTGTTCGGAGTCTCGGATGAGATCCCGGACATCACGAGGAGTTCCGGAATGGTCCGGAGAATAAAGATTCATATATAGGAAGTCATTTTATAAGATTTAAAATGATCCGGGAGGTTCTATGGAAGGTTCTAGAAGGTTCTAGAAAAGTCTGGAAGAAACCACTAAGGAAGGCGGAGTCCCGGAGGGACTCCACCTCCCATGGCCGGCCAACCCTAAGGGGGAGGAGTCCCAAGTGGACTCCCCTAAGGGGGCCGGCCACCCCCCCACATGGAAGGGGGGAATCCCACCCCAAGTGGGATTCCCACCTTGGGTAGGTTTCCCTATCACATGGAAGGTTTTTGGTTCGGGTCTTATTCGGAGACTTGTAGTCCAACACTTGGGGCTTCCACCTATATAATGAGGGGCCAAGGGGAGGGGGCCGGCCACCCCAAGACCACAAGCTGGCCGCACCCCCTAGATGGCCGGCGCCCCCCTCTCCCCAAACCCTAGCCGCCCCACTCCTCCTTCTTCCCCGCACGCTTAGCGAAGCTCCGCCGGGATTCTCCACCGCCACCGACACCACGACGTCGTGCTGTCGGATTCAAGAGGAGCTACTACTTCCGCTGCCCGCTGGAACGGGGAGGTGGACGTCGTCTTCATCAACAACCGAACGTGTGACCGAGTACGGAGGTGCTGCCCGTTCGTGGCGCCGTGATCAAGATCTTCTACGCGCTTTTGCAAGCGGCAAGTGAACGTCTACCGCAGCAACAAGAGCCTCATCTTGTAGGCTTTGGAATCTCTTCAAGGGTGAGACTCGATAATCCCCTCGTTGCTACCGTCTTCTAGATTGCATCTTGGCTTGGATTGCGTGTTCGCGGTAGGAAATTTTTTGTTTTCTATGCAACGTATCCCATCAAGCCACACCTCCCACACCCGATCCCTCCTGCCCCACGCCAATCCCGACACGATCGGATCCGATCATCCTCGATCCCCACCCCCACTCATTGCCTTGTTCCCCACCTACCTTGTACCAGCCTGTTGCCTACCAGCCTCCGCCACGTCCCACCCTACCCCACGTGCACTACCGCACGTCCGCTCAAACTCGCGCCCTGCCCGCGCCAGCGACCCCACCCACCTGCCCTCCTCCATCGCATTCTCCGCCAATCAGACACACTCCAGCCCCTGCGACCCCACCTCCTACCGCCCCAATTCCCACTCCACCCAATCCAACCCTGCCACGTCCGCGCCCTCTCCCACCCCATGCCATCGCGGTATAGCCACCCGACAACTTACACCAAATGCACACCCGTGCCAAAACTGGATATCACATGCCTCGTCGCCACTTTAACCTTGCCATTTCCACCACCTTTTCCCCCATTCCCTCCTCATACCGTGCGGCACTCAAAGACCCCCGTTGGCTAGATGCTATGCGTGATGAATTTGATGCACTAATCCGGAATGATACTTGGTCTCTAGTGCCTCGCCCTGCAGGTGTCAACGTGGTCAGTGGAAAATGGATATACCGGCACAAACTCAACTCCGACGGAACCTTGGCCCGTTACAAAGCTCGATGGGTCCTCCGTGGTTTCACTCAACAAGAGGGTATCGATTACAGTGAGACTTTCAGCCCCGTCGTGAAACCTGCAACTGTCTGTGTTGTTTTGAGCATTGCAACATCAAGGTCATGGCCGATCCACCAATTGGACGTGAAGAACGCTTTTCTGCACGGTGAACTGGCTGAGACTGTTTACTGCTCTCAACCATCTGGTTTTGTGGATCCAACACTCCCCGAGCATGTCTGCAAACTGAAAAAGTCTCTGTACTGGCTAAAGCAAGCTCCGCGCACGTGGTTCCTCCGCTTCACCAAATTCCTTCACACCATTGGTTTCGTCTCATCCAAAGGCGACTCCTCTCTATTCATTCTCCACCGCCACAACACAACTGCCAACCTCCTTCTATATGTGGATGACATCATACTCACTGCCAGCACCTCTGCTCTCCTTGCACAGATCATCACCCTCCTGAATCAAGAATTCGCCATGTCTGATCTGGGTGCCCTCCACCACTTCTTGGGTGTCAATGTCCTTCGGACAGACCGTGGTCTCTTCCTTTCACAGCAGCAGTATGCCCTCGAGCTCCTTGATCGTGCCAACATGAAAAATTGCAACCCCATCTCAACCCCAATTGACACCAAATGCAAGCTGTCCAGTCAAGACGGCCGCCCTGTGTCCGATGCTTCCCTGTACCGCAGCTTGGTCGGGGCTTTGCAATACCTCACTCTCACACGGCCGGATCTCTCTCATGCTGTGCAGCAGGTCTGTCTATTTATGCATGACCCGCGCGAGCCTCATCTACAGCTGATTAAGAGGATCCTTCGCTACGTCAAAGGCACTGCTCACCTCGGACTCCAACTGCACGTCAGTCGCTCGACAGAATTAGTGGCCTACTCTGATGCAGACTGGGCTGGATGCCCCGATACACGGAAGTCCACTTCAGGTTTTGGGGTGTTCCTTGGCGACAATCTGGTCTCCTGATCATCCAAACGCCAAAACACTGTTTCCCGCTCGAGTGCAGAAGCTGAATACCGTGTTGTTGCTAACTGTGTTGCTGAGTCTGTCTGATTACGTCAACTCCTCTGCGAGCTCCATCAGCCACCGACCAATGCGACCATAGTTTACTGCGACAACATCAGCGCTACCTATCTGTCAAGCAACCCAGTTCAGCATCAACGCACCAAACACATTGAGATTGACCTGCATTTCGTGCGTGATCGTGTCGCACTTGGTGAAGCTCGGGTTCTTCATGTGCCTACTGACTCAGTACGTAGACATCTTCACAAAAGGACTGCCTTCTGCCGTTTTCCAGGGATTTCGAACCAGTCTCAACGTTCTACCTGGTAGATAGTTCCTATTTCCACGCCTGCACGCCCCTGCGTGGGCCTCTGCACGGCCACCTCTCGCTCCACTACTCGATGTACCTATATGTACTCTCTCCTGTTGATCAACTCAATGCATCGATAGCAATCCATTTATCTTCAGATTATGTATAAAATGGATGTAGAGGTGATTTGGCAGCTCTTTTATACAAATTGGAGGAAGTATTTTTTTTTTGTTTGTATAGGAAGTGAGGACAACGAGTAGTAAATACTCCCTCCGGTTCGGTGTACCATTTTTTTATAGAACTTAGTAGCCCTTTATTCATTAATTGACATCGGAATACAAAAACGTACGGGGCATGTTGTAGCCAAACGTGCCGGCCAACACTTGAAACAAAACTACGGGCTACCGTATGAGATTCAGAATTTGAGGCTTTGTTTTAATGATGATGCTATAGCTTCCACCGTATTCACTTTGAATATTGTCCACCACCTGGAGACAGTCTAACGCCACACATTGAAGGTGTAAACCACTATCAGTGTAAATTTTAAATTTTGGGCGGGACATGACCTGATTTGGCTTTGTCATAGCTGTAAAAAAATTTCTCGTTAAAAGGCACTTTATTACTTATGCAAGCAAAGAACCCGGCCTCTGCATAGCTAGGATGCACACTGCCGTAATAGTAAAGTTATTACAACCACGATCAACAAAGTGTACATCAAAGTAAAACACTGTAAAAAATATAACGAACATAAGGTCTAAACCGAAGGATCTAGGCGGGCATCACGCTGCCACCCATGTTGGGAAAAAATATCCCTCGCCGTATTCTCTAATCATGTAGACACCTCAGTAAAGAGGTCGCGATGTTCCACTCGTTGAAGAGGCAACCATGAACGTAGAGTAGCCGTGCACCGCTATATGACCTGTATGAGAGAAGAAGATACATTGTTAAAAACCTTGTCATTTCTACATAGCCATAGCGATCAAATAACATCAATCGCTCCCATCATAATAAGATGCTTAAATCTGGTATCCACACCATTGAGCCAGTTTCCGAAAATATTCGCAACACTAAGTGATGGGTACAAGGTAGAACCTATCTGGATGGCTGGCCATATAGATCTAGCTAATTTACACTAGAAGATTAAGTGTTTTATGATCTCATCGTGATGACAAAAGAGACACTTCTTACTTCCATTCCAATTGCATTTAGCAAGGTTATCTTTGGTGAGAATGCCCCCACGACGAAGATACCATGTAAACAATTTTGTTTTGAGTGGTATCTTCGTCTTTCAAATTTTTGAATTATTATCAACATGAATATCCGGCTGGATTAGAGCATTGTACATAGAAGCCACCGAGAATAAACCACTCCCAGTAAGGTTCCAGCGAAACTCATCAGACCCGTGCGATAGATGTACCGAATCTAGACGTTGTAACAAGTGATTCCATGAATCTTGTCTAGGTCGGACTTCTTCTGAACGCCACATTCGGTGGAAAAGTTTCCAACACCTTAGAGAGAGTGTCGCACTTGTGACGCACAATATTATACAATGCCAGATATTGTTCTCGGAGCGTGACATTACCTAGCCATTTATCTTCCCAGAAACGAATTTCCGACCCATCCCTAATAGAGAAAGTTTCGTATAGAAAGAAGAATCTCTTCATTGCCATAAGGACAACTCAGAAATGTGAATCCCCAGGCTTCCAATAAATATGGGATAACGCCTTCGAACCAATATACTTTCTCCTTAGGAGTGTTTACCAAATGTCATCTTCGGTTAGTAGCTTGAATAACCATTTATCAAGTAGGGCCCTATTCTTAACCTGGAGGTTTTGAATTCCAAGACCACCATGCTCTTTAGGGCGACAAAGCACATTCCATCTAGCCAGACGATATTTACGCTTCTCACTATACCCTTGCCAGAATCTTGATCGGAAATAATGCAATCATTTTAAGACTCCATTAGGTAGCTGGAAGAAAGATATCATACACAGTACCATATTACTTAGTACTGCATTGATAAGAACTGATCTTTCGCTTAGGGATAGTAATTTTCCTTTCCAGCTATATAATCTAATTTGTAGTCTTTCCTAAACCAATTTCCATTCTGCATTGGTAAGTCTTCGATAATGAATTGGTATTTCCAAGTATCCACATCCAAATAAATCAGCATAAAGAGCAACCTGATCTTGGGCCTCGCCAAAACAAAACAAATCGCTCTTATGAAAATTGGTTTTCAGACCCGATAATTGCTCGAACGCTGAAAGAATTAACTTCAGGTTTTTTGCTTTTTCGATATCATGTTCCATAAAAAAAATTGTATCATCAGCCTAGATATGATAGGACTAGGTTGGGAACCATGCTCAAGCGGAGGAACACCTTCTCCTACCCTTTGCAATCTGATGAAGTTGCCCACATAGCATTCACATTTGTGAGGTAGAAGGGGGATTTGCTGCACGGTCCCGCTCGTCTCTAAAAGCATCTGACGAGTTGCTGGTTGTTGTTCGATTTCGACGTGCAAGCCTGAGGCTACCATACATGGTGGAACAATCATATTTTGTAGAAGTTCCAAGCCGATTTGTGTCTTGTCCATTCCTCATGTCTCCCATGCCTATAAGGTCAAAACAACTTGGAATAGTGTGACTGATTTTCGGTTTAGAGATGGGCGTACCCGCAAGGTAGAGAGCACCCATGGGTCATCCATGAACGAGATGCGATATTATCTAGCACAAAATTGACATACAGTTGATCTGACACCTCTTTTATATAGGGAGAAGGTGGAATACCAATACCAAATGTACTACTACTGTGGTTACGCACCAGTGGGCCAATACCAAATGTAATAAAATGGTCACGAACCCAGTAGGCCACCGACTTGTTGTTGCCACAACTGTATATGGGCCATAAGGCCTTTATCAGAACTCAGCGCAGGGCTCCATCTGAGCCGTCCATCAGTCCAGTCCTGTTAGGGTTCATTTTCCATCCTCTATAAATACCACGCGAGAGCCTTCTGGTACGATTCCGTGGTTCTCGGTGATGATCAATACTGATTAGATGTCCGATATAATCCATTCCATTCAACCGTGGGGACAACATGAGGCAATTTGTCTGAGAGAACCTGTTTATTTTGTATCTCCCTTTTCCCTGCAATGCTTATGCTGTGTAGATATAGGTTTCTGCTGTGTTTGATGGAGCAGGTTTGCTTGGCCGCCTGTGTCACTCAAATCTCTGCTATTGTTCTCTATGATGATCAACACAGATGACGAGTCCGATGTAATCCATTCAGTTACACCATGTGGACAAACGAGGCATTTGTCTGAGAGATTAACTATTAGTCTCATGTATCATTTGTGACTGCTTCTTTTGTTAGTAAAATTGTCGGTATTTCTGTGCTAGTTGTTCTCTTTGATGATGAAAGCAGATGGCGAGTCTGATGTAATCCATTCTATTACACCGTGTGGACAAACGAGGCATTTGTCTGAGAGGGCACTGTCTAGTCTGTACCTTTGCCAGTTTTTTCGTAGCTGTTTCTGGTTTATTTCTGTGTTGACATGATGAGGAATACAATTGTTGTCCGGCCTATTTGATGATATAATCCTCCTACTCATTCTGAATGTCAAATGGACAGTACATACTTGCTTTGTTTAGCACAAGATTTATCTTTCGTTTTGAATTTTCTTTTTGACATAGTTTGGAATATGATGATGAACAGTTGGTCCGTGTTTCTGATATCATGTGATGATTTCCAATGAAACACTCAATTCTCTGATTCTGAAAGTCTAGTCGTCGCTTCTGTTTATTGTCGTGAGGTTGTGCTGTTATGGTATCTATACGTGTGTTCTCGACTCTCTTTGTGTGTACTGATGCGCTGTACGTCCACTATAACTTTCAGTGGAAGAAGAAGAGAATGAGGAGGCTTAAGAGGAAGCGACGAAAGATGAGGCAGCGATCGAAGTAGGCGCACAACAAGGGAGATTGCCTCTTTCTATTGGGATCTTCTCATTCATGATGTGCTTTGTTGGTGACTTTTGATTCCTGATATGTAGGTTATGAATGTAGGAGATCTGAACCCTTGTTATATGAGGATGATCATTTGTTATCCTAAATGGCTGGATTTTGTGCTGTTTGTGAAATAATATTTGACACTCTGTTTTCCTACCTTTCCTGTTGTCCTCAAGTTGATTGCTTTGCCTGTGGTTGTTCTGTGGCATAAATATTTTGTGGTGCTCATCTGTTCTAGTATTTGCAATGTGCATTGTTTAGGCGATCAGTTTGTGGTATTTACATGTCACCCTACTGCTACTGCATTTGTCCGTTGAGTTGTCAAAAGTTCAAATTCTTTGGAATCTATGGTGCAATAACAGATGTTGAGAACTAGCAGAATGAACATAGCACATCTGCAGATGTGGAGCTGGCAGAGGGTATTGTGTTTCTTCAGGTTGGCATCGTCAGTCTCGTTCTGCAATCTGCCTATACGCATGCTGCCTCTTTTGGTAAGGTAGATTGTGAGTGTCAGTCTTGTTCTACAATCTGCATAGCAGATGAATAAAACCGAATTTTTGATGGATGTTTTTTTAATTTAGTTGTCTTGCTATTTTGGAAGTTGAATATATTTCTAGATGTCATCATATATTTTTAGTGTGCTTGTTGAAAGTGGTTTAGCATGACCTAACAATTTTGTAAACCCTGCCTCCTCGTCTTGTCCTATGTGGCAAACTTGTAAGTAATTTTCTCCCTGTTCGTGGTTTCAGTTTAAATTCAACAATTATGGAATGAAGTAATTGACACAACTACATTACGTTTTTAATAGCAAGGGTACACAGTATATACTGGATCTTCATACTGAATATTTGACAATTAGATCTTGGTTTGCTAAAGACTGGCTAGCATCTACTCCCTCCATTCCTATTTAATCGATGCGGAGGAGAGAAGGCTAATGAACAAATAACGTATTGATTGAAGTCAATTAAATCCTGACAGTGGTAGTATCTGCTAATCAGGGTTAAAAATCTGAATATGAGATAAACTGAAGGAGAAAAACTTACATCTAGTAGAGAAAGTAATCTGGGGAGTGTTGTGGGACATGATTGTTGTCAACATGGAACAAGATGTGGTAAATGGTCCACCGATGCCACCCATTCCGAATAACTTATAAACTGAACAAGGTGGATCCACTTTCGATCCGAGGAGACACGTATCATGATTGCGAATGGCTTGTGGAATATAGCTCACGTCCAACAAACTGATGTCCACCAGGATCAAGGAGCTCAAAGGAGTACGCAGTTCAACAACAACAAGGGCTCGGATGGCCATATATAAAGATACATAATTATGTTTATTAAAAGCACTTGCTGAACATTTCAAAGTTATACATATAAGCTTCTGTACGAGGTGGGTAATGTAGTGCGCCTCTATCTCTCGTCTCTCTCAACACACAAGGTGTCCGAGTGATAAACCACATGGTAAGTGGCCTAGCCAAGTTCATGTTACATGGTGAGCACGACACCGTGTCTAAGAAACAATCCTTGATATATTTCATATAGATGAAGTGTGTGACATCCCAACACTAGATTAAAACTATTTGTGGTTTATACTGCAATACCAGGTAATTTCATTCCTAGGTGACCGTTTATCAATATCGCAAATAATGCTTCTGTGTTCTTCAGCCTCGTTCCAGTAACCGTGTATCACAAATCATATTGTAAATAATGTTTTACTATTTATGGGTCAAAGATTGGGTGTGTAAATCACAAAAAATTGGCCCTCGTAAAGAAAAGTTAGCTCCTACATGGAAAAATTAATAAGAACCAACAATAGGATTAAGATCAACAACGAGAACTAATGCATGGATAACAAAAAATACATGCACAGCTGATGAGAAAATCAAATCCTTAATTACCACCATCAAAACCTAGTTGAACAACTCTAGTAACACACCAACAATTTTATTTGCAATTGCAGTAACACGTGAAAAATGTGAACTATACATGTGTTCATCATCACCTAATCTAGCATAGATCACCATACGAATAAACGGATAAATAGATACCCGACCAAATGAATCATGTTGTCTTTCAATATAGCAGTACCAATAAATCAACATAAAGACATGGATGGATCAATAATATAGATGGACAAAATGAATCATTATATTAGTTAGATTCTAGAGCTCGTTAGTCCTCGAAGTTGGAATTTGCATATTCGATTCTTTTGCTCATTGCAAATTGCTTCTAGCCCCATGCTTCCAATTTGGACCATTCGATCAACTACTCACTGTCGACCTGCTAGAACTGGACACATCTGTTCTTACTCAGTTCCCTGCGGATATTATCCTTGCACCATCCCATGCTGTCATCAATTTTCTTCGCCATGTTCATTCTCTTATCTGTCACCCTCCTGCTTTGTGAACCCTATTTCAACTTGTTTACTCTTCACATGTTCAAATCCTTTTTCCAAAAAATATGTATTCGAATCCCGAAGTACAATGGTAAGACACTAATTTTGTTGCTACTTTTCATATGGGTGAATGAGCTCCTAACCGACACGGTCCCTAGTAAGCAATTTATTATTTAGATACTTTTTTTGGAAGAACAATGTCTTGCTTACCTTTTGGAGAGAGTTGACTTATATACGACACATACCAAAGAAGAGCTAGAAGTACTTGACCCTGTTCATGAAACAAAGCTAGAGGGCAAAGCAAAACTACTTTAAAAAAGTGATTATATCTAGCGGAGAAGAGAACAAGCCAGGGGAGCGCGAATAAGGACAATACGGCAGTCCAAAGTTTTCCTCAACATCGACTGAGATTATTTATTCGTTTCAGTTGTTCTCCCGGGACCACTCAATCCGAATAACTTACAATTAATCTGGATATACTCTGAACCATATACCATGATAAAGCATTGCTTGTGGCTGTGGTCTAGCAATTTCATATGCCAACAGTGTATAGTAGAATCAAATAGATCAGTTGAATTCTGGAGATGTCACAATGGCTAGTCATACATGCACTCAGTAGCAATTTGATTGTTATATATAGAATACGTGTAGAGCAAAATTTTCAATTGGTGGATAACATAAATTTTGATTATTAAAGGCACTAGCTAGCTCAGCTGAACATGCCAGTTATTTTTTGAAATGAGGCAAAAGCTTTGCCTTTCATTGATATAGGAGAAAAGAGTTGGCCCGTTTATGAGGAAAACTGGTCGAAAACCGTTACAACACGACACCACACACCAGCCCCGAGGCTGCGCTCCACACGGGTCGACGACCAGCCAGGTCGACACCACACCTCAATGCAACAGGCGGAGGCGAAAGACCAGAGCCACCGCTCCAACTACCACGCCGGCCCCGAGGCCGCGCCTCGCCTGGCCGAAGACAAACCCGTCTCCGCCGAAAACCACCAAAACACTCCACAAGTCCCTTTGTCCGGTGGACATCCAAAGCGAGGCCCCAAGAAGCAAAGCGACGCAAGAGCGCCGCCCACACCCGATCCCGCGAGGGATCTAGGGTTTCCCCCAGAGAGCCCGAGCGGAGAACAAGAAACACCCGCTTCGACGATGCCTTCAAGAAGTATGCGGCGCCCACAGGCGTCACCGTCGTCGGTCCTGGCCGGCCGCCAAGACAGAGCTTTCGACCAGCGAAGAGTTTCAAGACCTCGCGCCCGCCAACAAGGAGCGGCACAAACCACCATCTGCCACCGCTGAGCAACCACCTGGCCAACCTGGCCAACCTATAGCCGCCGACGCGCAGAGGGCTGCACATCCTGAAGCCAACGGAGAACCGCCGAAGATCACCGTGGGCGCCGCCGGAACGCCACATAGAGGGGACGCCAACCAACACCGACACGGGGCTCGAGGACGACCGCCGAAGTCCGCAGACATGAACTCCCCGCACCACCCGAAGCCGCCACCGCACAGCCAACCCGGCCCAAGACCATGGCAGCATCGCGCCACCCCAGCGCCATGACGGAGACGCCGCCAACGCCAAACAACGGTCGCGACACGCATGGCCCGACAGGCCCAGATCGGGGCCCGCCCATCGCCGCAGCCACCAGAAGCAGCAACACCGCCATGGCCTCCGGCAGACTCCTCCGCCCATGCGGCCATCCCAGCCGCCGCACTTGCCCACCACCACTCCGACGCGCCGCCCATCACGGCCCAGATCGGGCCCGGATGGCCCGCTCCACCCATCGCGGCCCAGATCGGACCCGGATGGCCCGCTCCGCCCATCGCGGCCCAGATTGGACCCGGATGGCCCGCTCCGCCCGCCGGCACCATCAGCATCGCTACGACCCCGCACGACCACCATGCGCCGTCCGCAGCCAACCGTGCCCGTCGTCCTACGCTGCCGCGCCAGCCGTCCATCGTCGCGCCCGAGTGAGCTCCCTCTCACCAGGGACGCGGGAGGGAAGAAACCGCCCCGCCACCACCTTCCCCGGGGAGCGCGCGGCTTTACCGGCTCCCCTCCGGCGGCGGCGAGGCATGGAAGAGAGGGGATGGGAACCTAGGGGTGGCGGCGGCTAGGGTTCCCCCTGGTCGCCAGAGGAGGGCGACGCGGGGAGGAAATCTGTTGTGAGAGGATAATGAACATGCCAGTTATTAAATATGTTGGCATGCAAGCTAGTAAATGTTGTCACTTTCTTGTCCCTCGCCACACATGATAGTGCCTGAGATATTATATGAGTGTAATGTCAAACCACATAGTGTGTTCTTAAACCGTGTACATAAAGCACAATAAAAATAATTTTGAATATGTACGGGGTCAAAAAAAATGCATGGGAATAATGCTTGTCACTTGTAATTTTTTTTAGTTACATCAGTAATAAATTAAAACCAACCTACTGAAAGGCACTTATAGAGAACGGGCAACAAGAAGAGGGACATAGATAAATGAAAAGGGACATGTGTAGACTAGACGAGAAGATCACCCCCAATACCACGAAATCTGATCCAAAAGCAACTCTACTAGTAACAGAATAACAACCGCATCGCAATTGCAATTGTACGCGGACTCAAATTTGCTTAACTTAGCACACTGCATACAACACAAATTCCCAATTATATTGATCTCAGCAGCCTGTTAGGTTACTTGCGTGGTTTTTCCCGTTTTTCTGATTTGGCCCGCCATTTGCTGCATCAGAGAAAACCGACGTTGGGCCTGTTTATGCACTCAGTTTGGTTCCCAACAATGTGTTTCGGTGCAGTTTCCGTCTAGTGTTTGATAGTCCGCACCGGAGATAAATCCGGTATCTAGAGGGAAAAAAGTGCGTTTGGCTATGTACTAAAATTGTCTTACGGCTACCACTTCAAACTTGATGGTGTTACCACCCTAACGGCTATGAACACACAAAGCACACAGAACACACTGAATGTGGCACCGAACATCAGATTAGTAAGCAGGTTTCAGAATCACACATGATCCATTTGATCAATATAATTGGTATGTATGGTTATGTTAAGTGATGCTGAAAATCAGTACAATTTTCATTGTGTTTGCATACTATATATTGCAACAACAATTGCAACGCATTTGTTGTATTCTCTTAGCGGAGTTGCATTTGGATCAGGTTTTCGTGGTATTTGGGGTGATTTTTCTTGTCTAGTATATATGTTTCCCGTTTCTTTGTTATACAATACATGTCCTAGTTCTTGTTGCCATTATCTAGGCCTATTGGTGTTTCTTATATATTGTTGTCCGTAAGAAAACAATATTTATAAGTGCCAAGCGTATGTTCTTTCTCCCATTCGTTTTTTGAACCTGGTCATATTTGAAACACTAATTTTTTATGTGCTTCCCATACATGGTTACATGCATGGAACGAGATTGAAGAACACACCATTTGGCTTGTCATTAGACTCATGGAATATCTCAGGCACCGTCCGGTGTGACAATAGACGTACAACATTAAACCTGACATGTACCACTGAGCTGGCCAGAGCTTTATCATAATTTATTTCATCCACCAACAGTTATTTCCTTTAATGGCGAGATGATTCGGGCACGCAGGACACAACGAGAAGCGAGGCGGGGAGTGGTGGGCCCGATGCGTCAGCAACACACGAACGAAGTATCGCAGCTTTGCCTTTAATGGCGATCGAGAGATAGGCGAGACGTCTCGTCGGTGCTGCACAACCTCCACGCATGCCTTCCCGCGCTTTCTTCCCGCGCTATCTTCCCGCCTCTTCTAGCGACGCCGTCGTCTATAAAAGGCCTCCCCCACACAATGGTAGCCAGCACAGCCGCCGACACCCCTTTTTCAGCCGCAAGCACAACCTTCATCGCATACACACCACCTGCGCAATGATGAACCACGCCGGCCAGTTCCCTCCACTACCGCAGTTCGACGTCGACCTGGAAGTTGCGGAGAATGAAGTGTGGGAGAAGGCGGCGCTGGCGGACACCATAGCGGTGTTCGACGCCGCCACAACGGAAGATGGGCGAGCGGTGGCGTGCAGAGCGGGAGCGCCTGCGCATGGTCTTTCTCCAGGTGGCGCAACAGGGGAGGGCAAGCGACGATGCGCGGTGCGACAGAGGGGAGGCGACAATGGGTAAAATATAATCAAATTTGAATGAAAACTTTTATTTTCATGCACTTTTATTTATTTATTTATGGGCGTGGCTGGGAGCGACGTCCCCTGCAAATTCTACTCATCGTTTTAATTCGCTTCCACATTAGATCTTAGACCATATGATGATATGCGCCTCAATCCTAATCTCTATCACAAACCAGTAAACTTAAGCATATAAATCAGTGGGACTTCATATACGGGAGCGAGGTGGGACTATCGACATAAAAAATTATGCGTTAACGTGTTGAACATAGAGATAATTCGTTCCGTGCCAATATATTCTTTGCTGGTGAATTAGGCCATTCGTCCGACGGCCCGCATAAAGCAATGCTAGCGATTTCCCAGCTCGCGCGAGCGTTCAGAGCGGAACAACGACAAAAGCAAAAAAATTCGGGAAAACGTTATGCGTCGTTTAAGCGGTGACATGTGGAGTAATTTTAATTGATAAATATACGAGTAATAATAAAACGGATGAAATTTTTGGAAGAAACATTACTTCTTTTAGTAGGCAAAGATTTGGAATGGGTGCCGCTCTACAGGAATGTGGCGATATGCCGAGGGCCAGGAACCCTCGGCATAGCCTGCTTTGGCCGTCGGCGTAGGCTATGCCGAGGGCCACCCTCGGCGTAGCTCCTCGGCGTATAAGTCCCTCGGCAAAGCCACTATCGCCGTCGGCGTAGCCCGGCCCTCGGCGTAGCACGCTACGCCGACGGCAAAACCCTCGGCATAGATTTTTAAAAATTTCAAATTTCCTTTTTTCAAAAAAAAATTCAAAAAAAAATTCAAAAAAAAAATAATTTTTCTATATGCCGACGGTAAAACCCTAGGCATAGACTTTTAAAATTTTTAAAATTTTAATTTCTTTTACACAATTTTTTTCTTTTCTTTTTCTTTTTTTCTTTTTTTTACTTGTTTATCTTTCACCCAATACATATTTAACTCTAAGTACACTTAATCTTAGGTCAAATTACAATCATGGTTAAACTTCCCAGTCGGTCACCCATCTTCACACTACTCCAGACTCAGCACGCTTAACTTCTTGGTTCCATTCGGATGAGCTTCCATTAAAGAATTGACACCTCTTGCTGATAATAATAGCATATCAACCCTATTAACCCTTGAACTGAGATGCACACCTCTTTATTTTTGAATCCCAAACAATTACTTAAGTATACAACAATGAATATATAAGTAATAATAATATTGAATTCAAATAACAATAAAATGATTTTATTTTTTGGTCCTTTTTCTATTTAATATTTAATATGGAATAATTAATATCTTTAAATCGGAAAATCAAAATTCCACAAATAATATGTCTAAATCGATCAGAAAAATGAGAGGAATCTAAATATAACATCCATATCATCATTTGAACCTAAAAATTAGAGGAATCTAAATATGATGCCCAATTTGCCATGTGGTCAAAACGGCTCCCTCGGGAGATGCGAAATGGTTGTATCGGGCGCGCTGGTGCACCGTTCGCCAACACGCTAAACAGACAAAAATTAGCACATAAAGTGATGTGTTATAGACTTAAAAACATTTTTTGCGGAATTTATTGAGCGACGAAAAGTGTACCCCTAGTTCAAATCCGGTCAGTTTCTAGCGGATTCGGCGGGACACCGCAGAAAGCCGCAGGGATTCGCAGATAGCTAGCGCGTACATATGGCATGTGATATGTGGTGCGGAGGCGGTGTCCTACCACTACGCGGAGGTCTCGCGCAATACTAAAATGCACCCCATGTAGCTGCTTCACAAAAAAAACTCGTTTTGGCACCCCAAAAATGAAAAAACCATCGCCCATGGGTTGGATTGGAAATCCACTCCCGGGGCCTTGCTTCCCATCCCAGGGACCACGCACGTGCCAAATATGGCCTCGTTCCGACAAACTATGCGGTGTCACGGGCCGTTTCCTACTCATTTGCCCTAAAAGCCATAGAACTCCCGATGTGATAGCCCTGTTTGTGAAGAGTTTTCCAAAATAATTGTCGTATCCTAATTCCAACTTTTGGAGTGGTTACTAGTACACATAAAATGACGCCATGCGGCTCCGCGGGATTTTCTGACTTCGTTTAAATTGCCATTTGGCCAAAACGCCCCCCACGGAGATGCGATATGGCCGTACCGGGCGCGCTGGTGCACCCGTTTTCCATCGCGCTAAACGGAAAAAAATTCGCACATAAAGTGAAGTGTCATAGACCTAAAAACATTTTCCCCAGAATTTATTGAGCGACGAAAAGTGTAGCCCTAGTTCAAATCCGGTCACTTTTCAGCGGATTCGGCGGAACACCGCAGGAAGCCGCATCGATTCCCAGAAGCTAGCGCGCACATATGACATGTGATATGTGGTACGAAGGCGATGTCCTACCACTACGCGGAGGTCTCGGGCAATACTAAAATGCGCCCCATGTAGTTACTTCACAAAAAAAACACGTTTTGGCACCCCGAAAATGAAAAAACCATCGCCCCCATGTCGGATTGGAAATCCGCTCCCGGTGCCTTGCTTCCCATCTCAGGGACCACGCATGTGCCAAATATGGCCTCGTTCCGACAAACTATGCGGTGTCACTGGCCGTTTCCTACTCATTTGCCCTAAAAGCCATAGAACTTCGGACGTGATAGCCCTGTTTGTGAAGAGTTTTCCAAAATAATTGCCGTATCCTAATTCCGACTTTTGGAGTGGTTACTAGGACACATAAAATGACGCCATGCGGCTCCGCGGGATTTTCTGACTTCGTTCAAATTGCTATTTGGCCAAAACGGGCCCCCACGGAGATGCGGTATGGCCGTACCGGGCGCGCTGGTGCACCCGTTTGCCATCGCGCTAAACGGAAAAAAATTCGCATATACAGTGATGTGTCATAGACCTAATAACAATTTTCCCGGAATTTATTGAGCGACGAAAAGTGTAGCCCTGGTTCAAATCCGATCACTTTCCAGCGAATTCGGCGGGACACCGTAGGAAGCCGCATGGATTCCCAGATAGTTAGCGCGCACATATGGCATGTGATATGTGGTGCGAAGGTGGTGTCTTACCACTACGCGGAGGTGTCGCGCAATACTAAAATGCGTCCCATGTAGTTACTTCACAAAAAAAACCCGTTTTGGCACCCTGAAAATGAAAAAACCATCGCCCATGGGTCGGATTGGAAATCCGCTCCCGGGGCCTTGCTTCCCATCCCAGGGACCACACACGTACCAAATATGGCCTCGTTCCGACAAACTATGCGGTGTCACGAGCCGTTTCCTACTCATTTGCCCTAAAAGCCATAGAACTCCGGACTTGATAGCCCTGTTCGTGAAGGGTTTTCTAAAATAATTGCCGTATCCCAATTCCATCTTTTGGAGTGGTTACTAGGACACATAAAATGATGTCATGCAGCTCCGCGAGATTTTCTGACTTCGTTTAAATTGCCATCTGGCTAAAACGGGAACCTGAGGACATATAAGAAAGTGATTGAATTGTTTCTATATTAAAATGGTAATGTACATGATTCAAATATGCATGATTTTGACATAAACGGATAGAGGATGTTTTTCTGAACATTTTGATACCTCATGCGCATTTTTCTGACATCATATGAATTAGTTATGATTTTTAGAAATTAGACAAATTTAAAAAATGGCCTACGCCGAGGGTGGCCGTCGGCGTAGCCCAGTCTACGCCTAGGGCCAAATATATGCCGAGGGCTGCCCTCGGCGTAGACTTCGCTACGCCGACGGCAATGATACGCCGAGGGTCGACGGGCTGGCTGGCCATGCCGGGCCATACGCCGACGGCCCCGACATTTGGCCGTCGGCGTACGCCACGGCCGTCGGCGTATCTCGCCATTCCTGTAGTGACGTTCGTTTGGGTTTCGAGATGGCTAGAAGTTATTGGAAGCTAGTTGGCTATAATAGCCATGTTGATCGTCTCAACATTTAAAGAACTATGTGTTTGAACTATGTATCTTTCTATAAATCATCTTCAATATATATCGAACTATGTGTATGAACTATGTGTCTTTCAATATATATCGAACTATGTGTATGAACTAGCGACATATTTCCTTGTGTATTTTACATCTATGTATTCACTCATTGCTGGAGCATGTTTCTTGTATTCAATAAATGAATAAAAACATAATTATTTCATATTCAAATTCCTCACATTTTTGTCATAATAAAGCATATATTATTTATCCAATTGTGGTTTACAAATTTAAAGATATTAATTAATTGGCCATATTATATGAATAATGCATATATTATTTGGTAATAATAATAATAAATGAATAAAAAATAATTATTTTATATTCGAATTCCTCACATTTTTCTCATACTAAAGCATATATTACTTGTCCAATTTCGGTTTAAAGATTTAAAGATATTAATTATTTGGCCATATTATATGAATAATGCATATATTATTTGATAATAATAATAATAATAAATGACTAAAAACATAATTATTTCATATTCATATTCCTCAAATTTTTCTCATAATAAAGCATATATTATTTGTCCAATTATGGTTTACAGATTTAAAGATATTAATTATTTGGCCATATTATATGAATAATGCATATATTGTTTGATGATAATAACAATAATAATAAGTGAATAAAAACATAATTATTTCATATTCAAATTCCTCACATTTTTTGATAATAAAGCATATATTATTTATCCAATTGCGGTTTACAGATTTTAAGAGTAGAGACCTGGAGCTAGACCAGCTGCTATAGACGCCAAGCCATAACACCATTTTTTTCCAGCACATAAATATTTGTTTAGTTTATTTAAAAAGAGAAAAATAAAAAATGAATGCTGAAATAAAAAGAGAAACAGAAACCGAAGAAGGGAAATAGAAGGAAAAAAGGGATAGATAAAATAGAAACATAGAACAGATAAAAACATAAAAGCATAAAAACTGAGTACTCTTTAGGCCTTGATTTTCAGTAGTAGGGATTACTGAGGATAATTCCCACCAAAATTCAAATCCCCGCACGTTTGGTCCTCTATATTTTTCGGGAAAGGTTGCGCTGAGGTGACCCGGCAAGAATTAAAGGATGCTGTGGGTATTTCTTGTGAAGCCTTGTTAGAGAAATATCTGGGCCTCCCTACTGTTGTTGGAAGATCCAAAGATGGTGCGTTCAAACACCTACCAGAGAGAGCTTGGGGGAATGTTAGGGGATGGAAGGGACAAGGGATGTCGAAGGAAGGAAAGGAAACGCTTGTCAAAGCTGTCCTGCAAGCTGTGCCGACCTACTCCATGGGGTGTTTTCAATTGTCAAAGAAAATGTGCACTAATCTGCAGGGTATCTCTTTGAATTTTTGGTGGGGTGAAGCGGAAGGTAAGCGCAAGGTCCACTGGCTTAGCTGGAACAAAATGAGTGCCTCAAAGAAGAAAAGTGGGAATGGGGTTTAGGAATTTTTCAGCTTTCAACCAGGCTTTGTTGGCTAAACAGTCCTGGCGGATTCTGACAAATCCATTGTCCCTGTGCTCTCGGGTGCTGATGGCGCGGTATGTCAAAAGAGGAAACATCCTTGCTGCAAAGTGTCCGAAAGGAGCTTCGTTCACGTGGCAGAGTATTATGCATGGGCTTGGGCTGTTCAAGGAGGGTCTTATTTGGCGCATAGGAGATGGAGCCAAGGTGCGTGTATGGGAGGATAACTGGATGCCTCGCGATGGCCTCAAACGTCCACTGGGACACAAACCGGGGGCTGATGTTACCTTTGTCAAAGAACTGCTTCTTCCAGATGGTAGGGGATGGGATGTGGCTAAACTCAATGATGTGTTTTTTGAGGTAGATGTTGCAGATATTGTCAAGATACCCGTTGGTCGAGCTGGAACCGATGATTACATTGCTTGGAATTACACCAAAAACGGGGTGTTCACTGTCAGATATGCGTATCACCTGAGAACACAACTAGATAGGAGTGCGGCTACTTTTGCTTCCTCTTCATCATCCATGGACGAGCATAGAGGATGGCTGGCTCTCTAGGTAGCTATGGTCCCGGGCAAGGTGAAAATCCACATGTGGAGGTTGATAAAAAATGGACTTGCTGTTGGGGAGGAGATGCAACGGCGGCACATCAAGGAAGGAGTCAGATGCTTAGTGTGTAACCGAGTTGAGTCGCTGATGCATCGTTTCTGGGAGTGTCCTCATTCCATATGTGTGTGGGAAGCTCTAAGAACTTTGACGGGTTTTGCTTTTGTCTCTCCGGTGGAAAACTCTGTCAGGCCGAGAGAATTGCAAGGCTGGCTTCTTGACTGGATGGGACAACTCTCAGAGAAGGAACTGTCATTCGGCCTCATGTTCATTTACCAGATGTGGCTTGCTCGGAATGAGGCGCGAGATCAGGACCAGATTGAGGATATGCAATGCAATTGTTAGAAGATCAGTGGGTTTAGTGGAAGAATGGTGGGTGAGCAGGCCATCGGGAACCCCTCACATGCCCAAGGTCGTGGAGCAGTGGTGTCCGCCTGATGAAGGAGTGATCAAAGCTAATGCTGATGGAGCTTTCTTGCCGGTGTTGGGGAGTAGTGATATCGGTGTAGTTCTACGGAATCACCACGGCGGTTTCCTCAGGGGAGCTAGCTGTTTTTTGGCTGCCGCGACGGACCCGGAGAGAGCGGAAATCTTGGCCTGCAGGAAGGCGCTGCTGCCAGCTGCGGACGCGGGAGTTGAACGGTTGTGTCTTGAAACAGACTGCTTGGCGGCGGTGGCTAAGCTGACAAGTGGAGAGATGGATAGATCGTCTCATGGACCGCTGGTAGAAGAAGTCAAGGACTTGCTGAAAGGTTTTACCGATTCGACGGTGAAGCACGTGCGACGCTCTGGTAACAGAATTCCACATGTTTTACTAGGGAAGGCTGCTTGAATAATTGTAATAGGACCTGGGTAGAAGAACCACCGAACATGATTGTAGAATTGTTGGCATCCGAGTGTGCCCGTGAGTAATGAAATGGCAGCCTAATTCTCAAAAAAAAAAGTTGGAAGCATGGCGAAGGAATAGTTTGCAAATAGGGGGAAAATCGAATACTCTGATTGGGACTTCGAGGACTAAGGAGCTCTAGAATCCAACGTGTTTCATTTATTAAATATAATTATGATGTATGCTAAGGTAAGTGATAATGGAAATCAGTACTATTTGCATTGTATATGCATGCTATTGTTGTATGTAAGTGGGAACCTATTGGCTTAAGAGTAGAGACCTGGAGCTAGACCAGCTGCTACAGACGCGAAGCCATAACACCATTTTTCCAGCACGTAAATATTTGTTTAGTTTATTTAAAAAAAGAAAAATACAAAATGAATGCTGAAATAAAAAGAGAAACAGAAACCGAAGAAGGGAAATAGAAGGGAAAAAAAGGGATAGATAAAATAGAAACATAAAACAGATAAAAGGAACAAAAAAGTAAAAAAAAACATAAAAGCATAAAAAAAACTGAGTACTCTTTAGACCTTGATTTTCAGTAGTGGGGATTACTGAGGATAATTCCCACCAAAATTCAAATCCCCACACGTTTGGTGCTAGAGTATGAACGAGTTTAATCCATGGTTATCCTCTTTTTCTTTCTCAATTTTAGTGTATTTTTCTCGATCTCAACCCCTACCTAGTGAATTGGGGATAAAATTTTGTAGGAATTAGAAGGCAGCAGAGGTTTCAACTAATATTCTATAGTATTATCCCTAAACCCTAAACAAAACAAAAATCTTAGTCTGGGTCGGAGTAGGCCGTATGTGAATCAACATGGGCCTAGGGAGCCTAGGTTCGGATTGGGCTTGTACGCAGTTGCGGCCATAGGCTTTGGTATAAAAATAGCCCGATTCCGTGCCTTGTGGCCTGATTCATTCCCGTCTCCGTTTGGGACTCTTTTTCCTATCGGAGCCGACACGCCTAGGGTTCCTCTTTATAGATCGAGATCGACACCGTAGTGCCCCGCGTATCCAGAATCCATCCAACTCCGGCCATGGCCTGCGCCAAGCACATGACGGCGGCGGCCACCGGCGAGGACGGCCCGTGGTGCTGGGGCAGGTGCGGCAGCGAGCGGGTGGCGGCGGAGGAGAAGGTAACCGCCGTGGAGGGTCCGTGGTGCTGGGGGCGGTTCGGCAGCGAGCGGTTCCCCGCCATAAGCAAGGTGAAGGAGGCGGAGCCATCGGAAGACCCATTGGCGTTTCTTCCTTCTCAGGGCAAGGAGGTGTCAGACGAATCGGTTGAGCAGGAGGCGCAGAGGATTCTTCTGGAGCAGCCAGTCAAGGAGGAGCAAGTGCAGGGAATTCATCTGGAGCAGGCCAAGTGCACTGATGCACCTCCGTCCGAGCGTCGGATATCCCCCAACCTTGTCAATTTCCTCCTGTCGCTGAAGAGGGAAGTCCCCACCATCGACCACCTTGACGAACTCACCGGCATATTCCCGCCCGAGTGGATCGAGAAGAGAAGGCAGGAACACAAGGAGAGGGTGGCACTCTACAACCAGATTGATGATGACATGGAACTATTTCAGGCTCGGCTCCGCAAGGAACTCAAGGACAACGGCTACATCAAGGCCAAGGAGGTTGATGCTGACTCGGTGGCCAGATTTACCAAGTTGGAAGCATGGGGCAGAGAACAATTTGCAAAGAGCGAGAAAATCGTATACGATGAATCTGAATGGGAGGACTAACGAGTTATTATTCCATCCCTGTCTATCTATCCCTTATGTAGTTTCATTTGGTTCAAAGCTTAATCTGTTATGTAGTTTCATTTGGTGCAACATCTATATATCTATCTGTACCAACTCTGCTATGCTCAAAGTTTGTTGTGCCCCTATTATGTCCATCTATCTGTTGTATTGGCATTGTCTGAAGTTATTTTGTGATGAACACCAAGTATAAACTGTATATGCTTGTTGTTTTAATAATTACAATGTAGCTGCTGTTGTGCTAGTCTTACTGTCTTGGAATTGTTGTTGCTGTGTTACTTCTGCAGTTAGCACTTTTTTTTTTTTTTTGGTTATGTACCTCCCTGTTTGTCATGTTTATTGTTTCTTCCTGCCAACTGTATGTGTACATTTTGTCATCTGGCGTCTTGTGTTTCATAACCATGTTGTGGACACCAAAGGTTTGGTACAGTTGGACACTACGGTAGCGGGCGTATTTTCTAATTCACGCGATGTTCCTATGTTCGTAAGACATAGAAGAACTTGTCATGAACAAATTGTAAAGAGACAATGAAATTTGAACTGTGTTAGTCCAGGATCACGCATTATATACTATTCACTGTTGTCTAATTATACAACGAAATGAGGAATCTGAACAATATGTTTCTTATTTAGGTCTCATCTGTCAAAGCACTAATTATCGGTGTTATGCCCTATATTCAGTTGTTTTTGCATGAATTTCTCTATGCTTAGAGAATATGTATCTCCATTCTTATTGCACGGTAGCTGGCATTTTTACATCATGTAGGGTAGGAAGAAATACACAATGTGGTAATGGAGGTTCTTCCTCTTTTCTGGCAAACAAACTCCCTGCATTTTAATTATAACATCTGGTACAAGAGGGACTCGAAGTCCCTAATACAAACCATAGAGCAAGATACAACAGTTTTGAGCTACATGGCGCAAAATCATGAAGAAGAAGCTGAAGATTGTATATGGAGCCAAGTAGGCATCGACCGTCCGATGACTCAAACTCGAAGAATCTGCATCTACAATCTTCAAGGGCCTCCATTTTGTTGCATACCAGTTGATGGCCCTCCTGTGGCTCATCCGGCAACGACCTGTCGTTTGCACTTAAGGATGAGATGAGCTGAGTTGTAGATCTTGTAGTTGCATCACCGAGCTCAAACTCCAGATGTCTCCGCTGTTAAACCTGGGGAGCAGCAACAGAAGTGTAGCCATCCACCTCCTGCGAATACATCCGAACAGCCAAGAGACAGCACCTTCATCCTGAACACCATGAAGCAAAGAAACCATTGTGCAACCATAGTTCGTAGGATCTTTCCAGCAGGGACACATAGCAATGAAATTTGATCTGTGTTATTCCAGGATCAGGCATTATACTATTCTCTGTTGTTTAATATACAAGGAAATGAAAAATATGAACTAAAGTCTATGCTACTAGGCATCTTGAAGGTATGTTTGCTTGAGACAGCAGGTTTCTTATTTAGGTTTGACAAAGCATTAATTGTCGGTGTTATGCCCTATGTTCAGTTGTTTTCGCAAGAATTTTGCTATGCAAGCTAGAGATCAAACAATACTCCATTCATATTGCACGGTAGCTGGAGTTTGTACATCATGTAGGTTAGGAAGGAATAAACCAATGAGGTAATGGAGGTTCTTCCTAATACCCTTCCTCATCCAATCTTCTCTTTTCTGATTAATAAAAAATAATAGTCATGGTGTAGGCAGAACACAACGGAGTGTGGTGTTGTGCGTGTCGGAGGTAGAGCTCAGACAGGCACAAGGAAGAGCCAAGGGCGTGGTGTAGGCAGAGTACGACCTGCCTTTTAAAGGTGCGGTGCTTGAGAATTCAGTTATTCTCTATATCAGCCACAAATGATGCATATATTTTTTTGAGGGAAATTGGCGCTTTATTGATTAAAACACATCATTACAGAGTACTCCAAGGATATAATCTGGGACAACATCAAAGGAAATATTACAAATATCACACTCACTACGCCTAGTCAATAGATGAGCCGCGCCATTTAACTTGCGTCTAACATGCATGAAAACACAAGAAGAGAAACCAGAGGCTAGGCGTCTGATATCGCCTACCACTGAACCAATACTCGAACGATCTTTCGAGGAGGAATTGATTTTCTTGATCATCGAGAGACAATCCGAAGCCAAAATAATTCGGTTGAAGCCGTTGTCCTTCGTGATCACCAGGGCTCGCCGGATAGCAATGGCCTCAGCCAGTTCAGGTGGAAGAACACCACTGACCCCCTCGCTACATGACAACTTCGGAGATCCAATGTGATCACGCACCACCACACCCCAGCCCATACAGTTCTTATTTTCAAAGATAGCAGCATCAACATCACACATACCAGATCAACCGGTGGTGGACTCCAACGAGGTACGGAGGAGGAAACACACCTGTTAGTCGAACCAGATTTAAAACAGTGTTGCACGATACTGTCCACATAGACATCGATTTTTCTAGCGATACGCTGAGGTTGCAAGATCGCACATCCATTTCGAGCATCATTGCGAGCTTCCCACAGGAGCCAACATGTGACCACCAAAGTGGTGGCCTGAATCGCGGAGGCTCGGGCTAGAAACTCGAAGATCCAATTTTTCATACACGAGAAGGTGCTCTTACCAAGCTTTATATGTATATGGTCCTTCACAGCAGTCCAGACCGAACTGGAAACGGGCAGAAAAGGAACCGATGCTCCATGCGTGCACAGAACACACAACGTTCATCACCTGGAATATTACGTCTCTGAAGTTGAACTCCCGTTGCCAAAAATCATGGGCCATACGCCAAATAGTGATCTTCATCTTATTAGGGCAAATAATCTTCCAAATTGATTTCCAGCTCTTATCCTGAGAGGAGAGATCTGAGCAATCACTCTTCCCTTTACTGCACCTCTTCGTGAAGATCTTCTCAGTTCTAGCCAAATTGTATGCTGATTTGACAGTGTACTGACCGAACCTATCAAGAATCCACGAGGCGAAATCATCGCCCCCAAATTTACTGATCGGAACCTTCTGAATAGCCAGAGCCATGGGCTCATAAAAGAAGTGATGCACCATGTCCATGTCCCACCCATCAACATTCGAATTAAACAAGAACTTCACCTTGGAGTTAGCAGGAAAAGCTTCCCGTGTAGTGAAGGTACCAGGCTTAAACCCAGGTACCCAAGCATCTTGCAAAATTCGGGTATGCTCCCTATTTCCAATGCCCCAACTAAGACCCCGGACTAGAAAATCCCTCCCGAACAGAATAGAATAGATCTCCACGTAAAGGAGGATGATCTTGGCTTCACCGCTGAGAGGAAGTCAGTGTTCGGAAAGTATCTACCTTTTAAGACTCTTGCACACAAAGAATTGGGATCAGTCACAAGCCGCCAGCACTGCTTCCCGAGCATAGCATGGTTAAACATTCTAAAATCTCTGAACCCCATCCCTCCCAGAAACTTAGGTGTCGTCAACCAATTCCAAGACCTCCAATGGAGCTTCTTTTTACCATCTTCGATGCCCCGCCAGTCGTTGGCCACACTATGTTTCATCTTGTTGCATATACCAATCGGAATTTGGAAACAAGACATCACATGGTTCGGTATTGATTGAGTCACTGACTTCAGTTTTATCTCTTTGCCAGCCCTTGACATTGGCCGATCAGATCAACCCGTCACACTCCTCCAAACCCGATCAGGCAAAAATTTGAAAGAAGCCGAGGCAGCCCTAGCCACCTCAGTAGGCATACCCAAGTAAGAATCCTGGAGAACCTCATTTCCAACTTCTAATGATGCTTTGACCCTTTGCTTTATTGGATCCACACACTTGTGACCAAAGAACACATAATATTTTTGGAGATTTATCCTCTGTCCAGAAGCATCACAATACTTATTGAGAACCTCCTTTAGAGTACTCACACTCCTATCGTCGCTACAAGCGAAAACAATGCTGTCGTCAGCGAAGAGTAAATGGGAAATAGGAGGACCTTGCTTTCCGTTACGTAATCCTTGTAGCACACCAAGATCCTCCATTTTCTGAAGCAAACACGACAACCCTTCCATACACAGTAGAAACAAATAGGGACTGATCGGATCACCCTGCCTAATACCTCGGGAGGGCACCACCGGGGATGTTAGTTCCCCATTGACCTTAACAGCATAACGAGCTGTTGTCACACATCTCATCACCGAGGAGATCCAAATATCCGCAAAACCCAGCCCAGATAGACAACCATGCAAATACTCACATTCGATGCGATCGTACGCCTTCATCATATCAATCTTCAGCACGAAGAAAGGACTGTTATTCCTCTGTTTGCGAACAGTGTCAAGGCACTCGTAAGCAATAAAGGCACTGTCTGTGATCAACCGGTCTGGAACGAAAGCACTCTGATACTCCGAGATAATGTCAGGGAGCAAATTTTTCAATCTATTTGCAAGGACCTTGGCGGCTAGTTTATAAAGTACATTGCATAAACTGATCGGTCTAAGTTTAGACAAATGTTTGGCTCTTGATACCTTCGAAATGAGAACTATGACAGAATCACAAAACCCCTCTGGTATATCTTCACCACCCAAAAAGCCACGGACCGCATCACACACTTCCTGTTGAATCAAATCCCGCGAGTCAGATAAAACATCGAATCTCGCTGGGAAGCCATCAGGACCCGGCGACTTGGTAGGTCCCATCTGGAACAACGCTGCACGGATCTCCTCATTCGAGTACCCAACACACAAAGATTCATTCATCTGACTATCCACTTTGGTCGGGATAGCTTCGAGGACCTCATCCATAGACACCGACGGCTCGGAGGAAAACAACCTCTCATAGAAAGTGTGAACTAACTGTTTGATACCATCTTGATCTTCGCACTTGGAGCCATCGTCCCGGACCAGAACGTCTATACGATTGGTTTTCTTCCGTGCAGAGGCCTTCACATGGAAAAAATCCGTGTTGCGATCACCCTCACGTAACCACTCAACTCGGGATCTTTGATGGGCCATGATCTCCTCCCGCTCAAAAAGTTCACACATACTCTGTTCGATCTCCTTTTCTTTGGCCAGACCATCGGCAGAAACAGGAGCTTCACGTAACATCCTCAGCTTCTTCTCGAACTGCTGAATCTGACGGCGAACAGAGCCAAACGAATCACGACTCCAATTCTTGAGCGAACCAGCTATATGACTGAGTGAGGCCCAGGTGGACTGAAGCGCATTCGACCCAATTCGTTCCTGCTGCCAGGCCTGCTTCACAGTGTCATGGTAATCATCCGCCCGTCACCACGCAACCTCGTAGTGGAAAGGCCGCTGAATCTGGGTTTGAAAATAGCGCACCGGCCCAGCAACAAAATCTAACACAATGGCGTAGTGGTCTGACGACGTTGTGATGACATTTTCAACGTGACACTCCTCGAACCTGGATGCAAAAGAGCTGTTGCAGACAGCACGGTCCAATCCGAAATCGTTAAAAAAAGGCCGACCTTCGCGAAAGGAAGTCAACTCGCTCCGCACGCGACAAGTGGCGCGCTGTGGTGCCAGAAAATCCCTGGGAAGTGGTCTCCCTGCCCGCCACGTGTCGCAAGGGGAAGCAATGTGGGGATGGGGGAGAAGAGAGAAGACTGGGTTGTGTCAGTTTTTCCCTTTTTCTTCTAGATTCGTTTTTACAAAATGAAATATCTTGAGAACCGTAAGTCCAAATTGCGAACCGTTTTCACTTTTGAGATCCTCGCGTCGAGATCTTCAAAACTAGATCCCATGTTGATAGGTTTGGAGATATATTTTTTTCGTACTTCCAATAATATTATGATTGTACCTGTGGTGTGCACCTAACTGTACTCGTGTTTTAACTGATAAGTACTTCAGTTTTTAGTGTATTTGGTGCATTTTTTCCCTTTACTCGCTCACTGTACTCGCCCGTGTGCGGGACTGTACCTGTACTTACGCGCGACTATACCTGCTCGTGTACGTGTGTACCTGTACTTGCTTGTGTTCACGACTGTACCTGCTCGTATGCGCGTGTGTACCTGCTTGTGTGCGTGACTGTACTTGTACTCGCTCGTGTGTTCAACTGTACTCGTGTGTTGTGCGTGACTGTACCTGCTCGTGTGCACGACTGTACCTGCTCGTGTGTGCCACTGTACCTGCTCGTGTGCGCGACTGTATGTGTACTCCCTCGTGTGCGCGAATGTACTTACTCGTGTGCGCAACTGTACCTGTCTCGTGTATGCAACTGTACCTATACTCGTTCGTGTGCGCAACTGTACTCGTGTGGTGCACATAACTGTACCTGTATGTTGTATGTAATTGTACTCGCGTGTTATACCTGACTGTACTCATGTTAACCTACGTGAGACAAATATTGTTATGCGTTAGGAAAGAGTAAAATGCATCTAGGGTACTTCAACTTGTGTGGTAGATTCACTTTGGTCACTGTATTCTGAAAACCTCAAGTCACGGTCACTGAAGACGCTCGAGAGGTCCATATACGGTCACTGATTCCGGTAGCATACGTATTTTAATGGCATGTCAATACATTCGACTCCGTTGACCGTCGTCGTGAGATTTCACACAGCACCCAAACATCCTTTTTTCCACCAAGACCCCCAGGATTGCTCCAAATCCTCACAACTTCGTCGGTCTGTCCGGCGGCGTCAACCGTCAGGCACTGTGCACCGTGCATCTTCTCGTTTCGTCCCGCTGCACGCTTCAGCCAACCCGCGGTCACCTTCCCCAGCAGCAGCACGCGATGACCCCAGCCCCCCAACAGCTCAACAAGGAAAGCAGTTCACGACTCAGGGCATCTCCAACGGCGGGTGATACAAACAGACGATAAACGATCATTTGCGTCCGAGCGCGATCGAAAAATGCGTCTGAGATCAGACCTAGTGGCCCGATTCATAGTGTTTGGGTTATTCGTAGAGATGCAAACTAGGCCCAAATGCGCCTTGAATGCGGACGTTGCGCGTACGCGTCGAGTGTCTGCTCGCGTCTAGCGGACGTTTGCGTCTTCTCAGACGGGCCAATGATTGGCAATGCTGTGTCGCTTCGGCAGTCTGCGTCACGTTAATAGCGATACCTATCACCTGCAAAGAGGCTGCCGCGCTCACCTCTGCTAACTAAGTAATGGCGATGCCACGCATTCCGCGCCGCTCACTTGCCTCCGGCCTATATAAAGATGGCGCACGCTCGTCTTCTTCATCCACTCCTCCACAGAAACCCTAGCCGCCACATCCTCTACCGTAGCGCCACCTACCTCTTCCTACGACGCAACCAATCTCGCGAGAAACTCCATGGCGGGTCCAGGTGGCCGGCGAGATGGTCGAGGCCGCGGGCGTGGCCGCCCCTTGGCCGGGGCCGCCGAGGTGGAGCAGCTACGGCCCCACGGTCGTCGTCGCATGCGCCGTCATCGTCTTCACAGGAGAACCGGTGCTTCGAGTTCCTCCTCTGCATCGACCAAGACCCCCTCTGACGAGAGATCACCTCGCCAATGCCTACAGATTGTAGACTTGGCTTTCGGGAAAGTGCGACGATGGAGATTCCGGGAGAGAGATTGGGCGCACGATATACCAAGCCATGGCGAGGAACGCCCACTCGTCGGCGTCCTCCTTGGCCTCCTCCTCCAGCGCGGAGGCGCGCAACACCTCGGCAAGGTGCGACCATTTGGCCAGCTCCTTGAGGTCGTTGACCTCGCGGGACGCCTCGAGCGCGACCCGCTGCTCGGGGTGGTCGTCGTACTTGGGCTGTGGCTGTGGCGGTGGCGCAGGCGCGGCCCGCGGCGGAGTAGCCGCGGGCTCGTCGATGTAGAGGCCGCACGGGCGGCGGCCAGCCCTCCTAGCCGGCGCGCGCGGCTACGCACGCGGCCTCGCCGTCGCGGACGTGAAGCAGGTGCGCCTGGGCGCATCGTGCTCCACCTCGAACCAAAAGTCCCAATAGGGCCTTGTGTCATTGTAGGCGGGGGCCTCCCGGAGGTCCGTCGGCAGCTGCGCGCGTCGCCGCTGGATCTCCGCGAGGCGGGCGCGGCCGGTGGCTGGGATCGGCGACACCGGAACCCGATCTGGACTGAGGTGCCAGCCGTGGGGGAGGTGTACGTCGCCCCACGGTATTGGGGCGCCGGCCTCCGAGAAGATCTGCGCCACCGCGACGGTGACGTAGATCCTCTCCCGCTGGGGCGCCGGTGGCCCATGTCGAAAGGGGCCAGCGCGGCTCGCCGGCTGCTGTCGGCCTCGTGGTCGTTCGCCGATGCCTCGAACGCGCGCTTCGGGGCCATGGCGGCGAGCTCGAGCGTGCGTGGGAAAGTGGAGTGGGAGTGGGGACTGGATAGGGACAGCCCCCCTCCCAGTACCCATTTAATAGGACTCCCGCCCGCCGATATATGGGCCTAGCAGGCGAGCAGGCGGACGCGGCCAGACGCCGCGTACCATCCGCGGCCAAACCTGACCTAGATTTAGACCGGGTTTGGATCGTCCCGAAAACCGCGACCATCCGCATTTGGAATGTGTGGCCGCGTTGAGCCGCGTTTTTATCCGCCGTGACCCATCCAAATGCATAGGATAGGTAGCCACGTTGGAGATGGCCTAACCCACATGAAAGACGCCACCACTGTTAATACAGCGGCCGTGGCGGAGGCACAACTCATGCACAAAAGTAGAGCGACGCCAGCACAACGGCGGTGCGGGCAAACCTGAGAAAAAGATCCTTTATCTTTTTATTTTTTCAATTTAGTCCCTAGAAATGAGAGGTAGATATAATTTTGCCACGGTGGTGTCTCACCTGATGGTCAACACGGTCAAATATATGCCACTTTATGAAAAATACATAGGCTACGGGAGGGAGTGACCGTATATGAGCTCCTTGAACGTCTTAAGTGACCGTAACTTGAGGTTTCCAAAATACAGTGACCAAAGTGAGTTTACGGGACAAGTTCAAGTACCATAGATGTATTTTACTCGTTAGGAAAAGAAGAGATCTAACGAAGTCTAGGCATGCATGAGGAACGTGTGTGGCTTTTGCACACATACAGTGGAGCTGGCATCGTTCGCTGTGTGCATGCGCAGGTGTAGCTCGCTAGTGCGGACGTACTCGCACGAGACCCGCGGACGTACTTCTTGCTCGCTCAGGGGCGCGCGGACGTACTCGCTCGGCGTGCAGACGTACTTGCTCGGAGGCGCGCGGACGTACTCCTCAGCTCGCTGGCACCTGGCAGGGTGCGCGGGCGTACTCGTCCCGGGGCGCGCGGGTATACTCGTTGCAGAACGCAGACACGTGTCGCTCTATCGTACGAAGTTCGGGTTGATTTTTCCCTTTACGAATGTTGGTCTTTAGGTAGTGGTACCCCGGTCCAATCTGACCCTGACATTACACTGTGCTTCTTGCCGATTACACCAAGTATACATAGATTCCGAGAAGCCCATATCCACCAGGTTGCATTCCTCCATGCAATCTCTAAAAAGCCCAATCTGAGCATCTGAGCGGTCCCTGACACCATAGTGCTCTCATCATGACAGAGCACTTCGTTGAAATCACCGCAGCATAGCCACGCCCCAGCACGATCACAACTGAGTCGGCGTAGTAAGCTCCAGAATATATGCCGGTGCTCACGCCTCGGCTCACCCTACACAAAGGTAGCAAACCACGGCTCGGAGTCCTCCGTCTTCACAGACACATCAATACAATGTGAGTTGAATCCGCCAACAGACACCGAATACGGTTGCTTCCAAAAGAGCGCAAGACCACCTCCGCGGCCCTCGCAACTGACATCAAAGGATCCAGAATAGCCCAAAGACCACATGAAACCCTTCGCCTTCGTGTCCCACATCTTTGTTTCAGATAAGAAGAGGAGGGCAGGTCTGTACTTCTTCACTGGATAGCGAAGTTATCCCACTATCGCGTCAGACCCCATGCCGCGATAGTTCCAGGCCATGATACTCATCGCGTTTGGCGGGACTGCAGCGTAGCCTCCGCCTGATCCGCATATATTGTTAAGCATAGACCTATTCAGTCAAACAAAATTACGGTTAAAAGTAAATCAGGTAGTATTAAACATTGGTTACTTTCATTCAGATATGTGAAATTCCTGTTGTTTTGATTATTCGAGGACACTACTTTTGTACTGTTTTCGCAGATTTAACAGTGTTAAGTATTTTGGTGTAACCAGATAATATGACATATGTTAGCATAATCTGGTCACTGAATATTGCTTGGATACGCAATGGAGTGTTTGCTGTTCAGATGTGTATCCCGATATGCTTACAAAGTCTTTAATTTAGTAATGATGTCATATGCTTGTCTCCTAAAATTACTTAATACTAATGATTTCAGGATCAGAAACATCTTCAAAGAATGAATCAAGAACAGATATAGGAATGGACTGTTCTTGCTTGTCATGGATTAGCTCGGGGGAACAATCTGAGATAAGTTTGGTTGATGCTCTTGGTTCAGTTGTTTCTGGCTCTCGCTGTTCCTGCTCAAGAGTGCTCTCAGGAAAGCTCAACAACATGTGAATAGGTTCCTTTCCTTGCTTTGCTTCCTCTACCAGTGCTCTAAAAAGATAGTTCTACAACATGTGAACAGTCCTCTCGGGGTAGTGCAGTTTATTGGAAATTTTGAAATAAAGAATTTTCAATTGATGAAGAGTCTGTTGTTGTTGTATTGTGATCCAATTCATTCTTCGCGTCCTCTATCAGGCCGGCCGCGCCTCCACCTCCACCTCCCACTCCACCTCCCCAGGGCTCGAGCTCCGACGAGGAGTTCGACGACGATGACAACATGGTCGACCTCCTCGACCCGGTCAGGGACGCCAAGGCCCTGGCTGAAGCGGAGAAGGAAACAGAGGAGGAGCAGGCGGCCCACGCGGCGTTCGACGCCGAGATGGAACGCCGCAGCCGCAGAGGACGACGACTCCGACATCTCATGGTCTTCCGATGACCCTGGTGTGCCTACCCCGGAGGAGAAGGCGGCGGAGCAGAGGGCGTTAGTCGAGTCCTTCGAGACGCTTAAGGACGACGCCGCCAACGCGAGGCTGCGGCAGTGCCTGCTAGAGGACGTGGCGGCGCACCGAGCCTAGCAGCCGCACGGCAGGCGACGGAGGGACGCAGCGACGGGACCGGCCCGTTAGGCACCAAGTAGTCTAGGCTTCTACAACTACTTTGTATAGTTTGATGTAGTACTTTCTATGCTTTCTAAATATATTACAAATCTAAAATGGATCGTCTAGCTAGAGTGCACCCAGACGCAAACGAACACGCGGACACAATATGTCCGTAGGGCGACGCAAAAGGACGCTCGCGATCACTTAAGCGTCCGATATGCGTCGCTCCATTGGAGATGCCGTTAAGGCTAATAACTAGCCCGGGTTACTTTCTCCTCCTCTGCAGGTACCCCTTCGACAGGAAAACGAACCAGAGCCGACTCTGTTCCTCAATGGCGGCCGCCCTATACACAGAGCCGTATGATACGTCAAATCAGAATCTAAGCAGACGAACTAAAGCACGTCATCATCGTCACCAATGATGTTACGAGGAGGAAACATATTCGTGGTAATCAAAAGTTGATCCAAGAAAAGGCCCGAGTCGAGAAAAACCTCGGATGAATTCTTTATCCTATGATCGGATGCTAGAATCTGAACATAGCCTCGGGATCTATTCTTATTGGGAGCGCTGAGCGCGCACCTAATAAAAATACAATTATTATACATTGGTAAGTAAAAATAGTCAAATAATGGTAACGGTATGAAAGACTACTTGGATGCATAAAGTGTTTGAGCCTATGCTTGGATACAAGTACCCAAACATAGACTCGGGCTACTATCATCGAGAGCGCTGATCTCGCACCGAACCGAAAGATACTTAATAGTAGTACTCGACAAAAAAAATAAGAGGACAAATCTTCGAGTCCATTATCGATGGTAAAAGCCAGAAACATAGACTCATCAATTACTCTCATCGAAAGCGCCGATTGCACACACGACAGAAATATCAAAATTTGGGTTAATAAGAACGTGACAAATTCAGCCATTGCACCAGCCAAACAAGGTAGTCGATAAAATTTCTCAGACCGGCGTCCACCGCGATAAAATGTCTGGATGCCATGTTCATAAACATGCATAAACATGAAGGTAAGACCACAGGATCCGTCATTTGTGGCCTAGCACTCACACAAGTTGCGCTCTGCAAGATGTTTTCCATAGCAACGATATGATGAAAATCCCGACGAACGTGTTGGATACCCAAAATCTAAAGGAATTCAGAATTCGATAAGACCTCCGCGGCACGAGCTAAATTGCGCCAGTATATACCCGATTCGAGTCTGAGGACTCGAGTTTGATGTAGGTTCACGTTGTTTTGTTTGCCCAAGAGCAATAAACTGGTTTCTGATCCATCAGAAGCACCATGCTCGTTTACCAATATCCCCGCGACAATATATATATATCAAGAGCAATAAATTTATTTTCTCAAATCATGAAGTTCGTTTCACAAAAAGAAAGGTTTAGAGATTCGACCTAAGTCTACGATGTAATCGAGTAGAATCTCGGGGGCTACTGACATGGGTACAGCCAATTGGGCCTATGTCATTGATACCCCTGGCGCATATTCGGGGAGAAGCCCATGAAGTATTAAGGCCCAGAAAAATCCGAAGTCCACGAACTAGATGTATCGATAAGGAAAGGCCTATCTAAGGAGCCGACATAGACATAATTGTTGTAAACCGAACCAAACTGAACTCAAAGACCTAGCCTCCTAATATAAAGGGTGGGAGGAGCCAGCGTGAGGGACCACAAAACAACTGCTGTAACCCTAGTTTTGCTCATAATCAATACATTATCGGACCACCTTTTTTGATAAACCGAAGAGTTCACCAGCGCACCTCTTTCTCCGAAGCCTTAAGTCCATATCCATGAATATCATTGAGGTTAACCCTCGTTAGTCGCACACCCCATATCTCTCTACGTCGTGAGATACTCTCCGTGGCGTACTTTTCTACATTATCATGACACCAACCCCATGGGAGGTGGACGTCGGGCCACACCATTGGACTCTTCGGTTGGTGGCCCGACAAGGAAAATGGCCTCGCGGTCATTGCGACCCCCCTTTTTCCACAACCACGGTCCCCTTGCCCGTCACAACTACTAGTGGTGGTATGGAGAATAACGGTGGCTTGAAGTGGTAATGGTTGTCGGCATGGGCTGGTGTGGGGATTGACAGGTGCCTTAGTCGATTTAAAAAGAACGGACACGTAGCTGCCCTCAATGCCGGTGATGGAGTCAAGCGGCCGCGGCATTGATGACGACGCAAGAGTCAAGCTTTCTTAATCCTAGTGTTTTTGCCCTTAACTCTTATAATCCTTAAGAGTAGTCACAATGAAAGTATGCACGTCATTTTTCAAAATCTAACGTGATACCACAATTAATGGAAAAAAATGTGTGGGTGATACTATACGTAGATATCTTATCATAACACATAAATTAGAAAATTTAATGGCAAATACACCATGTACACAAAGTTACATTGAGATTTTATAAAATATTAAATATGAAAAAACTATAGTATCAGTGGACTAATGGAACCGGGCGGCATGTGATCCTGCGCGAAATCAGCTTCTGATTGGTCCATTTTTTTGCGTGGGGTCCACTGACGGAATGGGTGCTTTCCATATACAAGTACAAAACGACAGTATATACGCGTGTGGGGGCCTCTGTCCTCTCCCCTGCCCCATCGTTCCCCATCCCATCCCCAGATCATCACCGCCGCGCCCGGCTCCTCCCCGAGCTCGTCTGGACGCCATGTCGATGCCGCCCCGTCCACGACACCACGTCGGCGCCCGCCCCCATCTCCGACGCTAGCTTGACGACGCCCTGTCCCTGACGTCGCCCTGTCCTCGACGCCGCCCCCGTCCCTGACGCCAGTTCGATGTCGCCCTATCCCCGACGCCGCCCCGTCCTCGATGCCGCCCTGTCGCGGGATGACAGGCAGTACGGCCGCAGCCGGCGCGCGGCACACGGAGGGCGCGCGGAAGACGCATGCGCGCGAACGAGAGCGGCGACGGCGGCGTGGTTGACGGCGCCCTCGTCGGCGGCCTTTGCCTCCTCACTCGTCCGGCGCCGCTCCGGCGTTGTGAGTGGAAGGTGGCGACGGGGAAGGTGCGGGTCGAGCGGCGGATCGCTCTGCGCGGCGCGGTGAAAGCGCGTGGGCGCGAGAGAGGAGCGGCGAGGCGGGCTGGCTGCGGTGGCGCGGACAGCGCGCCCTCGTTGCAGAACACGGAAAGCTGTTCCGAAGCACGCCCACGGCGGCGGCCTGTGACGCTGCCGTGCAAGCGTGGGTGTACGCGCCCACCTCGAGGCAGCCGACACCAACGCTGATGTGCACTCACGGTGTCGATGGATAAGAGGATTCTAGTCGGGCGACATTTGGGCGAGGTGGCGGCGCGAGCTCGGGTCGGGCGTGGCGGCGGCAGAATGAGCTCGGGCGGGCGAGTTGTCATAGTGTTGCGCTGCCTGCGCACGGTGGCCAGCTGCTCCTGGGCCTCGCGAGCTGAGTGGCCCTCGCGCGCACCGTACGGCTGCCCCGTCAGGCTGGCCACGATGGCGGCCGGAGCTTCCGGAGTCGCGGGGCGCTACAGCGCTCGGTATGACTTCCCCGACGGCAGCCAGCACCACGCCGCTCGTCGCCACGGCTCTGCCTGCGCGCATGTGTGCTGCAGCACTCTCTCCTTAATGAAGGGTCCACCTCTTGTATTCCAATGAGTACTTTTTAGTATATGAGGAAAAGACAACTGCTATGTAGGGCCCACACCGCACATCAACCAATGGGAGACAGACTTGTGGCCAGAGCACATGCCGCCAGGTTCATTCTTGCGTTTCCCCACATATAATGCATTGTAGAGGTGCCCACTGCTGAGCATAGGATGCTCCCTCCATGGCTTCACCACGTGCATGCTTGCTGGGCTCCTCTCGCTCCGAGTAGCGAGTACCCATGTGACGCGAGTTACAAAGAGGAGAGCTTTTATGGCGTGCTGAATCGCTGGACGGTGTTGATTCACGCGCCGCGCCTTGTCCGTTGTCGGGTTCGTCATGTCTGAATTTGACACGCTCCATCCAATCGCGTTATTAGGTTTCAGTAAGCCATCCCATTACTCGAAGGACGATCGGTTGGCAATTAACCCCCTATTACCGCCTTCCTTATCGGCTGCTAATCAGCCTGTTATCAAGGGTAAAGTCGTCCAACTTAACCCCATTAGATCTACAAAAGGGCGGTCTGCGGCCATACGAGACACCGAGCTTCGTCTGCCTCGTGAGGCGACCTAATCCCCTCTCGCCTCTGGCCTGTTCAATTGTATCACTATCGCCAAGCTTCGTCTCTATGGCTTTATCTATCACAGAGCTTATTCTGCATCTTCATCAAGGTATACCTCGCTTCGTGGCTTCAATTTCATCATATTCATCTTTAGTCTAACTCAATCCCTTGTAGCGTTGGGGGATAATTGACCGAATCATCGATCAATTTAAAGTAATTTTAACATCCTAGATATACGCCTGGTTTTAAATTAATAAAGCCACAAACAGCCGAGCAAAGCAATCCAAACGAATTAGAGCTCATAGGAGCCATGGGCTTCATCAGATCTGTTCTTTCCTAAGGGGATCTAAGCAGAGTTGAGTTTTATCCAAAAAGATCAACACTTGGTGATCTTCACGGAATTGTTTTTTATCCAAAGGGGTTGAGTAGAAAAAACAAACGATCAGGAATTGCCCTCAGCCTGAGCATGCGCTTTTAAAATTTCCAAACAAAAAGCAGGACTTAATGTCACATTGATTGGATAGCACGTTTCATATTAGTTTTTGGGTCGCTGATTTAGTCAGCCACAACTAATATGGAATGAAGATATTCGTACTTTCCACTAGATACTGTTTGGGTGCTTAAATTTTACAACCAATTCTCACTTTTCATCTAATCTCCACAGAATACTAATCCACTACGTAAGGGCAAAGTATTGGGATTAACGAAAATACAATATGATATGAGGAAAAGTGAAAATAAGTGGGAATTAAACTAGACCAATACTCTAGTGTCAAAAATGATTTTAGAAATAAGTGAGGATTTATGCCCACTAAGAGCATCTCTAGCCCACACCCCAAATCCGAAACCTCAAAAGCATGTATCCAAGGCCATCCCAAGCAGATTTACGGATTGAAAAACGAACGCACGGATCAAAATAATTTAAAATAAACATTCGCGTCAAATTGTTTGCTACATTTCAACAGAGAAAGGAGATGAACATCGGAGCCTAGTGCTTCGCTTTCTACGTTAATGGCGCCGCTGTGGCCGCTGACTACCAAAATACAGCTCACTGGAGTTGGAGAGCTTCGTGCCGCGGCGGCAGAGCAAGCTGCTGCTCATCACTCGCTGTCGTCGAGTTCGATGTAGCAGGCGTCCTGCGCCACCTGCTCGCAGAGCCATTCCGCCTTCTTGTCGGCGTCGCGGCGGGTCTAGTCCTCCACTAGCTTCGTGACTGTGCTTAGGACAGAGTCGGGGATGAAATCCCTGGCCATCAGCGCGGGGGCGGCGTGCTCGAGCTTGGCGGCGAGCATCGCAATGTCCTCGTCCTCCGCGTAGTCGCCCGGCTCGAATCGTGGCACCGGGGGCGAGGCGCTCGAGCCCAACGCCTTGCTGTAGGTGGACCGGCGCGGCGGCGGGATCGCGGGAGCTCGAGGTTGTAGATCGCGGTAGAAACGCGATTCACGCCGCTCGAATGCGCGCGGCGCATCCCTGCCGGATGTAGCGGTAGGAGTCGTGGATGCGCATGGCGTCGAAGGCCCGACACTCCCGCTCGAGCTCCTCGACGGCGGACATCTTGCGGGCGCGGGAGGAAGGGGATCAGGCGCCGCGCACCGTCCCTCCGCCTCGGCCTCCTCATCCTCCGCTGAACACGATGGCTCGAACGCGCGCATGAGGAAGGGAATCTGCCGGATTGTTCGCTGGAGAGTGGAATGCGCGCGGCGGATTTCTCGTCTGCGAGAGCGGAAACGATGGCGAGGCGGATAGGGTTTAACCTGCATCCACATCTCCAAAAGGTATATATAGCGGCCGAGAGCGGTTTTAGGCTGCGGCCTGCAAAACAAATCTAAGCCAGACCACCGATGTGGTGTGGCCTGTCCAAAAAACAACCTAAACCCGCATATTGGCCAAAATTGCTATATAGAGGGCTGATATAGGGTGTTACAGATGCTCCAATCTCCATAAAAGCTTCAGTACTAACGAGAGTGGACAAATGCTCCCTAGCTACATGTATCTTGTTTGAAAAAAAATCGAAAATGATATTTGAAAGTTTCTAAAAAAATTGGAACAAAAATTCTTGATGTAGATAATAAAAGTCTACTAGTGTGCAAAAAAATCAGTCAGGAATTCGTTGTATTTTTGTCTCGGAAAAAATGAAAACTGCGTGGATCTGGGTGTGATGAACAATACCACAATTTGAAAAGTTGAAAATTTATCTTTTTTGTGTAGCCTAGAATATAATGAAAATTTGATCGAGATTTTTCACAGTGCTAGAGTTCAACAATGTCTTTAATTAAATTTGTATATCAAAATTCTTTCTCGAAAACAAGACCTAGTTATCGATTCAATACTTACTATTACACTGCTACTCTCTGATCGTGTCGCACCAAAATCACTGTTCCATTTGTTGTGCAGCAGGTACCATGATCTGCAACGTGTGGCACCCCAAAGAAGAAAATCATGATGGGCCTTCCATTTCCGAGCGATTTCTTCTGGACTCTCGACGGAGGCCCACTGACATGTGGGTCCGAACTCAATGCCTGAGACGACGGCCTCTCGCCTCGCCCCTCGCCTCCGTCGCCGAGAGATAAATCCCCAAATCCCTCAGGTTGTCCTGCATCCTCGTGCGCGTTCTCAGATCGGTCTGCATCCCTTAGGTTTCATCCAACCTGACCCCCTCCTCGCCTGTTCTCAGATCAGTCTCGATGGCGGATCACGTTGCTGGCGGCGGAGGAGGCCATGGCCTGGGCGCGGCCATGGGTGCCGGCGGCGGCGACGACCCACCACCGGTGAGACCAAATAGCTTCTCCTCTGTACCCCCATAGTGTGGCTACGATTTGGTAGCTTGATTGGTGATTCTCCTTGTTTATGCCTGACCTAGTTGGTTGACCCTGCCTAGTGCTGAATGCTTCTTGCTGTGCTAGGGTTTCTAGTCAAGAAACTACGTCCATCTTAACTGCCGAGGCAAGGAGATTTTTGTTTCGTTTTTGTGCTCCAGTCGATTATCACAACAACTCGTTTGTTCTTTATCCCTGCACGCACTCTTCCAATGTGCAGCAGCTAGGCCACTAACCCCAAATCGTCTCTTTGCTCAAGGGCAGTAACTACAATCTTGAGACGCACTGTTAGTTTGATAATTCTAGCAGGCTAGTGTACAATTATCTTCTGATTCTGTTGGTAGACAAATTCTGCAATAATTTAATGTGTTTGAAAATCTGATTGGAAATATTGGATATGAACACTATGCCTGTCCTGATTGCAGTTTATTGTACTACAACATTGTCTTGTTGGTTTATTATTGATAACCATGCAGCCGAAATATATGCCATTGTATGCACAAAGTAGTGTGTATTGCGGATTATTTTTACCGATTCGGTGTGTAGATAATGTAGGCTATTTTGCTCAAGTTGAATGGTTTCGACCATTCACATATTTAGGCTATGATGATGATCTTCAAATGTGCCGCTGTGCAGGGCAGTTATCCAATTTCGAACCCCACCTGCTATTTTTGCTAACTAGGCTAGTTCCAAATGTACCTTTGCCACCTAGGAGTTTCAGGATAACAAGTTGACTCCGACTGTGATAGAGCCTTCTTCTATTGTGACCGGAAATGTTGAATTGTCTGAATATATGTCACTTCTGATCGCCGTTTATTGAACTATCACATTTTCTTGGTTTCTTTATTGTTTGTAACATGTGGAGTAAATTTGCGGCACCTCTTGCTCGATAAATATAATGTGTTTATGAACATGTGGCTATTCTTTGCGTCATGTCATCCCTGCACTTTCCGAATGTGCAGCAGCTAAGGGCAGGAACCCCGAAGCTTGAAACCCACTGTTAGTCTAGAAGTACTTTCTGATTCTGTTGGTAGACAATATAGTCTATGCTGACAAAAATTTATGGTTTAGATAATCTAATTGATCATATTGGGTATGAACACTGCCTGTCCTTTGTCACCTAGGAGTTTCAGGATAATGTGTTGATTTCGATCTTGGTAGAGCCTTTTATATTGTGACTGGAAATATTGAATTGTCTGAAAGTATATGCCACTCCTGATCAATGTTTATCACATTTTCTTGGTTTCTTTATAGTTTGTAACATGTGGTGTAAATTTGCGGCACCTCTTGCTCGATAAATATAATGTGTTTCTGAACATGTGGCTATTCTTAGCGTCATGTCATCCTTGCACTTTCCGAATGTGCAGCAGCTAAGCGCAGCAACCCCAAAGCTTGAAACCCACTGTTAGTCTAGAAGTACTTTCTGATTCTGTTGGTAGACAATATAGTCTATGCTGCTAAAATTTTATGGTTTAGATAATCTAATTGATAATATTGGGTATGAACACTGTCTGTCCTTTGGCACCTAGGAGTTTCAGGGTAATGTGTTGATTTCGATTTTGGTAGAGCCTTTTATATTGTGACTGGAAATATTGAATTGTCTGAAAGTATATGCCACTCCTGATCAATGTTTATCACCTTTTCTTGGTTTCTTTATTGTTTGTAACATGTGGCGTATATTTGTTGAGTTAAGTTGTGGTTTTTGGATCCTATAATCTGTTTGGAAATGTTGAGTTGTACGAAAACATGTCGCTCCTCGTTGCATTTTGTTGAACTATCACAACTTCTTGGTGTTTTATGATGTTAATGTGATTCTCTATTTTTTCAAATTCAGTTTGTACTTTGTAGACAATGTAGGATATTCTGCTGAAATATAATGCTTGTGATAATGTATTTGAAATATTGGGTGTGAACACTTTCTCGGTCCTGGCATCATCTTATTTGTTTATTATTGATAGTATGTAGCCTAAATATATGGCATTGAATGCACAAATTGGTGTATTTTTGATTATTTTCACATGTTCATTATGATGATTGACTGTTTGTTTACTGCTGACAGCATGACAACCGTAGTAACCCCCCTGGTTTCCAGTTCAAGGACTGGAAGAATGGCAACGTCAATACGTCCAGACCAGCTAAGGTATCGATAATTGACGATGATGCTCAGGTCATTGTATATCTTCAGGATTCTGGTATGGTCGATGGCTCGGTACGTTTTACTAGTGAACGTTTATGTTACTTCTGTCTACTTCTTACTAATGTAAGAAATAACCGGTCTACCCTCTGTCAGGAGCTTACACTTTATACCGTACCAGCAAACTATGTTATCCAAAGTGAGGCTAAAATGATTGCCCTTCGTAGCACAATGAATCACTACAATGCGATGGCTGTCGGCCGCCGCAAGTAATACTCTTGAGATTCTTCATTGATCATTAATTATAGCATATGTGTGTGATTTAACTTCTCCTTCTGTAGGTACCTATACTTGGCTGTAAAAAGTATTCTTGGGGAGGGCAGTAAAGGTGATGATAAGCTATGTCAGAAGTTATTGGATCAGTTCCTTGATGACAAGAAGAGGGTATGGGAGTACGTTTGTGAGATCAAGCCCCCTAGGCCAAAGTTTTCTCGTATGCCAGAAGTTTTTGATCATTTGCCTGTTGCTAAGCCTGAAAAACGAGTTCAGAGGTATGCAATTAGATCCTTTGGAAACTGCCATATTTGAGCTTCATTTTGAAATCTTAGGTGCTTTTAGTGATGTTTCATTTATATAAATCACTTCTTTTGACTTTTTTTTTGTACAATCTATGAACTTGTCAGTTTTGTTGTGATGCAGGTAATAGTTCATCCATTAGCGGCCTACCTATGGTGTTCTCTACGGGAAGAAGTAGTCCCCCTTTTGGCTCTGTCTATTGGACGAAGTCTTCCGTTGAAATTTTCCCATGTGCAGGCATTAGTTTAGGTTTAGTGTCATCTGCTACGTGACTCGCTTTCGCTCATGATACCCTGCGCTTCCTTTTCCAGTTTATTGGCATCTTAGATACTATTGTAACTATCTGGGGGTGTTATTCATCTTACTCTCTGTTAGATTGTCTGGAATCTTTTATACTCACCGTAGTGAGTGTTAAACTACGTCTGACAGATGCAAATTTCTGTTACCGTTATGGTGCTTGTGTTCAGCTTATATTTTTTGGGTATTAATCTTACTGTTTGTTACACTGCATAGATGTATTATTAATCTTACTGTTTGTTGTATTTTTTCCTGAAGTTTTCAAAGGCTGTCCATAGTGCATCCGTTGTAAAATGCCGTAACATAGCATGAAACACTGTAAACTACGATCAAGCCTAACATAGGGAATTGTATCTATAACTAAGAGTAAAATGCATCATTGTGTATGTTTTTTCTTTGAGGAAATTGGTGCATGCACTTGTCGACGAGGTTCACTTTGGTCACCGTAGTAGTTTAGGAATACCAAATTATGGTACACGCCGTGGCACTGTCATCTACGGTCACTGGCCAACAGTACAACGCCGTGGCACAGTTTTTTCTTTTTTTGTTTTTGCAAAATAGGCACGTGCTGGTCGTCGGTGCGCCACTGGCCGGAGCAGCTGTCCAGATTGCACTTACGCTGGTTCCTCAGGGAGGTGGAGCTCCAGCGCCGCTCCGTACGCGCCTGCCCCCGAACTCTCATTCTTCTCCGTGTGGATTCTGTCGATATCGAGCTGGCGGCGGCCTGCATCTGGCGAAGCTGCACCGGCGGCGCTCGGCTTTAGCTGCAGAGGAGGGAGGCGTACGCGCCATCAGACGCCGACGGCGGCGCCGCTTGATGGTTGACTCGCCATGTCCGTGGCTGGCGAACACGGGGGAGGGACGATGTGGCGTTGAGGTCGGGCCTGCCGCGGGTCCTCGCCCGGGCCAGGGACCTACGGTGCGGCGCTGAATCCTGATGGAGGCACGCCGGCGCACGTGGGCTGCAGCGGGTGAGGACACCGGCAGGGGATGCAGAGCGCGACGCCGCAGCTTGTGCTGCTTGAGCACCGGCCGGGGTCATGGGCCGGCGCGGTGGGTGTTGGTGCCAGGCGGCGCCGACCGCCTGACGGGACCACCGTGCATCGGGCGAGCCTCCAGCACCACGCGTGCATCCTCGAAGACCACCGGCACGACGTCCTCGACGAGACCGAGCGGACGGCCAAGCAGACCAGCTAGCCGAGCAAGCTAAACGCGCGTCGCGCGTGGCCGGCAAGCTAAGCACATGCACGCGTGTGCCTACCGGCATGTCGCGCGCGTGACAGGACGTGCCTGGATGATGTGCGCCTGGGTGCCGCTGTCGGCCACCTGCCTGGATGAGGGGCGTGCCCACGCGGCAAGGCGGGCGGGCAGATAACGTGGGGAATTGGACGAGAGAGAGAGGAGGAAGACGATGGGGAAAATAATTCAGGGCTTTTTGCAAAAATAAACACCCCACTACCCTAGGGAATGTCGTGACAGATGGGGCACACACTGTGCCACGTCAGTGACTACAATGTTGTACCGTTCGTCGGCAGTGGTGACCGTAGATGAACCTCCACGGTCCACGCCCGTATCTGCCACCCTAGGAGCATCTCCGCTTGCAGAGCACCTCCAGCGGATAAAGCAAATTGGACGGCGAAACCGACGGCCGCATCCGAGTTTGGTCAGGCCGAATGATCGAAATCGACGGTGTGTTTGTTTGCGTCTAGGGGTATCCCTAGCTCGGGGTTGAAAAAGTCGACGTCACTGAGGTATCTCGCTTGGCGGCACGGGTTGAACTCCCGTGTCCCGAACAAAATCCAGTTGTACGCCGGATCGTCTCGCAGGTCCGCTGGCAAGATGATTCAGCGGCGGTGCACCTCGTCGCGGCGCTCTCGCCCCCTCGCATCGCACGGGAGGGATCGGCACACGCCTGTAGTTGAGGTACCAGCCTCCTCCCGACAGGCTCGCATCCGGCCATGGCACATGTCGGTTCTCCTCCTAAAGCCGGCGCCCGACGTCGATGCGAACGTACCGTCCTACCCACGGCTTCTTGCCAGACTGCGAGCCGCTGGCCTTGTGGTTCGTTCTTTGTCTTGCGGTACGGCCAACCCTTCCCCATGGCGTCGGTCGGGGTGGATATGTCGGGCTCTGGCAATGGCGTGGTGGAGAAAATGGCCGCCGCTAGCGGCCCTTAAAAAAGCTCGAATGCCACCTCGCCTTCATGCCCTACCATTGAAGCCGATGTGACGCCTCCCACCAGCGCACCGAGGCGCGCCATTAACGCCGCGCAGAAAGTTGCCTGGCGGGCCCGTGCGAGAAGCGCGCTGACGCCCGCGTAGACCGCGTAGCGTCGCCCAGACACATTCGTGGAGCATTTTTGAGCCGCGTTTGTATCTGGGCGGACAGGTCGGACACTATGCGTCGGGACGCTGGGCTGGAGTACAAACGCATTTTTCAACCATTCCATCGCAAACGGATGCTTCGCTTTCGTCCTGGAGATGCCCTTAGCACCCTGGCGTCTGGCGATGGCGTTTTTGCCCCGTATTGGGGGTGCCTGCACGAAAATGGAGACTGGTTGATTTCCAGCCGTAGCCTCCTCCATGTAACAAATAAATTATTTAACCATAATAAATAATATTTTATTACATACAGGATTTAAAAAACTAGTCATATTCCTGCCTAACTCTATAGTAGGCGTCTTCGTAGTTGTCGGCCGCCCGTACCGCATGGTAATCGCCCACCATGATATGCTCCATCACGCTCTCGATAGTACGGACGTCCCACCATAGCCGCGGCCTACCTCGTTGTTGTTCAGAGGAGGCGGCCCACCCCCTTATACCTGGCGAGCTCACTCTCCCGACGATTGGGGAGGGAAGCATCCCAAGTCGTGTTGTTGTGGGATCCAGTGGGGATCCATCCGCTGCTCGTGCCAGAGCTCGACGTAGTAGTGGTGGATGATGGCCGCACGACGAGCCGCACCTTGCGGGCCAGGAGAGGGGGGCACTGGTAGACTGGGCAGGCAGGGGCAGCTCGAGGCGCTCAGCGCCTTCACCTACGCGTAGGTTAGGACGAGATCGGTAAGAGCCATTTTGCAGATCTAATTTTAGATGTGCGGTGGCAATAGTAAGAAAGGATGGGAAGATAAACGCGGGAAGCAGTAAAAAGGGAGGAAAGAAAAAGGCTGAAATGTGGTAGCGTGGATTTTCGCTGCCACGTTTCATCAACGAGACACGACGCCTAACCATCTCATGAGATGAGGCGGTTTTTGGACCTGCGTTGCTTTTCCGTCCGTCCGACGCCTCGTCTAGCCCCCCAAGGGCGTCAACAAAGAAGGTCCGGGTCACCCTCTGTCTCTCTGTTCTGCTATCTCCGAGTCGGATGTTTTTTTTTTTTTAACAAGGAAAGGGTCTTGGAAGGCCCTGGAAATTGCATTACGTCACACGTGGCGGGTACAGATTTACAAGGAGGCCCTCTGGCATCTTTTGCATAGATAAACCAGAATTTGAAGAAAGGCCCTCCAAACTTGCATACAACACCCAGAGATAAAAATCTAAAAAGCAATCAGGTCCCTGGGCGCAACCACCACCAGTCGCCGGCAACCTCGAGACGTTGCCGTCGAGATGCGATGCGAAGAAGCTCGATAGCATGCTTCCGGCGATGTTGCTGATTCGCCGGTCGCTTCTCCTCCTCCGGGGACGAACCACTTGGCGGTGGAAAGACGACGAGCTCCGACGAACCGAGCACTGAGAAGCCTCCATCTTGGAGGTTGAAGTTGGGCCGGTCATGCGGCCAAAGATCGTGGCGCCGCTGGAAGGCACCTCGCTCGAGGGAGCTCTTGCACAGAGTCTCCATAGCACCCTTCAGGCAGCCGTCGATGAAGACGGCCAGGGAGTGCCTCACCGCCGCCCTTCTTTTTGCCACCATGGCAAGGAAGAAGAAGCCACAGCCTAGCCACCACCAGCCACCGGCCGCATCGACAGAGATGGCAGGGTTCTCTCCCTCGTTCCAACATCAGCGCGCCATGCTCCAACTCCTCCTGGCCACCTCGGCCGGCCAGGAGCGAAACAGAGGTGCACCTTGCAGCTCCGCCGAGATACCCCACCTCGCCTCCACGGCCGGCCAGGGGAACTTCAGCATCGCTGCCGAGGAAGAGAGAAGAACCCGCCGCCGCAGCTTTATTGAAGAAGGAGGCGCCGCTCCTTGCCACCTCTCCCTCCGACCATCGGAGCAGAGAGAGAGAGAGCTTGCAGCAGCCCTAGCCTGGTCGAGATCTGGTGGCTCGGATCTAGACCGCCACCTCCACTACTGAGCACACAGACGTTATTACTGGAGCAGCTGCCAAACGCCAACCGCGCCCCTCCGACGAGGACGGCGAGGAAGAAGAACGGCAGCAGTCGCCGGATCTGGCCCGAGACGACCAGCGAGCTCCGCCCGGCATAACGCCAGCTACTGGCACAGAGGCCAAAACTACACCTAGTATATACACTACAGAGGCCGCAACCTTCCCTCAGCACGTCTCGACCGGCGGCGCCGGCGAGAACAGCCTCGGGTTGGCCCGGCGATTGGGGATCAGCTCTCAGGTACTGTAGCAGCGGGTTGGGAGAGGAGGAGACAGAGACACGTTTGTTCTCTTTCTAAGTGATCCGAGTCGGATGTTTCTTCAATCGAATCAAGCACGATGTCTGTGTCTTGGATTGGTCTTGCTCTAGTGATTTTTGAAACATTTTGCCTGCACTGCAAGCGCTGATTGGGATCAAGAGCCTGTTCAAGGACCCCCGCGGCATGCTCAGGAACTTGGGACCGTCGACCCCTGCAGCGTTACCTGCTCCCCAGACAACTTCGTCACCGGACTGTTTTTTTTTTCTTGAACGGGGAAAGGGGTCAAAAAGACCCCTAAGAAGCTGCATTCATAACTCGTGGTGGGTACAAATTTGCATAGAGGCCCTTTACAACACTCGTCTTAAGAAACCTACAATTTGAAGATAAGGCCTCTAACCTTACAAAAAACACCCTAGCACTAAAAAAGGAAAAGCAATCAGGTGCTTCGGGGTCTCCACCACCATGCTCGCCGGCAACCTCAAGGCGATGAACGCCGAAGTAGAAGAGGGGATCTGAGCTCGCTACGGCCTCTACACCAGCGAGGAACCAACAACGTCGGCTACGGCGACGCCTTCGGGGACGAACCACTTGAAGACTCGAGGTAGTCGAGCTCCGACGCAGGGCTCCGACAAAGGCCTCCAAATCGGAGGTTGAGAAGAAGCTCAGGTCGCCTCCGCACCCGAGCTCGGAGTGGCTCCCATCGCCATGGATAGCTGCCTGGCGATTCGTCAGCCGCTTGGGAACTCCGAAAAACGCAGCTTCCAGCGCGTGCATCACCTCCCGCACGCCTACACCCTGACGCCACCAAGAAGAAACAGCAAACCACTGGCTGCATCGGCTCCTCCCCTCGCCTCCATGGCCGGCTAGAGGATACTCCGCAGCAACGCAGCTTCGCTCTTCGAGATGGCAAACATCAAGCTTATTGACCAAGCCGTCAGGCCCATCGCTCCTCCGTGCAAACTCCGGCCTCCGGAGCTCCAGCAGGGGAAGAAGACCTGACTCACCTCCATCGCAGCTCGGATGCGACGGGGCCAAACTTGAGACAGCCGCCTTATTGTCGGAGATCCCCACTCCCAACTCCTTCCCTTGCAGCGCGTCCTGCCACCGGAGCACCACCAGAAAGCAAATCGGGGATGGGCCGCCCCAGATCCGGCCGGCGAGATCTGGCACTCTACTCCCAAACGCCACAGCGGGACCAGACTCAACTCTACCCTTACTATATACAGAGGAGACGCCGGCGCCTCGCCTCAGCCATCTCCTAGCGGCTACGCCGCCGGAGAGGACCTCGGCTTGGCCCGGAACGCGGTGGAGGACTCTCAACTACTGTAGCACAAAGAGAGGGGAGAGGAGAGGAAATCGCCCGGGTCACCGGACTGTAAGCAAGCCAAAAATCAATCACCTCCTACTAGCTCCTTGTTTGGTATTCTTAGAGCATCCAGTCACGTCCTCCAAAGCGTCCTCCAAAGGGATTTGGGGCGCGCCGGACAAAAAAAACGTTCCAGCCGCGTCCCCCAAAGCCGCTTTTTGTCCGGCGCGGCCCGATACGGTGTCCGGCGCCCCGAGCCCGTTCCCGTCCCACAGGGGACGCTCCGGGCACGCCGGACACAACGAAAAGCAAGGCGAAGCGACGCGGGCCCGACGTGTCAGCGGCTCGGAAGCCTAAAACCCCGTCGCCTACCTTTGGTCAAGCGACGTTAATGGCGTCCCAGTTTTCCCAGGCGACGCAGGGACGCGTCTCATCGTGCATGGCCGCGTGACCGTCCGCGCCGGCGTTATTGCGTGCAACCACCCGCTGCCACCGTTGTACATTAAGAGGCCCTGCGGTTCGTCCCAATTTCTCACCGCTCCCAAACCTTCTCGTCGCCGCCCCCCCAGATCTTCTCCTCGCCGGCCCAAGCAATGTCGTCCTCGTCCGCCCGCAAGATCACCGCGGCGAACGGCTTCGGTCGCGACAGCCTAACCGTGAATGAGGCGTGGGCGCTGTACCACGCGGGATATCCTGTCCCGCCGGACATGCGCCTGCCAAGCAACGGTGGCTGGAAGATGGCCATGAATGGCATTGGCATCCCGCTGCCGCCGAAGCCGGGCATAGAGCAATGGAAGGACGGCATCAGGGCTCGGTGGGCTGAACTCAGCGCTGAGGAGCGGGCGGATCCGACCTGGGCGCCCAACAACAACGACGAGTGGTGGGCCACGTACTTCAAGGCCAAGTACGACGAGGAGATGCGCAGCACTGCCGGCCTCATCAGCGGGCCGAACAACTGGAACAAGGACGGGCATGCACGGTTCTGGGGCGTTCCGGGGCGCACCCTCGAGAGCGACATCCGCGGCATCCGCAACGGCGCTCCAAGGTTGGAGGCGCCGCCCTCACTGCCACCGTCTCCCACAGCGCAATGGCAGCCGAGGAGGACCTCCTACTCGTCCTCCTCGAACTCTTCTTCCTCAGGACCGGCCCGATCGACGCCGTCCTCGTCGTACCGCTCGGCGCCCTACACCGTCCCCAACCACGTGAAGGAGGAGCCGACGACGACCGTCAATCCGACGCGAGGCGGCAGTGGCAGCGGCAGCCGGCGCTAGCAAGAGAGGCGGGGCGGCGCCCTCCTCATCCCGAAGCCGGAGGTGAAGGAGGAACCGGAGGAAGCGTCGCAGGCGGCGCTGCTGGCGGAGTACGAGCGGCAGCAGCGCCTCATCGCCAGCAGCGACGACCCCGAGGACTGCCCAGGGCTGCGAGCGGCGTTCTTGGCGTCGCTGAACGACAAGGACGCCTGGAGGGGCGACCTGGACACGGCGATCGCCATGTCCATCCGCGACTCCGGCAAGCCGCTCGTGGACCTCACCGATGACGATGAGGCAGGACCAAGCGGTCTGGTGAAGGACGAGCCCGTCGACGAGCCCGACGAGCGCGTCAAGCAGGAGGTTGTCAGCGACGACATGTACAACTTCCACCAGTACTACGATGCCTCCGGCCACCGCAAGTACTTCTAGATTAGGTTTAGTTTAAATTTAGTCGAATCTCGTTCGAATCTATGTATTATATGCCAAGTTTGGATGAATTTAATCGAATTTCGCTCAAGTTTTAAATTTCCGAAATTTTTTTTGGGGGACGCGACTGGGGAGCGACGTCCCCAAAACGCGGCACGAACAAAACACGTCCCCCAAACGCTCGATCCGGCACGTTTTGGGGAATGGTTTGGGGGACGCGACTGGAAATAATGCTCTTACACTTGGTCTCTGCACTCTGCTTCTTAAATTTAATACTGCTAGCTCCTTGTTTGGTCTGGGATTTTAACACAATAACAACACTGAAACTGAATAATAATTAGTACTCTTTCACACAACAACATTGTTTATGTGGAGATTTATTTGTTCACTGACCCATAACATACTCTTAATTTTCGAAAATGAAATGCAAACAGTCTCTTTTATATTGCAGATTGATTTACTATTTTAAGATCATCCTTTTTCCTGTGTTGCCACGTGCTGTGGCCGTATGACTCGTCTCTAGTTTGAAAGATAAAATATCACTTATGACTGCTGTTGTCCACAAGCCTTTGCTGCTTCGCACGTTAACACTATCTAGGAATGATTACAGGTGTTCTATCCACATGGGCGTTTTTTTATAGATAAAAGGCCTAACAGCCCAACTTTAAATTAATAATAAAGTCCTAGAGGTACAACAGAGTTATTACAACCGCTGCCCACGTACAGCTTAGCCCACATACGCACCAAGACAATCCAGGGTAGGAAAAAGACAGGAAACGCAGCAAATCGTAACATCTAAAACGAAGCGATCATCCAAAGACTAGATAACAAAAGACCCCGGCCACCACCAGCCAAGAACAGCTCCAGAAACACGACCCCATCATGTTGAGGAGATGTCGTCAGCTTCTGTTGTTCGTTCTCGACTTCTCGTGGCCGAGTAGAGCTCCCGCAGCTCATTGATCATCCAACAGAGACGCTTCTGGTCCCTCGTCTTGGAGTTTATACTCCACAGCTACAAAAATAACATAGTTTTAAAGATAATGTCAGATGGATGATTAGGTACTTTCTTTTCTGCGAGAAAGGCCCGCCAAACTCGAAAAAATATGGTGAAACTGTGCGAAGTTAGCCGGTCTCCAAGCGCACCCAAGTAACTGCCGTAGGACACTCCATGCAAACAAAGCTAAGGAACAGGTAAAGAAGATGTGTGTCGCGTCTTCCAGGGCTCCACACAACGCACATGTCCCATCAGACGGACCATGCCCGTGGCAATTTGGATGTTAGAAGGTAGTTTATCCAGGGTCAGTTGCCAGGCGAAAATATTTATTTTGTGGGGCACCGCTGCTTTCCAAACGTCCGTAGCATGAGCCACCGTCGCCCCTCGCGAGAGCTTTTCATACATGGAGCTTACCGAGTACCTCCCTGTCGGATCCAGAGGCCAACCGATCTTGTCCTTGCCTTGGGAGAGCTGGATCGAGCCCACCTCTGCGCAAAAGCCACTAAGCCTGCCAACTTGATCTAGAGAGCGACGTAGTCTGATATTAACCTCTGCCCCGGCGAGAACCTGAGCCACCATCGCGTCCGTGTCATCACAAATAGCAAAGATGAGTGGGAACCTCTCCTTGAGGGTGGAGGCACCACACCACAAGTCCATCCAGAATCTGGTTCGACATCCGTCTCTCACCAGGAATCTTGCCCCCATAGCAAAGAACTGCTTGATTTTATGTAGTCCCTTCCAGGGGTACCCCCTTGTCCTGATCCTGTAAGGATGCTCGACGCATTTTGATATTTGGCACGAAGGATTTGCGTCCAGATGGTATCCTCGTCTTGGTACAGTCTCCAAATCCACTTAAGGAGAAGGGCAATATTCATCTTCTTTTTATTCAGCAAGCCCAAGCCCCCCATGGTTTTGGGTCTCAAACAGTCGGCCAGTTTACTGGGCCTTCTTTTCACTAGCCCTGATGCGTGGATATTTTCTTTTCCTTGGTTGTCATGTGTGGATCTAATCATGAAAGCCGTTCTTTGGTTAATGTATTAGTCAGGTGACATTGATTATTGCTGCTTCATGTTCAGTGTCTGTCTCTGCTTCTTGAATTGCTCCACACAGCAGGGAGCCTCCAAGCCAGAACCTCTCCGTGTGAGTGTCTTCTTGCTCATCTCATGGATAACATTTCTTTACTATAGGAGTATTTCCATGGATTAGCCTTGTCATTACAAGTTTTATGTTCAGACTTCTTTTTTCATTTCTGATGGAGAGCTGTTGCTATCATTTTCTTGGTTGCAGTCTCCTGCCGAACAACATCATTAGTAGTACCCCTAAATCCTCAAATCTTCAAAGCATTTTAAGAGTTGAGAATTGATATTTTTGTCACTTCTGAGAGGTGAAAAACAGGGGCAAAGACTAGAACCCTCAAACCCTCAAACTTTTAAGAATTCAAGGGTTCTAGTCTTTGATGCAAGCCTGCAACCCTCAAACCCTCAAACTTTTAAGGACATGAAGATCATGAAACAAACCGCCGGTGGTCAACCCGACGGTGACTGGCACCGATGAGCGGCGGAGGCGGCGCTCCCGTGGCCCCCTGTATGCGCGGAAGGGCGCGTTCGAAAGAGGAGGCCGCGGCGAACCTGATGGTGGCGGTGATGCTCCTTCATGGCCGTCGGAGCTCGGCCGGCGACGAGCAGCGGGGCGGCCGGCGCGGGCGCGTGTGGCGGCGGAGTTCTAGGGCGAGAGGGGGAGTGCGGAGGGGTTCGGTGGGATGAGGAGCTCACTCCGGAGTCGATGGTGGCGACGGAGAGGACAGGGGAGGCCGGGAGGCGCCGCGGCGCTCGACGGCATCTGCGTCCGGACTTGGGGAAGATGGGGTCGGCAACGACGATTGGGGGCGCCTGCGGCCGATTCCTTTGGTGAGGAGGCTCGGGCGGGCGAGGCGGAGCTAACGGCGGTCGCGACAGGGCGTGGGGTGGCCAGTAGCGGCGGGGCGAGGTGGCGTCTGCCAGCGGCAGGGTTTGGAGGCGGCGGCAGGGCTGAAAATTTCCTCCCGCGCGCGCGTGTGGGGGAATAGAGGTTGAAGGGGTTGGGCCTCTCCAACCCTCACATGTACAGGTTGGGAGGAGGAGTAGGGGTTCGGCCCTTAAAATTTTTTGAGGGTTCGAGGGTTAAGAGGTTCTAGTCTACGTCGTTTTTCGGTCGAAAACTGTAAAAAAACGGTTATATTTGAGGATTTAAAAGTTTAGGGGTACTACTAGTGATGCTCTTACCAGGCCAATCCCAGCCGAGATCAGCAACCTGCCGAGCCTCAAGACGCTCGACCTCTCCGTCTGCGGGGCACCTGTGAGCCTCCCCTGCATTTCATTTACTGCTCTTCTTCAGACTTTCCATCAGTGTTTTCTTTTGCCAATCTGAGTTAAGCTGAGTACCAATAATCTTGCTTGTTTGAGTACAGTGAGGTAATCTTGCTTGTTTCTGGCTTTCTGCAGCTTACTCCTGGACAAACAGCCTGCGTTGTGTGTTTTTGAGTTTTTTTTGGGTTCATTTCCTGTGAGTTAATATTGGTACTCAACATTTTTTCTTACCATTGTCAAGTTAGAACTGTCAATATTGATGTGCGCTGTCAAGTTAGCATTGTGAATATTTCCATTTGATTTTCTATTGAAGCTAACACTTGCATTAGGAATAAATGCCCAATAATCCTACAATATATTAGAAGTACTAAACTTGCAGCATGCAGCAAGTTCAATAATATTCATTTGCAATACTCCTAGTACTCCACATTGAGATTACATTAGCAGTACTGATGGAGTTGTCCATATTTTTATGTCAATATTTATGTGATGGAGTACTCCATATTGTTCATGTTCATGTAAAGCAATCTGAGAATTGTTTCTTCAAGTGTATTTGTTACTACTAAAACGTGTCTGCTCGCTGAAACTTGCAGATTACTGTCACATGATATGCAATCTGGGAAAGAAATTAAGGCAATAAATGGTGGAGTAGAAAGCAATCAGGTTATTCAAGGGGCTAGTAGGTTAGGCATTTCACTTGGTAAATCACCCTCCCAGATAGCTTTGTCCGTTAAGTCTCTAAAATATGTTGAATGAGATAGGTGTTTTGGGTCATAGGTGCATAGGCACATATTATACGAAATAATTTAAAAACAAATTTTAAAATGTCAAAAAATTATGAAATAAAATTTCTGGTATACATCCTAACATTCTATGTTCGCACACAAGTTTTCGTGGGAAAACAACACTTTATGTGGCATGTACAAAAAAGACAAAACAAATGTCATGTCCGTAGTCGTGTTGGAGCATTAAAATTTATCATTTCTACACGAGACACAATTTTTTTTCTTTTTTCCTGAAAACTTGTGTACAAATATAAAATGTAGATGTACATGCAAAAATTTATTTTAGAATTCTTTGACACTTAAAAATGTATTTTCACACAACGAGTTCATATGCACCCGTGAGTCGAATTGGATTTCCCGAGATAGGTCCTTTTTAATACTGAAAAGAAATTTGAATATGGAGGATGATGATCCGAAAATTTATTTGTAACCAAGGTCTCTTGTCTTTGCGAAGATCTTACTGATGAAGATAACTTGGCTTGATAGATCATACGGATCTGCCTAGCCAGCCAGCAACTACAAAACGTGGACGTAAAGTAGTTTATGTAGATATATTCAAGTTAGGCGTAGCTCAAGAAGAATACGTAAGAATCAAAAGCAGCTCTAATAATGCAAGCGTTGATTTGAAATAGCAAGGATTCAAAGATACGGCGAAATATCTTTTTATTCAATAATCTATTTGAGAGCTGAAATTGCACATTGTAGCTTTGTTAGAAACAGGGCGCTCTAATTTCTCGATGCCTTTCCTTAGGAATCTAGCAGCTGGCCGTGATTTCTCTTGGTGTTTCCTACCCCCTCATGGGAGGTCGGGTGGCATTCTTGTCGGAGTTAATATGGATTCTCTCAGTGTCAAACAAGTTGACACGGGAGATTTTTGCATAAAATTTCATTTACGACCAAAAGATAGGTTTGCATGGAATTTTGTAGCTGTGTATGGGGCTGCGCAAGAGGTTAATAAGCAACCTTTCTTGGCTGAATTAGTTCGCATATGTGATGATAGTACATTAGTAATGTGCTTATGATGGTAGGATGAGACTTTAATATCATTAGAGGTCCGCATGAGAAAAATAATAATAACTTAACGTGCATTGGTTTTTCGTGTTCAATGCTATAATTGAGAGCTTAAACCTCAGAGAAATAGTCCTCTCAGTACACATGGGTTAGCCATCGCCAAAACCCGACATACGAAAAACTAGATCGAATTCTAATAAGTGTGGATTGGGAGCAAAAGTTTTCGTTGGTAACAGTGAGAGCACTATCTAGAACGGGTCTGACCATACATTGTTGCTTATTAACTCAGGTGAACAAGCTCACCTAGGAAATAAGAATTTGTTCTCCTTCGCATTGTCTTGGCTACGTGAGGAGGGCTTTGCCAAGATGATTAAAAGGGAACAGAATTCGTTTGCCAAAGGCAGTAACCCGATTGAAGTCTGGCAAAACAACATTTATCACTTGAGACGCTTCCTTAGAGGATGGGCGCGTAATAGAAGTGGTGTATATAAAAAAGAAAAAGAACGTCTTCTTGCTATCATTGATGAACTAGATATTAAGGCTGAAACGTCTCCTCTTAACACATCTGATAGTGGAAAGTTGAGAGAGGCAAATGATAAACTGTTAAAACTAAGAAGGTAAGAAGAATCTAAATGGGCCCAAAGAGCAAAAGTGAAACATGTGCAAGAAGCTGGAAATAATACGAAATAGTTTCACCTTATTGCAAACGAGAAACATAGGAGAAAGAAAAAAATTCGGTTGGAACAAGACGAGGGGACTATAGTAGGTGATGACAATCTGAAACTTTTTATATCGGAATACTATAAGAAGCTATTCGGAGCAGCGCTTCAGAATGGATTCTCCTTGTGTGAAAGTTCTTTATCCGATATACCGCAATTTTTTTTCGAGAAAACGCAAAAGGTAGAAGTTGTTCACAAGCCTCCTATGAGGTATTACAGGGGTTTATTACAAAAAAAATGCACATCCCAGGTTGTTGGTAGCACGTCTCTCAGTCCCTTGGCACCAGCTAGAGCCTAGGCCGCCGCTTCGTCTTTGATGGTAGAACACAGGCTGCGGATAGAGGGCTGTTGTCCATCGAAAACGCAGCTGTTACGGTGTTTCCAGATCATCCAGGGCACCATCAGGATTATAGTTGTGAGCCATTTGCGCATTGGTTTGGGGGTGTGCTGCCTTGCCACGGTCCACCAGGCGTTTAGGGATGCGTCGTCCAACGGTGGCCTGCAGGACATACGAAGCCAGGATAGTATCTCATGCCAAATCTGTCGTGAGAAAGGGAAACCGATGAAGAGGTGGTGAATGGTCTCGGCCTCTTGGTCGCAGAGCAGACATTTGGGATGGTGCTGTAGGCCTCGCCTGGCGAGTCGATCAGCAGTCCAGCATCGATCGATGTTAGCGATCCAGTGGAAGAACTTGACTTCACTGTGACTCACATGTGACTTCACTGTGACCGCAAATTCTAGCGCAGAAAATATTATACTCACATGTGACTTCACCGAGGAGGATGCTTTCGGGGCAATATCGCAAATGGAACATAACAAAGCATCGGGACCAGACGGGTTCCCAGACGAATTATCTTTTGGAGTATTATTAAAAATGATCTCATGGCTTTGTTTGTACAGTTGCAACAAGGAGAGTTGCCACTTTATAAATTAAACTTTGGGGTTATTACTTTGTTACCAAAAAAAGAAGATGTGGTTCAGATTTAGCAGTATCGTCCCATTTGTCTTCTTAATGTAAGCTTTAAGATCTTTATGAAAGTGGGAACAAATAGCATTGCAGGGCCACCGGAATGCGGTGGTCTTCGACAATGCGCTACCTTCAGTGGCATCCCTGTTCAACGATATCAGGGCTGAGGCACGGAAATGGGCGGACGCGGGAGCCCGGGGTGTACGCCAGCTACTCCCCTAGAATAGTGTTTTTCTTTCCTTGGGTCGAGTTGTAAGGCGGGGTGTCTGTCCTTTCGGGACTTGTAAATATAACCTTCTTATCTATCAATGCATCGAAACGTAAGGCTTTTGCGTTTCCGCGAAAAAAAAAATAGATCCGAACAAGAACGATTGGATGGCAGCGATTATGATCCTACGATCCCTTTATTTGATCAATTTGAGTTATGGATAATCAGAGCTAGGGTACTGCAAGAAGGAAAAGGACATGACCCAAACAAGGACGATTGGAAGGCAGCAATTAGGATCCTAGGATCCCTCTATTCGATCAATTTTTGCAGTTATTGAGCTATATATTCATTTTGCATCTATGTTCATGAAGTGTTTGATGAATTGCTTAATTAATGTGTGTTAGATTTATGGATAACAACAAAATTCTGCAGCAGGAGGTTACAAGAGATGAGGTATGTTTCTGCTCCAGTCAAATACTATTACATTTCTGCTTTTTGTCATTGTCTTTATGGTGTTTTTTCTTCTCGAATTTTTAAACATAGATGGTCACGTCTTGGCATCTGTTTTAAAGTTTGAATGGTTCATATGTTCATAATTTTCTTTGTCGTTGATCTATTCTTGCTCTACTACAGCGCATATTAGTTCTTGTACCATTTAATTTCAGAAAGTTATGGATAATCAGAGCTAGGTATAATTGTTGCCGATGTTTCTTTGCTCCATACGCAAGTTTTCAGAGCTTCTCTTTCTTCTTGACACCCTTGTCGAGCTGAATTTATCTACCCAGGTTAGCCTATGCAAACCTTGTCATTTTTTCTTCATGCAATTTATCTACCCAAGTTACACATAAAGGATCGTGTTCTTCCTTTAGTATGTAGCTGAGTTTTTTTGGAGGTTATGTACGTTTTGTTGATGTGATCATTTAAGACTAGGTCTTTTCCAGACTTCGAAGTCTCATGTTAATAGAAGTACATATGCATTTACTGAGGTTCCTATTTACTGATTGGGCAACAAGCTATCATAGATGTATATCTCCGTTTACTTCTATAACATGTCAAATTTTGTTGTCCTTTCTTTGTTGGCTCGTTCTGTTATGATTGATCTCCTCTTGTTTATGCATTTGCTTGGCTATATATTTGATCTTGTGTTGCAGATTAAAATGTTTGGTTATCTTACTATCTTCAATTGTAAGTTAAACTAATAATAAATACATAAAAGCAAGTGTTTGTTGTTACATATCTTATTTGAGGTCAATATTATACCCATGGGCCTGTAGGTACTAGGTAGAAAAAGATCTGAATGTTGTTTCCCTATTTTCCATGTTGCACGTGGTTTTTGTAGGACGATGTATTTATCTCGGCTATTCTAATTCTTCCTACGTTTTCTGCTTAGAAATTACTTTTGTGAATTGTGACAATTTATTTGTTCACCCTCTCCAATTATTTTAAAAAATATTGGCCTGTGCCTCCTGGTCGATTTTTGTCATTTCATAGTATAAGAATCCGAAGTTTAGAGATCTGCAATTGAACTTATTCACCTCAGAGAATTTTAGTTTACATGTTTTCAAATGCATCTTCCCACTAAAATCCATAAAGACCAAATATAGCATATTTGCATCTCTTCGATTATTCGTAAATCAAGCTGTCAAAGCAGTATAGAGAAAATAGATTTTACGCAATTGATCTTCCTCTTCCTTTTATATGACCATCACACTCATAGTTAGTTTGCAAACTTAGTAGATACATATAATCAGTATAACCACGACTTCGAGGTAACTTCCTCCCAGAATCAGGAACCTCATAGTCACAAGGCAAAAGCTAAATGTGCTTCTTATAGAACTAGCGAAGTGATCATGTATCAGGACAACACATTTCATGGATGGTCTAAGTCAATGCCATAATCAAATATGAGAAAATCAGAAAAGGAGAAAAGCGCATGCTAGTAGCTCATATCAATTTGGGAGGATCTTAAAATTTCTGAATTCTGTTAGTTCAAATCCCCCTTGCTATAATGAGCAGCTAGAAAAGAACAATTTTGTGTTGACAACTAAAATACAACACCCTTTCATAAAAGAAGTAAAATGTAGTAACTCCTGCTATAGAGTTTCACAGCCTTAAGGAGTTCAGAAACTTCCACGTAGTACTATTGCATTTGTCTGCTGGAGCTTATTAGCCTTGTAGAAACTTTCACTGTTCCATATGACCCTTTGCCAGTCACAAGATCACTACAAACAATGAAGTTAGGAAAAATACACCAGCTTAACCAACCCCTGCGCTGCCCCTTCTCTGGCGAGTCGGGGAGAAACCCTAGCACCCCTAGCCGCTGGCCCTCGCCGGATCCTCCCTTCCTCCGCTGCCACCGACCCTTGCCGCGGTGGCGGCGGGCCCCACTCGCAAAGGGAGGCGGGGATCCTCTGGTCGCAGCTCGCGGCGGAGCTTGACGCCGGGGTGGCAGCGCGCCCCGGGCTGGTGGTGGAGGCACTCGGCGGCGGCGGTGGCAGCTTTGCGCTGGCGGGGTGGGGTGCTCTGGCCGCTCGGCGTCGCTTGGGCGGCAGAGCGTTGGACTCGGGGCGAGGTGGTTTCCTGCGCGCTAGCAGCGGTCGATGGGCCTGCTGGCCCGGCGGCGGCTGCCGGCGTTGCGAGCGGAGGTTGCGGGTGGCGCGGGCAGCACTCAGGGGCACTAGGTCATGCTTCTGTTGCGTGCATACATATATAGAGTAGAGGTAATGGAAGAACCACTTCATATATACCTGAGGGAAATTTTAAAAAGGGAAAGAATATACGGATCATAAGAAAATGCAACATTCTATCAAATTTACCAAAACACTACATATGAAATATAGCCGGGGTCTTATCTTCTAGGGATTTGATCAATGGAATACGCCGATGAACTTCCTGGTTCTTTTATCCATGATAGTCAAACAAATAATGGCCTATGTGGATTACACTAATATACATATCGTTGAACCATATACGTTGAGTCCTATCCCCTTTGTTACTGCGATACCAACACTTGTACGAGATCTGATCATCGGTATCATCATACCTTGTTCAATCTCGTTACCGACAAGGCTATACTCGTTTCTGTGATATTCCATCCCTATGACCTAGTCATACCTTGCACAATTTTATTGATGTAATCTCACCGAGTGGTTCCCTGAGTATCTGTCTGCCATGGGGATGGATAAATCCCGATCTTGATACATACGCCTCAACCTATCCCTTTGGAATATGACGATTGATGCAGTTAAGGTAGCCTTTGGTGATCGTGATTAAATATGATCCCACGTTTTAAGGATTAGGTTACTACACTTTCATAATTATTGCAACAATGAACTTTATGACTTGATTGTATTGCAATACATATATTGGGTATTATCATCGTATCATTCACCCATTGATATAATCCCATTGTCAATTGATATAAATGTCCATATGATCGGAAGCCTCCAGCATCGGATGAAAATGAGCTTGTTTGCATAAAGACTCGCTAGAGACTCTGGTTTGTTCACATGGCACACGTGTAACAATGGGCGCGTTTGGTAGCCTGGGCGCCCCTTGGCTCGCATCGGCCCAACATTTTTGGGGCCGTTTGGTTCCCTGGTCTCACTCACGTTCTTGCATAGCACGGGTTTTAAAGCACCCCTGGGACAGGCCTTGGAGGAACGCCCAGTTTGTCAGTTTTTCCAGGGCCAGGCCCCGGCGAGACAAAAATCGACAACGCCGTTCGCGCGGGAGCTCTGCCTCGGCATGGCGGGAGAAGCCGAAATCCCAGCGGTGTTGCACGGCAAAGGTAGGGGTAACCTCCCTCTTCGGTGAACCTCTCCATTAGCCCCCTCCCAAATTTTCTCTTCCCCCAAATTTCTCACCGGCGGCGGCGGCGACCCAGATCTGGCAGCGTGCATCTCCCTTCGGTCTCCGGCACCGGACCAGGGTCCTCTTCTCCAGCCGCGGTGGAGCCTACGCACATCTGCGGCGGCTTTCGGCCGTGTCCTTCGTCCGCCATGACGGAGGTAAGGGGAAATTCCTCTGCTCTACTGTAGTGTTAGATTCGTGTTGGTAGAACTAGTTGGGTACGATAAGACCGTACGCAATGCATAGATCTTGTTTGAGTAGACCGACTGGCTCCAGCTTGTGCATCACGCCGCAACACTCATCATTTGCATACAAGCGTGGATCCTGATGGTGCACAAGAGAGCAGTTAGGCATGCCGCTTTTTCTCGTGTGATACGGCCCTATGTTACAACGAGATCAGAAGAGGATTGCCAAACAACATCTACACAACTGCAATGACATGGAGGTTATCCAGATGCTACGGATGAGAAGAGCCCCTTTCTATGCACTTGTGAAAATGTTCAGGGGTAGAGGACTGCTGACTGATAACATCCACACCACTGTGGAAGAACAAGTCGCAATGTTTCTTCATGTCGTCGGTCATAACTAGAGGTTCAGAGTCATCTATAACACATTCAGGCGATGCACGGAGACTATCTCTCGGTACTTCCAGCAGGTGTTGTACGCAATTGGGGAGCTCAGAGGTGAAATGATCAAGCCAGAATCAATGAACACAACAACCAAGATCAAGAACAGCTACAGGTGATTCCCCTATTTCAGGGTGAGTACAAAATCATGTTCCTTCTACCTATCAGATGTGTGGTACTGTCAGAAACATGACCGTGTGCTAATTTTTTTTACAGGATTGTGATACGTCTCCGACGTATCGATAATTTCTTATGTTCCATGCCACATTATTGATGTTATCTACATGTTTTATGCACACTTTATGTCATATTCGTGCATTTTCTGGAACTAACCTGTTGACGAGATGCCGAAAGGCCAGTTGCTGTTTTCTGCTGTTTTTGGTTCCAGAAAGGCTGTTCGGGCAATATTCTCGGAATTGGACGAAATCAACGCCAAACCTCCTATTTTTCCCGGAAGGCTCCAGAACACCGAAGAAGAGTCGGAGATGAGCCAGGGGGGCCCCACACCATAGGGCCGCGCGGGCCAGACCCTGGCCGCGCCGGCCTAGGGTGAGGCCACCCTATCAGCCCTCCTGCGCCGCCTCTTCGCCTATATAACCCCTTTCGACCTAAAAACGCAGTACCAATTGACGAAACTCCAGAAAGACTCCAGGGGCGCCGCCACCGTCGCGAAACTCCAATTCGGGGGACAGAACTCTGTTCCGGCACCCTGCCGGGACGGGGAATTGCCCCCGGAGCCATCTCCACCGCCGTCTTCACCGCCATCTTCACCGCCATCGCTGCCTCCATGATGAGGAGGGAGTAATCCACCCCCGGGGCTGAGGGCTCTATTGTAGCTATGTGGTTAATCTCTCTCTCTGTACTTCAATACAATGATCTCATGAGCTGCTTTACATGATTGAGATTCATATGAGCTTTGTATCGCTACTAGTTGTGTGCTACTCATGTGATGTTATTAAAGTAGTCTATTCCTCCTGCATGGTGTAAAGGTGACTAGTGTGTGCACCATGTGGTTCTTGTCGTAGGCTATGATCATGATCTCTTGTAGATTGTGGAGTTAATTATCATTATGATAGTATTGATGTGATCTATTCCTCCTTCATAGTGTAATGTGGACAGTGTGTGCACTATGTTAGTTCTTGGTTTATTTTGCAATGATCTATTATGCTCTAAGGTTATTTAAATATGAACATTATTGTGGAGCTTGTTAACTCCGGCATTGAGGGTTCGTGTAATCCTACGCAATGTGTTCATCATCCAACAAAAGAGTGTATGTAGCACATATGAGAAAGAGTTATTTATTATGCGATCAATGTTGAGAGTGTCCACTAGTGAAAGTATGATCCCTAGGCCTTGTTCCTAAATACTGCTATCGCTGCTTGTTTACTGTTTTACTGCGTTACTACTGCTGCGTTACTACTGCTTGTTTACCGTCCTGGGCAAAGCACTTTTCTGGTGCCGTTGCTACTGCTCATACTTATTCATACCACCTGTATTTCACTATCTCTTCGCCGAACTAGTGCACCTATTAGGTGTGTTGGGGACACAAGAGACTTCTTGCTTTGTGGTTGCAGGGTTGCATGAGAGGGATATCTTTGACCTCTTCCTCCCTGAGTTCGATAAACCTTGGGTGATCCACTTAAGGGAAAACTTGCTGCTGTTCTACAAACCTCTGCTCTTGGAGGCCCAACACTGTCTACAGGAAAAGAAGCGTGCGTAGACATCAGATTGCATTAGGGCTATTGATGGTACTCATGTCACTGCAAATGTACCGAGATCAATGTCTGCAGCATTCCGCGGGAGGAAACACTACACCAGCCAGAACGTGCTACCAGCTGTGGATTTTGATATGAGGTTCACCTACGTGCTTGCTGGGTGGGAGGGTTCAGCTCATGATGCGAGCATCCTGGCCGACAGCTTGTCAAGGGCTGATGGGTTCCAAATCCCTGACGGTAAGTTCTACCTTGGAGATGCTGGATATGCATGCCGACCTGGAATTCTACCTCCCTTCAGGAAAACAAGGTACCACCTCAACGAGTTCTCTGCGAAGCATCGACCTCTGAATGCGAGAGAGTTGTTCAATCTCAAACACTCAAGCCTTAGAGTCACCATTGAGAGGCCTTTGGTGCATTTAAGAACAGGTTCAAGGTCCTTGACCAGAAACCGTTCCACACGTTTGACACTCAGGTAAAGCTTGTCCTTACTTGCTGCATTCTTCACAACTGGATCCTAGGTTGGGGCGAGAATGAGTTCTTCGAAGAGGTTGTCACTTTTGATGAAGTAGAGACCGGCCATGGCGTGGACGCAGGCGGCAATGATGCGAAAATTAAAAAACCTATGGAACCTTATTTGCATGCTAGTAGCGATGTTATTAGTATGAATGCAATCACTGCTAATGCTATGGAGAAGTCTAAGCTTGGGGAAGTTAGTTTTTGTGATCTTTTTAGCTTCCCATCTTTAGGGGAAAAAATTTGCTCTGATAATACTTTATCTCCTATATGCAATAACTCTAATGATGCTTGTGATATTTTAAATCCACCTGCTGAAAGTATTCCGTATAAAATACCTATGAAAATTATTGAACGTGTTATGGATAACCACTATAAAGGGGATGGAACTGTCCACCCTAGAGATCATTTACTGTTTTTGCATGAATTATGCGGGTTATTCAAGTGTGCAGGTATCTCTATGGATGAAGTGAGGAAGAAGTTATTCTCTGTTTATTTGTCCTGCAGTAAAGCGGCGCATTGGTATAAATTGTTGGAGAATAGTCATTCTCTTGGTTGGGAGGAAATTGCATCTCTCTTTTATTCTAAATTTTATCCTCCTCATGAAGTGCATATTGATAGGAATTATATTTATAACATTTATCCTCGTGATGGAGAGAGTATTTCTCAAGCGTGGGGGAGATTGAAATCACTAATGCTCAAATGTCCCATTCATGAGCTCCCCCATAATGTTATTGTTAACAATTTTTATGCGAGGCTTTCAGGACAACATAAGGACTATCTGGACGCATGTTCGGAGGGATCTTTCACAAGCAAGGAGGTTGAAGCTAGGTGGGATCTTCTTAATCGGATTGAGGACAACGCTGAAGGATGGGAGAACGACAAAGGTAAAGAGTCAGGTATAAATTATGATTATGAATGCATTGAAGCTTTTATGGATACCGATAAATTTCGAAATATGAGTGCTACTTATGGTCTTGACTCTCAAGTTGCTGCAAATCTTTATAAAGCCTTTGTTTCTCATTTTGAATTACCTAAAAAGAATTTTGATAAATATCATGAACCTTTTAAAGAGGCTTGCATGAATAATGAAATTGTTGTTAATTATTGCAATAAGCATGCTCAAACTCCTAAGAATGCTATTTCCTATAAGCATGTTAATTTTTGTGGAATACATAGACCTTGTGGAATTAATCAAATCAAAGATGAATATTGTATCCATCATGCTAATGAAAAAACTAGAAAGTGGTTTAGGGCTCTAGATGATCTTGGTAAAAAAGTTTGTGCCCTCTATCCTTTTATTTGTGAAGTTTGCCATGAAGTGGGTCATTTTAATTTTCAATGCTCCTCCAATGATAATTTGAACCCAATGAGTGCTACAAATTTGTATTGTGATGATGAAATTACTCCTAATCAGCATGATGAACTTACTTTATTTTTGGGGTGTGAAGAACTGTCGAGAAAAATCTCTTTGTTACATATGAGTGATCTTGATATTGATGATGTCCTGCATGGGTGTTTTTCTTATTGCATTGATAGTAGCCATACAAATACTTACATACAAAATATTTTAGAAGATGACACCTTGCCAAAATATGATAGGACCGCTGTGTGTTTTCAACTAATTAATGAAAAGGAGGGATCCTCCCAAGTTTCTTCTATTGTTTCTGAAAGTAAATCAGGTTATGCGGACAAGCCACCCTTCAAGCCTCTTCCTCCTAAAGAAGGGAACGAGGAGAAGGAAGAGAAGAAGAAGAAAAAAGGAACGAAGAAGAAGAAGAAGAAGGAGAATAAAAAGAAAGAGGTAACGACGTATCCCCGCGTATATGAGATAACGATAGGTAACCGTAAGTATGTTGCTCCTAACGATTATTGTGATAATGAATCTGAATACGATGATCTTCCTATGCCCTTTACATACATTAGCAATCATGATTTGAATGAGCACACTACTTTTGATATTGCAAATCTCTGGGAAACTAATTCTGAAAATGATGATGTTAATAATTGCCATAGTGTTAGTACTATCCATGCTTCCTCCCATAATGATATAGAAAGCTCTAAGCTTGGGGAAGAGGTGTTTGCAAATCCTTTAGCTACTGGTCATTATGTTCTTGATACATCTCCTTCTAATAATAATAATGGTGTGGACACAGATAAACCGATTGTGAAAGATAACTATTCTATTTCTTATGATGACACTGTGCCTCCGATCTCTAAAGATTATTATAAAGAATGCTATGATATAGGTTCTAACTACCCATATGAAACTTGTCATAGTCATGATTGGGTTACCAAAAACAATTCCCTTAATATGCAACTTGTTTACCATGTTCAAATTCTTGATAATAATCCTGCTCCAATTACTATTAATGAAAAGAACTCTCCTTATGCCAAAATTAATGATACTTCTATGCATATGAACCATGATAAGAATGTTTTAAGTGATGGGTATATTGTGGATTTCATCAATGATGCTACTGAAAGTTATTATGAGAGAGGGAAATATGGTTATATGCATTTCAATAATATTAAGTTTCCCCTCTTTATGTTGAGAATCTTGAAGTTACTCGTGTTTTATCCTCTTATGCTTGTCACTTTGTTCTTCATGAATTCATTTGTGTACAAGATTCCTCTGCATAGGAAGCATGTTAGGCTTAAATGTGTTTCGAATTTGCCGCTTGAAGCTCTCTTTTGCTTCAAATACTATTTCTTACGAGTGCATCACCAAAACTGCTGAGCCCATCTTAATGGCTATAAAGAAAGAACTTCTTGGGAGATAACCCATGTATTATTTTGCTACAGTACTTTGTTTTATATTTGTGTCTTGGAAGTTGTTTACTACTGTAGCAACCTCTCCTTATCTTAGTTTTGTGTTTTGTTGTGCCAAGTAAAGTCGTTGATAGAAAAGTTCATACTAGATTTGGATTACTGCGCAGAAACAGATTTCTTGCTGTCACGAATCTGGGCCTAATTCTCTGTAGGTAACTCAGAAAATTATGCCAATTTACGTGAGTGATCCCCAGATATGTACGCAACTTTCATTCAATTTGGGCATTTTCATCTGAGCAAGTCTGGTGCCATTTTAAAATTCGTCTTTACGGACTGTTCTGTTTTGACAGATTCTGCCTTTTATTTCGCATTGCCTCTTTTGCTATGTTGGATGGATTTCTTTGTTTCATTAATGTCCAGTAGCTTTGTGCAATGTCCAGAAGTTTTAAGAATGATTGTGTCACCTCTGAACATGTGAGTTTTTGATTATGCACTAACCCTCTAATGAGTTTGTTTCGAGTTTGGTGTGAAGGAAGTTTTCAAGGGTCAAGAGAGGAGGATGATATACTACGATCAAGAAGAGTGAAAAGTCTAAGCTTGGGGATGCCCCGGTGGCTCATCCCTGCATATTTCAAGAAGACTCAAGCATCTAAGCTTGGGGATGCCCAAGGCATCCCCTTTTTCATCGACAAATTATCAGGTTCCTTCTCTTGAAACTATATTTTTATTCGGTCACATCTTATGTACTTTACTTGGAGCGTCGGTTTGTTTTTGTTTTTTGTTTTGTTTGAATAAAATGGATCCTAGCATTCATTTTGTGGGAGAGAGACACGCTCCGCTGTAGCATATGGACAAGTATGTCCTTAGTTTCTACTCATAGTATTCATGGCGAAGTTTCTTCTTCGTTAAATTGCTATATGGTTGGAATTGGAAAATGATACATGTAGTAATTGCTATAAATGTCTTGGATAATGTGATACTTGGCAATTGTTGTGCTCATGTTTAAGCTCTTGCATCATATGCTTTGCACCCATTAATGAAGAAATACATATAGCATGCTAAAATTTGGTTTGCATATTTGGTTTCTCTAAGGTCTAGATAATTTCTAGTATTGAGATTGAACAACAAGGAAGACGGTGTAGATTCTTATAATGTTTACAATATGTCTTTTATGTGAGTTTTGCTGCACCGGTTTATCCTTGTGTTTGTTTCAAATAACCTTGCTAGCCTAAACCTTGTATCGAGAGGGAATACTTCTCATGCATCCAAAATACTTGAGCCAACCACTATGCCATTTGTGTCCACCATACCTACCTATTACATGGTATTTCTCCGCCATTCCAAAGTAAATTGCTTGAGTGCTACCTTTAAAATTCCATCATTCACCTTTGCAATATATAGCTCATGGGACAAATAGCTTAAAAACTATTGTGGTATTGAATATGTACTTATGCACTTTATCTCTTATTAAGTTGCTTGTTGTGCGATAACCATGTTTCTGGGGACGCCATCAACTATTCTTTGTTGAATATCATGTGAGTTGCTATGCATGTTCATCTTGTCTGAAGTAAGAGAGATCTACCACCTTATGGTTAAGCATGCATATTGTTAGAGAAGAACATTGGGCCGCTAACTAAAGCCATGATCCATGGTGGAAGTTTCAGTTTTGGACAATATCCTCAATCTCAAATGAGAAAATTAATTGTTGTTACATGCTTATGCATAAAAGAGGAGTCCATTACCTATTGTCTATGTTGTCCCGGTATGGATGTCTAAGTTGAGAATAATCAATAGCGAGAAATCCAATGCGAGCTTTCTCCTTAGACCTTTGTACAGGCGGCATAGAGGTACCCCTTTGTGACACTTGGTTAAAACATGTGCATTGCGATGATCCGGTAGTCCAAGCTAATTAGGACAAGGTGCGGGCACTATTAGTATACTATGCATGAGGCTTGCAACTTGTAAGATATAATTTACATGATACATATGCTTTATTACTACCGTTGACAAAATTGTTTCATATTTTCAAAATCAAAGCTCTAGCACAAATATAGCAATCGATGCTTTTCCTCTATGGAGGACCATTCTTTTACTTTCATTGTTGAGTCAGTTCACCTATTTCTCTCCACCTCAAGAAGCAAACTCTTGTGTGAACTGTGCATTGATTCCTACATACTTGCATATTGCACTTGTTATATTACTCTATGTTGACAATACCCATGAGATATACATGTTATAAGTTGAAAGCAACCGCTGAAACTTAATCTTCCTTTGTGTTGCTTCAATGCCTTTACTTTGAATTATTGCTTTATGAGTTAACTCTTATGCAAGACTTATTGATGCTTGTCTTGAAGTGCTATTCATGAAAAGTCTTTGCTTTATGATTCACTTGTTTACTCATGTCATATACATTATTTTGATCGCTGCATTCACTACATATGCTTTACAAATAGTATGATCAAGGTTATGATGGCATGTCACTCCAGAAATTATCTTTGTTATCGTTTTACCTGCTTGAGACGAGCAGAACTAAGCTTGGGGATGCTGATACGTCTCCGACGTATCGATAATTTCTTATGTTCCATGCCACATTATTGATGTTATCTACATGTTTTATGCACACTTTATGTCATATTCGTGCATTTTCTGGAACTAACCTGTTGACGAGATGTCGAAAGGCCAGTTGCTGTTTTCTGCTGTTTTTGGTTCCAGAAAGGCCGCTCGGACAATATTCTCGGAATTGGATGAAATCAACGCCAAACCTCCTATTTTTCCCGGAAGGCTCCAGAACACCGAAGAAGAGTCGGAGAGGAGCCAGGGGGGCCCCACACCATAGGGTCGCGCGGGCCAGACCCTGGCCGCGCCGGCCTAGGGTGAGGCCACCCTATCAGCCCTCCTGCGCCGCCTCTTCGCCTATATAACCCCTTTCGACCTAAAAATGCAGTACCAATTGACGAAACTCCAGAAAGACTCCAGGGGCGCCGCCACCGTCGCGAAACTCCAATTCGGGGGACAGAACTCTGTTCCGGCACCCTGCCGGGACGGGGATTGCCCCCGGAGCCATCTCCACCGCCGTCTTCACCGCCATCTTCACCGCCATCGCTAACTCCATGATGAGGAGGGAGTAATCCACCCCCGGGGCTGAGGGCTCTACTGTAGCTATGTGGTTAATCTCTCTCTCTGTACTTCAATACAATGATCTCATGAGCTGCTTTACATGATTGAGATTCATATAAGCTTTGTATCGCTACTAGTTGTGTGCTACTCATGTGATGTTATTAAAGTAGTCTATTCCTCCTGCATGGTGTAAAGGTGACTAGTGTGTGCACCATGTGGTTCTTGTCGTAGGCTATGATCATGATCTCTTGTAGATTGTGGAGTTAATTATCATTATGATAGTATTGATGTGATCTATTCCTCCTTCATAGTGTAATGTGGACAGTGTGTGCACTATGTTAGTTCTTGGTTTATTTTGCAATGATCTATTATGCTCTAAGGTTATTTAAATATGAACATTATTGTGGAGCTTGTTAACTCCGGCATTGAGGGTTCGTGTAATCCTACGCAATGTGTTCATCATCCAACAAAAGAGTGTATGTAGCACATATGAGAAAGAGTTATTTATTATGCGATCAATGTTGAGAGTGTCCACTAGTGAAAGTATGATCCCTAGGCCTTGTTCCTAAATACTGCTATCGCTGCTTGTTTACTTTTTTACTGCGTTACTACTGCTTGTTTACCGTCCTGGGCAAAGCACTTTTCTGGTGCCATTGCTACTGCTCATACTTATTCATACCACCTGTATTTCACTATCTCTTCGCCGAACTAGTGCACCTATTAGGTGTGTTGGGGACACAAGAGACTTCTTGCTTTGTGGTTGCAGGGTTGCATGAGAGGGATATCTTTGACCTCTTCCTCCCTGAGTTCGATAAACCTTGGGTGATCCACTTAAGGGAAAACTTGCTGCTGTTCTACAAACCTCTGCTCTTGGAGGCCCAACACTGTCTACAGGAAAAGAAGCGTGCGTAGACATCAGATTGCATTAGGGCTATTGATGGTACTCATGTCACTGCAAATGTACCGAGATCAATGTCTGCAGCATTCCGCGGGAGGAAACACTACACCAGCCAGAACGTGCTACCAGCTGTGGATTTTGATATGAGGTTCACCTACGTGCTTGCTGGGTGGGAGGGTTCAGCTCATGATGCGAGCATCCTGGCCGACAGCTTGTCAAGGGCTGATGGGTTCCAAATCCCTGACGGTAAGTTCTACCTTGGAGATGCTGGATATGCATGCCGACCTGGAATTCTACCTCCCTTCAAGAAAACAAGGTACCACCTCAATGAGTTCTTGATGTCTACTTTCCCCCTCCTTTCCTGTAGACAGTGTTGGGCCTCCAAGAGCAGAGGTTTGTAGAACAGCAGCAAGTTTTCCCTTAAGTGGATCACCCAAGGTTTATCGAACTCAGGGAGGAAGAGGTCAAAGATATCCCTCTCATGCAACCCTGCAACCACAAAGCAAGAAGTCTCTTGTGTCCCCAACACACCTAATAGGTGCACTAGTTCGGCGAAGAGATAGTGAAATACAGGTGGTATGAATAAGTATGAGTAGTAGCAACGGTGCCAGAAAATAGCTTGCTGGCGTGTAGTTGATGGTGGTAGTATTGCAGCAGTAGTAACGCAAAGAAACAAGAAACAAGCAGCGATAGCAGTATTTAGGAACAAGGCCTAGGGATTACACTTTCACTAGTGGACACTCTCAACATTGATCACATAACAGAATAGATAAATGCATACTCTACACTTTTGTTGGATGATGAACACATTGCGTAGGATTACATGAACCCTCAATGCCGGAGTTAACAAGCTCCACAATAATGCTCATATTTTAGTAACCTTTAGTGTAAGATAGATCAAAAGACTAAACCAAGTACTAGCATAGCATGCACACTGTCACCTTCATGCATATGTAGGAGGAATAGATCACATCAATATTATCATAGCAATAGTTAACTTCGCAATCTACAAGAGATCATGATCATAGCATAAACCAAGTACTAACACGGTGCACACACTGTCACCTTTACACACGTGCAGGAGGAATAGAACTACTTTAATAACTTTGCTAGAGTAGCACATAGATAGTAGTGATACAAAACTCATATGAATCTCAATCATGTAAAGCAGCTCATGAGATCATTGTATTGAAGTACATAGTAGAGAGATTAACCACATAGCTACCGGTACAGCCCCGAGCCTCGATGGAGAACTACTCCCTCCTCATGGGAGCAGCAGCGGTGATGAAGATGGCGGTGGAGATGGCAGCGGTGTCGATGGAGAAGCCTTCCGGGGGCACTTCCCCGCTCCGGCAGCGTGCCGGAACAGAGACTCCTGTCCCCCAGATCTTGGCTTCGCGACGGCGGCGGCTCTGGAAGGTTTCTATGGTTTTCGTCGAACGCCTCGAGGTTTTTAGGTCAGGGGCTTTATATAGGCGAAGAGGCGGCGCAGGAGGGCTTCTGGGGGGCCCACACCATAGGGCGGCGCGGCCCCCCTCTGGCCGCGCCAGGGTGTGGTGTGGGGCCCCCAGGGCTCCCCTCTGGTGGCTCTCGGGTGTTCTGGATGGTTCCGGGAAAAATAGGAACCTGGGCGTTGATTTCGTCCGATTCCGAGAATATTTCGTTACTAGGATTTCTGAAACCAAAAACAGCAGAAAACAGGAACTGGCACTTCGGCATCTTGTTAATAGGTTAGTTCCAGAAAATGCACGAATATGACATAAAGTGTGCATAAAACATGTAGATATCATCAAATAATGTGGCATGGAACACAAGAAATTATCGATACGTCGGAGACGTATCAGCATCCCCAAGCTTAGTTCTGCTCGTCCCGAGCAGGTAAAACGATAACAAAGATAATTTCTGAAGTGACATGCCATCATAACCTTGATCATACTATTTGTAAAGCATATGTAGTGAATGCAGCAATCCAAGACAATGGTAATGACATGAGTAAACAACTGAATCATAAAGCAAAGACTTTTCATGAATAGTACTTAAAGACAAGCATCAATAAGTCTTGCATAAGAGTTAACTCATAAAGCAATAATTCAAAGTAGAGGCATTGAAGCAACAAAAAGGAAGATGAAGTTTCAGCGGTTGCTTTCAACTTATAACATGTATATCTCATGGATAGATGTCAATGTAAAGTAATATAACAAATGCAATATGCAAATATGTAAGAATCAATGCAAAGTTCACACAAGTGTTTGCTTCTTGAGGTGGAGAGAAATAGGTGAACTGACTCAACAATAAAAGTAAAAGAATGGTCCTTCAAAGAGGAAAGCATCGATTGCTATATTTGTGCTAGAGCTTTGATTTTGAAAACATAAAGAGAGCATAAAAATAAAGTTTTGAGAGGTGTATGTTGTTGTCAACGAATGGTAGCGGGTACTCTAACCCCCTTGCCAGACAAACCTTCAAAGAGCGGCTCCCATTTTATTTTATTTTTGGATGGCACTCCTTCCAACCTTTCTTTCACAAACCATGGCTAACCGAATCCTCGGGTGCCTGCCAACAATCTCATACCATGAAGGAGTGCCGTTTTATTTTAGTTTTATTGTGATGACACTCCTCCCAACCTTTGCTTACACAAGCCATGGCTAACCGAATCCTTCGGGTGCCGTCCAACAATCACATACCATGGAGGAGTGTCTATTTTTGTTAATTAATTTGGGACTGGGAATCCCATTGCCAGCTCTTTTTGCAAAATTATTGGATAAGCGGATGAAGCCACTAGTCCATTGGTGAAAGTTGCCTAACAAGATTGAAAGATAAACACCACATACTTCCTCATGAGCTATAAAACATTGACACAAATCAGAGGTGATAAATTTTGAATTGTTTAAAGGTAGCACTCAAGCAATTTACTTTGGAATGGCAGAAAATACCATGTAGTAGGTAGGTATGGTGGACACAAATGGCATAGTGGTTGGCTCAAGTATTTTGGATGCATGAGAAGTATTCCCTCTCGATACAAGGTTTAGGCTAGCAAGGTTGTTTGAAACAAACACAAATATGAACTAGTACAGCAAAACTCACATAAAAGACATATTACAAGCATTATAAGACTATACATCGTCTTCCTTGTTGTTCAAACACCTTACTAGAAATTATCTAGACCTTAGAGAGACCAATTATGCAAACCAAATTTTAGCATGCTCTATGTATTTCTTCATTAATGGGTACAAAGTATATGATGCAAGAGCTTAAACATGAGCACAACAATTGCCAAGTATCACATTACCCAAGACATTATAGCAATTACTACATATAGCATTTTCCAATTCCAACCATATAACAATTTAACGAAGAGGAAACTTCGCCATGAATATTATGAGCTAAGAACACATGTGTTCATATGAACCAGCGGAGCGTGTGTCTCTCCCACACAAGCATGATGTAATCCAATTTATTCAAACACAAACAAAAACAAAAGCACACAGACGCTCCAAGTAAAGTACATAAGATGTGACCGAATAAAAATATAGTTTCAAGGGAGGAACCTGATAATGTTGTCGATGAAGAAGGGGATGCCTTGGGCATCCCCAAGCTTAGACGCTTGAGTCTTCTTGAAATATGCAGGGATGAACCACGGGGGCATCCCCAAGCTTAGACTCTTCACTCTTCTTGATCATAGTATATCATCCTCCTCTCTTGACCCTAGAAAACTTCCTCCACACCAAACTCGAAACAAACTCATTAGAGGGTTAGTGCATAATCAAAAACTCACATGTTCAGAGGTGACACAATCATTCTTAACACTTCTGGACATTGCCCAAAGCTACTGGAAGGTAATGGAACAAAGAAATCCACCCAACACAGCGAAAGAAGCAATGCGAAATAAAAGGCAGAATCTGTCAAAACAGAACAGTCCGTAAAGACGAATTTTAAAATGACACCAGACTTGCTCAAATGAAAATGCCCAAATTGAATGAAAGTTGCGTACATATCTGAGGATCACTCATGTAAATTGGCATAATTTTCTAAGTTACCTACAGAGAATTTTGCCCAGATTCGTGACAGCAAAGAAATCTGTTTCTGCGCAGTAATCCAAATCTAGTATTCACTTTTCTATCAACGACTTTACTTGGCACAACAAAACACAAAAATAAGATAAGGAGAGGTTGCTACAGTAGTAAACAACTTCCAAGACACAAATATAAAACAAAGTACAGTAGCAAAATAGCACATGGGTTATCTCCCAAGAAGTTCTTTCTTTATAGCCATTAAGATGGGCTCAGCAGTTTTAATGATGCACTCGCAAGAAATAATATTTGAAGCAAAAGAGAGCATCAAGAGGCAAATTCAAAACACATTTAAGTCTAACATGCTTCCTATGCATAGGAATCTTGTAAATAAACAAGTTCATGAAGAGCAAAGTAACAAGCATAGGAAGATAAAACAAGTATAGCTTCAAAAATTTCAGCACATAGAGAGGTATTTTAGTAACATGAAAATTTCTACAACCATATTTTCCTCTCTCATAATAACGTTCAGTAGCATCATGAGCAAACTCAACAATATAACTATCAAATGAAACATTCTTATCATGAGTCTCATGCATAAAATTAGTACTACTCCCAACAAAAGCATAGTTATTCTTATTAATTGTAGTAGGAGCAAATTCAACGAAGTAGCTATCATTATTATTCTCATCAAGTGTAGGAGGTATAGTATAATCACAACAAAATTTACTCTCCATAGTAGGTGGCACCAAAAGACCACTATCATTATAATCATCATAAATAGGAGGTAAAGAATCATCAAAGTAAATTTCCTCCTCAATTCTTGGGGGACTAAAAAGATCATGCTCATCAAAACCAGCTTCCCCAAGCTTAGAATTTTCCATATCATTAGCAACAATGGTGTTCAAAGCATTCATACTAATATCATTGCTACTAGCATGCAAATAAGATTCCATAGGTTTTTTAATTTTCGCATTAAACCATTCATGTCTTGACTCAGGAAATAGAATAAAAAGCTCACAGATGTTTTCCATTATGCCTTACTAGTGTAAACAAGAAACAAAAAGTTGCAATTGCAGGATCTAAAGGAAATAGCTTCGAGCACAAACACAATGGTGCCAGAAAAGTACTTTACCTGGAACCGGAGTATGAGTGCCTTTTACCTTTCCTCCCCGGCAACGGCGCCAGAAAAGTGCTTGGCGCGTAGTTGACGAGGGAGGAAAAGTGCTTAGTTGCCGGGCTTGCCAATGTGTGAGTGCCGTTTACCTTCCCTCCCCGGCAACGGCGCCAGAAAAGTGCTTGATGTCTACTTTCCCCCTCCTTTCCTGTAGACAGTGTTGGGCCTCCAAGAGCAGAGGTTTGTAGAACAGCAGCAAGTTTTCCCTTAAGTGGATCACCCAAGGTTTATCGAACTCAGGGAGGAAGAGGTCAAAGATATCCCTCTCATGCAACCCTGCAACCACAAAGCAAGAAGTCTCTTGTGTCCCCAACACACCTAATAGGTGCACTAGTTCGGCGAAGAGATAGTGAAATACAGGTGGTATGAATAAGTATGAGTAGTAGCAACGGTGCCAGAAAATAGCTTGCTGGCGTGTAGTTGATGGTGGTAGTATTGCAGCAGTAGTAACGCTTGATAAAACAGTAAACAAGCAGCGATAGCAGTATTTAGGAACAAGGCCTAGGGATTACACTTTCACTAGTGGACACTCTCAACATTGATCACATAACAGAATAGATAAATGCATACTCTACACTTTTGTTGGATGATGAACACATTGCGTAGGATTACACGAACCCTCAATGCCGGAGTTAACAAGCTCCACAATAATGCTCATATTTTAGTAACCTTTAGTGTAAGATAGATCAAAAGACTAAACCAAGTACTAGCATAGCATGCACACTGTCACCTTCATGCATATGTAGGAGGAATAGATCACATCAATATTATCATAGCAATAGTTAACTTCGCAATCTACAAGAGATCATGATCATAGCATAAACCAAGTACTAACACGGTGCACACACTGTCACCTTTACACACGTGCAGGAGGAATAGAACTACTTTAATAACTTTGCTAGAGTAGCACATAGATAGTAGTGATACAAAACTCATATGAATCTCAATCATGTAAAGCAGCTCATGAGATCATTGTATTGAAGTACATAGTAGAGAGATTAACCACATAGCTACCGGTACAGCCCCGAGCCTCGATGGAGAACTACTCCCTCCTCATGGGAGCAGCAGCGGTGATGAAGATGGCGGTGGAGATGGCAGCGGTGTCGATGGAGAAGCCTTCCGGGGGCACTTCCCCGCTCCGGCAGCGTGCCGGAACAGAGACTCCTGTCCCCCAGATCTTGGCTTCGCGATGGCGGCGGCTCTGGAAGGTTTCTGTGGTTTTCATCGAACGCCTCGAGGTTTTTAGGTCAGGGGCTTTATATAGGCGAAGAGGCGGCGCAGGAGGGCTTCTGGGGGGCCCACACCATAGGGCGGCGTGGCCCCCCCTCTGGTCGAGCCAGGGTGTGGTGTGGGGCCCCCAGGGCTCCCCTCTGGCGGCTCTCGGGTGTTCTGGATGGTTCCGGGGAAAATAGGAACCTGGGCGTTGATTTCGTCCGATTCCGAGAATATTTCGTTACTAGGATTTCTGAAACCAAAAACAGCAGAAAACAAGAACTTGCACTTCGGCATCTTGTTAATAGGTTAGTTCCAGAAAATGCACGAATATGACATAAAGTGTGCATAAAACATGTAGATATCATCAATAATGTGGCATGGAACACAAGAAATTATCGATACGTCGGAGACGTATCAGTTCTCTGCGAAGCATCGACCTCTGAATGCGAGAGAGTTGTTCAATCTCAAACACTCAAGCCTTAGAGTCACCATTGAGAGGCCTTTGGTGCATTTAAGAACAGGTTCAAGGTCCTTGACCAGAAACCGTTCTACACGTTTGACACTCAGGTAAAGCTTGTCCTTACTTGCTGCATTCTTCACAACTGGATTCTAGGTTGGGGCAAGAATGAGTTCTTCGAAGAGGTTGTCACTTTTGATGAAGTAGAGACCGGCCATGGCGTGGACGCATGCGGCAATGATGCCTGGAAGGTGAAGAGGCAAGAGTGGGCAGACGCAATGTGGGAAGCCAGCGGCAACACCACCATCTGAGAAGAAGTGAAGAAGTGAAGAAGTGAAGAAGAAGAACCCCCTATGATTCCCTGTTTCTCGAACCCCTTTTCGATCCCCGTATGTTGAACGACCCCGTTATGATAAACTGCAATTCATAGTAGCTAGGGAGCATCGTGTTATGAACTACCATTCGTAGTAGCTAGGGATAAATTCGTGAACTACTATGCTTCGTAAGTTTGCAACTATCCTGAACTGTGATTATATGTGATGGGAGGTGAGAGCATGGTAAGTCTACCCGTCGTAGAGAAGAGGTAACTTAGGCATGCCTGAATGGTACCAAACAGGCCTAATATTATCTCCATCGAGATTTGGGCTTAGCTGCAGGCAAACAAACAGAAAGTCTTTTTTAGCCCAACCGATGTAGACCGACCTACCAAACAACAGGCCAATTTTGGCCCGCGGCTCGTTCTGGACGCGCAAGTGTGCTTGCACCGCTGCGTCAGTGAGCCACGAATCAGGCCCAGGCTACCAAACACGCCCAATGTTTCCGATTAGTACAATTATAGCATGACATAAAACTTATTATGAACTATTGAGATATAATAATAAATACTTTTTTATTATTTGCCTCTAGTGCACTATCTCCAACAACCGTATCAACTAAAAATGAGTTAGGGTTTGAAAACGGGAATCTTTCAATGTCACCACATTTTCTAGATGTTGTTCGTCGGAAGGCTTCATGTGTAAGGGTTTTGGGTCCGGATTACCTTATAGACTGGATAAGTTTTCTATTCTAAGCTTAATATAATGGCGTGCAGCTCTCTTGCGGGTTCTCGAAAAGAAAGCACAGTTTTTAGATTTGTCCTTAAAGGGGGAGTGATGTTTTGGCACATGGGAGCATATGCTCCCTTTATTTTTAAATACATGTTAGACACATTTTAAAATGTCAAAAAAATTGAAACAAAAATTTCGCACGTACATCTTCATGTGCTACGCGCTCACAAAGTCGTTTCATGAAAAATCGACATGTCATGTGGCGTGTGTAAAAAAGACAAAATTCGGTGCTGAAACAAAGACTTGTCACAAGATAAATTTTCTCTTTTTCGCTTAGACTACAAAAAATATCATTTTTTCGTGAAACTTGACGAATAGACATATATTATGGTATTATGGAGGTGTACATGAAAATATTTTTGTCAAAAAAATTTAGCACTTGGAAATATGTATTTTCTTAGCAAACAGAAAATTAAGGTGTACTAAAAGTTTGATAGGAGGATCCCACTTCATTTAAAACCGATACTGTATGTTTTAAAATCAAAACTAGATTTTCCCGGCTTACCTCCGGCGATGCTCCGACGAGGCTTGGGTGGGGGAGAGGGGCTGGAGAGGGTCTAGTTCGAACAAGCGTTGAACGACGTGTCAAACGAGTTAGGACAGAAACTCCAGCGAGGCTTTGGTGGCTGATGGCGTGCTTCTCCGATAGCAGCGGTCTCGGGAGGAGGTCGTCGTCCTCGACGTTCCCGTGAACCAGACTGTGTAATACGAGGGGGGTGGGTGGGGGTGAGGAGGCAGTGGCTCGTTTTATAGGTGAATCAGCGAGGGTCTCTATCGACATCAACACCGGAGTGAGTGGATAGGAGAAAGGCTGTGTACCGTCTCTATCCGCTCACGTGCCGTAGGGTAGGCTCCATGTGTCCGTGGGCGCAACGATGGGCGCAAAACGGCGCCTCGCTCATGAACGAGGGGTCTCGCAGCGGCAGTGGAGGCGCAGAAAGGTGGGCGCGACAGAAGCGGCCCCTCGGGTAGAGGAGTCGGTGGCGTACGTGGAGGTGCAGGGGAGACGGCCTTATACGTTGGACACGGGGCGGCGTGTAGGGCGACCAAAAAAAGGGGTGGCGCTCTTGGCCGAGCGTAGCGCTGCGTTCAGCGCCGTCTTGGTCATGCCGACATCGGCATTGGGCTCGTGAGGAGGCTATGGTCCTTGGTTTGAGGTGCCGTATCGATAGATGTGCGCCAAATTGAAAACTCTACAGCTTTTGTAACTACTGTTTTGTCAATTTCGGAACTTTGTAATTGAAAATTTTCAAAAGTTCAGAACAGCAGAAACTGTTTTGGAAGCTTTTGGTAAGGTTAATGATCTGATCACGATCCAACATTTTGACAGGATGTTGGTGCACTATATTAGCACCTAGTTTGGGATTTCGTTCAACAAAGAAAGACATTTTGCAATGTATTTTGAAAACGAATAAGAGGTGTGCAGAAACAGAATGTTGAGACATTTTGGTGTTGGTTGAAAGTAACCACGGGAAAATTTTGCGGAAATGGTGTTTATGAGACATAGGGATCATCTCCTAATTTTTGGAGATTTTTCAGAAGCATAAAAAGTAGAGTTCCATTGTAAAGCGAGAAATAGGGTTTTTATAATTAAATATAGAAAATCGTTTTGCAAGATTTTAAGGTTGGAAAAATATGGAATGGATCACCAAATATCATAACGTCAAGTAGTGTAGGGGGCCAAAAGCAAAGACTCTCATGCTTTGTAAAAGTTCGAGAATTAAAAGAGGCATAGAAAAAGGCAAATGCAAATTTTAAATAGTGTAAAAAATGTTTTGTTTGGAAAAATTTGAGAAGGCCAAAATTTGGGGTGCTACACAGGGCCCGTGTGCCCCGAGTTTTTGGTATGCCGTAATCTTAGATTCCATGAGACTATGATTCCACAAAATTACAACAGACCCTTCAACAATTGAAAAATCTTTATTTCAAAATTTCCAATAAACTGCACTACCCCGAGAGGACTGTTCACATGTTGTAGAGCTATCTTTAGTGCACTGTTAGAGGAAGCAAAGCAAGGAAAAGAACCTATTCACATGTTGCTGAGCTATCCTGAGAGCACTCTTGAACAGGAACAGCGAGAGCCAGAAACAACTGAACCAAGAGCATCAACCAAAATTATCTCAGATTGCTCCCCCGAGCTAATCCATGACAAGCAAGAACAGTCCATTCCTATATCTGCTCTTTATTCAATCTTTGAAGATGTTTCTGATCCTGAAATCATTAGTATTAAGTAATTTTAGGAGACAAGCATATGACGCGAGTTAAATGGCGCGGCGCATCTATTGGCTAGGCGTAGTGAGTGTGATATTTGTAATATTTCCTTTGATGTTGTCCCGGATTATATCCGTGGAGTACTCCGTAATGATGTGTTTTAATCAATAAAGCGCCAATTTCCCAAAAAAAAAAATTTATATGCATCATTTGTGGCTGATCTAGAGAATAACTGAATTCTCAAGCACCGCACCTTTAAAAGGCAGGTCGTACTCTGCCTACACCACGCCCTTGGCTCTTCCTTGTGCCTGTCTGAGCTCTACCTCCGACACGCACAACACCACACTCCGTTGTGTTCTGCCTACACCATGACTATTTTTTTTTATTAATCAGAAAAGAGAAGATTGGATGAGGAAGGGTATTAGGAAGAACCTCCATTACCTCATTGGTTTATTCCTTCCTAACCTACATGATGTACAAACTCCAGCTACCGTGCAATATGAATGGAGTATTGTTTGATCTCTAGCTTGCATAGCGAAATTCATGCGAAAACAACTGAACATAGGGCATAACACCGACAATTAATGCTTTGTCAAACCTAAATAAGAAACCTGCTGTCTCAAGCAAACATACCTTCAAGATGCCTAGTAGCATAGACTTTAGTTCATATTTTTCATTTCCTTGTATATTAAACAACAGAGAATAGTATATAAAGCCTGATCCTGGAATAACACCGTTCAAATTTCATTGCTATGTGTCCCTGCTGGAAAGATCCTACGAACTATGGTTGCGCAATGGTTTCTTTGCTTCATGGTGTTCAGGATGAAGGTGCTGTCTCTTGGCCGTTCGCCTGTTCGGATGTATTCGCAGGAGGTGGATGGCTACGCTTCTGTTGCTGCTCCCCAGGTTTAACAGCGGAGACATCTGGAGTTTGAGCTCGGTGATGCAACTACAAGATCTACAACTCAGCTCATCTCATCCTTAAGTGCAAACGACAGGTCGTCGCCGGATGAGCCACAGGAGGGCCATCAACTGGTATGCAACACAATGGAGGCCCTTGAAGATTGTAGATGCAGATTCTTCGAGTTTGCGTCATCGGACGGTCGATGCCTGCTTGGCTCCATATACAATCTTCAGTTTCTTCTTCATGATTTTGCGCCATGTAGCTCAAAACTGTTGTATCTTGCTCTATGGTTTGTATTAGGGACTTCGAGTCCCTCTTGTACCAGATGTTATAATTAAAATGCAGGGAGTTTGTTTGCCAAAAAAGAGGAAGAGCCTCCATTACCACATTGTGTATTACTTCCTACCCTACATGATGTAAAAATGCCAGCTACCGTGCAATAAGAATGGAGATACATATTCTCTAAGCATAGAGAAATTCATGCAAAAACAACTGAATATAGGGCATAACACCGATAATTAGTGCTTTGTCAGATGAGACCTAAATAAGAAACCTATTGTTCAGATTCCTCATTTCGTTGTATAATTAGACTAGAATAGTATATAATGCGTGATCCTGGACTAACACAGTTCAAATTTCATTGTCTCTTTACAATTTGTTCATGATAAGTTCTTCTATAATAACATGTCTCAAGAACATAGGAACATGGCGTGAATTAGAAAATACGCCCGCTACCATAGTGTCCAACTGTACCAAACCTTTGGTGTCCACAACATGGTTATGAAACACAAGACGGCGGATGACAAAATGTAGACATACAATTGGCAGGCAGAAACGATAAACATAACAAACAGGGAGATACATAACTAAAAAAAAAAGACGTGCTAACTGCAGAAGTAACACAGCAACAGCAATTCCAAGACAGTAAGACTAGCACAACAGCAGCTACATTGTAATTATTAAAACAACAAGCATATACTACAGTTTATACTTGGTGTTCATCACAAAATAGCTTCAGGCAATGCCAATACAACAGATAGATGGACACATAATAGGGGCACAACAAACTTTGCTGCAAGTCAGCAGCAAACAGAGCAGAGTTGGTACCGATAGATATATAGATGTTGCACCAAATGAAACTACATAACAGATTAAGTTTTGAAGCAAATGAAACTACATAACGGATAGATTAGACAGAGATGGAATAATAACACAGATGGACCAACTGAATCGTGTTCCAGTTGGATTCTATGAGCTCCTTAGTCCTCCCATTCAGATTCATCGTATACGATTTTCTCGCTCTTTGCAAATTGTTCTCTGCCCCATGCTTGCAACTTGGTAAATCTGGCCACCGAGTCAGCATCAACCTCCTTGGCCTTGATGTAGCCGTTGTCCTTCAGTTCCTTGCGGAGCCTGGCCTGGTATAGTTCCATGTCGTCGTCAATCTGGTTGTAGAGTGCCACCCTCTCCTTGTGTTCCTGCCTTCTCTTCTCGATCCACTCGGGCGGGAATATGCCGGTGAGTTCGTCAAGGTGGTCGATGGTGGGGACTTCCCTCTTCAGCGACAGGAGGAAATTGACAAGGTCCGGGGATATCCGACGCTCGGGCGGAGGTGCATCAGTGCACTTGGCCTGCTCCAGATGAATTCCCTGCACTTGCTCCTCCTTGACTGGCTGCTCCAGAAGAATCCTCTGCACCTCCTGCTCAGCCGATTCGTCTGACACCTCCTTGCCCTGAGGAGGAAGAAACGCCAATGGGTCTTCCGATGGCTCCGCCTCATTCACCTTGCTTATGGCGGGGAGCCGCTCGCTGCCGAACCGCCCCCAGCACCACGGACCCTCCACGGCGGTTACCTTCTCCTCCACCGCCACCCGCTCGCTGCCGCACCTGCCCCAGCACCACGGGCCGTCCTCGCCGGTGGCCGCCGCCGTCATGTGCTTGGCGCAGGCCATGGTCGGAGTTGGATGGGATGGATTCTGGAATCTGGATACGCGGGGCGCTACGGTGTCGATCTCGATCTATAAAGAGGAACCCTAGGCGTCTCGGTCTCGGTCTCGGGTCTCGGTGTCGGCTCCGATAGGAAAAAGAGTCCCAAATGAATCAGGCCACAAGACACGGAATCGGGCTACTTTTATACCAAAGCCTATGGCCCCTACTGCGTACAAGCCCAATCCGAACCTAGGCTCCCTAGGCCCATGTTGATTCACATACGGCCTACTCCGACCCAGACTAAGATTTTTTTTTTTTGTTTAGGGTTTAGGGATAATACTATAGAATATTAGTTGAAACCTCTGCTGCCTTCTAATTCCTACAAAATTTTATCCCCAATTCACTAGGTAGGGGTTGAGATCGAGAAAAATACACTAAAATTGAGAAAGAAAAAGAGGATAAGCATGGATTAAACTCGTTCATACTCTAGCACCAAACGTGTGGGGATTTGAATTTTTGTGGGAATTATCCTCAGTAATCCCCACTACTGAAAATCAAGGCCTAAAGAGTACTCAGTTTTTTTTTATGCTTTTATGTTTTTTTACTTTTTTGTTCCTTTTATCTGTTTTATGTTTCTATTTTATCTATCCCTTTTTTTCCTTCTATTTCCCTTCTTCGGTTTCTGTTTCTCTTTTTATTTCAGCATTCATTTTGTATTTTTCTTTTTTTAAATAAACTAAACAAATATTTACGTGCTGGAAAAATGGTGTTATGGCTTCGCGTCTGTAGCAGCTGGTCTAGCTCCAGGTCTCTACTCTTAAGCCAATAGGTTCCCACTTACATACAACAATAGCATGCATATACAATGCAAATAGTACTGATTTCCATTATCACTTACCTTAGCATACATCATAATTATATTTAACAAATGAAACACGTTGGATTCTAGAGCTCCTTAGTCCTCGAAGTCCCAATCAGAGTATTCGATTTTCCCCCTATTTGCAAACTATTCCTTCGCCATGCTTCCAACTTTTTTTTTTTGAGAATTAGGATGCCATTTCATTACTCACGGGCACACTCGGATGCCAACAATTCTACAATCAAGTTCGGTGGTTCTTCTACCAGGTCCTATTACAATTATTCAAGCAGCCTTCCCTAGTAAAACATGCGGAATTCTGTTACCAGAGCGTCGCACGTGCTTCACCGTCGAATCGGCAAAACCTTTCAGCAAGTCCTTGACTTCTTCTACCAGTGGTCCATGAGACGATCTATCCATCTCTCCACTTGTCAGCTTAGCCACCGCCGCCAAGCAGTCCGTTTCAAGACACACCCGTTCAACTCCCGCGTCCGCAGCTGGCAGCAGCGCCCTCCTGCAGGCCAAGATTTCCGCTCTCTCCGGGTCCGTCGCGGCAGCCAAAAAACAGCTAGCTCCCCTGAGGAAACCGCCGTGGTGATTCCGCAGAACTACACCGATATTGCCACTCCCCGACACCGGCAAGAAAGCTCCATCAGCATTAGCTTTGATCACTCCTTCATCAGGCGGACACCACTGCTCCACGACCTTGGGCATGTGAGGGGTTCCCGATGGCCTGCTCACCCACCATTCTTCCACTAAACCCACTGATCTTCTAACAATTGCATGCATATCCTCAATCTGGTCCTGATCTCGCGCCTCATTCCGAGCAAGCCACAGCTGGTAAATGAACATGAGGCCGAATGCCAGTTCCTTCTCTGAGAGTTGTCCCATCCAGTCAAGAAGCCAGCCTTGCAATTCTCTCGGCCTGACAGAGTTTTCCACCGGAGAGACAAAAGCAAAACCCGTCAAAGTTCTTAGAGCTTCCCACGCACATATGGAATGAGGACACTCCCAGAAACGATGCATCAGCGACTCAACTCGGTTACACACTAAGCATCTGACTCCTTCCTTGATGTGCCGCCGTTGCATCTCCTCCCCAACAGCAAGTCCATTTTTTATCAACCTCCACATGTGGATTTTCACCTTGCCCGGGACCATACCGGCCTAGAGAGCCATCCATCCTCTATGCTCGTCCATGGATGATGAAGAGGAAGCAAAAGTAGCCGCACTCCTATCTAGCCCATGTTGATTCACATACGGCCTACTCCCTATTCCCCGCTTTGCTAGCAGGCAATCCCTATTCCCCGCTTTGTGCGAGAGAGTCGCCTAATAAGACCTTGTACGAAATTCCTGATTAGTAGGAATAAATACTATAGAGTATTAGTTGAAACCTCTGCTGAGCCTTCTAATTCCTACAAAATCTCATCCCTAATTTACTAGGTAGGGGTTGGGATCAAGAAAAATACACTAAAATTGAGAAAAAAAAATAAGCATGAATTAAACTCGTTCTCTAGCACCAAACGTGCGGGGATTTGAATTCTGGTGGGAATTATCCTCAGTAATCCCCACTACTGAAAATTAAGGCCTAAAGAGTACTCAGTTTTTATGCTTTTATGTTTTTTTTTTACTTTTTTGTTCCTTTTATCTGTTTTATGTTTCTATTTTATCTATCCCTTTTTTCCTTCTATTTCCATTCTTTGGTTTCTATTTCTCTTTTTATTTCAGCATTTATTTTGTATTTTTCTATTTTTAAATAAACTAAACAAATATTTACGTGCTGGAAAAAATGGTGTTATGGCTTCGCGTCTGTAGCAGCTGGTCTAGCTCCAGGTCTCTACTCTTAAGCCAATAGGTTCCCACTTACATACAACAATAACATGCATATACAATGCAAATAGTATTGATTTCCATTATCACTTACCTTAGCATACATCATAATTATATTTAACAAATGAAACACGTTGGATTCTAGAGCTCCTTAGTCAGGGCCGGCTTTGGCCATAGGCGACCATGGGCAACGCCCATGGGCCACCGCCTGGAGGGGGCCCCATCAGTGCACATCTCCACTACATACTCTTCCGCTCGAAATTTTTTTGGAGAAGGGCCAAAGGCCACGAGGGAAACCGATGCACCACGACGGAGGGAATCAGACGGAAAGAAAATAGCGATGGACTCGATGAGAATTGCGATGGAGCTCACAGGGACTCCGCCCACCCGTATCCGTCCGTCCAGACCGCAGCATCACACCCTACGTTATATGTACCCGGTTTGTATACAGATACTTGTTTATTCTGTATGTATCGTATTCCCACCGTATAGAAGAACACATTTATTGCACGGACCTACATAGACTGACGTCAGCGTTGAAATTCCGCACCACCCCTCATCAATATGTGTATGCCGGTTTGATTTTTTATTGTGCTTCCGTCTTCCTCTGCACTCTTCCCCTCTCCACACCCCTGCCCCCATTGCCGATCTCGTCCCAAGCTCTAGCTCCAACACGCAGCTGTCCTGGGCTGTTCGATCTCGCACCCGAACGATGGCGTCGTCGTCCTCCTCCGCTGCCCCAGCAGGCGGCGCCCACCAGGATGGCATCGCCCCCCTCCCTCTCATCCGCTGCCCTAGATGCAATCGAGGCGTCACTGTCTGGTTCATATCAGGCACTGCAAAGAACCCAGGCAGGCATTTCTACAAGTGCGAGTACCATGGGGTATGTATCTTTATAGATATAGATCCCTCTGCATCTTTTATTAGATTGCACAAACATGATTTTTTCTCCAGCATTTTTTTCCTAAGCAATGCTTCTTGGTATCAGACATGCAACTTCTGGAGGTGGGAGGACAAGTACATCGAATACATCATCGCACGTTGGGGACACATCTTCTCGCCGGCTCCTCCGCACGCCGGCTTCGACGAGCTAAAGGCCACACTAATACAGAACCAGAGCGATATCAAGAACATCAAGTGGATGCTCATGGGATGGATGGTTGTGGTCGTCGTCCTCCTAGCGGCCAAGTACTAGTGGTACCAGCATACCCGTGTGTGGATTAGCCAACCATTACCGAGTTTAGTTAGCAACCCTTTAATCTAATTCCCAATGTAATCGGGAAGTAAACTCCCCTTAGTGGATGCAAGTGTTCACCATCTAGCAAGCTGTTAGGTACTAATTAGCATGACAGTGTTCAACTTACTGTAGTCTGGACAGCTGTAACCTTTATGAAATAAATAAAATTGTTATCTACTTTTTTCTCACAACTCCATTGTATTAATACAAAGCGTTCCTTTACACTCCACCCTGTGCTCACCCCCCACACTCACTCATTGCCCCCCTTCCCAGCTTCAAGCCAATCCACATCTCGGTCCTCATCTCCCAGAGTCGGGCTGGGACACCGAGGTAAATCTGAGTTCATCTCAGCTTCCTCATCTTTGCTGACCTCTGCACCACCAGATGCATACCTTACCATTGCAGCCGTGCTCAGATCACTTTAACCCTTATATATGTATATGTGTTTTTCAGTGACGGCTGCTCTCCACACAGGAATGGACGCAACTGACGAACTCAACGACGATGCGGCTTTCTATGCGCCTGCATACCAGACAGATGGATCTGGCCCTTCACCAACTTCGCGCACCTCTGTTCAGAAGGTTTTGCCAGTTATATCCCAGTTTACTGAGTATAAGAAATTTCTTGTTGAACAGACTGGGTTTGCTGGCATACTAAAGTTGCCACAGATTACTAGGCTGAACCTTAGATTTAGCAAATGGCTCCTGCAGAAAATAGATGTAGGCAACAGATCAATAGTTTTTGGTGAAAATCCACCTAGGCAGATAAGGTTCTTCGCCGCTGATGTCCACAAGGTTTTTGGTATACCATGTGGACCACGCGATATCCATGCACCTGAATCACAATGCTCTCCCAACACTATTAAATTCATTAGAACTGCTCTTGGGATGAATGACAAGGGTAACCAGATTCTGAAGGTCTCTGAAAGTGTTATAGCTAGGCCGCTGGACGAGCACACATCCAGCAACCTAGAGAAAGACTGTTTTAAAATCGCATTTGTCATTTTTTTGATGGGACACTTGCTTGCACCATCCACCAAGCACGACAACAGATCAATAGACTTCTGGGGTGCACTAGCCAATACAGACAACATCCAAGATTTCAACTGGTGTTAGTATGTCCTGCAAGATTTGTTCGCCGCCGTCAGAACCGTCAAGGATGACATTGCGAAAAACCGCACCAGTACCCACCTATACGGCTGCCATCTGTGGGCACAGGTTTTCTACCTCGACAACCTTGAACTAGGAATTTTTAACCTCCGACATTCAGTCATGCCCCGTGTAGCTGCATTCGACGACACACAGATGAGGCGAATGATACTGCAGTGCTCAACGACAATAAACGGTGTGGAGCAATGGAGTTGTGCAACCGTAAGTTCAAGTTAAATATTCGCAAACCTAACCTTTCCCATATGTAATGGAATAACAGACTCACATAACAGGTCCGGGATGCATCACAAATATGCTATACGAGGGCCATATTTGATTCCCCTCTAGACCAGATCACTCCTACCATTTCCAGAAGCAGGCCGCCTGTGTTCCCTCACCCTACAGCAACACTAACCGGAGAGCACAGATCTCAAACTTGTTCGGCACAAACCAAGCCATCCCCGACAATTCCAAGCACGCATCTGCTAACAGCTTCGGACTACGCCAACTACATGAAAGCTACATACCCACTCCTGGTAAGAATGCATTGCATACCACTTACCACATCAAACAACTGCCTGTATCTTTAACTGTAAAATATGTGCATGTTCCTAATCCGCAGGCATCGAGTGAGCTGGGTATCATTCTGAAGCAGCACAATGCTCTCGGTGTCCAGGAAGCAAATGCCGCCAGGAACAACAGCATAAACGAGAGCACACGCTTCCTTGACAAATTGGTTGAAGTACTGTTAGCTACATGCATTTGCTGCAGCCTCCGCTCCCTGCCCTGCTTAGTGCAGCAGAGACCTCAAGATTCCCACTCAAACTCCTCAGCGAGCAATTTGTTCAGACGCAGGCTCGACCAAGCTGATTCTGATGGTACTACAACAATTTTTTTCCTAACAATTTGTCTAGCACACATTTTATCAAAGCCTCATACTTTTGTTCACAGCCGATAGCTCATCGACAAGGAGCACAAAGAGGTGCAAGCACACAGGACCTGCTGACACCGCGCCACAGAAAGATAAACAAAAAATGCAAACAGGCAAGGACACTCTGGCTTAGGCTCCAGGGATTGCTGATGCAAGGAACATTTATTTTTTCATACACGTAATCTTTGGATTAAAAACCACCGCTTAATTAGTACTGATCCATTTTCCCACACGTACAGAGCTGGCAGAGTCTGATTCATCATACCTCACACCAAATGACAAGATCGTTCGCCACAAGAGTACAAGGGATGACAAGATTAAAAACTGGGCTAGCGCTGTGAGCGACTCAATCCTGATGTATAATGACGACACAAGCACACCTCGAGATGCAGTTTTGATAGGCCAGACTGCAGAACCTCCTACCAAGGCGTGTGTTGAACACACGCATTACACGATTGATCACTGGAGTGCATTGGCCGATGTCGAGTACCAAACAATAGCACAGCAAGACAAGTTGTCCTTTCTGGTCATGTCAATCCCGACAACAGACTGTCCAAGGTATGTGTGCTTGTGTACATTTGTTGCATCCCAGATGTCAGATTGTTGCGACCATACCAAGAACTGACAATACCTTTTTCGTGCCTCCTGCTTAGGCTGTTCATGTGTCACCCACACCCCAGGTTCATCTCAATGACGATAAAATCCATCACGGACCAACTGGTTGGACACACATGTCTTGAACACGAGCTTTGCTGCCTCATTATCCGCCGTCTACGACAGGTTGACACGACAGTTTTCTATACTACCACCGAGGGAGCATGGCGCCACTGGTTCGAAGTTGATTTTTCGGCAAGTCATCTACTCACTCCATTTTTCATATCATATAACCTGTCACATCTGACCAACATCGAGCTCAGTTACACACGTGTACTCAATTTCTTTCAGACAACCATCCTAGCAGGCGACAAGGCGTGGGACATTAAATCTGTGCAGGACCAGTTTCTCGGCGCTGGGGTTCCGTATAACATTGCACTATGCCGCATGGTACGCCCATCATAACAGACATTATAATTGAATCTCTATTTTGAACAATCTTATAACATATACTTGCATATCCAGTTCCACGTCCCAGTAGTTCTAGCGAGCGGATGGTGTATTTACTCGTGGGACATGCAAAAAAAAATCATACATATATTTGACCCGGTGGCACGGACACTACCCGCCGATTATGTACAAATCCATGAAGCCATCGCGGATAAGATCCACATAGCATTGTTCACGTGCTTTCTGAAGTTTTTTGACAACTGGCACGTCGGCTGTACCAACTGGGCAAAGCAATTCCTAGTTGTTACCTCATCCATATTTAGCAAGTAAGCACGCGCTCCCTGATTTCGAGCCCCGACACAGTCGATTGAAACCAGCAACTAACTGAGCAGAGTTGGATTGTTTTTTCCGTAATCTAATGACAGATCGGAGAGTGGGATCTGCATCCTTCATTTTGCCAGGCATTTCAACGGTTCTTCGCTTGAGCAGCAGCTGACAAATGTGAGCTAACAACCCCAACCCCTTCATACAGTTTGCTTAAAACTATCAAATAACCTACATCCATATATCAGGATTCGATCATCCGCGAGAAGGGATTATTCCTCCACCAGCTGATGAAGCTTGATGGCAACCTTATAGAGGTCCCAACTGGAATCAAGTCCATCATATCGTCTCCATAGCGACCACACGGCACCAGCATTCATAAGTGTAGTAGTCAGATATGAGTTGTTGACCTGCCCCCAGTGGATGTTATAAGTTACTATCAGAAAATAACACACTGAAGTTGTGATTGTTCTTTTTTAGATGTGCACTAATTTGTTTCCACCGAAGAGGTACTGCGAACCGTCGAAACAAGCACAATTTTTGTTCAGAAGGGTGAATCTTACTCCAGTTTACTTGCCAATAGATAATGTGGATATCGTTTAGCAATTATGTGCATGTCAACCCGAACCCACACAAATTTTCTTGCTGCAGCAAATGTCTTCGTTTCGAACTTGAAAAAATTCATCCCCAAATTGTATTTACTAAAACCGAAGCCACCTTGGGAGCTACGGTGTAAGCAAAATCGTCTGGCCGACTGAACACATACAAAACAGTCGAAGAAGTTATGCAAAAAATCAGACAGGGTTTAACAGCAGATCACCTAGGAAATTTGGGGCTTTTGGTCAGAAAATCAACAATTCTCATTTGGGGTGCACCTTAACCTGTTAAAAAATGACAAGACCTGTCTCATTTTGTATTCTCAACAAGTAAAAATAGACGCCATATTTAGATTTTTGGTGAATGTCAAATGACTAAAGTATTTCCATTCACTGCGGCAATCGTTCGACGTGCGAAACTTTACAAATTAACCCGCAAATTACACAACTAACGGTGCCGCCAATTCAGAAGTTATGTTGTATATCACAATATATTTGATATATACATTCCAATGCACTCAGCCAACTTAGATGGGTCCTAACACAGAACTTGTACCTGCACAAAAAATTCTTATTGTACTTTCCGCTTTTCCAAATGAGCATAACATGAAAATCTAACCGACCACCGTACACAAAGTATCGAGTTAGATATGAACCACACGGACCGTTGCTTCGAGCCCTCCCACCGTGCAGGTGCATCTTTTCGCAAACCTTGCATTACAACATGCCACATAGACCAAACTGCATTTGCAAAGTACCCTTCATAGCTACTTGAAAAAACAAACATTTAGACCGTCTCGGAAAACAACCAGCAGACACCACCAACACATAATATAAGTCGATAGATATTGTCACAACCAAATGATAGGTCATATTACAGATGTACTGGTAGAACAGAGAGTGCGATTATTTATGGAATTCAAATATAGCAAACCAGCTGCTGGTTCAAGTAACATGACTACTGGAGTTCAGTTTCTTCAAGCTGCAAACGGCTCTGCACCCGGGCTCATAGTCGCCATATCCTCGACCTCTGGATTTTTCACATTCTCAGGAGGGTGCCCAACATTGCCAGGCATGTTCAACACCATGTTAGCCAACCGCAGCTTCATGCCATACAGGTCAGCCTACAACCCAAGGACACACATGTTAGCAAACCGGTCTAGAAACACATACACACTATACAATTAGAAAATATGTAAACTTACATTCCGCAGTGGCCTTCGAACGCACACACCATCGAAGTACATAATGTAGTGTATCACATACAACACTGCGTCGGCACTGCAAAATGAACATGTCAATCCGGTGCTTCATATAACAATTTTTGTTTGTAGGTTCTAATTGAGGTGACATGTGCTAGAACAGGGATATGGTACCTTGTGATGGGCTCGTTTAGATATTCATGGCAAACAAACTTCCACTTCGATTGATCCACTTCCCAACCATCGAAGCAAGATTCTATGCAATCAGCCATGCCCTGAAGCAACTTGTCACATATATCAAAGTGGGTGGATTCAAGAAGCTCCCTCCCACCTGTGCACCTCTTCGGATCAAACACATGCAGGGTCTCACACTCGAAGTCAAACCCGTACAGAACCATGAACCCGCTGCTTGTCATCCTGGGTACCCAAACCTGCATGTCGTAGTGAAGGTTACTACAAGTATCCTTTTTGTATCCCCGCAAAAAAAAAGTATCCTTTTTGTATCAGGTGCATATTTTTTTCTCCACTTCAAATAACCAGAAATGTACTCACCATTTGGCACGTCTCGACGTTATATCTTATAGCTGCCCCAACAAACATGTCCCTCATCCTTCTGTCTTCAAGACAATCACAGCCACCTATCACTTCCTCCTGTTAACAGTAAGTTAGACATCGACACGCCACTTGCTATGTATAACTTACTGACAATGAAGTCTGAACTTACTGCCCATTCGAGAGGCATCGGATGCCTCCACCTCGTCAGGTCTCCCTCACTATGCCATGTATTCTCCCCATCTGCCAACATTCTAGTCACAGCAATGTAACCTATGGAACTCCGTCAGCATGTCAAATCCAGACATCTTAAGAAGTGTTGGTGTCAGGTGTATAACCCAGAGCCTGGAAAGTAGATTTTTTTGTTAATCAATAACCTCCGACACATGGATGGAAGATACTATTGTCGATTATAAACAACAATGAAGTGGCTTACTTCTTCATATCAGCCTGCTTCGCAAATATCATGTTGCGGTACCCCAACTCAGCAACCTTATCTGTCGGTGCTCTGAAACCAACCTCAAGCGAGAAAGGGCACTTTGTCCTTTCACAAACATTCACCTTCTTTCTCCCGCAAATGACATAATTAATCTCGGCCCTTGCCCTCTTGCCTGTCAACAAAACAATAAATTAGATAGACGACCCCTTAGAATAGCCAAACAACACGCATAGAACTGCCACAACCACAAGAACACCCGTACTTACACTTCGTTGCTGTGTACACTATCAACTCTTTAGTGTCTGGATCGTACATTGCATCGCTAGTTGATCTTTTCTTAGGTGGCAACATATTATCAGGTGTGCCTGCAATTCCACCTGATGCGTCAAACAAGTGCATATAATACAGCAAGTGCATTTCTGTGTATACTTTACTCCAGCAACCAAGTTATTATACTGGCAGAATGCAGTTTACTCCTTCGAAATGAAATCACCGATATAGAAACATACCGCCCATTGGCGACGGCCCACCGTACACAGCTGGCGCCTTGCCCAACTGGCTGGAAACTCTGTCAAATAGCTCTGAACCTGCACTCCTAATCGGGACTGCCCGCAGTGGTGTTGCATTCAGTGTCGGTCCAGACACCACATGGCATTCACTCACCTGAACCCCAGAACTTGTGCTACCACTACCATGAGTGACATGCACACCACAACACGAGCCAGCAACTGTATGCACCCCCTGGTGTGCCGCAAACACACCACAGCTAGCACCGACCTGGCCCCTCCCATGCACACCGCGAGCCACGGGAGTCCCTGTGAGTTTAATCAACATATTAATTGACGGAAAAATAAACCTAGATAGAAACCACAAATGATTTGTATACAACATAGCAAACCCACCTTGCATGACTGCTCCTGGCATATCACATATAGGTAGACCGCTACAGACACATGCAGATACCACTCCTGCAGTTGTACCTGCGCGAAAATGGATTATTTTCACCAGTCAACATCTGTCTGTGCTTATGCCAATCTTTACCTAGGTAGGCGACCATGTATTTATTACTCACCGTCAACAGAACTGTTTATCTTCGCCAACTTATCTAGGAGACCAGGTACATACTGGCCGACGCCTCTTTCAACCAGGTGCTCAAGCATCTTCTTGAGATGGAATAACGTTAACCACTCCTCCTTCTTTTCGTGGGCATCTACCTTGTCGATCACATGGGGATCATTCATCTGGATGTCATCCGATAAAGCATCATAGAACTTTGATGTCCGCTCCTTGCTCCTTACTTCTTCCGATGCCATTGCATCCCTGAGCCAATCCTCTGCCTGTAGCAACACACATGATCAACCATTACATTGAGCCAATGAAACATACTTTTTTATGCAGAGTCAATGACACCGAACTACTTACCGATCTAACTAGCTTCGGCACGTCTTCGATGCTAACCTGCAGAACCTGTACATTCCGATGCTCACTGGTTGGTGCTGCCACTGCCGGGATTGTCCCGCTTGCTACACTACCACAGTCCCCGACCCCATGGATGCCAATGCCCATACGTCCCACCGACGGAGCCACACTCCCCAGCCCTATTCTTGTGCCCCGTGACTGGATGAGCGGGGCGACACTGAAGTTCCGCTGTGGAAAAATGGACATGGACACGAAAGACGGAGGTGTCAGGGGAAATTTACCATGAACATGCCATACACTTTCTCGGTAGCAAGGTTAAGTGTGTCTTGCCTTATCAGCGTTGATATACTCGCCGCGCCATACTGCATCACTCTTGGAAGGAGCCCTGGGTTAACTGCATAAGCTCCACCAGCAACATGGTCGAAGTAGAGCACCTGGAATCGACACAAGTGCACTCGGATTAGAAAAATGATCACACAAAAACTATTCAACTGCACACATGGAAAAAAACATCATAAAGAACAAATGTAATGTGGTTTGGGTTATACCTCTAAAGCATAAAGGCATCCATACACACTGTGACCCCTACTCCGGTTAGCCAACTCCTTCTGAACTTGGAAAGAACCATCGATGATGCCACGAGCAACATAATTACCCCAGTTTATGTTTCCAAGGTCTGGAATCATGGCCGCAAGGAGATATGCATCACGAGGCACCTGCCACCTCTTACCAACTGGCCTGAAGAAAATAGAAACAGCTAGCATCGCATACGCTAGCTTGAATCTGTTCACATGATACTCATCTGGTTCAGCTGGGTGTTCTTCTTTCACAATACTGACCAGAGCAACCGTGTCAATCTCAGTGTTGCCCAGACTCAGCCCTAGCATCAACCTTGCATCATACACCTCCTCTGCCTCTGGAGGACCGTCTACGTGCTCTAGTTCTACAGATCCACCCTCCTTCAGGCCAAGGATGGAGCTCATGTTCGATCCATTTACAGGAACAGATCTACCATGACCCAGCACTAGCTTACCATTGTTGGAGTCGACACATTGCAGCAAGAAAAACGAGTGGTCTCGGTTAAAATGCGTGAACATGTCAACCTTAGCAACCCCTGCCAGCCCAATGTCAAATACCCACCCAAGCTCTCTAGCACTCATCTCCTCAGCTGCAAAGGCCATGTCCTTCGCCGAGAAGGCGCTGTTCAAGGTGCTGCGGCCGCACTTCGGCATCCTGCCGATGTCGGCCGGCAAGGTGAACACATCCCCATCGACTACACCGCTAGCCGAACCAGACGATCGCCCGCTGAGACCACCACTAACTGGCCAGGCCCCTTGCATCTACAACAGAACCGGGTTCATGTGTAAGAACACAGACAGGGGATGGGAGTGGGCACTTGATGTACCAGAATACAGGCAATGGCCAGAAAATGCAAGGAAATCAGAAAAGGCTGCAAGAAAATGCGACCACCAGATTGGAGAAGCTTCGCTTACTAACCTCCTGCAGGGAAGCAAGCTGGACCAGGCTTCACACCCTCGACCGAGATGCAGCTCAAGGCGCCGTTCTTCAGCAGGCACGGCTCGACGAAGGGATGACCAGCTCCACTCTTCACTCTGACGCCTCGGAAGGTCTCCTTCCTCTTCCTTCCTCTCTGAATACAAACTGGCCTGCAGAGGGAGAGGGGGTAAGTAAGGGCCGAATTAATTTTCCCACCATCAACGCTCTGCGTATGCGTCAACTCACCGGCCAGGGAGCTAGATTCAGTCTACTCCTTGCGTGCAACTAGCAAGTGTTAGCAAAATGGTAATAAGTACTGACCATTTGTACCTCCTGGTTCACTTCTTATCAGAATACAAGTATTTTTCTTTAATTTTATCTCACACAAAGCAATGCTTATCAAGCAAGGCTCGTTCAATGCAGCGTGCCAAATTCTGACAACGCGCACACACACCGCGACTTTTGCATTTTTGTGTTGCATTTGCACCGTGAGGCCCAACTGGTCTGCAAACTGACTACACTTCTTTGCCGTACAGGCCGACTGTACCGAGCGGGCCGAGATGGGCAGCTGCGAACTGTTGCACACGCCAGCCAGCACGCCAACTGCTCTTTCATTCCCAATGCAATGCAATTGGTACTATATGTATATAAAACATATTTTTTTATTTATTCAAGCAACCGAGCTGGTTGCATCGTGCAGCCTCATATATAGATTTTAGATTCAGTTACATTAGTTTCTACCAGCTGACGAAACTACTGAATATGATCATGATCATGGCTACATTTTCATCCGCTTTGATGCCCGGCTTGTTGCTTCCCCTCCCGAATCTGCGAGGTTGTTGTAGCAGCTGGAGTCCTCGCTTGAAGCAGTTGATGAGCATGCCGGTGCTGCAGCCTCGCTCATTGCCTCCGCCTCGAATTCTAGTATCAGGTTCCTCTGTAAGTGAAACAATCTTCGTTATATGGAACAAGACGATATGAGTATAAATAAAACCAGCCCTTTTTAGAGGAACTTTTTTGCTAACCTTGACGAGCTTGGCGATGACAACCACATTCCCGTCCAGAACACGAACAACCATGGTTTTTCAATCAGCAGAATCCTGTTCCGAGATTCAAAAAAAGATCACAGATGGCCAAAAGATTTAGCCGACGGGTATTCCAACATTGCATAAGTAAAGATTCGAACGAATTTCTTTTTCTCCTTGTTGAGAAACAAACCTCTAGGTCATCATCCCACGCCTCGCTGCTTCCATATGATATCTTCCCTACCACCGAATCCAGACTCTGCATGTGTCTAACTATCAGTTCAGAAATGGCTCGTCTGCGTATTCTGCCCACAGCTCAAGTGAAAGCTACGAACATTTACCTCATTGGAACGGGCACGCACGATCACACTCCTAGCTTCCGCCATCGCCGGCAACTGAACCTCAGCTGAAACGCCCAGAGGTGCAGCTACCTGATGCATGGAGTCCATTTCTCCTTAGCTTGGTGTGGCTGAGATACTGCCCTGGCTTGGGCAACTTATAGACGGCCGGTCACCAGCTGGGCTACTGGCCAAATTCAAATTTCAAAATTCTAACACACAATCAATTCCTGGCAATATCATTAAATGCAGTAGATAAAATTCCAGTGAAGTGCATGAAAAAAAGGTTCCATCCATCCAACAGCACAAAATAAAATCATATTAAAGTCATAGGGTAAAATTTGGTGAAATGGCTATGTGTCACATATGCCTCTATGCATATGTTGCATTTGAGTTTGAATTTGACTTGGCTTGACCCAAATGGTGTTGTTGAGTGTTGAAATGGTATATAGGAGTGATCCCACCATTCACAACAAGTCTTAGGGTCAAAATTCTTAAATTCATAAATTTGCATTTTACTCTCATATGCCTCTATGGCATTTTTAGTTTCTTGTTATTTTCTTTGGATTCAACTTGGATTTGTTTTGCTAAGTACTAGGTAAGGTTTATGAAGGTTTTCCAAACCTCTAAACAAAGTAGAAAGGCCTAGGGTAAAGATTTACAAAAATAGCCATAGGCACATATGCTCTTTTTTCTTATTTAATTTCCTTTTATTTTATTTTAACTTGGGTGGTGAAAAGAGGGGTGAGGTTTAGCAAACATGGCAATAGCACAAGAATTAAGCAAGATCACTATGTATCATACTTAATTTAATAAAAGTTTTTGTTGGTTCCAAAATTTGGAACTAGAGAAATTCATTTGTTTTGTTTTGAATTTTTGGGATGTTACAAACCCTTCCCCCTTAAACAAATCTCGTCCAGAGATTTTAAGAAAAGTTAGGTTCCTAAGAGAGATTGAGCATTTTATTAACAGGAAGACATACTTGGCATGGTCTGGGGTGCTTCCTGAGCTTCAGTGGCGGTCATGTGGTAGAGGCGGCCGTTGTTGTTGTTCTGGTTCCTTCTACCTGCGAAGCGGCGCTGTTGCTGGGCAGGTGCAGCGGTGTTGGCGGCGATCTTGGCAAGCTTCTTGGGGCACTCATTGGAGTAGTGACCCACAACTCCACATTCATAGCAGTTTACAGTGGACTTGTCCTTCGGAGTGACGGGGATGGCATTGCTTCCCGTCCTTGGCCCAGTGTTGGTGTTGTTGTTGTTCCCATTGTTGCTGTTGCTGTTGGGGTTATTGTTGTTGTGGTGGCTGTTGATGTTGTTACCTCCGGGCTTCGGGGGTCCTCCGTTGTTGTTGGTGTAGTTGGGGCGATAACTCTGAGCAGGGGGCTTGTTGTGTCTTGGGGTGAACCCTCCAGAGGAGTTGTTGCGGTACTTCTGGGTATGGTGGGGTCCATTCTGGTTCATCATCCCGCGCTTGCGGTTCTCATTGGCCTGATGCAGCTTTCCTTCCATCTGTATGGCTGAGCCCACGAGGGCTTCCAAGTCAGCGAACGGAATATTCACTAGCACAATTTGCATCTTCTCGTGCAATCCGTTTAGAAATCTCTACTTCCTTTTCTCATTGGTGTCGGTCTCATCCGGGGCGTACCTTGATAGAGTAAGAAACCTGTCACGGTATTCCACCACGGACATTCTTCCTTGCTTGAGTTCACGGAACTCGTCTCTCATCTTTTTGATCAATCCTTGGGGCACATGGTATTTGCTAAACTTCAGCTTGAAGTCTTCCCAGGTCATCATTTGTCCCGCATTCATTGCACGGGCACTTGTCCACCAGGCTCTGGCAGGTCCTGACAGGTAGTGGGTGGCGAACAGTACTTTCTCGGTGGCTTCAACGCCTGCAACTTCGAGGTTGTTCTCCATTGTCTGGAGCCAGTCATCAGCGTCAAGTGGCTCTTCAGTCTTGTTGAACATTGGAGGGTTGGTGTTCTGAAAATTCTTCAGCTTCGATCCGGGGTGGTCTTGGTTTCCATGGCCTTGATTGTTCTGGGCTATCTGTTGCAGTGCGGCAAGGTTTGCTTGGCGTTCAGCTCTTTCGGCTTCTCGATCTGCCATCATCGTCTGCAGCAGTTGCATCATGGCATCCTGGGTGGCGTTGCGGGTTGGTGGGGCCATCTGAACATTGAGGTAGATGATAAGATAAGAGGGAAATTTCTACGGTTTGTTTTGTTACAGTTTAAAAAGTTCATAAATTGAAAACTTGAGTAGTGTTGCGGGGGTAAAAACCAACAACACTTTTTCATTCATACCAAACATCACATATTACAAAGCTAACACACCGTTGGTTTGAAGAACCATTCATTCGCTCTATGATACAAGGGGATCCTGATACAAACTCACACCTACTCAAGTGACTTAGTAGTACTACTCTTCATGGTGGAATTCTTCGTCTTCACGGGTAATATGTTTGGTGAGCGGCGAGGGCGTTGTCCAAATCCCTGCGGGTTTTGTACAGCCTGAAGTCCTGGTGTGCTACATAGTGGTTCATCTCCGTGTGTGGTGGCATGGTCATCGATCTTCCCATGGAGTCATGTCTTGGGTAGTAGATGAAGCGAGTGTTCTTGATCTTGTTCTCATTTTGTCCACACAGACGGAAAATTGCTTCTTGCATAGCTCTGACTAGTCCTTCTGTCGTCGTGGTGAACGAGCAGATGCCATAGGATGGCTTAGATTGGGGCCGAATGGACGCAAGAGGATTCGGGGGAGGGTTTGCGATCAGGTGGGAAGAGATTCCGGATGGTTTCCTCAAGAACTTGGCCAAGGCCAGAGGTTGAAGAAGAAAGACACAAGGAAGAACTCCCTCTAGATCACCATGTTCATAGATTCACACAAGTTACAGGCTCTGCCTTCCTACATACACGCGTACATACTTGCCCGTGAAGATGGGCTGCCCCCTCTCCTTATATAGGGGAGAGGGTGGCTTACATTGCAAGAAACCCTAATGGCATCTTTGACTGGACAAACTACTTTACAGAGTTACTGTACAAAGCTACTTTAATCATGAGTGACGCCGGAGTCCTCTTTAATCAGGGCTGCTGATGTCCTCCGGCTTCTTTGGACGTCACCTCTCTCTTTGGCGCCAGGGCTCTGAATAAAGTTACTTTGCTTAGCTCATCCTTGTCTTCTTGCTCTGAAGAGAATCTTTGACCAGTCCTGCCGACAGGCTCTCCTTTCCGGTATCTTCTATACCGGGTTCCGGCATACCCCTTTGGGGATACCGGCTTAGCCTTGCTCTCCCGGATTCCTACTAGGCTTCCGGTAAGAACATTAAACCGGTATCTTGATGGCTTAAACCATCCGGTTTGGCATGCCTTTGGCATACCGGGGGTTATCCCCCCAACATTAGTCCCCGAAGCTGGTATAGCCTGGAGGATTCTATCCTACAGACCATGCCAGGTTTTCATCTTTTTTAAGATACCGGTTTAATTACTCATGTCTTGAGCTTGGTTCCGGCACCTTTACCCTTGTTCCTTTTCTTCTCTTTGCAAGGCTTGTTCCGGCACCTCTTTTTTCCGGCACCATGTGTCTTTACTACTTCCTCGGCGAAGTCGAGAATATATCGGGCCCCGCGCCTGTCAGTGACATGCGCACTGTAACTGACGCGCCAGTGTCCGCTGTCACATCGTTTCGACTCCCGCGCACGCATTTAATGCATCGCAGCGGATCCCACTACCTCTTCGGGATCCCGCGTGCGCCTCCGTGTGGCCTCCGTTTTCGCGCGTGTATCCCTCCGCCACGTGGTGGCCCAAGGTGTGAACCGTCGCGGGCCACGAGGCGAACCGCCGCGGCCCAGCGGTTCCACGCCCACTTTCTCTCTCTTATATAAACGCAACTGCCCGTTCCTCTTCATCTTCTTCGCATTCTTCTCCTTCGCGCACAGAGCTCCACGCCTCTGCGCCTCCGCCGCTCTCCGTCCGCCGTCGCCCGTTCAAGCTCCGGTGCCCGGCGAACTCACGCCGTGCCGCCGCCGGACTTCGCTGTGCGGAGATCTTCGGCAGCAACTTCTTCGCGTCCGCCGCATTTGTGCTTCTTCGCGAGCTTCTCCGCCTCGCCGTCGACGGTGCTCGCCGGCGGCTGCAGACCCGCTTCTCCGCCAGCAAACTCTTTCCCCAGCGACCGCGCTGCTCAAGGTTGGTACTAATTTCACTTTACTCGCCGTTCGCTTGCTTTCCAGATCTTGAGCCTTTGGTGTTCTTATTTGCTCCTTTTTCTTTGGTTTTCCTCTTACTCGTAGATCTTCACGCGGGGTTCGAGTCTGGGATTTCTGTTTCTCCACCTACCCTCGCGATGTCCGACGAGGAATCCTCCTCCGCATCCTCTTCTTCCCTTTCTCTTAAGCGCCGTAGACCTTCTCCCGGTGAATCTACGGCCTCAGATCCAATGGAAACCGATTCCGGCAACCAGCAGGAATCCGGTAACCCCCAAGAGTCCAGCGGCAACCTAGAATCCGGTAGCTTTAGCCAAGCTTCCGGTAGCCAAGAGGCCAGCAGCTCTGGCCAAGCCTCTAGCAGCTCCAGCCAATCTTCCGGCGAGGAGCCTTCCCCACCCACTCGCGGAGCCTGGATGGGCTCCAACGTTACTGAGTTCGAGATTGATTGGCTGTACCGGTCTCGAAGGATTCCGGAAGGAGTCTCCTGTCGGATTCCGGATGACGAGATCGAACCGGATCCGGAAGACGACGAGTTTGTTGTTTTTCTTGCTCACTTTGAGCGTGGCTTCGGCCTTCCTGCCTCTACTTTTTTCCGGGAGTTCCTAGATTTCTACGAACTCCAACCTCACCACCTTCCTGGCAACGCCATTTTCTATCTCTCTTGTTATGCCACCTTCATGGAGGCTTACATCGGCATTCGTCCCACTCGTGAGACGTTTGCCCGTTTCTTTAACTTGCGGATCAACTCCGTCCAGGGCAAGGATATTCCTAAGCCCAAGCCGCCCGTGCAGTGCGGCTCTTGCATCGTCGGCTCCCGCCAGGGGAGCACCTTTCTTAAGTTTACCGGCCTCGAGTCTTGCCGCGCCTGGCAAGGAACTTTCTTCTACGTGAAGAACACCGGCCGCGCCGATCGCATCAATCTTCCTCCATACCAAGAGGGGCCCCCCAGCAGAGCCAACTGGAGCTACAACCCGAGGACAGAACATGCCGAAACCAATCGGGTAGTGCGCTTCTTGGCCTCTTTGAAGAAGGAGACCAACATCTGTCCCGACGATGTCATCCGGACTTTCATATCGCGCCGGGTGCTTCCTCTTAAGCGCCGCGCACATAGGATGAGCGAGATGTATGGCCCAGGCGATCCTACCAAGATCACAGGCCGTGCTCTCAGCAAGAAAGATGTTGTTCTCAAGGCTAAGCAGATTTGTCAAACTGCTATGCCTTTTACTTGGGAATGGGGCCTCCTTCCCCTCAGTTCCTCTAACCGTCCGACCCAAGAAGTAAGAGATTGCGCAACTTGGGGTTGTCTTTGCCGGTAAGTTTCTGCTTTTGCTAACCTTCTTTTTTACCTTGTTTCAGGCCAGGGACCGCTTCCCCTCTATCCAGGCAGAGCCGCGAGGACCTCTCCGGAAGCGTGCCTTTGACTCCTTCGACCCGGATCCCTACATCTTTTGGAAGGATCTGAAGATGGGGAAGACCCCGGCTGCGCGCCTTGGCCGGGACCCGCCGGAGCCCACCGGAAACCCCGAGGAGCTGGTTGTGCTCGAGGTATTTTCTTTTCCGGCTTCTTATACTTTGCCATTATCGCTTTCTTGCGAATTGCTTCTTAGCCATATCCAACTCACAGATCCACGAGCGCGTGCCGCCCCTGCGCGCCGAGGCCGGCACTGAGTTTGTGGACAAACTCATGGCCCAGGGCCAGAAGAACAAGCAGCCGGCATCGACTGCCGGCGCCCGCCCTGCTCCTCCCTCCAAGCGCTTCCGGACGGAGCCCGTGGGGGAGAAAGAAGTGGGCGTGCGCCGCTACGGGCGCAAAGCGATGCCAACCGCTTCCGGGTAATTTCATTTTCCGGCTTGCCTCCTTTTTTGCTAAGTTCCTTTTCCGGTTGCTTTTTCTCAACCACTTGTCTTTTCTCTTTTTCTCAGCCCCGCTCTCAAGCTTGGCCCAAGGCCATCGGGCTCTGAGGGATCCGCAAGGACCTCAACCCCTCCTCCTCGTTCAAGCCGGCACCATCCGGTGCCGGCAACACCTCTGCCTCCCTTTCGGGGGCACAACAAATTCGGGCGTGCGGCCCCTTCACCGTCGATCACCGCCCGGAGGAGGATCATTCCTCCCTCCCGGAACACCAAGACACCGGCGCCAGCAACACCGGCGCCGGAGAAGAAGAAGCTGCCGGGCGGGCGGAGCCTTTTGCTCCTCCCGTCCTCGAAAAGACAACTTCCGCGCCGGAATCTTCCGCGCCGGAAGGCTCCAAGACGGGTGACGCTCCTAGCGCTCCCCCTTCTCCACGCACCATCCTCATGCCTCCGCCTGAGGCTCCTCGCGCCCAGCCCTCCAAGGCCGCTCTCCCGGCGCGCCGCCGGCTAAGACTTCCGGGGCCTCTTCTACCGCGCCGCCGCCCAAGCCCTCCAAGCTCATCAAGGGGAAGGCGACGGCCTCCAGCGCCCCTTCGGGCGGCCAGCAGCCCTTGGTGCTGCACGTCTCCAAGGCTGCCAAAAGCGCCAGCATGAAGGCCACCGGCCTCCTCGGCCGCATTACGGAGTTCCAGCGCCAAGGCCGGGACCTGGGGCACCTCCTGCCGTATGCCCAAAAGTGGAACGCCGCGGACATCACTCCGGCGACCCGCGGCATGGGCAAGGATCGGCTGCCGGCACCTGATCCTGTCGGGGATCGGTGCTCTGAGGAGCACTTCATGCGGCTCCGGGCTGCCGTAAAAGAGCTTGACAGCGCGTGGTATGACTCCACGAACAATCTGACGGTATGTTCTACTAACTTTCAACCTTTGCCGGTTTCTTTGTTTCCGGTTGTGCTTTATCTTTTCCTTAGTTTCATGCCGGTTTCTCTCTTGTCTATCTTCCCAGTCCCCGAGTTTTGTGGTGAGAGCGCAGCTCTTAGCGCAAAACTTAACTTAAGTTTTTAGCGTGAAACCGGCACTGCCAGTCCCCGAGTTTCGGGTTAAACATCTTCTCCTTAACACATAATTTACTTTAGAAACGCGCAAAACCGGCACTGCCAGTCCCCGAGTTTCGGGTTAAGAACTTTGTTCTTAGCGCAAAACTTTATCTTAAAAACGCGCAAAACCGGCACTGCCAGTCCCCGAGTTTCGGGTTAAGAACTTTGTTCTTAGCGCAAAACTTAACTTAAAAATGCGCAAAACCGGCACTGCCAGTCCCCGAGTTTCGGGTTAAGAACTTTGTTCTTAGCGCAAAACTTATCTTAAAAATGCGCAAAACCGGCACTGCCAGTCCCCGAGTTTCGGGTTAAGAACTTTGTTCTTAGCGCAAAACTTAACTCATTTTTTCTTTTTCTTGAACAGGTCACCGCTGACACCCGGAAGGCCCTCTTCGAGGAGCTTTTATGGGAGCACCGGGAGCTCGCTGAGGCACACGACAAGTGCCAAGGTGAGTTTTTTATTCTACCGGCATCTTTGCTACCGGAAACCTTTTTTCCCTGTGACACTTACAATTTCTGTTCAACAGTGATCCCGGAAGCTTCCATCGATGCTCTCAAGGAGCAGCTCGCCACGGCCCAACGTACTATTTTTTCCTTTCTCCTTTGAACTTGGTTTCTTTTCAGTTTTACTAGTGTAACCTTGCTAACACTCATTTTTTCGGTTACAGGGGAGAAGGATGAGCTCAGCCGGCAGCACCAGGAGGAGCTGAACGCCCTCAAGACCAGCTACCAGGAGCTCAAGTCTCAGCTGATTCAGCTGGGGCTTGACCACGCCAAGGTCCTCAAAGCCGCTGAAGTGACCGCAGCGGCCAAGTTGGACGAGGCTCTGGAGGATGCTTGCAATGCCACTGTGGTGTTGCGGGCAGAGCTGGAGGAGATGGCCAAGGCCCGGAAGGGTGCCGAGGAGAAGGCCGCGCGGCTGGAGGAGGAGCATAAGGAGTGCGATCAGCTGATCCTGCAGACCGACACACTCGCCCTCCGTAAGTTCTTTTCTTTTACACTTTGATTACTGCACACAAGCCTTTCTTCCTTCGATCCCATTTTCTTTCCGCTATCTTTCCGTCCGGTCTCTCTTCTTCCGGATTCTTTTCTCTCCGGTCTCTTTTTCTTCCGGTCTCTTTTTCTTCCGGACTCTTTTCCTTAAGCTTTTTCTTTCTTTGCACAGGCCTCTTTCCGGACTCGCAGAGGTATGCCGTCAAGAAGGTCGACGCGCAGCGCAAGGACAAAGGCCAAGCGGATCTTACCGTGCCATGGACGCCCAAGGACCATCTGGTCGCGCTTAACGCGCGGGTGTCCCATATGCGCTGCATAGACCGCAATCTTTCGGACATCCCTGATGTAGCTACCCAGCTATACAGGACTTTATGGCCTGGCGAGGAGGTGCCGGACACCTTCACCCTTATCAGCGACCGCCTCAAGGGTGCCGGCAAGAGGATCCGCGAGTGGCAGTGCTCTGCTGCCCGCGCTGGAGCGGACTCCGCCCTCCGCGTCGCCTGCTCCTGGTACCCGGAGCTCAACCTGGATGCGCTTACTGGCGTGCGCGAAGGCGCAGAAACGGATCTGGACCCGATCCTTACCGCTAAGCGGCAGGATCGCGCGTACCGGATCGCGGAGTATGCCGACATGCGCACCTTCATCCCTCCCCCTCCTGGCGTCACGGACTATCTCGACGAGGAGGAGGGTGAAGCTGAAGAAGAGGTCCTGGACGATGCTGATGCCGGTGCTGCTCCTCCGGAAGCCCCTGCTGCGTGATTACTCTCTTTGAAGTGTTTGCCTGCTATCTGTTTGTTGGTCCTGCTTATCTTTGAAACAATGTTCGTTAAATTCTGCCCCGGAATGCCGGGGTCTATGATGTAAGACTTTAAGTTTGCCTGTGGTTGTGCTACAACATTTCCTGCCGGTAAGTTATACCGGTAGCTAAGTATTTCTAAATTTGCTTTAGCACATTTGCTTTTGGTTTTAACTTTATCCTGCACTGCAAAGATTCCTCAATTGTTTCCGCATCCAATTTGATGCATACTTGGTTCTTTTGCCTTGGCTCTGCCTGCCTTCTCTGGGCGTTCTTTGGCGTATGAGCACAAGGTTCTTTCACCAAACAAGCATCTTCTTGAACTTAGACATCACAATGAACTTTTGCAAAAATCCGGTGTCCCCGGGGTTAGTTAAACTTTCCGGATTGTTCTTTCCTGCTCTCCCTTCTCGCAGTTCATGTGCTTATCCCCTACCGGTTTATCTTGCTTGCCATGAAGCCGATTTGCGGACAGCAGCAGAGTCGAAGACTCCGGTAGGATTTAGCACACTACTAAACCGGAAAGAAAAACATTCAATAAGCAACCGGTAAACTGAAAAAATAGACAAGTTACATGCAACTTAAGTTGGGGTAGTCCCCGAGATTCATTCAAGGTTCCGGCATCTTTTATTCATAGCATATAAGGTACAAAAAGGAACTTCTTACACCACCACTTCAAGAGTAGAAAGGGCGCAACAGAGCTACGTTCCATGGACGCTTGCTCTCCTCTCCGGACCTGTCCGCCTTTCCTTTCTTCCACTCCTGTGCATCGATCAAGTAGTATGCATCATTGTGAAGCACCTTGCTTACAATGAAGGGACCTTCCCATGGTGGCAAGAGCTTATGCCGGCCTTCATCTGCTGCACCAGGCGAAGTACAAGATCTCCTTCCCGGAAAACTCTCGGGTTAACCTTCCGGTTATGATAGCGTCTTAGGTTTCTTTGGTAAATGGCTGTTCTTGCCAAAGCCAGCTCTCTTGCTTCTTCTAGCAAGTCCACATCGTTTTCTCTGGCCTCTTTGACCTCCTGCTCAGTATAGAGCTGTACCCTTGGTGAATCATGGATGATATCGGTTGGTATCACCGCTTCTGCTCCATAAACCATGAAGAAAGGAGTGTATCCGGTAGACCGGTTTGGGGTTGTTCTTATACTCCACAGTACTGATGGTAGCTCATCGAGCCAACATCCCGGTGACTTTTCCACCGCATCAATGAGTCTGGGCTTGATACCGGAAAGCACCAAAGCATTCATTCTTTCCACTTGGCCATTTCCTTGTGGGTGTGCCATCGAGCACAAATCCAGCCGGATGTTGTTGTCTTCACGTAACCTTTTGAACTCACCTTGAGCAAAGTTGGTTCCATTATCGCTGATGATGTGCGGGTATCCATACCGCAAAATGACATCTTTTAGGAATTTCACCGCTGTATGCCCATCACACTTTGCGATAGGTTTTACTTCTAGCCATTTGGTGAACTTATCAACCATGACCAAGATGTGAGTACTGCTGCTTCTTGCAGTTTTTAATGGCCCATCCATGTCCAGGCACCAAACAGCCAATGGCCATGTTAGCGGTATTGTTTTTAAACCGGATGCTGGGGTATGGTTTTGCTTGGCGTACCTCTGGCAGCCGTTGCATTTTCTTACCAAATCCTCAGCGTTCTCCAAAGTAGTGGGCCAATAGAACCCATGCCGGAAAACTTTTGCTACCAGCGCCCTTGATGAAGCGTGATGCCCACATTCTCCTTGGTGAATTTCCTCAAGCATTTCTTTTCCTTCCTCCGGTTCCACACATCTTTGAAGGACACCGGTAACGCTTCTCTTGTACACCTCACCATTGATGAACGTGTAAGCTTTGGACCTTCTTTGTATCCTCCTTGATTCATTTTCGTCGGTAGGCAAGGTGCCGTTGATTGATCAGGAATTCCTTAATAGGTTTAACCCATGACGGTATCTCTCGAACCAGAAACACCGGTGCATCTATTTCCATGCTATCCACCAGCATCATTTCTTCCGGTATGGGTACAGCAGTCCCCGAGCTTGCCGGAGCAGTCCCCGAGCTTGCCGGAGCAGTCCCCGGGTTCCCTTCATCGATATCCATGGGTACTACGTGTGACTCTGGTACAAAAATTGATTCTGACTCCGGGCTCGGTTTGATCGATGGCACTCTTAGGTGAGCCAAAGCTATTCCGGGAGGAATTTCTTGCCTAGATGAGCCCAACTTGGACAAAGCATCCGCGGCTTCATTTTCTGCTCGCGGCACATGGTGAAACTCACATCCTTCGAAGAATCCGGCAATCTTTTGCACGTGAAACCGGTACGAGGCCATGTTGGCATCTTTTGCATCCCAATCTCCTGAGCACTGCTGTACCACAAGGTCTGAATCGCCATAGCAAATGATCCGGTGTGCACCGATTTCTTTTGCGACCTTAAGCCCATGGATCAAAGCCTCATATTCAGCGACATTGTTCGATGCCCTGAAATGTACTTGCAAAACATACCGGAGGTGGTCTCCTTTTGGTGAAGTAAGCACCACACCGGCACCTAGACCTTCCTTGAGCTTAGATCCATCAAAGTGCATCTTCCAGTATTCTATCCTCTGATCTGGCGGTTTGTATTGCATCTCCGCCCAATCAACAAGGAAATCAGCCAAAGCCTGTGATTTTATGGCATCTCTTCTTTCATATACCTAAGACGTACGGTGATATCTGGATCGCCCATTTTGCAATCCGGCCGCTGGCATCTTTGTTGCACATGATGTCGGAAATTGGTGCTTCACTCACCACCTTCATGGGGTGCTCCTCAAAGTAGTGCTTGAGTTTTGTGGCGGCCATGTACACGCCATAAGTCATTTTCTGGAAGTGAGGGTAGTTTTGTTTTGAGAGGGAGAGCACCTCGCTCAAGTAGTATACCGGCCTGCGGACGGTTTTTCTTCCTCTTCTCTTTCAACCACAACCACTACACTCACAACCCGGTTTGTTGCTGCTATGTATAACAGCATAGGCTCCCTTTCTAGAGGTGAAGCCAGTATGGGTGCTGTGGCTAGCATCGTTTTTAGCTCCTTAAACGCTGCGTCCATTTCGAGGGGTCCAGACGAACGTGTCAGATTTCTTCATGAGAGCATAGAGTGGCAGAGCTTTTTCTCCCAACCTGCTTACAAACCGGCTTAGCGATGCCAAGCTTCCGGTAAACTTCTGCACATCTTTTAACTCTCGAGGGATAGCCATTCTTTCTATTGCCCGGATCTTTACCGGATTAACCTCTATGCCCCGGCTTGAAACCAGGAAACCGAGCAGCTTGCCGGCGGGGACACCAAAGGTACATTTTGCCGGATTGAGTTTCATCCGGAACCGCCTTAGGTTATCGAATGTTTGCCGGATGTCATCGATTAAAGTGTTTTTTACCTTAGTTTTTATCACGATGTCATCCACATAGACTTGCACATTTTTTCCAATTTGATCAAACAAGCATTTTTGCATACAAATGGGTACGTTGCACCAGCGTTGCGCAACCCAAAAGGCATAGTGACATAGCAATAAGCCCCGTGCGGGGTAATGAACGCAGTTTTTATTTGATCTTCCTTTTTTAAGGGAATTTGGTGGAAACCGGAATAGGCATCCAGGAAGGACAACAACTCGCACCCAGCAGTTGAATCAATCACTTGATCGATTCGTGGCAAAGGAAAAGGATCTCTTGGGCAAGCCTTGTTCAGGTTGGTGTAGTCGATGCACATGCGCCACACCTTCGGAGCTTTTGCCTCCAGGTTCTCATCTTTTTTCTTTTCAACCATTACCGGATTGGCCAGCCACTCTGTGTGCGTGACCTCCACAATGAACCCGGCAACAAGCAGCTTGGTTACTTCTTCTCCTATGATCTTTCTTCTGTCTTCAGCGAACCGGCGCAGTGGTTGCCGCACCGGCTTGGCATCTTTCCGGACGTTTAGAGAGTGCTCAGCCAGCTCCCTCGGAACACCTACCAAATCATCGGTTGACCAGGCAAAGATATTCCGATTCTCACGGAGGAAGCTGACGAGCGCGCTTTCCTATGCTTGGTCAAGGCCGGCACCGATACGAACGGTGCGCTCTGGGTAAGCCGGATCCAGCACAATGTTCTTTGTTTCATTGGTTGGCTTGAATGCCGGTGTGCCCATGTTTTCACTCATTGCCGCTAAGCTCATTTGTGAGGATTGAGCCAGCGCAACAGCTGTCTGCATTCTTTTCTTTTCCTCCGCGATCACCAGCGATTCTGCTAGGTTTGATCCGGCAGATGCAGTTTCCAGTGAGATCTTATAGTTTCCCACCACAGTCAATGGCCCACGAGGTGCCGGCATCTTCATCTTGAGGTAAGCCGTATGAGTGGTGGCCATGAAAGCAGCCAACGCCGGTCTCCCCAAAGAATGCATGGTAGGGACTGTCCAGATCCACCACCTCAAACTCCAGATTTTCCACCCGGCAATTGTCACGTCCTCCAAATGCCACGTCCACCCGAACTTTTCCTATCGGGGCACAGGACAAGCCAGGAACGATCCCATGGAACGTTGTGCGCGTTGGCTGAAGCATGTTTTCTGTTATGCCCAGCGTTTGCATGGTGTGCTTGTACATGATGTTGATGCTACTGCCATTGTCTATCAGCACCTTGCTGAACTTCACTCGAGTTTGCGGCCCTTTCATGATCGGGTCCACAACAAGAGCATATCCACCCGGATTCGGCATGATCTTTGGGTGATCCTTGGATGACCAGGTAATTTCCTGATTGGACCACATCATGTACTTGGGAACTGCCGGCATCACAGCATTGACCTCCATGGAGCGCCGGTGCACACTTTGCCGGTCTGTTGGCTCAGTGACAAAGACAACACAGCACAGATGCGGATCTTCGTAAACATTCCGGCCTAAAGGTGCCGGTGGAGGTGGCTGGTTATCATTTTGCTCCACCCGGTTAACTTGCTGGTACTGCTGCCGGTTTGGCTGCACCGGTAAGGCGTTTGCCCCGGTAAGTGGTGGTGGTGGCGGTAGCTGTTGTTGCTGCTGCGGCATGTCTTGCGGTGGCCGCGCATCTTTCACTGTTCCTTTTTGCATCAAGTACTTGGTCCAGGTACAATCCTTCGTCAGATGGTTTGACGGATGTGCCGGATTCGGCGTGTGCCACCGGCAAGGTTGATCCATGGCAGCTTCCATGGTGTATTTTGCGGGTTCTTGCCAATTCTTCTTCTGGACCCAAGGTTTCTTTTCCACCCATTGTTTCTTAGGACCCGCCCATGGCTGCGATCCGGTTTTTTGCCTCTGGCTGTCGCTGGCCTCAAAGTTTTCCTGCACAGCAGCAACTTGCTGCGGACCGTACCTTCGATCCGGAAAATCTTCTCTTCTTTTGTTATTCCGGTTGTCCCGGTGCTGTTCGTGGCGCAGCTGTTCCGGCTCCGGTTGCACTGCCGGTTGCGTTGGGTCTCCCAACGCATAGCTATCCGCCACACGTATCATCTCTGCCAACGTTGTCGGCATGTTGCGCTGCAACTTTTGCCACAACGGTGAACCTCTTCTGCATCCACTGCTAAACCAAGCAATGGCTTGTGCCTCGATCACCCCCTCACAGGAGTTCCTTGTGGTGTTCCACCGGGCTAGATAATCCCGGTCTGTTTCTTTCGGGCGCTGCACACACAGAGCAAGTTGCTGCGGCCTGTTTGGCCTCTGATAGGTGCTGCTGAAATTGCTCACAAAGGCCTCCTCAAAATCCAACCAGCCATTTATGCTTCCTGCCGGCAAGTTGTTTAGCCAGATTCTTGCCGGTCCAACCAAAAACGATGGTATGATCCTCACGGCCCAACGCCGGTTTCCTCCTCCTGCTACGGTTCCTCCACCGCCTGCAACGTATACCGCGGTCACGTAATCCGCGAGCCAATCTTCCGGCTTTGTGGTGCCATCATATGTTTTTGTGTCACGGGGCAACATAAAGTTGCGAACTGGTGGTTTTTCTTTCATGATCCTTGGGCCAAAGCACTTCGGACCCGGAGGACCTTCCTCCTCGACCATTTCCGACAAGTATACTCTATCCAGACGGTGCCTCGCATCCCGTTCCGGTAAGTATCTCTCTCCCAGGCGTTCTCCCAATGGGTTTCGGTATGCTGCCGGTCTCGTGGAATCGGCTTCATCGTAACATTCCGGTACCGCGGCCCTTGCCTGCCGGTACCTTGGGGGATCTATTTCCTCCTCCTCGTACGCTGCTCTTGCAGCTCGATAGTTTTGCCCGGTCTCATATCTACCGGCATGATTGTTTCCGGCATAGCCTCTGGCGTAGCCTCGCTCTGCCCCTTGGCTTTTTCTACCGGCATCGTGTTGCCCGGCTTGTTGCTTTCCGGCAAGAACCGGATCGTACACAGTCATCTGCTGCGCATTCACATCTTTTTCTCTCCTTCTATCCGGATGGGGGGACGATGCCTGCCCATGGGATTTGCTACCGGCATTCTTTGTTGAACGCGCGGATTTTGAGGCCGCTGCCTTGTTCAGCTTAGCCAGCTGCTCAGCATTTTGCTGCTCAATGGTTTCCAGCAGCTCTCTAACACGCTCTTGCTGCTTTACCAAAGCCTCTCCGGAAAGCGACTCGCACAGCTCTACAGCGGCCTTAGCAGCTTTTATAGTTTTATCCGGGCTGCTATACTTAGGCTTTTCCACGATGCTAACAGATGCAGAGGCGCTCTTGCCGGTAAGAATCTCTTTGCGCAAATCTTGATCTAGGTTGCGAGCTTTTAGCCGGTTTTCCGGCATCCTAGCAGCATGCGCGCTAACAGAAGCAAAGCCATGGGCAGCGTTATACTCACGTACGGTTAGGTTCAGCTCGCGCTGCGCCCTGACGATGTCCTTGCCGCTCTCCAGCATCTTCTGGCGCTGCGCCTCCAGCTCCGCTTGAGCCGCTGCTGGGTCGATGTTCTGCGCGATGGGGGTGGCGAGGACGTTCATCGCTGCCTGGAGCGGTGTCTCCGGTGGCGCGGATGATGCTCCCGCTGCGCCACGCTCCAGCGGTGGCTTAGCCGCACGGGTCGAAACCGCGCGACCGGCACCTTCAGCCGCAACCTCCTTTCCTGCACCAGCCACACCGGTCATCATTACCTCGACGCTGCCGGCGGCGCGGCCAGCACAGAGCCATCTTGGCGGGTCCGGTGCCACCAGCACCGGCGAGAGGCGCTGGCGCACGGGGACGGTGCCGAAGTAGACGCGGTGGCTGCCGAACTCGATGATGCGGCCGTTCTTGGGGAAGACGCCGCCGTTGGCGAAGCAGCCCGCGTTGTCGTTGATGAAGTCCATGGCGTAGATGCTCTGCACCAACGCGGACACCGTACGCTCGCCGGAGACCTCGAGGACGCCCGCCCGAATGTGAACTCCATCAAGCGCCACTTCATGCCCCACGGTGGGCGCCAACTGTCGTCGTGGTGAACGAGCAGATGCCATAGGATGGCTTAGATTGGGGCCGAATGGACGCAAGAGGATTCGGGGGAGGGTTTGCGATCAGGTGGGAAGAGATTCCGGATGGTTTCCTCAAGAACTTGGCCAAGGCCAGAGGTTGAAGAAGAAAGACACAAGGAAGAACTCCCTCTAGATCACCATGTTCATAGATTCACACAAGTTCTGTGCTCTGCCTTCCTACATACACGCGTACATACTTGCCCGTGAAGATGGGCTGCCCCCTCTCCTTATATAGGGGAGAGGGTGGCTTACATTGCAAGAAACCCTAATGGCATCTTTGACTGGACAAACTACTTTACAGAGTTACTGTACAAAGCTACTTTAATCATGAGTGACGCCGGAGTCCTCTTTAATCAGGGCTGCTGATGTCCTCCGGCTTCTTTGGACGTCACCTCTCTCTTTGGCGCCAGGGCTCTGAATAAAGTTACTTTGCTTAGCTCATCCTTGTCTTCTTGCTCTGAAGAGAATCTTTGACCAGTCCTGCCGACAGGCTCTCCTTTCCGGTATCTTCTATACCGGGTTCCGGCATACCCCTTTGGGGATACCGGCTTAGCCTTGCTCTCCCGGATTCCTACTAGGCTTCCGGTAAGAACATTAAACCGGTATCTTGATGGCTTAAACCATCCGGTTTGGCATGCCTTTGGCATACCGGGGGTTATCCCCCCAACACCTTCCTTCCAGGTGTTGCCCGTTACAGAAAACCAGATGGTTTCCCATACCGGGGCTCCAAGCTTTCTTCATAGATCAGTAGAAACTTCCCACCGCGGTGGTTCTCCGGAGTGGTTGTTGAGGGGTATTCCGAAGAACTCGGGATACGGGTGTCCTAGATATTCCACTAGTTGCTTCAAATCTTTTTCGAACCTTAGGTCGCCTCCGGGACCAAGCTGATAGAACTCCCATTGGTACTCCATCTGTGAGCAATTAGGATAAGTAAGTTAAAGAAATAGTCAAGTGTGCAAAATTTTAGGTAGGCTTGCAACGAAAGTAGAGTATAGATTTCTCATTTTTGAAAAAGATCTCAAGGATAAGAGTAAGAACAAGTTTTCACAAATATTCACTTCATTGGTTTTTGAAACTAAGTTTTTCAGACGTCTATTCTAACTAGGGTCTCCTAAGGTCAAACAATGGCTCTGATACCAACTTGTCAACACCCGGATTTTTAAGTCCAGATGCCTATTATGCCATTCCTCGCAATCCCAGGAATATTGTTTTTGCGAGACATAATAGATTGATATCACAACACATCATTCATTACAACACATAATCGTCTTACAAATAAAGGGTCACATGATCCAGTCTCATTACAATAATAGAAGTTCTATTGATCCATTACATAACACATAGCGGAAGCGAAATAGCGTAGTAGTAGTCCATCTATTCCACAGGCAACTGTTGACGTCAGGAGTGATCCTAGTTGTCGTAGACGTCCTGCTGTCCTTCTTCCGGGTTATGGTACTCGTCTTCATAGTCTGGCCATTTGAATAGCCAGGGACACAGCCATGAGTACTTTAAAGTACTCGCAAACTAATACTAATGTAAATACTATCAACTATAGTGAAGGGGTTCTAAGCTCTAGTTTCATTTGCAGAAAGCCAGTTTTATTTCATAAGCACTTTAATAAACAAAACTCCTCATTTGCCTAACTCAACTCAAGTGGGAACATTAGTGTCATTCCCACAACGCAGTTGTGATTCAAAATCAAAGTCACCTTTCAATTCAATTCACAAGTCACCATTCATATTTTTAGAAAAGTTCTGATGACGGAACAGTATGGCCTTTCCAACTGTCCATGACCGCGGACGCGGCTATTCGAATAGGTTTACACTCTGCAGAGGTTGTACACTTGTGCCACAACAATTGCAATAGTTCGTCAGGGGTAACTGGCCCTGATTTATCGTACGCAGTACGCGAACTACCAATCCTAACCTTTCATTTACACGCCCTAGTATAGGCACCTCTCCCCATGAGCTTGGCCTCCCAGTGAAGACAAACGGTCAGCCTGGGAACTGCACAGGGCTTGGGCCTGACATTCACCTCATTTCGCGTCATATCACATTACCTCCTTTGTTGTAGAGGCAGCCTCCGGCATAACCCCAATGACGCTTGTTTTAGAGGGAACCCATACTAAGACACATAAATTTCCAGCTAAGCCTTACCCAGATTCAGGTATTGTGGGGGTACTTGTAAAATTGGAATGGTATCGCATCCGAACCCAACCATCAGTTTTGGTAAAATTCACCAAGTCATTCACAAGCCATATTCACCTTCAAAATCTTTCAATAGAATGACTCATCATTCCAAGGTTTTCAAAGTCATTGGTTTTCACAAGTTCCCATCTATACTAGTCAATTTTAGTTTAGCACTAGCAACTAGGCATAAGGGGTGCTAAGTAACTTGGATTGCTCTAGGCTAAGTTTGATACTCTTGCACTACTCCATAACTAAACTAAGTGAATCATGAATCAAAAAGTACTTTGATAAACAAAATTTAGTAAAGCTTGTAAAGTAAAAACTGGGGATATGAGCAAAAATAAAAGGTGGGGATGCCTTGCTCTTGTAGAGCTTTGCACTTTGCAAGAATATTAGCTTGCAAACAAAATAGCTTGCATTAGTCTAGCTTGCCTTGATTGGTGATGTGATCAAAGTTCTCTTGCTCTTCCTCTTGGTAGAAGACCTCTTCCTCTTGATAGTCTCCGGTACTAGCATCTATAAATGAATACGAGGTACACAATCACCAAAAAATACTTACATGCTCGACTAAGACACACCAAAGGGTTTACACAACTTATTCTAACATCACTTCAAGCATGGTATGGTGAATTACTTGGTTTGTTCTTATTTAAGAGAAAAATAATTTCCTCTCATTATAAGCATTTATTTGATTTGCTATTTAAGTCTTTGGAGAAAATAATTTCCTCTCATTAAATCCTATCAAGATTTAATCTCCACAAATAATAATAAGGTATGAAATATAAGTTGACCAAGGTCAACCTTTCATATCTATTATGAGGGAGTAATAATTTAAATGAGGTGCTACACCTCATGCATCTTAATACTAGTATGGAAATAATTTAATGTCTCTAAGTAACCAAGCATGAGGCTTATTAGACCAAGGTCAGTACCTCTATTTGAATTACTTAGGATCACAATTTAAATGAGAGAGGAGCTCTCATACTATTTAATTAAGTTTATGTGTATGTGTTAAATGGACTAGAAATGGCTCCATAGCCATTATTTGGACCTAGTCCATGATCATGCAAAACAACTATGCTATATTTGTGCATAAACAATTAGATTATGTCAAATGTGATTTATTAGAGTTGGAATCAACTCAAAATCATTTATAGATAATTTTTAATATTTATTTGAAGTTAGAAAAGGCCCTGCCTTGTTATTTTTATCATTTGAATTTAATTACTAATTTGGACATGAGGCCAGTGGCATTGTTTAGATAATTTCTTGAGCTTTCCGAATATATAAAATTGGCTAAATTTGGTTCAGTAGATTTTAAACTATTTAAATTTTAAGTTGGCAACAGTATTGAAATTTGGAACTAAAAGGATTAAACCATATTTGAAATTTTGGGCCGCGCGGGAAAACTAAACGGGCTAAACAGATTTAAACAAACTGGGCCGGCCCAGCAGTGTGACTCGCACACGCGGGCCGCCTGACGGTGCGGGCTCCACCCGTCAGTGACCATTAAAAGGGCGAAACGGTATGGGCGCTGTGATCCGTTAGATCAGAGGGGAGATCAACGGCTCATAGAGGTCGTCGTCTCCGGCGGGATTCCGACGAGCTCGCGGCGTGACTAGGGGGTCGGAGGGCGTACCGAGGTTCCCGCGGGGCTCTGCTGGGTGCTGCGCGTCGTTGTCGAGGACGAGGAAGCTCCTGGTACCGTCGGCGAGGCGTGGGGTGGCGGCAATCGTCGACGGCGAGCTCCGGGTACTGGCGGCTCCGATCTTGAAATTGGGGCGGCTCCGGCGTTAATTGGATGAGCTAGTGGTGTGGGAAGACTCAGTGGTGAGAGGGGAGCAAGGTGGTGTGAGAGATGGGGTCGAGGGAGTGCTCCTTTTATAGGAGGGCGAGGGTGCCGTGGGTGCTGCGAAGGGGCAGGCATGGCGCGGCGTCTCCAGCGATCGAAGGGGCAAGCTAGGGGGCGCGCGAGGTAGGAGACGGCTAGGCGGAGCTAACGCGCTGGAAGGGACAACAGAGGGAGGACGGGAGCGTGCTGGCAACGCTCGAGTGCTCTCAGTACGGGCGCGGCAGAACTTTGATCATGTCTTCGTCTACGGCGCAGGCGACGGCCAATGGCGGTGTCTGGCGAGGTACTGGAAGGGTGTGGAGTGTGCACGCGCAAGTGGATGGGAAGGGAAGGACGAGGGCGTGCGGTCGAGGCAGTGTACTGCGGCGTCCAGAATGGTGCCGGTGCACGCACTGACGTGGCCTGGGCGTGGTGATCACGCTGGGTCTAGAGCTTTGTCGTGCATGGTTTGTTTGGGCATCGTGTCTAGCATGCTCAGTACCTCCTGGTGAGTCTATTTGACAAGGTTGGATGGACCAGAGAGAGGTGTTGAGGTAGGGTGGCATGGTGATGTCTCTCATGGCCGGCATGGGTGTTCTTGTGATCATGTCTCCCCTTTAATCATCAGTGCAAGGCCTGCTTTGGTGCAGAGAGGGTACCAGTAGGTTGATGATCACTATTGGAAAGGGGTTTAGGCTAAGAACCAGAGGATAATAGGGTGTGTTGCAAACTCAGATTGATGCACACAACATGTTTGATGAAATGGCCGCATGAAGAAAATGTTTGAATCTTGCAATTCTTTTTGGTGGAGCTCAATCATATAATTAAAGTGAAACATTGGTGGTGGTGGTGTTCATTTTGGAGTTGAGTTGCAAAGTTTCAAATTTGGTATGATCTTCTCATAATTTCAAAGTCTCCACTTGCCAAATCCCTACTGGTCAACCTGGTCAAAGTTAGCATGTGTGGTCAACATGAAAGTTGTTCACCTTGACAAGGTCTTGGATGACGTGGCAATAGTTGGTCAAGTTTGGTTTGAAGAAAAGTCAAAACCAGGGGGTAAAGTGAGGAACATTTTATAAAACTCAATTTTGACCATTATCACATGTATGTTGGTTTTGAGATTTGCTTCGATTTGATTCTTGTTTCTTTGATGAAATTGTGTTTGTTTATCATATATAAGTATTCTACAAGCAATAGATCAAGCAATGGTGGCCTTTGGTGAAGATTTGCAAAATTGGCCAAAGTGTATGTGAGGCAAAAATGGAATTTTCTCACCATTTGATTTCTCTCTATTTGATTTGACTTTTCTTGACTCAAAAGTGATTCTTATTAGTTTAGGAACATTTCCAAACCATTGAAACCATTCCAAAAGGTCTAGCTCAAAGATTTGCAAAAATGGCCATAACACATAAGAGGTGATGTGTCAAAATTCATTATTTTTGTAAATTGTTCCCCTTGCCTTACTTGGGCATGGGTTAGGGTCAATTTAGTGTTATATTAGGTTTGGAGATGGTTTCCCATCATTTGGTCAAGGTTTAAAGTTATAGGGCAAAATTTGGTGAAATGGCTATGTGTCACATATGCCTCTATGCATATGTTGCATTTGAGTTTGAATTTGACTTGGCTTGACCCAAATGGTGTTGTTGAGTGTTGAAATTGTATATAGGAGTGATCCCACCATTCACAACAAGTCTTAGGGTCAAAATTCTTAAATTCATAAATTTGCATTTTACTCTCATATGCCTCTATGGCATTTTTAGTTTCTTGTTATTTTCTTTGGATTCAACTTGGATTTGTTTTGCTAAGTACTAGGTAAGGTCTATGAAGGTTTTCCAAACCTCTAAACAAAGTAGAAAGGCCTAGGGTAAAGATTTACAAAAATAGCCATAGGCACATATGCTCTTTTTTCTTATTTAATTTCCTTTTATTTTATTTTAACTTGGGTGGTGAAAAGAGGGGTGAGGTTTAGGGTTTAAGATCATTTCAAAACTACTATTACAAGCAAACATGGCAAATAGCACAAGAATTAAGCAAGATCACTATGTATCATACTTAATTTAATAAAAGTTTTTGTTGGTTCCAAAATTTGGAACTAGGGAAATTCATTTGTTTTGTTTTGAATTTTTGGGATGTTACAGTTTGTCTATCTTCCAACAGAGGATGCTATATCAAGATATAAAAACAGGTTCGTGCTATCTCTCTTCAATTACCAGACACGGCTGTAGCAATTTAAGTAAAATCAAAGTACACTAAATTTCAAATCATGACAGCTTAGGAATCATGCAGTAGTCTTATAGAAATTGACACTTTTAAAGCACCGAGCAAACAATTTATCAACCAGATAACTAAACTGATCAAGCACCAAATCAAAATCTCACAATACCGATGAAACTGGCAAAGCTTGTCTCTTTAAAAAAAAAGGACACTCTATTGTCTCCTCATCCAAAGAGTTAAAGCCATCATGTACCAGAAAATTTTACCCTACATTCAACAAATTGATTGTACAATAGAAAGGAAATCCATTGGTGTATATCAAGTTAGCTCGTTCGAATATAGATAGCAACTGAGATGTGCAAGCAAAGGCCCAATAGGTCATTTATGCACGTATATATGCAGATGTGTAAGCAGTTACAGCTTACACTATCCATGCTAGTAAGTTTATTTTTTGTACCAATGAAATGCAGTACTGCTGCTAATCCCTCTAGAAGCAAAATGGCTCCTTACATCTCTGCATTGCGAGTAAACATGAAGTAGTCTTGAAGCATTAGCACCACATAATATTGCAAGAAAATAACCAAACTGAGCAACATGAGTAAATGGAAATAACATCTTCTATACATAATTACACGGAAATAGGTGACTAAAAAACTGCAGCAGAGCAACAATATCCTTATTGAGATCTCAGCTTCTAATTGCATCATCATATAGATATATGTCTGAAAGATAAAAGAAAGATATGTTAAGTGCCAAGTGTTAAACTCTCCCATGTCTCCCCTGACGCTACTGGAGATAGGTGTAGTATGCCGTACTGACGTCCCATGGTCTCCACGCACGTTGATACATGCACCTTCTTTAGAGTTCATATATGTCTAATTGTCTATAAGTTCAAGCTCCCAAACACATTTCTATATTTTCTTTCAATTGATTCAACTAAAAAACTAATCTAGGACCAACAAACACATTTAGAAAGAGTGGTATATAACTAACTCCAAATAATCTTGACTGCTAGAAATAGTAAGGAAAGAAGGCTAGTTATTTTGGTATTTTTATTCAAGTACGACTACAACACTAAAAACTCTTGAATTTACGATATCTTTTGTTTATCCCCAGACAATTATTTTTACCCAAAAATGATCGTACCTAACATCAAATGCAATGTTTAACGCCATGTTCAAAATAAATTTATGTAAAGAAAAATCTACTTCAGCCATGTTACAAGTTTATTAATAAAATAAGAATGGAATTTTTACCTGGAAGTTTTACACCATATTAAAATTAATTTTGGAAGAACTCTCAGTATATTAACAAAATAAGAACGGTAAATCAATTTGTAATGAGATGATTCAACTTAATTATGCATTGCATAAAACAGTAGCATGGTAGATCAGAAAGTAATATTGAAACCTTCAGCGTGGTGGTCTGGGGTACTAAGCAGAGTCCCTGAGCAACAACAGTCAACATCGGTGGTGGTCATCAGGCGAGGTATCAGATGCAGTCTTGAGCAATGAAGTAAACAAATGTATGAGCTTGCAGTGATTCAAATAAATTAAGCAAATACATAAGGGAAATGCAAACCATAAGCTTGCAGATTGTAGGCTCGGGCCATTGTTCATTCATATACAGCCGACTATTGGCAATGTGTCTCTTATGTCTGAGCAGTATGACCGAGCAAGTAAATCATGAAGAAACAGAAAGATAAGCCGACACTACCATACACTGCAGATTTAATCAAAATCTCACTAAATCACGTCCGATAGGGAGATTGTGGGGGGCGGTGCAACGCGGCGTGCGCGGTAGGCGTTGGGGCAGCATGTGCAGGTTGGCGCGGCTGCGCTGCGTCGCCGTGTGCGGAGGGCCTGCAGTGCTCGATGGAGATTCGTCGATGTCGCGGCTCCCCAGATGTGCTCCCGTGCAGGGCGGCTCCGGGCAAACCTCGCCTCGCGTGCAGGGCCGTAGCGGCGGGTAGGGCGGCTGCGAGCAGGCCTCGCCTCGCTTGCAGGGCGGCGGCGGCAGCGGGCATCGTGGTGGTGTGACAGGGGGAATACGACGTGGGCGTGGTGGTGTTGGTTCGCGGAAAAGGAACCAGGGCGACGGGAGGTTTGATCAGCGAAAAAGCGGTTTAATTTTATTAGAGCATGTCTAATGGAACCCTTAAACCCTTATAGCTATAAGGGTCGAGAATTGGTAAAATTGGAGGGGTTGGAGGTGTGAAAAACAGGAGGCATTTAGTGGAACCCTTAAATCCTCGACCCTTAGAGCATGTCTAATGGAACCCTTAAATCTGTATACAACCGTTTTTTTACGGATTTAAGGGTTCAAATGCCATTTAGTGGAACCCCTAAACTCCTAAATCTGTAAAAAAAATTAGAGGTCGAGGCCCCAACCCGTGCTCCGACCTGTACAGGTAAGGGTTGGAGGGGCCAACCCCTACCACAACCTGTACACGTTCCGCGCGAGCGCGCGAAAAATCTTCCCCATCTCCCACCTCCTCCTCCGGCCCGCGCCCTCCCCACCCGCGCGACCCGCGCCGCCCGCGCCCTCCCTCGCCGCCGGCGCGCCGTCGCGGCCTCCTCGAGCTCCCCGCCCCCGCCCCCACCCCCGCGGCCACCCCCTCGACCTCCCCGCCCCCGCCCCACCTCCGCTGCCATGGAGCCCGCCCCGCGTCGGCCCCCACCTCCGCGGCGTTCGGCGGCTCCTCGCCGCCACGTCAAGCGCGCCCACCTCCGCGCCTGCCCCCTCCTCCGCCCGCTCCACCTCGAGCTCCCCCGCCTCGCTCCCGCGGCCATCCCGAGCACGGCGCAGGTGGCGGCCACCCACGTCGGCGTGAAGCGGAAGCGCGCGGGGCAGCACCTCGTCGCTCCCACCCCCGCCGTCGTCGCTCCCTCACCCGCGCCCGTCGCCGCACCTGGCCCGGCCCCCGTCGCGGCGCCCCGTGGTCGCTCTAAGAAGCCGGTGGGCGGGCCGAAGAACGCCGCGGCCGCGAAGCGCGCGTTGGCTCCACCCACGTCCGGGAAGAAGGTGGTCTCCCGGAAGAAGGCCGCGCCGACGCCTCCAATCTCCGAGCCCGTCGTGCACGACGTGTTTGAGAAAATCCCCGAAGGGACGTTATACATGGATCTTCTCCAAGATGCCGAGGTAGACATTGGGGCTCCTCCTCTCGACCCCTTTGAGTTTGGTGATGACTTGCATGGTGAGGAGGAGGAGGTGGGAGAAGGAGAAGAAGAGGAGGACGAGTTGACCGAGATTGGTGTGGAGGCCTTCGCCGCCGGCGGCTGTCGCAAGGCATCAAACTATACTGAGGCCGAGGATATCATCTTGGTTCGGGCTTGGGCCTCGGTGGGGATGGATGCTTGCACCGGTACCGACCAAACCGGCAAAAGGTATTGGCAACGTATAGAGGACGCCTATTGCAAGATGAAGCCGAAGACCGGTGGGTTCGCTCCTCGTACATTCCGGTCGCTTCAAGGCCGGTGGGAGTTGATGAAGCCCTCATGTGCTCGTTGGAGTGCGGCAATGTCAAATGTGATTGATGCACCCCCTAGTGGTACCGTGGAGAGTGACTATGTGAGTATATATGCATGTTTTTACATCTACTTTGCCATGCACCTACAATGCTATATGTGTGTTTATTATGCCATTTGTGTCTTTGTAGGAGGACATTGCCGAGAAGAGGTACATGCAAATGGCCGGTTCCAAGGGCAAGCAATTTCCTTGGAAGCATGTTTGGAAGCATCTTAAGGATTTTGATAAGTGGAAGTTGAGGGATCAAGAGACCGCACCCAAAAAGGCGGCAATGGAGAGTATGGATGATAGTGCTGAGGAAGAAAGGAACGCCGACAAGCCCGAGGGAACCAAGAAGGCAAAGCTTAGGAAGAAGATGGAAGGAGATGTGTCAAGCATTAGGGACAAGATGGAGACTATGATGAAGACAAGGGAGACATTGACATTGAAGACATTGGAGACAAAGCTTCTTATCACCGACAAGAAGAAAGAGGTGAAGCTTGCACAAGTTGAAGCAAGGTGTGAAGAAGCCAAGCGCAAGGCCGAAGAAAGGGCTCGCAAGGCCGACTTGGAGGAGAGGATGCTTGCAATGAAAGAAGCAAAGGCATGGAAAGAACTCATGTTGGAAGAGAAGGAGCACATGATGATGTCCAAAAAGGACATGGATGAAGACCAATTGAGGTGGTGGAAGGACTACAAGGAGGACATCGCGGCGAGGAAGAGGATGTTCCGTATTGCCTCCTCTTCTCTTCGAGGTGACACTCCGATGAGTGGTTGTGGTGATGGCGGCCGGTGTGGAGGTCTCCACCACCGGCGCCTATGAAGGTGCTTGATGGCGCCATGGTGGAAGAGGAGGAGATGGCGCCGTGTTGCATTTTTTTGGTGATGGTGCCGATGAGAGGGGGGAGATGATGATTTTGTGATGTAAACTATTAAACCATGCATCTATAATCTTCATTTCCTAGTTTGTTTGGAAGACAATTGTGATGAATTGTGATGATATTTGTGTTTATGTGCAATGATATTGTGATGAGAGTTTGAGGGTTTGAGGGTTCCACTATTTGCCTCAACCCTCAAAATTTAAGGGTTTAAGGGTTCCACTAAATGCCTCATGTTTTTCACACCTCCAACCCCTCCAATTTTGCCAATTCTTGACCCTTATAGCTATAAGGGTTTAAGGGTTCCATTAGACATGCTCTTAGACGTGCGATTATAGCGTCTAACACTGTTTTAGCGTTAATCTGAGCCGCTGGTTTTAGTGATTAGATGGTCAAGATCGTTTGGATCTGCCGCTCTCGCTCTTTTAATAGTAGTAGAGATAGAGATACGTCAAGTGGTGGGACCCCCTGCCAGATAGGAGTCAAGAGCTGCTACATGTACGACAGTTTCACCCTGCACGCACCTGTGCGACGATGCAAGCCTACCATCCGTGAGATGGATCCAAAGGATGCAGTGCATCACGCATAGAACATTGGACGCACAACCCTTCCGCGGTAAGAAAAAGGCCACAATAGAGGAGAAAGGTTGAAGAGAAAAACTTCTCTTCATCCCAAAAGAGGCACTCTAGAGTGAAGTAACACAACTTTGTGGTGCCGATTAACCATGTCATGGTAGATATTTTTCTGAGGCCACTCATTCCGAGCTACTCGTTAGCGAAATAAGATGTGTGTAGGTTGCAACACACATCCTTATACATGGGCTGGCCCTAGTCCGCTGCCAACCTTAGTGACTTGCCAGAAGTACGTACTTGAATCGCTGAACAATGGCAAGGGTAGTAGTATGTCACATATGAAGTGATGAGTAGTAGTTTGATGGTTATATACATAGGGATGCCCATGCAGAGAAATGAAACTGGTAGTTCGTATAAATTAGATTTATATATTAAACGCAACCCTCTCGATGAAACGCGAGAAAACTTACAGATACTAGGAGTGATTGGTCATATGTTATACATTAATCAGTTTTGTTGTACTCGCTGCTGCTTTAATTTTCCACATCTGGCCCATTGATTTCGTGTTTGAGATACAATCTTTTTTGCTTAGATACAAATTATGAAACTTAGCACAGAGTCTACGATTTTTTTTTACATATCACAAATGGTCAAAAAGTTCGAAACTACGCACATTGTTCCATTACATTTTGTAACACACCCAAGAATAAGAATCGGGAAGGGTAGAAGTCGAATATGTGCATTGCATCTCATGCATCTCAAAATGAGGGGAAATTGAAACTTTTTTGAAAATTTGGTTACAAGTGTTGAAATGAACTCCAGTGATGGAATTGACTAGGTCATCACTAGGATCTGAATTCAAAATTTCTACAGGGTTTGTCCATTTCAAATTTGATAGAATTCAAAACCTAAATCTATAAAATCAAGACCTAAGTCTTGATTTGCACACACACATCCAATTTTAAGTTTGAATTATTCAAATTTGTGATCAAATTCGAAAATTCATAGCAATAAATAAAAATCAGGAATATACGAGGAAAATTTCTCAATGCTCAAAATTGAATTCTTATTCCTCCAAAAATAATTACATGGGAATTTAGAGAAATAAAATTTCAAGAAATAAAACCTATACGAACTACCAAAATAAAAAATCCTATCTAACCATTCTACTTATCTATCTATTTCCATCTCCATATTTTCATCTCAATCTTCTCAAACTTGCAAAAAAAAAACCAAAGCAAATGGTAATGTTAAAATGTTGGTTTCACCTTTGGTGAATTCATTTTTATGTAGAATCCAAAGTAGAATGTTCCAGGAAAGACTCTTGGAACCAAAATTGTGTTTGAGGGTTTTTAACATCAAAACAAAGGCAAAAAGGAAACTTGGACAAACAAATCCATCAACTTAGCATAGGAGTAAAATAAAAAGTATTGATTTTCTCAAGATCATGCTCAACATCTTATCTTAGGCCACAACAGTAGGCACCATAATCATCCATGCAGACCAGTGTGGTGTCAACACCGGTGATCTAGCGATGTCTTCTGAAGCCGACACATGGCACACATTGAAGGGAAGAGGGAGGGGCGGGACGAACTAGGTCACGACACTTGTTTCACAAAGTACCAAAACCGATAAAAATAACATATATCACAAGTTCACCGTAAAAATGCATGAACTTAATCCAACAGAAAATGTCATACATCATAAAGATGCACTTAGTTCAACAAATATTAGTAGAGCTAATAGAAAGTCAGTTGTAGCTCAATCAAATGACAAGTCTTAACATGAACTTCAACCAAAAAAGAACCACCACTCAATCATTTCATATCCCTCTGCTCTCGTTGCCATCGGCTATCACTTTGCAAACAACCACGATCGAATCTACATCACACAAACAAAAGAAAAGCATCATTCACTCTCTGTATGTAATAGTTTTATTGTTGTATAAATAGTTTGAGCAACTAAAAGGACCCCAAAAACAATCCCGTCTAGGTTGCATCTTCAGCCGGAGGAGGAGGAACAAAGTAGCAGCCGATGGTGGAGAAAAGGAGCAGCCGATCGGAGATTCGGGGTGGCCTGGTTGTAGGTGACGATCAGCCTGCACCCTACGACATGCTAGTGCTGGACAAAGGTGGAGGAGCTGATGCATCCCGGTCATATGGTCGGCGGGAGAAGGGTCATCGTTGACCCTAGATGTCATGCGCCTGGTGAGTCAGACGGGCACAAATTGGGAGGACCAGAGGGCAGGGGAGCCATGGAGGAGCAAATGCGGGCTATGTCATGTAGCAGTCAGAGCTGGTGGTGGTGGTGGCAGCAGGGTTCGGTGGCGGCATCGGCCCTAGGTAGGAAAGGTCGACGCGCATAAATGCATGAGGTATAGGAGGGGATCGCGTTGCTCGCACGCGGGCTAGGGGTAAGTCGGCCATCCAGCTCGACGAGCCAGCGAGACAAGCCTCGAGCCCCTTTTCTAGAAACGTTTGTGCTCCAGGTTAGCCTTGACTTTCACCGAGCCTAACCGAGCTGAGCCACGAGCCAGCTCGACTCGGCTCGATTCCACCCCTATTTGATATGCCACTTGCTCACCGGAGAACGGCGATGCAAATGATGAACTCTAAAACCCTAGGGTTTGCATGATGGTTGGAATCGACCACGGTAGGGCTCTAGAATCAAATGAAACCGGATAGAACACTAGAGTGGAGAGAAGCAAAATTTAATGTATGAGCACGGCACCAATGGATAATCGTTCAGATATGGTGTAGAGGCGATTGTAGGGTTCGGGACTAGGGAGCGAGAGAGTAAGGAGATGCAAGGAGGGAGGGAGGGAGGGAGAGAGAGAGAATGGTTCAACGAACTAGTTCATGTGTTTAACCAGTTGGTCTGACCAGGGGCCCACATAGGCATTTGTCAATTCACAAATAGTTTTAAAAGGCCAAAAATCAATTATTTCAGAAAATAAAATATTAATACCTCGTAGTAGAGAAAAATACAAATAAGTTAAAAACTTATTTTTGCTAGATTTTTTGAAATTTATTATAACAAAATAAAAATACAAAATGACTTTGTGAATAATAAAAATCTCTGAAGTATTTAAAGTACTTCGAAATTCCAAAAACCGTAATAATATTCCAAAAATGATGGGAATATTGTTTCCATCCCTAAAAATAAATGCCTAACTTAAAATATTTTCTGAGTGAAATTCATATATATATAATTAGAGATTATATATGTGTGTGTGTGTGTATGAAAATTCTAAAAATAAATTAATTAGGTAGAAAAAAATTCTAGAGTGAAACAAAAATAAATAATTTCAAATAAAGCAATTGAAGTGTGACCATAATACCAACATCCTTAAAATACTTTGAATGTAAAATCTCCACTGTTCAAAAACTAGGCCGATTCAACGATTACTAGGCCGATTAATCGTTACTAGGGGCTTGACCGTGTCGATTACCATTAATCTCTTGTGTTAATCCTTTAGCCCGATTAATCAGTCTGAAAGTCCGATTACTAGGTATTTTCCCGACTAACTACCACACTTGGTCAAAAAAGTTAAAATATTTTCAATGTATATCGCTAATACAGGCGCTACCCCTCCCCAATAAAGTAGATTTTGCGAAGCTCTCGCTTGATTGCAGCCTCCAGTAGCTTCATTTCCACTGTTGCCAAATAGTTTCTTGCTCTCCCACACTAGTTACTCATAGTTTCCCAGACCTCAGATTACAGGAGCTCGATCACCATGAGGAGCTCGTCCAGGAACTGGAGGACGCCTTCAATAGGTTAGGTGGTTGAGGTGTAAGATGGGTCGTACCCTAGGTAGGTGGTGGGAGAATATAAACTTCAGAGGTGAGAGGAGAAGAAGTGGAAGGAAGAAACGCGGCTTCGGCTAGTGGATACTGATTCGCTCCTGACCTTAAAGATTAGGTCATGGAGGAGAAGCGTACAAGTTTTTCTAGGATTTTAGGCTTTAGAGAAGTAGGGAGAGACATATAGAGGCTCATATACTATTATTTTTCATATATAAATTGTTTTAAGTGCTAATTTGTGTAGGTTGCACCGATTAATAGCCGACCGATTAAATCAGTTAATCGTCTGAATTCCGATTAATCGCTACTCCCAAGCCGGCCGAGCAGTTAACGATTACCGATTTCCTTAACATTGAAAATCTCCGGAAAGTGAGATTTATCAGTACATGATGATAATAATAGTTTTTTACAAAAAAGAAATGGCCACTAATTCCATATTCGCAAAGGTGGTAAATAACAGTGAACCTTAAAAAACGTCATGAAAGGGAGAGATCAAAACGTCATGAAATGGCCACTAATTCAATACATCCCATATTATACATAATTGCATTTTATTTGGTTGTTTAAACATTTTCCTTACCTAATAATGTTATATTTAGAACCCGAGGTATAGGGTCAATTAGAATCTGCAAACTGTAGTAACTCATATTTGCTAGGCAAGTTGAACCTTGCTCATGTGTCTTTGATTATGTTATCAAAATACTTTTTGAAAACTTCCATTGCATTTAAAAGCAAAATACCGTTTTTGTGATTATATTAAATGAGGGTTACCGGCCTAGGGTGGTTCTAATCTATTGGGTGGGTGTTGAATCAGGGATATATATACAAATTGAAAACTCTGTGGTAGAGATTCCACTATACTGACAGAACCTAGGATTAAACAACAACTGCAGCCAACCATTTCAAGCGTCGTATAGACTAAGCCGACAACAGAACATGGAATAAGACGAGAAAATCAACTCAGTTGCGTTTCTTTCGCATTTCCTCAGATGTTTAGTTGGGTTGTATTCTATGGTGGAGTCAGCGGGTGGGAGCCCGTAACGTTTCCATTTTGTGTTGTAAAATGACAACTTTAGAATCTTTGAAGGAATGATAATTGAGTGTTGGTCTTGTGACCAAACCTCGTTATAACGGATGGAACGTAAGATAACAGAGAAGGGCAGTGAATGGCTTTTCTTTTACTCGGGCCTCAAACCTAAGGAAGTTTGAGTGGGCACATGTAGTCCCAATTGAGCACCGAAGCTTATGTTTGTAGGCAAAGTACGTAGGCACCTCTCGAGAACTCCCTGTTCTTGGAAAAGCGAACTATGATATGCATGCAATGACTTTTTTTTAATGGTTTTGAACTTTAAAATATGATTATATTTTGCGCCGTAAGATAAATTAGACTTTTCCTACGTTCCTTGCAGGCCCTCCCTCCCCTCTCCCTGTTTAGCTGCAGATTCAGAATTTTACATTCAGCGATGCCTCGGTTTTGAAAACTACCGCTAGCTGTTATCGTGGCGCATGTGCACCATCACCTTCCTTATCTTATCCTCGAAATCGACGACGCTCGAGCTCAGAGGCCTGCGCCAGTCGTTGCCACTCGTCATGGAGGCAGTCGCCAGAGCAAGCGTAGCAGGAAGCTCGCATGTGCGGCTTCCCCAGCGTTGGGGCCTGAGGCAGCGCCACGCCGTTCCTTCCTCCGCCGCATGCCGTCCCCGGGGGCGCGCGGTCGCCTGCGCCGCCTCCGCCGACGCCGACGTCGTCCACCTCTTCGACGCCGCCAAGCTCACGGTAATAAGGGAGCTAGGCTCGCCGGTGCTCTGCCGCGGTGCCGCCCACCCGTTCGACAGTTTTCACGGCAACTTCATCTCCAGTGCTGAGGCTCTCGTGTTCTGTGACATTCAGGTGGACGAGTTCGTGACAAGCGGCATGGTGGTCGGGCTTGGCTCCGGTGCCGCATCGGGGCTCGCCGTCCAGTACCTTGGCACGCGCCTCCGGCGAGGCTCACTGACTGGCATCATCGGGGTACCCTCGTAAGTGTTATTTCAATTGCTTCAGGTTCGCGACAATAGTTCCATGGTTCACATTCTGCACAGCTCCAATTCATAGTATATCAGTGTTTGCTTGCTCTGATCGATCCGCGTCTGATCGGTTGGTGGGGTTGATCAGCCAGGTCTGCGACCTGTGCAAGTGAGGCGGAGAAAGCGGGGATAAAGATCAGCAGCAACGAGGAAGGCCCCCAGGTAGGCGCAATTCTGTCACAACTGTGAATCTTGCAGGCAAGAAACAGAATTTTAGCTGAAACCATGCTCACTGACTTATAGATTGATTTTGCTTTCACTGATGCTGACATTATTGAAGAGGGCACACTTGCTGCCGTCATTGGGCGCCGGAAAATCGAGACTGGAGAGCCTTCTTTCATCCAGGAGAAGGTGGGCAGGTTTTTTCAGAAACTCTGTTAACCCTTTCAGGCTTTCACTGAGGCTACGTGACTTCTGTCTAGTGTCTAAAGCATCACATTTCCATTTGTTTCCTAATAAATTGAACAAGTATGCAGCATCGTAAGTTCATCAAAATGGAATTGTCTCTGTTTTCTGGAACAAAAAAAAACAATATGATATTATTATCACTGCAGATACTTTTGTTATATCAGTATATATGATTGTCTCATCTTCCTATATGCAAATGTTGATTGGTCTGGATCCACAGGGTGTTGTTAAATCAGCTGGCAAGGTGGCCTTTATCATTGACAAAGACAAATATGTGAATAGCGTCGAGGGTTCCATTCCAGTTTTGATCAAAAGTGTAAGTAACCTCTTATCTTCTCCCACTATAGTTCAGTTTTTCTTTATGTTTAAAAAGTTCAGTTTTCTGTAATATCAATTAAAAGAAGAGCAGCTCATTTCAGGGAAACTGGATTGACACTGCTGAAGAGATTGATGACTTATTCCTTGGCGACGCAGAGGTGCGCCCCTCATCAATCTGATAATTATTTACAAAATTTATACTCGGAGCAGCTGCCAGATTTCTGAATCTGAAACCTTTCCACTGTTTGTTCTCCTCGAAATAGGCTTTCGCCCCGCTATATTAATATAGCAACACCGATACAAGATAGAGACCACCGCTGGGGCAAACAGCACATCAAAGCCCAAAAGAAAACATAAGAAGAAGAAAAGAGGAAAACAACGTCGACAAAGCCGGATCGACGAAAACAGTGATGATCCGCAACCGCTGCGCCCTCCGGAGAATTCCCACCACAATCTTGGCCCTCCGAAGCGCCGCATACCAAAGCAGCACCTTCAAGAAGGGATGCGATGATGACGACGCTGCTGCCCGGACAAATCCTAGGGTTTCCCCCGATATGCGGGAGGGTTGTGGGTAGGGGGAACCCCGACGCCCCTCAAGAAGGAAGGCGGCGCCCGCGAGCGTCACCGCGTCGGTGTCGGCCATCCGACAAGGATTTCTCCCTTCCCCCAAAGAACCACGACCCGGACACTCCATCACGCCCCGCCAATCTTGCCGTCCACCAACGCGCGCCACCACGATCTTGCAATCACCATTGCCGTCTCACCGTGGCCCAAAGACAACGACCGAAGAAACCGGGAGGAGACATCCCGAGCCTAGGAGGGTCTGGACAGCAGCCACGCGGGAGGGCACAACCTCCACCGCCAACCTGCGGCGACAGACCGGACGCAGCTACAGGAGCATACCAGGCCCCTCTGGCCCGGCCGAGCCCGGCGGGCTCGTGAAGCTCCCGTGGCCGCGCTACAGTCCGCGCGCCGCCGTCCTAACCGTCCTCAGCCGGAGCATCTCCATCGGCCGCCGGGAGCAGACGCACCAGATCTGGCCCCTCCAAGCCCAGATGGAGCCCAAAGGGCCCAGATCTGGGCCAGGAGGCGCCGCCGCTGGCCACCGCGCCGCCCCGCTGCCAAGTGGCCGCGCCGCCGCCGTCGACCCACCCGGAGCTGCGCCACCTGAGGAGCGCCGCCGCCGGAACTTGGTCCACCAAAGCGCACCGCCGCCGGATGAGGGAGCCCCCGCGCCTCCACACCATGCGCGCGGGTAAGGGCATGGCCGCCGCCGCCGGCACCGCGCGGGCTTTACCCGGCGGCCTGCGCCGACGGCGGCGGTGGGGGAGGAGGAGAGGCGGGCCTAGACGCTAGGGTTGCGTGGGTCGCCCCGAGTCCGCCCGCGGGGACGAACGGGGACGAAGCGTTTTTCTTCCAATCACAGCCTGCACCTCCCACTGTTTGTTCTGGCCTGGCGAAAAGAAAAGTTTCCACTCATCTCCCTTTCGTGACACCTAAAGGTTTGGAGGAGGCCATCAATTGGAACTGCCGGCCCATCGGGAGGCGATTTTCCGTTGGTCACCAAGGAGGGCTATCACATCCTTGATGTTATCTTCACGACCCCCATCGAGGATCTTGGTATGAATTTCAGATGACAATTCAGCAATTGTTTATTCAATGGAGTTTTAGCTGGTTGCTTTGGTCACATTGCAGGAAAGGTAGCAGAAGACTTGGAGAACATCGCAGGCGTTGTGGACCATGGGATAATTTGCAACACTACGTGAGTAGACAAACTATATAGTAAAATGCAGTCATTAACCATCATGTTTAAAAAATATATAGCTACTAATATATGTGGTTATGCACCGCAGTTTCTGAGACATTGCAATATTTTACATGCAGGTCGTATGCTGTCGTTGCATCGAAGGGGGAAGTGCAGGTCCTGAATCGGAAATCATCGGTGATACCAAACACATAAGTCTACCAATTAAATTACAGAGCCACCATTTCCCCCAACGGTTTGACAGCAGAGTCTACTGGAATGCAACGAGGGAATCGTGCGATAGTTATTCTCTGTGTTACATGTCCACATTTTCCCCTCCAGATGTATGCAGATATTCTCAGATCTGGAGTTACTGACTATATTGTCAGTTTGGCACCCTGAAAATTGTTCTATGATTCGAAATTACATGTTTACATATGTTTGTGATGTGATGGAAGTATTTTAATTCGTGGGCATTAAGACAAGGGCTCGCCAGCGAGCATATGGCCTTCGAAGTAAAATGCCTACATGTCTTCACAATTGAAACTATATATCTCTGTGCATGTACCAAACAAACTTATAAGAAGATTGTAACAAGAGATGACCAATGTGTGGATCTAAAAGATCTCATGCGCAAATCATTTACATTATTAGAGGAATTTTTATCTTCAGGGTACATCATGTAACAAGACATGACCAATGTGTGAGAAGAATCATGTCTTCACAACAACAAAGTGCAGCAGAAACAAAATAAGTGTAATTGACTAGATAAAAGTGTAATGCAACAAATAAAAGACAAATAAGAAACAGAAAAATAAAATAAAAGCAAATCGCAAAAGAAGACGGAAACTCGCTAAAAATGACTAAAAGTTTCACACAAAAATTATGATCACGCTAAAAGACCACTAAACACAAAAATTGACTGAAACTTCAAAATAATTCAAGAGCATACGGTTTTACCAATCATGTATTTCAAACGGTACATGGTGTAATTTTGCACACACATCCGTACAAATTTTTTTTTCGAAATGGGGAAAACACCCTATCCTCTACATCGAAAAGATGCATATGGACTTTATTAAATTTATTGGAACAACATTCAGGTCACCTTATTAAAATCTTATTACGAATCACGGATCACTAAGAGTCGATACATGGATCAACCACATGAAAAAAAGATAAAGTAAGCAGCTGCCAAAGAATCAACATGTTAATCTTTGATCAAGCTGCCAACCGCACCGGCTGAATAGATCCCGAACGACCGTCTTCAAACGGTTGCACCCAAATCCATGTCCTGACGGTGCTCCTCCGGCTTGAGACATAACCACGAATGGGTTCAATGAGTAGCAAGGGGAATAACCTGCAAAAAAAAGCATGTTTTGATTTGTTAAACATAAAGTCATTGCGGACATGCCATATTTCCCATAAGAGAGCACAAATACCAACTCTAGACTGGCTTTTGACTCTCTTTTGAAGGCCATTAAGCCAATTTCTAAATAAATTTTTTATATTTTTGGGCAGAAATATTCCGAATGACATGTGAAAAATCCGCCAAATGACCTTGGCAAGAGGGCACTCAAAGAATAGATGTTGAACCGTTTCATCTTTGTCACAAAAACATCATTTAGAATTACCTTGCCAATTTCGCTTAATTAAGTTGTCTTTAGTTAAAATAACCTTTCTATGTAAGAACCACATTTGAGTGGCACTTTAATCTTCCAGATATATTTACAAAAAAATAGTATGCCTATTGAGTAGATCGACATACATGGACTAGTCTACCTAATAAATGTAACCAATATATTCCATTTGTATTCATTGAAATTCCTTGTAAACTCTATATTTAGAGGAAATTCATTTAACACATTTTCTACTAACACATTCTTGTGAAGAACAATGTTATAGAGAGAGGGGTATTGTTGCGCTAATGGCTTATCAACCAGCCAACAATCTTCCCAAAACCGTGTTTCTAGTCCATTCCCTATCTTGAAAGAACCCCTAGCAAAAGACTCCTCTTTTACCTTCATCAGAACTTCCAAAAAGGTGAGTTAAAAGGCTTAACTCGTACTTGACATAGGGTTGTAGAATGTAAATATTTGCTAACGAGTAGCTCTTGCCACACCCCTTCTTCATTCAAGAGTTTAAATAACCACTTGCTAAGTAAACACTTGTTTTTAATATCTAAAACCTCTACCCCAAGACCTCCTTGATCTTTAGGGCGGCAAATGAAGTTCCACTTAGTTAGTCTATACTTTCTTATTTGTCCATCACTTTGCCAAAAAAAACTCAATCTAAAGAAATCCAATCGTTTGCGTACCCCTATAGGTATTTCAAGTAAGGATAGCCTGAACATGGGCAGACTCGAAAGGATTGAATCAATAAGTACTAATCGATCACCATAGGATAGTAACTTCCCAATCCAACTACTAAGATTTTTTTATCAAAACGATCCTCCACCGGTTTCCATTCTCCATTATTGAGATTTTTAAAATGGATAGGCATACCAAGATACCAGAATGGCATCGAGCAATCTCACAGCCATACAAGTCCCTATATTGATCTTCTATGTCTTTCGCTTGACCAAAACAAAATATCTTACTCTTATGAAAGTTAATCTTCAATCCCGAAAGCCGTTCGAAGATACAAAGAATTAACTTCATATTAAAAGCCTTTTCTAAATTGTGCTCCATAAAAATAATAGTGTCACCGGCGTACCGTAAGATAGATATACCCCGTTCAACTAAGTTTGGAATTAACCCCTCTACCTGACCATCCTCTTTGGCTCTAGCAATAAGAATGGAAATCATATCCGCAACGATATTGAATAAAAGATGTAACAAAGGATCACCTTGTCTAAGCCCCTTCCGCGTTTTAAAATAATGCCCTATGGCATCATTGACTTTAATCCCAACACTACCCTGGCAAACAAAATACTTTACCCAACTACAGCATTTAGGATCAAAGCTCATCATACGCAGCTCCTGTTGCAAGAAGGACCAATTGATCTTGTCGTAAGCTTTCTGGAAATCTATTTTGAGAAGAACATCGTCCAGCTTTTCTCGATAAAGCTCATGGATAGTTTCATGAAGGATTACAACTCCTTCTAAAATATGTCGGCCCGACATAAAGGTTGTTTGAGTGGGCCGAATAACTTTGTCGGCAATGCTAGTGGCACGATTTTTTCAATTTTAGTAAACACTTTAAAGCTCATATTAAGTAGGCAAATGGGTCTATATTGTTGTATTTGAGTTGCATTCTGTTTTTCCGGGAGCAGAATTATAGTCAAAGTTCAAGTGCAAAAGGGGTAATTCTCCACGGTGATAGAACTCAGCCGGGAAATTTGATAGAACTTAGCCGGGAAACCATCTGGTCCGGCGCTTTGTTCTTCTCCATTTGCATAATGGCATCGAAGACTTCTTTCTCCGAGAAATGATAGATCAAAATACTATTTTCTTCAAGGGAGATTTGCGGAATATCATGAGTGTGTGTCTCAATGAGAGAAAAGTTATTCTTAGTGGGCGCACCAAATAGTTTCTTATAATACTCTGAGATGTAAACTTTGAGGTTTTCTTCCCTATTATAGTCCCCTCCTCTTGCTCGAGTTGCAAAATCTTTTTCTGTCTATGCTTACCATTATCTACAAGATGAATATATTTGTGTTATTACCCCGTTCTTGAATGTGTTTAACCTTTGCGCGCTGATCCCATTTAGATTCTTTATCTCTACAAAGTTTAAGAACCTTCTCATTTGCCTCTCGCATCATTTCCTTCTCAGAAGTTGTCAGAGGTACCGATTCCGCTTTTTTATCAAGAGAATCTATAAGCTGTAATAGACTCTCTTTTTCATTTTTATGTGCACTACTAATATTGTGAGCCCCTCTTAAGAATTTGCGAAGAAGGCGTATTTTATTTTGCCAAGCCGCCATAGGTGAGTCTCCAAAATTAATCTTATTCCACTCATTCTTTATCATGTCAACGAAGCCTTGTTGCCTCAGCCGTGATAGAAGTGAGCTTTATTTCCGAGGTCTGCCTGGACACCTGAATCAAGTAAAAGAGGTGTATGATCCGAACCAGACCGGGTTAGGGCCCTCACACTAACAAGAGGGAATTTATGTTCCCATTCAACACTTGCTAGAATTCTATCCAATTTCTCATATGTGGGTGTATCTCTACGACATGCCCATGTAAAGTGTCTTCCCGAAAGAACTAGCTCTCTCTGGTTTAGACTCTCAATAATTGCATTAAATATAAAAACCAACGTGCATTAAAATTATCATTATTTTTTTCTTCTAGCCTTCTGATTATATTGAAGTCACCCCCAATAAGCATACAGAGTGAGGTATCACGCAAAAACGCACAAGTTCAGCAAGAAAATCAGCATGTGAGCCTCTTGTGCCACTCCATACATAGCAACCATAAACCATTCAAAGCCATCAGATTTATTTGGAACATGAAACTTAATGCACCTATCCCCAATTTTGAAATCTTTGACAGAAAATATCGATGAATTTAAACCAACCAGCATGCCCCCTGATCTCCCTATGGGCAGTAAGAAGTACCAAACATAATTCGAACCCACAGAAAGATGATTCAAAAAGGGGAGCAAAAAACTTGATCTTCCAGTCTCTATGATTGCGAAGAAATCAAGTTTATGCTCTCTTATGGTTTCATGAACGAAAGAGTGTTTGGTTGCATCTCTAAAACCATCGATGTTCCAAAAACTCCCTCTCATTTGAATTATCTCTTTTTATTCAATCTACCACTCTTACGAACAGGAAAATGTTCAACTACCTTTTTTTAGTAACTCGGGGGACCTTAACATTTAAGATGGTTGAAACCTTATGATTCATGGAACCTCTTTGTTCCTCCATCTCAAGGTCCTCACTTAAGGCAGTAGCCTCTTGCAAAGCTAAATCACTCTCACCATCGGTAGATTTCCTAGTATCACCATCCATCTTTTTAAGCATTATTAACGTTCTCTGCAAATAAAAGTTCATTAATCATATTAACAGAAGATACAACATGTCCAGGCGATCTACCTAAAGAAACTCCTAAAACAGCAGCACTAGACATTTCTACTTCAGTCGGTATAGAAGCAATAGACAAAGCCGAAATAGTAGAAGAATTGCAATTACCTTTGGAAATGAAGTTGACTTAATTTAGCCTCCACCCTCAGCTGCGCACGCTCCATTTGTGAGGCTGTTCATGGATGCGAGAACTTGACTGCACCCCTGATGATTTTGGCTCTGGAATTCCACCATAGGCACTAAGGTCTGCCTCTGTATATCTTCCTCCAAGAAAAACCCCAGTACTAGCCTTACTAGTTGAATGTTCGTGCGTTGCTACGGTATTTTATTTAGTGAGTGAGATTTATAATTAACTATTTAGTTAAAAATGAGCATCAAACTTGATTCCTCATCAACTCATATTTTCTTATCTCCGTCATCTTTCTACCCTACTTCGCCTTTGCTCTATCGGCTAACTTAGCCATCTGACCTCAACAAAACCATATCCAATGGTTTTCATTATTTTATCATGAACTCATAGAAACAACCGCGGGATTTGCATCTTGTGGACACAAGGGGGTGTTTGCTACTTGTTTCTTTTATTATATAGTTTTCTAAAGCTCCAAGCTCCCACTGGAATACACTTTAGCGGATACAACCTCCATTTTAACATATGCGGGTCAAACTTTATCTACATACGTATAGATACATCCATATCTAAATAAATCTGGATCGCTTTTTTGAACAGAAGGAGTATATGATAAAAGAGAAACATATAAATGTATCTTGTCCTAGATCTTAATATCCCAAGTAACTAAACAATTTATATCTGATTATGCCATAAAAGAACTCACACAAAAAGGCCCGAACACCGGTTTATAGGAAAGTTATCTGTCATGTATACCAGTTGAAGTAGACAGAGAAGAAACCAACAAACAAGAATCTACAACGGGAAGCTCAATTTATATATCTCCAGTCTGACATTTTGCTGCTCATTTTCTGCTTTGGCAATATAATCTTCACAAGCCATTTCAAAAAAACAAAAAGAAAATCTTCACATGTATTTTTTTGAACTCCTAGAAAGACCACGATCATTTGTTTTTGAACCCAAAAAAAGTGAAATCATGAAACAACATGTATTACTACTGTAGCACCTTTTGACTTCCAACTTGATAGTTCAGAATTCGAGCTAAATACTCGGAATACAAGGAAAATTTATAGGAGACACCAACCAACATGAACCTGTCTTGGTGTAACACAACTTAATTACAGAAATGTGGTCATGAGGGTTACTGAACTAATCCCATCCCATTTGGGGAATTGAATCGATAGCAGAAAAAATAACCAGACATACCAGTAAATCTTAGTTCATCCAAAACATGGATACACAATCACTTGAATAAGTCACGCAATACAATAAAAGAAATAATGATAGAAATATAGTGGCATTAATATTGTGGAATAGACACAGATTAGTGAGTGTCTTGGTGCATTTGATAGGACTGCCATATGTTGACCTTTTCACAAGATAACATAACATAAAAAAGGAAACCTTTTATACGTGAAGTAAGAACATACAACTTAATTTGACAACTCCTTTGGTTGTAGATTTTCTAATCAGATGTAACAAGAAAATACATATGGAAGTCGTACACAAAGACAATGAACACCAACACCTTTATCCTGGTTCCTCCCGCTGCACCTTGATAACCCACAAGTATAGGGGATCGCGGCAGTCTTCGAGGGAAGTAAAACCCAAATTTATTGATTCGACACAAGGGGAGGTAAAGAATACTTATAAGCCTTAACAACTGAGTTGTCAATTCAGCTGCACCTGGAAAAGCACTAGCAACAGGGGTGATGTGAAAGTAGCAGTAATATGAGAGCAATAGTAACATGAATAACAAAGAAAGTGTAATACAAGAATACAGGCGATGGCACCAGAAAATAGTTGATACTACTTCCAATGACATGTAGAACGAGTATATGATGATGAAAGATGGACCGGGGTTCCCAGCGATCTACACTAGTGGTAACTCTCCAATAACAAGTGACAAGTGTTGGGTGAACAAATTACAGTTGGGCAATTGATAGGATTGATAAAGCATTAAGATAGAACATCAATTCATTAATCATGTAGGTGTGATGACCCAGCGTACCACTGCATGGTGTAGTACACAAGTCGTTGACATAACACAAGTGAAACACCGTTCCACCCATATTACATCTATCAGAGTGGTACAACAGAAACATATGTGAGTCCAAGGTATGTCTATAGAAGTACACACGAACTGTTTACATAAGATCAACACAACCTCCTACTTTACAGTGAGGTAAAACTTCAAATAAAGCTCCAGAAGAACGACTCATAGTCTATCTTATTGCTAACTCAAGTTTAAGAGCTAATTGGCTTGCTATAGAACTCTAGCTACTTAGGTGCTAGGATTAGGGAAAGTTTCCCTTCTATTACTATTCTAGGTTTCCATTATAGTTGATGCAGAAGTTGACTCCATTGGCTTCTCTGATTGAATTCTTCATCTTGTTGCAGTTGACTCCTTTGTCTTCGAGTTCCACGGTAGTTTCTCCTTCGGTGCATTGCTCTAAGAAGGGGGTTCAAACGAGATAGAATGAGTACGAGCGTACTCAGCAAGTTCATATTAGGAAATATGTGTATCATGCACTAGCTACAGCCATAGACCAGAAAGTCATAGGCCAATGCAAGTTTTCATAAACATTTCTTCAAAAGGTTTATTTTATTCTGAAAACTATGCCCGTCAGTCTTCACAGGTTGACCAGAACTTCGTGGAGTTCCTTTCTGCCGCGTTCGCAGTTCCCTTCCTAACAAAGGGAGTGACAGTCTGGTCAAAGTATCCTCTGCAGAGGTGCGTTACTTTTCCCATAAGAGAACTTATCCTTGATACCAACCGGGTGATCGTTCCCGTCCACACTTCCTTGGTGTGGGGCCAGGTGTAAGGTCCAAGCCAATCACTGCCTTCTCATGTTGCAAACCCACCCTTTTGTCCACCCGTACACCTCCAGTAGACTTCCCCCGATAATACGGCTTTACTCATGGTGCACTTTGGACAATCCTTCATAGATCGTAGAGCCATCATCACTAATGGATGGGGATTTAAAAGGCCATCCCAACCTACGGCAGTGCCTCCAACACCCCGCCGGCTCTACCAATCCGTTGGCGTGCAGAAGGGAAAAGATACTGGTGACTTCCCAGAGCCATTATAGATCTTATGGTCAACGCGATATGTACGGCGCTAGAATCACTGGACGGCATTGGTAATTAATCCTAGGGTGATATAACCCATTGCAATGGAACCTCCACCATATCAACACATACCATGGTTCCATTGCCCACCACATAGTCATATTCATAATTGTAAAATAATACTTTGCTTTTCAATGCATGAGTGATAAGTATAGTACTTTGCATATAGTTTGATAGAAATAATCAAATGACATGAGCAAGCGATGAACTTGCCTTTCTTGACTGCAAGATTATGCAGGCAACGACTTCGATACGTGATAAGTCCAAATGCTTTGAAATACCATCATCGTCCGTAAGGACAATGTTTAAAGAAGCGGCAAAGATGCTATAATGCATAGTATGAGATGCAATCGTCCCGAGCGTAACCTAACCTCGATGACTTAGGTTTGATAAGTTGTAAATATTTCTTTAGGGTTGGTTGCACTTTTTAGAATGGTTCTCAAACAAGGTTCTTATTAAGGTTGGTTATATTAACATCATAACCAAGTGATATAAGACATCATAACAATCATACACATAAAGAATAGTGATGGAATAATATGTAAGGAATAATTGTCAATTTTAAGTTCTAAAGAACATGGTTGATGATTACTTATATTATACTTCAAAAGAATAACTTTTGAAGAACATGTTGTTTAAGAAATATTTAGTATTTCAAAGAAGTATTGGGCTTCTAAGGTTTGATTGACACTTGTACTTCAAAAGAATAACTTTTGAAGAACATGTTAAAATAAGAATATGAACTACTATATAGAGGTGCTATGGCTTTCTAGGGTTTACTATTGAATTCATTTAGTTCACTAATAGGAACTAGTTTATTCTTAATTTGGATTGGGTTTCTATATAGCAAGTATTGGTAAGGTTATTACTATGGTTTCTTATATACATCATATCAAAGGATGGTTGTTTAAGATGGTTCTATAAATTAGCTATTAGGGTTTACTATGGTTTCACAACTACTTAACTAAGTAATCTCTAATGGTTGCCCAGCTAAGTGGTTTATCATTTCCTAAGTAGGGTTGAGTTGGAATAGGAGCATGTGATGTGCATTACTACACAAGATTGGTATTAGGGTTTTTCATCATGGTTTAACTAGGGTTTGATGGTTGAGGTTAATCCTAATGGTGTGGTATATCGGATTGATGATCAATGGTGCTAATATGTGGTAACAAGCTAGGGTTTATACCTAGGTGATACTAGTGAATCATATAGGTTTTAATTAAGAATAGGAACATGAAATGATAATCTCATGTGAATTGGTTCTATGTTGGTGGATCATGATTTGTATTTGTTGGTCATATAATAAGGTTCTCTAGGTAAGGTGATATTCACATGATCACATGTGATAAGCAACTAGGGTTTTAGAGTTACTACTAAAGTGTAATGATCACATGGATTAAATCCCTAGGGTTTTAGGTTTGCAACTATTATGGATGAACACATGAAATAATGAGATCAATGTCTTACTTAAATTAAAACTAGGGTTTCTAAATTATGGTACAACTCCTAGAATGCTGATTAATAATAATAGAGTTGTGGTTATTAATTACTTGAATCAAAAATTAGTAATGGTTTAACATTTTATTAATTTTTACAAGATTTAATAATTAGGGTAACTCCTATTTTGGTTTAATTAAGAATCAGGGTTTAATAATTGTTATTAGGGTTTAAAATAATTAACTTGTTAACTAAAGATGTTTAAGTAAATAAGTTTTGGATTTACCAAATAATATTGGCTTATAATATTTTCTTGAGTTATTACTTATTTAAAGAAAAGAGAAAATAGTAATTTGCAATTAGGGTTTATGAATTACCACTAATAATTAAGTTAATGCAAATATGGTAAATAAAATTAATCCTAACATTTTACTTAGTTACTGAATAGTTAAAATTTAATTTTTACATTTAACAATTTATGGAATTCAAATTGTATTTTAAATAATTGAAATGGCATAATTAATAAGGTTAAAAATAAGTGAAATTTTATTTTGACACACATTTTTGTTTTATATTTTATTTGAATAGAGTGTATTTTTGTGAGCATTTTGATATATTATTCATATTTTTCTGAGTTGAAATGAATTTAATCTATTTCTGCAAAGTTTCAGTATTTTACTGGTTTTGAAATTAAAGCAAAATACTAAACGTACCGGTTCACACCCTAGCTACTGCGACTGACGAGTGGGGCTTGTCTCCACGTCGGATGCCACGCAGGCAACGACTGGTCAAGGTGGACTGGGCTGTTGACCGCACCGGCGTTTAACCGCCGGCGGCCAGGGCACGGTGGCGCCGCTGATTTAGGGCTCCCCTGGATGCGCTACTAGGTGCATCTGAACAAGCACAACAAGGCGAAGCGAATGGTGGTGGTGGTTTTCACGGGGACTCATCGGAGCGTCGCCGACGATGAGCTCTGCGGCGGTGCTACACCGGCGAGGATCGAATCAGAGGCTACAGGAGGTTCTAGGATGCGAGATCTAGATGTACAGATGCGTATGCTCACCCTGAAGCTCAAGGTGTGGTCGGCTCCGGCGATGGTCAACGGAGACGACGGCGATGGGCGATTTCCCGGCGATGTGCCGCAGAAGGGAACTCCGAAATTGAGCCGCTTCCTTGCTCCCCTTGATGCTCTGCTCCTCCAGGGTGCTCCTTGAGTCCAGGCGCTCCTCCTGGACCACGCGCCGGAGGCTAGGGTGACCTCCTCCGTCGGCTTCGGCTTCGACTCCGGCGACAGAGAGTGGATGAGCGGGAGAGATAGAGAGTGTCTGAGCAGCAATGGAGTGGTGGAGGTGAACAAGGAATGCACGGCGATGCTCTCCACCTATTTATAGGCCAAGGGAAGCCTTGTGGCCTCGACACGGCGACGGCCATGGTCGGAGAGGTGGCGGTCTCTGGAAGCTTCTAGCTGGCGAAGATCTTTTCTTCCGCGGATAAGCTCGAACGCGAGAGAGGTTGGGCGTGGTTCTGAGCGTCTGGCGACGTCCGGGGCAAGCTTATCGTCGACGAGATCGTGGCCTACTGGCTCCGCCCCGCTGTCGAGCTCGGAGACGACGACGACGCAGTCTATTCTCTTCGCACGATTCTTGACGCACGCGAAACGGTATTTGGCCGTGGGCTGGACTGCTCCTGGGCTTTGATGGGCTGCTGTGGTGGGCTGCTGCGGCCAGGTCTGGTAAGTTTCCCTCTCTTTTCCTTTTTTTTCAAATTCTGTTTTTATATTTTCTGGTTTCTATTTGGTATTTGAATTCATATTTGAATTCTGTTTTATTTTACAGGTTCTAAAATACTTGAGTATCAAGATAATTTGATAATCATGCCTACTGCATGGTTTTGTTATTTTAAACAAATAGTTTGGTTAGGATTTAATTGAGATCTTGTGAGGCTTAAGTAAAATAGAAATGGTAAGTTACTTATTTTAAATTCCCTTTTTAAATTTAGAAACTAGATCTATTGAAGTGGTTTGAAAATTTATGACCAGTGCTTGGTAAACATGTCATTAAGTTTTGTTATTACTTAACAATATTTATTGTCCCCATGTATTTGATATCATGGTTAGAGTTTAAATTAAATGGTGTTGAGAATGGAATGGTTCATGATTTTATGTGGAGATTTGTTTCTAAGGGTTTAACAAAATGGTTGGATCAACTCTATATTCATTACTCTTGCTCAGCACTTCTATCTTGGATGTGTACTTGTGATCTATGATACACAAGTTAGGAAACAATATTTTATGTAGATTGGTTCTATATGACAAGGTTTATGGTTTTGGGAATACTTCACTATTTGAAGTAGGAAATAGGCATGATGCATGGCAGGGTTCTACTTATAATCCAAAGTAATCCATGGGTTGGATTTCAGACTTGGTCTAGGGTTTTAGTAGTGGTCACCAATGTGATACACCACTAGGTTTAGGATGTGAGCAATAGTTAGGTTATGTTTAATTGACTAGGATTACTCCTCTACACATGGCATGAGGATTGGTTTGGGATTAACTACTAGTCATATATTTATTATTTTATGTGATAGATGAGATCTATTAATAACATGGGTTTAACTGATCATCTATATCTACAAGGTATAATCATGCATTAGACAATATCCACTTATTCCTCACTAATCACTCTTTATCATTCCTCTCATCACACTCACTTAGATTCTTAGGTTTCTAATTAATACCAAATTGTGATGATTATGGAATTGGTTTCCTAAGGTCCTACTCAAGAGATGATGATATGATCCTCTAAATATATGGTTTGCCTAGGAATTCTACCTTGGTATTTTCTGTAGTTTGTTCTTCAGGAAATCTGATAAACCTTCTTCTTGTGGTATGCCTCCACCTCCTAGCTTCTTCATCTTGATCCTAGCTAATTCATATGGAGTGGCTCTATGTGTTTGTTCCCATGTATTATGGTACTTGATGAGCAAATGGATGAAGGGTGTGGCTCTATTTATAGGCTTGGGCAAGCTCTAGTATCATGACACATAGGTGGTGACTCTTGTGTTGGTTTGATGAGTAAGGTGCTTGGGTGTCATGCCCTCATCCATATCAATCCTTTGAGCATGAGGTGGTGTAGCTTGGAAAGCAAGTCATGTAGATATTTTCATCCCATGTGGCATAGAGATTATCCTCTCATATGATTTATTTTTGGATAGCCAAGTGGCATTTGTTACTAAATATCTTGTGGATGATTTTATTATTATGGATGAGTCACTATATCATATTGGATTGGATTTATATTATAATATTGATCAAAAGATCAAGGTTGAAGGTTATTCCTCAAATTTGGATAGTTGGTTTTGATTTCACCAAGGCATGATCATATGAGTTTCAAAATACTCATAATCAGTTTGATTCAAATAGTTTGAACTATAAATCGTAATGTAAATGGATTTAGTTTTATGATATTCCATATACTTAATAAGTTATGATTTAAATAAGAATGTGTGGCTTTTATGCACTTTAGACCCTGTGGTTTACCTTGTTTGGTAATAAGTTTAGAAGTGAATTAATTTACACACAAAGGTAGTTGCTAACTTTTAAGTGTTAATAAGTTAGGGTTTGATTCTTAAAGAATGTGTTGTTATAAATATAATTCCATTTGATCTAATCCATAGATCAAATCATCTCTACCCAAAACAAGGTTTTAACAAAGATCACAGTGAAGTTTATAGCGCTTGACTTGATGATCTACTTCAATTCCAGCAAGTCAAGTGAAACTTCAGTTACTGTGGTAAGTTTTATTTGAAGCGCGAAAATTTCCCGGATTTTCTATGCATGAATGCAATGCACACTTTGGTGGGTTCTCATTTTGTAGCCTCTAAACCTGGGATATTACAGCCTCTCCCCCTTAAACTGAACTTCGTCCCGAAGTTCGAACGCTCTCATATTTCGGAATTGTTGAAATGTCTTGAACAGATCACCATCCTTCAACTCCATGGTGATCACACTAGATATAGTGAAATATATCCCTTGTCCAGATCCTTCCTGGAGTCTTCTGATGTCTGGCATGGATACTTTCTTAAACTCTATGATTTCTTCCAACACCTTAGGCTTATAGGCTTACTCTCTAAAGATTCTTGGATTAAGACATCTTATTGTGTTAATGAGCCTTACTAATAGTTGTGGTGACATTTTTCCTATTTGGGTACTCAAATCTTGGTTCTACCAGCTGCGGTAATCCAGCTGCGGTGAAATATGGCATTATGGGGTACCAGCTGCGATGTCCAAACCCAATTCTAAAGGATTCGTTTAAAGTAAGGTATTGTTGTCTCTTACTACCATAACAAAAGTAATGGTACTTCGTAAGGTATTTACGATAGGCATGGTTCTGGTGGTTTAGTCCTACGAATAGATTAGACTCACTTAGTCCATCCAATCATGGCTTCTAGTTTATACTAGTTATCTTCCTTTTGGTTTCTTTAGGTTCCATGAAAGGAATCTTTCTAATAATTGATACGTCTCCGACGTATCGATAATTTCTTATGTTCCATGCCACATTATTGATGTTATCTACATGTTTTATGCACACTTTATGTCATATTCGTGCATTTTCTGTAACTAACCTATTAACAAGATGCCGAAGTGCCAGTTGCTGTTTTCTGCTGTTTTTGGTTTCAGAAATCCTAGTAAGGAAATATTCTCGGAATTGGACGAAATCAAAGCCCAGGGGCCTATTTTTCCACGGAGCTTCCAGAAGACCGAAGAACACACGAAGTGGGGCCACGAGGTGGCGACACCACGTGGCGGCGCGGCCCGGGGGCCCGCGCCGCCTATGGTGTGGCCCCCTCGTCGGCCCCGACTCTACCCTTCCGCCTACAAATAGCCTCCGTGACGAAAACCCCAGTACCGAGAACCACGATACGGAAAACCTTCCAGAGACGCCGCCGCCGCCGATCCCATCTCGGGGGATCCAGGAGATCGCCTCCGGCACCCTGCCGGAGAGGGGAATCATCTCCCGGAGGACTCTACGCTGCCATGGTCGCCTCCGGTGTGATGTGTGAGTAGTCTACCCCTGGACTATGGGTCCATAGCAGTAGCTAGATGGTTGTCTTCTCCCCATTGTGCTATCATTGTCGGATCTTGTGAGCTGCCTAACATGATCAAGATCATCTATCTGTAATTCTATATGTTGCGTTTGTTGGGATCCGATGAATAGAGAATACTTGTTATGTTGATTATCAAAGTTATGCTTATGTGTTGTTTATGATCTTGCATGCTCTCCGTTACTAGTAGATGCTCTGGCCAAGTAGATGCTTGTAACTCCAAGAGGAGTACTTATGCTCGATAGTGGGTTCATGCTGCATTGACACAGGGACGATGTGAGAAAGTTCTAAGGTTGTGTTGTGCTGTTGCCACTAGGGATAAAACATTGATGCTATGTCTAAGGATGTAGTTGTTGATTACATTACGCACCATACTTAATGCAATTGTCTGTTGCTTGCAACTTAATACTGGAGGGGGTTCGGATGATAACTTTGAAGGTGGACTTTTTAGGCATAGATGCAGTTGGATGGCGGTCTATGTACTTTGTCGTAATGCCCAATTAAATCTCACTATACTCATCATGATATGTATGTGCATTGTCATGCTCTCTTTATTTGTCAATTGCCCAACTGTAATTTGTTCACCCAACATGCTGTTCGTCTTATGGGAGAGACACCTCTAGTGAACTGTGGACCCCGGTCCAATTCTCTTTACTGAAATACAATCTACTGCAATACTTGTTCTACTGTTTTCTGCAAACAATCATCTTCCACACAATACGGTTAACTCTTTGTTACAGCAAGCCGGTGAGATTGACAACCTCACTGTTTCGTTGGGGCAAAGTACTTTGGTTGTGTTGTGCCGGGTCCACGTTGGCGCCGGAATCCCTGGTGTTGCGCCGCACTACATCTCGCCGCCATCAACCTTCAACGTGCTTCTTGGCTCCTCCTGGTTCGATAAACCTTGGTTTCTTTCTGAGGGAAAACTTGCTGCTGTGTGCATCATACCTTCCTCTTGGGGTTGCCCAACGAACGTGTGAAATACACGCCATCAAGCTCTTTTTCTCGGGCGCCGTTGCCGGGATGGGAGATCAAGACACGCTGCAAGGGGAGTCTCCACTTCTCAATCTCTTTACTTTGTTTTTGTCTTGCTTAGTTTTATTTACTACTTTGTTTGCTGCACTAAATCAAAATACAAAAAAATTAGTTGCTAGTTTTACTTTACTTGCTATCTTGTTTGCTATATTGAAAACACAAAAAAATTAGTTACTTGCATTTACTTTATCTAGTTTGCTTTATTTACTGTTGCTAAAATGGCCAACGCTGAAAATACTAAGTTGTGTGACTTCACAACCACAAATAATAATGATTTCTTATGCACACCTATTGCTCCACCTGCTACTACAGCAGAATTCTTTGAAATTAAACCTGCTTTACTGAATCTTGTCATGAAAGATCAATTTTTTGGAATTAGTTCTGATGATGCTGCTGCCCATCTTAATAATTTTGTTGAACTATGTGAAATGCAAAAATATAAAGATGTAGATGGTGATATTATTAAACTAAAATTGTTCCCTTTCTCATTAAGAGGAAGAGCTAAAGATTGGTTGCTATCTCTGCCTAAGAATAGTATTGATTCATGGACTAAATGCAAGGATGCTTTTATTGGTAGATATTATCCCCCTGCTAAAATTATATCTTTGAGGAGTAGCATAATGAATTTTAAACAATTAGATACTGAACATGTTGCTCAAGCTTGGGAAAGAATGAAATCTCTGGTTAAAAATTGCCCAACCCATGGACTGACTACTTGGATGATCATCCAAACCTTCTATGCAGGACTAAATTTTTCTTCACGGAATTTATTGGATTCAGCTGCTGGAGGTACCTTTATGTCCATCACTCTTGGTGAAGCAACAAAGCTTCTTGATAATATGATGATCAACTACTCTGAATGGCACACGGAAAGAGCTCCACAAGGTAAGAAGGTAAATTCTGTCGAAGAAACCTCTACTTTGAGTGATAAGATTGATGCTATTATGTCCATGCTTGCGAGTGGTAGGCCTAATGTTAATTATAATAATGTTCCGTTAGCGTCATTGGTTGCTCAAAAAGAATATGTTGATGTGAATTTCATTAAAAATAACAATTACAATGATTCTAGGCCATATCCTGCTAATGGTAATTCTCATGGTAGATATGTTTCACCTAATGAAGAGAAGATACTAGAAATTGAAAGATCCACTAAGAGCTTTATGCAATCACAATATGAGCAAAATAAATTGTTTACTAAAACATTGAATGAGCAATCTACCTTGTTGAAGAATATAGGGAATCAACTTGAAAATCTGAATAGGGAGATCTCGGGGTTGCAAACTAAACTTGCTAATGCTGAAAACCGAATCTCATACATGTCTGCATCACAATCTTCTTTAATTAATAAAATGGCTGCTAAACCTGAGGATTTAGATGATAAAATTACTACTACAGCAAATGCCATTCAAGTTAGAATTAATGAGAATATAAGATTAATGGCTGAACTGTGTGCTAGGTGGGATAGAGAAGAAAATGAAAAACTAGCTAAAGAGAAGAATATAGCTAAAGTTTGGACTATTACCACCACTAGTAATGCTAATGCTACACATGTTGCTGCACCTTCTACTCATACTAATAAAAGAATTGGTGTTAGCAATGTTTCCACTTCTAATGCAAAGCGCGAAAAACTGCACAAAGCTGCTAAAACTGCTGAAACTGCTCGTGATAAAGCTGCTGAAATTTTTCCAACATTGGGGATGATGATCCCATTGCTTTAGATTATAATGGTTTGAATTTTGATGATTGCCACATCTCTGAAGTTATAAAGTTCTTGCAAAAACTTGCTAAAAGTCCTAATGCTAGTGCTATAAATTTGGTTTTCACGCATCATATTACAAATGCTCTCATAAAAGCTAGAGAAGAGAAACTAGAGCGCGAAGCCTCTATTCCTAAAAAGCTAGAGGATGGTTGGGAACCCATCATTAAGATGAAAGTTAAAGATTTTGATTGTAATGCTTTATGTGATCTTGGTGCAAGTATTTCTGTTATGCCTAAGAAAATTTATAATATGCTTGACTTGCCACAGCTGAAAAATTGTTATTTGGATGTTAATCTTGCTGATCATTCTACAAAGAAACCTTTGGGTAAAGTTGATAATGTTCGCATTACCGTTAACAATAACCTTGTTCCCGTTGATTTTGTTGTCTTGGATATTGAATGCAATGCATCTTGTCCCATTATATTGGGAAGACCTTTTCTTCGAACTGTTGGTGCTACCATTGATATGAAGGAAGGTAATATAAAATATCAATTTCCTCTCAAGAAAGGTATGGAACACTTCCCTAGAAAGAGAATGAAGGTACCTTTTGATTCTATTATGAGAACAAATTATGATGTTGACACTTCATCTCTTGATAATACTTGATGCACACTTTCTGCGCCTAGCTGAAAGGCGTTAAAGAAAAGCGCTTATGGGAGACAACCCATGTTTTTACCTACAGTACTTTGTTTTTATTTTGTGTCTTGGAAGTTGTTTACTACTGTAGCAACCTCTCCTTATCTTAGTTTTGTGTTTTGTTGTGCCAAGTTAAGCCGTTGATAGAAAAGTAAGTACTAGATTTGGATTACTGCACAGTTCCAGATTTCTTTGCTGTCACGAATCTGGGTCCACCTCCCTGTAGGTAGCTCAGAAAATTAAGCCAATTTACGTGCATGATCCTCAGATATGTACGCAACTTTCATTCAATTTGAGCATTTTCATTTGAGCAAGTCTGGTGCCATTTTAAAATTCGTCAATACGAACTGTTCTGTTTTGACAGATTCTGCCTTTTATTTCGCATTGCCTCTTTCGCTATGTTGGATGAATTTCTTTGATCCACTAATGTCCAGTAGCATTATGCAATGTCCAGAAGTGTTAAGAATGATTGTGTCACCTCTGAATATGTCAATTTATAATGTGCACTAACCCTCTAATGAGTTGTTTCGAGTTTGGTGTGGAGGAAGTTTTCAAGGATCAAGAGAGGAGTATGATGCAACATGATCAAGGAGAGTGAAAGCTCTAAGCTTGGGGATGCACCCGGTGGTTCACCCCTGCATATATCAAGAAGACTCAAGCGTCTAAGCTTGGGGATGCCCAAGGCATCCCCTTCTTCATCGACAACATTATCAGGTTCCTCCCCTGAAACTATATTTTTATTCCATCACATCTTATGTGCTTTTTCTTGGAGCGTCGGTTTGTTTTTGTTTTTGTTTTGTTTGAATAAAATGGATCCTAGCATTCACTTTATGGGAGAGAGACACGCTCCGCTGTAGCATATGGACAAGTATGTCCTTGGTTTCTACTCATAGTATTCATGGCGAAGTTTCTCCTTCGTTAAATTGTTATATGGTTGGAATTGGAAAATGATACATGTAGTAATTGCTATAAATGTTTTGGGTAATGTGATACTTGGCAATTGTTGTGCTCATGTTTAAGCTCTTGCATCATATGCTTTGCACCCATTAATGAAGAAATACATAGAGCATGCTAAAATTTGGTTTGCATATTTGGTTTCTCTAAGGTCTAGATAATTTCTAGTATTGAGTTTGAACAACAAGGAAGACGGTGTAGAGTCTTATAATGTTTTCAATATGTCTTTTATGTGAGTTTTGCTGCACCGGTTCATCCTTGTGTTTGTTTCAAATAAGCCTTGCTAGCCTAAACCTTGTATCGAGAGGGAATACTTCTCATGCATCCAAAATACTTGAGCCAACCACTATGCCATTTGTGTCCACTATACCTACCTATACTACATGGTATTTTCCGCCATTCCAAAGTAAATTGCTTGAGTGCTACCTTTAAAATTCCATCATTCACCTTTGCAATATATAGCTCATGGGACAAATAGCTTAAAAACTATTGTGGTATTGAATATGTAATTATGCACTTTATCTCTTATTAAGTTGCTTGTTGTGCGATAACCATGTTTACTGGGGAACGCCATCAACTCATTGTTGAATTTCATGTGAGTTACTATGCATGTTCGTCTTGTCTGAAGTAAGGGCGATCTACTCTGAGTTGAATGGTTTGAGCATGCATATTGTGAGAGAAGAACATTGGGCCGCTAACTAAAGCCATGTTCCATGGTGGAAGTTTCAGTTTTGGACAAACATCCTCAAATCTCTAATGAGAAAAGAATTAATTGTTGTTGAATGCTTAAAGCATTAAAAGAGGAGTCCATTATCTGTTGTCTATGTTGTCCCGGTATGGATGTCTAAGTTGAGAATAATCAAAAGCGAGAAATCCAATGCGAGCTTTCTCCTTAGACCTTTGTACAGGCGGCATAGAGGTACCCCTTTGTGATACTTGGTTAAAGCATATGTATTGCGGTGATAATCCAGGTAGTCCAAGCTAATTAGGACAAGGTGCGGGCACTATTAGTACACTATGCATGAGGCTTGCAACTTATAAGATATAATTTACATGATGCATATGCTTTATTACTACCGTTGACAAAATTGTTTCATGTTTTCAAAATCAAAGCTCTAGCACAAATATAGCAATCGATGCTTTTCCTCTATGAGGACCATTCTTTTACTTTCAATGTTGAGTCAGTTCACCTATTTCTCTCCACCTCAAAGAAGCAAACACTTGTGTGAACTGTGCATTGATTCCTACATACTTGCTTATTGCACTTATTATATTACTCTATGTTGACAATATCCATGAGATATACATGTTACAAGTTGAAAGCAACCGCTGAAACTTAATCTTCGTTTGTGTTGCTTCAATGCCTTTACTTTGAATTATTGCTTTATGAGTTAACTCTTATGCAAGACTTATTGATGCTTGTCTTGAAGTGCTATTCATGAAAAGTCTTTGCTATATGATTCACTTGTTTACTCATGTCATACACATTGTTTTGATCGCTGCATTCACTACATAAGCTTTACAAATAGTATGATCAAGATTATGATGGCATGTCACTCCGAAATTATACGTGTTATCGTTTTACCTGCTCGGGACGAGCAGAACTAAGCTTGGGGATGCTGATACGTCTCAGACGTATCGATAATTTCTTATGTTCCATGCCACATTATTGATGTTATCTACATGTTTTATGCACACTTTATGTCATATTCGTGCATTTTACGGAACTAACCTATTAACAAGATGCCGAAGTGCCGATTCTGTTTTCTTGCTGTTTTTGGTTTCAGAAATCCTAGTAAGGAAATATTCTCGGAATTGGACGAAATCAAAGCCCAGGGGCCTATTTTTCCACGGAGCTTCGAGAAGACCGAAGAACACACGAAGTGGGGCCACGAGGTGGCGACACCACGTGGCGGCACGGCCCAGGGGGCCCGCGCCGCCCTATGGTGTGGCCCCTCGTCCGGCCCCCGACTCGCCCTTCCGCCTACAAATAGCCTCCGTGACGAAAACCCCGGTCACGAGAACCACGATACGGAAAACCTTCCAGAGACGCGCGCCGCGCCGATCCCATCTCGGGGGATCCAGAGATCGCCTCCGGCACCCTGCCGGAGAGGGGAATCATCTCCGGAGGACTCTACGCCGCCATGGTCGCCTCCGGTGTGATGTGTGAGTAGTCTACCCCTGGACTATGGGTCCATAGCAGTAGCTAGATGGTTGTCTTCTCCCCATTGTGCTATCATTGTCGGATCTTGTGAGCTGCCTAACATGATCAAGATCATCTATCTGTAATTCTATATGTTGCGTTTGTTGGGATCCGAGGACTAGAGAATACTTGTGATGTTGATTATCAAAGTTAGGCTTATGGGTTGTTGATGGTCTTGCATGCTCGCCGTTCATAGTAGATGCTCTGGCCAAGTAGATGCTTGTAACTCCAAGAGGAGTACTTATGCTCGATAGTGGGTTCATGCTCGCATTGACACAGGACGATGACAGAAAGTTCTAAGGTTGTGTTGTGCTGTTGCCACTAGGGATAAAACATTGATGCTATGTCTAAGGATGTAGTTGTTGATTACATTACGCACCATACTTAATGCAATTGTCTGTTGCTTGCAACTTAATACTTTGGAGGGTTCGGATGATAACCTGAAGGTGGACTTTTTAGGCATAGATGCAGTTGGATGGCGGTCTATGTACTTTGTCGTAATGCCCAATTAAATCTCACTATACTCATCATGATATGTATGTGCATTGTCATGCTCTCTTTATTTGTCAATTGCCCAACTGTAATTTGTTCACCCAACATGCTGTTCGTCTTATGGGAGAGACACCTCTAGTGAACTGTGGACCCCGGTCCAATTCTCTTTACTGAAATACAATCTACTGCAATACTTGTTCTACTGTTTTCTGCAAACAATCATCTTCCACACAATACGGTTAACTCTTTGTTACAGCAAGCCGGTGAGATTGACAACCTCACTGTTTCGTTGGGGCAAAGTACTTTGGTTGTGTTGTGCAGGTTCCACGTTGGCGCCGGAATCCCTGGTGTTGCGCCGCACTACATCTCGCCGCCATCAACCTTCAACGTGCTTCTTGGCTCCTCCTGGTTCGATAAACCTTGGTTTCTTTCTGAGGGAAAACTTGCTACTGTGCGCATCATACCTTCCTCTTGGGGTTGCCCAACGAACGTGTGAAATACACGCCATCAATAATCATTAGTTTTGGTCTGGTCAAACTCCTTCGTATAGTATCTTCTTAGGCTTTGATTGTTCTCCGATATCTTCTTCATCCAACTTCATTATCTTAGACTTACTTGAGTTCTCTTGGTTTCGAGTAATTACAATTACCCACTCAAGTTAAGGTCTAACCCTTACTTCCTCGAGATATGAACTTGACTTCGGTGCGACAACCTCCTGAGAGTACTTTTATATGGATACTTCCCAATAACCTTATAAAAATAAGATCGGACTTCCTCTCAGTTCAGACCTTTTTCTCCATCTATCATACTACCAATAATATCTTAATACTTCTCCTTCAGCCTTCCTCTCCCCCTTGGAGTTTACTAACGATCTTTCAACTTCCTTTCTTCTAATCATTAAACTCCAAGGTTAGGTAGTTGGTCTAAGTCTGGTTTATAGTTTGTACCTTTCTAAAGTCTCACGAAGAATTATTTCTGGTGTATCCACACAATTGTGGGTATCCATTATGAATCCTCCGACTAAATATTTACCTACCACGAGATACCAGCGGTGAAATACTAGCTGCGGAATCCCCCTTTCTTTTAGGGTATAGAAATGTTCAGGCTGTGGGCTATCTGGTACCAGCTGCAGACTATCTAGTACCAGATGTGGCTTATTGGATAGCAGCTGTGGTTATTTTATGGTTCTGGTCAATATCTACTTACCAGCTGTGGCTACTTACATAGTTTTAGTTAAGATATACCTCACTTCACATACTTTCTCTTCATGATTATTCTATATCAGCTGCGGTCTTATTATACCAGCTATGACTTCATTTGTCTATTTTTCCTTCTTCCAGGGTTTGTTTTGCAAGAAAACCACTTGTTGACACTATGAAAATAGTATTGTAAGTGACTTCACTTGCATTCCCTTCTTCCAGAATGAATACAGCTCTACTTCTACTACTCCATATTCACTATTTTCTCACTTCCGTGATACTTCCATGTTGAAATACTCCTTGATTAAGGATAGAAGTGAGTTTCGATTGGTCCTTCCTGTAGAGTATTGTGGTTGCTTCCCACAATTTTTACTTCCTTTTTTTCTAGTGAACCTTCATCTTGTCTTCAAATCTTCATAATTCGTCACTTCCTCACACGAATACCTTTACCCTCTAGACCTATAACATCAAGTAAGAGCTTGATATTGCAACATGCATTTGCATATCAAAGTCAAACTTCATGTATGGATCTAGTCAATCAATGAAAATTCAAGAAAATCCAAGAAGATTCAACTTTGTGTTCATAATACACATCCTGATATGCCTGAATGAAATAGTTGGGTAAGACATCCCTAAACATCAGGTTCAGATGTGTAGTATATAACACCACATAAGATAGGTTTAGGTTGTGATACTTAGCACAAATACGTGAATTTCTACTATTTGTCTCAACATTTATCTTAATTGCACTTTTGCAATGAGACAAACTTGAAACAAAATGGCCTGGGATAGTTGGAGTTAACCTAGTTTTCTTTGGAAGTACTAACAAAATAGTATACCATATATATGTGCTACTGAGGACTACTTCCTATAATACAATTAGTTCTAACATGTCTACTCTAAACACATGATTGTTTAGAATATACCACCTATAACTCTAGGATTTCTCTATGTGATATGCTCTAAATAAGCCTTCTTTAAATTAAGAACTATGGTTCTAACATTCTTGACACAGTTTCCAGGATTTTAAGGCCTAAGCTTTCGAACTATTCCCTAAATCCTACTCCTTATCATCCTTTTGTTATCATACTTATGATGTTCTACTCCATCATACCATGATTCTCAAGTGAATCATATATGAGTACCTAGTTTATTGAAAGTAGACTCATGTAACTCCTATCACTCTTCCTTACCTCCTATGATTGACTCATCATAGACATATACTACCACATCTTACTTATCTACATTACTTAACATCAGTCATTTGATATTTTAAATGACTCTTTCTTAACCATAACTTGCATTGGTATACTTCTTCCAATAGGATATCTTCCTTATGGTTGTATCCTCTCTTTGGACTATCATGTATTGTATACCAACTGTGGTCTACTACCACCCAGTATCTTAAGTTTCCATGGTGTTCTAATTATTTGGAATGAAGCAAGATAACTAATTAACCTTATTTAAGAAATATAGATAAGAAAGATTGACTCAAGTGTGTCAGGATTATTCTCAAGTGAATACCCATCTTAAGTCAAAAGAATAGTTGGTTTGGCTAAGACAACTTCCTATAGACACTACCAAACCTATAGGTCTCCTTTAAAGGGTTTTAATCCTAGGGTCAAAGCATTTGCTCTGATACCAGCTGTGATGACCCAGCGTACCACTGCATGGTGTAGTACACAAGTCGTTGACATAACACAAGTGAAACACCGTTCCACCCATATTACATCTATCAGAGTGGTACAACAGAAACATATGCGAGTCCAAGGTATGTCTATAGAAGTACACACGAACTGTTTACATAAGATCAACACAACCTCCTACTTTACAGTGAGGTAAAACTTCAAATAAAGCTCCAGAAGAACGACTCGTAGTCTATCTTATTGCTAACTCAAGTTTAAGAGCTAATTGGCTTGCTATAGAACTCTAGCTACTTAGGTGCTAGGATTAGGGAAAGTTTCCCTTCTATTACTATTCTAGGTTTCCATTATAGTTGATGCAGAAGTTGACTCCATTGGCTTCTTTGATTGAATTCTTCATCTTGTTGCAGTTGACTCCTTTGTCTTCGAGTTCCACGGTAGTTTCTCCTTCGGTGCATTGCTCTAAGAAGGGGGTTCAAACGAGATAGAATGAGTACGAGCGTACTCAGCAAGTTCATATTAGGAAATATGTGTATCATGCACTAGCTACAGCCATAGACCAGAAAGTCATAGGCCAATGCAAGTTTTCATAAACATTTCTTCAAAAGGTTTATTTTATTCTGAAAACTATGCCCGTCAGTCTTCACGGAGTTGACCGAACTTCGTGGAGTTCCTTTCTGCCCGCGTTCAGCGATTCCCTTCCGGAACAGGGAGTGACAGTCACAAATTCAGTATCCTCTGCAGAGGTGCGTTACTTTTCCCATAAGAGAACTTATCCTTGATACCAACCGGGTGATCGTTCCCGTCCACACTTCCTTGGTGTGGGGCCAGTGTAAGGTCCAAGCCAATCACTGCCTTCTCATTTGCAAACCCACCCTTTTGTCCACCCGTACACCTCCAGTAGACTTCCCCCGATAATACGGCTTTACTCATGGTGCACTTTGGACAATCCTTCATAGATCGTAGAGCCATCATCACTAATGGATGGGGATTTAAAAGGCCATCCCAACCTACGGCAGTGCCTCCAACACCCCGCCGGCTCTACCAATCCGTTGGTGTGCAGAAGGGAAAAGATACAGCTGACTTCCCCAGAGCCATTATAGATCTTATGGTCAACGCGATATGTACGGTGCTAGAATCACTGGACGGCATTGGTAATTAATCCTAGGGTGATATAACCCATTGCAATGGAACCTCCACCATATCAACACATACCATGGTTCCATTGCCCACCACATAGTCATATTCATAATTGTAAAATAATACTTTGCTTTTCAATGCATGAGTGATAAGTATAGTACTTTGCATATAGTTTGATAGAAATAATCAAATGACATGAGCAAGCGATGAACTTGCCTTTCTTGACTGCAAGATTATGCAGGCAACAGCTTCGATACGTGATAAGTCCAAATGCTGAAATACCATCATCGTCCGGTAAGGACAATGTTTAAAGAACTGGCAAAGATGCTATAATGCATAGTATGAGATGCAATCGTCCCGAGCGTAACCTAACCTCGATGACTTAGGTTTGATAAGTTGTAAATATTTCTTTAGGGTTGGTTGCACTTTTTAGAATGGTTCTCAAACAAGGTTCTTATTAAGGTTGGTTATATTAACATCATAACCAAGTGATATAAGACATCATAACAATCATACACATAAAGAATAGTGATGGAATAATATGTAAGGAATAATTGTCAATTTTAAGTTCTAAAGAACATGGTTGATGATTACTTATATTATACTTCAAAAGAATAACTTTTGAAGAACATGTTGTTTAAGAAATATTTAGTATTTCAAAGAAGTATTGGGCTTCTAAGGTTTGATTGACACTTGTACTTCAAAAGAATAACTTTTGAAGAACATGTTAAAATAAGAATATGAACTACTATATAGAGGTGCTATGGCTTTCTAGGGTTTACTATTGAATTCATTTAGTTCACTAATAGGAACTAGTTTATTCTTAATTTGGATTGGGTTTCTATATAGCAAGTATTGGTAAGGTTATTACTATGGTTTCTTATATACATCATATCAAAGGATGGTTGTTTAAGATGGTTCTATAAATTAGCTATTAGGGTTTACTATGGTTTCACAACTACTTAACTAAGTAATCTCTAATGGTTGCCCAGCTAAGTGGTTTATCATTTCCTAAGTAGGGTTGAGTTGGAATAGGAGCATGTGATGTGCATTACTACACAAGATTGGTATTAGGGTTTTTCATCATGGTTTAACTAGGGTTTGATGGTTGAGGTTAATCCTAATGGTGTGGTATATCGGATTGATGATCAATGGTGCTAATATGTGGTAACAAGCTAGGGTTTATACCTAGGTGATACTAGTGAATCATATAGGTTTTAATTAAGAATAGGAACATGAAATGATAATCTCATGTGAATTGGTTCTATGTTGGTGGATCATGATTTGTATTTGTTGGTCATATAATAAGGTTCTCTAGGTAAGGTGATATTCACATGATCACATGTGATAAGCAACTAGGGTTTTAGAGTTACTACTAAAGTGTAATGATCACATGGATTAAATCCCTAGGGTTTTAGGTTTGCAACTATTATGGATGAACACATGAAATAATGAGATCAATGTCTTACTTAAATTAAAACTAGGGTTTCTAAATTATGGTACAACTCCTAGAATGCTGATTAATAATAATAGAGTTGTGGTTATTAATTACTTGAATCAAAAATTAGTAATGGTTTAACATTTTATTAATTTTTACAAGATTTAATAATTAGGGTAACTCCTATTTTGGTTTAATTAAGAATCAGGGTTTAATAATTGTTATTAGGGTTTAAAATAATTAACTTGTTAACTAAAGATGTTTAAGTAAATAAGTTTTGGATTTACCAAATAATATTGGCTTATAATATTTTCTTGAGTTATTACTTATTTAAAGAAAAGAGAAAATAGTAATTTGCAATTAGGGTTTATGAATTACCACTAATAATTAAGTTAATGCAAATATGGTAAATAAAATTAATCCTAACATTTTACTTAGTTACTGAATAGTTAAAATTTAATTTTTACATTTAACAATTTATGGAATTCAAATTGTATTTTAAATAATTGAAATGGCATAATTAATAAGGTTAAAAATAAGTGAAATTTTATTTTGACACACATTTTTGTTTTATATTTTATTTGAATAGAGTGTATTTTTGTGAGCATTTTGATATATTATTCATATTTTTCTGAGTTGAAATGAATTTAATCTATTTCTGCAAAGTTTCAGTATTTTACTGGTTTTGAAATTAAAGCAAAATACTAAACGTACCAGTTCACACCCTAGCTACTGCGACTGACGAGTGGGGCTTGTCTCCACGTCGGATGCCACGTGCAACGACTGGTCAAGGTGGACTGGGCTGTTGACCGCACCGGCGTTTAACCGCCGGCGGCCAGGGCACGGTGGCGCCGCTGATTTAGGGCTCCCCTGGATGCGCTACTAGGTGCATCTGAACAAGCACAACAAGGCGAAGCGAATGGTGGTGGTGGTTTTCACGGGGACTCATCGGAGCGTCGCCGACGATGAGCTCTGCGGCGGTGCTACACCGGCGAGGATCGAATCAGAGGCTACAGGAGGTTCTAGGATGCGAGATCTAGATGTACAGATGCGTATGCTCACCCTGAAGCTCAAGGTGTGGTCGGCTCCGGCGATGGTCAACGGAGACGACGGTGATGGGCGATTTCCCGGCGATGTGCCGCAGAAGGGAACTCCGAAATTGAGCCGCTTCCTTGCTCCCCTTGATGCTCTGCTCCTCCAGGGTGCTCCTTGAGTCCAGGCGCTCCTCCTGGACCACGCGCCGGAGGCTAGGGTGACCTCCTCCGTCGGCTTCGTCTTCGACTGCGCGACGAGAGAGTGGATGAGCGGGAGAGATAGAGAGTGTCTGAGCAGCAATGGAGTGGTGGAGGTGAACAAGGAATGCACGGCGATGCTCTCCACCTATTTATAGGCCAAGGGAAGCCTTGTGGCCTCGACACGGCGACGGCCATGGTCGGAGAGGTGGCGGTCTCTGGAAGCTTCTAGCTGGCGAAGATCTTTTCTTCCGCGGATAAGCTCGGACGCGAGAGAGGTTGGGCGTGGTTCTGAGCGTCTGGCGACGTCCGGGGCAAGCTTATCGTCGACGAGATCGTGGCCTACTGGCTCCGCCCCGCTGTCGAGCTCGGAGACGACGACGACGCAGTCTATTCTCTTCGCACGATTCTTGACGCACGCGAAACGGTATTTGGCTGTGGGCTGGACTGCTCCTGGGCTTTGATGGGCTGCTGTGGTGGGCTGCTGCGGCCAGGTCTGGTAAGTTTCCCTCTCTTTTCCTTTTTTTTCAAATTCTGTTTTTATATTTTCTGGTTTCTATTTGGTATTTGAATTCATATTTGAATTCTGTTTTATTTTACAGGTTCTAAAATACTTTAGTATCAAGATAATTTGATAATCATGCCTACTGCATGGTTTTGTTATTTTAAACAAATAGTTTGGTTAGGATTTAATTGAGATCTTGTGAGGCTTAAGTAAAATAGAAATGGTAAGTTACTTATTTTAAATTCCCTTTTTAAATTTAGAAACTAGATCTATTGAAGTGGTTTGAAAATTTATGACCAGTGCTTGGTAAACATGTCATTAAGTTTTGTTATTACTTAACAATATTTATTGTCCCCATGTATTTGATATCATGGTTAGAGTTTAAATTAAATGGTGTTGAGAATGGAATGGTTCATGATTTTATGTGGAGATTTGTTTCTAAGGGTTTAACAAAATGGTTGGATCAACTCTATATTCATTACTCTTGCTCAGCACTTCTATCTTGGATGTGTACTTGTGATCTATGATACACAAGTTAGGAAACAGTATTTTATGTAGATTGGTTCTATATGACAAGGTTTATGGTTTTGGGAATACTTCACTATTTGAAGTTGGAAATAGGCATGATGCATGGCAGGGTTCTACTTATAATCCAAAGTAATCCATGGGTTGGATTTCAGACTTGGTCTAGGGTTTTAGTAGTGATCACCAATGTGATACACCACTAGGTTTAGGATGTGAGCAATAGTTAGGTTATGTTTAATTGACTAGGATTACTCCTCTACACAAGGCATGAGGATTGGTTTGGGATTAACTACTAGTGATATATTTATTATTTTATGTGATAGATGAGATCTATTAATAACATGGGTTTAACTGATCATCTATATCTACAAGGTATAATCATGCATTAGACAATATCCACTTATTCCTCACTAATCACTCTTTATCATTCCTCTCATCACACTCACTTAGATTCTTAGGTTTCTAATTAATACCAAATTGTGATGATTATGGAATTGGTTTCCTAAGGTCCTACTCAAGAGATGATGATATGATCCTCTAAATATATGGTTTGCCTAGGAATTCTACCTTGGTATTTTCTGTAGTTTGTTCTTCAGGAAATCTGATAAACCTTCTTCTTGTGGTATGCCTCCACCTCCTAGCTTCTTCATCTTGATCCTAGCTAATTCATATGGAGTGGCTCTATGTGTTTGTTCCCATGTATTATGGTACTTGATGAGCAAATGGATGAAGGGTGTGGCTCTATTTATAGGCTTGGGCAAGCTCTAGTATCATGACACATAGGTGGTGACTCTTGTGTTGGTTTGATGAGTTAGGTGCTTGGGTGTCATGCCCTCATCCATATCAATCCTTTGAGCATGAGGTGGTGTAGCTTGGAAAGCAAGTCATGTAGATATTTTCATCCCATGTGGCATAGAGATTATCCTCTCATATGATTTATTTTTGGATAGCCAAGTGGCATTTGTTACTAAATATCTTGTGGATGATTTTATTATTGTGGATGAGTCACTATATCATATTGGATTGGATTTATATTATAATATTGATCAAAAGATCAAGGTTGAAGGTTATTCCTCAAATTTGGATAGTTGGTTTTGATTTCACCAAGGCATGATCATATGGGTTTCAAAATACTCATAATCAGTTTGATTCAAATAGTTTGAACTATAAATCGTAATGTAAATGGATTTAGTTTTATGATATTCCATATACTTAATAAGTTATGATTTAAATAAGAATGTGTGGCTTTTATGCACTTTAGACCCTGTGGTTTACCTTGTTTGGTAATAAGTTTAGAAGTGAATTAATTTACACACAAAGGTAGTTGCTAACTTTTAAGTGTTAATAAGTTAGGGTTTGATTCTTAAAGAATGTGTTGTTATAAATATAATTCCATTTGATCTAATCCATAGATCAAATCATCTCTACCCAAAACAAGGTTTTAACAAAGATCACAGTGAAGTTTATAGCGCTTGACTTGATGATCTACTTCAATTCCAGCAAGTCAAGTGAAACTTCAGTTACTGTGGTAAGTTTTATTTGAAGCGCGAAAATTTCCCGGATTTTCTATGCATGAATGCAATGCACACTTTGGTGGGTTCTCATTTTGTAGCCTCTAAACCTGGGATATTACAGTAGGCATGTTTTCCATATATAGTCGTACGTGCTCGCAATGAGAAACTTGCACAACATCTTTTGTCCTACCAGCCAGTGGCAGCCGGGCCTCAAGGGAATCTACTGGATATTAAGGTACTCCTTTTAATAGAGCACCGGAGCAAAGCATTAACACTTGGTGAAAACATGTGATCCTCACATCACCGCCATCCCCTCCGGTTGTCCCGATTTCTGTCACTTCGGGGCCTTTGGTTCCGGACAGCGACATGTGCATACAACTTGTAGATACAATCTAAGCAATAATTATAAAGCTCAAATCTAAGATCATGCCACTCGGGCCCTACTGACAAGCATTAAGCATAACAAGATTGCAGCAACAATAACTTCACAAACTTTATAGATAGACTAATCATAATGTATCATCCATCGGATCCCAACAAACACAACACCGATTACATTAGATGAATCTCAATCATGTAAGGCAGCTCATGAGATCATTGTATTGAAGTACATAGGATAGAGAGTACCAACTAGCTACTGCTAGAACCCGTAGTCCATGGGGGAACTACTCACGGAGCATGATGGAGGCGGCGGCGTCGATGGAGATGGCTTTCGGGGGCACTTCCCCGTCCCGGCAGGGTGCCGGAACAGAGACTTCTGTCCCCCGAATCGGAGTTTCGCGATGGCGGCGGTGCCCCTGGAGTCTTTCTGGAGTTTCGTCAATTGGTATCGAGTTTTTAGGTCGAAAGGGCTTATATAGGCGAAGAGGCGGCGCAGGAGGGGCGACAGGTGGCCCCACACCAGGCCGGCGCGGCCAGGGTGTAGCCCGCGCGGCCCACATGTGTGGTGGCCCCTGGCTCTCCTCCGACTCTCCTTCGGTTTTCTGGATGCTTCCGGGAAAAATAGGATGTTTGGCGTTGATTTCGTCCAATTCCGAGAATATTGCCCGAACAGCCTTTCTGGAACCAAAAACAGTAGAAAACAGGAACTGGCGCTGTGGCATCTTGTTAATAGGTTAGTTCCGGAAAACGCATAAAAACATTATAAAGTGCAAGCAAAACATGTAAGTATTGTCATAAAACAAGCATGGAACATCAGAAATTATGGATACGTTGGAGACGTATCAGCATCCCCAAGCTTAGTTCCTACTCGTCCTCGAGTACGTAAACGATAGAAAGAATAATTTCTGTAGAGACATGCTACTTACATAACCTTGATCATACTATTACAAAGCATATGAGATGAATGAAGTGACTCAAGGCAATGATCTATAGTTGCTAACAAATAGATAACATATAGCAAAACTTTTCATGAATAATACTTTAAAGACAAGCATCAAAAGTCTTGCATAAGAGTTAACTCATAAAGCAATAAATTCAAAGTAAAGGCATCAAAGCAACACAAAGGAAGATTTAAGTTTCAGCAGTTGCTTTCAACTTTCAACATGCATATCTCATGGATAATTGTCAACATAAAGTAATATGATGAATGCAAATAAGCAAGTATGTAAGAATCAATGCACAGTTGACACAAGTGTTTGCTTCTAAGATGGAAGGAAGTAGGTAAACTGAATCAACATAAAGTAAAAGAAAGGCCCTTCACAGAGGGAAGCAGGGATTGCTATATTTGTGCTAGAGCTTTGGTTTTGAAAACATAAAGAGAGCATAAAAGTAAAGTTTTGAGAGGTGTTTGTTGTTGTCAACGAATGGTAGTGGGCACTCTAACCCCCTTGCCAGACAAACCTTCAAAGAGCGGCTCCCATTTTATTTTTATTTTTGTGTGGCACTCCTTCCAACCTTTCTTTCACAAACCATGGCTAACCGAATCCTCGGGTGCCTGCCAACAATCTCATACCATGAAGGAGTGCCTTTTTATTTTAGTTTTATTATGATGACACTCCTCCCCACCTTTGCTTTCTCAAGTCATGGCTAACCGAATCCTCGGGTGCCGTCCAACAATCACATACCATGGAGGAGTGTCTATTTAGGTTAATTAATTTGGGACTGGGAATCCCATTGCCAGCTCTTTTTGCAAAATTATTGGATAAGCGGATGAAGCCACTAGTCCATTGGTGAAAGTTGCCCAACAAGATTGAAAGATAAACACCACATACTTCCTCATGAGCTATAAAACATTGACACAAATCAGAGGTGATAAATTTTGAATTGCTTAAAGGTAGCACTCAAGCAATTTACTTTGGAATGGCGGAGAAATACCATGTAGTAGGTAGGTATGGTGGACACAAATGGCATAGTTTTTGGCTCAAGGTTTTGGATGCACGAGAAGCATTTTCTCTCAGTACAAGGCCTAGGCTAGCAAGGTTGTTTGAAGCAAACACAAGTATAAACCGGTACAACAAAACTTACATAAGAACATATTGCAAGCATTATAATACTCTACACTGTCTTCCTTGTTGCTCAAACACTTTTACCAGAAAATATCTAGACCTTAAGAGAGACCAATCATGCAAACCAATTTTAACAAGCTCTATGGTAGTTCTCCACTAATAGGCTTAAACTACATGATGCAAGAACTTAATCATGATCTACTTGAGAGCTCAAAACAATTGTCAAGTGTCAAATTATCCAAGACAATATGAGACATTTTCTGTTTCCAACCAAATAACCATAAGTATTGTAGCTTCCAACTTTTATCATGGAACATTAAAAGTAAAACGAAGAACAAGTGTTCATATGAAAAAGCGGAGCGTGTCTCTCTCCCACACAAGGATTGTTAGGATCCAATCTTATTCAAACAAAAACAAAAATAAAAGCACACAGACGCTCCAAATAAAGCACATATGATGTGACCGAATAAAAATATAGTTTCAATAGAAGAAACCTGATAAGTTGATGAAGAAGGGGATGCCTTGGGCATCCCCAAGCTTAGACGCTTGAGTATTCTTGAAATATGCAGGGATGAACCACGGGGCATCCCCAAGCTTAGACTTTTCACTCTTCTTGATCATATATCATCCTCCTCTTTTGACCCTTGAAAACCTCCTTCACACCAAACTTCTCATAAACTTCATTAGAGGGGTTAGTACTCAAAAAAAACTTGAATCCACCTTGGTCCTGTAGTGACACATTGCAAGAACTCAATAAAACATTAGCTACAGCTCTCCACGTCTAGAAAGCCTTGCTTAAAGTCCACAAGAGACAATGCAAAAAACAGAGACAGAATCTGCCAAAACAGAACAGCCAGTAAAGACGAATTTTAAAGAGGTACTTCCGTTTCTCAAATCAGAAAACTCAAAACTAATGAAAGTTGCGTACATATCTGAGGAACATGCACGTAAATTGGCATAATTTTAAGAGTTCCCTACAGAGAATTAGGCCCAGATTCGTGACAGATAGAAATCTGTTTCTGCGCAGAAATCCAAATCTAGTATCAACCTTCGATTAGAGGCTTCACTTGGCACAACAATGCAATAAAATAAAGATAAGGAGAGGTTGCTACAGTAGTAACAACTTCCAAAACACAACAAAACAGTAGCAAAATAAACACATGGGTTATCTCCCAAGAAGTGCTTTCTTTATAGCCATTAAGATGGGCTCAGCAGTTTTAGTGATGCACTCGCAAGAAATAAGAGTTGAAGCAAAAGAGGGCATCAAAAGGCAAATTCAAAACACATTTAAGTCTAACCCACTTCCTATGCATAGGAATCTTGTACACAAATAATTTCATGAAGAACAAAGTGACAAGCATAAGAAGATAAAACAAGAGTAACTTCAAAAAAATTAGCGTATAGAGAGGTGTTTTAGTACCATGCAAATTTCTACAACCATATTTTCCTCTCTCATAATAATTTTCAGTAGCTTCATGAATAAACTCAACAATATAACTATCACATGCAGCATACTTTTCATGATCCATAAACACATAATTTTTATCAAGCTCAGAAATAGTGGAATTAAAACTTTCAAACTCACTTTTATCAATAATATAACATGATGATTGATCAATCTCAAAAGATATGGGACTCATAGATAAAGTCAAGAATGCTCCAATCCCATTTTCATTAGTAGTACAATTAATATTATCAAGTAACATAGGACCATCATCTAGAGCTTTATCATAAACATTTGCTACGCAAAACTCTTCAGTACCATGCATTTCGACATCAGGCACAAACAAAGCATTATCATAAGATTTATCAAAGTAGCATGGATTATCATAAATAACAGGAGCATAATTATTATCACAAGTTTTACTCATAGGTAATATTTCAAGAGAATCCACAGGAACATAACATTCAACCTCTTTCGGTAAGCATGGAGGACAATCAAATAGTGTAAGAGATAAAGAGTTACTCTCATTAGAAGGTTGGCATGGGTAGCTAATCCATTCTTCCTCCTTTTGTTCATCACTCCTCTCTTCTTTTTCATCCAATGAGCTTTCAGGTTCATCAATTTCCTCCTCTTTTTCATCCAATGAGCTTTCCGGTTCATCAATTTCTTCTTCCACAGGTTCCTGCAAATTGTGAGTGCATTCTTGTGCATTAATGAGTCTCTCTTTATAATCAATGATATAAGGATTATCAATGTAACTTTCATTGCAAAAATTAAGGATAGAAGAGACATAATCTTTAAGGTCCTTACAAACAACACAAGTTTCATAATTTTTAGCCATGAAGGATTCTATCTCAGAAGATCCCATAAATATGACAAATTGTTCTACCTCTTCGAACCCAAAATGAATATAGCTATTCCGATTATAGTTCTTAATTAAAAATTCCTCACTAAAGCTACATTGAAATTTAAGATGTTTAGTGTCCTGTTGAGAGCAACAGTTTATATCATGGCGTTTAAGCAAGATTTTAGCAATTGAATTCAATTTTTCTATCACAGCACTCATTACTTTACCAGTTCTTGATTCTCTATAATTATTATAATATTCTATAAGCTCCAAATAGGTTGTGGGTTCTCCCATAACAGCAGTTTTTAATTTTTTGATTTTTCAAATTTTTATGGATTTTTGGGTATATGAGAAAAATAAAACAAGACAAAAACAAACTAGGCAAAAGTAAACTAAGCAAAATAAAACTAGACAGAAATAAACTAAGCACAAAGAAACTAGACGAAAGTAAACTAAGCAAAACAAAATAAAAACAGAAAGAGAGGTAGAGTGTACTCCCCAGGTGAACTTATGAGTAGAGCTATGCCTCCCCGGCAACGGCGCCAGAAAACGGTCTTGATAACCCACAAGTATAGGGGATCGCGGCAGTCTTCGAGGGAAGTAAAACCCAAATTTATTGATTCGACACAAGGGGAGGTAAAGAATACTTATAAGCCTTAACAACTGAGTTGTCAATTCAGCTGCACCTGGAAAAGCACTAGCAACAGGGGTGATGTGAAAGTAGCAGTAATATGAGAGCAATAGTAACAGTAACACAGCAGCGGTAACAGTAACACAGAGGCGATGGCACCAGAAAATAGTTGATACTACTTCCAATGACATGTAGAACGAGTATATGATGATGAAAGATGGACCGGGGTTCCCAGCGATCTACATTAGTGGTAACTCTCCAATAACAAGTGACAAGTGTTGGGTGAACAAATTACAGTTGGGCAATTGATAGGATTGATAAAGCATTAAGATAGAACATCAATTCATTAATCATGTAGGCATGTTTTCCATATATAGTCGTACGTGCTCGCAATGAGAAACTTGCACAACATCTTTTGTCCTACCAGCCGGTGGCAGCTGGGCCTCAAGGGAATCTACTGGATATTAAGGTACTCCTTTTAATAGAGCACCGGAGCAAAGCATTAACACTTGGTGAAAACATGTGATCCTCACATCACCGCCATCCCCTCCGGTTGTCCCGATTTCTGTCACTTCGGGGCCTTTGGTTCCGGACAGCGACATGTGCATACAACTTGTAGATACAATCTAAGCAATAATTATAAAGCTCAAATCTAAGATCATGCCACTCGGGCCCTAGTGACAAGCATTAAGCATAACAAGATTGCAGCAACAATAACTTCACAAACTTTATAGATAGACTAATCATAATGTATCATCCATCGGATTCCAACAAACACAACACCGATTACATCAGATGAATCTCAATCATGTAAGGCAGCTCATGAGATCATTGTATTGAAGTACATAGGATAGAGAGTACCAACTAGCTACTGCTAGAACCCGTAGTCCATGGGGGAACTACTCACGGAGCATGATGGAGGCGGTGGCGTCGATGGAGATGGCTTCCGGGGGCACTTCCCCGTCCCGGCAGGGTGCCGAAACAGAGACTTCTGTCCCCCGAATCGGAGTTTCGCGATGGCGGCGGCGTCCCTGGAGTCTTTCTGGAGTTTCGTCAATTGGTATCGAGTTTTTAGGTTGAAAGGGCTTATATAGGCGAAGAGGCGGCGCAGGAGGGGCGACAGGGTGGCCCCACACCAGGCCGGCGCGGCCAGGGTGTAGCCCGCGCGGCCCACATGTGTGGTGGCCCCCTGGCTCTCCTCCGACTCTCCTTCGGTGTTCTGGATGCTTCCGGGAAAAATAGGATATTTGGCGTTGATTTCGTCCAATTCCGAGAATATTGCCCGAACAGCCTTTCTGGAACCAAAAACAGTAGAAAACAGGAACTGGCGCTGTGACATCTTGTTAATAGGTTAGTTCCGGAAAACGCATAAAAACATTATAAAGTGCAAGCAAAACATGTAAGTATTGTCATAAAACAAGCATGGAACATCAGAAATTATGGATACGTTGGAGACGTATCACACCTCACCATAAATCTTTCTCCTGGTGCATCTTCCTTCACACCACCACCCATAAAAAACCAAGATGGTGCTCAACAGGGATAACGGAGGAATGGGTACGACAATGTGAATAGAAGCAATTGCGGAATACATGCATGTTAGCTCACCCAATACCACCTTATGGGTCGTCCCGATCCTTATCAGCTAGCACATCCACCTGCTGGGAAGGGAGAAATAACCGATATGACGAACCGAATCCGCAGATTCTTGGAACAGAGAGTTGCAGGAGTTTTTAAAGTAGATGAACAAAAATAATACATGGGAGACCATTGTGCCCGTACATATGTGACACACTCAACTCTCTAATCTTTTTCAGCACTATCTTATAACAAAACATTAGATATTGTTATGAACCAAATAAATATATGAACATCCAAATATACATGCAACAAAATCATAGTTCATAGGCAGATGGTAAAATAATATCATCCTTCCAATTGTTAAAAAAACACACATTTTCACAAACGGCAAGCTCCCGACTCATGTAGTGTTCTCTTTGTCTTCATAGTTGTTATACAAGCAAATGGTCCAACGGAGGTGCACTTTTAATAGCTCCCAGGCGACAAACACCCATTCGCCTAATGTCCTACTGATCAACAATATAAATACTAAGCATAAGTCTGAATGCAAATAAAACAGTATATTCCAAGAGTACAAATAAGGTAATGTATATAAGATTTGCGTGAAGTTAGGAAGGCTTACGGCGTGGCTATTTGAAAAAAAGCTATGTTATGAGGTATTTTCTGGATATTTATTTATATGAAATGTCCCCACCAACGTCACTCGAGATTTATGATCAGAGGGAGTACATTACATATGCTTGAGGCATACACATATATCAATTTCTCGATGATGTACAACTAATAGTACTTCTTGCAAAAAGAAAGAAAAATATAAAGGTACTTCAATAATGGATATTAGATACCAGAAGGAAATAAATCTTAAAAATAGTCAATCGAATATCTTTAAAAAAAAGAAGGCCCAGTTACCTTCTCAAAGGATGCGGTGACGTTATAGGCATTGGAGTGGTAGAGTGGTGTAGGATATGGTGGCGGGGCGGTCCTGGGGTGTTGTCCTGGCGGTGCAACAATACTGGATGTGGCCACACGATCTTGGAAGGGAAGGTGGAAGCTGCAACCCAGAAGGGGATGGTGTAACGCCAGAGTGGGAAGCGCCGCTGTCCTAAAGGGTGAGGCGGCGAGTGTTGTTAGAGACGGCAGCGACGTCCTTAGGGGAGCTGCACCCGTGGCTTGCGGCGCTGCCACCCCGGCAACATGTGGCTTGCTATGGTCGCCACCTCGTGGTCGCTCTGGCGGTGGCATGGGTGAGGCAGACGATCTTGGAAGTGTTTGGCGAGGGCGAAAGCAGGATGAAGGCAGAGCGGAAAGCGGCGAACAACCCGTGGGTTGGAGAACAAGGCTCACGGCGGGGCTCGAACTCAGCGTCGGGAGATGTGATTTTTCAAGGGATTCGAGGCCTAAAAGACGGGACGATAGGCTTAGCAAGTTTTTCTTTTGGTAGGCTTTATGTGGCCCCGTGGTTCGCTAGGATATTTGATAGCGTCTTACAGAATAGAAAGTAATGGTGATTATTCCTGGACGTGAGCGTGCTTTTTTTTAAGCATGTGAGCGTGCGTTCTGAAATAGGAAAAATATCTTGCTAATTACCTTTATTGCCTAAGATAGGAGCACCAGGTCGGTAATAGGAAATATCTTCTCATACCATAGCCTTGAGCACATGATTGATGATATACCATAATTAATTTCTGCGCGGAAGATACTTTGCTCTGGTTTGATCGGACGAAGCGGATGTAGGAAGATTAGACTAACGGCCTGGATTGTTTTAATGACGACCACCAAATTGCGTTGAGTGTCAAACGACCAACTCCCATTTAAGAGTAAAGACTTCTTACCTCAGTAGGTGACATGGACAATAAAGAACTCATACCTACACTAGCAGCTCGGACTGAAGGAGGACTACCCCCTCCCCCGCCGAGGATGGGTATGCTTTCGTAGCCTCACGTGACTGCGTTGTGTCATTATAATGTACCGACATCGTTGTGCTCTTGATCCACATCACAAGAGAGCCACTGATCTAGGACTGTTCTATGGACTCATCTAAAACCTCGGTATCTGCCGCAGCACAAAACATCGGTAAAAGCTGATTTCCTACCACGACAGGAGATGATGGAGAAGAGTGTCTCGCAACAATGACCTCCTTATCAGACCCTAGCACTTCATTCAGAGTATTAAGATTCTTGACTCCAGCCAAGTGGTGAAGGCATGCCCTCTTCATCATTCTCAACATGTTCACCCCATGAAAGCTTTTTAGACACACATACACTATTAATCCGCACCTCCGAAGAAACCGCAGTCTCCCTAATTGCAGCTCCATGAGCGGGTGATACGTCTCCGACGTATCGATAATTTCTTATGTTCCATGCCACATTATTGATGATATCTACATGTTTTATGCACACTTTATGTCATATTTATGCGTTTTCCGGAACTAACCTATTGACGAGATGCCGAAGGGCCAGTTGCTGTTTTCTGCTGTTTTTGGTTTCAGAAATCCTAGTAAGGAAATATTCTCGGAATCGGACGAAATCAGCGCCAAAGATCTTAGAATCTCCGGAAGCATCCAGAACACCCGAGAGTCGCCAGAGGGGAGCCACAGGCCCACCAGACCATAGGCTGGCGCGGCCTAGGGGTGGCCCGTGCCCCCCTATGGTGTCGTCGCCTCGTTGACCTTCTGACGCCGCCTCTTCGCCTATTTAAGCCCCCTCGACCTAAAACCTCGACACGAAAAAGCCACGGTACGAGAAACCTTCCAGAGCCGCCGCCATCGCGAAGCCAAGATCTAGGGGACAGGAGTCTCTGTTCCGGCACGCCGCCGGGACGGGGAAGTGCCCCCGGAAGGCTCCTCCATCGACACCACCGCCATCTCCATCAACGCTGCTGTCTCCCATGAGGAGGGAGTAGTTCTCCATCGAGGCTCGGGGCTGTACCGGTAGCTATGTGGTTCATCTCTCTCCTATGTACTTCAATACAATAATCTCATGAGCTGCCTTACATGATTGAGATTCATATGATGATGCTTGTAATCTAGATGTCGTTATGCTAGTCAAGTGAATTTTACTTATGTGATCTCCGGAGACTCCTTGTCCCACGTGTGTAAAGGTGACAGTGTGTGCACCGTGTGGGTCTCTTAGGCTATATTTCACAGAATACTTATTCACTGTTATGAAGAGCATAGTGAAGTGCTTATTTATATCTCTTTATGATTGCAATGTGTTTTGTATCACAATTTATCTATGTGCTACTCTAGTGATGTTATTAAAGTAGTTTTATTCCTCCTGCACGGTGTAATGGTGACAGTGTGTGCATCCGTGTTAGTACTTGGCGTAGGCTATGATTGTGATCTCTTGTAGATTATGAAGTTAACTATTGCTATGATAGTATTGATGTGATCTATGCCTCCTTTCGTAGCGTGAAGGTGACAGTGTGCATGCTACGTTAGTACTTGGTTTAGTTGTGTTGATCTATCTTACACTCTGGGGTTATTTAAATATGAACATTGAATATTGTGGAGCTTGTTAACTCCGGCATTGAGGGTTCGTGTAATCCTACACAGTTAGTGGTGTTCATCATCCAACAAGAGGGTGTAGAGTATGCATTTATCTATTCTGTTATGTGATCAAAGTTGAGAGTATCCACTAGTGAAAGTATGATCCCTAGGCCTTGTCCCTAAATACTGCTATCCTTTGCTTGTTTCTGTTTTTACTTCGTTACTACTATTTGCGTTACTCTTTGCTTGTTTCTTGTCTGGGCAAAGCACTTTTCTGGTGCCGTTGCTACTGCTTATATATATTCATACCACCTGTATTTCACTATCTCTTCGCCGAACTAGTGCACCTATTAGGTGTGTTGGGGACACAAGAGACTTCTTGCTTTGTGGTTGCAGGGTTGCATGAGAGGCATATCTTTGACCTCTTCCTCCCTGAGATCGATAAACCTTGGGTGATCCACTTAAGGAAAACTTGCTGCTGTTCTACAAACCTCTGCTCTTGGAGGCCTAACACTTTCTACAAGAATAGAAGCTCCCGTAGACATCAAGCACTTTTCTGGCGCCGTTGCCGGGGAGGAAAGGTAAACGGCACTCACACACTGGACCCCGGAAACTTGCCACTTTTCTGGCGCCATTGTGTTTGTTCTCGAAGCTATTTCCTTTAGATCCTGCAATTGCAACTTTTTGTTTCTTGTTTACACTAGTTAGGCATAATGGAAAACAACAAAAATATGAGAGATCTTTATGAACTTTATCTTGAATTAGGACATGATGTGTTTGAAGAGAGAATTAAAAAACCCATGGAACTTTATATGCGTGCTAATGGGAATGTTATTAATATGAATGCTTTGAACACTATTGTTGCTAATGCTATGGAAAATTCTAAGCTTGGGGAAGCTGGCTTTGATGAGCATGATCTTTTTAGGCCCCCAAGCATTGAGGAGAAAATTTACTTTGATGATACTTTACCTCCCATATATGATGATTATAATGATAGTAGCCTTTTGTTACCACCTGTTATGGAGGATAAATTTGATTACGATTACAATATGCCTCCTATATTTGATGATAGCTACTTTGTTGAATTTGCTCCCACTACAACTAATAAAATTGATTATGCTTATGTGGAGAGTAATAATTTTATGCATGAGACTCATGATAAGAATGCTTTATGTGATATTTATATTGTTGAGTTTGCTCGTGATGCTACTGAAAATCTTTATGAGAGAGGAAAATATGGTTGTAGAAATTTTCATGTTACTAAAACACCTCTCTATATGCTAAAAATCTTGAAGCTGCACTTGTTTTATCTTTCTATGCTTGTTGCATTATGCTTCTTGAACTTGTTTATTTACAAGATTCCCATGCATAGGAAGCATGTTAGACTTAAATGTGTTTTGGATTTGCTTCTTGATGCTCTCTTTTGCTCCAAATACCATTTCTTGCGAGTGCATCATCAAAACTGCTGAGCCCATCTTAATGGCTATAAAGAAAGAACTTCTTGGGAGATAACCCATGTGTTATTTTGCTACAGTACTTTGTTTTATATTTGTGTCTTGGAAGTTTTTTACTACTGTAGCAACCTCTCCTTATCTTAGTTTTGTGTTTTGCTGTGTCAAGTAAAGTCTTTGATAGCAAGGTTGATACTAGATTTGGATTACTGCGCAGAAACAGATTTCTTTGCTGTCACGAATCTGGGCAAAATTCTCTGTAGGTAACTCAGAAAATTATGCCAATTTACGTGAGTGATCCTCAGATATGTACGCAACTTTCATTCAATTTGAGCATTTTCATTTGAGCAAGTCTGGTGCCCCTTTAAAATTCATCTTTACGGACTGTTCTGTTTTGACAGATTCTGCCTTTTATTTCGCATTGCCTCTTTTGCTATGTGGGATGGATTTCTTTGTTCCATTAACTTCCAGTAGCTTTGGGCAATGTCTAGAAGTGTTAAGAATGATTGTGTCACCTCTGAACATGTGAGTTTTTGATTATGCACTAACCCTCTAATGAGTTTGTTTCGAGTTTGGTGTGGAGGAAGTTTTCAAGGGTCAAGAGAGGGAGATGATACAACATGATCAAGAAGAGTGAAAGCTCTAAGCTTGGGGATGCCCCGGTGGTTCATCCCTGCATATTTCAATAAGACTCAAGCGTCTAAGCTTGGGGATGCCCAATGCATCCCCTTCTTCATCGACAAATTATCAGGTTCCTTCTCTTGAAACTATATTTTTATTCGGTCACATCTTATGTACTTTACTTGGAGCGTCTGTGTTTTTGTTTTTGTTTTTGTCTGAATAAATGCTTGTGTGGGAGAGATACACGCTCCGCTGGTTCATATGAACACATGTGTTCTTAGCTTTTAATTTTCATGGCGAGGTTGAAACTGCTTCGTTAAATTGTTATATGGTTGGAAATGGAAAATGCTACATGTAGTAATTGCTAAAATGTCTTGGGTAATGTGATACTTGGCAATTGTTGTGCTCATGTTTAAGCTCTTGCATCATATACCTTGCACCTATTAATGAAGAAATACATAGAGCTTGCTAAAATTTGGTTTGCATAATTGGTCTCCCTAAAGTCTAGATAATTTCTAGTATTGAGTTTGAACAACAAGGAAGACGGTGTAGAGTCTTATAATGTTTACAATATGTCTTTTATGTGAGTTTTGCTGCACCGGTTCATCTTTGTGTTTGCTTCAAACAACCTTGCTAGCCTAAACCTTGTATCGAGAGGGAATACTTCTCATGCATCCAAAATCCTTGAGCCAACCACTATGCCATTTGTGTCCACCATACCTACCTACTACATGGTATTTCTCCGCCATTCCAAAGTAAATTGCTTGAGTGCTACCTTTAAATTTCCATTCTTCACCTTTACAATATATAGCTCATGGGACAAATAGCTTAAAAACTATTGTGGTATTGAATATGTACTTATGCACTTTATCTCTTATTAAGTTGCTCGTTGTGCGATAACCATGTTCCTGGGGACGCCATCAACTACTCTTTGTTGAATATCATGTGAGTTGTTATGCATGTTCGTCTTGTCTGAAGTAAGGGAGATCTACCACCTTACGGTTAGAGCATGCATAATGTTAGAGAAGAACATTGGGCCGCTAACTAAAGCCATGATCCATGGTGGAAGTTTCAGTTTTGGACATATATCCTCAATCTCAAATGAGAAAATTAATTGTTGCTACATGCTTATGCATAAAAGAGGAGTCCATTATCTGTTGTCTATGTTGTCCCGGTATGGATGTCTAAGTTGAGAATAATCAATAGCGAGAAATCCAATGCGAGCTTTCTCCTTAGACCTTTGTACAGGCGGCATAGAGGTACCCCTTTGTGACACTTGGTTAAAACATGTGCATTGTGATAATCCCTTTAATCCAAGCTAATTAGGACAAGGTGCGGGCACTATTAGTATACTATGCATGAGGCTTGCAACTTGTAAGATATAATTTACATGATACATATGCTTTATTACTACCGTTGACAAAATTGTTTCTTGTTTTCAAAATCAAAGCTCTAGCACAAATATAGAAATCGATGCTTTCCTCTTTGAAGGACCATTCTTTTACTTTTATTGTTGAGTCAGTTCACCTATCTCTCTCCACCTCAAGAAGCAAACATTTGTGTGAACTGTGCATTGATTCCTACATACTTGCATATTGCATTTGTTATATTGCTTTGCATTGACAACTATCCATGAGATATACATGTTACAAGTTGAAAGCAACCACTGAAACTTAATCTTCCATTGTGTTGCTTCAATGCCTTTACTATGAATTTATTGCTTTATGAGTTAACTCTTATGCAAGACTTATTGATGCTTGTCTTGAAAGTACTATTCATGAAAAGTCTTTGCTTTATGATTCAGTTGTTTACTCATGTCATTACCATTGTTTTGGATTGCTGCATTCATTACATGTGTTTACAATATTATGATCAAGTTTATGATGGCATGTCACTCCAGAAATTATCTTTGTTATCGTTTACCTGCTCGGGACGAGCAGAAACTAAGCTTGGGGATGCTGATACGTCTCCGACGTATCGATAATTTCTTATGTTCCATGCCACATTATTGATGATATCTACATGTTTTATGCACACTTTATGTCATATTTATGCGTTTTCCGGAACTAACCTATTGACGAGATGCCGAAGGGCAGATTCTTGTTTTTCTGCTGTTTTTGGTTTCAGAAATCCTAGTAAGGAAATATTCTCGGAATCGGACGAAATCAACGCCAAAGATCTTAGAATCTCCGGAAGCATCCAGAACACCCGAGAGTCGCTAGAGGGGGGCCACAGGCCCACCAGACCATAGGCCGGCGCGGCCTAGGGGTGGCCCGCGATCCCCTATGGTGTCGTCGCCTCGTTGACCTTCTGACGCCGCCTCTTCGCCTATTTAAGCCCCCTCGACCTAAAACCTCGACACGAAAAAGCCACGGTACGAGAAACCTTCCAGAGCCGCCGCCATCGCGAAGCCAAGATCTGGGGGACAGGAGTCTCTGTTCCGGCACGCCGCCGGGACGGGGAAGTGCCCCCGGAAGGCTCCTCTATCGACACCACCGCCATCTCCATCAACGCTGCTGTCTCCCATGAGGAGGGAGTAGTTCTCCGTCGAGGCTCGGGGCTGTACCGGTAGCTATGTGGTTCATCTCTCTCCTATGTACTTCAATACAATAATCTCATGAGCTGCCTTACATGATTGAGATTCATATGATGATGCTTGTAATCTAGATGTCGTTATGCTAGTCAAGTGAATTTTACTTATGTGATCTCCGGAGACTCCTTGTCCCACGTGTGTAAAGGTGACAGTGTGTGCACCGTGTGGGTCTCTTAGGCTATATTTCACAGAATACTTATTCACTATTATGAAGAGCATAGTGAAGTGCTTATTTATATCTCTTTATGATTGCAATGTGTTTTGTATCACAATTTATCTATGTGCTACTCTAGTGATGTTATTAAAGTAGTTTTATTCCTCCTGCACGGTGTAATGGTGACAGTGTGTGCATCCGTGTTAGTACTTGGCGTAGGCTATGATTGTGATCTCTTGTAGATTATGAAGTTAACTATTGCTATGATAGTATTGATGTGATCTATGCCTCCTTTCGTAGCGTGAAGGTGACAGTGTGCATGCTACGTTAGTACTTGCTTTAGTTGTGTTGATCTATCTTACACTCTGAGGTTATTTAAATATGAACATTGAATATTGTGGAGCTTGTTAACTCCGGCATTGAGGGTTCATGTAATCCTACACAGTTAGTGGTGTTCATCATCCAACAAGAGGGTGTAGAGTATGTATTTATCTATTCTGTTATGTGATCAAAGTTGAGAGTGTCCACTAGTGAAAGTATGATCCCTAGGCCTTGTCCCTAAATACTGCTATCACTGCTTGTTTACTGTTTTACTGCGTTACTACTGCTGCGTTACTACTGCTTGTTTACTGTCCTGGGCAAAGCACTTTTCTGGTGCCGTTGCTACTGCTTATATATATATTCATACCACCTGTATTTCACTATCTCTTCGCCGAACTAGTGCACCTATTAGGTGTGTTGGGGACACAAGAGACTTCTTGCTTTGTGGTTGCAGGGTTGCATGAGAGGGATATCTTTGACCTCTTCCTCCCTGAGATCGATAAACCTTGGGTGATCCACTTAAGGGAAACTTGCTGCTGTTCTACAAACCTCTGCTCTTGGAGGCCCAACACTGTCTACAAGAATAGAAGCTCCCGTAGACATCAGCGGGCGGAGCAGAATTATTTTGTCTCACAGTTGACACTTTTGTCATATCAGAGTCCCAGCTCGGTGTACCAAAATGAAGAGAATCAATAGCCAAATCCTTGGCTTGCTTATGAGCACCCATATTATTATTGACACTAGGAACCTGCTTAGATTCATCTGAAGTATGCTCATTCCCTGTGCGATCGGCTACTTAATCAACCCCAATGTTACCTTCATACCATGCTCAGCTGCATCCATGTCAGCTTCCCGCATTTCAAGATCCCCTGGAACCCGTGGAGCTCGGCCTTCCACCTAAAAAGTGGATTTCAAACCCTTCATCATAATGATATTTTTAGATCTTAGAGAAATAGAGCTTTCGGGTAGACAGTACACTTGGGCCAGTAGAAGAGAAAATCCCACTTATGAGAAGTTGGATCGCGTTCTGGCTAATGTTGAATGGGAACAAAATTTTCTGCTTGTTTCAGTGCGTGCTCTGACGTGCTCGGGGTCGGATCATACACCACTTCTCCTCGATTCTGGAGACCCTGCACACCTCGGTAATAAAAATAACTTTTCTTTTGAGCTATCTTGGATGCGCCAAGATGGTTTCTTTGATTTAGTAAAGACTGAATGGAATCTTATTCAGTACGGAAAGAATCCTGTCGAAAGATGGCAAAATAAGATGCGCCACTTGCGACAGTTCTTGAGAGGGTGGGCAAAAATTATGGCTGGTGAATATAAGAAGGAAAAAAGAGAGGCTTATCCTTCTTATAGATGAGCTAGATTTGAAAGCGGAAACGATTCCTCTTAATGATGCCGAGAGGGCAGCAAAGAAAAAAAGCGAACGTGGATCTTGCGAAACTACGGCGTGACGAGGAGTCTAAGTGGGCTCAACGTGCCAAAGTTAAGCATATTCAGGAAGGTGGAAATACACTAAGTATTTTCATCTTATTGCAAATGGAAAACATCGAAAAAAGAAGATTTTTCAGCTTGAGCAAGATGAGGGCACAATAGTAGGTCAGGAGAACCTAAAGGTCTTCATCACCGAATACTAAAAGAGGTTATTTTGGGCTCCTGAACCTTGCGATTTTATCTTGAGAGAAGATGTCACTCACGATATTTCACAAATCTCCGATGAGAAAAAAGTCATCCTCACATCGCCCTTTACGGAAGGGGAGGTGTGGGAGGAAATTTCTCAAATGGAACATAATAAACTACCGGGGTCTGACGGTTTTCCAGCGGAGTTTTATCAAAAGTTTTGGGAGGTCATTAAATCTGATTTGATGGCTTTATTTGCTCAGCTTCAGGATGGAGATTTGCCTCTATTCAAGCTGAACTTTGGCGTTATTACTCTTCTCCCCAAAAAAGAGGATGCTAGTAGAATTGAGCAATACAGGCCCATTTGTTTGCTTAATGTTAGTTTCAAAGTTTTTACGAAAGTCGGTACTAATAGGGCAATGGTGGTTGCTCATAAGGTTATTCGACCTACACAATCTGCCTTCATACCTGGGAGAAACATACTCGAAGGGGTATCCGTTCTCCATGAAACCATCCATGAAATTCATAGGAAAAAAATGGATGGAGTTATTTTTAAAATATATCTCGAAAAGGCGTATGATAAGGTTAAATCGTCTTTTCTTCAACAAGCCTTACGTATGAAGGGTTTCCCGCCAAAGTGGTGTGAATGGGTTGCACGCTTTGTTCAGGGAGGGAGTGTAGGTATTAAAGTCAATGATGATATTGGACACTATTTTCAAACCTTGAAGGGCCTTCGGCAAGGTGACCCTATGTCACCTATTTTTTTCAATATCGTGGATGATATGTTGGCTGTTCTTATAGCTAGAGCTAAAGAGGACGTTCAAATAAGAGGGTTGGTACCTCACCTTGTGGAGGGTGGGATATCGATTCTTCAATACGCGGATGACACTACTTTATTTATGGAACATGACTTAGAAAAATCCATAAATATGAAGTTAATTCTTTCTTTCTTTGAACAATTATCCGGTTTAAAGATAAACTATCATAAGAGCGAAATTTATTGCTTTGGTAAGGCTAAGGAGGTAGAGCATGATTATCAAACAATATTTGGTTGTGAGGTAGGGTCTTTACCTTTTAAATATCTCGGCATACCCATCCATTATCGGAGGTTGCTGAGTAAAGAATGGAAGCCTATCGAGGATCGCTTCGAGAGGAAGCTGGCGTCATGGTTAGGAAAGATGCTTTCCTATGGTGACCTCCTTGTCCTGATTAATTATGTTCTAACTAGCCTTCCGATGTTCCTTTTATCTTTCTTTGAGATACCCAAAGGGGTAAGGAAAAGATTGGATTTCTATAGGTCTCGCTTTTTCTGGCAAAGTGATGACATAAAAAAGAAATATAGATTAACTAAATGGAACATTATTTGTAGACCGAAAGATCAAGGGGGTCTTGGTATTGAGGTACTCGACATAAAGAATAGATGTTTACTTAGCAAATGGTTATTTAAACTTCTTTCTGAAAAAGGCGTGTGGCAGGAGCTGCTGCAAAAAAAGTACCTGCGAGGTAAAACGCTCTCACAAGTGCAAGCCAAACCCGCCGACTCTCATTTTTGGAAGGGGATTATGGGGGTGAAAGATGAGTTCTTTCATCTAGGATCATTTAACGTAGGAGATGGTAATAGTACTCGATTTTGGGAAGATGTTTGGCTAGGTGATACTCCTCTTTCTGAACAATATCCATCTCTATATAATATTACTCGATCTAAGAATGTCTGATACGTCTCCGACGTATCGATAATTTCTTATGTTCCATGCCACATTATTGATGATATCTACATGTTTTATGCATACTTTACATCATATTTATGCGTTTTCCGGAACTAACCTATTGACGAGATGCCGAAGGGCCAGTTGCTGTTTTCTGCTGTTTTTGGTTTCAGAAATCCTAGTAAGGAAATATTCTCGGAATCGGACGAAATCAACGCCCAGCATCTTAGAATCCCCGGAAGCATCCAGAACACCCGAGAGTCGCCGGAGGGGGGCCACAGGGGCCCCAGATGATAGGCCGGCGTGGCCCAGGCCCTGGCCGCGCCGCCTTATGGTGTCGTCGCCTCGTTGACCTTCTGACACCGCCTCTTCGCCTATTTAAGCCCCCTCGACCTAAAACCTCGATACGAAAAAGCCACGGTACGAGAAACCTTCCAGAGCCGCCGCCATCGCGAAGCCAAGATCTGGGGGACAGAAGTCTCTGTTCCGGCACGCCGCCGGGACGGGGAAGTGCCCCCGGAAGGCTTCTCCATCAACACCACCGCCATCTCCATCAACGCTGCTGTCTCCCATGAGGAGGGAGTAGTTCTCCATCGAGGCTCGGGGCTGTACCGGTAGCTATGTGGTTCATCTCTCTCCTATGTACTTCAATACAATAATCTCATGAGCTGCCTTACATGATTGAGATTCATATGATGATGCTTGTAATCTAGATGTCGTTGTGCTAGTCAAGTGAATTTTACTTATGTGATCTCCGGAGACTCCTTGTCCCACGTGTGTAAAGGTGACAGTGTGTGCACTGTGTGGGTCTCTTAGGCTATATTTCACAGAATACTTATTCACTGTTATGAATGGCATAGTGAAGTGCTTATTTATATCTCTTTATGATTGCAATGTGTTTTGTATCACAATTTATCTATGTGCTACTCTAGTGATGTTATTAAAGTAGTTTATTCCTCCTGCACGGTGTAATGGTGACAGTGTGTGCATCCGTGTTAGTACTTGGCGTAGGCTATGATTGTGATCTCTTGTAGATTATGAAGTTAACTATTGCTATGATGGTATTGATGTGATCTATGCCTCCTTTCGTAGCGTGAAGGTGACAGTGTGCATGCTATGTTAGTACTTGGTTTAGTTGTGTTGATCTGTCATGCACTCTAAGGTTCTTTAAATATGAACATTGAATATTGTGGAGCTTGTTAACTCCGGCATTGAGGGTTCGTGTAATCCTACACAGTTAGTGGTGTTCATCATCCAACAAGAGGGTGTAGAGTATGCATTTATCTATTCTGTTATGTGATCAAAGTTGAGAGTGTCCACTAGTGAAAGTATGATCCCTAGGCTTTGTCCCTACTGCTGCGTTACTACTGCTTGTTTACTGTCCTGGGCAAAGCACTTTTCTGGCACCGTTGCTACTGCTACTATTTATTCATACCACCTGTATTTCACTATCTCTTCACCGAACTAGTGCACCTATTAGGTGTGTTGGGGACACAAGAGACTTCTTGCTTTGTGGTTGCAGGGTTGCATGAGAGGGATATCTTTGACCTCTTCCTCCCTGAGTTCGATAAACCTTGGGTGATCCACTTAAGGGAAAACTTGCTGCAGTTCTACAAACCTCTGCTCTTGGAGGCCCAACACTGTCTACAGGAAAAGGAGGGGGCGTAGACATCAAGCTATTTTCTGGCGCCATTGCCAGGGAGGAAAGGTAAAAGGCACTCATACTCCGGTTCCAGGTAACAGTACTTATCTGGCGCCATTGTGTTTGTGCTCGAAGCTATTTCCTTTAGATCCTGCAATTGCATCTTTTTGTTTCTTGTTTACACTAGTTAGGCATAATGGAAAACAACAAAAATATGAGAGATCTTTATGAACTTTATCTTGAATTAGGACATGATGTGTTTGAAGAGAGAATTAAAAAACCCATGGAACTTTATATGCATGCTAATGGGAATGTTATTAATATGAATGCTTTGAACACTATTGTTGCTAATGCTATGGAAAATTCTAAGCTTGGGGAAGCTGGCTTCGATGAGCATGATCTTTTTAGTCCCCCAAGCATTGAGGAGGAAATTTACTTTGATGATAGTTTGCATCCTATTTATGATGATTATAATGATAGTAGTCTTTTGGTACCGCCTGTTATGGAGGATAAATTTGATTATGATTACAATATGCCTCCTATATTTGATGATAGCTACTTTGTTGAATTTGCTCCCACTATTACTAATAAAATTGATTATGCTTATGTGGAGAGTAATAATTTTATGCATGAGACTCATGATAAGAATGCTTTATGTGATAGTTATATTGTTGAGTTTGCTCATGATGCTACTGTTCATTATTATGAGAGAGGAAAATATGGTTGTAGAAGTTTTCATGTTACTAAAACACCTCTCTATTTGCTGAAAATCTTGAAGCTGCACTTATTTTATCTTTCTATGCTTGTTGCATTATGCTTCTTGAATTTGTTTATTTACAAGATTCCTTTTCATAGGAAGCATGTTAGACTTAAATGTGTTTTGCATTTGCCTCTTGATGCTCTCTTTTGCTTCAAATATTATTTCTTGCGAGTGCATCATTAAAACTGCTAAGCCCATCTTAATGGCTATAAAGAAAGAACTTCTTGGGAGATAACCCATGTGTTATTTTGCTACAGTACTTTGTTTTATATTTGAGTCTTGGAAGTTGTTTACTACTGTAGCAACCTCTCCTTATCTTAGTTTTGTGTTTTGTTGTGCCAAGTAAAGTCGTTGATAGAAAAGTTCATACTAGATTTGGATTACTGCGCAGAAACAGATTTCTTTGCTGTCACGAATCTGGGAAAACTTCTCTGTAGGTAACTCAGAAAATTATGCCAATTTACGTGAGTGATCCTCAGATATGTACGCAACTTTCATTCAATTTGAGCATTTTAATTTGAGCAAGTCTGGTGCCTCAATAAAATTCGTCAATACAAACTGTTCTGTTTTGACAGATTCTGCCTTTTATTTCGCATTGCCAGTTTTGTTATGTTCGATGGATATTTCGATTCCATTGACTTTCAGTAGCTTTGTGCAATGTCCAGAAGTGTTAAGAATGATTATGTCACCTCTGAACATGTATATTTTGATTGTGCACTAACCCTCTAATGAGTTGTTCTAAGTTTGGTGTGGAGGAAGTTTTCAAGGATCAAGAGAGGGAGATGATACAACATGATCAAGGAGAGTGAAAGCTCTAAGCTTGGGGATGCCCCGGTGGTTCACCCCTGCATATATCAAGAAGACTCAAGCGTCTAAGCTTGGGGATGCCCAAGGCATCCCTTTCTTCATCGACAACATTATCAGGTTCCTCCCCTGAAACTATATTTTTATTCCATCACATCTTATGTGCTTTTCTTGGAGCGTCGGTTTGTTTTAGTTTTTTGTTTTGTTTGAATAAAATGGATCCTAGCATTCATTGTATGGGAGAGAGACACGCTCCGCTGTAGCATATGGACAAGTATGTCCTTAGGCTCTACTCATAATATTCATGGCGAAGTTTCTTCTTCGTTAAATTGTTATATGGTTGGAATTGGAAAATGATACATGTAGTAATTGCTAAAAATGTCTTGGATAATGTGATACTTGGCAATTGTTGTGCTCATGTTTAAGCTCTTGCATCATATACTTTGCACCTATTAATGAAGAAATACATAGAGCTTGCTAAAATTTGGTTTGCATAATTGGTCTCTCTAAGGTCTAGATAATTTCTAGTATTGAGTTTGAACAACAAGGAAGACGGTGTAGAGTCTTATAATGTTTATAATATGTCTTTTATGTGAGTTTTGTTGCACCGCTTCATCCTTGTGTTTGTTTCAAATAACCTTGCTAGCCTAAGCCTTGTATCGAGAGGGAATACTTCTCATGCATCCAAAATCCTTGAGCCAACCACTATGCCATTCGAGTCCACCATACCCACCTACTACATGGTATTTCTCCGCCATTCCAAAGTAAATTGCTTGAAGTGCTACCTTTAAATTTCTATCCTCTACCTTTGCAATATATAGCTCATGGGACAAATAGCTTAAAAACTATTGTGGTATTGAATATGTACTTATGCACTTTATCTCTTATTAAGTTGCTTGTTGTGCGATAACCATGTTCCTGGGGACGCCATCAACTCCTCTTTGTTGAATATCATGTGAGTTGCTATGCATGTTCGTCTTGTCTGAAGTAAGGGAGATTTACTACCAAAATGGTTAGAGCATTGCATACTGTTAGAGAAGAACATTGGGCCGCTAACTAAAGCCATGATCCATGGTGGAAGTTTCAGTTTTGGACAAATATCCTCAATCTCATATTTGAAAATTAATTGTTGTTGAATGCTTATGCATAAAAGAGGAGTCCATTATCTGTTGTCTATGTTGTCCCGGTATGGATGTCTAAGTTGAGAATAATCAATAGCGAGAAATTCGATGCGAGCTTTCTCCTTAGACCTTTGTACAGGCGGCATAGAGGTACCCCTTTGTGACACTTGGTTAAAACATATGCATTGCGATGATAATCCAGGTAATCCGAGCTAATTAGGACAAGGTGCGGGCACTATTAGTATACTATGCATGAGGCTTGCAACTTGTAGGATATAATTTACATGATACATATGCTTTATTACTACCGTTGACAAAATTGTTTCTTGTTTTCAAAATCAAAGCTCTAGCACAAATATAGCAATCGATGCTTTCCTCTTTGAAGGACCATTCTTTTACTTTTATTGTTGAGTCAGTTCACCTATCTCTCTCCACCTCAAGAAGCAAACATTTGTGTGAACTGTGCATTGATTCCTACATACTTGCATATTGCATTTGTTATATTACTTTGCATTGACAATTATCCATGAGATATACATGTTACAAGTTGAAAGCAACCGCTGAAACTTAATCTTCCTTTGTGTTGCTTCAATGCCTTTACTTTGAATTATTGCTTTATGAGTTAACTCTTATGCAAGACTTATTGATGCTTGTCTTGAAAGTACTATTTATGAAAAGTCTTTGCTTTATGATTCAGTTGTTTACTCATGTCATTACCATTGTTTTGGATTGCTGCATTCATTACATGTGTTTACAATATTATGATCAAGTTTATGATGGCATGTCACTCCAGAAATTATCTTTGTTATCGTTTACCTGCTCGGAACGAGCAGAAACTAAGCTTGGGGATGCTGATACGTCTCCGACGTATCGATAATTTCTTATGTTCCATGCCACATTATTGATGATATCTACATGTTTTATGCATACTTTACATCATATTTATGCGTTTTCCGGAACTAACCTATTGACGAGATGCCGAAGGGCCAGTTGCTGTTTTCTGCTGTTTTTGGTTTCAGAAATCCTAGTAAGGAAATATTCTCGGAATCGGACGAAATCAACGCCCAGCATCTTAGAATCCCCGGAAGCATCCAGAACACCCGAGAGTCACCAGAGGGGGGCCACAGGGGCCCCAGATGATAGGCCGGCGCGGCCCAGGCCCTGGCCGCGCCGCCTTATGGTGTCGTCGCCTCGTTGACCTTCTGACGCCGCCTCTTCGCCTATTTAAGCCCCCTCGACCTAAAACCTCGATACGAAAAAGCCACGGTACGAGAAACCTTCCAGAGCCGCTGCCATCGCGAAGCCAAGATCTGGGGGACAGAAGTCTCTGTTCCGGCACGCCGCCGGGACGGGGAAGTGCCCCCGGAAGGCTTCTCCATCAACACCACCGCCATCTCCATCAACGCTGCTGTCTCCCATGAGGAGGGAGTAGTTCTCCATCGAGGCTCGGGGCTGTACCGGTAGCTATGTGGTTCATCTCTCTCCTATGTACTTCAATACAATAATCTCATGAGCTGCCTTACATGATTGAGATTCATATGATGATGCTTGTAATCTAGATGTCGTTGTGCTAGTCAAGTGAATTTTACTTATGTGATCTCCGGAGACTCCTTGTCCCACGTGTGTAAAGGTGACAGTGTGTGCACCGTGTGGGTCTCTTAGGCTATATTTCACAGAATACTTATTCACTGTTATGAATGGCATAGTGAAGTGCTTATTTATATCTCTTTATGATTGCAATGTGTTTTGTATCACAATTTATCTATGTGCTACTCTAGTGATGTTATTAAAGTAGTTTATTCCTCCTGCACGGTGTAATGGTGACAGTGTGTGCATCCGTGTTAGTACTTGGCGTAGGCTATGATTGTGATCTCTTGTAGATTATGAAGTTAACTATTGCTATGATGGTATTGATGTGATCTATGCCTCCTTTCGTAGCGTGAAGGTGACAGTGTGCATGCTATGTTAGTACTTGGTTTAGTTGTGTTGATCTGTCATGCACTCTAAGGTTATTTAAATATGAACATTGAATATTGTGGAGCTTGTTAACTCCGGCATTGAGGGTTCGTGTAATCCTACACAGTTAGTGATGTTCATCGTCCAACAAGAGGGTGTAGAGTATGCATTTATCTATTCTGTTATGTGATCAAAGTTGAGAGTGTCCACTAGTGAAAGTATGATCCCTAGGCTTTGTCCCTACTGCTGCGTTACTACTGCTTGTTTACTGTCCTGTGCAAAGCACTTTTCTGGCACCGTTGTTACTGCTACTATTTATTCATACCACCTGTATTTCACTATCTCTTCGCCAAACTAGTGCACCTATTAGGTGTGTTGGGGACACAAGAGACTTCTTGCTTTGTGATTGCAGGGTTGCATGAGAGGGATATCTTTGACCTCTTCCTCCCTGAGTTCGATAAACCTTGGGTGATCCACTTAAGGGAAAACTTGCTGCTGTTCTACAAACCTCTGCTCTTGGAGGCCCAACACCGTCTACAGGAAAAGGAGGGGGCGTAGACATCAATGTCTTAGTATCAAACGTTATGTCTTATGCACCTCTGAATATAGGATTTACTCGTGCACTCACACATGATAAATGGGAGACTTGGATTGTTTTAGTCCGTAGACTTATGGATGTATCTCTTAGTAATGAACCGGATAAGTTCAAATAGCACTTAAACACTTCTGGGATTTTTTCGGTAAAGTCCATGTATGTCGATTTCTTGAATGGGCATACAATTTCCTGAAAAAATATATTTGGAGGATAAAGGTACCGCTGAAAATTAAGATTTTCATGTGGTTCTTGTATAAGAAGGTGCTATTAACCAAGGATAACCTTGCAAAAAGACGGTGGAATGGGTGTACGGATTGTGTTTTTTGTGGATCTAAAGAAACAATTGATCATTTGTTTATTTCCTGTCCGTTCTCTCGTCTTGTTTGGAGGGTGGTTCATTTCACTTTTAATATTCCTTCCCCCGCTAATATTACTAACCTGTTTGGCAATTGGTTAAATGGGATTAGTAAAAAAACTAAGGCGCTCATTCGAGTAGGGGTTTGTGCTTTAGTTTGGGCTGGAATTGCCGTAATGATGTTGTTTTTAACAGGGTTGCAAAACCAAACTTCTTACAGGTTATCCACAGGGCTGCTTCATCAATTCAAATGTGGTCCTACCTTCTTCCCACGGAGCAACGGGAACCTTTGGATACTGGATGCAATCGACTGATGGCGGTTGTACGGGCTATCTTCAGCCAGGGTGGTTGGCAGCATACTAAATGTCTCCATGATGCATAAGCGAGCCATGTTTTTCTTATTTCGTTGGCTGATCTTTGTATCAACCCTTTGTGATCCATGAGTTGTAAACTTTGATATTTAATACTCGTGTTGCTATTAATAAGCGAAAAGCCGTGTGCATCGTTTCGATGCAGAGGCTGGAGCTGTGCTCCCATTTCGAAAGAAAACCCTTCATCATCAAAATAGTGATTCGTAGTTTCAGGGATATAATCAGGATTAAGAACAAGAACCCGCATACGAACAAACTCATGATCCCGAGTAAAAGTCATGTCCACTTCCTTTGCTTTACCTATAAGAGTCCCAACAACAAAAAGTGCAAGATAATCATCAAGGAGCTCCTCGAGGCAACCTCGTATTCTCACCTAGACCTCTCTCATTTTCCAAGACTTGAGCTCATGAGAAGACCATTCTTCAAAGAAAATAGTGCAATCAGTATCATGTACCTTTATATCATTGATCTTTCTTACCCTTGCGTAATCAGCCTTTGGTGGGTAGACAACTTTGAAAACATTGTCTGCCGACTTGGTAATGTCCCATTGATGATTGCCCGGAATTAGAAAATTTTGCTCCTTCACTATTTGTTGAGCAGTAAGACAACCTCCTTTGACCCGGATACGACCAACCTTTCCACTATGTCTCCTCAATTTGACCCCAGGAGATTTCGGAATGTCAAAGAAAAGAAGTTCATCTCAACATAAACCCATACATGGTGGCTGTTGGTTTGGGCATGAGATGCAAGTGGCAGTCCAATGTAGCATGCTTGACAGAATTCACAACAAAGACAAAAAGTAGCACTACAATCAACAGCGTGATGGCCAGTGTCATCACATCTAAAGCACAAAACATCAGATTTGTCCTTTTTCTTCGTGGCTTCGGCAAGATCAGTACTCACGGATTGTACCGCAGCCGAGCCCCAACACCGAGCCTTCCAACTATTTTTCTGTATGTGGCAAAGTGGCCTTCCGATCATGGCCTTGCTGTTATGGGTTGAGAGAGGGGACAGGAAGTAGTAGCCCTTGGATCTGGAACGAACAGCATCCGGCCGAGGTTGGGCTGCATCTGATTTGCTTCACGCAAGGTAGAGAATCAGCGCCGCGAATCAAATCATGTTCAATAAGAAACATAGCCATTGATAGATGCATGGCTCTTGGAATTTGGCTAGAGATTATTTCACGATGCCACTCATTCTGAAACTCATGCGCGCAGCCGCGCACCACATTCTCGTTAACCAAGTCATTTTCCTTGAGCTCTCCAACAAAAGAACCTACTAATCACAGATGGCAATTGGCAAGGGTGCCCACTTATGTAAATATGGTAGGGATGCCATGTCATCTATAGTCAACATGTAGTAAAATAGTTGGCTATAAGAATGCACTACTTTCTCATGCAGGACCCACATATCATTCACATAACTTGTCTAGAAGCATGTGCTAGAGCTAGTTTTTGCATAAGAGCCCACTTACATTCTCTTCTCTCTTCTCCAACTAGATGCAAATATGTTATTTTAATCTTTGTAGCCAACTGACTAGGATTTATTGTACTTGCTCTCATAGTGGGAGTAACATAGCTAGTAACATCACACATCTCAAAACATTTTGGTGATGTGGCATGTCAATAAATGAAGAAAGAGAGTAAGGTGGTAACTAGCTATGTTACCATAACCATTTCGAAAAAAAAATTCTTCCATTTCGAAAAAAAAGCTATGTTACCATAACATGACACATCCCAATGCAAAATGAGTCTACAACATATTAACATATATAAATGACACAATGTATGACACCACATATAAATTACTATCCACTAGTATGAAGGTAGTAACTACTATCTACTATGACCAGTCTTATTATGCAAGAGCTAGCTCTGTAGGTGCTTCTAGTTAAGTTGTGTGAATGAAAGGTGGGTCATCCATTGAATAAGTAGTACATTCTTATAGCCAACTATTGTACTTATTAGCTAAATATTAGCTATAGATGAAATGACATTTTGCTTATAGCCAACAACCGGCTATACTATTGGAGTTACTCTTAGTATTACACTTTTTGTGTAAAGTGGAACCAATAATTTTACTAGAGCTAACAAACAGGTCGTAATCAAGGTCGTGTGTCAAAGCTGTTTAAACCTATTTTTCGACAAAAATCATATATTAAAATAAATTTTGACCCTCATTAGACCTTCTTCCACTTGGGCGGCTGGCCGCAGATGGACGTGACCCGGAACGCGCACATCGACTACCACATGTGCAGGTGAAGGATTGGTTGACAGAATGTTTCGGGCTTAATCCTGAAGTGCACACAGTGGGTGTGCATGCATTATGGACTAAGTCGGTATCAAACATTTTATGGTATCTGAGGCCTGTAGATGATACCTCTAAGTGGGTGAGCTGGTTAAAAGGATCTGAAAGGAGAGGAACTAACCCTGTGGCATTAGTTCTTCCGGTGGCGAAGGAGGTAGCGCCTCCTGAAGGCGGTTATGGTGGAGGAGGTGGTTACGAATCAGGCCAAAGTAGTCAAGCACCCGGCGGTGGCGGTGGTTACGAGCCTGAACAGAGCAGCCATGCGGAAGATGTTTATAGTGGCCAGGGTGATGGTTACACAGGAGAAGACGGTGAGGTTGATGGTGACGAAGAAAATGGATACAGGCAGAATCAGATGGAAGAGGAAGATACAGAAGGTGAAACTGATGATGATGATTCCGATGAGTCTGATGATGGGGAGGAGGTGCCTATTTCTGGTAGATAGAATCACAGCTTTTCGTCTGCAATGACAATCAATGATGGCCTTGATTCTAACTGGGAGTATCACCAGAACAATCTCGCCGTAGGGGCCATGTTTCCGTCGAAGCTCCATATGCAGGATGCAATAATTAAGTGGGCAATGGTGAGCCAGAGGGAGCTGAGAACAACCGTGTCATCTGGAAAATACCTGACGATGGAATGTGTGGACATCAATTGTCCCGGTGAAAGGATCGTATGCCGCACCTAGAGGGGGGGGGGGTGAATAGGTGCTAACCAATTTTTAGTTCTTTTTCAATTTAGGCTTGACACAAAAGGTAAATTCTCTAGATATGCAACTAAGTGAATTTACCTATATGACAAGGCTAACAACTAAGCAAGATATATCTAAGCAATATAGAGATAGAGTGGGATAGAGGTAACCGAGAGTGGAGCACGCGATGACACGGAGATGATTCCCGTAGTTCCCTTCCTTTGCAAGAAGGTACGTCTATGTTTGGAGGAGTGTGGTTGCTACGAAAGCCAAACCAACAGCCACGAAGGCTTCACTCAGATCTCCGGTGAGCAACGCCACGAAGGCCTAGCCCACTTCCACTAAGGGATTTCCTCGAGGCGGAAACCGGGCCTTTACAAGGTTCTTGGGGCACACATCCACAACCAAATTGGAGACTCCCAAATCTGTTACAACACAACAAATCAACAAACATACATCAACAACAACCACTAGGGATCCAAAGAGGAACACTAGCAAGGGGGCCCTCAAGCATAAGAGGGGGAAATGAAAAACGCTTCGGTGAGGATGTAGATCGGGGTCTTCTCCGTCGATTCTCCAAAGCACAAGGGATTTGGGTGGTTGAGGAAGGAGATCCGATGGATTTGATGTTCTTGGTGGCTCAACAATGGTGTATGTCTTTTTAGAAGGGAGAATGAGCAACCCTAGCTCATTGGAGAAGAAGCCCTTAAAAAGGGCTGCCGATGCAGCCGTTGGAGTCGTTGGAGAGGGGTGGCCGGTAGTACCGGCCAGTTTGGGCCGGTACTACCGCCCTAGGCGACGCGCGCCCGCCCACCAGGAGGAGGCCACGTGGCAAAGGAGCTCGGTCCGGGAGGGGGGGGGGCGGAGCCTCCGGCTGGGGTACCGGCCGAGGTACCGCCGGGGCTCCAACCCCCCTGGAACATTACTGAGCCGCTCGCCGCGCCCCCGGTACCATGGGCGGTACCATGGCCGGAGCCTCCGGCCGTGGCCAGGCCGGCGGTACCGCCCAGGCACCCGCTCCCTCTTCTCTTTTCTTTGCTTTTCTCTTCTTCTTCTTATTTCTTTCTTTCTTCTTTCTCTTCTCCTTCTCATTCCTTTCTTTCTTCTTTTCTTTCTTTTCTCTTCCGATATCTTGCATACTCTTCACTCTTTAAGCATCTAGAGAATGTAATAACCTACAAATCTTATAAACCGAATTGTTCAAATATTATCATTGTCATCAACACCAAAACTACATATAAAATGAGATATGATCTTTCAATCTCCCCCTTTTTGGTTTCTTGATGACAATATAAGATTTGCAAAAGATGAGAGTATTTGAGCAGAGAAAATATAAGATTTGCATAAAAGGCTCCCCCTAGACATGTGCATCTAATAGAATTGATCATTTGAATGAGAGGCACATAATCTAGGATCAAACTACTCAAGTAAATACGAATCACCAACAAGTGCAAAGATGCTTAGTAAGCAAATAAATTCATCACTTGTAGAGAGAAGAGACAACCATATGTGAGTAAAGACAAGTGTTGAGCTTAGAGATCATACCACATGAAGTTCACTTAGTCTTTACCATAGATAGATAGATAGATAATGTCTCATACATAAATAGATATCCCCTATGTCTCACACACATAGATAAGGTGCATAAAACATGATAAGTAGTTCTCAACAATAGATAACCATAAGTCACAAGCATAAAGAGTCAAAGAAAACGCAAGCTTGTGACTTCCCATGCAAATCCCGAACCTAATAGAACTCTTCTCCCCCTTTGACATCAAGATGCCAAAAAGGTTGAAGAGCGATGCTACCGTCCCTAGCCATCAAGGAAGTCCTCGGCAACATCGGAGTCGACATCATAGGAGGGACCACCCTCGCCATCAGACCACTGGCTATGAGCAGAAATCCACTAAGGCTTCGGAAGGATATTCTCTTCAGATCCTGGAGGAGACACTTCCACACCAAGCTTTGCCATGATGCTCTTCTGACGGCGTCGAGCTTTCTTCTCTGCCACATAGGCGTCATACATGCGCTCCTGAATATCCAGCTGGAGGCAGAAGGTCTTCTTTACCTTGATCTTGAGTTTGGTGTACAAAGAGGGCTCGAGCATGGGATCATATGCGGAGTGAGCCGGAGGCCCCCCAAGGGCCATATGAGGAGTAAAACCATCAAGGAGTCTAATGCCAGCAAACCGGCGATCAGTGGAAGGATCTGCGGGACTCTTGAAGGAAGATCTTGAGGAGGAAGACTCTTGAGGCGAGGAAGAGGCTCTGGGGCTGAGGTAGAAGCTAGGAGCTCATGATCTTTGATAAGAAGGTTCTTGCGTTTATGAACAGTGAGTGTAGAAAATGGTTCCAGAATGGCACCCTCAAACTTCTGACGCCACACCTCAGAAATAAGCTTCATGATGAAGGGACCAAAGGCGGGAGACCTCTTCTCAACCATACGCAGGAAAATCTGGTTCCACAGGCAATCCATGACATCCATCTTCACACCCTTGCCCTTTCGGAGATGAGTTTGAAGCATCAAGTCAATGACAAAAGAATGGATCTCATCAACATTACCCACTTTGACGGCAACAGTCTCACGGTAGATGCGAAGCATAATATCATAGACGGGTTGGAGACCGGAAGTGAATCCAAGCTTGCATCGACCGGGCATATAGAGCGGCTCAAGGACATCTTTGGTGCTTGCATTAGACTGCCCATGAAACCTCCAACCACTATCAGTGTCATGTTCACAATCTTCCGGAAGAGGATAGCCAAGAATCTGTCCAAAGGTGCTCCAAGTGGTAGTGAGTACCTCATCACGAGTCATCCAAGTGATGGAGCGAGCGTCATCCTCATGAAAATAGACTGTGGCAAAGAACTGAGTCACAAGGTAAGGATCATAGTTGCATTGGAAAGTCATAATGGGAAGCAAACCAAACTCCTCGCAAATACCAAGAGCTTCATGAAAGTAGGCATCCTTCTTCAAATGGTCAATGTTGATATACCGTTGATCAACTACCTTCACCTTGTTGGGAGGATAGACTTCATTGAATATGCGTTCTTGAACCTCGGTGTAGAAGTGGCGGTTGTGGGTGCGAGAAGACCGAGGCCCCAAATAGGGGTTAGCGGTGCGAATAGCCATGTATGCATGAAGGCGGACGCTGCCATAGGACTCAATAGCCTTTTTCCCTTTCTTTTTATTTGCCAAAGAAGCACCACGCGCAGTAGTGGCACGGGGTAACACTTCATCTTGTTCAACAAAATCATCATCAAGGGGCGGATCCCCTCTCCTCTTCCGACTAGTACCTGTGAAATAGACGAACAGAGCCGAGGGAAATATGGGATAAGGGCACAAGCTCATCTCAACTTAACAAAATTTTGACCCAAAATACACATGCATGATGAGAAAAAAAAATAAGGCCACACACAATGGGTAGAAAAAAATGCTACATAGTAGAGGTTAACGGTGCTACATACTAGAGGACATAGATCAGCAATAGATACAACCTCTTAGAGTAAGATTTAGCCAAAAATCTAAGCATGTAGAACCAATAACCAACACACATGTGAGCCAAAAATACGAGCAAAATACACGGTGGGAAAGGCTAATACCGGGAGCCATGGAGGAGGAGGGGTGGGGGAAGGCTCCCACGGAGCCGATCCGGCCGGAGAGGGCCGGAGAGTGGCCGGGGGAGCAAGGGAGGCGGCAGGGGCGGCCGGGCGGCTGGTGTGTTTGGAGCTGGGAGAAGGGGGCGAGTGGGGAGGGTGGGGAGCGGGGCTCGACCCGCCCACACATGGAGGCACCGGCCCGAGGCCGGCGGTAGTACCGGCCAGGCCCCAGGCGGTACTACCGGCCTGGTCAGGCCCGGGTCGGCCAGCCTCCGCCCCCGATTTTTTTTTGTAGGCTGTTTTAAACAAAATCCCCCCCTTTTTTTGTAAAGACACCCTCTTTAAGACAAACACTTTTGATATGCATTTTTTGAGACGAGCTTGTGCAAGATATAGAATCTTTTAGAGGTGAGAGAATGGCTTAGGATGGACACAAAGAGGGGTAAGGTAATATGAACTCAAGTTTGCAAGGAGCAAATCAATAGAAGCCAAACATTGAGCCAATTCCCCTAAAAACAAAAGATAGGCAAATGAAGTCCAATAAAGATCCAAATTACTCCAACTCTTCATAAAGAAGAGTGTGGTGGCCTAGGCCACCATATATGAGTGTTATGGCATGGCACCGCGAAGATATATCTTGGGCCCAAAAACCACTACTCATCATTGAAGCTCACATATCATCATATGATATAAAGAGAATGATTTCTTAATGTTGGCATTATGGGGGGAGGGATAGCTCAATAATTTAAACCGCACTCCCCCTATTTCCATGCCTACATCTAAACCAAATAAAGTTTTGAGACGGAGGTGTGTTTGCAAGATGGTCAAGCTATACTCCTTGAATCAATGATATTTAGCTCATTCCTCAAATAAGAGAACCTTGCTTCATCAAGAGGCTTCGTGAATATATCGGCAAGTTGATCTTTGGTAGGAACATAGATAAGCTCAATATCACCACGGGCAACATGATCCCTAATGAAATGATTCCGGATCTCAATATGCTTCGTTCTTGAATGTTGCACCGGATTATAGGCAATCTTGATGGCACTTTCATTGTCACATAATAGAGGCACTTTGTCACAAATGACACCGTATTCCTTTAAAGTTTACCTCATCCATAACAATTGAGTGCATCCACTTGCGGCGGCAACATATTCGGCTTCGGCGGTGGAGACAGATATGCAATTTTGCTTCTTAGAAGACCAACACACCAAGGACCTACCAAGGAATTGGCAAGCCCCGGAAGTTGATTTCCTATCATCCTTGTCACCCGCCCAATCCGCATCGGTATATCCATTGAGAATAAAACTTGAGCCTTTGGGGTACCAAATACCATATCTTGGGGTATCAGCCAAATATCGAAAGATTCTTTTGAGAGCAATCATGTGGCTCTCCTTAGGAGAAGCTTGATACCTTGCACACACACCAACACTCAACACTATGTCCGGTCTAGATGCACAAAGGTAAAGCAAGGATCCAATCATGGAGCGATATACCTTTTGATCCACCTCTTTACCATTGGGATCAAGTGCAAGATGACATTTGGTAACCATAGGAGTAGCAACACCTTTCATCTCGGTCATCTTGAACCTCTTGAGCATGTCATGGAGATATTTTGCTTGATTGATGAAGGTTCCTTCTCTCAATTGCTTGATCTCAAAACCAAGGAAAAACTTCATCTCTCCCATCATAGACATCTCAAACCTATCGGTCATAAGCTTTGAGAATTCATCATTGAAAGCTTTGTTAGTAGAGCCAAATATAATATCATCAACATATAATTGGCAAACGAAAAGCTCCCCATTGACCCTCTTAGTAAAAAGAGTGGGGTCGATTAGCCCAACATCAAACCCACGGTCTACCAACAATTCATTAAGGTGCTCGTACCAAGCTCTAGGAGCTTGTTTGAGACCATAAAGTGCTTTATCAAGCTTGTAGACATGGTTAGGAAAGTTGAGATCCTCGAACCCCGGGGGTTGCTTAACATAAACCTCTTCATGTAAAGGACCATTAAGAAATGCACTTTTCACATCCATTTGTTGTAACTTAAAGTTATGATGCGATGCATAAGCAAGAAGGATACGGATGGACTCAAGACGAGCCACGGGAGCATAGGTCTCTCCAAAGTCAATCCCTTCAACTTGAGAGAAACCTTGAGCCACCAATCTTGCCTTGTTCCTCACAATATTTCCAAACTCATCTTGCTTGTTCTTGAATATCCATTTAGTGCCTATAACATTGCGGCACTCCTTTGGCTTCTTTACTAAGGTCCACACTTTGTTGCGCTTGAAGTTGTTGAGTTCCTCATGCATAGCTTCCACCCAATCCGAATCTTCAAGGGCTTCAAACACTTTCTTGGGTTCCACTACCGAGATATAAGCATGATGATTGCTAAAGTTAGCCAATTGCCTTCTTGTGGAGACTTTTGCTCGAACATCACCAAGGACCTTGTCATGAGTGTGTCCACGAATTTCAAGGGTCCTTTCTCTTCTTGCTAAACGACGGGCCTCGATCTCCTCCTTGGTTCTTCTTGGCCTTGGAGGTGTCACTTGATCAACTTGATCATTTGGGTCCCCGTCTTGACCTTCAACTTGAGCAACTACAATCTCTTGTGGGTGCTCAACATCATGTGCTTGATCTTGGACATCATTTGGTGCGGAGCAAATATCAAATGGATACTCGTCGGAACCATCATGAATTCTTGGTTGATCATGACCTTGATCTTGTCCTTGATCTTGCACACTAGAGGAAGGGTTTTGTTCTTGTTCTTGGGTTGGTGCATCATTTGCTTCACTTGATGGGGTTTGTTGATGTTGAGAAGATGAGGGCTCCACCATGGTAGAGCATAGTCCTTCCCGAGACGCCACACCGTGTCCCTCAATGGGGCGGAAAAATCCCACACCCATTCTTACTATGGCATCTTGAGGTATTTCATCACCTGCACAAACATCAACTTGCCCCACTTGGGAGCCATCATTTTCTTCGAACTTCACACTACAAGATTCAATGATAATCCCGGAGGATACATCAAAGATTCTATAAGTGTGAGATTCGGCACCGTAACCAACAAATATACCCTCCAAAGCTTTAGGAGAAAATTTAGACAAACGAACCCCTTTGATTTTGTAGAAACACTTACACCCGAACACCTTGAAGTATGAGATATTAGGCTTGTTCCCGGTGAGTATTTCATATGGAGTCTTGTTCAAGCCCTTGCGGAGATAGAGCCGGTTGGAGGAGTGACAAGCGGTGGAGATGGCTTCGGCCCAAAAGTTATAGCGGGATTTATACTCCGCCATCATAGACCTCGCCATATCCATAAGAGTCCGGTTCTTCCTCTCCGCAACACCATTTTGTTGAGGGGTGTAAGCAGCGGAATATTGATGACGAATCCCCTCATCACTAAGAAAATCATTGAGTGTGTAGTTCTTGAACTCGGAGCCGTTGTCACTTCTTATTGCCATAATGAGGAGGTTGTGTTGACGTTGCACCTCGGTAGCAAAGTCAATGAATATTTGTTGAGTCTCATCTTTCGTCTTGAGAAAGTAGACCCAAGTGTATCTTGAGTAGTCATCGACAATCACCAAGCAATGTTTCTTCGCACCAAGACTTGCATGAGTAACGGGACCAAAGAGATCCACATGAAGGAGCTCCAAGATCCTCTTGGAAGAGATGATGGTCTTGCTTGGATGCGGAGAGTCATGCATTTTGCCTTCAACACAAGCCCTACAAACACGATCTTTGGCAAAAGACACATTTTCCATTAGTCCCACAATATGGTTCCCCTTGTGAAGACTTTGCAAAGTTCTCATGTTGACATGGGCTAGGCGGCGATGCCACAACCAACCCACGTCCGCCTTTCCGAATAGGCACATCGCACTTGACGTGGTGGTCCCCGAAAAGTCCACCACATACAAGTTGTGTTCGCGATACCCAACGAATGCGACTTTTAGAGTCTTGCTCCACAAGAGGACCACAATATCATTATCAATAAAGACGGCGAAACCCATCTTGCCAAGGTGGAAACGGAAAGCAAATTGTAACCAAGGGTTTTGACAAGCATGACATCCACAAGAGTAATGTTGTGTGCAACCACAACCTTGCCAAAACCCAATACCTCGGATGTAGAATTATCGCCAAAGGAGACGGTGATATCATTTATGTTAGGCCTCAACTCCTTGACGAGGTTCTTGCCGCCGGTCATATGACTTGTACATCCACTATCAAGTACCCATTTTGAACCTCCGGCGGCATAGTCCTACATGAGATCAATTCTTGGATTTAGGTACCCATTTTTCAATGGGTCCTCTTTTGTTAGCAACAAGGGTCTTTGGGACCCAAATAGACCAAGCAACATAACCATCATAAGGACCAACATATTTAGCATAGACATCACCATAATAATCTTTGAAGAGAACATAGTGAGGGTTATCTATTCCCGCACCATCATCATTAATGGTGTTGCCCTTTCGGGGTTCACCATTAGCTTTCTCATGTGCGGGCTTGGTCTTTTTCTTGTTTGCCTTTTTAGCCTTGGAATTAAAACCAAGTCCCTCCTTCCCATTGTTTGACCTTTGCTTACTCAAAAGATCATCCAAGGAAAGTTTACTTTGGGGAGAGGAGGTCCTAGCAAGTTCATCTTTCAACCTAGCATTTTCCTCAATAACATTTGCATGATCACATGAAGAGGTAGAGGAGCTAGGCACATCATATGAGGCAAGCCTAATTTGAAGTTGCTCATAAGACTTGGATAAGAGAGTGTATTCACTCTTCAAAGCTTTGTGAGCTTTGTCTAGTTCATCTAGATCTTTCACAAGTTTCTCATGATCAACCTAAAATTGGGCCTTTTCCTTTTTAAGCACTTTAGACTTAGCCCTAGCAAGATCTCTAGCTTTTGTGAGCTTGTTAATTTTATCTTGAGGCTCTTCAAGAGTTTCTAGCCTCTCCTCAAGAGAAGCTATAGTTTCTTTACTTTCCTCAAGAGCATTTTTAAGAGCATGGATTTCAAGAGAGTCTTCTCTCTCTATTTGACCCTTTTTCTCAAGCATATCACTTTGTTGAGCTATACGAACCATGATGCTAGAAACATGCTTCTTAGTGTTACCTTGTAGGTTAAGAATGAAATCATCAAACTCTAGCATTTCTTGTTTCACTTTTAGACTAGCATCATCAACCCCTAGATCACTAGATAAGTTAGGCATAGAGGGGTTAGGGGATGATACCTCGGAGGATTTAGCCATAAGGCAACTCTCTTCCTCCACATGAATGACCTCATTGGGGGATTCACTTGGTGATGAAGAGTTGGTGGAGAGGGAGGCAAGAGCAACCAAACCATTAGAGGTTGCATCTTCTTCATCATCAACATCATCATCTCCGGAGGTATACTCTTCTTGAGTTGATAGCACAATAGGTGTGTCCAAGGAGGACCTTGCCATGAAGCAATGTGCATTCTTGATATGAGGGTTCTCATTGGGAGATTCAAAGAGAGATGAAGAGGGTGTGTTGGTGGTGACGATGGCAGCCAATTCCTTTGAGCTTTCTTCATCTTCATCACCACTAGAACTTTCAACTTCATCGGAAGAATATTCTTCCCTTGTTACTAGCACAACTCTTGAGGGCCTCTTGCCCTTCTTGGTCTTGTTGTTGTAGAACTTCTTGTTGAGGGGCTTTGAATATTTGCCCTTTGAGTCTTTGCTCTTGTCCTTGGGAATGAGCCTCCCATTATGAAGCTCTCTATTCTCATAGGGGCATTCGGCAATGAAGTGGCGCTTGTCATCACAATTGTAGCATGATCTTGTCTTTGGACCAAAACTAGAGAACCCACTTTTGTTGTTCCTCTTGATGTTGTCTTCCTTGGCCTTGGAGGGATCAATCCAAAACGACTTTGCATGGAAGGCCATGTGGTCATGGTAGTGGCATTGCAAATCTTCCGGATAGGTCATGCTCCAAGATGCCCTATAGGATTCTTGAGGGATCACTTCATCGACGGAGTTGGCCACCAAGGCAAGGTTGGAACCTTTTGCCATCCCAAGAGCACGATTGCGAGAATCATGAGAGGCTTCCTCAAGTACCTTGAGAGCTTGCATCTCGTGCACGACTTGTTGAGAGGTGAGAGAGGAATAGCATTCCCTCCCCACAAGAGTCTTGACATCAATGGGTACAAATGGCATCATGCATTCAATGTACTTCTCCTTGATCCAAGAGTCATTTATGTGGGTGGCACCAATAAGCCGGAAGGCATCGGCAACGGTGAGAAGTCTTCCATACATGTCTTCATGATCTTCATCCGGTAGCCTCAAGAACCCTTCGGCTTTATTCTTGAGAGCATTATACTTGTTCCTCCTTGTGCTCTCACTTCCAATGCAACTAGCGGTCAAACCATCCCAAGCTTCCTTGGCGGTGGTGTAGTTCCGGACACGATGCAATTCCTTTGTCCCCACACTAGATTGAATCATGTGCAAGGCGGTGTTGTTGAGTTGACTATCAACCGCTTCTCTTCTAGTCAAATTGTCGGGGTTGTATGGCTTGAAGCCCACCATGATGATTCTCCATAATTCGTTGGAGGCACTACAAACATGAGAGCGGAACTCAAATTGCCAAGTATCGAAATTTTCAATAGAAAACTTAGGTGGGTCGCCCCGAATGTTCAAATGGGGATGGGGAACCGGAATATCGGGTGATTGGAAAGGTGGAGGTACTCGATTGTAGCTCTCACTCCCATCGGTTCCCCTAGGAGATGCAATGGGAGATTTGATAGTGTTTAAGTTATCACCTTCCACGGGTTTGGTAGATGAGGGTAGGTCCGAAGCCTCTCCCTTATCTAACGCACCCGTGTCTTTTACCTCTACACTAGGAGCCTTGGGAAGGGCCGGAGCCAAAAGCTCGGCAATCATCTTTTTCATGCTTTCCATTTGGGCTTCCATGGAGGACTTCAATGAATTGAAGTCTTCCACGGAGACCATCTTGGTGGCCCCTGATGGCGTGTAACTCACACGTTCGTTGGGAACCCCAAGAGGAAGGTATGATGCGCACAGCAGCAAGTTTTCCCTCAGAAAGAAACCAAGGTTTATCGAACCAGGAGGAGCCAAGAAGCACGTTGAAGGTTGATGGCGGCGGGATGTAGTGCGGCGCAACACCAGGGATTCCGGCGCCAACGTGGAACCTGCACAACACAACCAAAGTACTTTGCCCCAACGAAACAGTGAGGTTGTCAATCTCACCGGCTTGCTGTAACAAAGGATTAACCGTATTGTGTGGAAGATGATTGTTTGCAGAAAACAGTAGAACAGTATTACGATGGGTGTATTTCGATAAAGAGAATTGGACCGGGGTCCACAGTTCACTAGAGGTGTCTCTCCCATAAGATAAACAGCATGTTGGGTGAACAAATTACAGTTGGGCAATTGACAAATAAAGAGGGCATGACCATGCACATACATATCATGATGAGTATAGTGAGATTTAATTGGGCATTACGACAAAGTACATAGACCGCCATCCAACTGCATCTATGCCTAAAAAGTCCACCTTCAGGTTATCATCCGAACCCCCTCCAGTATTAAGTTGCAAAGCAACAGACAATTGCATTAAGTATGGTGCGTAATGTAATCAACAACTACATCCTTAGACATAGCATCAATGTTTTATCCCTAGTGGCAACAGCACAACACAACCTTAGAACTTTTACATCCTTTGTCCCGGTGTCAATGCAGGCATGAACCCACTATCGAGCATAAGTACTCCCTCTTGGAGTTACAAGCATCTACTTGGCCAGAGCATCTACTAGTAACGGAGAGCATGCAAGATCATAAACAACACGTAGATATAACTTTGATAATCAACATAACAAGTATTCTCTATTCATCGGATCCCAACAAACGCAACATATAGAATTACAGATAGATGATCTTGATCATGTTAGGCGGCTCACAAGATCCGACAATGATAGCACAATGGGGAGAAGACAACCATCTAGCTACTGCTATGGACCCATAGTCCAGGGGTAGACTACTCACACATCACTCCGGAGGCGACCATGGCGGCGTAGAGTCCTCCGGGAGATGATTCCCCTCTCCGGCAGGGTGCCGGAGGCGATCTCCTGGATCCCCCGAGATGGGATCGGCGGTGGCGGCGTCTCTGGAAGGTTTTCCGTATCGTGGCTCTCGGTACTGGGGGTTTCGTCACGGAGGCTATTTGTAGGCGGAAGGGCAGGTCAAGAGGCGGCGCGAGGGGCCCAGACCATAGGGCCGCGCGGCCAGGGCAGGGGCCGCGCCGCCCTATGCTCTGGCTGCCTCGTGGCCCCTCTTCGTTTCGTCTTCGGACTTCTGGAAGCTTCGTGGAAAAATAGGCCCCTGGGCGTTGATTTCGTCCAATTCCGAGAATATTTCCTTACTAGGATTTCTGAAACCAAAAACAGCAATGACAAAGCGGCACTTCGGCATCTTGTTAATAGGTTAGTTCCAGAAAATGCACGAATATGACATAAAGTGTGCATAAAACATGTAGATAACATCAATAATGTGGCATGGAACATAAGAAATTATCGATACGTTGGAGACGTATCAGCATCCCCAAGCTTAGTTCTGCTCGTCCCGAGCGAGGTAAAGCGATAACACGGATAATTTACGGAGTGACATGCCATCATAATCTTGATCATACTATTTGTAAAGCATATGTAGTGAATGCAGCGATCAAAACAATGTATATGACATGAGTAAACAAGCGAATCATATAGCAAAGACTTTTCATGAATAGTACTTCAAGATAAGCATCAATTAAGTCTTGCATAAGAGTTAACTCATAAAGCAATAATTCAAAGTAAAAGCATTGAAGCAACACAAAAGAAGATTAAGTTTCAGCGGTTGCTTTCAACTTGTAACATGTATATCTCATGGATATTGTCAACATAGAGTAATATAATAAGTGCAATAAGCAAGTATGTAGGAATCAATGCACAGTTCACACAAGTGTTTGCTTCTTGAGGTGGAGAGAAATAGGTGAACTGACTCAACATTGAAAGTAAAAGAATGGTCCTCCATAGAGGAAAAGCATCGATTGCTATATTTGTGCTAGAGCTTTGATTTTGAAAACATGAAACAATTTTGTCAACGGTAGTAATAAAGCATATGCATCATGTAAATTATATCTTATAAGTTGCAAGCCTCATGCATAGTGTACTAATAGTGCCCGCACCTTGTCCTAATTAGCTTGGACTACCGGATCATCACAATGCACATGTTTTGACCAAGTGCCACAAAGGGGTACCTCTATGCCGCCTGTACAAAGGTCTAAGGAGAAAGCTCGCATTGGATTTCTCGCTATTGATTATTCTTCAACTTAGACATCCATACCGGGACAACATAGACAACAGATAATGGACTCCTCTTTTATGCATAAGCATGTAACAACAATTAATAATTTTCTCATTTGAGATTGAGGATATATGTCCAAAACTGAAACTTCCACCATGGATCATGGCTTTATTTAGCGGCCCAATGTTCTTCTCTAACAATATGCATGCTTAACCATAAGGTGGTAGATCGCTCTTACTTCAGACAAGACGGACATGCATAGCAACTCACATGAAATTCAACAATGAATAGTTGATGGCGTCCCCAGTGAACATGGTTATCGCACAACAAGCAACTTAATAAGAGATAAAGTGCATAATTACATATTCAATACCACAATAGTTTTTAAGCTATTTGTCCCATGAGCTATATATTGCAAAGGTGAATGATGGAATTTTAAAGGTAGCACTCAAGCAATTTACTTTGGAATGGCGGAAAATACCATGTAGTAGGTAGGTATGGTGGACACAAATGGCATAGTGGTTGGCTCAAGTATTTTGGATGCATGAGAAGTATTCCCTCTCGATACAAGGTTTAGGCTAGCAAGGCTTATTTGAAACAAACACAAGGATGAACCGGTGCAGCAAAACTCACATAAAAGACATATTGAAAACATTATAAGACTCTACACCGTCTTCCTTGTTGTTCAAACTCAATACTAGAAATTATCTAGACCTTAGAGAAACCAAATATGCAAACCAAATTATAGCATGCTCTATGTATTTCTTCATTAATGGGTGCAAAGCATATGATGCAAGAGCTTAATCATGAGCACAACAATTGCCAAGTATCACATTACCCAAGACATTTATAGCAATTACTACATGTATCATTTTCCAATTCCAACCATATAACAATTTAACGAAGAAGAAACTTCGCCATGAATACTATGAGTAGAAACTAAGGACATACTTGTCCATATGCTACAGCGGAGCGTGTCTCTCTCCCATAAAGTGAATGCTAGGATCCATTTTATTCAAACAAAACAAAAAACAAAAACAAACCGACGCTCCAAGAAAAAGCACATAAGATGTGATGGAATAAAAATATAGTTTCAGGGGAGGAACCTGATAATGTTGTCGATGAAGAAGGGGATGCCTTGGGCATCCCCAAGCTTAGACGCTTGAGTCTTCTTAATATATGCAGGGGTGAACCACCGGGGCATCCCCAAGCTTAGAGCTTTCACTCTCCTTGATCATGTTGCATCATACTCCTCTCTTGATCCTTGAAAACTTCCTCCACACCAAACTCGAAACAACTCATTAGAGGGTTAGTGCACAATAAAAATTAACATATTCAGAGGTGACACAATCATTCTTAACACTTCTGGACATTGCATAAAGCTACTGGACATTAGTGGATCAAAGAAATTCATCCAACATAGCAAAAGAGGCAATGCGAAATAAAAGGCAGAATCTGTCAAAACAGAACAGTTCGTATTGACGAATTTTAAAATGGCACCAGACTTGCTCAAATTAAAATGCCCAAATTGAATGAAAGTTGCTTACATATCTGAGGATTACTCACGTAAATTTGCTTAATTTTCTGAGCTACCTACAGGGAGGTGGACCCAGATTCGTGACAGCAAAGAAATCTGGAACTGTGCAGTAATCCAAATCTAGTACTTACTTTTCTATCAACGGCTTTACTTGGCACAACAAAACACAAAACTAAGATAAGGAGAGGTTGCTACAGTAGTAAACAACTTCCAAGACACAAAATAAAAACAAAGTACTGTAGGTAAAAACATGGGTTGTCTCCCATAAGCGCTTTTCTTTAACGCCTTTCAGCTAGGCGCAGAAAGTGTGTATCAAGTATTATCAAGAGACGAAGTGTCAACATCATAATTTGTTCTCATAATAGAATCAAAAGGTAACTTCATTCTCTTTCTAGGGAAGTGTTCCATACCTTTCTTGAGAGGAAATTGATATTTTATATTACCTTCCTTCATATCAATGGTAGCACCAACAGTTCGAAGAAAAGGTCTTCCCAATATAATGGGACAAGATGCATTGCATTCAATATCCAAGAAAACAAAATCAATAGGGACAAGGTTATTGTTAACATTAATGCGAACATTATCAACTTTCCCAAAAGGTTTCTTTGTAGAATGATCAGCAAGATTAACATCCAAATAACAATTTTTCAGCGGTGGCAAGTCAAGCATATTATAAATTTTCTTAGGCATAACAGAAATACTTGCACCAAGATCACATAAAGCATTACAATCAAAATCTTTAACCTTCATCTTAATGATGGGCTCCCAACCATCCTCTAACTTTTTAGGAATAGAGGCTTCGCGCTCTAGTTTCTCTTCTCTGGCTTTTATGAGAGCATTTGTAATATGATGCGTGAAAGCCAAATTTATAGCACTAACATTGGGACTTTTAGCAAGTTTTTGCAAGAACTTTATAACTTCAGAGATGTGGCAATCATCAAAATTCAAACCATTATAATCTAAAGCAATGGGATCATCATCCCCAATGTTGGAAAAAATTTCAGCAGTTTTATCACAGGCAATTTCAGCAGTTTTAGCAGTTTCATGCAGTTTCTCGCGCTTTGCATTAGAAGTGGAAACATTGCTAACACCAATTCTTTTATTAGTATTAGTAGGAGGTGCAGCAACATGTGTAGCATTAGCATTACTAGTGGTGGTAATAGTCCAAACTTTAGCTACATTCTTCTCTTTAGCTAGTTTTTCATTTTCTTCTCTATCCCACCTAGCACGCAGTTCAGCCATTAATCTTATATTCTCATTAATTCTAACTTGAATGGCATTTGCTGTAGTAACAATTTTATTATGATGATTCTCATTAGGCAAAACTTTTGATTTCAAAAGATCAACATCAGCAGCAAGACTATCGACTTTAGAAGCAAGTATATCAATTTTCCCAAGCTTTTCTTCAACAGATTTGTTAAAAGCAGTTTGTGTACTAATAAATTCTTTAAGCATGGCTTCAAGTCCAGGGGGTGTGTTCCTATTATTATTGTAAGAATTCCCATAAGAATTACCATAGCCGTTGCCATTATTATAAGGATATGGCCTATAGTTGTTACTAGAATTGTTCCGGTAAGCATTGTTGTTGAAATTATTATTTTTAATGAAGTTCACATCAACATGTTCTTCTTGTGCAACCAATGAAGCTAATGGAACATTATTAGGATCAATATTAGTCCTATCATTCACAAGAATAGACATAATAGCATCAATCTTATCACTCAAGGAAGAGGTTTCTTCGACAGAATTTACCTTCTTACCTTGTGGAGCTCTTTCCGTGTGCCATTCAGAGTAGTTGATCATCATATTATCAAGAAGCTTTGTTGCTTCACCAAGAGTGATGGACATAAAGGTACCTCCAGCAGCTGAATCCAATAAATTTCATGAAGAAAAATTTAGTCCTGCATAGAAGGTTTGGATGATCATCCAAGTAGTCAGTCCATGGGTTGGGCAATTTTTAACCAGAGATTTCATTCTTTCCCAAGCTTGAGCAACATGTTCAGTATCTAATTGTTTAAAATTCATTATGCTACTCCTCAAAGATATAATTTTAGCAGGGGATAATATCTACCAATAAAAGCATCCTTGCATTTAGTCCATGAATCAATACTATTCTTAGGCAGAGATAGCAACCAATCTTTAGCTCTTCCTCTTAATGAGAAAGGGAACAATTTTAATTTTATAATGTCACCATCTACATCCTTATACTTTTGCATTTCACATAATTCAACAAAATTATTAAGATGTGCAGCAGCATCATCAGAACTAACACCAGAAAATTGCTCTCGCATAACAAGATTCAGTAAAGCAGGTTTAATTTCAAAGAATTCTGCTGTAGTAGCAGGTGGAGCAATAGGTGTGCATAAGAAATCATTATTATTTGTGGTTGTGAAGTCACACAACTTAGTATTTTCAGCGTTGGCCATTTTAGCAACAGTAAATAAAGCAAACTAGATAAAGTAAATGCAAGTAAACTAATTTTTTTGTGTTTTCGATATAGCAAACAAGATAACAAAATAAAGTAAAACTAGCAACTAATTTTTTTGTATTTTGATTTAGTGCAGCAAACAAAGTAGTAAATAAAACTAAGCAAGACAAAAACAAAGTAAAGAGATTGAGAAGTGGAGACTCCCCTTGCAGCGTGTCTTGATCTCCCCGGCAACGGTGCCAGAAATCTAGCTTGATGGCGTGTAACTCACACGTTCGTTGGGAACCCCAAGAGGAAGGTATGATGCGCACAGCAGCAAGTTTTCCCTCAGAAAGAAACCAAGGTTTATCGAACCAGGAGGAGCCAAGAAGCACGTTGAAGGTTGATGGCGGCGGGATGTAGTGCGGCGCAACACCAGGGATTCCGGCGCCAACGTGGAACCTGCACAACACAACCAAAGTACTTTGCCCCAACGAAACAGTGAGGTTGTCAATCTCACCGGCTTGCTGTAACAAAGGATTAACCGTATTGTGTGGAAGATGATTGTTTGCAGAAAACAGTAGAACAGTATTGCAGTAGATTGTATTTCAGTAAAGAGAATTGGACCGGGGTCCACAGTTCACTAGAGGTGTCTCTCCCATAAGATAAACAGCATGTTGGGTGAACAAATTACAGTTGGGCAATTGACAAATAAAGAGGGCATGACCATGCACATACATATCATGATGAGTATAGTGAGATTTAATTGGGCATTACGACAAAGTACATAGACCGCCATCCAACTGCATCTATGCCTAAAAAGTCCACCTTCAGGTTATCATCCGAACCCCCTCCAGTATTAAGTTGCAAAGCAACAGACAATTGCATTAAGTATGGTGCGTAATGTAATCAACAACTACATCCTTAGACATAGCATCAATGTTTTATCCCTAGTGGCAACAGCACAACACAACCTTAGAACTTTTCATCCTTTGTCCCAGGTGTCAATGCAGGCATGAACCCACTATCGAGCATAAGTACTCCCTCTTGGAGTTACAAGCATCTACTTGGCCAGAGCATCTACTAGTAACGGAGAGCATGCAAGATCATAAACAACACGTAGATATAACTTTGATAATCAACATAACAAGTATTCTCTATTCATCGGATCCCAACAAACGCAACATATAGAATTACAGATAGATGATCTTGATCATGTTAGGCAGCTCACAAGATCCGACAATGATAGCACAATGGGGAGAAGACAACCATCTAGCTACTGCTATGGACCCATAGTCCAGGGGTAGACTACTCACACATCACTCCGGAGGCGACCATGGCGGCGTAGAGTCCTCCGGGAGATGATTCCCCTCTCCGGCAGGGTGCCGGAGGCGATCTCCTGGATCCCCCGAGATGGGATCGGCGGCGGCGGCGTCTCTGGAAGGTTTTCCGTATCGTGGCTCTCGGTACTGGGGGTTTCGTCACGGAGGCTATTTGTAGGTGGAAGGGCAGGTCAAGAGGCGGCGCGAGGGGCCCAGACCATAGGGCCGCGCGGCCAGGGCAGGGGCCGCGCCGCCCTATGCTCTGGCTGCCTCGTGGCCCCTCTTCGTTTCGTCTTCGGACTTCTGGAAGCTTCGTGGAAAAATAGGCCCCTGGGCGTTGATTTCGTCCAATTTCGAGAATATTTCCTTACTAGGATTTCTGAAACCAAAAACAGCAGAAAACGACAAGCGGCACTTCGGCATCTTGTTAATAGGTTAGTTCCAGAAAATGCACGAATATGACATAAAGTGTGCATAAAACATGTAGATAACATCAATAATGTGGCATGGAACATAAGAAATTATCGATACGTTGGAGACGTATCAGCCCCTTCCGAGGACTCCTCGTCCGGCATACTCTTAGGCGGTTAAGCCTGAAATAAGAGCCGAGGCTCTGATACCAATTGAAAGGATCGTATGCCGCACCTAGAGGGGGGGGTGAATAGGTGCTAACCAATTTTTAGTTCTTTTTCTATTTAGGCTTGACACAAAAGGTAAATTCTCTAGATATGCAACTAAGTGAATTTACCTATATGACAAGGCTAACAACTAAGCAAGATATATCTAAGCAATATAGAGATAGAGTGGGATAGAGGTAACCGAGAGTGGAGCACGCGATGACACGGAGATGATTCCCGTAGTTCCCTTCCTTTGCAAGAAGGTACGTCTACGTTTGGAGGAGTGTGGTTGCTACGAAAGCCAAACCAACAGCCACGAAGGCTTCACTCAGATCTCCGGTGAGCAACGCCACGAAGGCCTAGCCCACTTCCACTAAGGGATTTCCTCGAGGCGGAAACCGGGCCTTTACAAGGTTCTTGGGGAACACATCCACAACCAAATTGGAGGCTCCCAAATCTGTTACAACACAACAAATCAACAAACATACATCAACAACAACCACTAGGGATCCAAAGAGGAACACTAGCAAGGGGGCCCTCAAGCATAAGAGGGGGAAATGAAAAACGCTTCGGTGAGGATGTAGATCGGGGTCTTCTCCGTCGATTCTCCAAAGCACAAGGGATTTGGGTGGTTGAGGAAGGAGATCCGATGGATTTGATGTTCTTGGTGGCTCAACAATGGTGTATGTCTTTTTAGAAGGGAGAATGAGCAACCCTAGCTCATTGGAGAAGAAGCCCTTAAAAAGGGCTGCCGATGCAGCCGTTGGAGTCGTTGGAGAGGGGTGGCCGGTAGTACCGGCTAGTTTGGGCCGGTACTACCGCCCTAGGCGACGCGCGCCCGCCCACCAGGAGGAGGCCACGTGGCAAAGGAGCTCGGTCCGGGAGGGGGGGGGGGCGGAGCCTCCGACAGGGGTACCGGCCGAGGTACCGCCGGGGCTCCAACCCCCCTGGAACATTACTGAGCCGCTCGCCGCGCCCCCGGTACCATGGGCGGTACCATGGCCGGAGCCTCCGGCCGTGGCCAGGCCGGCGGTACCGCCCAGGCACCCGCTCCCTCTTCTCTTTTCTTTGCTTTTCTCTTCTTCTTCTTATTTCTTTCTTTCTTCTTTCTCTTCTCCTTCTCATTCCTTTCTTTCTTCTTTTCTTTCTTTTCTCTTCCGATATCTTGCATACTCTTCACTCTTTAAGCATCTAGAGAATGTAATAACCTACAAATCTTATAAACCGAATTGTTCAAATATTATCATTGTCATCAACACCAAAACTACATATAAAATGAGATATGATCTTTCACCCGGAAGGGTGCATGGGTATGTTCCTAAGTATGACACAATATGGCGTGTGAGCGACTTTGTGCCGCACAGTTGTGAGCTTGTAAGTATCTGCAATGATCATTGCAACCTGTCATCTAATCTCATAGCCCGGCTGCTGTACACTGAAATAGTGGAAGGGCAAGCCATGAGAGTAAACGCCATACAGAAGAATGTTAAGAAGCATCATTTTTACACCATTTCTTATGGCAAGGTTTGGAGGGCTAAGCAGAGGGCGATGGAGATGAGGTTTGGTTCGTTTCGAGACGCATACGACGCTGTTGTTCGTTTGCTGCAGACGCTGCAGGCGAGGAATCCAGGCACATATGTGAACATCCAAGACTTGTTTTTGTCGGAGTCCCCATCTTACAGGGTTCTGCATAGAGTCTATTTCTCGTTCGGTGTATGCATCGAATCATTCAGACACTGTCGACCCGTGTTATGTGTCGACGGCACGTTTCTGACCGGTCAGTACAAGGGTCAAATCTTGACCGCCATTGGAATGGACGGAAACAATCAAATTGTGCCACTCGCTTTTGCTTTCGTGGAGAGTGAGAACACCGAAAGCTGGTTATGGTTTTTCAGGCAGTTGAAGATTTCAATTGTAAAGGACAAGCCGAATGTTTGCATCCTTCATGACAGGCATGCAGGTATACTGAAAGCTATTAAGACACTAAAAGAGCCTGGGCAAGAAACTCCATGGATTGACATTGAGAGCCGTTGGTGCATGCGCCACCTGGGGGCCAATTTTTACACATAATTTAGGAAAAAGGACCTTATGAATGTCTTCAAGAGGCTGTGCATCCAGAACCAGCAGTGGAAGTATAATTTTTTGCGTAGCAAACTGCAGGAGTTGACGAAGCAACAAGTTGTGGAGAGGAAAGCAGCTCGAGATGCAAACATAGCAGCACATATGCAGGCCGTTGTAGCAGGAACAACAGCGGGAGAAGCACCAGTTTATGAGGCACCCCAAGGTCTGTGCGACTTGCCCGGATTTGACCCGCCCGGAACAAGGAGAAGGCAGGGAAGGCAGATTAAAAACTTTGAGCAGTGGATAGAGCATGAGCCTAAGGAGAGGTGGTCTTTGTTGCACGATACACATGGAGCTAGATACGGCGTCATGACAACCAACCTCGCAGAGTCGTATAACTTTGTGCTGAGAGGCAATAGAGCTTTGCCACTTACAGCTATAGTAGAGGGTATTTTCATGGGCACAATTAAATATTACAGAGATAGACGTGAGAAGGCTCGGATGCACATGGTGAACAAACCAGCCACTCCATATTGTTCGAAGATTATGGAGTACATGCATAAGAAGAAGGAGAAAGCTAAGCATCTCCCTGTTGTTCAAATTGGTAATGTGGAAAGAAGGTTCGAAGTACGCTTACCTACAGATAGGTTCAGGTGTGGGAATCCGCAGCGAACGCATGATGTGAAAATTGGCAATGAAGAAAGGCCAACTTGCGAGTGCACATGCAACAAACCAAAGTTGCTTCATCTTCCTTGCTCACATGTGTTAGCTGTTTGTGGTGTCCTGGGGATGTCGGAAATCTCGTTCGTCTCTCCGTATTATCTTAAGGAGGCCGTGCTCAACACCTGGACCGGTGAGCTGGAAGGATTTCGGTCAATGGGAAATTTCAACACTGTAAACCCTGGTGAAAGGCGATATATCCCAAACCCAACGCTACTGAGGACAAGCATCGGTAGACGGCCATCGCAGCGCATCCGGAATGATATGGATGAATCTGAAGCTGGAGGGCCAACGAGACAATGTTTCCTATGCAATCAATTTGGCCATTGGGACAGTAATTGTACAACCTTCGGCACTGGCCCAGCAGGAAGGGGGCAGCGAGGCACAAGGGGACATCGCGGGAGGGGAAGAAACTAGTTCGCAACTTTGTTGCAACTTTATGTAGTGAACAATGAATTTGTAATAAGTACGAAACTACTTTGCAATTTGAAATGTGAACCTATCGTATTGTACCTTTATGTATTGAACAATGAATTTGTAATAAGTATGGAACTACTTTGCAATTTTATTATGGTCATGTACGTTACAATAATTTATATCCGTATTATGTCATTTTGGTTTTGCAACTATGTTATCATTTGTAATGAGTAATTGATACGTCCAATTTGCATCACTATTTTATATCATAATTTGCTGTTATTCATTGATATATTTCATATTGGGACACAATACTTATGTTATTTCATCTATTTTGCATGTTTCATCATTATTGGAGGATCAAGCACCGGAGCCAGGATTCTGCTGGAAAAAGCACCGTCAGAACGCAATATTTCGGAAGATCAACTGTGGGAGGAAATTATACCAAAAATCCTATTTTTCAAGATGACGAAGGAAGCCAGAAGGAGGGGCCAGGAGGACCCAGGGTGGGCCCACACCCTAGGGCGGCGCGGCCCAGGCCCTGGCCGCGCCGCCATGTGGTCTGGGGGGCCCACAACCCCTTTCGCCTCCTTTTCTTCGCGAAATCCTTCGTCCCGAAAACCTAAGCCACAGAGGGTACCTCACGAAGAGTTACAGCCGCCTCTGCGGGGCGGAGAATACCAGAGAGAAAAGAGCTCTCCGGCGGGCAGGAATCCGCCGGGGAAATTCCCTCCGGGAGGGGGAAATCGACGCCATCGTCACCGTCATCGAGCTGGACATCATCGCCATCACCATCATCATCATCTCCACCATCATCACCGCCGTCATCACCGCTGGACACCGTCACTGCCGTAGCAATTTGGGTTTGATCTTGATTGTTTGATAGGGGAAACTCTCCCGGTATCGATCTCTACTTGTTGTTGATGCTATTGAGTGAAACCATTGAACCAAGTTTATGTTCAGATTGTTATTCATCATCATATCACCTCTGATCATGTTCCATATGATGTCTCGTGAGTAGTTTGTTTAGTTCTTGAGGACATGGGTGAAGTCTAAATGTTAGTAGTGAACTATGGTTGAGTAATATTCAATGGTGTGATATTTAAGTTGTGGTGTTATTCTTCTAGTGGTGTCATGTGAACGTCGACTACATGACACTTCACCATTTATGGGCCTAGGGGAATGCATCTTGTATTCGTTTGCCAATTGCGGGGTTGCCGGAGTGACAGAAACCTAAACCCCCGTTGGTATATCGATGCAGGAGGGATAGCAGGATCTCAGAGTTTAAGGCTGTGGTTAGATTTATTCTTAATTACTTTCTTGTAGTTGCGGATGCTTGCAAGGGGTATAATCACAAGTATGTATTAGTCCTAGGAAGGGCGGTACATTAGCATAGGTTCACCCACACAACACTTATCATAACAATGAAGATTATTTAGCCGTATGTAGCGAAAGCACTAGACTAAAATCCCGTGTGTCCTCGAGAACATTTGGTCATTATAAGTAAACAAACCGGCTTGTCCTTTGTGCTAAAAAGGATTGGGCCACTCGCTGCAATTGTTACTCTCGCACTTTACATACTCGTACTTTATTCAACTGTTACATTAAAACCCCCTGAATACTTGTCTGTGAGCATTTACAGTGAATCCTTCATCGAAACTGCTTGTCAACACCTTCTGCTCCTCGTTGGGATCGACATTCTTACTTATCGAAGATACTACGATACACCCCCTATACTTGTGGGTCATCAAGACTATTTTCTGGCGCCGTTGCCGGGGAGTGAAGCGCTATTGGTAAGTGGAATTGGTAAGGAAAACCTTTACTGTTGTGCTGATTTTATTTCTGCCTGCTGCTATAAGTCATTATGGAGAGATCTTCTCTTCAATTTCTATTTGGGAAATCTACTACTACTGCAACGGTAGTGGATGAGGCGCCAGGTGAGGAAGTAATACCATATAAAATACCTATGAAAATTATTGAACGTGTTATGGATAACCGCTATGAAGGGGATGGAACTGTCCATCCTGGTGAGCATTTACTGTTTTTGCATGAATTATGCGGTTTATTCAAATGTGCAGGTATTGCTATGGATGAAGTGAGGAAGAAACTATTCTCTTTATCGCTGTCTGGTAAAGCGGCGCATTGGTATAAATTACTGGATAATGGGGATTCTCTTGAATGGAATGATATTGTGCCCCGGTTTTATTCTAAGTTCTATCCTCCAAGTGAAATTCATAAGGATCGGAATCGCATATATAATTTTTGGCCTCATGATGGAGAGAGTATTGCCCAAGCTTGGGGGAGATTGAAGTCTTTAATGCTCAAATGCCCCATTCATGAGCTTCCTGGTAATGTTATTATTGATAATTTCTATGCAAGACTTTCTTTTCAAGACAAGACCTTGCTGGATACTTCTTGTTCTGGATCATTTACACGCAACAAAGAAGAGTTTAAAAGGGACCTTCTTGATCGGATCCAAGAAAATACTGAAGGATGGGAGAACGACAAGGATAGAGAATCACGTATAATTTACGATTACAAATGCATTGAAGCTTTTATGGATACTGATAAATTTCGTAATATGAGTGCTACATATGGTCTTGATTCTCAAGTTGCTGTAAATCTTTATAAAGCTTTTGCCTCTCATTATGAATTGCCAAAGAAGAATTTTGATAAGTATCATGAACCGTATAAAGATAAAATTGATTCATCTATTAATAAATGCGTTGTAGTTGAAACTGCTGATCATGTTATTCCTGAAGTTTATATTGAAAAAACTCCTTTCCCTGCTAAAATGAAGGAGTACTCTGTTATAAATAGTGCGGTTCATAAAAGTGAAAAGAAACCTGTAGAACCTTGATACGTCTCCGACGTATCGATAATTTCTTATGTTCCATGCCACATTATTGATGTTATCTACATGTTTTATGCACACTTTATGTCATATTCGTGCATTTTCTGGAACTAACCTATTAACAAGATGCCGAAGTGCCAGTTGCTGTTGTCTGCTGTGTTTGGTTTCAGAAATCCTAGTAAGGAAATATTCTCGGAATTGGACGAAATCAAAGCGCCGGGGCCTATTTTTCCACGGAGCTTCCAGAAGACCGAAGAACACACGAAGTGGGGCCACGAGGTGGCGACACCACGTGGCGGCGCGGCCCAGGGGGGGCCCGCGCCGCCCTATGGTGTGGCCCCCTCGTCTGGCCCCCGACTCTGCCCTTCCGCCTACAAATAGCCTCCGTGACGAAAACCCCAGTACCGAGAACCACGATACGGAAAACCTTCCCGAGACGCCGCCGCCGCCGATCCCATCTCGGGGGATCCAGGAGATCGCCTCCGGCACCCTGCCGGAGAGGGGAATCATCTCCCGGAGGACTCTACGCCGCCATGGTCGCCTCCGGTGTGATGTGTGAGTAGTCTACCCCTGGACTATGGGTCCATAGCAGTAGCTAGATGGTTGTCTTCTCCCCATTGTGCTATCATTGTCGGATCTTGTGAGCTGCCTAACATGATCAAGATCATCTATCTGTAATTCTATATGTTGCGTTTGTTGGGATCCGATGAATAGAGAATACTTGTTATGTTGATTATCAAAGTTATGCTTATGTGTTGTTTATGATCTTGCATGCTCTCCGTTACTAGTAGATGCTCTGGCCAAGTAGATGCTTGTAACTCCAAGAGGGAGTACTTATGCTCGATAGTGGGTTCATGCCTGCATTGACACAGGACGGTGACGAGAAAGTTCTAAGGTTGTGTTGTCTTGTTGCCACTAGGGATAAAACATTGATGCTATGTCTAAGGATGTAGTTGTTGATTACATTACGCACCATACTTAATGCAATTGTCTGTTGCTTGCAACTTAATCTGGAGGGGTTCGGATGATAACTTTGAAGGTGGACTTTTTAGGCATAGATGCAGTTGGATGGCGGTCTATGTACTTTGTCGTAATGCCCAATTAAATCTCACTATACTCATCATGATATGTATGTGCATTGTCATGCTCTCTTTATTTGTCAATTGCCCAACTGTAATTTGTTCACCCAACATGATGTTCGTCTTATGGGAGAGACACCTCTAGTGAACTGTGGACCCCGGTCCAATTCTCTTTACTGAAATACAATCTACTGCAATACTGTTCTACTGTTTTCTGCAAACAATCATCTTCCACACAATACGGTTAACTCTTTGTTACAGCAAGCCGGTGAGATTGACAACCTCACTGTTTCGTTGGGGCAAAGCACTTTGGTTGTGTTGTGCAGGTTCCACGTTGGCGCCGGAATCCCTGGTGTTGCGCCGCACTACATCTCGCCGCCATCAACCTTCAACGTGCTTCTTGGCTCCTCCTGGTTCGATAAACCTTGGTTTCTTTCTGAGGGAAAACTTGCTGCTGTGCGCATCATACCTTCCTCTTGGGGTTGCCCAACGAACGTGTGAAATACACGCCATCAAGCTCTTTTTCTGGCGCCGTTGCCGGGGAGATCAAGACACGCTGCAAGGGGAGTCTCCACTTCTCAATCTTTTTACTTTGTTTTTGTCTTGCTTAGTTTTATTTACTACTTTGTTTGCTGCACTAAATCAAAATACAAAAAAATTAGTTGCTAGTTTTACTTTATTTGCTATCTTGCACTCTATATCAAAAACACAAAAAAATTAGTTACTTGTTTACTTTACTTAATATCATGCATGTTTTTATTTCACTAGTTAAGCATAATGGAAAACAACAAAAATATGAGAGATCTTTATGAACTTTATCTTGAACTAGGACATGATGTGTTTGAAGAGAGAATTAAAAAACCCATGGAACTTTATATGCATGCTAATGGGAATGTTATTACTATGAATGCTTTGAACACCATTGTTGCTAATGCTATGGAAAATTCTAAGCTTGGGGAAGCTGGCTCTGATGAGCATGAACTTTTTAGTCCCCCAAGCATGGAGGAGAAAATTTACTTTGATGACACTTTGCCTCCCATTTATGATGATAGTGGTATTTTGGTGCCACCTACTATTGAGGATAAAGTTTATTATGATTATACTATGCCTCCTACATTTGATGATTATGGTGATGAGAATAATAATGATAGCTACTTTGTTGAATTTGCTCCCACTACAATTAATAAGAATGACTATGCTTATGTTGGGAGTAGTAATTATTTTATGCATGAGACTCATGATAAGAATGCTTTATGTGATAGCTATATTGTTGAGTTTGCTCATGATGCTACTGAAAGTTATTATGAGAGAGGAAAATATGGTCGTAGAAATTTTCATGTTACTAAAACACCTCTCTATGTGCTGAAATTTTTGAAGCTACACTTGTTTTATCTTCCTATGCTTGTCACTTTGCTCTGCATGAACTTGTTTATTTACAAGATTCCTATGCATAGGAAGCATGTTAGACTTAAATGTGTTTTGAATTTGCCTCTGGATGCTCTCTTTTGCTTCAAATACTATTTCTTGCGAGTGCATCATTAAAACTGCTGAGCCCATCTTAATGGCTATAAAGAAAGAACTTCTTGGGAGATAACCCATGTGTTATTTTGCTACAGTACTTTGTTTTATATTTGTGTCTTGGAAGTTGTTTACTACTGTAGCAACCTCTCCTTATCTTAGTTTTGTGTTTTGTTGTGCCAAGTTAAGCCGTTGATAGAAAAGTAAGTACTAGATTTGGATTACTGCACAGTTCCAGATTTCTTTGCTGTCACGAATCTGGGTCCACCTCCCTGTAGGTAACTCAGAAAATTAAGCCAATTTACGTGCATGATCCTCAGATATGTACGCAACTTTCATTCAATTTGAGCATTTTCATTTGAGCAAGTCTGGTGCCATTTTAAAATTCGTCAATACGAACTGTTCTGTTTTGACAGATTCTGCCTTTTATTTCGCATTGCCTCTTTCGCTATGTTGGATGAATTTCTTTGATCCATTAATGTCCAGTAGCATTATGCAATGTCCAGAAGTGTTAAGAATGATTGTGTCACCTCTGAATATGTCAATTTATAATGTGCACTAACCCTCTAATGAGTTGTTTCGAGTTTGGTGTGGAGGAAGTTTTCAAGGATCAAGAGAGGAGTATGATGCAACATGATCAAGGAGAGTGAAAGCTCTAAGCTTGGGGATGCACCCGGTGGTTCACCCCTGCATATATCAAGAAGACTCAAGCGTCTAAGCTTGGGGATGCCCAAGGCATCCCCTTCTTCATCGACAACATTATCAGGTTCCTCCCCTGAAACTATATTTTTATTCCATCACATCTTATGTGCTTTTTCTTGGAGCGTCGGTTTGTTTTTGTTTTTTGTTTTGTTTGAATAAAATGGATCCTAGCATTCACTTTATGGGAGAGAGACACGCTCCGCTGTAGCATATGGACAAGTATGTCCTTGGTTTCTACTCATAGTATTCATGGCGAAGTTTCTCCTTCGTTAAATTGTTATATGGTTGGAATTGGAAAATGATACATGTAGTAATTGCTATAAATGTCTTGGGTAATGTGATACTTGGCAATTGTTGTGCTCATGTTTAAGCTCTTGCATCATATGCTTTGCACCCATTAATGAAGAAATACATAGAGCATGCTAAAATTGGTTTGCATATTTGGTTTCTCTAAGGTCTAGATAATTTCTAGTATTGAGTTTGAACAACAAGGAAGATGGTGTAGAGTCTTATAATGTTTTCAATATGTCTTTTATGTGAGTTTTGCTGCACCGGTTCATCCTTGTGTTTGTTTCAAATAAGCCTTGCTAGCCTAAACCTTGTATCGAGAGGGAATACTTCTCATGCATCCAAAATACTTGAGCCAACCACTATGCCATTTGTGTCCACCATACCTACCTATACTACATGGTATTTTCCAGCCATTCCAAAGTAAATTGCTTGAGTGCTACCTTTAAAATTCCATCATTCACCTATGCAATATATAGCTCATGGGACAAATAGCTTAAAAACTATTGTGGTATTGAATATGTAATTATGCACTTTATCTCTTATTAAGTTGCTTGTTGTGCGATAACCATGTTTACTGGGGAACGCCATCAACTCATTGTTGAATTTCATGTGAGTTGCTATGCATGTTCGTCTTGTCTGAAGTAAGGGCGATCTACTCTGAGTTGAATGGTTTGAGCATGCATATTGTGAGAGAAGAACATTGGGCCGCTTAACCGAAGCCATGTTCCATGGTGGAAGTTTCAGTTTTGGACAAACATCCTCAAATCTCTAATGAGAAAAGAATTAATTGTTGTTGAATGCTTAAAGCATTAAAAGAGGAGTCCATTATCTGTTGTCTATGTTGTCCCGGTATGGATGTCTAAGTTGAGAATAATCAAAAGCGAGAAATCCAATGCGAGCTTTCTCCTTAGACCTTTGTACAGGCGGCATAGAGGTACCCCTTTGTGATACTTGGTTAAAGCATATGTATTGCGGTGATAATCCAGGTAGTCCAAGCTAATTAGGACAAGGTGCGGGCACTATTAGTACACTATGCATGAGGCTTGCAACTTATAAGATATAATTTACATGATGCATATGCTTTATTACTACCGTTGACAAAATTGTTTCATGTTTTCAAAATCAAAGCTCTAGCACAAATATAGCAATCGATGCTTTTCCTCTATGAGGACCATTCTTTTACTTTCAATGTTGAGTCAGTTCACCTATTTCTTTCCACCTCAAGAAGCAAACACTTGTGTGAACTGTGCATTGATTCCTACATACTTGCTTATTGCACTTATTATATTACTCTATGTTGACAATATCCATGAGATATACATGTTACAAGTTGAAAGCAACCGCTGAAACTTAATCTTCTTTTGTGTTGCTTCAATGCCTTTACTTTGAATTATTGCTTTATGAGTTAACTTTTATGCAAGACTTATTGATGCTTGTCTTGAAGTGCTATTCATGAAAAGTCTTTGCTATATGATTCACTTGTTTACTCATGTCATACACATTGTTTTGATCGCTGCATTCACTACATATGCTTTACAAATAGTATGATCAAGATTATGATGGCATGTCACTCCAGAAATTATCCGTGTTATCGTTTTACCTGCTGGGACGAGCAGGAACTAAGCTTGGGGATGCTGATACGTCTCCGACGTATCGATAATTTCTTATGTTCCATGCCACATTATTGATGTTATCTACATGTTTTATGCACACTTTATGTCATATTCGTGCATTTTCTGGAACTAACCTATTAACAAGATGCCGAAGTGCCGATTCTTTGTTTTCTGCTGTTTTTGGTTTCAGAAATCCTAGTAAGGAAATATTCTCGGAATTGGATGAAATCAAAGCCCGGGGGCCTATTTTTCCACGGAGCTTCCAGAAGACCGAAGAACACACGAAGTGGGGCCACGAGGTGGCGACACCACGTGGCGGCGCGGCCCGAGGGGGCCCGCGCCGCCCTATGGTGTGGCCCTCGTCCGGCCCCCGACTCTGCCCTTCGGCCTACCAATAGCCTCCGTGACGAAACCCCCCGGACCGAGAACCACGATACGGAAAACCTTCCAGAGACGCCGCCGCCGCCGATCCCATCTCGGGGGATCCAGGAGATCGCCTCCGGCACCCGGCCGGAGAGGGGAATCATCTCCCGGAGGACTCTACGCCGCCATGGTCGCCTCCGGTGTGATGTGTGAGTAGTCTACCCCTGGACTATGGGTCCATAGCAGTAGCTAGATGGTTGTCTTCTCCCCATTGTGCTATCATTGTCGGATCTTGTGAGCTGCCTAACATGATCAAGATCATCTATCTGTAATTCTATATGTTGCGTTTGTTGGGATCCGATGAATAGAGAATACTTGTTATGTTGATTATCAAAGTTATGCTTATGTGTTGTTTATGATCTTGCATGCTCTCCGTTACTAGTAGATGCTCTGGCCAAGTAGATGCTTGTAACTCCAAGAGGGAGTACTTATGCTCGATAGTGGGTTCATGCCTGCATTGACACAGGACGGATGTAAAGTTCTAAGGTTGTGTTGTGCTGTTGCCACTAGGGATAAAACATTGATGCTATGTCTAAGGATGTAGTTGTTGATTACATTACGCACCATACTTAATGCAATTGTCTGTTGCTTGCAACTTAATACTGGAGGGGGTTCGGATGATAACCTGAAGGTGGACTTTTTAGGCATAGATGCAGTTGGATGGCGGTCTATGTACTTTGTCGTAATGCCCAATTAAATCTCACTATACTCATCATGATATGTATGTGCATTTTCATGCTCTCTTTATTTGTCAATTGCCCAACTGTAATTTGTTCACCCAACATGCTGTTCGTCTTATGGGAGAGACACCTCTAGTGAACTGTGGACCCCGGTCCAATTCTCTTTCGAAATACAATCTACTGCAATACTGTTCTACTGTTTTCTGCAAACAATCATCTTCCACACAATACGGTTAACTCTTTGTTACAGCAAGCCGGTGAGATTGACAACCTCACTGTTTCGTTGGGGCAAAGCACTTTGGTTGTGTTGTGCAGGTTCCACGTTGGCGCCGGAATCCCTGGTGTTGCGCCGCACTACATCTCGCCGCCATCAACCTTCAACGTGCTTCTTGGCTCCTCCTGGTTCGATAAACCTTGGTTTCTTTCTGAGGGAAAACTTGCTGCTGTGCGCATCATACCTTCCTCTTGGGGTTGCCCAACGAACGTGTGAAATACACGCCATCAAACCTGAAGAACAAATAAAAGTTGAACCTGCTGTTGCAATAGTTAAAGATCTTGTGACTGAAAATGTGGAGGATGGTCATATTATTTTCTGTGAAGATGCTTCTAATATTGTTTCACATCCTAATAAACCCAAACAAGCTAGTGTTCCTATGCTATCTGTTAGAATTGGTGATCATTGCTATTATGGATTATGTGATATTGGTGCAAGTGTTAGTGCTATTCCGTATGAGCTTTACACGGCGATTATGCACGAAATTGATTCTTGTGAACTTGAAGATATTGATGTGGTTATTCAGCTGGCTAATAGAGAAACTATTTCTCCAATTGGTATTGTTCGAGATGTGGAAGTTTTATGCGGTAAGATTAAATATCCTGCTGACTTCTTGGTACTTGGTTCTGCTGCTAGTGATTATTGTCCTATTATTTTTGGTAGACCTTTTCTAAATACTTGTGGAGCTATTATAGATTGCAAGAAAGAGAAAATTTTGACTAAATTTGCTGGTGAATCTTATGAGTTTAACTTCTCTAAATTTACTAAAACTCCTTATAAAGCTGATTTGCCTAGTAATGATTTTAAAATGGAGCAATGTGCATCTATTGTTCTTGTTCCTAATAATCCTTTGCAGCAACATTTGGAGGATAGCGAGAGTGAAGTTTTTAGGAAAGAAAGAGATGAGCTTGAGGAAATTTTTCTTCGCCAACCTATTCTCAAGCATGATTTACCGGTGGAAGATTTGGGCACAACACCGCCACCTAAGGAAGATCCTGTTTTTGATTTAAAGCCTTTACCTGATAATCTTAAATATGCTCATATTGATGATAAGAAAATATATCCTGTTATTATTAGTTCTAAGCTTTCAGGGATTGAGGAAGAAAGGTTATTGGAAATATTGAAGAAGCACCAAGGAGCTATTGGCTACACTCTTGATGATTTGAAAGGGATTTCTCCTTCTATTTGCCAACATGCTATTAATATGGAAGATGATGCAAAGCCTGTTGTTGAACATCAGCGTCGTCTAATTCCGAAGATGAAGGAAGTGGTAAGGAATGAGGTATTACGACTTCTTGAAGCTGGTATTATATATCCTATTCTTTACGATAGTAGATGGGTTAGTCCTGTGCATTGCGTTCCCAAGAAAGGAGGTATGACTGTTGTGCCTAATGATAATGATGAGCTCATCCCTCAAAGAGTAGTTGTAGGGTATAGAATGTGCATTGATTTTCGAAAAGTTAACAAAGTTACTAAGAAAGATCATTACCCTTTACCATTTATTGATCAAATGCTAGAAAGATTGTCTAAAAATACTCATTTTTGCTTTCTTGATGGTTATTAAGGTTTTCACAAATTGCTGTTAAAGCTAAAGATCAAGAGAAAACCACTTTTACTTGTCCCTATGGAACTTATGCTTATAGACGCATGCCTTTTGGTTTATGTAATGCTCCTGCTACTTTTCAAAGATGCATGTCTGCTATTTTTCATGGTTTTTGTGAAAGTATTGTAGAAGTATTCATGGATGATTTTTCCGTCTATGGGAATTCTTTTGATAGTTGCTTGCGAAACCTTGATAAAGTTTTGCAGAGATGTGAAGAAACTAACCTTGTTCTTAATTGGGAGAAATGCCACTTTATGGTTAATGAAGGAATTGTATTGGGACATAATATTTCTGAGAGAGGTATTGAAGTTGATAGAGCTAAAGTTGAAGCAATTGAGAAGATGCCCTATCCTAGGGATGTAAAAGGTATTCGTAGTGTTCTTGGTCATGCTGGGTTTTATAGGAGATTTATTAAAGATTTCTCCAAGATTTCAAAACCTCTTACTAATCTTCTTCAAAAAGATGTACCTTTTGTTTTTGATGATGATTGTAAGGAAGCTTTTGAAACTCTAAAGAAAGCCTTAACAACTACTCCTATAGTTGAATCTCCTGATTGGAACTTACCATTTGAAATTATGTGTGATGCTAGTGATTTTGCTGTAGGCGCTGTTCTTGGACAGCGAGTAGATAAAAAACTGAATGTTATTCATTATGCTAGTAAAACCCTTGATGCTGCTCAAAGAAATTATGCTACAACTGAAAAGGAATTATTAGCTGTAGTCTTTGCTTGTGATAAATTTAGATCTTATATTGTTGATTCAAAAGTTACTATTCATACTGATCATGCTGCAATTAGATACCTTATGACAAAGAAAGATGCTAAGCCGAGGCTTATTAGGTGGGTACTTCTTTTGCAAGAATTTGATTTACATATTGTAGATAGGAAAGGTGCTGATAATCCTGTTGCTGATAATTTGTCTAGATTGGAAAATATTGCTTATGATCCTGTTCCTGTTAATGATAGTTTTCCAAATGAACAATTGGCTGTAATAAAGGTGAGCTCGCGAGACAGTCCTTGGTATGCTGATTATGCTAACTTTATTGTTTCCAAGTACTTGCCTCCAACCTTTTCAGCTCAGCAAAGGAGGAAATTCTTTTATGATTTGAGGCATTATTTCTGGGATGACCCACACTTATATAAAGAAGGAGTGGATGGTATTATGCGAAGATGTGTCCCCGAATATGAACAACAGGAGATATTGAGTAAATGTCATGGTAGTGCTTATGGAGGACATCACGCCGGAGAAAGAACTGCGCAAAAGGTTCTACAATCAGGTTTTTATTGGCCAACTCTCTTCAAGGATGCGAGGAAGTTTATTTTATCTTGTGATGAATGCCAAAGGGTTGGTAATATCTCCAGACGCAATGAAATGCCTATGAATTATACTCTTGTTATTGAACCGTTTGATTGTTGGGGATTTGACTTTATGGGACCTTTTCCGTCTTCGGAAGGTAACACTCATATACTTGTTGCTGTTGATTATGTTACTAAATGGGTGGAAGCTATACCTACAAAAAGTGCTGATGGTGAGACCTCTTTAAGAATGCTCTTAGATATTATTTTTCCTAGATTTGGAGTGCCTAGATATATTATGACTGATGGAGGTTCTCACTTTATTCATGGAGGTTTTAGAAAAACTCTTGCTAAGTATGGTATTAATCATAGAATTGCTTCCGCTTATCATCCTCAAACTAGTGGTCAAGTAGAATTATCAAATAGAGAGATTAAATCTATTTTGGGAAAGACCGTTAATAAAACTAGAAAGAATTGGGCTAGTAAATTGAAGGATGCACTTTGGGCTTATAGAACTGCTTATAAAAACCCCATGGGAATGTCACCTTATAAAATGGTTTATGGGAAAGCTTGTCATTTACCTTTAGAACTAGAGCACAAAGCTTATTGGGCTGTTAGAGAATTAAATAAAGATCCTAAACTTGCCGGTGATAAGAGGTTGTTGCAATTGAGTTCTCTAGATGAATGGAGGAATGAAGCTTATGAAAATGCTAAACTCTTTAAAGAGAAAGTTAAAAAATGGCATGATAGAAGGATCATCAAAAGAGAATTTAATATTGGGGATAAAGTCCTATTGTATCGGTCTCGTCTCAGATTCTTCGCAGGGAAATTACTCTCGAAATGGGAAGGACCATATGTTGTCGAGGAGGTGTATCGTTCAGGAGCAATCAAAATTAGCTCTCTCCAAGGCAATGCTACGCAAGTGGTGAATGGACAAAGACTCAAGCATTATATCTCAGGTGATTCCTATAATGTTGATGTTGATATTATTCAAGTGGAAACACCGGAAGCTTTCATCAAAGGGCAAATTGACAGTCCGCCAGAACTCGACTTTGAATAGGTAACAGTACTGATAATGAAAAGTACGCAATTTACTTTTCGAACAATATTTTCGCTGTTTTTGGAAAATATGAGAAATTACGAGTTCGAAACGGAGTAGAAAGGACGCACGAGGGGGCGCCACCATAGGCCGGCGCGGCCAAGCCTGGGCCCGCGCCGACCTATGGTTTGGCCGCCCTGTCGCCCCTTTCCGACTCTGGTTCGATCCGGTACTTTCCGTTTGTCGTGAAAAATTTTGCTATATAATCCCCCGGACCCCTGGAGGTCCGTATATCGTGTTTTCGACGTGTTTTGTTTCGAGTTGTTTCTGCCAGGATTTGCTTCGGATCTAGAGCCATCATGTCTTCGTCGGAAACTCCGAAGGACAGCTCCAGCAAGGATGTTGGCAACTTGTACATGGAGGAGCTGAGGATGCACCCCAAGGAGTTGCTGCTCGTTGAAGGAGAACTGCAGGTCAAGGATGTCCAGGGTCCTAAAGGAGAAGGAAGCCTGGAAGACAGGATGGAGAAGCTAGAACAAGAGGTTTTCAAGTACAAGAAGATGGCTGAGCGTGAGGTGGATATCTTCCACAGGATTGTGTCTGAACTCATTGCTGAACATGAGAAGGAAACTGCAAAGCTTTGGAGCGACATCCTCTCACTTCACGACACCACCAACAAGCTCCAAGCACAACTCTATGATTTTCAGAATCAGAACTGTGAGTATGAAAACAGGTTTAAATACATAAGCCGTGCTGCTAGTTTCAGGATCCCCGAGACCAAGATGTCGTTTCTTGATGGAGAGCCTCTTCCTTGGAAGTTTGATGACGGGAATTCATCACCACCATCGCCGCAGGAGTAATTCATCATCGGTATTGGCATCCCCTTGGTTTGTTCCAAGCTTGGGGGAGTGCCGCGGTATCACATTATCACTACCTTTTACTTTTATTGTCAAGTAGTGTCATATCATGAGTAGGGAAGTTATCATATAAGATGGGTTGCGTTTGGAAGTATCTCTCCTTTAGTTGGTTATCTATGTATCCCTTGGTGTGAGTTATCGTTATGGAATATTAATGAGAAGTCTTATCATTTACATATTGCACATCTTATTTTAGTTTGCAATCTCTACTATATGATTCACCTTGTTGTTAGTATTGGTATCACTTTGGGAGCATTGAATAAATCTATTTGGTTTTGGCAAACTTAGCATTGGTCAATAGCAACAACACTTTGAGGTTTAAGTAGAAAAGAGAAATACATGTAGATGTTTCATTGTCTTTCTTGTTAGCTCATAGCTTACTATTCTGAAGTTAAAATTGTTTGTGCTTACAAGGAAGATGCATGATTGTTTCTATCATATGTATATTTGTTTGTTTCCCTCGACTCTTATGCTTGCTAATTAACCTTGCTAGCCAAAGACCTCAGACCGAGAGGGAATACTTCTCGTGCATCCAAACCTTAACCCAAACCTATGTCATTTGTGTCCACCATACCTACCTACTACATGGTATTTTCTGCCATTCCAAGTAAATACTTCATGTGCTACCTTTAAACAATTCAAAACTTAGTATCTCTTATTTGAGTCAATGTTTTATAGCTCATGAGGAAGTATGTGGTGTTTTATCTTTCAATCTTGTTGGGCAACTTCCACCAATGGACTAGTGGCTTCATCCGCTTATCCAATAATTTTGCAAAAAGAGCTGGCAATGGGATTCCCAGTCCCAAATTAATTAAACTAAATAGACACTCCTCCATGGTATGTGATTGATGGACGGCACCCGAAGGATTCGGTTAGCCATGGCTTGTGAAAGCAAAGGTTGGGGGGAGTGTCATCATCATAATAAAACTAAAATAAAAGGCACTCCTTCATGGTATGAGATTGTTGGCAGGCACCCGAGGATTCGGTTAGCCATGGTTTGTGAAAGAAAGGTTGGAAGGAGTGCCACACAAAATGAAAATAATATGGGAGCCGCTCTTAGGAGGTTGTCTAGCAAGGGGGTTAGAGTACCCGCTACCAGTCGTTGACAACAACAAACACCTCTCAAAATGTTACTTTTATTATCTCTATATGATTTCAAAACTGAAAAAGCTCTAGCACATGATTTAATCCCTGCTTCCCTCTGCGAAGGGCCTGTCTTTTACTTTATGTTGAGTCAGTAAACCTATTTCCCTCCATCTCAAGCAAGCATTTGAGTAGTTGTGATCAAACCATTATATTGTGATTTGCTACATCATGTCTTTTATTCTTCCTTGTTTAGTACAAGTTTTATCTGAATGAATATAGCTTTGCAAGTTATCAATGATCATGAGAAGACCATTATGATTGAGTATGCAAGTTGTGCCTTATAAACTTTAACATGAGAGCGTTGCTCAATGAGATAAATATAATCTGTTAATTGTTCTCTGACCAAGAACGAAGTTTGCCATCACCAATCATGATTTCTCATGCACCTTTACTTGTGATTACCTTATACTTGTTTCAATATGAGTTATAAGAGGTTGTTTACTATAATGTCCTGTGTAAATGAATATGATGCTTCTTGTCCGTATTTTATTTATCGACTCTTCACTCCATAAACATGTGGTCATGTCTATCGAGTTCAGTTTCGCTTGGGGACAAGCGAAGTCTAAGCTTGGGGGGAGTTGATACGTCCAATTTGCATCACTATTTTATATCATAATTTGCTGTTATTCATTGATATATTTCATATTGGGACACAATACTTATGTTATTTCATCTATTTTGCATGTTTCATCATTATTGGAGGATCAAGCACCGGAGCCAGGATTCTGCTGGAAAAAGCACCGTCAGAACGCAATATTTCGGAAGATCAACTGTGGGAGGAAATTATACCAAAAATCCTATTTTTCAAGATGACGAAGGAAGCCAGAAGAAGGGGCCAGGAGGACCCAGGGTGGGCCCACACCCTAGGGCGGCGCGGCCCAGGCCCTGGCCGCGCCGCCATGTGGTCTAGGGGGCCCACAACCCCTTTCGCCTCCTTTTCTTCGCGAAATCCTTCGTCCCGAAAACCTAAGCCACAGAGGGTACCTCACGAAGAGTTACAGCCGCCTCTGCGGGGCGGAGAACACCAGAGAGAAAAGAGCTCTCCGGCGGGCAGGAATCCGAGGAAATTCCCTCCGGGAGGGGGAAATCGACGCCATCGTCACCGTCATCGAGCTGGACATCATCGCCATCACCATCATCATCATCTCCACCATCATCACCGCCGTCATCACCGCTGGACACCGTCACCGCCGTAGCAATTTGGGTTTGATCTTGATTGTTTGATAGGGGAAACTCTCCCGGTATCGATCTCTACTTGTTGTTGATGCTATTGAGTGAAACCATTGAACCAAGTTTATGTTCAGATTGTTATTCATCATCATATCACCTCTGATCATGTTCCATATGATGTCTCGTGAGTAGTTCGTTTAGTTCTTGAGGACATGGGTGAAGTCTAAATGTTAGTAGTGAACTATGGTTGAGTAATATTCAATGGTGTGATATTTAAGTTGTGGTGTTATTCTTCTAGTGGTGTCATGTGAACGTCGACTACATGACACTTCACCATTTATGGGCCTAGGGGAATGCATCTTGTATTCGTTTGCCAATTGCGGGGTTGCCGGAGTGACAGAAACCTAAACCCCCGTTGGTATATCGATGCAGGAGGGATAGCAGGATCTCAGAGTTTAAGGCTGTGGTTAGATTTATTCTTAATTACTTTCTTGTAGTTGTGGATGCTTGCAAGGGGTATAATCACAAGTATGTATTAGTCCTAGGAAGGGCGGTACATTAGCATAGGTTCACCCACACAACACTTATCATAACAATGAAGATTATTTAGCCGTATGTAGCGAAAGCACTAGACTAAAATCCCGTGTGTCCTCGAGAACGTTTGGTCATTATAAGTAAACAAACCGGCTTGTCCTTTGTGCTAAAAAGGATTGGGCCACTCGCTGCAATTGTTACTCTCGCACTTTACATACTCGTACTTTATTCAAATGTTACATTAAAACCCCCTGAATACTTGTCTGTGAGCATTTACAGTGAATCCTTCATCGAAACTGCTTGTCAACACCTTCTGCTCCTCGTTGGGATCGACATTCTTACTTATCGAAGATACTACGATACACCCCCTATACTTGTGGGTCATCAGTAATAACGACTGTTTTGTTGTTTACAGAAATGGCAGGAAGATCATTGCTCAATAGGGACATTGAGCGGGCGCACCGTGCGGCCAAGCTAGAGGCCAACCCTAATAGCTTGTCACCAATGGTGACACGCGGGGGTAATCAAAATTGGCAGATACACCCCGGTTGGGTTCAGAGGTATGTGCGATTTATTTGGTATATTCGATTTGAAGTACTGGCACATACTAATTGGATTCTTATATGAATTTGTAGGTTGAAGTGGGCTGGACTTCTACCTTTTGCACGGTTGGTTGAGGCCACTAGGTCAGAGGTCATCGGTGAGCGAGTAGGCACACCGATCAAGCGCCTTCAGTAGGACCACTCCCTACTGACCAGCCTGGTGGATCGGTCGAGGCCCGAGACACACACGTTCCACTTTCGATGGGGAGAGATGGCCCCTACTCTCCAGGACGTGTCTTTCTTACTGGGCCTACCGTTGGCGGGTCAGCCCATAGGCCCGCTGGCAGAACCAGTGCGTTGGGATGAAGAAATGTCTGCACGTTTTCAGGGAACTCGTGCAGGCCAGACTGAGTTTCTCTGTGAGGACCACGGTCCAAAGTGTGACTGGTTACTCAACTTCGAGGTAACCATTGTTATAACAAATTTATTTATGGTTATTGCGTTGTTCTAACTAACATCTTTTTTTCATGGTTGTAGGTTTCACAGTTCACACCGCCGATGAGTGAGGCACAGATCACTAGGAGTCTCGAGGCGTACATATTGTGGCTGCTTGGAAAGGTCATGTTCACAGAGAACCATCAGACCACCATCAGCAGGCGCTTCATCCCCATTGCACTGGAGATAGCAGAGGCACAAACCGCCGACGACATCATACAACGGAGTTGGGGTTCCGCGGTTCTAGCAGCCACATACCGAGGTTTGTGCAATGCTTGTACACTTGTCTCCCCCAAGTCTGGGCTTCTTGGCTGCCCACTGTTCTTGCAGCTGTGGTCCTGGGAGAGGTTCCCGATTGGTCGGCCAGACATAGATGCTGAGCGCCCTTTCGGGGCAAACGAGTTGGATGATCCGGACCACATCGATATGCCTACTTTCGGCATACTTTGGACACGTCGCGAGGTATGTAGACTGTAGAACATAGTTCTTTCGTAATTTATAGTTTTGCACGAGTACTGACTATTTCTCTCCGCAGAGACGATTTGCTCGCGACCAGGTCAGGAACTGCTACCCTGCGTTCACCGAGCAGTTCGACGTGCTCGATGATAGGGCGGTGATCTGGCAGCCCTATATGGCCGCCGCCGTGCATGCAAGGTACCCCGGCGGGATCTCTAGCCTCTGCTATAGAGATTGTGCGTACTGGATGACACAGTCGAAGATCATCTTCGATGTGTCCGTGGAGATAATGTCCCAGCAGAGGATCATGAGGCAGTTCGGGTCTCGGCAGCTGGTCGATCCTCCACCACCGATAGCACCTCTCCCTGCCTACGTCCACAAGTAAGTTCTGAGCATCGCTAAGTTTAAGATTGTTCATCATGGTTCGGCTAACCGACACAATTATTTTCTGCAGGTACAACAGGAAGGGTACTAGCCACTCCTCGACATGGTGGCTTCAGCGCGTTGGCTCGTATGTTGCTGAGTGGGATGGCGCGACAACACACGTCTGGCCGAACGATGAGCAGTTTGACCCACAGGAGTTTGACGCATATCTGCAGAGGTACACTGCAGCCACGCGAGTGCGCCTCATCCAGCCGACTGATCCAGCTGAGGCGCCACCTACGTCTATGCACGATATGTACCCGATTCAGTCCACAGCCGGTAGTCGACAGCATGCGGTACGTATAACTTTCTATTCCACCATCATACTTGTCTTTTATCTATTGGGTTCTACGATTTATATGCTACCATCATTTTTCAGGGTCAGCTGACTGCAGACTTACAGGATGAAGTCGCTCGGTACACACGTCAAGTGTCCAGTGCGCCTCTTCTGCAGCGTGACCAACATGTGTCATGGTTGAGACGACTCGAGGACAAGCTACGCGGGATCTACTCGGCTATCACGTGCAGCTGTAGTTCCGACGTCGTTCAGCACCACCTCCTTCCACCGCGACCCTCCACACAGCAGCAGCGACGGCCACATCTCACACCGACCGTGACACCCAGACCACCGCCTCCTGGCCGGGCAGGAGGTTCGTCGTGGCAGCAGCACACTCCTTCCGTCGACGACTATCAGTACCAGCAACACGGATCACGGCCTCGTCTCACGCCGAAGCGACACCAAGACCACCACCTCCTGACCAGGCAGGAGGTTCGTCGTGGCAGCAGCATCACACTCCTTCCTTCGACGACTTGCAGTACTATCAGCAGCAAGCTGCTTTCGACCAGTGGCAGCAGCAGCAAGCCCCTTTCATGGGAGGAGCAGGATACACACAGGGTATGTAGTATTCTATATATTGTGTTCCATATAAACTATACTCCACTTAGTTTGACATCACTTATGTTTCGTGGCACAGGATACACGCAGCACACTGCGTCCAATCCTTCATGGGGAGCTAGTGATCAGGATCCTGAGCACATGGAGTATTACAGCACGCAGCAGAACTATGTCGGTATGCAGACTCCTCCACCAGAGTCCACACAGGAGACACAGTACGACCCCGAGTCCGGTTCCTGGATCCCTGCTCGCATAACCAGAGCTCCGGACAGGTTCGGTTGGACACCCGTGCTACGCCGCCCCCACGAAACCCCAGACGCCGTCCATAATCTCAGATATTTATGTATCTATGTATCAGATATTTATGTATGCATTATGTATCAGAATTTATGTATGAACTATGTATCAGTACTCTTCTAACCCTAAGCGTGTCGTCGAATGAAGAAAATAAATCCATACAATTAATCGGGCATTAGCAAGCCAATTGGTCAGTAGCAGTGCAGTTGGTCTCTAGTAGTCCAGTTGGTCAGCTATCGACCAACGAGGCTGACACTCTGCTCCACCACAGCAGCCGACACCCAGTCGGTTTTCTGCAGTCCGATCGGCCTGCTACAGGCCAACCGAGTCACACTTTTGGAATTTTTTGAAAACGCGCGCTATTCCTGCACTTAAATAATTAATTCGTATTATTTAAAAAAAATTCGCTGTTACTACGATGATCATGTTTGTTGTGAGGGTCAAGGTAGAGCCTACCCACGCGCCGAGGTCGGGGTCGTAGCACGCAGGCCCCCTGAACGGCAACATCTAGTCGCCACGCCGCGTCCACTTGCCGCTCTCCGTGCCATAGGAGAAGGTGCCCCGCGGCAATTTCCACTCGCTCAAGACGGAGACCACGATGGTGCGCCCACACGGGTGGATAGCGTGCGCCCAGGGTAGAAAGGGAGCCCGATCGAGATGGGAGGTGTTAGGGCATCTGTCGCGTCCGTTTACATCGGCCGAAATGGTCGAAATCGTCCGCGCGTCCGTTTACGGCGGGTGGCTCTAGCAGAACGATGCATACTTTTTTTTTCACATTCATAAAGTCATAGTTTACATTAATAAAAAATATAAAAAGGCCACAAAAAACCTAGGTACTGCCTACTGGTCGTCGTCGCTGACGAGGTCGATGAACTCCGGCGTCGGCCATGGAAGCTGGTACGCCGACGGTGGAGGAGGTAGGGCAGGCTGTGGCAACTGCGGCCAGGCCGTCGCCTGCGCAGGAGGCTGTCGTGAAGGTGGCTAGGGATCCCAGGCCGGAGCAGCAACCGGAGTGCGGTCGCTGGAACGCATCGGCGTGGCCGGAGGAGTCGCGGGCCTACCCTGCAGCAGTGCGGACTCGCGGAGATGGATTGAGAGCCTGTCCCACAATGGGAGTTCGTTGAGCTCGTCGCGCTCGCTGTTGGCCAGTGCCATGGAAATGGCCTCCTCCTCGGTAATGTCGGGAGGCTGGGTCTCCAGATCCCACGCCGGCCCGCCGTCATCGTGGTCGTACTCTGCGCGCTCCACCTGCTCGTCCTCGTCCTTGTCCGCGTTATCGTCCGTGTCCTCCTGGTCGTTCTCCTCTTCTTCCGCGGAGATCTCGCGGTCGAAGAACTCGACGTCCCCGAGATAGCCAGCGCGGCGGCGCGCGTCGAACTCCCACGTTCCAAAGGAGATCCAGTTGTAGGAGTTGAGCGCGTACGCCGGATCTTGTTGGAAATTCGGCGGCAAGATGTCTCGGCGGCGGCGCACCTCGTGCCGGCGCTCTCGTCCCTTGCGCGGCACTGGGGGTATCGGCACACGCCTGGAGTCGAGGTGCCAGCCTCCTCCAGGCAGGTTTGCGTCCGGCCATGGCACCGGTCGGTTTTCCTCCGAAAGGCGGCGCGCGAAGTCGATGCGGACGTACCGCCCGATTCGTGCCTTCTTGCCGGACTGCGAGCCGCTAGCCTCGTGGTCGTTCTTGGTCTTGCGGAAGGCCCCGCATTTTTTCCCCATGGCATCGGTGGGGTGGATTGTATTGGCTCTGGCAATGGTGTGGTCGGGGAAATGGGCGCCGGCAGTGTCCCTTTAAGAGGCTCGAAAGCCATATCGTTTTCAATGTCCTGCCACTGCGACGCCACCAAGCTACGCACGCTCGCGGAAGCCGAGCGCCATTAACGCGGTGCAGGAAAGGCTGCAACGCGCCGCCCGTAAGTAATACCGCGGAAGACGAAGCAGCTGTGTCCCTGCCAGGCGGGCCCGTGCGAGGGCCAGGCGGACGACCGCAACGTCAGCGCAGCGTCCGCGGAGACGCGAACCTGGTGCATATTTGAGCCACGTTTACATCGCCGCGGACGACCCGGTCACTATGCGTCGCCCCGCTGGAGGTGGTACCAGACGCATTTTCGGCCGAGTGGACGCAAACGATCGTTCAACGTCCGTTTGCGTCGCCTCGCTCGATGCCCTTAGAGCTCCAGCATAAGCGGGAGGACTCCTCGGGGAAAACCTGTCACCGCCACAGTTTGTCGTTTTCCATCTCGATTTTGGAGTCTGACTTCTTCTTTGAGCAATGCAGGCCTTCATGGTACTTGTCCCGATTACACTGACGGCTGCATCGGAAAGGGGTGTAGTAGGACTCCAGCACATAGAGAAGGTTTTCTCTGGATAGGAGCCCTTAGAGTAAGTATAATAAGCCTACTCAGCTGTACTTGCCAAATCATCCAAAATCCTTGTTGGAAGAGAGAGAAAGGAGGTGAGAGAGTGGAGCCGGCTACAGCTCAAGCGTCGGGCTGCACACATGCAACGAGGCAAAAAGCTCCCATTTATAGCCAAAGACCAATAGCATGCATGTATTAAATAATTGTTTTTTAACAAAGCTCATTTAACAGCTAGCCTAATAGCTAATTTATTATAACATGACATATGTTACTAGTCTAAGTTACTACCTCCATAGTGGGTAGTAACTTATATGTGGTGTCATACATTGTGTTATTTACTATGGTGTAGACTCAACTTGTCTTAGGGTGTGATGTTATGGTAACATAGCTAGTTACCACCTCATTCTCTTTCTTCATTCATTGCCATGCCATGTCACCAAAATGTCTTGGGTTGTGTGATGTTACTACCTAAGGGCATCTCCAACGCGGAGACCCAAACCCAAAAACGGACCCTCCCAGCGTCCGGTTGGGTCAAAACTGCACCCAACGGGGCAACCCATCTTAAAAACGGACCCTTCCAGCGTCCGGTTTGACCCAAAACTGACGCAAATATTGGAGCGATTTGGGTCGAGGCGGACACGAGCGCGCGTCCATTCTGTCCGGCCGGACACGCGTTCTGGCCCATTTGACAGAGACAAAACCAACCCAATAGACCCCACATCATTCTCTCTCCTCTGTCCTCCTTTCCCCCATGAAAATTGTTGGTACAGCCGCCGGAGATTGGCTCGCCTCGTGCACTGCCGACATCGCCTACTCATGGAGCAACCGTCGCCGCCGTCTCCCTTTTTATTCACACCCGCCGGAAGTCGCCGGACGTCGAACGACGGCGGACGGGGCCGCGCGCCCGCGGCGAGCTTGGAGCCGCGCCGGCGACGTCGAACGACGGCGGACGGGGCCGCGCTCCCACGGCGAGGGCGGGCTCCTCCGGCCGCGCCGGCCACGGGCGTGCACGGGCGGGGGCGTGCGCGGGCGGGGCGGGCGGCGCCGCCGCGGGCGGGGGCGGGGCGGGCGGCGGCGAGCTCCTCCGGCGGCGCCGGCCACGGGCGGGGACGTGCGCGGGCGAGAGGCGGCGCCGACCACGGGCGGGGCGGGGCGGGCGAGGGCGGCCATGGCGGGGCGTGTGCGGGCGGGGGCGGGCGGGAGCGTGCGGGGCGGCGCCGCCGGCCGCGCCCGGCCACCGGCGGCGGGCGGAGCGTGCGCGGGCGGGGGCGGGGCGCCACCGGGCCGGCCACGGGCGGGGATGGAGCTGTGGCATGGCGGGGCAGGGTCGCTGGGCTAGTAGTAGTATAGAGCTGGAGAAGAGGAATAGGAATGCGTCTCACTGCGCGTTGGGGAAAAAATAAAGCCACGGACGTCCTGGTCTGTCCGCGTCTCCGGAAGGCGACCCAAACAGCCAAAATCGGACGCAAAAACGCGTCCGTTTGGGTCGGCCGGTTGAAGATGCCCTAAGTTACTCCCACTATGAGCAGTGAGGTAGCATTGCTATAGAGCCAACAGCCGGCTCTTTTATTAGCTTTGCTCTTACGGGTAGACGTGCGACCAGAGGCGGAAGAGGAGGAGGAAGCTCCGTAGAAGCAGGGTACATGTCATCGTGATGTTCACACTGGTGGAAAAACAGGCTTCGGGTGAGCCCCATAAGTCGCGAAGCTGCAGGAACCGCGACTAATGGTACCTTTAGTCGCGGTTCGGGAGGCGAACCGCGACCAAAGGCCTGGGCCCAGGGCGCTCGGTGGCCAGCCGGTGCACGTGGGGGGCTTTAGTCGCGGTTGGCCAGGCCAACCGCGACTAAAGGTGCCCGAAGGCCTTTAGTCGCGGTTGGCCAGGCCAACCGGGACTAAAGCCCCCCCCCCTATATATACCCATCCAGCAGCCAACACTTAGCCATTTGGTGCCATTCTCTTCACAAGCTTCACAAGTGGGTGTTAGGTTTGCTTTTGGTTCCTCTTATGCACATAAGGTGTTTGATGAAATGCCCCAAGAGCATGAAACAAACATGATATGAAGTGTTGGAGCCACACTTGAGCTTTCTCATTTATTTTTTCCTCCTCGATCGCGGTTAGCAACTTGAACCTTTGATGTGTCGTTGATAAAATGTGCATGTGTGTGTAGTTCATTGTTTAATTTATATTGTTTGTAGCTAGTTAGTTTAACAAATGCATGATGGTTAATTATATATTTTATATTATAATAATGCAGATGAATCGACAATGGATGTACGGTAACCGACTCTCCGGCGAGTTTAGTGCGGGTTTGAAAGATTTCCTCGTAGTGGCTAATGCGAACAAGCAGGGGGGTTTTGTTATCTGTCCATGTGTTAACTGTAAGAATCAGAAGGGTTACTCTTCCTCAAGAGATGTTCACATGCACCTGCTTCGGCACGGTTTCATGCCAAGCTATAATTGTTGGACCAAGCATGGAGAAAGAGGGGTTATAATGGAAGAAGATGAAGAAGGGGATGATTTCATCGATGAAAGCTATCTTGCTCATTTCGGTGATACTTTCATGGAGGATGCTGAAAGTGAAGGGGAAGGTGAAGGGGAAGGTGAAGAAGAGGCACGTGATGATCCCGTTGATGATCTTGGTCGGACCATTGCTGATGCACGGAGACGCTGAAACTGAAAAAGAGAGGGAGAATTTGGATCGCATGTTAGAGGATCACAGGAAGGCGCTGTACCCCGGATGCGATGATGGTCTGAAAAAGCTGGGCTGCACACTGGATTTGCTGAGATGGAAGGCACAGGCAGGTGTAGCTGACTCGGCATTTGAAAACTTGCTGAAAATGTTGAAGAATATGTTTCCAAAGAATAACGAGTTGCCCGCCACTACGTACGAAGCAAAGAAGGTTGTCTGCCCTCTAGGTTTAGAGGTTACGAAGATACATGCATGCATCAACGATCGCATCCTCTACCGCGGTGAATACGAGAATTTGAATGAATGCCCGGTATGCACTCGCATTGCGTTATAAGATCGAGGCGATGACCCTGGTGACGATGTTGAGGGCCGTAAACCCGGGAAGAGGGTTCCCGCCAAGGTGATGTGGTATGCTCCTATAATACCACGGTTGAAACGTCTGTTCGGGAACAAAGAGCATGCCAAGTTGTTGCGATGGCACAAAGAGGACCGTAAGTCGGACGGGGAGTTGAGACACCCCGCAGATGGAACGCAATGGAGAAAGATCGACAGAGAGTTCAAAGATTTTGCAGCTGACGCAAGGAACATAAGATTTGGTCTAAGTACGGATGGCATGAATCCTTTTGGCGAGCAGAGCTCCAGCCATAGTACCTGGCCCGTGACTATGTGCATCTACAACCTTCCTCCTTGGTTGTGCATGAAGCGGAAGTTCATTATGATGCCAGTGCTCATCCAAGGTCCGAAGCAACCCGGCAACGACATCGATGTGTACCTAAGGCCATTAGTTGATGAACTTTTACAGCTGTGGGGCAGACCTGGTGTCCGTGTGTGGGATGAGCACAAAGAAGAGGAATTTGACCTACGAGCGTTGCTTTTCGTAACCATCAACGATTGGCCTGCTCTTAGTAACCTTTCGGGACTTGTCAAATAAGGGATACAATGCATGCACGCACCGCTTACATGAGACCGAAAGTGTACATTTGCCAAATTGTAAGAAGAACGTGTACCTTGGGCATCGTCGATTTCTTCCAAAAGGTCATCCAAAGAAGAAAGAAAGGCAAGCATTACAACGGCAAGGCAGATCACCGACCGAAGCCTGCGGAACACACCGGTGCCGAGGTATTTGATATGGTCAAGGATTTGAAAGTCATCTTTGGAAAGGGTCTGGCGGACAATCAGTTCCGAAGGGAGCTGACGGGCACGTAGCCATGTGGAAGAAGAAATCTATATTACGGGAGCTAGAATATTGGAAAGTCCTAGAAGTCCGCTCTGCAATCGACGTGATGCACGTTACGAAGAATATTTGCGTGAACATCCTAAGCTTCTTGGGCGTGTATGGGAAGTCAAATGATACAAAGGAAGCACGGCAGGACCAAAGAAAGTTTGAAAGACCACGATGACCGGCATCGGAACGGTTTCAAGGTCGTGTCGGCTACGCTACGACCAAAGAAGAGAAGGTCATCTTTTTGAATGCCCGAGCGGTATGAAGGTCCCGTCAGGATTCTCGTCCAATATAAAGGGAATAATCAACATGGCGGAGAAAAAGTTCCAAAACCTGAAGTCTCACGATTGCCACGTGATTATGACGCAATTGCTTCCGATTGCTTTGAGGGGCTCTGCCGGAAAATGTTCGAGTAGCCATTGTGAAGCTATGTGCATTCCTCAATGCAATATCTCAGAAGGTAATCAATCCAGAAGTTCTACCACGGTTCTGAACGATGTGATCCAATGTCTTGTCGATTTCGAGTTGGTGTTCCCGCCATCCTTCTTCAATATTATGACGCACCTCCTGGTTCACCTAGTCGATGAGATTTCCATTCTCGGTCTGTATTTCTACACAATATGTTCCCCTTCGAGAGGTTCATGGGAGTATTCAAGAAAAATGATCGTTACCGTGCTAGGCGAAGGAAGCATCGCCAAGGGCTATGGAAATGAGGAGGTAATTGAGTTTTGTGTTGACTTTGTTCCTGACCTTAAGCCGATTGGTCTTCCTCAATCGCGGCACGAGGGAGACTAAGTGGAAAAGGCACGATCGGAAGGAAATCAATGATATGTATGGACGGCCATTCTCTGATGAAGCACACCACACGGTTCGACCAATTCCAGCTTGGTGGCTCCGTACTTTGAGAAACACAAGAATATTTTACGCTCGGACAACCACAGGGAAGCCCGAATCCTGGATTAGGAAGGCCCACATGGAGACTTTCGGCAGTTGGTTGAGAAAACATTTAATGAGTGACAATAAGGTTGTAGATCAGCTGTACATGTTGGCCAAGACACCATCTTCGACTATAACGACTTTCCAAGGGTACGAGATAAATGGGAATACATTTTACACGATCGCCCAAGATAAAAAGAGCACCAACCAAAACAGTGGTGTCCGCTTTGATGCAAGAACCGAGAATGGGCAAAAGGTCACATATTATGGTTACATAGAGGAGATATGGGAACTTGACTATGGACCCTCCTTTAGGGTCCCTTTGTTCCGGTGCAAATGGTTCAAGCTAACAGGAGGTGGGGTAAAGGTGGACCAGCAATACGGAATGACAATGGTGGATTTCAACAATCTTGGTTATCTTGACGAACCATTCGTCCTAGCGAAAGATGTCGCTCAGGTTTTCTATGTGAAGGACATGAGTAGCAAACCGAGGAAACGGAAAGATAAGAAAACGATCAGTACATCATGCGATGATCCAAAGCGCCACATTGTTCTTTCAGGGAAAAGAAACATCGTGGGAGTGGAGGACAAGACAGACATGTCAGAAGATTATAATATGTTTGCTGAAATTCCACCCTTCAAAGTGAACACCGACCCAAGCATTAAGTTAAATGATGAGGATGCTCCATGGATACGGCACAATCGTAAGCAAGCAGGGACACAAGGGAAGAAATGATGTGTAATAATTTATTGTACCAAACTTTGTTGAATGAATCATGTGAATTATATTACCCGTGATGTGTTTGGTGTCCATTTTCGAATGATTCAATTGACTCGAGATAGCACTGATGATACATGAAATTTGGAGTGACTAAGTCATACTCCTGCATACATGAAATTTGGGGGATATCGCCGGCCGTGATGTAGTCCATGACGCTCTGCAGAGTCCGGCCGTACCACCATAGCCGACGGCCGGCCTCGTGGAAGTTTCCAGGAGGCAGACCGTCCTCCTCATACCTGGCGAGCGCCCTCTCACGCCGATTGATGAAGAAGGCGTCCCAAGTATGCTGGTTATCGGGATGCCAGCGGGGATTCATCCGCTGCTCCGGCGTGAGGTCGAGGTAGTAGTGGTTCGTGATGGCCGCCCGGCGCGCAGCACACGAGGGACGGGAGGGACCGGCACGCCGCCGGCGCTTAGGCTCCAGGCCGGGGACGCGGTAGCCCGGAGGGCAAGGGTAGTTCGAGGCGCAAAGCTCCACCACCCGCCGGGTAGGTTAGAGTGGGTGCGGTGGAAGCCATGAGAGAGTGATGAGAGATTGTAGAGATGTGATAATGCTGGCCAAGCCGGGCTACCTATATGTAGTGACAAATGGCGGGAAAAATGGGAGCGGGAAGACAGGAGGCGGGAAGAAAGAGGCGGGGAGAAAGTGGCGGGAAGAAATTGGCGGGAAAAAATTGGCGGGAAGAAAGAGGCCGGAAGACGAGGAGGGAAGAGGGGGTCGGCGGAAAGAGGCGGGAAGAGGGGGCCAACGAACTTTTGAATTGAATTAGTTTTATTTTTATGAATTTTTGATAATTTGTATTTTTAAAATTTTGAATTGAATTAGTTTTATTTTTATGAATTTTTTGATATATTATATGTATTTTAAACATTTTGAATTGAATTAGTTTTATTTTTCTTAATTTTTTGATATATTATTTGTATTTTTAACATATTGAAATGAATTAGTTTTATTTTCCTGAATTTTTTCATACATTATTTGTATTTTTAGCATTTAGAAATGAATTAGTTTTAATTTTCTGAATTTTTTGATATAATATTTGTATTTTTAAGATTTTGAATTGAATTAGTTTTATTTTTCTGAATTTATTGATATATTATATGTATTTTTCAGATTTTGAAATGAATTAGATTTATTTTTCTTAATTTTTTGATATATTATTTGTATTTTTAACATATTGAAATGAATTAGTTTTATTTTTCTGATTTTTTGATATATTATTTGTATTTTTAAGATTTAGAAATTAATTAGTTTTATTTTTCTGAATTTTTTCATATATTATATGTATTTTTCAGATTTTGAAATGAATTAGTTTTATTTTTCTTTACTTTTTGATATATTATTTGTAATTTGAAAAAGAAAAGTAATTCGAAAAAGAAAAGTAATTTGAAAAAGAAAAGTAATTTCAAAAAATACCTTTAGTCGCGGTTGGCCTCGCCAACCGCGACTAAAGGGTATTTTTCCGCGGGAAACGAAAACCCGGCGAAAATCCAACCGCGACTAAAGGGTACCCTTTAGTCGCGGGCCGCCTCCCCAACCGCGACTAAAGGGGTGTTATTATAAATACGCGCGCCGCGCGAGCGGCCACTTCATCTTCTTCTCCGCGCGAACGACGAACTCCCGATCTGCCGAAGCCCTGCCCGCCGTCGCCGTCGCCTCACGCCGCCGTCGCCGTACGTCGCTCCTCACGCCGCCGTCGACGTCGTTCCTCACGCCGCTGTCGCCGCGCCGAGCCGCCGAACAACACCGCGCCGCTCGCCGCCGTACGTCTCGCCGCTTCGACGCCAACAACCGCGCGCGCGCCGCTCGCCGGCTCGCCATGGCGTCCAGCAGAGAGGCGCCGCGCGGGCTGTATGCTTGCCGGCGCCACCGCGCGCCCCCACTCTCGCAGCGCCGCCGCTTGCCCGCCGCCGCCGCCGCCCGGGAGAGAGAGAGAGATCAGGGCGCGGGGAGCGCCTACACGGCCGGCGCCCCTGCCTCTCTCTGTTTTTTTTGTTTTTTTAACTTAACTAAAAATTTGTGCACTAACAAAATTTTGACTTAACAAAATTTAACAAATATGTAATATGTAACAAAATTTAACAAAAATTTACACATGTAATAGTATAATGTAACTAAAATTTTACTAAAATTTGATCATTTCAAATTTGATCATTAAGTTTTCTTAAGTTACAGAATTTTGATCATTAAGTTTTCTTAAGTTAAAATTTGATCATTAAGTTTTCTTAAGTTAAAATTTTGATCATTAAGTCTAAATTTTGTTAAGTTACAGAATTTTGATCACTAAAAATTTTACTAAAATTTGTTTTTTTAACTTAACTAAAAATTTGTACACTAACAAAATTTTGACTTAACAAAATTTAACAAATATGTAATATGTAACAAAATTTAACAAAATTTTGATCATTAAGTCTAAATTTTGTTAAGTAAAATTTTAACTTAACAAAATTTTATTTGGGATCGAGAGGGGGCGGCGAGGGTTATGTGTCCCCCTTTCGCCACCGCCACCGGTCTCTCGGTCACGCGGTCACTGCGTCCCCCCTTTCGCCACCACCACCGTTCTCTCGGTCACGCGATCACTGCGTCCCCCCTCTCGCCTCCCTCGTCGCCCTCTCTCTTTATATGTAGAAGAGATATGATAATGCTGGCATATACACAATTAATTTGTTTTTACTACATGTTTTCAGGGATCGACATATGGCGGACGATAGAGCTGACCCGATTACGGACAACTATGATCCGGACGCTGAAGACCATATGTTCGGCATCATAAAAGGCGATATTCTATATGTGCCGACCGGACAAGAAGAAGATGATATCTCTTCTTATCTGAACCTTGAGGGTGAAGATGAAGGGCGCCGTCAGCAAGATGATGTCGAAGAAACGTCGATAAACGACGATCTTCAATTGGAAGTAGCAACCACCTCCGGCGCCGAGGTATATATATATACATATTGAGCGTTTGGTGATACAAACTAACTGATTTGAATAAATGTGTGTGTACTAACGCGCGCGACTCTCTTTCTTATTTTAGCTCTCGGCCGGATCGTCGAAAAAATCGAGTACGTCGTCAAAGCGTGGCGCAACCAAGACGATGAAACCAAACGAAACATGCACCATCGATGTTGTCGATGAACAAACCGGCAGGCCGCTGGAGCCCAGCAAGAACGCCACCAAGTTTATCAGCCAATGCGGAGCCGTTGTTAGAGACAACGTCTCGATCACCTTCCAGGAGTGGAATGAGCCAAAGAAGGCACGTCTTGGTTTCACTTTTGTCGATAAGAGAACAAAAAAAGATTGCTTCAACAAGCTTATGGAACATTTCGTTCTACCTCCGGAATACCGCAAATACGATGAGGAGGGTAACAAGATTCAGGAAAACAAGGAGAGGTGCAAGCTAGTCAAACAGTTCGCTCTTTCTAAGATGTCCAACGCATTCCGGAAATACAAGCAAAATCTAGCCCATGACTTTGTCAAGCAGGGCAAGACTCCGGATTTCAAAGGACAATATGAGAAACTGCAACATGATTGGCCAGAATTTGTGAAGCAAAAGAAATCAGAGCAGTTCCTTGAAATGTCGAAAAAAAAATAAGAAGAATGCGGCCAAGAAGGAGTACAATCATATTATGGGGCCAGGAGGGTATCGCTTTTGGCAGCCTAGGTGGGAGAAGATGGAGAGCGAGCTGAGGGCGCGAGGAATCCGTCCAGGTACGGAGGGATGGGACCCAAGGGCCAAAAGCTGGTGGTACGGGCATGGGGGATCGCTGAACCCGGAGACAGGGGAGTGTGTTTATCAGGGCAAAATAATTACACCCACCCAAAAGCTTATTGAGGCAATGAGGGATGCTCAAGAGGGAGGATCAAGTTCAACAGAGAACGACGCACGACAAAAGCCCTCGGGAATCCTGAACACGGAGGACGTGTACGAGGCATGGGGCCCATTTCGTGGAAAGTAGGGTTCCCCCAGAACGATGACCCGTACGGTTACAGAAGCCGTAAGAGAAAGATGGATCGGGATGCAGATGTTGTGGCGAAGTTGGTAACGGAAATGGATGTGATGAAGAAAACCGTGAGTGTACTAGTCGCCGAAAGAGATGCAGCTCGGGCGCAGCATGAAGATCATCCAATGGATCTCGGAAGCCAGCAGCGGAGAAGAAGCAGCGTGGCTTCCACGGAGGCCTCACCGGCTGGTGCACCGACGATCGAAATTACTGCACCGGAGCCTCTGGTGGTCGAAATTACTGCACCGGAGCCTCCTCGCTACCCCGTGGACGATATAAAGGAGATGAAAGCATGTCATCTGTATTATCCTATCGGGAACATGTCCATGAAGGTAGCCATCGGCAGTGCTTTACCACCTGGAGCACTCCACCACAACAACCCCATTCAAGATGGCTATGCTCGTGTCACGGTGGAGGAGATAGTCCAAGGGTTTGAGGACCTGGACATTGACATTGCTACACATGAAGTGGTGAAAAGACTTGGAGATGTCAAGCGCCGATTCATTCTATGGCAGAAGAAATTTATCAAGTTTCCAGGCGAGGCGCCAACAAGTCCACCCCCGTACGGTGGTGGTGGTGGCGGTGGCGGTGACGGTGGCGGTGGCGGTGACGGTGGCGGTGGCGGCGGTGGTGGTGGTGCTTCACCTAATACACCTCATTCACGTCAGCCGACGCCGCCCCCCAATTCACCTCCGGCGGGTAAGCAGACGCCGCCCCCCAGTCCTCGTCCGGCGGGTGATCAGACACCGGTACCGCCCCCCAATCCACCTCCGGCGAAGAAGCAGAAGCAGTCCTGGGTTATTAACCCGGACCCTTATGTACCTAGAACCACAAAGATACCAGAGCCATCACTGAAGCCTCTCATCCCGAGGCCTTGGGAACTTAGTGTCGAGGAAAATGCAGCGGCCGTGGCTGCTCAGCATGAGAAATGGAAGGAGGAGTGCAAGAAGAAAAGAGAGGGCGAGCCCAAGCCAGTATATTCTGACAAGCAAAAGCAGTGGGCTAAGTCATTTTTGAACACACCGTCCCAAGCCGCGAAGAATCTGCCTGACGACTATTTACGTGAACTTCGTAGGCAAGCACTCGCGTTCAAGAGGAACCAAGAGTTGGCGGAGAAGAAAGCCTTGGAGGAGGCCGAGAAAAACTTAGAAAGGGGGAAAGAAGTTGCCCAGCTCGGGGAACAAAGTAAACAATCGATCGCCCCGCTCATAGTGCAAGCCGCCGATCCGGATGCCCCCGATATCATAGCAGCTGCGGCAGCACATGGATTGACTGTAACGAGTGCCAGAGAACAAGCGGCCGACTTAGGTATCACTCTTCGTGCACTGCTAGGCCTTGATGAGGCGCCAATGAAGGACGTAGTATTTACATATGTGAAGAATGGCCCTCTCGTCGAGCCTGCGCAGGAAGAGGATATACCTCGACAAATGAAAGGTCTGCTAAATTGGTACAAGGGTTACATAAAACATAAAAACGCCGAAGACTATATCTATGCGGAAGTTAGATATGAGCATCACTTCAAACATTACTGGGTACAAATTCATCTGAGTGAATTGTTCCAGCTGTTCAATCTGCGCGACCTCGACAAATCTATCATCAGTTGCTACATTCTGTAAGTGATTTATTAATTTCTACCCCATCTCGTTCATTGCCTGCACTATATATATATATATTGTCCTAACTATCTTGTTGTGTACGCTATTATGCAGAATGAAGAAGCGGGAAATGCGAATAAGGAACATCCATGATGTTGGGTTCATTGACCCACACATCGTTAATTCACATGTGTTAGAACACCACCCCGCCGACGTGGAGGATGACCTGTGGCGGTTTATTAGAAAACAGCAACAGAAAAGTGATATTCTATTTCCTTACCATTTTGGGTGAGTGTTTCTGTCTTGAGCACATTCTCTTTTGTTTACTCCATGCATGGTATGTGGCTAATCGATGAGTTATGCATGACTGTGCATGTATCGTGTCCGCAGGTTCCACTGGATTCTTATGGTAATTCAAGTTCAGACCTCCTCAGTTCTCGTCCACGACTCTCTGAATATGGATCCGGCGCTTTGGGCCGACATGAGAAAAATGATGCAAAAGTAATTATTTTCATTCATTTGCGCTCTATATCGATCGGCCTATTTCGTTCATCATTTCCTAATATCAAGTAACTAATTAATAACTCTCTTGTTTATTTAATTTTCTTTGCCTCGTAGGGTTTGGAGACGGTTCGTAGATACCAAGGTCGGTGAATTCAAAAAAGAGCTACATTTTAAAATGGCAGTGCGGACGATTGGGGATATTCAGCCACCGGGGACCAATCTATGTGGATACTATGTTTGTGAGAGGATCCGGAGATACTGCAATGAGCGGGACCAGAAGTGTGAGAACAACATCACGAGGAATAACCTCCGGAAGACGCTTAGTCCGAAGCTCGCTTCCGACCACTTCAAGAGGAACTAGCTGGATGGTTGGCGAGGGAAGTCATCGATCCTAGAGGAGAACACTATTACGATGACGTAGAACTTTATATGCACCAGAATTTGTAACTAACTTGTTCAAAATTGTATATGGTCATCCGATATTGAATATATATTGTATATGGTCATCCGATATTGAATATATATTGTATATTCCTCTTGAATTCTTTTTGGTTCTAATTTCAAATTTGTTTGAAATTGTACATTCATATGCATGTATGTAGTACCGTAGAATATGTGAAACTCCTTCAAAATTAAAACCCAAAAGAAATAAAATAATACAAATTAAAAAGAAACCAGATTTAGGGGGAGGGGGGGCTAAACCCTAAACCCTGCGGAGGCCTTTAGTCGCGGTTGGCCAGAAGAACCGCGCCTAAAGGTCCTCCGCTACTGGCGCTCGCCTGCGGCCCACGTGGACGGGCCTTTAGTCGCGGTTCGTAGAGGAACCGCGACTAAAGTGAGCACTAATCGCGCTACTTTGGTCGCGGTTGCGCAACCGCGACTAATGGCAGTTGCGAACCGCGACCAAAGCCCCTTTTTCCACCAGTGTCAGCTTGCTCCTCGTAATCTTCTAGCGCCACGTACATGTGCCCCTTGGTCGCTTGCTTTGCTGCCGGACGGTTGGGTTTTGTGATGTCAGGCTGGATATCCGGGCAAGACGCCGACCGGTCGGACGAACTTTTTTTTCTTTTTTTGCGATCGACGACGAACTTTTTCTTCAGACACATCCCTAGTAAGACATCGACTATCCGTCGTCCCTGTTAGGATAAGATTTGTTAACCCCAATTAAGTGTCCTGCAAATCGTTTTTCCGAAAAGTGCCAAGGGGCCTTCATGGCCATGCCAGACAGATCACGTTCACTAAGAAACATAGCAATCGATGGGCGCATGACAAGAGCCTTTCGCTGAAGATGTTAGATGTTTTCACGATGCCACTCACTCCGAAGTTGTGTGTGCACACGCCACATATTGGCGTCAAGTGTTTTTTCTTCATACGCTCACCAAACAAAAAAATCCTAAAAAGTGTGTGTTTGGATCACAGACAATGCAAACGTATTTCAAGAACTAAGGTGTCGCTTATGTTTTCCTACAGAACAACTTGGTTGTGTGTGAACTCTGCAGCAAAGTGCAAATTAAGATGGCATATATTAGTGATCAGGGACACAAGGTACTAAGTGCAGCTGCGGTTCGGTTAATTTTGTTCTAATACTTTGGTAATACGGTTTTGTACACAAATATGGCTCGGTTTCGGTAATAACCATTCAATATCGTTAGGTTTCGGTAATAACCGAACTAACCAGAATTGGAGCGAAATTTTGAGTGACACATAAGTTTTATGGTCATAAGTATCAGTTGTGTATTTAGTATAACCAAACTACCAAAGTTACTTTCACAATTTATAGAAATGTAAAATTCCACATAATACATAATATCATAGCAGTAGTATATCACGAATTTTTTTTTTAAGTTTCGCCGCCAGGCTTTTATTCAAATGACGACAAAATATCTGACTGAATAGGCTCAATCAGAAAATCAGGGATAAGTTCAAAACTAATGTCAGAAGACTCTAGCAAGAGAGCGGAGCGAGCACAAACATGTGCTGCTTTATTAGCATCTCTCCGCACAAACTCGAACCTAAAACCCTGAAAAACAGAGATACTAGCCTTCATCTCCCGCGTGATCGCTGCTGAGTCCGATCGCTCCCACTTCCCATCCTTCCAAGCATTGACAATCAGTTGACAGTCTGTCTCAAGGATGACATGAGACCACCCCTTTGTCCGGGCCAGGAACACTGCATCACGACACGCCAACAACTCCACCATCCCAGGATCAACAATGGCAGGAACCTAGACACCAGAGATTACTTCATGTTACAGGTTCAGACTAGAGATGCTTAACTGCCCCAATAGGCCAACACACCACATGGCACGCGCGCAGGCTAGCTACAGAGACGATGATGATTGGCGAGCACACGACAGATCCACGCTGGGTACATCGTGATGGTGCCCGGCGTGAGGCAGTTAATGGCCAGCGAGCGGGGGATATTCACGGCGGTGGACGCCGTGATCCATCGATGTCCTTTTCTGTCTCCCGTTTGTGGAGGCGTGGTGGAGGGCTGAGAAGCTGACGGCGGCTTAGTTCGATCCAGAGGAATGGTGCTAGCTGGAGGTGTGTTTCGTTGAAGATGTTTTCACGATGCCACCCATCCTGAAGTTGTGTATGCACACACCACATTCGCGGCAACCAATTGTTTTTTATACGCTCAACAAAAAAAAGAACCTAAGATGTGTGGTTATGTATCAGCCAATAAAAACGTAGGTAGCAAGAACTAAGGTGTCACTTATGTTTCCTTGCAGAAAAAAGATGGTTGTGTGTGAACTCAGTAGGGAATTGCAAAGATGGTATATATTAGTGATCAGGGACACAAGGTACTGAGGGTGAACGTGGTGAAGTTATTTTCTAGCTAGCGTCTCTCTGCCACATTGACAGCTCTGACCACAACTTCAATTATAAATTTTGATATGTGACTACTATAACAAATCAATATATGTCGTCTTACTATTTTTTTTTTCTATGTTGAGTCTATCATTTTACTAGAGCCGATAAAGAGGTTGTAATCCAGGCCGTGGGCCGTGGCCCAAGATATCTATTTAAATCTAGGAATCATTCATGTGGAGACCAGGATTCATATATGGTTGCTTTGCCATCACTAGGTAGAAGTTAGTGTGACCAAATGTCAACACCGAATTGTACCTCGTTAGATAAATGGAGGGTTTATATAATTGACGCACACAACATACAAAGCACAACAACGATTGAGGCCTACAAAACATGTAAATAATACAAAAATTCTAACATCGGGGTATCCTACTTCTAGCAGCACAGTACTTTTACAGTCTATCGCTTGATAAAGATGGTAAAAAAAATGTAGCACAAAGGGACCTGCGTGGATCACATCCAGAAGGCTTGAGAACCGAAATCCGTTTCATGGAAACATTCCTCGTAGTAGATGGGCATTTCCTAAGAACGGGCAGACCCATGAGCCGTGACGATGAGCTCCTCGTCGTCACCGTAGGTGAGCCAGAACATAGTGAGGCGGAGTGCATGATTGTCCAGGTACTCCACGAGGTAGTACTCGCGGCGTTCCCTCATATACAGGAGCTGGACCTTGATGCCATGGTCCCACCAGGGCATTTCCTCCGCGTCAAAGACCGAGAGGTCCTGGATGCTGACCTTCTTCCACTCCGGCGGTTGGCCGCAGGAGGACGTGACCCGGGACACGCATAGCCTGTAGTTGGCGTCGTTGCATATAGTGGTTTTACGACACTGAGTGTCTTGGACGTGCGGGTCGAGGTAGAGCCCGACCCAGGCGCCGAGATCGGGGTCGTACCACGCGGCCCCCCTGAACGGCAGCATCCAGTCGCCGCGGCGCCGCCAAATATCTGTGCCGTAGGAGAAGGTTCCTCGCGACGCTTCCCACTCGTTACAGGCGGAGACAAGATGGTGTGCCCGCTCGGGTGGACGGCGTGGGCGGTGACGCTCGAAGGGTTGAACTGGAGCCCGATATGGGAGGTGTTGGAAATCCAGCAGAGGGAGGACTCCTCGGGGAAAGGCTGCCACCGCCACCATTTGTCGTTTTCGCTCTCGTTTTTGCGGTCGGCCGCCGTCGTCTTCTTCAGGCAGCAGTACTGCAGGGCTCCATGGTACTTATCCAGGTAGCACCGACCTTTGCTTCTGAAAGGGGTGGTGTAGGACTCGAGCACACTACTAGAAAAACAGCTATTAGTGGCGCACCTCTGGTGCGCCACTAATATCACCAGTGACGTACCACTAGTGCGCTATTGGTATGGCACATATCAGTGGCATACTACTTAGTGCGCCACAGGTAACAAGGGAGCGGTGCGCTACTAGGATGCTTAAAAGTGCGCCACACATACAAACGTAGGGTGCGCCAGTGAAATCATGCACGGTGCGCCACTACTAGTTTGAGAAAAAAATAAAAAAATAAAGAACAGTTCATGTCTCGCCTTGTATCTTGTACGCCGGAAGAAAACGAAATACTCAACATTTATTCCATAACTAAAAATACAACCTGCCTGTAACTTTGCTGCTAAAATCCTAAAAGAAAAGCAAAAAACGCAATCAGGTCCCTGCTCTACAGGGACGCAGCATGCCAGCTTCCTGACGTGTATGTCGCCGGCGGAGGGAGGCGTCGACGGCCGCCGGCGGAGAGAGGCGTCGATGGCGGAGGGAGGCGTCGAGGGCCGGCGGCGGAGGGAGGCGTCGACGGCCACCGGAGGCGTACACCTGGACGCACTCACGGGCGCAACCAGCCGCAGCGAGGACGCGATGGCACGGAGGTACGCGACGGCGCTCACCTCGCTCTCCATCGACCTCCCTGTCGTGGACAAGGACGACGCTGTCTCGCGACGGATCGATCTCCTCCGTGAGCGCCTGGATATCTCGAGGTTGAAGGCGCGGGGCGGCGACTTGAGGCGACGGATGTGGAGGACGAACGAGCGAGGTGGCCGTCCAACGATGTAGGGAAAAGCTGAGTCGCGACGCGTGATTTGCAGGAGCGATGCGTGCGTGTGCTGTGGAGTGGTGGGTGGTTTTGTGTTTCCTTTGTTTCTTTTGCTGCAGACGGTGGAGAGGCGGATCGAGAATGCGTTCTGTGGGTAGCAAAATTGGTGTTTGCCCAACCTTCTGATACCAAGCGCGGGTCTAGCTATCTGATTGGTCCAAATTAGTTTTGTGGGTCCAGCAAATCTGTGACCACGTGTCCCGGGTCAACAAAAGCGGCGCCATCCGTGTCCAAGTTGCTGCGCTGAGAAGGTGAGATAAGTTTTAGACGCAGAGAAAAAAAAAAGAAAATTCTGGTAGTTGCGTCTGGCTGCGGCTAGCTAGCTTTAGTTCAATTATTAGATTGAGACGGACGAACCCCACTGGCGCACTGCCTAGAAGTGCGCTATTCATGCCACACTCCACTTAAACCGTGCGCCATTGCTATATTTTTACCAGTGGAGCACCATTTTTTGGTGCGCCACTGCTAACTAGTAGTGGCGCACTACTTTTGAGGTGCGCCACTGATACCCTTTTTACGGCTAGACCTTTTCCTAGTAGTGACGTAGAGCCTGTTGCCGACGGTCACGGCCATGTCATGGCAGTAGAACAGGTCTTCTCGAAGGAGATCGGACTCGGTCAGCGAGGCCGTGTTGGTGTCGAAGCCGCGCGTCTTTTTGGACCGGGAAGGATTCATGCTCTGGTGCTCGTTGTCTAACCGCCTGGGATAAGGTTGTTTTGTCTAAGAAGGAGGGTGGCTTCGGCATCAAGGATCTCCACCGGCAGAACAGGTGTTTGCTTCTCAATTTTATACATAAACTTCACCAGCCAATATCCTTGCCTTGGAAAACTTGGTTCCTCTCTCATACAGGTCGAGACTTAGGCGAGCTTTCGACAGCCCCCTCCTTCTTGGAGCGGATCGTGGGGGAAGGCCTTCCCCTATACCGTTCCATCACCAGGGTGACCGTTGGTGACGGGCGCTACACCTCCTTCTAGCTGGACAGATGGCTGTCGGGCAGTCTGCTTGCTGAACGCTTCCCCGCCATCTTCTCGCACTGCACGCGGCTGCACACGTTGATGGCCACTGTCGTGGCTCTGGGCCTTGACCTGCAGCCACGCCTCTCCTCGGCTGCGGAGGCTGAGCTCCGGCTCATCCGCCACCTCATCGACGACACGCGGCTTAGGGACTCTCCGGACATTCGCTTCGTCGACTCCCCTTCTGCGCCCCGCTTCTGCTCGCGGGAGGCATACCGGATGCCCTCCCCGCCCCGTCCCAGGGATGCATCCGCCTGCATCGCCTGGGCTCTGTGTCTTCCCACGAAGCTGAAGATCTTCATCTACCTCCTCGACATCGACCGCCTGAGCACTCGGGCCAACCTCTTCTACAAGAGTTGCGCCCCCTCTGATGTCTGTGCTGCCTGCCCGACGATTGAGACCGGACGACACCTGTTCTTCGACTGCCACCTTGCCACCGACCTTTGGGCTCGGCTGGATGTCCCAATCCCGGCTAGACCTTTCTCCGTTTGGGACCTCCGTTCTCCTCTCCCCCTCCCCGACAAGGCATGGCAGTTTGGTGCCGCGACGATCCTCTGGGCCATCTGGAAAAGTTGCAATGACCTTGTCTTCAACGGGAGGGTGACCACCTCTAGCTCCACGCTCCAGAAGGCGTGTGACGACCTTCTCCTTTGGAGGTGGAGACTTTCGATTTCTGAGCGTGCGCACCTCGACCTGTTGCGCTCCTATATTTTGACTAGAGCTTTGTAGACCCGACACTCTCTCTCCCCCCTGTATTTCCACATCTGTACATATGGACTGGCTGCCTAGCCCTTCGAGTTATAATAACAAACGGTGGGGTCCCCCCCGTCAACCTCAAAAAAAAAGCGTAGGAATAGGAAAGATATAGGATTGGAATGGCATGTCTCCTTGAATCCTATAGGAAGATGAAGTGTGTTTGATTGTGGTAAAGGAATTTTTTCATGAGGTATTAGCTAATGTTTTTTTCCTATAGGAATAACACTACAAGATTCTATAAGAATTTTTTCTATACACTACTAGAAAACAGCTTATCAGTGGCGCACCTGTTTTACTCATCAGTGGCGCACTAGTGGTGCATGCCACTGCTAACTTTTAGTAGTGGCGCACCTCTTGATGCGCCACTAGTAAGACAGATAGCAATAGCGCACTACCTGGTGCGCCACAAGCATTATTTTGATGCGCCACACCTAACCATAGCTGAAAACAAAAGGAAAGGCAGTGCGCCATTAAGTAGCATTCCCGTGCGCCACAACTAACCATCGCTAGAAACAAAAACGAGGTGAGTGCGCCATTAAGAAGCATTCACGTGCGCCACAACTAACCATCGCTAGAAACAAAAAAAAAGGTGCAATCCAAATCGTTCAGTTTAAATTTACTGACAGAACAGTTAAAATAAAATTACAGAGCAGTTAAAATAAAATTACAGAGCAGTTAAAATAAAATTATAGATCAAATTTACATAAAACACCCTAAAAATGAAAAAAAAATCAATCGAGTCCTGGAGAGAACTAAGTCGCCGCCCAAGGCCCGCGCCGGTGTGCTGCCGCCGGTGAGCTGCCGCCGCCCGAGGCCCGCGTCGTTGAGTTGCCGCCGCCCGGCGGCCGCTCGTCGCAGAAGGACCGCGTTCCGCGTCGGCGCCTGCCCCAGATTACAGCGTCCCGCGTTGGCGCCCGCTGCAGTTGGTGAGGCCCGCGACGGCCGAGGCGTCGATCTCCCTCGTTGAGATCCTCCTGGTGCACGTGGAGCCCCGCCGCCACCGGAAACAGGAGATAGTTGGCCGAGCACAGTCGCACCGCTAGATCCTCCTGCGAGATTCGTAGAGGAAGTGGGGGATTACGGGAGAAAGTGGGGGATTCGGGGAGAAGGGGGGCTTGGGGTGGGGTTGCTCATCTACCTCACGCGGCAAGAAGTTGGGAGATGGGAGGTGGGGTTGCACCGTCGGTTGATGAGGCTCTGTGGAACCGGGCCGATGAGGTCGTTGTGGTCGATGGAGAAGTCGGAGAGCGAGACGAGGCCGTCGAAGAAGCCGTCGGGGACGGTGGTGTAGGATAACGTTGCATAGAAAACAAAAAATTTCCTACCGCGAACACGCAATCCAAGCCAAGATGCAATCTAGAAGACGGTAGCAACGAGGGGTTTATCGAGTCTCACCCTTGAAGAGATTCCAAAGCCTATAAGAGGAGGCTCTTGTTGCTGCGGTAGACGTTCACTTGCCGCTTGCAAAAGCGCGTAGAAGATCTTGATCACGATCGCTTCCGGCGCCACGAATGGGCAGCACCTCCGTACTCGGTCACACGTTCGGTTGTTGATGAAGACGACGTCCACCTCCCCGTTCCAGCGGGCAGTGGAAGTAGTAGCTCCTCTTGAATCCGACAGCACGACGGCGTGGTGTCGGTGGTGGTGGAGAAATCCGGCGGAGCTTCGCTTAAGCGTGCGGGATGTGGTGGATGAGAGAGACCGCTAGGGTTTGGGGAGAGAGGGGGGTTGGGCGCCGGCCCTCTAAGGGGTGCGACCAAGGCTGAGGCTTGAAGTGGTCAGCCCCCTCTCCTATGCCCCTCATTATATAGGTGGAAGCCCCAAGAGTTGTAGTCCAAGTCTTCGAATAAGACCCCAACACTAAAACCTCCCATATGTGGGAAACCTACTCAAGGAGGGAGTCCCACTCAAGGTGGGATTCCCACCTTTCCTTGAGGTGGGGTGGCCGGCCACCTCTAGGTGGAGCCCACCTGGGACTCCTCCTTTAGGGTTTGGCTGGCCAAGCTTGTGGAGTCCTTCCGGGACTCCACCTTCCATAGTGCGTTTCTTCCGGACTTTTCTAGAACCTTCTAGAACCTGCCATAAATGCACCGGATCATTTCCAAACTTGGAATATGACTTCCTATATATGAATCTTATTCTCCGGACCATTCCAGAACTCCTCGTGATGTCCGGGATCTCATCCGGGACTCCGAACAAATATTCGAACTCCATTCCATATTCAAGTTCTACCATTTCAACATCCAACTTTAAGTGTGTCACCCTACGGTTCGTGAACTATGCGGACATGGTTGAGTACTCACTCCGACCAATAACCAATAGCGGGATCTGGAGATCCATAATGGCTCCCACATATTCAACGATGACTTTAGTGATCGAATGAACCATTCACATACGATACCAATTCCCTTTGTCACGCGCTATTTTACTTGTCCGAGGTTTGATCATCGGTATCACTCTATACCTTGTTCAACCTCGTCTCCTGACAAGTACTCTTTACTCGTACCGTGGTATGTGGTCTCTTATGAACTTATTCATATGCTTGCAAGACATTAGACGACATTCCACCGAGAGGGCCCAGAGTATATCGATCCGTCATCGGGATGGACAAATCCCACTGTTGATCCATATGCCTCAACTCATACTTTCCGGATACTTAATCCCACCTTTATAACCACCCATTTACGCAGTGGCGTTTGGTGTAATCAAAGTACCTTTCCGGTATAAGTGATTTATATGATCTCATGGTCATAAGGACTAGGTAACTATGTATCGAAAGCTTATAGCAAATAACTTAATGACGAGATCTTATGCTACGCTTAATTGGGTGTGTCCATTACATCATTCATATGATGATATAACCTTGTTATTAATAACATCCAATGTTCATGATTATGAAACTAATCATCCATTAATCAACAAGCTAGTTAAGAGGCATACTAGGGACTCTTTGTTGTTTACATATCACACATGTACTAATGTTTCGGTTAATATAATTATAGCATGATATATAAACATTTATCATAAACATAAAGATATAAATAATAACCACTTTATTATTGCCTCTAGGGTATATCTCCTTCAGTCTCCCACTTGCACTAGAGTCAATAATCTAGTTTACATTTGTAAAGATATAACACCTTGGCCTTATGGTGCTTTATCATGTATTGCTCACGGGAGAGGTTTTTAGTCAACGGATCTGACACGCTCAGAAACGTATGTATTTTGTAATTCATTTGCGTCTCAACGCATCACTCATTTCCAAATGATTCGGCATTAAATATGTTTGGTCTTCTGGTGGAACCTTAATTCCGCGGTCTGAAATATGTCACTAATATTGTCATACACAATATAGCTTCAAAGTTCTGACTCCGTCGGAACTACACCAAGTTCTCAAAGAACCTCTTGACTTAACATCCTTTGTCATTGTCAAAACAATGATATACTCTGCCTTCTTTCGTAGAATCCGTCACAATATTTATAACTCTTCTAAATCTAGTATAGACAACTTCTAGCTCATTGTGCTACCTTTTAAACAACACTTAGTTTAATTTGAGATTGAAATTATATTTTATATGTGACAAAACCAATATCGGTGTAACACCTTACAGCGATTTGTTTGTCATTTCTTCATACAAAAATATATATATATATCCTTAGTTCTTCTAAAGTACTCAAGGATATTCTTACTGTCGTCCCATGATCATCATATGAATCATTCTGGTATATGCTCATAACACTTTATGATATCTGATTGTGTACATATTATTCGTGATTTATAATCACTCATGTGTTTTTTTACTCATTGAGTGTCAGATACACTCAAGTCTTGTTAAAACTTCACATGATAAGAACATCTTCTTAATATTTCTATATTGAACTATTTCAATATCCATTCTATGTACTTCGACTTAAACTTATTTTGTGTTTCAATCTATCTTCATAGATCTTGACACTAAATTTGTTTCAGTCCATATCTTTTCATTGAAGTTAATTTCTCAATGAAACCTTTTTAATCAAGTATATAATTACATCATTTATAACCAACTATATGTCACATACATAAAGTATTATAAATATGTCTTAGCGCTCCCACTTAATTTCTTGCAAATGCAAGCCTCTTCATCGTCTCTGATGAAATCAAAACCTCTTTGACTATTTCATCTGGTGAAGATTCTAACTCCGCGATACTTACTTCATCCAATTAAAGTTTGTATACCTATCTAGTATTCCACAGACCAGCAAAACTCTTGGTTGTATCTAGTATACACCTTTAATACACACTTCTGTTAAGTAGTGTATTTTGCCATCCTACTAGCATATCTCATAAAAGAAATATGTAGTGATTACTAGAATAATCCACATAGACTATAAGCATTGCTACGGAAGATCTAATCTTATCGTAGTCAACTCTTTGAACTTTGTCGTAAACAACTTTTCGACAAGTCGAGCTTCTTCAAGGATATTTCATCCAAGTCTATAGATCCATTTACTTTCAAAAAGTATTCATCTATTATGGATCTTATGGCGCATGGCCATTTTAACGGAGTCAGGGCCCATCATAACTTCTTTGTTTGTAGTTGGTTTATCATTGTTCAAAATCAATCCTTTGTCCACAAATCATTTATTTGATCACAAAGTAAACCATATCTACAAGGTTCAATATGTACTTCGATCTCCATGGCTAAAAACACTTTGTAGTCATGGGAGCCATGATCGTCGCGGTCGCTTCCGGAACCAATTTCCGATGCTGCGCTACTCTGATCATTATGCTCAGGTTCATAAACCTTATCAAGTTCTATTGTCCTCCCACTCAAAATACTTCGCTAGAAACAATTTCTTGGAAATAAGAAACATTGACAAACACTTTTGTCTTTGTCTCGTGGAAAGAATTCCCAATTAAATCTCTGGGATAACCAACAAAGACATTCATCCGATTTTGGTTGTAAACTCTTAGACCAAAATTTAAAGAAAGGACTATTAGGGTTTATACCCATGCCATAACTCTTATGGTGTCATTTCAATGGATCATGATGATGCTCTATTCAGTGTAAAAGCGGTAGTCACTAAAGCATAATCCACAAAAATATAATGGCATCAATATTTTATCTCATCATTTATCCAACAAAGTTTGGATATATCTCTTGGATACTTCATCATCACTATGATACTCCAAGAAACGTAAGTTGTAGAACAATTTCATAACTCTCTTAGATGTTCGCTAAAACTCGTAATTCAAATATTTTCACCATGATCCAATCATAGATATTTGACTTTTCTATTACGATGATTTCTACTTCATGCTGAAATTTATTTGAATCCATTCAAATGTTTCAAACTTCTTCCTTATTGAATATATCCACATATATATACTCAATTCATTGTTGAAATTTTTCATGAAGTAGAAGAATCTCCCGCACACAACTATGCCCAGTGAACCACATACATCATCATGTATTTTTCCACTAAGTTAGTTGCCCGTTCAACTCTTGGCCTATGAACGGTATTTTAGTCATTCTCTTTTTAGAAAAGATTTGCAAGCGCCAAACGATTCAAAAATCAAATGACTCCAAAAATCCATTTACATGGAGTTCCTTCATGCGTTCCTTTCTAACATGACCTAAATAGCGGTTCCACAAATAAGTGGAATTCAAATCATTTGCCTTATGGCTTTTTAGCGTCGGTGTTATGTATGTGTGTTTCACCATTAAGATTTATAATAACTTATCCATCATACATGGAGTAATGTCATAATTTGAACAACTCATTGTTTTCATTTGACCAGAGCAAAATAACAATTATTAAGTTCTTTATTATAAATTCTAAGGGCTAGATAGAATGCTAACGACGAACATAATAACACTTTATTTTGTTCCAGACGTGCATTCTTATCATATTCCTTGTCAGTCACTTAGGCCATTATATTCTTGTATTGCGTTGTTTTGTATGACACTTCATACCAACCAATATAGTACTAATACCCAAGAATTTCATAGTGTGACTTTAACTAGGAATACAACCATAACATGTATATCATTTATATACACCTGAGCTAGACTTTCTAGTCTTTTCTTTCTTTTTGCCAAAATATCTTTTGCAGTTTCTCTTTTAGCTTTCCTCATTATTCAGAAAAACACTTAAACATCAATAACTTCTAGGTTTGTTGGTCTAATACCAATAACCTTGAGGTTCTTACTTTGAAGTTGATCATCATATGACAAGTGTTTCAGATTTCATTATTAGTAACTTTGTAATATGATGAACAATTTCACTCATAATTTTATCCATTGTATCATGATGACTTTCTGAGACCATGTCTGTACATGCTAGGCTCGTAAAGTTTTAACCTTGGTATTCGCATGTGCAAATCTGGCTTGCACCCGTTGTATGCACACGTAGAATCTATCACACCCGATCATCACGTGATGCTTCGAAACGACGAGTCTTAGCAACGGTGCATACTAAGGATGATAACTTCATGGATATGTGAATATTATTAGTGCCCCAAAAGTTGGAGGATTGTGACGCCTGGCGTCTTCAACCTTCATACATTCCCATAAAACATATGAGTTTATGTAGTCTCACCAAATTTATATTCTATCATCTTGCAATAAGGTCTTAGATATCACATATATCTCATACCTTGATTATTTCTGAAAACTAAATTTTCAGCTCCTTACTTTTCAAACAGATTTGAACTTCAAGTTTCACGGAGACAAGTTTGCAATAGGTACTAATTGAAACCATAGCTTATTGAATCAACAATATGAGGTTTACTAAAAGTTTGCAATAGGACTTAATCAATTCTTGATTCTTTAACAATACGGTACCAATCCGTAAAGTTTCTTATCAGATTTTAACAGTATTTCTATCTCAATTACAAGACTAGCGCATAGTAGTAAACGGATGCCAAAACTACAAAATTAATTCAAAATACTACTCAGACTAAGTTCATGATAAATAGTTCATGTTTTAATCTAATTACTAATGAACTCCCACTTAATACAACATCCCTCATAGTTGTTAAGTGGTACACGATCCACATCCACTACACCAAAACCGATCATCACGTGAGATGATGTAGCTTCAATGGTGAACATCAACATGTTGATCATATCATCCATATGACTCGTGTTCAACCTTTCGGTTTCCATTGTCCCAAGGCCATGTCTGTACATGCTAGGCTCGTCAAGCAAACCCAAGTATTCCGCGTGTGCAACATGGCTTACACCCGTTGTATGTGAACGTTGAGTCTATCACATCCGATCATCACGAGATGCTTCGAAACGACGAACTGTACAACGGTGCATACGAGGGGAGAACACTTTATTATCTTGATATTAATGTGAGGGATCATCTTATAATGCTACCGTCGCGATCTAAGCAAAATAAGATGCATAAAGGATTAACATCACATGCAATTCATATGTGATATGATATGGCCCTTTTGTCTTTGCGCCTTTGATCTTCATCTCCAAAGCACGGACATGATCTCCATCATCAACGGGCATGATCTCCATCATCGTCGGCGTAGCTTCAAGGTCCATGGCGCCGTCTTCATGGTTGTTCACCTCATGTAGCAACTATTACAACTAATTTGAAATACTACTCAACATGAAATTTAAAGACAACCATAAGGCTCCTGCCGGTTGCCACAATACAATAATGATCATCTCATACATATTCATCATCACATTATGGCCATATCACATCACCAAACCCTGCAAAAACAAGTTAGACGTCTCTAATTTGGTTTGCATATTTTACGTGGTTTAGGGTTTTCGAGAGAGATCTAATCTACCTACGAACATGAACCACAACGTTGATACTAATGTTTTCAATAGAAGAGTAAATTGAATCTTCACTATAGTAGGAGAGACAGACACCCGCAAAGCCTCTTATGCAATACAAGTTGCATGTCGAATGAGGAACAAGTCTCATGAACGCGGTCATGTAAAGTTAGTCCGAGCCGCTTCATCCCACTATGCCACGAAGATGCAAAGTACTCAAACTAAAGATAACAAGAGCATCAACGCCCACAAACCATTGTGTTCTACTCGTACAACCATCTATGCATAGACACGGCTCTGATACCACTGTAGGATAATGTTGCATAGAAAACAAAAAATTTCCTACCGCGAACACGCAATCCAAGCCAAGATGCAATCTAGAAGACGGTAGCAACGAGGGGTTTATCGAGTCTCACCCTTGAAGAGATTCCAAAGCCTACAAGAGGAGGCTCTTGTTGCTGCGGTAGACGTTCACTTGCCGCTTGCAAAAGCGCGTAGAAGATCTTGATCACGATCGCTTCCGGCGCCACGAACGGGCAGCACCTCCGTACTCGGTCACACGTTCGGTTGTTGATGAAGACGACGTCCACCTCCCCGTTCCAGCGGGCAGCGAAAGTAGTAGCTCCTCTTGAATCCGACAGCACGACGGCGTGGTGTCGGTGGTGGTGGAGAAATCCGGCGGAGCTTCGCTTAAGCGTGCGGGATGTGGTGGAGGAGAGAGACCGCTAGGGTTTGGGGAGAGAGGGGGGTTGGGCGCCGGCCCTCTAAGGGGTGCGGCCAAGGCTGAGGCTTGAAGTGGCCAGCCCCCTCTCCTATGCCCCTCATTATATAGGTGGAAGCCCCAAGAGTTGTAGTCCAAGTCTTCGAATAAGACCCCAACACTAAAACCTCCCATATGTGGGAAACCTACTCAAGGAGGGAGTCCCACTCAAGGTGGGATTCCCACCTTTCCTTGAGATGGGGTGGCCGGCCACCTCTAGGTGGAGCCCACCTGGGACTCCTCCTTTAGGGTTTGGCTGGCCAAGCTTGTGGAGTCCTTCCGGGACTCCACCTTCCATAGTGCGTTTCTTCCGGACTTTTCTAGAACCTTCTAGAACCTGCCATAAATGCACCGGATCATTTCCAAACTTGGAATATGACTTCCTATATATGAATCTTATTCTCCGGACCATTCCAGAACTCCTCGTGATGTCCGGGATCTCATCCGGGACTCCGAACAAATATTCGAACTCCATTCCATATTCAAGTTCTACCATTTCAACATCCAACTTTAAGTGTGTCACCCTACGGTTCGTGAACTATGCGGACATGGTTGAGTACTCACTCCGACCAATAACCAATAGCGGGATCTGGAGATCCATAATGACTCCCACATATTCAACGATGACTTTAGTGATCGAATGAACCATTCACATACGATACCAATTCCCTTTGTCACGCGATATTTTACTTGTCCGAGGTTTGATCATCGGTATCACTCTATACCTTGTTCAACCTCGTCTCCTGACAAGTACTCTTTACTAAATGCCGTGGTATGTGGTCTCTTATGAACTTATTCATATGCTTGCAAGACATTAGACGACATTCCACCGAGAGGGCCCAGAGTATATCTATCCGTCATCGGGATGGACAAATCCCACTGTTGATCCAGATGCCTCAACTCATACTTTCCGGATACTTAATCCCACCTTTATAACCACCCATTTACACAGTGGCGTTTGGTGTAATCAAAGTACCTTTCTGGTATAAGTGATTTATATGATCTCATGGTCATAAGGACTAGGTAACTATGTATGGAAAGCTTATAGCAAATAACTTAATGACGAGATCTTATGCTACGCTTAATTGGGTGTGTCCATTACATCATTCATATAATGATATAACCTTGTTATTAATAACATCCAATGTTCATGATTATGAAACTAATCATCCATTAATCAACAAGCTAGTTAAGAGGCATACTAGGGACTCTTTGTTGTTTACATATCACACATGTACTAATGTTTCGGTTAATACAATTATAGCATGATATATAAACATTTATCATAAACATAAAGATATAAATAATAACCACTTTATTATTGCCTCTAGGGCATATCTCCTTCAGGTGGTGAAGCCGTTGTTGTTGTGGAGGAGATGCTGGAGCGCGACGAGGCCCTGGAGGGAGGGGAGCGGGCCGGAGAGGGAGGACGGCGGGGCAGGAGCAGCGCCCCGAGTCCATCGTTGCTGGCGCCCGCTGCGGCCAGTGATACATCTCCGACGTATCGATAATTTCTTATGTTCCATGCCACATTATTGATGATATCTACATGTTTTATGCATACTTTACATCATATTTATGCATTTTCTGGAACTAACCTATTAACAAGATACCGAAGAGCCAGTTGCTATTTTCTGCTGTTTTTGGTTTCAGAAATCCTAGTAAGGAAATATTCTCGGAATTGGACGAAATCAACGCCCAGGGGCCTATTTTTACACGAAGCTTCCAGAAGACCGAAGAGTCAACGAAGTGGGGCCACGAGGCGGCCAGAAGGTAGGGCGGCGTGGCCCAGGTCTTGGCCGCGCCACCCTGTCTCCTGGGCCCCTCGTGTGGCCCCCTGACCTGCCCTTCCGCCTACAAATAGCCTTCGTCGCGAAACCCCCAGTACCGAGAGCCACGATACGGAAAACCTTCCAGAGACGCCGCCGCCGCCAATCCCATCTCGGGGGATTCAGGAGATCGCCTCCGGCACCCTGCCGGAGAGGGGATTCATCTCCTGGAGGACTTTACACCGCCATGGTCGCCTCCGGAGTGATGAGTGAGTAGTTCACCCCTGGACTATGGGTCCATAGCAGTAGCTAGATGGTTGTCTTCTCCTCATTATGCTTCATTGTCGGATCTTGTGAGCTGCCGAACATGATCAAGATCATCTATCTGTAATGCTATATGTTGTGTTTGTTGGGATCCTATGAATAGAGAATACTATGTTATGTTGATTATCAATTTATACCTATGTGTTGTTTATGATCTTGCATGCTCTCCGTTATTAGTAGAGGCTCTGGCCAAGTTGATGCTAGTAACTCCAAGAGGGAGTATTTATGCTCGGTAGTGGGTTCATGTCTCCGTGAATCTGGGGGAGTGAGAGAAACCTCTAAGATTATGTATGTGCTATTGCCACTAGGGATAAAACATTGATGCTATGTTCGAGGATGTAGTTATTGATTACATTACGCACCATACTTAATGCAATTGTCTGTTGTTTGCAACTTAATACTGGAAGGGGTTCGGATGATAACCTGAAGGTGGACTTTTTAGGCATAGATGCATGCTGGATAGCGGTCCATGTACTTTGTCGTAATGCCCAATTAAATCTCACAATACTCATCATATCATGTATGTGCATGGTCATGCCCTCTCTATTTGTCAATTGCCCAACTATAATTTGTTCACCCAACATGCTATTTATCTTATGGGAGAGACACCACTAGTGAACTGTGGACCCCGGTCCATTCTTTACATCTGAAATACAATCTACTGCAATACTTGTTCTACTGTTCTCTGCAAACAATCATCATCCACACTATACATCTAATCCTTTGTTACAGCAAGCCGGTGAGATTGACAACCTCACTGTTTCGTTGGGGCAAAGTACTTGGTTTGTGTTGTGCAGGTTCCACGTTGGCGCCGGAATCCCTGGTGTTGCGCCGCACTACATCTCGCCGCCATCAACCTTCAACGTGCTTCTTGACTCCTACTGGTTCGATAAACCTTGGTTTCTAACTGAGGGAAACTTACTGCAATACGCATCACACCTTCCACTTGGGGTTCCCAACGGTCGCGTGTTGTACGCGTGTCAAGCTAAATTTCTGGCGCCGTTGCCGGGGAGATCAAGACACGCTGCAAGGGGAGTCTCCACACCGCAATCTCTTTACTTTGTTTTTGTCTTGCTTTATTTTATTTACTACTTTGTTTGCTGCACTAAATCAAAACACAAAAAAAAATTAGTTGCTAGTTTTACTTTACTTGCTATCTTGTTTGCATGCTATATTAAAAACACAAAAAAAAATAGTTACTTATATTTGCTTTACTTATTTCAACATGTTTCCTTTTAATTTTACCGTAAAAGATATACCGGTAGGACGTGGGTCTATAATTGGGAGAAATAATATAGAAGAATTTTTCAATCATGTTAGTACCGTTGAAGATTTTGAAGATAGACACTTGGTAGAACTTGCTCCTACTTATGAAATTGCTGCTGCTTCTTTAGTTCGCATGTTGGAAACTAAATTTGTTAATCTCAATCCTATAATCCAACACATGTTTCTTACACTCGGTGATATGGAAGAAGGGGAAAAGAAAGATTTTGTTTTAGAAACCCTTCTTAGAGAATTTGGTGGTATAGCAAGAGAGGCTAGAAAGGTCTTTATTAAATATAAGATGCTTGGTTCTTATACCAATTTTGTTAGTATCCTTGAAAAGATGGATACGGATAGAATTAAGTATACTAATAATGTTAATAGTGGTGGGGAGATTAAAGCACCAATACCATGTAAGCTCCTAGCAATGCATGAAGCACTAGAAAATAACTATGCTTGGCTTGTTCCTGAAAATTTGTTTGATGAAAGTAGCAAGCCCAAGACCAATGAAAAGGGAGCCGCTGAAACTTATGTATCCAATATACTATGCATGGTTGAGAAAACTCCACACACCACTGTAGATGCACCATCTTTTGATAATACTTGATACACACTTTCTGCGCCTAGCTGAAAGGCGTTAAAGAAAAGCGCTTATGGGAGACAACCCATGTTTTTACTATAGTACCTTTGTTTTATTTTTGTGTCTTGGAAGTTGTTTACTACTGTAGCAACCTCTCCTTATCTTAGTTTTGTGCTTTGTTGTGCCAAGTAAAGTCGTTGATAGTAAGGTTCATACTAGATTTGGATTACTGCGCAGAAACAGATTTCTTTGCTGTCACGAATCTAGGCAAAATTCTCTGTAGTTAACTCAGAAAATTATACCAATTTACGTGAGTGATCCTCAGATATGTACGCAACTTTCATTCAATTTGAGCATTTTCATTTGAGCAAGTCTGGTGCCTCAATAAAATTCGTCTTTACGAACTGTTCTGTTTTGACAGATTCTGCCTTTTGTTTCGCATTGCCTGTTTTGATATGTTCGATGGATTTTTCGATTCCATTGACTTTCAGTAGCTTTGTGTAATGTCCAGAAGTGTTAAGAATGATTATGTCACCTCTGAACATGAATATTTTGATTGTACACTAACCCTCTAATGAGTTGTTTTGAGTTTGGTGTGGTGGAAGTTTTCAAGGATCAAGAGAGGGAGATGATTCAATATGATCAAGGAGAGTGAAAGCTCTAAGCTTGAGGATGCCCCGATGGTTCACGCCTGCATATTTTAAGAAGACTCAAGCGTCTAAGCTTGGGGATGCAGCGACAACATTATCAGGTTCCTCCCTTGAAACTATATTTTTATTCCGTCACATCTTATGTGCTTTGCTTGGAGCGTCGGTTTGTTTTTGTTTTTGTTTTGTTTGAATAAAATGGATCCTAGCATTCTTTGTGTGGGAGAGAGACACGCTCCGCTGTTGCATATGGACAAGTATGTCCTTAGGCTTTACTCATAGTATTCATGGCAAAGTTTCTTCTTCGTTAAATTATTGTATGGTTGGAAACGGGAAATGTTGTATGTGGTAGTGTATAATAAAATACTTGTAGAACATTGAGCTTTGATAACTTGATTCTTTGCAAATATTTTGAGGTATTTAGATGGTAAGGCTTGCTGGATAAATAAGTTAAAATTAGTAGTGGATTGTTGTCTTCAAGCTTGTGCCGTACTACAAACTCTATTTAAATAGTTGAAGGCGTAGTTGGACTTGATAGCTTTCCATGTCTGAGAGTTCATCGTAATAACTAAGTTGTGCTGAAGGTCGAGGGAGCTAGCGGGGTACTTGTGCCACCGTGAACGGCCCTCCTTGGAGTAAATTTTAATCATGCTCTTAATGATGAACCTGCTAGTTATTTGCAATAAGCTTGTGAGTTCTTTTTGACTAATGTTAAGCTACGGTTTTTGGCACTTCCACCATCCAAATTTGCTAGCCTCTTCGGTACTGTGCATTGCCTTTTGCTCACATTGAGAATTGTGCATACTTCGCCGGTACATCCAAACCCGTGGGAGAACTTTCTCTTGTTCTCCTACACATAAGCCCATACATCTCCTCAAAACAGCCACCATACCTACCTATCACAGCATTTCCATAGCTGTTCCGAGATATATTGCCATGCAACATCCATTTTACATTACATGCCATGTTGTCATTTATTATTTATATATTGCTTTGCATGATCATATACAGCTGATGTGTGGTTTACCCATGTTACGCTAGATCATTGCACATCCTGCTACACTGGCAGAGGCATACAGTTTCATACATTATGTTTCATTCATTATGAGTTATTTGTACCAAAAAGTGTGTTGTCATATTAGGATGTTGCCCCTAAAAATGAAAAGAGCCGTGGAGGCCATCAAAAAGAAAAAAAAAGAAGAAAGAAAAAATGAAAAGAAAGAAAAAAAAAAGGAAAAAAAAGAGAATAAAGAAAAAGGGGGCAGCATTACTATCTTTTATCCACACTTGCGCTCATGTTTAGCACCTACATTCATATGAGAGAGTTTCCATGTTTTACTAGTATAACTATGTGGGGAATTTACACTATAGAACTTGGGTTGTATATTCCAATGATGAGCCTCCTCAAAAGTGCTCTAGGTCTTCGTGAGCAACCAAGTTGGATGCACCCCCACTAGTTCCATTGGAGAGCTTTCATACACATATAGCTCTATGTGCATCCGTTGCATGGCAATCACTACTCCTTGCATAGCTTCGATCATAAGGCTTCCTCTTGTCTAATGGTCATTTACAGCTTTGCAAGCCTTTCTTCCATTTGGCTTTCCAAACCTCCATTAACGTTCTTTATGCCATAACATCCTGGTGCTAATACTAAATGCTTGCGCTCACCGGTTGAGTAGACTTCGAAACAGTTAATTCATGACGTTCATGTTTATGTTTACTTGACTGAATCCTTCTTATGTTGTGAAAATTTACTTGATGCTTGGAATGAAGGATAGAACTTCTATGCTGAATACTTAATACATCTTTAATGAAGTTTGTACGGTTGCATGTCTTTAAAGCAATAGTTCATGAAAACTTCTAGCTTGTCTAACTCTTGCATTATCATCTCTTATATCAATATAGATACTTGCTTTGAATGATTTGATCTCAGCTCGTATGCTTTACAATAGTATGATCAACGTTATGATGGCATGTCACTCCAGAAATTATCTTTGTTATCGTTTACCGCTGGACGAGCGTAAACTAAGCTTGGGGATGCTGATACGTCTCCGACGTATCGATAATTTCTTATGTTCCATGCCACATTATTGATGATATCTACATGTTTTATGCATACTTTACATCATATTTATGCATTTTCTGGAACTAACCTATTAACAAGATGCCGAAGAGCCGATTCTTTGTTTTCATTGCTTTTGGTTTCAGAAATCCTAGTAAGGAAATATTCTCGGAATTGGACGAAATCAACGCCCAGGGGCCTATTTTTACACGAAGCTTCCAGAAAACCGAAGAGTCAACAAAGTGGGGCCACGAGGCGGCCAGAAGGTAGGGCGGCGCGGCCCAGGTCTTGGCCGCGCCACCCTGTCTCCTGGGCCCCTCGTGTGGCCCCCTGACCTGCCCTTCCGCCTACAAATAGCCTTCGTCGCGAAACCCCCAGTACCGAGAGCCACGATACGGAAAACCTTCCAGAGACGCCGCCGCCGCCAATCCCATCTCGGGGGATTCAGGAGATCGCCTCCGGCACCCTGCCAGAGAGGGGATTCATCTCCCGGAGGACTCTACACCGCCATGGTCGCCTCCGGAGTGATGAGTGAGTAGTTCACCCCTGGACTATGGGTCCATAGCAGTAGCTAGATGGTTGTCTTCTCCTCATTATGCTTCATTGTCGGATCTTGTGAGCTGCCGAACATGATCAAGATCATCTATCTGTAATGCTATATGTTGTGTTTGTTGGGATCCGATGAATAGAGAATACTATGTTATGTTGATTATCAATTTATACCTATGTGTTGTTTATGATCTTGCATGCTCTCCGTTATTAGTAGAGGCTCTGGCCAAGTTGATGCTAGTAACTCCAAGAGGGAGTATTTATGCTCGATAGTGGGTTCATGTCTCCGTGAATCTGGGGGAGTGAGAGAAACCTCTAAGATTATGGATGTGCTGTTGCCACTAGGGATAAAACATTGATGCTATGTCCGAGGATGTAGTTATTGATTACATTACGCACCATACTTAATGCAATTGTTTGTTGTTTGCAACTTAATACTGGAAGGGGTTCGGATGATAACCTGAAGGTGGACTTTTTAGGCATAGATGCATGCTGGATAGCGGTCTATGTACTTTGTCGTAATGCCCAATTAAATCTCACAATACTCATCATATCATGTATGTGCATGGTCATGCCCTCTCTATTTGTCAATTGCCCAACTGTAATTTGTTCACCCAACATGCTATTTATCTTATGGGAGAGACACCACTAGTGAACTGTTGACCCCGGTCCATTCTTTACATCTGAAATACAATCTACTGCAATACTTGTTCTACTGTTCTCTGCAAACAATCATCATCCACACTATACATCTAATCCTTTGTTACAGCAAGCCGGTGAGATTGACAACCTCACTGTTTCGTTGGGGCAAAGTACTTGGTTTGTGTTGTGCAGGTTCCACGTTGGCGCCGGAATCCCTGGTGTTGCGCCGCACTACATCTCGCCGCCATCAACCTTCAACGTGCTTCTTGACTCCTACTGGTTCGATAAACCTTGGTTTCTAACTGAGGGAAACTTACTGCTATACGCATCACACCTTCCACTTGGGGTTCCCAACGGTCGCGTGCTGTACGCGTGTCAGCCAGCTTCTCCCCCGCCTCGCGCGCCCGTGACTGCCGCAGCTCTGGAGCAGATCGACGGAAGTGGGGTTGGCTTCTGGTGGTGCTTGGCTCGGAGAGAGAAAATGCATCTGGGTGAGGAAGAAGAAGCCAAGAAGGTGCGTGTCTATGTGATGGTTGCCTCGTGCGGTGGTGAGGTGAAGAGATAAGGCCTGTGTCGTGGGAAGTGGGAACTCGCATGCGGCATGCATGTGCGGTGGGTCGGTGGCGCATTACTCTACTGCGCTATTAATATCTGAGGACAGCGCACCATATCGCCCCGCATATACGTGCGCTGTTGTTAATTGAGTAGTAGTGGAGCACTACTTTTTGGTGCGCCACTGCTATTTAAATAGCAGTGACGCACCTATATTGGCGCACCTATATTTGGTGCGCCACTGGCAACTCTAGATCAATCTATAACTAGTTTCGCATTTAGTAGTGGCGTAGGATTATAGTAGTGCGCTATTGGTAATTAACTACTAGTGGAGCACCATTTTTTGGTGCGCCGCACCTGTGTAGTGGTGCGCCACTGATAGCAATCTTACGGCTAGGCCTTTTTCTAGTAGTGATAGGATACGTCCCTATGAATCAAACAACATGTATAGGAAATTTTCCTATAGGAACCAAATCCTACAAAATTTCCATGCAAATCCTATGAATCAAAGGAGCCCTAAGGTGGCATTGCTTTCCTACAAGAGAAGATGGTTTCGCTTATTATATATATGCGCGAGTTAACTCAGTAGGGAACTGCAAACATGACATATCTCTCTCTGCCACATTGACAGTTGTCACTACGAGTTCAATTATGAATTTTGACATACTACTACTATAACAAATCAAAATATATCCCCTTTTACTATTGTTTTATCTATGTTGAGTCTAACATTTTACTATGGCCGACAAAGAAGTCGTGATCCAGGCCCGCCCAAGCTATTTAAATCTAGGTATCATCCAGTGAAGTACGGGAGTAATCATAAATGCTTATGTTTTGAAGGAAAACTAATTCAAACCAGTGACATGCATATAGTTTGCAGCGTCGGTCTGCATTAATTGGGCAAAATCACAAAGCAGGGGAGCAGGAAAAACGATGGTGGGCACGCGTTGTGGATTACATCCAGAAGATTTGAGAACCAAAATCCTTGTCATCAAAACATTCCTGACAGTAGGTGGGCATCTCGTAAGAGTGAGCAGGCTGTTCAGACACGACTACAAGCTCCCCGTACGTTGTCACCGTAGCTGAGCCGGAACACGGTGAGGCGCAGGCATGGCTGTCTAGGTACTCCACGACCAGTACTCGCGGCGCTCCCTCAAGTAGAGGAGCTGGACCTTAACACATCCACCCTTGAATAGAATCGAAAACGATCCTTTTTTTTTCCAATGCAGCACCGTCCGCGGGTTCGTTCCTTACCTCCACAGTGAATTTTTATCTACTTTTTTTTTCAAGTGTGTACATAGATCCGCCAACAGAATTGTTGGTCAGCTACAACCACAGAAAGAGGTGGCTGACGAGTCAAAAGAAATGGAAGACCATCTTGCTGACGATGATGATTGATGAGCACACGACATATCCGCGCTGGATAGACCGTGGTGGTGCCCGAAGTGAGGTAGTTAGTGGCCAGCGGGTGGAGCTGATCAACGGGATATTCTCGGCGGTGGATGCCATGAATCCATGATCCACCTGTATCCTTGTCTCGTCGTTCGTGGAGCCGTGGAGCGGTGCTAGCTAGAGGTGAACCTTACGCTGAAGATGTTTTCACGATGCCACTCATTCCGAATTTGTGCATACACGCACCACATTTGCGGCAACCAATTGATTTTTCGTTCATACGCTCACCAAACAAAAGAACCTAAGATGTGTGGGTTTGTATCAGACAATACAAACGTACCTAGCAAGCAGGTGTCACTTATGTTTCCCTAGAGAGCAAGATGGTTCTGTGTGAACTGCAAAGATGCCATATATTAGTGCTCAGGGACACAAGGAACTAAGGGTGGACACGGTGAAGTTATTTTCTATCTAGTGTCTCCCTGCCACATTGACAGCTCGAACCACGACTTCAATTATGAACTGACCAGCGAGGTGTAGAACCCACGTTAAGAAAATGAGTTAGATCATCAAAGCGAGATGGAACTCATATGTAAGAAAACGAGTCAAACAAGCGGCAAGTTAGCTAGACCTAACGGTAGATGGTGTCATGTCCATCCAGTGGCAAAGAAGCATAGCAACAATGATTTCACAAAAGTTAGTGACATCCATCCAATTCACCGATTCGCGGTGGCAGCGCGCTATAATATTCATGAACACAGGTACACGGTCATTAAAAATCCCTTCAAAAATTGTTTGAATTTTAAAAGAATTTAAAGGCATGCGTGTTCCCAATCATGCATTACGAACCGAACATGGTGTGCATTTTTCTTCGCCACATACCTAGCAAGACATCAACTACCTAGACACTAATTAAGCTGCTGGGAGTATAAGTATAGGTGCCATTCGCTGTCCCTGTTAGGATAAGCTTTTGCTAACCCCAGTTACGTGGCTTCTTGCAATTTTCTGAAAAAAGGGCTAAGGGGCCTTAAAGGCCATGACAACCAGATCGCGTTCTCTAAGAAGTAAGAACCATAACCATGGATGCACGAATGACCACATGTCTTCCCGCTGAACATGTTTCCGCGATGCCACTCTTTCTGAAGTTGTGCATACACAGACCACGTGGGTGGACAGCGTGCGTGGTGATAATCTTTGCGTCAAACGGGAACACGGGAGGGAAGAATGTGCTCAAGCTCCAGTTGAAGTGGGAGGACTCGGCAAATGGCTGCCATTGCGGCACTGCCACTGTTCTTGTCGCGAACTCGTGATCTGGCCTATCATGGTGTTGGGGTCTGCCGTCCTCACGCAAAGCAGGCCTTTGTCGTAGTTCTAGGCGCGTTTGAAAGGAGACAAGAAATCGTAGAGCTTGTTCCCAGCGGTCATGGTAGCATTATGCCCATAGAATAGGCATTGCGGAAGGAGTCGCCGCCGTACACGATGGTCTCACCGGTGTAATCCATCTCCGTGGAGTCGATGTTTTCATGATGCCACTCATTCCGAATTAATTGTGCATGCACACAGCACATTCGAGTCAACCATGATTTTTCGTTCATACGCTCTCACCAAACAAAAGAACCTAAGATGTGTGTGTTAATATCAGACAGTACAAACGCGTGTATCAAGCTGGTGTCACTTATGTTTCCTTACAGAGCAAGGTGGTTGTGTGTGAAGTTCAGTAAGGAACTGCAAAGATTGCATATATTAGTGATCAGTGATACAAGGTACTAAGGGTGGACATGGTGAAGTTACTTTCTAGCTAGTGTCTCCCTGCCATATTGACGGCTCCAACCACGACTTCAATTATGAATGTTGATATGCGACTACTATGACAAATCAATATATGCCATCTTACTACTTCCTCAATTCATATTAATTGACGCTAATATAGATGTATCTAGATATATTTTAGTTATAGATACATCTATTTAAGTATCAACTAATATGGATCGGAAGGAGTAATATTTTTTCTATGTTGAACCTATCATTTTACTAGAGCCCACAAAGAGGCCGTGGTCCAGCCATGGCCCAAGCTATTTAAATCTAGGCATCATTCATGTGGAGGCCAGTAGTCATGGTTGTTAGAAATAATACATCATTAGGGGAGCATCAACATATTCTGATCATACATTAGAGCACCTAATGAAACGAATTGGCACAGCGATTAGGAGATGTACTTACAGATAGATGAAGAACTCTCGTGCCTGCTCGATGCAGGCAGGTTGAAGCCCATAGCAATGGCAGGTGGGGTGCTGGAGATGGCCAGCGCTGGCAATGGCCTTCCCGTCACTCCTGGCCTCCCTAGATCGGTAGGGTGAGGGAATATCTGGGAGTAGTTGTAGCAGATTGTGAACTAATCCACCCCTTTACTAAGAGGCTCCCCTTCCCTTATATTTGGCACAGTGTGACAGGGGACCAAGCCATCGAGCTTGTTTTGTCACCCCCGATCAGGGTGCGTATATGAAAAAGTCATACGTGAAAAAGTCCTGGATGTTGGTCCTGTGGGACCCACTTTTATCTTAACGTTATGTTCTGACTTTCTCTTTTCCTTTATCTGTTAAAGCTAACAGAGCAACCCAACATTCTCCCCCTTGATCGTTAGTTTTAACCTTCATTCGCCCATTCTCCATAGGAATAATAAACCAAAGTGAGGTGTTACAACGGCTAATGAAATGCTGTTGAACCTCAACACTTATGGCATACCAGCCTATCTCGAAATGGATCACATTTTACTTATTGGGAGTGGCTCCTTTAGTGGCCCCTTTATTCCAGAATCATTTGGCTTCCATTAATCCCATGCCGGCAACATGATCATAAAAAAAATACTGGGTGGTAAGCCTTTTGTCAACGGATCCTCAAAATATATAAAAATATTTACATGCTTAGCATCAATAATTTGATCCTGGATTCTATCTTTCACAACATGAAACATATTGTTAATGGTCTTGGCATCACCATTTGACTTGTTGTTACTCGCATAGAAGACTGCGTGTCATAATGCAGTAAGTGGTTAAAATGTTGTCCACCACTTTAATTTCGGGAAACTATTTTGACATACAACCTGCCTGATAGCCTCTTAACATGCCACATTGTTAATTGCATCATTATTGATTCCATCAATGTTATTTTGGAGCTTTTCCACGATATAGCTCCACATGCGAGGGTGAGGATGTGACATGACGTGGAACCCTTAATATCCACACACCTCGCAAAACCAATGTCTGAATAACCCACAAATTCAAGGTCACGAGACATCTCATTAATGAGCATGTAACTTTATTGTCTTGCATGTATCGCAAGACCTCTTTTTTACGGCTTTTCCAATGGTCCATTTGTGAACCTACTGTATTTGCCAATTATCCCGATCGTAAGTAGGGCGTGTTCATTCTTGAATACACAAGTTGCTTCTGAAAACTGAAGCATAAGGAACCAACATTATCTGATCAGTTTAAATGGTTCCTTGGACAATTAAATGTCCACCTTTATCGCCCTTAACTTTAGTAGCAGGTGAGACAGAGTAGTAGTGCATACTTTTTCTCTCTCGTACTCCATCAACATATGTCATCATAATAGAACATTTACTCCTTTTGGACTACACTTATATCTTGGCGAGCCTCAATACATCAAGGTATGAGGCATTACCAAGATCCTTCATATCATAATTAGAAGATTGAAAAACCCTTGGATAGCCAATAAGATTTAATCTACATAAAGTAGTAAAGCTTACTCCCCCTCGTCTTGAGGTAGTTAGTATTGTAACATTCTTTGTTTGATCCTTTCAAGATTTCCTCAGAGTCACATTTATTTTTGTGGAGCCATATACGGCCAACCATTATTTAACTCACTCAGGAAACTCTATTAAGTTCCATACAACACTAAAGCTCATTATCTTCATCATACATTGCAAATGTCACCAAGATAAATGTTCACACACATTATTTATCACATGAAAATTGTTGAGTTCAACACCAAGTGTTGCATTAGGGACTACATAACTCTCAACATAACTGATGCGTATGAACAAGGATCTCATGGAAATTCTCCTTAAGATTCATGTTCATAAGCTCCAGTTCTCCTTGATCACTTTATATGGAGAACATGGCTCCAAAAACTTGATAATACTTCATTTCCGTTATAAACCACAACACCGTTGGGCAGAAGGTGGAAAATAACTTGATGAAATTAATGTGGCACATGATTATAAACGACGTTGGTCAGTAATGTAACCATAAGCCACATGTTACACCATAAACAACATTAGAATGGCAAACTTGCCACTTTATGGTTCATGTGTGTTTCATAGTGTTCATAAGGGAGTAATATCACATTAACATGAAAAGAGTCAAAACATTAGTGTGATTTTTCATTCATTCACTCTCCAAATAGGACTTCTCGTTGGTTCCATCATACTCAGAGAATTAATACAATATCATTCTGGCGTAAGAAAAATGAGTGTGATGACCCGTATTAAATGAGATATTCTCTTTCCCCCTTCGAAATGTGGTAAACTTACCACAATTTCGACAAGATCTCATTTCTCACATTTCTTACATCATAATTGTGTCATCGCACACATAATCATTACAAAAGATACATGCCCCGAGGACACAAAAATTCTCACCACATGGTGAGACTTGCATAAAATGATTGCGTTCCAAAGAACAAAATGTTCATATAAAGAAGCAAGTTGTCTTACAATGCTTTATTCGTCATTATCCTCATAGAAGAACCCATTGTACATTGCTTAAAATGGATAGCATCTTTATGAGCGTCATTATAAACATAAACATTAAGAAAACTTGTGATGAGACGAATCAAAACAAGATCATTTGTTGTTCTAATCCGTATCACCGTTGGGCTGAAAACGGAAGAGGACATTATCATTCATAAAGAAATGGGTTATGACAATAATCAACGTTGGTCAGAATACTATCACATACCATATATCATACGCTCATAATTAAAATCTCTATTCAAAACTTCTCGTTGGTTCCATTTCGACTAGAGAAACTTAAAATCACATAATGACTAATAAAATGTTTTGCTAAATTAATAGCCAACATTAACACAAAGGATCAACATAATACAATCCATTGTGTTATTAGACAAATGGATTCATAACACATCACGACTCATTCTGTCATCAGAACTATGGCAACACAACCTCAAAAACATTAATCATGTGTGCCAAAGTTATTATTAAATGACATTTTAGACATTCATGTCAACAAAAATGTCATTTTACTGGGTAAGCATTGCAATGAATTCACAGAGAAAATAACATTAATATTACCCATCAAGATTTCCAAATAGAATTTGGACATTAAATTACATCAAGGTTCACCAAATAGTTGGTAAACTACAATAGTCAAATAAATGACATTACATGACCATCATATCAACTATAAGATTAACACATTCAAATTCTTGAAGCAAAAACATCGTTCTTCAAAAAATCAATATCGTTATGAGCCTTCAACACATTCAGCCTTTGCATGTACAAAGACATAAAACGCACTGAAACAATACTTTAGCATAATGGCTCAACATTATTAGGTCGCATAGTGCGGTGCGGAAAACCGAACCATGCGGCCATGATCATTAAGGTGGCCTCAACCCATTAGTCATGGTCACATCATTAAGAAACATAATAATTATGAGATCATCATACAATCATTAGTATTTAGCACATCATTAAGAAATGAATGTCATATTAATGACATTAGAATAAATTTCTTGCAAAAAAAAAGTAACATAATATTCAAAACTTATGATAGATTACCATAGTTATGCTAATAGAATTAGCATTACTCCATGACTTCAAAATTCAACCAAAATTTAGACACAATCATTAAAACAAAACATAAACATGACATTCTATTCAGAAAATAAATAAAATGTTTGTGATCATATTTTAGACAATTTATCTTCTGTGTATAAAACAGAAACATAAAACAGTAAAAATCACTGAAAATATACCCCCAAAAAAAGGAGCCATTCAGCAAGCCAGAAAACTCTCTGGGCTAACTGAACCTGGGCCGCTGCCAATCGTCCTTGTCGGCCCGAGAAGCACACGAGGCCCATATACATTCCCAAAGTGATCAGGGTCGTCGGATCAAAATGACGGTCAGGATTCGCCCTGGTGGAAACAAAACAGACGACCCCCAGCCATCCCTAACCCTAATCCCGTTTTCTCCTCCTCTGCCGATTTCCCCGCGTGAGACAAGACCAGCGATGCCGGAGGCAATCGCACCACTCCCGACCATGGCGACACGGTGGCGGCGTTCGCCGGAGCAGCGCGGTGAGACTAGGTCTTGCGCGCTCCTTCGTCGAACACCGCTACTGGTGTCGTTTTCTTCATCAAACAATGGGGTGGGTGGTCTGCAGCTCGGCGACAAGCCGGCGCATCCATTTGGCGATGAAGACGGCGAGCATCACAAGGACGCCGACATCTGCATCCATCCGCGCATCCTCTACGTTGGGAGGGGCGACGCGGCACCAGCGCCCTCGCACTAGAAGTGGCTCTGTGCTGGCGCGACTTGAGGATGTGAAGCGGGCGCACGCGGCACAGCGGCCGTGAGCGTCGACTTCCGTTAGTGCTGCGGCGACTTGGGGAAAAACCGATGGTGGCGTGCTTGGCACAAAGGCCTTTGGCACCGTCATCCATGAGTAGCCCCGCAACAGTGGTAATTTCCTGAATCCTAAGCATTGTTAGTTTGCTCGATTTGGGATTAGGTAACATTTGGGGATTTTCCTTTACTTTCTGTATACAAATTCACCTCCTTCTAATTGCTTAAACATGACTAACATCAGAACAAAAAAAAATCAACCGAAATATCATTTGCATGATTAAATATGATTGGTTGACTAAAATTGACCTTTTACCATTATCTGTGAGCATAATTAGGCTAATATGAGGCCAAAACATGAACTTCTAATCAAAATTAGGACTCTAAGATGATCAGATCCTGCTCTGATACCATTGTTAGAAATAATACATCATTAGGGGAGCATCAACATATTCTGATCATACATTAGAGCACCTAATGTAACGAATTGGCACAGCGATTAGGAGATGTACTTACAGATAGATGAAGAACTCTCGTGCCTGCTCGATGCAGGCAGGTTGAAGCCCATAGCAATGGCAGGTGGGGTCTTTGGAGATGGCAGCGGCAGCAATGGCCTTCCCGTCACTCCTGGCCTCCCTAGATCGGTAGGGTGAGGGAATATCTGGGAGTAGTTGTAGCAGATTGTGAACTAATCCACCCCTTTACTAAGAGGCTCCCCTTCCCTTATATTTGGCACAGTGTGACAGGGGACCAAGCCATCGAGTTTGTTTTGTCACCCCCGATCAGGGTGCGTATATGAAAAAGTCATACGTGAAAAAGTCCTGGACGTTGGTCATGTGGGACCCACTTTTATCTTAACGTTATGTTCTGACTTTCTCTTTTCCTTTATCTGTTAAAGCTAACAGAGCAACCCAACAATGGTTGCTTCAATATCATTAGCTAGAAGTCGGTGAGAAGAAAATGTCAGCAAAGTATTGTACCTCCTTAGACACATCGAAGGTATATGTCAGGAAAGAATTGTACCACTTAGCAAGTAACTAGTATGTCAGATGTCCATATGATGTGTAGTATGTTTCTATGCTTGCTCTGATCGTGTGTATGCATTGTGTGATTGTAAGGTCATCATATTTAAATCTGGTGAAGACATACCGGATGTGTGTGTTCCAAATGGTAACCAAACACATGCTTTCTAATTGAACACAGTTGACAGGCTTTTTACAGGCAACCAAACAAACAGAGTCTTTGGTACCAACTGATGCATCCTAGCCTACCAAACAATTGGCAAAAGTTGACCCGTGACCCCTCTAGAACATGCAACACGGTTTTGGGCCTGCCCTTACTCAGCCCCAAAAGCTACTAAAGGCGCCTTTGCGGCGCGCTGTTTTTTAAAACTACCACTAGTTGTTATTGTGTCGCATGTGCACCATCACCCTCCTCATCTTATCTCGGACACGAGATAGATCCACACTGGGTAGATTGTGGTGTTTCCCGTCATGAGGGAGTTAGCCAGTGGGTGGAGCTGCTTGACGGGATATTCGCAGTAGTGGATGCCATAATCCACCGGTGTCCTTGTCTCCTCGTTTGTTGAGGCGTGGAGGGTTGAAGAGCCGCCAACAGCTTAGTTCCAAAGGTGGGGTGTAGTGGAGGGTTGAAGAGCCGCCAACAGCTTAGTTCCAAAGGTGGGGTGCTAGCTACTGGAACACCTATTGCTAAAGGTGTTTTCACGATGCCACTCATTCCGAAGTTGTGCATGCACATACCATATTCACATCAACCAATTGATATTTCGTTCATACACTCAACAAACAAAAGAATCTAAGATGTGTGGGTTTGTAAGAACTAAGTAGGTGTCACTTATGTTTCCCTACCGAAAAAGATGGTTGTGTGTGAACTCAATAGGAAAATGCAAAGATGGCATATATTAGTGATCATGGAGACAAGGTACTAAGGGTGAACATGGCAAAGTTATTTCCTAGCTAGTGTCTCCCTGCCACATTGACAGCTCTGACCACGACTTCAATTATGAATTTTGATATGCGGCTACTATAACAAATCAGTATATGCCATCTTACTATTGCTTTTTCTATGTTGAACCTATAATTTTACTAGAGCCGACAAAAAGGTCGTGATCCAAGCCATGGCCCAAGCTATTTAAATCTAGGCATCATTCATGTGGAAGCAAGGAGTCATAGTTGCTTCGACATCGCTGGGTAGAAGTCGGTGTGAACAAATGTCGGCAAAGAATTGTACCTCCTTTGATTGCTCATACACTTATAGCCCTTGTGATCAACTTATACTCTCAGAGAAGCATGGATAGACACATCTTGTGTCGATGCTGTCAAATAATGTCATAACTAAGTGATACTAACACAAGGTAGCACCTATTTAAAAAACACACACACACAAGGTAGGACCACCTGATCATCGATATGCATTAATTGGGAAAATTCAATAAGCAGAGGTGTTGGAAAAGATGGTGGTCTGCGTGGATTACATCCAGAAAGCTTGAGAACCAAAATCCGTGTAATAATCCAGAACATAGGAACAACGAAGGGTAGATTTAGAAATGGGATGTGCATTTCATCGCAAAACGGGGGAAAATTTCGCGCCTTATTGCAACTAAACCTAAGAGGGATCGAGGTTCTCTCTCATTTTGCAATTAGGGTTAGGCAATGTGAGTTAGAGTAATTTCGACATGATCTCTTTTGTATCTTGTTGATTTGGGGAATGAATTCATTTGACAAGTTATAACACATTAAACAATAAGCAATAAGCAATATAAATATTGAATTCACAATTCAAATACAAATTATGAATTCAAATGACTTTGAATTTCAAAGTGAATAATAAATACAATGTTTATTCAAGAATATAAACTTTACACAAATCAAAAGCTCATAATAAAAACTTGAGCTTTATTGATACACAACACAAATTACATGGTCTTTACAATATTCTTGATACAAGAATTGATGAATAGTAAATAGAAATGGAAAAAAAAGAAAGATTACAATATTGTCCTAAACTAAAAATCTAGACTAAATGACTTGAAGAATATCTTCATGGTCATATTCACCTTCAAAAACCTGCAAAACAAAGCAAAGACACTAGCCAGGGGATTAGAAATTAGAAATGTACAGTTTGGACAGTTAAGAAACTAGCAATGTGCAGTTTGGTCAGTTAACCAAGTGTCATTGACACTTGTGTCTGTCCAAAGGTTTGGACAGTATCAAGATAAGAGCACCAAAGAGACCAAACCTGAGCACCTCAGGGGCTCAAGTTTCACCACAGCACCTGTTGGTGCAATGCACCAACAGCACAACACCATAGATGAGTCATTAGATATGCCAGGGTAAGGTGTCCAAGCCAGAGGAGAACCACAGCAGTAATAAATAGGCAGAAACCCTAGAAACCATGCCCTGTCGACCAGAGCAACACAAAAGCAAGCCATATCCAAGAACAGCATCAAGTGTTCTTCACTGTTCTTGCTCAAGAACAGAACCAACACACAACCACTCAGCCACCAGAAATCATGGTGACCTGAGAAGATCAACCAAGAGTAGAGGTGAAGGGCTGTGACACAAACCACAAGTCTGCATAAACACAATATCTCACTCTAGGAGCTGGAACAAGGTATACCTAGTTCCTGAAAAAGATCCAATGGATCTAATCCATAAATCATGCATAACACAGTCAGGGGGTTGAGCAGATGCTCAATAGGGTGAATCATCACTTGGTTTTCACCAAGTATCATTGCTAGTCTAAAAGCCACCAAAATAGAAACCATCCAGATACAGATCTTGTGCACAGAAGCAAGATCTGATGCACACATAGCACCAATAGATGTGTTACAATAATTAGCAGCTAGTAAAGACTACACAGAAAATTCCTAGGCACATAACCATCAGTTAAACCCTAGATTTCATCACAGGCAAGCATATTGGCATTCATATCTAGTATGATCCCCAAATATGCAAGCAAAGTTGAGTAGCCACAAGCTCCAACCAAATAGGTGAGCAACCAATCAGTAGCAAGGCTACTGAGGTCACATCAAAATTAGCACCAGTTAAACTAAAGCCAAATATAGAACATCATCATCCAGAATTGGATTCAGATTCATTTGCTTGTTAAATAATCATGAACAGCAAATTCATATGCAAGCAAGTCATTTAAATCATCACTGCATAAGCAGTTCATCATGAATTAATTATTCAAGCATGAATATAAAACAGATCCATGCTATTTATTGACAGTAGCACACTGTGAGGCAACACAGCACAAGTCACTGCATCATAGCCACTGGATCAAGTCCAGTGAGTTAGGATAAGCAACAGCACATGAACACATTAAGCATAGTGATGTTTGAGCATCAGCATCAACAAGGAAAATGATTCACTTAGCCACAGAATTAATCAGCAACCAATCACTGACATTTAATTGATCAAATGGATCAATTGAATCAAGTCAAGCCACACAGATAAGCTAGCCAACAAGAAATGGTTGATCCAATGGATCAATGGCTCACACAGGAAGCACAGAAGCACACCACTGGCACTCACAAGTGTCACTGATGCACAGCAGTATACCTAGACAAGCAAGTGTAGATTGCCAGTAAGCATCGCAAGCCCATAAGTATGAACAGCATGGCATAACAAGCTCATAAGCAAGCACAACATAGCATAGCAAGATCAGAGCATGCTAGGAGAAGTAGGCAAGCAACAAATGGCATGTACAGCAAGCAAAGCAACACTGGCCAGTACCAGAGACTGGTAAAATGGCTATAGCTTGCAGAAAATGGAAGCACAGGTAGCTTAGGCAGCAATTGCAAGGCTTTGTGTGATCACAGGATCGCCAGAGAGCAGTATAACAGGAGGAAGAAGAAGCACAGTAGCTTGGGAGGCGCACAGGCATGGAGAGAAGAAGGAGAAGGAGCAGATTACTTACATGCGCCTGGTGGCAGAGGCTATGGCATGGCGAGGCAGTGCTCGCGCGGCCATAGCAGCTGCAAGACCCAGGGTAGACGCCGGCGTTACGCCGACGAGCACGAACACCACCACAGCAGCACGGCACGGAGACGACGGCACTGGTACTGCAAGCAGCACCGCACCATGTCGGTCTCAGAGGGGCGCGCACGTCGACGGCGAGGACGAGAGTTCGCCGGCGACCACCAAATCGCCGAGGCGATTCTCCAGTGGATCCAGAGAGGCGGCGATTCGCCAGGAGAGGAGGTAATCGGAGAAACCACGCGGACAGATCGATAGATCGTCTCGCGGCGGTCCAGATCTGGTAGGTGGCTAAGGCAGGGGAGCACGGAGATGGCCGGAGCACGGCGGCGGCCATGGCGGCGACGCCATCGCCACGGGCGTCGCGAGAGGTTAGGGTTAGGGCGAGCGAGTGAGAGAGACGAGTAAGTGAGCGAGGTGGGCCGCTTCGGCGCCACTGACCCGTTATGGGACACACCTTAGTGGGCTATCCCATGGGCCTTAATTCGTGGGCTGGCCCAATAGGGGCCAGGGGTATTCTGGTCATTTTACAAATAAGAAAAAGGCCAGAATTTCACCAATTTTTAGTAAATAAAATACAACTCTAAAAATCCATTAAAATTGGATTAGTGAATGAAAATTATTCTTAACCAGAATAAAATATGAAATAGAAGTTAAGAAACAAATTCAAATTTATGAATTTGATGAATTTAAAATAATAACTTGGAATTCCAAACTATTATTTCCTTGTATTTAAAAATCAAGGAAAAATATCAAATAAGTTCAAATACTTATTCTCAAACATTTCAAAATGAAATTCTATTATTCCAAGTCATTTCTATTGAGAAAGGTATTTTTCAAAGAAAAATACTCTATTCCCTATTTATTCCAAAAATATAGAGACGACTCTATTATTTCAACTCATTTTTGGAATAAAAAATGAATCACCAAGTAAAGTAGTTTTACTTTGAATTATTTTACTTTATGAGAATTAAAGTGGTTTACACATTAAAGCAATTGCAAGTTACTGCCCAAGGCATAAATCTTAACTCAACCCTAAATTGCAATAACTCATTGGGGTAAAGGGATTCAACATAAAATAATACATCAATGATTGCATTATTTGGATTTTATAACGTTGTCCTTACCGGACAATGATGCTTCTTACAGAACCCGAGGTCCAGGTTCCATCAACTGCATTGAACTGCACTATCTCGCAGTCCACAGGCAAGTTCACCCTTGCTCATACCAACTTGAGTATTTTCTATTACTTTAATGCAAAGCTATATACTTATCATTCCTGCATCGCAAATAAAATGTTACTTTCCAACTATGAATATGACTATGTGGCTGGCAATGGAACCATGGTATGTGTTGATATGGTGGAGGTTTCGTTGCATGGTTATATTAACCTAGGATTAACCACCAATGCCGTCCAGTGATTCTAGCGCCGTACAAACCGCGTTAACCATGAGATCTATAATGGCTCTAGGGAAGCCAGCCGTATCTTTTCCCTTCTGCACGCCAACGGACTGGTAGAGCTGCGGGGTGTTGGAGGCACTGCCGTAGGTTGGGATAGCCTTTTAAATCCCCATCCATTAGTGATGTTAGCTCTACGGTCTATGATGGATTGTCCAAAGTACACCGTGAGTAAAGCCGTATTATCGGGAGAAGTCTACTGGGGGTGTACGGGTGGACAAAATGGTGGGTTTGCAGTCGCGGAGAAGGCGGTGTGGGCTTGGATCTTTATACCTGGCCTCACACCAAAGGAAGTGTGAACGGGGGCAAGTCCCTGCGGATGGCAAAAAGGGTGAGATCTCTTGTGGGAAAAGTAACGCACCTCTGCAGAGTGTATCAAATTGTGGCTGTCACTCCTTGTTCCGGGAAGGGAACTGCGAACGCGACAGGAAAGGAACTCCATGAAGTTCTGGTCATCATGTGAAGACTGACGGGCATAGTTTTCATAATAAAAGCAACCTTTTGAAGAAATGATTGCAAAACATGCATTGACATGCGATTTCCTGATCAATGGTCGTAGCTAGTGCATCAAACACCTTTTACTCTTTTAGAACTTGCTGAGTACCTCTATACTCACTTTCTTTCGACACCCTTGCTAGACTGTGATCCGGAAGTGGAGGTCATCAACGATGGAGCACCAGAAGGAAGTTACGAGCTGGTCTACGAGGAACCCGATCTTACCGGCGGAGTGGAAGGAGTAGACTATGGGATAGTCTACGGACCCGATGACACGAAGGTGGAGGAGTAGTGATAAACCCTAGCATCATAGAGCCGAACAACGTAGAACTTACCTAAATAAGCTGTTGAGCTCTCTTTTATAGATGGTTATAAGTTGTAATCGTACTTAGGTAGTATCTTAGGGTGTTCTCATAAGAGCTGTGAGAATACCAACTTGTTAAGACAATGTTTGTAATAATATGTGGAGTGTTATGACCTGCAATGTTTCTGTTGTACCACTCTGAGGGATATGACAATTTGTGAAGAAGTCCCTTTACAAAGATCATATCAACGACTTGTATACTACAACATGCAGTGGTATGCTGGGTCACCGCAATCCGTGTCATCAAAACATTCCTTGTAGTAGGTGGGCATCTCGTAAGAGCGAGCAGGCTGGTCAGACGCGACGATGAGCTCCCCGTCGTCACTGTAGCTGAGCCGAAACACGGTGAGGCAGAGAGCATGGTTGTCCAGGTACTCCACGAGGCAGTACTCGCGGCGCTCCCTCATGTAGAGGAGCTGGACCTTGACGTCCGAGCCCCACCAGGGCGCGTCGTCCGAGTGGAAGACCGAGAGGTCCTCGATGCTAACCTTCTTCCACTCCGGCGGCTGGCCGCGGCGGGCTGATGTGACCCGGGACACACAGAGGTGGTAGTCAACATCGTCGTCCGCAGCGTTTCTATTACGACGAGCGTCTTCGCCGTGAGGGTCAAGGTAGAGCCCAACCCACGCGTCAAGATCGCGGTCGTAGCATGCGGGGCCCTTGAACGGAAGCATCCAGTCACCACGGCACCGCCACCGGCCACTCTCCTTCCCATAGGAGAAGGTGCCTGGCATCGCATCGCAGTCGCAGGACACGGAGACCAAGAAGGTGCGCCGGCGGGGGTGGACGGCATGGGCAGTGATGCTCTCAGAGTTGAACGGGAGTGGGGGAGGGAAAGAGTTGGAGCTCATCCGTACAACCGGAGTGGACGTCGTCGTCAATGTCCAGCTTGTGGATCGCGAAACCCTTCTCCTCGTGGTCCTCTAGCGCCACGTACAGGTGCCCCTTCGTCCCTGGCTTTGCTGCCGGCCGACGCCGCCGGTTGGGCTTTGCGCCGCCCGGCTGGATATCCGAACCAGACCCCGGCCGGTCGGACGAAACAGATCGAGCCCTCGTCCATGCTGCCGGTGGCTGGCGCCAAACTGCCGACGGGGACCTGAAGGGCGCCGGCGAGTCGGAGATCCGACGGAGTAGGCACCGCCAAGCCGCCATCGCCTGGCAGACCTAAAAACAAGACAGCGACCGGCTACAGATGGACTTGTACAATATGGTATAAATTATTAAAAAAAGCTGTAACGTGGTATTCGGTACAGTTGCGATCGGACGGCCATGGAATTTTTTTTTTTAGGTGACGGCCGTGGAATTTAGGGCATCGCAAATCGGATGCCAAATCGATCGGCTGCGTCCGTTTGCGTCGGGCCATAGACACCGAAATGATCCCCAGGTAAAGATTATCCGTGATAGACACAATTAAGATATTCACGTTTCTATGTAGAATTGAGGTTTGAAATTAGTGCAACATGTTGAAATAAATTAAACATACAAACATACAAACTACGCTTCTTGTGTCGTCGTCTTCTTCATGGAGGCGCTTCGTGCGTCGTCTTCTTCTTCACGGAGGCGCTTCTTACTGATCACCTCTTCGGAAGAGCTAGTGTCGGTCGACGGGTTCAACGAGCTTATGTCCCCCTCCGACGAGTAGTCATTGGCGTCTTTGTCGTCGTCGGTGCACGCATGCTGCGCCTACGCCTTCGCCCGGGCCCTTGGCTCCTTCTTTGCCGCCGCCGCCTCCTCGGCTGCCTCCTCCACCTCCAGTCGTCTCCACCTTGCATCTTCATCCTCTTCCTTATCCTCCTCCTCGCCCTGGCCGTCGTCGGCAACGGCCTCCCCCTCCTCCTCCTGGTCGCCCGTCGGCGGGGAGCTAGAGCTGCTCGGCATGGCAGCTCTATCTCACCAATGGCGTCATCCCGATGGCTTCCCCTCGCTATCGGTGTCCGATGGCAAAGATAGATTGCTGATGGCTCAGTCGTAGAGATGAATGGCGCATACCGGTTGGAGATCCTTAGCGCAGATGCAGGGGTCTTATTGAGCGGGGATTAATGGCGACGCAGAACTCACAACCCCCCCCCCCCCCCCCCCCCCTCTCACTATGCGTCGCCCCGACTGAAGTCAGCGTCACCCCGTTGGAGATGCCCGCAAACATGGCAAGGCCGGAGACCCGGGACTTAAACTTTTTTTTTTAGAAACACAGTACAAACACAGGCGCTCACATACACGCGCATACACTCACCCCTATGAACGCACACACGTACACCCTACCCCTATGAGCACCTCCGGGACTTAAACTTGGGACGCCACACTTATCCTTCTGTCCATCGTTTCGTTGATTACTCCTAATAATTGTCATATGTAACAAGTGTAAGTACTTAGAAAAACAGGTATACACAGTTGTTGTATTACTAAGTCCAATTGTGTCGGAAAAAAAAAAGTCAAGAAAAGTCCAATCGTCTCCAGACGCGCTCAAAGCTTCCACCAGTCTGATTGAAATACTGGTCAACAATTCATATGACCCAGTCGGTTCAAACGAGGCCACCAGCCCACCGACGCCTTCCATGACCCGCCAGGGTCGAGATGCGAATGTGATACCTTGCGTACTGCTACTCCTACGACACCCTGGAGAAATCTATTCATTCCATTCCTACCAAACTACTTGGAGAAGGGGAAAACTAAGGAGACAGGAGAACAAACATGGCGTCCAAGCTGGTGCTTGGAAGGATCCGGTCCATCGGCCAGCTCGCCACCGGCCATCGGTCGCAGCTGCTCAGCCGCCGGGACATGCTTGGACTTCTCCTTTCTCCGGCGAGCAACCGCTCATTCTGCAGCACCGCCTGTGCTGACAACGCAGTCAAGGTTGGCCATTTACCCCACAGATTTCTCCCAGGATGCTGCGTCTTTTTGTTACCCAGTTGCAGGGCAGTGTATGCTAGGCAATCATCATTTGCGGCAACCTCATGAAATCAACTCAGTTTTCTTTCACCGATCTAATAAGAGAACCCCTGATTTTTCTTCTTTTGAAGTTAGGTGTCTAGTGCACTGTTGAAATTCCAGTTACCTACATATGGTCACTGTACATACCTCTGAATGGATATGCACTTCTATTTTCCGTACATGGTTATTAGTTTGTTACTCCAACGTATTGCTTATCTTGAAGAGTTCATCTATTTATCGATGCGCTTTGCTCCTCATGGTGCAGGATCAAGATACCCTCGATAGGTTTTCAGATCCACAGGTTGCTCATCAAGATCGACAGTTCGTTCAGTTCCTGGACAGGATGCTGGACGCGATAAGAAATCCCCAGAGTCTTGCACGGATACAGCGTGAGAGGCTTCCAAATGATCTGAAAATACTGGATGATGACATATGAGGTTCTCTTACAGCAATGCAGAAGTTAAAGCAGTGTGATCTTATGTTATGTAAAGTGACTTTGAGATAAATTGTGTCAACCATGAGCATGTGAGATTGGTATTGTTCAGGTTCAGAATATGAACAAGAACATCCACAGATGTCAAAAGTATTATGTATTTCATGTTTTAATTCCTGTAACTGATTTCATTACCATGGAAGAAGCAGGAACCTGTTAAGAAAACAAATATATGGCCAACAGATTAACTGCTACTCCATGTTCTATTCAGGATATCTCAACAGGTTACCTGCTATTGGTAGGCATTAAGAGAAGCGGCTGACCAGTGAGCATATGGCCTACGGCATTTTTCCAACTAAAACACGCACATGTTTTCACAGTACTAACACCGCACCTGAAGCTATGCTTGACTACAGAAGGCAACAAAAAAGCTGTAACTTACGAATATTAATGGATGTCTCTGAGCTCGTGGAATGTTAGGCAACATGGCAAAGCCAAGGAACTTGGAAGCTATGCTTAGTGCTTAGGTATCACATGTGGGTTGTTAATTACCTTGTCTTTTCCTAAGGAAAAAAAAAAGAAAAACAAGAGCTATGATTACCTAGTAGCCAGTGTGAACTAAAACAGAAAAATCAACGAAAAAACCAATTGTGTTCCATCAAAGTTCGACCGGTGCTGTATTACCAGTCAACAAATTCATATGCCCAGTGGATTGAAATAGGGCCACCGGTGTCTTCCATGACCCGACAAGATATGATACCTTGCACGCATCTACTGCTCCACCCTGGACAAATCTATTCTTTTGCTACATGAGTACGTAGGGCACGAGAAAACTAGGAGAGGGGAACAAGCATGACATCGGAGCTGCTGTGCATGAGTGTTCGCTCTTTACCCCACATTTCTCCCAGGTTGTTGTGTCTTTTATTTACCTTTGTTGAAGGGCAAGAAAAAGTGATATGCAATTCTAACTGTGGTACAACCAATACTGATGATTTCATCTTCCAGTTGTTTCTCTTACTAAATTAATTGCTAGATGAAGGCTTTTTAATTGAGCAAATGAATGCAAACATTATTCAGAATTTTATTTCCAGCTTCAATTCCAATTATGTGGTAGTCATGAAACAAACTTGATGTAAATGGTAACAGGTTTGTTAACTATAGACTGTTTGGTAGTTGCACGTACCTCCGAAGGAACAAATACCATGTATATGTTCCTTCTTTTGATGAGTTTGCCTATTTATTAATGCTCTTTATCTGTAATGGTGCATGACCAAGATAATATCGGTAGATTTTGAAATCCACAGGTTTCTCATGAAGATCGCCAGTTCATTCAATTCTTGGACAAAATGCTCAATGCGACAAGAAATCCCCAAAGTCTTGTTGCACAGATACGAGAAGCTTCCAAAATGATCTGAAAATGGTGGACGATGACGTATGAATTAAGATTCCCTTGCAGAAATTCAGAATTAAAGGAGTGTGATCTTATGTCGTGCAAATTGACCTTGAGATAAAGTATGCCAAACTTGAGCATGCGACATTGCTCCTGTTCAGATTCAAGCTTAAAAACTATGAACCAGAACATCAGCCGAATGTATAATGTATTTCACGTTTTTTTTCTTTCAGCAGACTGATACCACGATGTTAACCTGCATCAAGCTTGTTAACCTGATTTCAAACATGCCAATGCCACAACATGTTCTATGTTTAGATAATGACAGAAAACATGGTTAACCAGAGGTGCTAAAAAAACAACAAAATGATTTTTTTTCCATGTCACTTAACAACAATGACCAGGTTTTGCACAATCCATACACCAAATACATAGATTCATCTATCCAGGATAGCACTTCTACATTTTATTCTCATATATATCATCTAGAACAGTTATGGTGCAAACATAGAACTGTGCTGTTCAAGTTCAAGATTGAAAAGCCTTGTAAGATAGACGACATAACTTCAATAGTCCGAGGAGTAAATTGTCACCATTGACAGTATCGAGTCTTCAACAAATTATACGAAATATGCTGATCAGAACAAAGCTGCGCCTATGTACTGGAGATGCATGACCAAATATATCAGCATATTCCACGGAGTCATTTGATTTTCTGTAGAAAAGTATGATTTAAAAAAAATACTCCCTCCGTCCATAAAAGGATGTCAGATATTTATCTAAATTCAGATGTATCTGTATAAACTGTGTCTAGATACATCCAAATTTAGACAAACTTGCGACATCCTTTTATGGACAGAGGTAGTATAACTTATCTAATATGAGTTAGACACAAGGAGAAAAATGCAAATAAGATTTCCGGCAATAGATCAGAGACAAACAAACAAAATAGGAGCTGGGTGCTACTGCTTCTTGATTCTTTTCAGTTAATGTACAAGCAAGTTTCAGTTAATGTGCACATACTTTTTCTCAAGCACACACTTGGTGTGTATCTTAGTATTAGCAGAAATGTACAAGTTAACTCACCACTTTTTCACATGGAAACATCAAATGTTAATTGTACTGCATCAGAAGCTTGCTTTGCTCTGTACAATAATTTGTCAATAAGGAGTTCTCATTGTTTCACCATCACATCATATAGCTTCCATTCGGAAACATTGCAATCAAATTGCCATTACCTACAAATAAGATAAAGACATTAGTGCCAAAAAAGGACATTAGCATACTCTTGCAATGGAGAAGACAAACGAACTAACTGATGTATAATTCTTCTAAATCGCCCAACCTTAGATTCTAGAGAACATAGCAACAGGATAGACAAGCAAACAAACCACTATACAACTATACATGAGTGAAATGGCTTTTATGTATCCCTTGCCACGCAATAGCAGAGAGGCATCCCATACATATTCCAGAATGGAAATCTCAACTAGCCTGCAAACTAGGCTAAGGAAAACGTAACATTTTGACATCTTATTAATAGGCTTGACGGTATAACCGATACTGATTCCTGAATTTACTATCTATTCCTCACTTTAAGTATGACCTACTGTCTAATGAAGTTTGGCATGGATGAATCAACAATATCGTAGTATGATGAAGCTAGAAAAACAGTGGTACCTTATCCAAATAGTTGGTATTTTGTATCCCTCTAGGTACAGAATGTATTAAGAACAAAGCAAAGCATATACTTGCTGATTTCTGCTAAATGATTGAACAAAGGGTTTGGAATATGAAGTGCAAGGTGTATACAGTGATTGGCAAAGTAATCATTGCTCAACCTGGTCAATGTTGTCTGGTTGCGTCATATCACATATGTCTGCACTGGGAACATAACCTTCATGTTTTAATTCTAGAAGAAGGCTCTTCAAAGACATGTAAATATCTTCAGAATCAGGGTGGCTTTTGTCTGCTGCAACAAATAAATGGCTGGTATTGTTAATATCTACCCAGCTGTAACCAGGTATCTTTTGAACTTTCTTATCCTTCATCAATCTTCTCATTTTTGACACACCATCCCATCGTCCAGCAACAGCATTGATATTGGACATGAGCACATAATAGCCAGAATTATGAGGATCCAGCTTGAATAGTTCTTGGGAAGCAATTTCTGCAAGTTCAACGTTGCGATGCACACGGCAAGCATGGAGAAGAGCACCCCAAATACCAGCATCCGGCTTGAAAGGCATGTCGGCAATAAACTGCATGGCTTTATCCAACTTCCCAGCCCGGCTATATAAGCCAACCATGCAAGCTAAGTGTTCCACTCGAGGTGCAATCTGATATTCCTCAGTCATGCACCGAAAAAGCCGGAGTCCTTCTTGAACCTGTCCAGCATGAGCACAAGCAGATATCAAAGCAAGGAATGTTACATGATCTGCTTTGAATCCTTCCTCTTGCATACGGGATAATAAACTCACTGACTCTTTAACAAGACCATGAGCCCCATAGGCAGAGATTATACTATTCCATGAGACTTCATTCTTCTCAGGCATGAATTTAAAAACACGTAGAGCCAATTCTAAGTTTCCACACTTGCCATACATATCTATGAGAGCACTCTCAGCAAACACGTCCGCTCTTATGGGGCCCTTTATGATAATACCATGAACCTCCTTTCCGTAATATATAGCTGGTAAGCCTGCACATGCTGATAGGATGGAAGATATGGTCACATTATTGTACTTTATTCCTTCCATACTCATTTGACGAAACAGATCGAGAGCTGCTTCAGGTTCCCCATTCTGCGCGAAGCTTGAAATCATTGAGTTCCACGTCACATCATCCTTAGCAGGCATATTAGAGAAGATATAATGACTAAGGTCAAGCCTACCACATTTTGCATACATGTCCATTAATGCACTCTCCAGATAACACTTTCCTTCATATGCATTTTTTAGAACGTATCCATGGAGCTCCTGACCAAGCTTCATAGCAGACATGCTAGCACATGCTGGCAACATGGTAGCTACCACGACAGCGTTAGGTTTGATGCTCAGTTCCAATAGGTAACGGAACATTTTCACCGCCGCTTCACTCATCCCGTTAAGAACATAACCCGAGATCATTGTGCTACCAATAACGACATCGATGGTCTTTGTAGCATCAAAGACATTCTGTGCCATCCTCACATCCCTGCACTTGAAATATATGTCCACCAGAGCACTCACCAAGAAGACATCCACGTGCATGCAGTTCCTGACAATGTAGCCATGCATCTCCTTCCCCTGCTTAAAACCGCTCAAATCAGTCAAAGCTGGTAACAAGCTTGCCAGTGTAACTGAGTCAGGCTGAATACCACTCTTTTGCATATCACAAAACAATCTCAGTGCATCGTCGACAAGCCCGTTCTGAACGCACCCGGATATCATCCCGTTCCAGGTTACCAGGTCGTCCTTGGGCATCAGACCAAACAACCTCCAGGCATCATCCAAGCACTGGCATTTGCCGTACATTGACACCAACGTATTAGCCACGGCCACCGTCGGTTCTAACCCGTACTTCACCGCCAGGGTGTGGAGCTGCACACCCGACATCAAGTCAGCCTCGGCGGCACACACAGAGAGAAAGCACGCCAGAGTTGCGAAGTTGGGATCACAACCGGACGCTCTCATGGATTTGAACAGCCCCACTGCGCCGGTCACGTCACCGGCCTTGACATACCCGTCCATCATCACATTCCAGAGGACGCAGTCCCGCTCGTCCATTTCGTCAAACACCTCGCGCGCGCCGCCCAGGAGGCCAGCGTCAGCATACATCTTGATCAGCGCGCTCCCGACGTACATGTCGCGGTCGAGCCCGAGGTCCCGCGCGGTGCTGTGGACTAGGCGGCCGAGGGAGAGCGCGCCGAGCGCGGCGCAGGACTTGACGACGTAGGGGAGGGTGTGGCCGTCCGGGAGCGGCGCGGAGGGGTGCGCCCACATCTTGACGAAGAAGAGCACGGCGAAGCGGTGGTGGCCGGCCATGGTGAGCCCGCGGATGATCCAGTTCCAGGGCAGCGCCGCCGCGGCGGCGGCGCGTGGCAGCGACGAGAAGACCGCGACGGCGTCGCGGAAGCGGCGCGAGAGGACGTACATGCCGATGAGACGCGTCTGGAGCGCGGCGGGGCCGTCGGCGGCCGCCAGGAGGCCGGAGGTGACGGCGCGCGCGTGGATTCGGAGGCCGAGCGGGAGGTGGGTAGGGGCGACGCAGCCGCGGAGGAGCGCGAGCAGGCGGTAGGCGCAGGTCCCGGCCGTCGCCGTCGCCGTCGCGGAGGAGGCCGCCGTCGAGAACGCCGCGTGTAGGCATTTCCTCTGCGGTGGCTTGAAGCTTCGGCGGCGGAGGAGGCGGCGCATCGCGAGCCAACGCCGGCGAGGGCGCCGCCGCGGCGAAGAGGGACACGCGAAGCGTTGGACGAAGTGTTTCAGGTTCAACTCGCACGCGGCGCTCACGTGACATCTATCCATCGTTTCGTTCTACTTCTAGTTCTATCTCGCGCTCGTCCCTCGTGTCGTCACGCCGAACGCCTCCGTCTCCTTCCCGCGCCACCACCGCCCACTGCCGGCGCTGCTGCTCTCCCGGCGGGCGCCCATGGCTACGATGTCCCGCGCCCTCGGCTCGGCGTTCGTGGGATTCACGCGGACGCCCGCTGTGCCGGCGACGGCGCCCTTGCCCTCACCATGCGCCTCCTCCGCGCTCCTCTTTCGCTGGCAGCGCAGCCGAGGCATCGGCGGCACCTCGGCGCGGCGCTTCTCTTCGGGCCGCAACGCCAAGATTAGCATGAGCCTCCGCGCCGGCATCGTCGGCCTGCCCAACGTCGGCAAGTCCACCCTCTTCAACGCCATTGTAAGTAGCCAGTTGAGTACAGAAGAACCCGTTGCTTGCACTTCGTGAGAAGGATTCGTTGGGCGGGGAGCAGGGAATTTGCCTTCGACATCGCTCTTCGGAGGAGATCTTTTGATTTGTGCATTGCTTTTTATAGCAAGCGAACTGTGTATGCGGTGGCAATGATGCTGCATTTCAACTGTTCGATGTTTTGCCGCATAGAGATGCCTTTGCCAAAAGTTGAAATAGTCTGCATTTCTTAACTTTGAAGAGTGTGTTGATGAACTTACTATTGTTTCTGTCGTGTTACTCTCACTGCATAGTCTGAGTTCGTGCAGCAGCGTGTATTATCGCAATGAGAAATGCAGTTGGCATATGCACAGCATGTTCTTCCTCGTGATAACTGAATGTGTGTTCTGTTATGAATGTTGTTAGGTTGAAAATGGGAAAGCCCAAGCCGCCAACTTTCCCTTCTGCACCATAAACCCAAACACTGGTGTCGTGGCTATTCCCGACCCTCGCTTGCACGTCCTCTCAAAATTAAGCAAGTCCAAGCAGGCAGTCCCGACATCCATTGAGCTTGTGGACATTGCAGGCCTCGTCAAAGGAGCAAGCAAAGGAGAGGTACCGACTGTTCTTCATTTTACTCCTAATGCAGCACATAGCATGTTGATAATTGTCTAGTTTATATGCGAGGATGTTCACCTAACTGTTGACTTCAGGGATTGGGAAATCAATTTCTTTCAAACATCCGTGAAGTAGATTCGATACTTCAGGTCAGTTTGCTGACTTTCTTGTCAAATATCTGGAACTATACCTTTACTTTCAATTACAGTGTTTGTCTGCACACCCATTCTGTTGGTATCCTCTTATTTTGCAGAGTTTGCATCACCGTAATTCTATCCCTTTACCTTCAGTTAAGATGTTTTACAGTGTTTGAACATCCTGCTGCATACCCTTTTTGTCGGTATCCTCTTATTTGCGAGTTGACATCACCATAATTCTCTTCCTTTACCTTCAGTTAAGATGTTGTACAATGTTTGAACATCCGATGATAGCTTTTGTTTCATGGCCCTTCTATCATTGATGGGACTTGGTCCTTGCCTCCTTGTTGTGCTTCCTCACATGTTGTCTGTTAGAACTTGAAAAACATAATAGGCTAGTGGTTTTTTGCATTGTAGGATTAACTTAGAGCCATTCGTTTCTTCATTTGATTTTCAGGTTGTGCGATGCTTTGAAGATGATGATATTGTTCACGTTAATGGAAAAGTGGATCCCAAGTCAGATATTGATGTGATTAACCTAGAACTGATATTTTGTGATCTTGAACAGGTAATTTGGGGAAAACCGTCATATCCATTTGCTTTGTATGATGGAGGATTTATGGATATGGATTTATGGGTTATGTTCATACCTTACCTTAACCATGACAATTTTGTAAAAACTGCAGATAGAGAAGAGATTAGATAAGCTGAAGAAGAGCAAAACAAAAGATGCTCAAGTGAAAGTGAAGGTAAGATAAGTTATATTCATGTTGTACCATTATTTGGTGGGTTTTGTTCTAGATTCCAACAGTTTGCACTTCTCAGGAAGATGCAGAACGGTCAGGATTGGAGAAGATTCTGAAGGCACTTCTGGATGGAAAGCCTGCAAGATCTGTTGATTTGGCTGACCATGAAAAAGAAGCTGTACAACATCTTTATCTGCTAACTATGAAGCCTGTCATTTATGTTGCTAATGTAGCAGAATCTGATCTTGCTGAACCTGATAAAAATCCCCATGTCAAAGAGGTGGCCAAACTAGCATCAGAGTTGCAATCCGGCATTGTTACAATATCAGCTCAGGTTTGTGATAACTGGTAGCATCTGCATTGACCTAGGCATCAGTAAATTTTACATAATTTATTATCTATGTAAACTAACAAAACTGTGGAGTTACATACCAGGTTGAGGCTGAGCTGTCTGAACTACCATTAGAAGAGAGAGTAGAGTACCTAAATTCTCTTGACGTTACTGAAAGTGGGCTTGGCAATTTGGTAAAAGCAACGTATAACCTTTTGGGCTTAAGAACATATTTCACGACTGGAGAGCAGGTGAATCTCTTGTGCTGTTAAAGATATTTTATCCGTCAGCTATTGATCCTAACTTTCAAATCCATTTTTTCTTTTGTCAGGAAACAAAAGCTTGGACCATTCTTGCAGGTTCTTTTCATCATCCTCACAGTGTTGTTGCTAATTTATTAGCTACTGTTGGAACTGCCTTATGTTTTTTTTACCAGAGGCACAAACTTTTAACTATGTGTTGTCTTGGATGTTACTGTTATAGGCATGACTGCACCTCAAGCAGCCGGAGTTATCCATAGTGACTTTCAGAAAGGCTTCATTAGAGCTGAAACTGTGAGTTCTATGATCATAAATGTTAACTAACTAAATTTTGATCTGCATTCTTGAGTTCTACAATAGCAAAAGATAACTGCATATATTTTCATGTACTATGCTATTATTTTCTGGTATTTTCTATATAATAATTTGACAATGGTCTCATACCATGGCTCAGGTATCTTATGATGATTTTGTTGCGGCGGGTTCTCTTGGAGTAGCAAGAGAAAAGGGAGTGGTAACGATATCTGATCTTCTGTGACTAAATATTAACTCTTGAAAAACAAAAGAAAATGTGTTTATTTCTTGTCTCTCTGTTACTGCAGCTGAGGTTGGAAGGGAAGGAATATGTGGTGCAGGAAGGAGATGTGATGCTTTTCCGATTCAATGTCTAACAATAATAGCCTGCTAAAATTATCAATATACACTCGAGTTTCTACAAGCTTAAGGCAAAACAAAATTTGATTAGAACATGAGATTTTGTCTTTTGAGACACCAACTTTCTGTGAACTCGGCAGTCAGCATTGTAACATTTTTCAGAGAAAAATAAATACTGATTCATTGTTTCATTTCTGTGTGACATCTCCAGACACCTAATAGGTTGATCTGCAGCGTAACTTGTCTTGAGTTGCTCTAAAGAATATATAGATCACTTTATATGATTTTTATTTACTCCTCCATCCTGAAATGTAAGAGGCATACACATTCTAAGATTGAACTTTGACCGTTAATTAGATCAACAATGTAGTTATGTTTCTCATAAGTTATACCATTGAATTTATATTAGAAAGAAGCTTCATATGGTATATTTTCGGTGGTACATAACCCCATGTACTATTGGTCTAATCAATGGTCAAAGTAAATGGTGGCACAAAACAGCTTCCTCCCTAAATCCCACCTTGCTGCAGAAATGGTGCATCAAGTTTAGTTTTGAAATCTGTGACATGTTAGATGCATCATGTACAATGGTGTCAATGTTTATTAGAGTTAAATTTGGATTTCGAATTTAGCAAGATGGTAGGTACATATGTCGTCAATGACGTGATTTGTCTGCAATCTCTTAATGGCTTCTTCAGATAATATTTTTTAACAAAAATAAATCAAAAGGACAAATAATAAAGAGGCAAAGTAAAGAGTGGCAAAAAAATAGAAATAAAAGTAAATGGAGGCAAATTGTATAGTGCCAAAATAAAGCAGGGCAAAAACTAAAAGTCCCTAAAATATAAATGATAGCTAGATAGAGGCGAATATGATTCGTTAGTCTGCAAAAATGGTCATCGATAAAAAAAATATGTATTTATAATTAACCAATTGAAACATCGATCCATTTTATGCACCCTTGCGTGGTTACATTTTCCGGGCCAATGGTCATTACCATTTCTCTTTTCTTGCACATCCATATATGCACACGAGAACAACACAGCAGGAGTCATGACTGAAAAAATAATGGTAGATTGGGAGAAAATAAAATGTACTATGAAAGTAAATGTTGCAAGTTTATCTAAATTTAAATATATCTAATAGTGTATAGATATGTTTGAATTTAGGTAAATCTTCGATATGCTTTTATGAAAGGGGGAGTATGTGTGAAATCACCGTCCCACAATACCGTACATGTGCAATAGCACACCCTCGGGATTTTGCTTTTTGGATGATGTGCGTTGGTGTACCGTCAGTGAGTATGACCTTGTTCTTGGTCACCCCTTCATCGTAGGTACAGCGAGTTGTCGCTAGAAAGGTGGCTTCAAATTGATCTTTATATTCCCCTGTGAGGCATTACGAATAATTTAATAAAGCAAAGAGTTGTGTGCATTCATTGGGTACAGAGACTGAGGCTATGCTCCTTTATCTATAGAAAACATGTGTAAAATGTGTAGAGGCACAATCCTCAATGTTCCCTTATCACGTCACCTATTAGTATTTATGCCAGTTTGCTTCCGGTGTCAGCACTGTGAAGGGAGTTAGCAAAACTCCGCCCATGCCTAGCTCGCTTGTCCAGCCCTAATTGTCAGTGACAGTTCACCCACGCTCGTGCTTACGTTGATTTGTTTGTGCCTCCTCTGATTCGTCTACATGTCCGTGAACTCATTGTCATGCTAACAGCCACGCCGCCATCAACAATGATGAATACAAGCCATGTTTGTTTTCCTCATGTCTCCCACTCCGAAATACTTTCTTTATGTATCTATATAGTGATAACCAACACTTAGTCGAAGCTTCAGAAACATGGGCAAAAGTCTAACATGATTTGACATCACGAAAGGAACATAACGCTAGCTGATTAGTTGCTTCTACCGTGGTACACTGCTACTTACCAACAGAGAAACTGAGAGGAGAGGACACGAGTGGATTCACAAGACGATGATGCTTGGCCTTATGTATTTTTAGGCCCAAGGTAAGTGGTTCTCCTCTTGGCTTACACGGGGATTTGTCATTGTTTCCCTCCAAAATACTAGTATATATGGACAGAGGAACCTGGAGACAACATCAGAGGAGTCATGAGTGAAATATTACTTGGTACTAGATCTGATCAAGTGAAATGTACTTATGTACTATGAAAATCATGGAAGGATCCCAATAGCATGTGTGAAATTAACTAGCACAATCTGTGCACATATATTATTGTGAGGATCACATGAAAGTTTGGCACAATTTTTCAGATAGTTCATAAATTCCAGACAAGGAGGTGCATTTTCTCTCCTCTGTCACGTACAATATAGTGTCAATGACGTGATTTGTCAGTAGTCTCTTAGCTCTTCTTCAGTTAAAAAAATATAACGAAAATAAGTTAAAAGGACTAATAATAAAGAGGCAAAGGTATGCGTCCTTCGGCAGCGTGGCTTCGGCAACCGTTGGATCAGGTGGATCCTGCTCCTGCTCCGATCGGCATCTACCAAGGTGCTGGTCAACGGATATGCCGGCGATGCCTTCCGTCATGCCCGGGGGCTCCGGCAGGGCGACCCCCTGTCTCCTCTCCTATTCGTCATCGTCATGGACGCTCTGGCGGGCATGTTCCGCCTTGCGGAGCAGCTTGGCGTCCTTGAAAGCCTGCGGCTAGCGGGGATCAAGCACCGGATCTCGCTCTACGCCGACGATCTGGTGGTGTTCGCAAGACCGGAGCCCCGTGATCTCCAAGCAGTGCACGCCATCCTACGCTGTTTTGGTGGCGCCTCAGGGCTTCACGTCAACCTTGCCAAGAGTGCGGCCGCCCCCATCCGCTGCTCTAGCGCCATGGTAGACAACATTGCCCCGGACATTGCCTGCCCCTTGATGCAGTTTCCTAGCGTCTATCTCGGGTTGCCGCTCTCCATCGGACGGCTACGTAAAGGCGACCTGGAGCTTGTTCTGGACAAACTCGCTGCCAAATTGCCCCATTGGAAGGCCAGGCTCCTCACGAAGGAAGGCAGGGTCACCTACGTGCATGCGATCATGACTGCCTCCGTAGTGTATCAACTGCTTGCGCTCGACATGGAGCCCTGGTTTCTTCAGGCAGTGGATAAACAGCGTCGGGATTTCTTCTGGGCGGGCGACCGCGACTCCAGCGCTGGGCGCTGCCTCGTTGCCTGGGACCTTGTCTGCAGACCAAAACACCTGGGAGGCCTGGGGTTCCACAACCTGGCTATGCTCAACTCGGCGCTACGGGCTAAGTGGATCTGGCTCAAAAAAAACCGATCACCATAGGTCCTGGGCCGGGCTTGACCTCACATCAGCACCTGCGGCCATCAACCTCTTCAATGCCTCGGTCACCATCTGCGTCGGAGATGGAGCCTCCGTCCTCTTCTGGCTTGACCCATGGATCGGTAGACTCAATGCCGCGGCAATCGCGCCGGCCCTTCTCGCCATGGTCAAGCCTAGGTTCCAGAAACGAAGAACGGTGCAGCAGGCCCTGCACCAAAATGCATGGGTCACGGACATCTCGGGTGAGCTATCGGTCGACGTCGTGGTCCAGTTCATCCAACTTTGGGCTGCGGTGGCCGGAACACCAACCGGTCACGGGGACGACGCCTTCCATTGGAAGTGGACTAGCCATGGTGGTTTCTCCGCCCGATCGGCCTACTACATCCAGCATGGGGTACCACGGCGATGGCGGGAGCGGGGAACATATGGAATTCGTTTGCCCCTATGGCATTCAAGATCCATGCGTGGCTTGCCCTACGACGGCGCTGCTGGACTGATGACCGCCTCACACGCCACGGGCTGCCATCGCACAGTCACCTGCCCTCTATGTGGAGCTGCTGACGAATCCATCGACCACATCTCCTTACTCTGCACATACGCGGACCACATCTGGGCAGGGCTCGAGGCGGAACTACATTTTCACCTCCCTGCGCCAACGACGGGCCTCTCTGATTGGTGGCCGGGGGCCGTCAGCCACCTGCGGGGCACGAGGCTAAAGGAGGCAAACTCCATGGTTATGCTTACCATTCGCTCTCTGTGGCTCGAGAGGAACGGGCGTGTCTTCCACGGCAAGGCGGAGACCGCAGCGCATACGCTAGCTTACATTCTCTCCTCTTGGCGTAGCTGGATTGCTTGCCGTGCCCGACGTAGAACCACGGGTAGAACTTTGGGAGATAGCTAGGTAACCATGCAAACCCTCTGGCCGCCTGTGGCCACGGGGGATGGTAGTTTCTCACCATGTACTGGGCTTTGGCCCACCCCTTTTCTATCTAAATACAAAACTCGCAGATCTCCTGCGGGTACTCGAAAAAATAAAGAGGCAAAACGTAAAGAGTGGCAAAAAATAGAGATAAAAGTACGATGTAAACGGGGGCAAATGTTATAGTGGCAAAGTAAAGCGGGGCAAAATGTATGATTCAAATATACTACCCTCATCCCAAAGCATAAGGCTTATTTTTTTAATACTATTAATTTTGTATTTTGCATGTTAATGATTTTTGGTAAAAGCTTAATCAACCTTGGTATAGTTTGACTTTGTAAAAATAATATAAGCCTTAAGCTTTTGGATGGACGTAATAAATGATAGCAATAAAGGCGAATATGATTCGTTAGGGTGTAAACAAATGGGATCATCGATTAAAAAAAGTATATTTAATTAACAAATTCAAAAATCCGTCGATTTTTTGCACCCTCGTGTGGTTACATTTTCCGGGCCACTGGTCATTCGCGTTTCTGTTTGCTTGCACAACAAATTCTCCATCGCCCATTGTCCATATTTATACACTGGAATAACACCACATGAGTCATGAGTGAAAAAGAATTGGTAGATGGGGAAGAAATAAAATGTACACAAAAGTACATGGAACCCAAGAACCAACCTGAGATTGGGTGGTTAAGAGGGTGGTTATATCCCCAGCCCACAAGATTTCAAAACCTAAGTTTAACATTTGTGTATCTTATAAAGGCGGAATATTGGGAGGCGATATTCCCGTTAACAACGAGACGCATGTGGTAACTTCCTCAATTTGAAGATCCGATCCGCCAGCTCAGTCTTCCGAAGGTGCTCATAGGAGTAGGATGTCCTTTCATAAGAGTGAGTGTATGCGTGTGTATGTGAGCGTCTGCATTTATACTGTGTTTCTAAATAAAATAAAGTACATGGAACCCAAATGTCATGTGTGAAATTAACGTCGCACAATATGCTTACATTTGTAAAATGTTTGTAGGCACGATCCTCAGTGTTCCCTTATCATGATCATCGGTTGAATTTCTAATATTTCTGCCATCATTTCGCTGTACCCACCAAAATACAGCCGGCAAAAAACAGATCAAAAGTGATCCGTGAAATTTCACCGGCCTCTCACTGACGCGGGAAAGTTAACAGAAAAACAAAAATAGGGTGCTAAACAACGGAAAACTCATACTAGTTGAACCGGGCGGTATGTGCTCTGCCCACGCGGCGCGTTTTAAATGGTCCAGCACAAAGCAGTGGTCCACGTGGATGTTTTTTTTGTTTTGATGATACTCTAGAATACAAACTGAATACAGTAGTGGGACCCGCCTATGAAAAAAGAAGCAATGGCCAGTACTCATCGCGGGACCACATGTCCATATCTGTTTCTCCACCGACGATGGAACTGGGGCAAAGTAGCGGAGAGGAGCAGCTGCCGGCCGAGGCGCGGCACGCTCGTGGACGCGCGGGAGGAGAGGCGGCACAGCCGCAGCCGGACTACGCGGGGCCGCGGTCGGAGATGGGCGGCGAGCTGGAGGGCGCATGCGCGCGACCAGAGCGACGACGGGCGGCGTGGTTGACGGCGTCCTCGTCGGCGGCCTTCGCCTCCTCGTCGGACTGGCTCGGCGCGGCGCGGCGTGGAGAAGCCGAGGGAGGCGGCGAGCTGGCTGCTGCGGCGGCGCGGACAGCGCACCCTCGTCGCAGAATACGGAGAGCAGTTCCGAAGCACGCCCGCGGCGGTGGCCTGCGACGTTGCGGTGCACGCGTGGGTGCACGCGCACACCTCGAGGCAGCCGACACCACCGCTGCTGTGCACGCGCGGGTGTGGATGGATAAGAGGATTCTGGTCAGGGCGGCATTGGGGCGAGGTGGCGGCAGCGGAGCTCGGGTCGGGGCGTGGCGGCAGCAGCGGAGCTCGGGGCGGGGCGAGCTGTCGTAGTGCGCGAGCTGCGCTGCCTGCGCATGGTGGCCAACTGCTCCCGAGCCTCGCGAGCTGAGCCGCCCTCACGCGCGCCGTACGGCTGCCCCGTCAGGCTGGCCACGGTGGCGGCCGGAGCTTCCGGAGTCGCGGGGCGCTCCAACGTTCCGTACGACTTCCCCGACGGCAGCGAGCTCTTACGCTTGTCTGAGAACTGTCGCTGTTGCAGCTCTGGTCCAGAACTCCAGATGACGCTTCCTAGAGGGCGTGGAAGCACGGCGGCCGCGTCGCCATGCTGGTCTTCGTCCGCGAAGAGTACACCGGCGCGCCCATCCACGAGCCGGCCCGGATCAGGCGCATCGAGTCCCGCCTCCGGCACGTCCTTCACAGCGCGCCGCGGCGCCAGGATAGTCCTGGTTGACACGGCAACGGTGGGCAACCTGGTGACGGCGCGGTGGGAGGGGATGAGGCCGTCGTCGCCTCCTCGTTCGTCCCGTACAAGGAATCGTCACGGGCTTCCCTAATTGACCTCACCGAGCTCGTCTGCCCGAGCGCCGGCGCCGCCGTCGTTGTCGATTCCGGCCTCCTCCGGGGAGGACAGGCGCGAGCGGTGACATGCCCATGCGGGCGCGTGTCGGCGCGGGCACGGGCGGCGGCAGGAGCGGCATGCGCAGGCTGCGACGTGCTGCTATGCGCGGACGGCGGCGAGCAGCATGACAGGTGGAGGAGGCATGTGCGTGCGGGGGCGGGCGGCATGGACGCCGGCTGTCGCGGCTCTCCCCATCTCCTCGATTCCTGTGACATGGGGCGGACGACGCCCACCTCGAGGCAGCCAGCAAGGCCCCCTTCATCACCTCGTCCCGGGACATAGGCGTCGACGGCGAGCTCGACCATGGAGCCGAGCGGCGACGGACCATCCAGGACGGTGTGGCAGAATCAAGGCCTCTTTTAACCATTCCCTCTAGAAAGTGTTGGCAAGTCTAGTGTCTACTTCAGTCCAAACACTAGAGTGGAGGTAAGAGAGGAAATCTGTACCCTCTTGGAGATTTTGACGGAGGCCATATCTGACAAATACTTGGGACTACCTTCTATGGTAGGGGTGGATAGAAGTGATTGTTTCAAATATTTGGTTGAGAGAGTGCAAAAAATTATCATGGGATGGAAGGAAAGAACTCTATCTGTGGGAGGAAAGGAAGTTCTTCTTAAAGCTGTGGCACAAGCAATATCGGTTTATGCGATGTCTGTTTTCAAAATTCCAAAAAATATTTGTAAAGGAATTATGGACGCAATATCGCAGTTCTGGTGGGGTGATGATGTCAACGATAAGAAGATGCATTGGTTTGCGTGGTGGAAGTTGTGTATCCCTAAGAAGAGGGGGGGACTTGGTTTTCGAGATTTGCATAGTTTTAACCTTGCAATGTTGGCAAAACAGGTGTGGCGTTTATTGAGGGAACCTGATTCATTATGTGCCCGAGTTTTACGAGCCAAATATTACCCAGATGGGAAACTTTTGAAGGCCAAAATGAAGAGTGGTGCCTCATTTACATGGCAAAGCATCTTGGCGGGTATCCAAACTTTTAACAGAGGCTGTATATGGCGAGTAGGTGATGGTTCGCAAATTGATATATGGCATGATTCTTGGATTCCTAATAATCATGATGGTTTGGTTATTTCACCGAGAGGAAATATTGTTCTTTCGAAAGTTGAAGAACTTATTAATCCAATCACTGGATCTTGGGATGAGGAGCTGATAAGGGAAAATTTCTTGTCTATTGATGCTAATAAAATTCTAGCTATACCACTATCTTCAAACGGTATCGAGGATTTTGTTGCATGGAGGTACACAAAGAACTCTCTCTTCTTAGTTGGATCGGCCTATCACGATGAGTGGAAATACCAATTTGGTAGAAAAGAAAGAGACCTTTATGCACCTGGGCAATCAAGCCAAAATATTGTTTGGGACATTCTCTGGAAAACATCAGTTGCGGTAAAGGTAAAAATATTTGCTTGGAAATCTCTCCATGGAATTCTTCCATGTTATGCAGTTCTAGCAAATCGGCATGTCCCAGTGTCCAGCCAATGCCCCTGGTGTAATATTCATTGCGAAGACATAAAACATGTGTTGTTTAGTTGTGAGCATGCTTTGGACATATGGAGAAAGCTTGGTCTGGTAGAAAAAATAGAAGAAGCTATGATAGTGGACAGAGCAGGTAGTGCAGTGCTTGAGGAGCTCTTAGTACATCAACATGATGATGGGTTGAGAGAGCTTATTTTGACGGCTGCGTGGTATATTTGGTGGATGCGTCGTCAACTTATTCATGGAGAGAAGTACCCCACAAATTCGGTTGCTGCTATGTCTATCCAAGTGATTACTAAAAACAATATTAGATCCTTGAGGAAAAACTCAATAAAGAAGCAAAGCGTTTGGGCCAAACCAAGGGAGGGTTATGTTTTGATTAATGTGGATGCTAGCTTCAATCTTGAGTATCTGTCAGGTGGTATAGGAGTAGTAATCAGAGATCATATGGGGAGCTTCATCGCTGCATGCAATGAAAAGGTTCAATATGCAATTGATGCATCCACGTTGGAAGCTCAAGCGGTGTCCAGGGGCATTGCTTTGGCTAATCAGGTGGGGTGCTCACGTATTATTGTTCAGTCAGGTTGTCAGCAAGTTGTTGATACCCTTCAAACTGGTGATTTTCCCTCAACTGCAGCAGTAGCACTTTTTGATGATATCTATGTCCAAGCGTCAACATTTTCTAGATGCGAGTTTACTTTCTGTAATAGGGAAGCTAACTGTGTTGCTGATTGGTTATCGAGAGAGACGGATTCACTACCGAATGTCTGGGTAGATGATCCGCCGAGCTTTATTATTTCGATGTTAATTGACGATGTAACTATTATTTAATCAATAAAGCTCACAGCTGGACGGAGTCCTACTGTTTCCCTCAAAAAAAAAAAGTGGGGCCCACGCGCATGTATTTTGCTTTACTTTTAACCAACGATACGCAAAATCCCACTTCCAGTACTGGGCCGTACTCACATTTCTGGACCAATGAGAGACCGAGTTTCTGCGGGTTCACATGCCGCCGAGTTCTGAAACTCCACTCTCGCTAAACAACTAAGAACCAAGTGGTAATACAGTAACTCATTACGGACCGGAAATTTCACACTGGTTTTGGGAAGGGGATTTCGTGCTCCCGGGCATCAGTGCTCTCACCAGGTGGCTATGTGTGGTTCGTTGCTTTGGGCCTTTGTAATCTGTGCCAGAATGCATTTCTATGGAATACAAGCCGCTGAAATATAGATACACAAGAGGATACGTAGGCAAGGGAGAGTAGTACTGCAGCTGGTAGGTGGGATGGTGGAACCATCAGTTCACCTGTGCCAACTTTTGTGACACATTTCTAGTTCATTAATTGGGGTGGGCCATACTTGCTCCATAAATGCCTAAACGGGGTGAGCCATCCAGCTTATTCGAACGGGGCTTTGAGCGGTTTGTTTTGCGTACTTTTTCCGTTCTAAAATAAGTGTTCTTATAGATTTAAATTTTATTTAAAAAAGTGTATGTTCACACTACTAATACAGTTAATTAATGCAATTATCTCCTCGTAATCACGTCCAAACTTCATCGTCCAATCCTCATGTCTCTCCTCCACTTCAACCACCTCGACACCTACGCCCCTTTGCCCAAAAAAAATAGGAGCAGTTGCTTCCACACGGGCGCCTATACGTCCGACCCCCAAAAATGGAGGCAATTGTGATGAAGGAGGAGCTCTTCATTTCGCCGCCGCCAAAGGAGAAGCGATGATGGGAGATCAAGCTTGAGATCCAGACGGCGCACCGCGTGCCAAATGACCTGGAAGATGTGTCGGCCAGGCGACGGTGTTCAACCGCTCCTTCAACATGGTACCGCATGACCGACGATCGGTTCACGGAGTGGTGGTCGGCGACGGACAACGACAATGTCATCAACCTTGTGGAAGAAATCGACGCCAGCTCCGTCTTCTAAAGTGGAGGACGACAGCCCCGATGAGGCATTTGCCACCTCCTCTGACGACGGCGGCGATGGCGCGGAGAGCGTGGCCTACCGCGCTTCAACTAATTTTTTTTATAATGTTTTATTTTAAATTTCGCAATCTTTTGTATGAATTTCAATGAATTTTAGTGTCTAGTTAAATTTATGAAGTTTTAAGAAATAAAAAGTGGGCTGGCCATATGGGGCGTGCCGGTCCTAGCCAGGCTAACCATATCTAGGTATAGTTTTGTGTGAAACCATTGAACTTCTTAAATAATGAAAAAGGAGGATATTTTGCGATAATTCAATCAAAAAACATTAGTAATGTATAATATGTGCATATGGAAATAGTAATGATTTGGATGCAGAATTCTCTTTGGTAAATTTTATTTGACTCTGATGGATTATTTAGAAAAATCAGTTATACTATGGAACAATTATTTAATTTCAGTAACAAACAACTAAAATGAGCAAACTGAAAATGTTGCACAGTTTGCGGCGAAGCAATGATTAAAAATCAACATCTCATTTTTTCTGTAAAACACCAGGAGTTACGATGTTCATACTAGAAGCCGGTTTGGAGTTTCCAACCACAAGCAAGCTGAGCCAGAGCAAGGCAAATGTCCCTCCCGATTTGGAATTTAATAAATCTGTGGTTGCGGGTAGCTCGTCCTGCACAGAAGAAAGCACGAAACAGCAGCACACTGTCGGTACAATAGCATCGCACATGTCCTCTTATTAAATGAACCGCCTAGTGAAAATACAGACTGGCTGCTGCTATACAGCCACATATACCAGAACGAAACTACTTCATACTTAAACCATACGGACAGATGGATGGACCGACTTAGAGCATCTCCAGTCGCGTCCCTCAAACCGTCCCCCAAACCGCGCCGGATCGAGCGTTTGGGGGGACGTGTTTCGTTCGTGCCGCGTTTGGGGGACGTCGCTCCCCAGCCGCGTCCCCCAAACGCCGCCCCCAAACATTTAAAATATTTTTTTTGGTATTTTTATTTCAATTTCCACAAACTAATACATAATTGGGAACGTGGTTTTCCACAAACTAATACATAATTGGGAACGTGGTTTTCCACAAACTAATACATAGTTTGAACCGTCGTGGACACAAATATAAAATTTTGCAAAGAAACTAAACCTAACTAGGCCGTGCATCGAAGGTTTCGTGTGTTCGCTGCTAAGAAAGAACACTCGAGGGCACACCCAGTCACCTAAACTGGAAAATCCAGCGGGAGGATGGTGCCCTTGTTGGTTCTACCGATGAGGCGAACAGGCAGAAACCTCCGTGCACGTATTCGCTGCGAAGAAACAACACTCATTCAGTCGTCCTCCTCGTCGGTGCTGTCGTCGTGGGAGTCCCTGTCGACGTGGTAGTCCCGGAGGCAGCGCCTCTCGTCGAAGACCTTGACGCTCATGTCCCTGTTGCCGAAGTAGGAGAACACGAGGATGAAGCCGGCTTCGAGGCTGTGGTGGCGCGCGAACTTCTCCCAGCCGATGTTGAGGTACATCTTGCCGCGCGCGTCGTAGATCGCCTTGACGATCCACCGGCAGTAGCCGCACGAATGCTCCCGCAGATGCATCGTGCGCGGGCGTACGCCGCCGACGTACTCGGCGAAGGAGTCCCAGCCTACGGATGCCGCGCGGGTCGCCCTTGAGGACGTGGACGAACTCGAACAGGACGTCCGGCTCCACGTCCATCTCCGACGATGAAGACGACGGCGTGGGAGGCGACGGCGAGCGTTCAGCTATGCCGCGGCCACGACCACAACCACGACCACGGCCGCGGCCGCGAGGTCGGCCTCCGCCTCTACCAGACATAGCGTCGAGTCTTGTTGAGAGATGGTGGCGGCTAGGGTTTGGGAGAGAGGCGCTAGGGTTTGTGTGTGAGAGGGACGATGAGAGGCGCCCCTTTTTATAGGCCGGAGGGAGGCGGAGGAGCGGTGGCGCTCATTAACGCCGGCGCGCAGAGCTAGGCGCGACGGGACGCGTCGCTGTGCCCTCTGCGGGAACTGCACCGTCGCTGCGCGCCAATAACTTCCGTCGCGAGGTAGGCGACGGTTAGGTTTAAATTAATTATGCCGCTGACGGGTCGGCCCCGCCACTCCCCGCCTCGCTTTTCGTTGTGTCCGGCGTCCCCGGAGCGTCCCCTGTGGGACGGGGACGGGCTCGGGGCGCCGGACACCGTATAGGGGCGCGCCGGACAAAAAAGGGCTTTGGAGGACGCGGCTGGGAACGTTTTTCTGTCCGGCGCGCCCCAAATCCCTTTGGAGGACGGTTTGGGGGACGCGACTGGAGATGCTCTTAGAAATCCAACAGCACATGAGACCTCCACATGGCAGGAGCACTGATGCTCGTGTGTCAAAAAGACTTTTCGCTGGTTTTGCCTATAACGCTGCCAACCAAGCAGGGCCTAATCCATTTTGCTCCTGGACTGTGAAGGGAAGTCAGCAAAGCTCTGCCCGTGCCTAGCTCGCTGAACCAGCGCCACTCGTCCCCGACGGCTAGCCCGCGCTCGTGCTTCCGGATTCGGCCGCGCGCATCGCTAATTCGCCCACACCTCCGTCGACTCGTCGTCGTGCTGGCAGCCACGCCACCCTCGACGGCGGTGAATCGTAGTCATGCTGGTTTTCCTCATGTCTCCCACTTCGAAATACTTTCTTTATGTATATACAGTGATGGCCACACTTACTCGAAGCTTCATCAAGATGGGCAAAAGTCTAACTGGGTTGGATATTACAAACGGAACATAACACTAGTTGATTAGTTACTTCTACCCCGGTACACTGTTGCTACCAACTGATAAATTGAGAGAAGAGGGACACGAGTAGGTTCACAACACGAGGAAGCTTCGTCTTATGTGTTTTTGGGCCCAAGGTTGTGGTTCTTCTCTTGGCTTACATGACGATTTGTCCATCCCTACTCTCCCAAATATATATGGAGATAGGAGCCTGAGGATAACATTAGAGGAGTCATGAGTGAAAACATTACTTGGTATTTGATGTGATGAAGTGGAATGTACTACGAAAACATACCTGGCCATGTGTTGGGCCGGGCTGGACCGAGAAAAGCCCGACCATCAAAATAAAGCCAGAGCCGGGAGGTGCTATATGTCAACCTGGTCGGCACCGACCAGGACCGCACACCCCCCTGGTCGTTTTGTGGGCTTGGCCCAGTACTGGTGTTTCAATTCGCGTCCACACCCCGTGGTTGCTTTGTTTCAGTTTACGTCAAGCTTAGAAAAATTGTTCAAGTTGAAAATTTGTTTAAAATTCCAAAATTGTTCAAAATTCAAAATCTCTCCGAAATTCGGAATCGTTCAAATTTCGACGAAAAATCATTCAAAACTCAAAATCGTTCGAAATTTTAAATTAGTTCAGAATTCATTCAAATGTCGAATATCATTCAAATTTCGAAATTGGTTCAAATTAAAAAACAAATTTTGAAATTCATTCCGATTTCTAATATGAACATTTTTTCAAACTTAAACATTTTTCAAATTTCAAAATTATCTTTAAAAAGAAAAATAAAACGAGAAAAATAAACACAGAAAAGGGGAAAATAAAAAAGGAAAATAGAAAGAAAATAAAAAACAACAGAAAACTGAAAAAAAACGAAGAAACCAACACCAAATAGAAAACCTGAACAAAAAAAAAACCAAAGCCAGAGATAGATGGGTCAGGTCGGGGGTGTGTGGCCATCACTATACACCGACCAGATCTGCCCAGAGCCTAGCCTGGTCCGATCAAAAGCCCACAACCCGTCGGGTCGTGTCGCTTCAGTAGACGCAGGCTACCCAAGCCTGACTTGGCGCGCCTATTGGGCCAACATTTTGAGGCCCATACCTGAGATTTTCGAGCCGGGTTGCCATGGCCATGCCTACACGGTAGTACATGGAACCCGAATAGTATGTGTGAAATTATTGTGAGGATACGAAAGTTTGACACAATGTTTTAGATAATTCAAAAATTCTAGAGAAGGATGGTAGCAGATCCTAGAGTGCATTTTCTCTCTACGGCGGTGGCGCACACACCTAAATGTTTCCTCTTCAATTCAATACATGCATATTTGGTTTTGCCTCCAATATGCTACCTCCATAGAGTACTTAGAGGTGATCTAATATCCTTCAGAAAAAACATACAAACTAGAGGCGATGTAGCAAAAACAAATTCTTGGGAGGGGGTTGCAACCCAGCCACACATTCAATTTTTCAGCCACACATTCAATTTTCCATCTAGAGTTCACAGTTTACACACTATCGCGTTTGATTTTTGACTGTCCTAATAAATCCGTGAGGAATACTGATGTGGTCTAAGACCCCGTTTGTGGCCCGATCTTGCGGTTGACCCAAAATCCAAAGGAGGAAGAGAGGGAGAGCGCGAAGAACACGATGAACACGAAGAACATGAGGAACTCACGCACGCACACCAACCCGATACAATCGATACTTACCCCGTGGCTCGATGGACCACGCCAATAGAATCAACCCGGAAGAGATGCGCGGTAGAATTCCGAGCGGAGAGATTGGTGAGGGAGATGAATCTAGGAGTGGGAGAGAGAGTGGGTAGCACTAGAATCTCACACACCAAATCCAATCATCCAACAAGGGTAGCCTTGATACAAAGGGGATGAAACCCTAGGGAGACAAAGCTCAACTTCATGTCTAAGCCTAAATCTTGTCTGAGGGGTAAAGGAGGGGTCCAGGCTACTTATATAGGCATACATGGCCAGCAAGGCGAAAAGGTACGCAAGTGGATAACTTAGCCAGTTTGGTGAGTCATTCCCGTCAAATCCGGTTTGGGGCCGGTCAGACCGGGCCTGTGACCGGGTGGTCCGGTCCTGGGTCCGGTCGACCGGGCGCCAACCGGAAACCTCGCAAGTTTCCGTCCGGTTGCCTTCCGGTACGATGCAGGGAAATCCGGTTGGGCACCCGGTTGACCGAGCCTGGGACCGGATGATCCGGTTGTGGGTCCGGTCCGACCGGGTCCTGGACCGGACAGCCTTTTCCTCCCGCCTCTTCTTCCTCTTCCTTCTTCTTCTTCTCTCTTCCTTGCACCATGGGAGTTCCTTCTCTCTTGGTCCTTGTCGATGTCGGCACCTATGGACACCATGATGATAGGCATGAGGTAGCATACCATTCAAGTTGGTGTTGAGGTCAACCATAGAGAGGAAAGAGTTCACCTTGACATATATGGCGGGGGTTTGTGTTGTTGGTCCACTTGGGGGACTCCTTGGCCATGGTGTAGCGTCGACGATAGGCGGGGCTGCACTTGACGTTCTTGAGGTGGAGGTGTCCGAAAGCCACCCCGCATCATCTCCCCCCCCCCCCCTTGGGGAAGAGTCGTCCTCGACTCTTGTTCCTCCTCAATGATGATGTAGGCCATGATGGTTCTCCCATGTAGTAATGGATGGACAAAGTCGCGGTCGAAGAAGAACTTGTGGAAAAACAACTTGCGAATGGAAAGCTTGTGGATGCCAATTTGGTGATCGGCGAACAAGAGGCTCTCAATCAAATACGAAGCATCAAGTCGTTTCTCCAAGAGGCATTTGGCAAAAATGGGAACCAAAAGAGTGTCGATGTATCCAAAATTTGGTGGGGCAAAAGTTTGTGCATGTAAAAGTTTTCTTTGTGAAGTGTCAAAAGTGTGTTGTGAAGTATTGTCCCACACAAATGGAACAATCAAAAGGCAAGTATCGGCGGCAAAATTTTGGGCAAAATTGTTATGTGCAATGGCAAAGAGATGGAAACTTCTAGCTTGGGAAAGTATGGTTGGCGTGAGCCAAGTATGGGTATCCTCAAGTGTCAAAGAATCCATTTCAATTGCCAAAGATGAAATGAGAAATCCAAAGAAGAGCAACTTTATGAGTGACATGTGGCACAAGATGCATAAGGTGTCTCTCACATGTATGACATGGTCCTTGAGATTCTCGGAGTGTATGATGATAACATCAAGACATACAACAACCATTGTGCCAACAAGATGTGTCAAGATATGTTGCATAAGAGGCAAAAGAGGTGACGAGGCATTGGTCCAAACCGGAAACTCGACAAGACAAGTCGAAAACACACGAGGGCGGAGGCGTTTGGGAACATACCCTTTGGCGTGAATCCCATGGGTTGGATCATGTATCTCGTCCTTCTTGGGGTAGCTCTCAATTGCGCGTTTCATGAGCTCATGCTCCGTAGCGGTGGAAGTTGTCATTCGGGTACCTATACACACAAAAGAGAAAACAAAAAGCGTGTGTGCATGGTAGAGGAACACATCATCCATCATGATGTTCCATGACTTGTGCACATCACCATTAGTGTCAATCAAGATAGTATGAAATGTATGGCGATGGTGCATATGGCAAGAAGGTGCATTCATGGCATGTGGTAACTCATGATCATCAAAAAGTGAGAAGGCTATGGGGGCCATCTCGTGGACAATGAAATAAGCATTCTTGCATACCAAGCATAAGAAAGAGCAATTGTTCACAATCTTGGATGCAAGGATCATGGAATGGTGTAAGTATTTTGGGCAAAGCATGCGGAAGCTAATGTCATCCTTATCATTATCATTGCAAGCAATACATGGGAAAGAACAAGTGGTCGACATATTGCAAGCAATGGTAGAAAAATTGAAGCTCTCATAGCATGGCATGGTCATGGTATCACAAGCATGCACTTCCACATGATCAACCATGTTAACAAGCAAAGTATCGCATGGGAAAATGAAAGTAGCATGTGAAGTAGCAAATGGGTCATCGAGATCATGCATGCACTCATAAGTCATCATGTCCACTAGTGGGATCATGGCATCATCAACACCTATGTTGTTACCTTTGTAGGCCAACTCATTTGAGGTAGGTGTTGTGGAAGTAGGAGGATCCATGTGGTTGACATGTCCATCTTGGAGCAAGCATGGTGAGATATCATCATCTTCATGCACCATGTACATCGTCTCCATTAGCGGGAACTCGTCCTCCGTGGAACTTTGTGTATCACTCATGTCCTCCAAACGGAAGCACTCAAACTCACATATGGGGTGGGAGTCACTCAACTCACTATCACTCTCACTCAAGTGGGCTAGGTGGCTCTCATGCTCACATGGGATTGGTACCAACTCATCAATCAAGCATATAGGAGTAGGCTCGACTTTCTCATCTCCATGCGCCTCCTTGGTTGAAGGGAAATTCCCATGCGCAACCATCTCAACTCCATCGCCTTCCAAGTCATCCTCAAGCGGTGGCGCCGTAGTGTCGTAGAGAGCTAGGCTCCGATCCACATCGTTCTTGAGTTGACCTTGTAGATCTCCATCTTGAAGTGTGGGCGCTATAGGCATCTCGGGGACTTGTGCATTTAGCTCGTTGAAGTAGAGCGTCTTGGCACTTGGCGTTGTGCATTGCCATGCCACGTGACCCTTGGCCTTGCACACCTCACATAGGAGATTGGGACATTCCCGTGGAGGGTGGCCTTGTTGCTTGCACTTGTAGCATCGGAGTCCATAGGCATGTGACGAGGTAGGGGCCATTGTGGTGGTGGCACAAGAGGGAGAAGTCGCCTTATGAGGAAGATCTTCTTGATGTGCCCTCTCCATCCTTGGAGTGGTATACACCCTATGATGGTGTTTGTCGCCTTCATGTAGAGGCTCTCGTCGTCGTGCTTCATCACCATGTCTTGATGAGGTTCGTCGACGATCCTTGGGGGATGTTGGTCGATGGCGATCATGAAGTGGCTTGTGGCGGCGAAGCTCATGTGGTGACGTATGTCGATGTAGACCATGAGGTGGTAGTGGTCGACGACTATCATGAGATGGTGTGAGTCGATGACGGTCCTTGCCATGCCTAGATGATGGCTCATGCGACTTGACATATTGCTTGCGGCGCCTTGTGGAGCTTGTAGAAGAGTGTCGATGACGATCATGTTGGGGACGCCCTTGAAGCTTCATATGATGTCCTTGATGTCGATGATCTTGTGCATAAGCACTCTCATGGTGGCGCCTTGTGGAGCTCGGAGAAGTGTGTCGATGGCGATCATGTTGGGGACGCTCTTGATGCTCCATATGATGGTGCCATCTTGGAGGTCCTCTATCTTCATATGTAGCTCCATTGGCGACGTAGGTGTACTTGGGAGCATCGTCTTTGCTCATCGTGGAGCGTAGGTGAGGCTCCGCCATGGTGTCGATGTCGTACTCGTGGTGTTGCTCCACCATGTCGTCGATGTCGTACTCGTGGCGTTGCTCCACCATGTCGTCCATGAGTGGTGAGCCATTGTCGATGTAGAGCTCGTCGATGTCGTCCTCAAAGTGGTGCTCCACCATGTCGTCCATGCTTGAGGAGCCATTGTCGATGTAGAGCTCCTCGATGTCGGTCATGTCGGTGATGCTCGTGGAGCCATAGTCGGTGTCGAGCTCCACATGTTCCTCCACATCCGCGGTGCTTGAAGAGGTATCCTCCTCGAAGTGCTCCGTGTACTCCTCCGTATCTTCTTCGTCGCTATACATGTTAGCACGACAAGATCTATATGGTGTATGTTAGTGGAAGAACACTACCCCGCAACCTTACCGTGGTATGACAAGATTGGGGTGATCCAACAAAACCGAGAGTTAGAACAATTGTATCGGGTACTCATGTAGGATAACGTTGCATAGAAAACAAAAAATTTCCTACCGCGAACACGCAATCCAAGCCAAGATGCAATCTAGAAGACGGTAGCAACGAGGGGGTATCGAGTCTCACCCTTGAAGAGATTCCAAAGCCTACAAGAGGAGGCTCTTGTTGCTGCGGTAGATGTTCACTTGCCGCTTGCAAAAGCGCGTAGAAGATCTTGATCACGATCGGTTCCGGCGCCACGAACGGGCAGCACCTCCGTACTCGGTCACACGTTCGGTTGTTGATGAAGACGACGTCCACCTCCCGTTCCAACGGGCAGCGGAAGTAGTAGCTCCTCTTGAATCCGACAGCACGACGGCGTAGTGTCGGTGGGGGTGGAGAACTCCGGCGGAGCTTCTCTAAAGCTACGCGGGAGATATGGAGGAGAGGGGGGCGGCTAGGGTTTGGGAGGGGGTGGCCGGCCTCAAGGGGGTGCGGCCAACTTGTGGCTTTGGTGTGGCCGGCCCCCTCCCCTATGCCCCTCATTATATAGGTGGAACCCCAAGTGTTGGTATCCAAGTCTTCGAATAAGACCCGAACCAAAAACCTTCCATATGGAGGGGAAACCTAGCCAAGCTAGGACTCCCACTTGAGGTGGGAGTTCCACCTCCCATATGGGGGGGTGGCCGGCCCCCTAAGGGGGAGTCCACTTGGGACTCCTCCCCCACTAGGGTTGGCCGGCCATGGAGGTGGAGTCCCATGTGGACTCCACCTTCCTTGGTGGTTTCTTCCGGACTTTTCTAGAACCTTCTAGAACCTTCCATAGAACCTTCCGCGACATTTTAATTCACATAAAATGACATCCTATATATGAATCTTATTCTCCGGACCATTCCGGAACTCCTCGTGATGTCCGGGATCTCATCCGGGACTCCGAACAAATATTCGAACTCCATTCCATATTCAAGTTCTACCATTTCAACATCCAACTTTAAGTGTGTCACCCTACGGTTCGTGAACTATGCGGACATGGTTGAGTACTCACTCCGACCAATAACCAATAGCGGGATCTGGAGATCCATAATGGCTCCCACATATTCAACGATGACTTTTAGTGATCGAATGAACCATTCACATACAATACCAATTCCCTTTGTCACGCGATATTTTACTTGTCCGAGGTTTGATCTTCGGTATCACTCTATACCTTGTTCAACCTCGTCTCCTGACAAGTACTCTTTACTCGTACCGTGGTATGTGGTCTCTTATGAACTCATTCATATGCTTGCAAGACATTAGACGACATTCCACCGAGAGGGCCCAGAATATATCTATTCGTCATCGGGATGGACAAATCCCACTGTTGATCCATATGCCTCAACTCATACTTTCCGGATACTTAATCCCACCTTTATAGCCACCCATTTACGCAGTGGTGTTTGGTGTAATCAAAGTACCTTTCCGGTATAAGTGATTTACATGATCTCATGGTCATAAGGACTAGGTAACTATGTATCGAAAGCTTATAGCAAATAACTTAATGACGAGATCTTATGCTACGCTTAATTGGGTGTGTCCATTACATCATTCATATAATGATATAACCTTGTTATTAATAACATCCAATGTTCATGATTATGAAACTAATCATCCATTAATCAACAAACTAGTTTAAGAGGCATACTAGGGACTTCTTGTTGTCTACATATCACACATGTACTAATGTTTCGGTTAATACAATTATAGCATGATATATAAACATTTATCATAAACATAAAGATATAAATAATAACCACTTTATTATTGCCTCTAGGGCATATCTCCTTCAGTCTCCCACTTGCACTAGAGTCAATAATCTAGATTACATTGTAATATACCTAACACCCATGGTATTCTGGTGTTGGTCATGCTTTGCCCTAGGGAGAGCTTTAGTCAACGGATCTGCTACATTCAGATCAGTGTGTACTTTGCAAATCTTTACTTCTCCATCTTCGATGTATTCGCGAATCGAGTGGTAACGCAGCTTGATATGCTTCAGCCTCTTGTGTGACCTTGGCTCTTGTGCCTTTGGCGATGGCACCCATGTTATCACGATAAATGATTAATGGGTCCAATGCACTAGGAACCACACCGAGCTCTACAATGAACCTTTTCATCCATACCGCTTCGATGAAGCCTCCGAAGCCGCTATGTACTCTGCGATTCTGTTGAAGACTTCGCCACCGTGCAATGCTTCGAGCTTGTCCAGCTTCTGCAGCACCATTCAATATAAACACGTACTGCATTGTGACTTAGAGTCATCGGGATCGGTGTTCCAACTTGCATCGGTGTAACCACTTACAACGAGCTCTTGGTCACCTCCATAACAAAGAAACATATCCTTAGTTCTTTTCAAGTACTTCAGGATATTCTTGACCGCTGTCCAGTGTTCCATTCTGGATCACTTTGATATCTGCTAGTCAAACTAACGGCATGTGCTATATCCGGTCTAGTACATAGCATGGCATACATGATAGATCCTCTGCCGAGGCATAGGGGATTTTACTCATCCTTTCTCTTTCTTCTCGCAGTAGCCGGTCCTTGAGTCTTACTCAAGACTTTGCACAGTAACATAGGTAAGAACCCTTTCTTACTTTCGTCCATTCTAAACTTCTTTAGAATCTTGTCCAGATATGTACTCTGTGATAGCCCTATTAGGCGTCTTGATCTATCTCTATAAATCTTGATGCCTAATATATACGATGCTTCACCAAGGTCTTTCATTGAAAAACTATTATTCAAATAACCTTTAACACTGCTTTATAGTTCTATATCATTCCCGATTAACAATATGTCATCTACATATAATATCAGGAATGCTACAGAGCTCCCACTCACTTTCTTGTAAATACGAGGCCTCTCCATGACCTTTGTATAAACCCGAAGTCTTTGATCACCTTATCAAAGCATCGGTTCCAACTTCTTGATGCTTACTTCAGTCCATAGATTGAACGCTGAAGTTTGCATACTTTGTCGACATTTTTAGGATCGACAAAACCTTTGGGTTGTACCATATACAACTCTTCCTCAATGTCTCCATTAAGGAACGCCGTTTTGACATCCATACGCCAAATCTCATAATCGAAAAATGCAGCTATTGCTAACAAAATCCTTCTGATTTTAGCTTCGCTGCGGTGAGAAAGTCTCATCGTAGTCAACTCCTTGAATTTGTCGGAAACCCTTTGCGACAAGTCGAGCTTTATAGACGATAATATTACCATCAGCATCTGTTTTCTCTTGAAGATCCAATTATTCTCGACAGCCTTTCGGCTATCAGGTAAGTCTACCAAAGTCCATACTTTGTTATCATACATGGATCCCATTTCGGATTTCATGGCTTCTTGCCCTTTGTTGGAATCTGGGATCATCATCGGTGCTTCATACGTCGCAGGTCCTCATCATTGTTATCCACAATCATGACATTTAGACAAGGATCATACCAATCGGGAGTGGTACGTTCCCTTGTCGATCTGCGAGGTTCGATGGTTTCCTCGTTTGAAGTTTCATGATCATTATCATTAGCTTCCTCATTGCCGGTGTAGGCGGTGCAGGTACAATTTCGATGCTTTGCGCTACTCTGATCAACGAGTATAGATTCATCAATCTCATCGAGTTCTACTTTTCTTCCAGTCACTTCTTTAGTGAGAAATTCTTTCTCAAGAAAGGTTCCATTCTTAGCAACAAAGATTTTGCCTTCGGATTTGTGATAGAAAGTATACCCTATAGTTTCCTTAGGATATCCTATGAAGACGCATTTCTTCGCTTTGGGTTCTAGCTTGTCCGGTTGTAACTTCTTTACATAGGCTTCGCAACCCCAAACTTTCAGAACGGCTTGACTTAGGTTTCTTATTAAACCATAATTCATACGGTGTCGTTTCTACGGATTTTGATGGTGCTCTATTTAAAGTGAATGCGGCTGTCTCTAATGCATAACTCCAAAATGATAACGGCAAATCAGTAAGAGACATCATAGAACGAACCATATCTAAGAGAGTTCGATTACGATGTTCGGACACACCGTTTCGTTGAGGTGTTCCCGGCGGTGTCAATTGTGAAAGTATTCCGCATTTCTTTAAATGCATGCCAAACTCATAACTCAGATATTCACCTCCACGATCAGATCGTAGAAATTTGATCTTCTTGTTACGTTGATTTTCTACTTCACTTTGGAATTCCTTAAACTTCTCGAAAGTTTCGGATTTATGTTTCATGAAATAGATATACCCATATCTACTCAGATCATCTGTGAAGGTTAGAACATAACGATAACCACCGCGCGATGCTACGCTCATTGGTCCACATACATCGGTATGTATGATTTCCAATAAGTCAGTAGCTCGCTCCATCATCTGAGAAAATGGAGTCTTTGTCATTTTTCCCATTAGACATGCTTCGCATCTATCAAGTGACTCAAAGTCAAGTGATTCAAGTAATCCATCAGTATGGAGTTTCTTCATGCGTTTTACTCCAATATGACCAAGACGACAGTGCCACATATAAGTAGAATTATCATTCAATTTAATTCGCTTAGCATCAATGTTATGTATATGCGTATCACTACTATCGAGATCTAACAGAAATAAGCCATTCTTTTGTGGTGCTCGACCATAAAAGATATTATTCATAAAAATAGAACAACCATTATTCTCGAGACTTGAATGAATAACCGTCTTGCATTAAACAAGATCCAGATATAATGTTCATGCTCAACGCGGGTACAAAATAACAATTATTTAGGCTTAAAACTAATCCCGAAGGTAGATGTAGAGGAAGTGTGCCGACGCGATCAGATCGACTTTGGATCCATTTCCAACGCGCATCGTCACTTCTTCTTTCGGTAGTCTTCGTTTATTATTTAGTTCTGTTTTGAGTTCTGAGATATGAGCAACCGAACCGGTATCAAATACCCGGTACTAGAACGAGAACCAGTGAGATAAACATCTATAACATGTATATCGAGATATACCTTCTTTCTTCTTCTTGACAAGGCCGCTCTTCGGATCAGCGAGATACTTGGAGCAATTACGCTTCCGGTGTCCCTTCTCCTTGCGATAATAGCACTCAGCATCAGGCTTAGGGCCTGTCTTAGGTTTCATAGGAGGCGTGGCAGCTTTCTTGCCACCCTTCTTGAATTTTCCCTTAGACTTGCCCTGTTTCTTGAAACTGGTGGTCTTGTTGACCATCAACACTTGGTGCTCTTTCTTGATCTCAATCTCAGCAGCTTTTAGCATGCCAAAGAGTTCAGGTAACTCCTTGTTCATGTTCTGCATATTGTAGTTCATCACAAAGTTCTTGTAACTTGGTGGCGATGATTGAAGGACACGATTAATCCCCGATCTGTTAGGAATCACTATTCCCAAGTCAACGAGTTTCTTCGCATACCGGTCATGGCGAGCATGTGCTCACTAATGGAGCTGCCTTCTTCCATCATGCAGCTGAAGAATTGTTTCGATGCTTCATAGCATTCCACGGCCGCATGAGTCTCAAAAATAGCTTTCAGCTCTTTCATCAACTCATGAGGATCGTGGTGCTCAAAACGTTTTTGAAGATCGGATTCCAGACTGCACAGGATGGCACACTGAACTTGAGAGTACCGAATTTTCCGAGTCTCGTAAACAGCTTTTACTTCATCGGTTTCAGTTTCTGCAGGAGGGTCACCTAGCGGTGCATCAAGCACATATTGCAGATTTCCGCCAGAGAGGAAGATCCTCACATGACGGAACCAGTCGGTGAAGTTGCTACCGTTGCTCTTAAGTTTCTCTTTCTCTAGGAACTGATTAAAATTGATTGGGGACGCCATCTCTACAACATATATTTGCAAAAGTTTAGACTAAGTTTATGACAAATTGAGTTCAAATTTTAATTCAATATAATTAAAAATCTAGGTGAACTCCCACTCAAAACAATATCCCTCGCATTGTCTTAGTGATCACACGAACCAAATCCACCGCACCTATGTCCGATCATCACGAGACAAGGTGTGATTTCAATGGCGAACACTCAAAGTGTTCATCATATCAACCATATGATTCATGCTCTACCTTTCGGTATCACGTGTTCCGAGACCATGTCTGTACATGCTAGGCTCGTCAAGGCCACCTTAGTATCCGCATGTGCAAAAACTGTCTTGCACCCGTTGTATGCACTTGTTGATTCTATCACACCCGATCATCACGAGATGCTTCGAAACGACAAGTCTTGGCAACGGTGCTACTAAGGATGAACACTTTATTATCTTGAAATTTTAGTGAGGGATCATCTTATATGCTACCTTCGCGATCTAAGCAAAATAAGATGCATAAAAGGATTAACATCACATGCAGTTCATATGTGATATGATATGGCCCTTTTGTCTTTGCGCCTTTGATCTTCATCTCCAAAGCACGGACATGATCTTCATCATCTTCGGGCATGATCTCCATCATCGTCGGTGTAGCGTCAAGGTCAATGGCGCCGTCTTCATGATTGTCCTCCATGTAGCAACTATTACAACTACTTTGAAATACTACTCAACATGAAATTTAAAGACAACCATAAGGCTCCTGCCGGTTGCCATAATACAATAATGATCATCTCATACATATTCATCATCACATTATGGCCATATCACATCACCAAACCCTGCAAAAACAAGTTAGACGTCTCTAATTTGGTTTGCATATTTTACATGGTTTAGGGTTTTCGAGAGAGATCTAATCTACCTACGAACATGAACCACAACGTTGATACTAATGTTTTCAATAGAAGAGTAAATTGAATCTTCACTATAGTAGGAGAGACAGACACCCGCAAAGCCTCTTATGCAATACAAGTTGCATGTCGAACGAGGAACAAGTCTCATGAACGCGGTCATGTAAAGTTAGTCCGAGCCGCTTCATCCCACTATGCCACAAAGATGCAAAGTACTCAAACTAAAGATAACAAGAGCATCAATGCCCACAAAACCATTGTGTTCTACTCGTGCAACCATCTATGCATAGACACGGCTCTGATACCACTGTAGGATAATGTTGCATAGAAAACAAAAATTTTCCTACCGCGAACACGCAATCCAAGCCAAGATGCAATCTAGAAGACGGTAGCAACGAGGGGGTATCAAGTCTCACCCTTGAAGAGATTCCAAAGCCTACAAGAGGAGGCTCTTGTTGCTGCGGTAGACGTTCACTTGCCGCTTGTAAAAGCGCGTAGAAGATCTTGATCACGATCGGTTCCGGCGCCACGAACGGGCAGCACCTCCGTACTCGGTCACACGTTCGGTTGTTGATGAAGACGACGTCCACCTCCCGTTCCAGCGGGCAGCGGAAGTAGTAGCTCCTCTTGAATCCGACAGCACGACGACGTAGTGTCGGTGGCGGTGGAGAACTCCGGCGGAGCTTCGCTAAAGCTACGCGGGAGATATGGAGGAGAGGGGGGCGGCTAGGGTTTGGGAGGGGGTGGCCGGCCTCAAGGGGGTGCGGCCAACTTGTGGCTTTGGTGTGGCCGGCCCCCTCCCCTATGCCCCTCATTATATAGGTGGAACCCTAAGTGTTGGTATCCAAGTCTTCGAATAAGACCCGAACCAAAAACCTTCCATATGCAGGGGAAACCTAGCCAAGCTAGGACTCCCACTTGAGGTGGGAGTTCCACCTCCCATATGGGGGGGGGTGGCCGGCCCCCTAAGGGGGAGTCCACTTGGGACTCCTCCCCTACTAGGGTTGGCCGGCCATGGAGGTGGAGTCCCATGTGGACTCCACCTTCCTTGGTGGTTTCTTTCGGACTTTTCTAGAACCTTCTAGAACCTTCCATAGAACCTTCCGCGACATTTTAATTCACATAAAATGACATCCTATATATGAATCTTATTCTCCGAACCATTCCGGAACTCCTCGTGATGTCCAGGATCTCATCCGGGACTCCGAACAAATATTCGAACTCCATTCCATATTCAAGTTCTACCATTTCAACATCCAACTTTAAGTGTGTCACCCTACGGTTCGTGAACTATGCGGACATGGTTGAGTACTCACTCCGACCAATAACCAATAGCGGGATCTGGAGATCCATAATGGCTCCCACATATTCAACGATGACTTTTAGTGATCGAATGAACCATTCACATACAATACCAATTCCCTTTGTCACGCGATATTTTACTTGTCCGAGGTTTGATCTTCGCTATCACTCTATACCTTGTTCAACCTCGTCTCCTGACAAGTACTCTTTACTCGTACCGTGGTATGTGGTCTCTTATGAACTCATTCATATGCTTGCAAGACATTAGACGACATTCCACCGAGAGGGCCCATAATATATCTATCCGTCATCGGGATGGACAAATCCCACTGTTGATCCATATGCCTCAACTCATACTTTCCGGATACTTAATCCCACCTTTATAGCCACCCATTTACGCAGTGGTGTTTGGTGTAATCAAAGTACCTTTCCGGTATAAGTGATTTACATGATCTCATGGTCATAAGGACTAGGTAACTATGTATCGAAAGCTTATAGCAAATAACTTAATGACGAGATCTTATGCTACGCTTAATTGGGTGTGTCCATTACATCATTCATATAATGATATAACCTTGTTATTAATAACATCCAATGTTCATGATTATGAAACTAATCATCCATTAATCAACAAGCTAGTTTAAGAGGCATACTAGGGACTTCTTGTTGTCTACATATCACACATGTACTAATGTTTCGGTTAATACAATTATAGCATGATATATAAACATTTATCATAAACATAAAGATATAAATAATAACCACTTTATTATTGCCTCTAGGGCATATCTCCTTCAACTCACACAAAAGCACATGCAAAAGCTAGCAAATATGGTGTTAGGTGAGTATGGTGGAAAGCCAAAAGACGAAATCCGAAATCAAGTGTATTGTCAAGAGTGGGTGAAATCCAAAAATTCAAATGTCAAAGCGATGATCACTATAAACACGGAAAGGATATGGAACGCACACACGAGATGAACGGGGTTAGTGCGACCAAGGAATGAGCGGAAAAGTGTAAGAAGCCCTTAAGCAAGGGTGCTCGGTGTCACACTAACACAAGAAGAGATCAAAGCTTTGGTTGCAAACGAAGAGACAACAAGATTCACACGCGGCCTCTCTTCTCTTATCTCTCTTTTGCTTAAAAGCTTTTTCTCTTTTGTATTTGGTGGCACTTGCACTCTTTTGTATCTATGGCGGCACTTTGTACACTTTTGTATGTATGATGGCACTTGCACTCTTTTTGTGCTTTTCTTTCTTTTTCACGCTCTATGTTAGCGTTAGCTCGCTTTTGCTATCTTGCCACACGAATTTTGCTTAGAAGCTTGACTCCACACTACACACACACCTCACAATTGGGGCCACGTGCAATGTCTCGCAATACTTGATAAGCAATGCTCAATAGGATAGATCGCAAAAGAAGAGGGGGAAGATTACAAGGGGAATGCAAGTTATACCTAGATGAAAATGTTAGGCGGTGTCTGATGTCTACGGGAGCTTCTATTCTTGTAGACAGTGTTGGGCCTCCAAGAGCAGAGGTTTGTAGAACATCAGCAAGTTTCCCTTAAGTGGATCACCCAAGGTTTATCGATCTCAGGGAGGAAGAGGTCAAAGATATCCCTCTCATGCAACCCTGCAACCACAAAGCAAGAAGTATCTTGTGTCCCCAACACACCTAATAGGTGCACTAGTTCGGCGAAGAGATAGTGAAATACAGGTGGTATGAATAAGTATGAGCAGTAGCAATGGCACCAGAAAAGTGCTTTGCCCAGGACTGGCGTGTGATTGATGGTGGTAATATGGCAGGCAGTACAGATACAGTAAAACAGTAAACAAGCTGCGATAGCAGTATTTAGGAACAAGGCCTAGGGATCATACTTTCACTAGTGGACACTCTCAACATTGATCACATAACAGAATAAATAGATAGATGCTAGACTCTACACTCTCTTGTTGGATGATGAACACCACTAACTGTGTAGGATTACACGAACCCTCAATGCCGGAGTTAACAAGCTCCACAATATTTGATATTCATGTTTAAGTAACCTTAGAGTGCATGACAGATCAACATAACCAAACCAAGTACTAACATAGCATGCACACTGTCACCTTCACGCTACGAAAGGAGGCATAGATCACATCAATAATATCATAGCAATAGTTAACTTCATAATCTACAAGAGATCACAATCATAGCCTACGCCAAGTACTAACACGATGCACACACTGTCACCATTACACCGTGCAGGAGGAATAAACTACTTTAATAACATCACTAGAGTAGCACACAGATAAATTGTGATACAAAACACATTGCAATCATAAAGAGATATAAATAAGCACTTCACTATGCCATTCATAACAGTGAATAAGTATTCTGTGAAATATAGCCTAAGAGACCCACACGGTGCACACACTGTCACCTTTACACACGTGGGACAAGGAGTCTCCGGAGATCACATAAGTAAAATCCACTTGACTAGCATAATGACATCTAGATTACAAGCATCATCATATGAATCTCAATCATGTAAGGCAGCTCATGAGATTATTGTATTGAAGTACATAGGAGAGAGATTAACCACATAGCTACCGGTACAGCCCTTCGCCTCGATGGAGAACTACTCCCTCCTCATGGGAGACAGCAGCGGTGATGAAGATGGCGGTGGAGATGGCAGCGGTGTCGATGGAGAAGCCTTAGGGGCACTTCCCCGTCCGGCGGCGTGCGGAACAGGTGACTCTGTCCCCGGATCTTGGCTTCGCGATGGCGGCGGCTCTGGAAGGTTTCTCGTACCGTGGCTTTTCCCTCTCGAGGTTTTAGGTCGAGGGGGCTTAAATAGGCGAAGAGGCGGCGTCAGAGGGTCGAAGAGGCGGTGAGAGGGTAAGGCGGCGCGGCCAGGGCCTGGGCCGCGCTGGCCTACCTCCTGGGCCCCCTGTGGGTCCACTCTGGCGACTCTCGGGTGTTCTGGATGCTTCCGGGGATTCTAAGATGCTGGGCGTTGATTTCGTCCGATTCCGAGAATATTTCCTTACTAGGATTTCTGAAACCAAAAACAGCAGAAAACAGCAACTGGCCCTTCGGCATCTCGTCAATAGGTTAGTTCCGGAAAATGCATAAATATGACATAAAGTATGCATAAAACATGTAGATATCATCAATAATGTGGCATGGAACATAAGAAATTATCGATACGTCGGAGACGTATCAGCATCCCCAAGCTTAGTTTCTGCTCGTCCCGAGCAGGTAAACGATAAAAAAGATAATTTCTGGAGTGACATGCCATCATAACCTTGATCATACTATTGTAAGCATATGTAATGAATGCAGCGATCCAAACAATGTAAATGACATGAGTAAACAACTGAATCATATAGCAAAGACTTTTCATGAATAGTACTTCAAGACAAGCATCAATAAGTCTTGCATAAGAGTTAACTCATAAAGCAATAATTCAAAGTAAAGGTATTGAAGCAACACAAAGGAAGATGAAGTTTCAGCGGTTGCTTTAAACTTATAACATGTATATCTCATGGATATTTGTCAATATAGGGTAATATAACAAATGCAATATGCAAGTATGTAGGAATCAATGCACAGTTCACACAAGTGTTTGCTTCTTGAGGTGGAGAGAGATAGGTGAACTGACTCAACATAAAAGTAAAAGAATGGTCCTTCAAAGAGGAAAGCATCGATTGCTATATTTGTGCTAGAGCTTTGATTTTGAAAACATATGGAGAGCTATAAAAGTAAAATTTTGAGAGGTGTTTGTTGTTGTCAACGAATGGTAATGGGTACTCTAACCCCCTTGCCAGACAAACCTTCAAAAATCGGCTCCCATTTTATTTCATTTTTGTGTGGCACTCCTTCCAACCTTTCTTTCACAAACCATGGCTAACCGAATCCTTCGGGTGCCTGCCAACAATCTCATACCATGAAGGAGTGCCTTTTTATTTTAGTTTTATTATGATGACACTCCTCCCCACCTTTGCTTTCTCAAGCCATGGCTAACCGAATCCTTCGGGTGCCGTCCAACAATCACATACCATGGAGGAGTGTCTATTTTTGGTTAATTAATTTGGGACTGGGAATCCCATTGCCAGCTCTTTTTGCAAAATTATTGGATAAGCGGATGAAGCCACTAGTCCATTGGTGAAAGTTGCCCAACAAGATTGAAAGATAAACACCACATACTTCCTCATGAGCTATAAAACATTGACACAAATCAGAGGTGATAAATTTTGAATTGTTTAAAGGTAGCACTCAAGCAATTTACTTTGGAATGGCGGAGAAATACCATGTAGTAGGTAGGTATGGTGGACACAAATGGCATAGTGGTTGGCTCAAGGATTTGGATGCATGAGAAGTATTCCCTCTTGATACAAGGTTTAGGCTAGCAAGGCTATTTGAAACAAACACAAGGATGAAACGGTGCAGCAAAACTCACATAAAAGACATATTGTAAACATTATAAGACTCTACACCGTCTTCCTTGTTGTTCAAACCCAATACTAGAAATGATCTAGACTTTAGAGAGACCAAATATGCAAACCAAATTTTAGCATGCTCTATGTATTTCTTCATTAATAGGTGCAAAGTATATGATGCAAGAGCTTAAACATGAGCACAACAATTGCCAAGTATCACATTATCCAAGACATTTTACCAATTACTACATGTAGCATTTCCCGTTTCCAACCATATAACAATTTAACGAAGAAGTTTCAACCTTCGCCATGAACATTAAAAGCTAAGAACACATGTGTTCATACGAACCAGCGGAGCGTGTCTCTCTCCCACACAAGCATTTATTCAAACAAAAACAAACAGACGCTCCAAGTAAAGTACATAAGATGTGACCGAATAAAAATATAGTTTCAAGAGAAGAAACCTGATAATTTGTCGATGAAGAAGGGGATGCCTTGGGCATCCCCAAGCTTAGATGCTTGAGTCTTCTTGAAATATGCAGGGATGAACCACGGGGGCATCCCCAAGCTTAGACTTTTCACTCTTCTTGATTGTAGTATATCATCCTCCTCTCTTGACCCTTGAAAACTTCCTCCACGCCAAACTCGAAACAAACTCATTAGAGGGTTAGTGCATAATCAAAAACTCACATGTTAAGAGGTGACACAATCATTCTTAACACTTCTGGACATTTCTCAAAGCTACTGGAAGTTAATGGAACAAAGAAATCCATCCAACATAGCAAAAGAGGCAATGCGAAATAAAAGGCAGAATCTGTCAAAACAGAACAGTCCGTAAAGACTAATTTTATTGAGGCACCAGACTTTCTCAAATGAAAATGCTCAAATTGAATGAAAGTTGCGTACATATCTGAGGATCACTCACGTAAATTGGCATAATTTTCTGAGTTACCTACAGAGAATTGTTCCCAGATTCGTGACAGCAAAGAAATCTGTTTCTGCGCAGTAATCCAAATCTAGTATGAACCTTACTATCAAAGACTTTACTTGGCACAACAATGCAACAAAACTAAGATAAGGAGAGGTTGCTACAGTAGTAAAAACTTCCAAGACTCAAATATAAAATAAAAGTACTGTAGCAAAATAAACACATGGGTTATCTCCCAAGAAGTTCTTTCTTTATAGCCATTAAGATGGGCTCAGCAGTTTTAATGATGCACTCGCAAGAAATAGTATTTGAAGCAAAATGAGAGCATCAAGAGGCAAATTCAAAACACATTTAAGCCTAACATGCTTCCTATGAAAAGGAATCTTGTACACAAATAAATTCATGAAAAGCAAAGTGACAAGATCAGGAAGATAAAACAAGTGTAGTTTCAAAAATTTCAGCACATAGAGAGGTATTTTAGTAACATGAAGATTTCTACAACCATATTTTCCTCTCTCATAATAATATCCAGTAGCATCATGAGCAAACTCAACAATATAACTATCACATAAAGCATTCTTATCATGAGTCTCATGCATAAAATTATTACTCTCCACATAAGCATAATCAATTTTTCTAGTAATAGTGGGAGCAAATTCAACAAAGTAGCTATCATTATTATTCTCATCATCAAATATAGGAGGCATATTGTAATCATAATCAAATTTATCCTCCATAACAGGCGGTACTAAAAGACTACTATCATTATAATCATCATAAATAGGAGGCATATCATAATCAACATAAACTTTCTCCTCAATACCCGGAGGGCTAAAGAGATCATTTTCGTCAAAACCGACCTCCCCAAGCTTAGAATTTTCCATAGCATTAGCAACAATAGTGTTCAAAGCATTCATATTAATAACATTCCCATTAGCATGCATATAAAGTTCCATGGGTTTTTTAATTCTCTCTTCAAACACATCATGTCCTAATTCAAGATAAAGTTCATAAAGATCTCTCATATTTTTGTTGTTTTCCATTATGCCTTACTAGTGTAAACAAGAAACAAAAAGATGCAATTGCAGGATCTAAAGGAAATAGCTTCGAGCACAAACACAATGGCGCCAGAAAGAAATCTTGTTACACAGGAACCGGAGTATGAGTGCCTTTTACCTTTCCTCCCCGGCAACGGCGCCAGAAAAGTGCTTGATGTCTACGGGAGCTTCTATTCTTGTAGACAGTGTTGGGCCTCCAAGAGCAGAGGTTTGTAGAACAGCAGCAAGTTTCCCTTAAGTGGATCACCCAAGGTTTATCGATCTCAGGGAGGAAGAGGTCAAAGATATCCCTCTCATGCAACCCTGCAACCACAAAGCAAGAAGTCTCTTGTGTCCCCAACACACCTAATAGGTGCACTAGTTCGGCGAAGAGATAGTGAAATACAGGTAGTATGAATAAGTATGAGCAGTAGCAATGGCACCAGAAAAGTGCTTTGCCCAGGACTGGCGTGTGATTGATGGTGGTAATATGGCAGGCAGTACAGATACAGTAAAACAGTAAACAAGCAGCGATAGCAGTATTTAGGAACAAGGCCTAGGGATCATACTTTCACTAGTGGGCACTCTCAACATTGATCACATAACAGAATAAATAGATAGATGCTAGACTCTACACTCTCTTGTTGGATGATGAACACCACTAACTGTGTAGGATTACACGAACCCTCAATGCCGGAGTTAACAAGCTCCACAATATTCGATATTCATGTTTAAGTAACCTTAGAGTGCATGACAGATCAACATAACCAAACCAAGTACTAACATAGCATGCACACTGTCACCTTCACGCTACGAAAGGAGGCATAGATCACATCAATAATATCATAGCAATAGTTAACTTCATAATCTACAAGAGATCACAATCATAGCCTACGCCAAGTACTAACACGATGCACACACTGTCACCATTACACCGTGCAGGAGGAATAAACTACTTTAATAACATCACTAGAGTAGCACACAGATAAATTGTGATACAAAACACATTGCAATCATAAAGAGATATAAATAAGCACTTCACTATGCCATTCATAACAGTGAATAAGTATTCTGTGAAATATAGCCTAAGAGACCCACACGGTGCACACACTGTCACCTTTACACACGTGGGACAAGGAGTCTCCGGAGATCACATAAGTAAAATCCACTTGACTAGCATAATGACATCTAGATTACAAGCATCATCATATGAATCTCAATCATGTAAGGCAGCTCATGAGATTATTGTATTGAAGTACATAGGAGAGAGATTAACCACATAGCTACCGGTACAGCCCTTAGCCTCGATGGAGAACTACTCCCTCCTCATGGGAGACAGCAGCGGTGATGAAGATGGCGGTGGAGATGGCAGCGGTGTCGATGGAGAAGCCTTCCGGGGGCACTTCCCCATCCCGGCGGCGTGCCGGAACAGTGACTCCTGTCCCCCGGATCTTGGCTTCGCGATGGCGGCGGCTCTGGAAGGTTTCTCATACCGTGGCTTTTCCCTCTCGAGGTTTTAGGTCGAGGGGGCTTAAATAGGCGAAGAGGCGGCGTCAGAGGGTCGAAGAGGCGGTGAGAGGGTAAGGCGGTGCGGCCAGGGCCTGGGCCGCGCCGGCCTACCTCCTGGGCCCCCTGTGGGTCCACTCTGGCGACTCTCGGGTGTTCTGGATGCTTCCGGGGATTCTAAGATGCTGGGCGTTGATTTCGTCCGATTCCGAGAATATTTCCTTACTAGGATTTCTGAAACCAAAAACAGCAGAAAAAAGCAACTGGCCCTTTTATGCACACATTATTGATGTTATCTACATGTTTTATGCACACTTTATGTTTTATGCACACTTTATCTACATGTTTTATGCACACTTTATGTGGCATGGAACATGTAGATATCATCGTCGAAGTGCCTGTTGCTGTTTTCTGCTGTTTTTGGTTTCAGAAATCCTAGTAAGGAAATATTCTCGGAATTGGACGAAATCAACGCCCAGGGTCCTATTTTGCCACGAAGCTTCCAGAAGACCGAAGAGGAGACGAAGTGGGGCCACGAGGTGGCCAGACTATAGGGCGGCGCGGCCCAAGCCCTGGCCGGCCGACCTGTAGTGTGGGGCCCTCGTGTGGCCCCCTGACCTGCCCTTCCGCCTACAAATAGCCTCCGTCGCAAAACCCCCAGTACCGAGAGCCACGATACGGAAAACCTTCCAGAGACGCCGCCGCCGCCAATCCCATCTCGGGGGATTCAGGAGATCGCCTCCGGCACCCTGCCGGAGAGGGGAATCATGTCCCGGAGGACTCTACGCCGCCATGGTCGCCTCCGGAGTGATGTGTGAGTAGTTCACCCCTGGACTATGGGTCCATAGCAGTAGCTAGATGGTTGTCTTCTCCCCATTGTGCTTAATTGTCGGGTCTTGTGAGCTGCCTAACATGATCAAGATCATCTATCTGTAATTCTATATGTTGCGTTTGTTGGGATCCAATGAATAGAGAATACTATGTTATGTTGATTATCAATTCATGTCTATGTGCTGTTTATGATCTTGCATGCTCTCCGTTACTAGTAGATGCTCTGGCCAAGTAGATGCTTGTAACTCCAAGAGGGAGTATTTATGCTCGATAGTGGGTTCATGTCTCCGTGAATGCGGGAAGTGACAGAAATCTCTAAGATTATGGATGTGCTGTTGCCACTAGGGATAAAACATTGGTGCTATGTTCGAGGATGTAGTTACTGATTACATTACGCGCAATACTTAATGCAATTGTCTGTTGTTAGCAACTTAATACTTGAGGGGGTTCGGATGATAACCTGAAGGTGGACTTTTTAGGCATAGATGCATGCTGGATAGCGGTCTATGTACTTTGTCGTAATGCCCAATTAAATCTCACAATACTCATCATAATATGTATGTGCATGGTCATGCCCTCTTTATTTGTCAATTGCCCAACTGTAATTTGTTCACCCAACATGCTGTTTATCTTATGGGAGAGACACCTCTAATGAACTGTGGACCCCGGTCCAATTCTCTATACTGAAATACAATCTACTGCAATACTTGTTCTACTATTTTCTGCAAACAATCATTATCCACACTATACATCTAATCCTTTGTTACAGCAAGCCGGTGAGATTGACAACCTCGCTGTTTCGTTGGGGCAAAGTACTTGGTTTGTGTTGTGCAGGTTCCACGTTGGCGCCGGAATCCCTGGTGTTGCGCCGCACTACATCTCGCCGCCATCAACCTTCAACGTGCTTCTTGGCTCCTACTGGTTCGATTAAACCTTGGTTTCATACTGAGGGAAAACTTGCCGCTGTACGCATCACACCTTCCTCTTGGGGTTCCCAACGGACGCGTGTTGTACGCGTATCAAGCACTTTTTCTGGCGCCGTTGCCGGGGAGATCAAGACACGCTGCAAGGGGAGTCTCCACATCGCAATCTCTTTACTTTGTTTTTGTCTTGCTTAGTTTTATTTACTACTTTGTTTGCTGCACTAAATCAAAATACAAAAAAATTAGTTGCTAGTTTTACTTTATTTGCTATCTTGTTTGCTATATCAAAAACACAAAAAATTAGTTACTTGCATTTACTTTATCTAGTTTGCTTTATTTACTGTTGCTAAAATGGGTACTCCTGAAAATACTAAGTTGTGTGACTTCACAACCACAAATAATAATGATTTCTTATGCACACCTATTGCTCCACCTGCTACTACAGCAGAATTCTTTGAAATTAAACCTGCTTTACTAAATCTTGTTATGCGAGAGCAATTTTCTGGTGTTAGTTCTGATGATGCTGCTGCCCATCTTAATAATTTTGTTGAACTATGTGAAATGCAAAAATATAAAGATGTAGATGGTGACATTATAAAATTAAAATTGTTCCCTTTCTCATTAAGAGGAAGAGCTAAAGATTGGTTGCTATCTCTGCCTAAGAATAGTATTGATTCATGGACTAAATGCAAGGATGCTTTTATTGGTAGATATTATCCCCCTGCTAAAATTATATCTTTGAGGAGTAGCATAATGAATTTTAAACAATTAGATACTGAGCATGTTGCACAAGCATGGGAAAGAATGAAATCTCTGGTTAAAAATTGCCCAACCCATGGACTGACTACTTGGATGATCATCCAAACCTTTTATGCAGGACTGAATTTTTCTTCGCGGAACCTATTGGATTCAGCTGCTGGAGGTACCTTTATGTCCATCACTCTTGGTGAAGCAACAAAGCTTCTTGATAATATGATGATCAATTACTCTAAATGGCACACGGAAAGAGCTCCACAAGGTAAGAAGGTAAATTCTGTCGAAGAAACCTCTTCCTTGAGTGATAAGATTGATGCTATTATGTCTATGCTTGTGAATGGTAGGCCTAATGTTAATCCTAATAATGTTCCGTTAGCGTCATTGGTTGCTCAAAAAGAACATGTTGATGTAAACTTCATTAAAAATAATAATTTCAACAACAATGCTTACCGGAACAATTCTAGTAACAACTATAGGCCATATCCTTATAATAATGGCAACGGCTATGGTAATTATTATGGGAATTCTTACAACAATAATAGGAATTCACCCCCTGGACTTGAAGCCATGCTTAAAGAATTTATTAGTACACAAACTGCTTTTACCAAATCTATTGAAGAAAAGCTTGGGAAAATTGATATACTTGCTTCTAAAGTCGATAGTCTTGCTGCTGATGTTGATCTTTTGAAATCAAAAGTTATGCCTCATGAGAATCTTAATAATAAAATTGTTACTACAGCAAATCCCATCCAAGTTAGAATTAATCAGAATATAAGATTGATGGCCGAATTGCGTGCTAGGTGGGAAAGAGAAGAAAATAAAAAAGAAGATAATATAGCTAAAGTTTGGACTATTACCACCACTAGTAATGCTAATGCTACACAAGTTGCTGCACCTCCTACTAATACTAATAAAAGAATTGGTGTTGGCAATGTTTCCACTTCTAATGCAAAGCGCGAGAAACTGCCTGAAACTGCTAAAACTGCTGAAACTGCCTGTGATAAAACTGCTGAATTTTTTTCCAACATTGGGGATGATGATCCCATTGCTTTAGATTATAATTGTTTGAATTTTGATGATTGCCACATCTCTGAAGTTATAAAGTTCTTGCAAAAACTTGCTAAAAGTCCTAATGCTAGTGCTATAAATTTGGCTTTCACAAAACATATTACAAATGCTCTCATAAAAGCTAGAGAAGAGAAACTAGAGCGCGAAGCCTCTATTCCTAGAAAGCTAGAGGATGGTTGGGAGCCCATCATTAAGATGAAGATTAAAGATTTTGATTGTAATGCTTTATGTGATCTTGGTGCAAGTATTTCCGTTATGCCTAAGAAAATCTATAATATGCTTGACTTGCCACCGCTGAAAAATTGTTATTTGGATGTTAATCTTGCTGATCATTCTACAAAGAAACCTTTGGGGAAAATTGATAATGTTCGCATTACCGTTAACAATAACCTTGTCCCCGTTGATTTTGTTGTCTTGGATATTGAATGCAATGCATCTTGTCCCATTATATTGGGAAGACCTTTTCTTCGAACTGTTGGTGCTATCATTGATATGAAGGAAGGTAATATAAAATATCAATTTCCTCTCAAGAAAGGTATGGAACACTTCCAGAATGAAGTTACATTTTGATTCTATTATTAGAACAAATTATGATGTTGACACTTCGTCTCTTGATAATACTTGATACACACTTTCTGCGCCTAGCTGAAAGGCGTTAAAGAAAAGCGCTTATGGGAGACAACCCATGTTTTTACTACAGTACTTGGTTTTTATTTTGTGTCTTGGAAGTTGTTTACTACTGTAGCAACCTTTCCTTATCTTAGTTTAGTGTTTTATTGTGCCAAGTAAAGTCGTTGATAGTAAAGTTCATACTAGATTTGGATTACTGCGCAGAAACAGATTTCTTTTCTGTCACGAATCTGGGCAAAATTCTCTGTAGGTAACTCAGAAAATTATGCCAATTTACGTGAGTGATCCTCAGATATGTACGCAACTTTCATTAAATTTGAGCATTTTCATTTGAGCAAGTCTGGTGCCTCGATAAAATTCGTCAATACGAACTATTCTGTTTTGACAGATTCTGCCTTTTATTTCGCATTGCCTGTTTTGTTATGTTCAATGGATATTTCGATTCCATTGACTTTCAGTAGCTTTGTGCAATGTCCAAAAGTGTTAAGAATGATTATGTCACCTCTGAACATGTATATTTTGATTGTGAACTAACCCTCTAATGAGTTGTTCTAAGTTTGGTGTGGAGAAAGTTTTCAAGGATCAAGAGAGGGAGATGATACAACATGATCAAGGAGAGTGAAAGCTCTAAGCTTGGGGATGCCCCGGTGGTTCACCCCTGCATATATCAAGAAGACTCAAGCGTCTAAGCTTGGGGATGCCCAAGGCATCCCCTTCTTCATCGACAACATTATCAGGTTCCTCCCCTGAAACTATATTTTTATTCCATCACAGCTTATGTGCTTTTCTTGGAGCGTCGGTTTGTTTTTGTTTTTGTTTTGTTTGAATAAAATGGATCCTAGCATTCACTTTATGGGAGAGAGACACGCTCCGCTGTAGCATATGGACAAGTATGTCCTTAGGCTTTACTCATAATATTCATGGCAAAGTTTCTTCTTCGTTAAATTGTTATATGGTTGGAATTGGAAAATGATACATGTAGTAATTGCTAAAATGTCTTGGATAATGTGATACTTGGCAATTGTTGTGCTCATGTTTAAGCTCTTGCATCATATACTTTGCACCCATTAATGAAGAAATACATAGAGCATGCTAAAATTTGGTTTGCATATTTGGTTTCTCTAAGGTCTAGATAATTTCTAGTATTGAGTTTGAACAACAAGGAAGACGGTGTAGAGTCTTATAATGTTTTCAATATGTCTTTTATGTGAGTTTTGCTGCACCGGTTCATCCTTGTGTTTGTTTCAAATAGCCTTGCTAGCCTAAATCTTGTATCGAGAGGGAATACTTCTCATGCATCCAAATACTTGAGCCAACCACTATGCCAATTGTGTCCACCATACCTACCTACTACATGGTATTTCTACGCCATTCCAAAGTATATTGCTTGAGTGCTACCTTTAAACAATTCAAAATTTATTACCTCTGATTTGTGTCAATGTTTTATAGCTCATGAGGAAGTATGTGGTGTTTATCTTTCAATCTTGTTGGGCAACTTTCACCAATGGACTAGTGGCTTCATCCGCTTATCCAATAATTTTGCAAAAAGAGCTGGCAATGGGATTCCCAGTCCCAAATTAATTAATAAAAATAGACACTCCTCCATGGTATGTGATTGTTGGACGGCACCCGAAGGATTCGGTTAGCCATGGCTTGAGAAAGCAAAGGTGGGGAGGAGTGTCATCATAATAAAACTAAAATAAAAAGGCACTCCTTCATGGTATGAGATTGTTGGCAGGCACCCGAGGATTCGGTTAGCCATGGTTTGTGAAAGAAAGGTTGGAAGGAGTGCCAAACAAAAATAAAATAAAATGGGAGCCGCTCTTTGAAGGTTTGTCTGGCAAGGGGGTTAGAGTGCCCACTACCATTCGTTGACAACAACAAACACCTCTCAAAATTTTACTTTTATAGCTCTCTATATGTTTTCAAAATCAAAGCTCTAGCACAAATATAGCAATCGATGCTTTTCCTCTTTGAAGGACCATTCTTTTACTTTTATTGTTGAGTCAGTTCACCTATTTCTCTCCACCTCAAGAAGCAAACACTTGTGTGAACTGTGCATTGATTCCTACATATTTGCATATTGCACTTGTTATATTACTCTATGTTGACAATATCCATGAGATATACATGTTACAAGTTGAAAGCAACCGCTGAAACTTAATCTTCCTTTGTGTTGCTTCAATGCCTTTACTTTGAATTATTGCTTTATGAGTTAAACTCTTATGCAAGACTTATTGATGCTTGTCTTGAAGTACTATTCATGAAAAGTCTTTGCTATATGATTCACTTGTTTACCCATGTCATATACATTGTTTCGATCGCTGCATTCACTACATATGCTTTACAAATAGTATGATCAAGGTTATGATGGCATGTCACTCCAGAAATTATCTTTGTTTATCGTTTACCTGCTCGGGACGAGCAGGAACTAAGCTTGGGGATGCTGATACGTCTCCGACGTATCGATAATTTCTTATGTTCCATGCCACATTATTGATGTTATCTACATGTTTTATGCACACTTTATGTCATATTCGTGCATTTTCTGGAACTAACCTATTAACAAGATGCCGAAGTGCCGATTCTTGTTTCTGCTGTTTTTGGTTTCAGAAATCCTAGTAAGGAAATATTCTCGGAATTGGACGAAATCAACGCCCAGGGTCCTATTTTGCCACGAAGCTTCCAGAAGACCGAAGAGGAGACGAAGTGGGGCCACGAGGTGGCCAGACTATAGGGCGGCGCGGCCCAAGCCCTGGTCGCGCCGACCTGTAGTGTGGGGCCCTCGTGTGGCCCCCTGACCTGCCCTTCCGCCTACAAATAGCCTCCGTCGCGAAACCCCCAGTACCGAGAGCCACGATACGGAAAACCTTCTAGAGACGCCGCCGCCGCCAATCCCATCTCGGGGGATTCAGGAGATCGCCTCCGGCACCCTGCCGGAGAGGGGAATCATCTCCCGGAGGACTCTACACCGCCATGGTCGCCTCCGGAGTGATGTGTGAGTAGTTCACCCCTGGACTATGGGTCCATAGCAGTAGCTAGATGGTTGTCTTCTCCCCATTGTGCTTAATTGTCGGGTCTTGTGAGCTGCCTAACATGATCAAGATCATCTATCTGTAATTCTATATGTTGCGTTTGTTGGGATCCGATGAATAGAGAATACTATGTTATGTTGATTATCAATTCATGTCTATGTGTTGTTTATGATCTTGCATGCTCTCCGTTACTAGTAGATGCTCTGGCCAAGTAGATGCTTGTAACTCCAAGAGGGAGTATTTATGCTCGATAGTGGGTTCATGTCTCCGTGAATCTGGGGAAGTGACAGAAATCTCTAAGATTATGGATGTGCTGTTGCCACTAGGGATAAAACATTGGTGCTATGTTCGAGGATGTAGTTACTGATTACATTACGCGCAATACTTAATGCAATTGTCTGTTGTTAGCAACTTAATACTGGAGGGGGTTCGGATGATAACCTGAAGGTGGACTTTTTAGGCATAGATGCATGCTGGATAGCGGTCTATGTACTTTGTTGTAATGCCCAATTAAATCTCACAATACTCATCATAATATGTATGTGCATGGTCATGCCCTCTTTATTTGTCAATTGCCCAACTGTAATTTGTTCACCCAACATGCTGTTTATCTTATGGGAGAGACACCTCTAGTGAACTTTGGACCCCGGTCCAATTCTCTATACTGAAATACAATCTACTGCAATACTTGTTCTACTGTTTTCTGTAAACAATCATCATCCACACTATACATCTAATCCTTTGTTACAGCAAGCCGGTGAGATTGACAACCTCGCTGTTTCGTTGGGGCAAAGTACTTGGTTTGTGTTGTGCAGGTTCCACGTTGGCGCCGGAATCCCTGGTGTTGCACCGCACTACATCTCGTCGCCATCAACCTTCAACGTGCTTCTTGGCTCCTACTGGTTCGATTAAACCTTGGTTTCATACTGAGGGAAAACTTGCCGCTGTACGCATCACACCTTCCTCTTGGGGTTCCCAACGGACGCGTGCTGTACGCGTATCAATACGTCGGAGACGTATCAGTGTCGGAACACACAACTTGCGATGATGGCGGTGGTGTCAAGAGTACGGTTGCAAGTTCGGGGTGCCTCGGATGTCGTCGCTTGCTTCGGAGCGGTTGTTTGGGAGGGTGACGGAGCTTGCCGGTGGTGGAGAGGAGTGGTGGTGGTCGGCGGTGGAGCTGGGAGTGGTGGCGCCCGGTCTGGCGCCCGGTTGACCGGCTCTGGCGCCGGCTGGCCCGGTCTGGCGCCCGATTGACCGAGTTTTGGCCCGGTTGGCGCCCGGTCTGGCGCCCGGTCGACCGGCTCTGGCGCCGGCTGGCCCGGTCTACAGCCCGGTTGACCGGATTTCTCAACCGGCCTGTCGTGTTCTTGAGCCAAAACCAACCAAATCGACCCAAATCGAAGGGAAACGATGGAATTGGGGGCTAGAAGTTGGGGAAATAGTAAATCAAGCACAATAACACCGAATCCATGGACCAAAACCACTCAAAACGCAACCAAATCGCAGATCCGTCAAAAGGCAATTTAGGGCTATTTTTGGGGATTTTTTGGGGAAAATTTTTAGAGACGAAATTGGGTGGGTGGAGGGTCAAATCCGCGGAAACCAAAGGCTGCTGATACCATATGATGTGGTCTAAGACCCCGTTTGTGGCCCGATCTTGCGGTTGACCCGAAATCCAAAGGAGGAAGAGAGGGAGAGCGCGAAGAACACGATGAACACGAAGAACACGAGGAACTCACGCACACCAACCCGATACAATCGATACTTACCCCGTGGCTCGATGGACCACGCCAATAGAATCAACCCGGAAGAGACGCGCGGTAGAATTCCGAGCGGAGAGATTGGTGAGGGAGATGAATCTAGGAGTGGGAGAGAGAGTGGGTAGCACTAGAATCTCACACACCAAATCCAATCATCCAACAAGGGTAGCCTTGATACAAAGGGGATGAAACCCTAGGGAGACAAATCTCAACTTCATGTGTAAGCCTAAATCTTGTCTGAGGGGTAAAGGAGGGGTCCAGGCTACTTATATAGGCATACATGGCCAGCAAGGCGAAAAGGTACGCAAGTGGATAACTTAGGCAGTTTGGTGAGTCATTCCCGTCAAATCCGGTTTGGGGCCGGTCAGACCGGGCCTGTGACCGGGTGGTCCGGTCCTGGGTCCGGTCGACCGGGCGCCAACCGGAAACCTTGCAAGTTTCCGTCCGGTTGCCCTCCGGTACGATGCAGGGAAATCCGGTTGGGCGCCCGGTTGACCGGGCCTGGGACCGGATGATCCGGTTGTGGGTCCGGTCCGACCGGGTCCTGGACCGGACAGCCTTTTCCTCCCGCCTCTTCTTCCTCTTCCTTCTTCTTCTTCTTCTTCTTCTTCTTCTTCTCTCTTCCTTGCACCATGGGAGTTCCTTCTCTCTTGGTCCTTGTCGATGTCGGCACCTATGGACACCATGATGATAGGCATGAGGTAGCATACCATTCAAGTTGGTGTTGAGGTCAACCATAGAGAGGAAAGAGTTCACCTTGACATATATGGCGGGGGTTTGTGTTGTTGGTCCACTTGGGGGACTCCTTGGCCATGGTGTAGCGTCGACGATAGGCGAGGCTGCACTTGACGGTCTTGAGGTGGAGGTGTCCGAAAGCCACCCCGCATCAAATACCATAGCCTCTTTTTGTGCTTTCAAACTCAAGTCATATGACCGCTTGGACCGTGTTTCTTAGAAAAAAGCTTTACACGAATCAAGTTCTTCTGATCCAATGCATGGCGCAACCAAAGGCTGTAATCTGCACACCTGAAACAAAGTTCTCTATGTGCACATCACATTTTCAGAGTTTCTATTTGGTGATTCAAGGGGTTCCATCTGTTCGTAAAAGAATATCTTAAATTTATCTGAATTTAAATATATCTATCTCTATTTTCTAAAACAAGTATATTTTGATTTCAAAACCACCGCGCCACATACCAATGCGTCCCCTTGATGACCCACAAGTATAGGGGATCGCAACAGTCTTCGAGGGAAGTAAAACCCAATTTATTGATTCGACACAAGGGGAGACAAAGAACACTTGGAAGCCTTAACAACGGAGTTGTCAATTCAGTTGCACCTGGAAACAGACTTGCTCGCAAGGGTTTATCGAGTAATGTGAGTTTAAAGCGATAGCGATAGTGAAATAACGAACGAGTAACGAGAGACAGCAGTAGTGATTTTAGTAAACAGCAGGATTAAAATACTGTAGGCACGGGGACGGATGACGGGCGTTGCATGGATGAGAGAAACTCATGTAACAATCATAGCAGGGCATTTGCAGATAATAATAAAACGGTGTCCAAGTACAAAGCAATCAATAGGCATGTGTTCCATATATAGTCGTGCGCGCTCGCAATGAGAAACTTGCACAACATCTTTTGTCCTACCAGCCGGTGGCAGCCGGGCCTCAAGGGAAACTACTGGATATTAAGGTACTCCTTTTAATAGAGTACCGGAGCAAAGCATTAACACTCCGTGAACACATGTGATCCTCACATCGCTACCATTCCCTCCGGTTGTCCCAATTCTTGTCACTTCGGGGCCATTGGTTCCGGACAGCGACATGTGTATACAACTTATAGGTAAGACCATAAACAATGAATATCATGATGAAACAATAACATGTTCAGATCTGAGATCATGGCACTCGGGCCCTAGTGACAAGCATTAAGCATAACAAGTTGCAACAATATCATCAAAGTACCAACTACGGACACTAGGTACTATGCCCTAACAATCTTATGCTATTACATGACCAATCTCATCCAATCCCTACCATCCCCTTCGGCCTACAACGGGGGAATTACTCACACATGGATGGGGGAAACATGGCTGGTTGATGTAGAGGCGTTGGCGGTGATGGCGGCGATGATCTCCTCCAATTCCCCGTCCCGGCGGAGTGCCAGAACGGAGACTTCTGGCTCCCGAGACGGAGTTTCGCGATGTGGCGGCGTTCTGGAGGGTTTCTGGCGACTTCGCCTTCTTCCCGTGCGTTTTTAGGTCGAGGCCGATAAATAGTCCGAAGGAGGGCGTCGGAGGCCGGCCGAGGGGGCCACACCACAGGGCCGCGCGGCCCCCCCTAGGCCGCGCCGCCCTATGGTGTGGGGCCCTCGGGCCTCCACTTCAATTGCCCTTCTGGCTCCGTTAGTTTCCTGGGAAAATAGGGCCTTCTGCATAAATTCCGAGGTTTTTCCCGAAAGTTGGATTTCTGCACAAAAACGAGACACTGAGCAGTTCTGCTGAAAACGAGCGTTAGTCCGTGTTAGTTGCATCCAAAACACACAAATTAGAGGCAAAACAATAGCAAAAGTGTTCGGGAAAGTAGATACGTTTTGGACGTATCAACTCCCCCAAGCTTAGCTTATTGCTTGTCCTCAAGCAATTCAGTTAACAACTGAGCGATAAAAGAACTTTCACGAACACATTTGCTCATATGATGTATATATTCTCATGCTATGGCTAATACTCGAGCAGTTCATAATGAGATATATGCAAATAAGATCATCTAACAGCTATGTCAATCATGGAGAGGTACCAACAATTAATAAGAAGCATCATGAATCATGTGTATAAGCAAGATTGCAATGTTCATAAGAGAGTATGATAAAGTGGTATCTCGCTGGCCTGTATTTGGTTGGCAAAACATAAATGCCCGGGCACCTCTGGAGTTCATAGAAAGACTAGAAGTAGTGATTGTCAAAAGATAAATGCATCAAAGTTATACCACAATCAATCATATTTTGAGACAAGCATATTGTACTAAGAATGACAGTTGTGCTCTCAAGATAGTGCTCAAAGAAATAATGGAGACACAACATAAAAGTAAAAGATTGACCCTTCGCGAGAGAGCGAGGGGATTAACATGCGCTAGAGCTTTTCATTTTTATAAAGACAGGAGTAAAATTATTTTGAGAGGTGTTTGTTGTTGTCAACGAATGGTAATGGGTACACTAACTACCTCGCTAACCGGACTTTCAAGAGCGGCTCCCATGAATTATTGCATATTTATTTGGCACTCCTTCCAACCTTTCTTTCACAAACCATGGCTAACCGAATCCTCGGGTGCCTGCCAACAATCTCATACCATGAAGGAGTGCCTTTTTATTTTGGTTTTATTATGATGATGACACTCCCCCCAACCTTTGCTTACACAAGCCATGGCTAACCGAATCCTTCGGGTGCCGTCCAACAATCACAAACCATGGAGGAGTGTCTATTTAAGTTAATTAATTCGGGACTGGGAATCCCATTGCCAGCTCTTTTTGCAAAATTATTGGATAAGCGGATGTGCCACTAGTCCATATGAGAGTCCGTCAAAAGTAAATGACAAGGTTGAAAGCTAAACACCACATACTTCCTCATGAGCTATGAAACATAAACACAAATTGAGAAGCATTTTGAAGGTTTTAAAGGTAGCGCATGAGAACTTACTTGGAATGGTTTGAAATGCCATGCATAGGTATTTATGGTGGACACTCTGGAATAACTTGGTTTTCATGTGTTTGGAAGTACGAGCAGAGTTCCCGCTCAGTACAAGTGAAGGCTAGCAATAGACTAGGGAGCGACAAATCAAGAGAGCGATGCTTGTCATAATCATGCTTGCGGCAAAATAAATTAACGGAGGCATAAAAGTGATACAAGAACTCTGAAGCAATATAGATCATCGAGGCTTAATTGACTTTTTGTTCAGTCATATGCATGCGTGAGCATGTGCCAAGTCGATATAAATGAATTATTCAGAGGAGGATACCACAATGCCATACTTACTTATGAATAAAACAATGCAAACAAACATACATGACATGCTACTCATATTAATAAATTGGAGCTAAACATGAGAGATCATGAACTACTAGACTTTCTCAAATAACATATACCTCACATGAACCAACTAAGCATGCTCACATGGATGAGTATATGTACAAAAATGAAAACAAATAGAGTTCATACCAGCCTCTCACCACAATCAGATTGTCGTAGATCGTCATTATTGCCTTTTCACTTGTGCAGCTTGGATAATATGAAATGAAAACCACGCTCCAGCCACCGAATACCATTGAACTCATAAAGAACTTACAAACCAGAGAAGAACAGCAAATATTTTTGGTGTTTTCAAATTGCAAATAAGAACAAGAGGAAACAAACAAACAAAGCAAAATCTTTTTGGGTTTTCTTATAGCAAACTAGCAATAGCAAATAAAGTGAAACAAATGCAAGAAACTAAAGCAAACAAATGGTGAAGAGAAATAACAGAAATATTTTTGGTCTTTTTGTGTTTTGGGAAGGAAACAAAGCGAAATCAAGAAATAGCAAACTAAAAGAAACACAGAAAAGCGAAATGGCAGAAATCTGCCAAAACCTGACAGCAGTACAGAAATCGATTTTAACAAAAATCTTACGTTGCTCAGATCGAAAAGTGTTCAACTAATGAAAGTTAGATAACAACCTGGGGAACCTACACAAAAATTTGCAGCTCAAAATGACGCTCTGGCTATTTTTGACGATTTTTACAGTAACGTTCCAGAATCTGTTTTCAGGCAGCGTTTCCCCAAATATCATCTTCCTCTCATTAGAAAGCCACTCAATCGAACAAAACAAGTATGTACAAGTATCCAGCAACCATAATATGCAAAGAATGAGTGATGCTGGTATACCTCCCCCCAAGCTTAGGCTTTTGGCCTAAGTGGAGTTCAATCCCATCGATCCCATGAAGTAGTGTCTCCGTAATATGAAGATGGGTCGTATTCCGGTATGTGCTAGAAGAAGCACCGGATATGTGACGGTGTGGTCGTAGGAGGTCCCGACGTCCTCGGAGTCATGTTGCTGGTGGAAGTCTCTTATCTTCAAATGTTCATCCACCTCCTCCTTAGTGCACGACCATGACTGCCTGTCAATACTCAACAAACTAGGTTGGGGAAGAGGGATTTCCTTCTCCTCCCCGTCAGAAAACAACATTCTATACACAATACTATCTAAAGTAGAGTCAGTAGTAACAAAATGATGACTCTTCATGGCAGTAATATCAAGTCTCCTAGGGGCCAATGGCACATCATTAGGATCAATAGGAAGATTAAGATATGTTAAAACGCGCAGTGCAATGGTTCCTCCAAAAATAGGCCCCCTGGTAGTCAGGCGGCGAGCAATAAGAGCACCAAGGTGATAGGAGGTTTGACCAGTAAGTGCAATATTCAGGAAAGCAAGATGGTAGCTAGAGATATTACTAGTGTTCTCCCTACCAAGAATGCTAGTAGCAATGTAGTATGCAAAATATTTAATGGCGGGGAGTTGAATGTTCCTTATCTTGCCCCGCTGAATGGTGCGACAATCATCGTCGGTGATCCCACGGTAGAGCTCCAGCAAGTCCCGGGGGTTGTCATCAATCCTACTTGCTGTACCTACAGGGGCAATATCCAAGGCACAACAAAAATCCTTCAATGGCATAGTTACAGTATTACCATAAATCCTGAGCATAGCTTGTTGGCTCATAGTGTTTGTTGTTGAGCTGGAAACTCTCGACGAAGATTTTGGTGAGCAAGTAGTATTGCTCCCTTTCATCGCCCATATAAGTGGTTAACCCTGCCCTGTTGACAAGGGTTAAGAAATCCTCGATATCCCTGCATTCCTTAGAAAATCATAACATGGAAAAGTAGAAGCATTAGGAGGACCGTTGTCCTCTTCAGGCGCGAAGCTAGGCGCGAGGATATCTTCATTATATGATTGCCTAATCCGGGTGGCGGCCCTAGAAGGCCTCCCGGTGCTGGTTGTCCCCTTCTTGAACAACTCTCCAAAGCTAAACTTCTTCATAGCTTCTCTGAAATTTTCAACAAATGACATAATTTTTTTTGATTTGGTGACATATAATTGAGGGAAACTACCATAGGAACTTGCTAGAGTACTAATCATGCATCAAAACTAGTTTCTACCACTTAGAACAAGCATGCAAGCTCACTAAACATGTTACCTACAGCAGCAAAATATTCAAGATGTACTCAACCAAACGAAATTCCACTTGGATGGGTGGAGGAGTCACATACCGAAGAGCAAATGTGCCAAATTTCAGACAGAAATGCGGGCTGAGCAAAGAGATCGAAAAATCCGGAGCTCTGGAGCAAAAACGCGAGTGAGAGGAACTTGGTACGAGTTTTTTCGGGAGAGAGACTGTTCTGGGCGAAAGAGATGACAAAGTGGGGCAGAGGGGGGCCCACACCACATGGTGGCGCGGCCACTTCCTTGGCCGCGCCGGCCTGTGGTCTGGCACCCTCTGGTGCCCCACAGGTCATCCTCTGGTGTTCCCAGGTGCCTCGTTGAAAAATAGGACCAACGGTATAATTTTTGTGAATTTTTGAAAACTTTGAAAAACGCACATTTCTGGGTATTTAGTTTATTATTACTGGCGGGAAAAATTTCGAAATCTTCAAATAACTAAAGAACTTTGCAAATTAAAAGTGCTACGGCAACTAGAGCAAGTGGAGGAAGAAAGATATGTTGTTTACCTCCTCTATGCATATAAAAAGTATCCGTTAACAAGGTTGATCAAGTCTTGTCACCAAATAAATTTTACATAGCATAAGAAGAAATAAACCTCAAATCAATCATGTTACCTTGAATTGTATTGATATGGATCCAATCACGAGAATTTGATATTCTTCCTTAGGCTCATATATAGGACAATCAATAGTTCCCACTTTGATAGTTCTCACATTAGAAATAGTATTAACTCCACACGCTTTCTCAATCTTCTTAGGGAAATAAACGGTATGCTCCCTATCATCAACATTGAAAGTAACCTTTCCTTTATTGCAATCAATAACAGCCCCTGCGGTGTTAAGAAAAGGTCTCCCAAGAATAATAGACATATTATCATCTTCGGGCATTACCAACACAACAAAATCAGTTAATCTCAAGCAGTTGGTAGTAACTTGAGCAGGAACATTCTCACATATACCAACGGGAATAGCAGTAGATTTATCAGCCATTTGCAAAGATATATCGGTAGGTATCAGCTTATCTAAGTAAAGTCTCTTATAAAGAGAAAAAGGCATAACACTAACACCGGCTCCCAAGTCACATAGAGCAGTTTTAACATAATTATTCTTGATAGAACAAGGAATAGTAGGTATACAGGTCGCCCAACTTCTTTGGAATTTTGCCATTGAAAGAGTAATTAGCAAGCATAGTGGAAATTTCCTCATTGGGGATTTTCCTTTTGTTAGTAACAATATCTTTCATATACTTTGAATAAGGAGGCAATTTAATAGCATCAGTCAAAGGGATTTGCAAGAATAAAGGTTTCATCCAATCGCAAAATTTATTATAGTGTTCTTCTTCCTTTGATTTTAATTTCTTAGCAGGAAAAGGCATTTGCTTTTGCACCCAAGGTTCTCTTTCATTACCATGTTTCTCGGCAATAAAATCTTCTTTAGTGTACTTTTTATTTTTAGCATGCTTTTAGGGTTCTTCTTCAACCTCTTCTTTATCAGGAGTATCATTCTTATCATTATCATTATCATTATCATGTTCATTACCACTTTCGGTTTCAGCATCGAAATAGAAATACTATTAGGATCATTAACGAGGTTGGAGAGGATTCTACAACATTTTTATGTTTCTTCTTCTTTTTCTTCCTAGAATGAGCACTAGGTTCAATGCGTTGAGAATCTTGTTCAACTCTTTTGGGATGCCCTTCAGGATATAGAGGATCCTGGGTAGAGACACCACCTCTAGTTGTTACTTCATAAGCATGTTTCACTTTAGAATTATTCCCTAACAAGTCATTTTGCACTTTAGTGAGTTGATCAATTTGAGTTTGAATCATTTGAAAATGTTTAACAAGCATCTTAACATCATTGGAGGTTCTCTCCACAATATCATGCAATTCACTAATAGCTTGAGAATTTTCCATTAAATGATTCTCTACTCTCATATTAAAATTTTCTTGCTTAACAATATAATTATCAAACTCATCTAAGCATTGTGCAGGAGGTTTCAAATACGGAATATCTTCCCTAGTAAAGCGTTGAAGGGAGTTTACCTCAATCATGGATGAAGGGGGAATTATCTCACATATATCTTCAATAGGAGGTAGATTCTTCACATCTTCAAATTTAATACCTTTCTCCTTGAGAGACTTCTTGGCTTCCCTCATATCTTCATCATTCAATTTAATTAAACCCCGCTTCTTCAATATTGGAGTTGGAGTCGGTTCAGGCGTAGTCCAATCATCATGATTCCGGCTTATTTTAGCCAATAATTCTTCGGCGTCGTGCGGAGTTCTTTTCCCCGAAAACACAACCAGCACAACTATCCAGGGTATGCCCTAGACTCAATGGTTAGTCCACTATAAAATATATCAAGTAAATCATGCTTTTCCAAATCATGCTCGGGTCGAGCTCTAATAAGAGAGCAGAATCTCGACCAAGCCTCAGGCAATTTCTCTTCATCTCCCTGATTAAAATTATAAATTCTCTGCAAAGCAATATGTTGAGCACTAGCAGGAAAGTATTTGCGGAAGAAAACATCAAGCAATTCTTTCGGACTTTTAATAGAATTAGGTGTCAAATTATTATACCAAGTTTTAGCGTCATCCTTTAATGAGAATGGAAATATTTTAGCAACAAAGTAAGTACGCATCTTAACATCATCAGAAAACAAGCTACTAAGAGTAGATAGCTCAGTCATGTGTTCAACAGCACTTTCTTTTTCAGTACCACAAAAGGGTGTTTTCTCAACAATAGCTATATGAGATAGATCAAGAGAAAAATCATAATCTTTATCCCTAATGTTTATAGGAGATGTGGCAAACTTAGGATCGGAGACGGTTTATATCTAACGGCATGTTACGCAAGCAACTTTTTAATTTTTCTTGCATCGGTAGTAGCATTGCATTTTTCAATAAAATCATCATTAAGCTCCACATAATCTTCCTCAGGATCATCACTAAAATAACCAAGTTCAGGTGAACTAACAGGTGTAGTAGCATTAGGAGTTTCAGTATTTTCAATTTGTCTAGACCTAGCAATTGTAGCATCTAGAAAAGATCCCAATGAACCACTATCATCAAGCACAGCAGAAACATTATCAATATTATGAGAGTGTTCAGATTCAGCAGATGTACCCGCATGCGAAGCATGTGGCGGTGAAACAAGTTTATCAATCACGAGATGGTGAATCAAGAGCAGCAGAGGTATTCAGAATTGTACCTTTTCTTGTAGTGGATGGTAATACGGCGATCTTAGTATCGCGAGGTTTACCCATGATGGAGAATTTGCAGCGAACAATATTAATCCAAGTGAACTTCCAAATAAAGCTATGCTCCCCGGCAACGGCGCCAGAAAATAGTCTTGATAACCCACAAGTATAGGGGATCGCGATAGTCTTCGAGGGTAGTATAACCCAAATTTATTGATTCGACACAAGGGGAGACAAAGAACACTTGGAAGCCTTAACAACGGAGTTGTCAATTCAGTTGCACCTGGAAACAGACTTGCTCGCAAGGGTTTATCGATAATGTGAGTTTAAAGCGATAGCTTGATAGTGAAATAACGTGACGAGTAACAGAGACAGCAGTAGTGATTTTAGTAAACATCGGGATTAAAATACTGTAGGCACGGGGACGGATGACGGGCGTTGCATGGATGAGAGAAACTCATGTAACAATCATAGCAGGGCATTTGCAGATAATAATAAAACGGTGTCCAAGTACAAAGCAATCAATAGGCATGTGTTCCATATATAGTCGTGCGCGCTCGCAATGAGAAACTTGCACAACATCTTTTGTCCTACCAGCCGGTGGCAGCCGGGCCTCAAGGGAAACTACTGGATATTAAGGTACTCCTTTTAATAGAGTACCGGAGCAAAGCATTAACACTCCGTGAACACATGTGATCCTCACATCGCTACCATTCCCTCCGGTTGTCCCAATTCTTGTCACTTCGGGGCCATTGGTTCCGGACAGCGACATGTGTATACAACTTATAGGTAAGACCATAAACAATGAATATCATGATGAAACAATAACATGTTCAGATCTGAGATCATGGCACTCGGGCCCTAGTGACAAGCATTAAGCATAACAAGTTGCAACAATATCATCAAAGTACCAACTACGGACACTAGGCACTATGCCCTAACAATCTTATGCTATTACATGACCAATCTCATCCAATCCCTACCATCCCCTTCGGCCTACAGCGGGGGAATTACTCACACATGGATGGGGGAAACATGGCTGGTTGATGTAGAGGCGTTGGCGGTGATGGCGGCGATGATCTCCTCCAATTCCCCGTCCCGGCGGAGTGCCAGAACGGAGACTTCTGGCTCCCGAGACGGAGTTTCGCGATGTGGCGGCGTTCTGGAGGGTTTCTGGCGACTTCGCCTTCTTCCCGTGCGTTTTTAGGTCGAGGCCGATAAATAGTCCGAAGGAGGGCGTCGGAGGCCGGCCGAGGGGGCCACACCACAGGGCCGCGCGGGCCCCCCCTGGGCCGCGCCGCCCTATGGTGTGGGGCCCTCGGGCCTCCACTTCAATTGCCCTTCTGGCTCCGTTAGTTTCCTGGGAAAATAGGGCCTTCTGCATAAATTCCGAGGTTTTTCCCGAAAGTTGGATTTCTGCACAAAAACGAGACACCAGAGCAGTTCTGCTGAAAACAGCGTTAGTCCGTGTTAGTTGCATCCAAAACACACAAATTAGAGGCAAAACAATAGCAAAAGTGTTCGGGAAAGTAGATACGTTTTGGACGTATCACCCCTCCTTCCGGCCCTTACATGATCCAAAAGTGCCAAAGATTGCATGCGCCCAGAACGGGCATACATGTTTGCCGAAGAGCACATGTGCAAAACGAATATTACAGATATACACATTCTCCCCCCCGCTCGCCCCCTGAGCAACTCTTCATTGCTTCCCCACCGTCGCCGCCGGAAAGATGGACTCTCGAGACTTTGATTCCGAGGGCCGGGAGTTCTCCTCGCTCACTGGTCACTGACGGCTCGCCGGCTCTAGTTCCCCCGGTTGTTCTTTTGTGCCTTTGCTAATTCACCCATACCTCCGTCGACTCGCTGGCGTGGCTGGCACGCCGCCCTCAACAACATGGAACCGAAGCCATATTGGCTTTTCTCATGTCTCCTACTCCGAAGTACTTTCTTTATGTATCTATAGTGATGGCCAACGCTTATTTGAAGCTTCATCAACATGGGTAAAAGTCCAACAGGGTTGGAGATCACAAAAGGAACATAACATTAAACTCAAAAAACTAAAGGAGCATAACACTAATTGGTTAGTTACTTCTACCACGGTACACTGTTGCTACCAACAAGAGATAAATTGTGAGAAGATGACACGAGAGGATTAACAAGACGATGATGCTTCGCCTTATGTACTTTTGGGCCCAAGGTAAGTGGTCCTTCTCTTGGCTTACACGATGTGTCATCGCTTCTCCCCAAAATATATATGCACAGAGGAGCCTAGGGTCAACATCAGAGGAGTCATGAGGAAAAATGTTACTTGGTACTAGATGTGATAAAGTGAAATGTACTACCGAAGTACATGAAACCCGAATAGCATGTGTGAAGTTATTGTGAGGATCGCATGAAAGTTTGGCACACAGATTCAGATAGTTCATAAATTCCAGGCAAGGATGGTAGCCTGGAGTGCATTTTCTCTCCTTTGTGGCGGTGGCGCACACACCTAAATGTTTCCTCTTCCATTCAATATACACATTAGGTTTTGCCTCCAATATGTCTACCTCCGTGGAGTACTTAGAGGTGATCTAATATCCTTCAGAAAAACAAATGGAGGCGATCTAACAAAAGCAAATTCTCGGGAGGGGTTTGCGACCCGGCATCTGGAGTTCACAGTATACATAACTATATCGTGTTTGAATTTTGACTGTCTTATCATATTCAATTCATATTACCGCTTAGACCGTGTTTGTTAGAAAAAGCTTTACGCAGATCAAGTTTCTTCTGATCCAATGCATGACGCAACCAAAGACTGCAATCTGCACACCTAAAACAAAATTATCTGTCTGCTCATCACATTTGCAGAGTTTCTATGGGGTGATTCCAGGTGCTCCATTCGTTCATAAAAGAATATCTTAAATTTATTTGAATTTAAACCTAAATACTTCGTATATCTATTTTCTAAAACAAGTATATTTTGAATTCAAAACCACCGCGCCACGCACCAAACTACTGAATGCGTCCCCTCCTTCCGGCCCTGACAGATCCAAAAGTGCCAAAAGATTGCACATTTGCACGCGCCCAGAACAGGCATACATGTTTCCCGAAGAGCACCTGTGGAAAACGAATATTGCAGATATACACTTTCTCCTCCCTGCTCGCCCCTGAGCAACCCTTCATAGCTTCCCCGCCGCCGCCGCCGCCGCCGCTGCCGGAGAGATGGACTCTGCAGGCTTCGATTCCGAGGGCCGGGAGTTCTCCAGCGCCACGGAGATGTGGGCGGCGGAGATCGGCGCCGCCACGTTCGCCCCAGCCTCCGCCGAGGTCGGCCCGCCCGCCGCCGCCGCCGCTCCAAGCAACGGGGAGGCTGGCGCCGGCCCCGGCGAAGGGAAGCGGAAGGAATGGTACTCGAAGGGAATATCCTACTGGCAGGTAAAGGCTAGGCTCAGCCGGCCGGTCCCCTCCTTAAACCCTAAACCCCCAATCCGAGTGCACGTCCCTCAGCTGCAGATTTAGCTTAAGAGTTTCTCGAATTGGTCTGGCTTAGGGCGTGGAGGCGTCCACCGAGGGCGTCCTGGGCGGGTACGGGTGCGTCAACGACGCCGACGTCAAGGGCAGCGACGCCTTCCTCCGGCCTCTCCTCGCCGAACGGTTCGGCGCAGCGAAGCGCCATCTCGTCGCGCTCGGTAAGCCGACAACCTCTGCACAGACCGTTTTTTACTTCCACTTCTATCTGTGTGATGACTGCGTAGTGCTCCAGTTATGGAATCCTATGGCTGCTCTATGTGGTCTAATTGAGCACTTACAGTTGCATTTTCTTCTGGAACTATGACAGATTGTGGCTCGGGCATCGGGCGGGTTACAAAGAATTTGCTTCTTAGGCATTTCAATGAGGTATGCAATGCAACTTTTCTTCTCGCAGGTCACAAGTTTTAGGTTTTACCATATTAATTGAGCTTGAAAGGCCTGCCTTGCTTATCCATGCATAATTCCCATTCTAGATTAATGAATATATTGATCCTCACTCCATACAGCTTCTGTTGCCACATGCACAGAATGATACTTTTGATGACTCATAACAATTTTTCTCGGGGTTTCTGATGTATCACACTCTAATTATATTTTCATGTTTTAATATTTGTCATTAGCTCTGTTGGGCCTCATATCATCTTTCAGTTTCAGAATTCCATTTTAAACTGGAGTTGGGTTTTCAGGTTGATCTTGTGGAGCCAGTGTCCCATTTTCTAGAAGCGGCACGTGAAAATCTTGCTGGATGTATGGATGTAGGACAAGAAACACATAAAGCCGCTAACTTCTATTGTATACCTCTTCAGGTTGGTTAGCATCTGTAGAGCATTTCTATTGCGGTTATACTCGTAGCAAATTTCTCGCCGCTTCTTCTCACATGGTAAAGTTAACTTCTTGCGTAAGGACTTCACTCCTGAGGAAGGAAGATATGATGTCATATGGATCCAGTGGTGCATAGGGCAACTTACTGATGATGATTTTGTTTCATTTTTTAATCGTGCCAAGGTGATTCGGTTCAACTCACTTATATTTTGTTTTGACATTATGCTGGTTTTTTTTTTGTTGCATTATGCTGACGTATTTGTCTGTATTTTTAATGTGTAAATCTGGCATTCAATGCAGAAGCATGCCACGGTGTTGTACTATTACTCTTAGAGAAAGGAAGCTCGTATTTCCCTGCTAAACAAAACACTTATAAAGTAAATTTATCATGCATATGTGGGAAGAGGCCCATTATGTAGTTTCAACAGTTACATGTCAACAATGCTGCTACTAGCTTTATAATTCATTTTTTTGTATTATACAAGTTGGAACAAACGGCTTGTTCTAAGCCAATGACAATCCCTCTTTTTTTGTGAGAAACAATCCCTCTATATGAAGTGCATTATTTCTATTTTTGGGTTACTGACGGCTAAAATCATGTTCTTCGGTGACCATGTCGATGCACATATTAGTAGAACTAATATCTGATTAACTGTTATGCTTATGGGTCTTCTACTGTCTATGCAATGTAATTAAATACTGATAATGTTGCTTCCAGGTTGGGCTCAAACCAGATGGCTTTTTTGTTTTGAAAGAGAACATTGCATAGTTAATTAAATGTTAATTAAATACTGATAATGTTGCTTCCAGGTTGGGCTCAAACCAGATGGTTTTTTTGTTCTGAAAGAGAACATTGCAAGAAACGGTGAGCTTACTATATCGAATTGTATGTCATCACATCAGCTGTTCTTTTTTAACTTATTTGAAATTACAATATTTATGTTGTCAGGATTTGTTTTAGACAAGGAGGATAACAGTGTCACCAGATCCGATCCATATTTCAGGGAGCTATTTAAAAAGTGTGGATTGTATATCCACAATATTAAGGTTTGCATCTCTCAAAATCTGAACAGTACACTGATGTTAAACTTTTTACCTTCCATACCAGCCGTCAAATCTTGCTATTTGATAACAGAACCAAAAGGAATTGCCAGAGGAACTATTCGCTGTCAAAATGTATGCATTGGTGACCAGTGAGCCAAAAATTAAAAAAAGTGGGAAGAGAAGGCGACCTAAAAATTCACCTCATGTGATTCGGTCTTGAAAAGTCTCCAGATTAACCGGGCTGTTGCGACGGCAATATTTATCTGTGAATGTATTGCTATTGAGCTGTCGCAAGTTCCAAGCACGGAAATTTTAAGTCTGGCTTTCGCTCTGCGTGCGTTTTGTACCAAACAGGCTCCAGTTTTCGTGAGGTCAGATCCATTTGTTGCAACTGTTGTTCGATTACCTAGTAACTGTCAACACTTGACAGATATGGCATGTATGATCTCATTGTTCTGAAAGGAGGGTATCTGAACCAATGAACTCGTGCCTCTGGTGCCCCAAATGTCTAGATTTGTACGTACTTATGATGCATCGAATTATTGTGAATGAGATGGCTCTGTACCTGGGTGCATCATTGCAAGTCATTACTGTATTGATCTGTTCCATCGTCCATGTGAGACTGCAACTGCAAAATAGCTCCAGGCTTCAGGATGATGGACTTACATGGCTAGCCTAGCTAGGAAAAGATTTTCATGTTCTCAAGACGAGATGGCAGGTCGATCTCCAGCAAGGAGGAAACCAACTTTTGCATATGCATATCCTTGGTCTTCATGTCAAAGACGGTAATATTGCCATCCAGACACCTAGAGCAACATCATGTCGCCACTCTGAGGGTCATGGAATGCAATATTGCCATCCAGACCATTGGGAGGGATATTCGCTGGTGAGATTGAGACCTGAAGCCACACGGACAGCATGACTTTCAACGAAGAGTAGTTTCTTCTCTGATGATGTCGCCAACTGGATCTGGTCAACGTCACATTTCGTGTCCCGGAACTTCACAGACCCTAGCTTCCGTGTATCACGTGTGGTGAGGGATGAGAGAGACGAATATGTGCCCATTTTATCTCAATGGTGAGGTAATATATAGAGTTTCCATTTCCAAAGAAAAAGGGAATTAGGCGACATCTTAGACATTGCCAGTGTGGTGAGGGATGAGAGAGACGATTACGTTAGTCTATACATAACATGTGACATGTTTTACTGATTAAGTTTTATGGGTAAATCTAATTTATACCATGTACCAACTTTGATATATCATAATTGTCAAAAAAAAAACTTTGATATATCATATATGTTCGTCTATATATAGAACAATTAGACTACTGCTCACTTCATATATACACCAGCCCTTGTGATTTTTCAACGGGCCACATATGTGCTCATTTAATCTCAATGGTTCTAATTTAGTTTAACTTGATGATATGTACCATTAGGCCACAAACCATGCTTGATCATGAAATCAACGTGAGAAAGGTATGTAGATGGTGGCTTCTTCTGGACAATGTACAAGGAAGCAGCATGTATCAGCACAACACAAGGTGCAATATGTGTGTTCTTGTAATGTACAGTTGTACAGACAACTTACACAGTTCATTCATAAGTTACTGGGAATGAGTGGATTGAGGGAAACATCTACCACAGTCGATGACTTGGTTGCTGACCACAATGTTCTTGCACTGCACTTATGACCTTCTGTCCATCAGGAAACGTAAGTTCATCTATTCAAACTTTTCTTCTCACCTAGGGCATGATACCGCAGGAGTGTAGTCTGATGAAAAATCAAGAGACAATGTCGCAACACATGCCCAACTCGTGATGTGATGGATGAAAATGATGTAATTGTGGAGTCTATTGGCTCTTATTCTTAATAGAGATAATGTCAACGCTTAAGGAGCTTTGACCTCACAAAAAATAAGGTGGTGGTAACATTTTCGTAAGACAATAATGGGTCCAAAAGAGCATAAAACTGTGTTCAGAAAAGTGGTCGATTACCCTATTACTATGAACACTTGACACATATCGCGTGTATGATCTCGTGATGTTTTTGGCGAGCTGATCTTATTATTCTGAAAGGGAAGATATCTGAGGCAATGAGACTCATGTGCTTCCAATGCCCCATCTGTCTGTAGATCTGTACAATGATTCATACAATCACTACGAATGAGACGGCTCAGTACAAATTAGTGTATCTTTGCAAGCCATTATTGGATTTATCCATTCCATGCCACGTTCTAATTATGCAACTTCTGTACACGACAAAATTTACCATGTGTGCCTCTTACACATAAAAAGTTCATCAATTGCAACAATGGCTGAATATCCGACACTTCCTTAGATAGATTTTATACACCCATGTGTGTCTAAGTTTCACACATCTAAAAGTAGAAGTTTATTGTAGAATAATCATGTGCAAGTACAAGTTTGTGCACTCTTCTAAGAGTGCAAGACTAGACATAATATCCATTAGATACCCCTGATGATGATGCCAAACAACTCATGACCAGGATCTAGAAAAGAGTATCTATCTCACATCAATACTCCGAACAAATGAGAACTTAAACTCAAAGGTAAAAATGACAAACTACATTGCAATCAGACGAAGGAATATAACTACTGATCCTAACATGCATATGAATCATAGCATCAACTACTAAGAATAGCTCATTGATTGGGGACTTGGGGATGAAATGTGAAGGCAATCAAGTATCTTCACATCAGCACACCAATGGAGCTCGAACCGTGGAGACATGTGAAGCCACGACAGAAAGACAACAAGAGATTTGTCCCTAACAACAATGTACAAGGTTTTCACCCAAAGCAACATAAACTAACCACGGGCTAGTCCAATATGCACCAAAGTCTACCTTTTTTATCTACCCAGGATCTCACACAAACTTCGTGACACACAAAAATCTCGACAGCTGTACCAAAAGCCTGTCCGGTCGATGTCGAACTTGCAAGCTTGGTCTTGATCCGATTTTGATCTAGGCTGGTCAATTAGTTAAAATTTTGAAACTTAAACCTTGAACAACTAAAATCTGATTTAATTAGGATTGGCATTATAATTTGTCATACCGGCCGTATGATGAGTTATTCGTACATGCATCGCAAATTACTAGTATTTTGTTAATTATTCTTTCTAGTAAATTTTATAACTGTTAACTTTTTTGTGGTTGCGTGCATTTATATAATTATATTACATAGAGAGGCAGATGTAATGTATCTTCAGCATTGTTGGTGAGGGATGAGAGACATATGTGGTATCTTTTCCATAAATTTTTTTTTAAAATTTCAGTGATCAAGTGCTATGAGCAAATCTAATTTATGTCATCTACCAACTACAATATAGATATTCCTCTATATATAACCATCAAACTACTACTTCCTTTATATAGATATACCAACCATTGTGATTATTTAACTAGCCAAATATGTGCTCATGTATCCACTTTGGTCCTAGTGTATGTTAGTTTGATCGACTCTTACACCCAGACCACAAAACATGCTCAGTCTGGACATTATAAGGAAGCGAAGCATCACTATATACATTAGGTGCAGCATGTGTGTTGTTGTAATGTACACATACCGAATATTCAGTTCAAAGTCAATAGGATTGAGTGGCCTCGGAAGAACATCTACCACAGATTGGTATGTGCTGATGACGAGGCTATCAAACTGCACTGCTGCCCTTTTCTCCCTCAGCAGACACACATTCTTCTAGTCTAGTCAACCGTTTCTCCATTCCTACGGCATGAGGCTACCCAGTCTTGAGCGGACAGAGGATCCCACCACCAGGGTAGCACTTACTAGTAGTGTTGCTAGTTTCCCATTTTCTCCTTTTACCGGGATGCGCTCAAGTTTGACCATCTCTTCTCTTGCACTGCTTTTTGTTATTTGACCAATGTACTCGCCTGACTCAGCTTCAGTGACTTGCTGGTCATAAGTCACCGAGAGACTTAGTCCTCATCTCAGCAATCCATAGCAGATGAAACGAACTAGAATGGCCAAAGGCAAAAGTACACCAGAGGCCAATTTCACTACTTGTATGGCTGAAACTTCAGATTATGTTTATTCACAAACAGTATGTCGAAATGGAACGAAACTTCCTCGGAATACATAACGCAATAGATGTGATTTTCTGGAATTTTTCAAATTTTTCTGGGAAGTTCGAAATTTGAGGTCAAATTTTAGGAAAACTCAAGGAAAATGCACTTGAAATGCTCTCAGTCAAAAAAAAATGTATGTCGAAATTCATCGAAATTTTCCCAGAATACATAACTCCATAGGTTTGATTTACTGGAGTTTTTTCGAATTTTTCTGGGAAGTTCAATTTTTTTTACCAACTTTGACTTTTAGCTGCATTTAAACATGATTTCAGCAACATTTTAGCATGATTTCAGCAGCATTTTGGAAAAAATTCAGTAAATCATTAGCTTCACTTGTTAGTACTCCAAAAAACAGTTAGCATAATGCAACTATTACAAGGGAAAATCCATTACATATTTGCAATTATTGGCAACTCACAAGTAAAACAGAGGAAAACATTGTAGAGTTCACATCACAAACACTTCATTTGACAGTGCAGATCTTTCGAATTCGGTGGCAACAAGTACTACCGATGAAACAACAATTCTTATCCCGCCAAAATACATTTAGGCCTCACTGGTTGTGCTTGGCCTCAAAAAACTATAGTTAACCCCCAAAATACACCCAAAGGAATATAGTTAGCTCCCGAAGTACCATGTAACCAAGATCTGAACACTAGTACATATTTCCACCATAAACACTACTCCCTCCGATCCCAAAAAAGTGTCCGATGGCTATTATAATTTCGTTTTACAATTAAGCCCTTCCGAAATCACAAAAACCCGTTCCTCATGAAAGTCGTTCCACGTTCTGGCCGGTTCGATCTACTCCAGCTCGCTGCTGCCGGATCTGGTCCAGCTCGATTCTGGCCGGATCGATCAAATAGAAGTGCTAGCTCCTCCTCCGGCCAGTTCCCACACCACCTCCTCTGGCCAAGATGAGATGTGGTCGGGATCTGGCTAATGTGGTCGGGATCTGGCTAACCGTGGATAGGCGAGCGAGCTCAACATGGACGTTATCGGGAACTCGAGCGCCGGATTAAGCTGCTTCAGCTCCCTGCCGGCGTCGTACGCGTCCGCCACGGCGAGGAAGGCCCAGCCGTGGGAGGAGCGAGGGTGCGTCCTCGCGGCCACTGGATCCGGCGTGTCCGGCCTCACAGCAACCGGATCCAACCTCGCCGACGCCGGATCTGGTGATTTGTCACCGGGTTGGACCATGAAGTCAGCCTTTTCGCGGTATGGAGCTCGGCGAGCCGAAGGTGGAGGAGAGTAGAGGGAGAGCAAGAGCGGAGGGGGGTGGGGGCGAATGCGGGAGCGGGTGCGGGTTACGACGAGAGCTGAGGTTGGATTGCGGGTTGACGACAGAATAAATTTAAGGGTCTGTTTTGCAAAATGAACCGTGAGACACTTTTTTGGGATCGGAGGGAGTATCATAAACCCAAGTAGAAGGAGCTGTGAGGAGTTGAGTAAAACTCCCGATGACATTGTACTTGTCACTCTCCACGTTGGCTTCTTTCTTGTGGCCATCATTCTTCACTTCTACTTGAGGTTGTACATCATCATTTTTTCTTTTGTTGCTGCCAATAGAAGTTTAACTAGTTAGTTTATTAATAGATGAAAACAGTTTCATCTCATGTCAAGATAGAACATAACTTCACTTATTTTGAAATAGTTGGTTTAGTTGCCCTCCGTCTTACCCTTACACATCTTATCAAGCTAAGTTTTCTTTCTCTTTAAATTTTGGATTAAACTTCTTTTTTCTTCAGCCTTGCAGCTCTAAGCAACTCTTCTGCTTGTTGCTCATTTGGGTCAGCATTTTCCTTGTCGCTACTTGGTTCATTCGTAGCACTAGAGAATGAATTCAGTTTTTCCTCCAACTTTGGACTAACGGAATCAAGTGCATTTTCTAACAACAAACAACATTCCGTAGATGGGGCCACATTATGTGCCATAGTATGAAACTTGTGAGATAGTTCCTTGTACCGAAGCATAGCTTCGAGTTGTGGATTTTCTACAACATTCCTTCCTTGCTTGTCCATTATACTCCCTTTGCGTGCTTCTCTAGTCCATCTCTTCAAGATATAATGTGTTGGCAATGTTTTTATATTCATCATATCTAGAACTTTCAGCCCATGTCCAGACAATATTCCCGTCCTTTCAAACATTCGACAAGAACATGTTCATTTGTTTAGAAGATCACCTATCTCTAAGCGCTCATCCATAAAAGTTAAATCACCATGCAAACTACCAATAGCAACCACATATTTGTTTATATCTAATACTTCAATGCATGCATCCATGGAACTTTTATACTCACTTTGGAAAGCTTCAAAAAATTGGCGTGTACACTTTGCTTGCTTGTACCAACATGGGGGGGGGGGGGGGGTGTGCTCATCTTGATTCTTGGTATATTTTTCCTTGATTCAAATTCATTTTCTAGCTCCTTGTTTCTTTTGTCATCCACTGTCGTTTCAAAATGCTTCAAAAATCTGATAATATGAAAATCAGATTTCTAGTGGTTCTTCAATGCATTGTTGAAGCTCTCACTTAGTTGTGTACTTCTCACTCCCAAACTGAAGACATCTCTCATAAAACATTCAACCCATTTTTCTTTTACCTTGTAGATACTATCTAACCCAGTTTGATTATGCACTTTACACCTCATGTTGGCAAATGCTTCCTTGTCCTCATGTCCATAATACAAGCACCAAAATCAGTTAGAATATGTGGTTCTTTATCTTCTTATTTCTCTTCACCACCATATTTTTGTTCGCCCTCATCTTTCTCTTCACCCTTAGTTGGAGATTGATGTTTGACATCATTTTGCATTACGTGGAAGGTACATAGTCCATGGTATGATTCCGTGAAGACAACCTCGATAGCTTTCCCATTGCAGCATCTTGATCGGTATAAATTGTTCTTGGTTGCCTTCCAATATGTGCAGCTAGAAAAGTACGGAAGAGCCATTCAAATGAGGCAAATGTTTCGTCAAATAACAGTGTAGCACCAAAAATAGTAGTCTCTCTAAAGTGATTGAGTCCAAGAAAAACACCAAATGTCCTATATTCCTTGTTTGTGCCAAAAGTAGTGTCAAATGTGACTATGTCACCAAAGTGGGCATAGTCTAGCATCATTTTAGCATCAACCCAGAAAATGTTTGTTATATGCTTCTCACAATCCAGCTGCAAAGCATATTGAAATGATGGATTTTCAGCAATTTTGTCATGAAAATACTTTAGCATGCTACCCGCCTGATCAAAACTCAACTCTCTCTGCCACTTTGGTTTGTAGAAAATTTCTATGGTCACGGCAAGTGTAGCCAAGATTGAATGGTCCACCAAATCCACGAGTAGCAAGCTCATTTGCAGCTTTAGGCATAATTCTAGAATCATCCGCAGCTTTGATTTCAAAAGCTTAGAATTCTGAAATTTTCCTTTGGAACACCATGAAGTGGCGGGTTTGTGGAAAGTGAAGGAGGTGATTGTGTTCAAGATCAACATGTGTTACTTCAAAAACTCCAGAACTCCGATCAAATGTAATAGTCATCTTAGCACCACACTTAGTTCTTGTTTCAGCTCTAAAACACTTTTGAACGGATTCCCGTTCTCCTTTTTTCCGAACACCTTCCTTGGCACAAACGTATCTACATGAATGTAATGTACCATCAGACTTGTTCATATTGGTGTATCTCTTCCTCACTTCAAAGCTTGCACGGCCGCCATATGCAACCCAAAAAAGCCAAGCCTCTCCTTTACTTTTGAATGTCATACCAACTTGAGGCGAGCCCTTGTCAGATGCCATCATGCACCACCCGATTTATCTGCCATTGCAAACACACACAATCAATTAGTGGTAAGACCAAGTCTGACAATCCAATAGGTTTTTTTGAAGGTAACACTCCAATAGGTTGACATCATTATACACTATGTTTAGATACAAAGCATCATAACAGTGAGGTTCAATTAGTGGCAACGCCAAGTCTGACACTTCAACCAATTGACATCATTATTCAGTCAGTTCAGATGCAAATCATCAGAAAGTAACGAGTATTTCTGGTGCAAATACATGGACAAATTTTCAAGTCAAATATTGTGTGATGTGAGAGCAAAAATGGGAAGTTGTTTGAGAGGGGAAAAAGAGATAGCACGAATGTTGATGCAACATTGACAATCCAAATATGGGTGCGCACCAATCACCTGCTCTGAAAGTCCTCTCTCATGAATATGACCAGGTATATTGAAGGGTACATGTAGTGTATATGGAGTATGGAATTCAGCCTGAAGCTAAACTGTTGCAAACGGCAGCAGAGTCTAGTGGCTTATATTCGCTATCTGGTCAAATTGCTTATATTCCCTTATCCCCGATATTTCTTGTCCATGGTGATATTGTTGTGAAGATCAGGTGCAACTCAGGAAGTGATCACCTGCTATCCTTCATGTGACCTTCGATTTTCGTGTTTCAGTCTGATCTAAATGGCACTTGTAGTTTATCACAGTTTTTTTTTTTTGAAACGGGGGCAAAAGCTTTGCCTCATTCTATTAATTAAGTAGAATTTTTTTGGACAAGATAGTCCTTACAAATGTTAATTCAAAAGATTACTCTCCCGGCATAATTCCCCTTAGCGCTTCGCACCGCGGCAACGCACAAACAGGCTTCTCCCTTTATTTTGTCAAGGACAACTAAGGGTGGTGCATGTTTGTTGTGAAAAACCTAACATTCCGCTCATTCCAAATTTCCCATGTGACAAGAAAGAAAAGGGAAGAGGCGGCTTTGCGGTTTGTAGTGCCGTGATTTGTCATGAGATCACACCACATCTTGGTGGAGAGGTCCGTCCATTGGCTTGGAAGGATTCCGGGAATGCCCAACCAATTCCTAATGTAGTTCCAAAGGCGTACGGTGTAGCGGCAATGCATGAAGAGATGGCACACCGATTCCATGACTTGCTTGCAAAGAACGCAGCCACCACAATTTGGCCAACCACGCTTTTGTAGACGGTCCGCGGTCCAAATTCTATTTTGTGTGAGAAGCCATGCAAAGAACTTTGCCTTAGGAGGAGCCCAACCTTCCACACCGTCTTATATAAAAAGGACGTAGTGGAGCCAAGGAATTACAACTTGGCCAAATATTTCCCAATCGCAGTAAGCTTCCAAGAGATATGATCTTCCACTTCCTCATTTAGGTGCACCGCTTGCAACTTAGCCCATAGTTCCAAGAATTGGGAGAGGTGTTCCAAGGTGAAGCTCTCATCCAAATTGATTTTCTGCACCCAAGCATTATCCTCCAAGACCTTATTGACCTTACAAGATTTTCTTTTTAAAGTTGCGAAGATGAGCAGGGTGATATCTTTGGGCTTCCTTCCCTCAAGCCAAGGAGCGTGCAAAAAGGTGTCTTAAGACTGTTCCCAATAGTGATGGTGGTGGCGGAGCATTGACCTTGTTGTCCGGCGACACATCGACATCAGCGTGCTCTGAATGCCCGTGGTGATACAGGTGCTATATGTGGCTGGTGTATGCCATTATGGACGTGTCGATAGACATGACCATCAGGAACCTGCCGTTCCCTGCATTCACCGGCGCACACATGCCGGCTTCTCCATGCCTCGACATTGGCACACCTGCACATATCACACATAAACCAAGCATAAACATTTATCGAACCAAACTGTCAAATCGACCTGATTGTTCACGCACCAAAAATTACAGCTTAAACATAAACAATATAAGCTGGTACCTCAATCGCTGATCAATGCCAGCAGCTAAAACAGCAAACTCAATGTCCATCTGCAATTTTGTTTAGCAAACCATGCCATGCATACATATTTAAGTGGCATAACTGAAAAATTCTACAACGGAAACATTAAAAAAAATAGGCAGGGGCATTGTCATCAGCTTGATGCTCCACACCGTCAACACATCAGGAGATTATCAAGTAGCGAGAGGAATCAAAAGACACAACTGTAGGTATTCGTCTCCAGCCATCATCAGCTGAATTGGTAGTATCATCTCGGAAACAGGGTCTGGTCAATTCCTTACTCTAGACGTAAAATATAAGATTTCAGGGATCTTGTCTTAGATTTCGATAAAGGACAGAAAAATTTAGTCGTAATTTCTGCAGTCAGTCGACAAAAGGAGACACTGGCATTGACTTTGGCATCCAAAGTCCAAGCTGAAGTTTCAAATCAAATACAAAGCACGTAGCCGGCGGCGAGCGCTGCGCCGGCAGCCAGCGACTCTGCCGATGATCGTGAGTGCGAGTCTAAAGATGGGCGTCGGCTTCAGCTTGGCGGCGCTGGACGCGACGGTGATATAGCCTTGAGCGCACCAGGGAAAGACCTTGTGCAGTTGTACTGCTTGGCCAGGGAGGCATGGCAGATCCGCTATTCCTGCGGGTGATTGGCATGGGACGATCGAGAAGGTCGAACATCGGCAAAAGAACCGGACCGGCACACGTAAGCCAGCTGACAAACCGGTGCAAAGTGGAATTGTAATCTGACAACCCGGATGTTTCGTGAGAAATTGTAATCTGACAACCCGGCTGTTTCGTGTGACTCTAATCTCATATAGGGCGGCGGCGGCGACGACATAGACGGCGGGTATACTTGTAGACGGCAAGCCTGAATCCCCCGAAAAAACCAGAGAGCATCTTTGAAGCCAGGGGATGGAGACCGTCTCCGAGGAGCAGTCTGAGGTCTCGATCGTGGTAAAGGAGATCATGTCCCTGCGGAGGGAACGCAGGGAATTGCTCGCCTCCCTCACCCCGGGGCTCTCCATATGGAAGAAGCGGCGAGGGCCAGGATCAGAGAACACGACCCTACTCAGCAGGTTCGCCGGAAAGGATTACACGGCGGCGGCGCCCTCCCACGTACAGGAGGAGATGTACAAGGAACCGGCCTCGACACAGGAGCAGCTCGGGAGGTACTTGGATTCCGTCTTGCAGGACACGGAGGACCTGAGCCACCGGATGCTGTCTGCGGCGTATCTTGTGGTCAGACCCGACGGCGCCGCTGCAGCCTCCTCCTCGTACGTGGCCGACGAGCTGGCTAGCTCGACGTCCGGCTTAATGGACGCCTGCAAGGACCTGTACAGAGATACCCAGGATAATGAGCAGGCTGAGGAGGAGGTGCAGGAGAAGGACGCGTTCTTGGATTTCTACCACGAGTTCCTGCGACGACCCTTGGATTACGGGAACGAGCTGACCTTAGTGGTGACCAAGGAGGAGGTGGAGGACCATGAGAAGGAGGTGCAGAAGGAGAGGAAACGGGTTAGGAAGGTTAACAAGGAGAACATGGCAAAGTTTAAGCAATGGGAGCAGAAGCAGAAGGACATGGTGAAGCACGACAAGAAGAGGCTCAAGGCCTTCGAGAAGTTGGAGAAGCAGAGGCAGAAGGCGATGGAGAAGTTACTGAAGGAGTATCCGTCCCTGGACGAGGACGAGGACGAGGACGAGGACCAAGGCCTGGAACTGGACCAGGACCAGGAGAAAGAGAAGGACAACCTTGACCCAGACTCAATGGGATATCTCAAAAAGGGGATGGAGATCGACCGGAAATTCTTCGCGGACGGTCGGGACAGCTGGAATGTCACATGGGGCTGCAAGAGTACACGGTGCGGCGACTTCCGAGACATAAGTAAGCGAAACATGCATCTTTAATCTCTCTGCTTGTCTAGAAATTCTCCGTCTTTACCTCAAATAAAAAAGAAGTTCCCTGTCTTGTCTTCAGTCAATTGCATATGAGTTTCCCTGACTCTTGAGGGACATAAGTAAGCGAAACACGATATCTCGCTTTTCTGTCTTCGGTCAACTGCGTATGACTTTCAGTTTTTTAGAACTTACTTACGGTTCAGAACACAAGGAGATTCAGTCTGCTGTCATTGTATTATTTTGTTCAATAATTAGACTTTCAGTTCATATATTCACTGCAAGATCTTACAGTGTTGTCTGAACTGTGTCTTACAGTTCAAATCTTGACGAATTATATTGTGCAGGCAGTTGTAAGTTTGGTCAAATTCTAAGGGCAAAGAGATCCTCTTATGTCTGAACTTTTCTATTAGTTTAGAGAAACATCAGTTACAGGCTTATAGCATTTAGGACTTGTTTTGTAGCTTGGTATTCATTAGTATTTCACTGTTTTTACACTGATTACTGTGGTTCTTAAGTTATTTTTGCTGTCTAGTGGTACATGATTTACAGTGTCGATTAAATGTGTTTTCCGTGGTTCTATTCTCAACACATCGACCACAAGTAATATGTTGTCAGGTCTTGTATCTTTTTTGCTTCGTGGTTCAAGGTAGAGTTTATGTCCAGTAAATCTGTTCACAAGCATGTCTTGCCGTTTAGCTTTTTTCTTAAAAGTGATCATTTCTATAATCTATTACTGTTGTTCACTTCTGCTTCCTAGTGTAGTGTAATCCCTGCTGCTTTTACTTTTCTATCTGTATTAGTTTCATGGTAATTTGTGATCTTTGCTTCTATTTGTAAGCACTTCTATAGTCACTGTTATATTTAGACACTTCTAACAGTTCCAATGTTTGTGATTTACAGTGTGGAGTATTCATATTTTTGCTTGAAATATTAGTTCAATATGTCTCTTTGCTAAGTGAACAAGTAGTCATGCAGAATGTACCTGTGGGACTCCATTAAGCTTGTAGAAAACGGGTTCAAAATGTGTTAGAACCAAACTCAGTAGAATATTTTGCAGAGCTGTTAGTCGTGGCATATAAGCAAAACCAGGGGCGCATACATACATGTTACTTGTTGTAAAATTCGAATGATGATCAATTGGTTTTTCAGTCCCTTTGTTTGCTCGTGTACAAATTGTAGCTTATCACTTAGCTTCATTTCTCCTTGTATAAGTAAAGGGAATATATTTTGCTTAATTTGCTCGTTCATATTAGATTTACTTTTTCTTGCAGGTACATTGAGCCCTATGCACTTTACTCACTATACAATGGATACCATCACATCCTCTTGTGGTGTTACCGGGAGCACCTTGCAGATATATTCCATTGAAATTCTCGAACTAAAAAAAGGACTGAAATGGCCACTCAGACTATATGGGGTGGTCACTGCTCGAGACACCGTGGATCGCAACAGTAACATTCTCTTTTCTCGGTCAGGGAGTCACTACCAAGAACTCGGTGAAAACGTATGTATTGTATTCAGTTTTCTCTTGGTTTCCATTAATTGTTTCTTCTTCGTGCTTTTATATTCTATTGGAATTAAGTAAGCACTTTTTTCCAATCCATTGCAATGAAGTACTGATGATATGATGCTTGCAGGGTTCTTTATGTTTGACTGGTCCGTCTCGTGCAATCGTAGCTCTGGACAATGTTGACTTTGAAGTTGAACTCAGAATAAAAGAGGGAGAAGGGTATCAGGATAAAGAATTGATCAGTCTTAGCAAGCGGTATGATGGTACATGTACCCCTCTCATGTTTGAGAACAGCTTGTGTAAAGCGGTGTTAAAACTTGAGCAGCTTTCTAGAGCGGTCCAGGCCAGTATCGTTGGTGTTTGCGTTGTCGAAGGGAAATGGCCTTTTGAATATGGATGCCGAGTTGCTTGCTCCTTAGCTGCTGCTGCAGATGAAGTTGTGTTGTTTGATTGTCGCGGTGACACTACCAGTAACGAAGTGCACGTAGGATCAAATGGCTATCTTCATCTTTCAAGGAATGTTGTGTCGGTGCAATCACAAGGAACATTAAAAGTTGTCGTAGGATCCTACTTGAAATCTGGTCGTGCTGCTCAAAGTTGGAATTTTGACTTCACTGCTCAGCACTGCCAAACAAGTGAGCGTGAATGTCTAGTTGGCACCACTAAGGTGAAGGTCGTTATTGCTTGGTCCTTACTTGTGAAGGAGAAGCGGGACCTCTTGGTGGAATGCCCAGCGGTAGAGCCTTGAAGATTTGTGTATCACTTATGTAACATAGAGATGTTCGACTGTCTGTGCTATCAAACTATTTGTGCACCGGCCATTTAACATTTAACGACTCTTGGTGGTTTTTCTTAAATATGTGTGTACCAACTATTCCAATCTTTATCGAAAAACCAACTATCCTAATAGGTGGTTTGTAAAAATATTATTTGTGTAGCGACTACTTGGCCGATTTTAATTTGATAGTAAATATTTTTTTTTGAGAAAAGAGGTTTTTTTAGTATTTTATAGAAAACCTGCTATTTTTATTGCACAATCATAATGTTACAGGGATATTTTCAGAATAAAGCGTGCTAAGCCACCAGTGGAGCCCTACTCCATAAGATGAATAATGTCTAGCTATCTTCCTTGATGACAAACATGTTCAGCTGGGGATGTGATATCTGAAACAATTGATACATATTCTCCCACACGCCCTTCTTTAATTTCTGAAACCGCCGGCGAACAATCACAGATGCAACATAAATTAACCTTCACCAGTGCGAGATCCTCGGCTAGAGCAAGGGCGTCGCGGCAAGCGAGAGGCTCCAAAGTTGCTAGGTTTTTTTAAACAGAAGGCTTTGCAGCCCAGCTTAAAATTAATTAAGCCACTTACGGCAGAAGTACAAGGGTGCTGAAACAGCTTACAGAAACGGAACAGGTAAAAGAAAAAGGACAGGTCTAGAGCTAAGCAAGGAAGAACAGGGAAGCTAGCCAAAGCTCTGCTGCCAACGATCTTCGCGACGTCGCTAAGGAACTGCCCCAGACGGAGAAAGCCACCTGCTTCCAAGACAGGACGAACTGGAGTTGCAGAGGAGTAACACCAATCTAGGGCCCGAGACGAAGGAGCAGCCTGCACGCAGGAAGGGGAAGAAGAGCCGGGCCTTGACATCTCTCATGCCAGGATTGCTTCCGGAGGGGAACCCTATCCCCTCGCCCAGGCTCGTGGGCGCCGGACCTCCAGCAAGCATCACCGCCATGAGCACCACGCCAAGGAACCACCAAAAAGGATGCCTGCAGAGACGAACCGAAGAACTTCCTCAGGGGCCAAGAACCAGCACCACACCAAGCGTCGCCGAGCAACACACGACCAACTCGCCAAACACACGGAGCACCTCGTCCCAAGGCAACGGCTTCAAGAAGCTCACGCACCGAGGCGCCGCCGCTGCCCGGCCCGGGGGACCTAGGGTTTTCACCCGGGAAGCTACCTGAAGATGGAGACCCCCACAACGCCTCCAGGGAGGACCACGACGCCCGTAGGCGTCGCCGTCGTCGGGCTGGACAAGCCAGCCAGGGCTTTCGCCCGGTTCCACAGGTGGGCGGAGCCCATGCGCGCTGGAACCCCAGCCACAGATCGGGCGGCCAAAGATCGACCCCACCCAGATCTGGCGGAGAGATAGCGGCGGAGAGGAGATCAAGCCGCCGGCCTCCAGATCTGACGCCAGGGCGCCGAAGCCACCTGGACGACCCCACCCAGATCTGGCGGAGAGATAGCGGCGGAGAGGAGATCAAGCCGCCGGCCTCCAGATCTGACGCCAGGGCGCCGAAGCCACCTGGACGACCCCACCCATCCGCTCGCCGCCCCTGCGGCCAAGCAGAGGGTACAGCACCCGCGAGCGTCGTCCGCCGTGGAGCCAGCCTCGCCGCCACCTCCCAGGGCCGCCGCCCTGGAGCCCAGGGCCCCCACCGGGGGAAACACTGGAAGGCGCCACCCCTGGACCACGGCCACTCCAGAGAAGCAGCGTGAAGCAGCGTGGAGGGAGAGGGAAGGGGCGGCGGCGATCTAGGGTTACTCTCCCCCGGTCGCCTGGAGGGGGCGACGGGAGGAGAGTGTTTTTCTGCTGGTTCAGTGACACCAGCGAAAAACAGAGCTGATACCATTGTTATCCCCGCATATGGCAGGTGCTACTCCTTTTACTCCAGTGTTGGACAGCAGTGTCAACATTACTTTTGCAACAGCACTCGCTTGAGGAATCAACTTGCCCTGCACTTGCCGACACGGACATTGACCAACAGTAGCACCCGAGGGTTTAACCAACGATCGTAGCTGAAGGTGGGGTTTTGTTCCTTCGGCCCGGCGTTTCTTGGGCCAGCCTACTGGGCTCGTGGCGAATTGAGTGTGAGGAGTTAGTATAAGTATCCAACACGGCTGTTTCGTTGAAACCGTAACAATCTCATATACGGCAGCAGCGGCGGCGACTATACTCGTAGACGGCGAGCCTGAATCCCCTCGAAAGTAACCACAGAACATCTTTGAAGTTGAAGGAGATGGAGAGTGACTCCGAGGAGACGAGGGCGTGGATCAGGAGTTACTCGTCGCGCCATGAGCAAATGCTAGCCGACTTCGGCGACGAGATCCCGACGAGAGTGACCACTTCTCCGCCGGCCACCACGTCCGCGAGGTCGCAAGATCGCGGAGGCTTGCTGCTCGACGCTCTCCGTCGCAACCGCGAGATCCTCAGAAGGGAAAACGACTTCTTGCGGGGGGAGGTCAAGTCACGGGGCTTCGCGACCCTCGCCGGGAAGAAGGCCTACATGGAGACCCACTCCAACGGGACAGCAACAATCCCGCCGTCGCTCCTCCCCGACGAGTTGGCCTCGAAAGAAATCAAAGCGGTGGACGTGAGTTTTCCCTACCTCGTTACCACCCCTCAGGACTCCTTCGAGCTTCTCCTGCACGAGTCGAATCATCTGCGATACCGGATCCAATCCCTGGCGTCTATGCTGAGGGATTTCGGCATCCCCATCTCCTCCGAGAAGGCCAAGATGCAGCTGTTTCTCATGTCGCGCGCAGCGGCGATGATCTCCAAGACCATGCAGAACTATTCCACGGAGGATCCGACTTCTTCGCGGCGACTTCATCGTGCCCAGTGGGAATCTATCTGGGGCAGTCTAAGGGATAGACATGGTGTATCCGATGATATAACCACGTTGAGCCCGATGCTCTTCACGCCCTGCACGCCCCGCATTTCTCCCTACTCTGCCACCATCTGCCCCGCCTTGCAGATCTACTCCTTGAAAATCGCCAACCTCAACGTTAACCTCAACTGGCCGCTCCAAGTGTATGGCGCCGTCGCTGCCAGAGACACCGTGGACTATAACCGCAACATCCTATTCTACCGGTCCAGGGATGACTACCAATTAGTCACTGAACATGTATGCATAAATATCGTACCCCTTAGTTTTACCCTCATGCATTTCAATTAATTTATGTATAAACTAACAATGATGATGTTGCGCTTATTTCAGGATCCTTTTTTGCGCTTGACTGGCCCGTCACGTTCAATTGTGGCCGCCAACCATGTTACGTTTGAAGTTGAGCTAAACATAAAGTATCCTGGAGCGGAGGAGCGCCAGGATAGAGCGTCGTTCTATAACACCTACACTTGGCGCAGCGCGTTGGATACCACCCCTATGTTCAGAGGCTATCCTTGTGCAGCAGAGTTAAGCCTCGAGGTGCTTCCTAGAGCATTCCAGGCCACTATCGTGGGCGTCCACCTTGTCGCAGGCTCGTGGCCTTCTAGATATGGATGCCGGATTTCCTGCTCCTTGTCCGACGCATATGACCCCGCTCGTAGCCATATGGAGTTGCTTAATTGTTCCTCTCTTGATGATGTGAAAAGAAGCCCCGTTGGATCAGATGGCTACTTTGCTCTCGCAAGGAATGTTGTTTCTGCCCAACTGCAATCAACACTGAAAGTCATCATACAAGCCAAATCGAGACTTGGTGGTCCGTGGAGCCATGTCGAGTTCCCTGTCCAAGAGTACTGCCAAACAAGCAAGGCATCATGTTTTCTAGTCAAGTGTGAGGTGGAAGTCGTTGTTGCTTGGTCCCTCCTTGTCAAGGAGAAGCTGGATCTCCAGCTTTGACATATGAGATCTACTATGTAAGACGTATGTCAGCTCTAGTTTACGAGCTTATGGCAACCAGTTATTCGTGTCTTTCATTAACTTAATTATTTTGTGAAACATTGTTATGCTGGTGATTTGATAACATGTTAAGTATGTGTATACTGACCAACTATGCAAGTATAAGCTCTGGTTTCTCTTGTTCAACTATATAAAACTTGTATGTTGTAAACTTTTATTGTGAAACATTGTTATGCTAGTGGTTTGTTAGCATGTTAAGCATGGGTGTACCGACCAACTATGCAAGTATCAGCTCTGGTTTCTCTTGTCCAACTATATAAAATTTGTTTGTTATGTTATGAACTATCCAGTTTTCGTTAATAATTTGCAGTTGTGGGGTCTTCTATGTTGGTTTGTTACTTTTGAAATACTAAATGGCCTGGTTTACGAATGGAGGACTGTTCGCAAGAACTTAGCATGACATAAGCTTTGCAATTTGTATTTTGAAGATTGGTCAAATTGACATATGGCATTGAGCATCGGTTTTTGATGTACTAAAAATAATTTGAAAAACATGAGTATCACGAAGGAACCTTGGCTGGCCTGTCCGAATTAAGAGCTGCCCTGAGAGGAGAAACCAGACCAAGGTTTGAGGAAATTGGCAGATTCTTTATTCTCAGGGAGATTTGGACACTGATGAGTTGCAAAATGCTATGGTTTTTGGATATAATCTCTGAATTTATTCAGATTTAAGTCGTCGAGATCATGCACCCCTTTCTTATTTCTTTGAAAATACTAGAAAATATTATACCCAGACAGACGCACATATCTCAAGACCTCGTTCGTGTCCAGGTTTCAGTTAGAATCATATATGTACAAGTACAAGTTTGTGCACTCTTCTAAGAGTTCAAGACTAGACAGAATATCCAGCAAATACCATCAGACAACTCATGACAGGGACACAGAAAAGAGCATCTCGCAGCATACTCTGAACAACCGAAGAACTTGAAACGAAACAAGGGAAAAAACAATGACAGATGATGACAAAGGAATATAACTATGAATCCTAACATGCAGATGATCATAGAATCGACTACCAAGAATAGCTTGTTGGCTGGGGATGAAATGTTGATGCAATCAAAAAAATATCTTCAATTCAGAAATCAGAACAGACATGAGCAAACCAATGGAACTCAGACAGAGTAGACATGGAACCAAAGCAGAAAGACAACAGGACCTTTATGCCTAACCTTAATGTACAACTCCTCTACTAAACTTTCCCATGCAAATAATATGTTATGCGTGTCAGTTGTGCTTCACAGTGATCTTGGATGAAGGCAAAGTACCGAAGATGGCGTCCCAGAGTGATGAGGTGATGCCGAAGCCCTTGTCCTGAATTCTGAAATGGTGGTTAAGGTGATACCGCTGCAGCACAAGTGAAGTTTGTGAGGAATGGGTTTGATGGAATAGTAGCTATTGGCAGCTTAGTGCTGACCTTAAGTGGAATCATGTTTTTTTTTTACCTTGAGATGCTTTGCTGGATCTTTGGATGGTTGTCCATGGTGCAAGTAGTAGTGGGTGCAATCATACATCACATACCCCAACAGGCCACCGCCAAATAGTGCAGGAGTGGTGGATGGAGTTGCAAAGAACGCAACTATGTTCCAGAACTGAAAATAAGTAACACAAAGATCACTTCAATTAGATGGGTTATGTTCTGTGGATGCAAATTGCGACGAGCCAGCATTTCCTTTTCGTGTATTCAGGGATTTACCGGCACACACAAAATTGCTGTTCCAGCAGGAGGAAACACAAGTCTGAGTGAGTCCATCGGGTGCTTATGATGGCATCCATGAATAAGGTAATGTGCTGTGTTTGACCTGCAAAGTCGCATCAACAAAAAACTTTGAGCAGAAGGAAAGTTCCAATGAAACAGTACCAAGTCAAGGTTGATAAATTCTTACCAATAGCTTTTCGTCTCGATGTGGAATAGGAAGCGGTGCAAGGTATACTCAATCAATGTCCACACAAATACGCCAAATAGGGCCATTAGAACTACTTCCCGTATAGTATGACCCATCAGAATAGACTTGGCAAACAGCCAGTAGACGACAGGTAGCCATATGACTGGCACAACCCACCATTTCGTGAGTGTCAAGAACTGTACAAAGATTTTTTTGTATTATGACAGCTGAGTTTCCAAAATCCTCAATGGAATTAATATATCGGGGTGCATTAGCTAGCATTACCTCCATGACATCGTTTCTGAAAAAGCGTGGGCCTTCTTTGCTGACGATAGGCTGGTGAACCCATTCCTGGTAATGTTCCCGGAGATGGCCAACCTACATCAAAATAGAGAACACAATCTGTAAGGACAAACCCATTTTAGATTAGTTAAAACTTCTGAAATCATAGTTTTACCACTACATCGTACTCTTTGAGAAGAGCAGAACATATATACTCAAACAAAAAGTTTCACAATTGAAAATCGATGGTCAGAAGAAAGTGATGGAAACTTTTGAGTGGAAACAAAGAATGGGAAATGTGCACACGGCAAGGTTAAAATTACTGAGAACAGTTGCTGCAACAATTATCACAAGAGTGAATGAGCATTGGCAGAGCAAATGAAACCTGGAAAACAAGAGGCTTGTTGAGATCAACGGTGAACTCGTGGACAACCATCTTCTGTGCTCTTCCCCAATCAGAGCTGCAACATAGAGTAGACATAATTCATCACATACTTGACCAGAACAATCAAGAGGCGAATTCAGGATCCTAAAGCTACAACCACACAGAACAAACCAACAGAAGCCTTACACTACTTGCGTGATCGCCGAAATCAATTTTGGATGACAGTTGGTAGCGGCAGCACACTACTAATAAGCAGCCGGCTAGGACACTGAAGAGGACGCCACAGTTGCCACCTTTCTTCAGACCAGCACGATAACGTTTCTTTGCCCTGGCAATCATTCAGAAGATCACGCATTCACGCAACACACGTGACCCCATGACACGCAGCAGAGGCAGACAGCCTCTACAATCGTCCCTACTCATTCCTATCCACAAAGACTGCTGTCACGGATTCGGTAAGGCACAAGTCCAGCGCTACAGGATTAGCCTTTCCTGTCTACACGAATCTGACCAGAAGCGCACCGCCAAATGAAGTGAGAAATGCAGGCACAAATTAAAATCTCGCAACTCTAGATCCAACTCCACCCATCGCCGCCGCGTCAAGAAGGACACTACCGTCGAATTGGCATCTTGCAACATCAAGAGCCCGAAATTTTCCTCACAATTTACATCTAAGGAACTGAATACGTACTGAAACCAAGAATGCCAAAACTACCGCAACGCCGCGGAGAAACGGAGAGAAACGAGACGGATTCAAGATCGAAGGGCGAGCGGGGCGAGAGTACCTCGGAAACAGCGGCAATGGCGGCTGTGGACTCTCCCCGCCACGAGAAGAGGAGGAGCCCCTGGCTGAGACGACGAGGCAAGGCAGCAACGGCAGGAGAGGAGCGATAGAACAGGAAGGAGGAGTTTCCTGCAAAACGAACGAGTGCCGGCGTCTGAGCTATGTTAGTTTTGCGATTCGGTGGTTTCTCGGGGGCGGATCTACAGTTATTCGTCCGCTAAGCCCTCTCGCTCTCTCAAATAGGGACGGGGAGGGAGTGGGGAAGCAGTGGGACCCGCCTGCCAGCTTAGCGTCGGGCTGTGCCAGTGTGATGTGGACAGTCAGAATGTGAATTAATCAGTTTAATCACCAGGATACTGAGTGTTTGATTGGTAATCCACTAAAATTAAAAGAAACTAAGTGGACGCCATCGCCGTTAGAGCAAGTACAATGTTGATGACTTAGCTATCTGTGAGGGATAGTTAGGGCATGTACATTGCCAAGCGCTTACAAAGGCGCTTAAAAAGTCAAATCCTGGCCATGCTGAAGCGTCGGTAGCTAAGCCAAGTTTTTCGTACGTTATTCTCAGGCGCCCGCCTCCATTCTTTGCGTCGATGCTGGAAAAAAGGCTGGGATTCGCTTGGTAACTGCATGCTGGGATTTATTCCCTAGTGCCTCAAATTAAGCGTTGCGTTGTACATGCCCTTATAGGTGATTTTGGTGATGTGGAGGAACAAGAATGAAGAGAGAGAGGAAAGCTGTCTGTAAAGTTTTAGACACTCTGTAGGCTTCTTCTTGCAGACAATATTTTTATTATTATATGAAAGTTGTTTGTAATTTATACTTACATATAGTTATGGCTAAAAATAGATAACTTACCTACATATTATTGTATACGCTATCAACATCATTGTCTATATATGACATGGAAGAGTATTACATACCATCTGTCTAAATCAATGTACATGCACTTAGCTGTTAATCGGACAACGTCTCCTAAACCTAGCGCCGCATCCATCTCCGACACCTTCATAGATTGGTTCTTCCTCCTTCGGCTAGCCTCACCAGCTGACCAGTGTCTGGAGTGGGAGGAGTGGGGACCCAGTCTATGTCCCACGATGGAGGACGGCTCGTTTGTGATCACTTGGTCACTGGATCCTGTCTAACTGAACAATGGTATGACCTCAACGGTTGTGTTGGACGATGCAGCAAGCCAGTAGTGGTAATACTCATTTGATTTTGGTCTCTTCATCATGGCACGTCTAGCTCGAGCGAAGGCATAGTAAAAGAGGAGAATCAGTGCATCGATGATCTTACGATGACTTTCGATGTTTAGTTAATTATTTTCGAAAGCCGAGCAAAAGAAGATACAAGGCTAAGCTACATGTAGCTTTTTTATTTTTTAAATTCATAAATTATATTTTAATTTTTTTATGGTTCAATATCTCCTCTGCCCGCTCACCGGACATGTAATTTATTTCCTCACCTTCCATACCTTGGATATATAAGTGCTTCCCTTGTTACCAAACACAAAGTCTAGCATCTCATGCATCTTCAGATTTATATAGACAAGTTCTTCTTAATTGGTTTCTTGCTAGCAAGACTTGAGAAATATTGATATTCGTACCACACAGCCCGCAATTGTGTACTTATCCAAAACTCGATTCTACAAACTACAAAGTCTACTTGATTCTCCTTGCTGCCCCTTGGGCTGTTAAGTGCTAATACTGAGAACTGTCAAGCATGAAAGGGCTAAACAGTTCTGGGGATGGAAGGTATCGGGAGGACATGCACAACTCAGGGGCTTTGATGAGGTTTGACATATTATGTGCATGTCAGAAGCTTGTGCACGCCGGTAGCATCATGCTCAACCATTACTACTTTATCTCGATGGTCTCCGCCGCCTGAAGGTACGGTTCTTATAAATGTTGATGCTGCTCTGTTCATTCCTTCTCGTCGGATGGGTATTGGCGTCGTGATCCGAGACCACACTGGTGCCTGCTTGGCTGCGTGCAGCGAGCTGCTGAATGAGGTCACGATGCCTGAACTAGCTGAAGCGTTGGCTCTTCATCGCGCGGTTGCCCTAGCTGGAGAGGAGGGTTTCAACAAGGTGGTGGTTGTTTCAGACTGCCTGTTTCTGGTCCAGCGGCTCATGTCGCCAGCACAGGATCGCAGCTTCGTGGGTGTGGTGTGCCAGGACATCAAGCTTCTTCGTTCAGGCTTCACCACATTTTCGATTAATCATGTCTCTCATCATAGTAATGAATCGGCACATATTCTTGCTCGTTCGGCTGAGCATTTTGTTTCTTATTCAGTCAGAAACTTTGCCCCGGAATGTATCCGGAGAACTCTATGTAATGTTGTTGTTTGATTAATAAAGTGCCGTGATCTAAAAAAAAACTCTTGTAAAGGTTGTGTGGTCACTAGTCGGTGCATTGGTTAGAGATTGCTTTTGTACCTACGTTTCCTTCGCCGGGTCGTACCGCGAAGGAAAAAGGAGAATTACACACCGTTTAGTTCTCTCAGACGCTGCAACGAGCGGGCAGTGAAAGCTAGATCGCGGTCGGCTTCTACCATCAAAAGATCCCAGAGAGTGCTTATGGAACGTATCGGCATCTGCGGCGCAGAAGAGATCATCTCCGAGGAGCATCTCCAGTGTTACACGTAGGGATGAAGAAGGAGCGAAAAGGTCAGCAACCGAGGCTGCGCTGAGGTCAACAATCTCATGGTGAAAAAGCCTCCACACGACTATGATGAAAGGACTATCAACACTGCTATCGCCTGGAACATCTGGAGGAGGAGACACTCTCTGGTCTTTAATGGCATCCACACAAAGACCTCTCTTTAGTTGCAAAGCGCTGCGTCGAAGATGCTAGGCTCTGGGCTTACCTCTACCACAAGTCCACAACCTCTATGTCTCTTCTTAATTTTTGGTGTAACAGATATGATCCTCCCTGAGCTCTCATAACCCATGATCTTTCGTTGATCCTCTAAAACCTTGTAAACTCTTTTGCGTGATTTATGAAAGTGTTCGCAAGCCCGCCGTAGTTCAGGTTAAAACATGGAGCGAATTGTTTTTGACTTTTCTACGAAAAAAAATTAGAATGGAAATATGAAAACAAAAAGGGAATTTTGCAAAACGAAAATAATCAAGGAAACGGAAAATGAAAACAAAGTGGTGCTTTTCGGCAGACGGACGCTCAATCCAACAAAATTATTGCATGACCTTGTCAAGTCAAATTTTCAAAGCGGCTAATCCCTAAACCGGTGACCATGTAACACCTTCATGCATTCGAGGAGGCTTCCATAGTTCTACCATTCTCTTACTTCCTATTAAAATGAGCACCATGTTAGAATTTGGGAACAAGTTTGTTGATTTCGCATGAATGCTTGTATTTTATTGGCATCGCTCCGTGTCCACACTGTGTTTGGTCCGTATTTGTTTCCAACAATATTTGCTTTTGTTTTTATTTCCAAGGTTTATGTATTTATTTTTGTTCCTCTCCTATCCAAGATTTCGACACCAGGGATTGGAACTCCTCCTGTTAGTTCGGCCAGGGGCGCACAGTGTGGTAGGCTCGATAGGCGATCATGACACACTACAAGAAAAGTTGCCATGGCCGACGAAGTCGAAGTCGCGCCGTGGTTGCTGGTGCACCATGGCCGACGATTTTTGGTCCCTCCGTGGTGCATGTCAAAACTTTTTTTTTCTCGTTTTTGAGGCCACCTATCCCGACGAAAGCGGCCAAAACGTCGCGTATGGTGGCCCGGGACGTGGTGCATCGCGAATTCTCGGGTTCGCCGGCCGAGTCAACGCAAATCCGCACCGCCCAGGGATGTAGGGCCCAGATGGCAGCCTCTCTAGCATTGTTTTTTTTCTCGATCGCGCCATCTCGTTCAACGCTCTCCGATCGAGCCGTTTACGATGCAGGATCATGGGTCCCGCTTGTCATCCTCTATGAACCAAATTTCTTTCTTTTCTTGGATTTTTTTTGACCCCCTGATTTCTGGCTACTTCCTTTTTCTTTTGATCCCTTGCCGCCTTGGAAACGTTGAGACCGCTGCAGCTAAATGGGACCCGCATGTCATCCTCTATGAGCAATCAACTTTCTTTTCTTGGAGTTTTTTTTGGCACCTCATATTTGGTCACTTGCTTTTTTTTTGATCCCCTGCCGCCTCTCAAACGGTGATACCGCTGCTGCTAAATGGGACCCCCATGTCATCCTCTATGTACTATAAAACTTTCTTTTCTTGGATTTTTTGGCACCTCATATTTGGTCACTTGCCTTTTTCTTTCGATCCCCTGCCGCCTCTCAAACAGTGAGACCGCTGCAGCTAAATGGGACCCGCATGTCATCCTCTATGAGCAATCAACTTTCTTTTCTTGGAGTTTTTTTTGGCACCTCATATTTGGTCACTTGCCTTTTTCTTTCGATCCCCTGCCGCCTCTCAAACGGTGATACCGCTGCTGCTAAATGGGACCCGCATGTCATCCTCTATGTACTATAAAACTTTCTTTTCTTGGATTTTTTTTGGCACCTCATATTTGGTCACTTGCCTTTTTCTTTCGATCCCCTGCCGCCTCTCAAACGGTGATACCGTTGCTGCTAAATGGGACCCGCATGTCATCCTCTATGTACTATAAAACTTTCTTTTCTTGGATTTTTTTGGCACCTCATATTTGGTCACTTGCCTTTTTCTTTCGATCCCCTGCCGCCTCTCAAACGGTGATACCGCTGCTGCTAAATGGGACCCGCATGTCATCCTCTATGGACTATAAAACTTTCTTTTCTTGAATTATTTTTGGCTCCTGATATTTGGTCACTTGCCTTTTTCTTTCGATCCCCTGCCGCCTCTCAAACAGTGAGACCGCTGCAGCTAAATGGGACCCGCATGTCATCCTCTATGAGCAATTAACTTTCTTTTCTTGGAGTTTTTTTTGGCACCTCATATTTGGTCACTTGCCTTTTTCTTTCGATCTCATGCCACGTTTGAAACGTTGAGGAACCTCTTTGGCTCATGGGACCCGCATGTCATCCTCTATGTGCTATAAAAGTTTCCTTTGTTGGATTTTTTCACCCTCTGATTTTTGGCTTGCCTTTTTCTTTTGATCCCCGCCCCTTTGAAACGTTGAGTAAGCTGTTGGCTCAAGGGACCCGCATGTCATCCTCTATGTCCATCAACTTTCTTTTCTTGGATTTTTTTCACCCCCTAATTACTAGCTACTTTCTTTTTCTTTTGATCTCAAGCCGCAATACAAACATTGAGACCGCTACTGCAAAATGGGACCCACATGTCATCCTCTATGTACAATAAATCTTGGATTATTTTTGGCTCTGATATTTGGTCACTTGCCTTTTTCTTTCGATCTCATGCCGCCTTTGAAACGTTGAGTAAGTCTGGCTCATGGGTCCCGCATGTCATCCTCTACAAACAATAAAAGTTTCCTTTCTTGGAGTTATTTTTGACCCCTAATTTCTGGCTATTTGCCTTTTTCTTTTGATCCCCTGCCCCCTTTGAAACGATGAGGACGCTGTTGGCAGGTCGGTCCCACATGTCATCCTCTATGAACAATAAAAGTTTCCTTTGGTGGATTTATTTTTGACCCCTAATTAATTTACGGCTATTTCCTTTTTTTCTTTTGATCCCCCGCCGCCTTGGAATTGTTGAGAATGCTATCGCCTCATTTTTCTTTTGGTCCCGTGCCGCCTTGGAAACGTTGAGACCGCTGCTACAAAATGGGACCCGCATGTCATCCTCTATGTACAATAAAGTTTCTTTTCTTGGATTATTTTTGGCTCTGATATTATGTCACTTGGCTTTTTCTTTCGATCTCATGCCGACTTTGAAACGTTGAGGATGCTGTTTGCCTCATGGGTCCCGCATGTCATCCTCTCGTAACGATAAATATTTTCTTTTCTTGTATTTTTTTACCAACTGATTTTTGGCTTTTTTTATTTTCGATCCCCCGCCGCCTTTGAAACGTTGACGATCTGCTTGGCTCATGGGTCCCCGATGTCGACCTCCCGTACAAGAAACATGTGATATTTTATTTTGCAGACAATAAACGTTGTATTTCGCTCTGAGCTATTGCAAACGGATAAATTAAATCTTTATATCTACATAAACAAACTTATATGTTGAATCTCCTTGTTTTTTGTTTTTGCGAAGCATAGGACTTTCCTGTTTTTTTTGGAGAAAAATCCGACCTTTCCTGTTTTGGAGTGGGCTGAAATTGTACGAGTCAAAAGGCCCAGCAGGATAGTTCGAAGGCCCAGATGTCCAGATACAGCCCAATTGAAATCTTTCTTTTCTTGGATTTTTTTCACACCCTGATTTCTGGCTACTTCATTTTTCTTTCGGTCCTGTGCCGCCTTGGAAGCGTTGAGACCGCTGCTACAAAATGAGACCCGCATGTCATCCTCTATGTACAATCAAGTTTCTTTTCTTGGATTATTTTTGGCTCCTGATATTATGTCACTTGCCTTTTTCTTTCAATCTCATGCCGACTTTGAAACGTTGGGGAAGCTGCTGGCTCATGGGTCCCGCATGTCATCCTCTATGAACAATAAAAGTTTCCTTTGTTGGATTTATTTTTTTCCCCTAATTTCTGGCTATTTGCCTTTTTCTTTTGATCCCCTGCCCCCTTTGAAACGATGACGACGCAGCTGGCAAGTCGGTCCCACATGTCATCCTCTATGAACAATAAAAGTTTCCTTTGATGGATTTATTTTTGACCCTAATTAATTTCTGACTATTTCCTTTTTTCTTTTATCCCCCGCCGCCTTGAAATAGTTGAGGATGCTGCCTCATGGGTCCCGCATGTCATCCTCTCAGAAAGGTAAATGTTTCTTTTCTTGAATTTGTTTACCAACTAATTTTTGGCTTATTTTTTCTTTCGATCTCCTGCCACCTTTAAAACGTTGACGACGCTGCTGGCTCATGGGTCCCCAATGTCAGCCTCCCCATACTGCAAATCCTCTTTCTGCAAAGGTTGTATTTCTAGATAGATAAGGTGGATTCGAATCTGCCATGGTTCAGGCGGCTCGTAAGCCTTCTTGCCTTTGATTAATGGAAGTAGTGTATAGCAAGGTCAAGACATGTGGCTCGGTGTAATGAATCTATTTGAATCATGTTGTGGGTTCAATCTGATAGTTCTCGAACAGGTCAGCCAAAATAGAAATTAAGTTTTTTTCTAAAACGGAAATGCAAATTAAGATGAACACAAACATTAGTTATCATAATAGCTGATCATACATACATACTTGCTAAGAGCAAAAGCTTGCCAGAGTTTTACCACCCATACAATTAATTAGCGATTCAGATAAGATAACCTTATATAAGTATAACTACAAATGCATTTGCTAAGGGCTCATGGGACAACAGAACTAGACAACCGCGAACTTTATGACCAGCATGTCACAGTGGCATCGAAAGATCTTGACCTTCAACTTTGATCCAATGCGAAGTTTGGCACCGTCAATGAACTTTTTCCACCTGGAAGTAACAGCCAAGCGGCCATCTGTGGGACTGACGAAGTACCGTCCCTCCACGGTGAGACCTTCACTCTCCATGACGAGGGATATCTTGCCCCTTCGGTCAGCATTGAGATCCTTGGAGATACTTTTAGGCAATTTCTGATTCAAAGCAAGAGATACCACCAAAAATTAGTCAATGGCACCAATGCACTGAACCATGTGAGACTTTGAGCAGAGAAGACATCAAGATAAGAGCAGTTATGCTGTCATATACTCACGAACATAGCCTTCGTGACGCGTCCTGGTCACCACACGGGTGGCCACGGCAATGAGCTGAGACCTCGGTGATCCGGGGCAGGTGCAGGAGCACAGGCTGGTACACGAGCTGGTGCCGATGCAGAGACTGCTGGGCGGTGCGAACGGTGCCTCTAGAGGAACCGGTGCCGATGTGGAGATCAGGCAGGTGCAGTAAACGGTGCAGTGACTAGAGGAACCAAAGGCTTGATGCGGGGAGCCCGCCGGCAGTGTAGTATATGGGGCCTCTACAGAACCAATGCTGATGTAGGGGACTGCTGGGTAGATGCGAAACGGAGCTGGTATAGGAACCGGTGCCGATGCAGAGAGTGGGAAGCCGGTGCCGGTGCCGGTGTGGTTGCCCTTTGTGACATCCGCTCCTGTTCCATCGGGATCTGCAGCTTTGATCATGTTAAACCCAAGAAGCTAGAACAGAGGGAATGGTTTAGAACAACCTGCTCGTAATGCGGTTATCAAAAGATATGAGTAGAAAAAAGTTACATATTATATATTTGGAAGTGTCTCCAACTACGTAAGCGATTACGTATATCCGCACGTTTGAGTTTCGATCCTCGGCTCGTCGCCCTTCTTCAGACCGTAGTCAAAAGCAAACTTTCTCCAATCATGTCCATACAAATATGTGATGGCCTGCGTCTTGTAGACATACACCTCATAGACCGTGTAGGTGTTCATCAATTTGCCATTGCCATGCATAGTGAAAGACCCTTCATGCGGACACATCTGGTTAATCATTGGACGAAGTTCACAAGGTACAGTCTGCATGTAAAAATTGATACAAATGTAAGAAACAGGAAGACTAAAAACAAGACTTTACTATATGCCAATTCATGCTAAACCACTGAGAATGCATACCTGTAACTCTGTGAAGGAGCTACTAGAAAGGTAGATAGAGCCATAGGAGGTGTTATATGCGGGGTATGTACATGGGCCCGCCATATTCCCGCAAGCTCGGCATCGGGATGGTGAAGGAAACATGGGAGGTACTACTGGTGCGTAGCGCTGAATGTAAGTGGAAGAATTAGGTTGTGTAAAGTGCATAGTTCAGAGCAATGCAAATGTTGACAAGCGAGTGCATAACACTATGTTACAAACTGAACAGTGAAAAATTAGTGTATGATGAATATAAGCATGCTAATTTGGTGTTTCCGAATTCCAAAAAGCATTAGACAGAGCCGGTGATATATCAGACATAAATCATGGCATGTATATGTGGCTTAAGAAAATATACCCGAACCCTTGGATGTTTACGGCCCGGCTGGTCCTTGGACTTGAGCTTATATAAGCATCAAGAAGGTGGGGCTGACAGTAACTTGGTGGCAGCCTCTGCAGATGCCTCATCAGTAGCAGTTGCAATCCTTTTGACCAATGAAGGCTTAGCAGTTTCAGTCTGCATATGAAAATTGAAGAGCAACAGACATCACAGTGATATATAAAATGAATCTATGAGACACCGATGCATATAGTGCTGGATGTAAGTGGAAGAATAGGTGTGTGTGTTTCGAACTATTGGTAAGCATTAGACAAAGCCGGCAATAAGCAGAAAAAAATCAAATCATGTATGAGGATTAAGAAAATATACCCATCGAAAAGGGTACCACCCAGCTGGCCCGTGGCCTTGTGCTTGAGGAGGTTTTCAGAAGATGGTGGCGGCACCATCGTCTTCACAGCAGCCTCATCAGGATCATTTTTTATCCATTTGAGTAGAGGCACAGAAGTTTCATCTTGTATATGAATAGCAACAGAACTCATCATTGATATTTAATAAATCTATGAGATAGATTGATGCAAATAGTGCGGGGTGTAAGTGGAAGAATAGGGTTGTGCATAGAGAACAGTTGACAACAATGCAAATGATTACAAAAGAAGCCAATGGAAATCAACTGTTTATATACTGGATGAGACAGACTGAAAAGTGAAAAATTAGTGTATGATGATTGTAAGCAAACGCAGTGTTTCTAAACTTTTGGTAAGCATTAGACAAAGCCAACAGTAATTAAACAGATAATAATGAAATCATGTATGTGGATTAAGAAAATATACCAGATTCATTAAAAGGTCACCACCCAGCTGGCCCATGGCCTCGTGCTTGTAGAGGTTTTCGGAAGATGGTGCCGGCACCATCGTCCTCACAGCAGCCTCATTAGCCTCATTTTGCATCCACTTGAGTAAAGGCGCAGCAGTTTCAACCTGCATAAGAATGGGAACAGATCTCAGCAGTGATATTGAATGACTCTGAGATAGACTGATGCATATAGTGCTGGATGTAAGTGGAAGGGTATGGCCGTGTATGGATAACAGTTCACAACAATGCAAGGGTGTGTTTGGTTCTGAAATAGCGTGGAATGGAATGGAATGGTTCCATTTCAGAGGAATGGAATGGTTACATTTTTGTTCAGTTGGGAAAAATGGAGAGCAGAAGAGATCGAGGTTAAACTAACCATTTGTCTCAAAATTGTAATTAACAATTGCAAATGACATTTTAATCTCAAAGTCGTAATTAACAGCGCCTAATGGTGCTCTTTTAATCTAAAAATCGTAATTAACATCATTTTTTGTTGGGTTAGGGGAACTGGAGTAGATGAACATTACTGTATGATGATTGTAAGCAAACGAATTTGGTGTTTCTAAACTTTTGGCTTCGAGATCTTATGGGTTTCAACTCTAGCCTACCCCAACTTGTTTGGGACTGAAAGACTTGGTTGTTGTTGTTGTTGTAAACTTTTGGCAAGCATAGAAAAAACCGACAATAAAAAGAGAAAAATCAAGGCATGTTTTGTGGATTAAGAAAATATACCATATTCATTAAAAGATCACCACCCAGCTGGCGCGTGGCCTTGTGCTTGTAGAGGCATTTAGAAGATGGGGCGGCATCAACATACTGGCAGCCTGATCAGCCGCAGTTTTGATCTTCCTTTTGAGTAAAGGCCCTAAAGTATCAGTCTGCATATGAATAGCAAAACAAAAGGCAGACCTCAGCAGTGATCTTGAATTACTGTATGAGATAGACTGATGCATATAGTGGATGCTCTTAGCCTTTTGCAGCGTGAACACTAGCTATGGACAGACAAAAAAACTAGTTAACTCAGCTTTGTCTAGATATGAATGTACTACCAGCATCCAAAAGCTTAAGCCTTATTTATTTTTGAGAAATCAAAACAAGCAAAGTTTGACCAAAATTTTAGAACATTCTATCAACAAATATAATACTGTGTAGATACCGTAGGAAAATATATTTTATTATCTATTTAATGATATTAATTTTGTATTTTGCATGTTACTGATTTTTGGTAAAAGCTTAGTCAAACATGGTATAGTTTGACTTTCTAAAAATAATATAAGCCCAAAGCTTTGGGATGGAGGCAGTAGTATCTAGAGCTAAAACACATCTAGATACATCCGTATCTACAGATAGTTGAGTCAATTAATTTGGGATCCGAGGAGTATCGATTCAGACTACATCATGGTAAGTTGGTTAAAAAATTACCCCTGGGCGGTCCCCGCCCAGCTCGGCGATGGCATTTCGCTTCTTGTGCTGCGCAGATCGGGCCATGCTCCTGCGCAGCAGTGGGCGCTATTCTCGTTCCCCATAGCCTCAACACGGAACCTGGAGGTACCAACCTGATACAGAGAATATAGAGCATGGTGTCACAGAGGCTTTATGCACAAACAGCTGAAGACATGTGCTACTTTAAGCATATTCCAGAATAGGAACAGATTGAGGATGCAGAGAGACACTTAAAAGGTAAAGAGTGGATAAGCAAATGGAGTACCTGCTTCGCGGGGCTGGGGACGCAGCTCAGGCTCAGCCAATTGCCCACATGCGTGGTGGCCTTACGCTCCATTGCCCCCACCGCCGAGGTCTTACCTTTCCTGTACAAGCTGACAAAAGATACAGTGAGGATCAGCAGAAACTACAAAGGTTGCAAATGTCGACAAATAAAGGAAGAACACCCCAATCCAAGCAAAGGTAGCCCCCGCCACCCACCCCCAACAATCACTACCAGATCGAGGTTGACCAGATAAAAACCCATTCGCGAATAATCGGTAAGAGATGCGCAAGATATCGAGGAGAGGAAAAAAGAACCGATCTCGAGAAAGGAAAGAACATTACTAGTCCTACCTAATCCGCTTGGTCTAGATGCAGCTTGCCCCTCCAAGCTGGATGCCTGGACGGTGGAGGCGAAAGGAGGGGATCGAGCTAGCGGCTTGCATCCGTCAATAATCGGCACTCGATCGGGAGAGAAGGGGTGCTACATAAAGGGGAGGGTAACATATTTTATTACACAGTGAACTTACTGATGTGACTAGTCATTACATGTCTCACTGAAACTAGGGCCCATAGTGTGGCACCCCAAATTCACTTGAAGCTGCCCGGCGGGACGCATTGGCGCGTCAAGAAACCCCCGAATTGTAGCGGGGAAATGAAACATTTCACAAAAATTCGAAATTCAAGCACACCGCCACGCGCCAAGCACGCGGCTGTTCCTTCCTCTTCCTCGGTTCCTCCTCCCCTATCCTAAAAAACCCCAAATCCCAAGCTCAAACCAAAAAAAAAAATCCCCTGGCCTCCATGCATGTCCTCGTTAACCCGCTGGAGATCGTTCCCGGACGATGCGGACCCCCCGCCCTGAGATCCAGAATTCCGTCCACCTCGAGGCACTGCGTGCTGTCTCGCAGCAGCGGCTTGAGGGCGCTGAAGAGGAAGTTCCACCGGAAAGTGCTCATGGCAACCGTGCAAGCTCACCGGCATGCTGTATCCCGAGAGGAACTGGTCAAAGCTTTGCTATTCGCCACACAAAAAAAATTGCGGGCCAAGATCTGGTCAAAGCTTCGACGATGGCTTGCCGCGAGAGGCTTGGAGTCCAGAGTCAATAAACTAGCTGCTCGAGGATCAAGGGCGGTTTACACGGATTCATATTAACTGACTCAAGTTTGTTAGTCTAGTTAACAAATGCATCTAGATACATCCATATCTAGACAGAATTGAGTCAATTAATATGAATCGGAGGGGAGTACCTGAAAGTGTTTCATGCTACCAACTAATGCGCTGGCAGGAATCGCTGTAGAAGTAATTGTGCTACTACTCATACGATGAACTGATTGTGTGGGTGTCGAATTTTGCAACGCGATCATCCACTGAATGCTTAATCTAGCGCCAAAGGCGTACAAATCATAACATACTATAGCACCAGAACATAAGAGTACGAATCATAAAGTAGCTCAACATTTTGCATCAGGGCTGGGTGGTCCTGAGACTACCGGGACGCCCCTGATGATCTCCGGGTGTGCATCCTCTTCAACGCAAAGCTGTGTACTCGGTCCACGGCCTCCTTCGTAGGCTGGATAATCTCAGGTGCGGGACCTTCGTCTATGAGAGGCTCGTCATCGGTACCATCCACGGGTGCATCGGGGCTGGGTGGTCTTGAGACTACCGGACGCCCCGATGATCTCCGGGCGTGCATCCACTTCAACGCAAAGCTGTGTACTCGGTCCACGGCCTCCTTCGTAGGCTGGATAATCTCGGGTGCAGGACCTTCGTCTATGAAAGGCTCGTCATCGGTACCATCCACAGGTGCATCAACCTGAGATTCATCTTCTAATCTCCCATCAAACGGAGAGACCTCTTCAACTCTATGCGTCTGCAATTAGTACATCAACCGAGTAGCCAACCATCTAAGGGATGCAACCTGAACAAATGCCGTTATACATATTTACCTTCTCATACGGCACAGCACATGTCCCAGTAGCTGAAACCCGTTTCTGAAGCAAGCGCTTTTTCTCTCCTTCCCGTCCATCCATCTGCAACAAGTTAAATTTGAGTACAGAACCTTGCACAGCAATGCAAACTATTGATTGAAACAGCGGCAACATCAATATAAATAATTAACTACATATGCCAGCACACATACAGTGTGAGCAAGATCTGCTTCTCCTGCTAAAGGATCATTATATGGGTCACCATGCTAAACCCGCCTAACATATGTGCGGTCCATCCCAAAAATGTGTAAATGATCTGCCACTACAGGGTGAGGCCTCTTCTCACCATTCATACATGTGCAGCGCGGGCAATACACGTCCAGGTTGTGACCTTCATGAGCTCTAATAAACCCCATAAAGGGTTGAACACCATTTATATATGAAGGGGAACATAAGTGTCCATGCAGTATCCAAGTTCTGTCCATCTGTTTAATTATGAGATACAGTGGTTGGTGATTAATTTAAGGCGAAGTAGGAAATGTATATCCATCGAGTACAAAACTATACTACATGATTATGCATTTCAGCAATCATGTCGAGTACAAAACAAAAAATGCCCATCGACATTTTAGCAAACAGATCGTGTACAAAACTCTGCCATGGCATTTTAGCAAATTAACGGATCGAGTGCAGAACTGACTCTATATGCCCACGCAAATGAACAAATTGATCGATGATAAATCGAGCGGAAAACTATAAAGTGCCAATTAGTTCGAGCATACTGACGAATTTTTTTAGCAGCATCAAGAAAATATAAATCGTTAGGCCGTCTTGCCAGATACATGATTGAGCTAGAGATAGCAGCCCTACCGTGGATCAACTTGACCGCCGGTGCGTCTCGAGAAGAACGACGGGGAGGGGAAGCTTCTTCTTCGCACGGACGGGACGGGGAGGGGAAGCTCTTCGCACGGACGGGGATAAGTTGTGTAGGGGTGGGTAGGGGGTCATGCGGCTGGGCCGCCGGGGTGATAATTATGGTCGGTAGGTGGCGTTTAATGGAGTTGCGTGTGTAATTTGCCGTGCACAAGGTTGAGGAATAGGCGGTTCCCTTTGCCGCGCGCACAATTCAAACTATCCCGCCCATGTAGTTTAAATTCGCCATATTTTCGTTAAATCGACATAAAGTCATGTGAGTGGGGGAAAATTAGCAAAGTTGCTTGAAAAATAGTAAAACTCTGGATTTATCCTTTAAATATGCTCTACTTCGTGTGAAAATCGGGGTGTGGAAGCATGTTGAGTTGTTTTATTTGTACTTTCTTCATTAAAACTCCCATTTTATGCACTTTGGATGGAAAGAAATCATTTGTACATAAATTTTGACAACGCCATTTGCAAACACTAATTGTTTTAGATGCCAAGATGCACCCATCGACCAAATATATATGGGGCAAAAGTTTATCACAATCTAGCAGATATGCATAATTAGTGAGGGACCCCTTTTGATTTTGTGCAATTTCCACTAATTAGGTAGAGAGAAGGGGTTAATTAATTAGGCCATGTTAGGGGTTATGTGTTTTAGATTAGGTTGTGTGGATTCAAATACAACTTCTTTATTTGTGTGCTATGATTAATCAAAACTAGATCGATCGACTGCGCACACATTATTAGAGGCGCATGCCTTTGCGCACAAAGTGCATGTGTGTGTTGTTGGCCACCAATTAACGAGAGAGAGAGACAGAGAGAGAGAGGTAGAGAGAGAGCTACATACGAGAGAGCGATTGAAATCCCCAAATTAAACACATATATATGCATGGCACATTTAATTTAATTAGAGGACCGCGAGCTAAGGCACCCCTGGCCTGCTTGATGAACAATTAAGTGTCATTGGCCTATATATAGGGTTTAATTAGGGTTTAGGGTTTAGGGTTAGGAGGTTAGGGTTTAGGGTCTAGGGTTTAGGGTTTAGGGTTTAATGTTTATGGTGTTTAGGGTTTAGGGATTAGGGATTAGGGTTTATTTAGGGTTTAAGTTTTAGGGATCATCGATCGAGTGCGCACACACACATTATTAGAGGCACACGCGCCTTTGCGCATAAAGTGCATGCGTATATGTGTGTGTTTTTTTGGCCACCAACGATATATAGATGATCGAGAGAGAGAGAGATTGAAATCCCCAAGAATATGTTCAAATATATATTAAAATATATGCACGAATGCATGCATGGTAGGCCATGCATGCACACTAATTATATATATATTATGAGAAAACTTAATCAAATGTGTTTTCATTCGAGAGAACTTGTCAAAATTCAAGTTAATTAATTTATCATCGATAATTATATAATTAATTAATGAATCTCAGGGAGATGTTATACAACATATGATCGATATAGGCCATGTATATATTAATTGGTGTTAATCTACCGTTTAATTTGCTAGCTAGCTGCTATATATAGAGCATGTTTTTATTAGATCGGGTTATAGCTAGCTAGTATAGTTTAGGGTTATGTGTTTTAATTAACTAGGGTTTGATTAGCTAGGGGTTAGTTATATATATATGGTTTAGGGTTAATGCATTGCACATTTAATTTAACTAGAGGACCGCGAGGCACCCCTGGCCTGCTTGATGCACAATTAAGTGTCGTTGGCCTATATATAGGGTTTAATTAGGGTTTAGGGTTAGCTAGCTAGGGTTTAGGGTTTAGTGTTTAGGGTGTTTAGCTAGGGTCTAGGGTACGTTTAGGGTTCAGTGTTTAGGGTCTAGGGTTTAGTGTCTAGGGTGTTTAGGGTCTAGGGTTTAGGGTCTAGTGTGTTTAGGGTGTTTAGGGTCTAGGGTTTAGGGTTTAATTAGTTTTTAGGGTGTTTAGGGTTTAGGGTTTAGTGTTTACGGTGTTTAGGGTCTAGGGTTTAGGGTTTAGTGTTTAGGGTGTTTAGGGTCTAGGGTTTAGTGTTTAGGGTGTTTAGGGTTTAGGGGAGTAGTTTTAGGGTTGTTTAAGGTTTAGGGATCATCGATCGAGTGCGCACACACATTATTAGAGGCACCCCGCGCTTTTGCGCATAAAGTGCATGCGTATATATGTGTGTTTTTTTTGCCACCAACAACGATATATAGATGATCGAGAGAGAGAGATTGAAATCCCCTAGAATATGTTCAAATATATATTAAAATATATGCACGAATGCATGGTAGGCCATGCATGCACACTAATTATATATATATATATATATATATTATGAGGCAACTTTTGATCAAATGTGTTTTCATACGAGAGAACTTGTCAAAATTCAAGTTAATTAATTTATCATCGATAATTATATATATAATTAATTAATGAATCACAGGGAGATCGATAATTAATTTAGGGTTTTAGGGTTGTTTAAGGTTTAGGGATCATCATCGATCGAGTGCGCACACACATTATTAGAGGCACCCGCGCCTTTACGCATAAAGTGCATGCGTATATATGTGTGTTTTTTTGGCCACCAACGATATATATAGATGATCGAGAGAGAGAGATTGAAATCCCCAAGAATATATATGTTCAAATATACATTAAAATATATGCACAAATGCATGGTAGGCCATGCATGCACACTAATTATATATATATTATGAGGCAACTTAATCAAATGTGTTTTCATTCGAGAGAACTTGTCAAAATTCAAGTTAACTAATTTATCACGATAATTATATAATTAATTAATAAATATGAGGGATATGTTATACAACATGATCGATATAGGCCATGTATATTTTAATTGGTGTTAATCTACGGTTTGCTAGCTAGCTGCTATATATAGAGCATGTTTTTATTAGATCGGGTTATAGCTAGCTAGTATAGTTTAGGGTTATTTGTTTTAATTAAGTAGGGTTGATTAGCTAGGGTTAGTTACATATATATGGTTTAGGATTAATGCATGTCACATTTAATTTAATTAGAGGACCGCGAGGCACCCCCTGGCCTGCTCGATGCACAATTAAGTGTCGTTGGCCTATATATAGGGTTTAATTAGGGTTTACGGTTAGCTAGGGTTTAGGGTTAGGGCTAGGGTTAGGGTTAGGGTTAGGGTTTAGGGTCTAGGGTTTAGGGTTTAGTGTTTAGGGTGTTTAGGGTTTAGGGATTAGGGATTAGGGATTTAAGGTTTTAGGGGTTGTTTAAGGTTTAGGGATCATCGATCGAGTGCGCACACACATTATTAGAGGCACCCGCGCCTTAATTTACGCATAAAGTGCATGCGTATATATGTGTGTTTTTTGGGCCACCAACGATATATGGATGATCGAGAGAGAGAGATCGAGATTGAAATCCCCAAGAATATATATGTTCAAATATACATTAAAATATATGCACGAATGCATTGTAGGCCATGCATGCACACTAATTATATATATATTATGAGGCAACTTAATCAAATGTGTTTTCATTCGAGAGAACTTGTCAAAATTCAAGTTAATTAATTTATCACGATAATTATATAATTAATTAATGAATCTCAGGGATATGTTATACAACATGATCGATATAGGCCATGTATATTTTAATTGGTGTTAATCTACGGTTTGCTAGCTAGCTGCTATATATAGAGCATGTTTTTATTAGATCGGGTTATATCTAGTATAGTTTAGGGTTATGTGTTTTAATTAAGTAGGGTTGATTAGCTAGGGTTAGTTACATATATATGGTTTAGGGTTAATGCATGGCGCATTTAATTTAATTAGAGGACCACGAGGCACCCCTGGGCTGCTCGATGCACAATTAAGTGTCGTTGGCCTATACATAGGGTTTAATTAGGGTTTAGGGTTAGCTAGGGTTTAGGGTTAGGGTTAGGGTTAGGGTTAGGGTTTAGGGTCTAGGGTTTAGGGTTTAGTGTTTAGGGTGTTTAGGGTTTAGGGATTAGGGATTTAGGGTTTTAGGGTTGTTTAAGGTTTATTAGGGATCATCGATCGAGTGTACACACACATTATTAGAGGCACCCGCGCCTTTACGCATAAAGTGCATGCGTATATATGTGTGTTTTTTGGGCCACCAACGATATATAGATGATCGAGAGAGAGATTGAAATCCCCAAGAATATGTTCAAATATACATTAAAATATATGCACGAATGCATTGTAGGCCATGCATGCACACTAATTATATATATATTATGAGGCAACTTAATCAAATGTGTTTTCATTCGAGAGAACTTGTCAAAATTCAAGTTAATTAATTTATCATGATAATTATATAATTAATTAATGAATCTCAGGGATATGTTATACAACATGATCGATATAGGCCATGTATATTTTAATTGGTGTTAATCTACGGTTTGCTAGCTAGCTGCTATATATAGAGCATGTTTTATTAGATCGGGTTATAGCTAGCTAGTATAGTTTAGGGTTATGTGTTTTAATTAAGTAGGGTTGATTAGCTAGGGTTAGTTACATATATATGGTTTAGGGTTAATGCATGGCACATTTAATTTAATTAGAGGACCGCGAGGCACCCCTGGCCTGCTCGATTCACAATTAAGTGTCGTTGGCCTATACATAGGGTTTAATTAGGGTTTAGGGTTAGCTAGGGTTTAGGGTTAGGGTTAGGGTTAGGGTTTAGGGTCTAGGGTTTAGGGTTTGGTGTTTAGGGTGTTTAGGTTTAGGGATTAGGGATTAGGGATTAGAGATGTAAGGTTTTAGGGTTGTTTAAGGTTTAGGGATCATCGATCGAGTGCGCACACACATTATTAGAGGCACCCGCGCCTTTACGCATAAATTGCATGCATATATATGTGTGTTTTTTGGCCACCAACGATATATAGATGATCGAGAGAGAGATTGAAATCCCCAAGAATATGTTCAAATATACATTAAAATATATGCACGAATGCATGGTAGGCCATGCATGCACACTAATTATATATATATTATGAGGCAACTTAATCAAATGTGTTTTCATTCGAGAGAACTTGTCAAAATTGAAGCTAATTAATTTATCACGATAATTATATAATTAATTAATGAATCTCAGGGATATGTTATACAACATGATCGATATAGGCCATGTATATATTAATTGGTGTTAATCTACGGTTTGCTAGCTAGCTGCTATATATAGAGCATGTTTTTATTAGATCGGGTTATAGCTAGTATACTTTAGGGTTATGTGTTTTCATTAAGTAGGGTTGATTAGCTATGGTTAGTTACATATATATGGTTTAGGGTTAATGCATGGCACATTTAATTTAATTAGAGGACCGCGAGGCACCCCTGGCCTGCTTGATGCACAATTAAGTGTCGTTGGCCTATATATAGGGTTTAATTAGGGTTTAGGGTTAGGGTTTAGGGTATAGGGTTTAGTGTTTAGGGTGTTTAGGGTTTAGGGATTAGGGATTAGGGTTTCAGGGTTGTATAAGGTTTAGGGATCATCGATCGAGTGCGCACACACATTATTAGAGGCACCCGCACCTTTGCGCATAAAGTGCATGCATATAGTTTAGGGTTATTTGTTTTAATTAAGTAGGGTTTGATCAGCTAGGGTTAGTTACATATATATGGTTTAGGGTTAATGCATGGCACATTACATATAGTTTAAATCTCAAGAAGTTTTATACATGATAGGCCATATGTGCAAAGGAATTTTTTTCCCTGTGAACTTGTCAAAATTCAAGTTTATCAGTGCCAATGGAAACTAGTCCAAAAAATTACATAGAGGACCAAAAGTACTAGACAATAACTAATAGAACCTGCAACTTTACAAAAAGGACCCCAAAACATATAGAAGAAAATCAATCGAGTCCTTCTCGACCGCACATCAGATCTCTGCTCCGCATCCTTTCCAGCAACTCCGTCGCCGGGGACGCACCACTTGGGACGGTGTCGCCGGTAGTCGCCAGGACGAAGGAGAAGAAGGGCCTCAGCAACGGCATATTGGCTCTGAGAAGGGCCGCTGAAAGGCCAAGATGTGCACGGGCAAGACGGATGACGTCGTCGTATGCCCCGAGCTTGTGAACTTTAGCAGCTTGACTTCCCCATTGGCCAGATCTGAAGCACTGACCAAAGCAAGCCTCACCGTTAGCGCCATCACATTGATGGCACCAGATCGGGGTTTGGCCGGCAAGATCCGCCAGATTCACCATAGGCCAGATCTGAAGCCGATGACGAGATCCCCGACTCCATTGCGCCATTCAGCTCATGGGAAACACTGGATCTAAACTTACAACAACACTAACTCCCTCGGATCCAAATTAGCTGACTCAACTTTGCTTATCTAAATATGGATGTATCCACACATGTTTTTACTCTAGATACATACACGTCTAAGGAAAGTTGAATCAATTAATTTAGTTCGGAGGGTGTACAATATACAGAGAGAAGTCGGCCTCGTCTCCGGCCGGCGAGGCCGCCGGAGAGAAGGGGGAGAGGAGCCGGGGGAGTGGGAGAGACTCGAGAGAGAAAGAGAAGAGGAAGAAATGAGAGCTCCCTGGGGAAGAACATTATTTTTGTCGTTCTGCTCGTAGCTTGAAACTGAAAATTTCGGCCGCGCGCCAAATCATCCCGCCGCATCCATTCGAAAATCCCGTGACCAGTTTTACCCTTTTAACCCTGGTCCGGAAGCTACAACCCACCGACCATGGAGGGCTCATTCGGTAACAATGAAATATCTTGCCTAGATCCCGAACCCTCCAAACAGGCCCACACCCACCCACCAACCATTCGCCCCATTAGCTCAAAAATACTATCACACGCCAAAGCTCTGACTCTCTACAGTACTAGATCTGCTTCGCCGCCGGCATACTCCTCCACAGCGTAGCCTTGATCGTGTTGGCTGTCCACCCACCTGATCCGCTCCCCCGCCGCCCTCGTCACCGACGGATCTGCTTCACCGCCGACCTCGCCACCGACGGATCTGCTTCACCGCCGACCTCGCCACCGACGGATCTGCTTCACCATCGACCTCGCCACCGACTACCTCGGTGCAGCGGCTGTATCAACTTCACCAAATCCCTTGCCAGCCAACCAGATCTGCTTCACTAACACCCGCTTCTACTGAAACAGGGTCGATTCATCGTCTCCCGCGTTCGCCGCCGCTGGAATGCAAGTTGCCGCCCCCGTCCACCCCGCCGCAGCTTGGTTAGTACGCTGGCCCGTTAGATCGCGGTGTTTCTTTAGCCATGTTTTGTGTAGTTATTTGCAGATCTCATATGCAGTTAACTTTCTTGATGTGTTGCTTCGCATGAAGTTTGTTTAAATATTGTACAGTACAAAAGCATTATCCGGTCGCTACTATCCTGTTCATTCTACTGACACCTGTGTGCATCCACATATTTATAGCCTTATACCCATTCATTTGCTGCCAACTGTTTTTTTTTTTGCATGCTATTGTCGCTTGCTTTTATAGTCATGCTATGGGCATTTCCAATCTGCTTGTTCTTATACCACGTCATTAGCTCACCGCTAGCCGCTAGCTGTTTTCTCGTGTCTGCTATTCTCACACTGCTTTTATAATCATGCTATGTGCATTTCCAATCTGCTTGCTCTTATACCTCGTCTTTAGCTTATATAGTTATTGCTGCGTGCATGTCTGGTCTTTGTATTATCGTAGACTGACTTGTCAATGTTATTTTTCCTAGGGATTGATCATGCGAACCACTTATTAGAACATCCAACATTAACAGCGGGGACGCTAGGGAAGGTTGGAATCTGAGTTCTTGGTTGGTAATTTTGGCAGTTTACTTCCGTTATTATCTATAACCTATATGCATTGTTCCTTATGCAAGAGATTAACACTTGGAACCCTGCCATAGCAATGCCATTCATGCTTTACTATGTTTCTGCCTATTTGATATGCTTGTCCTGGAGAAACTGCGAAGGTGATTTGAACCTGACATTTGGTCATTCTTAATGCCAGTTTACTTTATGTCGAAAACCTTGGCATTACCCTACTCTAAATCTGAATGTCTGAAATTCGTATCTCATGCAAAGCAACATCTAGTTGGTTTTAATCTGATATCTGGTAAATATTGGCTTATTCATTTGGCAGCTCAAGTTTTTTGTTATTTGAAACCAGATGACTTGGTCTTAAATGTGATATCTAAACACAGATTAAGGACAATGGAGGCGGAGGATTAGCATTTCACTTGATGGCTGAACCTAAAATGACAGGCAAGTTGACCACGACTAGTGCACGCAAGAGAAGGACTGCAATGAGCCGATTATGTGCTTAGTACATGCATCTTATCTTATCTTGTGCTTATTTCTGCTACATGCTGTTATCTGATCACTACATTGCGTAATACATGTTTGAATAGTTAATTGTTGTAACTATGTTTGCAATGTTACCAGAATGCAGTTTTAATGAAGCAGTCATCATTAGAAGATAGTCGCCAAAAAAGGATCTGTAGTGACCCTGTGCAACATTATGATGTAAGTTTGTGCTTAGTACAAGTTCCATACATTGTCTTATTTATGCAACTTGTTATTATCTTATATCTACATTGCATAATAAATGTTTGCATAGTTCATCGTTTAACTCTTTTTGCATTATTATCAGAATGCAGTTGTGATGAAGCAATCTTCATTAGAAGTGAGGCCCACAAAAAGTTCTGATATTTCTTCTGATGCATCTTCTCATAGCCGTCAACCTAGACCATTTCTTTCATCAAACAGTAAATATCTCAAGGTTGTACTTTATAAAAGACATGGTATTGCTGCTTTAAGATCTGTAGCTGATATGTTGACAAAGAGTACACAAGATTCAATCAAGGCGATTGCCAAATGTCAACGTGTTATTGATGATGCTAATAGAAGTCCTCAATGATTCTAAGTAATTTTTTTATTTGGGCACATTAATTGCCTTGTAATTTTCCTACTTGTTTTATTTGTGTATGTAATTGTGTGTATCATTGATATCAGATTTGAGGCTCATGAAATTTAATGCAAGTTGACTAGTCAAACAAGTAGGGCCCTACAACAGATTGGGCCGGCCCACTTACAGTAGTGTGGGACCCACTTTCATTTTGGGCCAGCCCACTTCTTTAGTAGGCCGGCCCGGTTACACGATAGTGGGATCCACATGCTTATTGGGCCGGCCCACTATCTTGTTGGGCCAGCCCATTTGCTATATGGTGGTCCCACATGGTAAATGGGCCGGCCCTTTAACAGGAAGGTGGGACCCACCTGTGTTTTTGGCCCGGCCCACTATCTTGTTGGGCCGGCCCACTTGCTATATGGTGGACCCCACATACTAAATGGGCCGGCCTTTTAACTGGAAAGTGGGACCCACCTGTGTTTTTGGCCCGGCCCACTATCTTGTTGGGCCGGCCCACTTGCTATATGGTGGACCCCACATACTAAATGGGCCGGCCTTTTAACTGGAAAGTGGGACCCACCTGTGTTTTTGGCCCGTTCCACTATCTTGTTGGGCCGGCCCACTTGCTATATGGTGGACCCCACACACCAAATGGGCCGGCCCTTTAACAGGAAAGTGGGACCCACCTGTGTTTTTGGCCCGGCCCACTATCTTGTTGGGCCGGCCCACTTGCTATATGGTGGACCCCACATACTAAATGGGCCGACACTTTAACTGGAAAGTGGGACCCACCTGTGTTTTTGGCCCGGCCCACTTGCTATATGGTGGACCCCACACACTAAATGGGCCGGCCCTTTAACAGGAAAGTGGGACCCACCTGTGTTTTGGTCCGGCCCACTTGCTTCTTGGGCCGGCCCAGTTGTTGTAAGGTGGACCCCACATGTTAAATGGGCCGGCCCATTTAAGTTTTGACCAGTCAACCTTAGAGGTTAGGCCCGGCCCACGTAACTAATGGACCAGCCCAGCTATATGGTTGACCGGTCAAACTATGTCAGCTGGCCCGGCCCGCTTAAGACGTGGCAGGCCTCGTGTGGGCCTACCATCTACCACGGGGTTTCAGCCGGTTAACGTCGTTAACTGCCAGTTAACGGCGTCTGCCACGTGTCAGTTTGCATGACGTCAGCAGTCAACGGGCTCCCGGAAACACTTGGGCAACGGTCCGATTTTCCGTGGCGGAAGGGCGCCCAAGCACGACGGACCGAAAAAATCGTCCTAGGACTTTGCCTGACGCAGTTTCGACAACAGAACCCATATCGTCGGGTTAGGCCCATAGGCGACGAAAAATACCCCTTAGTGGATGATTTTGGGACGTTGTCTATCAGAACTTTTCTTGTAGTGACAAACACTATCACACAGAGAGACACAGGATTTTTTTATCCAGATTCGGGCTGTGTTGGGTAAATCCCCTACGTCATGCAACTATGGTGTATATGATGGCGATGAATTGGTTATAGTGGTTGTTCCCGGAGAAGGATCGGCTGGTTCCTTCCCTCTAAGCCGCCTTTTCTCTTCCTCCGGTGTGTCCCTCCTTTTTATAATGCCAAGGGTCACCATAGGCGCCGAAAACACGCGGCGAGGTGGTGTGTACATGCTCTCTGCGTGGCGAGGTTGTGCCGTTGCCGGACCATGTGTATTGTATCATCTGAGTGTGCAGAATCTGGCTTGTCCTAGCTCAACATGCCGAGCCCTAGTCGGGCATCAGCTGCCAGCTATTCATGTCACTCCCGGTTAAGTCTCCGGGATGCGGATGTGGTGACCCGGCATACCACTGCATGGTGTAGTATGCAAGTCTGATATAACACCAATGAAACACCGTTCCACTAGTATTATATCGCTCAGAGTGGTACAACAGAAACATATGCGGGTCCAAGGCATGTCTATAGAATTACATACAGACTCTGTTACATAAGATCAGCACAGCCTCCTACTTTACAATGAGGTAAATCTGCAACTAAACTCCAGAAGAACGACTCGTAGTCTAATCCTAACACGAACTCTATTTGTAGAGTATTTCACTAACTACAGAGGCTAAGAATAGATTCTAGCTAAATAGGAGCTAGGTTTAGGAAGCTAGTTCCCTTCTATGGATAATCTAGGTTTTATCCTTGTGTATTGTGATATCTGACTCCTCTGACAGGTCCTGTCTCCTGAAGTAGTTGATGACTCCTCGATCCTCGAGTTGCACTGTAGATCCTCCTTTGATGCCTCCATATCTAAGCAGGGGATTTAAGAGTGGGATGAGTACGAGCGTACTCAACAAGTTCATTATAGGAAAGAGGTGTTTAATGCACTAGCTACAGCATTAGACCAGAAAGTCTAATACCAATGCAAGTTTTCATAACCATTTCTTCAAAAGGTTGCTTTTATTCAGAAGAACTATGTCCGTCAGCCTTCACCGGTTTACTAGAACTTCATGGAGCTCCTTTCCGGCAGCGTTCGCAGTTCCAAATCCCGGAACAGGGAGTGACAGGTCACGGTTCTTTACACTCTGCAGAGGTGTGTTGCTTTACCCATAAGAGATCTTAACCTTGGTGCCAACCAAGCTGCAGGCTTGTCCACACTTCCTATGGTGTGAGGCCCGGTATAAGGTCATAGTCAATCATATTCCTCCGCTACCTCGCACACCCACCCTTTGTTGCATGCCCCGACCCTGGGTCCTCGCCGGTCCCATTATTCCCGTAATTTCAGGGTGGACCCCGGCCACGATGACAGTCTGGGATCGAACCAAACTCCTTCGCTGGTAGCTGCAACCCATCATAGACCACATTACCGTGGTGACTTAGAATGGGTTCCCCACCCACAAGTTGTTCCGCAAGCCGCAACCGCTACGGTATGCACAGCATAACCGTGGGGACTTAGAATGGGTTCCCCACCCACAAGTTGCTCCGCAAGATACAACTGCTACGGTAAGCGCATCCGTTGATGTACAAGAGGTGGAAATACAATTGACTATTCCGTCCCACTCCAGATCTTATGGTTAACACGGGTATTACGGCACAAGAATCACTGGCGACATTTGTTGTTTAATCCTAGATGGATATAAACCCTTGCAATGGAACCTCCACCATATCAACACAATCCATGGTTCCATTGCCCACCACATAGTCATATTCATAGTTATGAAAATAGTGGTTTTGCTTTTTATGCAATAGTGATAAACATAGTACTTTGCAAGTAATTTGGTAAAAATACTCAAATGACATGAGCAAGCGATGAACTTGCCTTTCTTGACTGCAAGATTATGCAGGCAAGGCCTTCGTTACGCAATAACTCCAAATTCTGAAATAGCATCATCGTCCGGTAAGGACGATGTTTAAAAGATTGGCAAGGATGCAATAATGCATAAGAATGAGATGCAATCGCTCTAAGCGTGACCTAACCCGGATGATTTAGGATCAGTGAGTTGTAATGATTGATTCAGGGTGTGTTGCACTTTTAGAGTGATTTACAAAAAAGTTCTTATTAAGGTGTGGTTACATGGTATCATAAACAGGTGCTGCAATAGATCATCACAATAATATTAATAGCACACAACTATAACTTTTGGTATAATCCTATCATGTAATGAATAGTGGTTGGTTTTAGCACTACATGGCATGGTTAATTATCATATACTTCAAAAGAATAACTTTTGAAGAACATGTTCTTAAATAAAGAACAAGTATGATAATTAAGTTGATGGGGTTCTATGGTTGACTATGGTTTCATTTAGTTTCTGGAGTAAGTATTTGATGGATCACAACCTAGTTGGATTCATCAGCTACTAGGCTTGTATTGTTGAATTAAGCCTAAACATCTTAATTACCAATAGTTGCTATCAAGGTGGCATACCTTGTTGGTGATAGTTGGCTAGGGTTTATAGGTTCTTATAAGCAGGGTTGGTGATGATTCCTTATTTTCTTCAAAAGAATAACTTTTGAAGAACATACTTCTTAAATAATAAGAAGTATTACAATTAAGGTTGAGGTTGTCTTGTATTAGCCATTGGATTCACTAAGTAAGGGATGGTGGTTTCCTAAATAGGATGTTAATAATTATCTCACACTAATAGGGTTTAGTGTGTATGGGATATGATGTCAATATTAGCATGGTTGCTATTGGAGTTCATCACAATGGTGTGATGCTATATAGGTATGAGTAAGGTTGATGGTTTTGACAGTAGAGGCTAGGTTTTAAACTTGGTTGATCCTACTGGATCAACTAGGTTTATGCATACATGTAATACTAAATTTCTAGTGATAGGGTTCTACATTTTATGTGGACATAGGTATGTCTTTTAGTTGCTAATGGTAGCTCTGTGATTTGAATCAAAGTACCATGTTCACCTGTTCTAACCTTGGGTTTAGGTTAGAAGCAATTTAGGTTTCATATTGATTATTGGAACTAGGGTTTGGTGCATAGTTGAATTAGGGTTTTAGGGTTCCACATAAAATTATGAGGTTATCACTTGGTTTAAAATGGAACTAGGGTTTTCTAATTACCCTGCAATTATTGGATTAATAACTTCATTAATAAAGTTTAAGTTATTAATAACTTAGAAATAAAAATAATATTTAATTTGGCATTTTATTATTTTTAATTAATTAATAATAAAGGTAATTATTAATTTGGGTTTTAAATCCTCCTAATAAGGATTTAATAAGTTAATAGAAAAGGAAAATTAATTTTAATGTTTTCCTTATTTACTTTCTGGTTTTTTATTTATTTTAGACAGTTTTCCTAATTTCTGAATTTTTAATTGTATTTACAATTAAAATTAAAAGCTTAAATAGCAAGTATTAAATAATTAATTTTTTATTAAAAATAAAAATTTCATTTTATATTTTTATTGGATAGATCTTTCTTTTCTAAGAATTTTGATATATGATTTATATTTTTCGGAGATAATATGAATTTGATATGATTTTCTAAAGTTTGGACAAATTTCTGAATTTTGAATCGAATCTTAATGACTAAAGGTACCCGGACGGAACACACCCACAGTCTATGACTGGTGGGGTCGCGTCCACCTCATCCGCCACAGGGGCTTTGACTAGGTCAAAATTGCCACCGTGGCGTCGGGGCTGCTGGCCGACGGTCAATCGACGGCGACGCCAGCGTTAGGGTGCTCCCGCGGGGGCGTGCAGGGGCGCGTTGGAAAGAGCTCACGGAGGCGGACCATCTGGCGGTGGCGCCGCTCCGGATTGGTCACGGAGCGAGCTCGCCGGCGAGGAAGAACGGCAGTGATCCCGGCTAACCGACGAGGCGGAGCTACGGCGTGCAATTGAATTCGGAGAGCATGCTAGGGAGGTCAGAAGCTCACCAGGAGCATGACGCGCTTGACGGCGAGGTCATTGGTGATCTGGTTCGCCGGATTGAATGGCGCCGGTCGTCGGAGAGATGAGCTCGGTGAGGATGCTCTGAGGGGTTTCGGCTCGATTCCTCCCGCACCGTGACCATGTCGACCATGGCGGTGCTGATGGTGGTCACGATGAGGTCCGGGGAGGCTCCAAACGACGGCGAGAGGTGGTGGTCTGAGGGTTAGGGTTTTGGCATTGGGGAGAAATTACGCAGAGGAGGAAAAATAGAAGGGCTCCTGCGCGCTTTATAGTTTCTCGGCCGTGCGCTGGCGGTCAACATCGGCGGCGACGACGCGGGACGTGGAGCTAATCGGCGCCGTGGCGCTCTCGCGTGGCGCAGAGATGAAGGAGGCGAAGACGACGACGTCCTCCTCATCTTTATCCACGCGAAGAGGTACATGGGCCGCGATGGGCTGTGCTGGGCTGACGGTGCTGGGCTGCTTGGTGGGCTACACGGCCAGGTAAGGTCTTTTTCTCTTTTCCTTTTATTTCTGTTTTCCTTTCTTGTTTTGAATTCTGTTTTGAATTCATATTTGAATTATTTTCTATTTTGCAGGTCTTGCTCATTTCATTCATATGAGAAATTAGTTCAGGTTGTTGTAGAGTCTTTAGTGGCGTATTAGCAATTTTCATATAACACTATCACTTTGGTTTAATAATTAGTATTGGTATTTGGATTAAATTTCCATAAGGACATGAATTTGAATAATAACTTTGAATTATTCAAATTGTTCTCTACATAATACCTTAATGTCACCTTGGAATTCTTAAGGTTAATAATACTCTTATCATGGTTTAGTTTTGATATATGGAAATAAGTGGTTGGTAGCCATCCATATAGTTTCAATTATAAGATTTAGCACTTTGAGATCCTTAGAGTAGGTAATACTCTCCTCATAGTTGGGTCTTGGTTATTAAGTCAAATGGTTGATATGAGTGGTTATTCACCACACATGGGTTTTAATTATGGAACTTAGTATGAGGTGTTTCTTATGTTTAATAATTGAAGTATAAGGATTAACTAGTGAGTAATTATAGAGTTCTAACTATAATCACCTAATGATAATTGGTTTGAATCTCAATTGTGGTTTAGGTTTTATTTGTGATCACCCAAGTGATACTCATACTAGGATTGAGATTTAATTCTAAGTTATCTAGATGGGATAACACCATATTGCATGTGCTAGGGTTTAACCTCCCCTAACCATGATAAGGTGATGGCTTAATTAACATTTTATGTTCTCCTCTAGTTACTATGATATTGAGAATTAGTTTTATCTTCTACCAATTGGCTTCTATTATTAACCTCAATTTATCATTTAAGTAACTACATTGGTTATAGTTCTTTTTATAGTTAACTTTGGTCATATGGATATATGGTTTCTCACCATATAAAGTATAGTGTTTAACTCTAAGGTTTTCTTAGGTCCATTAATTTATGAAATATAGATATGGTAGGATTCTATTTGTGGTCACCAAGTGGTTCACAAATAAAGGTTGGGATATAAGTCTAGGTTTGTTTACTAGTTACCTCCCTATGATTTCATGTGGGGAATAATATCTAATAATCATATTAGGGTTTAACTTATCCTCACATACCTCAAGGGCATGATCATGGATTAGGCATGATCAACTTGTTCTAAATATCCTTACCTCAAGTTCTTAGGGTTTATGATCATTACCCAATTTTGGTAATGATCCAAGGTTTGGTTTCCTAAGGTATCTTTCATGATCTAAGTTTCTCACTTCTAAGATCAAGTATTGTCTTGATCACCTAGGGTATAATATCTCTCTTATAGTATCTTGGTTGGACATGGTTATGGTGGTCTCAACAGATTATATCCTAGGAGAATGCCTGAGATATCAACTTAGGGTTCTCTCAAGAAATGATAGTTTAACCTTTTGGATATTTGAATAGATCTCTCCCTTAGAACCAAGTGTTTCCTCAACTAACTTGAGTGTAACACCAGATCTTGAGTTCTCTCATACAGGAATAGTTATTCTAGGGTTTATGGTATACTCCTAATATTTATTTAGGTAGCTTAGCTAAAGATTCAATTGTCTGACTTAGTTGGAGTAATCTCTTCCTTACTTCATCAATTCATGGATATGGTATTATTTCATGTGGTATTAGGTTATCTCACCACTCCAAGGGAAATGGTTTACCACCTAATACTTTAGTTCAATGGTTGTCCTTTATTCTTAAATAGGTAAAGCTATGTTTTGTATGATTGGTCTCTCTCATTTGGGAATGACTTGAATAATACTCTAGGGTTCCTCTTGAAGATGATGATTAGAATTACTTGGATGTATATCCAAGGTTTAGCTCAAGGTTTGTTATTGCCTCTCTAATAATTATTATAGAACTCTCACCTCTCTAGGTTTGATGTATAATAATATAGAATAGAGAAGGATCTATATTTCTAGAGTTGATCTCCTTGTTATGTTTCCAAGATTGAAATAAAATAAATACCATGAGGTTCATGGTAAGATCAAGGATTAGTTTAAGACATGGAGAAGATAAGTGAAGAATGGTTTCTCCATTTATTGTTACTAGATTTCCATATAGATGTATGTTCATATGTTATGGTAAGGATTACCATATTATAATCTTTTATAAGATCAAGCAATTGATCATTGAGTAAAGTATTGTTGTGTTGATTATTAGTTCCACTTGATCTAACCCCTTAGATCAAATCATCTCTACCCAAAACAAGGTTTTAGCAAAGTCACATTGAGGTTTATAGCGCTTGACTTGATGGGCTACTTCCATTCCACCAAGGTCAAGTGAAACTTCAGTTACTGTGACTGTTTTACTTTAAAGCGCGAAAATTCCCCAGATTTTCTATGCATGAATGCAATGCACACATCTGATTCCTCTAATTTTGTAACCCCATTTCCTGGGATATTACAGCGGAGGGGGCCCCGGTTACGAGTCCGCCTAGAGACTTCTTAACTGAAGCCCGTTGTCTTTGGTTCTGGCGCCCAAACGAACCCAAGACATGGGACGGCAAACCTGGGGACTGATGCCGCCCTAGGCACGTGGGTTCCCGGGGCCTTCTCTGCTTTTTCGTGGTAGATGTGCCCTTTCCCGGAGGACCGATTACCCCCGGTTTCCACGGGAACGATAATAGCCCCTAGTAAGGTGTTGCCCAACTGGGGATCTTATGTAGGATAGCTTCTTGGCCACCTGGCAAGGGCAACAACTGTTCATGGGATTGGAGCTGACTTACCTTCGCGGTCCCGCCTAGGTGCTTTGGTGCCGATTCGATATCGCGTTGATGGGACGCCTCGCTACTCCGTCACCTCGGGTGCTGCCAAAGCATCGACAAGTAGTTAAGGCATGCACCCCGACCGCGACGGTTAGTGATGCATTGCCTATTTAAGGGGCTCTGGAAGGGTTGTACCACGCATCTCAAAGTCTTTCTTCATTCCTTCCTTCTTCTTCTTCTTTATATCATGATATTTGAGCTTCGTCGATGGCCGAGGCGCAGGGCGGCGAGTGATACGTCTCAAACGTATCTATAATTTCTTATGTTCCATGCTACTTTTATAATGATACACACATGTTTTATACACACTTTATGTCATTATTATGCGTTTTCCGGAACTAACCTATTAACGAGATGCCGAAGTGCCAGTTCCTGTTTTCTGCTGTTTTTGGTTTCAGAAATCCTAGTAAGGAAATATTCTCGGAATTGGACGAAATCAAGGCCCACGATCTTATATTTCCACGAAGCTTCCAGAACACCGGAGAGGCACCAGAGGGGAGGCCCAGGGCCTCCACACACCAAGGCGGCGCGGCCAGAGGGGAGGGCGCGCCCCCTACTGTGTGGGTCCCCCGTAGCCCTTCCGACTCCGCCTCTACGCCTATTTAAAGCTCCCTGACCTAAAACATCGATACGGAAAATCCACGGTACGAGAAACCTTCCAGAGCCGCCGCCATCGCGAAGCCAAGATCTGGGGGATAGGAGTCTCTGTTCCGGCACGCCGCCGGGACGGGGAAGTGCCCCCGGAAGGCTTCTCCATCGACACCACCGCCATCTTCATCAACGCTGCTGTCTCCCATGAGGAGGGAGTAGTTCTCCCTCGAGGCTAAGGGCTGTACCGGTAGCTATGTGGTTAATCTCTCTCCTACGTACTTCAATACAATGATCTCATGAGCTGCCTTACATGATTGAGATTCATATGAGTTTTGTATCACTATTCATCTATGTGTTACTCTGGTGATGTTATTAAAGTACTCTATTCCTCCTTCATAATGTAATGGTGACAGTGTGTGCATCATGTAGTTCTTGGCGTAGGTTATGATTGTAATCTCTTGTAGATTATGGAGTTAACTATTACTATGATAGAATTGATGTGATCTATTCCTCCTTCATAGTGTGATGGTGACAGTGTGCATGCTATGTTAGTACTTGGTATAATTGCAATGATCTATCATGCACTCTAAGGTTATTTAAATATAAACATCGAATGTTGTGGAGCTTGTTAACTCCGGCATTGAGGTGCTCTTGTAGCCCTACACAATGAATGGTGTTCATCATCCAACAAGAGAGTGTAGAGTGGTTTTATTATGTGATCAATGTTGAGAGTGTCCACTAGTGAAAGTATGATCCCTAGGCCTTGTTTCCAAACATCGAATCTCCGTTTATTTACTGTTCTGTTGCATGTTTACTCGCTGCCATATTTTATTCAGATTGCTATTACCACTCATATACATCCATACTACTTGTATTTCACTATCTCTTCGCCGAACTAGTGCACCTATACATCTGACAAGTGTATTAGGTGTGTTGGGGACACAAGAGACTTCTTGTATCGTGATTGCAGGGTTGCTTGAGAGGGATATCTTTGACCTCTTCCTCCCTGAGTTCGATAAACCTTGGGTGATCCACTTAAGGGAAACTTGCTGCTGTTCTACAAACCTCTGCTCTTAGAGGCCCAACACTGTCTACAGGAATAGAAGCGTGCGTAGACATCAAGCACTTTTCTGGCGCCGTTGCCGGGGACGAATTAAGACACTCCATCAAGCCCGTCAACCGCCATCAAACCTCCCACGTCAACCACACGCCAGTTGTGGACAGCAAGCACTTTTCTGGCGCCGTTGCCGAGGATCTGAAGAAAAGTTACACCACAAAGAATTGCCTCCCACGGCAATAAGTACTTTTCTGGCGCCGTTGCCGGGGAGGAAAGGTAAAAGGCACTCATACTCCGGTCCCACGTAACTAAGTAGTTTTCTGTTGCCGTTGTGTGTGTGCTCGAAGCTATTTCCTTTAGATCCTGCAATTGCATCTATTTGTTTCTTGTTAAACACTAGTAAGGCATAATGGAAAACATCTGTGAGCTTTTTAAACTATTTCCTGAGTCAAGACATGAATGGTTTAATGCGAAAATTAAAAAACCTATGGAACCTTATTTGCATGCTAGTAGCAATGATATTAGTATGAACGCTTTGAACACCATTGTTGCTAATGATATGGAAAATTCTAAGCTTGGGGAAGCTAGTTTTGATGAGCATGACATTTTTAGTCCCCCAAGCATTGAGGAGAAAATTTTCTTTGATGATACTTTTCCTCCTATTTATGATGATTATAATGATAATGGTCTTTTGGTGCCGCCTACTATGGAGAGTAAATTTTATTATGATTATACTATGCCTCCTACACTTGATGAGAATAATAATGATAGTTACTTTGTTGAATTTGCTCCCACTACAACTAATAAAATTGATTATGCTTATGTGGAGAGTAATAATTTTATGCATATAGCTCATGATAAGAATGTTTCATTTGATAGTTATATTGTTGAGTTTGTTCATGATGCTACTAAAAATCTTTATGAGAGAGGAAAATATGGTTGTAGAAATTTTCATGTTACTAAAACACCTCTCTTTTTGTTGAGAATCTTGAAATTGCGCTTGTGTTGCCTTTCTATGCTTGTTGCATTATGCTTACATGATTTGTTTATTTACAAGATTCCTTTTCATAGGAAGTGGGTTAGACTTAAATGTGTTTTTAATTTTCTTCTTGATGCTCTCTTTTGCTTCAATTCTTATTTCTTACGCGAGCATCATTAAAATTGCTGAGCCCATCTTAATGGCTATAAAGAAAGAACTTCTTGGGAGATAACCCATGTGTTTATTTTACTACAGTACTTTTGTTTTATATTTGTGTCTTGGAAGTTGTTACTACTGTAGCAACCTCTCCTTATCTTTATTTTATTGCATTGTTGTGCCAAGTAAAGTCTTTGATAGCAAGGTTCATACTAGATTTGAATTACTGCGCAGAAACAGATTTCTTGCTGTCACGAATTTGGGCAGGGTTCTCTGTAGGTAACTCAGAAAAATCTGCCAATTTACGTGCGTGATCCTCAGATATGTACGCAACTTTCATTCAATTTGAGCATTTTCATCTGAGCAAGTCCAGTGCCTCTAAAAAATTCGTCTTTACGAACTGTTCTGTTTTGACAGATTCTGCCTTTTATTTCGCATTGCCTCTTTTGCTGTGTTGGATGGATTTCTTTGTTCCATTGACTTCCAGTAGCTTTGGGCAATGTCCAGAAGTGTTAAGAATGATTATGTCACCTCTGAACATGTGAATTTTTGATTATGCACTAACCCTCTAATGAGTTTGTTTCGAGTTTGGTGTGAAGGAAGTTTTCAAGGGTCAGGAGAGGAGGATGATATATGATTAAGAAGAGTGAAAAGTCTAAGCTTGGGGATTCCCCTGTGGTTCATCCCTGCATATTTCAAGAAGACTCAAGCGTCTAAGCTTGGGGATGCCCAAGGCATCCCCTTCTTCATCAACTTATCAGGTTTCTTCTATTGAAACTATATTTTTATTCGGTCACATCTTATGTACTTTACTTGGAGCGCCTGTGTGCTTTTATTTTCGTTTTGTTATTTTCATTCTTTGAATAAATTCATACTTGTGTGGGAGAGAGACACGCTCTGCTGTTGCGTATGAACACATGTGTTCTTAGCTTTACTCTTAATGTTCATGGCGAAGGTTGAAACCGCTTCGTTAATTGATATATGGTTGGAAACGGAAAATGCCGCATGTGGTAATTGGTATAATGTCTTGAATAATTTGATACTTGGCAATTGTTGTGCTCATATAGATCATGTTTAAGCTCTTGCATCATGTACTTTGTACCTATTAATGAAGAACTACATAGAGCTTGTTAAAATTTGGTTTGCATGATTGGTCTCTAGAGTCTAGATATTTTTTGGTTAAGGTGTTTGAACAACAAGGAAGACGATGTAAAGTCTTATAATGCTTACAATATGTTCATATGTGATTCTTGCTGCACCGTTTATACTTGAGTTTGCTTCAAACAACCTTGCTAGCCTAGCCTTGTATTGAGAGGAATTCTTCTCGTGCATCTAAATCCTTGAGCCAAAAACTATGCTATTTGTGTCCACCATACCTACCTACTACATGGTATTTCTCTGCCATTCCAAGCAAATACTTCATATGCTACCTTTAAATAATTCAAAAGCTATTATCTCTTATTTGTGTCAATGTTTTATATCTCATGAGGAAGTATGTGGTGTTTACCTTTCGATCTTGTCATTTACTTCGGACAGACTTTCACCAATGGACTAGTGGCATATCCGCTTATCCAATAATTTTGCAAAAAGAGCTGGCAATGGGGTTCCCAGCCCCAATTAATTACAACTTGCATTAATAATTCTCTTCACATGCTTTGCCCTGATCCATCAGTAAGCAACTTAATTTTGCAAATAGACACTCCTTCATGGTATGTGAATGTTGGAAGGCACCCGAGGATTCGGTTAGCCATGGCTTGTGTAAGCAAAAGGTTGGGAGGAGTGTCATCCATAAATAATGAAACTAAAGTACATGTGTAAACAAAAGAGAAGAGGGATGATCTACCTTGCTGGTAGAGATAACGTCCTTCATGGGAGCCGCTCTTGAAAGTCTGGTTGATGAGGTAGTTAGAGTACCCGCTACCATTCGTTGACAACAACAAACACCTCTCAAAACTTTACTTTTATGCTCTCTATATGATTTCAAAACTTAAAAAGCTCTAGCACATGATTTAATCCCTGCTTCCCTCTGCGAAGGGCCATTCTTTTACTTTATGTTGAGTCAGTTTACCCACTTCTTTCTATCTTAGAAGCAAACACTTGTGTAAACTGTGTGCATTGATTCTTACATGTTTACTTATTGCACTTGTTATATTGCTTTATGTTGACAACTATCCATGAGATATACATGTTACAAGTTGAAAGCATTTGCTGAAACTTAATCATCCTTTGTGTTGCTTCAATACCTTATACTTTTAATCTATTGCTTTATGAGTAACTCTTATGCAAGTCTTATTGATGCTTGTCTTGAAAGTACTATTCATGAAAAGTCTTTGTTATATGATTCATTTGTTTACTCATTGTCTTTACCATTGCTTTGAATCACTTCATTCATCTCATATGCTTACAATAGTATGATCAAGATTATGATAGCATGTCACTTAAGAAATTATCTTTGTTATCGTTTACCTACTCGAGGGCGAGTAGGAACTAAGCTTGGGGATGCTTGATACGTCTCAAACGTATCTATAATTTCTTATGTTCCATGCTACTTTTATAATGATACACACATGTTTTATACACACTTTATGTCATTATTATGCATTTTCCGGAACTAACCTATTGACGAGATGCCGAAGTGCCAGTTCCTGTTTTCTGCTGTTTTTGGTTTCAGAAATCCTAGTAAGGAAATATTCTCGGAATTGGACGAAATCAGGGCCCACGATCTTATATTTCCACGAAGCTTCCAGAACACCGGAGAGGCACCAGAGGGGAGGCCCAGGGCCTCCACACACCAAGGCGGCGCGGCCAGAGGGGAGGGCTGAAAGTGCATGGATCGCCCATGTGTGGTTTTGGTAATTAATGACAATCCCTATGGACTAATGTTTGCATTGAGTTATATTTGTAGGAGTTGTCCATAGGCAATTCTTGAACCATATGTTGGCTTCAAGGTTGCAATAAGAAGAAATTGATGAAGGATATCAAGTGTCAAGTATGTCTTGAAGATGAAGATGAAGTGAGCCCTCAAGTTACTTCAAGACATCAACATGATGAAGAATGAAGAAATAAAGTGCAAGTTCAAGATGAGCCATCTCGAAGAGATCCTTTGCTTGAGTCTTGCCATCCATATGGTGATCATGGATATGTGAAGATGCGCCGAAGAAGAAGCTCTCCCATGGTGGATTATGGGGGAGCAATCCACATGGTGGTCATGGTTATGTGAAGATGCGCCGAAGAAGAAGCTCTCCCATGGTGGATTATGGGGGAGCAATCCACAAGACTTCGTCAAGCAAGCACAAGCAGGAAAGGCGTTCCATCTTGTTGAGGTTAAGATCGTCGTCATCGAGCTCAAGTGGAATGCGCAAGTATAAGGTTTGCTCTTGATAGGGTTTGTTTCTCACCGGTCTCATAGTGTAGTTGGAGACCGGTTTATAGTTTAGTTGCCGTACTATCAAGAGGGCTCTCGAGTGAGTAACTCGATCGTATCGTTCGGAGAGAGCTCAAACCTTTGCATCCTTGCATCATCTTTCTTGGTTGTTATTTGGACCTTATCCATGTGATGTTTTAGAGCTTGTGCTTATTCTCATGACAAGCTCTAGTTCATCGAAAACGGATTTCGCATAGATCACTTGTTGCGTTTTCGAGTTTGGTTCATCATCTTTCTTGGTTTTATTTGGATCTTATCCATGTGATGTTTTAGAGCTTGTGCTTATTCTCATGACAAGCTCTAGTTCATTGAGAATGGTTTTTGCATGGGCAACTTGTTGCATTTTCGAGATTGGAGGTTTTACCGGTATGTCTTTTTTAGATAGGTCAAACCTTTCATCATTTGTTTCTATCCTCCCTTGTTGGACTATGATGGTTTCCTGCATGATCTTGTAGAGCTTGTTCCTAGCTTCAAAACAAGCCCAATATCATCAAAATCGGAGTCCGGATGCTAAAGTTATGCCCGTTTTAGTTTTGGTGTTTCTGCAGTTTTCTGGGGGGGCGGATAATCCGGCCCGAATGACCAAAACTGGGACAATATCCGGCCAAATATCCGGCCCGAGCCAGGGGCGATTTCGGGGGGCGCATAATCCAGCCCGGGGGCGGATTTTCCGGCCTGGGAGGTCCCAAACGGTCATATTTCGTTGGGAGGGGGTATATAAGACCCCCTTCTTCCTCCTTGGGCTGGTTGGTTCACTTTCTCTCTCTCCCCTCCATTGTTGTACTTCAAAGCTTGCCCTAGTTCTTGATTCCTCCCATGATTCTTGCATATTCTTGAGGGAAAAGAGAGAGGAGATCTAGATCTACATTTTTACCAATCAAATCCATCTCTTTGTGAGTGGAACTCTCTAGATCTTGATCTTGGTGTTCTTTGTGAATTCATTTGTTCTTCCTCTCTTATTCCCCCAATAGCTTTTGTAGCTTTGTTGGAATTTGAGAGAGAAGGACTTGAGCATCTTTGTGGTGTTCTTGCCATTGTATTTGGTGCATCGGTTTGAGTTCTCCACGGTGATTCGTGGTGGTGAAAGCAAGAAGGTTGTTACTCTTGGGTTCTTGGAACCCTAGACGGATTCTAGGCCTTTGTGGCGGTTTGTTGGGAGCCTCCAATTAAGTTGTGGATGTGTGCCCCAATCTTTGTGTAAGGCCCGGTTTCCGCCTCGAAGGAAATCCCTTAGTGGAACCATGACCTAGGCCTTTGTGGCGAGGGTCACCGGAGATTTAGGTGAGGCGCCTTCGTGGCGTTCGGTGTGTGGTGTGAGTACCGCATCTTGGGGTGAGGCCTTTGTGGCGTTGGTGTGCATCGAGCAGCCACACCTCAAGGTGAGCCTCTTGTGGCGTTCGGGAGCACTAAGCCACCGCACCTCTCCAACGGAGATTAGCACTCGCAAGAGTGTGAACTTCGGGATAAATCTTCGTCTCCGGCGTGCCTCGGTTATCTCTATACCCGAGCTCTTTACTTATGCACTTTATCTTTTATAGCCATCGTGCTTGAAGTTATATATATCTTGCTATCACATACTTGCTTGTATTGCTTAGCATAAGTTGTTGGTGCACATAGGTGAACTCTTGCTTAGAATAAGTTGTTGGTGCACATAGGTGAACCATAGTATATAGGCTTTGGGCTTGACAAAGTAAACGCTAGTTTTATTCCGCATTTGTTAAGCCCATCTCGTAAAAGTTTTAAATCGCCTATTCACCCCCCCCCCTCTAGGCGACATCCGTGTCCTTTCAATTGGTATCAGAGCAAGGTCTCTCATTCTTAGGCTTCACCGCCTTGAGAGTAAAGATGTCGGTTAGGGGATTAGATCACAATAACTTATTTATATTTGATGGCACAAATTATGATCTATGGAAAATTTATGTGCTTAATATTTTGCGGGGTATTTCCCCGAACATGGAGCGATTTCTTGACATGGGTTTTTCTTCTCCTAAGGATCCCCAAAATTTATCTTATGAGGAGAAGAAAAACTCTTGTCTCGATGCTCTTGCTTCTCATGTGTTTTCCATTGTTGTGAGCAATGTAGTTACTTCTTCAATCATGCCTTTTGGGAGCGCTCATGAATTATGGACAAAGCTTCGAGATAAATATGATGTGTCCAATATCATTGAGGATGATTGTATTGCTTCCACTTCCGGCCGTGATGAGTTCTCATCTTCATCCACTTCACCAAAGTGTTTCAAGACACAAGGTAATGATATGGTGAGTGGTGATGGAAATTGCAATGTTGGTATTGAGCTTACTATTGATGATCCTTCATCTATATCTCATTGCAATGGTTCATCTTTGGACTTAAACACATCTAGCACTAGAAATGATTTACATGCTTGTGTTGATAGTCCTTGCATATCATGTGTAAGTTGCTTGAATAAATCTAATGATGATATGCTTGCTTTGTCTTGTGGCCATGATAAAAATGCTTCTATTTCCTCTAGTTGTTGTGTGACTAACATTGTAGAGGAAACCAAAGATTCTATTGGTCAAGACAAGATCTTGAAAGGAGCCTCAAGTAACTCCTCATCTTTATCTCACGGTCCTCATATATGCCTTATGGCCAAGGGTTCCACGGTACCTCCTACCATGGAACCTAATATGTCTCGTGGTGATAAGGATGAGGATGAATATGAAGAAGAGGATTGGGTTGTCTCTCTACGCGATAAGGGTAAGAGCGTATTCAAGGTTATTTGCAAAGATAAAATTGCTAGCACTCACTTCTTTGAAATCTTGACTACCGCTATTGAGAGCCAAAAACTTATTTGGATGCATGAGAACACCATTGATAAAAAGGGTGCTCTTGAACGAGAGTATGCCAATGATGTAGCGTCCCTAAAGAATTATCTTGAAGAAGAACAAGAGACCATAGCCTCTCTTGAAGAGCAACTTGAAACCCTTGAAGTGTCTCAAAATGAAATAGTTTCTAAACTCACTAAGGAAAGAGACCATGCTAAAGCTCAAGTAAAAATGCTTAAAAAGGAAAATCCCAAAGTTGGTGTTGGTCATAATAAACTTGTTAAGGATCTAGATGATCTAGACAAGGCCCACAAGGTCTTGGAGAGCGAACACTCTATCCTCACCAAGTCCCATGAGCAACTTCAAGCTTCCTATTTAAAAGAGCATGCTATGTTACCTTCTCTTCTTAATATGTCTTGTGATGATGCTTGTGCTACTAACTCTACTTCTTGTGAAGCATCTATCTTGAAGGAGAATGTTGAGCTAAGGGCTCAACTTGAATTGCTAACTAGCAATTATGGGAAATTGGAAGAAAATCATGGAAAGCTTTCTAGCTCCCATGAGGATCTTCTAGCCTCCCATGATAGGCTAAAGTTAGCTCATGAGGCTATCATATCGAAGGCAACACCTTGTGAGCCTCATGTGGATACTAGCACTACTACCCAAAATGCTATATTGCCATGTGCTAGTCCTAGTAATTCATCCAATCATAGTATTGCTAAATCTTGTGATGAATTATCTTCCTTACCTTGTTGCTCTAACAATGAAGGTTATACTTCCTCTAGTACTTGTGTTGTTACTAACCATGTAGAGGAAATCAAAGAGCTCAAGGCCCAAGTCACTTCTTTGAAGACCGACTTGGTAAAGAGTCATGAAGGGAAATGCAAACTTGACACGATGTTAAGTGTGCAACAATCCCCCAATGACAAGAGTGGACTTGGATTCAAATCCAACAACAAGAACAAGTCCAAGAACAACAACAACAAGAAGGGCCAAGTACAAGTCAAAGACCCGGCCAAGATTGTTTGCTTCAAGTGCAAAATTGAAGGGCACCATGTTAGATCTTGCCCTTTGAAGAAGAAGCAAAAAGGGAAGCGGCCTCAAGCTCAAACTCATATTCAACCTCAAGTTGAAGAAATTCCACTTCCCAAGAAGAATCAAGCCAATGCTCCCATTGTGGAGAAATCTAGTGAGAAGAAGGAGAAGAAAAGAACTTGCTACATATGCCGTGAGAAGGGCCACATCTCCTCTTTTTGCACTATTTGTACCTCATCCAACTCTATCTCCATTGATGATGTTTATTCTCTTTGTAAGGATGAGGGTGGCAATGTGTTTGCCAAATATGTTGGTGCTCAAAGTGGTGTCAAGAAAAGAACCATTTGGGTTGCCAAGCCTATTGTGACTAACCTCTTAGGACCCAACTTAGTTGGGGACCAACAATCCAAAACTTGATCAATAGGTGCTTTTTGGAGGGCATTGGAGACTTGGCTACATCATGAAGAATTAAGGGATCTTCATCATTTATATTATCTCAAGCCAAGTCTTGGTTATCTTGCTTCTATCATATATTCAATGTTCCTCCTTGCGATAACATGTGCTCAACTCATTTATATTGAAAGTTACTCGCCCCTTTGCATGTGTTAGTTTTGTTCCTAACATGTGTTTGTATATGTTGTGCTTCCTACTTGCTTTTTCTTGAGAAATCAAGTCTATGCATGTTGGGTTGCACACCATGTATTTGTGTTTGTGTTGGAGCCTCTTTGCATCTTGTTGTATCTTATATGGCTCTTATGAGCGATTAATGGACAATCCCATTTTGGGGGAGTGATATTCCTTTGGGAATTTCATTATCCTAAACAATGTGTGTACATGAGGAATATCACTTAGAATTGATATTGCGAGATTATCTAGTCGCTACGTGGTATGTCATCTTCATGAGAAATTCAAATTCTAATGTCCATTAATATCTCTACTTGGATCTTATTTGCCTCTTGTGAAAATAAATTCCTTATCACATTATGGGGGAGTAATAAGCTTTGTGCATATTACAAGCCTAGAAAATGTGAACATTTGAGGTTGTGTCACATAGAATTGATACCGTAAATTATCTCTCTCCTATGTGGCATGTTTGCTCAAACAAGCTCCAATTTGCTTAAATGGCTTCATTGCTAATATCTTTGTGGATCTTATTTGTGAAAGTTTTTCTTGGCATGGTTTTTCCCAACGTGTCCCTCAATACATTTTTGGAAAACCATGTGCTTCAAGTCATACTATTAATTGCTTTGCATGTTGGTATGAATACTATTAATTGCTTTGCATGTTGGTATGAATACTATTAATTGCCTTGCATGTTGGTATGACTAAATGAAGCTATCAAGAAACTATCTTTGCATGATGGTTAACTCTTATCTTTTACCATATGCTTTGTTCGTTGTAAATATGATCTTATGTATACTTACAAACTACCACCGGAAATATTTCCTAATACCTCTTGTCCTAGGACAATTGGTAATCAATTATGAGGTAGATATTTATTGATCATATCTACATTGGCTCTTGTATTTATATTGCCTTATTTATTGCCATGAATTTGTTGTGCTTTGACTCCCATGTGTCTTCCTTGCATCTTATGGATCTAAGTTGTCTATTCAAACTTTCTTAGCATTGTTAGAAGATATAGGTAGCGTGATGATCCTAGTTTTGTGCATTTTGTATTCATATAAAAAATCCTAGATAATGCACCAAACTTGGGGGAGCTCTTCTATATTATTAGAATGCTTAACATCTCTTGATCTTTATCAAAAATTTGGTTTTGGGAGACATAAAATTTTCTTTTTGGTACTTTGTGCCATCATAAAAAGTTTCGAGGGTTTGGTTTATTTGTTGGAACCTTGCTCTCTTGGGAGTTGGTTATCTCATTCCTTTGTGTTTAGGTTTAATTAGCTTCTTATAATGAGATAAGTCTTTGGAGTCAATCTTGTGTTGATTTGATTCTTTGATATAATTTGGACAACCATTGTCTCTTGGTTTATTTGGTGTTTTTTCCAAATTGTATCTTCCTTTGGTTCTTGAAAGTATTGTGCATGCATATTTAATATATGTATATCTTATGGCATGTGTCACTTTCTTTGATCCAATATATAGGGTAAACTCCATCAAATCCTAATTTGGCTAAGATGTGCATGAAATTCAATTTCATATCTATATGCACATAGAATTGTGGAGTTTGTCCTATATGTTGTAGTGTGTCTAACTACTTCGGAACCCAATTAGTTTGGGGACCTTTTTGTACTTACCTTTGTGTTAGGTACAATGGATATGCATTGGATGCTCGTCTCACTCTTGGGGAGAAGTGGTGACTCAATGGTAACTTGAGGCAAGCTAGGATGGTCAACGAACACATATCTACTACATCCTCACCAATGCTATATCGGTAACAAGTATTTTCTCATGCATATTTTTCTAGCATCCAACCATGTGGTTGCATCTTGACATGAATCTCTTGATTTGCAAATGTTGTGCTTCTTGCTAAAATCTTAACGAAACCTCTTTATTGCGAATGTGAGTAGTTTGAGATGAGCACATATGTTGGGAAGTATATCACATATGTTGGGAAGTATATAAAATCATGATCATGATTCACCCATCCTATCTATGCCTATCTAGCAATTTTATTGCATATCAATTCCTCAAGCCTCTCACATGTGCAATATCGATGAAAGTGCAAATTGAGTTATTTCTTTTAGTATCCTCGTTTGTGATACTTGTTGCCTTTCTCAATGCATCCCAACTATCTTCTATCCCTTGTTGATATTTGTGATGTATTTTAGTTGTTTGTGGTTGAAGTTCATGAATGTACAATAAGATAAAATTGAGCCTTTGGCCATGCTATTAAGCAAAAATTCTTATTGGTATATTGCATGACTTCGTCTTGGATATCATACTATTTTTCTTGCGTATCTATTTTATGTGTGCATGTTTCTTTGTGGATAAATATCTTTGTGATATTGCCCACTTAGAGAAACTTATACACATAAGATATGATACATCTCCTTTTGATATCTTATTTATTTATTGCGTGTTGATTGGTCATGCTAAGCAATATAATTCATTGAAGACTATGATGATGCTTTTTGCTCATCCTTGTAATAGTCTTATAATATGCTTTATCATGCCTTTCACATATCCTCTTGGTTGAGCCTTTTTATTATGGTGCCTCTTACTTGTTGCTCAACTATTTGTTTATTGCAAGTGTTTAGCTTACTTTTCTATCTATGATCTATTACAAATGTTTGTGTTTTAAATGAGGGAGTGAGGACTCCATGTTATGCATATTGTATTCAAATGCAACATTTTATTTTATGCATGTACCTTGGGGAGCTTCCTCATTTGATTTAGAACACTATCTTGTGGTGATCATTAGAGTTTGATTCACTTGGTATCTTTTGTTTTTGAATGATATTATGTGAGTGATGATTCCATGTTTGTGCACTTTATACTCCAATGCAAATTGTCTAGTTTTGTGCACAAACCTTGGGGAGCTTCCTCATATTATTTAGAGCAATCTTCTTGATCTTATCATAATATCTATCTTTCTTTTGGTATCTTCCTTGTGGTTCATTTGGTTGCTTGCTTCATTTGTTGAAGCTTCTTGACTTTGTTATCTTTTTGCAATCTTTGATCCTATCTATAGTGTGATTCCTTCCGAATATTCGTCATTGGATATGTGCATTTGATTCCACTCAAATTATGAGAAATGCACACGCTATGGAGGAACTCTCATTATATTGGCCTTCTAAATTTTTCACCCATTTCGGCAATTGGTGCCAATGGGGGAGAAGTTTGGAGGGTTTAAGGGAATTTGGTTATGTCTTTGCTTTGTGCTTAAGCATGTGCCTTTATTGCATTGCATCTTGTTGCTTTGCCTAGTTGAATATTTAGAGGAAACTCCACTAGGCTTTGAATGCCAATATATGCAATGAAAGTCAAGATCATTCACACATGCATATATTATGGGGGAGTTTGCTCTATATATTCAACTTATTTGTTACTTCAATTCCTTATATAAACCCTCTCAAAGAGATTATCATCAATTACCAAAATGGGGGAGATTGAAAGTGCATGGATCGCCCATGTGTGGTTTTGGTAATTAATGACAATCCCTATGGACTAATGTTTGCATTGAGTTATATTTGTAGGAGTTGTCCATAGGCAATTCTTGAACCATATGTTGGCTTCAAGTTTGCAATAAGAAGAAATTGATGAAGGATATCAAGTGTCAAGTATGTCTTGAAGATGAAGATGAAGTGAGCCCTCAAGTTACTTCAAGACATCAACATGATGAAGAATGAAGAAATAAAGTGCAAGTTCAAGATGAGCCATCTCGAAGAGATCCTTTGCTTGAGTCTTGCCATCCATATGGTGATCATGGATATGTGAAGATGCGCCGAAGAAGAAGCTCTCCCATGGTGGATTATGGGGGAGCAATCCACATGGTGGTCATGGTTATGTGAAGATGCGCCGAAGAAGAAGCTCTCCCATGGTGGATTATGGGGGAGCAATCCACAAGACTTCGTCAAGCAAGCACAAGCAGGAAAGGCGTTCCATCTTGTTGAGGTTAAGATCGTCGTCATCGAGCTCAAGTGGAATGCGCAAGTATAAGGTTTGCTCTTGATAGGGTTTGTTTCTCACCGGTCTCATAGTGTAGTTGGAGACCGGTTTATAGTTTAGTTGCCGTACTATCAAGAGGGCTCTCGAGTGAGTAACTCGATCGTATCGTTCGGAGAGAGCTCAAACCTTTGCATCCTTGCATCATCTTTCTTGGTTGTTATTTGGACCTTATCCATGTGATGTTTTAGAGCTTGTGCTTATTCTCATGACAAGCTCTAGTTTATCGAAAACGGATTTCGCATAGATCACTTGTTGCGTTTTCGAGTTTGGTTCATCATCTTTCTTGGTTTTATTTGGATCTTATCCATGTGATGTTTTAGAGCTTGTGCTTATTCTCATGACAAGCTCTAGTTCATTGAGAATGGTTTTTGCATGGGCAACTTGTTGCATTTTCGAGATTGGAGGTTTTACCGGTATGTATTTTTTAGATAGGTCAAACCTTTCATCATTTGTTTCTATCCTCCCTTGTTGGACTATGATGGTTTCCTGCATGATCTTGTAGAGCTTGTTCCTAGCTTCAAAACAAGCCCAAGATCATCAAAATCGGAGTCCGGATGCTAAAGTTATGCCCGTTTTAGTTTTGGTGTTTCTGCAGTTTTCTGGGGGGGCGGATAATCCGGCCCGAGCCAGGGGCGATTTCGGGGGGCGCATAATCCGGCCCGGGGGCGGATTTTCCGGCCTGGGAGGTCCCAAACGGTCATATTTCGTTGGGAGGGGGTATATAAGACCCCCTTCTTCCTCCTTGGGCTGGTTGGTTCACTTTCTCTCTCTCCCCTCCATTGTTGTACTTCAAAGCTTGCCCTAGTTCTTGATTCCTCCCATGATTCTTGCATATTCTTGAGGGAAAAGAGAGAGAAGATCTAGATCTACATTTCTACCAATCAAATCCATCTCTTTGTGAGTGGAACTCTCTAGATCTTGATCTTGGTGTTCTTTGTGAATTCATTTGTTCTTCCTCTCTTATTCCCCCAATAGCTTTTGTAGCTTTGTTGGAATTTGAGAGAGAAGGACTTGAGCATCTTTGTGGTGTTCTTGCCATTGCATTTGGTGCATCGGTTTGAGTTCTCCACGGTGATTCGTGGTGGTGAAAGCAAGAAGGTTGTTACTCTTGGGTTCTTGGAACCCTAGACGGATTCTAGGCCTTTGTGGCGGTTTGTTGGGAGCCTCCAATTAAGTTGTGGATGTGTGCCCCAATCTTTGTGTAAGGCCCGGTTTCCGCCTCGAAGGAAATCCCTTAGTGGAACCGTGACCTAGGCCTTTGTGGCGAGGGTCACCGGAGATTTAGGTGAGGCGCCTTCGTGGCGTTCGGTGTGTGGTGTGAGTACCGCATCTTGGGGTGAGGCCTTTGTGGCGTTGGTGTGCATCGAGCAGCCACACCTCAAGGTGAGCCTCTTGTGGCGTTCGGGAGCACTAAGCCACCGCACCTCTCCAACGGAGATTAGCACTCGCAAGAGTGTGAACTTCGGGATAAATCTTCGTCTCGGGCGTGCCTCGGTTATCTCTATACCCGAGCTCTTTACTTATGCACTTTACCTTGTGATATCCATCGTGCTTGAAGTTATATATATCTTGCTATCACATACTTGCTTGTATTGCTTAGCATAAGTTGTTGGTGCACATAGGTGAACTCTTGCTTAGAATAAGTTGCTGGTGCACATAGGTGAACCATAGTATATAGGCTTTGGGCTTGACAAAGTAAACGCTAGTTTTATTCCGCATTTGTTAAGCCCATCTCGTAAAAGTTTTAAATCGCCTATTCAACCCCCCCCCCTCTAGGCGACATCCGTGTCCTTTCAAGGGCGCGCCCCCTACTGTGTGGGTCCCCCGTAGCCCTTCCGACTCCGCCTCTTCGCCTATTTAAAGCTCCCTGACCTAAAACATCGATACGGAAAAGCCACGGTACGAGAAACCTTCCAGAGCCGCCGCCATCGTGAAGCCAAGATCTGGGGGACAGGAGTCTCCGTTCCGGCACGCCGCCGGGACGGGGAAGTGCCCCTGGAAGGCTTCTCCATCGACACCACCGCCATCTTCATCAACGCTGCTGTCTCCCATGAGGAGGGAGTAGTTCTCCCTCGAGGCTAAGGGCTGTACCGGTAGCTATGTGGTTAATCTCTCTCCTATGTACTTCAATACAATGATCTCATGAGCTGCCTTACATGATTGAGATTCATATGAGTTTTGTATCACTATTCATCTATGTGTTACTCTGGTGATGTTATTAAAGTACTCTATTCCTCCTTCATGATGTAATGGTGACAGTGTGTGCATCATGTAGTTCTTGGCGTAGGTTATGATTGTAATCTCTTGTAGATTATGGAGTTAACTATTACTATGATAGTATTGATGTGATCTATTCCTCCTTCATAGTGTGATGGTGACAGTGTGCATGTTATGTTAGTACTTGGTATAATTGCAATGATCTATCATGCACTCTAAGGTTATTTAAATATAAACATCGAATGTTGTGGAGCTTGTTAACTCCGGCATTGAGGTGCTCTTGTAGCCCTACACAATGAATGGTGTTCATCATCCAACAAGAGAGTGTAGAGTGGTTTTATTATGTGATCAATGTTGAGAGTGTCCACTAGTGAAAGTATGATCCCTAGGCCTTGTTTCCAAACATCGAATCTCCGTTTATTTACTGTTCTGTTGCATGTTTACTCGCTGCCATATTTTATTCAGATTGCTATTACCACTCATATACATCCATACTACTTGTATTTCACTATCTCTTCGCCGAACTAGTGCACCTATACATCTGACAAGTGTATTAGCTGTGTTGGGGACACAAGAGACTTCTTGTATCGTGATTGCAGGGTTGCTTGAGAGGGATATCTTTGACCTCTTCCTCCCTGAGTTCGATAAACCTTGGGTGATCCACTTAAGGGAAACTTGCTGCTGTTCTACAAACCTCTGCTCTTGGAGGCCCAACACTGCCTACAGGAATAGAAGCGTGCGTAGACATCAGCGGGCGTGTTTGTGCCCTGGAGAGGTTGCTGCTTCCTGGGGGTAGGGATCATGGACGGGGTCCAGGCCCACCACAAGACTGCCCTTCATCGGTCGCATCCCCTCAAGACTCTGTTATCACCAGATTTTGGCCAAATCAAGAGATGGGCCGTAATTGAGATGGGCTTAGAAGATATACATGAAAGATACTCTCGAACCGGCCTTGTACAAGAAGTTTGGGCTAGATTGCCCGTGTATCTGTATATTATTAGATCGTGTCGGTTAGAATTAAAAGATAGAGTCTAGCCCGTACACGGGTTAGTTTATTTCCGAATTAGAAAGTCCCTTGGACTATAAATATGTACCTAGGGTTATTGAGAAAGGAGGACAATCACGTTCACAACAAACACAAACCAGGCGCATCGCCACCCCTTATTTCGAGGGTTTCTTCCGGGTAAGCATCATGCTGCCTAGATCGCATCTTGCGATCTAGGCAGTATACGTTTATTCGTTACCTTGTGTTACTCGTGCTGAAGCGTTGTTGATGGCGAGTAGCACTACTTATCATAGATGTTTTGGGGCTTGCATTGATGCTTTTCTTATGCATATTTGCTTAGCAATGCCGTCCCTCGATATCTAGCTGCCCTTACACCTATCTAGGTGTAAGGGCAGCACCTTGCTTGTTCGTTACTTAGTAGATCCGATCCGTTATAGTTGTTCCTTGTTCTTCAAGGATTAGTTTAATATCTGCATGATTAGGCCTTATGCTGGGGTTGGATGATCCGCTAGTGCGTGAGGTGTTGTTTTACCGTTCCTACAAGGGGTGTTCCGGGAATTGACTTAATGTTGGTTTTTAGGCCTCTTTTAGGAATAGTTTCCATCATCTTTCGTATCTGCTAGGCCCAACTACGCGTAGGATGTTCCGATTATGCGGTGAAAACCCTAAACTGTCGTAGATTGGTTTAGCTTTGTTTTGATCAAGCAGGATCCCCATGTCATCATAAATCCAACGTGAACCATGGGGCGATCGGCTCTTTGAGCCGATCCACAGGGCAACCTGAGAGCTGATCGGGCTCGTATTTAATGTTTATGTGTCTACCATGCAGGAGACTAATCGAAGCAATCCAACACCTTCCTGATCAGGTATAGGTCAGGTGGCACGCCCTTGCAACCGCCAGGACGTGTGCTGGGACTTTGCGGGACGACGCGAGGCACCAGGGCCCACTTAGCAGTCTTGGGAGTCTCCCGGCTCTTCGTGTTGCTTAACCACTGCTCGCCGGTGGGTTTTGGCAGGCAACACATTCTGGCACGCCCGGTGGTACAGACAGCGTCAGGATACAAGGACGTAGCCGATGAAGCCGATTTTCAGGTGCAGTTCATGGAACCAGATGATTGGAGAGCCGATATCTTCAATTACTTGAAAGATCCGGCTCGGGGGGCAGCTAAACGGATAAGATATAGGGCCATGAAGTACGTACTGATTGGCAATGATATATTCTACAGGACATTGGAAGGATTACTTCTCAAATGTTTGGGACCAGCCGAGTCCAATCGGCTCTTGCATAAGGTGCATGAGGGTGCCTGTGGAACTCACCAATCGGCTCATAAGATGAAGTGGCTGATCAGGCGATCGGGATTTTATTGGCCCACCATGCTTGAAGATTGTTTCCAGTACTATAAAGGGTGTCAAGCATGTCAGAAGTTTGGGAGCATTCAGATGGTACCTGCATCAGCAATGAATCCTATCATCAAACCTTGGCCATTCCGAGGTTGGGGCATGGATATGGTCGGCAAAATTCATCCTGCATCGAGCAAAGGCCATGAATGGGTTCTGGCCATTACAGATTACTTCACTAAATGGGTGGAGGCCGTCCCTATGAAGTCAGTAGCATCGAAAGATGTTATCAGTTTCGTGTTGGAACATGTCATTCATAGATTCGGGATTCCCCAGACTATCACGACCGATGGAGGTTCGGTCTTCGTTTCTAAGGAGTTTAGAAAATTCTGCGAGGATATGGGAATCAAGCTGATCCGATCATCTCCATACTATGCTCAAGCAAATGGGCAGGCTGAAGCGTCCAACAAGAGCCTGATCAAGCTGATTAAGAGGAAAATCGACGAGTGATGTCTACTTCCCCCTCCTTTTCCTGTAGACAGTGTTGGGCCTCCAAGAGCAGAGGTTTGTAGAACAGCAGCAAGTTTTCCCTTAAGTGGATCACCCAAGGTTTATCGAACTCAGGGAGGAAGAGGTCAAAGATATCCCTCTTATGCAACCCTGCAACCACAAAGCAAGAAGTCTCTTGTGTCCCCAACACACCTAATAGGTGCACTAGTTCGGCGAAGAGATAATGAAATACAGGTGGTATGAATATATATATGAGCAGTAGCAACGGTGCCAGAAAATAGCTTGCTGGCGTGTAGTTGATAGTGGTAGTATTGCAGCAGTAGTAACGCAGTAAAATAGTAAACAAGCAGTAGTAACTCAACAGTATTTAGGAACAAGGCCTAGGGATTATACTTTCACTAGTGGACACTCTCAACATTGATCACATAACAGAATAGATAAATGCATACTCTACACTCTTGTTGGATGATGAACGCATTGCGTAGGATTACACGAACCCTCAATGCCGGAGTTAACAAGCTCCACAATTTGTTCATATTTAAGTAACCTTATAGTGTAAGATAGATCAACATAACCAGATAGATCACATCAATACCATCATAATGATAATTAACTCCACAATCTACAAGAGATCATGATCATAGCCTACGACAAGAACCACACGGTGCACACACTAGTCACCTTTACACACGTGCAGGAGGAATAGAACTACTTTAATAACATCACTAGAGTAGCACATAGATGAATTGTGATACAAAACTCATATGAATCTCGATCATGTAAAGCAGCTCATGAGATCATTGTATTGAAGTACATGGAGAGAGATTAACCACATAGCTACCGGTACAGCCCCGAGCCTCGATGGAGAACTACTCCCTCCTCATGGGAGTAGCAGCGGTGATGAAGATGGCGGTGGAGATGGCAGCGGTGTCGATGGAGAAGCCTTCCGGGGGCACTTCCCCGTCCCGGCAGGGTGCCGGAACAGAGTTCTGTCCCCCGAATTGGAGTTTCGCGACGGTGGCGGCGCCCGGAGTCTTTCTGGAGTTTCACAATTGGTATCGAAGTTTTAGGTCACGACGGCTTAAATAGGCGAAGAATCGGAGTCGGAAGGTCTCCGGGGGCCCACACTATAGGGGGCGCGGCCCCCCCCGGCCGCGCCGGGGTGTGGTGTGGGGCCCCTGTGGCTCCCCTCTGGTCCTTCCCGGTGTTCTGGATGCTTCCGATGAAAATAGGAACCTGGGTCTTGATTGCGTCCGAGTCCGAGACTATTTCGTTACTAGGATTTCTGGAACCATAAACAGCAGAAAACAAAGAATCGGCCTCTCGGCATCTCGTCAATAGGTTAGTTCCGAAAACGCATAAAAATGATATAAAGTGTGAACAAAACATGTTGGTATTGTCATAAAACAAGCATGGAACATCGGAAATTATAGATACGTTGGAGACGTATCAGCATCCCCAAGCTTAGTTCCTACTCGTCCTCGAGTAGGTAAACGATAAAAGATAATTTCTGAGGTGACATGCTACCAACATAATCTTAATCATACCATTGTAAAGCATATGAGATGAATGCAGCGATTCGAAACAATGTAAATGCAATGAGTAAACAATTGAATCATATAGCAAAGACTTTTCATGAATAGTACTTTCAAGACAAGAATCAATAAGTCTTGCATAAGAGTTACTCATAAAGCAATAAATTCTTAGTAAAGGTATTGAAGCAACACAATGGAAGATTAAGTTTCAGCGGTTGCTATCAACTTGTAACATGTATATCTCATGGATAGTTGTCAATGCAAAGCAATATAACAAGTGCAATAAGCAAGTATATAAGAATCAATGCACAGTTCACACAAATGTTTGCTTCTTGAGGTGGAGAGAAATAGGTGAACTGACTCAACAATAAAAGTAAAAGAATGGTCCTCCATAGAGGAAAAGCATCGATTGCTATATTTGTGCTAGAGCTTTGATTTTGAAAACATGAAACAATTTTGTCAACGGTAGTAATAAAGCATATGCATCATGTAAATTATATCTTATAAGTTGCAAGCCTCATGCATAGTGTACTAATAGTGCCCGCACCTTGTCCTAATTAGCTTGGACTACCGGGTCATCACAATGCATTGTTTTTACCAAGTGTCACAAAGGTACCTCTATGCCGCCTCGTACAAAGGTCTAAGGAGAAAGCTCGCATTGGATTTCTCGCTATTGATTATTCTTCAACTTAGACATCCATACCGGGACAACATAGACAACAGATAATGGACTCCTCTTTTATGCATAAGCATATAACAACAATTAATAATTTTCTCATTTGAGATTTGAGGATTGTTGTCCAAAACTGAAACTTCCACCATGGAGCATGGCTTTAGTTAGCGGCCCAATGTTCTTCTCTAACATATGCATGCTTAACCATATGGTGGTAGATCGCTCTTACTTCAGACAAGACGAACATGCATAGCAACTCACATGAAATTCAACAATGAATAGTTGATGGCGTCCCCAGTGAACATGGTTATCGCACAACAAGCAACTTAATAAGAGATAAAGTGCATAATTACATATTCAATACCACAATAGTTTTTAAGCTATTTGTCCCATGAGCTATATATTGCAAAGGTGAATGATGGAATTTTAAAGGTAGCACTCAAGCAATTTACTTTGGAATGGCAGAAAATACCATGTAGTAGGTAGGTATGGTGGACACAAATGGCATAGTGTTGTTTGGCTCAGGATTTGGATGCATGAGAAGTAATCCCTCTCGATACAAGGTTTAGGCTAGCAAGGTTGTTTGAAACAAACACAAGGATGAACCGGTGCAGCAAAACTCACATAAAAGACATATTGAAAACATTATAAGACTCTACACCGTCTTCCTTGTTGTTCAAACTCAAAACTAGAAATTATCTAGACCTTAGAGAAACCAAATATGCAAACCAAATTTTAGCATGCTCTATGTATTTCTTCATTAATGGGTGCAAGGTATATGATGCAAGAGCTTAAACAAGAGCACAACAATTGCCAAGTATCAAGTTATTCAAGGCATCATACCAATTACTACATGTAGCATTTTCCAATTCCAACCATATAACAATTTAACGAAGAAGAAATTTCGCCATGAATATTATGAGCTAAGAACACATGTGTTCATACGAACCAGTGGAGCGTGTCTCTCTCCCACACAAGCATGATGTAATCCAATTTATTCAAACACAAACAAAAACAAAAACAAACCGACGCTCCAAGCAAAGCACATAAGATGTGATGGAATAAAAATATAGTTTCAGGGGAGGAACCTGATAATGTTGTCGATAAAGAAGGGGATGCCTTGGGCATCCCCAAGCTTAGACGCTTGAGTCTTCTTGATATATGCAGGGGTGAACCACCGGGGCATCCCCAAGCTTAGAGCTTTCACTCTCCTTGATCATGTTGCATCATACTCCTCTCTTGATCCTTGAAAACTTCCTCCACACCAAACTCGAAACAACTCATTAGAGGGTTAGTGCACAATAAAAATTAACATATTCAGAGGTGACACAATCATTCTTAACACTTCTGGACATTGCATAATGCTACTGGACATTAATGGATCAAAGAAATTCATCCAACATAGCAAAAGAGGCAATGCGAAATAAAAGGCAGAATCTGTCAAAACAGAACAGTTCGTATTGACGAATTTTAAAATGGCACCAGACTTGCTCAAATGAAAATGCTCAAATTGAATGAAAGTTGCGTACATATCTGAGGATCATGCATGTAAATTGGCTTAATTTTATGAGCTACCTACAGGGAGGTGGACCCAGATTCGTGACAGCAAAGAAATCTGGAACTGCGCAGTAATCCAAATCTAGTACTTACTTTTCTATCAACGGCTTTACTTGGCACAACAAAACACAAAACTAAGATAAGGAGAGGTCGTTACAGTAGTAAACAACTTCCAAGACACAAATATAAAACAAATTACTGTAGCAAAATAACACATGGGTTATCTCCCAAGAAGTTCTTTCTTTATAGCCATTAAGATGGGCTCAGCAGTTTTAATAAACCATTCGCGGGAAATAGTATTTGAGGCAAAAGAGAGCTTCAAGAGGCAAATTCAAAACAAATTTAAGTCTAACATGCTTCCTATGAAGAGGAATCTTGTACACAAATGAATTCATGAAGAACAAAGTGACAAGCATAAGAGGATAAAACACGAGTAACTTCAAGATTCTCATCATAAAGAGGGGAAACTTAATATTATTAAGATGCATACGACCATATTTCCCTCTCTCATAGTAACTTTCAGTAGCATCATTGATGAAATCCACAATATACCCATCACTTAAAACATTCTTATCATGGTTCATATGCATAGAAGTATCATTAAATTTGGCATAAGAGGAGTTATTCTCATTAATAGTAATTGGAGCAAGATTATTATCAAGAATTTGAACATGGTAAACAAGTTGCATATTAAGAGAATTGTTTTTGGTAACCCAATCATGACTATGACAAGTTTCATAAGGATAGTTAGAACCTATATCATAGCATTCTTTATAATAATCATCAAAGATCGGAGGCACATTGTCATCATTTTCAGAATTAATTTCCCAGAGATTTGCAATATCAAAAGTAGTGTGCTCATTCAAATCATGATTGCTAATGTATGTAAAGGGCATAGGAAGATCATCATATTCAGATTCATTATCACAATAATCATTAGGAGCAACATACTTACGGTTACCTAGCGTTATCTCATTCACGCGGGGATATGCCGTTACCTCTTTCTTTTTATTCTCCTTCTTCTTCTTCTTCTTCTTTCCCTTCTTCTTCTTCTTCTTCTCTTCCTTCTCCTCGTTCCCTTCTTCAGGAGGAAGAGGCTTGAAGGGTGGCTTGTCCGCATAACCTGATTTACTTTCAGAAACAATAGAAGAAACTTGGGAGGATCCCTCCTTTTGATTAATTAGTTGAAAACACACAGCGGTCCTATCATATTTTGGCAAGGTGTCATCTTCTAAAATATTTTGTATGTAAGTATTTGTATGGCTATTATCAATGCAATAAGAAAAACACCCATGCAGGACATCATCAATATCAAGATCACTCATATGTAACAAAGAGATTTTTCTCGATAGTTCTTCACACCCCAAAAATAAAGTAAGTTCATCATGCTGATTAGGAGAAATTTCATCATCACAATACAAATTTGCAGCACTCATTGGGTTCAAATTATCATTGGAGGAGCATTGAAAATTAAAATGACCCACTTCATGGCAAACTTCACAAATAAAAGGATAGAGGGCACAAACTTTTTACCAAGATCATCTAGAGCCCTAAACCACTTTCTAGTTTTTTCATTAGCATGATGGATACAATATTCATCTTTGATTTGATTAATTCCACATGGTCTATGTATTCCACAAAAATTAACATGCTTATAGGAAATAGCACTCTTAGGAGTTTGAGCATGCTTATGGCAATAATTAACAACAATTTCATTCTTCATGCAAGCCTCTTTAAAAGGTTCATGATACTTATCAAAATTCTTCTTAGGCAGTTCAAAATGAGAAGCAAAGGATTTATAAAGATTTGCAACAACTTGAGAGTCAAGACCATAAGTAGCACTCATATTTCGAAATTTATCGGTATCCATAAAAGCTTCAATGCATTCATAATCATAATTTATACCTGACTCTTTACCTTTGTCGTTCTCCCATCCTTCAGCGTTGTCCTCAATCCGATCAAGAAGATCCCACCTAGCTTCAACCTCCTTGCTTGTGAAAGATCCCTCCGAACACGCGTCCAGATAGTCCTTGTGTTGTCCTGAAAGTCTCGCATAAAAATTGTTAACAATAACATTACGGGGGAGCTCATGAATGGGACATTTGAGCATTAGAGATTTCAATCTCCCCCACGCTTGAGAAACACTCTCTCCATCACGAGGATAAAAGTTATAAATATAATTCCTATCAATATGCACTTCATGCGGAGGATAAAATTTAGAATAAAAGAGAGATGCAATTTCCTCCCAACCAAGAGAATGTCTATTCTCCAATAATTTATACCAATGCGCCGCTTTACCAGACAGCGAAACAGAGAATAGCTTCTTCCTCACTTCATCCATAGAGATACCTGCACACTTGAATAACCCACATAATTCGTGCAAAAACAGGAAATGATCTCTAGGATGGACAGTTCCATCCCCTTTATAGTGATTGTCCATAACACGTTCAATAATTTTCATAGGTATTTTATACGGAATACTTTCAGCAGGTGGATTCAAAATATCAGGAGCATCATTAGCGGTATCGCATATGGGAGATAAAGCATTATCAGAACAAATTTTCTCCCCTAAAGATGGGAAGCTAAAAAGACCACAAAAACTAGCTTCCCCAAGCTTAGACTTCTTCATAGCATTAGCAGTAATTGCATTCATACTAATAACATCGCTACTAGCATGCAAATAAGGTTCCATAGGTTTTTTAATTTTCGAATCAAACAATTCTAAATCAGGAAAAAGACTAAAAAGCTCACCAATTTTTTTGTTGTTTTCCATTATGCCTAACTAGTGTAAACAAGAAACAAAAAGTTGCAATTGCAGGATCTAAAGGAAATAGCTTCGAGTACTTACAATGGCGGAAAATAGCTTGGTAGCCGAGGTCCGGAGTGTGAGTACCTTTTACCTTTCCTCCCCGGCAACGGCGCCAGAAAAGTGCTTGATGTCTACGCCCCCTCCTTTTCCTGTAGACAGTGTTGGGCCTCCAAGAGCAGAGGTTTGTAGAACAGCAGCAAGTTTTCCCTTAAGTGGATCACCCAAGGTTTATCGAACTCAGGGAGGAAGAGGTCAAAGATATCCCTCTTATGCAACCCTGCAACCACAAAGCAAGAAGTCTCTTGTGTCCCCAACACACCTAATAGGTGCACTAGTTCGGCGAAGAGATAATGAAATACAGGTGGTATGAATATATATATGAGCAGTAGCAACGGTGCCAGAAAATAGCTTGCTGGCGTGTAGTTGATAGTGGTAGTATTGCAGCAAAGAGTAACGCAAAGAAACAAGAAACAAGCAGTAGTAACTCAACAGTATTTAGGAACAAGGCCTAGGGATTATACTTTCACTAGTGGACACTCTCAACATTGATCACATAACAGAATAGATAAATGCATACTCTACACTCTTGTTGGATGATGAACGCATTGCGTAGGATTACACGAACCCTCAATGCCGGAGTTAACAAGCTCCACAATTTGTTCATATTTAAGTAACCTTATAGTGTAAGATAGATCAACATAACCAGATAGATCACATCAATACCATCATAATGATAATTAACTCCACAATCTACAAGAGATCATGATCATAGCCTACGACAAGAACCACACGGTGCACACACTAGTCACCTTTACACACGTGCAGGAGGAATAGAACTACTTTAATAACATCACTAGAGTAGCACATAGATGAATTGTGATACAAAACTCATATGAATCTCGATCATGTAAAGCAGCTCATGAGATCATTGTATTGAAGTACATGGAGAGAGATTAACCACATAGCTACCGGTACAGCCCCGAGCCTCGATGGAGAACTACTCCCTCCTCATGGGAGTAGCAGCGGTGATGAAGATGGCGGTGGAGATGGCAGCGGTGTCGATGGAGAAGCCTTCCGGGGGCACTTCCCCGTCCCTACAGGTGCCGAACAGAGTTCTGTCCCCCGAATTGGAGTTTCGCGACGGTGGCGGCGCCCCTGGAGTCTTTCTGGAGTTTCGTCAATTGGTATCGAAGTTTTAGGTCACGACGGCTTAAATAGGCGAAGAATCGGAGTCGGAAGGTCTCTGGGGGGCCCACACTATAGGGGGGCGCGGCCCCCCCCCTGGCCGCGCCGGGGTGTGGTGTGGGGCCCCCAGGGCTCCCCTCTGGTCCTTCCCGAGTGTTCTGGATGCTTCCGATGAAAATAGGAACTTGGGCGTTGATTTCGTCCGATTCCGAGAATATTTCGTTACTAGGATTTCTGAAACCAAAAACAGCAGAAAACAGCAACTGGCCTCTCGGCATCTCGTCAATAGGTTAGTTCCGGAAAACGCATAAAAATGATATAAAGTGTGAACAAAACATGTTGGTATTGTCATAAAACAAGCATGGAACATCGGAAATTATAGATACGTTGGAGACGTATCAACGAGCACCCTAGACGATGGCATGAGGTATTGTCAGAAGCTTTGTGGGCTTATCGCATGTCGTGTCATGGAGCAATAAAAACCTCGCCATACCAGCTGGTCTATGGACAAGAAGCTGTGTTACCCTGGGAAATCAAGGCTGGGTCGAGACGGATAACATTTCAGAATGATTTAACTGCTGAAGAATATGCAGCCCTAATGAGCGACAGCATTGAGGATGCAACGGAACTCAGACTATGGTCACTTGAGAAAATCAAGGAGAATAAAGCCAAGGTGGCTCGCGCATATAATAAGAAGGTGAAGCCAAAGGAGTTCCATGTTGGTGATCTGGTATGGGAAGCTGTATTGCCGTTGGGGACTAAGGACAAGGCATATGGTAAATGGTCTCCAAATTGGCATGGCCCGTACAAAGTTGATCAAGTTTTGAAGGGTAATGCATACATGCTCGAGCAGTTGGATGGCGTGAAGTTCCCAGTAGCTGTCAATGGTCAACATCTCAAGAAATATTTCCCAAGCATGTGGGATGACGAACAGTGAAATGTGGGGGCCGATTCATGAAATCGGCCAGTAAAAAAAAATTATATATAAGTCACAGCCGATGCACGGACATCGACTTCAGAATAATAAAAAAGCCGATGCATTGCCATCGACTCTAGAGGAACAAGCTCAATTGAGCAGGATAACAGATCGGTTTCAGGCCAGAGATCATGACATCTGAAACGAATCTCCCAGTGGATTTGCTGAGGAGTTGAATCTGCGCGTTTGAGGTTGGAGGATGGTTTGGACATGGACTGGATCTGTTTGACCGTGTGAATAGGCAACTGTTCGGCCTCAAATCGACCGATGCCCTGCCATCGGCTCTTTGTGCAGCGACTTCGTTTGACAATCGGCAAAATTGACAAGAAAGCAAAATTAATAGGGGAGTATTTTCTTCATTAATAATAGGATTTCTTACAAAGAAAGAGCCGATTGCTCAAGAGAGGAAGAACAAAAGAAAGGTCTATTGACCAATCTGCTACTACTACTACTAGGCCTGTACTAGTAGATCCTAGTCTACGGGCCGTCGCTGCCCTCGTCGTCGTCATCGGAGCTCTCGTCGGCGCTGCTGCCGGCGGGCTCCTCGTCGCTGCTCCAGTGGCCCTCATTGGGGGCCTCCTCGTCTTCATCATCGTCGTCGTCGTCGTCGGACCCGGCGCGGAAGCGCTTCGCCGGTGGGTAATCCTCGAGGGAGTCGTCGTCGTCGTCTTCCTCCTCCTCTTCCTCGGAGGAGGTGTAATCATCCCAGGAGAACGAGTCATCCTCGCTCTCCGATTCCAGTTCCCCATCAGCGAGGAACTGGAGGTCTTCATCTCCGCTGGTCAAGGACTTGTCGTCCTCGGACCAGACGGAGGAGGCATGGTCCTCCTGGTCCCACTCCTCTGGGGCGCGCTCGTCGTGTGCCGCCATCAGAGCCGCCATCGGATCCCACTCTGGCGTGGGTTCGCGGGAGGAGGAGGAGGAGGAGGAGGAGGAGGAGGAGAAGGACTGGGAGGAGAGATCCGACGAGGCGGAGGAGGAAGAGGAGGAAGACATTGCTCTGAGATTGGGGTTTCTTGGTGCCGATGGCCAGAACAGAGCAAGTGGATGAAGTGGCGAACTGTTCGACGCGGTTAAATAATGGGATATGGGGGAGTTAATGTTGCAGCAGTTTCCGAGGAAGTGGTGCCAAAGAACTGTCAAATCGTGCAGAGAAGTTGAGAAGGCAAGGCGTCATGATGAAGGATACTGCGACGGTTCTGCTCTGCCACGACATGACCCGACGAAGAAAAACAGAGTGGTTTTGAAATTATCATTGCCAAAACCAGGGGGGCATGTGTTATCACCAGATTTTGGCCAAATCAAGAGATGGGCCGTAATTGAGATGGGCTTAGAAGATATACATGAAAGATACTCTCGAACCGGCCTTGTACAAGAAGTTTGGGCTAGATTGCCCGTGTATCTGTATATTATTAGATCGTGTCGGTTAGAATTAAAAGATAGAGTCTAGCCCGTACACGGGTTAGTTTATTTCCGAATTAGAAAGTCCCTTGGACTATAAATATGTACCTAGAGTTATTGAGAAAGGAGGACAATCACGTTCACAACAAACACAAACCAGGCGCATCGCCACCCCTTATTTCGAGGGTTTCTTCCGGGTAAGCATCATGCTGCCTAGATCGCATCTTGCGATCTAGGCAGTATACGTTTATTCGTTACCTTGTGTTACTCGTGCTGAAGCGTTGTTGATGGCGAGTAGCACTACTTATCATAGATGTTTTGGGGCTTGCATTGATGCTTTTCTTATGCATATTTGCTTAGCAATGCCGTCCCTCGATATCTAGCTGCCCTTACACCTATCTAGGTGTAAGGGCAGCACCTTGCTTGTTCGTTACTTAGTAGATCCGATCCGTTATAGTTGTTCCTTGTTCTTCAAGGATTAGTTTAATATCTGCATGATTAGGCCTTATGCTGGGGTTGGATGATCCGGTGGGTTTTGGCAGGCAACACATTCTTGGTAGGACCTCACCGGTTTCAAGTTTTTGATGGGTTCGTCGCATGGAAAACAAAAAAATTCTACCGAGAATATGAACAAAAACCAAGATCCAATCTAAAAACAAGCAAGATCTAATCTACCAAGATCGAAGCAACGAGAAGATCATGAGACTAACCCTCGAAGATTCCAAAGCCTACGAGATTAGATCTCGTTGTTGATGTAGTCGATCGTCCGTGCTGCAATCCGGCAGCACTTCCGTACTCGGTCGTGCGTACGGTGTCGATGAAGCCCGTCCTCTCCCTGTTCCAGCGGGCAGCGGAGGTGTGGTAGATCTCCACGGAATCCCAGCAGCACGACGGCGTGGTGGTGGTGGTGGAGGAGTAAAACTGCAGGGCTTCGCCTAAGCCGGAACAGTTGTATGGAGGAGAGAGGGGGCGGCCACGGTTTGGTGTAAGGGGTGGTGTGGCCGGCCACCCCCTCCCCTCTTTATATAGGGGGAGGGTCGGCCTAGGGTTCCCCCCTTGGCCCCACCTCTCCCTTGGCCGTTGCATGGGGGGAGGATAACTCCCCCCCCTAAGCCTATCGCCTTATCTCTTCATTTAAACCCTTTAAATTAGGAGATAGATCTTATCTCTAGATTTAAACTATTTAAATTAGAGATAGATCTTATCTCTAGGGGTGGGTCGGCCTGGGCCTACATGTCATAGTGGGCAGGACCCACCATGCCATGTGGCGCTTATGGGGCCCCTCCCGGGGTGGTGGGTCCACTGGTGACCCTCTAGAACCTTCTAGAAGCTCCGGTCAAAACACCGGAACTTTCATGAACCCCGGAAAGTGACTTCCCATATATGAATCTTATTCTCCGGACCATTTTGGACCTCCTCGTGATGTCCTGGATCCCATCCGAGACTCCGAACAAACTTCGTCTCCATCTCATATTCCGAATCTACTTATGCGACATCGAACCTTAAGCGCGTCACCCTACGGTTCGTGAACTATGCAGACATGGTCGAGACTCCTCTCCGCCCAATAACCAATAGCGGGATCTGGAGATCCATAATGGCTCCCACACATTCAGCGATAACTCAGTGATCGATTGAACTATTTACATACGATACCGATTCCCTTTGTCACGCGATATTTTACTTGTCCGAGGTTCGATCATCGGTATCTTCATACCTAGTTCAACCTCGTTACCGACAAGTACTCTTTACTCGTACCGTGGTATGTCATCTCTTGTGACCCAGTCACATGCTTGCAAGTTAATTAGACGACATTCCACCGAGAGGGCTCAGAGTATATCTATCCGTCATCGGGATGGACAAATCCCACTATTGATCCATATGCCTCAACTCACACTTTCCAAATACTTAATCTCATCTTTATAACCACCCATTTACGCAATGGCGTTTGATGTAATCAAAGCATCCTTCCGGTGTAAGTGATTTACATGATCTCATGGTCGAAGGACTAAGTAACTATGTATCGAAAGCTTATAGCAAGTTGAACTTAATGACTTGATCTCATGCTACGCTTATTTAGGTGTGTGTCCATTATATCATTCTCCCAATGAAATAACCTTATTATTAATAACATCCAATGTTCATGATCACGAAACCATGATCATCTATTAATCAACAAGCTAGTTATACAAGAGGCTTACTAGGGACTTCTTGTTGTTTACATAACACACATGTATCAATGTTTCGGTTAATACAATTATATCATGGTATGCAAATATTTATCATAAACACGAAGATATTATAATAACCACTTTATTATTTCCTCTTGGGCATATCTCCAACAGTTTTACGTGAGGGTGTTCTGCGAACAGGAGGGGACGCTACGGCTCCCCGATGTCTTCGCGTGCTCCTTTGGCGATCGTCGTTGCCCTCGCAAACTGATGGTTCTCCCCAAGTACCGAACTCAAGCGCCACCAACATGTGATTCCACAGCGAGCATATGACCACCACGTGCCACAAGCCATTGTAGTCCACGCTCCATTGACCCGTTGGCCTGAAGAACATAGCATCCGTGACCTCAAGACCTTGTTCATGCCAGCTCCATGGGCCACACACCACTCCAACATCAGTCAGCAACATCACTATGACTGCACCTCCATGTAGCGGGTGGTGTGGGGCGCCACCCTTTCGCATATCGCCGTGCAGGAAGACCTACCGCCGCTGCCGCATAGGACAGACGTCCAAGAACCACTAGTGGAGGCACTATCGGGGTGATCGATGAAGACGCGGGGAATCAGCGCCGGCTGAGGCATTGGCCAAGCCTCCCTATCAAGATCTCAAGCCACGGTAGAGTCGCGCGCATGAGGGACAACCCTTCCACAGCCCTCTGCGACACGGTCTTAGCCCGGTGGCCTCCAACGGCGACATGCATATTTGGGAAGGAGCTGGTAGCGTGGTGTGGTAGGGTTTCTCACCATGTCACCCGAGAGGCGACGCGGGGGTCGGGGATGCGGTGTTAATCCTGGTCTGATCATGCATACACTCAAGCCTAGCTAGTGAGAGGCAACAAACTTCACCCTACTCCACACCCAGAAATGTCGTGCACGGGAGATCTTGTGCACGTGGTTTCCCTCGATTTTGCTTTGTTTTTTTTGCTTTTCAATTCATGCTGCAAGTAACATTAAGTTTTATTATGTTTCGAAAATCTGAAACATAATGATTCGCGATGAAACCTAATGTTTTCGTGCACGGGACGTCCCATGAACGGGAGAATCGCCGCTCTCACTCCACACCCACTAGAAATCGTTTCACATAACGACAAGCAAAGTGGCACATGGTTAAAAATAACACAACACAGTCCTCAGAACGAGTGCGACACTTTCATGTCTAACCACGAGTACATGACTTACTACGTACTTCATATGTTCAATCATATCTTCTGACGTGGTAAATAATGTGTGTTAGAACTTTGAACGTGCTAGTTGCAGAAGAAAATAGACCAGTTCTCCATCTAGAAATGCATGTCAGGTGTCGGGTAGGGTTAGATCAACCAAAAATGTGTAGTTGTGTGCCACTCAAGTAACTAGCACGTGCTTTTTGTGTTTGGTTCAATGTTACTGGATCGATCCAGCCTGCTTGTGCTCCTACTTGTACTGCAACCGCTTGTTGCCTAGTTAACATTTTCCCTATGCATCGCATTCCGAAGAGAAGAAAGGTGTGCATGTTATCTTGCATGTATCTGAACTGAGTTACTTTGCGGTTTATGAACCAGGCTGAGTTCATCAATAATGTCAATCAAACATAGCCAGAATTGATGAGGGGTCATGATCGACTGGATTGCGTTGGGGCTATCTCAGGCAACAGATTGATCACACAAGCGCCCAGGAGAGATGGAGCAGACTTACATATGAAGGGTCGATCATTGGGAGTTGTTCATATATATATGATGAAATTGAGCTAAGTATTATGGGTAGTGGTTGAGTATACCATGTGTATATTTTCCTTCGAGCAACCGGCATCTTCACATGCGTTCAATGCTCACAAGGTCGGACCTACTCCTAACCCTACTAACTTCCCACTTCATTAATCCTTACCATCTTATCAGAACATTTTGTGAGCTAGTACTACCTTGCGTCTCTCTCTCTCTCTCTCTCTCTCTCTCTCTCTCTCTCTCTCTATATATATATATATATATATATATATATATATATATATATATATATATATATATATATATATATATATATATATCTCTACTCCCTTAACTCTTCTTTCTCAGGATTACACACTATGTATCGAGTAGCACAAACTATCATGATAAGTGTAGCTACAACTAAAACCTTCGGAAACGACACCGAACAGTCAACTATAGAATAGCGCCATGTTGTGTAGGGTAATAAACCGTATTTGCCACAAGGAAAATTACTAGCAAGTGCTCTAGAAATAGAATACCCAAGGAGATTAACAAGAAAAAGTTTTAGGAATGGAAGACATTGGGATTGTTTCTCTAAGTACTCACTAGTGATGCGCAAAGATGCCGGTGCACACTTATACAAGTCATTTTGTTTGACTGGTGCAGAGGTTTTTGGATCTCTTATTCGCCAAACATAGAAGATAATTTATTTGGTTACCGCCGGATACTTTCCACCTGCTGCGATTGGCCTTCCTTACTCACATGAAACAATTCATGGCCGTGAAACTGGACAGCAAGAAACACCCACCGACTAACCGGAGAGAGGAGGATACTAGACACATAGTGAAAACTTTGGAATGGAGAGAGTCATGAAAAAGGGTTCCATGGCGCATGTGCAAAGTCATGAGGAGGTCTGCCTTATCTTATTGTTGTCAGATCGCTTGGTTAGATAAGAGAGAATGAAGAACGAAATGTTAGCCATTCGAAGACTACTGTTGAATCATATATCTTATTTTATCAGCATAATTTTCTATTAAATTTAGTGAATTCTTGCAAGGGTGATAATAAAAAATAATGCAATGTACAAGCTATTATCTTCTCTAGATGACGTGGAGGGCGAAGAGAAAGGGAAGTGCTAGTAATCTCCAGAGGCCAAAACCAACCGAACCTCCGGCTTCACTGGCGACACATGTCCTGGCTTAGCAAAACTCCAGACTTTGGTTGGTCGCATAAAAAAAGCCCTACTTTTACTTTATTGAACCAAAAAAAGATTCGACTATAAAAATGACTTGTTGAAGCACCAGACTTCGCCGGAGACCTCGTCGGAGACCCACCGGCATCCTCGCAACAAAAACTTTGTGCAATTGAAGCTAAACCAATATCACCGGATACCTTGTAGGAAATAATTTAGACTAAAAAAGCAAAACCCCATAACATTTATAGCAAATTTTTTATGCTAGTGTAGCACTGAGGGTGGAAAATAGGCAGCATCGTGAAGGGAGGTTCACCGGCCTCGTCCATTGCGTCGGTGCTCGCCTCCTCGCAGAATCGAATTGGTAGGATCCCAGTGCCCCCGGGTAAAGGCTGCTACGGTGATCGGGTACGACACGACGACCACGATGACCTGGTATGGCGCGGCGGCCCAACAGCAGGTGCAGTAGAGCGGGAATCTGGCGAGGTTGTGGTGGTGCGAGAATCCAACGAGAGTGGGAGGGGAACGGTGGCAGAGCCTTCGTGGGCGGCGTCGGTGTAACGATAAGGCTCGGTACATATTTTTCTCCTCCAAGCGTTTGGCGGGTGGGACCAATGAAGACGACGTGCGGGAAGGTGGGCATCTCCCTTGTACGATTCGACGGTTGTGCGTCGGGAGGAACGATCACGTTGAACCACTGAAGGATCTAAATCCTTTTTCTAAGAGAAAACATAATTATTTAACTATTATGCATGGCTTTAAATTGTAACATAAGATTAGTCACGAAGCTTTAACAAGGAAGCAGCGTGGAAACTATCCACATACAATAATTCTAAGCGTAGGTAGAGATTTTTTATGTATTGCTTTATTGTATTTGAATATTTAATAAAAGAGTTAAAGTTTTTGTGAAATTTTATTTACTAAAATAGGTAGAATACATAATTGCTTGGCCTATCCAAAGGGCAACCGCTTTGTCAAATTCCTATTTGTGGGCGATTCACAAAGGTGGAGTATGTAATGTAATTAATCATACATGTAACGTGCCTACGTGCTTAGCTGTGTTATTTAAGGTATGTGCCATGTTCGAAAGAAAACGTTCAGTATCGATGCGTTGCATGAGGGACAGTCCTCTTCGGCTCTTCGTGCGCCTAGGAGACAGCACTGCGGCAACTTCAAGCGCCGAAACTGCAAGCACTCACCGAGTCACCGCGATGTCGTTCCGAGCACTGACGCCAACTCCCAACTTGCCCTGCTCCAAGAAGAATGCTGCATCTGCATAGGCAATGACGGTTTCTGAGTTCCATCGGTGAACATGGTACCGGATCAATCCAGCCTGCTTGCACTCCTACTTCTCCTGCAACCGTTTGTTGTCTACTCCCTCCGGTCGGATTTAATCGACGCGGAGGGAGGTGTGCCTGTGCATGCTTTTGTTAGGTGTATGCGTCAATTTTTTCTGTCCGGAGGTAGTAGTTAATATTTTCCCTATGCATCGCATTCCAAAGAAAAGTGTGCATTTTATCCTGCATGTATCTGAACTGAAGTACTCTGAGGTTCATGGACCGGGCTGAGTACATCGATAATGTCATCAAACATAGCTAGATTGGATGAGGGATCGTGACTGGCATGTGTTTGGGCTATCTCTAGAGATGAAAAAGACTTACATATGAAACTGATAGGTTATAAGAAGTTGATCATATGTATATATATGACAAAATTGAACTCAGGCAAGTATAATGAGTAGTGGTTGAGTAGCACGTGTAGTTTTTTCTTTGAGCAGCCGTCATCTTCTTCACATGCATTCAAAAAAAAAATCTTCTTCACATGCATTCAAAACTCACAAGGTCGGAACACTCGTAACCCGACAAACTTCCAGCTCCATTAATCCATACCGTATTATCGGCACATCTTGCGAGCTCTGACCTTGCGTCTCTATAAATATCTGCTCCCTTAACTCTTCTTTCTTATGATTATACATTGTGTATCGAAAAGCAGAAACTTTTATGATAAATGTAGCTAGCAACTAAAAACTTCGGAAAATATACCAAGCAGTCAAGGATAGAATAGTGCCAAGTTGTGTAGGGCAGCAGGAGAGAGTATTTGCAACAAGGAAATTTACTATCAAGTGGTCCAGAAATAGAAGTCCCAGGAAGATTAACAACAGATAGTTTTAGGAACGGGAGACATCGGTATGGTTTCTCTAAGGACATGTACAATGGTCCACATCAGCTGCCTGTAAAAAGGTGCCAACTAGATGATTTGGAGGGAAGAGAAGAAGAGAAATTGCAAGGGTCGTCTGCAGATCTACGATCTACAAACGGGCGATTAGCGTGAAACTCGTTGGCTACGGACGGCTCTTCTGCCATTGTACATATGCCGTCGGCACTTGTGACCCCAAAAGCAAATCCGCACTCCCATCATCTTTTCCCTGGACCCATGGATACATTAGAAAGTAGAAGAATTTTATACTGTTTCATGCAATCGTGTGAGCCTATGCAGACAGCTGAAAAAACACCGTTGTAAGATGAGTCTGAAGTGCTATCGATACATGACGTGTATATGTATTATAGACTGCTGCCGTCTAAATCAATGAAGATGCCCTAAGGAAGTTCACACTGCCTTTGTTTGACTAATGCAGAGGTTCTTGGCTCTCTTGCTAAACTTAGAAGACAATTTTTTTTTTTATGCAATAGCACGCGAACCGTTCCCCTCCCTCGCGTCGCCTGCTCTTAGGCGACTCGGGGGCGACCGCGCCGCCGGCTCCAGACCTCTCCCTCATCCCCCATCCTCGCCGCCGCCGGAGGTCACGCCGGACAATAGCTCCAGGCGGTGGCCGGTGATGGTGGCGGCGGGGCGTTTTTCTCCATGCGCTTGTCGGTGGAGGGGCTCTCCGGTGGCGGCGGCGTGGTTTCGACGGCAAGGCGGCGGCGTGGGGTCATGGTCTCCCGCGATGAGCGCCTTTCGACGCCGGCTGCCGTGCTCGGCTCCCTCGCGACGGTGGCGCCTCTGCAGTCCGTTTGTGCTCTTCGGTTCGGGTCCAGATGGGCTTTGGCGGGCCGCGGAGCTGGCCCCGGCGGCTGCAAGCGCGGGTTGCGCGTCTCGTCGCGCCTGCTGCTGGGCACCTTGGCGGTGCTGGCGGCGGGGCTGTGCGAGATGCGGCGGGTCGGCCGGTGGTGCGCCGCGGTGCGGCGGCTGGTCCGGGGAGCTCTGGCCTGCGGACGTTGGCGTTCGTCTTCGAGTCTCCGCTTCGGTGTTTGTTCGGCGCCCCCTCCTTCGTGGCGTTCCGGCGGCGCCTACGGTGCTCCTTGGCGGTGCTCTGTCGGCCGCATGCTGCGCTGCCCGGCCTCTCATCTCCGCGAGGTGCGGTGGGCGTCGGTCGTGCTCGCGGAGCTCTCTGGATTGGTGGTGGTGGTGGTGGCTGTGGCGCGGTGTCGGCGCGCCAGGTGGTGATGGTGGTCTGGCCGGCCCTTTGCGGCGGGTGTGAGGTTGCGACTCTCTGCCGGGCGAAAGTCTTGTTCTGGCTGCGGCTGGAACCGACGGCGGCGGCGCCTTTTTTGGCGTCGTGACCTCCTTGGAGGCGTCGTCGAGGTGGTGTTCTTGCGCCTCCGCCCGGGTGCTCCAGGGGAAACCCTGATTCCTCGTGGGATCGGGCGAGGGCGACACTTTCCTGTGTCGTGTTGCCTGCTGGGGTCCTCGCCTTGGTTGCTCCGTCGGCCGGAGGGAGCTGTGGAGCGAGTTGGTTGTCGGCGTCGACGAGCGGTTTGGATCCCTCGACTCGGCGGTCAGGCGAACACGTCTTCAGTTTCGGTGTGTTCCGGGTGAAAACCCTGCACCGGCCTCGGCCGTTGCCGGTGATGGCGGAGCTCTTGGACGTCGCTCCCCTCGTTGGAGGCATCACTGTGGAGGCCCTCACTGCAAGTTTGTTGTTCGCGTTGTCTGTCCAGTCGGTTTCGTCCTCGGCTTGTCTTCGGCTAGGTGGTGCGCGGCCCCGGGGGTCGGCGTGGTTGTCGGAGCGGCGGCTCCGTGTTTTGCCTCCGCCTTGTCGCGTTTTGAGGTGTTTTTAGGGTGTCGGCCTTGGCCACTAGGGTGGCTAGGCCGTCAGCTCGTGTGGTGCGCGGCCCCGGGGTCGGCGTGTTGTGTTGTGTTGTATCGGTTTTCGGCTAGTTTCCCTCATAAACTGGCCATTCTCTTCTCCTATATCAATGAATGGCAAGTCTCTTGCCTAGTTTCAAAAAAAAAAGAAGACAATTTTTTGGTTACCAGAGGCAAACTCTTCATATGCTGCAATTGGCCTAAAATAGGTCAATGTTTAATTGAAATTCAAAAAAAAAAAAAGGTCAATGTTTAATTGCTCGGCCTAACCAAAGGGCAAAGTGGATATGTAATTACCTATTCATATAGTATGCACCGCCTTATAAAATTTCCAGTTGTGGGCCATTCACGAATCAATTATTATCATACATGTAATATATGTGCATAGCTCTTTGCTATGGGTCATGATAGATGGAATATGTTTGTGTCGATGTGTTGCATGAGGGACAGGCAATCAGAGCTGAAGATCACAGAACTGTATTCCTCTTCGCGCGCAAGGAGACAGGACTGCGTGTGCCGGTGCTTCAGCAAATTTAAGCGCTGAAACTCCAGAGACTGGTTCGGAGCAGCGACGCCAGTTAGTAGTTCCAAGATTCCAGTTCTTTCAAGGCACTGGAATGAGCAATCCTGACTCTAACGAGGAGATCTTTAACCTACAACCAGCAGACAGGGTTACAGTTGGATATCACTCATAAGAGAGTACTATGCATGACGCACCAACCAAACTTACAATGTCCACAAGATAAAATGAAAAGCATAGCGACACGAAAGCTTCGCAAGGAACACTTTTTTTTGCCAAATTGAACGACTACCAATACTTGTCAGAACTTACAGGTGACTGACTAGCTCGAGGAGAGCACTCAACGGTTCAGGCAATCATCTATGATTGACCCCAAGAATGAAAAACAAAACAGACTACGACGTACTAATACCTTAGCAAATTACAAGACAAAGCGCAAATGCAACCTCAACTCCTCGAAGCCACGGAGAACACATCACCATAAACTCTCAACTGGGACACGACCTGGATAGACCTGAAGAGGGGATATACATGACTGGGGCAACAGCGCTACTCCGCCACACCTTCCTCTTCCTCCTCGTCGTACTCCTCCTCGGCTGTCGCGTCCTGGTACTGCTGGTACTCGGCAACCAGGTCGTTCATGTTGCTCTCGGCCTCAGTGAACTCCATCTCATCCATGCCCTCGCCAGTGTACCAGTGCAAGAAAGCCTTCCTCCTGAACATGGCAGTGAACTGCTCGCTGACCCTGCGGAACATCTCCTGGATGGAGGTGGAGTTCCCCACAAAGGTGCCTGCCATCTTCAGCCCCCTGGGAGGCATGTCACACACGCTGGACTTGACGTTGTTGGGGATCCACTCAACAAAGTACGAGGAGTTCTTGTTCTGGACATTGAGCATCTGCTCATCCACTTCCTTGGTGCTCATCTTTCCCCGGAAACAGGCAGAAGCAGTGAGGTAGCGCCCATGGCGGGGGTCAGCAGCACACATCATGTTCTTGGCATCCCACATTTGCTGAGTCAGCTCAGGAACTGTGAGAGCACGATACATTTGTGATCCGCGTGACGTCAGCGGTGCAAAGCCAACCATGAAGAAGTGGAGGCGGGGGAATGGAATGAGGTTGACAGCAAGCTTGCGAAGATCAGAGTTGAGTTGTCCAGGGAACCTCAGGCAGCATGTAACACCACTCATGGTAGCAGAGATAAGATGGTTGAGGTCACCAACTGCAAGGTTAGAATAAAGCTATCAGTGCCTAATATTATCTGAACATAAACTTCTGCATATAGAATTTCAGTGGGACAACAGAAAAGTGGACACCAAAGGTAGCTTAACAACTTACAGGAAGGTGTGGCAAGCTTTAGTGTGCGGAAGCATATGTCATACAGAGCCTCATTATCAAGCACCATACATTCATCAGCATTCTCAACAAGTTGGTGAACAGAAAGTGTAGCATTGTATGGCTCCACGACGGTATCTGAGACCTTCGGTGATGGGAAGACAGAGAAGGTCAACATCATTCTATCAGGGTACTCCTCCCTAATCTTAGAAATAAGAAGGGTGCCCATGCCAGATCCAGTGCCTCCTCCCAAAGAATGGCAAACTTGGAATCCTGCAAGTTCAGAAAATAAAGCCATAATATTATTCACGTATCCAAGTAGCAATGCAGATGCAAAACAGAAATATGCGCTGAACTGCAAAAAAAATAGGTTCGCAGGATGCTACAACACAGAAAGGAGACAAACAGATAGCAGTTTATAAACACCACCATGTGCTCCAGGAAACAAGTGTGTGAGAAAACAAGTCACAACAGGCATGGCAAAAAAAAAACAAATTAATAGGGTCTGCATATATTAAATAGTGCACAAAGACAACCATATAGGTATTGCCAAAGCAATGAAGTTGAGCATTTACTTATTCATTCATCAGGAAGATAAAGACTTCATTTCATCTAACTTGACCAAATAATGCAATCCCAGCTATGACACAGTTTTTTATTCTACAGGCCATTACCAGGTTCAATATGGAACCTCGTGCAGGTGAATCCAACAGTGCATACATTTACAAAAATATCATCCCTGCCGACAGTTCCATTGGTGAAGCTAGGTTTTCCATTATGAAGCTTAGCGGTTCTTTATTCATCAGGAAGATAAGGTCCCCATTTTATCTAACATTGACCAAATGCAATCCAGTACAGGTACTACACCGTTTTTAATTTAGTGTTTTAAAATCTTATCTAACATTGACCAAATACAATCCAGTCCAGCTGTTACCTCATTCATGCAGGCAAACCCAACAGCGTGTACACTAATAAAACACCAGTCCTGCCGACAGTTCTGTTGGTGAAGCTAGGTGTAGTAACCCGGAAAAGCATGCAATTATCAGACCATCTCATTGAAATTAATTTTCAGTATAACATAAGCACATGATCCCTTCAAGTTCCATCGTTAGACAAACAGCATGCTGATCAGTAATCACGAATTAGACCAAACAGTAACAGCACAACTTCTATGCTACCACCGCTCTGAAGAAAAAATTATGGTGCTGCATAACAAATTACTGATAACAGCGCTCGGCAATTGAAATAAATTAATGGAACAAATCAACAATTATGGCAGAAACAGCAGCTCGCATAAATGCCAAACAGCACCTGACGTAAATGCCAAACAGAAGCCCATCGTAACCTCAATCGGGGCCGGATCTAACTACGAGATGGACGGTTAAGGCCAGATCTATCGCAAACCCACCAATCCCTAGCAGAAATGGCCACAAATAACGGGCATAATAGACGGGATGAGACTAGTCACAATGGAAAGTATCATACACTAGTATCATGCACATGATACTAGTTTATGATACTACCCTCACAATGCATAGTATCATAAGATAGTATCATATTATCATCATATTTAATGTTTTATACAATCTCAATGCAAATTGATGTACATGATGTGTTTGCCACTAAGTTTTCTAGTTTTACGTGCTATGATACTGTATCATATTATGATACCACCTCCATCTCTCACCTCATTAATTAGTGCGCCACATCAGATTTTTGCCAACATGGCATGCATGATACTACTTATGATACTCCCATTGTGGCTAGTCTGAGGAGGTATCATTTACCCTGTAGGCAGTCGCAGTTCTCGGCCTCCTTGCGGACGACGTCGAGGACGGAGTCGATGAGCTCGGCGCCCTCGGTGTAGTGTCCCTTGGCCCAGTTGTTCCCCGCGCCGGACTGGCCGAAGACGAAGTTGTCGGGGCGGAAGATCTGGCCGAAGGGGCCGGAGCGCAGCGAGTCCATGGTGCCGGGCTCGAGGTCCATGAGCACGGCGCGGGGCACGAATCGGCCGCCGCTGGCCTCGTTGTAGTAGACGTTGATCCGCTCGAGCTGCAGGTCCGAGTCCCCCGCGTAGCGGCCCGTGGCGTCGACGCCGTGCTCGTCGCAGATCACCTCCCAGAACTTGGCCCCGATCTGGTTCCCGCACTGCCCGCCCTGGATGTGGAGGATCTCCCTCATCTTCGCCGGCTGCCGGTGGCGGTGGTGGTGGTGGTTGCGGGGAGATCGCGGGGTGGGGGATTTGGAAATTTGGAATTCGAAATGGAGGATGTGGGGGGATTTTCGGTCGTCTTTATACGGCCAGACCCGAGCCGTTCGGGCTCCAGGAGACCAGGACCGCTTGGTGGTTGGGGACCCCTTGTGGTTCTGGTGGGACCCGGTTGCAGTGGGCCGTGGAGGGAAGCTGGGGCCCGCAGTGACAGGCTGGCAACAAAGCCGTGGCCCCAAGCTCCACGGCGAGCGGATGGGATCGACCACCGACGCCTGGGGCCCGCGCACCAGTTCGCTGTGGCGTAGCTGTCAGTGGCGTGTCACCGGCGTTGGAGCCACCTGGCGGAGTCAGCAGTCAGCTGGTGGGATTTGCGGATGGGGACGAGCGCGAGCTGACACGGAGGCCGGGCATGTAGGGCCGTTTCCGGTTAAGACCAGTTACAATGGGAAATATCATATACTCCCTCCGTCTTAGAGTGTAAGTTATATTCCCAAAAACTATTTATTCAATAACCTCCACCTCTAAGGCATAATTTTTTTTAATGAGGAAGAGAAAGGGGTTGCATGCACCAATGAGGGAGAGAAAGAGAATGCATGCACCAATGAGAGAGAGAAAGAGGCTGCATGCACCAATGAGAGAGAGAAAATGAGACCCAATCAGCTAGTACCTTGGACCAAAATATTCAAAAACTGTGACTTACAAACTAGGACGGAGGGAGTAGTAGTATCATGCAGATGATACTAATGTACAATACAATTTTCACAATGCATAGTATTACGTAGTAGTATCATATGTCATATGTCTTTAATGATTTGTAGAATCTCAATACAAAAATATGTACAAGATTTGTTTGGTATTTTTATAGTTTTACGTGCTATGATACGGTATCTACCTATGATACCACTATCATCTCTTTCATCATTCATTGATATGACACATCGGAATTTTGCACACATGTAGTGTATGATACTAGTTATGATACTCTCATTGTAACTAGTCTAAGCACCGCGGAATTCTCATAGTCACGGCCAGGAAATTGATTGGTTGGGCAAACACACTACTCCCTCCATTCACAGTTACCCCGCGTTCTAGATTTAGTTAAAGTTAAATTTTAGAAAATTTGACTAAAAATATATACAAATATCTAAATTATAAAATTGGTACTATTAGAATCATCTTGGAATGTACTTTTATATTATATAAATATATGTAATTGTGGATGTTGATATTTTTTGTTACATATTTGGTTAAACTTTAAATTTCTTGACTTTGACTAAAGCCAAACGTAGGGTAAATAAAAATGGAGGGAGTAGTACACCTACTGCAAATCGATTAGTTTTGTTCTGCCCGCCACATCAACTGCGTCGTCGCCATTGACCCGTTTTCGAACTCGAAGTCAATGTGGCAGTCCAGAAAGCTTGAATTGATAGGGGTGTGACTGTCTCCGCCACCACCATCACTCTCAAATCAAGTCGGCTCGCGTCCACCCCCTCATCCCATCTCGATTCGGCGTCAGCTCGCGTCCACCCCCTCACTGTTTCGAATGTAAGTTTAGGGTAAATCCAGGTCATTTTTTCAGATTGGGGTGTTTGTGAGCTTAAACTTTTTGTTTGTAGATAAACTTGGCCACAACGTGATTTTTGCTCGATGACTCGCCATAATCGGCTGATTCCAACATCGAAGATTTCCTTCGCAACGACGATGTCGTGAACCTCATCTTGTTGGCCGCCATGAAGGAGCACGAGGACGGAAAGAAATGAAATTGCCAAGGCTCGATGGTTGGTCGTCTTTGCATTCCTCGCAACCGCGCTCTCAACCAAGCCGTGTTCACGAAAAGATTACTTCAAAAAAGCTTTGCACCTACCTGGCTCATCTCTTTCGCAGGTGTTATTGAATACGTACTGAGATATTTGTCAAATAGTGGAAGCTTGCAAGGCAAACTACCGTCAGAAATGTCGCATGTGTCTCTTAGGATTTGGTATGTACCAAAAGATATTAGCCGCGATGAGGATGATTGCATATGTCATCCACGTGATTACACCGACGAGAATATTCGCATTGGCAAAGATATCTCGCTCAAGTGTGTGCTACGGCAAAATTTTGATCCAGGTTTTTCGGGTCGATACCTTCGAGCTCCCAACAGGGAGGAAACAAAAGGATTAATAGCGCAAAAAAAAACATGATGGCCACGTATGCTTGGGAGTGTGGAATGCATACACTGGAGGTGGAATAACTACCTTGCAGCTTGGCACGAGCAATACTCCGATCATAATCATGATCCAACTATTATGCTTGAAGTTGTGGTATTGGAGGACCGCTGGATCTGGCATTGTTTCTTTGGGCTACCCGGATCTCTTAATGGCATCAATGTTTTGCAGAGATCTCATCTATTTGCTAGGATTGCTAGTGGATATGCCTTGGAACTTTTCGTCGGTAATCCTGTCAACCTTATCAAACCCAAAGGAACCCGGCGATCCAAGGTTTCCTTGAGACTAACCGGCATACTGAAAGAATGGCACTCATACCAAACTCCATAATAATCTCGTTGAGCACCAATGGCAACTATTTAGAGCAAGATAGTCCACTTTTTTCCCCCTTTTCATTAAGAGGTAAAGCGAAGGTTCTCTGATCTGTCCTTGCCCAAGTGGGCACCGTTGATTATTGAACAGAATATGAACGGGCACTCAATATTTTAGATGAAAATCAGCTTGAGTGTGTAATCAAGACGAGAGAACTAACTACCAAGTTGTAACTATGATCCCTAAACGGAAGAGCACCTGGATAAGCTAGCAGAACAAGCTGGTCTACAACTTTATGAAGGGGACAGCGACGCTTCACTAGTAATCCAATCAGTGTACCCGAACGGCTGTATCTGTTGCAGAGTGGAGCCACAAGTGTAGTGGACTGGATGTCAAAGCATGTAGCTGTTGCTTCGGAGAAACGACACATACCAGTCACCAGCACCAACCACACACGGGCACACCTGCATCCGTATGCATCTCGCTTTCAGCACCACGGGAGTCGGCCCCGATCAGGAAACAAAAGTTTCAAGCCATACGATGAGATCCGGAGCCGAAGTAGCTGAAATCACAAGCTGAACTTTCTGTCATGGAAAAGAGAGCACCGAGTTGACAGTTTTTCTCTCAGCAGATAGCAAACGGAAAGACACTGTTTTATTGGTTCAATCACACATTGTAATGGTACAGAGAATGATGCCCAATGTTTCAACCACTGTAATGGCAGGCAGAGAATGATGCCCATGTTACAACCATTGTAATGGTAAAACCGACAGGGGGAACTAGAATGGTTTCTTCTCGTATGACATGAGTCCATGGATCCCTCCCTCAACTTGAGCAGCGCCTGTCCTCACCTGGCAAGGAAGGTCAGCAAAGACTGAATCAGTTCTGTTGTCAATATTCCCTAATTTCCAGTTGGGAGATACAAGCACAAATTGAGAAACGGGCAATTCAAACCTCTTGACAGAGTATTTCACTACTTTCAGATAATAATTATGTATGCAATCTATCAATACAAGCATCTTAAAGGAATTTCAGAAGTACTTTTGGAACTACACAGCTATGAGCAGATACGACACTTGCTATTCTGTAATGTGTGTAATATATGAGAACAATTCTAAGTGAATTGTGATGTGTGATTTAGGTTCTTCATGCGAACGGATGCTACCTATATTTGGTACGACAAATGAACAGATAAGATCTAAATGGGACTAGTTTGTCAACAGATGAAGTCAAATGTGCCATGAGATGGAAAAGAAGAGTAACCAGGTAAGCACAGTGGTGAAAGAAAGCTGAATTTGCATTGCAAATTTTAAAAAATACTTGGGAGTGAATATCTAATACGGAGTAGCATAAACCTTAAAAGTACTGTTAAGACTTATTGATCCAGAATCCCTCAAAACATTGAATATGTACATGAAGCTGTATGCTATATAACTGCTCATAATGACAGAATAAAGATTCATGCAATCTGTACCGGCAAGAGATTCATGAAGAATCACCACGAAAAATTATTTTTAAAAGTAAAACTTTGGAAGGTCAGCCAATACCACAAAACTGTATAAGCCATAATAAACAACAATCACCTTAAACTAGATTCAGTGACAGATTTTCACGCCACAGTTATTCATTCAACAGGTACATAACCTAAAATAGACTACTCTACAGCTGAAAAATTAAGCAAGCAAATTTAATCTTTCAATGCAGAATAGCATTCCTGTAGATCACTGAGTTAATAACATTTAACAGAAACAATCTATTTAACTTAGCAGTTCGCAAGTGATCGCTGAATACTACACATGAAGAAGGCAGAGTCAATGCACATCAAAGTGAAACCAAGATATAATGGATTTTAATGTTAGTTAATATTTACCAGAAACAATCTATTTAACTTAGCAGTTCACAAGTGATCGTTGAATACTACACATGAAGAAGGCAGAGTCAATGCACACCAAAGTGAAACCAAGATATATTGGATTATAATGTTGGTTAATTCCCATTCCAAAATCAACTATTTATGTCCATTATCTATAAAAGTAGTTTAATCAACAAAAATAAGTATTTCTCCAATCTTAGGTACTCATATTATGAACCACTCAAAATCACAAATCGAAATGAAGTAAAGACCAAATATGTAATCCAGACAGAGTACCTCCATTCTAAGAGTATCCGCTCGTAAAAGATCATGAGCTGACTGCAAAGAGGATGCCCCAAGATCTTGGAATCCTTGCTTAACAGCTTGCATTGTATACGGTATCAATCTCAGCACAGAACCCTTGTCAGCAACAGTCCCAACGACTCCCTGGGCAACTTTGAGCTTCAGAGTATCACCAAGGTACCTTGCATCGCTCCCCTTTGTCATGGCTTCAAGTGAGCCCATACCTCTGTATTTTTTTACTCGGTGGCCATCCTAGCAGAACATTCGAAGTAACAAATGACACTGTTTGGTCAGGTTTCTTGACATCTAAGTAGACTGGAGTACTGAGCTATTATGTGGGCAATAACAGATCTTTTTAATTGCAGTGGTCAAAAGGATGTATATTTGCATATCATTGGTGTGTGGTATTCATCAGAAGTATAAATTTAATATCTAATATAGGGATGTGTGGACTTGGGCAGGCATCACTACATGATATTCAAACTTCACCCTGTGTTCAGGCAAGAAATATATCAATATGTATACCTTGTATTCGTAGGCCCCGGGAGCTTCATGGCTGCCAGCCAAGAAACTGCCCATCATCACAGTTGACGCCCCCAGTGCCAAAGCCTTCACAATATGCCCGGAGAATGAAATCCCACCATCAGCAATAACTGGCACATTCTGATCATTGGCATACGATGCAACCTTGTACACTGCAGTGGCCTGTCAAGCCAAAACATAAACAGGCGTCAAAATTGTTAGCATCTCTTCTACAGAGTGCTGACATCAAATGCCGATGCAGCCATTTGATACAGAACATAAAAAATTACTTCCTATCATTGACTAGCCAGACTGTGAGCCTATGTGGGAGCATATGGAGCAATATACCATTTAAAACAGATTAACTGTAGCTGTGAAGAGTGGAATAAAACAAGCACTGCATCCAGTCCCATAAACAACACAACATGCTACTCACAATTGAAAATGGGAAATATGACTGCAAAATCTAATGATACTATGATAAATACAATTCTTCATTTTTTTCAATATCCCAAAACTCATAAGAGTTTCAAATGCATATTCGGACTCTGGCCCCCGCGAGGTGACATATTAACTGTGAACAAAACAACTGATACGTTGTGTCTTCAGACAGTATGGTATACAAGACATCCATACTAGTTCCTGTGTTGTTGCAACTTGCAAATGCATGTAAGGGGAAGGCATTGTTCTATACAGCACTTATGTGAAATAAGCAGTTCAGAGAGCTGATTTAGTGGTAGAACTTGAACTTCAATCCTTTTGGCATATAATAATATACTTCCATTTTGGCGAAGCCACTTTCAAGGCCTCATACAGCAATAGTGCTACAAGATTCAGCAACTTGCTAATTACTTGAACTAAACTAGTAAGGTAGCAGGAGTTTATGAGAATTATACCTGTCCTCTGCCCACAGCACAAACCTCCTGGGTGGTGCAGATCGATCCAGATCCCATTCCAACACGCAGTCCATCGACTCCAGAAGCGATCAAATTCTGCGCCTGCGCAATCGTCACCACGTTGCCTCCAATCACATCCACCTGTGGAAACATCTTCTTCGAATGCTTGATCATGTCAATCTGGTAGGTGGAGTTCCCCTGCGAGCTATCAATGACGATAGCGTTGGCCCCGGCCTGAACCAGCTGCTCCAGCCTCCGCTTGTCATCCTCGCGGGTTCCAATCGAGGCTGCGACTATGAATTTCCCGTCTGCGCCGAGAGACGGCTTGCCCAGCTTCGGGTAGCTCCGGATGCGCTCGACGTCCTTGGAGGTGATGAGGTCGATTGGCTCGCCCTCGTCGGAGAGGAGAGGGGCGTAGTCGAGATTTTCGTCGGCGAGGAAGGCCGCCGCCTGCTCGAAATCGAAGGAGGCGGAGGCGGAGCGCGGGGCAGGGCGCATGTAGTCGGATAGTTGGGTGGGTGAATTGGTGGCGTCGGCGGCGACGGCGACGCCGACGAGCTTGGAGAGGGAGTCCCCGCGCTCGGTGACGAGCGCGTAGTCGTGGCCCGCGAAGTCGGCGAGGGATGGGGCGGACGCGAGGGAGAAGATGGGGACGGAGGAGACGAAGGGGAGGCGGCGGGCCTTGGCGGCGCGGACGATGGCGGCCTGGATGTGCGCCTCGGTGTTGCAGTGGACGACGGCGACGGCGCCGAGGGCCGCCATGGCGACGGCCATGGCGGCCTCGGAGACGGTGTCCATCGGGGAGGCGACGCAAGGGACGGAGAGGTGGATGTTGCGGGAGAGGCGGGTGGAGAGGTCGACGGCGTCGGCGGGGAAGTTGATGAGGCCCGGGTGCAGGATGAGGTCGTTGTAGGTGTAGGAGTAGCCCCGCCGGAAGATGAGCGACGCCGGGACGCCGTCGTCGTAGAGGTCCGCCATCTGCGGCGGCGCTGGGGGTTTAGGGTTTTGGCGGCGGCGCTGCGGCGGCGGCGGGGGTGGGGAGTGGGAGGCGGATGGAATGGTGCGGATGGAGTGAAGTGGGGTTTGCGTGGATTTAGATAGGGACGGCTGTTTGGCGGGTAGCCTGCTTTGCCGAAATCTTCCAATGACAGCTGGGTCCCGCGTTGTCAAGCAAAGCGAAATCGTGTTTTGCGGACATGTGGGTCTTGTGGCGTGTTTTGTGGGCGGCTAGGGCGGGGAGTGGGGCCCAGCTCCAGGCACGCTAAACATGAACCTCGGCTACTTTGGTGAATCCTACACAGTGATTTTTGTTTTTGTTTTATTATTTTTTCCTGTTTCGTTTTATTTTTAGATTCGAAAAAAAATAAAATTTCAAAATGTTTAAATTTACAAATATTTATATTCCAAAAATATTAATATTAAAAACCATTTTTAGAAAATGTTCAATCTAAAAAACAAACTCAAAAAAATTCATTTTTCTAAAATGTTCAAGTTTCGAATTCATTTGTAAGCCAACTTGCTTGAGATGTTATCGCAATTTAACTGTGCGCATCTAAGAGTGCTACCACTTGGTTGGTGGGCACACGACAATCTCCCCATATATATACGACCATGCAGATGTGATTGTGTCTATGAAACTTTGCCACCCAAAAACCTAAGTTCAGTCCTCTTCAAAACTCTCAAAGTGGATATGGAGATAGATGATACACATGTATACTTTATCTACCAAAATATTGAACACTCGTACCATTAGCATTCTCTGGGAATATGAGACATCGAAAATTCAGGTTTAAGATTCGTGAGTCCAGCTAGCAGGAAGCATAAGAAAGGGTCGCACATTTCCAACAATACTTCCTCATACAGATCTTGAGAAACAACCAAAGAACTCCAACAATGCTACAACCACACCATACATAATTAATGCATTCTACTTAGTTTGGATATGTGCTTGTTGGCAGACTTGCAATGCCAGTTCTGTCGGAATGTAATGAGCTCAATCATTCACTGACCTTAGTGTTTGAATTGTATCGGAGTGTCCATTTACACTTTTCACTTCAGTGCTTCCATAGATCTCCTCTACTCCAGGCTTATGAATAAGCTTCCATGTGACACAGTAAGAACAGTTATGCAAACGGGAGATTATGTATATGTAAGCAACATGATTAAGTAACTATTATTCATGAGATAAACACCACATACGTGACATAAGAAACAAATAAGCTTATATACAACATCAGGAGTAAGAAAGCCTAAAACTATTATAGATACCCATCGCCGTCAATAATCTACCAATAAAGCAAAAATATTTTTGGGGCCATCTAGACTCTAGAGTACTTGATCATCCCAGTCATTGTGTGTTAGAGAAAAAGTTAATGTCTCCAATAATGCCAATTTTCTATGTATAGACAAGAGTCGGTTGAGAAGACACGTATTTCCGACAAAGGTATAGGAATCAGAATTGTTTTCTACAAATCGAACTCAGCTGGTTTCAGTACATTACAGGTTGGAATATTACTTCAGCTCTGCTCGATCGAGCGTCACCTCCGTCTTCGGATCCTATGGCATCGGACCATCCCACGACCTCCGATTTGCGTTCCATTGATGGCTAGCCACCCGGTGGGTAAGAAAAAGTTTGCATTTGAAAAAAGTTCAAATTCAAAAAAAATGAAAAATATGCATTTTTTTGAAAAAGTTCAAGTTTCAAAATTTTGAAAAAATAACATTATTCATAAATGTTTAATCCCAAAAAAAATTCAAATTTTTAAAAATCACGAAAAAAGAAAAGAAACATGAAAGAAAAAACGAGAAAGACAAAAAAATAACAGTAGGCCGGCCCAACATCTAGCCGTCTTTTAGCGGATTCCGGCAAGCCATGTGTCTTTCCAAAAGAAATAATCATGTCGCCTATTTTTTACCTTTTTCCATTTTAAAGAAAATACACCTTGTATTGTTGGATCATAGCTCTTAGTCAATCTAGGTTAATCGGACACAAAAGAATGCAATTGTCTGTTTATATCCAAATTTACTAACAACCTGGAACTAATTTTTTGGCCACCTAATTTATGTGTGACTGTTTGAAACTAAATTATTTTCTTCTTATAAATCGACCCTGATATCAAAGCAAAGATATTGAAGCAATATACTGCCATACTGGTGTACATTATCGTATCTTCGCTTCGTAGCCACGTATGCCATCTGCTCGACCCATAGGCAATACTGCCAATTACAAAATGAAAACTATCCTTCAGATCAGTCATCGCGTGGTTTTGTCTGTGTATTTATTGTTTTCTTTTGTAAGCCTTGAAATGCTGCAGTAATTTGATCATGTGCGTGTGAGCGTGCTGTCTTTTGGTTGGTGTAGAGGACATGGGAACTTTCTCTTCCATGATTTTGGAAGTTCAATTTTGCTTTTGGCACAACACGCATCCTATATATATATACCGATAGACACCATGGAGATCCAAGCTCAATCCTATACAAAACCCTCCAAGTGAATATGGAGATAGATGATACCTATGTATCGCTCTATCTACCAAAAATTAGACACTTTGTAATGTTCAAATTCAATAGGAATAGGAGATGTCAGAAATAGATACATATATTAAGGCTCATGTGGTTGGAGACAAAGTCAACAAAGTGGCTGCCACGAGCAACTCCATCAGCAAGGCTCGTGGTTGTGTTGGGCTTCTACTTCCTCATTCCTATGCTCCTCTTTTATCTGGCATGCCTTGGTGGCGAGGGGAGAAGGAGCAGTGGGGTTGTGTGGAACTCAGCGGCTGCGGGAAGTGTTGAAGCTCGATGTGCGGAAGCTTCCAAGCGACGGTAAAGTGTGCAGCCACTATCCTTGGCCAAGGGGGGCGCTCCGCACCTCGAGAGTTGCTGCTCCGAGGATCTACTTCCTCCCGGCCTATGAGCCAAAGCCGAGGATCTCTAATCAAACCACGGCGTCTCAACCTGACGGCAACCGAAGTGGCGTAGTCCTCGGTGTCGTCGACGGTGCCCTCAGATCATGCCAAGGGCAAGGCAGAGAAGAAGGACTGGATTATTGCGTCTTCAAATTTTTAGTTAAGGTCTTTCTTGCAAAAGTTGAGGACTACTTTGTGTTTTCTATACTTATCAGGTTTCTCTATGTAAAATTACCCACCGATTAATGGAACTATTGGGCATTCGTGCCCCTACCCGTTCAAAAGAAAAATTGAACACAAAAGAATGCAAGTGCATGTTTATATTCAAATTTACTTACCATTCTGTTAACACTTTTTTGGTCACCTAATTTTACGTGTGACTGTTTGAAGCTGAACTATTTTTATCCTATCAATCTACACTGATATTGAATCAAAGATAGTGATACTGAAGCAATATACTAGTGTTAATTCCGGTATCTTGGCTTCGTAGCCGCATATGCGCCATCCGCTCAACCCATAGGCAATGTTGCCACGACCCAATTACAAAATGAAAACTATCCTTCACATCGGTCATGGCGTGGTTTTGCATGTGTATTTTTTGTTTTCGTTTGTAAGCCTTGAAATGATGCAGGAATTTGATCATGTGCATGTGAGCGTGCTTCCATTTGGTTGATGTAGAGGACATGGGAACTTTCTCTTCCATTATTTCAGAAGTTTTAATGTTGCTTTTGACACAACACACACCCTATATATATACCGATAAGCTAGTGGCCATGGAGATCCAAGCTCAATCCTTTACAAAACCCTCCAAGTGAATATGGAGATAGATGATACCTATGTAGCTCTATCTAGAAAAAAAATTAGACAATTTGTACATTCTGTAGGAATAGGAGACATCGGAAATTCATGTTTAAGACGGTTTGTGACATTTCGCAGGAAACATAAGAAAGGGCCGCAGAGACACAGTTCCAACAATATAAGTCCCAACCACAACGTCTACCCTGGTCTTGATGGCCTTGTGTCCACGAGTGCCCCGTGGCCATGATGGCCCTGTGTCTACAAGTGCACCGTGGAGGCCTGCACCGCATAGAATTTGGTGCCTCCGTCAAAGAGGTCCACGTCCATGAAGAACACTCTGTGCTTGGTGCGCGTTCCAAGCCCAGCCAAAGGAGTGTGTCGTACGGAGCTTGAGTAGTCCATCCAGTAACGTGTGTAACTTACACATCCCACTAAGCCCGCGTGTTCCTCTAAGGCCTCGTTTGTTTCCCGTGGAATGGATCTAGACGGGAATTGAACCAGACGTGGATCTGTACTTCCTAGCATAAGTTAACAGACTTATGGTGCCAATTTTCCCGGGAATGCAATGAGCTTGAACCTTCACTGCTTCAACTGTATTTGAGCATCGTTTCACACTTCTTCACTTAAGAGGTACAAGAGTAACTTTTTGCTCCTCTACTGTTGGCTGAAGAAGATTTTCTGTCAAAATGACTAGTGATGCTAACAGGAAATTATGTACTAGTATATACAAGCAGCATGATCAAGCAACTAATATTCATGAAATAAGCAGCATATAAATAACATGGGAGATAAACTTCTATACAACTGAAAAGTAAGAAAGTAAAACTATCATAAGATACGTAGCCATGAAACATCTATCAAAAAAGCCAGCAAAGTTTTTACCTGCTGCTGTTTTTTTGGACCATCTTGAGTGTTCTTGACCATCCCAGTCAATGTTTGTTACACAAAACAATTTGGGTTCTCCAGTAATGCCAATCTTCTAATTATATGACAAGAGTCGGTTGAGCAGATTTGTACTTCTAGCAGAAGTATAGGAATTAAAATCAAAATCATTGTATATTAATTCACCTCAGCCGGTTCAGTACAATACAAGGGCGGACTACAACAAAACTTGCAATTTCTGTATGAATTATTAAGCACAATGTTAAATGTGCAGTAAATAGTAGTAGGTCATAAGCAAATGGTACAAATCAAACAACCTTACCAGTCTGGCAGTCACCACTAAGAAATTATAAAATTAATATTATCACCTGCATAAGATGCTAAACTGAGCCAAATATCAAGTTATCACTGACTTAAGAACTTGCCATGTTGTCCACAAGCCGGTCTTCATGCAGCTGATCCATGAACCCTTTTGCAAAATGTATTTCTTGCTCTATTAGATTGTTTCAAGAAAGCGCTTTATAAATTCCATCAACATGTGGTTTGTACATTATCCATAGGGAACAACTTCTGTGTTTGGACTTAGAAGCCGCATCCTCAGTTTTAGTATCTAGAAATACAGTGCCCATCTAATTGCCGGCATTCCAAGATCCCATTAGCACCAGCATACGTCTTACAAATTAGTTTGTAAACATATCTGTTTATTTTATCTGCAATGATAAAACTATTTTTATGCTTATCGAGAGAATGGAACATGTAAAAGATATTAGAAGGAGCAGCAAAATCACACAAAACCTTCTAGTTCTTGAATACTTTCATCTCAGCATTTCGCAGCAGGTTCTACACACATTTACAAGAGAAATAAGATTTTTACTGCCAGAAATCATAGTTAACATCCAGAGATCTGGAACGACATAGTATGCATTGCATACAAGCCAAAACAGCTAGTTCCTACATCCAGATCGCTACATGAGAAATTATGTCATAAGTTTTTTAAAAAAATATGGTATTTAAATGATGTCTTCAGTTTACACATGAAAATATTAATTACACACAAAGAAATCAATATTGATACATATATCATGAAATATGTTTCATGATGTATTTATCGATATTCTAGATGGTGAAACTTTTAAAATTCGTAGTACGGAACTTATATTCCAGGGTAATTAGGAAGTTCTGAGTAAAAATTCTTATACATCAACTTACTTAATAAAAATAGTACTAACTTTTTCATTCACTTCTGGGCGTTTCTGAAGAGATCATTTTCTCCTGGTAGTAGCAATAAAACAGAACAGTACCACCTTTTAAACAAAAAAAAGTAATTGATACATTCCAAGAATAAGACCGTCGCATCTCATCTCATCTACGTGTGTATAAGACTTAAGTTCATGTATTTCTAGATCCATTTCTCCTCTTTTATTGTTACATCCAGAACGCTACAGGAGAAAACAACGGAGCATGCTTCGACACCGTATAGGAGTTGTTAATGTGGTTCATGGTTTGCAGCTCTCCCTTATGAGAGTACTTGAGGCCAAACCTGGTGATGTGGAGAACACAACCATCACGGCCAAAAGCATCATCGCCTTCGCGCAACACATACTCCGCAAGGCAAAACTTGATGTCGTTGCCCACGTGTGTGAGAGTGGCCTTTGGCGTCGGCAATCGGGTGTTAGGGGGGTTGTAGAGCAACCTTTCCTGGAGCATCTTGCAGTCCGGCGGCGACAGGCTTGTGCTGGAGCGGGACACAACTTGGCAAGGGAAAATATAGCCAACCCACCCATGCATCCAACATTGTGTCGAAGTAGCAATGGTCCTGGAAAGGCAAGGACCATTCCCCATGCAACCTCCACCAGTGGTGTTTGGCGTCTAAGGAGAATGTGTGAATGGAGACCGTTGTACTCCCTCCGTCCAGTTTTAATTAACTCGACCGTAATTTTGCAAAAAAAACCCTGTCAATTTTTACTCCGTACCCGCACGTCCTTGTCGTAGAATAGAAGGCATAGTGGGCATACGTTGGACGTGGGGGAAGAGGCTGGAGCGGAGGAACCGGGAGGCGTCGGGCCCGCCGTGGCCATCGTGGACGCCGACGAGCGTGGCGCCCGGAGAGGCGAGCACCTGCGCCTGGTCCTCCATGACGAGGTTGGCCTGCGCGGCGGCCATGGAGATCTCCCCCGCGGCGTGCTGGCGCAGTCCGTCTGCCAGAGCATCCCGTCCGCCGCCGCTGCGCCCGGCGGCCATGGAGAACTCCCCCGCGGCGTGCTGGCGCAGCTCCGTCTGCCAGAGCATCCCGTCCGCCGCCGCCGCGCCCGGCGGCCAATTTCTCTCGATCGATCCATCCATCGATCGATTGGATCTCAGGGACAGTGGATCTTAGGGAGTCTATTTTAAAATTTGAAACTGTATAGGACGGGAATGTAAAAATCAATTTCTGAAGCGTTTTTTCTCTCGAGGGAGTACTTTTTTGTAAGCCTATTTGCTTGGCATGTTATAAAAATTTGGTTGTGTGCATCTGAACGTGTTGCCATTTAGGTTGGTGTAGATGGCAGTTGGATTTTCTCTTTCATTATTTAAAAAGCTCAATTTTTCTTGTGGCACAAACCCTGTTCCCATATATACGACCATGCCATGCAGTTGTGTCTATGCATATGTTGTGTTGCCTCCCCCGCCATAGCCCAGAAAAGAAATCCAGCCCACTCTCTCTCTAGAAAACTCTAAGTGAATATGAAGACCGATGATAAAGTAGACACTTGGTACTATTAATATTCTTTAAGAATAGGAGATATCAGGGATTCAAGTTCGAGCAGAAATAGCCATCTTCGTAGTAAGCATAAGACAAGAACACGCAGTTCCAATAATATTATCTCTAGTAGAATACATCCTGCAGAATTACTGAGTTATCCAAAAGATAAACAATCAATTCTTCTGTATGTGCCGCTTTCTACCAGTCATAAAAGATCTCTTCAGGGTCACTTTTGGATCTCGCCGTGTCTTTAGATCGTTACATCTTGAAAGGGAATACGAACACTTGTGCTTAGTTTGTTACTTCCTAGCATAAGTTAACAGACTTATGGTGCCAATTTTCCCGGGAATGCAATGAGCTTGAACCTTCACTGCTTCAACTGTATTTGAGCATCGTTTCACACTTCTTCACTTCAGAGGTACAAGAGTAACTTTTTGCTCCTCTACTGTTGGCTGAAGAAGATTTTCTGTCAAAATGACTAGTGATGCTAACAGGAAATTATGTACTAGTATATACAAACAGCATGATCAAGCAACTAATATTCATGAAATAAGCAGCATATAAATGACATGGGAGATAAACTTATATACAACTGAAAAGTAAGAAAGTAAAACTATCATAAGATACGTAGCCATGAAACATCTATCAAAAAAGCCAGCAAAGTTTTTACCTGCTGCTGTTTTTTTTTGGACCATCTTGAGTGTTCTTGACCATCCCAGTCAATGTTTGTTACACAAAACAATTTGGGTTCTCCAGTAATGCCAATCTTCTAATTATATGACAAGAGTTGGTACGGTTGAGCAGATTTGTACTTCTAGCAGAAGTATAGGAATTAAAATCAAAATCATTGTATATTAATTCACCTCAGCCGGTTCAGTACAAGGGCGGACTAAAACAAATACTTGCAATTTCTGTATGAATTATTAAGCACAATGTTAAATATGCAGTAAATAGTAGTAGGTCATAAGCAAATGGTACAAATCAAACAACCTTACCAGTCAGGCAGTCACCGCTAACAAATTGAAAAATTAATATTATCGCCTGCATAAGGTGCTAAACTGAGCCAAATATCAAGTTATCACTGACTTAAGAACTTGCCATGTTGTCCACAAGCCGGTCTTCATGCAGCTGATCCATGAAGCCTTCTGCAAACTGTATTTCTTGCTCTATTAGATTGTTTCAAGAAAGCGCTTTATAAATTCCATCAACATGTGGTTTGTACATTATCCATAGGGAACAACTTCTGTGTTTGGACTTAGAAGCCGCAACCTCAGTTTTAGTATCTAGAAATACAGTGCCCATCTAATTGCCGGCATTCCAAGATCCTGTTAGCACCAGCATACGTCTTACAAATTAGTTTGTAAACATATTGGTTTATTTTTTCTGCAGTGATAAAACTATTTTTATGCTTATCGAGAGACCGGTGTAACAGATATTAGAAGGAGCAAAATCACACACAACCTTCTAGTTCTTGAATATTGTCATCTCAGCAGTTCGCAGCAGGTTCTACACATATATTTTACAAGAGAAACAAGCTTTGTACTGCCAGAAATCATAGTTAACATCCAGAGATCTGGAACGACATAGTATGCATTGTATACAAGCCAAAACAGGTAGCTCCTACATCCAGATCGCTACATGAGTAATTATGTCAGAAGTTTATAAAAAATATATGGCATATAAATGATGTCTTTAGTTTATACAAGAAAATATTAATTACACACAAGGAAATCAATATCGATACATATATCATGAAATATGTTTCATGGTGTATTTATTGATATTCTAGATGGCAAAACTCTTTCATAGTCAGAGTGCAACTTTTAAAATTCGTAGGACGGAACTTATATTCAAGGGTAATTAGGAAGTTCTGAGTCAAAAGTCTTATACATTGACTTACTTAATAAAAATAGCACTAACTTTTTCATTCGCTTTTGGGCGTTCCTGAAGAGATCATATTCTCCTGGTAGTAGCAATAAAACAGAACAGTACCACCTTTTAAACAACAAAAAGTAATTGATACATTCCAAGAATAAGACCGTCGCATCTCATCTCATCTCATCTACGTGTGTATAAGACTTAAGTTGATGTATTTTTAGATCCATTTCTCCTCTTTTATTGTTACATCCAGAACGCTACAGGAGAAAACAAGAAGGCATGCTTTGACACGGTATAGGAGTTCGTGACGCGGTTCATGGTTTGCAGCTCTCCCTTATGAGAGTACTTGAGGCCAAATGTGGTGATGTGGAGAACACAACCATCACGGCCAAAAGCATCATCGCCGTCGCGCAACACACACTCCGCAAGGCAAAACTTGGCGTCGTTGCCGACGTGTGTGAGAGTGGCCTTTGCGTCGGAAATCGGGTGTTAGGTGGGTTGCAGAGCAACCTTTCATGGAGCATCTGGCAGTCCGGCAGCGACTGGCTTGTGCTGGAGCGGGAGGCAACTTGGCAAGAGCTAATATAGCCATCTGTGTTAAGCCCAACCCATGCATTCAGCATGGTGTCGAAGTAGCCTTGGCCCTTGAAAGGCAAGGACCATTCCCCATGCGACCTCCACCGGCATTGCTTGATGTTGAAGGAGAAGGTGCGAATGGACTTGGGTCGCGGGTTGTCATACTTGCTGTTCGCCGAGAAGAAGATGGTGTGCCCGTCTGGGTGCAGGGCGTAGGATGCGATGATCTCGTTGTTGGCGAACGGCCATGGCGAGTCCACGCTCTGCCAGCGCCAGTCCATGGTTGGCCTCTCAGACCACGGGTCGTCGTTGTCCGTGGGTCACCAGGACATGACCTTCAAGAATTGTTGCGGATCCGTAATGAGATCTGGGAATGCATACAGCGTATCGGCAGTAGCGATGGACGCGTGGCAGTCACCTAGCAGCGGTTCCGGGCGGGGAGGGCCAACGGCCAGCCCTGCTGCCTCGGTGTCGTAGATGAGGCTGGGGGGTCTGTCCGCAGCGTGGGTTGGTGGTGATGAGGATGTTGCTGCCAATGGCATCAAATGTCATGCAGCGACCAGGTACAGGTGTGTTTACCCGGAGGATGCCCGGCTCCCTGAGATCAGAGTGGTTGCCATCGTCGTCAATCTTATGGATGGTGAAGCCTTTGCTCCAGTCATCCAGCACCAGATAGAGGTGCTTCTGCTTCTTCAGCCTTTTGCCAGCGCACTCGCGTAAGCTGGCCTGCCCCTGCCACCGCTTACCTCCAATCGCCTCCGGACTATCAATTAACCGGTTCATCAGCGTCGAGGAAGATGGATGGAGATGGGCTGGCTTGCAATCGGTACCTCTTTGCCAACACAGGCAAGAAATTCTCAAAAGTCTACGATTGGATTCATTGATTTTATAGAGCCCCCTTCCCGGGCTCTATAAAAGGAGCAAAAAAATACAGGCATCTCTGAAAGGAGCAAAAACACACGAAATATTTAACTTTTGAATACAGGCATCTCTGCATTTTCGAGAACTGACGTGCAAGAAATTAACTCAGTAGGTTCTTTACAACTGATAGGAGAAACAAACTTTTTATTGCCAGAAATCATAGCTTACATCCAGAGAACAGAGTACTGGACGGTCGTAGTATGCATTGCATACAACGAGCTTAAAAATTCCTACATCCAGAACGCTACAGGAGAAAACAAGTGGGCATGCTTTGCCACTGTATAGGAGTTAGTGATGCGGTTCATCATTTGCAGCTCTCCCTTATGAGAGTACTTGAGGCCAAACGTGGTGGTGTGGAGAATGCAAGCATCACGACCAGAAGCATCATCACCATCGCGCAACACAGACTCCACAAGGCAAAACCTGGCGTTGCCGCCCATGTGTGTTAAAGTGACTGTCGGCGCTGGCACTCGGCTGTTAGGGGCACTGCAGAGCAACCTTTCCTGGAGCATCTTGCAGTCTGGCTGCAACTGGCTTGTGCTGGAGCGGGAGGCAACTTGGCAAGAGCAAATATAGCCATCCTTGTGAAGCCCAACCCATGCATCCAGCATGCTGTCAAAGTAGCCTCGGCCATTGAAAGGCAAGGACCATTCCCCATGCGAGCTCCACCGGTGGTGCTTGGTGTCGAAGGAAAAGGTGCAAATGGACTTGGGGCATGAGTTGTCGTACTTGCTGTGCGCTGAGAAGAAGATGGTGTGACCATCTGGGTGCAAGGCATAGGAGTCGATGATTTCTTTATTGGTGAATGGCCATGCCGAGGGCACGCTTTGCCAGCACCAGTCCATGGTTGGCCTTGGAGCCCATGGATCATCGTTGTCCGTGGGTGCCCACGACATGACCTTCAAGAATTGCTGCGGGTTGGTAATGAACTGTGGGAATGCATACAACATACTGGCAGTAGCAATAGACCTGTAGTCATCACCTAGCAGTGATTCAGGGAGTGGAGGGCCAACGGCCAGCCCTGCTGCCTCTGTATTGTAAACAAGGCTGGGGGTCTGTCCACAGCGTGGGTTTGTGGTGATGAGGATGTTGCTGCCCATGGCAGCGAAGATCATGCTACGACCAGTTACAGGTGTGAATATCCGGAGGACGCCCGGCTCCCTGAGATCAGAGTCGTTGCCATCGTCGTCAATCTTATGGATGGTGAAGCCTTTGCTCCAGTCATCCAGCACCAGATAGAGGTGCTTCTGCTTCTTCAGCCTTTTGCCGGCGTACTCGCATAAGCTGGCCTGCCCCTGCCGCGGCTTACCCCCAATCGCCTCCGGGCTATCAATTAACTGGTTCATCAGCGTCGAGGAAGATGGATGGAGATCTAAAATATGGCTGGCTTGCAATCGATATCTCTCTGCCAACACAGGCAAGAAATCCCTCGAAGTCTACGCTTGGGTTGATTGATTTTATATAGATCCCCCTTGCCGGGGTTGCAATCGAACTCGGAAACCAATTGTAATCGGCAGTAAGGACACGTACCTCGTCAGAACCCGAGCCGGACACTGTCTCGGGACAAAACCAAACTGATCGGGGCGCCGTTGGGAGGAGAGGCACTTGAACTGGCGGAATCAGACGGAAGCAGCGGCGCCGGCGGTCGGATTGGCGGGCGGCGGATGCTGAGCAGCAGATGGGAGCAGTGGAAGTAGGGCGGCGCGGTGCTAGGAGATTGGGGCGGAGTTGCTAGGAGCTGGGCGATCTGTTTCAATAGTGGGTCGTTCCAGAGAGTGTCGCCGGCGCCCGGCGGCAGCTCCGCATCTCCTCTGCCGCACGAACGACGAACAGGACAACCAGTCTGATCTGACTGGACTTGGTTCGGTCCAGCCAGGTAGGGCAGAGAGTTGAGGAAAAATGCAAAAATGCCACTGGGTATTTAAGGCATCTCATGTCTATTTTTTGGACTATATAAAAAACAAAAGTTCGTTTTTTGAAAAAAAAAACAAAAGTTCTTAATCTCTGCTGGTTGATGCATCAACTGATCTTCTAACTCGCGTTGGTTCCCCGCGGTACCTTCCCCCGTTGTGTGGTTGTCGCTCATCTCTCCATATGCCACTGCTTTCCTCTCTCTCAGTCGCCGTTGCAATTCTTTAGAACGTTGATCGCTACTGCCATAGCTCAACCACACACTTATGTGGTTGTTGCCGAGTTGGACACATCGGTTACCTCTCACCCACTCAGCATATGAAGGCCCGCGAGATCGCCATGGATCGCAAACTCTGCACACGCTACCAAACCCTAGAGAAGACGACACCTACATGCATATAAGCATATTGGTCGAGGGTTTCCCAGATCTGGCTGCTATGGGCCTCCTACGAGGCAGATTCGTGGCACCGAGCTTGAGCCATCGAATTTTAAGACTCTCTTGTATTGGATGTTTCGTTGGTTTAATTTAATCGAAGCTGATTCTAATAAAAATGAAATTGAGTTTTCCAATGCGATGTTTCAAATGCTACAAAAAATAGATGTTATTTGTTGCATGCACACGCTCTTGTCATCTTGCAATGATTCTAGGGGTATTCTCAAGGGCATTTTTTCATGTTGCGAACATTTTTTTCATGGAACCATTACATTGCATATGTTTGGATTGATTTTTAGATTTGTTTCATCCAAATGGAGATTGCTTCATAAGTCTTTTTTGCTACAAGGGCGTATCCGCAAGTTCACAACATTTGTCTTTGCAAATTTAAGAGATCGTAGGGGGAAATGTTGCAAACCGTGATCGAGTTTGGTGATAGTGATGAGCAACAATATTTACTTAATTATGTCAATACTAAGCACAGAGGAAGATATCTTGGAGCAAGAGTCAAGGGAAGCACATGTGCACGTAGAAAGGAAGAAAGAAGATGTATCAATAAGAAAAAGCAATGGTTGATAAGATGGTCTTTAATGAATATGAATGAGTTAGGTCATGTACAATGGTTTGATAAGATGATCTTTTCTTATGTATGCCATTTAGGTAAGACAAAAAAAATGCTATATGATGGATTAGTTTTTATTGTTATTTCTCGCAAATAATGGTTCCATGAACCTATAATTATGGAGTGATGAAAATTAGACTAGAAAACATGTAACAAAGAGATGACATGTTTCCCAAGAGAGGAGAATTTTCATCATCTTCAATAAGATAGTATCTGCTAGGGAACTGAACGAACGTCACATGCAATGGTGGAGCTTGCTGAAAGTTGCTGGGGGGGGGGGGTGGCAAAATGAAATACATGAGCTCATGGGGGGCAAAATCCCTAAAATCCATAATTTAGGCTCTCCCAAAAAAAATTCTTCAATGCATGTGCAAATCATGGGGGCGGTGCCCCCCTCCCGACATGCACTAAGCTACCACAGTGATCACATGTGGCAATGCCAATATGAGATCGTACATGTCCAAGCATATCTTTTTTTTTTGGGGTGGACTGAATATCATTGGATAATAGTTAATGTGAAAATATTTTTGTAGATATATGGCATTCCTAGTATACATTATTTGTACATTTTTCACCGCAAAGTGTGATGGTATTTTTTAAGGGGAATACTATATGCGATAATATTATTTTGCTGTTTATGGGGTCTTGATGTAATAGAATATTACTATACTAAACTTGAACAACTTCGATTTTTCTCACTTTTCCTGATTTTTTTTTACCCACCTGCCATCTTGACACGTGTTTTACCTTGGTACATTGATGGCCCGTGTGTAGTTTGGGGGGTGCATTGCAATTTCCAACTATTTTGGCTCCCCTCTGTTATTTCTTTCATCTGTACTTCTGGGTGGATGTAGTGGTTCCCTCTTCCTGTAGCGCTGCTGTGTGGTGGACCCCACCTGCGTGGTAAAGCGGTGCGGTGGTCGTATCAATCTGTTTGTTGGCCTTGACCATGTGTAGTTGACGGTGGTTTATTCACTTTCCTTTTTCACTACTGCAATTTTCCTTTCGTTTTCTTCCCTTCTTTCTTTCTGGTTTCCCACGTCAGATCTGATTCGATTTGCCTGTAATGGAGGAGTCGTTGGAGGGAGGTGCGGTGGTGGTCAACGTCGCGGTGGTGGGGCTGGCGGCCGAGGGCAGGTCCGTGGCCTTCCGCGCGCGCCGGCGGCGTTGGTAGGCGACGCGTCCCGGGGCGTCCTCGACTCCTCGCTCTCCGTGTATCGATGGAGGGTCGGCTGCTGATGGAGGTGAATCTGCTGTTGTGGTGCTTCGGCTGATGCAGATGCTCGGAGATCGGTCCCTTCAGGTTCTCTGGTGCGGGGCTTCTTTGTCCACCGCTTCCGCGCTTCCAATCCATTGGCTCTTTCGCTTCATTAGGCGGCAGGCCACATCAACTTCTTACTATTTCTTCTTCTGGTATGTGATGCTCTCAATTAAGTACAAAATTATTTGTGTTCTGTTATTTGGACTTTTAGTTTTTCCTCCAAATTGATTTTTACTTTATAGTGATTTACGTGTAGGCTTTGTACCTCATATTGCTGGCTCTGATGGACAGGTACTGGGGGCGTATCTTGCTGAAAATTTTCTTCTTCTACTAGCCATGTCAGTTCAGCTAGCAATTTTCCAGATGATGTCTAAGCAAGGAGGTGATTGACTGTACTACTACCACTATGCAACCTAATTCTTTTCTTTCTCTGTTCAAAGCAAATATGTTAGATACTGATTGTAGTAAAAGTCAGCAAAAATGTTAACTTCACATGGTTGCATAGTATCCACCCTTATGGTCTCACGCAGTTGGTAAGCCAAAGAAATGTAATTAGTCAATTAAACTGGTGACCAATGACCATCCATGAACATCTGTCTTCTATATATATATATTTATTTATTTATTTTTTTGAGAAATCTGTCCTCTATATTTGTCTCTATAATTTGTTGCAGAGAGAGGCTATGCTGATACCTCTTTCAACCAGTGTGAACCAATCCCCTTCTTAAGTTATCCTCAACTATTCTTTCATGTTGTGCAGGCAATGTTTTATTGTAACTTGGTTGGTTTGTTATAGTTGCAACCTCTGGATTCGGTTTTACCTTTGCAAAATCTTATATTCGTTATCCAGGTAATTCTGAATTTGATTATAGTTACTTAAGGGGAAAATGTACATTAGTTGTAGAATGTACAAAACACCCCATGTCTACTGACGCATATCTGAACTTTGTTGCAATTTTTGGAAGTGAAGGAAAATATGGATGCAACTAACGCGCCGGCGTATACTTTCTCGAAGCTGGTGTACTCAACGTCTCAACCTGCCCATATCTAAAAAGCATGAACATTTCAAATGGAGTAGGCAAACAGAACCTTTGTCATGTTGGGCTCTTCCACTCTTAGATTATCTTAGCTCCATATATGTTTCCTAAATTATAATGATAGCTACAGCGCTATTAAGCTACTACAGAATATCACATTATTTATTATCGCATTGCACACTACAGTAAATAAAAAGGTAATTCCTTATAGATCCTGCTATCCTTACATAGGATTCCCTTTTATCAGGTGCCACCTCTCAGGCTCTCACAAAGAATCCACAGAATTGGGCATTCATTCCAAATTTTCGATTTATTATAGATTCTGCTATCCTTACATAGGATTGCCCTTTATCAGGTGCCACCTCTCACAGAGAACCCACAGAATTGGGCATTCATTCCAAATTTCCAATTTAGCACCCCATTGCTATATGCTATCATTATATAGGATTGCCTTTTATCAGGTGCGTCCTCTCACAAAGAACCCACATAATTGGGCATTCATTCCAAATTTCCAATTTAGCAACCCATTGCTATTGTAGGTAAGAAAGCTACGAGTATATTGTTCGCATCGGTTACTCACTTAATTTGGCCGTTCCACCTTTTAGAACTACAATTATTTTAGAGATCTTCCATCTACCAAGGAAACCTTTGAGTGACACTCAACATAATTCATGACCATGTTTCATTTCTTCATCGTGCATACACTGAAGAACCACTCTCTCCATGTAAAAGGGTGCCATCTTATATAGTGGTTCGATCTATGGCCAACAAGATGGTTATACGTCATGGTATGGACCGTTAATTTGTCTACCGCCGAAAAAGTTATTATTTCCTTTTCTCATTACAGAGAAGCATTACAAACTACTAATCTTGGTGGAGGAGTAGAAACTTTGTGTCCTAATTGATGTGCCTACCGGACCTGCAAGTGACACATTGGTACACCTAAGAACTAAAATTGTTGATGAATGGTTACTCATTAAATTAAAAAAAATACCCTTGCATATGTGGACACATATTATTGTTGAGCAGATGCTTGGCCCTTATTTCACACTAGAGCACATTGATTAGAAGTAAGACGATGGAATACCCATCTAGCTATACAAGTGTTGTTAGTTCTCGAAGAGAAATCCATACCAGGTCCGATTGCTACCCAGTTTCATGAAAATGATGCGACGTCAGCTTCAATAGCTGAAGACGTGTTTGGCCCTATGTTCTTAAGCAAATATACTGTTTTTTTGTGGAGAAAACAGAGTACGTATGTCCATGAAGTAGCTTCAGTTCACCTAAGTTACTTGCTACAGCTATTGAAATATATTCTTGAGCGGTGGTTTTACATCCTTGGTCAGTACTTATATCATTCATCATACATACACGCATATGTTCATTTGCGAGTTAAGCTTTTAAAATGATATTGCACTTTTCTACACCTTACCCAACACTATCCTTTCATACTGTTAGACTATTAGTATGTGTATTTTGCACAATCAGTTCATTAACACTGTTTTCACTGTTATTTTTACAGAAATCACTCTTTAATGATGGCATCAAGTTTGTTGTTCATTCTAGCTGCCTCTTGAATACAAGTACAGCCAGTAAGTTTGTACTGGGACCTTTTTTGATCATGTATTCTGTCCGCATAAATGCTATGAAGCTGTTTTAATTGCAACGTTTCAGTTTTACCATATCAGCTTGGCTCAATAAGATGGCATTAATTACTGAAGTAGTAGTTCTTCTATGTCAGTTTCATAATGAAGTAGTGTGTTTGGGTGATAGCCAAAACTGGGATTTTTAACACAGATATATTGGTACAACTGATTGCAGGACCAGGATATTCTCAAGTACCAAACTTCAACTATCTGTAGATGACTGTTACATTCATTGTTTAAGCTACCCACAAGAACTACTGCACTTTCGAGTACAAAATTAGCAGTTGGTGTATTCCATGTTCAGCAGCCCCTCTGCTGTAATTAGTGTCCATTTGTATGGATGTAACATAATCAGTATTCGTTTCCATATCATCTCTTCCTGTTCTGCTTGGGTCCTTTGGCAATGGGCTATCTTTTATACTATATAGATTTGGCTTTTGCCTTGCTTTTCTAGATTTAGTCAAGTTATATGTACCGTTTAGCACAAGAATCCGTCAATTATCCAATTCGAGAATAAAATTCAGGAGACTGCTGTCACTTTTCTCCCGAAACTTTTTCTCCTTTGTCTCCTTTAACTTGATGGTACCAATTAATATGCAGACACAATAGTTCAATTGTTTACAGAGAAATAGTATGATACAGTCAACTTGACAGTCAAATTGTTCACTTTTCAGATTTTGATGCTTCTAGAGTTGCAGTGCAGCAGATACCCGCTTTCAGTATAAGGTACTCAAGAAATAAGAACATACCAGTCAGCTGATGGATCTCGGACGGGTCACTTCAATCATTTCCCCCCAATTCGCCTTGTGCTGCTCTCCATCTGCCAATGGCTGGTACCACTGATTCTTCGCGTTCTGCTGCTCTTTCGCTGCTGTTTGGTACTAGCGACTAGTGGTCCTTCCTCTCTAAGCTCGATAATGAACTTAGCGACGGCGAGCTGTTGGATCTCGGCCTGCTGCTAGGCCGCATCGGTGGGGACGGTGACGGAGTAAAACTCCCACTTCTCTTCTCTAACGGACTCTTACTCACAAATCTCGAATGGTTCTGCCCATTAATAGGCGTTAGCGACTGGACACTATTTCTTTTCTTTTTCTTCTTAGACTATTTCCAACGGCTGACCACACGGTCGAAAAATGCGCCTACCTAGCCCAACAGCCCGATGCATAGTAACTAGGCTATCCGTGGAGACGCAAACGCGTTCTAAATATGTGTCTCACCGGACGCTGCGCAGTCGCGCCGTGTGACCGCTTGCTTCTCCCACGGGCTCGCCTGGCAGCGATCTAGGTAGATGCGTCTTCTCAAGCGCGTCGGTACTGACGATGAGACATCACTTCGGCAGTCTGTGCCATGTTAATGACGACGCTTCGCGTGCCACGCGGCTGCCGCCCACCTCTGCCAACGAAATTAATGCCGTTGCCAAATGTGCAGTGCTCATCGGCTTCCTCTGGCGTATATGAAGAGGGCGCGCGCTTGGCTGCCTCATACCCTCCTCAATCCTAGCCGCCGCACAACCTCCACCGTAGCCACCAACTTTGGCATGATGAGACAAATTTGACGATGACGATGACGACAAATTTGACTGGAATTGGCCTAACCCTGAGGAGAAGGCAGCGGAGCAGAATGCCTTTGTTGCGTCCTTCGAGACGCTGAAGAAGACCGAGTATGACACCAACGAGGCGGTGCACCAGCGGCTACTGGAGGACGCGGACCGCGCGACAGATGCGGGCGGCGGAGAATCGGAGGGAGGCAACTATAGGGCCATACCGTTAACTGCCCCGAGGGGCGACAAGTAGTCTAGGGGCCTAGCCGTTTTCATTTTAGTCTTTTTTCCTTCTTATTTTTTTCCTTTATTTCATATGTAAATTATGTGTTTTAGAGAATGTAAAAATTATTGGAAAAATAATATGCGTCGGACTGCTGGTGGCACACCCAAATACAAACGACGATCAAAAATGACTATTTTCACACGAGTTAGTCAAACATATATATATATATATATATATAGAGAAGCTAGCAAAGAAAATGAGAAGAGGCAATCCTAACTTTTTAGCGGATGAGACAAAGCAATCAATATTGATTCGTCGCATATGGGCCGCCTATTCGTAGTGCAGCCCACCAAATCGGACAATCGTATAGACCACTGAATTGCGAAAATGTAGTACACACTTTAACCCAGGCACTCCGTAAATAATCAAATACACTAACAATTCAAAAATATAAAATGTAGCGACACGGCGCGGCGTGCCGCCGTGCCTTTATTTGCTAGTAAAATATATATACATCAACAAATAAAGCACAGGTATATAAAACCTATAGCTCTTCAATATGCTGATGATACTCTTTTGTTCCTTAAAAATGATCAGAGAGTTGCTCTAAATTTAAGATGGATTCTTACCTGTTTTGAGCAAATTTCTGGCATGAGGATTAACTTTCATAAAAGTGAACTTATCCCTATTAACATGGATGCTAGTGAAACTCAACCTTTCCTGGATATTTTCCAATGTGTCATGGGAGATTTTCCTGTTAAGTATCTTGGTATTCCTTTGCATTATGATAGATTGAGAAGAGAGGATTTGCAACCTCTCATTGAAAACATTCTTAAAAGAATTATTGGCTGGAGGGGGAAGCTTCTGTCCTCTGCAGCCAAGAGAATTCTCATTCAGTCTTGTTTAGCTAGTATTCCCATTTATCTGCTTTCCTTCTTTAAATTCCCAAAGTGGGCCCTACATCTGATTGATTCACAGATGGCTAACTTTATGTGGAATGATGAAGAAGGCAACCATAAAATTCATTTAGCTAATTGGCCCTCCATCTGCATGAAAAAGGAGTTTGGAGGTTTAGGTATTCCAAATCTTCAAGATCTAAACATTTGTTTGATTGGGTCTTGGATTAAGAGATACATTCAGGGTGAAGGGGCTCTATGGAGAAGAGTTCTAGATGCTAAATATAATACTAGGAATCCAAACATTCTATCCTGTCATGATATTCAACCTTCCACCTTCTGGAAAGGTGTTATGTGGGCTTCTAAAGCTGTGAAGTTTGGATATAAGTGGCATGTAGGGAATGGTAAATCCATAAAATTCTGGGAAGACATTTGGTTTGGTAACTCTCCTTTGGCTACCCAATTTTGGGATCTGTATTTTGTTTCTAACCAACAAAATAAAACCATCTCTGATATCTGGGATGGTCAGGAGATTAGAGGTACTTTTAGGAGAACCTTCACTGATGACATGATGGTCCAGTGGTTTGAACTGCTAGAGATTGCTAAGACTATATCCTTCTCTCAAGAGGAAGATCAGTTGATCTGGCAATACACCTCTTCTGGGACTTATTCATCTAGCTCTCTGTATGCTATTATTAACTTTAGAGGTGTTATTCCAGTTTATTTACCTGCTGTTTGGAAATTGAAAATCCCTCCTAGGATCCAAGTTTTCTTATGGTTGTTTTCTCAGAATAAGATCATGACTAGGGATAATCTGAGAGCTAGAGGTATTCCTAAACCCATGAACTGTGAGATGTGCTCTGAGTTTGAATCAGTTCACCACCTCATGTTCGAATGTATTGTGGCTAGATCTATTTGGAACTTGTTTGAAGAGATTTTTGAAGTGCATGTTACTAACTTTGAATCAATTGCTTCTAAATGGCTATGTAACAAAAAGTTCATGCACTTTAATGTAGCTTCTTCAGCTGTTCTGTGCAGTTTATGGCTTAATAGAAATAGTCTGGTGTTTAACAAAACCACTTGGATTAATGTGAAACAGGTGTGGCGAAGGGTCCTCTTCCTCCTTCGGGACTGGTTGAAACCTTTCAAAGAGCTAGAATCTGGAGAAAACGGTCGATTCATGGACCTGCTGCTAACCAGTTTAAGAGCTCCTCTCTGCCTCCCAGTGGGGTGAGATGTCCCTCCTTCGACTGGGTCTCTTCCTGGAACTCAAGCTTTGATGGCAGGGCGTCGCTGGCCTACCTCCTGGACAATCCTGGTGACTCCCACAAGATTCATGTGGTCACCTGATCGAGACTGAGAAAGAGGAGATAGTCTCAAGAGGGCGCCGGGAAAAAGAAAAAGCTGGAGAAATTGGGAGATATGCTGGCAGACTCATACTTATCGTTTCTCTGTAATGGTTTTAGCTATCGTATGTTCTTAGCATATACTTTTTTATCTTTAGATCTTGTTCCAGGTTTGCTGGTATTTCGGAGATTGGTTGGGATGGCAGCTAATCTTCCCAGCAAAAAGCCTGTTCCTTATTTTCGCTTGTGTGTGAGTTATCTTCTGTAAAAGACTTGGCTTCCTTTTTCAATGAAAAATGGAGCTGGGGGGAGACCCCTGTTGATCTAAAAAAAAAACCTATAGCTCGAAGAAATAAAAAATAGTCAACAATTACCTGTGTAAAACAGCTTATACTATGAAACAAAGTGACACTCCCTCCGTCCATAAAAGAAAGTTTGTCTAATTTTAAATGTAAATTTGGACAAACGTTGGACATCCTTTTAGAAACGAAGCGAATACAATATATGACATATAGTTTGCTAAACCGGTTTATAGTATTTCATAGTGTGAAACATGGTGATTCAATATAAGACGTTATATTTCATAGTAGTATCGCATATATAAATGTTGATGAGGTAGTTTAACCAGGAGTACCAAACGGAACATGCACCGTAATCGTCGACCCCACCTTCACTTTCAGGGAGCACCGTGCCCAACTGCCCACACACATCAACACACACGCATGAAGAGATTATTAACTACAGGAGATATAAAAGGTGACACGACACTTGGACCAAGATGTACAACCCCGGACAATTAGCATAGCCACGATGTAGAGAGCTGGCTTGACGAGCGCTATCGGTTCAGTTCGGCGATGGCTGTCGGTCATGAAGGCTCTTCATGCCCGTGAATTGCTATCCGTTGGTTGCGCAAGCACGGTCACCAGCGAAGCGAGACATAGTTCCTTCCTAAAACCCGTTTTGTTTTATTTAAGAACACTCAATCTTTTCGAAAATAAATGACTTAGAGCATCCCCACTCGTTGGCGCTCCCCACGCCCAAATCCGGACGAAACAACTGCCGGATTGGACGAAAATAAGTCGTGGGGAGTACCGTATTTCCAGTCGTCCACCCGGAGTTCGGCGGATAGAGTTTAAATTCAAACAAATCGCCGTCCCGCGCTACAAGCACGGCCAGTTGATCGGCAAAAGGAGCAAAAGGATCAGCCACAGATTGGCGATCGGAGGGAAATTACACGGAGACAGGCTCGTCGGCAGTCCCGGCCGGCACGGCGGTGTCCGACGGACCAGTTTCCTCACACGTCGTGGCCGAAGCGGCTGCGGCGGCCGACGATGAAGCAGCGGCAGTGGACGTCGAAGCAGCCGCAGTCGACGAGGTAGATGGTGAGGCCGACGAGGTAGGAGCCGGCGGAGAGGACGAAGGACTGGCCGGAGTGGCTCGGAGGATGTCGCTGCGGTGGCCCTGGTACCAATTCCTCGTCTCCTCGTCCATCAGTTCCATGTCGCCGCCGCCCATGAGGAACGCCAAGTCTGTGTTCCTCTTCTTCGCCGCCGCCGTCGTCTTCAGCAGGGCGATCCGGACGCCTTGGTTGGCGAGCATCTCCCGCCACCTGCCGTCGAACTTGTCGTTCCTCCCGTCGGCGTGCGACCTCAAGTCGGCCCAGCACTTGTCGATCGACGCCTGCATCCTGTCGGCGGGATTGCCCGTCTTTTTGAGCTCTTTGAGCTTCTTCTGGCCGAGTTCAGGGCGCCCTTCCGCCGCGCTTGCCGCCGGAGCGTCGGGGTTGTACTGCTCGGTCTTGCTCTTCGAGAGGGTCGTGCGGACTTCCTTCCACTTCTCGCAGTTCTCGAGGCGGGCGTAGATGTTGAGTGGCCCCGATTATGCCGTTCGTGGACACAGTCTTCCAAGCTTCGGCGAGGCACTCCTCTTCCTTCGGCGTCCATTTGATACGCGGTTCGGCAGGCGGCGAGTCCTTCTTCCTCTTCTTCTTCCCCGTCGACTGGTGGGCGGCGGGTGGTGGTGGCTCGGCTTCGTCCTCGTCTTCTTCTTCGACGGCTTGGCTTCCGTCGGCAACATCCTCCCGATGCTCGTTGCGCGCCGCCACAGCGGCCGTCGCCCTCTGCTCCTCTTGCGTGAAGAACCCCGGGCACGCAGCGGCGGCGGCCATGAAAAACCCCGGGCTCGCAGCGGCGGCGGCGGAGCCGGAGGTGATCATCTCGTGGATCTCCTCTTCGTTCGGCGCCGCCATCGCACCGAACGCGAGCGGCCCTCGTCGCATGGCCGGCGAGGTGTCCTCGAACTGGCCGCCGCCGCCGACGTCAAGCTCGGGCGGCGACGGCGTGGACCTGGACGGTTGGACGTAGGCGCCCTCTTGGAACACGGCAGTCGGCGACGGCGAGTACAACGAAGGGGAGAAGGACGCCGGGAAGCGGTTGTACCTTGCGTCGGCCATTGGCCGGGGAACATGCTGCCGCCGCCCATGGCCATGCTGATAATCCTCGCTTGTTCGTCCTGGGCCGCCGCCGCCCTCTTGGCGGCGGCTTTTTTCACCCTCTCCGCCCTGCCGCTTGTTTCCACCTCGCGCCGTTTCTCGTCCGCCGCCCACTCGGCGTTCGACATGCCCGGCGGCTTCGTCTTCTTCGCCCGCATCTTCCTCGCCGGCGCCTTCGGCGGCATTTTGGTGGACGAGAAGACGAGGAGGAGAGTGGTGGTGGACGAGAAGACGCCGCCGGGAACTGGAGCTGGAAGACGAGGAGATTGGGGAATTTCGGCGGGAGAGAATGGGGATATGCAAGCAAATTGGAGGGAATGGGGATATGCAAGCAAATTGGAGGGAAAATCGACAGGATTTGGTTTTCCAGTCGCCGACTACGCGGGTCCACACGACGTTTCGCGCCAAAATCTTTCGTCCGGAGTCCCCGAGCGCGCCCCGGGGGGCCGGGGATGGCGTGGGCTCGCCGGATGGATGAAGGGCTAAATCCGGACGAAAACGAGGAACCGGGGGCGCGACTGGGCCGAATTTCGCCGTCCGAATGGAAAAAACGTCGCTCGGGGGCCTCGTCGGGGGCACGAGTGGAGATGCTCTTATCTTTGCCTAGTAGATATTATTACATTTGTACATATTTTAGTGTCTGGACTAGATAAATTTAAATCTAAGCAAAGTTAAGTCACTTATTTTCAAACGAAAGGTTGCACATATTAGCATATTTCTATATTAGTTTACCTACTAGCAAAAGACGAACTCGTTTCACCTCATCCCATTTTGCTTACGCTTGTGTTTTTTTTTAAGAGGTATTAGCACCCCAGGTACATCAACTTGTTAAGCCGGAGCAAATTCATACAACAACTTGTAAAGTGAACTCTCTTGTACCGCGGGAGCAAATAGGTACAAAAGCAATCAGAATGTGACATGTGGCGTTGTATTTTTTGCAGAAACACCCCTATGTGTTTTTCTTTTGAACTTGTAACCATAGAGCTGCTTTAGAGGCTAGTCCCACCCGTCAGTGGTCTACATAAAAAGTTAAAACTGGCAATGCAGAGGTGAAGATTCGAACTTGCAATGTAACAATGCAATCAACGCAGACTTACCATCATACCTAGCCACACTTCATACACGTTTACAGGACATCATCTTATTATATGAGTGGCGCGAAGGAGTAACCTGTACCTGCATATTACCTTTTTTTTTGCGAACAACTATACATTGTTCATCAATAGCTATCAGTAAATAATGTGGAAGCATAACACACAAAGCTGCCAGCATAGATTCAAAACGTCGAAACAATGCATATTCTTATATAGCGGCACAAGGAATATGAGAATGTGAAGCACTTGATATAGATCCCACCCATTGTTTATCAGTAGTTCCTGCTAAGATACCACGAAAGCATAAACCTAAAGAGTTGCTAATACGGACTCTATAAATAAAAGACAAAACAGCAGTATGCAGTTTCTTTGCGTAACTGAAATATTCAATGTTTAGATCAAGTATTCACAGACTAGAGATAAAAGATAATGTCCAGCATGTTTAGCAAATTGATGTGTGTTGTAGTGGCAATGACGTATGTGCTGTATTGTTTGATCGCGAGTTTGAATCCCCACTCCGTCTATATAGTTTTAATTATTTATGTAGGCAGGTGGGATCAGCATGTAAGGCAGCTCCATGGTTACAAAGTTTAAGATAAAAAATGAAAGGGTCTTTTTGCAAAAAATACAACGCCACACGTCGCTCTCTGATTGCTCTTGTACCTATTTGCTCCACCAGTGCAAGTTTGTGTACTGCAGAGTTCAGTTTACAAGTTGTTGTATGAATTTGCTCCAACTTAACAAGTTGATGTACCTGGGGTGCTAATACCTCTTTTTTTAATAACAAGGAAAGGGCATCAAAGCATCAAAGCGCTGCATTAATTATTGTGCCTGAGTTTATATAATACAAAGAAGGCCACAACACGGTCCTCCGATATTTCATACATGGAAGCATGTGAAGCGCCTCCTTGAAGGCTCCACGGCCTGGAGGTTGTAGGAGAGGTAGCAGCACCAAGCAATCGGTTTTCAGAGTTAGGAGAGGCCACCATTCGGCCATAGAAGTCAACAAAAGGACAACCATTGGCATGCAGAGGGCTGTCAAGGATGCGCTCCCAAGAAACGTAACAATCTTCACTCTTACTTGCTTGCCAGATATGAAGAAGCCACACATAGATCAAATCCCAGCTTCTTGCGCATCACCTCGATTGCTTGAAGAAAGAGGGACCATATACGAGCTGGTGCCGATTTGGGGAGCCACCGAGCTTATTGAAGAAGGAGCTCCCGCGATATCCGATCACCCCGGCCGACCTCCTTCATGGAGGATTTATAGAGGAGAACATCAACAACCCTAGGGAACAACTTGCTAGCAGCCATGGGGAGCTCCACTGAAGCATCATAGGGCCAAACACATTTACAGAGGAGAACGTCAGCAACCCTAGGCCACCCATTCACTCTAGCCTCAAGAAGGCTCGATCGTTTACGTGTGGGTTTCTAGATCAAAGAAGGTTCTAGGGGATTGGGTGAAGCAAGGTGTTTTCACCCAAAAACACTAGGGATAATAGTGTGAAATACACCGTAACCCCTAGATGTTGAACGAGGCCTAAGGGAAAACCTAGACTCCAACTATACAGGGTTGGGACCCAGCCCGCCTTGTTTCGATGGCGGCTCGCTAGAGAAAAGGGGTAGAGGGCCCGACTAACCCATGCGAGGAGGGTGGAGGAAACGAGTGATAAAGGAGAAAGGGGTGAGTCTCACCCTATGTTTGACCCCTTCTCAGTCGAACATGAAGGAGCCTGTTCACATGTGTGAGATCACACAATCAATTTGTAAGCACTCCATTCGTTCTATAATTATTTTTTGCCGATTCACATAGAATATGTCTAGATACAGCTACTCCCTCCGTTAACGAATAGAAGACCGCTGCGTTTTTTTTTATGTTAAACTTTAACTGATAATTTAGTCAATCAAATATAAGTTACAAGCCATCTAAAAGCACATAGTCGGAAATTTCTTTGGAATGTGGATCCGACCATATTTTTTTTTGGATGGCATGGAGGTCATATTAAGTTAACTAAATTATTAATCAATTTTGCGTTGAACAACGAAATGACCTTGTATTCCCGAACGAAAGGAGTACCATAGTTATGATGAAATGGTGCGGTTACTTCACGCATTTTCATTTCTTCTTCTTCCTTTTCTCCTCTTTGTTATTATTCCCTTCTCAAAAAAGGTCACGCGTGAAAAGAGCCCAAAGTCAGCACGACTCTGCGAGTGGGTCCATCCGCCCAGTCACCAGCCCGTCGGCCGCCGCCCAGCCCTCACAGCAGCACCCACCGTCCACCGCCAACCACCTCACTGACACCCTATCCCCACCTCCCCACGGAATCAAAGCCCCACCTGTCATGGACCCACCCGCACCCGCCGTGCAGCCAGGCGCGTGCGTGAATGCGCGTATCGGCGTCTGCGTATATGAAACGCACGCCCGTTCCGTTCCGTTCCGAATGAATCTTCCACGCCACACCTAAACACAACACCAGCGCCCGCAGAAAACAGAGAGAACGGAGCCCTCGGCGACCGAATAATCTTCTTCTCGTCCGCGTGCGATCGACGCGGAGGCGGCACCTGCTCCGAGACCCCGATGGCCTTCATGCGCACCTCCGTGAGTCGCCCCGTCCCCCTCCCTGCCGTTTTCGGTTCGCGCTAGTTTCCCGCGGCGGTTTTGTTGGGTTCGATTCGCCGGCGGTTTAGATCTGCGTGTGGTCTGGGTGTACGCCTGTGGGAGCTCTTCGTTTCTCGCTGGTACAGATCTAATCCACGGAGTTTTATCCCAACTCCGGCCGTCGGTTCACATGGCGTATGACCAGTTGATTCCGCCCCGCTGCGATGGGGTTTTCCGTTATTTGTAGTTGGCCACCCTTTTGGGTTTGCTGTGGATTGCGGAGAGGGAGGAGTCAAGAGTACTAGAAAGGTGGTACGCGCCTGTAGAGCCTAGCCCCGAGACCGTCAGAGAGTCAGAGAGAGGGATGGACCTGGGGGATGGTTTGGCGGCTGTGGTGGGTTTGATCCGGACGTAGTTTATTTATTTGTTTGTTAATTCAAAGTGTCGTTGTTTTGGATTGCGTACTTGACCATATGATTTGTCAGCTAGTTTCATTTGTTTTCTGCAATTATCTGTATGCTTTGGCAATATATGTATAGCCAGAGACTCACTGTATTATGAGCCGAGAGTCAGATTATAATACACTGGTATCTGGTTGTAAGTTGTTTGACCACTAGGACGCTTAAGTGTGTGACGCAGGGAAACTGGAGAGGGAAAGAAGGGCGAGCCATAGAAATGAAGGGGCTTAGCCTTAGAAATCATGGCGTGTATTTTTTTTTAGTATCACACTGAGTTAGAAGGGTTGTCTAGGCCTCTGGGGGCAGGGAATAGGGGTGTTGTTATTATCCCTAGAAATGAAGGGGATTAAAGGAGGGGTTGAGCCATAGAAATCATGGGGTGTATTTTTGTAGTACAACGCCGAGTCGGATGATGGTCTGGGCCTCTGGGGGCAGGGAATAGGGGTGTTGTTATTAACCCCAATCGAGACAAGAAAACACCACTTCACCTGGGGAACAATATCCAACGATTTCTCTGAAGGGAAAAGAACCTCCTACAATTTTTTTATTTGGTTGCCCTGGACCACTTGGTGTGCCAGTTGTTACATTATTTGTAAGCCCATTGGACATATGGCCCTTTTCTTTTATATAAGTGGACCATCCTTGAATGTTCAATAAAAATTTGAGTCCCTACGGTGGGTGTCGAGGGATAGTCGTGTCAGAAGCAGTTGCTTCCTTCTTACAGCGAAAACCAGTGGCATCCCCTTTATTTTACAGTGTGAATCACTCATGTTCATATCTCCACTGGGTTGGTAATATTTTGAGGGTTCTGGGTATTGTTGCTTTGCTGTCATGCTATCTACTCCCTCCGTCCCATTTTAATTAACTTGGCTGTCTTTTTTGCGAAAACCCCCACCTTTTCTTTTTTTTGAGCGTACACCGTCGGTTGACAAGTCAACTGGAAACCAGCCCGTCATCCCCTTCCCCTGCGGAATCGCTCGTGCGCGGAGTTCATGGCGAAGGAGCGGTCGCGGCGTGAGCTGATCTCCCTGCGCTATGACGGGCGCCTCCTGCCTGGGCCGCTTCCTGGCCACCACCCGCCGGCCGTTGCACGGCCGGGGGCTCGCCGAGATCCGCCTCGCCTCCATCCCCGATTCCCCGCTCGCCCGGGCGCCTCCTGCCTGGGCCGCTTCCTGGCCACCACCCGCCGGCCGTTGCACGGCCGGGGGCTCGCCGAGATCCGCCTCGCCTCCATCCCCGCTCGCCCGGCCGCCCCTCTCTCTTGCCGCCCCGCAGACTCCCCGGATGGCAGACAGATCCCCCGCTCACGCGTGCACACAGAGAGCCATGGCCGGCGCGCGAGCTAGGGTTCGGGAGCTCGGAGATTTCGTGCCCAGCAGGAGCGGGCGGAGGCGGGTGGCGGAGGTGCTGGCCCGATCGATCCAGTGCTGGACGGAGATTACTGTTTTTGGTAAGGACTGGACTGTAAAATGAGATTAGTGAACCGTTTTTCTTCTTCCACGTTGATTAAAACGGGACGGAGGGAGTAGCTGTTTCATACAGTATATCTTAATAATCAACCTTTTGTGGATTGGTGTCTTGCTGTATAATTGAGCTTGTTGTTGGGTATTCATCTAGCCCTTTGTGTATTTATCTGATTTGAAGCCCAAGCGACATACATGGTTCCTGAAGTTTATCTTGGTTTTATTCTGTGTGGGGTTGAATAATTTTGAGAGAGTCAATACTGCGTTTTGAAATGGAGCATTCCTGTTCGCTCCACTAGATGTGTATAATTGGAATCAGCTCCATTTTTTTAAAACCAGGTTGAGCATTTTAGAGCATTTCTCCTGTTTATTGGGAATAATGTGTGCATAATATGCGTATAAGCAGCAGGTTTTGGTAGTTTGTGGCCGTTGTTTGTTATTCTGACCCGTACTGGATTTAAACAGAGTCTAACATAGTTTGGTAGTAGTTCTTATGAATTCGACGTTGAACCCCCTGATTGCATCATCGTCATAAATAACCAAATAGGATGTCTGTGCATAGTGTGTCAGCTACCTGTATGTGGTTTCGCAAGGCCTGTTCAGCTATAATCTTGTCCTTATTTTACAAGTTTACACTGACATGGCAATGATGGCATTGCAATTTAAACGATTGATCTCTTAAACAGTTAAACTGTTGTTGGCTGGTTTATGGTGACAAATATATGGCTTCAAGTACTAATTGCTTTCCTTGCTTTTAATCATATGTGTCTCTTTGCAGTCCAATGCATCCTCTGGCATGGGGGTTGCTCCTGATATCAGGCAGACATTCCTGGAGCTTCAGATGAAGAAGGCATTTCGCTATGTTATCTTCAAGATCGAGGAGAAGCAAAAGCAGGTTATTGTGGAGAAGACAGGGGCTACAACTGAGAGTTATGATGATTTCCTGGCTTCTCTCCCTGAAAATGACTGCAGATATGCGCTTTATGATTTTGACTTTGTTACTGGGGAGAATGTGCAGAAAAGCAAGATTTTCTTCATTGCCTGGTGAGCTTCATAGTTACTTATCCATATTTATGGTTGCGTTAACGTGTTCAATTATCTGCAAATGAGTCTTAAGTAGCTTTTTTTTGGGGATAAATGAGTCCTAACTAGCTCTTGTTAGAAATAGTAAGAATGATCATGGAAGTTCCTGTTAGCCAGTATGTTTCTTAATTTTTCTACTCCTGTTAGGTAGTATATGAAATATCGAATTATAAACTTTGACTGGATATATAGAGACCTACAGCATGTTGCCTTTTTGTTATTTTCTTTCTACCTGGTATCTGTGCTTGTTGCTGTCCAGAATGAATAACAGGACACATCAACATGTCTTACTTTTATAGAAAGTCAGTATTGAATTAATAACTTGGATTGGACATTGCTAGAGAATCTGGTAGCTGTAGCTTTTTCCTTCTTTATTTAGTCTGTACCTGGTACACATGCAGATGTGCTTGTAGCTGTCTGTAAAGTATAATAAATTAATAATACCTGTCCACATGTCTTCAAATGTGCTTGCCAATGGTGCAATTTATTTTCTGTTGAGAAAGTTAATTCTGATAGCAGTGCTACTATGCATATGCATAGATGAAAAATCACCATTTGCACCCACCCCCTCCCACTTTCCTTTCCTTTCCCTTGATTTCACCTTATTGTATAACTAATGCACATGCTGCACTAGGTCCCCAGCAACATCCCGCATCCGTGCCAAGATGCTGTACTCCACCTCCAAGGACCGTATCAAGCACGAGCTCGATGGGTTCCACTACGAGATCCAGGCAACTGACCCAACTGAGGTGGAGATTGATGTTCTCCGCGAGCGGGCTCACTGAAGCCGATCGATGATGATCCACCTGGTGGCTTCAGTTGGATGCAAATTCACAAATATATGTCTGTGATGCTGTCGCTACTGTATTGTTAATAATACAGATATCTGCGTTTCCTGTAAAACGTATGATTTAGCTAGCCGTGCTGCGTGGCTCTAGCTGATGAAGCGGTACCCGACTAGGTTTCGTATGATGCCCTGAGCCTGTAAACGCAAGAAGGCATTCCCAAACGCTTGTATTGTGGTATTAAAACTGTGAATTGTCCTAGCTTTCCCCATCGTGTCAACATTGCAACCTGATTCCTTCACTGTATGCAGCATGCCATTTCATCTCCTGTTAGTTCTTTGAAATTAACTTACTCTACCTTTCTGGCTTAAAGGTAGGTGGTCTTGTGAGCAAAAGGGTTGCTGGGATCACGTGCCACCTCTGGTTGCCGTAGCCCGTAAGGTTCTGTGGCATCAGCCCCCAACAAACACATATTGGAACAGCATTTTTAGTCACCAGTTCCTTTATCTATGAACTGAAGCCCTTCAGCTGCAAAAAATTCGACAATAAACAAGTGCTGTAGCACGTGAGTGAGTTAGACTAGAGACGTTGAGCATACACCAAACCTTAGTGAGTTGAACACTAGAGACGTTGAGCATAGATAATCACTAAACCTGAGACACCTTTTTAATTAATAGATTTGGCCAATGGGCATGTCTCTGCTTTGTGATGTCATTCGACTCTAGCCGGCGGCACACAGGCGTCGTCTCGGCCACACCCTCGACACAGGTGTTGGTGCGTAGTGTGGTCTCGGATGCATGTTGCCCTTCGATTACGTCGATGGTGTAGTGTCGTTGTTGTGTCTTGGCAGACCAAAGCACTTCGATTATTACTTCGGCGAGGCCTCGAGCTGGGTTGTCCCTCTAGTGTGTACTCGGGACTCTTGTGATCGTTGTGCTTGGGTCGTGATGAGTATTCTCATCGGCCAACCCCTTAGATTTGCGGGGTGGCCACTTTTTCTCCTCGGTCTTGTGTGTTGTTGTTGTTGTGTGTTTTTTTCTTTCCTTTCTTCTCTTCTCTTGTAACCCCGTGTATTTTGGTCAATGTTGAGGAAATCGTTTATCAATGTCAACTCGGTTGGGTAGCAATTAGCGATTAATAGGCAAATCAGCCGATTAATCTGATGATAAATGAGTTTGTCCGCTAATCGGTGACCCACGAGTAACGATTATTCGACCAATTAATCGTTGAATCGGACGATTTTTTTGAACACTGATTCTGGTTCATTTGAACCTATCTTGTTGAGGCTGAAAAACTTTATAGGTAACTTGGCTGAATATATGGGTTGAGGTTGCCTTAGGCCCGCCATAGTTACAGTAAAAAATAGAAGATATCACCAAGGTTTTGCCTTTGTTTTGAAAAAAAAAACTAAACTTCCAGGCTTCAAGGAGAAAAAAAATATGGTGGAAGGAGGACAAATTATGACCCATGCACCTTTCCGAAAGAATGGATTCCAGGTTGAGAACCTTCTTTCAGAGAACAGATTCCAAACATCGACAGGGAAAACAACTGGGAGCTAGAAGGATCATATCCAAGTTGGAGTTTACTGTCGATGTCGTGACATTACTTAGTTACTTTGCGCAGATCGAATTGATTAATTTCGGCAATAATAAATCAGAAAAGCAAGAACCACACATGTAACCTTAAAGTCGTCGTGGCAGAAGACGCTCCACCCAGCAGTAGAACCCAAAGCATTCGACCGTTGCCTCAATTATAAGCACCAAGCCAACGGTCACCCGTACACTCCACAAGCTTCCAGCTCCAGCTGCCTTCTTCCAAACGATCCTTTGCAGCATCCAAGTCCCTCGCTCGTGTGTATAAAACCCATCCCCACGCAGCTCCCCCCCTCCCAAAGCAAACCACCTCAATAATTCCATTCCAAGCATTCTCTGCCCAGCCATTCCAAGCATCCTGCCCGTTTCAAGGCATCTAGGGAAGAAGAAGAATGGGGTTTGTGCTGGTGATCTCCCTGCCGTTCATCTTCTTCACCATCCTGCTCGGCTTCGGCTGCTACTTCCTAGGCAAGCACAGGGGCCGCGAGGAGATGCGCGCCGGCGTTGGCGCGCAGATCTACGGCACGCCCCTGCCGCCGCCTGGCGTGGCCGGGAGCTCTCCGGGACCATACCCGTTGACGAAAGAGGGGCCTGCCAACGTCTGATTGATCGAGCTCCTTGTCTGGAACAAAATTGTGTCATCTTGGTGTCGCTGGTTGGACTATACTGTGTTCATGTGTACATTAAGTGATCTGTTGTTTGTGTTGTTTGTGATGTTCAGGGGGAGGTGGGGATTGTGACCTGGTGTGATAATTTGTAATCACAGTTCGTGTTTTTCATTATAAGAACTGCAAATGGTTTACGTTTGGAATGGTTTGTGATGATTGATCTTTGATTGGTTCTTGTGTGTACTTCTGAACTTGCAGACAGCCAACCACTTCTGCCGGGTTCTCTTGGTTTTGCCATTTTGCTTTCCTAGGATGGAGTCAAAGTTGGTTTGCGATGAAAGAGTTTCAGGTGTGACGACGTGGGCTTAGCCGAGTGGTTAGGGTCGCAGTGGCGCAACCTAACGACCAGAGTTCGATTCCTCCTAGATACTGTTTCATTTTTTTTTTTGAAAGAGTTTCAGGTGTAAAAATGACAAGTAAAAAAAAGGAGAACAGATTCAGAAGACAGGAACTAGAGTTGAGACGACCAACCATCTCTGCAAAAAAAAGCTGCTCACTGCGGATATGCTTGCCATTAGGGGCTGGCCACATGACCCACTATATCCTTTTATGTCTACAAGCGTCCGAGACGGCCAACCATCTCTGCAAAGATTGCCCCTTCACTATGGCCATTTGGAACCGAATGAAGCAGTGGCGGAGCTTGAACAAAATCTCAGGAGGGGCGAAGCTGCAAAATGAGATGATTTTTTTTTTTTGGAATACCAATCTCTAGCATTCCGAGATACTTATATAATTTGATTGATCTTGTTCACAAAAAAACATTTGTAAACATCAATATATGCATAAGCTAACTGAAACCAAAACATACTCTATACTAAACTATGGATTGTCACATTTGCCATCATCTAACGCTGTCACTACAGATCAGCTCAAGAACATCTTCATAGCTGTATTTCTCAGTGATATCTCTCTCTATATTTACCAGCAAGCTGTTGGCGAGAAAATCATCTTCCATTTTGTTGCGCAATCTTGTTTTAACAATCTTCAAAGTAGAAAAAGCACGTTCTGCGCTTGCTGTAGAAACCGGAAGAGTCACAAGTAACCGTAGCAATCTATCAATCAAGTTGTAGATCAAATGTCTCCCTGTCTCAACAAGGCTGTGGCAAAGGTTTGTTAAAGTTGACACATTTTGCAACTCGTCTTCATTGGAAGCATCCACAACAAAATGTTTGAGTTGCTGCTCGAGGCCATAGATTTCTTGTTGAGTGAAATCAGTCGGATAGTATTTCTTCACCATCTCACAAATGTCAGCAGACTTGAAAGATCTAAATTTATTTTTAGGGATCAATGTAGCACTAGTGGATAGAAGATCGATTACCTTCTCACTGAATCTGAAATCCAATTCGTGGAGTTGGGTATCAAGAGTTGCACGAAATACTTCCACTCGAAAATAATGCTCCTTAGTAAAACAATCGGGTTGGCGACGAGCACGACCACCATGCAAAATGTAAGTTTCCTTCAAATCTGGAATATCAATGGAATGGTTTGCACAGAACTCAACAACTCGGAAAAAAAAGGCTTCCCAGCCATCATCCTATCTCATTTCGGTAAGACGGACTTTTGTTGAGAAGACTAACCGCATAGCATTTACTATGTCTTGCGATTTCTGTTGCAAAGCTTGACCAAGATCTTCAGCAATCTCCAATATTTCTTGCATCATACACAAAACAAGTATGAACTCAAAAGAAGCCAAGTTGCTTTATCTCCATCTGCACGAATTGAGCCAGCTGTTCCATCAGAAGCTATCTTTTGCAGCACTGAACTTACTGCATTAAACATGGTCTTTAGGCTAGATATTGAACCCAAGTGTGATCCCCATCTTGTATCGCCGGGTCGCTTTAGTGCGCGAATCTGGTTTGCACCTTGACCGGTTTCAATGTCATCAATAGCTAGCAACCGAGCTAGTTCATCCAACTGAGCATCATGCAACTCATCATGGCGCTTCGCAGAGGAGTCGACAGTGTTAACAATAAAAAGAAGTTTCTGGAAGAATTGAGACACGGGGACCACTTCCTTGGATGCAGCCACTAGCGCAAGTTGTAATCGATGAGCATAGCAATGAACATAATATGCATATGGGCATTCTCGAAGAAAAAGTGCTTGCAATCCATTGAACTCGCCCCTCATATTACTAGCCCCATCATACCCTTGCCCACGAAGGTTTTGAACATCAAATGCATGTTTGGATAATACATTGCTCAATAGATACCTATATAAAAGTTGGATGATTTCTCAGGCTGTGAGCAGCTTAGGATCAGTCAGCACTGTTCATGTGCTATTTTTTTCCAATTAAACCACAACACGTAAGCATGCTTCTACAGAAAACAGGTGATGAACAGTGTCCATGGTGAACAATAGTAATGAACAGTGCCGGTGGATGAACAGTACCTGTGTACAGTGCACCATGCACAGTTGATATGAACAGCACACACAGCAAAACAGTGCCAATTTTTTCACACTCTCTCGCGGTAATTTTTCAACGGAACTTTCGACAAAAAAAAAGTTTAAAAAATTTAATATATTTTACACACATCAGTCTAATGCGGATATTTAGTGCATTTAGAAAACCCAAAAAATGCCACCACGGGAGCGGCTGTTTTTTCCCCTCTCTCGCAGTAATTTGTCGACGCAGCTTCCTATAAAAAAAAGAAGTTCAACAATTTAATATATTTTTTAAAACATTTGCATATTTTAGGAGCAAACAACCAAATACGAATATTTAGTTATTTAAAACAAAACTAAAATAAATGCCACCACGGGCGCGGCGGTTTTTCCCCTTTCTCGCGGTAATTTCTTGACGCACCTTTCGACAAAAAAAGGAGTTCGACAATTTAATATATTTCTCAAACATTCACACCATTTAAAGCAAATATCCAAATGCAGACATTTAGTGTATTTAAAACAAAAATAAAAAATGCCACCACGGGCGTGGCGGTTTTTCCCCCCTCTCTCAGTAATTTTTAGACACATATCCTCCCACACAAAAAAACTTTGACAATTTAATATATATTTACCTCACATTTATGCCATTTAGAGCAAACGGATAAATGCGGAAATTTAGTGCATTTTTAAAAATACACAAAAAATGCCGCACGGGCGCGGCGTGCCGCCGCGCCAAAGCCTACTAGTACCTCTTTAAGTGTCGCCGCTTTGGTGCTTGTCACATGTATCAAGTCAAAGAACCGCTCTTGCAAAATGCCATCTTTATCAACAAATCTGAAAACCAATGCCATCTGCTCTCTTTTTGCCACATCACAAGTCTCATCCACCAAGATAGAAAACTTGGAATCTCCAATCTCTTCACGAATATGTTTCCTGACTTTAAATGCATAAATGCCTAAAATCTCTTGATGGATCTCCGGTGATGTGTACTTTGCATTGTATGGAGCATTTTTAATAACTTCTGCAATCTGGGGATTGAATTCTGCAAGAAGCTTTAATAACTCAAGAAAGTTGCCTCTGTTTTTTGACTCGGGTGTCTCACAATGGCCTCTGAAAGCACACGATTGTGATGTGAGCCACTTAACAGCCGCAATTGAGGTTTTCACTCTCAACTGGTTTTTTTCTATGTTCCTCTTGTAACCCACTACTATAGCATGTGCTATATGGCCTGTTTCATTCAACAAATCTTGACATGCTTTGGTTGCATTGTTATGTTCAGAGCAAGGTTCAGCACCAATGTGGTTCAAGAATGCACATTTTCTTCCGTCATTCACTTTCTTCCAATTTACAAATCCATGTACCGTGAAGACATCATAACCACCTCGCTTGTTTTTGTTTCTGCTAGACAAAAAGCAAAACAAACAATATGCACGGTGGCTACTTTCCGAGTACTCCAACCATGTTGGGAAAAGACTGAACCAATTGTAATTAAACCGGCGTTTCTGACTTCCAGTACCATATGCTTTGTAGTTCTTCAGAAGTGGCTGCATAGGGCCTAGTTTCAAATATGCTCGGCGCACATCATCTCTTTGACTGACTGGATATTGCCAAATCTGTGGACGTAGGTCTGGATCCCGCTCCAAATATTCAATGCCACGAAATACAACTTCATTTGTTTCAGTTGGATGCACTTGCTCTTCATGATTTTGTTCAAATTCAAGCAACAAGAGAGGGGGCTAAACAGGTGCAGTGGGTTCTTCACGTTCAGGAAGTACTAGTCATCAGCTTCAAATTCATCTCTCTTTTTTCTGTAAAATGAATCGATGGTTTTGGCCTTGCCCATCGCTACTTCCTACCCGAACAATGAAACAACAATCTGTATAATTAAAATTATAACCTAGCACGAATTTTCCCCAAATCTAGTATGAATCAGAGCAAAAAAAAAAGCAAGAACTAAATTAAGGCAGTGGTAGGAAAGGGGAAAACTACCTGCAGTGAGAGACGGCCGGAGATCAGATCAGCAGAGGATGGAGGCAGTTGGCTTTCTCAGTTCTCACCGTGCGTAGCCAAGATGTGAAGAGGAGTTGCTCGCGATGGAAGTAGTCTGACCGCCGTTGCCAGCACCCCGCGCCACCGCCGGCCGCCCAGCCGATCACGCCCACACCATCCGCACCATGTTGAATCGTCGCCCTAGCTAACGAACAGAGAACGAGAGAGAATTGATTGTTCCGCCTGTTCGTCTCTGGAAGCTCCCAGGTACAAAGGAATTTAGCAATGGGCCTTATGGGCTGCAGCGTACTAGGGGGTAGTAATTTTTTTGGGTTTTCGCTGGGGGGCGACAGCCCAGGTTCGCCCCCATTAAGCTCCGCTGTTGGAATGAAGTCCTGGGACAATGATGATAGCCCTGACACTCGCCACGTCTACCAATCTATCTCGGAGTGGTGGGACACCTTGATCTCCGGAAAGGCTAATAAAGAACATAAACACATCAGCGGTCATTTCCTTTATGTTCTATGAAAAGCTTGGAAGGAACGAAACAGACGCATCTTCACTGGGCGTCGGCTAACCTGACTACTTTCTTCCCCCTTCTTTTTTATTTTTTCGTTTGCGTTGCGTTGTTATCTGGTGCATATTTTCACCTTAATCTAAATATGCCATCTCTTGTACAGTTTGGATGGTTTTTCCCCCTTGCTTAATGAAAAGGCACGTTGCTAAAAAAAAGAGTTGAGATAGCACTTGGTCTCTTGGAACAATGATTCTTCTTCTTCTTTGCCCTTGTCTTAAGTTCAGTTGACTTGCTCGATTATAAGAAGTGCCGATGGATGCGGTTGAATGATTTGTGATGATTAATTGTTGTTTTGTTTCAGCGTTCTTTCGAACTTGCGATCATCTAACCACTTATGCAGGCACACACCTGAAGCCTGATAGAATATGGAATTTGTGAAGAAAGAGTCTCACTCGCCGGTCTAGTTTTAAGAACAATGCGTTGCGATGCCTAGCCGTCCCGTTTTGCTCCAAGGCTACACGCTAAAAAGGAATTGAACTTGAATTGACAATAAAACTAGTAGTGAGACCCACCCGTAAGGATGATGTGGCACAGGAAGACGGTGTTGTGTAACTTGCATTAACTGGTGCCACCTGTCGGCCACCCAGTCCACCCTACGAAATCCTGCCCCCTCCGTGCTCGTATCAGCCTGCAGTGTGCCACCGTCGTCGCCTTGCCAGACCACTTGTTATAATCGAGATGCACAATAAACGAAGAACGAAAAATAAAACACTGCAGGGGACACGAGATTTTAACGTGGAAAAACCCTTGCAACACACAAGGGAAAAAACCACGGGCGCCGTTGCCGGGGAGATCAAGACACGCTGCAAGAGGAGTCTCCACCTCCAATCTCTTTACTTTGTTTTTGTCTTGCTTTACTTTTATTTACTTCTTTGTTTGCTGCACTAAAACAAAACACAAAAAAATTAGTTGCTAGTTTTACTTTATTTACTGTCTTATTCTCCATATTAAAAACACAAAAAATTAGTTACTTGCATTTACTTTATCTAGTTTGCTTTATTTACTATTGCTAAAATGAGTAATCCTGAAGTTGAAGTTCGATCGTTTAAGCAACAAGGGGGAGAATGTTTAAAAGATGCTTGGTATAGAATTAGTGATGCTCATAATAGGTGCACTAAGAAACACTCCACCACTATCCTACTCAGGAATTTTTATATTGGTATCTCTAGCTGGAATAGGTATGTTCTTGATTGTCTCGCGGGAGGTAATTTCCTAGGCACTCCTGCTTTAGAAGCTAGTTGCATTATTGAGAGTCTATTTGGAATACCACCTATTAATGAAGTTAAAACTGAAATCTCTTTTGAAGATGTCATGAAAAAGTTAGAAACCATAGAGTAAAATCTTCCAAGTATTGAGACTAAGTTGGAAGAATTACTTAATAGCACTGATAAACTTGACAAATCTCTAGGTGGAATTAATGAGAGAATTGCCATCTTAGAAACTTGTGCTATTCATGATAATCAAACCCAAAGGATTAGTGAACTTGAAGAAGCTATGGGAACCTTGGGTTCAACTTTTTCTTCTATTAAATTTAAGGAGAAAGCTTATGTAGGTAAAGAGCAAAAGTTCATGTATGTCTCTAAGGTTCCTAAACCAAAAAACCATTATAGGCCTAAAATTGACAAAGCTCTTAATGCCACTATAGATAATGGAGCATCCAATGCTTCATCTCTTGATAATACTTGATACACACTTTCTGCGCCTAGCTGAAAGGCGTTAAAGAAAAGCGCTTATGGGAGACAACCCATGATTTTACTACTGCACTTTTGTTTTATATTTGAGTCTTGGAAGTTGTTACTACTGTAGCAACCTCTCCTTATCTTAGTTTTGTTGCATTGTTGTGCCAAGTAAAGTCTTTGATAGTAAGGTTCATACTAGATTTGGATTACTGCGCAGAAACAGATTTCTTGCTGTCACGAATCTGGGTTGAATTCTCTGTAGGTAACTCAGAAAATTCTACCAATTTACGTGAGTGATCCTCAGATATGTACGCATATTTCATTCAATTTGAGAACTTTCATTTGAGCAAGTCTGGTTCCTCTTAGAAATTCGTCTTTACGGACTGTTCTGTTTTGATAGATTCTGCCTTTTATTTCACATTGCCTGTTTTGCTATGCTTGATGGATTTCTTTATTCCATTAACTTTCAGTAGCTTTGTGCAATGTCCAGAAGTGTTAAGAATGATTATGTCACCTCTGAACATGTGAATTTTGATTATGCACTAACCCTCTAATGAGTTGTTTTGAGTTTGGTGTGGAGGAAGTTTTCAAGAATCAAGAGAGGAGGATGATACAATATGATCAAGGAGAGTGAAAGCTCTAAGCTTGGGGATGCCCCGGTGGTTCATCCCTGCATATTTTAAGAAGACTCAAGCATCTAAGCTTGGAGATGCCTTGGGCATCCCCTTCTTCATCGACAACATTATCAGGTTCCTCTAGTGAAACTATATTTTTATTCCGTCACATCTTATGCGCTTTACTTGGAGCGTCTGTATGTTTTTATTTTTGTTTTGTTTGAATAAAGATGGATCCTAGCATTCATTGTGTGGGAGAGAGACACGCTCCGCTGTTGCATATGGACAAATATGTCCTTAGGCTTTACTCATAATATTCATGGCGAAGGTTGAACTGCTTCGTTAAATTGTTATATGGTTGGAAACGGGAAATGCTACATGTGGTAATTGGTATAATATCTTTAATAATGTGATACTTGGCAATTGTTGTACTCATGTTTAAGCTCTTGCATCATATACTTTGCACCCACTAGTGAAGAAATACATAGAGCTTGCTAAAATTTGGTTTGCATGATTGGTCTCTCTAAGGTCTAGATATTTTCTAGTAAGGGTCGAACAACAAGGAAGACGGTATAGAGTCTTATAATGCTTACAATATGTTTTTTATGTGAGTTTTGCTGTACCGGTTCATACTTGTGTTTGTTTCAAATAACCTTGCTAGCCTAAGCCTTGTATTGAGAGGGAATACTTCTCATGCATCCAAAATCCTTGAGCCAAACACTATGCCATTTGTGTCCACCATACCTACCTACTACATGGTATTTCTCCGCCATTCCAAAGTAAATTGCTTGAGTGCTACCTTTAAAATTTCCATTCTTTATCTTTGCAATATATAGCTCATGGGAAAAATAGCCTAAAAACTATTGTGGTATTGAATATGTACTTATGCATCTTATCTCTTATTAAGTTGCTTGTTGAGCGATAACCATGTTCCTGGGGACGCCATCAACACTTTGTTGAATATCATGTGAGTTGCTATGCATGTTCGTCTTTTCTGAAGTAAGGGCAATTTACCATGAGTTGAATGGTTTGAGTATGCATATTGTTAGAGAAGAGCATTGGGCCGCTAACTAAAGCCATGATCCATGGTGGAAGTTTCAGTTTTGGATAACTATCCTCAATCTCTTATGAGAATATTATTTGTTGTTGAATGCTTATGCATTAAAGAGGAGTCCATTATCTGTTGTCTATGTTGTCCCGGTATGGATGTCTAAGTTGAGAATAATCAAAAGCGAGAAATCCAATTCGAGCTTTCTCCTTAGACCTTTGTACAGACGGCATAGAGGTACCCCTTTGCGACACTTGGTTAAAACATATGTATTGCGATGATAATCCAGGTAATCCGAGCTAATTAGGACAAGGTGCGGGCACTATTGGTATACTATGCATGAGACTTGCAACCTGTAGGATATAATTTACATAACACATATGCTTTATTACTACCGTTGACAAAATTGTTTCTTGTTTTCAAAATAAAAGCTCTAGCACAAATATAGCAATCAATGCTTCCCTCTACGAAGGGCCTTTCTTCTACTTTTATGTTGAGTCAGTTTACCCACTTCCTTCCATCTCAAGAAGCAAACACTTGTATTAACTGTGCATTGATTCCTACATACTTGCATATTGCACTTGTTATATTACTTTATGTTGATAATATCCATGAGATATACATGTTATAAGTTGAAAGCAACCGCTGAAACTTAATCTTCCTTTGTGTTGCTTCAATGCCTCTACTATGAATTTATTGCTTTATGAGTTAACTCTTATGCAAGACTTATTGATGCTTGTCTTCAAAGTACTATTCATGAAAAGTCTTTGCTATATGATTCAATTGTTTACTCATTGTATTTACATTGCTTTGAATCGCTGCATTCATTACATGTGCTTGATACGTCTCCGACGTATCGATAATTTCTTATGTTCCATGCCACATTATTGATGATATCTACATGTTTTATGCATACTTTATGTCATATTTATGCATTTTCCGGCACTAACCTATTAACGAGATGCCGAAGAGCCAGTTGCTGTTTTCTGCTGTTTTTGGTTTCAGAACTCCTAGTAAGGAAATATTCTCGGAATTGGACGAAATCAACGCCTAGGGGCCTATTTTCACACGAAGCTTCCAGAAGACCGAAGAGAAGACGAAGTGGGGCCACGAGGCGGCGCCACAGTAGGGCGGCGCGGCCCAAGAGCTGGCCGCGCGGCCCTAGCGTGTGGGCCCCTCGTGACTCTCCCGACTCTGCCCTTCCGCCTACAAATAGTCTTCGTCGCGAAACCCCGATCGAGAGCCACGATACGGAAAACCTTCCAGAGACGCCGCCGCCGCCAATCCCATCTCGGGGGATTCAGGAGATCGCCTCCGGCACCCTGCCGGAGAGGGGATTCATCTCCCGGAGGACTCTACACCGCCATGGTCGCCTCCGGAGTGATGAGTGAGTAGTTCACCCCTGGACTATGGGTCCATAGCAGTAGCTAGATGGTTTTCTTCTCCTCATTATGCTTCATTGTCGGATCTTGTGAGCTGCCTAACATGATCAAGATCATCTATCTGTAATGCTATATGTTGTGTTTGTTGGGATCCGATGAATAGAGAATACTATGTTATGCTGATTATCAATCTATGTGTTGTTTATGATCTTGCATGCTCTCCGTTACTAGTAGATGCTTTGGCCAAGTTGATGCTTGTAACTCCAAGAGGGAGTATTTATGCTCGATAGTGGGTTCATGTCTCCGTGAATCTGGGGGAGTGAGAGAAACCTCTAAGGTTATGGATGTGCTGTTGCCACTAGGGATAAAACATTGATCTATGTCCGAGGATGTAGTTATTGATTACATTACGCACCATACTTAATGCAATTGTCTATTGTTTGCAACTTAATACTGGAAGGGGTTTGGATGATAACCTGAAGGTGGACTTTTTAGGCATAGATGCATGCTGGATAGCGGTCTATGTACTTTGTCGTAATGCCCAATTAAATCTCACTATACTCATCATATCATGTATGTGCATGGTCATGCCCTCTCTATTTGTCAATTGCCCAACTGTAATTTGTTCACCCAACATGCTATTTATCTTATGGGAGAGACACCACTAGTGAACTGTGGACCCCGGTCCATTCTTTTAATCGAATACAATCCACTGCAATACTTGTTCTACTGTTTTCTACAAACAATCATCATCCACACTATACATCTAATCCTTTGTTACAGCAAGCCGGTGAGATTGACAACCTCACTGTTTCGTTGGGGCAAAGTACTTTGGTTGTGTTGTGCAGGTTCTACGTTGGCGCCGGAATCCCTGGTGTTGCGCCGCACTACATCTCGCCGCCATCAACCTTCAACGTGCTTCTTGGCTCCTACTGGTTCGATAAACCTTGGTTTCTTACTGAGGGAAAACTTGCCGCTGTACGCATCACACCTTCCTCTTGTGATTCCCAACGGACGCGTGTTGTACGCGTATCAAGCAGATTTTCTGGCGCTGTTGCCGGGAAGATCAAGACACGCTGCAAGGGGAGTCTCCACATCCCAATCTCTTTACTTTGTTTTTGTCTTGCTTTGCTTTATTTACTACTTTGTTTGCTGCACTAAAACAAAACACAAAAAAATTAGTTGCTAGTTTTACTTTATTTGCTATCTTGTTTGCTATATCAAAAACACAAAAAAATTAGTTACTTACATTTACTTTATCTAGTTTGCTTTATTTACTATTGCTAAAATGGGTACTCCTGAAAATACTAAGTTGTGTGACTTCACAACCACAAATAATAATGATTTCTTATGCACACCTATTGCTCCACCTGCTACTACAGCAGAATTCTTTGAAATTAAACCTGCTTTACTAAATCTTGTTATGCGAGAGCAATTTTCTGGTGTTAGTTCTGATGATGCTGCTGCCCATCTCAATAATTTTGTTGAACTATGTGAAATGCAAAAGTATAAAGATGTAGATGGTGACATTATAAAATTAAAATTGTTTCCTTTCTCATTAAGAGGAAGAGCTAAAGATTGGTTACTATCTCTGCCTAAGAAAATTTATAATATGCTTAAATTGTCACCATTGAAAAATTGTTATTTGGATGTTAATCTTGCTGATCATTCTACAAAGAAACCTTTGGGGAGAGTTGATAATGTTCGCATTACCATTAACAATAACCTTATCCCCGTTGATTTTGTTGTCTTGGATATTGAATGCAATGCATCTTGTCCCATTATATTGGGAAGACCTTTTCTTCGAACTGTTGGTGCTATTATTGACATGAAGGAAGGTAATATTAAATATCAATTTCCTCTCAAGAAAGGTATGGAACACTTCCCTAGAAAGAGAAAGAAGTTATCTTTTGATTCTATTATTAGAACAAATTATGATGTTGACACTTCGTCTCTTGACAATACTTGATATACACTTTCTGCGCCTAGCTGAAAGGCGTTAAAGAAAAGCGCTTATGGGAAACAACCCATGTTTTTTACTACAGTACTTTTATTTTATATTTGAGTCTTGGAAGTTGTTACTACTGTAGCAACCTCTCCTTATCTTAGTTTTGTGCATTGTTGTGCCAAGTAAAGTCATTGATAGTAAGGTTCATACTAGATTTGGATTACTGCGCAGAAACAGATTTCTTTGCTATCACGAATCTGGGCCTAATTCTCTGTAGGTAACTCAGAAAATTATGCAAATTTACGTGAGTGATCCTCAGATATCTACGCAACTTTCATTAAATTTGAGCATTTTCATTTGAGCAAGTCTGGTGCCTCAATAAAATTCGTCTTTACGAACTGTTCTGTTTTGACAGATTCTGCCTTTTATTTCGCATTGCCTGTTTTGCTATGCTTGATGGATTTTTCAATTCCATTAACTTTCAGTAGCTTTGTGCAATGTCCAGAAGTGTTAAGAATGATTATGTCACCTCTGAATATGTAAATTTTGATTGTGCACTAACCCTCTAATGAGTTGTTTTGAGTTTGGTGTGGAGGAAGTTTTCAAGGATCAAGAGAGGGAGATGATACAACATGATCAAGGAGAGTGAAAGCTCTAAGCTTGGGGATGCCCCGGTGGTTCACCCCTGCATATATCAAGAAGACTCAAGCGTCTAAGCTTGGGGATGCCCAATGCATCCCCTTCTTCATCGACAACATTATCAGGTTCCTCCCCTGAAACTATATTCTTATTCCATCACATCTTATGCACTTTGCTTGGAGCGTCGGTTTGTTTTTGTTTTTTTTTGTTTGAATAAAGTGGATCCTAGCATTCTTTGTGTGGGAGAGAGACACGCTCCGCTGTTGCATATGGATAAATATGTCCTTAGGCTTTACTCATAATATTCATGGCGAAAGTTTCTTCTTCGTTAAATTGTTATATGGTTGGAATTGGAAAATGATACATGTAGTAATTGCTATAATGTCTTGGATAATGTGATACTTGGCAATTGTTGTGCTCATGTTTAAGCTCTTGCATCATATATTTTTCACCTATTAATGAAGAAATACATAGAGCTTGCTAAAATTTGGTTTGCATATTTGGTCTCTCTAAAGTCTAGATAATTTCTAGTATTGAGTTTGAACAACAAGGAAGACGGTGTAGAGTCTTATAATGTTTACAATATGTCTTTTATGTGAGTTTTGCTGCACCGCTTCATCCTTGTGTTTGTTTCAAATAACCTTGCTAGCCTAAACCTTGTATCGAGAGGGAATACTTCTCATGCATCCAAAATCCTTGAGCCAACCACTATGCCATTTGTGTCCACCATACCTACCTACTACATGGTATTTCTCCGCCATTCCAAAGTAAATTGCTTGAGTGCTACCTTTAAAATTTCTATCCTCTACCTTTGCAATATATAGCTCATGGGACAAATAGCCTAAAAACTATTGTGGTATTGAATATGTACTTATGCACTTTATCTCTTATTAAGTTGCTTGTTGTGCGATAACCATGTTCCTGGGGACGCCATCAACTACACTTTGTTGAATATCATGTGAGTTGCTATGCATGTCCGTCTTGTCTGAAGTAAGGGAGATTTACCACTTATTTAATGGTTAGAGCATGCATATTGTTAGAGAAGAACATTGGGCCGCTAACTAAAGCCATGATCCATGGTGGAAGTTTCAGTTTTGGACAAATATCCTCAATCTCATATGAGAAAATTAATTGTTGTTGAATGCTTATGCATAAAAGAGGAGTCCATTATCTGTTGTCTATGTTGTCCCGGTATGGATGTCTAAGTTGAGAATAATCAATAGCGAGAAATCCGATGCGAGCTTTCTCCTTAGACCTTTGTACAGGCGGCATAGAGGTACCCCTTTGTGACACTTGGTTAAAACATATGCATTGCGATGATAATCCCGGTAATCCGAGCTAATTAGGACAAGGTGCGGGCACTATTAGTATACTATGCATGAGGCTTGCAACTTGTAAGATATAATTTACATGACACATATGCTTTATTACTACCGTTGACAAAATTGTTTCTTGTTTTCAAAATCAAAGCTCTAACACAAATATAGCAATCGATGCTTTCCTCTTTGAAGGACCTTTCTTCTACTTTTATTGATGAGTCAGTTCACCTATCTCTCTCCACCTCAAGAAGCAAACACTTGTGTGAACTGTGCATTGATTCCTACATACTTGCATATTGCACTTGTTATATTACTCTATATTGACAACTATCCATGAGATACTGATGCGCGTGGTTGACGTATTGTCTTTTCGTTCGACACGCGTCCGTTGGGAACCCCAAGAGGAAGGTGTGATGCGCACAGCGGCAAGTTTCCCTCAGTAGAAACCAAGGTTTATCGAACCAGTAGGAGTCAAGAAGCACGTTGAAGGTTGATGGCAGCGGGATGTAGTGCGGCGCAACACCAGAGATTCCGGCACCAACGTGGAACCTGCACAACACAACCAAAGTACTTTGCCCCAACGAAACAGTGAGGTTGTCAATCTCACCGGCTTGCTGTAACAAAGAATTAGATGTATAGTGTGGATGATGATTGTTTGCAGAAAACAGTACAACAGTATTGCAGTAGATTGTATTTCAGTATAGAGAATTGGACCGGGGTCCACAGTTCACTAGAGGTGTCTGATACGTCCAAAACGTATCTACTTTCCCGAACACTTTTGCTATTGTTTTGCCTCTAATTTGTGTAATTTGGATGCAACTAACACGGACTAACGCTGTTTTCAGCAGAACTGTTCTGGTGTCTCGTTTTTGTGCAGAAATCCAACTTTCGGGAAAATCCTCGGAATTTATGCAGAAGGCCCTATTTTCCCGAATGCGACGGAGCGGAAGGACAATTAAGGTGGAGGCCCGAGGGCCCCACACCATAGGGTGGCGCGGCCCAGGGGGGCCCGCGCGGCCATGTGGTGTGGCCCCCTCGGCCGGCCTCCGATGCCCTCCTTCGGACTATTTATCGGCCTCGACCTAAAAACGCAAGGGGAGAAGTCGAAGTCGCGAGAAACCCTCCAGAACGCCGCCACATCGCGAAACTCCGTCGCGGGAGCCAGAAGTCTCCGTTCTGGCACTCCGCCGGGACGGGGAATTGGAGGAGATCATCGCCGCCATCACCGCCAACACCTCTACATCAACCAGCCATGTTTCCCCCATCCATGTGTGAGTAATTCCCCCGCTGTAGGCTGAAGGGGATGGTAGGGATTGGATGAGATTGGTCATGTAATAGCATAAGATTGTTAGGGCATAGTGCCTAGTGTCCGTAATTGGTACTTTGATGATATTGTTGCAACTTGTTATGCTTAATGCTTGTCACTAGGGCCCGAGTGCCATGATCTCAGATCTGAACATGTTATTGTTTCATCATGATATTCATTGTTTATTGATCTTACCTGCAAGTTGTATACACATGTCGCTGTCTGGAATCGATGGCCCCGAAGTGACAGAAATCGGGACAACCGGAGGGAATGGTAGCGATGTGAGGATCACATGTGTTCACGGAGTGTTAATGCTTTGCTCCGATACTCTATTAAAAGGAGTACCTTAATATCCAGTAGTTTCCCTTGAGGCCCGGCTGCCACCGGCTGGTAGGACAAAAGATGTTGTGCAAGTTTCTCATTGCGAGCACGTACGACTATAATTGGAACACATGCCTATTGATTGCTTTGTACTTGGACACCGTTTTATTATTATCTGCAAATGCCCTGCTATGATTGTTACATGAGTTTCTCTCATCCATGCAACGCCCGTCATCCGTCCCCGTGCCTACAGTATTTTAATCCTGCTGTTTACTAAAATCACTACTGCTATCTTTGTTATACTGCTGCTGTTATTTCACTACTGCTACTGCTATAAAACTGTTACTACTGATAAACTCTTGCGAGCAAGTCTGTTTCCAGGTGCAGCTGAATTGACAACTCCGCTGTTAAGGCTTCCAAGTGTTCTTTGTCTCCCCTTGTGTCGAATCAATAAATTGGGTTTTACTTCCCTCGAAGACTGTTGCGATCCCCTATACTTGTGGGTCATCAAGACTATTTTCTGGCGCCGTTGCCGGGGAGCATAGCTTTATTTGGAAGTTCACTTGGATTAATATTGTTCGCTGCAAATTCTCCATCATGGGTAAACCTCGCGATACTAAGATCGCCATATTACCATCCACTACAAGAAAAGGTACAATTCTGAATACCTCCGCTACACTTGATTCACCACCTGTGATTGATAAACTTGTTTCACCGCCACATGCTTCACATGCGGGTACTTCTGCTGAATCTGAAAACTCTCATAATATTGATAATATTTCGGCTGTGCTTGATGATAGTGGTTCATTGGGATCCTTTCTAGATGCTACGATTGCTAGGTCTAGACAAATTGAAAATACTGAAACTCCTAATGCTACTACACCTGTTAATTCACCCGAACTTGATTATTTTAGTGATGATCCTGATGAAGATTATGTGGAGCTTAATGATGATTTTATTGAAAAATGCAATGCTACTACTGATGCAAGAAAAATTAAAAAGTTGCTTGCAGAACATCTTTATTAGATATAAACTGTCTCCTGATCCTAAATTTGCCACATCTCCTATAAACATTAAGGATAAAGATTATGATTTTTCTCTTGATTTATCTCATATAGCTATTGTTGAGAAAACACCCTTTTGTGGTACTGAAAAAGAAAGTGCTGTTGAACACATGATTGAGTTATCTACTCTAAGTAGCTTGTTTTCTGATGATGTCAAGATGCGTACTTACTTTGTTGCTAAAATCTTTCCATTCTCATTAAATGATGACGCTAAAACTTGGTATAATAGTTTGCCACCTAATTCTATTAAAAGTCCAAAAGAATTGCTTGATGTTTTCTTCCGTAAATACTTCCCTGCTAGTGCTCAACATATTGCTTTGCAGAGAATTTATAATTTTGACCAGGAAGATGGAGAGAAATTGCACGAGGCTTGGCGAGATTTTGCTCTCTTATTAGAGCTCGGCCTGACCATGATTTGGAAAAGCATGATTTACTTGATATATTTTATAGTGGACTAACCATTGAGTCTAGGGCATACCTGGATAGTTGTGCTGGTTGTGTTTTCAGGAAAAGAACTCCAGGGCATTATTTGAAGAATTATTGGCTAAAATAAGCCGGAATCATGATGATTGGACTACGCCTGAACCAACTCCAACGCCAATATTAAAGAAGAGGGGTTTGATTAAATTGAATGATGAAGATATGAGGGAAGCCAAGAAGTCTCTCAAGGAGAAAGGTATTAAATCTGAAGATGTGAAGAATCTTCCTCCCATAGAAGATATATGTGAGATAATTACCCCTTCATCCATGATTGAGGTAAACTCCCTTCAACGCTTTACTAGGGAAGATATTCCGTATTCGAAACCTCCTGCACAATGCTTAGATGAGTTTGATAATTATATTGTTAAGCAAGAAAATTTTAATATGAGAGTAGAGAATCATTTAATGGAAAATTCTCGAGCTATTAGTGAATTGCATGATATTGTAGAGAGAACCTCCAATGATGTTAAGATGCTTGTTAAACATTTTCATATGATTCAAACTCAAATTGATCAACTCACTAAAGTGCAAAATGACTTGTTAGGGAATAATTCTAAAGAGAAACATGCTTATGAAGTAACAACTAGAGGTGGTGTCTCTACCCAGGATCCTCTATATCCTGAAGGGCATCCCAAAAGAATTGAACAAGATTCTCAACGCATTGAACCTAGTGCTCCTTCTAAGAAGAAAAAGAAGAAGAAACATAAAAATGTTGTAGAATCCTCTGAATCTGCTAATGATCCTAATAGTATTTCTATTTCTGATGCTGAAACTGAAAGTGGTAATGAACATGATAAAGATAATGATAAGAATGATACTCCTGATAAAGAAGAGGTTGAAGATGAACCTGAAAAGCATGCTAAAAATAAAAAGTACACTAAAGAAGATTTTATTGCTGAGAAACATGGTAATGAAAGAGAACCTTGGGTGCAAAAGCAAATGCCTTTTCCTGCTAAGAAATTAAAATCAAAGGAAGAAGAACACTATAATAAATTTTGCGATTGGATGAAACCTTTATTCTTGCAAATCCCTTTGACTGATGCTATTAAATTGCCTCCTTATTCAAAGTATATGAAAGATATTGTTACTAACAAAAGGAAAATCCCCAATGAGGAAATTTCCACTATGCTTGCTAATTACTCTTTCAATGGCAAAGTTCCAAAGAAGTTGGGTGACCCAGGTATACCTACTATTCCTTGTTCTATTAAGAATAATTATGTTAAAACTGCTCTATGTGATTTGGGAGCCGGTGTTAGTGTTATGCCTTTTTCTCTTTATAAGAGACTTTACTTAGATAAGTTGATACCTACTGATATATCTTTGCAAATGGCTGATAAATCTACTGCTATTCCTGTTGGTATATGTGAGGATGTTCCTGTTCAAGTTACTACTAACTGCTTGATATTAACTGACTTTGTTGTATTGGAAATGCCTGAAGATGATAATATGTCTATTATTCTTGGGAGACCTTTTCTTAACACCGCAGGGGCTGTTATTGATTGCAATAAAGGAAAGGTTACTTTCAATGTTGATGATAGGGAGCATACCGTTTATTTTCCCAAGAGGATTGAGAAAGCGTGTGGAGTTAATACTATTTCTAATGTGAGAACTATCAAAGTGGGAACTATTGATTGTCCTATATATGAGCCTAAAGAAGAATATCAAACTCTCGTGATTGGATCCATATCAATACAATTCAAGGTAACATGATTGATTTGAGGTTTATTTCTCCTTATGCTATGTAAATTTATTTGGTGGCAAGACTTGATCAACCTTGTTAACAAATACTTTTTATATGCATAGAGGAGGTAAACAACATCTCTTTCTTCCTCCACTTGCTCTAGTTGCTGTAGCATTTTTAATTTGCAAAGTTCCTTAGTTAATTGGAGATTTCAAAATTTTTCCTGGCCAGTAATAATAAACTTAATACCCAGAAATGTGCATTTTTCAAAGTTTTCAAAAATTCACAAAAATTATACCGTTGGTCCTATTTTTCGACGAGGCACCTGGGAGCACCAGAGGATGACCTGTGGGGCACCACAGGGTGCCACACCACAGGCCGGCGCGGCCAAGGAGGGGGGCGCGCCACCCTGTGGTGTGGGCCCCTCCTTGCCCCACTACTTCATCTCTTTCTCCCAGCATCTTCTCTCTCCCGAAAAAACTCGCACCAGGTTCCTCTCACTCGCGTTTTTGCTCAAGAACTCCAGATTTCTCGATCTCTTTGCTCAGCCCAGATTTCTGTCTGAAATTTGGCACATTTGCTCTTCGGTATGTGACTCCTCCGCCTATCCAAGTAGAATTTTGTTTGGTTGAGTATATCTTGAATATTTTGCTGCTGTAGGTAACATGTTTAGTGAGCTTGCATGCTTGTTCTAAGTGGTAGAAACTAGTTTTGATGCATGATTAGTACTCTAGCAAGTTCCTATGGTAGTTTCCCTCAATTATATGTCACCAAATCAAATTTTATATCACTTGTTGAAAATTTCAGAGAAGAGATGAAGAAGTTCAACTTTGGAGAGTTGTTCAAGAAAGGAACAACCAGCACCGGGAGACCTTCTAGGGCCGCCACCCGGCTTAGGCGATCGTACAACGAGGATATCATCGCGCCTAGCTTCGCGCCCGAAGAGGACAACGGGGCTCCTAATGCTTCGTCTTTTCCATGCTATGATTTTCTGAGGAATGCAGGGATATTGGAGGATTTCTTCACCCTTGTCAACAGGGCGGGCTTAGCCACCTATGTGGGAGATGAAAGGGAGCAATACTACATGCTCACCAAAATCTTCGTCGAGAGCTTCAAGTTCCACAACAAGCAATATGAGCCGACAGTTGCATTCAAGATCTATGGTAATCCTGTTACTATGGAATTGGAAGATTTTTGTCGTGCATTGGATATTGCCCCTGTAGGTACAGCAAGTAGGATTGATGACAACCCCCGGGACTTGTTGGAGCTCTATCGAGGGATTACCGATGATGATTGTCGCACAATTCAGCGTGGCAAGATAAGGAACATTCAACTCCCCGCCATTAAGTATTTTGCATATTACATTGCTACTAGCATTCTTGGTAGGGAGAACACTAGCAATATTTCTAGTTACCATCTTGCTTTCTTGAGTATTGCACTTACTGGTCGAACATCTTATCACCTTGGTTCTCTTATTGCTCGCCGCCTGTCTAATAGGGGGCCTATTTTTGGAGGAACTATTGCACTGCACGTTTTAACATATCTAAGGCTTCCTCTTGATCCTAACGATGTGCCATTGGCCCCTAGGAAACTTGATATTGCTGCTATGAAGAGTCATCATTTTGTTACCGCTGATTCTACTTTAGATAATATGGTCTATAGAATGTTGTTTCCTGACGGGGATGAGAAGGAAATCCCTCTTCCCCAACCAGGTTTGCTCAGTATTGACAGGCAATCATGGTCGTGCACTAAGGAAGAGGTGGATGAACATATGAAGATACAAGACTTCCACCAGCAGCATGACTCCGAGGACGCCGAGGCCTCCCACGACTGCACCGTCACGTATCCGGGTGCTTCTTCTAGCACATGCCCGGAATATGATCCATCCTCGTCGTACTACGGAGATACTACCTCATGGTCTCGATGGGATTGAACTCCACTTAGGCCAAAAGCCTAAGCTTGGGGGGAGGTATACCGGCATCACTCATTCTTTGCATATTATGATTGCTGGATACTTGTACACATTTGTTTTGTTCGTTTGAGTGGTTTTCTAATGAGAGGAAGATGATATTTGGGAAAGTGCTGCCTGAAAACAGATTCTGGACTGTTACTAGAAAAATTCGTGCGCACAGCCAGAACGTTATTTTGAGCTGCCAATTTTTGTGCAGGTTCCCCAGGTTGTTATCTAACTTTCATTAGTTGAACACTTTTCGAGCTGAGCAACGTAAATTTTTTGTAAAAATCGATTTCTGTACTGCTGTCAGGTTTTGGCAGATTTCTGCCATCTCGCTTTTCTGTGTTACTTTTAGTTTTCATTTTCTTGTTCTTGCTTTGTTTCTTTCCCAAAACACAAAAAGACCAAAAATATTTCTGTTGTTTCTCTTCACCATTTGTTTGCTTTGGTTTCTTGCATTTGTTTCGCTTTATTTGCTATTGCCAGTTTGCTATAAGAAAACCCAAAAAGATTTTGCTTTGTTTGCTTGTTTCCTTTTGTTTTTGTTTGCAATTCGAAAACACCAAAAATATTTGCTGTTCCTCTTTGGTTTGTAAAGTTCTTTATGAGTTCAATGGTCTTCGGTGGCTGGAGCGTGGTTTTCATTTCATATTATCCAAGCTGCACAAGTGAAAAGGCAATAATGACGATCTACGACAATTGGATTGTGGTGAGAGGCTGGTATGAACTCTATTTGTTTTCATTTTTGTACATATACTCATCCATGTGAGCATGCTTAGTTGGTTCATGTGAGGTATATGTTATTTGAGAAAGTCTAGTAGTTTATGATCTCTCATGTTTAGCTCCAATTTATTAATATGAGTAGCATGTCATGGATGTTTGCTTGCATTGTTTTATTCATAAGTAAGTATGGCATTGTGGTATCCTCCTCTGAATAATTCATTTATATCGACTTGGCACATGCTCACACATGCATATGACTGAACAAAAAGTCAATTAAGCCCGATGATCTATATTGCTTCAGAGTTCTTGTATCACTTTTATGCCTCCGTTAATTTATTTTGCCGCAAGCATGATTATGACAGTTACTGCTCTCTTGATTTGTCGCTCCCTAGTCTATTGCTAGCCTTCACTTGTACTGAGCGGGAATGCTGCTCGTGCTTCCAAACACCTGAAAACCAAGTTGTTCCAAAAGTGTCCACCATAAATACCTATGCATGGCATTTCAAACCATTCCAAGTAAATTCTCATGTGCTACCTTTAAAACCTTCAAAATGCTTCTCAATTTGTGTTTATGTTTCATAGCTCATGAGGAAGTATGTGGTGTTTAGCTTTCAACCTTGTCATTTACTTTTGACGGACTCTCATATGGACTAGTGGCACATCCGCTTATCCAATAATTTTGCAAAAAGAGCTGGCAATGGGATTCCCAGTCTCGAATTAATTAACTTAAATAGACACTCCTCCATGGTTTGTGATTGTTGGACGGCACCCGAAGGATTCGGTTAGCCATGGCTTGTGTAAGCAAAGGTTGGGGGGAGTGTCATCATCATAATAAAACTAAAATAAAAAAAGCACTCCTTCATGGTATGAGATTGTTGGCAGGCACCCGAGGATTCGGTTAGCCATGGTTTGTGTAAGAAAGGATGGAAGGAGTGCCAAATAAATATGCAATAATTCATGGGAGCCGCTCTTCAGAGTCCGGTTGGCGAGGTAGTTAGTGTACCCATTACCATTCGTTGACAGCAACAAACACCTCTCAAAATAATTTTACTCCTGATTTCAAAAATGAAAAGCTCTAGCGCATGTTAATCCCCGCTTCCCTCTGCGAAGGGTCAATCTTTTACTTTTATGTTGTGTCTCCATCATTTCTTTGAGCACTATCTTCAGAGCACAACTGTCATTCTTAGTATAATATGCTTGTCTCAAAATATGATTGATTGTGGTAGAACTTTGATGCTTTTATCTTTGACAATCACTACTTCTAGTCTTTCTATGAACTCCAGAGGTGCCCGGGCATTTATGTTTTGCCAATCAAATACAGGCAAGCGAGATACCACTTTATCATACTCTCTTATGAACATTGCAATCCTGCTTATATACATGATTCATGATGCTTATTATTAATTGTTGATACCTCTCCATGATTGACATAGCTGTTAGATGATCTTATTTGCATGTATCTCATTATGAACTGCTTAAGTATTAGCCATAGCATGAGAATATATACATCATATGAGCAAATGTGTTTGTGAAAGTTCTTTTATCGCTCAGTTGTTAACTGAATTGCTTGAGGACAAGCAATAAGCTAAGCTTGGGGGGAGTTGATACGTCCAAAACGTATCTACTTTCCCGAACACTTTTGCTATTGTTTTGCCTCTAATTTGTGTAATTTGGATGCAACTAACACGGACTAACGCTGTTTTTAGCAGAACTGTTCTGGTGTCTCGTTTTTGTGCAGAAATCCAACTTTCGGGAAAATCCTCGGAATTTATGCAGAAGGCCCTATTTTCCCAGAATACTGACGGAGCCAGAAGGACAATTAAGGTGGAGGCCCAAGGGCCCCACACCATAGGGCGGCGCGGCCCAGGGGGGGCCCGCGCGGCCATGTGGTGTGGCCCCCTCGGCCGGCCTCCGACGCCCTCCTTCGGACTATTTATCGGCCTCGACCTAAAAACGCAAGGGGAGAAGTCGAAGTCGCGAGAAACCCTCCAGAACGCCGCCACATCGCGAAACTCTGTCGCGGGAGCCAGAAGTCTCCGTTCTGGCACTCCACCGGGACGGGGAATTGGAGGAGATCATCGCCGCCATCACCGCCAACACCTCTACATCAACCAGCCATGTTTCCCCCATCCATGTGTGAGTAATTCCCCCGATGTAGGCTGAAGGGGATGGTAGGGATTGGATGAGATTGGTCATGTAATAGCATAAGATTGTTAGGGCATAGTGCCTAGTGTCCGTAATTGGTACTTTGATGATATTGTTGCAACTTGTTATGCTTAATGCTTGTCACTAGGGCCCGAGTGCCATGATCTCAGATCTGAACATGTTATTGTTTCATCATGATATTCATTGTTTATTGATCTTACCTGCAAGTTGTATACACATGTCGCTGTCCGGAACCGATGGCCCCGAAGTGACAGAAATCGGGACAACCGGAGGGAATGGTAGCGATGTGAGGATCACATGTGTTCACGGAGTGTTAATGCTTTGCTCCGGTACTCTATTAAAAGGAGTACCTTAATATCCAGTAGTTTCCCTTGAGGCCCGGCTGCCACCGGCTGGTAGGACAAAAGATGTTGTGCAAGTTTCTCATTGCGAGCACGTACGACTATAATTGGAACACATGCCTATTGATTGCTTTGTACTTGGACACCGTTTTATTATTATCTGCAAATGCCCTGCTATGATTGTTACATGAGTTTCTCTCATCCATGCAACGCCCGTCATCCATCCCCGTGCCTACAGTATTTTAATCCTGCTGTTTACTAAAATCACTACTGCTGTCTTTGTTACTCTGCTGCTGTTATTTCACTACTGCTACTGCTATAAAACTGTTACTACTGATAAACTCTTGCGAGCAAGTCTGTTTCCAGGTGCAGCTGAATTGACAACTCCGCTGTTAAGGCTTCCAAGTGTTCTTTGTCTCCCCTTGTGTCGAATCAATAAATTGGGTTTTACTTCCCTCGAAGACTGTTGCGATCCCCTATAATAGAGGTGTCTCTCCCATAAGATAAACAGCATGTTGGGTGAACAAATTACAGTTGGGCAATTGACAAATAGAGAGGGCATAACAATGCACATACATGTCATGATAAGTATTGTGAGATTTAATTGGGCATTACGACAAAGTACATAGACCGCTATCCAGCATGCATCTATGCCTAAAATGTCCACCTTCAGGTTATCATCCGAACCCCCTCCAGTATTAAGTTGCTAACAACAGACAATTGCATTAAGTATTGCGCGTAATGTAATCAGTAACTACATCCTCGAACATAGCACCAATGTTTTATCCCTAGTGGCAACAGCACATCCATAATCTTAGAGGTTTCTGTCACTCCCCCAGATTCACGGAGACATGAACCCACTATCGAGCATAAATACTCCCTCTTGGAGTTACAAGCATCTACTTGGCCAGAGCATCTACTAGTAACGGAGAGCATGCAAGATCATAAACAACACATAGACATGAATTGATAATCAACATAACATAGTATTCTCTATTCATCGGATCCCAACAAACGCAACATATAGAATTACAGATAGATGATCTTGATCATGTTAGGCAGCTCACAAGACCCGACAATTAAGTACAATGGGGAGAAGACAACCATCTAGATGCTGCTATGGACCCATAGTCCAGGGGTGAACTACTCACTCATCACTCCGGAGGCGACCATGGCGGCGTAGAGTCCTCCGGGAGATGATTCCCCTCTCCGGCAGGGTGCCGGAGGCGATCTCCTGAGTCCCCCGAGATGGGATTGGCGGCGGCGGCGTCTCTGGAAGGTTTTCCGTATCGTGGCTCTCGGTACTGGGGGTTTCGCGACGGAGGCTTTAAGTAGGCGGAAGGGCAGGTCAGGGGGCCACACGAGGGCCCCACACCACAGGTCGGCGCGGCCAAGGGCCAGGCCGCGCCGCCCTAGGGTTTGGCCGCCTCGTGGCCCCACTTCGTCTCCTCTTCGGTCTTCTGGAAGCTTCGTGGCAAAATAGGACCCTGGGCGTTGATTTCGTCCAATTCCGAGAATATTTCGTTACTAGGATTTCTGAAACCAAAACAGCAAAACAAAGAATCGGCTCTTTGGCATCTTGTTAATAGGTTAGTTCCAGAAAATGCATGAATATGACATAAAGTGTGCATAAAACATGTAGATATCATCAATAATGTGGCATGGAACACAAGAAATTATCGATACGTCGGAGACGTATCAGCATCCCCAAGCTTAGTTCTGCTCGTCCCGAGCAGGTAAAACGATAACAAAGATAATTTCTGGAGTGACATGCCATCATAACCTTGATCATACTATTTGTAAACATATGTAATGAATGCAGCGATCAAAACAATGGTAATGACATGAGTAAACAAACGAATCATAAAGCAAAGACTTTCATGAATAGTACTTCAAGACAAGCATCAATAAGTCTTGCATAAGAGTTAACTCATAAAGCAATAATTCAAAGTAAAGGTATTGAAGCAACACAAAGGAAGATTAAGTTTCAGCGGTTGCTTTCAACTTATAACATGTATATCTCATGGATAATTGTCAACATAGAGTAATATAACAAGTGCAATATGCAAATATGTAGGAATCAATGCACAGTTCACACAAGTGTTTGCTTCTTGAGGTGGAGAGAGATAGGTGAACTGACTCAACAATAAAAGTAGAAGAATGGTCCTTCAAAAAGGAAAGCATCGATTGCTATATTTGTGCTAGAGCTTTTATTTTGAAAACATGAAACAATTTTGTCAACGGTAGTAATAAAGCATATGAGTTATGTAAATTATATCTTACAAGTTGCAAGCCTCATGCATAGTATACTAATAGTGCCCGCACCTTGTCCTAATTAGCTTGGACTACCGGATCATCGCAAGACACATGTTTTAACCAAGTGTCACAATGGGGTACCTCCATGCCGCCTGTACAAAGGTCTAAGGAGAAAGCTCGCATTTTGGATTTCTCGCTTTTGATTATTCTCAACTTAGACATCCATACCGGGACAACATGGACAATAGATAATGGACTCCTCTTTAATGCATAAGCATGTGGCAACAATTATTATTCTCATATGAGATTGAGGATATATGTCCAAAACTAAAACTTCCACCATGAATCATGGCTTTAGTTAGCGGCCCAATGTTCTTCTCTAACAATATGCATGCTTAACCATAAGGTGGTAGATCTCTCTTACTTCAGACAAGACGGACATGCATAGCAACTCACATGATATTCAACAAAGAATAGTTGATGGCGTCCCCAGAAACATGGTTATCGCACAACAAGCAACTTAATAAGAGATAAAGTGCATAAGTACATATTCAATACCACAATAGTTTTTAAGCTATTTGTCCCATGAGCTATATATTGCAAAGGCGAATGATGGAATTTAAAGGTAGCACTCAAGCAATTTACTTTGGAATGGCGGAGAAATACCATGTAGTAGGTAGGTATGGTGGACACAAATGGCATAGTGGTTGGCTCAAGTATTTTGGATGCATGAGAGGTATTCCCTCTCGATACAAGGTTTAGGCTAGCAAGGTTATTTGAAACAAACACAAGGATGAACCGGTGCAGCAAAACTCACATAAAAGACATATTGTAAACATTATAAGACTCTACACCGTCTTCCTTGTTGTTCAAACTCAATACTAGAAATTATCTAGACTTTAGAGAGACCAAATATGCAAACCAAATTAGCAAGCTCTAGGTGTTTCTTCATTAATGGGTGCAAAGTATATGATGCAAGAGCTTAAACATGAGCACAACAATTGCCAAGTATCACATTATCCAAGACATTATAGCAAATTACTACATGTAGCATTTTCCAATTCCAACCATATAACAATTTAACGAAGAAGAAACTTCGCCATGAATACTATGAGTAAAGCCTAAGGACATACTTGTCCATATGCAACGGCGGAGCGTGTCTCTCTCCCATACAGTGAATGCTAGGATCCATTTTATTCAAACAAAACAAAAACAAAAACAAAAACAAACCGACGCTCCAAGCAAAGCACATAAGATGTGATGGAATAAAAATATAGTTTCAGGGGAGGAACCTGATAATGTTGTCGATGAAGAAGGGGATGCCTTGGGAATCCCCAAGCTTAGACGCTTGAGTCTTCTTAGAATATGCAGGGGTGAACCACTGGGGCATCCCCAAGCTTAGAGCTTTTACTCTCCTTGATCATGTTGTATCATCTCCCTCTCTTGATCCTTGAAAACTTCCTCCACACCAAACTTAGAACAACTCATTAGAGGGTTAGTGGACAATAAAAATTAACATGTTCAGAGGTGACACAATCATTCTTAACACTTCTGGACATTGCATAAAGCTACTGGACATTAATGGATCAAAGAAATTCATCCAACATAGCAAAAGAGGCAATGCGAAATAAAAGGCAGAATCTGTCAAAACAGAACAGTTCGTATTGACGAATTTTATCGAGGCACCATACTTGCTCAAATGAAAATGCTCAAATTGAATGAAAGTTGCGTACATATCTGAGGATCACTCACGTAAATTGGCATAATTTTCTGAGTTACCTACAGAGAAAACAGCCCAGATTCGTGACAGCAAAGAAATCTGTTTCTGCGCAGTAATCCAAATCTAGTATGAACTTTACTATCAACGACTTTACTTGGCACAATAAAACACTAAACTAAGATAAGAAGAGATTGCTACAGTAGTAAACAACTTCCAAGACACAAAATAAAAACAAAGTACTGTAGTAAAAACATGGGTTGTCTCCCATAAGCGCTTTTCTTTAACGCCTTTCAGCTAGGCGCAGAAAGTGTGTATCAAGTATTATCAAGAGACGAAGTGTCAACATCATAATTTGTTCTAATAATAGAATCAAAAGGTAACTTCATTCTCTTTCTAGGGAAGTGTTCCATACCTTTCTTGAGAGGAAATTGATATTTAATATTACCTTCCTTCATATCAATGATAGCACCAACAGTTCGAAGAAAAGGTCTTCCCAATATAATGGGGCAAGATGCATTGCATTCAATATCCAAGACAACAAAATCGGGGACAAGGTTATTGTTAACCATAATATGAACATTATCAACTCTCCCCAAAGGTTTCTTTTTAGCATTATTAGCGAGATTAACATCCAAATAACAATTTTTCAATGGTGGCAAGTCAAGCATATCATAGACTTTCTTAGGCATAACAGAAATACTTGCACCAAGATCACATAAAGCATTACAATCAAAATCATTGACCCTCATTTTAATGATGGGTTCCCAACCATCCTCTAGCTTCCTAGTAATAGAAGTTTCAAGTTTTAGTTTCTCTTCTCTAGCTTTTATGAGAGCATTTGTAATATGTTTTGTGAAAGCCAAGTTTACAGCGCTAGCGTTGGGACTCTTAGCAAGTTTTTGTAAGAACTTTATAACTTCAGAGATGTGGCAATCATCAAAATCTAAATCATTATGAGCTACAGCAATGGGATCATCATCCCCAAGGTTGGAAAAAATTTCAGCAGTTTTATCACAAGCAATTTCAGCAGTTTTAGCAATTTCAGGCAGTTTTGTACGCTTTGCACTAGGAGTAGAAACATTGCCAACACCAATTATTTTACCATTAATAGTAGAAGGTGCAGCAACATGTGAAGAATCAACATTACTTGTGGTGGTAATAGTCCAAACTTTAGCTACATTTTTCTCTTTAGCTAGTTTTTCATTTTCTTCTCTATCCCGCCTAGCACGCAATTCAGCCATTAATCTTATATTCTCATTAATTCTAACTTGGATGGCATTTGCTATAGTAACAATTTTATTTTCAATATCCCTATTAGGCATAACTTTCGATTTCAAAAGATCAACATCAGAGGCAAGACTATCAACCTTAGAAGCGAGAATATCAATTTTATTGAGTTTTTCCTCAACAGATTTGTTAAAGGCAGTTTGTGTACTAATAAATTCTTTAAGCATAGCTTCGAGTCCAGGGGGTGTGTTCCTATTATTATTGTAAGAATTCCCATAAGAATTAGCATAACCGTTACCATTATTATAAGGATATGGCCTATAGTTATTACTAGAATTGTTCCGATAAGCATTGTTGTTAAAATTATTATTTTTAATGAAGTTTACATCAACATGTTCTTCTTGGGCAACCAATGAAGCTAACGGAACATTATTAGGATCAACATTAGTCCTATCATTCACAAGCATAGACATAATAGCATCAATCTTATCATTCAAGGAAGAGGATTCTTCAACAGAATTTACCTTCTTACCTTGTGGAGCTCTTTCCGTGTGCCATTCAGAGTAATTAATCATCATATTATCAAGGAGCTTTGTTGCTTCACCAAGAGTGATGGACATAAAGGTACCTCCAGCAGCTGAATCCAATAGGTTCCGCGAAGAAAAATTCAGTCCTGCATAAAAGGTTTGGATGATCATCCAAGTAGTCAGTCCATGGGTTGGGCAATTTTTAACCAAAGATTTCATTCTTTCCCATGCTTGTGCAACATGCTCAGTATCTAATTGTTTAAAATTCATTATGCTACTTCTCAAAGATATAATTTTAGCAGGGGGATAATATCTACCAATAAAAGCATCCTTGCATTTAGTCCATGAATCAATACTATTCTTAGGCAGAGATAGCAACCAATCTTTAGCTCTTCCTCTTAATGAGAAAGGAAACAATTTCAATTTAATAATATCACCATCTACATCCTTATACTTTTGCATTTCACATAGTTCAATAAAATTATTAAGATGGGCAGCAGCATCATCAGAACTAACACCAGAAAATTGCTCTCGCATAACAAGATTCAGTAAAGCAGGTTTAATTTCAAAGAATTCTGCTGTAGTAGCAGGTGGAGCAATAGGTGTGCATAAGAAATCATTATTATTTGTGGTTGTGAAATCACACAACTTAGTATTTTCAGGGGTGGCCATTTTAGCAGTAGTAAATAAAGCAAACTAGATAAAGTAAATGCAAGTAACTAATTTTTTTTGGGTTTTTGATATAGCAAACAAGATAGCAAATAAAGTAAAACTAGCAACTAATTTTTTTGTATTTTGATTTAGTGCAGCAAACAAAGTAGTAAATAAAACTAAGCAAGACACAAACAAAGTAAAGAGATTGGGAAGTGGAGACTCCCCTTGCAGCGTGTCTTGATCTCCCCGGCAACGGCGCCAGAAATTTGCTTGATGCGCGTGGTTGACGTATTGTCTTTTCGTTCGACACGCGTCCGTTGGGAACCCCAAGAGGAAGGTGTGATGCGCACAGCGGCAAGTTTCCCTCAGTAGAAACCAAGGTTTATCGAACCAGTAGGAGTCAAGAAGCACGTTGAAGGTTGATGGCGGCGGGATGTAGTGCGGCGCAACACCAGAGATTCCGGCACCAACGTGGAACCTGCACAACACAACCAAAGTACTTTGCCCCAACGAAACAGTGAGGTTGTCAATCTCACCGGCTTGCTGTAACAAAGGATTAGATGTATAGTGTGGATGATGATTGTTTGCAGAAAACAGTAGAACATTATTGCAGTAGATTGTATTTCAGTATAGAGAATTGGACCGGGGTCCACAGTTCACTAGAGGTGTCTCTCCCATAAGATAAACAACATGTTGGGTGAACAAATTACAGTTGGGCAATTGACAAATAGAGAGGGCATAACAATGCACATACATGTCATGATAAGTATTGTGAGATTTAATTGGGCATTACGACAAAGTACATAGACCGCTATCCAGCATGCATCTATGCCTAAAAAGTCCACCTTCAGGTTATCATCCGAACCCCCTCCAGTATTAAGTTGCTCACAACAGATAATTGCATTAAGTATTGCGCGTAATGTAATCGGTAACTACATCCTCGAACATAGCACCAATGTTTTATCCCTAGTGGCAACAAAGACACATCCATAATCTTAGAGGTTTCGTCACTCCCTGCATTCACGGAGATATGAACCCACTATCGAGCATAAATACTCCCTCTTGGAGTTACAAGCATCTACTTGGCCAGAGCATCTACTAGTAACGGAGAGCATGCAAGATCATAAACAACACATAGACATGAATTGATAATCAACATAACATAGTATTCTCTATTCATCGGATCCCAACAAACGCAACATATAGAATTACAGATAGATGATCTTGATCATGTTAGGTAGCTCACAAGACCCGACAATTAAGCACAATGGGGAGAAGACAACCATCTAGCTACTGCTATGGACCCATAGTCCAGGGGTGAACTACTCACTCATCACTCCGGAGGCGACCATGGCGGCGTAGAGTCCTCCGGGAGATGATTCCCCTCTCCGGCAGGGTGCCGGAGGCGATCTCCTGAATCCCCCGAGATGGGATTGGCGGCGGCGGCGTCTCTGGAAGGTTTTCCGTATCGTGGCTCTCGGTACTGGGGGTTTCACGACGGAGGCTTTAAGTAGGCGGAAGGGCAGGTCAGGGGGCCACACGAGGGCCCGCCCTAGGGTTTGGCCGCCTCGTGGCCCCACTTCGTCTCCTCTTCGGTCTTCTGGAAGCTTCGTGGCAAAATAGGACCCTGGGCGTTGATTTCGTCCAATTCCGAGAATATTTCGTTACTAGGATTTCTGAAACCAAAAACAGCAGAAAACAGCAACTGGCTCTTCGGCATCTTGTTAATAGGTTAGTTCCAGAAAATGCATGAATATGACATAAAGTGTGCATAAAACATGTAGATATCATCAATAATGTGGCATGGAACACAAGAAATTATCGATACGTCGGAGACGTATCAGATACACATGTTACAAGTTGAAAGCAACCGCTGAAACTTAATCTTCCTTTGTGTTGCTTCAATACCTCTACTTCGAATTATTGCTTTATGAGTTAACTCTTATGCAAGACTTATTGATGCTTGTCTTGAAGTACTATTCATGAAAAGTCTTTGCTATATGATTCATTTGTTTACTCATGTCATTTACATTGTTTTGATCGCTGCATTCATTACATATGCTTACAATAGTATGATCAAGGTTATGATGGCATGTCACTCCAGAAATTATCTTTGTTATCGTTTACTGCCGGACGAGCAAAACTAAGCTTGGGATGCTGATACATCTCCGACGTATCGATAATTTCTTATGTTCCATGCCACATTATTGATGATATCTACATGTTTTATGCATACTTTATGTCATATTTATGCATTTTCCGGCAATAACCTATTAACGAGATGCCGAAGAGCCAGTTGCTGTTTTCTGCTGTTTTTAGTTTCAGAAATCCTAGTAAGGAAATATTCTCGGAATTGGACGAAATCAACGCCCAAGGGCCTATTTTCACACGAAGCTTCCAGAAGACCGAAGAGAAGACGAAGTGGGGCCACGAGGCGGCACCACAGTAGGGCGGCGCGGCCCAAGAGCTGGCCGCGCGAACCTAGCGTGTGGGCCCCTCGTGACTCTCCCGACTCTGCCCTTCGCCTACAAATAGTCTTCGTCGCGAAACCCCCAGTACCGAGAGCCACGATACGGAAAACCTTCCAGAGACGCCGCCGCCGCCAATCCCATCTCGGGGGATTCAGGAGATCGCCTCCGGCATCCTGCCGGAGAGGGGATTCATCTCCCGGAGGACTCTACACCGCCATGGTCGCCTCCGGAGTGATGAGTGAGTAGTTCACCCCTGGACTATGGGTCAATAGCAGTAGCTAGATGGTTGTCTTCTCCTCATTATGCTTCATTGTCGGATCTTGTGAGCTGCCTAACATGATCAAGATAATCTATCTGTAATGCTATATGTTGTGTTTGTTGGGATCCGATGAATAGAGAATACTATGTTATGTTGATTATCAATCTATGTGTTGTTTATGATCTTGCATGCTCTCCGTTACTAGTAGATGCTTTGGCCAAGTTGATGCTTGTAACTCCAAGAGGGAGTATTTATGCTCGATAGTGGGTTCATGTCTCCGTGAATCTGGGGGAGTGAGAGAAACCTCTAAGGTTATGGATGTGCTATTGCCACTAGGGATAAAACATTGATGCTATGTCCGAGGATGTAGTTATTGATTACATTACGCACCATACTTAATGCAATTGTCTGTTGTTTGCAACTTAATACTGGAAGGGGTTCGGATGATAACCTGAAGGTGAACTTTTTAGGCATAGATGCATGCTGGATAGCGGTCTATGTACTTTGTCGTAATGCCCAATTAAATCTCACTATACTCATCATATCATGTATGTGCATGGTCATGCCCTCTCTATTTGTCAATTGTCCAACTGTAATTTGTTCACCCAACATGCTATTTATCTTATGGGAGAGACACCACTAGTGAACTGTGGATCCCGGTCCATTCTTTTAATCGAATACAATCCACTGCAATACTTGTTCTACTGTTTTCTGCAAACAATCATCATCCACACTATACATCTAATCCTTTGTTACAGCAAGCCGGTGAGATTGACAACCTCACTGTTTCGTTGGGGCAAAGTACTTTGGTTGTGTTGTGCAGGTTCCACGTTTGCGCCGGAATTCCTGGTGTTGCGTCGCACTACATCTCCCCGCCATCAACCTTCAACGTGCTTCTTGGCTCCTACTGGTTCGATAAACCTTGGTTTCTTACTGAGGGAAAACTTGCCACTGTACGCATCACACATTCCTCTTGGGGTTCCCAACGGACGCGTGATGTACGCGTATCAGTGCTTACACTAGTATTGATCAAGATTATGATGGCATGTCACTTCAGAAATTATCTTTGTTATCGTTTACCTACTCGGGACGAGTAGGAACTAAGCTTGGGGATGCTGATACGTCTCCAACGTATCGATAATTTCTTATGTTCCATGCTACTTTTATGATGATACTCACATGTTTTATACATACTTTATGTCATATTTATGCATTTTCCGGCACTAACCTATTAACGAGATGCCGAAGAGCCGATATCGTTTTGCTGTTTTTGGTTTCAGAAATCCTAGTAAGGAAATATTCTCGGAATTGGACGAAATCAACGCCCAGGATCTTATTTTTCCACGATGCTTCCAGAAGTCCGGAGAGGAAACGAAGTGGGGCGACGAGGCGCCCACACAACAGGGCGGCGCGGCCAAGGCTTGGGCCGCGCGGTCCTGGCGTGTGGGGCCCTCGTGGCGCCCCCTGACCTACCCTTCCGCCTACATAAGCCTTCGTCGATAATAGTTCCAGTACCGAGAGCCACGATACGGAAAACCTTCCAGAGACGTCGCCGCCGCCAATCCCATCTCGGGGGATTCAGGAGATCGCCTCCAGAACCCCGCCGGAGAGGGGAATCATCTCCCGGAGGACTCTTCACCGCCATGGTCGCCTCCGGAGTGATGAGTGAGTAGTTCACCCCTGGACTATGGGTCCATAGCAGTAGCTAGATGGTCGTCTTCTCCTAATTGTGCTATCATTGTTGGATCTTGTGAGCTGCCTAACATGATCAAGATCATCTATCTGTAATGCTACATGTTGCGTTTGTTGGGATCCGATGAATAGTGAATGCTATGTTATGTTGATTATCAATCTATCATCTATGTGTTTTTTATGATCTTGCATGCTCTCCGTTGCTAGTAGAGGCTCTGGCCAAGTTTTTGCTTGTAACTCCAAGAGGGAGTATTTATGCTCGATAGTGGGTTCATGCCTCCATTAAATCTGGGACAGTGACAGAAAGTTCTAAGGTTGTGGATGTGCTGTTGCCACTAGGGATAAAACAGCAATGCTATGTCTAAGGATGTATTTGTTGATTACATTACGCACCATACTTAATGCAATTGTCTGTTGTTTGCAACTTAATACTGGAGGGGGTTCGGATGATATCCTGAAGGTGGACTTTTTAGGCATAGATGCATGCTAGATAGCGGTCTATGTACTTTGTCGTAATGCCCAATTGAATCTCACAATACTCATCATAACATGTATGTGCATGGTCATGCCCTCTTTATTTGTCAATTGCCCAACTGTAATTTGTTCACCCAACATGCTATTTATCTTATGGGAGAGACACCACTAGTGAACTGTGGACCCCGGTCCATTCTTTTACATCGAATACAATCTACTGCAATACTCGTTCTACTGTTCTCTGCAAACAATCATTATCCACACTATACATCTAACCCTTTGTTACAACAAGCAGGTGAGATTGACAACCTCACTATCACGTTGGGGCAAAGTAATTTGGTTGTGTTGTGCAGGTTCCACGTTGGCGCCGGAATCCCTGGTGTTGCGCCGCACTACACTCCGCCGCCATCAACCTTCAACGTGCTTCTTGGCTCCTACTGGTTCGATAAACCTTGGTTTCTTAGTGAGGGAAAACTTGCCGCTGTACGCATCACACCTTTCTCTTGGGGTTCCCAACGGACGCGTGCTGTACGCGTATCAAGGACGAGCTCGACATTTCTGGAGCGGCGAGGAGAAGATCTGGGAGGGGGGAGGCGGCGGTGACGAGATGGTTCGTGAGCGGTGAGAACTGCAGGGCGTCTTTAAACAGCGGCGGCAGCGGGTGGTTGCACGGTGGCTACTTTCCGAGTACTCCAACCATGCTGGGAAAAGACTGAACCAATTGTACTTAAACCGGCATTTCTGACTTCCAGTACCATATGCTTTGTAGTTCTTCAGAAGTGGCTGCATAGGGCCTAGTTTCAAATATGCTCGGCGCACATCATCTCTTTGACTGACTGGATATTGCCAAATCTGTGGACTTGGACCCCGCTCCAAATATTCAATGCCACGAAATACAACTTCATTTGTTTGAGTTGGACGCACTTGCTCTTCATGATTTTGTTCAAATTCAAGCAACAAGAGAGGGGGCTGAACAGGTGCAGTGGGTTCTTCACGTTCAGGAAGTACTAGTCATCAGCTTCAAATTCATCTCTCTTTTTTCGGTAAAATGAATCGATGGTTTTGGCCTTGCCCATCGCTACTTCCTACCTGAACAACGAAACAACAATATGTATAATTAAAATTATAACCTAGCACGAATTTTCCCCAAATCTAGAATGAATCAGAGCAAAAAAAAAGCAAGAACTAAATTAAGGCAGTGGTAGGAAAGGGGAAAACTACCTGCCAGTGAGAGACGGCCGGAGATCAGATCAGCAGAGGATGGAGGCAGGTGGCTTTCTCAGTTCTCACCGTGCGTAGCCAGGATGTGAAGAGGAGTTGCTCGCGATGGAAGTAGTCTGACCGCCGTTGCCAGCACCCCGCGCCACCGCCGGCCGCCCGGCCGATCATGCCCACACCATCCGCACCATGTTGAATCGTCGCCCTAGCTAACGAACAGAGAACAAGAGAGAATTGATTGTTCCGCCTGTTCGTCTTTGGCCTGGAAGCTCCCAGGTACAAAGGAATTTAGCAATGGGCCTTATGGGCTGCAGCGTACTAGGGGGTAGTAATTTTTTTGGGTTTTCGCTAGGGGGCGACAGCCCAGGTTCGCCCCCATTAAGCTCCGCCGTTGGAATGAAGTCCTGGGACAACGATGACAGCCCTGACACTCGCCATGTCTACCAATCTATCTCGGAGTGGTGGGACACCTTGATCTCCGGAAAGGCTAATAAGGAACAGAAACACATCAGCGGTCATTTCCTTTATGTTCTATGAAAAGCTTGGAAGGAACGAAACAGACGCATCTTCACTGGGCATCGGCTAACCTGACTACTTTCTTCCCCCTTCTTTTTTATTTTTTCGTTTGCGTTGCGTTGTTATCTGGGGCATATTTTCACCTTAATCTAAATATGCCATCTCTTGTACAGTTTGGATGGTTTTTCCCCCTTGCTTAATGAAAAAGGCACGTTGCAAAAAAAAGAGTTGAGATAGCACTTGGTCTCTTGGAACAATGATTCTTCTTCTTCTTCTTTTCCCTTGTCTTAAGTTCAGTTGACTTGCTCGTTTATAAGAAGTGCCGATGGATGCGGTTGAATGATTTGTGATGATTAATTGTTGTTTTGTTTCAGCGTTCTTTCGAACTTGCGATCATCTAACCACTTATGCAGGCACACACCTGAAGCCTGATAGAATATGGGATTTGTGAAGAAAGAGTCTCACTCACCGGTCTGGTTTTAAGAACAATGCGTTGCGATGCCTAGCCGTCCCGTTTTGCTCCAAGGCTACACGCTAAAAAGGAATTGAACTTGAATTGACAATAAAACTAGTAGTGAGACCCACCCGTAAGGATGATGTGGCACAGGAAGACGGTGCTGTGTAACTTGCATTAATTGGTGCCACCTGTCGGCCACCCAGTCCACCCTACGAAATCCTCCCCCCTCCGTGCTCGTATCAGCCTGCAGTGTGCCACCGTTGTCGCCTTGCCAGACCACTTGTTATAATCGAGATGCACAATAAACGAAGAATGAAAAATAAAACACTGCAGGGGACACGAGATTTTAACGTGGAAAAACCCTTGCAACACACAAGGGAAAAAACCACGGGCGCCAGCCAACAAAACTTCACTATTTCGGTGGTGTTTACAAATGCCGTGGGTGTACAATGATGCGACGAAACCCTAGCGGCGGCTTACAGGGAATATATATAGACGGTGGCAACGATCCGTCTGCGTCTGTAGATGAACCAACAAGTCTCGACATTGCACTTTCTGATCCCAAGTGGCACGGAGCAATGGACGAAGAATATGATGCACTTATGAAGAATCAGACTTGGAGATTGGTTCCACGATGGCAAGGTACAAATATTATTGATTGCCGTTGGATTTATAAAATCAAGGGGAAATCTGATGGAACAATTGATAGATATAAGGCTCGATTAGTAGCCAAAGGTTTTAAGCAAAGGTATGGACTAGATTATGAAGATACCTTTAGTCCAGTGGTTAAAATTGCTACTGTTCGACTTGTGTTAGCAATTGCTGTATCCAGGGGTTAGAGTTTACGACAGCTAGATGTCAAGAACGCGTTCTTATATGGTGTTCTGGAAGAGGAGGTCTATATGAGACAACCACCAGAGTATGAAGATAAGTCTAAACCATCATTTGTTTGCAAACTTGATAAGGCATTGTATGGACTCAAACAAGCGCCTCGAACATGGTATTCTAGACTGACACATCCTTGTTCATCTATCACAAGTCCAAGTCCAATGTTACTTATATTCATGTTTATATATGTAGATGATATTATAGTTGCTAGTTCTTCACAGTCTCCAACAGATGCTCTTTTGAAGAACTTAAGCAATGAATTTGCATTGAAAGATCTTGGTGATCTACACTATTCTCTAGGAATTGAAGTTCAGAAAGTTGATGATGAATTAGTGCTAAGTCAATCAAAGTATGCTCGGGATGTTCTCGCACGTGTTGGCGTGACTGAATGTAAAGGCTCATCTACTCCATTATCGTGTTGACATGGAGGGATGCTCCAGCTGCCTTCTTCCAAAGGACCTTTGCAGCATCCATGTCTCTCGCTCGTATATATATTATATAAATCCATCCCCACGCAGCTCCCCCTCCCAAAGCAAACCACCTCAACAATTCCATTCCAAGTATTCTCTGCCCAGCCATTCCAAGCATCCCGCCGGTTTCAAGGCACCTAGAGCATCTCCAGCCGCGTCCCCAAACCGCGTCGGATTGAGCGTTTGGGGGACGTGTTTCGTTCGTGCCGTGTTTGGAGGACGTTGCTCCCCAGTCGCGTCCCCCAAACAAAATTTCGGAAATTTTAAACTTAACGAGATTCGATTAAGATTCGTCTAAACTTACGTAGATTCGAACGAAATTTGACTAAATTTAAACTAAACCTAATCTAGAACCACTTGCGGCGGCCGGAGGCGTCGTAGTACTGCTGGAAGTTGTACATCTCGTCGGTGATGATCTCCTGCTTGACGCGCTCGTCGACGGGCTCGTCCTTCACCGCGCCGCTTGGTCCTGCCTCGCCGTCGTCGGTGAGGTCCAACAGCGGCTTGCCGAAGTCGCGGATGGACAAGGCGATCGCCGCGTCGAGGTCGCCCCTCCAGGCGTCCTTGTCGTTCATGGACGCCAAGAACGCCGCCCACAGACCTGGGCAGTCCTCGGGGTCGTCGCTGCTGGCGATGAGCCGCTCCTGCCGCTCGTACTCCGCCAGTAGCGCCGTCTGCGACGCTTCCTCCGGCTCCTCCTTCACCTCCGGCTTCGGGATGAGGAGGGCGCCGCCGCGCCTCCCTTGCTGCTGCCGCTGCTGCTGCCGCCACGCCTCGTGTTGACGGGCGTCGCCGGCTCCTCCTTCACCTCCCGTTTGGGGACGGTGTACGGCGCCGACCGGTAAGACGAGGACGGCGTCGATCGCGCCGGTCTTGAGGAAGAAGAGTGCGAGGAGGACGAGTACGTCGTCCTCCTCGGCTGCCATTGAGGAGACGGCAGCGGTGACGACGGCATCTCCAGCCTTGGAGCGCCGTTGCGGATGCCACGGACGACATTCTCGAGGGTGCGCCCCGGAACGCCCCAGAACAGGGCGCGGCCGTCCTTGTTCCAGCTATTGGGGCCGCCGACGAGCCCGTCGGTGCTATGCATCTCGACGTCGTACTTCGCCTGGAAGTACGACGTCCACCAGGCGTCGTTGTTGTCGGCCGCCCACGTCGGATCCAACCGCTCCTCGGCGGTGAGTTGAGCCCGACGGGCCTTGATGGCGTCCCTCCATTGGTCCGTGCGCGGCTTCGGCGGCGGCGGAACGCCAATGCCGTTCACGGCCATCTTCCAGCCGCCGCTGCTTGGCAGCCGCATGCCCGGCGGGACTGGATAGCGGGCGTTGTACAGCGCCCACGCCTCCGCCACGGTGAGGCTGCCGCGGCCGAAGCCGTTCGCCGCGGCGATCTTACGGGAGGACGAGCTTGACATTTCTGGAGCGGCGAGGAGAAGATCTGGAAGGGGGGAGGCGGCGGCAACGAGATGGTTCGTGAGCGGTGAGAACTGCAGGGCATCTTTAAACAGCGGCGGCAGCGGGTGGTTGCACGCAATAACGCCGGCGCGGACGGCCACGCGGCCATGCACGACGAGACGCGTCCCTGCGTCGCCTGGAGAAAACAGGGACGCCATTAACGTCGCTTGACCAAAGGTAGGCGACGGGGTTTTAGGCTTCCGACCGCTGACGCGTCGGGCCCGCGTCGGTTCGACTCGCTTTTCGTTCTGTCCGGCGTGCCCGGAGCGTCTCCTGTGGGACGGGGACGGGCTCGGGGCGCCGGACACCGTATGGGGGCGCGCCGGACAAAAATGGGCTTTGGAGGAGGCGGCTGGAACGCATTTTTTATCCGGCGCACCCTAAATCCATTTAGGGGACGTTTTGGAGACGCGGCTGGCTGGAGATGCTCCTAGGGAAGAAGAAGAATGGGGTTTGTGCTGGTGATCTCCCTGCCCTTCATCTTCTTCACCATCCTGCTCGGCTTCGGCTGCTACTTCCTCGGCAAGCACAAGGGCCGCGAGGAGATGCGCGCCGGCGTCGGCGCACAGATCTACGGCACGCCCCTGCCGCCGCCCGGCGTGGCCGGGAGCTCTCCGGGACCGTACCCGTTGACGAAAGAGGGGCCTGCCAACTTCTGATGGATCGAGCTCCTTGGCTGAAACAAAATTGTGTCTGGGTCGGACTGTTCAGTGGGAGGTGGGGATGGTGACCTGGTGTGATAATTTCAATCACAGTTCGTGTTCTTAACTACGTATAAGAAGTGCAGATGGGGATGCAGTTGGAATGGTTAGGGTGACTGATCGTTGCTTGATTCCTGTGTATACTTCTGAACCTGCATGTGCATGTTAATTAACCGCTTCTGTCGCCTTCTCTTGGTTTTGCCATTTTGCTTTCGTAGGATTGAATCTGAAGCTGGTTTGTGATAGAAGAGTTTCAGGTGAAAAAGGAAACTAAAAAAGGAAAACAGATTCAGAAGAAAGGAACTAGACTTGAGTTGGCACTTGCCTATAAAATAGAACTCGTTATTTGAAAAATGGTTCTTCTTCTTTGCTCTTGTGTTAAGTTTTACCCAACTTCCTCGATTATAACAAGTGCTAATGGGTGCGGTGGAATTGTTAACTGATTTTTTTTCGAAATGGGGAATGAAACCCCGGCTTCTGCATCATGATGATGCACACGGCCTTTTATTAAACGTTTATGAGTACAGAGTTATAACATCTCAGGCATCGCCCAGAGTTGATACAAGAATCAACCAGCGAAATAAAACAAAGAAAGACAGAGTACACTTCATAGTATCCGTCTATTGTGCCTCCAGCCAGCCGGGCACAAGATATATCCTGAGCGACCATCTGGAGCCGTGTGCATCCAGTAGCCATAGCATCCCGTTGTCCCTCCGGTGACAGGAGAGCCCACAACTAGACCCAATATGCCACCATATGGATAACCTGCAAAAAGTGGAAAGAATTTTTTTTGTTAAATATAATATCATTCCTCACCCTCCATATAGACCAACATAAGGCAGAAACCCCAATACGGATGAATGCCTTAGATTGTCTATCAACTCCATTTAGCCAATTACCAAACATATTCGTAATATTGGTTGGAGGTGGGAGAGCGAAAGTGAAGTTAATCGTACGCCAAAGTATTTTAGCTAACGGACAAGTGATGAACAAATGCTCAATAGTCTCATGTTCACCACAAAAAACACACTTTGTACATCCTTGCCATCTTCTTTTAGCTAAGTTGTCTTTAGTAAGTAAAACCTTATTGCTCAAGAACCACATAAATATTTTTATCTTTAGGGGAATTTTAACTTTCCAAAGATATTTTCGTAAAAAGGGTGTATGGTCATTCATAAGATCCTCATACATAGATTTCACTGTAAACAAACCATTTGTTGTCAAAGACCAAACAAACCGATCATTCTCATCAGATAAATTAATCCTCATAAGCTTTCGGCATAATTGTAGCCATAAATTCCATTTGTTCCCCACCAACAGCCTTCTGAAACTGATATTCAGAGGCGTTTGAGATAACACATGAGCTACCGTTACATTCTTGTGATGCACAATATTGTATAAAGAAGGATATTGTTGGGCTAATGGTATTTTACCTAACCAGGTGTCTTCCCAAAAACGGGTATTTGCTCCATTACCTACCTGGAATCCTCTACTAAAAAAATCATCCTTAACCCTCATCAATCCCTTCCAAAAGGGAGAGTCTGTTGGTTTAGCTTGTACCTCAGATAAGGTCTTTTGTCTTAGGTATTTATTCTGCAGCAACTCCTGCCACACCCCTTGTTCGTTAAGAAGTTTATAAAGCCACTTACTTAATAAACATCTATTTTTTTAGTTCAAGGACCTCAATACCTAGACCCCCTTGATCCTTGGGTCTGCAAACCATATTCCACTTGGTAAGTCTATATTTTCTTTAGGGGAATGGTTAACTGATAATTAACCGTTGTTTTGTTTGTGGGTACTTCCGAACTTGCAATCAGCTAACCACCTCTGTTCGCAATTGGCATACATCTGAAGCTGGATAGAATGGGATTTGCGATGGAAAGCGTAAACGGCAAGCATGCTAATCGATTTCTCTGAATTTTCCAGTAGCAATACGGCGTTGTCCATGTATCGTAAATGAGTAAGACCACTTTCAATAAGGTGCAATACCAGGCCAACCAAATGACAATTCTATTTTGCCCCCAAAAATCATTAGCCCAAGCACATCCACTGCCATGTCAAACCCACATGTTTTTTAGTGTTTGCTTGCCTAGATCCTATATTGATTAATATGGGCAACATAAAGTCCACCCAAAAAATAAAAGTTCAAACCTGCTTCCATTGCTTGGTCATGTCTTTTGTTTGTTTGAACGAAAAACACCAGGCTCTACAACCTTAAAACCTACAATACCACCACTTGACATAAAAACCGCCTGTTGCCCCAACCCAACGGCCACCCGTCTGCTGAAACAGTAGCTCACACCACAAGCTTCCTGCTCCAGCCACCTTTGGGCTCTGCAGCTCTACGCCTATATATAAACCCCTCCCATCTCCCAACACGCAAAGCAACTCAGCAATTCGCTTCCAATCATAATGATAACAGTGGTGGTGGTCTCCCTGCCTGTGCTGATCGTTATTGCGATCTGCGTCTTCCTCTACTACTACTGCAAGGCAAAGGACCGCGAGGAGACGCGCCCCGCGCAGACGTACGGCACGCAGCTGCCGCCTCAGGGTGTGGCCGGACACTCTCCGGGACCCTACGGTCAGTACCGTTGACGGAAGAGGGGCAGTGACAGCGTCTGATCGATTGATCGAGCTCCTCGGCTGAAATGAAATGGGGGAATTGTGTGTTGATCTTAGTCTCGTTGGGTTTTGGTTTTGATTATACCGTGTTCCCTTGTAATTTGATTAAGTTGTTGCTTGCGTTGTGTTTGCTTGGAGGTAGTGTGGATGGTGACCTGTATGGTCTGATAGTTTGTAATCACAGTTTGTTAGTTTTTCAATCATAAGAAGTGATCATTTGTGATGATTAAGCGTTGTTTTGTTTGTGCGTACTTCCCAACTAGCAGTCACTTCTATAGGGCTCTCTTGATTTGCAATCTTGCTTTTGTAGGCATGCGTCTGAAGCTGGATAGAATGGGATTTGTGATGAAACAAATCAAGGCCGCATGCATTGTTTCGATGCAGAGGCCGGGAGCCCATGACGCTCCCACTTAAAAAAAAAAACAAACTAGGGGAAACTAGATTTATAAAACCTGCTAGAGAATTGAGCCTGCACTGCCTGTAAAATATAATTGCTATCTTGAAGAATAATTCTTCTTAGCTCTTGTGTTACTTGTACGGTATACGACTTAGTATATTTATTTTGTATTTCCCCTGATGTCACAATTTTTTTCCAAATTGAACAACTGACAGAACTAGCAAGCTTAAATTCTTATATGTTTTCCGGAAACTCGGCCAACTTTAATACCTTTTCCCCATTTGACATGGGCCAACTTACATTCACTATAGCAGAGCGAAGCTATAAGGATAGAACTATCACAATCCCTCACAAGGATCATTGCGATCAGCTAAACATTTCTGTAGAGTTCTCTTGTCTTAGGCTTGCATCTGAAGCCAGTGTTTATGAGGGAGGTAAAAGGAGGAGAATACATTCACAAGACAAGACAGAAGACAAGAAGAGAAGAGATTCAGAAGACAGGAACTAGAGTTGAGCTAGGCACTCCATATAAAGTAAACTGGTTCCTTGAAGAATGATTCTTTCTATCTTTTGTGTTAAATTTAATGTGACTTCCTCTATCGATACAAAGAGATATTGGATAGATACAAAGAGATATTGGATAAATAAGCAGCCCTACCTGGTACTACTTGGTAATGAATATTCATTCTCGAACTCTTCTTAGCCACGTATTTTCAAAATTCCCCAACGTTCAGAACAATTGCATACCAAAACTTTCGACTATTGTGCCTTTGCTGCTCATAAAGTAAACTGGCCCGACTCGAGTGACTGTTTGCGACCGCGCGGTCAAAATGCGTCTGCATCCAAACTCAACGGCCTGACACAAAGTGACCGGCTTGTCCACCGAGACGCAAACGCGGCCCAAAATCATGCCGCACGACCGGTGTTCATCCAGTATGGCGCGCACGCATGGCGCACACGCCAGTGGCTCAGAAGCCACTCAAACTCCCGCCAGTCCCCAAAAATCGTATTTGGACGGCGCCAACAACCATACCCTTCGATGGACGTCCTCGTGGCTACAACTGCCATGGAAACCTAGCAAATCACCAGATCCATCACCGCAGCCACCGCCGCAGCCGTCGCCCCAACCTCGATTGAGACCGCATCTCCCGCGGGCTAAAATCATGCCGCCACCAGCGGCCGCAAAATGAAGGCCAAGGCACCAAAGAAGGTGCTGACACAAGAGGAGAAATGCGTCAAGGCCGCAAAGCGACGGGACATGGCAAGAATCTGAAGGAGAGGAAAGACGCTGTCCTAGTTTGCAAAACGGATCTAACCTCTCCCACACCCAAGCAGGTGGATGTACTTCTACAATGGCCGCGATGATTTCATGCGCACCACCAAGGGGAGAAATGGCTCCGGGTAATGATCAAGGTTCCTCGGGATGTCCATTCTCATATGTGTAAATACTATATGTACACGATGGGAACTGATCCTCTTGTTTTTTTAGGGGAGTAAGAAAACTTTCAACTTGACCATAATTCCCTTGTATACTTGTTATTTTCGCTACTGGCAGCGTCTTGACTCCCTGGAGGAGAAGGATTTTGGAATCTTGATGCGGCCCTTGGCTCTGGATCCCTGAGAATGCTGAAAATTATCAGCCCCATCTACGAAGCGTAAGCGGGAAACTGAAGTAAGAACATCTCCAACAGAGACTCTAAACTAGCGATGCGCTAAAATAACCGTAAATATACAACGTCCAGCGTGTTTTTCGTCCTCCAGCAGACGCTGCAAAGTAGGCCGCGCTGTAAATATTTTAGTGCGCTTGGCAGTTTGCGCTATCTAAAGCTGTATAGCTAGCGCGCTGTAAACTGACAGTACGATTCTTCCCACGGCGTGAATAAAAACCGCTCTGAAATGTCTTTGCCCTCGAGTGCCTCTCCGCGCTTGAACGACAAGGAGGTCCGCCGGCCGCGCCTGACCTTGCTCGACGCTGCGAGCTCCATCGGCCGCCACGCCGCGAGCTCCGCCGACCGCCGTGCTACGAGCTCCGCAGGTCCACCGGCCGCGCCCGACATTGTCCAGCGTTGCGAGCTCCGCTGGCCTCCGTGCTGCGAGCTCCGCAGGTCCGTCGGCCGCGCCCGACCTTGCCTAGCGCTGCAAGCTCCGCTGACCGCCGAGCCCGACCTTACCCGCCACTGCGAGCTCCGCCAGCCTCCGCGATGCAAGCTCCGCCGGCCGGGCGCTCAAGAAATCGATTGCTGTGGCCGGCCGCGTGAGCAAGAAATCGATTGTTGTGGCCGCCCAACGATGAAATCGATTGTTGTGGCCACGCACGCATGGGAACCAATTTCTATAGCCGCGCGTGCAGGCAATCAATCCTAATTTCTTGCTAACTAGATCAATTGCTAGGTAGATGGATAAGCTCCCCGTAGAGTTGTAAAATTTAGTTGATTTTTTCAGATTTATTTGTGACCTATTTGATCTGGTGAAGGGGTTGTTTTTGTCTTCTTAGTTACGCTGTAAAATAGAGCCTCTGATGAAGCTCGGGCCGACTCCGCGACGATTTTTACAACGTCTAATTTTAGAGCCTCTGTTGGAGATGCTCTAAGGGTGTGTTTGGTAGACTGGATGACCTCAGATATTTTCATCCCAACCTAGCTGAAGTTTCTATTTGCTGTTTGTTAGCCCGGCTCGGTTCGTCTCGGCACTGCCCAATTCGCACAAAAAATGCCTCTCAGCCAGGCTAGGGCGAGAAGCTCAAATCGTGGTTCGCAGGTCAGCCAGGCTGAACTCGTCCCCGCAAAAGACTGTAGCATGGGCCCGCATGCGTCCCCTCCCCCTCCCCCCACCCCGCCTCCTCATTTCCTCCCAATCTCGCTCTCGCTCCCGTCCACCTCCTGGAGCGCTACCGCCGCCTCCTCCTCCCTGTGACCGTCCCGGCCCCCTTCTCCCGCTCCATCTCTCCTCCACCGACAAGGAGGTCGCATGCCGGTGCTCCTCCACCGATGAGGAGCTCACGTTGGCCCTCCTCCAGCTCCGGCCCGCCCCCGTCGACGAGAATCACAGGCCGGCCCTCCTTCCGCTCCGACGGTGCTCCGACGATGAGGAGCTTGCATCGGCGTCCTACGGCCCGCCACCACCGACGAGAACACCCACCGCCACCGCCGCGTAGCACGTCCTCTGCCGGCGGGCACCCTGTGTTCCTCGCATGTCCGGTCGCCCTGCCACTTCTACTCTGCCGGCGGACGTCCTAGCGCGCCTCCTCCGGCGGCGGGCGCCGTTATCTGCCGACAAGAGCCCTCCTAACCCCCTGCCCCACCACCTAGCGCCGCCGACGACCTTCTCCCCCGCACGGCCAGACATCCATGGCGTGGCAGAGACAGTTGAGGACCCGATTGCTTTTGCCTTTTCTGTTTAAGGATTTCGATGTAAGAAAGTTGGGTATCTCTGCAATTTCACACTCTGGGACTAGATAGAACCTACCAAACACACTCTGGGTTCAGCATGTCTTGACACCTACGATCTACCAAACATACACAAAATCTGAGCCTAGCTAGTATGATATGGGCAGTGCCGTCACCAAGGCCCTAGAGAAATAGAAGCCCCGCCTGCAAGAAATAAATGCAACCAAGAAAGGAGGAATCAACCAATTCTTCCCTCGGATTGGGTATAATTTTTTCGGATGTGGCCAGGTATCATTCGGCCCGGTTCTGGTGGGTGCACAACCCAGGGAAGTTGGAGGCCCATCCTTCCTATATATACCCACGCACCCTCGACATGATTTTTCATCACTCGTTTTATTTGGTACAGCCTTAAGAACACACACATGATCAAACTTGCTCCACCTCTGCTCTTGTTTTTAACCCTGTCACACTCTTCCTAGACCATAGGCAGTTCATATGGAGTACGCCATCTGATGGTGCGATGTTGCATGCGCGTGGTACCTTGCATACACTATTTTTTGAAATTCGGAATGAGTGGCATCAGTAAAACACCTTGAACTAGTCTTCCTACACTTCCTAATAGATCGTGCCAATCAGACGCTTTGTCGCTAGGCTGTGTTCGCAACATGATGAATATTTTCTCGCCAGAAATGTCAAGGTGCATAGTTCCTAATAGATGGTGCCAATCAGACGCTTTATCGCTTGGCTGTGTTCGCAACACAACATGACGAATATTCGCTCGCCAGAACCAGAACTGTCAAGGTGCATAGTTGCTTTTGCTTGCAAGATGATTCATTCCTGTAGTATGGACCGCAACTCAGTATTTCTGTAAGAGGCTCTCTCGATCATCTCACCTGTCTGTGCGAGGGCACGCCAAACAGAACTGCTCGGTGAAGAGTGTGTGAGATATATGATTCAGCGTGGAGGTTTTTTTCTCCACCATTTGCTAGGTGTGCTAGTATGCATGCGGTGCGCTCTGTTTGCTGTTTCCAACAATTTGCGAATTGATTGGTGCTTCATGCCCTATCTATCTTGTTTTTTTCCCATGTTTTTCCTAATTAACCAGATAAGTATTTTTCCTCTATGTTAATAAGCAGTTATTTCGATCAGTGTGTTTCTCGAAAAAGTCAATTTGCAATGCATAGAACTCAAGAGGTTGGAATTACGTGTTCGTACTTTAATTTGTATTCAAACTGTGATAGATACAAAGGGGCGTGGTTTCTTTTTTTTTACTAGATTCAAATTGTGACAGTTCCAGCTCTAGCTGCCTTCTTCCAAATGATCCTTGCAGCATCCAAGTCCCTCGCTCGTATATATAAACCCCTCCCCACGCAGCTCCCCCTCCCAAATCAACCACTTCTGCCGGGTTCTCTTGGTTTTGCCATTTTGCTTTCCTAGGATCGAGTCAAAGCTGGTTTGCGATGGAAGAGTTTCAGGTGTAAAAAGGCAAGCAGAAAAAGGAGAACAGATTCAGAAGACAGGAACTAGAGTTTTTTTTTTTTTGCAAAATTCCACCGATCTATTAATAATCATCAACAACAGTACAAAGATGCCTAAAATTAATAAAAATTACAAATAGATCTTTGGACAACCTAGCGACGACTGCAGACACTAGCACAAGCCGAAAGCGCGCCGCTGTCCTCGCCCCTCCATCACCGGAGCCATGCAAAACTTGTCGTAGTAGAGCTTGTTGGTTTCTTGGAACAATGATTCTTCTTCTTTGCCCTTATGTTAAGTTTACCTGACTTCCTCGATTATAAAAAGTGCCGATGGATGCGGTTGAATGGTTTGTGATGATTAATTGTTGATTTTTTTTAGCGTTCTTTCGAACTTGCAATCATGTAACCGCTTCTGCGGGCACAAACCTGAAGCCTCATAGAATTGGATTTGTGACGAAAGAGTTTCACTTGCCGGTTCGGTTTTAAAAGCTATGTCTACAAGACATAAGGACCATACCTACGGCTCGGGTCCCGCCCTGCTCCAAGCTCCTCCTCCGCTGGTCCACCGGCACCTCTGTCCATCCCCATAAGTCCGGGACAGAAATCCGGTACTACTTGGTACCACACCGAGTCAGAATTTATCATTTTGTACCACTATGTTTCTACTGGTATTGATAATTTTTTTTGTTACATTACAGACTAAAATGAGTTGAACGCAATTGATATTAAAACTAGCAGTGGGATCCATCCGCAAGGATGACGTGGCACAGGAACACGGTGTTGTGGAACTTCCATTAACTGGTACCACGTGTCAGCCAACCAGTTCCCTTCTACGAAATCCTCCTCCTCCCATGTGTGCTCTATCAGAACACTCGTTGCACACCCTCGCTCCTACATATAGACCCCATAGCTTGGCCTTCATAGGACATTATCAATACAAAACAAAGTTGAAACTGAATCGGAAGCGAGGTGATTTTAGCTAGCTCTAGCTAGGTGTAACTCGCAAGATGATGTTGACCGGCACACATTCAGATCAGTAGAAGTGGGATGCATTGGGAGCCCATATTTGAGTTGCTTCATCTCCCGTGGTACATGTACGAGGTTTAGTGACCATTCGTATGTTCTGGCGCGCATGTGGTGTTCGCAACCGTTGCGCCGGCAGTCGGAGCCTGACGCTTGACACCACCAGTGGATTCGAAGCGCTTGCTCGCTGAATGGGGTTGTCAAGGAGATTCACCAGGATTCTAGGAAACCACTTGAAGCACAGTAGTCAGTAGAGGGCTTATGATTGATCGACCATAGCTTCATTTGGTACAAGGGAGGATCATCAGTCTCCAAGTTCGTCCGTGCTCCTTTGGTCTCTGTAGCTCCTCGCCTACATATAACCGCCTCCCATCTCCCAACGCAAAGCAGCTCAACAATTCGCTTCCAATCAAAATGATAACAGGTGGTGCTGGTCTCCCTGTTCGTGCTAGCTAGTCGTCATTCTACTACTTTTTTTCTTAATGATCACAAAATCCGTTGAATATTACTTTCAGGAGAGGTCTTAATGATCATAAATACACTGAGTGGTTGCATTTGTGTCAACGACTTATTACTATTAATCTCACTAATGAACCTGATAAGTTTGTATGGAAGCTTACAGATTCGGGAGTATTCACCGTTAAGTCTATGTATCTAGACTATATGAATGGTCATACTAGATTCCTACGCAAATATTTGTGGAAACTCAAGATCCCCCTAAAAATAAAAAATTTCATGTGGTTTCTTAACAATAAGGTCTTACTTACTAAAGACAATTTGGCAAAACATAGATGGACAGGCTCTCAAAAGTGTTGTTTCTGTGATACAAATGAAACTGTGCATCATTTGTTCCTTGCATGCCCCTTTGCTACTATCATTTGGCGGATGATTTACTTTGCCTATAATATTCCGCCACCTACGAGCATCAATAATATGTTTGGGAACTGGTTGTATGGAGTTTCGAAGAAAGATAAACTAAAAATTAGGATTGGTATATCTGCTATATGCTGGACAATATGGAACACTAGAAATGGTATGATTTTTAATAATCAAAAGGGTACTAACTTTTTGCAGGTTATTCTTCGAGCTGTGCAGTGGATACGGTTATGGGCTTTCCTGCTACCGGAGGATCAGCGCAAGGATATGGATACTGGATGCAACAGACTGCTGGTGCTTACTCAGGATTTCTACTACCAGGCTACTGGGTGGCGACACAATAATAGGATAGAGTATGGCTAGCCTATTTAGATGTTTGTTGTTCCGTTGGTTGATTTATGTGGCAACCAAGTCAGACCCATGATTGTATTTTCCCTATGACTTTCGTACTCGTTACTTGATACTTGATACTCTATATGTTTAATAAAAGGCCGTGTGCATCGATTGATGCAGAGGCTGGGGCTGCTGCTCCTTTATCGAAAAAACTACTTTTTTTCTTCGAAAAGGAGGTTGAGACCCCAACCTCTATATCAAAGATATGTATATGGTGTTTATTTAAATTTTACTCAAAAAGATATGGACTTGAGGTTGAGTCCATCAAGTCACGTCCATCACCAAGACCCCACTACATCATGTCGCCAAGACTCGCCGTCTTCGATGTGATAGATGCACACCACTCTACCTCTTGCTTCCACCATCCATGCTCCAAAAATGATGCCCTCATGAGGGAGCGACACCGAACGATCCACCATTGCCCGATCTAGGATTTCCAGATCTAGGGTTTTCCTCGGAGCAGCACGAGTGAGTAGATAGTGTATGCAACAACAATGCCTTCAACAAGGTAACAACACGAGTGAGTAGAACGAGTGAGTAGGTAGTGTCTCCTTTTTGGAAGGGATTAATGCGGGTTAAAAATGATTTCTTCAAGAGGGACGCATTTAAAATAGGAAATGGGTCGATGGTTAGGTTTTGGAGGATGTCTGGCTAGGCGAGGTGTCGTTAGCTCAACAGTATCCGTCTCTTTATAATATTGTCCAATGACAAAATGTATTGGTATCTACGGTTTTGGGTCAATCTCCTATTAATATTGGTTTTAGGAGATATCTTAATGAACATAAGTGGAATTTGTGGTTACACTTATGTGAGCGTCTAAGTCGGTACAACTGACTCACGAAAATGAAAAGTTTGTCTGGAAACTAACAGATTCGGGTTTATTTTCAGTTAAATCTATGTACCTTGATCTTATGAACAGTCATACTAGATTTTGAAAAAATATCTTTGGAAGATCAAAATCTCCCTTAAAATAAAGATTTTTGTGTGGTTTCTTAGTAATAAGGTGTTCCTTACTAAGGATAATCTAATAAAGAGAAAGTTGACAGATTGATAGAAATATTGCTTCTGTGATACTAATGAGACGATTGATCACTTGTTTCTTTCTTGTCCGTTTGTAAAATTAATTTGGAGAATGGTAGTTTTTGCTTACTAGTACAAATGCCTGTGCGTTGCTACAGGTAAATAATTTAATAACATGATTAAAATACAAATTTCACATAGATATGTCATGGGACGGAGCAATAATCGGAGCAGTGACATCATCATATTCATAGATCAAAAAGACTTCCTAGCAACATCCAAAGATGTAAAACTTGAACGCTGCTACGGAGTAACAAGCACATATGGATCCATCTATCAAATGATGGTCGCAATGCATTTTCCCACCCCTGGCCCACCCCTTCTATCACGACTAAGGACATATCGAGTGGTTTCTGCTCTTGTGGTGCTTCCATGCTACCGAACAACATAAGCACAATTTAAACAATATAAGTGCCCCCTCTACATAGCCTGGCACATGGTAGCCTTCAGTCCAGAGCGACATCACCTCCTCCGCTTCTGTGTCGCTCGGTCCACGTGAGTGACCACATAGCTGCCACATCTAGTTCTCCCCGTTGCTCCCTCCTCCCACCATGGTACATTTGTCCCGATTCCCCTCCACATGACGGTGTCATTCGAAACCTCCTCTTTTCGGTGCGGGGTTGGTAGCCTCTCCCCCGCACTGCACAAACAAGGAGACGTGCTCACCCCAAGTGTTACCATAGTATGATTACCACTCCCAACCCGAGTGTGCATGTCGGAGGCTAAATAGATGGTAACATGAAAGATTCATCAAACTTACCCATCGGTATGTTGATGGGCTCCACCAATTTGTGTTGTCGTTGTAGCTATTTTGCATATGTCGTAGTGTGACCTTGTTAATGGGCTCAGATACGTAGGTGGTGTTTGGTTTCGAGCCACATTTTAACAAGCCAAAATTTAATAATTTGACATGTGTTTGGATCTTGCTATACATTGAAGTTCCAAATTTTATTATCAAGTGACCCATCAGTGATTTTTTACAGTAACATTGTAAAAAAAAAGTGGCTTCCAAAAGATGGGAGATTGCATCAGCTACTTTCTCCACATCGACTGCCTTTGTTCTGTCCGAACTTGGAGCTACAGTAAGAGCGATGGAGCCATGGAGGGCGTAGAGGATGAGGTCACCGCGATGGCCTCTGCAACCCCGTTCGCCCCTGTCCCCTTCCTCGCTCCCACGCACGGCGAATCCACCCGCCGTTGGCCACTTTCGTCTCTCGCCGGACGCAAGGCTGGTCCGAATCGAGTGAGGCAGGTCGGACCTAGAGGAGGTGAATCTCGTGTGGGTGCATCTGCTGCGACCGGCTCGAGCATTGAAGCCAGGACCTGGAGGAGGTGGTTCCTAGGTGGCGCAGCTTCTTCAACTCGGTCGAGAGGGGCAACACGTAGCTGGAGGCTACAGATCTCGTGTAGCGCAGCCACTTCGACCGTCTCGACGGCGGCAGACTGTAGCTAGCTACGCTTGACGCAGCGGTCGCCAATCGATATGTCACGTGTCCTCCTCCGACCACAAGTGAGTTGCTCGGTGTGATGCCTGCAGTTCGTATACTCGGCTCCACCTCCACATGTGTACACAGTTTCTTTAATTTCTGCTCTTGCTTTCTTCATGTAAAGAGATTCGATTTCTTTCTTGTTGAGTAGGAGCACGAAGTATGCTTTGTGGATATTGAGCTAATTCGATGGACATGCTGAGGCTGATTCAGTCCATGTTACGTACCCAGAAGTTACAAACTTATAATAGGTAGAAATTACTTGCAGCTACGAAATTGATTGAGTTGGGTTCAGTACTTAGCATACACCTTAAGTTTGCTTTGGACCTCCAGTACATGACATACAACTTGATTTTGTCCTGTCATCATGGTACATAGAGGTAGAGATCGTCATGGTCTGTTGCTAACAATAATTGTAGTTAATGTCAGTTCATCTGAAAATGATTATACTCGAAAACTAATTACAAGTAGTCCATAGTACGTTGACAAGAACAGAAAAATGGCATTCGTTGTACTGTACAAGTGTTCTGTACATAATGCTTAATGCCTTTAATGCCTTTTCGCTAAAACCGATATTTTCCACATCATAATTTTTATAAAAGGAATAAGCCAAGCGTTATGAAGGTGGAGGTGCAGGAATTGCACGCCCTGCTCTTCCCCGCCCCTTCTTGTCGAATCAGGTCGCCGAAATGCATTTGAATATGAAATGATGAATGACCTGTGAAGATGACACTTGTAACAAGAAATACCAATTAGACTAATTGGCATTCAACGATGAGTTGGGCTCATCATAATCACCCGAACAATTACTGGATAGTTTAGCAGTATGGGGTTACCTAGGCTGGGAAAAAAATGGGAAATCCCCACCTCAATTTGATGCGCTGAACAACAGCTTACTGAACACACAAGCATTGGGTACATGCGCCTAGCTAGCTATACAATAGACCATGAGATGCATGGCATAAATATTATGGAGACAGTAACAAGGCTATAGTTTGCTATAGAAACAAGCATATCAACACATTTTTGATTAGGAAGTATGAGCAGTCATGAGAAAGAACTATTAAAGAATAATTTGTACATGATCTTTCACACTCTGTCTTTCACCTTAAGATTTAACTTGGAATGAACACTGATCTGATGTTTCCAGTTTCCAATCCTTTGATTACTGCAGATTTGAAATAAGAAGGCAAGGAGATTGCGGATCAGCATGAGGAGGAAACAGGCAGATTCGAAAAATTCCCCAATGCATATCCTTCAACACTCAAACTCTTACAGAGTCTTCTAGCGGCTAGCACTGGACCAAAAGTAAGAGCAACATTTTCTCGGTATGTCATTCAAATTCGTCCTTCCAATGCATTTCTTCTTCCTTGTATATTTATAGCAATGTAGACTTCCAGTCCTCCATTGGAATCTTAATATTAACTTTTTCTCCAAGGTAAATGAATCTTGTGTTGTTACTTCTATTGTATTGAAGCTTGTGATGTTTCTATATGCATTGATTGCACAGTATTCCTGGTTGCGACGCTGTAGGGTACATCCTATAGCAAGTCAAATTCTGTTGTGTAATGGATATTCATCTAAGAGAATTTTTAGATCTGGGATTTTTACTTAGGTCCTTCTTGTAATGTTGTTTTAAATACGGTTCAGATCCGACATGGAATGTTGATTTTTAAATACGACAAGTGTTCATTTGTATGTGTGATGTGAGGTTACAGTAGACATTGAAAAAACACAAGAGATGGTCGATAGTGAAAGGAACCACAAAGAGATGTACATTTTCTTCATTTGAGAATTAATTCGTAAAGCTTTTCCTGATTCAAAAAATTAAGTTATTAGCCCTTGTTGTTCAAATTTGTTCTTCCAAGATAGGTTCCAATATAATTGGTTTGTTCTCTGATAATTGCATTTAATCACTGAAATAACTTTGGCATTAGGAAACTACAAATTACTGCATATACTATGATCTCAAGAAGAAAATAAGCCCATGGTTTCAACTGTTCAGCAGTGGAAAGGGACACCCCCCATATTTTTAATATGGGCGACATATTAGTTGCATCCAGAGTATTATGACAGATTTTACAGGGAAATAATCAGCCTTAGGATAGGGCTGCTTTCTAGGGAGATTTCACTTGCTGTGGGACTATGTTATAATCAGCCTTAGTATAAAATCCACCCTAACATGGAATTCACCTACATGCTACACTATTTATATGGCAGTGGCAACTAACATGGAATTTAGCACATTTGAGGCAAAAGTCAACATCATCTACTTTGGGTCAAGGGAGATGCAGGAGCTATAAAAGATTTTGCAATTCCATGAAAGGTATATCTTTATTTTCAATACACAGGCATCTACTTTCAAACCAGTTTATAGGGGAGACAACCATTATAGGATCCACCCTAATATTCCATTATCTGAATTCACCTACATGCTACACTATCTATACGGCAGTGGCAACTAACATGGAATTTCCTTTGATGTTTTTATGTACCACAAATTTAGCACATGTATGGCAAATGAAATAAGCTAGTGAGTCAGCACATTTGAGACAAAAGTCAACATCATCTACTTTGGGTCAAGGGAGATGCAGGAGCTGCAAAAGATTAGGCTAGACGCATTATGACCGGACACACAAGGCCTCCTAGGGAATCTGATATGAGGCAAGGTAAATAGATCTCAAAGCATGAAATATCAAGTATCCTATCAGATTGATATTAGTGAACTATTAAAACATTATGATCTGACAGATTGGTATTTGTTCAAACCATGATTACTGCAGATTCTCACATGATGGGGAAGTTCTTCAAACAAAGTGCATACAGCTGGTGATCCGCATGAGAGTAAAATACATACAATTTGTTACCTTTTCTGGTGATCCGCTATTTCCCTGATGGGGAAGATCTTCAAACAAAGTGCACGTCAAGTTTCCTCAGCAATTTGAAAAGTGCATACAACCTAGAGGTGTGGTTATGTACCTTTACTCTCCCTGATGATGATGATTCCAGGAGTTCTGGTACCCTTTATATGCACGCACCAGAAAGCATGGCTGGGCGAGTAGGATTCTAACGATATTGTTGATCCGCAATGATGGAGTTTCCTTTAAAATGTGAAAGATCCCTAAAATGCTGGAATTTCTTTTGAAATGTTGCAGTTTCCTTTGAAATGGCTGGGTGGTTTCCTTTCCTATAGCCCCGACATAATGGTGTGTTGATAAATTAGTGTGTACTTTCCTTTCATGTAGCCATGAATTATAATGCTGCGATTTAGTTGTCTGTAGAGATGCTGTGCCACGCTGATTATGCGCTGGACTTTCCTATTTTGTTGCACTGAAATGATGTTGCCGTGCTGAATTGTTTGAGGCAAGGTGGGAGGGCAAATTGGTCAAGTTGAAAATATGTGTGACGAAACCTCTGACCGGAGGAAACAGAGGAAGTTCTTCCTTTTTAGATGGTAGAGATAACATTGCTCCTCCATCTAATATCACTAATATGTTTGCTAATTGGTTGAATGGGGTGAATAAGAAAAATAAAGAGATTATTTGTATTGGTATTTCTACGATTCGTTGGTCTATATGGACAAGTAGAAAAGACATTGTGTTTAATAAATAGAAGGGAACCAAATTTTCTGCAAGTTATTCTTCGTGCGGCGCATTGGATACCGCTTTAGGCATACCTTCTCCCGGAGGACCAGCGAGATACTATGGCTATTGGATGCAACCGAATTTTGACGACCGCACGGGACTGCTATTTCCAGACTACTGGATGACGACACATTAAAAGGATTGAAGAGTGAAGATGGATATATTTTGTTTGGCCATTTGATTGTAATAAGTATACTTTGTTGGACCTATTTTTTAATAAAAGACATGGTTGTGTGCATCTATTGATGCAGAGGCCGAAGCAATGCTCCCATATCGAAAAATATCCTGCCGTCGCCACCATGACCAAAGTTAGGGTTTGGTTTTCATCAGCATCCATGTCTCCCTAATCACCCCTAGGACTTGCTGCTGTTGACGCGATAGAGATCCGTATATCCCTTGGCATGCCTGCCGTCGATGCCGCCATGGCGCCGGACCTCGCCCCTCCCTCCGTGAGTCCATCATGTCATGTCCTTCACCAAGCCCCGCTGCACAACATAAGCGAGACTCGCCGTCGTTGACACGGTAGATGCATACCACTCCAACTCTTGCCTCCACCATCAAACAAATGCTCAAAAAATTGATGCTGGAATCGGAGCTTGGTTTTCACAGCCAGCCGCACCTCGGCCGACCATCTCGGACGGAGGAGGAGGCAACCACAGCCATGCCGAGCCCCCAACTTTCTTAAGCTGCGGTTGAAGCCCAGGAACGCCCGGGTACCGACTACGGAGAGGAGGTGTAGCAACTTCACAATCCCTTCCGAGCTTATCTAGGGCTAGATCGGGGCCGATCTACGTGCACGTCGCCGTCAGCACGCCTGACCAGCTCGCTGTGCTGTGCCGCCGCATGGTTTGGAATCTTGGTAGAAAAGAGAGACGGCGCGTTGCGTGTAAAAGATTTCTGGTGCTAAGTTCACCATGACTTCTTCGATCAACTTAAATAATATTTTTCGATTTGACCTTTTTTCCCCGAATTGGACTACTGACAGAAGTAGCCACCTTACATTCTTGTATGTTTCCGGAATCTCAGCCAACTTAAATAATATTTTTCGATTTGACATGGGCCAACTTCCGTTCTGATATGTTTGAAATAGTTGAACAAAGTAAAATATTTGAACAAAGCTAGAAGGACAGAACTATTGCAATCCTTCTCTAGGACCGTCACAATGAGCTAACCATTTCTGTAGAGTTCTCTCGGCTTCAAATTTCTCTAGGCTTGCATCTGAAGCCGGTGTTTATGATGGAAGCAAAAGGAGGAGAATACATTCAGAAGACAGGAGGAGAAAATACTCATAAGACAGTAACTATAGCTGAGCTGGGCACTGCATACAAAATAAATTGGTTTCTTGAAAAAATGTTTTTAGATAAAAGGCACTAGGTGCCAGACTTTAAATTAATAAAGCCCACAAGTTCAAAACAGAGTTATTACATGCTGCGGCATACAGCTTAGCCAAAGTAGAATAAGCAAGGGAACAAACGGGGTCGGCCTCCCCTAACAGACCGAGAACCCAGGAACAACTAGATAGAACACGGCAGCAAGCATCAAACTTGAAGAAATGTGTCCTCTTATCTTTTGTGTTAAGTTTAATGTGACTTCATCTGTCGACACAACGAGATATTGGATAACTGAACATTTCAACGTGTTCTCGAACTCTTCTTAGCCACTTATTTTGCACATTACCCAGCCTTCAAAACTAGCCAACTTCATACTGATACTTTTGCTGCTAAGAAGTAGCAGAGCAAAGATTGAGGAACCGAACAATCAATCTTTACAAGAACCATCTTTTTTTTTGGAATCTTTACAAGAACCATCTGATAGGATCAATTGTGGGAAGTAAAACGGGATTAAACATTTTTTCCTTATTAAAAACCTGGTCAAGGAAGGCTGGTTTCCTGAAGAATTCTTCTGTGATTGAACTCGAAAGCTTCCATCTGGCACTTGGTAGTTCCTGTTGCACGTTTTCCCCAGGGTATTCCAAATTGTTCCACATTAATCTGGAAACATGAAAGATTTGCGTTACTCAAGTAAAAATTGTTAACCCCAAATTGCCTTTTATAATGTTCGTGCGATCGAACCGTTCACAGTCCATCGTAAGAACATTATAAAAGGCAATTTGGGGTTAACAAGACGAGGACTAAAATGGCTTGAAATATTATCTTCCTGGTCATAGCACTGAAGTTTGAGAGGGCAGAGTAGCTATCTAACTACAAACAATAACACAGAAACGGAATTAAGTGATAGTATCTTTTCTTCCTTATTACAGACGTCAAAATCCTGATTACATCTTCAGAAGAACCATGTGACATGGTTAGCACTGAAGTTTTTTTAAGGCTTGTATCTAAAGCTGGTTTCCAAATAGAAACTACAGTTTGTCTGGGAGGGAGAAGAGAGATTCGGGAACTAGAGTTGAGCTCTGTTTCCTGAAGAGATTCTCTGGCAGGATTGGAAAGCTAATATTATCTGGCACTTGGTGGTTTTTGTTGCACATTTTTTGACTAATAGTGTTCCAAAATTTACCAAGTCCTTTCTGTTCCTGGAAACTAGGCCAACTTAAAATCCTGATGAGATACAACTAATCGTTCACAAACATTGTGAGAGGAGCAATTTGGGGTAATAAAATGGGGACTAAACTGACTTCAAGTGTACATCTTGTTGTGCATAACACCGAGATTTGAGAGAGTAGTTTTCTCTCCGCTACAGACAGGAAGAATACAGACAGAACCTGAAGAATCAAATGTTTTTCCTTATTACAAACATCAAAATTCGCAGAACAAACAGTTCTGCAGGAATGGAGCAATCGAAGTCTTGAGCACTGAAGGGATGAACCAGATCCGGCTTGGTCCTGGCTAGTTGTTGCAGAGCAGGAACCTGGTGAGCACGAGGACGCCACAGGCAGCGCCGAAGAGCGCGAAGACGGGGAGGTCCCTGGCGGGCCAGCGCCTGGGGCTGTCCGTGGCGCCGCCCTTGGCCTCGACGCGGAGGCTCTTGGCCCTGCGGAGCGCGTCGACCTCCTTGAGCAGGTCGAACTCGAGCCCCTTGCGCTTGAGCTCGGCGACGCACCGCCCGAGCAGCGCCGCGTCCTCCTGCTCCCGCGCCAGCACCCGCTCCAGCACGGCCTCCGAGTCCGCCTTGTACCGCAGCGCCCACAGCATGGCGAGGGACGCGAGCAGCGAGACGAGGCAGGGGATCCAGGAGCGGCGGCAGGAGAGGGACTGGTCGGGGCCGAGGGAGGAGGAGAGGGAGGAGGAGAGGAAGAGGACGAGGACGGAGGCGGCGTGGAAGGCGAAGAAGGCGCAGTAGAGGAATGCGATCTCCTTGCGCGCGCCGTCGAGGCGGGCCTCCCTGAGCGCGACGCGGCGGGCCAGCAGGTCCTCCTCCTTGAGCCACTGCTTGAGCAGCAGCCGGTGCGTGCCGCTCGCCGCGATCTGGCTCAGCGGGTGCCGCTGCTGCGGCTGCGGCGGGACGGCGACGAGCGCGGCGGCGTCGGCCATGGGCTGGGATTCCGGTGGATCAATGGGTTCTTCTCCGGCTAGGATGTGTCGCGGTCGCAGTGGATTTGCTTCGTGTGTACGGTGTTTCGGGCGGAGGAGACTGGAGACTGGAGCGGTTTTGAAGGGAAATTTTGTTGGACGGGAGAGAAGTAACGGTCGGCGGAGCGCGCGTGGCTTTGGCAAAAGGGCACCCGACGCGCCAACGGTCGGAATCTCAACGGATCACGTGGCCGGGTATCATTTGGCCCGGTCGTGGCGGGTGCACGAAGCTGTCCAGTCAAATTCGCAGGCTTTTCTTCCAGGCCCGTATCTCGATCATAAATCCAGGGTAGTTGGTCGGAGGCTTTTCGGCTTCCACTCGGCCTATATATACACAGGCGCTTTCTACATGATTTTTCAGCGCCTCGTTTTATTTAGCACAGCCTGAAGAACACACGATCCAATTGCTTGCACCTCTGCTCTTGTTGTTGTTAACACCGTTACACCCTTCATAGACCATAGTAAGCTCATGAACCACAGCGCTGCATTGCGAAGTGGTACCATGCATGCACAATGTTTTTTCCGAAATTCGGAATGAGTGGCATCAGGAATCTACCTTCAACCAGCCCTTGGTTACATCATAATAGATGGTGCTGATAGGAGGCTTTGCTGCTTTGGTGTGTTTGCCACAAGAAGTGGTCCAGATTCACTTGCCAGAACAGGCTGTCGAGGTGTTCTGAAGTTTCCGCTACGAACACCATACATGTGTCTATTATGGATCATGGATCGATGCTCTTTTGTGAGGCTCTCTGGTTCACCCAGCTACCTCGTGGGAGGGAACGCCAGACCGACATGCCCGGCGGAAAGTGTGAGAGTCTAATGATGCATCTCCGAGGTTTCTTCTCCACCGCTAGGGTGCGTTAGTGTGTATGCCGTGCGATGCATTTCCTGTTTCCGCCAATGCGCAAATTGGTTGCAGCTTCGTGCCCCTTTGTTTCTTGGATTTGTCCGCTTTTGTTTCCTAATTAACCGGTTAAGTGTTTTCCTCTATGTCAATAGGTGGTTATTTGTCGTGTATCCCCCCAAAAAAAAGTCCGTTTCATAAAATTTACATTGGTTGGGATTACATGTCGGTACTTTAGTTTGGGATTCAAATTGTGACAAATACAAATGGGCATGGTAACATCCGGGGGAATGAGTGCGCGTGGCTTTGGAAAAAGGAGATCGATGTGCACCCGAAGCGACCCAATGGTCGGATTCTTAATGGATCATGTGGCCGGGTATCAGTCGTGGCGGGTGCACGACGGTGCCCGGTCATTATGGGCTAAAGATTCATTCCCAGGCTTTTGTTCCAGCCCCGTCTCTCGACCCTAAATCCAGGGTAGCTGGGTGCCCAGTTGCCCGCTCCTCGGCTTCCAGTCGGTCCTTCTACGTGTCTTTTCATCACCTTGGTTTATTTGGTACAGCCTAAACAACTACACGATCTATTTTTTTTTTCACTCTGCTTGCACTGTTATATCCTCATGCTTCGTAGACCATAGTCAGCTCATAAACTGCGATGTTGCATTGCGCGTGATGCCTAAGGGACATCTCGGCCCGAAAATGCGTCTCGTACCACCTCCAGCAGGGCGACGTAAAGTGACTGGGCCATCTGCAGCGACGGAAACCTGACCCAAATATGCGCCTCAGATGCGTCTCTGCGGACGCTGCGCGGACGCGCAAAGTGTCCGCTCGCGTTTGGCGGACGTTTCATCTGGCCCGCCTAGCAGTGACCCAGCATCGATGCATCTTCAGCGCCAGTACTGGCGCTGAGGGGTCGCTTCGGCAGGCCGCGTAAATGGCGATGTCTCGCGTGGCACGCGGCCGTCGCCTACCTCTACGCATGAAGTAATGGCGTTGCCACACGCGTGTTGCGGCCGTCGCCCTGGCCCCGATCTATATAAACATGGGCGCGAGCATCTCATTTCCTCCTCACAAAAGACTAGCCGCCACAGAACCTCCACCGTAGCGCCGCTGTCGCTCAACCTCCACCGGAGCCACCAAGAGCAGCGCCGGCCGCGGCCAGCCTGCCGCGCCTCCACCTCCACCTCCCCCGGCCTCGATCTCCGACGAGGAGTTCAATGACGATGACAGCACATACGACCTCCTCGACCCGGTCAGGGACGCCAAGGCCTTGGCTGAAGCGCGGAAGGAAGTAGAGGAGGAGCGGGCGGCCCACACATTCTCATATTCTGATGCTTCGGCGGCGCTTTGTTGGAGATATGCCCAAGAGGCAATAATAAAATGGTTATTATAATATCTTTGAGTTTATGATAATGTTTACATACCATGCAATAATTGTATTAACCGAAATATTAATACATGTGTGATATGTAAACAACAAAGAGTCCCTAGTATGCCTCTTAACTAGCTTGTTGATTAATGGATGATTAGTTTCATAATCATGAACATTGGATGTTATTAATAACAAGGTTATATCATTGTATGAATGATGTAATGGACACACCCAATTAAGCATAGCATAAGATCACGTCATTAAGTTATTTGCTATAAGCTTTCGATACATAGTTACCTAGTCCTTATGACCATGAGATCATGTAAATCACTTATACCGGAAAGGTACTTTGATTACATCAAACGCCACTGCGTAAATGAGTGGTTATAAAGGTAGGATTAAGTATCCGGAAAGTATGAGTTGAGGCATATGGATCAACAGTGGGATTTGTCCATCCCGATGACGGATAGATATACTCTGGGCCCTCTCGGTGGAATGTCGTCTAATGTCTTGCAAGCATATGAATAAGTTCATAAGAGACCACATACCACGGTATGAGTAAAGAGTACTTGTCAGGAGACGAGGTTGAACAAGGTATAGAGTGATACCGATGATCAAACCTCGGACAAGTAAAATATCGCGTGACAAAGGGAATTGGTATCGTATGTGAATGGTTCATTCGATCACTAAGTCATCGTTGAATATGTGGGAGCCATTATGGATCTCCAGATCCCGCTATTGGTTATTGGTCGGAGAGAGTACTCAACCATGTCCACATAGTTCGCGAACCGTAGGGTGACACACTTAAGGTTTGATGTTGAAATGGTAGAACTTGAAATGTGGAATGGAGTTCGAAGTTTTGTTCGAAGTCCCGGATGGGATCCCGGACATCACGAGGAGTTCCGGAATGGTCCGGAGAATAAGATTCATATATAGGAAGTCATTTTATAAGATTTAAAATGATCCGGTGATTTTGCGGAAGGTTCTAGAAGGTTCTAGAAAAGTCCGGAAGGAATCACTAAGGAATGAGGAGTCCCGGAGGGACTCCACCTCCCCATGGTCGGCCAACCCTAGAGGGTGGAGTCCAAGATGGACTCCACCAAAGGGGGCCGGCCACCCCTCCACATGGAAGGGGGGAATCCCACCTCAAGTGGGATTCCCACCTTGGGTAGGTTTCCCTACTACATGGAAGGTTCTAGTGTTGGGGTCTTATTCGAAGACTTGTAGTCCAACACTTGGGGACCCACCTATATAATGAGGGGCATAGGGGAGGGGGCTGGCCACCACAACCACCCCACCTTGGCCGCACCCAAGGAGGCCGGCCACCCCCTCTCCCAAACCCTAGCCGCCCCCTCTCTCCTCCTCTTCTCCCGCACGCTTAGCGAAGCTCCGCCGGAGATCTCCACCGCCACCGCCACCACGCCGTCGTGCTGCCGGATTCAAGGAGGAGCTACTACTTCCGCTGCCCGCTGGAACGGGGAGAAGGACGTCGTCTTCATCAACACCGAACGTGTGATCGAGTACGGAGGTGCTGCTCGATTGTGGCACCGTGATCAAGATCTTCTACGCGCTTTTGCAAGCGGCAAGTGATCGTCTACCGCAGCAATAAGAGCCTACTCTTATAGGCTTTGGAAATCTTCAAGGGTTAGTCTCGTTCATCCCCTCGTTGCTCCCATCTTCTAGATTGCATCTTGGCTTGGATTGCGTTCTCGCGGTAGGAATTTTTTGTTTTCTATGCAACGAATCCTTACAGTGGTATCAGAGCCGTGTCTATGCATAGATGGTTGCACGAGTAGAACACAATGGTTTTGTGGGCGTTGATGCTCTTGTTGCCTTTAGTTTGAGTACTTTGCATCTTTGTGGCATAGTGGGATGAAGCGGCTCGGACTAACTTTACATGACCACGTTCATGAGACTTGTTCCTCGTTCGACATGCAACTTGTATTGCATAAGAGGCTTTGCGGGTGTCTGTCTCTCCTACTATAGTGAAGATTTAATTTACTCTTCTATTGACAACATTAGTATCACCGTTGTGGTTCATGTTCGTAGGTAGATTAGATCTCTCTCGAAAACCCTAAACCACGTAAAATATGCAAACCAAATTAGAGACGTCTAACTTGTTTTTGCAGGGTTTGGTGATGTGATATGGCCATAATGTGATTGTGAATATGTATGAGATGATCATTATTGTATTGTGGCAACCGGCAGGAGCCTTATGGTTGTTTTTAATTTTCATGTTGAGTAGTATTTCAAATTAGTTGTAATAGTTGCTACATGAGGTGAACAACCATGAAGACGGCGCCATGAACCTTGACGCTACGCCGATGATGATGGAGATCATGCTCGTTGATGATGGAGATCATGTCCGTGCTTTGGTGATGAAGATCGAAGGCGCAAAGACTAAAGGGCCATATCATATCACATATGAACTGCATATGATGTTAATCCTTTTATGCATCTTATTTTGCTTAGATCACGATGGTAGCATTATAAGATGATCCCTCACTTTAATATCAAGATAATAAAGTGTTCTCCCCTCGTATGCACCGTTGTACAGTTCGTCGTTTCGAAGCATCTCGTGATGATCGGATGTGATAGACTCAACGTTCACATACAACGGGTGTAAGCCATGTTGCACACGCGGAATACTTGGGTTTGCTTGACGAGCCTAGCATGTACAGACATGGCCTCGGGACAACGGAAACCGAAAGGTTGAACACGAGTCATATGGATGATATGATCAACATGTTGATGTTCACCATTGAAGCTACATCATCTCACGTGATGATCGGTTTTGGTGTAGTGGATTTGGATCGTGTACCACTTAACAACTATGAGGGATGTTGTATTAAGTGGGAGTTCATTAGTAATTAGATTAAAACATGAACTAATTATCATAAACTTAGTCTGAGTACTATTTTGAATTAATTTTGTAGTATTGGCATCCGTTTACTACTATGCGCTAGTCTTGTAATTGAGATAGAAATACTGTTAAAATCTGACAAGAAACTTTACGGATTGGTACCGTATTGTTAAGAATCAAGAATTGTTTAAGTCCTATTGCAAACTTTTAGTTAACCTCACATTGTTGATTCAAAGAGCTATGTTTTCAATTAGTAACTAAAGTTATCTTGTCTCCGTTCAAATCTGTTTGAAAAGTAAGGAGCTAAAAATTTAGTTTTCAGAAATAATCAAGGTATGAGATATGTGTGATATCTAAGACCTTATTGCAAGATGATAGAATATAATTTGGTGAGACTACATAAACTCATAAGTTTTATGGGAATGTATGAAGGTTGAAGATGCCAGGCGTCACAATCCTCCAACTATTGGGGCACTAATAAATATTCGCATATCCATGAAATTATCATCCTTAGTATGCACCGTTGCTAAGACTCGTCGTATCGAAGCATCACGTGATGATCGGGTGTTATAGATTCTACGTGTGCATACAACGGGTGCAAGCTAGATTTGCACATGCGAATACTAAGATTAAACTTTATGAGCCTAGCATGTACAGACATGGTCTCGGAAAGTCATCATGATACAATGGATAAAATTATGAGTGAAATCCGGAACACTTGTCATATGATGATCAACTTCAAAGTAAGAACCTCAAAGTTATTGGTATTTGACCAACAAACCTAGAAGTTATTGATGTTGAAGTGTCTTTCTGAATAATGAGGAAAGCTAAAAGAGAAACTACAAAAGATTATTGGCAGAAAGAAAGAAAAGACTAGAAAGTCTAGCTCAGGTGTATATAAAAGATATACATGTTATGGATGTATTCCTCGTTTGGTCACACAATGAAATTCTTGGGTATTTGTACCATATTGGTTGGTATGAAGTGTCATACAAAACAACGCAATACAAGAATACAATGGCCTAAGTGACTGACAAGGAATATGATAGGAATGCACGTCTGGAACAAAAATAAAGTGTTATTATGTTCACCGTTGGCATTCTATCTAGCCCTTAGAATTTATAATAAAGAACTTAATAATTGTTATTATTGCTCTTGTCAAATAAAAACAATGAGTTGTTCAAATTATGACATTACTCCATGTATGATGGATAAGTTATTATAAATTTTAATGGTGAAACACACATACATAACACTGACGCTAAAATACCGTAAGGCAAATGATTTGAATTCCACTTATTTGTGGAACCGCCATTTAGGTCATGTTGGAAAGGAACGCATGAAGAAACTCCATGCAAATGGATTATTGGAGTCATTTGATTTATGAATCATTTGGCGCTTGCAAATCTCTTCTAAAAGGAATGACTGAAATACCGTTCATAGGCCAATTTTTGAACGGGCAACTAACTTAGTGGAAACATACATGATGATGTATATGGTTCACTAGGCATAATTGTGTGCGGGAGATTCTTCTACTTCATGAAAACTTCAAACAATGAATTGAGTATATATATGTGGATATATTCGATAAGGAAGAAGTTTGAAACATTTGAATGGATTCAAATAAATTTCAGCATGAAGTGGAAATCATCGTAATAGAAAAGTCAAATATCTATGATTGGATCATAGTAGAAATATTTGAATTACGAGTTTTAGCGAACATCTAAGAGAGTTATGAAATTGTTCTACAACTCACATTTCTTGAAGTATCATAGTGATGATGAAGTATCCAAGAGATGTATCCAAACCTTGTTGGGTCAATGATGAGATAAAATATTAATGCCATTATAATTTTTGTGGATTATGCTTTAGAGACTACCGCTTTTACACTAAATAGAGCATCACCATGATCCGTTTAAATGACACCATACAAGTTATGGCATGGGTATAAACCCTAATAGTCCTTTCTTTAAATTTTGGTCTAAGAGTTTACAACCAAAAATGGATAAATGTCTTTGTTGGTTATCCCAAAGAATTGATTGGGAATTCTTTCCACTATGAAATAAAAGACAAAAGTGTTTGCCAATGTTTCTTATTTCCAAGAAATTGTTTTCTAGCGAAGTATTTGAGTGGGAGGACAATAGAACTTGATATGGTTTATGAACCTGAGCATAATGATCAGAGTAGCGCAGCATCGGAAATGGTTCCGGAAGCGGCCACAACGATCATGGCTTCCATGACTACAAAGTGTTTTAGCCATGGAGATCAAAGTACTTATTGAACCTTGTAGGTGTGGTTTACTTTGTGATCAAATAAATGATTTGTGGACAAAGGATTGATTTTGAACAATGATAAACCAACTACGAACAAAGAAGTTATGATGGGCCCTGACTCCGTTAAAATGGCTATACGCCATGAAATCCAAGATAGATGAATACTTTTTGAAAGTAAATGGATCTATAAAATTGATGGACTTGGATGGAATATCCTTGAATAAGCTCGACTTGTCGAAAAGTTGTTTACGACAAAGTTCAAAGAGTTGACTACGACAAGATTAGATCTTCCGTAGCAATGCTTATAGTCTATATGGATTATTCTAGTAATCACTACATATTTCTTTTATGAAATATGTTAGTAGGATGGCAAAATACATTACTTATCAGAAGTGTGTATTAAAGGTGTATACAAGATACAACCAAGAGTTTTGCTGGTCCATGGAATACTAGATAGGTATACGAACTTCAATTGGATGAAGTAAGTATCGCGGAGTTGGAATCTTCACCAGATGAAATAGTCAAAGAGTTTTTGATTTCATCAGAGACGATGAAGAGGCTTGCATTTGCAAGAAATTAAGTGGGAGCGCTAAGACATAATTATAATACTTTATGTAGGTGACATAGTTGGTTATAAATGATGATTAAAAGGTTTCATTGAGGAATTAATTTTAATGAAAGGATATGGACTGAAACATATCTAGTGTCAAGATCTATGAAGATAGATTGAAACACAAAATAAGTTTAAGTCAAAGTACATAGAATGGATATTGAAATAGTTCAATATAGAAATATTAAGAAAATGTTCTTGTCATGTGAAGTTTTAACAAAACTTGAGTGTATCTGATACTCAATGAGTAAAAACACATGAGTGATTATGGATCACAAATAATATGTACACAATCAGATGTCCTGTGCTCTAAAATGTTATGAGCATATACCAGAATGATTCATGAGATGATCATTGGACGACAGTAAGAGTATCCTTGAGTACTTTAGAAGAACCAAGGATATATATATAGTTTTGTATGGAGAAATGACAAACAAATCGCTGTAAGGTGATTACACCGATATTTGTTTTGTCACATATAAAAATAGAATTTCAATCTCAAATTAGACTAAGTGTTGTTTTAAAGGTAGCACAATGAGCTAGAAGTTGTCTATGTTAAATTTAGAAGAGTTCTAAATATTGTGACGGATTCTACAAACGAAGGCAGAGTATGTCATTGTTTTGACAAATGACTGAGGATGTTGAGTCAAGAAGTTCTTTGAGAACTTGGTGTAGTTCCGATAGTGTCAGAACTTTGAAGCTATATTGTATGTGACAATATTAGTGACTTATTTCAGACCACGGAATTAAGGTTCCACCAGAAGATCAAACATATTTAATGCCAACTCTTTTGGAAATGAGTGATGCGTTGAGACGCAAATGAATTACAAAATACATACGTTTCTGAGCGTGTCAGATCCGTTGACTAAAACCTCTCCCGTGAGCAAAACATGATAAAGCACCAGAAGGCCAAGGTGTTATATCTTTACAAATGTAAACTAGATTATTGACTCTAGTGCAAGTGGGAGACTATTGGAGATATGCCCAAGAGGCAATAATAAAATGGTTACTATAATATCTTTGAGTTTATGATAATGTTTACATACCATGCTGTAATTGTATTAACCGAAATATTAATACATGTGTGATATGTAAACAACAAAGAGTCCCTAGTATGCCTCTTAACTAGCTTGTTGATTAATGGATGATTAGTTTCATAATCATGAACATTGGATGTTATTAATAACAATGTTATATCATTGTATGAATGATGTAATGGACACACCCAATTAAGCATAGCATAAGATCACCTCATTAAGTTATTTCCTATAAGCTTTCGATACATAGTTACCTAGTCCTTATGACCATGAGATCATGTAAATCACTTATACCGGAAAGGTACTTTGATTACATCAAACGCCACTGCGTAAATGAGTGGTTATAAAGGTAGGATTAAGTATCCGGAAAGTATGAGTTGAGGCATATGGATCAACAGTGGGATTTGTCCATCCCGATGACGGATAGATATACTCTGGGCCCTCTCGGTGGAATGTCATCTAATGTCTTGCAAGCATATGAATAAGTTCATAAGAGACCACATACCACGGTACGAGTAAAGAGTACTTGTCATGAGACGAGGTTGAACAAGGTATAGAGTGATACCGATGATCAAACCTTGGACAAGTAAAATATCGCGTGACAAAGGGAATTGGTATCGTATGTGAATGGTTCATTCGATCACTAAGTCATCGTTGAATATGTGGGAGCCATTATGGATCTCCAGATCCCGCTATTGGTTATTGGTCGGAGAGAGTACTCAACCATGTCCACATAGTTCGCGAACCGTAGGGTGACACACTTAAGGTTTGATGTTGAAATGGTAGAACTTGAAATATGGAATGGAGTTCGAAGTTTTGTTCGAAGTCCCGGATGGGATCCCGGACATCACGAGGAGTTCCGGAATGGTCCGGAGAATAAGATTCATATATAGGAAGTCATTTTATAAGATTTAAAATGATCCGGTGATTTTGCGGAAGGTTCTAGAAGGTTCTAGAAAAGTCCGGAAGGAATCACTAAGGAAGGAGGAGTCCCGGAGGGACTCCACCTCCCCATGGCCGGCGAACCCTAGAGGGTGGAGTCCAAGGTGGACTCCACCAAAGGGGGTCGCCCACCCCTCCACATGGAAGGGGGGAATCCCACCAAGTGGGATTCCCACCTTGGGTAGGTTTCCCTACTACATGGAAGGTTCTAGTGTTGGGGTCTTATTCGAAGACTTGTAGTCCAACACTTGGGGATCCACCTATATAATGAGGGGCATAGGGGAGGGGGCTGGCCACCACAACCACCCCACCTTGGCCGCACCCAAGGAGGCCGGCCACCCCCTCTCCCAAACCCTAGCCGCCCCCTCTCTCCTCCTCTTCTCCCGCACGCTTAGCGAAGCTCCGCCGGAGATCTCCACCGCCACCGCCACCACGCCGTCGTGCTGCCGGATTCAAGGAGGAGCTACTACTTCTGCTGCCCGCTGGAACGGGGAGAAGGACGTCGTCTTCATCAACACCGAACGTGTGACCGAGTACGGAGGTGCTGCCCGATTGTGGCACTGTGATCAAGATCTTCTACGCGCTTTTGCAAGCGGCAAGTGATCGTCTACCGCAGCAATAAGAGCCTACTCTTATAGGCTTTGGAAATCTTCAAGGGTTAGTCTCGTTCATCCCCTCGTTGCTCCCATCTTCTAGATTGCATCTTGGCTTGGATTGCGTTCTCGCGGTAGGAATTTTTTTATTTTCTATGCAACGAATCCTTACACGCTTCCCTTGGCCTTGACGCGGAAGCTCTTGGCCCTCCGCAGCGTGTTGACCTCCTCGAGCAGGTCGAAGTCGAGCCCCTTGCGCTTGAGCTCGGCGACGCACCGCCCGAGCAAGGCCGTGTCCACCTGCTCCCGCGCCAGCACCCGCAGCAGGATGGCTTCCGTGTCCGCCTTGTACCGCAGCGCCCAGAGCATGGCCAGGGGAGGCGAGTAGTGAGACGAGGCACGTGATCTAGGAGCGGCGGCAGGACAGGGACGGCATGTCGGAGGGGAGGGAGGAGGAGAGGAAGATGACGAGGACGGAGGCGGCGTGGAAGGCGAAGAAGGCGCAGTAGATGAATGCGATCTCCTTGCGCGCGCCGTCGAGGCGCGCCTCCTGCAGCGCGACGGCGGGCGAGGAGGTCCTCCTCCTTGAGCCACTGCTTGAGCAGCAGCCGGTGCGTGCCGCTCGCCGCGATCTGGCTCAACGGGTGCCGCTGCTGCGGAGGCGGGACGGCCACGAGGGCGGCGGTGTCGGCCATGGGCTGGATGGATGGATTTCTTTCTCTGTCTTGGGATTTTCTGGCGATGGATTCGCTTCGTGCGTACGGGCGTTTCTGTTTCGGGCGGAGACCGGAGAGGCTGAGACTGGAGAGGTTTTGAAGGGGAATTTCTTGGACGGGATCGAGGGGTGTGGTAACGGTCGGCGGAGCGAGTGCGCGTGGCTTTGGCAAAAAGAAGATCGCCGAGCACCCGAGGCGACCCAACTGTCGGAATTCCCGTGGATCACGTGGCCGGGACCCATTCGGCCCAGTCGGGGTGGGTGCACGACGCAGGCCCTATTCCAGGCCCGCCTCTCGAACCTACAGGAGGATGCCCACTTGATTTCAGGTGGCCTATATATACACGCGCGCGCCTTCTACTTTTCATCGCCTCGTTTCACTTGGTACAGCCTAAGCTAAACAACACACGGTCCAATTTCTTCCACCACTGCTCTTTTTGTTGTTAACACTGTTACACCCTTCACAGACCATAGTAAGCTCATGAACCGCGATGCAGACGTGGTACCATGCACACACTATCTTTTTTCCGAAATTCGGAATGAGTGGCATCAGGAAACTACCTTCAACCAATCCTCTGTTACATCCTAATAGACGGTGCCGATAGGAGGCTTTGCTGCTTTGGTGTGTTCGCCACAAGAAGTGTTCATGATTCACTTGCCAGAACAGGCTGTCGAGGTGTTCTGTTGTTTCCGCTACAAACACCTGTCATGCGTCTAATATGGACCATGGAACCATGTTCTTTTGTGAGGCTCTCTGCTTCACCCATCCACGTCGTGGAGGACACGCCGGACCGACTTGCCCGATGAAAAGTGTGTGAGCGAAAAGATGAAGCGCAGAGGTTTTCTTCTCCACCGTTTGCTAGGTGTGTTAGTGTGTATGCGGTGCGATGCGTTTGTTGTTTCCCCCAACGCGCGCAAACTGGTTGGAACATCGTGCACATATGTATCTTGGTTTTGTCCGCTTTTATTTCCTAATTAACTGGATAAGTATTTTCCTCTATGTTAATAGGCAGTTATTTTGTCGTGTATCCCAGAAAAAATTCGCTTCATAAAATTTACATTGCATTGTACTCAAGCGGCTAGGATTACGTGTCAGTACTTTAGTTTGGGATTCAAAATGTGACAAATACGAATGGGCGTGGTAACGATCGGGGGAACGAGTGTGCGTGGCTTTGGTAAAAGGAGATGCCCACACACCTGAGACGCCCCAACGGTCGGATTCTTGATGGATCACATGGCCGGGTATCAGTCGCTCAGTCGTGGCGGGTGCACGACGCTACCCGGTCATTACAGGCTAAAGATTCATTCACAGGCTTTTGTCCCAGGCCTGTCTCTCGACCCTAAATCCTCGGGCTAGGATGTCTCGCGGGGGATATCGCCGTCCTCGCGACCTTGCCTCCTGCTACGCTGCCGGAAGGAGAGAAAGAGACTGAGAGAGGGGATGTGAGATGGAAGACGGGCACCCAGATCTAAAAAAAAAAATGAATCCAAAAATAAGTCCTAGGATGAACCGGCCAGGAGGAGAATAAGAACGCCGGTCTCCACCACCACCGACGGACAAAGAAGAGGAGGGGAGAGAGGGAATGAGAAGTTTTGGTAGCTCATGAATCTAGAGTTCGCCAAAATCGCGCTGAGGGAAGCTTGTGGAGACAGAGGCTGGGAGGCGGGCGCCATTCCCCGCCGCCGCGAGCGCTCGCCGTTCCAGCCACCATCGACGGAGAAAGGGGAGACGGGCGGAGAGAGCCAGAGAGAAGAGACCAGGGGAGAGCCGTCCCTACAAAGGGGAGACGGCCTATTCTCTCGCGAGCGGTAGAAGCCATCCCTACAAAGTACTGTGCTGGCCCACTCGGCGAGGTGCGCACCGGCAAAGCTCTGAGAAGGCAAGGATCTGTTATCACCAGAATTTAACCGGATCAGAGGTGGGCCGTGATTAAAATGGGCTTGGAGAATATGCACGGAAGATATACATGAATCGGCCTTGTACACGAAGTTTGGGCTAGTTTGCCCGTGTATCTGTAAATATAGTAGGATACGTGTCGGTTAGGTAGAATTTGGTTCGTACACGGTTGGGATTATTCCCACGTCAGAAAGTCTACGGACTATAAATATGTATCTAGGGTTATTGAGAAAAACGACAATCACGTTCACAACAAACCAATCTAGGCGCATCGCCACCCCTTGTTTCGAGGGTTTCTTCCGGGTAAGCATCATGCTGTCTAGATCGCATCTTGCGATCTAGGCAGTATACGTTTATTCGTTGTTCATGCGTTGCTCGTGCTGAAGCCTTGTTGATGGCGAGCAACGTAGTTATCATAGATGTGTTAGGGTTAGCATTGTTCTACCGTGATATATGCTTTATCTATGCTACCCTTAGACATCTAGCTGCCTTTACACATATCTTAGGTGTAAGGGCAACACCTTGCTTGATCCTTGTTTAGTAGATCCGATCTGTTATGATTACTCCTTGTTCTTCAAAGATTAGTTTAATATCTACATAGTTAGGCCTTGCAAACGGGTTGAAGGATCCAGTAGCACGTAGGGTGTGGTTTGCTAGCCCTAGATAAGATGTTCCGAGAATCAACTTCATGTTGGTTTTTAGGCCTTATCTAGGGCTGGTTTATTGTCATCTTGCGTGGCTGCCAGGCTCAATCATGTGTAGGATGTTCCGATTATGCGGTGAAAACCCTAAATCGTCGTAGGTCGTTTTAGCTTTATATTGATCAAGCAGGACCACCATGTTATCGTAGACCTCATATGGATCATGGGTGGATCGGCTCCCTGAGCCGATTCACAGGACAACCTGAGAGCCGATCGAGGCTCGTATTTAATGTTTACGTGTATGCCATGCATGAAACTAAGCGAAGTAATCCATCACCTTCCTGACTAGGTATAAGTCAGGTGGCACGCCCTTGCACCAGCATCGGACGTGCGTGCCGGAGCTTTGCGGGCCGTCGCTCGAGGGACCAGGGCCAACCGCAGTCCTGGGAGCCTCCCGGCTCTACGTGTTGCTCGAAGCTACTCGCCGGTGGGTTTCGGACGCCAACACATTCTGGCACGCCCGGTGGGACAGTCTTCGACATCAACTGCATCGCCATCTGCATCTGAGATGGCGGAAGATCCAGTCACGTACGAAGATCTGACTGAGGAGCTCAAGAAGAAGTATGACGATGTCAAAGCTATCTTCGAAGCCGACCTCATCGGCTCTTTCCAGAGGACCCGCTCACACGGCATCAGGTGGAAAGGGTTCTCACCTGAAGGCGCGCTCGATGGAGTGGATCTGTCTACCCCTTCAGAAGAACGCACCAGGTCTCTGCGTCAGGAGGTTAATCACATGGTAGCTCATTCGCTACACCGCCATTCTGAGAGCCTGATGAACGCTTTGGAGTGTGTCGCGCTTCGGGTGATCCAGGAAATCATGAGACATCAGTACTCTCCGTCAGGACCTGCTCTAGGGACTCACCAAGGAGAAATACCGCTCCAGACCCGACCACCGCTGCCGTTCGCATGCGGCAGCACCGGAAGATGTGCCGAGTTCACCGGCATTCATCGTCTACAAGATCGGTGGCGATCCTAGTGATTACCAGTTCTTGTATGAGGCGCCTAAGGAGATCCCGCACGGATACACGTGCACATATGTGCCGAGGCTTGCGAATCGGGCACTCACGAACCCGATCTGCAACAACGAGGGATTTCACGGAACGACGGGGAGGGGCTTACGGATCAGATCTTGAGAAGCACGCGTGGCTAGCTAAGTATGCCACTCCAACAAACCTTCAAAGCTCAACTCCATGACTAGCTCAGATCTTGAGAAGCAAGCGTGGCTAGCCAAGTATGCCACTCCAGCGAATCTTCAAAGCTCGACTCCTGCAGCTAGCACCGCGGATCAGATCAGTACAATCTTGAGAGACCAGTTCGGCATGGTGCCGAAAAGGAGGGCAATCGGCTATTCCAAGCCGTACCCCAACGAGTACGATTTGATCCCACTACCACCCAAATATCGGCTCCCTGAATTCTCCAAGTTTAGTGGGTCAGATGGCTCCAGTTCAATCGAGCATGTGAGCCGATATTTGGCGTGATTGGGCACGATCTCAGCATCGGACGCACTACGCGTGAGGTTCTTCGCACGAGTCCCTCACATGATCGGCTTTCGGGTGGTACACCTCGCTGCCACCGCATTCAATCCGGACTTGGAAGCGAGATGGAAGAGCGGTTCTACATGCGGTATCACTCGAGAGGCTTCCGAGGCTGGCATTGCCGATCTAGCACAAGTACGACGAAGCGCGGAGAAACGGTGTCGAGAATACATCCAGCGCCGGGACCATCGAGAACCGATGCTGTTCGGCTCGTTTGATCGAAAAAGAAGCGATCGAGTTGGCGGTGGTGGGTCTCGCATCGCCGATCAAGGATATGGCTTCCCAAGCGAGTACGCTTCATTGGCGCATATGGTTCGAAAGCTGTCATTATATGAACAGCGCCACCCAGAGTTGTACCAGGACAAGTTCAAGCGTGCGGTAGTCCTGGTAGAGACAGAGGAAGATGAAGGCTCTGCAGGAGATCAAGAGGTAGCAGTGGCTGAATGGGCTCGGGGGGCAAGCCCCGTGTCCTGCAAGTGGGTTAAGCCACAAGGTCCTCCAAGAGGGTTTGACTTCGATGTGACCAAAGCTGAGCAAATTTTCGACCTCTTACTCAAGGAGAAGCAGCTAAAGTTACCCGAAGGCCACAAGATCCCCACGGCACAGGAGCTGAACGGAAAGCCATACTGCAAGTGGCATAACACGTTCACCCATACCACCAACGACTGCAGGGTGTGGCGTCAGTAGATCCAAATGGCGATAGAACAAGGGCGTCTAATTTTCAGCCAGTACGCCATGAAAGTCGACACGCACCCCTTCCCCGCCGTTAACATGGTGGAGTGCGCTTACCCCGGGAGGTGCCAGCCAGGTTTCTCGTTCAGCATTAACAGGGCCTGTGCACCACCCTGGTAAGGACAGAGACGAGGGCAGCCGCTCTCGTGGTAAGGACAAAGAGGAGGCCGTTCCACGCGATCGGTCCCGACACGATGGCAAGCGCTACATCACAGAGGGAGAAGTGAAGAATGTGCGATATCAGCGACCTCTCTCTGATCATCTCCTCAACAAATATGAGCGTCAGTATGACCAACGCCGGCGATGCAACGACGACGACGAAAGAGATCGTCGGTCTAGCAGGGACAACAGGAAATATCGTCGGCATGATAGAGACGATGAAAGATATGAGCGCCATGCCAAGGAAAAGTCAAGAGAGCAGGACGACGTGGACGAGCCTTTGGGGTGTCCCTTCTTCAAACACTGCTGGGATTCAGGAATGAGCCGATTGCCCACAATCGGCAACTGCCCAGAATGTAGACAGAAGAAGAAGGGCACGGGAGACGTGTCAGTATTCAAGCGTCTAGGACCTCTCCCATCTCGGAACAAGCAAGCTGAGTCCTCTCGGGTGGAAGTTCTCGAGGAGTTAGAAGACAAAGAAGAAGAAGAAGAAGATAAATACCACCGTCCAAGGTGGTGCCCTGATGGACTCAGCCACTCTCAAAAGCGTATAGTTCAGCGACTACGTTGCTTGGAGGAAGCCGAAAGGTTATACCTGCATACGTTGAGGAAAGCGCGGCCTGATCTGGCCGCGAAAATTCAGCGAACTCTGGACGAGGAGGGTCGACCACAGAAGAAAGAGTGGCGCCCCAAACAAAAGAGAGCCGATGATGAGACATCGGCTGGCACAAACATGGTGTTCATCCTTCCGGCAGAGTTTTGTGCTCCCGAAACCGAAGAGGCACCTGTGGCACAACTTGACTGCGGCCCAAGGCCGGTTATCTTTGAGAAGCCATGATGACCCACAAGTATAGGGGATCGCAACAGTCTTCGAGGGAAGTAAAACCCAATTTATTGATTCGACACAAGGGGAGACAAAGAACACTTGGAAGCCTTAACAGCGGAGTTGTCAGTTCAGCTGCACCTGGAAACAGACTTGCTCGCAAGAGTTTATCAGTAGTATCAGTTTTATAGCAGTAGCAGTAGTGAAATAACAGCAGAGTAACAAAGACAACAGTAGTGATTTTAGTAAACAGCAGAATTAAAATACTGTAGGCACGGGGACGGATGAACGGGCGTTGCATGGATGAGAGAAACTCATGTAACAATCATAGCAGGGCATTTGCAGATAATAATAAAACGGTGTCCAAGTACAAAGCAATCAATAGGCATGTGTTCCATAAATAGTCATGCGTGCTCGCAATGAGAAACTTGCACAACATCTTTTGTCCTACCAGCCGGTGGCAGCCGGGCCTCAAGGGAAACTGCTAGATATTAAGGTACTCCTTTTAATAGAGTACCGGAGCAAAGCATTAACACTCCGTGAACACATGTGATCCTCACATCGCTACCATTCCCTCCGGTTGTCCCGATTTCTGTCACTTCGGGGCCATCGGTTCCGGACAGCGACATGTGTATACAACTTGCAGGTAAGATCAATAAACAATGAATATCATGATGAAACAATAACATGTTCAGATCTGAGATCATGGCACTCGGGCCCTAGTGACAAGCATTAAGCATAACAAGTTGCAACAATATCATCAAAGTACCAATTACGGACACTAGGCACTATGCCCTAACAATCTTATGCTATTACATGACCAATCTCATCCAATCCCTACCATCCCCTTCGGCCTACAGCGGGGGAATTACTCACACATGGATGGGGGAAACATGGCTGGTTGATGTAGAGGCGTTGGCGGTGATGATGGCGATGATCTCCTCCAATTCCCCGTCCCGGCGGAGTGCCAGAACGGGGACTTTTGGCTCCCGCGACGGAGTTTCGCGATGTGGCGGCGTTCTGGAGGGTTTCTGGCGACTTCGACTTCTCCCCGTGCGTTTTTAGGTCGAGGCCGATAAATAGTCCGAAGGAGGGCGTCGGAGGCCGGCCGAGGGGGCCACACCATAGGGCCGCGCGGCCCCCTAGGCCGCGCCGCCTTATGGTGTGGGGCCCTCGGGCCTCCACCTTACTTGACCTTACGGCTCCGTCGATATTCTGGGAAAATAGGGCCTTCGCATAAATTCCGAGGATTTTCCCGAAAGTTGGATTTCTGCACAAAAACGAGACACCGAACAGTTCTGCTGAAAACAGCGTTAGTCCGTGTTAGTTGTATCCAAAATACACAAATTAGAGGCAAAACAATAGCAAAAGTGTTCGGAAAGTAGATACGTTTTGGACATATCAACTCCCCCAAGCTTAGCTTATTGCTTGTCCTCAAGCAATTCAGTTAACAACTGAGCGATAAAAGAACTTTCACGAACACATTTGCTCATATGATGTATATATTCTCATGCTATGGCTAATACTTAAGTAGTTCATAGTGAGATACATGCAAATAAGATCATCTAGCAGCTATGTCAATCATGAAGAGGTACCAAAAATTAATAATAAGCATCATGAATCATGTATGTAAGCAGGATTGCAATGTTCATAAGAGAGTATGATAAAGTGGTATCTCGCTTGCCCGTATTTGATCGGCAAAACATAAATGCCCAGGCACCTCTGGAGTTCATAGAAAGACTAGAAGTAGTGATTGTCAAAGATAAAAGCATCAAAGTTATACCACAATCAATCATATTTTGAGACAAGCATATTATACTAAGAATGACAGTTGTGCTCTCAAGATAGTGCTCAAAGAAATAATGGAGACACAACATAGAAGTAAAAGATTGACCCTTCGCAGAGGGAAGCAGGGATTAACATGCGCTAGAGCTTTTCATTTTTGAAATCAGGAGTAAAATCATTTTGAGAGGTGTTTGTTGTTGTCAACGAATGGTAATGGGTACACCAACTACCTCGCCAACCGGACTTTCAAGAGCGGCTCCCATGAATTATTTGCATATTTATGTGGCACTCCTTCCAACCTTTCTTACACAAACCATGGCTAACCGAATCCTCGGGTGCCTGCCAACAATCTCATACCATGAAGGAGTGCCTTTTTATTTTAGTTTTATTATGATGATGACACTCCCCCCAACCTTTGCTTACACAAGCCATGGCTAACCGAATCCTTCGGGTGCCGTCCAACAATCACAAACTATGGAGGGGTGTCTATTTAGGTTAATTAATTTGGGACTGGGAATCCCGTTGCCAGCTCTTTTTGCAAAATTATTGGATAAGCGGATGTGCCACTAGTCCATATGAGAGTCCATCAAAAGTAAATGACAAGGTTGAAAGCTAAACACCACATACTTCCTCATGAGCTATGAAACATAAACACAAATTGGGAAGCATTTTGAAGGTTTTAAAGGTAGCGCATGAGAATTTACTTGGAATGGTTTGAAATGCCATGCATAGATATTTATGGTGGACACTCTGGAATAACTTGGTTTTCATGTGTTTGGAAGCACGAGCAGTGTTCCCGCTCAGTACAAGTGAAGGCTAGCAAAAGACTAGGGAGCGACAAATCAAGAGAGCGATGCTTGTCATAATCATGCTTGCGGCAAAATAAATTAACAGAGGCATAAAAGTGATACAAGAACTCTGAAGCAATATAGATCATCGAGGCTTAATTGACTTTTTGTTCAGTCATATGCATGCGTGAGCATGTGCCAAGTCGATACAAACGAATTATTCAGAGGAGGATACCACAATGCCATACTTACTTATGAATAAAACAATGCAAACAAACATCCATGACATGCTACTCATATTAATAAATTGGAGCTAAACATGAGAGATCATGAACTACTAGACTTTCTCAAATAACATATACCTCACATGAACCAACTAAGCATGCTCACATGGATGAGTATATGTACAAAAATGAAAACAAATAGAGTTCATACCAGCCTCTCACCACAATCAGATTGTCGTAGATCGTCATTATTGCCTTTCACTTGTGTAGCTTGGATAATATGAAATGAAAACCACGCTCCAGCCGCCGAAGACCATTGAACTCATAAAGAACTTTACAAAACCAAAGAAGAACAGCAAATATTTTTGGTGTTTTCGAATTGCAAACAAGAACAAAAGGAAACAAGCAAACAAAGCAAAATCTTTTTGGGTTTTCTTATATCAAACTAGCAACAGCAAATAAAGCGAAACAAACGCAAGAAACCAAAGCAAACAAATGGTGAAGAGAAACAACAGAAATATTTTTGGTCTTTTTGTGTTTTGGGAAGGAAACAAAGCGGAAACAAGAAATAGCAAACTAAAAGAAACACAGAAAAGCCAGATGGCAGAAATCTGCCAAAACCTGACAGCAGTACAGAAATCGATTTTTACAAAAATCTTACGTTGCTCAGCTCGAAAAGTGTTCAACTAATGAAAGTTAGATAACAACCTGGGGAACCTGCACAAAAATTGGCAGCTCAAAATAACGTTCTAGCTGTGCGCATGAATTTTTCTAGTAACAGTCCAGAATCTGTTTTCAGGCAGCACTTCCCCAAATATCATCTTCCTCTCATTAGAAAACCACTCAAACGAACAAAACAAATATGTACAAGTATCCAGCAATCAAAATATGCAAAGAATGAGTGATGCCGGTATACCTCCCCCCAAGCTTAGGCTTTTGGCCTAAGTGGAGTTCAATCCCATCGAGACCATGAGGTAGTATCTCCGTAGTATGACGAAGATGGATCGTATTCCGGGTATGTGCTAGAAGAAGCACCCGGATACGTGACGGTGTAGTCGTGGGAGGCCTCGGCGTCCTCGGAGTCATGCTGCTGGTGGAAGCCTTGTATCTTCATATGTTCATCCACCTCCTCCTTAGTGCACGACCATGATTGCCTGTCAATACTGAACAAACCTGGTTGGGGAAGAGGGATTTCCTTCTCATCCCCGTCAGCAAACAACATTCTATAGACCATATTATCTAAAGTAGAATCAGTGGTAACAAAATGATGACTCTTCATAGCAGCAATATCGAGTCTCCTAGGGGCCAATGGCACATCATTAGGATCAAGAGGAAGCCTTAGATATGTTAAAACGCGCAGTGCAATAGTTCCTCCAAAAATAGGCCCTCTATTAGACAGGCGGTGAGCAATAAGAGAACCAAGGTGATAAGATGTCTGACCAGTAAGTGCAATATTCAAGAAAGCAAGATGGTAAATAGAAATATTCCTAGTGTTCTCCCTACCAAGAATGCTAGTAGCAATGTAATATGCAAAATACTTAATGGCGGGGAGTTGAATGTTCCTTATCTTGCCACACTGAATGGTGCGACAATCATCATCGGTAATCCCTCGATAGAGCTCCAACAAGTCCCGGGGGTTGTCATCAATCCTACTTGCTGTACCTACAGGGGCAATATCCAATGCACGACAAAAATCTTCCAATTCCATAGTAACAGGATTACCATAGATCTTGAATGCAACTGTCGGCTCATATTGCTTGTTGTGGAACTTGAAGCTCTCGACGAAGATTTTGGTGAGCATGTAGTATTGCTCCCTTTCATCTCCCACATAGGTGGCTAAGCCCGCCCTGTTGACAAGGGTGAAGAAATCCTCCAATATCCCTGCATTTCTCAGAAAATCATAGCATGGAAAAGACGAAGCATTAGGAGCCCCGTTGTCCTCTTCGGGCGCGAAGCTAGGCGCGATGATATCCTCGTTGTACGATCGCCTAATCCGGGTGGCGGCCCTAGAAGGCCTCCCGGTGCTGGTTGTTCCTTTCTTGAACAACTCTCCAAAGTTGAACTTCTTCATCTCTTCTCTGAAATTTTCAACAAGTGATATAAATTTTGATTTGGTGACATATAATTGAGGGAAACTACTATAGGAACTTGCTAGAGTACTAATCATGCATCAAAACTAGTTTATACAACTTAGAACAAGCATGCAAGCTCACTAAACATGTTACCTACAGCAGCAAAATATTCAAGATATACTCAACCAAACAAAATTCTACTTGGATCATTGGAGGAGTCACATACCGAAGAGCAAATGTGCCAAATTTGAGGCAAATCTGGGCTGAGCAAAGAGATCGAGAAATCTGGAGTTCTTGAGCAAAAACGCGAGTGAGAGGAACCTGGTGCGAGTTTTTTCGGGAGAGAGAAGATGCTGGGAGAAAGAGATGAGATAGTGGGGCAAGGAGGGGCCCACACCACAGGGTGGCGCGCCCCCCTCCTTGGCCGCGCCGGCCTGTGGTGTGGCACCCTGTGGTGCCCCACAGGTCATCCTCTGGTGCTCCCAGGTGCATCGTCGAAAAATAGGACTAACGGTATAATTTTTGTGAATTTTTGAAAACTTTGAAAAATGCACATTTCTGGGTATTTAGTTTATTATTACTGGCCAGGAAATTTTTTGAAATCTCCAATTAACTAAGGAACTTTGCAAATTAAAAATGCTACAGCAACTAGAGCAAGTGGAGGAAGAAAGAGATGTTGTTTACCTCCTCTATGCATATAAAAAGTATTTGTTAACAAGGTTGATCAAGTCTTGCCACCAAATAAATTTTACATAGCATAAGAAGAAATAAACCTCAAATCAATCATGTTACCTTGAATTGTATTGATATGGATCCAATCACGAGAGTTTGATATTCTTCTTTAGGCTCATATATAGGACAATCAATAGTTCCCACTTTGATAGTTCTCACATTAGAAATAGTATTAACTCCACACGCTTTCTCAATCCTCTTGGGAAAATAAACGGTATGCTCCCTATCATCAACATTGAAAGTAACCTTTCCTTTATTGCAATCAATAACAGCCCCTGCGGTGTTAAGAAAATGTCTCCCAAGAATAATAGACATATTATCATCTTCAGGCATTTCCAACACAACAAAATCAGTTAATATCAAGCAGTTAGTAGTAACTTGAACAGGAACATCCTCACATATACCAACAGGAATAGCAGTAGATTTATCAGCCATTTGCAAAGATATATCAGTAGGTATCAACTTATCTAAATAAAGTCTCTTATAAAGAGAAAAAGGCATAACACTAACACCGGCTCCCAAGTCACATAGAGCAGTTTTAACATAATTATTCTTAATAGAACAAGGAATAGTAGGTATACCTGGGTCGCCCAACTTCTTTGGAACTTTGCCATTGAAAGAGTAATTAGCAAGCATAGTGGAAATTTCCTCATTGGGGATTTTCCTTTTGTTAGTAACAGTATCTTTCATATACTTTGAATAAGGTGGCAATTTAATAGCATCAGTCAAAGGGATTTGCAAGAATAAAGGTTTCATCCAATCGCAAAATTTATTATAGTGTTCTTCTTCCTTTGATTTTAGTTTCTTAGCAGGAAAAGGCATTTGCTTTTGAACCCAAGGTTCTCTTTCATTACCATGTTTCTCAGCAATAAAATCTTCTTTAGTGTACTTTTTATTTTTAGCATGCTTTTCAGGTTCTTCTTCAACCTCTTCTTTATCAGGAGTATCATTCTTATCGTTATCTTTATCATGTTCATTACCACTTTCAGTTTCAAGCATCGAAATAGAAATACTATTAGGATCATTAGCAGGTTCAGAGGATTCTACAACATTTTTATGCTTCTTCTTCTTTTTCTTCTTAGAATGAGCACTAGGTTCAATGTGTTGAGAATCTTGTTCAATTCTTTTGGGATGCCCTTCAGGATATAGAGGATCCTGGGTAGAGACACCACCTCTAGTTGTTACTTCATAAGCATGTTTCTCTTTAGAATTATTTCCTAACAAGTCATTTTGCACTTTAGTGAGTTGATCAATTTGAGTTTGAACCATATGAAAATGTTTAACAAGCATCTTAACATCATTGGAGGTTCTCTCTACAATATCATGCAATTCACTAATAGCTCGAGAAATTTCCATTAAATGATTCTCTACTCTCATATTAAAATTTTCTTGCTTAACAATATAATTATCAAACTCATCTAAGCATTGTGCAGGGGGTTTCGAATACGGAGTATCTTCCCTAGTAAAGCGTTGAAGGGAGTTTACCTCAATCATGGATGAAGGGGGAATTATCTCACATATATCTTCTATGGGAGGAAGATTCTTCACATCTTCAGATTTAATACCTTTCTCCTTGAGAGACTTCTTGGCTTCCCTCATATCTTCATCATTTAATTTAATCATACCCCTCTTCTTTAATATTGGCGTTGCAGTTGGTTCAGGCGTAGTCCAATCATCATGATTCCGGCCTATTTTAGCCAATAATTCTTCAGCGTCGTCTGGAGTTCTTTTCCTGAAAACACAACCAGCACAACTATCCAGGTATGCCCTAGACTCAATGGTTAGTCCACTATAAAATATATCAAGTAATCATGCTTTTCCAAATCATGGTCAGGCCGAGCTCTAATAAGAGAGCAAAATCTCGCCCAAGCCTCAGGCAATTTCTCTCCATCTTCCTGGTTAAAATTATAAATTCTCTGCAAAGCAATATGTTGAGCACTAGCAGGAAAGTATTTACGGAAGAAAACATCAAGCAATTCTTTTGGACTTTTAATAGAATTAGGTGGCAAACTATTATACCAAGTTTTAGCGTCATCCTTTAAAGAAAATGGAAAGATTTTAGCAACAAAGTAAGTACGCATCTTGACATCATCAGAAAACAAGCTACTTAGAGTAGATAACTCAATCATGTGTTCAACATCACTTTCTTTTTCAGTACCACAAAAGGGTGTTTTCTCAACAATAGCTATATGAGATAGATCAAGAGAAAAATCATAATCTTTATCCTTAATGTTTATAGGAGATGTGGCAAACTTAGGATCAGGAGACAGTTTATATCTAACAGCATGTTCTGCAAGCAACTTTTTAATTTTTCTTGCATCAGTAGTAGCATTGCATTTTTCAATAAAATCATCATTAAGCTCCACATAATCTTCATCAGGATCATCACTAAAATAATCAAGTTCAGGTGAATTAACAGGTGTAGTAGCATTAGGAGTTTCAGTATTTTCAATTTGTCTAGACCTAGCAATCGTAGCATCTAGAAAGGATCCCAATGAACCACTATCATCAAGCACAGCAGAAATATTATCAATATTATGAGAGTTTTCAGATTCAGCAGAAGTACCCGCATGTGAAGCATGTGGCGGTGAAACAAGTTTATCAATCACAGATGGTGAATCAAGTGTAGCGGAGGTACTCAGAATTGTACCTTTTCTTGTAGTGGATGGTAATATGGCGATCTTAGAATCGCGAGGTTTACCCATGATGGAGAATTTGCAGCGAACAATATTAATCCAAGTGAACTTCCAAATAAAGCTATGCTCCCCGGCAACGGCGCCAGAAAATAGTCTTGATGACCCACAAGTATAGGGGATCGCAACAGTCTTCGAGGGAAGTAAAACCCAATTTATTGATTCGACACAAGGGGAGACAAAGAACACTTGGAAGCCTTAACAATGGAGTTGTCGGTTCAGCTGCACCTGGAAACAGACTTGCTCGCAAGAGTTTATCAAGAGTAACAGTTTATAGCGATAGAGTAGTGAAATAACAGCAGCAGAGTAACAAAGACAGCAGTAGTGATTTTAGTAAACAGCAGGATTAAAATACTGTAGGCACGGGGATGGATGAACGGGCGTTGCATGGATGAGAGAAACTCTTGTAACAATCATAGCAGGGCATTTGCAGATAATAATAAAACGGTATCCAAGTACAAAGCAATCAATAGGCATGTGTTCCTGATGGCGTGTATTTCACACGTTCGTTGGGCAACCCCAAGAGGAAGGTATGATGCGCACAGCAGCAAGTTTTCCCTCAGAAAGAAACCAAGGTTTATCGAACCAGGAGGAGCCAAGAAGCACGTTGAAGGTTGATGGCGGCGGGATATAGTGCGGCGCAACACCGTTGATTCCGGCGCCAACGTGGAACACTGCACAACACAACCAAAGTACTTTGCCCCAACGAAACAAAGTGAGGTTGTCAATCTCACCGGCTTGCTGTAACAAAGGATTAACCGTATTGTGTGGAAGATGATTGTTTGCAGAAAACAGTAGAACAAGTATTGCAGTAGATTGTATTTCAGTAAAGAGAATTGGACCGGGGTCCACAGTTCACTTGAGGTGTCTCTCCCATAAGACAAACAGCATGTTGGGTGAACAAATTACAGTTGGGCAATTGACAAATAAAGATAGCATGACAATGCACATACATATCATGATGAGTATAGTGAGATTTAATTGGGCATTACGACAAAGTACATAGACCGTCATCCAACTGCATCTATGCCTAAAAAGTCCACCTTCAGGTTATCATCCGAACCCCTCCAGATTAAGTTGCAAAGCAATGACAATTGCATTAAGTATGGTGCGTAATGTAACTAGTGACTACATCCTTGAACATAGCACTAATGTTTTATCCCTAGTGGCAACAGCACAACACAACCTTAGAACTTTCGTCACATCGTCCCGGTGTCAATGCGAGGCATGAACCCACTATCGAGCATAAGTACTCCCTCTTGGAGTTACAAGCATCTACTTGGCCAGAGCATCTACTAGTAACGGAGAGCATGCAAGATCATAAACAACACATAGCATAACTTTGATAATCAACATAACAAGTATTCTCTATTCATCGGATCCCAACAAACGCAACATATAGAATTACAGATAGACGATCTTGATCATGTTAGGCAGCTCACAAGATCCGACAATGATAGCACAATGGGGAGAAGACAACCATCTAGCTACTGCTATGGACCCATAGTCCAGGGGTAGACTACTCACACATCACACCGGAGGCGACCATGGCGGCGTAGAGTCCTCCGGGAGATGATTCCCCTCTCCGGGAGGGTGCCGGAGGCGAGCTCCTGGATCCCCCGCGCTGGGATCGGCGGCGGCGGCGGCTCTGGACGGTTTTCCGTGTCGTGGCTCTCGATGCGGGGGTTTCGTCACGGAGACTTTTTATAGGCGGAAGGGCAGGTCAAGAGGCGGCACGGGGGCCCCACACCACAGGGCCGCGCGGCCAAGGGGGGGCCACGCCGCCCTATAGTGTGGCCCCTCCGTGGCCCCTCTTCGTCTCTCCTTCGCACTTCTGGAAGCTTCGTGAGAAAATAGGCCCCTGGGCTTTGATTTCGTCCAATTCCGAGAATATTTCCTTACTAGGATTTCTGAAACCAAAAACAGCAGAAAAGAATCGGCACTTCGGCATCTTGTTAATAGGTTAGTTCCAGAAAATGCACGAATATGACATAAAGTGTGCATAAAACATGTAGATAACATCAATAATGTGGCATGGAACATAAGAAATTATCGATACGTCGGAGACGTATCAGCATCCCCAAGCTTAGTTCTGCTCGTCCCGAGCAGGTAAAACGATAACACAGATAATTTCTGGAGTGACATGCCATCATAATCTTGATTATACTATTTCTAAAGCATATGTAGTGAATGCAGCGATCAAAACAATGTATATGACATGAGTAAACAAGTGAATCATATAGCAAAGACTTTTCATGAATAGCACTTCAAGACAAGCATCAATTAGTCTTGCATAAGAGTTAACTCATAAAGCAATAATTCAAAGTAAAGGCATTGAAGCAACACAAAAGAAGATTAAGTTTCAGCGGTTGCTTTCAACTTGTAACATGTATATCTCATGGATATTGTCAACATAGAGTAATATAATAAGTGCAATAAGCAAGTATGTAGGAATCAATGCACAGTTCACACAAGTGTTTGCTTCTTGAGGTGGAGAGAAATAGGTGAACTGACTCAACATTGAAAGTAAAAGAATGGTCCTCCATAGAGGAAAAGCATCGATTGCTATATTTGTGCTAGAGCTTTGATTTTGAAAACATGAAACAATTTTGTCAACGGTAGTAATAAAGCATATGCATCATGTAAATTATATCTTATAAGTTGCAAGCCTCATGCATAGTGTACTAATAGTGCCCGCACCTTGTCCTAATTAGCTTGGACTACCGGATCATCACAATGCATTGTTTTTACCAAGTGTCACAAAGGGGTACCTCTATGCCGCCTGTACAAAGGTCTAAGGAGAAAGCTCGCATTGGATTTCTCGCTATTGATTATTCTTCAACTTAGACATCCATACCGGGACAACATAGACAACAGATAATGGACTCCTCTTTTATGCATAAGCATATAACAACAATTAATAATTTTCTCATTTTGAGATTTGAGGATTGTTGTCCAAAACTGAAACTTCCACCATGGAACATGGCTTTAGTTAGCGGCCCAATGTTCTTCTCTAACATATGCATGCTTAACCCTATGGTGGTAGATCTCTCTTACTTCAGACAAGACGGACATGCATAGCAACTCACATGAAATTCAACAATGAATAGTTGATGGCGTCCCCAGTGAACATGGTTATCGCACAACAAGCAACTTAATAAGAGATAAAGTGCATAATTACATATTCAATACCACAATAGTTTTTAAGCTATTTGTCCCATGAGCTATATATTGCAAAGGTGAATGATGGAATTTTAAAGGTAGCACTCAAGCAATTTACTTTGGAATGGCGGAAAATACCATGTAGTATAGGTAGGTATGGTGGACACAAATGGCATAGTGGTTGGCTCAAGTATTTTGGATGCATGAGAAGTATTCCCTCTCGATACAAGGTTTAGGCTAGCAAGGCTTATTTGAAACAAACACAAGGATGAACCGGTGCAGCAAAACTCACATAAAAGACATATTGAAAACATTATAAGACTCTACACCGTCTTCCTTGTTGTTCAAACTCAATACTAGAAATTATCTAGACCTTAGAGAAACCAAATATGCAAACCAAATTTTAGCATGCTCTATGTATTTCTTCATTAATGGGTGCAAAGCATATGATGCAAGAGCTTAAACATGAGCACAACAATTGCCAAGTATCACATTACCCAAGACATTTATAGCAATTACTACATGTATCATTTTCCAATTCCAACCATATAACAATTTAACGAAGGAGAAACTTCGCCATGAATACTATGAGTAGAAAACAAGGACATACTTGTCCATATGCTACAGCGGAGCGTGTCTCTCTCCCATAAAGTGAATGCTAGGATCCATTTTATTCAAACAAAACAAAAACAAAAACAAACCGACGCTCCAAGAAAAAGCACATAAGATGTGATGGAATAAAAATATAGTTTCAGGGGAGGAACCTGATAATGTTGTCGATGAAGAAGGGGATGCCTTGGGCATCCCCAAGCTTAGACGCTTGAGTCTTCTTGATATATGCAGGGGTGAACCACCGGGGCATCCCCAAGCTTAGAGCTTTCACTCTCCTTGATCATGTTGCATCATACTCCTCTCTTGATCCTTGAAAACTTCCTCCACACCAAACTCGAAACAACTCATTAGAGGGTTAGTGCACAATATAAATTGACATATTCAGAGGTGACACAATCATTCTTAACACTTCTGGACATTGCATAATGCTACTGGACATTAGTGGATCAAAGAAATTCATCCAACATAGCGAAAGAGGCAATGCGAAATAAAAGGCAGAATCTGTCAAAACAGAACAGTTCGTATTGACGAATTTTAAAATGGCACCAGACTTGCTCAAATGAAAATGCTCAAATTGAATGAAAGTTGCGTACATATCTGAGGATTACTAACGTAAATTCGCATAATTTTCTGAGCTACCTACAGGGAGGTGGACCCAGATTCGTGACAGCAAAGAAATCTGGAACTGTGCAGTAATCCAAATCTAGTACTTACTTTTCTATCAACGGCTTAACTTGGCACAACAAAACACAAAACTAAGATAAGGAGAGGTTGCTACAGTAGTAAACAACTTCCAAGACACAAAATAAAAACAAAGTACTGTAGGTAAAAACATGAGTTGTCTCCCATAAGCGCTTTTCTTTAACGCCTTTCAGCTAGGCGCAGAAAGTGTGTATCAAGTATTATCAAGAGACGAAGTGTCAACATCATAATTTGTTCTCATAATAGAATCAAAAGGGTACTTCATTCTCTTTCTAGGGAAGTGTTCCATACCTTTCTTGAGAGGAAATTGATATTTTATATTACCTTCCTTCATATCAATGACAGCACCAACAGTTCGAAGAAAAGGTCTTCCCAATATAATGGGAGAAGATGCATTGCATTCAATATCCAAGACAACAAAATCAATGGGAACAAGGTTATTGTTAACGGTAATGCGAATATTATCAACCTTACCCAAAGGTTTCTTTGTAGAATGATCAGCAAGATTAACATCCAAATAACAATTTTTCAGCGGTGGCAAGTCAAGCATATTATAAATTTTCTCAGGCATAACAGAAATACTTGCACCAAGATCACATAAAGAATTACAATCAAAATCTTTAACCTTCATCTTAATGATGGGCTCCCAACCATCCTCTAGCTTTTTAGGAATAGAGGCTTCACGCTCTAGTTTCTCTTCTCTAGCTTTTATGAGAGCATTTGTAATATGATGCGTGAAAGCCAAATTTATAGCACTAGCATTAGGACTTTTAGCAAGTTTTTGCAAGAACTTTATAACTTCAGAGATGTGGCAATCATCAAAATTCAAACCATTATAATCTAAAGCAATGGGATCATCATCCCCAATGTTGGAAAAAATTTCAGCAGCTTTATCACATGTTTCAGGTTTTAGCGCTTTAGAGCGGTTTCTCGCTTTGCATTAGAAGTGGAAACATTGCTAACACCAATTCTTTTATTAGTATGAGTAGGAGGTGCAGCAACATGTGTAGCATTAACATTACTAGTGGTGGTAATAGTCCAAACTTTAGCTATATTCTTCTCTTTAGCTAGTTTTTCATTTTCTTCTCTATCCCACCTAGCACGCAGTTCAGCCATTAATCTTATATTCTCATTAATTCTAACTTGAATGGAATTTGCTGTAGTAGTAATTTTATTATGAAGATTCTCATTAGGCAAAACCTTTGATTTCAAAAGATCAACATCAGCAGCAAGACTATCAACTTTAGAAGCAAGTATATCAATTTTCCCAAGCTTTTCTTCAACAGATTTGTTAAAAGCAGTTTGTGTACTAATAAATTCCTTAAGCATGGCTTCAAGTCCAGGGGGTGAACTCCTATTATTGTTGTAAGAATTCCCATAAGAATTACCATAGCCGTTGCCATTATTATAAGGATATGGCCTATAGTTGTTACTAGAATTGTTCCGGTAAGCATTGTTGTTGAAATTATTATTTTTAATGAAGTTTACATCAACATGTTCTTCTTGTGCAACCAATGAAGCTAATGGAACATTATTAGGATCAATATTAGTCCTATCATTCACAAGCATAGACATAATAGCATCAATCTTATCACTCAAGGAAGAGGTTTCTTCGACAGAATTTACCTTCTTACCTTGTGGAGCTCTTTCCGTGTGCCATTCAGAGTAGTTGATCATCATATTATCAAGAAGCTTTGTTGCTTCACCAAGAGTGATGGACATAAAGGTACCTCCAGCAGCTGAATCCAATAAATTCCGTGAAGAAAAATTTAGTCCTGCATAGAAGGTTTGGATGATCATCCAAGTAGCCAGTCCATGGGTTGGGCAATTTTTAACCAGAGATTTCATTCTTTCCCAAGCTTGAGCAACATGTTCAGTATCTAATTGTTTAAAATTCATTATGCTACTCCTCAAAGATATAATTTTAGCAGGGGGATAATATCTACCAATAAAAGCATCCTTGCATTTAGTCCATGAATCAATACTATTCTTAGGCAGAGATAGCAACCAATCTTTAGCTCTTCCTCTTAATGAGAAAGGGAACAATTTTAGTTTAATAATATCACCATCTACATCTTTATATTTTTGCATTTCACATAGTTCAACAAAATTATTAAGATGGGCAGCAACATCATCGGAACTAACACTGGAAAATTGCTCTCGCATAACAAGATTCAAGAAAGCAGGTTTAATTTCAAAGAATTCTGCTGTAGTAGCAGGTGGAGCAATAGGTGTGCATAAGAAATCATTATTATTTGTGGTTGTGAAGTCACACAACTTAGTATTTTCAGCGTTGGCCATTTTAGCAACAGTAAATAAAACAAACTAGATAAAGTAAATGCAAGTAAACTAATTTTTTTGTGTTTTTGATATAGCAAACAAGATAGCAAGTAAAGTAAAACTAGCAACTAATTTTTTTGTATTTTGATTTAGTGCAGCAAACAAAGTAGTAAATAAAACTAAGCAAGACAAAAATAAAGTAAAGAGATTGAGAAGTGGAGACTCCCCTTGCAGCGTGTCTTGATCTCCCGGCAACGGCGCCGTAAAATGTGCTTGATGGCGTGTATTTCACACGTTCGTTGGGCAACCCCAAGAGGAAGGTATGATGCGCACAGCAGCAAGTTTTCCCTCAGAAAGAAACCAAGGTTTATCGAACCAGGAGGAGCCAAGAAGCACGTTGAAGGTTGATGGCGGCGGGATGTAGTGCGGCGCAACACCAGTGATTCCGGCGCCAACGTGGAACCTGCACAACACAACCAAAGTACTTTGCCCCAACGAAACAGTGAGGTTGTCAATCTCACCGGCTTGCTGTAACAAAGGATTAATCGTATTGTGTGGAAGATGATTGTTTGCAGAAAACAGTAGAACAAGTATTGCAGTAGATTGTATTTCAGTAAAGAGAATTGGACCGGGGTCCACAGTTCACTAGAGGTGTCTCTCCCATAAGACAAACAGCATGTTGGGTGAACAAATTACAGTTGGGCAATTGACAAATAAAGATAGCATGACAATGCACATACATATCATGATGAGTATAGTGAGATTTAATTGGGCATTACGACAAAGTACATAGACCGTCATCCAACTGCATCTATGCCTAAAAAGTCCACCTTCAGGTTATCATCCGAACCCCCTCCAGTATTAAGTTGCAAAGCAACAGACAATTGCATTAAGTATGGTACGTAATGTAACTAGTGACTACATCCTTGAACATAGCACTAATGTTTTATCCCTAGTGGCAACAGCACAACACAACCTTAGAACTTTCATCCTTTGTCCCAGGTGTCAATGCAGGCATGAACCCACTATCGAGCATAAGTACTCCCTCTTGGAGTTACAAGCATCTACTTGGCCAGAGCATCTACTAGTAACGGAGAGCATGCAAGATCATAAACAACACATAGCATAACTTTGACAATCAACATAACAAGTATTCTCTATTCATCGGATCCCAACAAACGCAACATATAGAATTACAGATTGACGATCTTGATCATGTTAGGCAGCTCACAAGATCCGACAATGATGGCACAATGGGGAGAAGACAACCATCTAGCTACTGCTATGGACCCATAGTCCAGGGGTAGACTACTCACACATCACACCGGAGGCGACCATGGCGGCGTAGAGTCCTCCGGGAGATGATTCCCCTCTCCGGCAGGGTGCCGGAGGCGATCTCCTGGATCCCCCGAGATGGGATCGGCGGCGGCGGCGTCTCTGGAAGGTTTTCCGTATCGTGGCTCTCGGTACTGGGGGTTTCGTCACGGAGACTTTTTATAGGCGGAAGGGCAGGTCAAGAGGCGGCACGGGGGCCCCACACCACAGGGCCGCGCGGCCAAGGGGGGCCGCGCCGCCTATAGTGTGGCCCCTCCGTGGCCCCTCTTCGTCTCTCCTTCGGACTTACGGAAGCTTCGTGAGAAAATAGGCCCCTGGGCTTTGATTTCGTCCAATTCCGAGAATATTTCCTTACTAGGATTTCGAAACCAAAAGCAGTAAAAACAAAGAATCGGCACTTCGGCATCTTGTTAATAGGTTAGTTCCAGAAAATGCACGAATATGACATAAAGTGTGCATAAAACATGTAGATAACATCAATAATGTGGCATGGAACATAAGAAATTATCGATACGTCGGAGACGTATCAGTTCCATATATAGTCATGCGTGCTCGCAATGAGAAACTTGCACAACATCTTTTGTCCTACCAGCCGGTGGCAGCCGGGCCTCAAGGGAAACTACTGGATATTAAGGTACTCCTTTTAATAGAGTACCGGAGCAAAGCATTAACACTCCGTGAACACATGTGATCCTCACATCGCTACCATTCCCTCCGGTTGTCCCGATTTCTGTCACTTCGGGGCCATCGGTTCCGGACAGCGACATGTGTATACAACTTGCAGGTAAGATCAATAAACAATGAATATCATGATGAAACAATAACATGTTCAGATCTGAGATCATGGCACTCGGGCCCTAGTGACAAGCATTAAGCATAACAAGTTGCAACAATATCATCAAAGTACCAATTACGGACACTAGGCACTATGCCCTAACAATCTTATGCTATTACATGACCAATCTCATCCAATCCCTACCATCCCCTTCGGCCTACAGCGGGGGAATTACTCACACATGGATGGAGGAAACATGGCTGGTTGATGTAGAGACGTTGGCGGTGATGATGGCGATGATCTCCTCCAATTCCCCGTCCCGGCGGAGTGCCAGAACGGAGACTTCTGGCTCCCGCGACGGAGTTTCGCGATGTGGCGGCGTTCTGGAGGGTTTCTGGCGACTTCGACTTCTCCCCGTGCGTTTTTAGGTCGAGGCCGATAAATAGTCCGAAGGAGGGCGTCGGAGGCCGGCCGAGGGGGCCACACCATAGGGCCGCGCGGGCCCCCCCTAGGCCGCGCCGCCTTATGGTGTGGGGCCCTCGGGCCTCCACCTTACTTGACCTTCTGGCTCCGTCAGTATTCTGGGAAAATAGGGCATTCTGCATAAATTCCGAGGATTTTCCCGAAAGTTGGATTTCTGCACAAAAACGAGACACCAGAACAGTTCTGCTGAAAACAGCGTTAGTCCGTGTTAGTTGTATCCAAAATACACAAATTAGAGGCAAAACAATGGCAAAAGTGTTCGGGAAAGTAGATACGTTTTGGACGTATCAAGCCACGAGAAAGAAGTTACAGACACCTGAAGGCCCTGTACTTACGAGGTTATATCAATGGGCAGCCGGTCAACAAGATGCTGGTCGACACCGGAGCGGCAGTCAATATCATGCCATACTCCATGCTGCGTCGTCTGGGACGCTCTAGCTCGGATCTGATCAAGACCAATGTCACATTGAGCGATTTCAACGGCCAAGCATCAGAGGCACAAGGTGCTCTGAACGTGGATCTGACCGTAGGAAGGAAGACCATCCCTACGACATTCTTCATTGTCGATAGCAAGAGCACCTACGCTGTCCTGCTAGGGAGAGATTGGATTCACGCCAACTGCTGCATTCCATCCACGATGCATCAATGCTTAATACAGTGGGATGGAGATGAAGTAGAGATCGTCCACGCAGATGACTCAGCCGAGATCTCAACGGCTGGCATGAACGTTTGGGAGACGGCAGGCCAAGAGCCACTCTCCGGCATCACTTTGGACGACTGTGAGCGCATCGACGTGACAAAAAACGGGGTGAGGCTGGTCTTATCCACCGGCTTGACCGTGTAACAAGAGCAAAGGCTATGGACGTACGTGGCAAGGCCGATCCCTGCGATCGGCCCCAAAAAATAAAAAGTGATGATCTTGTCTCAAGCATGTCACGTAGTCGTAGTAAAGCAAGAACAAGATGTAAACCTTCATTGAGCAATGCAATCAAAATGGGGGCCGATTCCAGCAATCGGCCCATACTATCCTCGCCATACGTTTTGCCTGTGTTCAGCATCGATCTAACAGGTGACGGAAAGTTAGGGTATGGGTTTACATCGGCTGATGAGCTAGAAGAAGTCGACATTGGTCCTGGGGATAAGCCACGACCAACTTTCATCAGCAAAAAGTTAGATCCACATCTCAGGAGCCAGATGATAGCTCTGTTAAAAGAATACCCAGATTGCTTTGCATGGGATTACACAGAGATGCAGGTTAGACAGAGCATCATTGAGCATCGGCTCCCTCTCAAGAAAGGATTTCGGCCATTCCAACAACGAGCACGTCAGATGAAGGCCGAGATTCGGAAGAAGTCAAGAAAGAGATCGAGAAAATGTTGGCGCCGGGTTCATCGGGCCATGCAGTATGCTGAATGGATCTCGAAAGATCGTACTGTAGAGAAAAAGGACGGCCGATGGCGTGTGGCCATAGATTTCCGAGATCTCAACAGAGCCACTCCAAAGGATGAATATCCAATGCTCGTGGCGTAAACATTGATCAATGCAGCTGCTGGCCACAAGGTGTTAAGCTTCATGGATGGCAATGCCGGCTACAACCAAATCTTCATGGCTCCAGAAGATATACACAAGACTGCATTCAGAGTACCAGGATCGGTGGGCTTGTTTGAATATGTGGTCATGACTTTTGGGCTGAAGAATGCCGGTGCAACATACCAACGAGCCATGAATTACATTTTTCATGATCTGATTGGCAAGTTGGTGGAAATTTACATCGACGACGTGGTGGTCAAGTCTGTCTCCATGGAAGGACACTTGGATGATTTGCGACGCATCCTAGACCGAACTCGAAAATTCGGGCTGAGAATGAATCCAAAGAAGTGTGCCTTTGGTGTGACGGCCGGTCAGTTCCTAGGTTTTTTGGTTCATGAACGAGGAATTGAGATCGGCTCGAAAGTCGAGGCGCACGTACCATGCAGCCGCCTACCACGAAGAAGGAACTCCAACGTCTTATCGGCAAGATCAACTTCGTCCGACGGTTCATCTCTAATCTGTCAGGACGAATTGAGCCGTTCATGGCGTTGGTGAAGATCAAATCTGATGACGAGTTTCACTGGGGGGCAGAACAGGAGCGAGCGTTTGACGAGATTAAGCGGTATCTAACAACGCTGCCTGTGCTAGTTCCACCTCAGCAAGACAGGCCGTTCTATATCTACTTATCAGTAGCTGACACGTCCATCGCTTCAGTGGTGGTGCAACTCTATGAGGGTGTTGAAAAGGTCATTTTCTACCTCAGCAGAAGGATGTTGGATGCAGAGACAAGGTACCCTGAAGTCGAGAAGTTATGCCTCTGCCTATTCTTCACCTGCACCAAGCTTCATCACATCCTTTTGACGGCAGAAATCATCATCATATGCAAGTCAGACGTTGTCAAGCACATGCTGTCGGCTCCTGTTTTGAAAGGCCGACTTGGTAAGTGGATGTTTGCGTTATCAGAATTCGATCTCCGGTATCAGCCTGCGAAAGCAGTCAAGGGACAAGCGTTGGCCAATCTCATAGCTGAACAGATCAATACTAATATAGCAGCACTATCTGTACGTGCATGGGCTATGTTCTTCGATGGATCGGCTTGTGACGATGGTTGTGGCATCGGCATTCTGCTCGTGTCGCCTCGGGGGGCAACATATTCCTTCTCCATCAGGCTATCTACCCCTTGCACCAACAATGTCGCTGAGTATGAGGCGATACGCAAGGGAATGGAGTTGCTTTTGGAAGCCGGGGCAGAAGCGGTGGAACTTTTTGGAGACTCGAAGTTGGTGATCTCCCAGCTCACGGACGAATACAAGTGTGAAAGTGAGTCACTCTTCCCATATTGGATGGAATGCCGCGAGTTGATGGCACAATTTCGGTACATCAACTTCAATTGGGTCCCAAGATCTCAAAATACCGAGGCCAACGATCTCGCACAGATGGCGTCAGGCTACAAGGACATAACAGACGGGTCGGAAGTTCAGGTGCAGTTCCTGGAATAGGATGACTGGAGAGCCGATATCTTCAATTACTTGAAGGATTCGGCTCGGGGGGCACCTAAACGGATAAGGTACAAGGCCATGAAATATGTCCTTATAGGAGATGACATGTTCTACAGGACGTTGGAAGGGTTGTTACTCAAATGCCTGGGACCAACTGAGTCTAATCGGCTCTTACATGAGGTGCATGAAGGCGCCTGTGGAACTCACCAATCGGCTCATAAGATGAAGTGGATGATCAGGCGATCAGGGTTTTACTGGCCCACCATGCTTGAGGACTGCTTCAACTACTACAAAGGGTGCCAAGCGTGTCAGATGTTCGGGAAGATTCAGATGGTACCCGCATCAGCAATGAATCCCATCATCAAGCCTTGGCCATTTCGAGGTTGGGGCATGGATATGATCGGTAAAATCCATCCTGCGTCGAGCAAAGGCCACGAGTGGATTTTGGCCATTACGGATTACTTCACTAAATGGGTGGAGGCCGTCCCTATGAAGAAGGTAAAGTCAGAAGATGTTATCAAATTTGTGAAAGAACATGTCATTCATAGGTTCGGGATTCCCCAAACCATCACGACCGATGGAGGTTCGGTCTTCATCTCTAAAGAATTCAGAAAGTTCTGCGATGACATGGGAATTAAGCTGATCCGATCATCTCCATACTATGCTCAAGCCAACGGGCAAGCTGAAGCGTCCAATCAGAGCCCGATCAAGCTGATTAAGAGGAAAATTGACGAGAACCCTAGGGTTTGGCATGAAACATTGTCAGAAGCTTTGTGGGCCTATCGCATGTCATGCCATGGAGCTATAAAAACTTCGCCATACCAGCTCGTCTATGGGCAGGAAGCCGTATTGCCTTGGGAAATTACGGCTGGATCGAGACGTGTCACGTTTCAAAATGATCTAACAGCTGAAGAATATGCAGCCCTGATGAGTGATACTATTGAGGATGCAACGGAACTTAGACTTTGGTCCTTGGAGAAGATTAAAGAGAACAAAGCCAGGGTAGCTCGTGCATACAATAAGAAGGTGAGACCAAAGGAGTTTCAGGTTGGTGATCTAGTATGGGAAGCCGTGTTACCATTAGGAACTAAGGATAAAGCATATGGCAAATGGTCTCCTAATTGGCACGGTCCGTACAAAGTCGATCAGGTATTGAAGGGCAATGCATACATGCTCGAGCAGCTGGACGGTGTTAAATTCCCAGTAGCCGTCAATGGTCAACACCTCAAGAAATATTTCCCAAGCATGTGGGACGATGGACAGTGAAACATGGGGGCCGATGTATAAAATTGGCCAGTAAAAAATTTTTATATGCAAATCACAACCGATGCACAAACATCGACTTTAGGAACATGGATACCAGTACAGCCGATGCTCGAACATCGACTTTAGAATAATGAAAAAGCCGATGCATGTTCATCGACTCTAGAGGAACAAGCTCAGTTGAGCAGGTTAACAGATCAGTTTCAGGCCAGAGTCCATGGTATTTGTGATGATTCTCCCATTGGATTTGCTGAGGTGTTGAATCTGTGCGTTTGAGATTAGAGGATGGCGTGGACACGGATTGGACCTGTTGTGGCCTTAAATCGCGTTTTTGAGCAAAAGCCGGTGCCCTGCCATCGGCTCTTTGCGCGTTGACTTCGTTTGGCAATCGGCAAAAATTGACAAGAAAGCAAAATCAATAGAGGAATATTTTCTTCATTAATAAAGGGGATTTCTTACAAAGGAAGAGCCGATTGCTCGAGGAAGGAAGAGCAAAAGAAAGGTCTATTGACCAATCTGCTACTACTACTAGACCTATACTAGTAGATGCTACCCTACGGGCCGTCGCTGCCCTCGTCGTCGCCATCGGAGCTCTCGTCGGCGCTGCTGCCGGCGGGCTCCTCGTCGTTGCTCCCATAGCCCTCTATGGGAGCTTCCTCCTCCTCGTCGTCGTCGTCGTCGTCGTCATTGTCGTCATCCGATCCGGCGCGGAAGCGCTTCGCCGGCGGATAGTCCTCGAGGGAGTCGTCGTCGTCTTCTTCTTCCTCCTCCTCGGAGGAAGTGTAGCCGTCCCAAGAGAACGAGTCATCCTCACTCGTCGCCTCCAGTTCCCCATCGGCAAGGAACTGGAGGTCATCGTCGCCGCTGGTCAAGGACTTGTCGTCCTCGGACCAGACGAAGGGCTCGTGGTCCTCCTTGTCCCACTCCGGTGGGGCGAGGATGTCGTGCGCCGCCAGCGAGCCCCACTCTGGCGTCAGCTCACGAGATGAAGAGGATTGGGAGGAAAGATCCGATGAGGTGGAGGAGGACGAAGAGGAGAAGGACTGGGAAGAAAGATCCGACGAGGCGGAGGAGGAAGAAGAGGAAGACATTGCTACAGGAGATGGGGAATTTTTGGGTGCCGATGGCTAGAACAGAGCAAGGGGATGAAGAGGCGAACTGTTCGGCGCGGTTAAATAAAAGGGGGTATAGTGGATTTAATGCCACAGCAGTTTCCAAGGAAGTGGTGCCAAAAGAAAAAAACCAACTGTCAAATCATGCGGAGAAGTTGAGAAGGCAAGGCATCATGATGAAGGATACTGCGGCGGTTTTACCCTGCCACGACGTGACCCAACGAAGAAAAGGCAGAGTGGTTTTGGAATTATCATTTCCAAAACCAGGGGGGCATGTGTTATCACCAGAATTTAACCGGATCAGAGGTGGGCCGTGATTAAGATGGGCTTGGAGAATATGCACGGAAGATATACATGAATCGGCCTTGTACACGAAGTTTGGGCTAGTTTGCCCGTGTATCTGTAAATATAGTAGGATACGTGTCGGTTAGGTAGAATTTGGTTCGTACACGGTTGGGATTATTCCCACGTTAGAAAGTCTACGGACTATAAATATGTATCTAGGGTTATTGAGAAAAACGACAATCACGTTCACAACAAACCAATCTAGGCGCATCGCCACCCCTTGTTTTGAGGGTTTCTTCCGGGTAAGCATCATGCTGCCTAGATCGCATCTTGCGATCTAGGCAGTATACGTTTATTCGTTGTTCATGCGTTGCTCGTGCTGAAGCCTTGTTGATGGTGAGCAACGTAGTTATCATAGATGTGTTAGGGTTAGCATTGTTCTACCGTGATATATGCTTTATCTATGCTACCCTTAGACATCTAGCTGCCTTTACACCTATCTTAGGTGTAAGGGCAGCACCTTGCTTGATCCTTGTTTAGTAGATCCGATCTGTTATGATTACTCCTTGTTCTTCAAAGATTAGTTTAATATCTACATAGTTAGGCCTTGCAAACGGGTTGAAGGATCCAGTAGCACGTAGGGTGTGGTTTGCTAGCCCTAGATAAGATGTTCCGAGAATCAACTTCATGTTGGTTTTTAGGCCTTATCTAGGGCTGGTTTATTATCATCTTGCGTGGCTGCCAGGCTCAATCACGTGTAGGATGTTCCGATTATGCGGTGAAAACCCTAAATCGTCGTAGGTCGTTTTAGCTTTATATTGATCAAGCAGGACCACCATGTTATCGTAGACCTCATACGGATCATGGGTGGATCGGCTCCCTGAGCCGATTCACAGGACAACCTGAGAGCCGATCGAGGCTCGTATTTAATGTTTACGTGTATGCCATGCAGGAAACTAAGCGAAGCAATCCATCACCTTCCTGACCAGGTATAGGTCAGGTGGCACGCCCTTGCACCAGCATCGGACGTGCGTGCCGGAGCTTTGCGGGCCGTCGCTCGAGGGACCAGGGCCAACCGCAGTCCTGGGAGCCTCCCGGCTCTACGTGTTGCCCGTCGCTACTCGCCGGTGGGTTTCGGACGCCAACAGGATCACAACAACTTTACTCTGTATAGTTAATGATGAAAAAGAGTGAGGTGGTAACTAGGTATGTTACCATAATATCACACAACCCAATACAAGATGAGTATACAAGATAATATATAGCACATGCATGAAACCACATATAAGTTACTAGCCTGTATAAAGGTAGTAACTTAAACTAGCAACATAACATATTACTAGTCTAAGTTACTCCCCAGCCTGAAGCGCTGCATCTGCCGCCTTCCGCAACGGATTGGGTGAAGGATTCCAGGGTGTTGTGGGAGCCTTGTGGCCTCCATTCTCCATCACTTGCTTTTGGGTCCGCCTCTGGTGCCATGTTGTTGAGCAGGGTATCCCTGGCGGCGGCAGAAGGAGCACACAATATTGGGTCTTCACCAACTCGATCGTGTTGTGGTGTCTCGAAAACGCTCGGAAGGATGTCCTTTTATGCTCACGATTACTTTCGGATCTCTATTCTCATCGTGACGTAAGTAGCTAGGACATGACTTATGAAGGCTCTAATCAATCCTTTTTGGGGGGAATGGCTCCGATCAGTGCTTTTCATTTTGAGTTGGCTCTGATCGGTATTTGTTTGACAACTTTGGTCGGTATTTCTTTAGGTAGGAAATCATCGAACGGAGGGACAAAACAAACAGAAACTAACCATTTTATTGACTTAACTGGTGGCAGTGTCTACAATTTCGAGACAAACATAAGGATAATTTTAAGTTGGTCGAAAAAAGGGAGAAACCCTACTTCCTTTATTAGTAGGTAAAGATCAGATATTAGATAGATAATGTAATATATAGATGCTATTAGTATATCATATATGAGTAGTGGGGGTACATTTGAATATGAATAAATTCATATGACACATGCAATTCTTTATCAGTATATCTATTTTTCAAACTTAACTCTCTGCATGTATAGGTGTCAAAAAATACAGAGGGAGTAAACTACACCATAGAGATAGAAATGAACATGAGCAATAGATAACCATGTTAGAAAAAATTAAAAATAAAACTTATTTCTTAATTATTTTTAGGGCTGCCTTTATTCATTATTAATAGATAATACAATATAGAAAACTTGGGTTTCATGTGTATTTCAAATATCACAATAACCATGTCCCCCATAGAAGAACACACCCGATGCGATAGTAGAAATACGATAACAACTAGGAGAAGACTGATAAACTGGAATATCTTTATTGATATCATGGGCAGAGCCTTCTGCATCAACAAATTTTAAATTGTTGAAGGATGCGGCATTTCTCCCAGGAAAAAACCCACTTCCCATTGGAGGACTTGGTTGGGTGGTTGGGTGACTAGCGAAACCCCCAAACTGAATTATCAAATGTTTCTTTTCCATATCACGAAATAAAGATTTTGGAAAGTAACCAATTAATTGTGTAGGACCATTGAATCCGTAGTGGACTTGCCAATCACCAGATTGTTTATCCTACGAGGAAAATAAGGAATGCATTAATTGAAAATTATTTTCTATAATATTTTGCGCTAATTTAAGAGCATGCAAAATTTGTAACACATGCTCAAATATTTCGAGACATCTAAGAGTATTGAACCAATAGTCACTATGAGGATGGTATATTTTGTATTCTAGAATGTAATTTTCCAAGCATACCTACCTATATTTGGCAGAAATATAATTACTCCTTTGCTATATATTAAATATACAAGTAAATTACCGTATATGCCTACCGTACACTAGCATAGCGCCATAAATAAATTTTTGCCAAGAAAAATATTCGTTGATCCATATCTTGACAATAGATTATGGGAAGCCAGAGTTTTTTCTTAAAGAAGACATAATGATAGTAGGTTAGCAAATATTTTAATTGGTTGTTTTTACATGGTATCACGTAGTGGTGAGAAGGTATGTCATGTAAATATGTAGGAACATATATTAATTTGAACCTATATATTTATTTGATAGAGCGGCTGATCTTTATTTTTCTCTATTTCCCACTTTTTGAAGATTATAACAGATTATATCTTTTTTCATATGAAGTGTTGTAGAGATAGGACTGAATCATTTTAGATAATATGTGGACATAATTTGAAATTTAAAACTCCAACAACCAAATTAATAAATTTATCCACTATGTTTTCCTCATGGATAATAAGCTACAGCTTATTATTGTAGATCTCTAGAGAAATATATCTAGTCCAACATGAACCCTTTCGAATGTCTCTTATTTTTAAATTGTTTTCAAATTTTGTGTAGTTTGAGTTGGGCTTAGGTAGATGATTTTAGTCATTAACTGTTCAAATGTTATTGATATTATAATTTTCTAATATACATATATAATGAGCTTCACATGCTAATAGTTTTATATGGAATACAATACAAGATAATACCTTATTATTTTTATCGAGACAAACTCATACATCTCACGTTGAAACTCATTTCATATATACCAATAGTAAATTTGTATTCTCTGTTTGAACTGATAAGTTGATTCACTTTTATACATTTTTTTGTTAACACTATATAACATAAGGTCAAACAAGTGTCTAATCTCGCTAACTTGCTCATGTTTAATTATCTATTCAACATTATAATATTGTATTCCATCTATATCAATACACGAGGTATTTTGGCATTGTTGGATGCCATTTTGAAGAATAATAAAATTGTTGGGAAAATAGTTACTTGTCAGACAAATTATATATTAAGAAATAAAATAAGTATTAGGGGTAAAACTTTCTATTTATGTGTGCAAAAAAAGTGATGTCATATGTCGGAAATGTACTTTTGTCTCTACGAGTAAACAACTAAATCATGTTATCAATGGTATACATGCAATTGAAATTTGTACATATGACATGTACGGAATTTTGAATTTTTTTTATTATAAACTAATACCTTGAGATATAAAGAATGATAAGAAACTTTCAATTTTGTTTGTAGTAGAAGATGAGTGCAAGTGAAGTCATCAATTATTTTTATTCTAGAAGAGTTTCAATAGTACTGTAGAGTGTGCTTACTTTGACTGCCCGTATTGTTATGTATTGCTTTTTACCCTTGAAGCTAGATACTGGAGTGATCACATCTCCAGGAGATATACTAGAATTCATCCTTATGTAACCAGGACACTGAAAGTTGTAGCAACCACCGGGAGGTGATTCATAACCCTGACAAACCATCACAGTAGAAATCAATGAGTAATGGTGAACTCTCTCTTTAGGTTGTGAAATTTTTGATCATGTCTAGTGCAAGATATTTTAGCTAACCATCATACATGGTCATACATAATAATTAGTTATAAGACCATTACGTTTATGCATTCTCATGTTTATTTTCTCTATTGATGTTTACGCTGATGTTTCTAGGATCTTATACTAAATACATTTAATTAGTCATATTTAAATGAAAATAATCTGGTAATCACAATAATTGCATAATATGTAAGGTATCATTTTTTGTTATGACATAAAACTAGTGATATAAAGTATACATCAAAATCGTTTTTATCGGAACTTTTACTATCGAATCAACATATGGTGATCAAGAGTAAACTTACTGCCCATGTTGTGAAAAAATGTGTTCTTGAATCATTGTAGAGTTCTGGATAAACCTATATTGAAATCACAACAATGTTAGGTATTAATACTCGTATGATACATACAATTGATAGTAAGTACCACATCCAAGATTTTCTCATTTTCTGTTAGGAAATATACCCCCGATTAAGAGGGATAACCGACAAAATATCCTTATTCATCATATTAATTTGTATTTCTTCAACTCAAAATATAGACGAAAGATTACACTAACATCTATACATGTACCCAAAAAGAGTCAAACGAAATAACGATCAATTTTTGGGATATGTCTACAGTATTTCAAGTTCTCGTGTGGTCTATTAGTACTTCTCCTTCAGCTTTTAAGAACCTTTTCCCATTTTACCCCTAATTATATTCATAATAAATTTGAAACCTTTTATGAACAGTGGTGATTTTCCAGCATGGAAGGTTTCCTTGAAGGAACTGATGGCAGATAATAAAAAATGATGGAATATATAATACATTTAACTAAAAGTATGTTAATACAATAATATAAACCTAGTTCATATAACGATCCAATACTTATAATCCCCTGGTTCAAAATAATTGCCCAAAAATGGATGTATCTACACATTAAAACATGTGTAGATAAAATCCATTTTTGGACAATTATTTTGAACTAGAGGGAGTACATATTTTGAAAATTTGTTACTTACATGCCATCCAACCGAAAATCCAGTGATCTTTGATTTTCCTCCTCCAATAATATAGATCCAAATTGATGACATGCTTTGTTGTTGAGGTTCTAAGTTATATCCATATACATCCATTGTAGCTTCTAACCCCCAATAGTTTTTGCCTTCTTGATTTGGATTCCATGAGTGAACTGCGAACTGCCAACACACTATTTGCTTAGTCTCACAGTTGATATTTCCATATTACGACATAGCTAATGTAATAAAAGGTCATAATTACATTAGGTACATTCATAATACTCACATGACGTAAGTAGTCTGTTGAATCATGAACAAAGATTCGTTCTCCTTTGGCTGGATCAATCTGTAATGGCCATTGCATTGTCCAGTTTTGTCCCTTCAATTCGTTAATCATAATATAATATATGATGAAGGAATGATCGATAAGCATTACTTAGGAAAATAAAATCCCAACTATCCAAATATATTGAAATGGATCCCATATATATCATTCGGTAGGACAACATTTACCTGTTTGTTGAAAGGAAAGCATCCTCCTATAGTTGCACTAGCAATAATAAGCACATAACAAAATCCAATACGTTGATATGGTTTTCCCATTTCTTATTTGCGACCAAGATTGAAAAGTTATGCCTAGCAATGTATCGCTTAAATACTGTGAAGTATCGAGGGCGCTTAGGTGGCTGTTGGACCTATATGGGGAGGTGTACTAATACTACAGTTGAATTAATTATGATCTCAACATAAATACTACAGCTGAAATAAATAATGAGGTGCATTTATTGTCTTTATACAATAAAATGCAATTCATCGTATTTAAGAGTGGTGTTGGGCGGGGCTTTGTGGTCCAGATAGAATAAATTAGAGCATAAGTGATATTACCATAAATACAACCACCATGCAAACAAATATTAGGGGTCCATGTTATGATGTGAACAAGGATATAGAATGGTGTGGAATACTTATATATTTGGTAGGTGGAGTTTGGTGGTTGAGAAAAATATATGTTTTGCATCAATACAAAAGTTAAAAAACCAAACAATATGGTGCATTTAATAAATTTTAATAAATATGATCTTCCAAATAAATATTGCATTGAAAAAATAAGGAGCTTCATTAAAAATTAGAAAATTTGACAGAATTTCATCGGATACAGAGAGTGGGATTACATGAATGTTAAAGGTGGATAAGGAATAAATTTGAGGGTATATGATATTGATCAGAAATACAAAAAATAAACAAAAACATATAAAGATATCATTTTGTGATAAGAGTGTGACTAGATGGGTCACCGTTAAGTATTTAAACATCAGTTTGGTGGGGGTTGGTGGTTGAGAAATAATATTTTAGAAAAGTATTCTTACAAGTTAAAGAACCAACTAAGAAGGACATTAAATAAATGTAAATATGATATGATCTTCAACACTAATACTAGATAGTACTATAGATGAAGCAAACAATGAGCCTCATTTATACTCTTTTGCAACATAAGATAGAGTAGCGTCAAATATTTATAGTGTGGTTACTTACATGTCGGGAGCTGTGAAGGGATAAATTTGAGCATACGTTATATTTACAGTAAATACAAAAATTAAATAATCAAATAATAGGAAATGATGTGGCATGAACAACTAGTTCCAATTGTGAGAAGTATTGAGAAATGGGTTAGAAAGAGTTTGGTTATTGACACAAATGATTTCTAAAAACTCTTTTTGCCACGAAAAAATGTATGAAGTACTATGTTATAAGTGTCAATTCAAAAAGTTTGAACGGCTAGATAAATATTAACTAGTTTCACCCATCCATGCGCTTTGTGAAGGCCCCACAGCGATCAAGCATACCTCAATCGGAGCACAACCGTCGGAGTGTTCAACGAACCTAGAGGTGTCCAACACAGAGCATAGAGAAAGGGAGAAGACATGGTTCCGGTGATATACGGTGGGAGAAATAGGGATTTCAGGCTATGGCGTAATATCAGAAGAGTAACAAGAGATTGGACGGGTTTGATTGTCGGAGTCAAAATGGAACAGGGCAGCGACTTCTGGACTAATCACATGCTATGTTTAGCCATAGTTTAGCTCCACGATCGAGAGTTGTGAGTTCTCTATCGGCAATATCTTTGGACTCGTCATTCGAACACATGGGGTCCTATTTATATATAGGATATAGCGGATTCCACAAACACATGGGGTATTGTTTAAAAAGATGTTCACAATATTGTAAAATCGTTCTCCTATATCAAATAAATGTTAATGTAGTTTTTAGAAAAAAAAACGTGGTTTGAAATACCTGGTTCATGTATTTTTTTTCTAATATTGGTGTACGTAGTTTGTTGTTTCCTTTTGCATTTTTTTACTTTTTTCTATTATTCTAAATATGTTCATGTTTTCGATTTTTTTTAAATGTACATGTCTTTGAGAATAATGTTCATGTTTAGGAAACAAAATGTGCACGGTCCGTAAAAATTGTTCACCTATATCAACATTAATGTTCATGCTGTTTTAAAAATGTTCATGTGTTTGCAAAACATGGTTCACGTACATGTATGGGAATTTTTATTTTTATAAGAAGTTTTGCATTATTAGATAAAATAATGCTAATTTTTTAGTTATTATTCAATAAAAGTAAAATCTTTTGGTGTTTTTTTATATTTTGTCACAAGCTATTTCAAAATTTATGGCATGTATTTTTTTCATAGGTTTGTATTATGAGCTCTATCATATATACTCAAGCATAACCTTTTGATGGATTAGTACAATACAACTCGTAGCTAGATTTTTTCATTTTCCAGTTTGTGAGTTAATAGAAGGTTACAACCTATACAACTTCTTGTTGTTATTGTGATGAACGAGCTAAGTTGTTAGTGGGCGTCGGCTCCAAGCACAAATAAGAGGCGGTGTATATGAGCACCCAAACCTCATTGAATATTCGTAAAATTCATGGTCTGTTGATTTGTATTTGTATTTACATCTCTTCCCATTTATAGTTCTTGGTAGTGAACATCAGATTGCTCGTATGATCGAACATAACATATACATCAGGGCATGTTGTAACGAGCTCGCCCTACTATGTGTCAACATATAGCGGTTTAAAGATGGATATTACTTCTTGAAGGCCAGCCTCAAATCAACATTCTTGCATTTTCAATGCAATATTAGAGCTCGAGTTTGTAATCATATAAGCGGTTCGCTTCGAGTTTGGACATGCGGGCTTAAGGGTGCAAGGTGTAAACTAAACTAGTATTGTATTGTAATAACATACGAAACTATTCAAGAGCTCATCACCACACCAAGTTTGGAAAAAGATATATGAAACTAATGTCGAACAAAAATCAACAAAAAAATATACTGGTGACATAACACACCGGCCAGATCCATACAAAACGCACAATTAGCTCGCAAGCACACGATCTCAAAGTGGATTAGTAGTGGAGGAGAGATGGACATTATTTTACTGTATAACAGGAATTGAGATAACACTTTTAAAAAGGGAATGGAGATAGTGGTAGAATACATAAATCTCGAGCTAACCCACTTGCTTACGAAAACCTGTAGGCCTTACCGTGCCCAGGGGATCCAGGATGCGGAACTTCGGGGCCGCGAAACGTTCCGAAGCACGCCATTCGCACGATGAGAATCCAACGGACACCATTTTCCACGACGGCAGCCATCTGACACGGATCAGACGGCCAATAAAGAAACCCTAGCAACAGTCGCTGCCAATATATAGCGCCACCCATCTCGCCCGAGCCGCCACCTCTGAGTGCTCCCGCCCCGCCGCCATCTCCTTCCATCGAGGTCAGCATCCCCATCGTCCCTGCTTCGATTCGTTGGTCGTGGCGTCGAATAGAACTACTGTCATGCCTATGTTTTGTACTAGCTGTAATCAGCGATTAGATCGCGAGTTGTAGGCTATTTTCTGCCCTGATGCATGGTGTTCTCCTCCGTAGTTCGAAGAATTCGGGCATTCTTCTCTGTAGTAGCTACAATCTGAGACTTTCTCTTGTTTAGTAGCTGATGCATCTCTCGTCCTTGGGTAGTATCTGCCTATTGTGTTCTTTCTTGCGCGGAAGCTCTGTTTCGTAGCTGTAGCCCTTCGGGTTTAACTAGTTTTAGGTTCTTTTATACGAGGACGCAGTTCGTTTTTGTCTATAATTAATTTCGGGGACTTGCTTAGGTTTTTTACGGTTACTGTTTAATTGATGGCGCAAGATATGTCACCCAATGATCTTTGGGTTCTTGGTCTGTAGTTAGACGGTCTTGTGTTAATTCTGTTAGGTTCTACCGAATCTGTGACTGGTCAACTAGAATTGATACCAAACCTTCCGTCATGTAAGTGAATTTAGTGCTTGAGCCTACAGTCTTGGGCATATATAGCACTAGCATGTTTTACTTCTTACAGTGTGCATAAACCTAAGTTGTGCCTGCAGTCTATCATGTTGTACTGTCATACAATCTGGTTAAACCATCAAATTCTTCTCTATATGGCCATTTGATGTTTCAATTTTCACAAATAGCTAGGTGTTCATTTTGTGACTGTTGTATCTTTCTAACGCCTGTTCACTTTTGATAGTGCAGTTTGGTAGCTAAGCAGTTCAGCCATGGGTAAGGAGAAGGTACACATTAACATCGTGGTCATTGGCCATGTCGACTCTGGCAAGTCGACCACCACTGGCCATCTGATCTACAAGCTTGGAGGTATTGACAAGCGTGTCATTGAGAGGTTCGAGAAGGAAGCCGCTGAGATGAACAAGAGGTCATTCAAGTACGCGTGGGTGCTTGACAAGCTCAAGGCTGAGCGTGAGAGGGGTATCACCATTGATATTGCCCTCTGGAAATTCGAGACAACCAAATACTACTGCACAGTCATTGATGCCCCTGGACACCGTGACTTCATCAAGAACATGATTACTGGTACCTCCCAGGCTGATTGTGCTGTGCTCATCATTGACTCCACCACTGGTGGTTTTGAGGCTGGTATCTCCAAGGATGGCCAGACCCGTGAGCACGCACTCCTTGCATTCACTCTTGGAGTGAAGCAGATGATCTGCTGCTGTAACAAGGTTTACTTACTATTCAACCTTCCTATGCTAATTATCTTGAGTAATATTTAGTTGGGTATACTATTTTGTTGCACACTTGATATAAACCCTCGTAATGACTTGCATTAAAAGTTCAGGATCATTAGTACTTTGTAAATTATATACTGTGAATCTGTTCCTCTATTTATTTACTCTTATTCCAAATGCAATCATATGAATATAGTATATTTTATTTGTTTACATATGATTTCTTCAATGAAATTATATTGATTTTATTGATTTGTGCATGTTAGTTCACCTCTGTATTTATTTGTTATTTTCATACACCTGATATGAACCTTCAGAAGTGCGTGTATTAAATTGTTAGGATCACGACAAGCCTACAAATTCAGTACTGTTTATAGAACTGTTAGAATCTTTTATCATCTTATGAAAGGACAAAGGTACTTCACTGTATAGATATGCCATCCTATTATTGTTGTAGAACTTGCTGAATTGGATTTGTTGTAATTATCTGTTCTAATGCCGTTCCTTAAAAGCTCATTATCTCCTATATTCCACACATTCATGTTATAAGTATATAATGCTGTACTTCTCATACTTGGTTGATTTACTTGATTTTTTAGTAATTGGTAATTCTTATTTTACTTGCTATGTTTATCTAATGTGAATGCTCTTGTGATTTGTTCCAGATGGATGCCACCACTCCAAAGTACTCAAAGAGCCGTTATGAGGAAATTGTTAAGGAAGTCTCTTCATACCTGAAGAAGGTTGGCTACAACCCTGAGAAGGTGCCGTTTGTCCCCATCTCTGGTTTTGAGGGTGACAACATGATTGAGAGGTCCACCAACCTTGACTGGTACAAGGGCCCAACCCTGCTTGAGGCGCTTGACCAGATCAATGAGCCCAAGAGACCCTCGGACAAGCCCCTGCGTCTTCCCCTCCAGGATGTTTACAAGATTGGTGGCATTGGAACTGTGCCTGTTGGACGTGTTGAGACTGGTACCATCAAGCCTGGTATGGTTGTGACCTTTGGTCCCACCGGTCTGACCACTGAGGTAAAGTCTGTTGAGATGCACCATGAGTCCCTCCTGGAGGCGCTCCCTGGTGACAATGTTGGCTTCAACGTCAAGAATGTTGCTGTGAAGGATCTCAAGCGTGGGTTTGTGGCTTCCAACTCCAAGGATGACCCTGCCAAGGAGGCTGCCAGCTTCACCTCCCAGGTCATCATCATGAACCACCCTGGTCAGATCGGCAATGGCTACGCCCCAGTGCTGGACTGCCACACCTCCCACATCGCTGTCAAGTTTGCTGAGCTTATCACCAAGATTGACAGACGATCTGGTAAGGAGATTGAAAAGGAGCCCAAGTTCTTGAAGAACGGTGATGCTGGTATAGTGAAGATGATTCCCACCAAGCCCATGGTTGTGGAGACCTTCGCCACCTACCCTCCTCTTGGTCGTTTTGCTGTGCGTGACATGAGACAAACTGTTGCTGTTGGTGTCATCAAGGGCGTGGAGAAGAAGGACCCCACTGGTGCCAAGGTTACCAAGGCTGCTGCCAAGAAGAAATGAGCAGTTCAGTGCCTGATGCCTAGCATCAGTGTGCTAAGTTTTGTTCCTGGTTGTATTGCTATAGCAATTGAGACGTCAAGCCAGTATCTAGTCTGTCGTTTAAGTACTGTAATTTCTCTTTAAACATTCGGCAAAACTCCTGTTAGTGAGTCTGATTTGTGGCCTGGCAAAACTCATGATAGCTGAGTCTGATTTGTGGCCTGGCAAAACTCTTGTTACCTTAGTCTGATTCGTGACCTGTCTACTCTAGTTTTCTCATTTTCTGCTTTTCACGATATGCAAAACTTGCCTGTTTTTTGTTCAACTGTTATTAGCTCATCCTGATCTTTTGATATAGTTCTATTTTGATATTGTCCTGTGTTTCACATATGGCTCTTGGTTTGCCCCTCTCTTCAATCTTGTGCACCAATGCCTGCTTTCATATTTATTCTGTACTGATTTGCTTTGCCCATTTCATTGACGTCGTGCTTGTGAACATGGTTTGCATCCCCAAACTAGTAAGCACCGGTCCACTTTCTCTTGAGTCTGATCTGTGGGCTGGCAAAACTCCTGTTATCTGAGTCTGATCTCTGTGGCCTGGCAAAACTCCTGTTATCTGAGTGACTGAGACTGATTTGTGGGCAGTATCCTTTTGTGGAATGCAATAACTCTACGCATTTGCTTCTTTTCGGATAGAGATTTGTTGCACATGTGGCACCAGTGATCTTTTTAAAAAATAATAAAAAATCATATTTCTAAGTTTCAAAACTTCCTGTTTTGTGTTCAACTGTTCTTAGCCCATTCCGATTTTTTTGATATAGTCATAGAACTTAAATGTTGTTGTTATGTGTTCCGCATATGGCTCTTTTCTCTTGATCTTGTTCCATCTTGGGAACCAACTGCGATTTTGGTTTTTATGATCGACCAGTGATATTTTATGGCAGAGGCGCTTATCGTTTTGTTTTCAAGGTCTCCAGAACCAACTGGTTTTTCAAGGCGCTTGTAGTATATGCCTTTTTCAGTTAAAAAATGCACTTCCCTTTTATCTGGCTGGAGTGGAATATACAAATTGTCATATGAATCAGTGTGCTCCTTTTCACCAAAGCACATGGATCTTGAGTTTATTCATTTGATCGGCCATCCCATGGTCAATATTTTCCTACTATCTTTAGCTTGGACTCTAATGAGATTCTCCATAGCACTCACACTAATGCCCAGCCTTCATCCTAGCTAGTGAGCACCCTTAAGCTTAGGCCGGATGTTAAGCCATGGCAGATCACACACTCCGACGGAAACTACCATTTTTAGACAGCACCGCGTGCCTAGCTTAAGTTAATAAACCACAAACGGTCACAATTACGTCACTGAGCTATCTACAGATTCAGGCAGTAGGATCAGGAGAGCATACTCAGGGCGACACCGTCATGTCATGCCATGCCATGCCATGCCCCAGACACTTCATGACCAGCTGGCATGAGGTGGTGGCTCGGATGATCGTCACGGTGAAGTCACCATGCTCTAGCTCGAAGACGATTATGTCTTCCCGCAGCTTCGTCATGTTGGCGTACTTGTTCCAGCCGCTCATGAAGTACATCGCGCCATGGAACCACTCCAGCTAGACAACGTACTCGTAGAATTCGCCGTTCCGGAGTGGCACGCTGAAAGGTGCATGCGTGCTGACCTTGAGCTGCATACCGGCGCAATGCCTGGGCGGCATCGACAAAGTTGTAAGGTCGCTCGTCCTGAGATGCACGTAGAAGTGCCTTGGCACGGCAGGGATGTCGTGGTGTCCCAAGCGCGCTCTACCACCCGCCGTCGCCCTGACCTCCCGCGCCTTCAGATGCACCATCACCTCTGGAACGTCAGGCATGGAGTCATATTGTACGGGATCACCGGGAGCGTCTCCTCCTCCTCTAGAGAACGGTGGAAGTACGAGGCCATGAGCTCTTCCCAGTCCTGTTTATGGTGAGCACGATGAACAACGTTAGTTCTGGCGCACTGCCGTGTCACGGTGATCACTGACATGGGCTTGCATGGCAATGCCAGTGATCATCGTGTGCCACGACGCACTCTGGCGTGAAAGCATAGCGTGCATGTCAAATCGGACGCACGAACAACACCTAAGTTACTACATGTAAGCTTCAATTACAACCTAGAGCAACCCCCTCGATTTGACGCCATCTATACTAACGCTCAAAAACCCTAACCTAACAAATCCGATTCTTCAAGAGAGTGCTTACCTCGGGAGGGGGACGGAGGATATGTGGTGAGGAGTGGCTGACGCTGGAGTACGTGGTGTCGCCGGAGGAGCTCGCATTGGAGGCGCCACTGTTGGCGGCAAGGCCTCCATGGATTCCAACTGTGCGGTGTACGACGACAGCGGGTAACGGGTGAAGCGGAAGGCGTGCCGTGGCACAGGCTGAAACCTCGATGGATGTGCCATCTCCTGGTTGCCTCATGGCGCCCTAGCATTGACCTCCTTACGACAGCGATGACCGCGGGGATTGATTAGGTGGGGTTCAACTAGGTTCACTTATATTATGGGGATCGAATCCGCTAGGGAAGAGATCGAATCTGCCATTCGCATGTGGTAGGTTCAACTAGGTGCACCAAAAAATTAAACTAATCAAGATGAGCACTATAATTTAGCAAGAAATAGATAGCATGTGAATTACATCAACCACAAAGGCTATCACAATGTAAATATAACTGAAGAAACTCGGTTATAGAGATTATCGAGGCACGCATAGACGAAGATGTATCACAATGTTCACTTTCTTGAAAGGAAGCTAATCACCGTTGGAGAGGTGCGGGAACCACGAAGGACTCCCCAATGCGCACTAAGGCCACCTTAAAAAGAGCACTATAATTTAGCAAGAAATAGATAGCATGTGAATTACATCAACCACAAAGGCTATCACAATGTAAATATAAGTGAAGAAACTCGGTTATAGAGATTATCGAGGCACGCATAGATGAAGATGTATCACAATGTTCACTTTCTTGAAAGGAATATAATCACCATTGGAGAGGTGCGGGAACCACGAAGGACTCCCCAATGCGCACTAAGGCCACCTTATTCTCCTTAAGCCCCCAACGAAGCGAGGGCTCCTTCGCTATGGCTAGCTTTTCCTCCACCCCGGAGATGCATGGAAAGCTCCACAACCACTTCACAACCTCCATGAAGGAGAAGCTCAAGCTTCGGCACAATCTTCCACGAAGAGATCACCACGGCACCAACCGCCAAGCCAACTAGGAGGTCACCCTCCCAGAGTAACAAACTCACGATCTATCACTCGAACCAATCGAACTAGAGATCTCAACACTTATGTAAGAATGCAAAGCAAATCCTTCTATCACAAATCTCACCAAAACAACAAGTACTAGGGAGGAATTAGATAGGAAGAAGAATGGAGGGAATCAACTAATGAATCCAAGATCTAGATCTCATGAGTTCCCCTCACTTAGAGGTGGAATTGATTAGGTGGGGTTGTAGATCTAGATCTCCTCTTTCAAACCCCTAAAAAGATGCAAGAATCATAGGAGGGAAGAGGGGGAAGTAAGCTTTTCAAGCTCAATAATACCCGGTACGAAAAATGACAAAAAAAGGCCGGTATGACCAGCTATACAAAAACCAGGCTGGTATGACTAGCTGATACGCGTACAGCACGCGTCCGTTGGGAACCCCAAGAGGAAGGTGTGATGCGTACATCAGCAAGTTTTCCCTCAGTAAGAAACCAAGGTTTATCGAACCAGTAGGAGCCAAGAAGCACGTTGAAGGTTGATGGCGGCGAAGTGTAGTGCGGCGCAACACCAGGGATTCCAGTGCCAACGTGGAACCTGCACAACACAACCAAGATACTTTGTCCCAACGTAACAGTGAGGTTGTCAATCTCACCGGCTTGCTGTAACAAAGGATTAGATGTATAGTGTGGATGATGATGTTTGCAGAGAACAGTAAGAACAATGTTTGCAGTAGATTGTATTCGATGTAAAGAATGGACCGGGGTCCACAGTTCACTAGAGGTGTCTCTCCCATAAGAATAAGCATGTTGGGTGAACAAATTACAGTTGGGCAATTGACAAATAAAGAGGGCATGACCATGCACATACATGTTATGATGAATATCGTGAGATTTAATTGGGCATTACGACAAAGTACATAGACCGCTATCCAGCATGCATCTATGCCTAAAAAGTCCACCTTCCGGTTATCATCCGAACCCCCTCCAGTATTAAGTTGCAAACAACAGACAATTGCATTAAGTATGGTGCGTAATGTAATCAACAAATATATCCTTAGACATAGCATTGATGTTTTATCCCTAGTGGCAACAGCACATCCACAACCTTAGAGGTTTCTGTCACTTCCCCATATTTAATGGAGACATGAACCCACTATCGAGCATAAATACTCCCTCTTGGAGTTACAAGCAAAAACTTGGCCAGAGCCTCTACTAGTAACGGAGAGCATGCAAGATCATAAACAACACATAGATAATTGATTGATAATCAACATAGCATAGTATTCCATATTCATCAGATCCCAACAAACACAACATGTAGCATTACAGATAGATGATCTTGATCATGTTAGGCAGCTCACAAGATCCAACAATGATAGCACAATTAGGAGAAGACGACCATCTAGCTACTGCTATGAACCCATAGTCCAGGGGTGAACTACTCACACATCACTCCGGAGGCGACCATGGCGGTGAAGAGTCCTCCGGGAGATGATTCCCCTCTCCGGCAGGGTGCCGGAGGCGATCTCCTGAATCCCCCGAGATGGGATTGGCGGCGGCGGCGTCTCTGGAAGGTTTTCCGTATCGTGGCTCTCGGTCCTGGAGTTATTATCGATGAAGGCTTAAGTAGGCGGAAGGGTAGGTCAGGGGGCGCCATGACACACGTACAGCACGCGACCGTTGGGAACCCCAAGTGGAAGGTGTGATACGTATAACAGTAAGTTTCCCTCAGTTAGAAACCAAGGTTTATCGAACCAGTAGGAGTCAAGAAGCACATTGAAGGTTGATGGCGGCGAAGTATAGTGCGGTGTGATACGTCTCCGACGTATCGATAATTTCTTATGTTCCATGCCACATTATTGATGATATCTACATGTTTTATGCATACTTTATGTCATATTTATGCGTTTTCCGGAACTAACCTATTGACGAGATGCCGAAGGGCCAGTTGCTGTTTTCTGCTGTTTTTGGTTTCAGAAATCCTAGTAAGGAAATATTCTCGGAATCGGACGAAATCAACGCCCAATATCTTATTTTGCCCGGAAGCTTCCAGAGCACCGAAGAAGTGCCAGAGGGGAGCCAGTGGGGCCCCAGCCCACAGGGCGACGCGGCCAAGGGGGCGCCCCCCTAGTGTGTGGGTCCCCCGTGGCCCCTCCAACTCCGCCTCTTCGCCTATTTGAAGCCTCCTGACCTAATTCCTCGACACCGATTGACGAAACCAGAGAAAACCATCCCGAGCCGCCGCCATCGTGAAACTCCAATTCGGGGGACAGAAGTCTCTGTTCCGGCACGCCGCCGGGACGGGGAATTGCCCCCGGAGTCATCTCCACCGCCGTCTCCACCGCCATCTTCACCGCCATCGCTGTCTCCATGATGAGGAGGGAGTAATTCACCCCCGGGGCTGAGGGCTCCGCTGTAGCTATGTGGTTCATCTCTCTCTCTTTGTGATCAAGTTGAATATCATCTATGTGCTACTATAGTGATGTTATTAAAGTAGTCTATTCCTCCTGCACGGTGTAATGGTGACAGTGTGTGCATCGTGTGGTACTTGGCGTAGGTTATGATTGTAATCTCTTGTAGATTATGAAGTTAACTATTGCTATGATAGTATTGATGTGATCTATGCCTCCTTCATAGTGTGATGGTGACAGTGTGCATGCTATGTTAGTTCTCGGTGTAATTGTGTTGATCTATCTTTGTCAACACCCGGATTTTTAAGTCCGGATGCCTATTATGTCATACATCGCAATCCCAGGAATATTGTTGTTGCGAGGCATAATAGTTAAGTATCACAATCATCATTCATTACAAGCCATAAGTCTTACAAATTGGAATCACATGATCCATATTACACGAATAGTTGATATATTGATCAACGAACAAACACAAGTTCATAGTTCATAGCGGAAGCGTAAGATACAAGGACTCTCTAGTCCACAGGTCAACGCTTGACGTCGGAAGACTCCTAGTTGTCGTAGGCGTCCTGCTGGTCATCTCCTTGTTCATCTTCATACTCTGGCCATTTGAATAGCCAGGGACAAAGCCGTGAGTACTTTAAGTACTCGCAAACTAATACTAATGTAAGTGCTAGACATTCTTGTAGGGTTTGCTAAGCTCTAGTTTATTTGCATAAAGCCAATTTTAGTTCACAAGTATTTGAGAAAAGCTTGTTCATATGCTAACTAACTCAAGTGGGAACATTAGTGTCATTCCCACCATCCAAGTGGTGATTTCAATTCAATTCACCACAAGTCATTTCACCATCATCTTTCAACATCATTTTCAAAGATATGACATCGGAAACTGTATGGCCTTTCCAACCGTCTGTAACCATGGACGCGGCTATTCGAATAGGTTTACACTCTGCAGAGGTTGCACACTTGTGCCACAACATTTGATTTCATCCGTCGGGATTACCCCGAATCATCGTAACACAGTACGCGGATCATCAACCATAACCTTTCACTTACAAATCCTAGTATGAGCACCTCTCCCCATGAGCTTGGCGTCCCAGTGAAGACCAACTGTCAACCTGGGAACTGCACAGGGCTTGGCCGTACAATTCACCTCAATTTCACATCATTTCTCAACAACGGAGGCAGCCTCAAGCGTAACCCCTATGACGTGTGTTCAGAGGGAACCCATACTAAGATGCATAAACTTCCAGTTAAGCACTACCCATAATCAGGTATTGTGGGGGTACTTAATAATTGGAAAGGTATCGCATTCAAACCAACATCATGTTTTATCAAAAATCACCATCTTCTCTTGGTCATATTCACCTTCAAAATTCATTCAATGGAATGCATCATCATTCCAAGGTTTCAAATTCATTTCAATTCACATTGTTCCCATCTAGAGTAGTCAAGTTTTATTTCATTAGCACTAGCTCTAAATCACGAGGGGTGCTATCTTGCTTTGCTTGATTGAGTCTACTTCACTACTCTAGTAACCATCCTTTACTTTGACCAAAGTTAACTATAAAAGTAACTCTTGGAAAACAACAAGTAAAACTTGTAAAGTAAAAACTTGGGATAGGCTTATGTAAGAAAAGGTAAGATTCATGGTGCCTTGCCCCAAGGGGCTTTGCACTTTGCAAGAATATTAGCTTGCCTTGGTAGTTCTCAAACTGTTCCTCCTCCTCCTCTTGGTAGCAACCTTCTTCTTCGGTGTACTCTCCGGTGCTAGCGTCTAAATTTGAATACGAGTATAATTACTCACTAATTCAATGGCTATTCCATATATCACATATAAACACACAAACTATTCTATGCACACAAATAATTTAACTAGGGTGCATGGGTTGTGTTATTTAAATAGAATTCACTTCTTTGTATTTAATATGTAAATGATAGTTTCCATAGGGTTCTTGAGAAATAATTTTCTCTCATTGAAATCTTCTTAAGATTTAATTTCTCAAACAATCATAGATGAACTTATATTGACCTAAGTCAAATGTTCATCTTCATCATTTGAGAAAATTATTTAATTGAGGTAGATCACCTCATCTCATTTAATAACACTACATATGATTTCGATCTCAAGTAATTCATATAAGAGAGTTTTGACCAGGGATCCAAACATCCCATGAATTCATGTGAGACAAGTTTAAATGAAGTATAAGACTTCACATAATTTACTTTAATAGTTTTGGACAATATCAACTAGTTAAACTAGCCATATTATCCACTAATTTAACTAGGGCATGATCATGCAAAGTGACCACACCATTTTATTGCATAAACAATTAGTGTCAGTAAAATGTGAGCTATTAGAGTTGGAATTAACTTAATATCTATTTTTTGATTTTTAATAATTATTTGAGTAGGGAAAAGTCCCTGCCTTGTTATTTTTATCAAATTAATTCTACAAGGAATCTGGTCATGGGACCAGTGGCATTTGATAGATAATTTTACCAGCTTTCCAACAACATAAAGTTCATTAAATTTGGTTTAGCCAATTTGAATCTATTAATTTTCAAAGTGGAGGCAGTATTGAAATTATTTGAGATTTGTTTAAATCTAATTTGAATTAAAAGGCCGGCGGGAAAACTAAACGGGCCAGATTCAAACTAAACGGCCCAAGGCCAGCCCAGCCACGGTCCAGTGCCGCGCGGGCTGCCTGACAGTGGGGGCCACCCGTCAGCGAGTGTTTAAACCCGAAACGGTATGGGTGAACCAGAGACGTAGGATTAGATCAAAGATCAACGGCTCGAGTTCATCGTCGTCTCCGACGAGAACCCGACGCTCTGGCGGCGGCGGTAGGGGGTCGGAGGGCTTACCGCGGCTCCAGCGAGGGATGGCAGTGTGCTCAGGGTAGATGTGGACGACGGCGAAGCTCCAGGTACAGGTGGCGTCGCCTGAGGTGGACTGGTTCGCCGGCGATTGCTGCAGAGCTTCCGCAGCGGCGAGCTCTCGATTGGCCTTGCTCCGGCGTGAATCAGGTGAGTGGTGAGGTGGTTGAGAAGCTGTGAGAGATGGGGAGTGCGGTGGTGTGCTTGGATCATCCAGGGGAGGTCTCCTTTTATAGCAGCGCATGGGTGCTGCGGGGCAGGGTGGTGGTCAACCGTGGCACGGTGATTCCGGCGAGTGGTCGAGCTAGGCGAGGTGGCGGCAGTGCTCTACGTGTCCAGGCGAGTCTAATGGCAGCGACAGCTTGGTCGGGGGAGGCTTGGTTGGGTCGCGTTGCTTCCAGGCATGTCGCGGCAGTGGCGGGTTCTTCTTCTCCATCCACGGCGGCGGTGGCCCAGGGTCTGGTCGTGGCCATGTCTGGCGGCGTCCAGGTGGCGAGGTGATGCTCAACGGCTCTCGAGCAGGGCCAGGGCTAGTGCAGGGTGGTGGCGCGAGAGGTGGCCAGAGCGCGTCCATGCACGTGCAGGCGCGATGTCATCGGCATGGTGAGCGCGCTCTGGGCGCGCGTCGTCCGGCCAGTGTCGTCGTCCTCCTCGACCATGGCGGTGCTAGGCTTTGCTAGGAGATGCGGTGGCGTGCTGTGGCGCTGTGGCCCGGGCAGGGAAGCAATGGGAGAGAGGGGAGAGTGTCGGGTTGGGCGACATGGCCGGCATGGCCATGTCTAGCCTTGCTCTCTCTCTCCCTAGGGTTCTATTTGGCTTTGATTGGGGTTAAGGGGACCAGGGGACCATGTAGAATAGATTTGGGGTAGATTAGGTGGAGTAGATCACTATTTGCAATAGTGGCAAATAGTGCCATATTTGAAAATTGTGAAAAATGTCTAAATTTGATTTAATTCAAATGATGGAACAATTTGAAATGTGTGTGTTTAGATAAGTTGTATTTGACCAGAGATGATTAGAGGTGGTGGTGGAATGGTGGAATTCAAGAATTTGCAAAATTGGGCTAAGTGGAGATTGTTGAATATGTTAAAAAGTTGAAACTTTGGATGAGCATAGCTCATGATCAAGAATGATTTTGGCAGGGTGATCTTTACAAAAGTTGTTCACCTTGATGTTGACTTTGAAATGGTGCAAAGAGTTAGCAAGATTTGGTTTGAGAAAATTGAATGGCAATGGCTCAAAGTAGTGATCAGGCTATAAGTTTTGACCATTATCATATGTGAGCTAGTTTTGCATTTGGAATTTATTTGAATTGTGATTCTTTGATTCCAAAAGTTGTAATAAGTGTTTAGTAACATTATTCAACTAATGGTGAAGACCAAATTGGTCTAGGGTCAAAATTTATAAAAATGCCATAGGGCATATGTGAGGGTTTTTAGGGTTTTTCAATTATTGGATTTTCTTCCTCTTTGATTTATTTGGTTGGTGATCTTCATATGATCACATTAGGGTTTTAGAGTATAGCACATATTAATAATAACACTCATCATGGCATATCACTCAAATGCACAAGTCCTATGCATGGCACTATATTCAATTTAAAAAGTTTTTGTTTGTTTGAAATTTTGCTCTCTGGAATTCTCTAACTTTTTTTTATTGAAATTTGGGATGTTACAATCTTGCACTCTAAGGTTATTTAAATATGAACATTGAATATTGTGGAGCTTGTTAACTCCGGCATTGAGGGTTCGTGTAATCCTACACAATTAGTGGTGTTCATCATCCAACAAGAGAGTGTAGAGTAGTCCTGTTATGTGATCATTGATGAGAGTGTCCACTAGTGAAAGCAGGATCCCTAGGCCTTGCTTCCAAGCATCGAATCTCCGTTTGTTTACTGTTTTGTTGCATGTTTACTCGCTTCCATATTTTATTCAGATTGCTATTACCACTCATATACATCCATATTACTTGCATCTCACTATCTCTTCACCGAACTAGTGCACCTATACATCTGACAAGTGTATTTGGTGTGTTGGGGACACAAGAGACTTCTTGCTTTGTGGTTGCAGGGTTGCTTGAGAGGGATATCTTTGACCTCTTCCTCCCTGAGTTTGATAAACCTTGGGTGATCCACTTAAGGGAAACTTGCTGCTGTTCTACAAACCTCTGCTCTTGGAGGCCCAACACTGTCTACAAGAATAGAAGCACCCGTAGACATCAAGCACTTTCCTGGCGCCGTTGCCGGGGAGGAAAGGTAAAAGGTACTCACACTCCAGATCTCGGCTACTAAGCTATTTTCCGCCGTTGTAAGTACTCGAAGCTATTTCCTTTAGATCCTGCAATTGCATCTTTTTGTTTCTTGTTTTACACTAGTAAGGCATAATGGAAAGCAACATGGAGCTTTTTATTCTTTTTCCTGAGTTAAGACATGAATGGTTTGATGTGAAAATTAAAAAACCCATGGAACATATTAGTATGAATACTTTGAACACCATTATTGCTAATGATATGGAAAATTCTAAGCTTGGGGAAGCTGTTTTTGATGAGCATGATATTTTTAGTCCCCCAAGCATTGAGGAGAAAATTTACTTTGATGATACTTTGCCTCCTATTTATGATGATTATAATGATAGTAGTCTTTTGGTGCCGCCTACTATGGAGGATAAATTTGATTATGATTACAATATGCCTCCTATATTTGATGATAGCTACTTTGTTGAATTTGCTCCCACTACAACTAATAAAACTGATTATGCTTATGTGGAGAGTAATAATTTTATGCATGAGACTCATGATAAGAATGCTTTATGTGATAGTTATATTGTTGAGTTTGCTCATGATACTACTGAAAGTTATTATGAGAGAGGAAAATATGGTTGTAGAAATTTTCATGTTACTAAAACACCTCTCTATGTGCTGAAATTTTTGAAGCTACACTTGTTTTATCTTCCTATGCTTGTTACTTTGCTCTTCATGAACTTGTTTATTTACAAGATTCCTTTTCATAGGAAGCATGTTAGGCTTAAATTTGTTTTGGATTTGCTTCTTGATGCTCTCTTTTGCTTCAACTACTATTTCTTGCGAGTGCATCATTAAAACTGCTGAGCTCATCTTAATGGCTATAAAGAAAGCACTTCTTGGGAGATAACCCATGTGTTTATTTTACTACAGCAACTTTGTTTTATATTTGAGTCTTGGAAGTTGTTACTACTGTAGCAACCTCTCCTTATCTTAGTTTTGTTGCATTGTTGTGCCAAGTAAAGTCTTTGATAGTAAGGTTCATACTAGATTTGGAGTACTGCGCAGAAACAGATTTCTTTCTGTCACAAATTTGGGCAGAATTCTCTGTAGGTAACTCAGAAAAATCTGCTAATTTTTGTGAGTGATCCTCAGATATGTACGCAACTTTCATTCAATTTGAGAATTTTCATTTGAGCAAGTCTGGTGCCTCTTAGAAATTCGTCTTTACGGACTGTTCTGTTTTGACAGATTCTGCCTTTTATTTCGCATTGCCTATTTTGCTATGTTGGATGGATTTCTTTGTTCCATTAACTTCCAGTAGCTTTGGGCAATGTCCAGAAGTGTTAAGAATGATTGTGTCACCTCTGAACATGTGAATTTTTATTATGCACTAACCCTCTAATGAGTTTGTTCCGAGTTTGGTGTGGAGGAATTTTTCAAGGGTCAAGAGAGGAGGATGATACAATGTGATCAAGAAGAGTGAAAGCTCTAAGCTTGGGGATGCCCCGGTGGTTCATCCCTGCATATTTCAAGAAGACTCAAGCATCTAAGCTTGGGGATGCCCAAGGCATCCCCTTCTTCATCGACAAATTTATCAGGTTCCTCCCGTGAAACTATATTTTTATTCGGTCACATCTTATGTACTTTACTTGGAGTGTCTGTTTGTTTTTTGTTTTTGTTTTTGTTTGAATAAATGCTTGTGTGGGAGAGAGACACGCTCCGCTGGTTCATATGAACACATGTGTTGATAGCTTTTAATTTTCATGGCGAAGGTTGAAACTGCTTCGTTAATTGCTATATGGTTGGAAACGGGAAATGCTACATGTAGTAATTGGTATGATGTCTTGAATAATGTGATACTTGGAAATTGTTGTGCTCATGATTAAGCTCTTGCATCATATACTTTGCACCTATTAATGAAGAAATACATAGAGCTTGCTAAAATTTGGTTTGCTTGATTGGTCTCTCTAAAGCCTAGATATTTTCTAGTAAGGGTTTGAACAACAAGGAAGACAGTGTAGAGTCTTATAATGCTTGCAATATGTTTTTATGTGAGTTTTGCTGTACTAGTTCATACTTGTGTTTGTTTCAAACAACCTTGCTAGCCCAAAGCCTTGTACTGAGAGGGAATACTTCTCGTGCATCCAAATCCTTGAGCCAAACACTATGCCATTTGTGTCCACCATACCTACCTACTACATGGTATTTCTCTACCATTCCAAGTAAATTGCTTCATGTGCTACCTTCAAACCTTCAAAATGCTTCTCAATTTGTGTCAATGTTTTATAGCTCATGAGGAAGTATGTGGTGTTTATCTTTCAACCTTGTCATTTACTCTTGACAGACTTTCATAATGGACTAGTGGCACATCCGCTTATCCAATAATTTTGCAAAAAGAGCTGGCAATGGGGTTCCCAGTCCCGATTAATCAAACTTCATTAATAATTCTCTTCACATGTTTTGCTCTGATTCATCAGTAAGCAACTTAATTTTGCAAATAGACACTCCTCCATGGTACGAGATTGATGGAAGGCACCCGAGGATTCGGTTAGCCATGGCTTGTGTAAGCAAAGGTTGGGGGGAGTGTCACTCATAATAAAAACTAAAGTACATGTGTAAACAAAAGAGAAGAGGGATGATCTACCTTGCTGGTAGAGATAACGTCCTTCATGGGAGCCTCTCTTGAAATTCTGGTTGGCGAGGTAGTTAGAGTACCCACTACCATTCGTTGACAACAACAAACACCTCTCAAAATTTTACTTTTATGCTCTCTTTATGTTTTCAAAATAAAAGCTCTAGCACAAATATAGCAATCGATGCTTCCCTCTGCGAAGGGCCTTTCTTCTACTTCTATGTTGTGTCAGTTCACCTATTTCTCTCCACCTCAAGAAGCAAACACTTGTGTGAACTGTGCATTGATTCCTACATACTTGCATATTGCACTTGTTATATTACTTTACATTGACAATATCCATGAGATATACATGTTACAAGTTGAAAGAAACCGCTGAAACTTAATCTTCCTTTGTGTTGCTTCAATGTCTTTACTTTGAATTATTGCTTTATGAGTTAACTCCTATGCAAGACTTATTGATGCTTGTCTTGAAAATACTATTCATGAAAAGTCTTTGCTATATGGTTCAATTGTTTACTCATTGCATTAACATTGTTTTGAATCGCTGCATTCATCTCATATGTTTTACAATAGTATGATTAAGATCATGTTGGTAGCATGTCACTGCAGAAATTATCTTTGTTATCGTTTACCTACTCGAGGACGAGCAGGAACTAAGCTTGGGGATGCTGATACGTCTCCGACGTATCAATAATTTCTTATGTTCCATGCCACATTATTGATGATATCTACATGTTTTATGCATACTTTATGTCATATTTATGCGTTTTCCGGAACTAACCTATTGACGAGATGCCGAAAGGCCAGTTGCTGTTTTCTGCTGTTTTTGGTTTCAGAAATCCTAGTAAGGAAATATTCTCGGAATCGGACGAAATCAACGCCCAATATCTTATTTTGCCCGGAAGCTTCCAGAGCACCGAAGAAGTGCCAGAGGGGAGCCAGGCCCCCCCCCTAGTGTGTGGGTCCCCCGTGGCCCCTCCGACTCCGCCTCTTCGCCTATTTGAAGCCTCCTGACCTAATTCCTCGACACCGATTGACGAAACCAGAGAAAACCATCCAGAGCCGCCGCCATCGCGAAACTCCAATTCGGGGGACAGAAGTCTCTGTTCCGGCACGCCGCCGGGACGGGGAATAGCCCCCGGAGTCATCTCCACCGCCATCTTCACCGCCATCGTTGTCTCCATGATGAGGAGGGAGTAATTCACCCCCGGGGCTGAGGGCTCCGCTGTAGCTATGTGGTTCATCTCTCTCTCTTTGTGATCAAGTTGAATATCATCTATGTGCTACTCTAGTGATGTTATTAAAGTAGTCTATTCCTCCTGCACGGTGTAATGGTGATAGTGTGTGCATCGTGTGGTACTTGGCGTAGGTTATGATTGTAATCTCTTGTAGATTATGAAGTTAACTATTGCTATGATAGTATTGATGTGATCTATGCCTCCTTCATAGTGTGATGGTGACAGTGTGCATGCTATGTTAGTTCTCGGTGTAATTGTGTTGATCTATCTTGCACTCTAAGGTTATTTAAATATGAACATTGAATATTGTGGAGCTTGTTAACTCGGGCATTGAGGGTTCGTGTAATCCTACACAATTAGTGGTGTTCATCATCCAACAAGAGAGTGTAGAGTAGTCCTATTATGTGATCATTGTTGAGAGTGTCCACTAGTGAAAGCAGGATCCCTAGGCCTTGCTTCCAAGCATCGAATCTCCATTTGTTTACTGTTTTGTTGCATGTTTACTCGCTGCCATATTTTATTCAGATTGCTATTACCACTCATATACATCCATATTACTTGCATCTCACTATCTCTTCGCCGAACTAGTGCACCTATACATCTGACAAGTGTATTTGGTGTGTTGGGGACACAAGAGACTTCTTGCTTTGTGGTTGCAGGGTTGCTTGAGAGGGATATCTTTGACCTCTTCCTCCCTGAGTTCGATAAACCTTGGGTGATCCACTTAAGGGAAACTTGCTGCTGTTCTACAAACCTCTGCTCTTGGAGGCCCAACACTGTCTACAAGAATAGAAGCACCTGTAGACATCACGGCGCAACACCAGGGATTCCGGCGCCAACGTGGAACCTGCACAACACAACCAAATTACTTTGCCCCAACGTGACAGTGAGGTTGTCAATCTCACCGGCTTGCTGTAACAAAGGATTAGATGTATAGTGTGGATGATGATTGTTTGCAGAAAACAGTAGAACAAGTATTGCAGTAGATTGTATTCGATTAAAAGAATGGACCGGGGTCCACAATTCACTAGAGGCGTCTCTCCGATAAGAATAAGCATGTTGGGTGAACAAATTACAGGTGGGCAATTGACAAATAAAGAGGGCATGACCATGCACATACATGATATGATGAGTATAGTGAGATTTAATTGGGCATTACGACAAAGTACATAGACCGCTATCCAGCATGCATGTATGCCTAAAAAGTCCACCTTCAGGTTATCATCCGGACCCCTTCCAGTATTAAGTTGCAAACAACAGACAATTGCATTAAGTATGGTGCGTAATGTAATCAACAACTACATCCTTAGACATAGCATCGATGTTTTATCCCTAGTGGCAACATCACATCCACAGCCTTAGAACTTTCTGTCACTGTCCCAGATTTAATGGAGGCATGAACCCACTATCGAGCATAAATACTCCCTCTTGGAGTTACTAGAAAAACTTGGTCAGAGCCTCTACTAATAACGGAGAGCATGCAAGATCATAAACAACACATAGGTAATAAATTGATAATCAACATAACATAGCATTCTCTATTCATCGGATCCCAACAAACACAACATGTAGCATTACAGATAGATGATCTTGATCATGTTAGACAGCTCACTGAAGGAGATATGCCCAAGAGGCAATAATAAAAGTGGTTATTTTATATCTTTATGTTTATGATAAATGTTTATATGTCATGCTATAATTGTATTAACCGAAACATTGATACATGTGTGATATGTAAACAACAAAGAGTCCCTAGTATGCCTCTTATCTAGCTTGTTGATTAATGGATGATTAGTTTCATAATCATGAACATTGGATGTTATTAATAACAAGGTTATATCATTGTATGAATGATGTAATGGACACACCCAATTAAGCGTAGCATAAGATCACGTCATTAAGTTATTTGCTATAAGCTTTCGATACATAGTTACCTAGTCCTTATGACCATGAGATCATGTAAATCACTTATACCGGAAAGGTACTTTGATTACATCAAACGCCACTGCGTAAATGGGTGGTTATAAAGGTGGGATTAAGTATCCGGAAAGTATAAGTTGAGGCATATGGATCAACAGTGGGATTTGTCCATCCCGATGACGGATAGATATACTCTGGGCCCTCTCGGTGGAATATCGTCTAATGTCTTGCAAGCATATGAATGAGTTCATAAGAGACCACATACCACGGTACGAGTAAAGAGTACTTGTCAGGAGACGAGGTTGAACAAGGTATAGAGTGATACCGATGATCAAACCTCGGACAAGTAAAATATCACGTGACAAAGGGAATTGGTATCGTATGTGAATGGTCCATTCGATCACTAAAGTCATCGTTGAATATGTGGGAGACATTATGGATCTCCAGATCCCGCTATTGGTTATTGGTCGGAGTGAGTACTCAACCATGTCCGCATAGTTCGCGAACCGTAGGGTGACACACTTAAAGTTGGATGTTGAAATGGTAGAACTTGAATATGGAATGGAGTTCAAATATTTGTTCGGAGTCCCGGATGAGATCCCGGACATCACGAGGAGTTCCGGAATGGTCCGGAGAATAAGATTCATATATAGGAAGTCATTTTATGAGATTTAAAATGATCCGGAAGGTTCTATGGAAGGTTCTAGAAGGTTCTAGAAAAGTCCGGAAGAAACCACTATGGAAGGCGGAGTCCCAAAGGGACTCCACCTCCATGGCCGGCCAACCCTAGAGGGGGAGGAGTCCCAAGTGGACTCCCCCTATGGGGGTCGGCCACCCCCCCACATGGAAGGGGGGAATCCCACCCCAAGTGGGATTCCCACCTTGGGTAGGTTTCCCTATCACATGGAAGGTTTTGGGTTCGGGTCTTATTCGGAGACTTGTAGTCCAACACTTGGGGCTTCCACCTATATAATGAGGGCCAAGGGGAGGGGGCCGTCCACCCCAAGAACCACCAAGGTGGCCGCACCCCTAGTGGCCGGTGCCCACCTCTCCCAAACCCTAGCGGCCCTCTCTCCTCCACCACATCCCGCACGCTTAGCGAAGCTCCGCCGGATTTCTCCACCACCACCGACACCACGCTGTCGTGCTGTCGGATTCAAGAGGAGCTACTACTTCCGCTGCCCGCTGGAACGGGAGGTGGACGTCGTCTTCATCAACAACCGAACGTGTGACCGAGTACGGAGGTGCTGCCCGTTCGTGGCGCCGTGATCAAGATCTTCTACGCGCTTTTGCAAGCGGCAAGTGAACGTCTACCGCAGCAACAAGAGCCTCATCTTGTAGGCTTTGGAATCTCTTCAAGGGTGAGACTAGATAATCCCCTCGTTGCTACCGTCTTCTAGATTGCATCTTGGCTTGGATTGCGTGTTCGCGGTAGGAAAATTTTTGTTTTCTATGCAACGTTATCCTACAGTGGTATCAGAGCCGTGTCTATGCATAGATGGTTGCACGAGTAGAACACAATGGTTTTGTGGGCGTTGATGCTCTTGTTATCTTTAGTTGAGTACTTTTCATCTTTGTGGCATAGTGGGATGAAGCGGCTCGGACTAACTTTACATGACTGCGTTCATGAGACTTGTTCCTCGTTCGACATGCAACTTGTATTGCATAAGAGGCTTTGCGGGTGTCTGTCTCTCCTACTATAGTGAAGATTCAATTTACTCTTCTATTGAAAACATTAGTATCACCGTTGTGGTTCATGTTCGTAGGTAGATTAGATCTCTATCGAAAACCCTAAACCACGTAAAATATGCAAACCAAATTAGAGACGTCTAACTTGTTTTTGCAGGGTTTGGTGATGTGATATGGCCATAATGTGATGATGAATATGTAAGAGATGATCATTATTGTATTGTGGCAACCGGCAGGAGCCTTATGGTTGTCTTTAAATTTCATGTTGAGTAGTATTTCAAAGTAGTTGTAATAGTTGCTACATGGAGGACAATCATGAAGACGGCGCCATTGACCTTGACGCTACGCCGACGATGATGGAGATCATGCCCGAAGATGATGGAGATCATGTCCGTGCTTTGGAGATGAAGATCAAAGGCGCAAAGACAAAAGGGCCATATCATATCACATATGAACTGCATGTGATGTTAATCCTTTTATGCATCTTATTTTGCTTAGATCGCGACGGTAGCATTATAAGATGATCCCTCACTAAAATCTCAAGATAATAAAGTGTTCATCCTTAGTAGCACCGTTGCCAAGACTTGTCGTTTCGAAGCATCTCGTGATGATCGGGTGTGATAGAATCAACAAGTGCATACAACGGGTGCAAGACAGTTTTGCACATGCGGATACTAAGGTGGCCTTGACGAGCCTAGCATGTACAGACATGGTCTCGGAACACGTGATACCGAAAGGTAGAGCATGAATCATATGGTTGATATGATGAACACTTTGAGTGTTTGCCATTGAAATCACACCTTGTCTCGTGATGATCGGACTTAGGTGCGGTGGATTTGGTTCGTGTGATCACTAAGACAATGCGAGGGATATTGTTTTGAGTGGGAGTTCACCTAGATTTTTAATTATGTTGAATTAAATTTGAACTCAATTTATCATAAACTTAGTCTAAACTTTTGCAAATATATGTTGTAGAGATGGTGTCCCCAATCAATTTTAACCAGTTCCTAGAGAAAGAAAAGCTTAAGAGCAATGGTAGCAACTTCACCGACTGGTTCCGTCATGTGAGGATCTTCCTCTCTGGCGGAAATCTGCAATTTGTGCTTGATGCACCGCTAGGTGACCCTCCTGCAGAAACTGAAACCGATGAAGTAAAAGCTGTTTACGCGACTCGGAAAACTCGGTACTCTCAAGTTCAGTGTGCCATCTGTGCGATCTGAATCCGATCTTCAAAAACGTTTTGAGCATCACGATCCTCATGAGTTGATGAATGAGCTGAAAGCTATATTTGAGACTCATGCGGCCGTGGAATGCTATGAAGCATCGAAACATTTCTTCAGCTGTATGATGGAAGAAGGCAGCTCCGTTAGTGAGCACATGCTCGCCATGACCGGGCATGCGAAGAAATTCAGTGACTTGGGAATAGTGATTCCTAATAGACTGGGGATTAATCGTGTCCTTCAATCACTGCCACCAAGTTACAAGAACTTTGTGATGAACTACAATATGCAGAACATGAACAAGGAGTTACCTGAACTCTTTGGCATGCTAAAAGCTGCTGAGACTGAGATCAAGAAAGAGCACTAAGTGTTGATGGTCAACAAGACCACCAGTTTCAAGAAACAGGCCAAGTCTAAGGGAAAATTCAAGAAGAGTGACAAGAAAGCTGCCACGCCTCCTATGAAACCTAAGAACGGCCCTAAGCCTGATGCTGAGTGCTATTACTGCAAGGAGAAGGGACACTGGAAGCGTAATTGCTCCAAGTATCTGGCTGATCTGAAGAGCGGCCTTGTCAAGAAAAAGAAAGAAGGTATATCTGATATACATGTTATAGATGTTTATCTCACTGGTTCTCGTTCTAGTACCTGGGTATTTGATACTGGTTCGGTTGCTCATATTTGTAACTCGAAACAGGAACTAAAGAATAAATGAAGACTACTGAAAGATGAAGTGACCATGCGCGTTGGAAACGGATCCAAAGTCGATGTGATCGCTGTCGGCACACTTCCTCTACATCTACCTTCGGGATTAGATTTAAGCCTAAATAATTGTTATTTTGTACCCGCGTTGAGCATGAACATTATATCTGGATCTTGTTTAATGCAAGACGGTTATTCATTCAAGTCTGAGAATAATGGTTGTTCTATTTTTATGAATAATATCTTTTATGGTCGAGCACCTGAAAAGAATGGCTTATTTCTGTTAGATCTCGATAGTAGTGATACGCATATACATAACATTGATGCTAAGCGAATTAAATTGAATGATAATTCTACCTATATGTGGCACTGTCGTCTTTGTCATATTGGAGTGAAACGCATGAAGAAACTCCATACTGATGGATTACTTGAATCACTTGACTTTGAGTCACACTACAAGAAAAGTTCTGATAGACAACGTCTCAAAATCGTCCGCTAAGGGGTATTTTTCGTCGCCTATGGGCCTAACCCGACGATATGGGTTCTGTTGTCGAAACTGCGTCAGGCAAAGTCCTACGACGATTTTTTCGGCCCGTCGCGCTTGGGCGCCCTTCCGCCACGGAAAATCGGACCGTTGCAGAAGTGTTTCCGGGAGCCCGTTGACTGCTGACGTCATGCAACCGACACGTGGCGACACGCCGTTAGCGCGATTAACGGCGTTAACCGCTGAAACCCCGTGGTAGATGGTAGGCCCAGACGAGGCCTGCCACGTCTTAAGCGGGCCGGCCCATTAAGTTTGCGGGCCGGGCCAGCTGACTTAGTTTGACCGATCAACTATATAGCTGGGCTAGTCCATTAGTTACGTGGGCCGGGCCGAATGCACTCGTTTGACCGGTCAACAGGCAAAAGGGCCGGCCCACAAAACATGTGGGACCCACTTTCATGTTATCGGGCCGGCCCATTTACCAAGTGGGGTCCACCTTAAAGCAAGTAGGCCGGCCCAAGAAGTTATTGGGCCAACCCAATTAGCATGTGGGTCCCACTTTCCTGCTATCGGGCCGGCCCATTTAGTACGTGGGGTCCACATTAGATCAAATGGGCCGGCCCACCAAGCCAGTGGGCCGGGCCAAAAGCACATGTGGGTCCCACTTTCCTGTTAATGGGCCAGCCCATTTAGAATGTGGGGTCTACCATATAGCAAGTGGGCCGGCCCAACAAGATAGTAGGCCGGGCCAAAAACACAGGTGGGTCCCACTTTCCAGTTAAAGGGCCGACCCATTTAGTATGTGGGGTCCACCATATAGCAAGTGGGCCGGCCCAACACGCTAGTGGGCCGGGCCAAAAACACAGGTGGGTCCCTCTTTCCTCTTAAAGGGTCGGCCCATTTAGTATGTGGGGTCCACCATGTAGCAAGTGGGCCGGCCCAACAAGATAGTGGGCCGGGCCAAAAGCACAGGTGGGTCCCACTTTCCTGTTAAAGGGCCGGCCCATTTAGTATGTAGGGTCCACCTTATAGCAAGTGGGCTGGCCCAACAAGATAGTGGGCCGGGCCAAAAACACAGGTGGGTCCCACTTTCCTCTTAAAGGGCCGGCCCATTTAGTATGTGGGATCCACCACAAAAGCAATTGGCTGGCCCAACTAGTTAGTGGGCCGGCCCAGTAGTGGGTGGGGTCCACCTTAAAGCAAGTGGGCCGGCCCAATTAGAGTGTGGGGTCCACCGTAAATCAAGTGGGCTGGCCCAATAAGTAAGTGGGCCAGCCCGTTTAGTTGTTGTTTATATGCCGGCATAATAGGCGCTTTAGGATTTTGCGGGCCGGCACATATGTGATTTCGGTTAATTGGGTAGTTTAAGGGATGGGAATTCGTGTTTTAGATACTGAGAATATTTACGCAACAATGATTTCTGTCGGATAGCCTCACTTACCACAAGCAACAAAGAAAAAATGCGCGAAAGAACTATAAAAACTAACTAAATATTACATCAGCTGCACGGCTTTGAAAAAATATTACAGAACCCAGAGAAATTGAATGGTAATTAAACCTAGCAATACAATGAAGCGATCCGGCAATCTTTTAAGTTGTCCATGCAGCACCTACATCTGAAACAAAGACATTACAAGTTAAGACAGCAACAATGGAAAGGCAAAGACACTACAATATTGTTTGCCAAAGAATTTGGAACTCATCATTTCGTCGTTATAACAAGATCATTGTAATGCGCACAATAAGCAAACAAAGAGTGCATGCCGCATACCAACAGCCAATATAACAGAGCACGTTAGAATGAAACAGCAGACTTACTACTATCGAGTCCCATGCAAACCAACATGTTCAGGGAGTACAAAATTGGCATGAACAACATAGTAGCAGGCTATAAATTTTGTAACAACGACTGAGCAAGATGAAGTTATGATGGCTACATCTACAGAGCAGGGAATGTAAACCAAAAATAGAAGTTACGATGGAAAAAGCTAAAGAGGAGGGAATGTGAACCAACATGTGCCAAGTGCAATTACTTCATTTTGGCCGTGAACTAAATAATACTCCTGAACTTATAGTGAAGGGGATGCAAATCAAGATGTTTCGGGATATAAACTTGTAATGAGTAACACATAGAGGATAGTTAATGCTGGAGCTTAGGATGGACCAGATACAGAATATAGTGGGATCACCTGTGAACTTGTATAAGAGGGAATGCAAACCAATATGTTCAGCATTCCATATGTGAGCGTCATGCCAAGTCATAGAAACAAGTCAATAATGCGGCTTTTGAAGAACAAGATGGCACGCAAAATTATTATCTAGTAATATGACAAGTTTATTTGTACTACAGGCTAGATAGCAGAGTGATAGCATGCCAAACTAAGTCCTTACTTTGTTAGCTTACAATGAAGTAGATAAAAAACAATGGCATCACCTGTAGTACAGGGAATGCAAGCCAACATGTTCATGGAGTACAAAATTGGCACAAACAACATAGTAGCAGGCCATATTTTTTGTAACAACGACTGAGCAAGATAAAGTTATGATGGCTAGATCTACAGAGCAGGCAATGTAAACCAAATATAGAAGTTACGATGCCAAAAGCTATAGAGCAGGAAATGCGAACCAACATGTGCAATTACTTAAAATTGGCCATGAACTAAATAATAGCAGGATGTTACTATAATACCTATAATTTTTGTAACAACGACTGAGCAAGATAGAAGTTATGATGGCTACATCTACAGAGCAAGGAATGCAAACCAAAATGTTCAATCGCTTAAAGTTAGCAATGAACTAGAAAATAGCAAGGTGTTACGGTCATAGCTAGGAATGAACTAAAAGAGCTTCAGACAAACAAGCATCTGAACCCAGAACATGGCGCTAAAACAAGGGACTTACATTAGGAGAAGCACTCTGTGGGAGTCACAGATCTTCCTGGGGTTGATAGATCCGGTGATGAAGTACGCTACATGTGCTACTTGGGGTTGGAGAGACGGCCATTACACTTCATGGTTACTCCTCTCATCTGCAAAAACGTAACGGCGCGTCGTTAGCACAAACAGGTTCCCGCAAGATTAAACAAGAACTTGCAGGCAAGCAATAGAAAAGCGATAGTAGAAGAGTTTAGATCTTGTACGACGCCGGTGAAGCAGATCCGGTCCATGCACAGCGGTGTCGGTGAGCAAGATCCGATGCGGTGGACGACGGATCCGGCGAAGCGGCTCCGGTGGGGTGGACGATACCGCACCTGAAGCGACTGCGGTAGACTGCTGGATGAGCATATGGTTTCGAGGTTCGGTGGGGATGATCCGGTCCGTTTGATGACGGCGTCGATGAAGCAGCTCCGGCAGGCAGCCGGATGACGAGGATCGCGAGGCCTCGGGTAGGCCAGGGAAGTCCGGTGGGGATGTTCCGGTGCGGTGGTCGTGGAGGTGGGAGAGAGAGGGACTTGGGAAGTTCCGGTGGGTGTGGTCTCAGAGGAGAGACTGAGGGAAATGAATTTTTTCGGTTAGTTTCCGGGGCTAGGGAGGTGGTGATCGAAAAAAATGACGGGTAGACCCCCCACCAACCGACTTATACATGGACATTGTTGTCATCTTTACGAGGGTAGAATGGGAAGTTAGAAGCGTGTGAAATATTTGTATTTTTCGGGCGGGAAGTTTGCCGCTGGAATGAGATTTCGAATTTGGCTACAGTCCAAGTAATACAAAAATATGAGACCGTACTAGTACGGCCAAATGTCACATCAAGTCATCATCACGTTGAAAATCGGTTACCACGATCATAATCATGATGTATCTTGAAAATCCATTTTGAAAAGCCCTTCCGAAATATTTCAGGATTGGTTGGAGATTTTGCAGCTTGACTGAAAATTGATTTTGAATACGGCTATGGTGCAAGTAATACACTCGTGATTGTAATAAATAATGCCAGTGTAAGAACATGCTACTTTGTAGCCCTGTTCAGCAAAAAAAAAAGGCCAGGGGTCACATAAAACCATCATCATAATATAATTTACACCCAAGGTCTTTAAAAGTTCAATCCAAAAACGCGTCTGAAATATTCGGATTCATTTTGCGGGGGGGGTTTTGCCTCTCGATCGAGATTTTGAACTTTGAACTTTGCTCTGATAGAAGCAATATTAGTACTAGAAAAATGGTAGACCGGCGTAGTGCCTCTGTTCAAGAATTCAAGGCCTACGGTCACATCAAGTCATAATCACAACCGAAATCAGTTCCCATGTACTATCTCCTAAAAAAACTTAAATTTGATAACGCTTAGCGAATATTTTGGAATTTATTGGCGGGAGATTGTAGCGCTTGACAGAGATTTTCAATTTTGGATTTTCGAGGAGTTTCCTTGGCAAGGGATGCGGTGATCGAAAAAATGACGGGCAGACCCCCCACCAACCGACTTATACATGGACATTGATGTCATTTTACGAGGGTAGAATGGGAATTTGGAAGCGTCTGAAACATTTGTATTTAGTGGGCAGGAAGTTTTACAGCAGTATTGAGATATTGAATTTGGCTAAGGACCAAATATAATAACAATAAATTGTAAGACCGTACTAGTACTATGTTGAAGGCCGAGTTACACATCAAATCATCATCACCTTGAATATCGGTTACAATGATCACTATCTATCTTCAAAATCCCATTGAAAACGCGTCTGAAATATTTCAGGATTGGCGGGACATTTTGCCGACAAACTGAAATTTGATTTTGATTATGACTATGGTCCAAGTAATATAATACTAATATTATTTTTGGAGGTGGACGGAGGGGAAAACCCCACCGTTTGTTATTTATTCCCGAAAATAGCCAAGTACACGAGAGAAATATACTACTCCAGGAGTAGTAATACTAAGGCTAGCCATAGTGCTAGTATCATGCGCATTGGTCTCACAAAAATGCTCATGTGGCAGCTAATTAAGTAGGAGAGAGGAGATTAGAGTAACATAGGTAGATACTGTATCATAGCGCAAACAACGAGAAAAGTTAATGCTAAACAAATCTTGTACACAAATTGGCATTGAGATTCTAAAAAATAATAAATATAGCATGACTATGATACTACTCCATGATACTACCCACTATAGAAATAGTATCATATAGTAGTATCATATGTGTCTTTTACGTGATTTTTGTTTGACAAAGAATTACTTTAAATATATAAAGATTGTTTGTATGAAATTAGCATCATTAGAAAGTGCTTTTCAATACGAATCCAACGATATTAATTACATATAATATAATCAAGAGTGTGTTGCTTAATTTTTATTGTCAAAGTTCGTCTTGGAATACGCGTGGGCCTTATTCCTTGGGACGGAGGTAGTACTTACCACTATGACTAGTCTAATATAAAAATGGTAGACCATGCGAAGTAGCTCTACTCAGGCATTTATTCCCAGCGGTCATATCAAGCCATTATCACAAACAAAATCAGTTACTCCCATGTCCTCCGAACTGCAATTAAAAAATGCCTCTGAAACATTTCGGACTTAATTGGCTAGTGGTTTTGCAGCTCAACTGATTTTGAGTTTGAGTGTGGCTACAGTCGAAGCTATATCTGTATTTGTCCATCTATATCTATATCTGTCCACCTATCCACTATATATAGAAAAAAATCTCAGTTTTTGAAATCAGATAAGCCATCACCATGATGTACAAGCAATTATTGGCCGTTGGCACATCAGTTCTCCAACGCTTGATCCAACGGTCAAAGTTCCCTTTTTTAATAGAACGGTCAAAATTCATTTGATTCGCTCGGGAACTGCGCGCGCCAAAATGAGTCTAGGGTCACATCAAGTCATAATCAGAACCAAAGTCGGTTCCCATGTTCTCCAATTCAAAACGCGTACAAAATATTTCAGTGTGTGAAATAATTGTATTCGATAGGCAGGAGGTACTAAATGCTACAGTTTCGAGATTGTGAATTAGACGGTTGTTAAGCTATTGATTATATGGAGTCGAAATTTGGTACTGTAGCATACATAAGTATCTCTGTTCACAACTCGCCTCTACAGAAGCGAGAACATTGTTGAGTTGCAGCACAACACAAATGAGAAGCCACTGTTCCGTTCATTGCACTCAATACAGCGATGAATGAACTAGACCAGTTGACAAGCTTCTAGACCTGGGCTATATGTAGAAAGCTGGAAATCAATGGATCACAGAAAATCATCAGTGTCAAGCTTTAATGCACTAGCCAACGCGACCAAAAGTACGAACTGATGGAAAAGGCTAGGCAATCCACTTTATACATCTCAACATAGCCAACGCAACAAAAAGTCCAAACTGACAGAAAGGGCTAGACCGGGAGAAGAGAAGAGAAGGTTTGCGAAAGCGATGACTCGAACTTGAGACTATGGGCTCTGATACCATGTCAAAGCTTCATCCACAAGCCAACGGAACCACAAGTCAGAACTGATAGAAAGGGCTAGGTAATCCACTTATAATATTAACAATCAGCAGGGTTCCGGTTCAAAAAAAATCCACATCACAACAAGGAAACGACCACCAAGATCATAGCAATTGCAGATAAATGCACCTACGAAATATGCTCAGACTAAGGAACCATTTTACAAGACCAAGATCTTGACACCTGCCACGCTGTCCCCGTTCATCTCCAATTATCTAGCGAGATACTCTTCTTACTACTTACTAGCATTCCTAACCTGCTCCAAAGAGGGCCTCCTTCTGTGCTGCTATCGTTCTAAAATTGTCGACTTCTACTCTTAGCGCAGCTGATGCAGCTCGTTCTACTTGGAGTTGCTCCTCTAGAACTTGAGCATGCAAATACTTTGACTTGGACATGGACTTGCACTTCACCAGTCCAGCATTCCGTAAGAAAGTGTTTTTGGCAATGCCTTTCTTTTTTATTGCCATGGAAAATGCCTGCACACATTCTTCATCGGTTTTTTCTAGACCGTTTTTACCGGGTTTTGCCATCTCTAATTTCATATCTTCCTGCAAAAAATTCAGTTCGTACACATGTGTAAACATGATAGTTACTACAGAGAAACTTGCTGATAGTAGATTTATCATGTGTATGACCTACTTTTATTCCTACAGTTTGGCATGTCTGATTCACATCACATGAATTTTAATAAACATCTATAATATCATATTGACATGTACTTTACTACTCCTACAAGTTGGGATGTGAGTCATCACAAAATTTCAATCTTAGAGAAGACTTACAAGAACACTGTGCGACTTCTCCAATCACTTCAAGTTTGTTCTTCCGGCATGCTTCAAAAATCTCTCGTAGTCATCTCTTTGTTTGGTTCCCTTTTACTTGCATTATGTAACATCTGCATTTTAGTACTACCATTTATAAATCGAATAACGTGGTTGAAATGGAGGATCATAATATAAGCTGCACACTGGTGTATATACTCTGCATGATCTTTTACTAAAATATTTCTAAATAGCAGTATAAAACAACATGTCCTTACTTTTTGCCGAATGTGCACTATAAGGTTACGAGATCCCATACGGCTAGGTAAAAGTAGTTTACCGCGGTTTTTCTGATTCTGTTTAGCCAAATTCTGCAAAAAGGATACTAGTGAGACACTGCTATAAATAAGAATCCAAGATGTGATCTGGTCTCAGTCTTACATCATACCATATTCTTTGGATCAGACCAGTGCTTCACAAGATCTCCCCACTGTTTGTCAGTCATTTGCTTAAGAGGAGATCTAGTTGGAACACTCCCAGTAATCTTTCCAGTGAAGTATTTCTTCTTTAGCCTGCTGCGATACTGACGCAGACAGTCTGAGAATAGACTGTTGAGAACATGCTTTACTTCCTCTTGGTCCTCATCGAACTCGAACTTTAACTGTTCACAACAATATAAACCGTTGGTGCGATATACATAGAGCCAACAACAAGCTAGAAGGAACGGGATGTGCCAATGTGGTATACGAGTATAAGTAACATTACCAAGAGAAAGATGACTTACGTGTAACCTGTGCACTAATTTTTCAAAATGCGCAGAGGTGTCTACGTGCTCTTTCCATGTTGGGAAGATAGGAATTTCGTTCCTGACGAAAATTCCTACATCCGATGCTAATTTACAAGATTCTTCTGGGTCCAGTGGCCTTCTGCCACCTATGATAGATGAAAGGCGAAATCTTGATTCCTTCCCAGCAAGCTTAGCTACGAACATTTTCCCTACTGTTGGGCCCCTCGTTTTTCTTGATCGTGGTGCAACTACAAAGTTAAGCATTACATCAAGCTATCATAAAGTATAACTTTATAACGGAGAATGAAACTATAAGCATTGGAAAATGTACCTTCTTCGGTGTGGGGCTCATCCTCAGGGGAGTTGTCTATGGCAGGACTAATATGGGTCAGTGGGAGATCATCAACAGTTTGTTGATGTGCTAGCAGTGTTTGGCCAGTTGTGGTTGTGTCAGCTGGGACTGGTACAGTGTGTCCTTGGGCAGTATTTCCTACCACGGCTACTGCTGATCCCAATTGTGGCTGAGAAGTTGGCGTGGAAACTGGTTCTGCTGCCAATTGTGGTTGAGAAGTTGCTGTGGAAACTGGTTCTGCTGCCAATTGTGGCTGAGAAGTTGCTGTGGAAACTGGTTCTGCTGCCAATTGTGGCTGAGAAGTTGTTGTGGAAACTGGTTCTGCTGCCGATTGTCGCTGGTTGACTGGATTGGTGACAGGTGGCTGATTCAACCGCTTGGGGTGTTCACCATGTTTTTTTATTTCGGTACTCTTAGCATTTGCGTTATTTTCTTCAGCTAGTGCCATGAATCGCTGAGACTGTCTAGTAGCAGAAGCAGATTTCTTTTTTGGTTGCAGCTGTTCTATCACCGATTCAGGTACCTGTTGAAAGGTCTTCCTCTCATTGGTGGTTCTTGCGAAATTCTTACTTGAAGCTGCAGATTCCTAGCACACATAAACGATATTTCAGTCTACAGAAGTCCCATATATGATGATATGCAAATGGAATAGAATGAAGAACAGTAAAGGATGACGTGCATGCTGAAACATATATATGATGCGTTAAGGAGACCTAGAGGTGGCATGTGAACATGTTTGGTGGGATTCAGGATACAAGTATACAACACATGGAAGTTGCAACAGATATCTCCAAGTAAAAAAACAGAAATCACCTGGTGGGGTTGAGGAGAATGGTCAGGCAAGGCATCTTCCTGAGTCAGCTCTCCAAGAGGCTCAGCAGGATCAAATTGTGAATCATAACATTGTTCTTTATCTTTGGGGAGGGGAAAGGGTTCTTCTCCGATTTTGTTCAGGTTTGCACTAGAGGCAATAGCGTTACAGATGTTTGTGCCCACACGGCTTGCAAATCTGCTACATATCTTCCGTCTCCGTTTCTCTTTTAATTCATTCTGTAGTGCAATAATATCGAGCATGCATTACAAAAAAAATGCTAATGAGATGGCGGTGCAAGTAAGCAAAAAAATACTTTTCGAAATCACCTGCATAAGGAAAGCGGCCATATCAACCTTCTTGGGAGTGTGCGCGTGCACGCTTTGGTTTCCTAACGTGGACAATGGAGGCGCTTTGTGTACCCATCTCTCCAGTCCGGTGGACGGAAGGAGTCGGGGATTAAGATACGAGAACCCGGCGATGGTTAATGTCGCTGACAAGGCGGCGGTGGAAGTCGGCTACGGAGGAGCTCGTATGGTACAGTGGTCGTCGGTGGGGGTGGGGGGAGGTGGAAGCTACTCCGGCTTGCTAAAAAGCAAGGGAGACGGTGGAACGTCGTCGGTCACTATGGTGGCCGATGAGAAGGCAGTAGTGCTGGTGTGGGAATGGGACAGTGGGCCTGCGCCGGCGTGTGAGATGATTCGGTGGGTCATGCAAGGTGGAAGCGTGAGAGAGAGATGCGGGGTTCGGCGCCGCCGGTGATAGGTTTGAATTGAGCGGTCCGGGGGAATAAGATCGGCACTGTACTTATTTCACATCGCTTTGAATTTTGGAAGCGGGGGGGATTTCGGCGGGAATTTTGGGGCAGAGTTGAAATTATTACTGGTTGGTGGAAAACTGTGGAACCCTAGCCTACGAAATCCCAGGTCTGAAGCTGAGGGCCCTTTTGTTGTGGCTTTTTTGGCTTTTTGGCTTTGGCAAAAGCCAAAAAAAGCACCTATTTAGAAGCCAAAAGAATAGGATCTTTGTTTTTGGCTTCCAAAATCCAAAAGCCAAAACGCCAAAAAAAGCCACAACAAAAGGGCCCTGAGTAGGTTCGGGGTCAATGGGATATGCTTGTTGGTTCTTGGGTGCATATGATCTCTTTATTTCGAAATTCATCTTCTATACATTTTGAAATGTCAAGAAAGAATAAAACGAAAAATGCATGTGTACTTCTTCGCTTGCTATATACACATAAAATATTTCAATGGAAAATCGAATAGTAATTTGGGCTATGTAAAAAAGAGTTACTCCGTAAAAAAATTGTGCTAACCATAAGGCTTTTTATGAGACATGTTTTCTCTCTTTTTTTACATCGACCATGAAAAAAACTTGTTTTTTTTACATCAACCATGAAAAATACTTTTTTTACATCGACCATGAAAAATACTAGGAATTTGCTAAAGTTATATTTTCCATCTTGTACAAAATTAAAAATATCTTTAAAACAAACAAATCTCTAATGTCTAGGTGTAACATCTCTACTAGTAGTAGTATATACTAGTAAATTGCACGTGCCTTGCACGTGAGAGCTCTTTTTTTAGTGAAACAACTTCGATGCAATAAGAATTCGATCTTTTTTTAACAAAGGAGGGGGGGGCCAAGGGCTTGGATACCATTAAGTGCAACAGAGGGGTACATATTACAGATTGCAGTCAACAGTCACTTGGGTTGAAAGCCAATGCAAGCCCGCCTACATGATAGCAGGATTTTGTGAAGCTTTTTAACTTAATTGGTCAAACATGCGAAGCATGTGCCATTTACTTGTACAACTTTATTGGAAAATAATTACTTGTACAAGCTAGTTCCCCTAAGTACTACCAGCACATAAGTAAACAAAGGAACCAGGGACATCATCAACTGAAACAACAATCTATTCATATAGCGGCTCTTGCATCACCCTTTGAAAATCATCTACCTGCAAAGATGAGTGCAGAGTTTCTGCTCGTGCTTTCACCTGTTCCAAGATCGTCCAGTTGATCTCATGGACATCTGCATCAGCCAAAGTGGTAACCAAGTTGCCAGCCACTAGCTTCTGCAGATCAGCAACAGCATGTAGGCCATCTTGAATTGTAGAATTCCATCCTCGGTTCATTTCTTTGTTTCGCCAAGTGGCCACATCCAAGTCCTTTTGAAGACGCCTAATCTTAGCTTCCCCAGTGCCACATCCTTCTGTTTTGTTCCTACAAACGTTTGCATCACTGGAACTCTGGACATCTGTGCTACAATGCTGCTTGGCAGGGACATGAGCAGTCACTTGCTTCTGCGATTTGCCATGCATTAAATCAATCAGCAGATTAAAAGGAAATATGTTGGTTGATTCATGTCATCACTTTGAGCAACCCATGAGTTTCTAAACCTTAAATGGAGTCTAAAACATTGCAATAAAAGGGTGGGTGCATCATTTGGATGCAGAGGCCGGGGCGACCCTATTTTGAAGAAAAAATTAGGAAATCTGAAATCTATATCTATATCTCTACCATCTATACCACTCCACTCCTGTTGACAGTTGAGCTCAGGAGGATCCAGATGTGCTGATCCTAGGTGGCCCCTCAAATGATTGCTTGCTAGAACAATAGGACCAAATCCCGCCTCCTTTCTACCAATGTCTGCATCACTGGCGCGCTCACTGTCTTTGTTAGGAACATGAGCAGTGGCTAGCTGCTGCAAATCAAAGTTCATCAAATCAATCAGCAAACAACACATATGAAATTTGAGCAGTGCGGCTAAATACCTTCTTCAGCAGCAGCCCCACGGGATCGTCCTTTTGGCGGCACATCACACAGGTGAAAATCTCGGGAACGACTTGGGGTGCGGTGATTTTGTCCCATTCCACAGTATGCCAATCGAGGCTGCAATTATCTTATTCTGCAAGATATTTTGCCTCCGAGATTCTTCGTAGGCATTCTCGAGTGGAATATCTAGCAGGCATTACAAAAAAAAAACAGATGCTAATAACAAGCAGTGGAAGCAAGCAATAAACTAGTCTCGGAAATCAAATACATAACAAAAGCTGCCGGACAAAGTGTTCAACCTTGGTCGACTGGGGAGGTGGCGCGTTGGCCGTTCGGTTTGGTTCGGTGGATCATGGTGGCGCTTTGTGTACCGATCTCGCCGGCCGGTACGATGAACCAGTGAGTCGGGGAAGCAGATCCGACGAAGCGGACGGAGTGTGGTTGACAGCGTCGCTGAGCTGGCTCCGGCGCGGTGGATGTCAGCTACGGATGGAGGACTGAGAGGGAGCGAGACGGACTAGGAGCGAGGTAGGGAGAGAGGCCCTTGCTTGTCCGTGGGTGTGGCTGGATATAGGGGAAATGAAAGCCCTAGAAGATAGCATCCTGCTAATATCCTAGTACAAAACAATTGAACTAGAAAAATCCCCAATATATGGTGCTGAATTGCGGGCGGCTCATAGCTTGTGCACAAATAAAATGGGAAAATCCAAAAAATGTAGTTCAACAAAAAAAACTCTAGTAGGCAAAGTCGCTAGCTCGCCATGAGACGATGCACTCCGCCAAAAAAATGTGACAAGCTAGTTTGCTATGGATCTTGCATTAACTCTGCTCGATAAAATGGTGGGCACAAAAGACAAGCTAAATCAAAAATAATGGTGGTAGAAAGATGTAAACTCTTCAATGTAAACTCTACTAAACAGGGCCAACTCCAAAACATGCCTCATATTATTTGTACTTCCTCCGGTCCATATTAACTGCCACTAAAATGGATGTATCTACAAATACATCCATTTGAGTGGCATGTATATGGATAGGAGTTGTAGATCAAGGAGTTGCGAGACAGTGGAGGAAATGAGGTGGGGAGGAGGAGGGTGACGATCAGACCCCCACCTCCACGTCACCACATAAATAGAAGATAAAATATGTGAAACAGTGGAGGAAATGAGGTGGGGAGGAGGAGGGCGACGACCAGACCCGATAACAGTACTCCACCCGGTCGAACTGCTCCTCATGTCGCGCAAGGTGAAAAAAGGGGTATTTTTTTCATTGACTTGATGGAGAAAAAAAAATTCTTCTTTTTAGCCCTAGCGTCACCGCATATCAGGTGACATGCACCTATTGCATATCACCGTGTGACATGCGGTTTAAATTCAAATTTACCATTGCGAACAAATCTGGAAAAAATCATGCATGTTCACAGCACATATTAAAATAACCCCTAAAAATTTCAGATCCAAATTCGAAACATACATCGAGAAAAAAAAAGAGAAATCTGTCATGAATAGTTCCCGAATTCAAATCTGAGTTTCTATGTAGACTATTCACATCTGAGTTTCTCTTTTTTGTTTCTCGATGTATATTTCGAATTTTGATCTGAAATTTTTAGGGGTTATCTTAATATGTGCTGTGAACGTGCATGATTTATTTCAGATTTTTTCGCAATGTTTGAATTTGGATTTAGGCCGCATGTCACACGGGGTGCATGTCACCTCGCTACCGCTTGAGAAATGGAGGCCCTCTCCGCTGGGCTCCAATAAAAGCTTCACTGCTCGTGTCAGACTGTTGAAGACAGTGGCAAGTGCATGTCAGGGGGACAGAGAATAAATTGCGTCCACGCGTCGGCGCGTGCTGTCTACCCCAAACCCTAAACTCTGTCTTATGAAGTCAAGCATGCATGAAGAGAAGTGGTTTTTGGTTTCAAACATGGAAATTTCAAAAACCCTCCCAAGAGCTACATTTTGGAGTGACTAATTATTCATATTCATGATTTAAACTTGTTTAAATGGGCATAAAAATGGGCATAAAATTCAAAATAAATCGAAATAAATGAAAAACCAAGGCACATAGTCTTCTTATGTCATATAGTAAGCATTCAATTAAGTTGATAAACAAGGTCTAGACATATTCAAACCAGAAAAATCATGTATCTCCCGGTAACCCTGAACTCTGTCGTATGAAGTCAAGCATGAAGAGATGTGGTTTTTGGTTTCAAACATGGAAATTTCGAAAACCCTCCCAAGAGATTCATTTTGGAGTGACTAAGAAGCATACATGCTTACTTTTTCATATTCATGTTTTAAACTTGTTCAAATCTTGGTCAACCCTAGGAATTCACCAAGATTCAAATGGGCATAAAAATTCAAAAAAAAAACAATGAAAAACCAAGGTCTTCTTATGTCATATAGTAAGCATTTAATTAAGTTGATAAACAAGGTCTAGACATATTAAACCTGAAAATTCATGTATCTACCCCCTAACCCTAAACTATGTCTTATGAAGTCAAGCATGAATGGTGAAGAGAAGTGTTTTTTGGTTTCAAACATGGAAATTTCAAAAACCCTCCCAAGAGCTTCATTTTGGAGTGACTAAGAAGGATACATGCTTACTTTGTCATATTCATGTTTTAAACTTGTTTAAGGCATGGTCAAACCTAGGATTTGTCCAAGATTCAAATGGGCATAAAAATTCAAAAAAAAAATCAAAAACCAAAGCACATAGTCTGTGTATGTCATATAGTAAGCATTCAAGTTGATAAACAAGGTCTAGACATACTCAAACCAGAAAAATCATGGAAATTTCAAAAACCTCCTGCGAGCTTCATTTTGGAGTGACTAAGAAGGATCGATGCATGTTACTTTTCATATTCATGTTTTAAACTTGTTTAAATCTTGGTCAAACCTAGGATTTGACCAAGACTCAACAAATGGGGATAAAATTCAAAAAAAGCAATAAAATGAAAAACCAATGCACATCGTCTTCTTATGTCATATAATAAGCATACAATTAAGTTGATAAACAAGGTCTAGACATATTCAAACCAGAAAAATCATGTATGTGGCTACCCCTAACCCTAAACTCTGTCGTATGAAGTCAAGCATGAAGAGATGTGGTTTTTGGTTTCAAACATGCAAATTTCAAAAACCCTCCCAAGAGAGCTTCATTTTGGAGTGACTAAGAAGCATACATGCTTACCTTTTCATATTCATGTTTAAAACTTGTTCAAATCTTGGTCAAACCTAGGATTTGACCAAGATTCAAATGGGCATAAAAATTCAAAAAAAAATGAAAAACCTAGGTCATCTTATATATGTCATATAATAAGCATTCAATTAAGTTGGTAAACAAGGTCTAGACATATTAAACCTGAAAAATCATGTATCTACCCCTAACCCTAAACTCCGTCTTATGAAGTCAAGCATGCATGGTGAAGATAAGTGGTTTTTGGTTTCAAACATGGAAATTTCAAAAACCCTACTAATTAAGAGCTTCATTTTGGAGTGACTAAGAAGGATACATGCTTATTTTTTCATATTCATGTTTTAAACTTGTTTAAGTCATGGTCAAACCTAGGATTTGACCAAGATTTAAATGGGCATAAAAATTTAACAACAAAATCATAAACCAAAGAAAATAGTCTTTGTATGTCATATAGTAAGCATTCAAGTTGATAAACAAGGTCTAGACATATTCAAACAAGAAAAATAATGGAAATTTCAAAAACCTCCCACGAGCTTCATTTTGGAGTGACTAAGAAGGATCGATACAGGTTTACTTTTTCATATTCATGTTTTAAACTTGTTTAAATCTTGGTCAAACCTAGGATTTGACCAAGATTCAACAAATGGGGATAAAAATTCAAAAAGTAATCGATAAAATGAAAAACCAGTGCACATATTATTCTTATGTAATATAGTAAGCATTCAATGAAGTTGATAAACAAGGTCTATACATTATCAAACCAAAAAAATCATGTATCTAGCTACCCCTAACCCTAAACTCTGTCTTATGAAGTCAAGCATGCATGAAGAGAAGTGGTTTTTGGTTTCAAACATGGAAATTTCAAAAACCCTCCCAAGAGTTACATTTTGGAGTGACTAATTAAGAAGGATAGATGCTTAATTTTTATATTCATGATTTAAATTTGTTAAAACCATGGTTAAACCTAGGATTTGACCAAGATTCAAATGGGCATAAGAATTTAAAAAAAATCAAAAAATGAAAAAGCAATGCACGCATAGTCTTCTTATGTCATATAGTAAGCATTCTCAATTAAGTTGATTTTAGAGTGACTAAGAAGGATGCAGGCTTCCATTTTCATTTTCATGTTTTCAACTTGTTTAAATCTTGGTCAAACCTGGAATTTTACCAAAAGATTCAAATGGGCATAAAATTTCAGGAAAAAATCAAAAGAATGAAAAAACAAAGGACATAGCATTCTTATGTCATATATATAGTAAGCATTCAAGTTGATAAACAAGGTCTAGACATATTCAGACTAGAAAATCATGTATATATCTACCCCTAACCCTAAACTCTATCTTATGAAGTCAAGCATGCATGAAGAGAAGTTTTTTTTGGTTTCAAACATGCAAATTTCAAGAACCCTCCCAAGATTTACATTTTGGAGTGACTAAGAAGGATAGATGCTTAATTTTTATATTCGTGATTTAAATTTTTTTAAACCATGGTCAAACCTAGGATTTGGCCAAGATTCAAATGGGCATAAGAATTAAAAAAAATGAAAAAAATGAAAAACCAAGGCACATATAGTCTTCTTATGTCATATAGTAAGCATTCTCAATTAAGTTGATTTTAGAGTGACTAAGAAGGATGCAGGCTTCCCTTTTCATTTTCATGTTTTAAACTTGTTTAAATCTTGGTCAAACCTAGGATTTGACCAAAAGATTTAAATGGGCATAAAATTTCAGGAAAAAATCAAAAGAATGAAAAAACAAAGGACATAGCATTCTTATGTCATATATATAGTAAGCATTCAAGTTGATAAACAAGGTCTAGACATATTCAGACTAGAAAATCATGTATATATCTACCCCTAACCCTAAACTCTGTCTTATGAAGTCAAGCATGCATGAAGAGAAGTGGTTTTTGGTTTCAAACATGCAAATTTCAAGAACCCTCCCAAGATTTACATTTTGGAGTGACTAAGAAGGATAGATGCTTAATTTTTATATTTGTGATTTAAATTTGTTTAAACCATGGTCAAACCTAGGATTTGGCCAAGATTCAAATGGGCATAAGAATTAAAAAAAATGAAAAAAATGAAAAACCAAGGCACATATAGTCTTCTTATGTCATATAGTAAGCATTCTCAATTAAGTTGATTTTAGAGTGACTAAGAAGGATGCAGGCTTCCCTTTTCATTTTCATGTTTTTAACTTGTTTAAATCTTGGTCAAACCTAGGATTTGACCAAAAGATTTAAATGGGCATAAAATTTCAGGTAAAAATCAAAAGAATGAAAAAACAAAGGACATAGCATTCTTATGTCATGTATATAGTAAGAATTCAAGTTGATAAACAAGGTCTAGACATATTTAGACTAGAAAATCATGTATATATCTACCCCTAACCCTAAACTCAGTCTTATGAAGTCAAGCATGCATGAAAAGAATTGGTTTTTGGTTTCAAACATGCAAATTTCAAGAACCCTCCCAAGATTTACATTTTGGAGTGACTAATAAGAAGGATAGATGCTTAATTTTTATATTCGTGATTTAAATTTGTTTAAACCATGGTCAAACCTAGGTTTTGGCCAAGATTCAAATGGGCATAAGAATTTAAAAAAAATCAAAAAATGAAAAACCAAGGCACATATAGTCTTCTTATGTCATATATAGTAAGCATTCTCAATTAAGTTGATTTTAGAGTGACTAAGAAGGATGCAGGCTTCCCTTTTCATTTTCATGTTTTAAACTTATTTAAAACTTGGTCAAACCTAGGATTTGACCAAAAGATTCAAATGGGCATAAAATTTCAGAAAAAAATCAAAAGAATGAAAAAACAAAGGACATAACATTCTTATGTCATATATATAGTAAGCATTCAAGTTGATAAACAAGGTCTAGACTTATTCAAACCAGAAAAAATCACGTATATATCTACCCCTAACCCTAAACTCTGTCTTATGATGAAGTCAAGCATGCACATGAAGAGAAGTGGTTTTTGGTTTCAAACATGGAAATTTTAAAACCCCACCAAGAGCTACATTTTGGAGTGACTAAGAAGGGTAGATGCTTAATTTTTCATATTCATGATTTAAACTGGTCGAACCTAGGATTTTACCAAGATTCAAATAGGCATAAAAATTCAAAATAAATAAAAATGAATGAAAAACAAGGCACATAGTCTTTTTATGTCATATAGTAAGCATTCAATTAAGTTGATTTTAGAGTGACTAAGAAGGATGGAGGTTTCCCTTTTCATTTTCATGTTTTAAACTTGTTTAAATCTTGGTCAAACCTAGGATTTGACCAAAAGATTCAAATGGGCATAAAATTTCATAAAAAAATCAAAAGAATGAAAAAAAAAGGACATAGCATTCTTATGTCATATATACAGTAAGAGCATTCAAGTTGATAAACAAGGTCTAGACATATTCAAACCAGAAAATCATGTATATATCTACCCCTAACCCTAAACTTTGTCTTATGAAGTCAAACATGCATGAAGAGAAGTGGTTTTTGGTTTCAAACATGGAAATTTCAAAAACCCTCCCAAGAGCTTCATTTTGGAGTGAATAAGAAGGATATATGCTTAATTTTTCATATTCACGTTTTAAACTTGTTTAAATCATGGTCAAACCTAGGATTTGACCAAGATTCAAATGGGCATAAAATTAAAAAAAACAGTAAAATGAAAAACCAATGCACATAGTCTTCTTATGTCATATAGTAAGCATTCAATTAAGTTGATAAACAAGGTCTAGACATATTCAAACTAGAAAAATCATGTATCTACCCCCTAACCATAAATATTGTCTTATGAAGTCAAGCATGAAAAGAAGTGATCCTAGCTCACTTGGTTAGGGAAGTGGATGTACAACCCATGCAGCCACCCAGGTTCAAATCTTCAGGGATGCGAAAATTTGGGTTCTTATTATTTTTTAAAAAAATCACTGTAGGGATTTCCCCTACCGTATTCCTTTCAAAAAAAAGTCAAGCATGAAGATACGTGGTTTTTGGTTTCAAGCATGGAAATTTCAAAAACCCTCCCAAGAGCTACATTTGGGAGTGACTAAGAAGTATATATGCTTAATTTTTCATATTCATGTTTTAAACTTGTTTAAATACATGAAAAACCAAGGCACATAGTCTTCGTAATTATGTCATATAGTAAGCATTCAATTAAGTTGATAAACAAGGTCTAGACATATCCAAACAAGAAAAATCATGTATCTACCCCCTAACCCTAAACTCTGTTTCACGAAGTCAAGCATGAAGATATGTGGTTTTTGGTTTCAAACATGGAAATTTCAAAAACCCTCCCAATAGCTTCATTTTGAAGTGACTAAGAAGCATACATGCTTATATTTTCATATTCATGTTTTAAACTTATTCAAATCTTGGTGAAACCTAGAATTTGACCAAGATTCAAATGGGTATACAAATTTTAGAAAAAAATTAAAAAAATGAAAAAACAAGGCACATAGTCTTCTTATGTCATATAGTAAGCATTCAATTAAGTTGATAAGCAAGGTCTAGACATATTCAAACCAGGAAAATCATGTATCTACCCCATACCCCTAGCTAAACTCTGTCTTATGAAGTCAAGCATGCATGAAGAGAAGTCGTTTTGGTTTCAAACATGGAAATTTCAAAAACCTCCCAAAAGCTTCATTTTGGAGTGACTAAGAAGGATATATGCTTAATTTTTCATATTCATGTTTTAAATTTTTTTATATCATGGTCAAACCTAGGATTTGACCAAGATACAAATAGGCATTAAAAATAAAATAAATCAAAACCTAAGCACATATAGTCTTCTTATGTCATATAGTAAGCATTCTCAATTAAGTTGATTTTAGAGTGACTAAGAAGGATGCAGGCTTCCCTTTTCATTTTCATGTTTTAAACTTGTTTAAATCTTGGTCAAACCTAGGATTTGACCAAAAGATTTAAATGGGCATAAAATTTCAGGAAAAAATCAAAAGAATGAAAAAACAAAGGACATATCATTCTTATGTCATATATATAGTAAGCATTCAAGTTGATAAACAAGGTCTAGACATATTCAGACTAGAAAATCATGTATATATCTACCCCTAACCCTAAACTCTGTCTTATGAAGTCAAGCATGCATGAAGAGAAGTGGTTTTTGGTTTCAAACATGCAAATTTCAAGAACCCTCCCAAGATTTACATTTTGGAGTGACTAAGAAGGATAGATGCTTAATTTTTATATTTGTGATTTAAATTTGTTTAAACCATGGTCAAACCTAGGATTTGGCCAAGATTCAAATGGGCATAAGAATTAAAAAAATGAAAAAAATGAAAAACCAAGGCACATATAGTCTTCTTATGTCATATAGTAAGCATTCTCAATTAAGTTGATTTTAGAGTGACTAAGAAGGATGCAGGCTTCCCTTTTCATTTTCATGTTTTTAACTTGTTTAAATCTTGGTCAAACCTAGGATTTGACCAAAAGATTTAAATGGGCATAAAATTTCAGGTAAAAATCAAAAGAATGAAAAAACAAAGGACATAGCATTCTTATGTCATATATATAGTAAGCATTCAAGTTGATAAACAAGGTCTAGACATATTTAGACTAGAAAATCATGTATATATCTACCCCTAACCCTAAACTCAATCTTATGAAGTCAAGCATGCATGAAGAGAATTGGTTTTTGGTTTCAAACATGCAAATTTCAAGAACCCTCCCAAGATTTACATTTTGGAGTGACTAATAAGAAGGATAGATGTTTAATTTTTATATTCGTGGTTCAAATTTGTTTAAACCATGGTCAAACCTAGGTTTGGCCAAGATTCAAATGGGCATAAGAATTTAAAAAAAATCAAAAAATGAAAAACCAAGGCACATATAGTCTTCTTATGTCATATATAGTAAGCATTCTCAATTAAGTTGATTTTAGAGTGACTAAGAAGGATGCAGGCTTCCCTTTTCATTTTCATGTTTTAAACTTATTTAAAACTTGGTCAAACCTAGGATTTGACCAAAAGATTCAAATGGGCATAAAATTTCAGAAAAAAATCAAAAGAATGAAAAAACAAAGGACATAACATTCTTATGTCATATATATAGTAAGCATTCAAGTTGATAAACAAGGTCTAGACTTATTCAAACCAGAAAAAATCACGTATATATCTACCCCTAACCCTAAACTCTGTCTTATGATGAAGTCAAGCATGCACATGAAGAGAAGTGGTTTTTGGTTTCAAACATGGAAATTTTAAAACCCCACCAAGAGCTACATTTTGGAGTGACTAAGAAGGGTAGATGCTTAATTTTTCATATTCATGATTTAAACTGGTCGAACCTAGGATTTTACCAAGATTCAAATAGGCATAAAAATTCAAAATAAATAAAAATGAATGAAAAACAAGGCACATAGTCTTTTTATGTCATATAGTAAGCATTCAATTAAGTTGATTTTAGAGTGACTAAGAAGGATGGAGGTTTCCCTTTTCATTTTCATGTTTTAAACTTGTTTAAATCTTGGTCAAACCTAGGATTTGACCAAAAGATTCAAATGGGCATAAAATTTCATAAAAAAATCAAAAGAATGAAAAAACAAAGGACATAGCATTCTTATGTCATATATACAGTAAGAGCATTCAAGTTGATAAACAAGGTCTAGACATATTCAAACCAGAAAATCATGTATATATCTACCCCTAACCCTAAACTTTGTCTTATGAAGTCAAACATGCATGAAGAGAAGTGGTTTTTGGTTTCAAACATGGAAATTTCAAAAACCCTCCCAAGAGCTTCATTTTGGAGTGAATAAGAAGGATATATGCTTAATTTTTCATATTCACGTTTTAAACTTGTTTAAATCATGGTCAAACCTAGGATTTGACCAAGATTCAAATGGGCATTAAATTAAAAAAAACAATAAAATTAAAAACCAATGCACATAGTCTTCTTATGTCATATAGTAAGCATTCAATTAAGTTGATAAACAAGGTCTAGACATATTCAAACTAGAAAAATCATGTATCTACCCCCTAACCATAAATATTGTCTTATGAAGTCAAGCATGAAAAGAAGTGATCCTAGCTCACTTGGTTAGGGAAGTGGATGTACAACCCATGCAGCCACCCAGGTTCAAATCTTCAGGGATGCGAAAATTTGGGTTCTTATTATTTTTAAAAAAAATCACTGTAGGGATTTCCCCTACCGTATTCCTTTCAAAAAAAAGTCAAGCATGAAGATACGTGGTTTTTGGTTTCAAGCATGGAAATTTCAAAAACCCTCCCAAGAGCTACATTTGGGAGTGACTAAGAAGTATATATGCTTAATTTTTCATATTCTTGTTTTAAACTTGTTTAAATACATGAAAAACCAAGGCACATAGTCTTCGTAATTATGTCATATAGTAAGCATTCAATTAAGTTGATAAACAAGGTCTAGACATATCCAAACAAGAAAAATCATGTATCTACCCCTAACCCTAAACTCTGTTTCACGAAGTCAAGCATGAAGATATGTGGTTTTTGGTTTCGAACATGGAAATTTCAAAAACCCTCCCAATAGCTTCATTTTGAAGTGACTAAGAAGCATACATGCTTACATTTTCATATTCATGTTTTAAACTTATTCAAATCTTGGTGAAACCTAGAATTTGACCAAGATTCAAATGGGTATACAAATTTTAGAAAAAAATTAAAAAAATGAAAAAACAAGGCACATAGTCTTCTTATGTCATATAGTAAGCATTCAATTAAGTTGATAAGCAAGGTCTAGACATATTCAAACCAGGAAAATCATGTATCTACCCCATACCCCTAGCTAAACTTTGTCTTATGAAGTCAAGCATGCATGAAGAGAAGTCGTTTTTGGTTTCAAACATGGAAATTTCAAAAACCTCCCAAAAGCTTCATTTTGGAGTGACTAAGAAGGATCCATAGGAAACTGTGTACTAATACAATATAATAATCACCCGAGTTATTAGAGCAACAAGTCTGTCACTTACGTGTGGTTCCCATGCGTGAGGTCCCACACTTCAGTGAGCACAAGTCAGGTACGCTAGGTAGGCAAACTCCCAGCCATCTTCTTTGTCAAGAGAGAGGCATCAAGACTCTCTCTCTCTCCATCTCTCCAATTATCCACCTCCGTTGGCTGCCGGTTTTGGCAGGGCGTTTCTAGCTCAGCTCGGAGGCCGTGGTGTGCAGGCTCTGTAGCCATGCCGATTTGGTCGCGCCAAGTTGTTCGTGCCCGGCTCCGACGAGGATCAATCTGGACGGTGGCTGTTAAGGACCCGATCGCATTTCTTGCCTTCAGCCTGGGGTCTACCATGTAAATCTTGGGGATTTAGACGTAATTTCCTGTTTATTTTGTGTCCTTTGTAAGCGTGCTCGATGCGTATTGGAAAATCTGGGTCCATCGGGATCGTTCGGTTGTCCCTCTAAAAAATCTCTCTCTCATTCTCGGCCTCGCTCGCTCGCACCCTAGCAGCATCGACAACCTGCTGTGATCGGCGGCACCGAAAAAATCTAGACACCATAAATAAGTGGGGCCCCGTGTTGCTCTCCCTTCGTCTCCTCCCGTGTGATCCCTCTTCCTCCGACTCCCGACCTTGCGGAAAAGAAAAATGAAATGAAAGAGTTTCACTGGACGGGCAAACACATGTGCTGCCTAGTAATAATAATAAAAACGAAAAAAAATCAACCTACGAATCTATTATTAAATAAGCTAAACTAGGGTTTTGCCCAGTACTACGGATCAATTTCTGAAAATCCAACTACGGGGTTCGATTTGGCCTGCTAATATAAAATTATATAATCCGAACTAGTATTCCTCTAAAAAATCATTTTGGTATGCATCGTTTGGTACTTTTGATAGCAAGAGTGCTTACTCCCTCCGTTAGCAAAAGTCTTCGTTTTCATGTTTATGAAGTCAAGCATGAAGAGAAGTGGTTTTGGGTTTCAAACATGGAAATTTCAAAAACCTCCCAAAACTTCATTTTAGAGTGACTAAGAAGGATACAAGCTTCCCTTTTCATTTTCATGTTTTAAACTTGTTTAAATTATCTTGGTCAAATCTAGGATTCGACAAGATTCAAATGGGCAAACATATGATAAGTGATGCAAATATCATTTCTAAGTGCGGGCAACCAGCCTTTAGCTTAACATATTACAAGATTTCAGAAAATTGAGTGGGGGCAGCTGCCCCCCTTGGCTATAGTCTGGATCCGCCCATGCTATAGTTTGAGGCCATTTGGATGATGTCGAAAAAAATCTTTGATTAGAAATGGGGTTGTTCGAACCCCGTAGTTGGATTTTTTGAACCTTGATCTGTAGTACTGGGCAAAACCCTAGTTTAACCTATTTAATTATAGATTCGTAGGTCGAGTTTTCTACCTTTTTATTATTACTATGTAGCACATATGTGTTTTCCCGTCGAGTGAAACTCAGAGGAAGAGGGATCACTCGGAAGGAGAGAAGAAGGGAGAGCATTATGGTGTCTCCCCTTTTTCGGGTGATGATGTTGACTGTTGTGCAGGGTTTGTCAGTGAGCAGGAGGTGCGAGCGAGCGAGCGAGTCGAGCGAGGCCGAGAATGAGAGAGATTTGTTCTTTTTGTGAGAGGGACAACCGAAGGATCCCGAAGGACCCAGAGACTTCCAATACGCATCCTGATGCGTCTTCTCTTGACAAAGAAAATGGCTGGGAGTTTGCGGACCTATTGCACGTGACTTGTGGTCACTGAAGTGTGGGACCTCACGCATGGGCACCACACGTAAGTGACAGACCTGTTGGTGTAAAAACTCGGTTGATTATTATAGTGCATTAGAACAAAGTTTCCTATGGATTCAAGGGTAGGAAATCCAAGTTAACTTATTTACATGACATTAATTTTTCCATGAAGCAAAGTTAACACATCTATCAATTGGTACATTTTGGAGTGACTAAGCAGGATCCATGCTTACTTATTCGTTTTCACGTGTTAAACTTGTCTAAATCTTGGTCAAACCTAGGATTTGACAGAGATTCGAATGGGCGGAAAATTAAAAAAATCAGAAAAATGAAAAACCAAAGCACATATTCAAACCAGAAAATCATGTATATATCTACCCCTAACCCTAAACTCTGTCTTATGAAGTCAAGCATGCATGAAGAGAAGTGGTTTTTGGTTTCAAACATGCAAATTTCAAGAACCCTCCCAAGATTTACATTTTGGAGTGACTAATTAAGAAGGATAGGTGCTTAATTTTTATAGTCATGATTTAAATTTGTTAAAACCATGGTCAAACCTAGGTTTTGACCAAGATTCAAATGGGCATAAGAATTAAAAAAAAACCAAAAAATGAAAAAACAAGGCACACATAGTCTTCTTATGTCATATAGTAAGCATTCTCAATTAAGTTGATTTTAGAGTGACTAAGAAGGATGCAGGCTTCCTGTTTCATTTTCATGTTTTAAACTTGTTTAAATCTTGGTCAAACCTAGGATTTGACCAAAAGATTCAAATGGGCATAAAATTTCAGGAAAAAATCAAAAGAATGAAAAAACAAAGGACATAGCATTCTTATGTCATATATATAGTAAGCATTCAAGTTGATAAACAAGGTCTAGACATATTCAGACTAGAAAATCATGTATATATCTACCCCTAACCCTAAACTCTATCTTATGAAGTCAAGCATGCATGAAGAGAACATGCAAATTTCAAACATGCAAATTTTCAAGATTCAAATGGGCATAAGAATTAAAAAAAAAACAAAAAAATGAAAAACAAAAAAATGAAAAAAATTCAAGCATGCATGAAGAGAAGTGGTTTTTGGTTTCAAACATGCAAATTTCAAGAACCCTCCCAAGATTTACATTTTGGAGTGACTAATAAGAAGGATAGATGCTTAATTTTTATATTCGTGATTTAAATTTGTTTAAACCATGGTCAAACCTAGGATTTGGCCAAGATTCAAATGGGCATAAGAATTTAAAAAAATGAAAAAATGAAAAACCAAGGCACACATAGTCTTCTTATGTCATATAGTAAGCATTCTCAATTAAGTTAATTTTAGAGTGACTAAGAAGGATGCATGCTTCCCTTCTCATTTTCATGTTTTAAACTTGTTTAAATCTTGGTCAGACCTAGGATTTGACCAAAAGATTCAAATGGGCATAAAATTTCAGGAAAAAATCAAAAGAATGAAAAAACAAAGGACATAGCATTCTTATGTCATATATATAGTAAGCATTCAAGTTGATAAACAAGGTCTAGACATATTCCGACTAGAAAATCATGTATATATCTACCCCTAACCCTAAACTCTGTCTTATGAAGTCAAGCATGCATGAAGAGAAGTGGTTTTTGGTTTCAAACATGGAAATTTCAAAAACCCTCCCAAGAGTTACATTTTGGAGTGACTTAAGAAGGATAGATGCTTAATTTTCATATTCATGTTTTAAACTTGTTTAACTCATTGTCAAACCTAGGATTTGACCAAGATTCAAATGGGCATAAAAGTTCATAAAAAGTCAAAAGAATGAAAAACCAAAGCACATAGCATTCTTATGTCGATCATATAGTAAAGCATTAAAGTTGATAAACAAAATGTCTAGACATATTCAAACCAGAAAAAATCATGTATGTACGTATCTACCCCTAACCCTAAACTCTGTCTTATGAAGTCAATCATGAAGAGAAGTGGTTTTGGGTTTCAAATTAAACATGGTTCAAAAACCTCTTAAAAAATTCATTTTAGAGTGACTAAGAAGGATGCAGGCTTCCCTTTTCATTTTCATGTCTTAAACTTGTTTAAATCTTGGTTAAACCTTGGATTTGACCAAGATTCAAATGGGCATAAAAATTCAAAAAAAATAAATGAAAAACCAAGGTCTTCTTATGTCATATAGTAAGCATTCAATTAAGATGATAAACAAGGTCTAGACATATTCAAACAAGAAAAATCATGTATCTTCCCCCTAACCCTAAACTCTGTTTCACGAAGTCAAGCATGAAGATATGTGGTTTTTGGTTTCGAACATGGAAATTTCAAAAACCCTCCCAAGAGCTTCATTTTGGAGTGCCTAAGAAGCATACATGCTTACATTTTAATATTCATGTTTTAAACTTATTCAAATCTTGGTGAAACCTAGAATTTGACCAAGATTCAAATGGGTATACAAATTTTAGAAAAAAATTAAAAAAATGAAAAAACAAGGCACATAGTCTTCTTATGTCATATAGTAAGCATTCAATTAAGTTGATAAACAAGGTCTAGACATATTCAAACCAGTAAAATCATGTATCTACCCCATACCCCTAGCTAAACTCTGTCTTATGAAGTCAAGCATGCATGAAGAGAAGTCGTTTTGGTTTCAAACATGGAAATTTCAAAAACCTCCCAAAAGCTTCATTTTGGAGTGACTAAGAAGGATATATGCTTAATTTTTCATATTCATGTTTTAAACTTTTTTAAATCATGGTCAAACTTAGGATTTGACCAAGATACAAATAGGCATTAAAAATAAAATAAATCAAAACCTAAGCACATATAGTCTTCTTATGTCATATAGTAAGCATTCTCAATTAAGTTGATTTTAGAGTGACTAAGAAGGATGCAGGCTTCCCTTTTCATTTTCATGTTTTAAACTTGTTTAAATCTTGGTCAAACCTAGGATTTGACCAAAAGATTCAAATGGGCATAAAATTTCGAAAAAATCAAAAGAATGAAAAAACAAAGGACATAGCATTCTTATGTCATATATATAGTAAGCATTCAAGTTGATAAACAAGGTCTAGACATATTCACACTAGAAAATCATGTATATATCTACACCTAAACCTAAACTCAGTCTTATGAAGTCAAGCATGCATGAAGAGAATTGGTTTTTGGTTTCAAACATGCAAATTTCAAGAACCCTCCCAAGATTTACATTTTGGAGTGACTAATAAGAAGGATAGATGCTTAATTTTTATATTCGTGATTTAAATTTGTTTAAACCATGGTCAAACCTAGGTTTTGGCCAAGATTCAAATGGGCATAAGAATTTAAAAAAAAATCAAAAAATGAAAAACCAAGGCACATATAGTCTTCTTATGTCATATATAGTAAGCATTCTCAATTAAGTTGATTTTAGAGTGACTAAGAAGGATGCAGGCTTCCCTTTTCATTTTCATGTTTTAAACTTATTTAAAACTTGGTCAAACCTAGGATTTGACCAAAAGATTCAAATGGGCATAAAATTTCAGAAAAAAATCAAAAGAAAGAAAAAACAAAGGACATAACATTCTTATGTCATATATATAGTAAGCATTCAAGTTGATAAACAAGGTCTAGACTTATTCAAACCAGAAAAAATCATGTATATATCTACCCCTAACCCTAAACTCTGTCTTATGATGAAGTCAAGCATGCACATGAAGAGAAGTGGTTTTTGGTTTCAAACATGGAAATTTTAAAACCCCACCAAGAGCTACATTTTGGAGTGACTAAGAAGGGTAGATGCTTAATTTTTCATATTCATGATTTAAACTGGTCAAACCTAGGATTTTACCAAGATTCAAATAGGCATAAAAATTCAAAATAAATCAAAATGAATGAAAAACAAGGCACATAGTCTTTTTATGTCATATAGTAAGCATTCAATTAAGTTGATTTTAGAGTGACTAAGAAGGATGGAGGTTTCCCTTTTCATTTTCATGTTTTAAACTTGTTTAAATCTTGGTTAAACCTAGGATTTGACCAAAAGATTCAAATGGGCATAAAATTTTAGAAAAAAATCAAAAGAATGAAAAAACAAAGGACATAGCATTCTTATGTCATATATACAGTAAGAGCATTCAAGTTGATAAACAAGGTATAGACATATTCTAACCAGAAAATCATGTATATATCTACCCCTAACCCTAAACTTTGTCTTATGAAGTCAAGCATGCATGAAGAGAAGTGGTTTTTGGTTTCAAACATGGAAATTTTAAAAACCCTCCCAAGAGCTTCATTTTGGAGTGAATAAGAAGGATATATGCTTAATTTTTCATATTCGCGTTTTAAACTTGTTTAAATCATGGTTAAACCTAGGATTTGACCAAGATTCAAATGGGCATAAAATTAAAAAAAAAACAATAAAATGAAAAACCAATGCACATAGTCTTCTTATGTCATATAGTAAGCATTCAATTAAGTTGATAAACAAGGTCTAGACATATTCAAACTAGAAAAATCATGTATCTACCCCCTAACCATAAATATTGTCTTATAAAGTCAAGCATGAAAAGAAGTGAGCCTAGCTCACTTGGTTAGGGAAGTGGATGTACAACCCATGCAGCCACCCAGGTTCAAATCTTCAGGGATGCGAAAATTTGGGTTCTTATTATTTTTAAAAAAAAATCACTGTAGGGGTTTCCCCTACCGTATTCCTTTCAAAAAAAAGTCAAGCATGAAGAGAAGTGGTTTTTGGTTTCAAGCATGGAAATTTCAACAACCCTCCCAAGAGCTACATTTGGGAGTGACTAAGAAGTATATATGCTTAATTTTTCATATTCATGTTTTAAACTTGTTTAAATACATGAAAAACCAAGGCATATAGTCTTCGTAATTATGTCATATAGTAAGCATTCAATTAAGTTGATAAACAAGGTCTAGACATATCCAAACAAGAAAAATCATGTATCTACCCCCTAACCCTAAACTCTGTTTCACGAAGTCAAGTATGAAGATATGTGGTTTTTGGTTTCGAACATGGAAATTTCAAAAACCCTCCAAAATTATTCAAATCTTGGTGAAACCTAGAATTTGACCAAGATTCAAATGGGTATACAAATTTTAGAAAAAAATAAAAAAATGAAAAAACAAGGCACATAGTCTTCTTATGTCATATAGTAAGCATTCAATTAAGTTGATAAACAAGGTCTAGACATATTCAAACCAGGAAAATCATGTATCTACCCCATACCCCTAGCTAAACTCTGTCTTATGAAGTCAAGCATGCATGAAGAGAAGTCGTTTTGGTTTCAAACATGGAAATTTCAAAAACCTCCCAAAAGCTTCATTTTGGAGTGACTAAGAAGGATATATGCTTAATTTTTCATATTCATGTTTTAAACTTGTTTAAATCATGGTCAAACCTAGGATTTGACCAAGATACAAATAGGCATTAAAAATAAAATAAATCAAAAACCTAGGCACATATAGTCTTCTTATGTCATATAGTAAGCATTCTCAATTAAGTTGATTTTAGAGTGACTAATGTTTTAAACTTGTTTAAATCTTGGTCAAACCTAGGATTTGACCAAAAGATTCAAATGGGCATAAAATTTCAAAAAAATCAAAAGAATGAAAAAACAAAGGACATAGCATTCTTATGTCATATATATAGTACGCATTCAAGTTGATAAACAAGGTCTAGACATATTCAGACTAGAAAATCATGTATATATCTACCCCTAACCCTAAACCCAGTCTTATGAAGTCAAGCATGCATGAAGAGAATTGGTTTTTGGTTTCAAACATGCAAATTTCAAGAACCCTCCCAAGATTTACATTTTGGAGTGACTAATAAGAAGGATAGATGCTTAATTTTTATATTCGTGATTTAAATTTGTTTAAACCATGGTCAAACCTAGGTTTTGGCCAAGATTCAAATGGGCATAAGAATTTAAAAAAAATCAAAAAATGAAAAACCAAGGCACATATAGTCTTCTTATGTCATATATAGTAAGCATTCTCAATTAAGTTGATTTTAGAGTGACTAAGAAGGATGCAGGCTTCCCTTTTCATTTTCATGTTTTAAACTTATTTAAAACTTGGTCAAACCTAGGATTTGACCAAAAGATTTAAATGGGCATAAAATTTCAGAAAAAAATCAAAAGAATGAAAAAACAAAGGACATAACATTCTTATGTCATATATATAGTAAGCATTCAAGTTGATAAACAAGGTCTAGACTTATTCAAACCAGAAAAAATCATGTATATATCTACCCATAACCCTAAACTCTGTCTTATGATGAAGTCAAGCATGCACATGAAGAGAAGTGGTTTTTGGTTTCAAACATGGAAATTTTAAAACCCCACCAAGAGCTACATTTTGGAGTGACTAAGAAGGGTAGATGCTTAATTTTTCATATTCATGATTTAAACTGGTCAAACCTAGGATTTTAACAAGATTCAAATAGGCATAAAAATTCAAAATAAATCAAAATGAATGAAAAACAAGGCACATAGTCTTTTTATGTCATATAGTAAGCATTCAATTAAGTTGATTTTAGAGTGACTAAGAAGGATGGAGGTTTCCCTTTTCATTTTCATGTTTTAAACTTGTTTAAATCTTGGTCAAACCTAGGATTTGACCAAAAGATTCAAATGGCATAAAGATTCAGAAAAAAATCAAAAGAATGAAAAAACAAAGGACATAGCATTCTTATGTCATATATACAGTAAGAGCATTCAAGTTGATAAACAAGGTCTAGACATATTCAAACCAGAAAATCATGTATATATCTACCCCTAACCCTAAACTTTGTCTTATGAAGTCAAGCATGCATGAAGAGAAGTGGTTTTTGGTTTCAAACATGGAAATTTTAAAAACCCTCCCAAGAGCTTCATTTTGGAGTGAATAAGAAGGATATATGCTTAATTTTTCATATTCGCGTTTTAAACTTGTTTAAATCATGGTCAAACCTAGGATTTGACCAAGATTCAAATGGGCATAAAATTTAAAAAAAACAATAAAATGAAAAACCAATGCACATAGTCTTCTTATGTCATATAGTAAGCATTCAATTAAGTTGATAAACAAGGTCTAGACATATTCAAACTAGAAAAATCATGTATCTACCCCCTAACCATAAATATTGTCTTATAAAGTCAAGCATGAAAAGAAGTGAGCCTAGCTCACTTGGTTAGGGAAGTGGATGTACAACCCATGCAGCCACCCAGGTTCAAATCTTCAGGGATGCGAAAATTTGGGTTCTTATTATTTTTAAAAAAATCACTGTAGGGGTTTCCCCTACCGTATTCCTTTCAAAAAAAAGTCAAGCATGAAGAGAAGTGGTTTTTGGTTTCAAGCATGGAAATTTCAAAAACCCTCCCAAGAGCTACATTTGGGAGTGACTAAGAAGTATATATGCTTAATTTTTCATATTCATGTTTTAAACTTGTTTAAATACATGAAAAACCAAGGCATATAGTCTTCGTAATTATGTCATATAGTAAGCATTCAATTAAGTTGATAAACAAGGTCTAGACATATCCAAACAAGAAAAATCATGTATCTACCCCCTAACCCTAAACTCTGTTTCACGAAGTCAAGCATGAAGATATGTGGTTTTTGGTTTCGAACATGAAAATTTCAAAAACCCTCCAAAATTATTCAAATCTTGGTGAAACCTAGAATTTGACCAAGATTCAAATGGGTATACAAATTTTAGAAAAAAAATAAAAAAATGAAAAAACAAGGCACATAGTCTTCTTATGTCATATAGTAAGCATTCAATTAAGTTGATAAACAAGGTCTAGACATATTCAAACCAGGAAAATCATGTATCTACCCCATACCCCTAGCTAAACTTTGTCTTATGAAGTCAAGCATGCATGAAGAGAAGTCGTTTTGGTTTCAAACATGGAAATTTCAAAAACCTCCCAAAAGCTTCATTTTGGAGTGACTAAGAAGGATATATGCTTAATTTTTCATATTCATGTTTTAAACTTGTTTAAATCATGGTCAAACCTAGGATTTAACCAAGATACAAATAGGCATTAAAAATAAAATAAATCAAAAACCTAGGCACATATAGTCTTCTTATGTCATATAGTAAGCATTCTCAATTAAGTTGATTTTAGAGTGACTAAGAAGGATGCAGGCTTCCCTTTTCATTTTCATGTTTTAAACTTGTTTAAATCTTGGTCAAACCTAGGATTTGACCAAAAGATTCAAATGGGCATAAAATTTCGAAAAAATCAAAAGAATGAAAAAACAAAGGACATAGCATTCTTATGTCATATATATAGTAAGCATTCAAGTTGATAAACAAGGTCTAGACATATTCAGACTAGAAAATCATGTATATATCTACCCCTAACCCTAAACCCAGTCTTATGAAGTCAAGCATGCATGAAGAGAATTGGTTTTTGGTTTCAAACATGCAAATTTCAAGAACCCTCCCAAGATTTACATTTTGGAGTGACTAATAAGAAGGATAGATGCTTAATTTTTATATTCGTGATTTAAATTTGTTTAAACCATGGTCAAACCTAGGTTTTGGCCAAGATTCAAATGGGCATAAGAATTTAAAAAAAATCAAAAAATGAAAAACCAAGGCACATATAGTCTTCTTATGTCATATATAGTAAGCATTCTCAATTAAGTTGATTTTAGAGTGACTAAGAAGGATGCAGGCTTCCCTTTTCATTTTCATGTTTTAAACTTATTTAAAACTTGGTCAAACCTAGGATTTGACCAAAAGATTTAAATGGGCATAAAATTTCAGAAAAAAATCAAAAGAATGAAAAAACAAAGGACATAACATTCTTATGTCATATATATAGTAAGCATTCAAGTTGATAAACAAGGTCTAGACTTATTCAAACCAGAAAAAATCATGTATATATCTACCCATAACCCTAAACTCTATCTTATGATGAAGTCAAGCATGCACATGAAGAGAAGTGGTTTTTGGTTTCAAACATGGAAATTTTAAAACCCCACCAAGAGCTACATTTTGGAGTGACTAAGAAGGGTAGATGCTTAATTTTTCATATTCATGATTTAAACTGGTCAAACCTAGGATTTTACCAAGATTCAAATAGGCATAAAAATTCAAAATAAATCAAAATGAATGAAAAACAAGGCACATAGTCTTTTTATGTCATATAGTAAGCATTCAATTAAGTTGATTTTAGAGTGACTAAGAAGGATGGAGGTTTCCCTTTTCATTTTCATGTTTTAAACTTGTTTAAATCTTGGTCAAACCTAGGATTTGACCAAAAGATTCAAATGGCATAAAATTTTAGAAAAAAATCAAAAGAATGAAAAAACAAAGGACATAGCATTCTTATGTCATATATACAGTAAGAGCATTCAAGTTGATAAACAAGGTCTAGACATATTCAAACCAGAAAATCATGTATATATCTACCCCTAACCCTAAACTTTGTCTTATGAAGTCAAGCATGCATGAAGAGAAGTGGTTTTTGGTTTCAAACATGGAAATTTTAAAAACCCTCCCAAGAGCTTCATTTTGGAGTGAATAAGAAGGATATATGCTTAATTTTTCATATTCGCGTTTTAAACTTGTTTAAATCATGGTCAAACCTAGGATTTGACCAAGATTCAAATGGGCATAAAATTAAAAAAACAATAAAATGAAAAACCAATGCACATAGTCTTCTTATGTCATATAGTAAGCATTCAATTAAGTTGATAAACAAGGTCTAGACATATTCAAACTAGAAAAATCATGTATCTACCCCCTAACCATAAATATTGTCTTATAAAGTCTAGCATGAAAAGAAGTGAGCCTAGCTCACTTGGTTAGGGAAGTGGATGTACAACCCATGCAGCCACCCAGGTTCAAATCTTCAGGGATGCGAAAATTTGGGTTCTTATTATTTTTTTTTTAAAAATCACTATAGGGGTTTCCCCTACCGTATTCCTTTCAAAAAAAAGTCAAGCATGAAGAGAAGTGGTTTTTGGTTTCAAGCATGGAAATTTCAAAAACCCTCCCAAGAGCTACATTTGGGAGTGACTAAGAAGTATATATGCTTAATTTTTCATATTCATGTTTTAAACTTGTTTAAATACATGAAAAACCAAGGCATATAGTCTTCGTAATTATGTCATATAGTAAGCATTCAATTAAGTTGATAAACAAGGTCTAGACATATCCAAACAAGAAAAATCATGTATCAACCCCCTAACCCTAAACTCTGTTTCACGAAGTCAAGCATGAAGATATGTGGTTTTTGGTTTCGAACATGGAAATTTCAAAAACCCTCCCAATAGCTTCATTTTGAAGTGACTAAGAAGCATACATGCTTACATTTTCATATTCATGTTTTAAACTTATTCAAATCTTGGTGAAACCTAGAATTTGACCAAGATTCAAATGGGTATACAAATTTTAGAAAAAAATTAAAAAAATGAAAAAACAAGGCACATAGTCTTCTTATGTCATATAGTAAGAATTCAATTAAGTTGATAAACAAGGTCTAGACATATTCAAACCAGGAAAATCATGTTCTACCCCATACCCCTAGCTAAACTTTGTCTTATGAAGTCAAGCATGCATGAAGAGAAGTCGTTTTTGGTTTCAAACATGGAAATTTCAAAAACCTCCCAAAAGCTTCATTTTGGAGTGACTAAGAAGGATCCATAGGAAACTATGTACTAATACAATATAATAATCACCCGAGTTATTAGAGCAACAAGTCTGTCACTTACGTGTAGTTCCCATGCGTGAGGTCCCACACTTCAGTGAGCACAAGTCAGGTATGCTAGGTAGGTGATACGTCCCCGACGTATCCATAATTTCTGTCGTTCCATGCTTGTTTTATTACAATACTTACATGTTTTGCTTGCACTTTATGATGATTTCATGCATTTTCCGGAACTAACCTATTAACGAGATGCCACAGTGCCAGTTCCTGTTTTCTGCTGTTTTTGGTTCCAGAAAGGCTGTTCGGGCAATATTCTTTAATTGGACGAAATCAACGCCAAACCTCCTATTTTTCCCGGAAGGCTCCAGAACACCGAAGAAGAGTCGGAGAGGGGCCAGAGGGCCACCAGACCATAGGGCGGCGCGGCCTGGCCTGGGCCCGCGCCACCCTATGGTGTGGAGCCCCCAGGTGCCCCCCTGCGCCGCCTCTTCGCCTATAAAATCCCTTTCGACCTAAAAACGCAGTACCAATTGACGAAACTCCAGAAAGACTCCAGGGGCGCCGCCGCCATCGCGAAACTCCAATTCGGGGGACAGAACTCTGTTTCGGCACCCTGCCGGAACGGGGAAGTGCCCCCGGAAGCCATCTCCATCGACGCCACCGCCTCCATCATGCTCCGTGAGTAGTTCCCCCATGGACTACGGGTTCTAGCAGTAGCTATGTCGGTATACTCTCCCCATGTACTTCAATACAATGGTCTCATGAGCTGCCTTACATGATTGAGATTCATCTGATGTAATCGGTGTTGTGTTTGTTGGGATCCGATGGATGATACATTATGATTAGTCTATCTATAAAGTTTGTGAAGTTATTGTTGCTGCAATCTTGTTATGCTTAATGCTTGTCACTAGGGCCCGAGTGCCATGATCTTAGATTTAAGCTCTATACTTATTGCTTAGATTGTATCTACAAGTTGTATGCACATGTCACTGTCCGGAACCAATGGCCCCGAAGTGACAGAAATCGGGACAACCGGAGGGGATGGTAGTGATGTGAGGATCACATGTTTTCACGGTGTGTTAATGCTTTGCTCCGGTGCTCTATTAAAAGGAGTACCTTAATATCCAGTAGTTTCCCTTGAGGCCCGGCTGCCACCGGCTGGTAGGACAAAAGATGTTGTGCAAGTTTCTCATTGCGAGCACGTACGACTATATACGGAAAACATGCCTACATAATTAATAAGCCTGATGTTCTATCTTAATGCTTTGATTCCTATCAATTGCCCAACTGTAATTTGTTCACCCAACACTTGTCACTTATTGGAGAGTTACCACTAGTGTAGATCGCTGGGAACCCCGGTCCATCTTTCATCATAATATACCTGTTCTACATGTCATTGGAAGTAGTATCAACTATCTTCTCGTGCCATTGCTCTCATATTGCTATTACTGCTGCTGTGTTACTGTTACTACTGCTCTCATATTACTGCTACTTTCACATCACCCCTGTTACTAGTGCTTTTCCAGGTGCAGCTGAATTGACAACTCAGTTGTTAAGGCTTATAAGTATTCTTTACCTCCCCTTGTGTCGAATCAATAAATTGGGTTATACTACCCTCGAAGACTATCGCGATCCCCTATACTTGTGGGTTATCAAGACTGTTTTCTGGCGCCGTTGCCGGGGAGGCATAGCTCTACTCATAAGTTCACCTGGGGAGTACACTCTACCTCTCTCTCTGTTTTATTTTATTTTGTTTTGCTTATTTTACTTTCGCCTAGTTTACTTGTGCTTAGTTTATTTCTGTCTAGTATTACTTGCTTAGTTTACTTTTGTCTAGCTTATTTCTGTCTTGTTTTATTTGTCTCATATACCCAAAAATCCATAAAAATTTGAAAAACCAAAAAATTAAAAAACTGCTGTTATGGGAGAACCAACAACCTACTTGGAACTCATAGAATGTTATAATAATTATAGGAAATCAAGAGCTGGTGAAATAATGAGTGCTATGATAGAAAAAGTGGATACAATTGCTAAAATCTTGCTTAAACGCCATGATATAAACTGTTGCTCTCAACAGGATACTAAACATCTTAAATTTCAATGTGGCTTTAGTGAGGAATTTTTAATTAAGAACTATAATCGGAATTGCTATATTCATTATGGGTTCGAAGAGGTAGAACAATTTGTCGTGTTTATGGGAGCCTCTGAGATCGAATCCTTCATGGTTGAGAATTATGAAACTTGTGTTGTTTGTAAGGACCTTAAAGATTATGTCTCTTCTATCCTTAATTGTTGCATAGAATGCTTCGGTAATAATCCTTATATCATTGATTATAAAGAGAGACTCATTAATGCACAAGAATGCACTCACAATTTGCAGGAACCTATGGAAGAAGAAACTGAGGAACCTGAAAGCTCATTGGATGAAAAAGAGGAGGAAATTGATGAACCTGAAAGCTCATTGGATGAAAAAGAAGAGGAGAGCGACGAACAAAAGGAGGAAGAATGGATTAGCTACCCATGCCAACCTTCTAATGAGAGTAACTCTTTATCTCTTACACTATTTGATTGTCCTCCATGCTTACCGAAAGAGGTTGAATGTTATGTTCCTGTGGATTCTCTTGAAATAGTACCTATGAGTAAAACTTGTGAGAATAATTATGCTACTGTTATTTATGATAATCCATGCTACTTTGATAAATCTTATGATAATGCTTTGTTTGTGCCTGATGTCGAAATGCATGGTACTAAAGAATTTTGCTTAGCAAATGTTTATGATAAAGCTCTAGATGATGGTCCTATGTTACTTGATACTATTAATTGTACTACTAATGAAAATGGGATTGGAGAGTTATTGACTTTATCTATGTGTCCCATATCTCTTGAGATTGATCAACTACCTTGTTATATTATTAATAAAAGTAAGTTTGAAAGTTTTAATTCCACTATTCTTGAACTTGATAAAAATTATATGTTTGGAAATCATGAGAAGCATGCTGCATGTGATAGTTATATTGTTGAGTTTGTTCATGAAGCTACTGAAAATTATTATGAGAGAGGAAAATATGGTAGTAGAAATTTTCATGGTACTAATACACCTCTCTATATGCTGAAATTGTTGAAATTACACTTGTTTTATCTTCCTATGCTTGTTACTTTGCTTTTCATGAACTTGTTTATTTACAAGATTCCTATGCATAGGAAGCATGTTAGACTTAAATTTGTTTTGGATTTGCTTTTTGATGCTCTCTTTTGCCTCCAATACTATTTCTTGCGAGTGCATCATTAAAACTGCTGAGCCCATCTTAATGGCTATAAAGAAAGCAACTTCTTGGGAGATAACCCATGTGTTATTTTGCTACAGTACTTTGTTTTATATTTGTGTCTTGGAAGTTGTTTACTACTGTAGCAACCTCTCCTTATCTTAGTTTTGTGTTTTGTTGTGCCAAGTAAAGTCTTTGATAGTAAAGTAAGTACTAGATTTGGATTACTGCGCAGTTCCAGATTTCTTTGCTGTCACGAATCTGGGTCCACCTCCCTGTAGGTAGCTCAGAAAATTAAGCCAATTTACGTGCATGATGCTCAGATATGTACGCAACTTTCATTCAATTTGGGCATTTTCATTTGAGCAAGTCTGGTGCCATTTTAAAATTCGTCAATACGAACTGTTCTGTTTTGACAGATTCTACCTTTTATTTCGCATTGCCTCTTTTGCTATGTTGGATGAATTTCTTTGATCCATTAATGTCCAGTAGCATTATGCAATGTCCAGAAGTGTTAAGAATGATTGTGTCACCTCTGAATATGTCAATTTATATTGTGCACTAACCCTCTAATGAGTTGTTTCGAGTTTGGTGTGGAGGAAGTTTTCAAGGATCAAGAGAGGAGTATGATGCAACATGATCAAGGAGAGTGAAAGCTCTAAGCTTGGGGATGCCCCGTGGTTCATCCCTGCATATTTCAAGAAGACTCAAGCGTCTAAGCTTGGGGATGCCCAAGGCATCCCCTTCTTCATCAACTTATCAGGTTCCTCCCCTGAAACTATATTTTTATTCAGTCACATCATATGTGCTTTACTTGGAGCGTCTGTGTGTTTATTTTCGTTTTGTTTTTGTTTGAATAAGATGGATCCTAGCAATCCTTGATTGGGAGAGATACACGCTCCGCTTTTTCATATGAACACTTGTTCTTCGTTTTACTTTTAATGTTCAATGAATAAAAGTTGGAAGCTACAATATTTATCTTTATTTGGTTGGGAAAAGAAAATGCCTCATATGTCTTGGATAATTTGATACTTGGCAATTGTTTTGAGCTCTCAAGTAGATCATGTTTTTGCATGTAGTTTAAACCTATTAGTGGAGAACTACCGTAAAGCTTGTTAAAATTGGTTTGCATAATTGATCTCTCTTAAGGTCTAGATATTTTCTGGTAAAGTGTTTGAGCAACAAGGAAGACAGTGTAGAGTATTATAATGCTTGCGATATGTTCTTATGTAAGTTTTGCTGTACCGGTTCATACTTGTGTTTGCTTCAAACAACCTTGCTAGCCTAAGCCTTGTATCGAGAGGGAATACTTCTCATGCATCCAAAATCCTTGAGCCAAAAACTATGCCATTTGTGTCCACCATACCTACCTACTATGTGGTATTTCCTGCCATTCCAAAGTAAATTGCTTGAGTGCTACCTTTAAACAATTCAAAATGCTTCTCAATTTGTGTTAATGTTTTATAGCTCATGAGGAAGTATGTGGTGTTTAGCTTTCAACCTTGTCATTTACTTTTGACGGACTCTCATATGGACTAGTGGCACATCCGCTTATCCAATAATTTTGCAAAAAGAGCTGGCAATGGGATTCCCAGTCCCGAATTAATTAAACTAATTAGACACTCCTCCATGGTATGTGATTGTTGGAAGGCACCCGAAGGATTCGGTTAGCCATGGCTTGTGTAAGCAAAGGTTGGGGGGAGTGTCATCATCATAATAAAACTAAAATAAAAAGGCACTCCTTCATGGTATGAGATTGTTGGCAGGCACCCGAGGATTCGGTTAGCCATGGTTTGTGAAAGAAAGGTTGGAAGGAGTGCCACCCAAAAATAAAAAAATAAAATGGGAGCCGCTCTTGGAAGTCCGGTTGGCGAGGTAGTTAGTGTACCCATTACCATTCGTTGACAACAACAAACACCTCTCAAAACTTTATTTTTATGCTCTCTTTATGTTTTCAAAACCAAAGCTCTAGCACAAATATAGCAATCGATGCTTTCCTCTTTGAAGGACCATTCTTTTACTTTATGTTGAGTCAGTATACCTACTTCCTTCCATCTTAGAAGCAAACACTTGTGTCAACTGTGCATTGATTCTTACATACTTGCATATTTGCATTTATCATATTACTTTGTGTTGACAATATCCATGAGATATACATGTTCAAAGTTGAAAGCAACCGCTGAAACTTATATCCTCCTTTGTGTTGCTTCGATGCCTTTACTATGAACTTATTGCTTTATGAGTTAACTCTTGTGCAATCTTTTGATGCTTGTCTTGAAAGTACTCTTTATGAAAAGTTTTGCTATATGTTATCTATTTGTTAGCAACTATAGATCATTGCCTTGAGTCACTTCATTCATTTCATATGCTTTGTAATAGTATGATCAAGGTTATGTAAGTAGCATGTCACTACAGAAATTATTCTTTTTATCGTTTACCTGCTCGGGACGAGCAGGAACTAAGCTTGGGGATGCTGATACGTCCCCGACGTATCCATAATTTCTGTCGTTCCATGCTTGTTTTATGACAATACTTACATGTTTTGCTTGCACTTTATGATGATTTCATGCATTTTCCGGAACTAACCTATTAACGAGATGCCACAGTGCCAGTTCCTGTTTTCTGCTGTTTTTGGTTCCAGAAAGGCTGTTCGGGCAATATTCTCGGAATTGGACGAAATCAACGCCAAACCTCCTATTTTTCCCGGAAGGCTCCAGAACACCGAAGAAGAGTCGGAGAGGGGCCAGAGGGCCACCAGACCATAGGGCGGCGCGGCCTGGCCTGGGCCCGCGCCACCCTATGGTGTGGAGCCCCCAGGTGCCCCCCTGCGCCGCCTCTTCGCCTATAAAATCCCTTTCGACCTAAAAACGCAGTACCAATTGACGAAACTCCAGAAAGACTCCAGGGGCGCCGCCGCCATCGCGAAACTCCAATTCGGGGGACAGAACTCTGTTTCGGCACCCTGCCGGAACGGGGAAGTGCCCCCGGAAGCCATCTCCATCGACGCCACCGCCTCCATCATGCTCCGTGAGTAGTTCCCCCATGGACTACGGGTTCTAGCAGTAGCTATGTCGGTATACTCTCCCCCATGTACTTCAATACAATGGTCTCATGAGCTGCCTTACATGATTGAGATTCATCTGATGTAATCGGTGTTGTGTTTGTTGGGATCCGATGGATGATACATTATGATTAGTCTATCTATAAAGTTTGTGAAGTTATTGTTGCTGCAATCTTGTTATGCTTAATGCTTGTCACTAGGGCCCGAGTGCCATGATCTTAGATTTAAGCTCTATACTTATTGCTTAGATTGTATCTACAAGTTGTATGCACATGTCACTGTCCGGAACCAATGGCCCCGAAGTGACAAATCGGGACAACCGGAGGGGATGGTAGTGATGTGAGGATCACATGTTTTCACGGTGTGTTAATGCTTTGCTCCGGTGCTCTATTAAAAGGAGTACCTTAATATCCAAGTAGTTTCCCTTGAGGCCCGGCTGCCACCGGCTGGTAGGACAAAAGATGTTGTGCAAGTTTCTCATTGCGAGCACGTACGACTATATACGGAAAACATGCCTACATAATTAATAAGCCTGATGTTCTATCTTAATGCTTTGATTCCTATCAATTGCCCAACTGTAATTTGTTCACCCAACACTTGTCACTTATTGGAGAGTTACCACTAGTGTAGATCGCTGGGAACCCCGGTCCATCTTTCATCATAATATACCTGTTCTACATGTCATTGGAAGTAGTATCAACTATCTTCTCGTGCCATTGCTCTCATATTGCTATTACTGCTGCTGTGTTATCACATTACTGCTCTCATATTACTGCTACTTTCACATCACCCCTGTTACTAGTGCTTTTCCAGGTGCAGCTGAATTGACAACTCAGTTGTTAAGGCTTATAAGTATTCTTTACCTCCCCTTGTGTCGAATCAATAAATTGGGTTATACTACCCTCGAAGACTATCGCGATCCCCTATACTTGTGGGTTATCAAGACTGTTTTCTGGCGCCGTTGCCGGGGAGGCATAGCTCTACTCATAAGTTCACCTGGGGAGTACACTCTACCTCTCTCTCTGTTTTATTTTATTTTGTTTTGCTTATTTTACTTTCGCCTAGTTTACTTGTGCTTAGTTTATTTCTGTCTAGTATTACTTGCTTAGTTTACTTTTGTCTAGCTTATTTCTGTCTTGTTTTATTTGTCTCATATACCCAAAAATCCATAAAAATTTGAAAAACCAAAAAATTAAAAAACTGCTGTTATGGGAGAACCAACAACCTACTTGGAACTCATAGAATGTTATAATAATTATAGGAAATCAAGAGCTGGTGAAATAATGAGTGCTATGATAGAAAAAGTGGATACAATTGCTAAAATCTTGCTTAAACGCCATGATATAAACTGTTGCTCTCAACAGGATACTTAATAATGTGGAGCAGTGAGGTACCCCGAAGTATCTAGAGGTTTCCAGTGTTTCAGGCTTTCTTTCAGCATCGCCAGTCCAAGGGGAAGCATGGGTGACGAATCCGTGCATTCACAGTCGTTAGATCTGAAGAGTCCTTGTATGATGAGCGGTAGATAGCACCTTTAAGCTACAAATCAACGGCTTCAATTACTTCAAATGAGCATTGGCCGGGAAGGCTGACAGAGTGAACAAATTCAAATTCAAAAACTCGTGTATAGAATAGAAAAAAATTAAAAAACATGTAGATAGATAGAGGTATAGATATTATAGATAAATAGATTAGCCCAAAAAAGAAGAGGAGGCGCTAGTGGTGACTTCGTCAACCTCAAGATATGCCGGCTCAGTCCCTCGGAGGTGCTCATAGGGGTAGGGTGTGCGTGCGTGCATGCGTGCGTTCATAGGGGTGTTTGTACGTGCGTGTTTGTGAGCGTCTGCGTTGTACTGTGTTCTCAAAAGAAAAAAAAGAAGAAGTAGAGGACGGGGAAATTTTCACCAGCAGACACCTCCCTCGCGCACCTAAACTTCCGAACGCGTGCCCAATATTTCGAACGCTCGCCTTTAACCCAGCCCACCTTGTTCTTCTCTAGACACCTCCTTCGGCGCGCTGTTCTTCTCTAGACACACCCTCGGTGAACCAGGCCGCGCACCAAAACTTCCCCACGCTGTCTATCAGCCGCGTCAGCCGGCGACTGCTGGTTGCGCCGTTCTTCTCCAGCCGCACCGGCAGGCGCGGTCAGCTGGTAGATCCTCACGGTATGCATGCTATCTTCAGGCCTAGGCAAGTACGATTCATTATAGCTCAATCGAAGTCAGTCGCCGTCACCCAGCCCTTATAAGTTCGTTAGTTCGTTCGAATCGATCGGTTGATATTATTCCTCTCGATGTGTTTGTTTGACATTGTTTTCCGCTTTACCTATTTGCTCGAATTTATTCGTACTGTACACTGTACTGCTCACCATTGCCCAATGTCTGTAGTCGTCGCTTGGTGCCAGTCCTCTATGGACCTGTTTGTAATCTTATTACTTCTGGGTTCTTTGCACTGCTAATACATCGGTGGATTTACGGCCAAAAAGAAGAAAAAATTTGTTGGTATTATATTGCTTTCGATTGATCTGTTCGCCCCCAAGCATTTACATAAGACGCAAGAGATTCAAGGATGAAATGGCTCTCCTTGTTTGTAAGGCAAAGAGGAAATCATATCATGGCTTATCATCATGGGTAGAACTTTTTTAGCTAGATTTTGCTGTTTGGGATCTATGATCCTTTTAGTTGCTGCTCTCCAGTAACCTTTTCCCTCTTTTTTATTACAGTGAAAAATACACAGCGAGGAAACCACTGTCCAGCCTAAAAAATAGACCTCAGTTGGTTTGCTGAAATCGGCTCAAATAACGTGGCATTTTTTTCGATAAAGAATAACGTGGCATTTAGTTATATAGTTTTATATTCGACCTGTTTGCTCAGATATGTTGGTTTACATTCATACACAACCTGTTGGGCAAGTATGGACACAGCTTCAGTGACTTTCAGGTCAAAATTCCAGCGGTTGAGTGATTTTTGGTTGGATCCATTCCTGTGCGTTCGATCGGCTTTTGATGGCTGTTATTGAGACAAAGTCATGGCTGGACTTTTGACGCAGCTCCAGTGACGTTCAGGTCAGAAGTCCAGCGTTGACTTTGGTTCAATTATAACCATCCAAAGCCAATCGAACGCACATGAATGTATCCAACCAAAAATCACTCTACAATAAGTCGTGTCTAGACTAAAACAATGTTTATTCCCAAACTATTTTTTTGAATCCGACCAATCTTTCCCAGAATGCAGAAGAAATATAGTATAAGATTTACTGGAATGTTGTTCTTTTTTCTGGACAGTTCAAATTTTAAGTTTAAAGTTGGTTGTAAAACATAAAATGAGGTTTATTGATAAACAATATGGCTGAATCTGATGAAACTCCCCCAGAATGCATAACCCAACATATAAGATTTACTGGATTTTTGTTTCAAATACTTCTAGGCAGTACGAATTTTAAGTTTAAAATTTTCCTGTGAAACTAAAAATGGGTAAATTTTGGATCCATCCTCGTGCGTTCGATCGGCTTTTGATGGCTGTTATTGAAACAACGGTTAATTGGTTCTATGCCACTCCTCAATTCACAAGTTGTGTTTATGCCATTACAAAAACTGAAGTTGTGTTTATGCCACTCTCAATTCGCAATATCCCCTTCTATGCCATTTTCAATACTCCACTATAATAAACTAGTCAGCTTCATGTGCTTTGCACGTTAAAAATCAGTCGTTACAATTTCAACTCAAAATAGCATAGCGTAAAATGTGGGAAAACTATGTATTACTAACATTGAATTGTATTTCTCATGCAGAATTGCAATTTTCTGCCATGTATGTGCTCTTGAATATACTATTGAATTTTGCACGTCTTAGGTTTTGTACTTATTTCTTTTTAGCTGCCAAAATTCAGATCTTCAATAATTTATCCTCCCATCCATGCCCAGTGCCACCTATAGGGAACGTACCAGCACTTATGCAACTGCATGTCCATGCAGTGCTACCGACCTACTCGCCACACTTTCGGTTCTGACTGAAGTTTGAGCGTGACTACCATTCGCATGCATCGCATTCAACTCTGACTGATCTATGGGGAGCATAGGCGTCCGTGAGTTTTGTTGTCGGGCCGTGACCAGCAGCGTCGCGTATGGAGGGAACGTGAATTGGCTAGAACAAATATATAGATGTTTCTAGAATGACGTAGAGAATGATGGGTGCTACTGTAGCTGCGAATCCCAATGTTTTAGACTGTCCGATGGTGCACAATCAACAGTAGAGATTGCATTATGATGCTTGGATTCAAACTATCAAAATTGCTACACTATATAGGAGTATAGATATAGCATACCTATGATAGTACTCCATGATACCACCCACTATGCACCCATGTTCCAAAACACCACTCCCGCTGACTGTAACGTATTGTATCGAGCGATAAGCTTGATGAGCAACCCAAACAAACAAACAAAAGACTGTACCTTATTGTACTTGCTCTTACCCGTATCTTCTCTTTCTCTTTCATCGCGAGTGCAGCTAATTCAGTTAGTCTTCCAATGAATATTAATATTTTGTCTCAGTGATTTTTATGAAGTACTAATTGAAGATTCATTTTTGAAAGATGTCATGTTTCGACTAACAATTAGCACTTTTGAATTCTTAGATTGCTTTTTCACACGATGCACTTCTTTTAATTTATTTTACCACATTTCAATGTGAACCTTGACCAAATAAATAGGACAACAATATCACGATCATATAATACATAAGCAGCATTGTTAGAACCGTGATGGAAAATACTTTCTAATGATACCAGTTTTATATCAATTTTTTTATATACTTCATCCTGAAAAATATGTTTCAACTTCATCAAAACTTGCATGTATCTGCAAACTAAACTCATCTAAATACATGTATATCTACATAAAATTGAAACATCATTTTTAAATAGAGAGATATAGATTAATATTTTTTCGAAGATAAAAAACGAAAAACAAGGGTGCATTGTTTATTGAAATGGAGTGAGTAGTATATATAAAATCATTTTAGTTGCCAATGATCATGTTGAGGTCCTCTATTTCTTGTTTTGCTCAGGCCCTCCGTATTCTCAGGTACGGCCTTGGTGGTCTATGGACCTGTTTGTAATCTTATTACCTTTGACTTCTTTGCACTGCTAATAGATCGGAGGAATTACGGCAAAAAAGAAGAAAGAATGTGTTGGTATTGTATTGCTTTCGATATATCTGTTCCCCCCCAAGCATTTACAGATGGCACAAGAGATTCAAGGATGAAATTTCTCTCCTTGTTCATAAGGCAAAGAGGAAATCATATCATGGGTAGAACATTTTATATATATTTTGCTGTTTGGGATCTGTGATCCTTTTAGTTGCTGCTCTCCAGCAATTTTTGTACAAATTTCCCTCTTTTTATTAATAAAAAGAAAAAAATACAAAAATAAAATCTGTTCGCTAGGTAGCCGTAGTTTTGCACTCAGTTCGTTTGCTGAAATCGGCTCAAATAATGTAGCATTTATAGTTTTATATTCGACCTGTTTGCTCGGGTATGTTTGCTTACATTCGTAGGTGACCTGTTTGTTGAAATAGCTTATCGCTTCTTTGACCATCTATTCCCTCAACAGATGGACATAACTTGGATATTATTTCACTCATTAAACACACCAACATATTTGAGTGGTATTGAAGACTTCATGAAGCAAGTTAGTGATTTTACTCACGGCGACACAACAAAGGAAGTGATTTGTCCATGCCGCGTATGTTTGAATATTGGGTCCAAGCCTCAACATGTAGTCTCAGATCATTTATTCGTTTATGGGATGGACCAGACATATATCAGGTGGATTAACCATGGTGAACACTATGATCAGCCTGAGATTATTGATCCTCTTTATTCTGATGGTTATCAGCCTGAAGATCTCGTCCAGGATGAGGCTACTGCTAATTTGTTACGGGATCTGTATCCATATGCAAGCCAACAGCCCCATGGTTATCACAAAAAGCCTCTTTTCCATGACCTGATAGAAGATGCTAAGCGCTTAGTGGCCCCTGGTTCTGTTGTGTCAAGATTCGAATTAATTGTGAAATTACTTCATGACAAGTCATACCAGGGGATAACCAATAAAGCCTTCACTACAGTTGCGAAGACATACAGCGATGCACTCCCTGGGGCTGGACTGCCAAAATCCTTTTATGAGGTGAAGCAGTACATCAAGGTACTGGGACTTGGATATGAGAAGATTGATTTTTGCAAAAATAATTGTGCACTGTTTTGGATGGAGTATAATGACCTCGATGAATGTCCATTATGTAAGGAATCAAGATGGAAACATGATGGAGCTGGTGGTAAGAAAAAGATTCCTTGGAAGGTTATGAGATACTTTCCACTTGTACAAAGATTGCAGAGGTTGTTTGCTTCAGAACAAACATCTCGGGAAACAAGATGGCACAAAGAGATTCTCACGCCCGACCCTGATTTACTGAGGCATCCTGCTGATGGCGATGAATGCAAGCAATTCGACCTGGATCATCCAGATTTTGCTGCAGATCCAAGGAACCTGAGACTTGGCCTTGCTACAGATGGATTCAACCCATTTGGCAACATGAGCAACTCGTATAGCATGTGGCCAGTACTAGTTACACCATACAACCAGGCTCCCTGGACATGCACCGATCAGTCGAATTGTATGATGGCCTTACTCATCCCAGGTCCCAAATCTCCTGGGAAGGATTTTGATGTGTTCATGCAGCCTCTTATTAGAGACTTGCAAACATTATGGAAGGGTGTCCCTACACGGGATGTGTGTCAACCTAAAGAACAAAATTTTCTATTACGTGTTGCTGTACTATATTGCACCCATGATTATCCAGCTTTGGGCACTATGTCAGTGATACGCGTACAGCACGCGTCCGTTGGGAACCCTAAGAGGAAGGTGTGATGCGTACAGCGGCAAGTTTTCCCTTAGTAAGAAACCAAGGTTTATCGAACCAGTAGGAGCCAAGAAGCACGTTGAAGGTTGATGGCGGCGAGATGTAGTGCGGCGCATCACCAGGGATTCCGGCGCCAACGTGGAACCTGCACAACACAACCAAAGTACTTTGCCCCAACGAAACAGTGAGGTTGTCAATCTCACCGGCTTGCTGTAACAAAGGATTAGATGTATAGTGTGGATGATGATTGTTTGCAGAAAACAGTAGAACAAGTATTGCAGTAGATTGTATTTCAGTATAGAGAATTGGACCGTGGTCCACAGTTCACTAGAGGTGTCTCTCCCATAAGATAAATAGCATGTTGGGTGAACAAATTACAGTTGGGCAATTGACAAATAGAGAGGGCATGACCATGCACATACATATTATGATGAGTATTGTGAGATTTAATTGGGCATTACGACAAAGTAAATAGACCGCTATCCAGCATGCATCTATGTCTAAAAAGTCCACCTTCAGGTTATCATCCGAACCCCCTCCAGTATTAAGTTGCTAACAACAGACAATTGCATTAAGTATTGCGCGTAATGTAATCAATAACTACATCCTCAGACATAGCATCAATGTTTTATCCCTAGTGGCAACAGCACATCCATAACCTTAGAGGTTTCTGTCACTCCCTGCATTCACGGAGACATGAACCCACTATCGAGCATAAATACTCCCTCTTGGAGTTAAGAGTAAAAACTTGGCCAGAGCCTCTACTAATAACGGAGAGCATGCAAGATCATAAACAACACATAGATATAAATTGATAATCAACATAACATAGTATTCTCTATCCATCGGATCCCAACAAACACAACATATAGCATTACAGATAGATGATCTTGATCATGTTAGGCAGCTCACAAGATCCGACAATGAAGCATAATGAGGAGAAGACAACCATCTAGCTACTGCTATGGACCCATAGTCCAGGGGTGAACTACTCACACATCACTCCGGAGGCGACCATGGCGGTGTAGAGTCCTCCGGGAGATGAATCCCCTCTCCAGCAGGGTGCCGGAGGCGATCTCCTGAATCCCCCGAGATGGGATTGGCGGCGGTGGCGTCTCTGGAAGGTTTTCCGTATCGTGGCTCTCGGTACTGGGAGTTTCGCGACGAAGACTATTTGTAGGCGGAAGGGCAGGTCAGGGGGCCACACGAGGGGCCCACACCATAGGGTGGCGTGGCCAGGGCTTGGGCCGCGCCGCCCTATCATCTGGCCGCCTCGTGGCCCCACTTCGTTAGCTCTCCGGTCTTCTGGAAGCTTCGTGTGAAAATAGGCCCCTGGGTGTTGATTTCGTCCAATTCCGAGAATATTTCCTTACTAGGATTTCTGAAACCAAAAACAGCAGAAAACAAAGAATCGGCTCTTCGGCATCTCGTTAATAGGTTAGTTCCAGAAAATGCATAAATATGACATAAAGTATGCATAAAACATGTAGATATCATCAATAATGTGGCATGGAACATAAGAAATTATCGATACGTCGGAGACGTATCAGTCAGGCAGAGTAACATCAGGTTATAATGCATGTGTTCACTGTGATACAGATCAGCTGGCAGTGAGGATAATAAACAAGATATGCTATATGGGCCATCGCCGTTTCCTTCCAATAGGTCACAGTTTCCGAAAAAATAATAAAAAATTGCAATTTATTGGTGATCAGGCCTGTTCAAAGACTGAACCGCAGCACTTTACGAGTCACGAGTTGGAGGTGCACCTAGAAGCGGTCAGAAATGTTAAACCAGGAAAACCACCAGCCGCCACAGCAGGTACAGCAGAGAAGAATACAGAAGATGCAGCAGCAGTAGTAGCAGGTAGAAAAAGGAAGAAGAGAGGAGATGAACTGAGTCTAGCAGCTACCAAAAGGAAGATGGGAGGTGAAATAGCAGCATGTACCAAGAGGAAGGAAATGGAAAATGATAGACCGAGAATATTTTATAAGCGCAGGGCCACTCTTTGGGACTTGCCGTATTGGGCTGGTAAGAAGCTTCGGCATAATATTGATATCATGCACATGGAGAAAAATATATGTGACAGCATTGTCGGCACATTACTCAACATTCCATCCAAGACAAAAGATAGCTCAAATGCTAGGATTGATTGTGCAACATTGAATGTTAACAGGCACTTGCAACTGGATCGTAATGACAAAGTGAACAAAGGCAAGGAAAAACATTATAAGTTTCGAGGCGCGGAATTCACATTGCCGATGCCTAAAAGGAGATTATTTTGTGAGTACCTCCGAGGTGTGATGTTCCCGTTCGGATTTGCTTCCAACATTGCAAATTGTCTCAGTGCTGAAGAAAACAAGATCCAAGGGTTGAAAACTCACGATTGTGACATCCTGCTGCAAAGGCTTTTAGCTATTGGCATTAAAGATTTAGTGAAGCCAAATATGTACAACGTGATTGCAGAGTTGGGAAGGTTCTTTAGGGAAATATGTAGTAAAACTCTAAGCAGAGCTGTTGTAAAATGTCTTAAGGTGGACATAGCAGTAATCCTGTGCAAGCTGGAGCTGATATATCCTCCAGCGTTCTTTGATGTGATGGTGCATTTGGCTGTTCATCTACCTGATGAGGCACTTTTAAGAGGTCCGGTACAGTATGGATGGATGTACCCTATAGAACGTCGACTGTGCACTTTCAAGAATACAGTTAGGAACAAAGCTAGACCGGAGGCTTGCATTGCAGTGGTGTATATTGCTGCTGAAGCATATACATTTGCATCAAGATATATTCCTGATATTGAGACCAGATTCTACCGGGGTCGCAGAATTTTGGAAGTTGGAGGATCTGTTTTTAATCATGGTGTTGAGCTAATAGGAAAGAGGACCGAAAAAACATTAGAGCAGTCTGAATTTGAACAGCTGTCTTGGTATGTGCTGAATAATGCTGCAGAGGCTGATGAATATGTTAAGTGAGTACTATGCACACGAAATCCTCAGTTCCTCGCATATACTATGAACTTGTATCAAAATGAAATATATTCAGCTGACTTGGCTATGTTTTGCAGGTTGTACATGGAAACGAATGGAAAGCTATCGGCACGTGGGAGTGGGTTTCGAGATTTGGTTTGAGAAACATGTAAGATGTTCAATTGCACTCTGACTTGTCTATGTGTTTTCACATGAGATGACCTCTTGTCTATTTTGTAATCGTAGATCTCAAAACTCCATGCGGAGAATCCAGGCGCTGTTAGTGCTGATCTCCTTGTCCTATCACGTGGTCCAGATAAGAGGGTGTTGGCAGCTGCAGCTTGCAATGCCAATGGTGTCCATTACAGCTCCTATGAGCGTGAACAACATTTGAAGACACGAAATAGTGGCATCACAACCACTGGAGATCACTTGACAACCAGAAAGAAGAGATCAGAGTCATTTGACCATTATGGTCACATAGAAGAGGTTATTCAGTTGTCCTATAGTGATAAGGTTACTGTCCGATCTGTGGTTCTATTTAAGTGTTACTGGTACAACCAAGATCCAAACAAGGGCAAAGGTGCCAGAAATGATGGGTATTTCATATCAGTCAATACTACTGCTCAGTGGTACAAGGATGATCCTTATATTTTGGTACCTCAAGCGGCCAAGGTACTTTTCTTGGAAGACAGATCTAGAAAAGGATGGCAGTATGTGCAAAAGTTTGTGGCAAGGAACATATATGATTTGCATGAGAATGCGGATCCAATAATTGGTGCCCAGCAAGATGATTTCGCTGGTTCTAGGAAAACTAAAGTTGCTGACTGATACGTCCAATTTGCATCACTATTTTATATCATAATTTGCTGTTATTCATTGATATATTTCATATTGGGACACAATACTTATGTTATTTCATCTATTTTGCATGTTTCATCATTATTGGAGGATCAAGCACCGGAGCCAGGATTCTGCTGGAAAAAGCACCGTCAGAACGCAATATTTCGGAAGATCAACTGTGGAAGGAAATTATACCAAAAATCCTATTTTTCAAGATGACGAAGGAAGCCAGAAGGAGGATCCAGGAGGACCCAGGGTGGGCCCACACCCTAGGGCGGCGCGGCCCATGCCCTGGCCGCGCCGCCATGTGGTGTGGAGGGCCCACGGCCCCTTTCGCCTCCTTTTCTTCGCGAAATCCTTCGTCCCGAAAACCTAAGCCACAGAGGGTACCTCGCGAAGAGTTACAGCCGCCTCTGCGGGGCGGAGAACACCAGAGAGAAAAGAGCTCTCCGGCGGGCAGGAATCCGCCGGGGAAATTCCCTCCGGGAGGGGGAAATCGACGCCATCGTCACCGTCATCGAGCTGGACATCATCTCCATCACCATCATCATCATTTCCACCATCATCACCGCCGTCTCCACCGCTGGACACCGTCACCGCCGTAGCAATTTGGGTTTGATCTTGATTGTTTGATAGGGGAAACTCTCCCGGTATCGATCTCTACTTGTTGTTGATGCTATTGAGTGAAACCATTGAACCAAGTTTATGTTCAGATTGTTATTCATCATCATATCACCTCTGATCATGTTCCATATGATGTCTCGTGAGTAGTTCGTTTAGTTCTTGAGGACATGGGTGAAGTCTAAATGTTAGTAGTGAACTATGGATGAGTAATATTCAATGGTGTGATATTTAAGTTGTGGTGTTATTCTTCTAGTGGTGTCATGTGAACGTCGACTACATGACACTTCACCATTTATGGGCCTAGGGGAATGCATCTTGTATTCGTTTGCTAATTGCGGGGTTGCCGGAGTGACAGAAACCTAAACCCCCGTTGGTATATTGATGCAGGAGGGATAGCAGGATCTCAGAGTTTAAGGCTGTGGTTAGATTTATTCTTAATTACTTTCTTGTAGTTGCGGATGCTTGCAAGGGGTATAATCACAAGTATGTATTAGTCCTAGGAAGGGCGGTGCATTAGCATAGGTTCACCCACAAAACACTTATCATAACAATGAAGATTATTTAGCCGTATGAAGCGAAAGCACTAGACTAAAATCCCGTGTGTCCTCGAGAACGTTTGGTCATTATAAGTAAACAAACCGGCTTGTCCTTTGTGCTAAAAAGGATTGGGCCACTCGCTGCAATTGTTACTCTCGCACTTTATTTACTCGTACTTTATTCAACTGTTACATCAAAACCCCCTGAATACTTGTCTGTGAGCATTTACAGTGAATCCTTCATCGAAACTGCTTGTCAACACCTTCGCTCCTCGTTGGGATCGACATTCTTACTTATCGAAGATACTACGATACACCCCCTATACTTGTGGGTCATCAAGACTATTTTCTGGCGCCGTTGCCGGGGAGTGAAGCGCTATTGGTAAGTGGAATTGGTAAGGAAAACCTTTACTGTTGTGCTGATTTTATTTCTGCCTACTGCTATAAGTCGTTATGGAGAGATCTTCTCTTCAATTTTTATTTGGGAAATCTACTACTACTGCAACGGTAGTGGATGAGGCGCCAGGTGAGGAAGTGATACCATATAAAATACCTATGAAAATTATTGAACGTGTTATGGATAACCGCTATGAAGGGGATGGAACTGTCCATCCCGGTGATCATTTACTGTTTTTGCATGAATTATGCGGTTTATTCAAATGTGCAGGTATTGCTATGGATGAAGTGAGGAAGAAACTATTCTCTTTATCGCTGTCTGGTAAAGCGGCGCATTGGTATAAATTACTGGATAATGGGGATTCTCTTGAATGGAATGATATTGTGCCCCGGTTTTATTCTAAGTTCTATCCTCCAAGTGAAATTCATAAGGATCGGAATCGCATATATAATTTTTGGCCTCATGATGGAGAGAGTATTGCCCAAGCTTGGGGGAGATTGAAGTCTTTAATGCTCAAATGCCCCATTCATGAGCTTCCTGGTAATGTTATTATTGATAATTTCTATGCAAGACTTTCTTTTCAAGACAAGACCTTGCTGGATACTTCTTGTTCTGGATCATTTACACGCAACAAAGAAGAGTTTAAAAGGGATCTTCTTGATCGGATCCAAGAAAATACGAAGGTTGGGAGAACGACAAGGATAGAGAATCAGGTATAATTTATGATTATAAATGCATTGAAGCTTTTATGGATCTCGATAAATTTCGTAATATGAGTGCTACATATGGTCTTGATTCTCAAGTTGCTGTAAATCTTTATAAAGCTTTTGCCTCTCATTATGAATTGCCAAAGAAGAATTTTGATAAGTATCATGAACCGTATAAAGATAAAATTGATTCATCTATTAATAAATGCGTTGTAGTTGAAACTGCTGATCATATTATTCCTGAAGCTTATATTGAAAAAACTCCTTTCCTCGCTAAAATGAAGGAGTACTCTGTTATAAATAGTGCGGTTCATAAAAGTGAAAAGAAACCTGTAGAACCTTGAAGAACAAATAAAAGTTGAACCTCTTTGTTGCAATAGTTAAAGATCTTGTATTGAAAATGTGGAGGATGGTCATATTATTTTACGTGAAGATGCTTCTAATATTGTTTCACATCCTAATAAACCCAAACAAGCTAGTGTTCCTATGCTATCTGTTAGAATTGGTGATCATTGCTATTATGGATTATGTGATATTGGTGCAAGTGTTAGTGCTATTCCTTATGAGCTTTACACGGAGATTATGCATGAAATTGATTCTTGTGAACTTGAAGATATTGATGTGGTTATTCAGCTGGCTAATAGAGAAACTATTTCTCCAATTGGTATTGTTCGAGATGTGGAAGTTTTATGCGGTAAGATTAAATATCCTGCTGACTTTTTGGTACTTGGTTCTGCTGCTAGCGATTATTGTCCTATTATCTTTGGTAGACCTTTTCTAAATACTTGTGGAGCTATTATAGATTGCAAGAAAGAGAAAATTTTGACTAAATTTGCTGGTGAATCTTATGAGGTTAACTTCTCTAAATTTACTAAAACTCCTTATAAAGCTGATTTGCCTAGTAATGATTTTAAAATGGAACAGTGTGCATCTATTGTTCTTGTTCCTAACAATCCTTTGCAGCAACATTTGGAGGATAGCGAGAGTGAAGTTTTTAGGAAAGAAAGAGATGAGCTCGAGGAAATTTTTCTTCGCCAACCTATTCTCAAGCATGATTTACCGGTGGAAGACTTGGGTACAACACCGCCACCAAAGGAAGATCCTGTTTTTGATTTAAAGCCTTTGCCTGATAATCTTAAATATGCTCATATTGATGATAAGAAAATATATCCTGTTATTATTAGTTCTAAGCTTTCAGAGATTGAGGAAGAAAGGTTATTGGAAATATTGAAGAAGCACCGAGGAGCTATTGGCTACACTCTTGATGATTTGAAAGGGATTTCTCCTTCTATTTGCCAACATGCTATTAATATGGAAGATGATGCAAAGCCTATTGTTGAACATCAGCGTCGTCTAATTCCGAAGATGAAGGAAGTGGTAAGGAATGAGGTATTAAGACTTCTTGAAGCTGGTATTATATATCCTATTGCTGATAGTAGATGGGTTAGTCCTGTGCATTGCGTTCCCAAGAAAGGAGGAATGACTGTTGTGCCTAATGATAATGATGAGCTCATCCCTCAAAGAGTAGTTGTAGGGTATAGAATGTGCTTTGATTTTCGAAAAGTTAATAAAGTTACTAAGAAAGATCATTGCCCTTTACCATTTATTGATCAAATGCTAGAAAGATTGTCTAAAAATACTCATTTTTGCTTTCTTGATGGGTATTCTGGGTTTTCACAAATTGCTGTTAAAGCTAAGGATCAAGAGAAAACCACTTTCACTTGTCCCTATGGAACTTATGCTTATAGACGTATGCCTTTTGGTTTATGTAATGCTCCTGCTACTTTTCAAAGATGCATGTCTGCTATTTTTCATGGTTTTTGTGAAAGTATTGTAGAGGTATTCATGGATGATTTTTCCGTCTATGGGAATTCTTTTGATAGTTGCTTGCGAAACCTTTATAAAGTTTTGCAGAGATGTGAAGAGACTAACCTTGTTCTTAATTGGGAGAAATGCCACTTTATGGTTAATGAAGGAATTGTATTGGGACATAAAATTTCTGAGAGAGGTATTGAAGTTGATAGAGCTAAAGTTGAAGCAATTGAGAAGATGCCCTATCCGAGGGATGTTAAAGGTATTCGTAGTGTTCTTGGTCATGCCGGGTTTTATAGGAGATTTATTAAAGATTTCTCCAAGATTTCAAAGCCTCTTACTAATCTTCTTCAAAAAGATGTACCATTTGTTTTTGATGATGATTGTAAGGAAGCTTTTGAAACTCTTAAGAAAGCCTTAACAACTGCTCCTATAGTTGAACCTCCTGATTGGAACTTACCCTTTGAGATTATGTGTGATGCTAGTGATTTTGCTGTAGGCGCTGTTCTTGGACAGCGAGTAGATAAAAAACTGAATGTTATTCATTATGCTAGTAAAACTCTTGATGCTGCTCAAAGAAATTATGCTACAACTGAAAAAGAATTAGTAGCTGTAGTCTTTGCTTGCGATAAATTTAGATCTTATATTGTTGATTCAAAAGTTACTATTCATACTGATCATGCTGCAATTAGATACCTTATGACAAAGAAAGATGCTAAGCCGAGGCTTATTAGATGGGTACTTCTTTTGCAAGAATTTGATTTACATATTGTAGATAGGAAAGGTGCTGATAATCCTGTTGCTGATAATTTGTCTAGATTGGAAAATATTGCTTATGATCCTGTTCCTGTTAATGATAGTTTTCCAAATGAACAATTGGCTGTAATAAAGGTGAGCTCGCGAGACAGTCCTTGGTATGCCGATTATGCTAACTTTATTGTTTCCAAGAACTTGCCTCCAACCTTTTCAGCTCAGCAGGAAATTCTTTTATGACTTGAGGCATTATTTCTGGGATGACCCACACTTATATAAAGAAGGAGTGGATGGTATTATGCGAAGGTGTGTTCCCGAATATGAACAACAAGAGATATTGAGTAAATGTCATGGTAGTGCTTATGGAGGACATCACGCCGGAGAAAGAACCGCGCAAAAGGTTCTACAATCAGGTTTTTATTGGCCAACTCTCTTCAAGGATGCGAGAAAGTTTATTTTATCTTGTGATGAATGCCAAAGGGTTGGTAATATCTCCAGACGTAATGAAATGCCTATGAATTATACTCTTGTTATTGAACCATTTGATTGTTGGGGATTTGACTTCATGGGACCTTTTCCCTCTTCGGAAGGTAACACTCACATAATTGTTGCTGTTGATTATGTTACTAAATGGGTGGAAGCTATACCTACAAAAAGTGCTGATGGTGAGACCTCTTTAAGAATGCTTTTAGATATTATTTTCCCTAGATTTGGAGTACCTAGATATATTATGACTGATGGAGGTTCTCATTTTATTCATGGAGGTTTTAGAAAAACTCTTGCTAAGTATGGTATTAATCATAGAATTGCTTCCGCTTATCATCCTCAAACTAGCGGTCAAGTAGAATTATCAAATAGAGAGATTAAACCTATTTTGGGAAAGACCGTTAATAAAACTAGAAAGAATTGGGCTAGTAAATTGAAGGATGCACTATGGGCTTATAGAACTGCTTACAAAAATCCCATGGGAATGTCACCTTATAAAATGGTTTATGGGAAAGCTTGTCATTTACCTTTAGAACTAGAGCACAAAGCTTACTGGGCTGTTAGAGAATTAAATAAAGATCCTAAACTTGCCGGTGATAAGAGGTTGCTGCAATTAAGTTCTCTAGATGAATGGAGAAGTGAAGCTTATGAAAATGCTAAACTCTTTAAAGAGAAAGTTAAAAAATGGCATGATAGAAGGATTATCAAAAGAGAATTTAATATTGGGGATAAAGTCCTATTGTATCGGTCTCGTCTCAGATTCTTTGCAGGGAAATTACTCTCGAAATGGGAAGGACCATATGTTGTCGAGGAGGTGTATCGTTCAGGAGCAATCAAAATTAGCTCTCTCCAAGGCAATGCTACGCAAGTGGTGAATGGACAAAGACTCAAGCATTATATCTCAGGTGATTCCTATAATGTTGATGTTGATATTATTCAAGTGGAGGCACCGGAGGCTTTCATCAAAGGGCAAATTGACAGTCCGCCAGAACTTGACTTTGAATAGGTAACAGTACTGATAATGAAAAGTACGCAATTTACTTTCCGAACAATATTTTCGCTGTTTTTGGAAAATATGAAAAATTACGAGTTCGAAACGGAGTGGAAAGGACGCACGAGGGCGTGGCACCATAGGCCGGCGCGGCCTGGCCAGGGCCCGCGCCGCCCTATGGTTTGGCTGCCCCGTCGCCCCTTTCCGACTCTGGTTCGATCTGGTACTTTCCGTTTGTCGTGAAATTTTTTGCTATATAATCCCCCGGACCCCTGGAGGTCCGTATATCATTTTCTCGACGTGTTTTGTTTCGAGCTGTTTCTGCCAGGATTTGTTTCGGATCTAAAGCCATCATGTCTTCATCGGAAACTCCGAAGGATAGCTCCAGCAAGGATGTTGGCAACTTGTACAGGGAGGAGCTGAGGATGCACCCCAAGGAGTTGCTGCTCGTTGAAGGAGAACTGCAGGTCAAGGATGTCCAGGGCCCTAAAGGAGAAGGAAGCTTGGAAGACAGGATGGAGAAGCTAGAACAGGAGGTTTTCAAATACAAGAAGATGGCTGAGCGTGAGGTGGATATCTTCCACAGAATTGTGTCTGAACTCATTGCTGAACATGAGAAGGAAACTGGGAAGCTTTGGAGCGACATCCTCTCACTTCACGACACCACCAACAAGCTCCAAGCACAACTCTATGACGTTCAGAATCAGAACTGTGAGTATGAAAACAGGTTTAAATACATAAGCCGTCTTTGCCAGGTTCTGTGGATTCCCGAGACCAAGATGTCGTTTCTTGATGGAGAGCCTCTTCCTTGGAAGTTTGATGACGGGAGTTCATCACCACCATCGCCGCAGGAGTAATTCATCATCGGTATTGGCATCCCCTTGGTTTGTTCCAAGCTTGGGGGAGTGCCGCGGTATCACATTATCACTACCTTTTACCTTTTATTGTCAAGTAGTGTCATATCATGAGTAGGGAAGTTATCATATAAGATGGGTTGCAGTTGGAAGTATCTCTCCTTTAGTTGGTTATCCATGTATCCCTTGGTGTGAGTTATCGTTATGGAATATTAATGAGAAGTCTTATCATTTACATATTGCACATCTTATTCTAGTTTGCAATCTCTATTATATGATTTACCTTGTTGTTAGTATTGGTATCACTTTGGGAGCATTGAATAAATCTATTTGGTTTTGGCAAACTTAGCATTGGTCAATAGCAACAACACTTTGAGGTTTAATTAGAAAAGAGAAATACATGTAGATGTTTCATTGTCTTTCTTGTTAGCTCATAGCTTACTATTCTGAAGTTAAGATTGTTTGTGCTTACAAGAAAGATGCATGATTGTTTCTATCATATGTATATTTGTTTGTTTCCCTCGACTCTTATGCTTGCTAATTAACCTTGCTAGCCAAAGACCTGTACTGAGAGGGAATACTTCTCGTGCATCCAAACCTTAACCCAAACCTATGCCATGTGTGTCCACCATACCTACCTACTACATGGTATTTTCTGCCATTCCAAGTAAATACTTCATGTGCTACCTTTAAACAATTCAAAACTTAGTATCTCTTATTTGTGTCAATGTTTCATAGCTCATGAGGAAGTATGTGGTGTTTTATCTTTCAATCTTGTTGGGCAACTTCCACCAATGGACTAGTGGCTTCATCCGCTTATCCAATAATTTTGCAAAAAGAGCTGGCAATGGGATTCCCAGTCCCAAATTAATTAAACTAAATAGACACTCCTCCATGGTATGTGATTGATGGACGGCACCCGAAGATTCGGTTAGCCATGGCTTGTGTAAGCAAAGGTTGGGGGGAGTGTCATCATCATAATAAAGCTAAAATAAAAAGGCACTCCTTCATGGTATGAGATTGTTGGCAGGCACCCGAGGATTCGGTTAGCCATGGTTTGTGAAAGAAAGGTTGGAAGGAGTGCCACACAAAATGAAAATAATATGGGAGCCGCTCTTTGGAGGTTGTTTGGCAAGGGGGTTAGAGTACCCGCTACCAGTCGTTGACAACAACAAACACCTCTCAAAATGTTACTTTTACCCTCTCTATATGATTGCAAAACTGAAAAAGCTCTAGCACATGATTTAATCCCTGCTTCCCTCTGCGAAGGGCATGTCTTTTACTTTATGTTGAGTCAGTAAACCTATTTCCCTCCATCTCAAGCAAGCATTTGAGTAGTTGTGATCAAACCATTATATTGTGATTTGCTTCATCATGTCTTTTATTCTTCTTTGTTTAGTACAAGTTTTATCTGAATGAATATAGCTTTGCACGTTATCAATGATTATGAAGAGACCATTATGATTGAGTATGCAAGTTGTGCCCTATAAACTTTAACATGAGAGCGCTGCTCAATGAGATAAGTATAATCCGTTGACTGTTCTCCGACCAAGAACGAAGTTTGCCATCACCAATTATGATTTCTTATGCACCTTTACTTGTGATTACCTTATACTTGTTTCAAGTTGAGTTGTAAGAGGTTGTTTACTATAATGTCTTGTGTGAATGAATATGATGCTTCTTGTCCGTATTTTATTTATCGACTCTTCACTCCATAAACATGTGGTCCTGTCTATCGAGCTCAGTTTCGCTTGGGGACAAGCGAAGTCTAAGCTTGGGGGGAGTTGATACGTCCAATTTGCATCACTATTTTATATCATAATTTGCTGTTATTCATTGATATATTTCATATTGGGACACAATACTTATGTTATTTCATCTATTTTGCATGTTTCATCATTATTGGAGGATCAAGCACCGGAGCCAGGATTCTGCTGGAAAAAGCACCGTCAGAACGCAATATTTCGGAAGATCAACTGTGGAAGGAAATTATACCAAAAATCCTATTTTTCAAGATGACGAAGGAAGCCAGAAGGAGGAGCCAGGAGGACCCAGGGTGGGCCCACACCCTAGGGCGGCGCGGCCCATGCCCTGGCCGCGCCGCCATGTGGTGTGGAGGGCCCACGGCCCCTTTCGCCTCCTTTTCTTCGCGAAATCCTTCGTCCCGAAAACCTAAGCCACAGAGGGTACCTCGCGAAGAGTTACAGCCGCCTCTGCGGGGCGGAGAACACCAGAGAGAAAAGAGCTCTCCGGCGGGCAGGAATCCGCTGGGGAAATTCCCTCCGGGAGGGGGAAATCGACGCCATCATCACCGTCATCGAGCTGGACATCATCTCCATCACCATCATCATCATCTCCACCATCATCACCGCCGTCTCCACCGCTGGACACTGTCACCGCCGTAGCAATTTGGGTTTGATCTTGATTGTTTGATAGGGGAAACTCTCCCGGTATCGATCTCTACTTGTTGTTGATGCTATTGAGTGAAACCATTGAACCAAGTTTATGTTCAGATTGTTATTCATCATCATATCACCTCTGATCATGTTCCATATGATGTCTCATGAGTAGTTCGTTTAGTTCTTGAGGACATGGGTGAAGTCTAAATGTTAGTAGTGAACTATGGATGAGTAATATTCAATGGTGTGATATTTAAGTTGTGGTGTTATTCTTCTAGTGGTGTCATGTGAACGTCGACTACATGACACTTCACCATTTATGGGCCTAGGGGAATGCATCTTGTATTCGTTTGCTAATTGCGGGGTTGCCGGAGTGACAGAAACCTAAACCCCCGTTGGTATATCGATGCAGGAGGGATAGCAGGATCTCAGAGTTTAAGGCTGTGGTTAGATTTATTCTTAATTACTTTCTTGTAGTTGCGGATGCTTGCAAGGGGTATAATCACAAGTATGTATTAGTCCTAGGAAGGGCGGTGCATTAGCATAGGTTCACCCACACAACACTTATCATAACAATGAAGATTATTTAGCCGTATGAAGCGAAAGCACTAGACTAAAATCCCGTGTGTCCTCGAGAACGTTTGGTCATTATAAGTAAACAAACCGGCTTGTCCTTTGTGCTAAAAAGGATTGGGCCACTCACTGCAATTGTTACTCTCGCACTTTATTTACTCGTACTTTATTCAACTGTTACATCAAAACCCCCTGAATACTTGTCTGTGAGCATTTACAGTGAATCCTTCATCGAAACTGCTTGTCAACACCTTCTGCTCCTCGTTGGGATCGACATTCTTACTTATCGAAGATACTACGATACACCCCCTATACTTGTGGGTCATCACTGACATTGATGAAACCTCGTTGGATACAGGTATCCCTGCACATGATGGAGAAGTAGATTTCACTGTTGAGGTTAGTATAGTCGACAAAGAGATGGATAAACTGAAGCTACCTGGTGAATCTCAGAAGGAGAATGGACACGGCGAGCAGGATGAGACCATGCACGAATATCAGAATGAAGACGGAGGTGATGATGATGATGATGATGATGATGATGATTAGACTCTTGTCTCTGTATCATGCTGTGAGATGAAGAACCATGATTTGTTTTGATTTTTCTATTTGGAAAATGTATGAATCCTGAAGACAATTATCTGTTGGATTGTAATCCCATGATGACTAATTATTTATGTTTGTTGTCCTACTAAAAGTTGGTCAAACTTAATTGTGTGGAAGTAATCCCAGGCTGTTTGATTCATAGGGTCATATCCCATAGGAAAATAGAATGATAATAGATCAAACTAATGCAAAATATCTTATAACCACAATCAAATAGAATTTCTCTTGACATAGGATTCAAGTTGGCATGGCATCCCTATCATACAGGGTTTTTATTCATACTATGCTACAAATCGAAAATAAGATGGGTCAGCACTTTATCGCGGCAGATAGGGCAGCTGGCGTTCGTTACAAACCAGGAGAAGATGCACTTCCTATGGAACGGGTGTTTGCATCCCCGGAGACGCACCATTGTACGCCGCGACAGCCCCTGCATGCATATGCTGCAGTGGCCGTCCTCCGGCGCAACTAGGACCCAACTGTCTTGCAGCGCCGGCAAGTTGACGATGAGCCGGTGGTCCACCCTAAGGGTGAGGTCGAAGTGGAGGCCACCGACCCGACGACACGCCTGCTGCCACATCAGGTGCATAACATCGTAAGGCATGATGATGTCCCACTCCTCCTCCGTGAGGTTCAGGTTCTTGAGCAGCCATACACGGGCAAGAATCTCGCGCATAGTTCGCACGACATAGCCCCCACTACGCAGCTCCCTCGGAGGCAAGCCAAGATCCAGCACCACCTCTTCGCAGGGTGTAGTGGCGATATCGTCCTCATCCAGTGGGGCAGGGAAGGGGCCGGCCATCCTCCTGAGCTCGTACGTCCTCGAGAAGAAGATGTGCACTGTCATATTGTACGGGGACGCCTCGCCCACGGCCGGCGGCTCGTCGACGGAGAAGTCGGTCGTGCTTGCCGACACACGGCAGGCACGGAAGACATGTGGGCCAGACTCGATGATGCGCTCGCGTGAGGAGCGCTCTAGTAGGGGCGTCGCCGCCATTGGGGATTCTTCGGAGGGGTGTAGACTGGCGGCTAGTCGACGGTGAGGTGGTTGGTGTGAGATCTCTGGGATGAGGCAAGGGGAAGTGGGCGAAGTGCTCGGGACTAGGGACTCTCCTCAACTTTCCGCAGTAGTATAATATAATAATAATAATTGGTGGACGAGGGAGACTAGTCCATAGACTACCCAAAGTTGAGTACAGTAGTAGTAGTACATCATGTTCGAGGGAAAATGCCCAAGATTTATTATCAAAATTCAAGCTAATTTCGCCTATTTTGTTCTGCCGTTTTTTTCTTGAACACAGTTCTGCCGTTCATTAGACATCATCCAACGGCCTTGGTCTCTGGGATTCGCTGCTACAGTGTCATCTACTATTTTCTACCCAATTCCAGAAACATCCATAAAGCTATAGATAGCTTTCCTGCTTGTTGGCCCCACCCCATTTTTTAAATCTTTTCTTCCTTATCCCCATAGCAGCTACTTGCAGCCATTGCTACACCAGCGAGGTGATCTCTATGATAGGCACGGTTTTAGTAAGACAGCAAGTTGTAGATAGCTAACCATGAGACACATGCCTCTCTAGTTGAGACGACTGATCGAGCTCTCTCTTGTGATTGGGCTCCAATGGTCGAGGTGAGTCACAGCTGCAATGACAGAGGTTTGTGCTGGATGTAGGCACTGGGATAGAATTAATTAGCACAGAGGCGTAACTAGCACTAGATGGAGAAGGCATATTACACATATCGGACACGAATTTGCGTCTGGCGAGCAGCTCGCATTCACTTGCATCAGTGCGGTACAACAAAGATGATGAAGAAGGATTGGAGCTTTGAAGGTAGTCAGAAAAGTTAGTACAAAAAATAATACGTGCAAAACTTAACCTGTATAAACGCACATGCATGGATAATTTTAATTTCTGCATGAGAAAGACATGTCAATTTCAGTAAGACATGGTTTGATTCGTCAAATTTGATGCTCCTTAATGCATTTTAAGTGAAGATTACAGGTTTATTCATTATAATTGCCGATTTTTAACGTTACGTGCAGCTGACTAGCAAACTATAAGTGTGTGATTGCTTGCTTCCAAAATAAGGATATGTAATCATTTTGTATAAGGTAGTCCCAATTAGTCGTTATATTGCAGAACTTAAAGAGTTTTGAGAGATTCAACTCGTTGCTACTCCATAAAAATGGTCATGTTGACAAATTTGATCCAGTGTTGAACAGAGCCAGAAACATTTCTAAAACTTGAGCATGGAAGAGGCTAGGGGTAAATGCTCCAAGGCCAGCCGAGCCTATCGTAGGTGCCGTCGCGAGGCCGATGTGCTCGTCGCCGGTACGTATCTCCGCTTAATAGGTACCTTAATTTGGGGCGCGCGCGGACGCTGCGCTACCCCGAGCTCGAGACGCCGCCATACCGCTAGCTCGACCATGGCGGCGGCGGCGGAAGGTAAAGCTCCTGCTGACAAACATATTGGGCACAAATGGGAAACCTTCAGTAACCCATGTTCCATTTTTTTTGTCAGGATAACCCCATGTACCACCTTCCCAATAGAAAAAGTACTGTTCAACCTTCCCCTGTTGGGCCCAATATTTCACTTTTGGGTTGCCAACGAACATCTACATGGTAATTGTTATCGGTCTACTTGCTCATTTGTCGAAGCCCAATAACCACAAATGGGCCTTTCTGCTCATGCAATTTCGGCCCTTTTCTAATGAAACACAGATCCTATGATTGGCAAAAAAACACGGAGATTCTACATAAAAGTTGTTTTTATTTAATTTGAATTATTGGGTTCCAATTTTTGAAACTGCTCATGCACAATATGAAAATCCTTGATCGCTCCATAACCACATGGATAACGGTATTTTTAAAAATTCATAAAGTGGATTTGAAATTTAAAACATATCCTGATAATTCCATGATTTAATCTATCAACTTGCAAGATTTTGGAGCGAAAGAGCTTGTATTAGTCTGCAAAAATAATACTGATAAACCTGTCGTTAACAAGAAATGAAGGTTTATCGTTCAGAGAGGATGCCATGTGGGACCCATGAGACAGTAGCGTCCTCAACGTTTCAAAGAAAAAGGCAAGTAGCCTGAAAATAGAGGTAAAAAATAAATCCTAGAAAGGAAACATTTATAGTTCATAGAGGCTGACATGTGGGACCGATCTGCCAGCAGCATCCTCATCATTTCGAAGTCGGCAGGGATCAGAAGAAAAAGGCTAATAGCCAGAAATTAGGGGTCAAAAATAAATCCAAAAAGGAAACTTTTATTCTTCATAGAGGATGACATGTGGGACCGACCTGCCAGCAGCGTTTCAAAGGGGGCAGGGGATCAAAAGAAAAAGGCAAATAGCCAGAAATTAGGGGAAAAAAATAAATCCAACAAAGGAATGGTTTATTGTTCATAGATGCTGACATGTGGGACCCTTGAGCCACCTGCGACCTCAATTTCAAAGGCGGCATATGATCGAAAGAAAAAGACAAGTGACCAAAAATCAGGGGGTAAAAAAAATCTAAGAAAAGAAACTTTATTGTACATAGAGGATGACATGCGGGTCCCATGAGCCAGAATGTTACTCAACTTTTCAGAGGCGGCATGAGATCGAAAGAAAAAGGAAAGTGACCAAATATCAGGAGCAAAAAATAATCCAAGAAAAGAAACTTTTATTATACATAGAGGATGGCATATGGGTCCCACTTATACAAGCTCTTTCGCTCCAAGATCTTGCAAGTTGATTGTACATAGAGGATGACATGCGGGCCCCTTGTGTCAGCAGCTTACTCAACGTTTCCAAGGCGGCAGGGGATCAAAAGAAAAAGGAAGTAGCCAGAAATTAGCGGTCAAAAATAACTCCAAGAAAGGAAACTTTTATTGTTCATAGAGGATGACATGCGGGACCCATGCGCTAGCAGCTTCCTCAGCGTTTCAAAGGCGGCATGAGATCGAAAGAAAAAGACAAGAGACCAAATATCAGGAGCCAAAAATAATCCAAGAAAAGAAACTTTATTGTACATAAAAGATGACATGCGGGTCCCATTTTGCAGCAGCGGTGTCAACGTTTCAAATGCGGCTTGAGATCAAAAGAAAAAGAGTAGCCAGAAATTAGGGGGTAAAAAAAACTCCAGAAATTAGGATGGCATGCGGGTCCCATGAGTCCGCAACTTACTCAATGTTTCAAACGTGGCATGAGATCGAAAGAAAAAGGCAAGTGACCAAATATCAGGATCCAAAAATAATTCAAGAAAAGAAACTTGATTGTACATAGAGGATGACATGCGGGTCCCATTTAGCAGCAGCGGTATCACCGTTTGAGAGGCGGCAGGGGATCGAAAGAAAAAGGCAAGTGACCAAATATCAGGAGCCAAAAATAATCCAAGAAAAGAAATTTTTATAGTACATAGAGGATGACATGCGGGTCCCATGAGCCTGCAGGTTCCTCAACGTTTCAAACGTGGCATGAGATCGCAAGAAAAAGGCAAGTGACCAAATATCAGGAGCCAAAAATATTCAAGAAAAGAAACTTGATTGTACATAGAGGATGACATGCGGGTCCCATTTTGCAGCAGCGGTATCACCGTTTGAGAGGCTGCACGGGATCGAAAGAAAAAGGCAAGTGACCAAATATCAGAAGCCAAAAATAATCCAAGAAAAGAAATTTTATTGTACATAGAGGATGACATGCGGGTCCCATTTTGTAGCAGCGGTCTCAACGTTTCCAAGGCGGCACAGGACCAAAAGAAAAATGAAGTAGCCAGAAATCAGGGGGTGAAAAAAATCGAAGAAGAAACATCTCAATTGGGCTGCATCTGGACATCTGGGTTTTCTAACTATCCTGCTTGGCCTTTTGACTCGTACAATTTCAGCCCACTCCAAAATATGAAAGTTCGGAATTTTCTAAAAAAAAAGGAAAGGCCTATGCTTCGCAAAAACAAAAAAACAAGGAGATTCAACATATAAGTTTGTTTATGTAAAAATAAAGATTTAATTTATCCGTTTGAAATAGCTCAGAGCGCAATACACTGTTTATTGTCTGCAAAATAATCAAGATATCACATGTTTCTTGTACGGGGAGACTGACATCGGGGACCCATGAGCCAGCAGCGTCGTCAACGTTTTAAAGGCGGCAGGGGATGGAAAGAAAAAATAAACCAAAAATATGTTGGTAAAAAATCCAAGAGAAGAAACATTTCGTTCTAAGAGGATGACATGCGGGACCCATGAGGCAGCAGCATCCTCAGCGTTTATTGTTCATAGAGGCTGACATGTGGGACGCGTGAGCCAGCAGCGTCCTCAACTTTTTAAAGGCGGCAGGAGATCGAAATAAAATATAGGGATTTCTATTTTCGTGCCCTCGGGTCCTTAGTTGTACTCAGTTTTCCCCAGCTCCTTAGTTTTTCCTCAGTTTTCCCCAAGCCCTTGTCTGTAACCCGCAGAAAGAGCTCGGACGGAAGGAATCCCGTTTAGTTGACGTTGGTTGGTGCTGGCAAGTGGGGCCGCTGTTGGTGCCCCGCAGTGGACACGTCTCCACTTATCCAGATCATCGTGGGACCCACAACTTGTCCATGTTAGCGCGCCGGACCCACAGCTTACCCAGGTGACCGTTGCAAAATGGGAGCCCGAGCCAGCCCCGCGCCCGTGCCCGTGCCATTGCTTCCTCTTTCTTTCTCCGCGCCCCATTGTTCTTCTTCTCCGCCAGCGGCATCCCTTCTCCGGTAGGCGGGTGATGTCTAGTTTCTCTTCGACCTCCCGTTCTTCATGGCCGCAGTATGGACCCGTGCCTTTGACAAGATGCCCTGACTGCCCACGCCAGGAGCCTCTGAAGCGGTCGATCTGTAAGACGGACGAGAACGGCAACCGTGGACGTGAGTTCATTGCATGCGAGAGCTTGCCATATAGAGAGGGGGATAAGGTTAGATCTCGCTCCAATTTCTCTGTTTTCTCTCGATTTTCTTGTTATTCCCTCGAATTTGGGATTTAGGGTTCACGTTGTTGTTTTCAGATCTTGAAGAAATGCAGGCATTTCGAGTGGATCGATGTGTACGTTCAGAGGCTTCAGTTGCAGGAATCAATTGGCGCTATTGGGGGGCGCAATTTGGGAGGGGGGGGACTTGATGTAGAGAATGCGGCGGAGAGAGGAGCCGTTCCGATTATGCCTAATGCTCCCAATGCAGAACTGGTGGAAGTGAAGGGAGAACTGAAGAAAATGAACAAGCAGTTAAGGCAGCTGATCGAGTTGAAGAAGCAAGCTAACCTGATGGCTGGTTTTTTTTTGTTGTATAATTACGATCGGATTCTTATCATTGCTCACCAGGCGCTAGAAGTTGTTACAAGGGATACCTTACAAATCCATTATTCAGTTACATGTACTTGTAGTTGTTTTCAAAGTTAGTGTGTGCATTCACCGAAATTACCAACTATATTCCCTAAAAGAAAAGGAAAGCTAAAGATAGTTGATAATTGTTAGAGGGGTGACAAATAATGCAATCACCGAAATCTGCAAATATGTATGCCTCGTGTTTATACCAAAATTATACCACTTTTAGGCCGTTTCAAAATACCAATACCATATCCCAAACTATATTCCCTAAAAGAAAAGGACAGCTAAAGATAGTTGATAATTGTTAGAGGGGTGACAAATAATGCAATCACCGAAATTCGCAAATATGTATGCCTCATGTTTATAACAAAATTATACCACTTTTAGGCCGTTTCAAAATGGGATCCCTTTCAAAATAGGGTCCCTTCAAAATACCAATACAATATCCCAAACTATATTCCCTAAAAGAAAAGGACAGCTAAAGATAGTTGATAATTGTTAGAGGGGTGACAAATAATGCAATCACCGAAATCCGCAAATATGTATGCCTCATGTTTATAACAAAATTATACCACTTTTAGGCCGTTTCAAAATACCAATACTATATCCCAAACTATATTCCCTAAAAGAAAAGGACAGCTAAAGATAGTTGATAGCAATCACCGAAATCCGCAAATATGTATGCCTCATGTTTATAACAAAATTATACCACTTTTAGGCCATTTCAAAATACCAATACTATATCCCAAACTATATTCCCTAAAAGAAAAGGACAGCTAAAGATAGTTGATAATTGTTAGAGGGGTGACAAATAATGCAATCACCGAAATCCGCAAATATGTATGCCTCATGTTTATACCAATACTATATCCCAAACTATATTAAGTGGCAAACTCGTTATTGCACATAAATAGAGGGGTGGGCATTCTCCACCGACAGAGAGAGAGAGAGGGGTGGCCACGAAGAGAGAGAGAGAGAGAGAGAGGTTGCCACGAAGAGACGGATAGGGGTATATTGCCCGTTAGATCAGTGGATCAACGGTTCGTGGAGTCGATCCGTGTGACAACGGCTCAACCAATCAGGATAAGTTTGGGCTTCTCAGAGCATTTGTGACAGTACTTGAGGGCAAAACTGAGTAGTACTAAGAATCCAAGGGCACATAAATAGTAAATAGACTAAGGGATTCAAACAAAAGAATTACAAAATGAAAAATGTGTGTTTTGTACAATATAATTCATATTGGGCTACATCAAATTATTTGCAATTCAAATATAAATGAGTGTGACAATTATGGCATCATTTAGACAAACTATGTTTTGGGAAAGATGTTTTGCAAAGGGGTTTGGGTGGAAAACCAATCATCTTCATAGCTACACTAGTGATTCTGAGAAGTGGCAATTTGTGGTAAAACTTGATTTATATATGTTTGTTAAGGTTTTCTATGTGGCAGGTTGCGTAGGAAGACTCCATGAGTAGTTGCCACTATGTTTTTATTTTTTTGGATTTTTTTGCGCATGAAATGACTCAATTAGCTATGTTAATCTCATTTGTTGACTCTCTGTTGACCAGCTACTTGAGGGTAAAACTGAGTATATTGCACTTGCCGGTCTAAGTCCTCGAGGGGAAAACTGAGTACAGATAAAATTTCTGTATAAGGCCTGAGGTTATAACTGAGTACACCAAACGTCCCAGGGTTAGACTCGTGTAGCGGTGCACGCTGCAGCCGTGCATAGCGGACGCGTGTTGCGGTACACGCTACCTTCGTCTTTATAGAGCCCCTCTTTCTCTCCCTCGACGCACGTTCTCCCTGGCTCACTGCAACCGCCTCTCCTGTCCCATCATCTTCTCCACAACCGAAGAAAAAACCCCGAAGAAAACCGCCGGCGATGGAGAAGAATGAGATGCCCATTGTCGGCACATCAGCCGCCGCCCCCGTCCAGGCCCCTGTCGCTGCTTCCAACGTAGCAGCCGGTGCATCGGCCGCCGCCCCCGTCCAGGCCCCTGTCGCTGCTTCCAACGTAGCAGCCGGCGGATCGGCCGCCGCCCCCGTCCGTGCCCCTGTCCCTGCTTCCAACGTAGCAGCCGGCGGATCGGCCGCCGCCCCGTCCAGCCCTGTCGCTGCTTCCAACGTAGCAGCCGGCGCATCGGCCGCCGCCACCGTCGATCCCCGTCGCTTGGGACCCGTACGAACCAAAGGTAATACGACGCGCCGGAGAACCCCTACGACACCAGCATCGTCGACAACGAGCCGAAGGTAACCCTTTGTTCCCTTGATCTTATCTCATTTCAATTATTTTGTGTTAGATCTAGCGTTATTACGGTTAAATCATTCCTAGTTCAATCCTTTTGTGTTAGATCTTGTGTTATTACTGTTCGTCTGTTCCTAGTTCGATCCTTTTGTGTTAGATCTTGCGTTATTAGTGTTTGTGATTTGCTTTTGTTTAAGATTTGTGCCGATGATGATGAATATTTGGGCATAAATTGATTCAGGGTTTGGTCAGTAAACAATTGGTGTGTACAAATTTGTTGTGCATGATCTTTGGTTTGCTGACTCAAATCCTGGATATAAGTGTGTCCAATGTAACTGAGGCTACCTCTTTTTTTTCGAGCCCATATTATCATGCATGATTTTTTGTTCACTCTCTGTTCCATCATCGTTGCAATTGACTCCGTTTTTTGCACGATCTTTGGTGCTACGTGACAGTGCGAGCAGCAACGTCGGCAATGACGACGAGTCCTTCCACACCAAGACTCGTCACGTCCTCGGGAGGCTGCGATCCGGCCATTACGATGGCCCCTTTGCTCGAGGCATTTACAAGTGCCCCTTCTGCAACAGGAAGCTCCGCGCCACCGACTTCAACTCCCTGGTGAACCATGCTGAATCCATTGGCAGATGTGGCACTAGAGTTGGAAGGACCGTGAACGTGCATGCGTACATGGCCAAACACAAAGCACTTGGGATTCACCTGCGCAACCTCCAAGCGAGTCACACGCGCTACCTGGAGGCGTTGAACGTGCCTACTGCACTCTCTGTATGTGACTGCTCTATCTGTAGAGCAGCTTAAATTCATGTAAAATGTAGCTTATGTTGGATCTATCGGTACTACTTTTGGATCTGTCCTGAATATATCTATGCTATGTTGGTTGCTGTATGCAGCTTATCCTATATTTTCTCTCTGGATTTGTGCCCTAGATTTCCTACCTGATTGGGTAAAAACGAAGGCATAAAGAAATGAATGGCGTTAAAAAACAGAAGGACAAGCTGCTCTAGATTTGCTACCAATTTGAGCTATCAAATATGAATGAGATCGAGCGAGAGAGAGGAAAAAGGTACATTGAAAACTGCTAATCTGGGCGAAAGAGACAGAAACCACTCGTGCTCCCATCCCGGACCCACACGGCTCCACACGCTACGGCCCCACAAACATGGTCTCGTCCTGTCCCACGCGGTCCCTTCCTACCAGCCCCACACGACGCGGTCCCACACGACGCGACCCCACAAACGACACGACCCCACTCGTCAGCACGGAACGGTCAACTTAACGGATTCCTTCCGTCCGAGCTCCTTCTGCGGGTTCAGACAAGGGCTTGGGGAAAACTGAGGAAAAACTAAGGAGCTGGGGAAAACTGAGTACAACTAAGGACCCGAGGGCATGAAAATAGAAATCCCTAAAATATAAGCCAAAAATCATTTGGTAAACAAAATCCAATAAAAGAAACATTTACCGTTCTGAGAGGATGACATGCGGGACCCATGAGGCAATAGCATCCTCAACGATTCCAAGGCGGCAGGGGATCAAAGGAAAAAAAGGAAATATCCAGAAATTCATTAGGGGTTCAAAATAAATCCATCAAAGGAAACTTTTATTGTTCACAGAGGATGACATGTGGGACCGACCTGCCAACAGCGTCCTCATCGTTTCAAAGGGGGCAGGAGATCAAAAGAAAAAGGCAAATAGCCAGAAATTAGGGGTAAAAAATAACTCCAAGAAAGGAAACTTTTATTGTTCGTAGAGGATGACATGCGGGACCCACGAGCTAGCAGCTTACTCAACATTTCAAAGGTGGCATGAGATCGAAAGAAAAAGGCAAGTGGCAAAATATCAGGAGCCAAAGATAATCCAAGAAAAGAAACTTTATTGTACATAGAGGATGATATGCGGGTCCCAATTAGCAGCAGCGGTCTCAACGTTTCAAATGCGGCTTGAGATCAAAAGAAAAGAAAGTTGATTGTACATAGAGGATGACATGCGGGTCCCATGAGTCAGCAGCTTACTCAACGTTTCCAAGGCGGCAGGGGATCAAAAGGAAAAGGAAATAGCCAAAAATCAGAGGGTGAAAAAAAACCCAAGAAAATAAACTTTTATAGCACATAGAGGATGACATGCGGGTCCCATGAGCTAGCAGGTTCCTCAACGTTTCAAACGTGGCATGAGATCGAAAGAAAAAGGCAAGTGACCAAATATCAGGAGCCAAAAATAATTCAAGAAAAGAAACTTGAGTGTACATAGAGGATGACATGCGGGTCCCATTTAGTAGCAGCGGTATCACCGTTTGAGAGGCTACACGGGATCGAAAGAAAAAGGCAATTGACCAAATATCAGGAGCCAAAAATAATCCAAGAAAATAAATTTTATTGTACATAGAGGATGACATGCGGGTCCCATTTTGCAGCAGCGGTCTCAACGTTTCCAAGGCGGCACAGGACCAAAAGAAAAATGAAGTAGCCAGAAATCAGGGGGTGAAAAAAATCGAAGAAGAAAGATTTCAATTGGGCTGCATCTGGACATCTGGGCCTTCGAACTATCCTACTTGGCCTTTTGACTCGAACAATTTCAGCCCACTCCAAAACAGAAAAGTTCGGATTTTTCTAAAAAAACAGGAAAGTCCTATGCTTCGCAAAAACAAAAAAACAAGGAGATTCAACATATAAGTTTGTTTATGTAAAAATAAAGATTTAATTTATCCGTTTGAAATAGCTCAGAGCGCAATACACTGTTTATTGTCTGCAAAATAATCAAGATATCACATGTTTCTTGTACGGGGAGACTGACATTGGGGACCCATGAGCCAGCAGCGTCGTCAACGTTTTAAAGGCGGCAGGGGATGGAAAGAAAAAATAAACCAAAAATATGTTGGTAAAAAATCCTAGAAAAGAAACATTTCGTTCTAAGAGGATGACATGCGGGACCCATGAGGCAGCAGCATCCTCAGCGTTTATTGTTCATAGAGGCTGACATGTGGGACCCGTGAGCCAGCAGCGTCCTCAACGTTTTAAAGGCGGCAGGAGATCGAAATAAAATATAAGCCAAAAATCATTTGGTAAACAAAATCCAATAAAAGAAACATTTACCGTTCTGAGAGGATGACATGCGGGACCCATGAGGCAGCAGCATCCTCAACGATTCCAAGGCGGCAGGGGATCAAAGGAAAAAAAAGGAAATATCCAGAAATTAATTAGGGGTTCAAAATAAATCCATCAAAGGAAAATTTTATTGTTCACAGAGGATGACATGTGGGACCGACCTGCCAACAGCGTCCTCATCGTTTCAAAGGGGGCAGGAGATCAAAAGAAAAAGGCAAATAGCCATAAATTAGGGGTCAAAAATAACTCCAAGAAAGGAAACTTTTATTGTTCGTAGAGGATGACATGCGGGACCCATGAGCCAGCAGCTTACTCAACATTTCAAAGGCGGCATGAGATCGAAAGAAAAAGGCAAGTGGCAAAATATCAGGAGCCAAAGATAATCCAAGAAAAGAAACTTTATTGTACATAGAGGATGACATGCGGGTCCCAATTAGCAGCAGCGGTCTCAACATTTCAAATGCGGCTTGAGATCAAAAGAAAAAGAAAGTTGATTGTACATAGAGGAAGACATGCGCGTCCCATGAGTCAGCAGCTTACTCAACGTTTCCAAGGCGGCAGGGGATCAAAAGGAAAAGGAAATAGCCAAAAATCAGATGGTGAAAAAAAACCCAAGAAAATAAACTTTTATAGCACATAGAGGATGACATGCGGGTCCCATGAGCCAGCAGGTTCCTCAACGTTTCAAACGTGGCATGAGATCGAAAGAAAAAGGCAAGTGACCAAATATCAGGAGCCAAAAATAATTCAAGAAAAGAAACTTGAGTGTACATAGAGGATGACATGCGGGTCCCATTTAGCAGCAGCGGTATCACCGTTTGAGAGGCTGCACGGGATCGAAAGAAAAAGGCAAGTGACCAAATATCAGGAGCCAAAAATAATCGAAGAAAAGAAATTTTATTGTACATAGAGGATGACATGCGGGTACCATGAGCCTGCAGGGTCCTCAACGTGGCATGAGATCGAAAGAAAAATGCAAGTGACCAAATATCAGGAGCCAAAAATAATTCAAGAAAAGAAACTTGATTGTACATAGAGGATGACATGCGGGTCCCATTTAGCAGCAGCGGTATCACCGTTTGAGAGGCTGCACGGGATAGAAAGAAAAAGGCAAGTGACCAAATATGAGGTTCCAAAAAAAATCCTAGAAAAGAAAGTTTTATAGTACATAGAGGATGACATGCGGGTCCCATTTAGCAGCAGCGGTCTCACCGTTTGAGAGGCGGCAGGGGATCGAAAGAAAAAGGTAAGTGACCAAATATGAGGTACCAAAAAAATCCAAGAAAAGAAAGTTTTATAGTACATAGAGGATGACATGCGGGTCCCATTTAGCAGCAGCGGTATCACCGTTTGAGAGGCGGCAGGGGATCGAAAGAAAAAGGCTAGTGACCAAATTTGAGGTGCCAAAAAAAACTCCAAGAATAGAAAGTTGATTGCTCATAGACGATGACATGCGGATCCCAATTAGCAGCAGCGGTGTCAACGTTTCCAAGGCGGCAAGGGATCAAAAGAAAAAGGAAGTAGCCAGAAATCAGGGGGTCAAAAAAAATCCAAGAATAGAAATTTTTTGGTTCATAGAGGATGACATGCGGGACCCATGATCCTGCATCGTAAACGGCTCGATCGGAGAGCGTTGAACGAGATGGCGCGATCGAGAAAAAAAACAATGCCAGAGAGGCTGCCATCTGGGCCCTACATCCCTCGGCGGTGCGGATTTGCGTTGACTCGGCCGGCGAACCCGAGAATTCGAGATGCACCACGTCCCGGGCCACCATACGCAACGTTTTGGCCGTTTTCGTCGGGCTAGGTGGCCTCAAAAACGAGAAAAAAAACGTTTTGACATGCACAACGGACAGACCCAAAATCGTCGGCCATGGTACACCAGCAACCACGGCGCGACTTCAACTTCGTCGGCCATGGCAACTTTTCTTGTAGTGTCACTTGATAGATGCGAAGCATGTCTAATGGGAAAAATGACTAAGACTCCATTTTCTGGTATGATGGAGCGAGCTACTGACTTATTGGAAATCATACATACCGATGTGTGCGGACCAATGAGCGTAGCATCGCGCGGTGGTTATCGTTATGTTCTAACCTTCACAGATGATCTGAGTAGATATGGGTATATCTATTTCATGAAACATAAATCCAAAATTTCAGAGAAGTTTAAGGAATTCCAAAGTGAAGTAGAAAATCAACGTAACAAGAAGATTAAATTTCTACGATCTGATCGTGGAGGTGAATATCTGAGTTATGAGTTTGGCATGCATTTAAAGAAATGCGGAATACTTTCACAATTGACACCGCCGGGAACACCACAACGAACCGGTGTGTCCGAACGTCGTAATCGAACTCTCTTAGATATGGTTCGTTCTATGATGTCTCTTACTGATTTGCCGTTATCATTTTGGAGTTATGCATTAGAGACAGCCGCATTCACTTTAAATAGAGCACCATCAAAATCCGTAGAAACGACACCGTATGAATTATGGTTTAATAAGAAACCTAAGCTGTCGTTCCTTAAAGTTTGGGGTTGCGAAGACTATGTAAAGAAGTTACAACCGGACAAGCTAGAACCCAAAGCGGAGAAATGCGTCTTCATAGGATACCCTAAGGAAACTATAGGGTACACTTTCTATCACAAATCCGAAGGCAAAATCTTTGTTGCTAAGAACGGAACCTTTCTTGAGAAAGAATTTCTCACTAAAGAAGTGACTGGAAGAAAAGTAGAACTCGATGAGATTGATGAATCTATACTCGTTGATCAGAGTAGCGCGATGCGGAAGTTGTACCTGTACCGCCTACACCGGCAACAGAGGAAGCTAATGATAATGATCATGAAACTTCGAACGAGGAAACTACTGAACCTCGCAGATCGACAAGGGAACGTGCCACTCCTGATTGGTATGATCCTTGTCTAAATGTCATGATTGTGGATAACAATGATGAGGACCCTGCGACGTATGAAGAAGCGATGATGAGCCCAGATTCCAACAAATGGCAAGAAGCCATGAAATCCGAAATGGGATCCATGTATGATAACAAAGTATGGACTTTGGTAGACTTACCTGATAGCCGCAAGGCTGTCGAGAATAAATGGATCTTCAAGAGAAAAACAGATGCTGATGGTAATATTACTGTCTATAAAGCTTGACTTCTCGCAAAGGGTTTCTGACAAATTCAAGGAGTTGACTACGATGAGACTTTCTCACCTGTAGCGAAGCTAAAATCTGTGAGGATTTTGTTAGCAATAGCTGCATTTTTCGATTATGAGATTTGGCAGATGGATGTCAAAACGGCGTTCCTTAATGGAGACATTGAGGAAGAGTTGTATATGGTACAACCCAAAGGTTTTGTCGATCCTAAAAATGTTGATAAAGTATGCAAACTTCAGCGTTCAATCTATGGACTGAAGCAAGCATCAAGAAGTTGGAACCGACGCTTTGATAAGGTGATCAAAGACTTCGGGTTTATACAGTGTCATGGAGAGGAATGTATTTACAAGAAAGTGAGTGGGAGCTCTGTAGCATTCCTGATATTATATGTAGATGACATATTATTGATTGGGAATGATATAGAACTATTAAGCAGTGTAAAAGGTTGTTTGAATAATAGTTTTTCAATGAAAGACCTTGGTGAAGCATCGTATATATTAGGCATCAAGATTTATAGAGATAGATCAAGACGCCTAATAGGGCTATCACAGTACATACACGGACAAGATTCTAAAGAAGTTTAGAATGGACGAAAGTAAGAAAGGGTTCTTACCTATGTTACCGAGGCAAGGTCTTGAGTAAGACTCAAGGACCGGCTACGGCAGAAGAAAGAGAAAGGATGAGTAATATCCCCTATGCCTCGGCGATAGGGATCTATCATGTATGCCATGCTATGTACTAGACCGGATATAGCACATGCTGTTAGTTTGACTAGCAGATATCAAAGTGATCCAGGAATGGAACACTGGACAGCGGTCAAGAATATCCTGAAGTACTTGAAAAGAACTAAGGATATGTTTCTTTGTTATGGAGGTGACCAAGAGCTCGTTGTAAACGGTTACACCGATGCAAGTTGGAACAACGATCTGATGACTCTAAGTCACGATGCGGGTATGTGTTTATATTGAATGGTGCTGCGATGGCTGGGCAAGCTCGAAGCAGTGCACAGTGGCGAAGTCTTCAATAGAATCAGAGTACATAGCGGCTTCAGAGGCTTCATCAGAAGCGGTATGGATGAAGAGGTTCATTGTAGAGCTCGGTGTGGTTCCTAGTGCATTGGACCCACTAGTCATATACTGTGACAACATGGGTGCCATCGCCAATGCACAAGAACCAAGGTCACACAAGAGGCTGAAGCATATCAAGCTGCGTTACCACTCGATTTGCGAGTACAACGAAGATGGAGAAGTAAAGATTTGCAAAGTACACACTGATCTGAATGTAACATATCCGTTGACTAAAGCTCTCCCTAGGGCAAAGCATGACCAACACCAGAATGCCATGGGTGTTAGGTATATTACAATGTAATCTAGATTATTGACTCTAGTGAAAGTGGGAGACTGATGACCCACAAGTATAGGGGGTGTATCGTAGTATCTTCGATAAGAAAGAGTGTCGAACCCAACGAGGAGCAGAAGGTGTTGACAAGCAGTTTCGATGAAGGATTCGCTGTAAATGCTCACAGACAAGTATTCAGGGGGTTTTGATGTAACAGATGAATAAAGTACGAGTAAGTAAAGTGCGAGAGTAACAATTGCAGCGAGTGGCCTGATACGTCTCCGACGTATCGATAATTTCTTATGTTCCATGCCACATTATTGATGTTATCTACATGTTTTATGCACACTTTATGTCATATTCGTGCATTTTCTGGAACTAACCTATTAACAAGATGCCGAAGTGCCAGTTGCTGTTTTCTGCTGTTTTTGGTTTCAGAAATCCTAGTAACAAAATATTCTCGGAATTGGACGAAATCAACACCCAGGGTCCTATTTTGCCACGAAGCTTCCAGAAGTCCGAAGAGGAGACGAAGTGGGGCCACGAGGTGGCCACACCCTAGGGCGGCGCGGCCCCCCCCCTTGGCCGCGCGGCCCTGTGGGGTGGGGCCCTCGTGCCGCCTCCTGACCTGCCCTTCCGCCTACTTAAAGCCTCCGTTGCGAAACCCCCAGTACCGAGAGCCACGATACGGAAAACCTTACAGAGACGCCGCCGCCGCCGATCCCATCTCGGGGGATCCAGGAGATTGCCTCCGGCACCCTGCCGGAGAGGGGATTCATCTCCCGGAGGACTCTACGCCGCCATGGTCGCCTCCGGAGTGATGTGTGAGTAGTCTACCCCTGGACTATGGGTCCATAGCAGTAGCTAGATGGTTGTCTTCTCCCCATTGTGCTTCATTGTCGGATCTTGTGAGCTGCCTAACATGATCAAGATCATCTATCTGTAATTCTATATGTTGCGTTTGTTGGGATCCGATGAATAGAGAATACTTGTTATGTTGATTATCAAAGTTATGTCTATGTGTTGTTTATGATCTTGCATGCTCTCCGTTACTAGTAGATGCTCTGGCCAAGTAGATGCTTGTAACTCCAAGAGGGAGTATTTATGCTCGATAGTGGGTTCATGCCTCCATTGATATACGGGACAGATGTGAGAAAGTTCTAAGGTTGTGGATGTGCTGTTGCCACTAGGGATAAAACATTAGTGCTATGTTCAAGGATGTAGTTACTAATTACATTACGCGCAATACTTAATGCAATTGTCTGTTGTTAGCAACTTAATACTGGAGGGGGTTCGGATGATAACCTGAAGGTGGACTTTTTAGGCATAGATGCATGCTGGATGGCGGTCTATGTACTTTGTCGTAATGCCCAATTAAATCTCACTATACTCATCATAATATATATGTGCATGGTCATGCCCTCTTTATTTGTCAATTGCCCAACTGTAATTTGTTCACCCAACATGATGTTTATCTTATGGGAGAGACACCTCTAGTGAACTGTGGACCCCGGTCCAATTCTCTATACTGAAATACAATCTACTGCAATACTTGTTCTATTGTTTTCTGCAAACAATCATCTTCCACACAATACGGTTAATCCTTTGTTACAGCAAGCCGGTGAGATTGACAACCTCACTGTTTCGTTGGGGCAAAGTACTTTGGTTGTGTTGTGCAGGTTCCACGTTGGCGCCGGAATCTCTGGTGTTGCGCCGCACTACATCCCGCCGCCATCAACCTTCAACGTGCTTCTTGACTCCTACTGGTTCGATTAAACCTTGGTTTCTTCTTGAGGAAACTTGCCGCTGTGCGCATCACACCTTCCTCTTGGGGTTCCCAACGGACGTGTCAACCACACGCATCAAGCAAATTTCTGGCGCCGTTGCCGGGGAGATCAAGACACGCTGCAAGGGGAGTCTCCACTTCCCAATCTCTTTACTTTGTTTTTGTCTTGCTTAGTTTTATTTACTACTTTGTTTGCTGCACTAAATCAAAATACAAAAAAATTAGTTGCTAGTTTTACTTTATTTGCTATCTTGTTTGCTATATCAAAATACAAAAAAAAATAGTTACTTGCATTTACTTTACTTATTTCATCATGTTTCCTCCTAAGTTTGTTCTTAAAGATGTACCGGTAGGCCGAGGGTCTATCCTTGGGAAAGATAATATAGAAGATTTTTTCACTCATATTAGTACGGTCGAAGATTTTGAAGATAGACACTTGGTAGAACTTGCTCCCACTTATGAAATTGCTGTTGCTTCTTTAGTACACGCGTTAGAAGCTAGATTTGTTAATCTTAATCCTGTGATTCAACATATGTTTCTTACACTCAGTGATATGGAAGAAGGAGAAAAGAAAGATTTTGTATTAGAAACCCTTCTTAAAGAATTTGGGGGAATAGCGAGAGAAGCTAGAAAAGTCTTCACTAAATATAATATGCTAGGCTCTTATACCAACTTTGCCAGTACCCTTGAGAAGATGGAAAAGGATAGACAAAAGTACACTAATGAAGTTAATTATGAGGGGGATATTAAAACATCAATACCTTGCAAGCTCTTGGGAATGTGTGAGGCACTAGAAAAGAATTTTGATTGGATTGTTCCTGAAGATTTGTTTGATGAGAGTAGCAAGCCCAAGACTAATGAAAAGGGAGCCTCTGAAACTCACATAGAAAAGATAGTATGCATAGTTGAGAAAACTCCGCACCCCGCTGAGAATGCACCACCCTTCGATAATACTTGATACACACTTTCTGCGCCTAGCTGAAAGGCGTTAAAGAAAAGCGCTTATGGGAGACAACCCATGGTTTTTACCTACAGTACTTTGTTTTTATTTTGTGTCTTGGAAGTTTTTTACTACTGTAGCAACCTCTCCTTATCTTAGTTTAGTGTTTTGTTGTGCCAAGAAAAGTCGTTGATAGAAAAGTTCATACTAGATTTGGATTACTGCGCAGAAACAGATTTCTTTGCTGTCACGAATCTGGGCTGTTTTCCCTGTAGGTAACTCAGAAAATTATGCCAATTTACGTGAGTGATCCTCAGATATGTACGCAACTTTCATTCAATTTGAGAATTTTCATTTGAGCAAGTCTGGTGCCTCGATAAAATTCGTCAATACGAACTGTTCTGTTTTGACAGATTCTGCCTTTTATTTCGCATTGCCTCTTTTGCTATGTTGGATGAATTTCTTTGATCCATTAATGTCCAGTAGCTTTATGCAATGTCCAGAAGTGTTAAGAATGATTGTGTCACCTCTGAACATGTTAATTTTTATTGTCGCTAACCTTCTAATGAGTTGTTCTAAGTTTGGTGTGGAGGAAGTTTTCAAGGATCAAGAGAGGAGTATGATGCAACATGATCAAGGAGAGTGAAAGCTCTAAGCTTGGGGATGCCCCGGTGGTTCACCCCTGCATATATCAAGAAGACTCAAGCGTCTAAGCTTGGGGATGCCCAAGGCATCCCCTTCTTCATCGACAACATTATCAGGTTCCTCCCCTGAAACTATATTTTTATTCCGTCACATCTTATGTGCTTTGCTTGGAGCGTCGGTTTGTTTTTGTTTTTTGTTTTGTTTGAATAAAATGGATCCTAGAATTCACTTTATGGGAGAGAGACACGCTCCGCTGTAGCATATGGACAAGTATGTCCTTAGTTTCTACTCATAGTATTCATGGCGAAGTTTCTTCTTCGTTAAATTGTTATATGGTTGGAATTGGAAAATGATACATGTAGTAATTTGCTATAATGTCTTGGGTAATGTGATACTTGGCAATTGTTGTGCTCATGTTTAAGCTCTTGCACATATGCTTTGCACCCATTAATGAAGAAATACATAGAGCATGCTAAAATTTGGTTTGCATATTTGGTTTCTCTAAGGTCTAGATAATTTCTAGTATTGAGTTTGAACAACAAGGAAGACGGTGTAGAGTCTTATAATGTTTTCAATATGTCTTTTATGTGAGTTTTGCTGCACCGGTTCATCCTTGTGTTTGTTTCAAATAAGCCTTGCTAGCCTAAAACCTTGTATCGAGAGGGAATACTTCTCATGCATCCAAAATACTTGAGCCAACCACTATGCCATTTGTGTCCACCATACCTACCTACTACATGGTATTTTCCGCCATTCCAAAGTAAATTGCTTGAGTGCTACCTTTAAAATTCCATCATTTACCTTTGCAATATATAGCTCATGGGACAAATAGCTTAAAAACTATTGTGGTATTGAATATGTAATTATGCACTTTATCTCTTATTAAGTTGCTTTTTGTGCGATAACCATGTTCACTGGGGACGCCATCAACTACTCTTTGTTGAATTTCATGTGAGTTGCTATGCATGTTCGTCTTGTCTAAAGTAAGAGAGATCTACCACCTTATGGTTAAGCATGCATATTGTTAGAGAAGAACATTGGGCCGCTAACTAAAGCCATGATCCATGGTGGAAGTTTCAGTTTTGGACATATATCCTCAATCTCAAATGAGAAAATTATTAATTGTTGTTACATGCTTATGCATAAAAGAGGAGTCCATTATTTGTTGTCTATGTTGTCCCGGTATGGATGTCTAAGTTGAGAATAATCAATAGCGAGAAATCCAATGCGAGCTTTCTCCTTAGACCTTTGTACAGGCGGCATAGAGGTACCCCTTTGTGACACTTGGTTAAAACATGTGCATTGTGATGATCCGGTAGTCCAAGCTAATTAGGACAAGGTGCGGGCACTATTAGTATACTATGCATGAGGCTTGCAACTTATAAGATATAATTTACATGATACATATGCTTTATTACTACCGTTGACAAAATTGTTTCATGTTTTCAAAATCAAAGCTCTAGCACAAATATAGCAATCGATGCTTTTCCTCTATGGAGGACAATTCTTTTACTTTCAATGTTGAGTCAGTTCACCTATTTCTCTCCACCTCAAGAAGCAAACACTTGTGTGAACTGTGCATTGATTCCTACATACTTGCTTATTGCACTTATTATATTACTCTATGTTGACAATATCCATGAGATATACATGTTATAAGTTGAAAGCAACCGCTGAAACTTAATCTTCCTTTGTGTTGCTTCAATACTTTTACTTTGAATTATTGCTTTATGAGTTAACTCTTATGCAAGACTTATTGATGCTTGTCTTGAAGTGCTATTCATGAAAAGTCTTTGCTTTATGATTCACTTGTTTACTCATGTCATATACATTGTTTTGATCACTGCATTCACTACATATGCTTTACAAATAGTATGATCAAGGTTATGATGGCATGTCACTCCAGAAATTATCTGTGTTATCGTTTTACCTGCTCGGGACGAGCAGAACTAAGCTTGGGGATGCTGATACGTCTCCGACGTATCGATAATTTCTTATGTTCCATGCCACATTATTGATGTTATCTACATGTTTTATGCACACTTTATGTCATATTCGTGCATTTTCTGGAACTAACCTATTAACAAGATGCCGAAGTGCCGATTCTTTGTTTTCTGCTGTTTTTGGTTTCAGAAATCCTAGTAAGGAAATATTCTCGGAATTGGACGAAATCAAAGCCCAGGGGCCTATTTTCTCACGAAGCTTCCAGAAGTCCGAAGGAGAGACGAAGTGGGGCCACGGAGGGGCCACACTATAGGGCGGCGCGGCCCCCCCCTTGGCCGCGCCGGCCTGTAGTGTGGGGCCCCCGTGCCGCCTCTTGACCTGCCCTTCCGCCTATAAAAAGTCTCCGTGACGAAACCCCCAGTACCGAGAGCCACGATACGGAAAACCTTCCAGAGACGCCGCCGCCGCCGATCCCATCTCGGGGGATCCAGGAGATCGCCTCCGGCACCCTGCCGGAGAGGGGAATCATCTCCCGGAGGACTCTACGCCGCCATGGTCGCCTCCGGTGTGATGTGTGAGTAGTCTACCCCTGGACTATGGGTCCATAGCAGTAGCTAGATGGTTGTCTTCTCCCCATTGTGCTATCATTGTCGGATCTTATGAGCTGCCTAACATGATCAAGATCATCTATCTGTAATTCTATATGTTGCGTTTGTTGGGATCCGATGAATAGAGAATACTTGTTATGTTGATTATCAAAGTTATGTCTATGTGTTGTTTATGATCTTGCATGCTCTCCGTTACTAGTAGATGCTCTGGCCAAGTAGATGCTTGTAACTCCAAGAGGGAGTATTTATGCTCGATAGTGGGTTCATGCCTCCATTGATATACAGGACGATGTGAGAAAGTTCTAAGGTTGTGGATGTCTTGTTGCCACTAGGGATAAAACATTGGTGCTATGTTCAAGGATGTAGTTACTGATTACATTACGCGCAATACTTAATGCAATTGTCCGTTGTTAGCAACTTAATGTTTGGAGGGGTTCGGATGATAACCTGAAGGTGGACTTTTTAGGCATAGATGCATGCTGGATCGCGGTCTATGTACTTTGTCGTAATGCCCAATTAAATCTCACTATACTCATCATAATATGTATGTGCATGGTCATGCCCTCTTTATTTGTTAATTGCCCAACTGTAATTTGTTCACCCAACATGCTGTTTATCTTATGGGAGAGACACCTCTAGTGAACTGTGGACCCCGGTCCAATTCTCTATACTGAAATACAATCTCTTGCAATCTTGTTCTCTTGTTTTACGCAAACAATCATCTTCCACACAATACGGTTAATCCTTTGTTACAGCAAGCCGGTGAGATTGACAACCTCACTGTTTCGTTGGGGCAAAGTACTTTGGTTGTGTTGTGCAGGTTCCACGTTGGCGCCTGGTGTTGCGCCGCACTACATCCCGCCGCCATCAACCTTCAACGTGCTTCTTGACTCCTACTGGTTCGATTAAACCTTGGTTTCTTACTGAGGGAAACTTGCCGCTGTGCGCATCACACCTTCCTCTTGGGGTTCCCAACGGACGTGTCAACCACACGCATCATGGCCCAATCCTTTTTAGCACAAAGGACAAGCCGGTTTGTTTACTTATAATGACCAACGTTCTCGAGGACACACGGGATATTAGTCTAGTGCTTTCGCTACGGCTAATTAATCTTCATTGTTTTGATAAGTGTTGTGTGGGTGAACCTGTGCTAATGTACCGCCCTTCCTAGGACTAATACATACTTGTGATTATACCCCTTGCAAGCATCCGCAACTACAAGAAAGTAATTAAGAATAAATCTAACCACAGCCTTAAACTCTGAGATCCTGCTATCCCTCCTGCATCGATATACCAACGGGGGCTTAGGTTTCTGTCACTCCGGCAACCCCGCAATTGGCAAACGAGTACAAGATGCATTCCCCTAGGCCCATAAAGGTGAAGTGTCATGTAGTCGACGTTCACACGACACCACTAGAAGAATAACACCACAACTTAAATATCATAACATTGAATATTACTCAACCATACTTCACTACTAACATTTAGACTTCACCCATGTCCTCAAGAACTAAACGAACTACTCACGAGACGTCATATGGAACATGATCAGAGGTGATATGATGACAAATAACAATCTGAACATAAACCTTGGTTCAATGGTTTCACTCAATAGCATCAATAACAAGTAGAAATCAATACCGGGAGAGTTTCCCCTATCAAACAATCAAGATCAAACCCAAATTGCTACGGCGGTGACGATGTCCAGCGGTGGAGACGGCGGTGATGTGGTGGAGATGATGATGATGGTAATGGAGATGATGTCCAGCTCGATGACGGTGACGATGGCGTCGATTTCCCCCTCCCGGAGGGAATTTCCCCAGCGGATCTCAGCCCGCCGGAGAGCTCTTTTCTCTCTGGTGTTCTCCGCCCCGCAGAGGCGGCTGTAACTCTTCGCAAGGTACCCTCTGTGGCTTAGGTCTTCGGGACGAAGGATTTCGCGAAGAAAAGGAGGCGAGAGGGGCTGTGGGCCCCCCTCCTCACTAGGCGGCGCGGCCAGGCCATGGGCCGCGCCGGCCTATGGTCTGGGCCCACCTTGGGTCCCCTCGGCTCCCCCTTCTGGCTTCCTTCGTCATCTGGAAAAATAGGATTTTTGGTATAATTTCCTTCAACTGTTGATCTTCCGAAATATTGCATTCTGACGGTGCTTTTTCCAGCAGAATCCTGGCTCCGGTGCTCGATCCTCCAATAATCATGAAACATGCAAAATAGATGAAATAACATAAGTATTATGTCCAAATATGAAATATATCAATGAATAACAGCAAATTATGATATAAAATAGTGATGCAAATTGGACGTATCAACTCCCCCAAGCTTAGACTTCGCTTGTCCCCAAGCGAAACTGAACTCGGTAAACAGGACCACATGTTTATGGAGTGAAGAGTCGATCAATAAAATACGGACAAGAAGCATCATATTCATTCACACAAGACATTCTAGTAAACAACTACTTCATATAATTCAACTTGAAACAAGTATAAGGTAATCACAAATAAAGGTGCATAAGAAATCATAGTTGGTGATGGCAAACTTCGTTCTTGGTCAGAGAACAATTAACAGATTATACTTATCTCATTGAGCAGCGTTCTTATGTTAAAGTTTATATGGCACAACTTGCATACTCAATCATAATAGTCTCCTCATGATCATTGATAACTTGCAAAGCTATATTCATTCAGATAAAACTTGTACATAAACAAGGAAAAAGAAAAGACATGATGTAGTAAATCACAGTATAATGGTTTGATCACAACTACTCAAATGCTTGCTTGAGATGGAGGGAAATAGGTTTACTGACTCAACATAAAGTAAAAGACAGGCCCTTCGCAGAGGGAAGCAGGGATTAAATCATGTGCTAGAGCTTTTTCAGTTTTGAAATCATATAAAGAGAATAAAAGTAATATTTTGAGAGGTGTTTGTTGTTGTCAACGACTGGTAGCGGGTACTCTAACCCCCTTGCCAGACAAACCTTCAAAGAGCGGCTCCCATTTTATTTTTATTTTGTATGGCACTCCTTCCAACCTTTCTTTCACAAACCATGGCTAACCGAATCCTCGGGTGCCTGCCAACAATCTCATACCATGAAGGAGTGCCTTTTTATTTTAGTTTTATTATGATGACACTCCCCCCAACCTTTGCTTACACAAGCCATGGCTAACCGAATCCTTCGGGTGCCGTCCATCAATCACATACCATGGAGGAGTGTCTTTTAGATTAATTAATTTGGGACTGGGGATCCCATTGCCAGCTCTTTTTGCAAAATTATTGGATAAGCGGATGAAGCCACTAGTCCATTGGTGAAAGTTGCCCAACAAGATTGAAAGATAAAACACCACATACTTCCTCATGAGCTATAAAACATTGACACAAATAAGAGATAGTAAATTTTGAATTGTTTAAAGGTAGCACACGAAGTATTTACTTGGAATGGCAGGATAATACCATGTAGTAGGTAGATATGGTGGACACAAATGGCATAGGTTTGGGTTAAGGTTTGGATGCACGAGAAGTATTCCCTCTCAGTACAGGTCTTTGGCTAGCAAGGTTAATTAGCAAGCATAAGAGTTGAAGGAAACAAACAAATATACATGTGATAAAAATAATCATGCATCTTCCTTATAAGCACAAACAGTTTTAACTTCAGAATAATAGGCTATGAGCTAACAAGAAAGAAAGACAATGAAACAACTACATGTATTTCTCTTTTCTATTTAAACCTCAAAGTGTTGTTGCTATTGACCAATGCTAAGTTTGCCAAAACCAAATAGATTTATTCAATGCTCCTAAAGTGATACCAATACTATCAACAAGGTAAATCATATAGTAGAGATTGCAAACTAAAATAAGATGTGCAATATGTAAATGATAAAACTTCTCATTAATATTCCATAACGATAACTCACACCAAGGGATACATAGACGACTAACTAAAGGAGAGATACTTCCAAACTGCAACCCATCTTATATGATAACTTCCCTACTCATGATATGACACTACTTGACAGTAAAAAGTAAAAGGTAGTGATAATGTGATACCGCGGCACTCCCCCAAGCTTGGAACAAACCAAGGGGATGCCAATACCGATGATGAATTACTCCTTCGGCGATGGTGGTGATGAATTCCTGACAAGCTTCTCAACAAGCTCCTGAAGCTCATCAATCTTGTACGTGAGGTTGCGAATCATCTCCGAATTGTGCTCGACACGGTTGAGAAGTATATCCGACGGCGAGTCCCAACTCTTGGAGTTATTTCCCCAATCTTCACCTTCAGGCTTCATCCTTCCTGCAGTGTTAGAACGATCTATATCCCAATTGCTAGGCAATGCTGCCCTGGGAGTCCTTTCAATTTGATTATTGAAAATTAGATTGCGGAAGGGATGGTGAGTGCCTGAGAAAGATGTCTTCGGAGCTAGGTAATGACGTGGAACCCCTCCTCCGGTGTGAATTCTTGCGCTCTTGTTTGCACTAAAAGGGTTGTCCACCACCTTGACGCTTGCAATGGTAGCACGCGGGTGTGCGCGCGAGTCTTCCTCCACCTCTTCTTCATCTTCTTCCTTGACGCTCTTGTTCTCCTCTTTCCACTCAAGATCTTGATTATCTTCATCCGGAAGCTCCTTGCCCTTGTTCTTGGAGACCATGGTGCTTCTAGACCGAAAACAAATCCTGGCAGAAACAGCTCGAAACAAAACACGTCGAGAAAACGATATACGGACCTCCAGGGGTCCGGGGGATTATATAGCAAAAAATTTCACGATAAAAGGAAAGTACCAGGTCGAACCAGAGTCGGAAAGGGGCGACGAGGCGGCCAGCTCATAGGGCGGCGCGGGCCAAGGCCAGGCCGCGCCGGCCTATGGGGGCATGCCCTCGTGCGTCTCCTCCACTCCGTTTCGATCTCGTAATTTTTCATATTTTCCAAAAACAGCAAAAATATTGTTCGGAAAGTAAATTGCGAACTTTTCATTACCAGTACTGTTACCTATTCAAAGTCGAGTTCTGGCGGATTGTCAATTTGTCCTTTGATGAAAGCCTCCGGTGTTTCCACTCGAATAATATCAACATCAACATTATAAGAATCACCTGAGATATAATGCTTGAGTCTTTGTCCATTCACCACTTGTGTGGCATTGCCTTGGAGAGAGCTAATTTTAATTGCTCCTGAACGATACACCTCCTCAACAACATATGGTCCTTCCCATTTCGAGAGTAATTTCCCTGCAAAGAATCTAAGACGAGACCGATACAATAGGACTTTATCCCCAATATTAAATTCTCTTTTGATAATCCTTCTATCATGCCATTTCTTAACTTTCTCTTTAAAGAGTTTAGCGTTTTCATAGGCTTCACTTCTCCATTCATCTAAAGAACTCAATTGCAACAACCTCTTATTACCGGCAAGTTTAGGATCTTTATTTAATTCTCTAACTGCCCAATAAGCTTTGTGCTCTAGTTCTAAAGGTAAATGACAAGCTTTCCCATAAACCATTTTATAAGGTGACATTCCCATGGGATTTTTATAAGCAGTTCTATAAGCCCATAGTGCATCCTTCAATTTACTAGCCCAATTCTTTCTAGTTTTATTAACAGTCTTTTCCAAGATAGATTTAATCTCTCTATTTGATAATTCTACTTGCCCACTAGTTTGAAGATGATAAGAGGAAAGCAATTCTATGATTAATACCATATTTAGCAAGATTTTTTCTAAAACCACCATGAATAAAATGAGAACCTCCATCAGTCATAATATATCTAGGAACTCCAAATCTAGGAAAAATAATATCTAAAAGCATTCTTAAAGAGGTCTCACCATCAGCACTTTTTGTAGGTATGACTTCCACCCATTTAGTAACATAATCAACAGCAACAAGTATATGAGTGTTACCTTCTGAAGAGGGAAAAGGTCCCATGAAGTCAAATCCCCAACAATCGAACGGCTCAATAACAAGAGTATAATTCATAGGCATTTCATTGCGTCTGGACATATTACCAACCCTTTGGCATTCATCACAAGATAAAATAAACTTTCTTGCATCTTTGAAGAGAGTTGGCCAATAAAAACCTGATTGCAGAACCTTTTGCGCGGTTCTTTCTCCGGCGTGATGTCCTCCATAAGCACTACCATGACATTTACTCAATATCTCTTGTTGTTCATATTCGGGAACACATCTTCGCAGAATACCATCCACTCCTTCTTTATATAAGTGTGGGTCATCCCAGAAATAATGCCTCAAGTCATAAAAGAATTTCCTCCTTTGCTGAGCTGAAAAGGTTGGAGGCAAATACTTGGAAACAATAAAGTTAGCATAATCAGCATACCAAGGACTGTCTCGTGAGCTCACCTTTATTGCAGCCAATTGTTCATTTGGAAAACTATCATTAACATGAACAGGATCATAAGCAATATTTTCCAATCTAGACAAATTATCAGCAACAGGATTATCAGCACCTTTCCTATCTACAATATGTAAATCAAATTCTTGCAACAGAAGTACCCATCTAATAAGCCTTGGCTTAGCATCGTTCTTTTGCATAAGGTATCTGATTGCAGCATGATCAGTATGTATAGTAACTTTTGAATCAACAATATAAGATCTAAACTTATCACAAGCAAAGACTACAGCTAACAATTCTTTTTCAGTAGAGCAGCATCAAGAGTTTTACTAGCATAATGAATAACATTCAATTTTTTGTTTACCCGCTGTCCAAGAACAGCGCCTACAGCAAAATCACTAGCATCACACATAATTTCAAATGGTAAATTCCAATCAGGGGGTTCAACTATAGGAGCAGTTGTTAAGGCCTTCTTTAGAGTTTCAAAAGCTTCCTTACAATCATCATCAAAAACAAAAGGTACATCTTTTTGAAGAAGATTAGTAAGAGGCTTTAAAATCTTGGAGAAATCTTTAATAAACCTCCTATAAAACCCAGCATGACCAAGAACACTACGAATACCTTTAACATCCCTAGGATAGGGCATCTTCTCAATTGCTTCAACTTTAGCTGTATCAACTTCAATACCTCTCTCGGAGATTTTATGTCCCAATACAATTCCTTCATTAACCATAAAGTGGCATTTCTCCCAATTAAGAACAAGGTTAGTTTCTTCACATCTCTGCAAAACTTTATCAAGGTTCCGCAAGCAATTATCAAAAGAATTCCCATAGACAGAAAAATCATCCATGAATACCTCTACAATACTCTCGCAAAAGCCATGAAAAATAGCAGACATGCATCTTTGAAAAGTAGCAGGAGCATTACATAAACCAAAAGGCATACGTCTATAAGCATAAGTTCCATAGGGACAAGTGAAAGTGGTTTTCTCTTGATCCTTAGTTTTAACAGCAATTTGTGAAAACCCAGAATAACCATCAAGAAAGCAAAAATGAGTATTTTTAGATAACCTTTCTAACATTTGATCAATAAAAGGCAAAGGGTAATGATCTTTTTTAGTTACCTTATTAACTTTCCGATAATCAATGCACATTCTATACCCTACAACTACTCTTTGAGGTATGAGCTCATCATTATCATTGGGCACAATAGTCATTCCTCCTTTCTTAGGAACACAATGCACATGACTAACCCATCTACTATCAGCAATAGGATATATAATACCAGCTTCAAGAAGTCTTAATACCTCATTTCTTACCACATCCTTCATCTTAGGAATTAGACGACGCTGAGGTTCAACAACAGGCTTCGCATTATCTTCCAGATTAATGGCGTGTTGGCAAATAGAGGGAGAAATCCCCTTCAAGTCATCAAGAGTGTAGCCAATAGCTCCTCGGTGCTTCTTCAATATTTCCAATAATCTTTCTTCTTCAAACTCTGAAAGCTTAGAACTAATAATAACATGATATATTTTCTTATCATCAATATGAGCATATTTAAGATTATCAGGCAAAGGTTTTAAATCAAAGACAGGATCTTCCTTTGGTGGCGGTGTTGTACCCAGATCTTCCACCGGTAAATCATGCTTAAGAATAGGTTGGCGAAGAAAATTTTCATCAAGCTCATCTCTTTCTTTCCTAAAAACTTCACTCTCGCTATTCTCCAAATGTTGCTGCAAAGGATTATTAGGAACAAGAACAATAGATGCACACTGTTCCATTTTAAAATCATTATTAGGCAAATCAGCTTTATAAGTAGTTTTGGTAAATTTAGAGAAGTTAAACTCATAAGATTCACCAGCAAATTTAGTCAAAATTTTCTCTTTCTTGCAATCTATAATAGCTCCACAAGTATTTAGAAAAGGTCTACCAAAAATGATAGGACAATATTCACTAGCAGCAGAACCAAGTACCAAAAAGTCAGCGGGATATTTAATCTTACCACATAGAACTTCCACATCTCGAACAATACCAATTGGAGAAATAGTTTCTCTATTAGCCAGCTGAATAACCACATCAATATCTTCAAGTTCACAAGAACCAATTTCGTGCATAATCTCCGTGTAAAGCTCATAAGGAATAGCACTAATACTTGCACCAATATCACATAAACCATAATAGCAATGATCACCAATTCTAACAGATAGCATAGGAACACTAGCTTGCTTGGGTTTATTAGGATGTGAAACAATATTAGAAGCATCTTCACGAGAAAATAATATGACCATCCTCCACATTTTCAGTCACAAGATCTTTAACTATTGCAACAAAGAGTTCAACTTTTATTTGTTCTTCAGGTTCTATAGGTTTCTTTTCACTTTTATGAACCGCACTATTTATAACAGAGTACTCCTTCATTTTAGCAGGGAAAGGAGTTTTTTCAATATAAGCTTCAGGAATAACATGATCAACAGTTTCAACTACAACGCATTTATTAATTGATGAATCAATTTTATCTTTATACGGTTCATGATACTTATCACAATTCTTCTTAGGCAATTCATAATGAGAGGCAAAAGCTTTATAAAGATTTACAGCAACTTGAGAATCAAGACCATAAGTAGCACTCATATTACGAAATTTATCAGTATCCATAAAAGCTTCAATGCATTTATAATCATAATTTATACCTGATTCTCTATCTTTGTCGTTCTCCCATCCTTCAGTATTTTCCTGGATCTGATTAAGAAGGTCCCTTTTAAACTCTTCCTTGTTGCGCGTGAATGATCCAGAACAAGAAGTATCCAGCAAGGTCTTGTCTTCAAAAGAAAGTCTTGCATAGAAATTATCAATAATAACATTACCAGGAAGCTCATGAATGGGGTATTTGAGCATTAAAGACTTCAATCTCCCCCAAGCTTGGGCAATACTCTCTCCATCATGAGGCCAAAAATTATATATGTGATTCCGATCCTTGTAAATTTCACTTGGAGGATAGAACTTAGAATAAAACCGGGGCACAATATCATTCCATTCAAGAGAATCCCCATTATCCAGTAATTTATACCAATGCGCTGCTTTACCAGACAGCGATATAGAGAATAGTTTCTTCCTTAGTTCATCCATAGCAATACCTGCACACTTGAATAAACCGCATAATTCATGCAAGAACAGTAAATGATCTCCAGGGTGGACAGTTCCATCCCCTGTATAACGGTTACCCACTACGCGTTCAATAATTTTCATAGGTATTTTGTATGGTATCTCTTCCTTACCTGGCGCCTCATCCACTACCTTTGCAGTAGTAGCAGATTTTCCAAATAAATATTCAAAAGGAGATCTCTCCATAATGAATTATGGCAGCAGGCAGAAATAAAATCAGCACAAACAGTAGAAGTTTCCCTTACCAATTCCACTTACCAATAGCGCTTCACTCCCCGGCAACGGCGCCAGAAAATAGTCTTGATGACCCACAAGTATAGGGGGTGTATCGTAGTATCTTCGATAAGAAAGAGTGTCGAACCCAACGAGGAGCAGAAGGTGTTGACAAGCAGTTTCGATGAAGGATTCGCTGTAAATGCTCACAGACAAGTATTCAGGGGGTTTTGATGTAACAGATGAATAAAGTACGAGTAAGTAAAGTGCGAGAGTAACAATTGCAGCGAGTGGCCCAATCCTTTTTAGCACAAAGGACAAGCCGGTTTGTTTACTTATAATGACCAAACGTTCTCGAGGACACACGGGATTTTAGTCTAGTGCTTTCGCTACATACGGCTAATTAATCTTCATTGTTTTGATAAGTGGTGTGTGGGTGAACCTGTGCTAATGTACCGCCCTTCCTAGGACTAATACATACTTGTGATTATACCCCTTGCAAGCATCCGCAACTAGAAGAAAGTAATTAAGAATAAATCTAACCACAGCCTTAAACTCTGAGATCCTGCTATCCCTCCTGCATCGATATACCAACGGGGGCTTAGGTTTCTGTCACTCCGGCAACCCCGCAATTGGCAAACGAGTACAAGATGCATTCTCCTAGGCCCATAAAGGTGAAGTGTCGTGTAGTCGACGTTCACACGACACCACTAGAAGAATAACACCACAACTTAAATATCATAACATTGAATATTACTCAACCATACTTCACTACTAACATTTAGACTTCACCCATGTCCTCAAGAACTAAACGAACTACTCACGAGACATCATATGGAACATGATCAGAGGTGATATGATGACAAATAACAATCTGAACATAAACCTTGGTTCAACGGTTTCACTCAATAGCATCAATAACAAGTAGAAATCAATACCGGGAGAGTTTCCCCTATCAAACAATCAAGATCAAACCCTAATTGCTACGGCGGTGACGATGTCCAGCGGTGGAGACGGTGGTGATGATGGTGGAGATGATGATGATGGTGATGGAGATGATGTCCAGCTCGATGACGGTGACGATGGCGTCGATTTCCCCCTCCCGGAGGGAATTTCCCCAGCGGATCTCAGCCCGCCGGAGAGCTCTTTTCTCTCTGGTGTTCTCCGCCCCGCAGAGGCGGCTGTAACTCTTCGCGAGGTACCCTCTGTGGCTTAGGTCTTCGGGACGAAGGATTTCGCGAAGAAAAGGAGGCGAGAGGGGCTGTAAGCCCCCCTCCTCACTAGGCGGCGCGGCCAGGCCATGGTTCGCGCCGGCCTATGGTCTGGGCCCACCTTGGGTCCCCTCGGCTCCCCCCTTCTGGCTTCCTTCGTTATCTGGAAAAATAGGATTTTTGGTATAATTTCCTTCAACTGTTGATCTTCCGAAATATTGCATTCTGACGGTGCTTTTTCCAGCAGAATCCTGGCTCCGGTGCTCGATCCTCCAATAATCATGAAACATGCAAAATAGATGAAATAACATAAGTATTATGTCCAAATATGAAATATATCAATGAATAACAGCAAATTATGATATAAAATAGTGATGCAAATTGGACGTATCAGAGACTGAAGGAGATATGCCCAAGAGGCAATAATAAAAGTGGTTATTATATATCTTTATGTTTATGATAAATGTTTATATGTCATGCTATAATTGTATTAACCGAAACATTGATACATGTGTGATATGTAAACAACAAAGAGTCCCTAGTATGCCTCTTATCTAGCTTGTTGATTAATGGATGATTAGTTTCATAATCATGAACATTGGATGTTATTAATAACAAGGTTATATCATTGTATGAATGATGTAATGGACACACCCAATTAAGCGTAGCATAAGATCACGTCATTAAGTTATTTGCTATAAGCTTTCGATACATAGTTACCTAGTCCTTATGACCATGAGATCATGTAAATCACTTATACCGGAAAGGTACTTTGATTACATCAAACGCCACTGCGTAAATGGGTGGTTATAAAGGTGGGATTAGGTATCCGGAAAGTATAAGTTGAGGCATATGGATCAACAGTGGGATTTGTCCATCCCGATGATGGATAGATATACTCTGGGCCCTCTCGGTGGAATGTCGTCTAATGTCTTGCAAGCATATGAATGAGTTCATAAGAGACCACATACCACGGTACGAGTAAAGAGTACTTGTCAGGAGACGAGGTTGAACAAGGTATAGAGTGATACCGATGATCAAACCTCGGACAAGTAAAATATCGCGTGACAAAGGGAATTGGTATCGTATGTGAATGGTTCATTCGATCACTAAAGTCATCGTTGAATATGTGGGAGCCATTATGGATCTCCAGATCCCGCTATTGGTTATTGGTCGGAGTGAGTACTCAACCATGTCCGCATAGTTCGCGAACCGTAGGGTGACACACTTAAAGTTGGATGTTGAAATGGTAGAACATGAATATGGAATGGAGTTCGAATATTTGTTCGGAGTCCCGTGAGATCCTGAACATCACGAGGAGTTCCAGAATGGTCCGGAGAGTAAGATTCATATATAGGAAGTCATTTTATGAGATTTAAAATGATCCGGAAGGTTCTATGGAAGGTTCTAGAAGGTTCTAGAAAAGTCCGGAAGAAACCACTATGGAAGGCGGAGTCCCAAAGGGACTCCACCTCCATGGCCGGCCAACCCTAGAGGGGGAGGAGTCCCAAGTGGACTCCCCCTATGGGGGCCGGCCACCCCCCCACATGGAAGGGGGGAATCCCACCCCAAGTGGGATTCCCACCTTGGGTAGGTTTCCCTATCACATGGAAGGTTTTGGGTTCGGGTCTTATTCGGAGACTTGTAGTCCAACACTTGGGGCTTCCACGTATATAATGAGGGCCAAGGGGAGGGGGCCGGCCACCCCAAGAACCACCAAGGTGGCCGCACCCCTAGTGGTCGGCGCCCCCCTCTCCCAAACCCTAGCGGCCCTCTCTCCTCCACCACATCCCGCACGCTTAGCGAAGCTCCGCCGGATTTCTCCACCACCACCGACACCACGCCATCGTGTTGTCGGATTCAAGAGGAGCTACTACTTCCGCTGCCTGCTGGAACGGGAGATGGACGTCGTCTTCATCAACAACCGAACGTGTGACCGAGTACGGAGGTGCTGCCCGTTCGTGGCGCCGTGATCAAGATCTTCTACGCGCTTTTGCAAGCGGCAAGTGAACGTCTACCGCAGCAACAAGAGCCTCATCTTGTAGGCTTTGGAATCTCTTCAAGGGTGAGACTCGATAATCCCCTCGTTGCTACCGTCTTCTAGATTGCATCTTGGCTTGGATTGCGTGTTCGCGGTAGGAAATTTTTTGTTTTCTATGCAACGTTATCCTACACTCACAAGACCCGACAATGAAGCACAATTAGGAGAAGACGACCATCTAGCTACTGCTATGGACCCATAGTCCAGGGGTGAACTACTCACTCATCACTCCGGAGGCGACCATGGCGGTGAAGAGTCCTCCGGGAGATGATTCCCCTCTCCGGCAGGGTGCCGGAGGCGATCTCCTGAATCCCCCGAGATGGGATTGGCGGCGGCGGCGTCTCTGGAAGGTTTTCCGTATTGTAGCTCTCGGTACTGGGGGTTTCGCGACGAAGACCTTAAGTAGGCGGAAGGGCGGAGTCGGAGGGCTGACGGGGACCCCACACGCTAGGGCCGCGCGGGCCCCCCCTGGGCCGCGCCGCCCTAGTGTGGCGGCGCCCCGTGGCCCCACTTCGTCTCTCCCTCGGACTTCTGGAAGCTTCGTGGCAAAATAGGCCCCTAGGCGTTGATTTCGTCCAATTCCGAGAATATTTCCTTACTAGGATTTCTGAAACCAAAAACAGCAGAAAACAGCAACTGGCTCTTCGGCATCTTGTTAATAGGTTAGTGCCGGAAAATGCATAAATATGACATAAAGTATGCATAAAACATGTAGATATCATCAATAATGTGGCATGGAACATAAGAAATTATCGATACGTCGGAGACGTATCAGCATCCCCAAGCTTAGTTCATGCTCGTCCCGAGTAGGTAAACGATAACAAAGATAATTTTTGGAGTGACATGTCATCATAATCCTGATCATACTATTGTAAGCACATGTAATGAATGCAGCGATCAAAGCAATGGTAAATGACATGAGTAAACAAATGAATCATATAGCAAAGACTTTTCATGAATAGTACTTTCAAGACAAGCATCAATAAGTCTTGCATAAGAGTTAACTCATAAAGCAATAAATTCAAAGTAAAGGCATTGAAGCAACACAAAGGAAGATTAAGTTTTAGCGGTTGCTTTCAACTTGTAACATGTATATCTCATGGATAGTTGTCAATGCAAAGTAATATAACAAGCGCAATATGCAAGTATGTAGGAATCAATGCACAGTTCACACAAGTGTTTGCTTCTTGAGGTGGAGAGAGATAGGTGAATTGACTCAACATAAAAGCAAAAGAAAGGCCCTTCGCAGAGGGAAGCATTGATTGCTATATTTTTGCTAGAGCTTTGGTTTTGAAAACAAGAAACAATTTTGTCAACGGTAGTAATAAAGCATATGCATCATGTAAATTATGTCCTACAAGTTGCAAGCCTCATGCATAGTATACTAATAGTGCCCGCACCTTGTCCTAATTAGCTCGGATTACCTGGATTATCACCGCAATACATATGTTTTAACTAAGTGTCACAAAGGGGTACCTCTATGCCGCATGTACAAAGGTCTAAGGAGAAAGCTCGCATTGGATTTCTCGCTTTTGATTATTCTCAACTTAGACATCCATACCAGAACAACATAGACAACAGATAATGGACTCCTCTTTAATGCTTAAGCATTCAACAATTATTAATTTTCTCATATGAGATTGAGGATATTTGTCCAAAACTGAAACTTCCACCATGGATCATGGCTTTAGTTAGCGGCCCAATGTTCTTCTCTAACAGTATGCATGCTCAAACCATTCAACTCATGGTAAATCGCCCTTACTTCAGACAAGACGGACATGCATAGCAACTCACATGATATTCAACAAGGAGTAGTTGATGGCGTCCCCAAGAACATGGTTATCGCACAACAAGCAACTTAATAAGAGATAAAGTGCATAAGTACATATTCAATACCACAATAGTTTTTAGGCTATTTGTCCCATGAGCTATATATTGTAAAGATGAAGAATGGAAATTTTAAAAGTAGCACTCAAGCAATTTACTTTGGAATGGCGGAGAAATACCATGTAGTAGGTAGGTATGTGATACGTCTCCGACGTATCGATAATTTCTTATGTTCCATGCCACATTATTGATGTTATCTACATGTTTTATGCACACTTTATGTCATATTCGTGCATTTTCTGGAACTAACCTATTAACAAGATGCCGAAGTGCCAGTTGTTGTTTTCTGCTGTTTTTGGTTTCAGAAATCCTAGTAACGAAATATTCTCGGAATTGGACGAAATCAACGCCCAGGGTCCTATTTTGCCACGAAGCTTCCAGAAGACCGAAGAGGAGACGAAGTGGGGCCACGAGGTGGCCACACCCTAGGGCGGCGCGGCCCCCCCTTGGCCACGCGGCCCTGTGGTGTGGGCCCCTCGTGCCGCCTCCTGACCTGCCCTTCCGCCTACTTAAAGCCTCCGTCGCGAAACCTCCAGTACCGAGAGCTACGATACGGAAAACCTTCCAGAGACGCCACCGCCGATCCCATCTCAGGGGATTCAGGAGATCGCCTCCGGCACCCTGCCGGAGAGGGGATTCATCTCCCGGAGGACTCTACGCCGCCATGGTCGCCTCCGGAGTGATGTGTGAGTAGTCTACCCCTGGACTATGGGTCCATAGCAGTAGCTAGATGGTTGTCTTCTCCCCATTGTGCTTAATTGTCGGATCTTGTGAGCTGCCTAACATGATCAAGATCATCTATCTGTAATTCTATATGTTGCGTTTGTTGGGATCCGATGAATAGAGAATACTTGTTATGTTGATTATCAAAGTTATGTCTATGTGTTGTTTATGATCTTGCATGCTCTCCGTTACTAGTAGATGCTCTGGCCAAGTAGATGCTTGTAACTCCAAGAGGGAGTATTTATGCTCGATAGTGGGTTCATGCCTCCATTGATATCTGGGACAGTGACAGAAAGTTCTAAGGTTGTGGATGTGCTGTTGCCACTAGGGATAAAACATTGGTGCTATGTTCAAGGATGTAGTTACTGATTACATTACGCGCAATACTTAATGCAATTGTCCGTTGTTAGCAACTTAATACTGGAGGGGGTTCGGATGATAACTTTGAAGGTGTACTTTTTATGCATAGATTGATTTGGATGGCTGTCTATGTACTTTGTCGTAATGCCCAATTAAATCTCACTATACTCATCATAATATGTATGTGCATGGTCATGCCCTCTTTATTTGTCAATTGCCCAACTGTAATTTGTTCACCCAACATGCTGTTTATCTTATGGGAGAGACACCTCTAGTGAACTGTGGACCCCGGTCCAATTCTCTATACTGAAATACAATCTATTGCAATACTGTTCTACTGTTTTCTGCAAACAATCATCTTCCACACAATACGGTTAATCCTTTGTTACAGCAAGCCGGTGAGATTGACAACCTCACTGTTTCGTTGGGGCAAAGTACTTTGGTTGTGTTGTGCAGGTTCCACGTTGGCGCCGGAATCCCTGGTGTTGCGCCGCACTACATCCCGCCGCCATCAACCTTCAACGTGCTTCTTGGCTCCTCCTGGTTCGATAAACCTTGGTTTCTTTCTGAGGGAAAACTTGCTGCTGTGCGCATCATACCTTCCTCTTGGGGTTCCCAACGAACGTGTGAGTTACACGCCATCAAGCTCTTTTTCTGGCGCCGTTGCCGGGGAACTGAAGAAAAGCTACACCACAGAGAATTGCCTCCCACGGCAACAGCTCTTTTTCTGGCACCGTTGCCGGGGAGATCAAGACACGCTGCAAGGGGAGTCTCCACTTCCCAATCTCTTTACTTTGTTTTTGTCTTGCTTAGTTTTATTTACTACTTTGTTTGCTGCACTAAATCAAAATACAAAAAAATTAGTTGCTAGTTTTACTTTATTTGCTATCTTGTTTGCTATATCAAAAACACAAAAAAATTAGTTACTTGCATTTACTTTATCTAGTTTGCTTTATTTACTGTTGCTAAAATGGCTACCCCTGAAAATACTAAGTTGTGTGACTTCACAACCACAAATAATAATGATTTCTTATGCACACCTATTGCTCCACCTGCTACTACAGCAGAATTCTTTGAAATTAAACACTGCTTTCTTGAATCTTGTTATGCGAGAGCAATTTTCTGGTGTTAGTTCTGATGATGCTGCTGCCCATCTTAATAATTTTGTTGAATTATGTGAAATGCAAAAGTATAAGGATGTAGATGGTGACATTATAAAATTAAAATTGTTCCCTTTCTCATTAAGAGGAAGAGCTAAAGATTGGTTGCTATCTCTGCCTAAGAATAGTATTGATTCATGGACTAAATGCAAGGATGCTTTTATTGGTAGATATTATCCCCCTGCTAAAATTATATCTTTGAGGAGTAGCATAATGAATTTTAAACAATTATATACTGAACATGTTGCACAAGCATGGGAAAGAATGAAATCTCTGGTTAAAAATTGCCCAACCCATGGACTGACTACTTGGATGATCATCCAAACCTTCTATGCAGGACTAAATTTTTCTTGTGAATTTATTGGATTCAGCTGCTGGAGGTACCTTTATGTCCATCACTCTTGGTGAAGCAACAAAGCTTCTTGATAATATGATGATCAACTACTCTGAATGGCACACGGAAAGAGCTCCACAAGGTAAGAAGGTAAATTCTGTCGAAGAAACCTCTTCCTTGAGTGATAAGATTGATGCTATTATGTCTATGCTTGTGAATGATAGGACTAATATTGATCCTAATAATTTTCCGTTAGCTTCATTGGTTGCACAAGAAGAACATGTTGATGTGAACTTCATTAAAAATAATAATTTCAACAACAATGCTTACCGGAACAATTCTAGTAATAACTATAGGCCATATCCTTATAATAATGGCAACGGCTATGGTAATTCTTATGGGAATTCTTACAACAATAATAGGAACACACCCCCTGGACTTGAAGCCATGCTTAAAGAATTTATTAGTACACAAACTGCTTTTAACAAATCTGTTGAAGAAAAGCTTGGGAAAATTGATATACTTGCTTCTAAAGTCGATAGTCTTGCTGCTGATGTTGATCTTTTGAAATCGAAAGTTATGCCTAATGAAAATCATCATAATAAATTTTTTACTACAGAAAATGCCATCCAAGTTAGAATTAATGAAAATATAAGATTGATGGCTGAACTACGTGCTAGGTGGGATAGAGAAGAAAATGAAAAACTAGCTAAAGAAAAGAATGTAGCTAAAGTTTGGACTATTACCACCACTAGTAATGCTAATGCTACACATGTTGCTGCACCTCCTACTATTAATAATAAAAGAATTGGTGTTAGCAATGTTTCCACTTCTAATGCAAAGCGCGAGAAACTGCCTGAAATTGCTAAAGCTATTGAAAGCTGCACTGTGATAAAACTGCTGAAATTTTTTCCAACATTGGGGATGATGATCCCATTGCTTTAGATTATAATGGTTTGAATTTTGATGATTGCCACATCTCTGAAGTTATAAAGTTCTTGCAAAAACTTGCTAAAAGTCCAAATGCTAGTGCTATAAATTTGGCTTTCACGCAACATATTACAAATGCTCTCATAAAAGTTAGAGAAGAGAAACTAGAGCGCGAAGCCTCTATTCCTAAAAAGCTAGAGGATGGTTGGGAGCCCATCATTAAGATGAAGGTTAAAGATTTTGATTGTAATGCTTTATGTGATCTTGGTGCAAGTATTTCTGTTATGCCTAAGAAAATTTATAATATGCTTGACTTGCCACATTGAAAAATTGTTATTTGGATGTTAATCTTGCTGATCATTCTACAAAGAAACCTTTGGGGAAAGTTGATAATGTTCGCATTACCGTTAACAATAACCTTGTCCCCGTTGATTTTGTCGTCTTGGATATTGAATGCAATGCATCTTGTCCCATTATATTGGGAAGACCTTTTCTTCGAACTGTTGGTGCTATCATTGATATGAAGGAAGGTAATATAAAATATCAATTTCCTCTCAAGAAAGGTATGGAACACTTCCCTAGAAAGAGAATGAAGTTACCTTTTGATTCTATTATTAGAACAAATTATGATGTTGACACTTCGTCTCTTGATAATACTTGATACACACTTTCTGCGCCTAGCTGAAAGGCGTTAAAGAAAAGCGCTTATGGGAGACAACCCACGGTTTTTACCTACAGTACTTTGTTTTTATCTTGTGTCTTGGAAGTTGTTTACTACTGTAGCAACCTCTCCTTATCTTAGTTTAGTGTTTTGTTGTGCCAAGTAAAGTCGTTGATAGAAAAGTTCATACTAGATTTGGATTACTGCGCAGAAACAGATTTCTTTGCTGTCACGAATCTGGGCTGTTTTCCCTGTAGGTAACTCAGAAAATTATGCCAATTTACGTGAGTGATCCTCAGATATGTACGCAACTTTCATTCAATTTGAGCATTTTCATTTGAGCAAGTCTGGTGCCTCGATAAAATTCGTCAATACGAACTATTCTGTTTTGACAGATTCTGCCTTTTATTTCGCATTGCCTCTTTTGCTATGTTGGATGAATTTCTTTGATCCATTAATGTCCAGTAGCTTTATACAATGTCCAGAAGTGTTAAGAATGATTGTGTCACCTCTGAACATGTTAATTTTTATTGTCGCTAACCCTCTAATGAGTTGTTCTAAGTTTGGTGTGGAGGAAGTTTTCAAGGATCAAGAGAGGAGTATGATGCAACATGATCAAGGAGAGTGAAAGCTCTAAGCTTGGGGATGCCCCGGTGGTTCACCCCTGCATATTCTAAGAAGACTCAAGCGTCTAAGCTTGGGGATGCCCAAGGCATCCCCTTCTTCATCGACAACACTATCAGGTTCCTCCCCTGAAACTATATTTTTATTCCATCACATCTTATGTGCTTTTCTTGGAGCGTCGGTTTGTTTTTGTTTTTTGTTTTGTCTGAATAAAATGGATCCTAGCATTCACTTTATGGGAGAGAGACACGCTCCGCTGTAGCATATGGACAAGTATGTCCTTAGGCTCTACTCATAGTATTCATGGCGAAGTTTCTTCTTCGTTAAATTGTTATGTGGTTGGAATTGGAAAATGATACATGTAGTAATTTGCTATAATGTCTTGGGTAATGTGATACTTGGCAATTGTTGTGCTCATGTTTAAGCTCTTGCATCATATGCTTTGCACCCATTAATGAAGAAATACATAGAGCATGCTAAATTTGGTTTCTCTAAGGTCTAGATAATTTCTAGTATTGAGTTTGAACAACAAGGAAGACGGTGTAGAGTCTTATAATGTTTTCAATATGTCTTTTATGTGAGTTTTGCTGCACCGGTTCATCCTTGTGTTTGTTTCAAATAAGCCTTGCTAGCCTAAACCTTGTATCGAGAGGGATTACCTCTCATGCATCCAAAATACTTGAGCCAACCACTATGCCATTTGTGTCCACCATACCTACCTACTACATGGTATTTTCCGCCATTCCAAAGTAAATTGCTTGAGTGCTACCTTTAAAATTCCATCATTCACCTTTGCAATATATAGCTCATGGGACAAATAGCTTAAAAACTATTGTGGTATTGAATATGTACTTATGCACTTTATCTCTTATTAAGTTGCTTGTTGTGCGATAACCATGTTCACTGGGGAAGCCATCAACTATTCTTTGTTGAATTTCATGTGAGTTGCTATGCATGTTCGTCTTGTCTGAAGTAAGAGCGATCTACCACCTTATGGTTAAGCATGCATATTGTTAGAGAAGAACATTGGGCCGCTAACTAAAGCCATGATCCATGGTGGAAGTTTCAGTTTTGGACATATATCCTCAATCTCATATGAGAAAATTATTAATTGTTGTTACATGCTTATGCATAAAAGAGGAGTCCATTATCTATTGTCTATGTTGTCCCGGTATGGATGTCTAAGTTGAGAATAATCAATAGCGAGAAATCCAATGCGAGCTTTCTCCTTAGACCTTTGTACAGGCGGCATAGAGGTACCCCTTTGTGACACTTGGTTAAAACATGTGCATTGTGATGATCCGGTAGTCCAAGCTAATTAGGACAAGGTGCGGGCACTATTAGTACACTATGCATGAGGCTTGCAACTTGTAAGATATAATTTACATGATACATATGCTTTATTACTACCGTTGACAAAATTGTTTCATGTTTTCAAAATCAAAGCTCTAGCACAAATATAGCAATCGATGCTTTTCCTCTATGGAGGACAATTCTTTTACTTTCAATGTTGAGTCAGTTCACCTATTTCTCTCCACCTCAAGAAGCAAACACTTGTGTGAACTGTGCATTGATTCCTACATACTTGCATATTGCACTTATTATATTACTCTATGTTGACAATATCCATGAGATATACATGTTACAAGTTGAAAGCAACCGCTGAAACTTAATCTTCCTTTGTGTTGCTTCAATACCTTTACTTTGAATTATTGCTTTATGAGTTAACTCTTATGCAAGACTTATTGATGCTTGTCTTGAAGTACTATTCATGAAAAGTCTTTGCTATATGATTCACTTGTTTACTCATGTCATATACATTGTTTTGATCGCTGCATTCACTACATATGCTTTACAAATAGTATGATCAAGGTTATGATGGCATGTCACTCCAGAAATTATCTGTGTTATCGTTTTACCCGTTCGGAATGAGCGCCTCGCTGCTCTTGCTGGCCCGAGTCGCCCGCCCGTGGAAGATTGATACCCACAGTGGGAAATATGGCGGGCAACCCAGGTAGCACTCGCACAGTGCTACGAACAAGGAGATCTGCTGCACACTGTGCGGCCCCAGGTCGCATATTTTGATGCCGTAGAAGGCCAAAAGCTGGCGGATGAAGTCGGAGGAGGGGAGCGCGAATCCGCGATCCAAGAAGCTGAGGAAGAGCACGAATTCGCCCGGCCTTGGGAGCGGCTCCACCTCGTTCGCCGGAGGAACTCGCCAGCGCTCCTGCTTGAACTCGGGGATGATCCCGGCGGCGACATACGGGAGGAGGGACTCGCGCGTGACCTTGGATTTGCCCCAGGCTCTCGCTGCCATGGTTGCGCTCGGGAGTTCTTGGCGAAAAGAGAAGGGAACAAAGGAAGAATGTGGCGGAGTGATAAGCCCTAACCCCCGGGTTCGGCCTTTTATATCGCTGCACTCGCCTCAGATAAGCACCAAATCCGCCCGTTGATTTGCCGCGAGATTGCCGCCCCGAGATTAACGGTCAGGATCGGCGGCGGGATCAGCGGGACGGACGTTAAGGCTAGCCGTTAACGGTCACATCAGGCCCAACGGTCAACTCCATGCAAACGGTCTGCACCTCGGTCAACGTGAAAACTAGCCGTTGCCTCCTCCACGCGTCCGCACACGGGACCTACGCCGACTGACTCGTGGCAACTGGCATGCGCCGACTGCCCCACGACGACTGGCATAACACCGACTGTCATGCGTCGCATGGCTCATCAAGTTCGGGCGAGTGAAGACTAGCGATCTGCTGGAGTTTATTTCAGGAGCCCGGCGGCAATTCACCTTAATCCGCCTTAGTGTCTCTCCGCGACCCACGCCGAATCTACGCTTCGTCACCACCGCGCTCGGGGACTACTGATGGGGATATGCCCATAGGGGGTGGGTCGCCAGTCCCACTCGCCACGAGGACGAAGGCCCAGGAAGGATCGCCAGTCGCCTAACCGACTGGGCCCGAAGGCGACTGGGCCGAAGTCTTGGAGAGATGATTTGCACGGTTCAAGTTAGAGATTACTTGAGGGAGGGTGCGGTATCCTGGATTTGTAGTAACTGAGATGATTCGGAGTTATCCCTTTGTAACCCTAGGCCGGGGGTGGTGATATAAACCCCCGGGCTAAACCCTAGAAGGACACATCATCAGAGATCCAATCTCCCCATTGTAAGCTCTTGGCTCCTCGCCGACTGAGCCCCCCCCCCCCCATTGTAATTCTCCACTGAGCAATAAAGATCTAGCAGGACGTAGGCCTTTTACTCTCTGGAGGGGCTGAACCTGGGTAAAACCCTTGCGTCTCTTGCACCTCGACCCGTAGATGGCGATGTTCCCTTACCCTCGCATCAATGAAGTGCTACCCCCTGTAGCATCTGCCGTGGTCACATCCACGACACTAAGCTTGGGGATGCTGATACGTCTCCGACGTATCGATAATTTCTTATGTTCCATGCCACATTATTGATGTTATCTACATGTTTTATGCACACTTTATGTCATATTCGTGCATTTTCTGGAACTAACCTATTAACAAGATGCCGAAGTGCCGATTCTTTTTTCTGCTGTTTTTGGTTTCAGAAATCCTAGTAACGAAATATTCTCGGAATTGGACGAAATCAACGCCCAGGGTCCTATTTTGCCACGAAGCTTCCAGAAGACCGAAGAGGAGACGAAGTGGGGCCACGAGGTGGCCACACCCTAGGGCGGCGCGCCCCCCCCCCCCCCCTTGGCCGCGCGGCCCTGTGGTGTGGGCCCCTCGTGCCACCTCCTGACCTGCCCTTCCGCCTACTTAAAGCCTCCGTCGCGAAACCCCCAGTACCGAGAGCCACGATACGGAAAACCTTCCAGAGACGCCGCCGCCGCCGATCCCATCTCGGGGGATTCAGGAGATCGCCTCCGGCACCCTGCCGGAGAGGGGATTCATCTCCCGGAGGACTCTATGCCGCCATGGTCGCCTCCGGAGTGATGTGTGAGTAGTCTACCCCTGGACTATGGGTCCATAGCAGTAGCTAGATGGTTGTCTTCTCCCCATTGTGATTAATTGTCGGATCTTGTGAGCTGCCTAACATGATCAAGATCATCTATCTGTAATTCTATATGTTGCATTTGTTGGGATCCGATGAATAGAGAATACTTGTTATGTTGATTATCAAAGTTATGTCTATGTGTTGTTTATGATCTTGCATGCTCTCCGTTACTAGTAGATGCTCTGGCCAAGTAGATGCTTGTAACTCCAAGAGGGAGTATTTATGCTCGATAGTGGGTTCATGCCTCCATTGATATACGGGACGGTGTGATGAAAGTTCTAAGGTTGTGGATGTCTTTGTTGCCACTAGGGATAAAACATTGGTGCTATGTTCAAGGATGTAGTTACTGATTACATTACGCGCAATACTTAATGCAATTGTCCGTTGTTAGCAACTTAATACCGGAGGGTTCGGATGATAACTTTGAAGGTGGACTTTTTAGGCATAGATGCATGCTGGATGGCGGTCTATGTACTTTGTCGTAATGCCCAATTAAATCTCACTATACTCATCATAATATGTATGTGCATGGTCATGCCCTCTTTATTTGTCAATTGCCCAACTGTAATTTGTTCACCCAACATGCTGTTTATCTTATGGGAGAGACACCTCTAGTGAACTGTGGACCCCGGTCCAATTCTCTATCTTGAAATACAATCTCTTGTAATCTTGTTCTCTTGTTTTCTGCAAACAATCATCTTCCACACAATACGGTTAATCCTTTGTTACAGCAAGCCGGTGAGATTGACAACCTCACTGTTTCGTTGGGGCAAAGTACTTTGGTTGTGTTGTGCAGGTTCCACGTTGGCGCCGGAATCCCTGGTGTTGCGCCGCACTACATCCCGCCGCCATCAACCTTCAACGTGCTTCTTGGCTCCTCCTGGTTCGATAAACCTTGGTTTCTTTCTGAGGGAAAACTTGCTGCTGTGCGCATCATACCTTCCTCTTGTGGTTCCCAACGAACGTGTGAGTTACACGCCATCAGTATGGTGGACACAAATGGCATAGTGGTTGGCTCAAGGATTTTGGATGCATGAGAAGTATTCCCTCTCGATACAAGGTTTAGGCTAGCAAGGTTATTTGAAACAAACACAAGGATGAACCGGTACAGCAAAACTCACATAAAAGACATATTGTAAACATTATAAGACTCTACACCATCTTTCTTGTTGTTCGACCCTTACTAGAAATTATCTAGACCTTAGAGAGACCAATTATGCAAACCAAATTTTAGCAAGCTCTATGTATTTCTTCATTAATAGGTGCAAAGTATATGATGCAAGAGCTTAAACATGAGCACAACAATTGCCAAGTATCAAATTATTCAAGACATTTTACCAATTACTACATGTAACATTTCCCGTTTCCAACCATATAACAATTTAACGAAGAAGATTCAACCTTCGCCATGAATATTATGAGTAAAGCCTAAGGACATATTTGTCCATATGCAACAGCGGAGCGTGTCTCTCTCCCACACAATGAATGCTAGGATCCACTTTATTCAAACAAAACAAAAACAAAAACAAAAGACGCTCCAAGCAAAGTGCATAAGATGTGATGGAATAAAAATATAGTTTCACTAGAGGAACCTGATAATGTTGTCGATGAAGAAGGGGATGCCTTGGGCATCCCCAAGCTTAGACGCTTGAGTCTTCTTGAAATATGCAGGGGTGAACCACCGGGACATCCCCAAGCTTAGAGCTTTCACTCTCCTTGATCATATTGTATCATCCTCCTCTCTTGATCCTTGAAAACTTCCTCCACACCAAACTCAAAACAACTCATTAGAGGGTTAGTGCATAATCAAAATTCACATGTTCAGAGGTGACATAATAATTCTTAACACTTCTGGACATTGCACAAAGCTACTGAAAGTTAATGGAATCGAAAAATCCATCAAGCATAGCAAAACAGGCAATGCGAAATAAAAGGCAGAATCTGTCAAAACAGAACAGTTCGTAAAGACTAATTTTATTGAGGCACCAGACTTGCTCAAATGAAAATGCTCAAATTGAATGAAAGTTGCGTACATATCTGAGGATCACTCACGTAAATTGGCATAATTTTCTGAGTTACCTACAGAGAATTATGCCCAGATTCGTGACAGCAAAGAAATCTATTTCTGCGCAGTAATCCAAATCTAGTATGAACCTTACTATCAACGACTTTACTTGGCACAACATTGCAACAAAATAAGATAAGGAGAGGTTGCTACAGCAGTAACAACTTCCAAGACTTAAATATAGAATAAAGGTGCAGTAGTAAAATCATGGGTTGTCTCCCATAAGCGCTTTTCTTTAACGCCTTTCAGCTAGGCGCAAAAAGTGTGTATCAAGTGTTATCAAGAGATGATACATCTACGGCGGGGTTTGGAGTTTTCTCAACCATGCATTGTATTTTGGATACATAAGTTTCAGAGGCTCCCTTTTCATTAGTCTTGGGCTTGCTACTCTCATCAAACAAATTTTCAGGAACAAGCCAAGCATAATTATCATCTAGAGCTTCATGCATTGCTAGGAGCTTACAAGGTATTGGTGCTTTAATCTCCCCACCATCATTAACATTATTAGTGTACTTAATTCTATCCATATCTATCTTTTCAAGTGTTCTTTTAAAATCAGTGAACATACCAAGCCTCTTATGCTTAATAAAAACTTTTCTAGCTTCTTTGGCTATATCCTCAAATTCTCGCACTAGGACTTTTAAAACAAAATCTCTCTTTTCTCCCCTCTCCATATCAGAAAGTGTAAGAAACATGTGTTGTATCATGGGGTTGAGACTAATAAATCTAGCTTCCATCATGCGTACCAAACAAACAGAGGCATCTTCATAAGTAGGGACAGCTTTTGCCAGGGGTATATCTTTAAGATCTTCGTGCATACTAACATGGGTGAAAAATTCTTCTATATTATCTCTTCCAATTATAGACCCTTGTCCCACATGTATATCTTTTAAAGTAAAATTAGGAGGAAACATGATGAAATAAGTAAAGGTAAATAAGTTAAACGCAAGCAACTAATTTTTTTTGTGTTTTTAATATGGAGATTGCAAACAAGATAGCAAATAAAGTAAAACTAGCAACTATTTTTTTTTTGTTTTGATTTAGTGCAGCAAACAAAGTACTAAATAAAATAAGGCAAGACAAAAACAAAGTAAAGGGATTGGAGGTGGAGACTCCCCTTGCAGCGTGTCTTGATCTCCCCGGCAACGGCGCCAGAAATTTAGCTTGACACGCGTACAACACGCGACCGTTGGGAACCCCAAGTGGAAGGTGTGATGCGTACAGCAGTAAGTTTCCCTCAGTTAGAAACCAAGATTTATCGAACCAGTAGGAGTCAAGAAGCACGTTGAAGGTTGATGGCGGCGAAGTATAGTGCGGTGCAACACCAGGGATTCCGGCGCCAACGTGGAACCTGCACAACACAACCAAATTACTTTGCCCCAACGTGACAGTGAGGTTGTCAATCTCACCGGCTTGCTGTAACAAAGGATTAGATGTATAGTGTGGATGATGATTGTTTGCAGAAAACAGTAGAACAAGTATTGCAGTAGATTGTATTCGATTAAAAGAATGGACCGGGGTCCACAGTTCACTAGAGGCGTCTCTCCGATAAGAATAAGCATGTTGGGTGAACAAATTACAGTTGGGCAATTGACAAATAAAGAGGGCATGACCATGCACATACATGATATGATGAGTATAGTGAGATTTAGTTGGACATTACGACAAAGTACATAGACCGCTATCCAGCATGCATGTATGCCTAAAAAGTCCACCTTCAGATTATCATCCGGACCCCTTCCAGTATTAAGTTGCAAACAACAGACAATTGCATTAAGTATGGTGCGTAATGTAATCAACAACTACATCCTTAGACATAGCATCGATGTTTTATCCCTAGTGGCAACAGCACATCCACAACCTTAGAACTTTCTGTCACTGTCCCAGATTTAATGGAGGCATGAACCCACTATCGAGCATAAATACTCCCTCTTGGAGTTACTAGCAAAAACTTGGCCAGAGCCTCTACTAATAACGGAGAGCATGCAAGATCATAAACAACACATAGGTAATAAATTGATAATCAACATAACACAGCATTCTCTATTCATCGGATCCCAACAAACACAACATGTAGCATTACAGATAGATGATCTTGATCATGTTAGGCAGCTCACAAGACCCGACAATGAAGCACAATTAGGAGAAGACGACCATCTAGCTGCTGCTATGGATCCATAGTCCAGGGGTGAACTACTCACTCATCACTCCGGAGGCGACCATGGCGGTGAAGAGTCCTCCGGGAGATGATTCCCCTCTCCGGCAGGGTGCCGGAGGCGATCTCCTGAATTCCCCGAGATGGGATTGGCGGCGGCGGCGTCTCTGGAAGGTTTTCCGTATCGTGGCTCTCGGTACTGGGGGTTTCGCGACGAAGACCTTAAGTAGGCGGAAGGGCGGAGTCGGAGGGCTGGCGGGGGCCCCACACACTAGGGCCGCGCGGGCCCCCCTGGGCCGCGCCGCCCTAGTGTGGCGGCGCCCCGTGGCCCCACTTCGTCTCTCCCTTGGACTTCTGGAAGCTTCGTGGCAAAATAGGCCCCTAGGCGTTGATTTCGTCCAATTCCGAGAATATTTCCTTACTAGGATTTCTGAAACCAAAAACAGCAGAAAACAACAACTGGCTCTTCGGCATCTTGTTAATAGGTTAGTGCCGGAAAATGCATAAATATGACATAAAGTATGCATAAAACATGTAGATATCATCAATAATGTGGCATGGAACATAAGAAATTATCGATACGTCGGAGACGTATCACGCCACGAGGGGCCCACACCACAGGTCGGCGCGGCCAGGGCCTGGGCCGCGCCGCCCTGGTGTGGCATCGCCTCGTCGCCCTACTTCGTATCTCCCCCGGTGTTCTGGAAGCTTCGTGGAAAAATAAGATCCTGGGCGTTGATTTCGTCCAATTCCGAGAATATTTCCTTACTAGGATTTCTGAAACCAAAAACAGCAGAAAACAACAACTGGCTCTTCGGCATCTTGTTAATAGGTTAGTGCCGGAAAATGCATAAATATGACATAAAGTATGCATAAAACATGTAGGTATCATCAATAAAGTAGCATGGAACATAAGAAATTACCGATACGTTGGAGACGTATCAGCATCCCCAAGCATAGTTCCTACTCGTCCCGAGTAGGTAAACGATAACAAAGATAATTTCTGAAGTGACATGCCATCATAATCTTGATAATACTATTGTAAGCACATGTAATGAATGCAGCGATTCGAAACAATGGAAATGTAATGAGTAAACAATTGAATCATATAGCAAAGACTTTTCATGAATAGTACTTTCAAGACAAGCATCAATAAGTCTTGCATAAGAGTTAACTCATAAAGCAATAAATTCAAAGTAAAGGCATTGAAGCAACACAGAGGAAGATGAAGTTTCAGCGGTTGCTTTCAACTTGTAACATGTATATCTCATGGATATTGTCAATGTAAAGTAATATAATAAGTGCAATATGCAAGTATGTAGGAATCAATGCACAGTTAACACAAGTGTTTGCTTCTTGAGATGGAGAGAAATAGGTGAACTGACTCAACATAAAAGTAGAAGAAAGGCCCTTCGCAGAGGGAAGCATTGATTGCTATATTTGTGCTAGAGCTTTGATTTTGAAAACAAGAAACAATTTTGTCAACGGTAGTAATAGAGCATATGTATTATGTAAATTATATCCTACAAGTAGCAAGCCTCATGCATAGTATACCAATAGTGCCCGCACCTTGTCCTAATTAGCTCGGATTACCTGGATTATCATCGCAATACATATGTTTTAACCAAGTGTCACAAAGGGGTACCTCTATGCCGCCTGTACAAAGGTCTAAGGAGAAAGCTCGCATTGGATTTCTCGCTTTTGATTATTCTCAACTTAGACATCCATACCGGGACAACATAGACAACAGATAATGGACTCCTCTTTAATGCATAAGCATTTAGCAACAATTAATATTCTCGTATGAGATTGAGGATATTTGTCCAAAACTGAAACTTCCACCATGGATCATGGCTTTAGTTAGCGGCCCAATGTTCTTCTCTAACAATATGCATGCTCTAACCATTCAACTCATGGTAAATCGCCCTTACTTCAGATAAGACGGACATGCATAGAAACTCACATGATATTCAACAAAGAGTAGTTGATGGCGTCCCCAGGAACATGGTTATCGCACAACAAGCAACTTAATAAGAGATAAAGTGCATAAGTACATATTCAATACCACAATAGTTTTTAGGCTATTTGTCCCATGAGCTATATATTGCAAAGATGAAGAATAAATTTTTTAAAGGTAGCACTCAAGCAATTTACTTTGGAATGGCGGAGAAATACCATGTAGTAGGTAGGTATGGTGGACACAAATGACATAGTGTTTGGCTCAAGGATTTTGGATGCATGAGAAGTATTCCCTCTCGATACAAGGCTTAGGCTAGCAAGGTTATTTGAAACAAACACAAGTACGAACCGGTACAGCAAAACTCACATAAAAGACATATTGTAAGCATTATAAGACTCTACACCGTATTCCTTGTTGTTTGACCCTTACTAGAAATTATCTAGACCTTAGAGAGACCAATTATGCAAACCAAATTTTAGCAAGCTCTATGTATTTCTTCATTAATAGGTGCAAAGTATATGATGCAAGAGCTTAAACATGAGCACAACAATTGCCAAGTATCACATTATCCAAGACATTTTACCAATTACTACATGTAGCATTTCCCGTTTCCAACCATATAACAATTTAACGAAACAGATTCAACCTTCGCCATGAACATTATGAGTAAAGCCTAAGGACATATTTGTCCATATGCAACAGCGGAGCGTGTCTCTCTCCCACACAATGAATGCTAGGATCCAACTTTATTCAAACAAAACAAAAATAAAAACAAACAGACGCTCCAAGCAAAGTGCATAAGATGTGATGGAATAAAAATATAGTTTCATTAGAGGAACCTGATAATGTTGTCGATGAAGAAGGGGATGCCTTGGGCATCCCCAAGCTTAGACGCTTGAGTCTTCTTGAAATATGCAGGGGTGAACCACCGGAGCATCCCCAAGCTTAGAGCTTTCACTCTCCTTGATCATATTGTATCATCCTCCTCTCTTGATCCTTGAAAACTTCCTCCACACCAAACTCAAAACAACTCATTAGAGGGTTAGTGCATAATCAAAATTCACATGTTCAGAGGTGACATAATCATTCTTAACACTTCTGGACATTGCACAAAGCTACTGAAAGTTAATGGAATAGAAAAATCCATCAAGCATAGCAAAACAGGCAATGCGAAATAAAAGGCAGAATCTGTCAAAACAGAACAGTCCGTAAAGACGAATTTTATAGGTGCACCAGACTTGCTCAAATGAATATGCTAAAATTTAATGAAAGTTGCGTACATATCTGAGGATCACTCACGTAAATTTTCATAATTTTCTGATTTACCTACAGAGAATTCTGCCCAGATTCGTGACAGCAAGAAATCTGTTTCTGCGTAGTAATCCAAATCTAGTATGAACCTTACTATCAAAGACTTTACTTGGCACAAAAATGCAACAAAACTAAGATCATGGGTTGTCTCCCATAAGCGCTTTTCTTTAACGCCTTTCAGCTAGGCGCAGAAAGTGTGCATCAAGTATTATCAAGAGATGAAGCATCAACATCATAATTTGTTCTAATGATAGAATGAAAAGGTAACTTCATTCTCTTTCTAGGGAAGTGTTCCATACCTTTTTTGAGAGGAAATTGATATTTAATATTACCTTCCTTCATGTCAATGATAGCACCAACAGTTCGAAGAAAAGGTCTTCCCAATATAATGGGACAAGATGCATTGCATTCAATATCCAAGACAACAAAATCAACGGGGACAAGGTTATTGTTAACGGTAATGCGAACATTATCAACTCTCCCCAAAGGTTTCTTTGTAGAATTATCAGCAAGATTAACATCCAAATAACAATTTTTCAATGGTGGCAAGTCAAGCATATTATAGATTTTTCTAGGCATAACGGAAATACTTGAACCAAGATCACACAAAGCATTACAATCAAAGTCATTGACCTTCATCTTAATGATGGGCTCCCAACCATCCTCTAACTTCCTAGGAATAGAAGCTTCGTGATTTAATTTCTCTTCTCTAGCTTTTATGAGAGCATTTGTAATATGTTTTGTAAAGGCCAAATTTATAGCACTAGCATTAGGACTCTTAGCAAGTTTTTGTAAGAACTTTATAACTTCAGAGATGTGGCAACCATAAAAATCTAAACCATTATAATCTAAAGCAATGGGATCATTATCCCCAATGTTGGAAAAAATTTCAGCAATTTTATCACAGGCAGTTTCAGCAGTTTTAGCAGTTTCAGGCAGTTTTGCAGGCTTTGCATTAGAAGTGGAAACATTGCCAACACCAATTATTTTACCATTAATAGTAGGAGGTTCAGCAACATGTGGAGCATTAGCATTACTAGTGGTGGTAATAGTCCAAACTTTAGCTATATTATCTTCTTTAGCATTTTCTTCTTTCTCCCACCTAGCACGCAATTCGGCCATCAATCTTATATTCTCATTAATTCTAACTTGGATGGCGTTTGCTGTAGCAAATGACTTAATATCATTATTTTCATTAGGTATAACTTTCGATTTCAAAAGATCAAACATCAGCAGCAAGACTATCGACTTTAGAAGCAAGTATATCAATTTTCCCAAGCTTTTCTTCAACAGATTTGTTAAAAGCAGTTTGTGTACTAATAAATTCTTTAAGCATAGCTTCAAGTCCAGGGGGTGTGTTCCTATTATTGTTGTAAGTATTCCCATAAGAATTCCCATAACCGTTACCATTATTATAAGGATATGGCCTATAGTTGTTACTGGAATTGTTCCGATAAGCGTTGTTGTTGAAATTATTATTTTTAATGAAGTTCACATCAACATGTTCTTCTTGAGCAGCCAATGAAGCTAACGGAACATTATTAGGATCAACATTAGTCCTACCATTCACAAGCATAGACATAATAGCATCAATCTTATCACTCAAGGAAGAGGTTTCTTCAACAGAATTTACCTTCTTACCTTGTGGAGCTCTTTCCGTGTGCCATTCAGAGTAATTAATCATCATATTATCAAGAAGCTTTGTTGCGTCGCCTAGAGTGATGGACATAAAGGTACCTCCAGCAGCTGAATCCAATAAGTTCCGTGAAGAAAAATTCAGTCCTGCATAAAAGGTTTGGATGATCATCCAAGTAGTCAGTCCATGGGTTGGGCAATTTTTAACCAAAGATTTCATTCTTTCCCATGCTTGGGCAACATGCTCATTATCCAATTGTTTAAAATTCATTATGCTACTTCTCAAAGATATAATTTTAGCAGGGGGATAATATCTACCAATAAAAGCATCCTTGCATTTAGTCCATGAATCAATACTATTCTTAGGCAGAGATAGCAACCAATCTTTAGCTCTTCCTCTTAATGAGAAAAGAAACAATTTTAATTTTATAATGTCACCATCTACATCCTTATACTTTTGCATTTCACATAGTTCAACAAAATTATTAAGATGGGCAGCAGCATCATCAGAATTAACACCAGAAAATTGCTCTCTCATAACAAGATTCAGTAAAGCAGGTTTAATTTTAAAGAATTCTGCTGTAGTAGCAGGTGGAGCAATAGGTGTGCATAAGAAATCATTATTATTTGTGGTTGTGAAGTCACACAACTTAGTATTTTCAGGAGTACCCATTTTAGCAACAGTAAATAAAGCAAACTAGATAAAGTAAATGCAAGTAACTATTTTTTTTGTGTTTTTAATATGGAGAATGCAAACAAGACAGTAAATAAAGTAAACTAGCAACTAATTTTTTTGTGTTTTGATATAATGCAGCAAACAAAGTAGTAAATAAAATAAAGCAAGACAAAAACAAAGTAAAGAGATTGGAGGTGGAGACTCCCCTTGCAGCGTGTCTTGATCTCCCCGGCAACGGCGCCAGAAAACAGTCTTGATACGTGTACAGCACGCGTCCGTTGGGAACCCCAAGAGGAAGGTGTGATGCGTACAGCAGCAAGTTTTCCCTCAGTAAGAAACCAAGGTTTATCGAACCAGTAGAAGCCAAGAAGCACGTTGAAGGTTGATGGCGGCGAAGTGTAGTACGGCGCAACACCAGGGATTCCAGCGCCAACGTGGAACCTGCACAACACAACCAAGATACTTTGTCCCAACGTAACAGTGAGGTTGTCAATCTCACCGGCTTGCTGTAACAAAGGATTAGATGTATAGTGTGGATGATGATGTTTACATAAAACAGTAGAACGAGTATTGCTGTAGATTGTATTCGATGTAAAGAATGGACCGGGGTCCACAGTTCACTAGAGGTGTCTCTCCCATAAGAATAAGCATGTTGGGTCAACAAATTACAGTTGGGCAATTGACAAATAAAGAGGGCATGACCATGCACATACATGTTATGATGAATATTGTGAGATTTAATTGGGCATTACGACAAAGTACATAGACCGCTATCCAGCATGCATCTATGCCTAAAAAGTCCACCTTTAGGTAATCATCCGAACCCCCTCCAGTATTAAGTTGCAAACAACAGACAATTGCATTAAGTATGGTGCGTAATGTAATCAACAAATATATCCTTAGACATAGCATTGATGTTTTATCCCTAGTGGCAACAGCACATCCACAACCTTAGAGGTTTCTGTCACTCCCCCAGATTTAATGGAGACATGAACCCACTATCGAGCATAAATACTCCCTCTTGGAGTTACAAGCAAAAACTTGGCAGAACCTCTACTAGTAACGGAGAGCATGCAAGATCATAAACAATACATAGATAATAGATTGATAATCAACATAGCATAGTATTCCATATTCATCAGATCCCAACAAACACAACATGTAGCATTACAGATAGATGATCTTGATCATGTTAGGCAGCTCACAAGATCCAACAATGATAGCACAATTAGGAGAAGACGACCATCTAGCTACTGCTATGGACCCATAGTCCAGGGGTGAACTACTCACACATCACTCCGGAGGCGACCATGGCGGTGAAGAGTCCTCCGGGAGATGATTCCCCTCTCCGGTAGGGTGCCGGAGGCGATCTCCTGAATCCCCCGAGATGGGATTGGTGGTGGCGGCGTCTCTGGAAGGTTTTCCGTATCGTGGCTCTCGGTCCTGGAGTTATTATCGACGAAGGCTTAAGTAGGCGGAAGGGTAGGTCAGGGGGCGCCACGAGGGGCCCACACCACAGGCCGGCGCGGCCAAGGCCTGGGCCGCGCCGCCCTGGTGTGGCATCGCCTCGTCGCCCCACTTCGTATCTCCCCCGGTGTTCTGGAAGCTTCGTGGAAAAATAAGATCCTGGGCGTTGATTTCATCCAATTCCGCGAATATTTCCTTACTAGGATTTCTGAAACCAAAAACAGCAGAAAACAGCAACTGGCTCTTCGGCATCTTGTTAATAGGTTAGTGCCGGAAAATGCATAAATATGACATAAAGTATGCATAAAACATGTAGGTATCATCAATAAAGTAGCATGGAACATAAGAAATTATCGATACGTTGGAGACGTATCACTAGCCGTTACAAAAATAGCATGAACACTTGGTACGAAAAATGCCAAAACTTTTGCATCTGAACTCCGAATGAGTTGAATCTAATTTTGTTGCAAATATAGCAACAAGGGTTACCCCACCTAAGTGGACAATATTAAGTACCAACAAGGGAGGACAAACGTGATGGATATAAGTATGGATCCAAACCTTCAAACTCGAGAACACAATAGGAGATGCAATTGAGTTCTGTTTTTCATAAACTTGGGATTGTCGAAAAGTTAGCAAAAAGCTCAAGAACCTCAGACAGAGAAACACCAACCAAGAAGCAACAAGATAGGAAAATGCAAGATATGCAAAGGATTGAGCTCCCTAAGACAATGTGATCAAGTTACCCAACCGGAAGCCCCTCTTCATAGTGTGGTTGTATATCCTATAATCCGGTCTCCCAGCAAACACCTTGAGACTAGTAAAAGGAAAACCTAGTAAGGCCATACCTTGTCCTTGCGCATCTCAAAATGGAGGAGATTGAAAGGGTATTTTGCCTCTACGTGTGTTTTTGGTAATCGAATGACAATCCCTATGGTCTAATGATTTGCTTGAGTTTATTTGAAGGAACATTCCATAGGTAATCTATGAAGTCCATGTGTTGGATTCAAGGTTGAATGCCATAAGGGTGAAGATATACCTTGAGGTTTTGACATCAAGATCATCAAATTGAAGAGATAAAAGTTATATGATCAAGAAGAAGAAATGAAGATGGAGTTCTTATGTGGAACTCAAATAATCCATGTTCTAGCTTATGTGTTAAGCTTTGAGGATCAATATCTTGAGAGTTCGATTTTAACAGAAGAAATCAAGATATGACTCTAAGTTGATGTCATTCTTCTCTCATGGGGTATATGAGATCTCACTTTTGATTCATGCCCTTGAAAAGATACGTAACCCACATAGAAGCAGACACACATATGTCATGGGTTATCTCACAAAGCACAATTAATGCATGCTTACCATACCACGAGATCAAAGATCCCACGTGGCACATTTCTTATCCTTTGTGTGTTGACCAATCTTGAATTCACTCATTGCACTTCATCTTGATCAAACCTGTATTTCCTTGCATGCTCCAAATCTTGATCAACCAATATCTCAACTCATGAGTCTATTATGACACCGACTTAGAGCCATATCAATTTCTCATATTAAAATCGAACTCTCAAGATCTTGATCCTCAAAGCCTAATACATAAGCTAGAGCATGGCTTATTTGAGTTCCTCATAAGAACTCCATCTCCATCTTCATTTCTTCTTCTTAATCGTATCATTTTTTTTATCTCTTCGTATAGGTGATATTGATATGAAAACCTCAAGGTATATGTTCATCCTGATGGCATACAACCTTGAATCCAACACATGGACTTCATAGATTAATTACCTATGGATTATTTTTTCAAATAAACTCAAGAAAAAGATTAGACCATAGGAATTGTCATTCAATTACCAAAAACACACGTAGAGGCGAAATACCCTTTCACAAAATGTTATTGGTATGCATATTTCATTCAAAACATATACGCCTACATGCTAATGCTAGTAGAGGAGCAGCCTAGCAGGCCTTTCCAATTCCCATCACACCTAGAAAAATGAGAGTTTACCAGGCAAGCTCTCAGTCCGGTCACTAGATAGTCGTGCGCGAGTGGCACCCACCATCATATGCATCAGGTTCCACAATATACAACGTGCTGACTCACAAAACATTCATGTCAAAATCATGTAATGTAGCAATACTACATTCATACCAGAGTCCAGGAAGTACAATACAAGAACACGAAAAATGTATAATCAGAATCGAAACAAAAACGCATGAGTTGTGCGGTCGACCTACTCTCTCTCTTTATACTAACTTTTATACCCTTCTAGAACTTCTTTTATTATACTACAATCTTAATAATCATACGTACCTCGTTACACAATAATAATACTTAATGAAATATAAATGTTACTAATATAAGTTGTCTCGTTCTTTAACTTTAGCAATGTATATTAATTATTCTACTTGCATTGTGCTGAATATATGTATTTTGTATGAAAAGTTTGTTATTTTTTCACTGTACAAGCATTGACAAAGTAAATTGTACACATCTATTGTTTTTTGCATCTACATTAATGTTTATATAAATATCTGTAATAGTTTTGGTAGATATATCTATTGGGTATGTCCTAACAAATATCTTAATAGAGAGATTTCAGTGTACGATTATGTACAAAATTTATAGAAGCTTTTAGAATATAAATTAGACCGTTTGCTTATCCGTCTACCTTTTTTGTGGTATAACATGTCTTATAAGTTACAGTGTGTTCAATAATAATTTCACAATGCATCCACTATATATATCGGATATTGAAAATTACTAATCACCAACTATCATAGAAATATTATGAATTCTCCACATTTCTCGTACACACGACTTGAATTGCTAGGATCATCAGGATGCCTTTGGTATACAACTATTATCGTTGGTTTTTCAAAACAATTGTGCATAATATTAAAAATGAAAATTTATTTATCAGCTTCCACGACAGCTAGTTAAAGATATAGCCAATCTCATCATTGTAGATTATTTTGGTTTGCTCCAATACTATACAAGGTTTGTGATGTGGACTTGCTCCTATAAATGAATGAAGCACATATATATATTTAATATCACTATGTTCAATAATGTAAGCCCTCGTTTTAGCAAACTGAGCGTGAGAGCACAACTGTGGTTTCATGGGGTGCCTTCCACTTGGAGTAGCGGGGAGACAATCCCGATAGAAAATTCTCAAGCGTACGAGAGGATAACGAAAAGGAAGGAAACGGAGTGGTGTAAAAACACACATTGTCACCATTTCTTTTCGCCATGAGAGCATGGTGCACAGCTGATGAAAGAAGTCAATCATCTGGGTGAATTGTAGACTTTTCTAATAATGATTCGTGGGAAAAAGAGCCGTTCGTCAATACCATTTTCGACAACGACATCCATCAGATCCACATCCAACGGCCAAGAAAAAACCCTACCCCAAGCGGTGCTAATATATACAGAGCTATTCCTCTCGCACGAGCCGCTCCTCTCAGTCCCCCACCCTGCCGCCGTCGCCGTCTCCGTCGCCGTCTCCGTCTCCTCTCGGTTCCATCTCCTTCCATCGAGGTCAGCATATCTAATTCGAGTTACTGGTACCGAATAGCGTCTGATCTGTGGTCATCACTGCGAGTAATTCGAATTTTAGTCCGTTTTGTTTCCCGCTGATGCATGTTGTTCTCGCCCGTATCTTGAAGGATTTTCTCGAAGCAGAATATTCGATAGTTTGCGTGGATGCCTCTGATTAGTCTCTTAATTCTGAGAGTAGATCTAGTTGAGGTTCTTGTATGCGCGGATCCATGTTTTTTTCTGTCTCCAATTTTTAGGACTAACCTGTAAGCAAGCTCAGACAGTAGCCTTGATTAGTAGGTTTCTACTGCTTCTGTTACTAATTAGTTATTACTGAATCATCTCCATGACTGGTTGGACACATTAGATGGATTCTTACAGTACTTTATTGTATCTCAAGTAGAGTTGGGAGCAGCCACTTCTAGCATGTACTTATATGGTTTTTATGTTTAGAATTGTTTGTTTGCGTTTTGTAGTTTAAACTAGTTGCTATTCCTGCAGTTTTGGATAAATGAGGTTTTAGTTAGTCTTCCTACAGTATTACGTAGGTCAAGTTAGTATGTGCTGCCTGATTGGCTCAAGTGTAATCCCATTCAATTGAACTTGGTACATTTGTCTGAATTGTTGTTTCATTTGTTAACACAAATTGCTAGAATATTTCCGTTGTGAAGTCACTGGTTCGTTTGGATCTGCTGTTTCTAACACCTGTTTACTTTCACAATGTAGTTTGGTAGCTAAAAAGTTCAGCCATGGGTAAGGAGAAGGTTCACATTAACATCGTGGTCATTGGCCATGTTGACTCTGGCAAGTCGACCGCCACTGGTCATCTGATCTACAAGCTTGGAGGTATTGACAAGCGTGTCATCGAGAGGTTCGAGAAGGAAGCCGCTGAGATGAACAAGAGGTCATTCAAGTATGCGTGGGTGCTTGACAAGCTCAAGGCTGAGCGTGAGAGGGGTATCACCATTGATATTGCCCTCTGGAAATTCGAGACAACCAAGTACTACTGCACAGTCATTGATGCCCCTGGATACCGTGGCTTCATCAAGAACATGATTACTGGTACCTCCCAGGCTGACTGTGATTTGCTCATCATTGACTCCACCACTGGTGGTTTTTAGGCTGGTATCTCCAAGGATGGCCAGACCCGTGAGCATGCACTCCTTGCGTTCACTCTTGGAGTCAAGCAGATGATCTGCTGCTGCAACAAGGTATACTTGCTGTTCAACCTTCCTATGCTAATTATTTTGAGTAAAATTTAGTGGCATCTACTATGGAACATGTACTATTTTCCATACACATGATATGAACCTTCAGAAGGGCTTGTATTAAATTTGTAGGATCATTAGAAACCTATATAAGTTCAGTGCAGTTTATATTATGTGAATCTTTTGTGCTCTTATGGAAGAGCTTGTATTAAACTATTAGGATCATTAGAAGCCTATGTAAGTTCAGTATAGTTTATAATTCTGTGAATCTTTTCTGATCTTATGGAAGGTACTTCACTCTAGAGATATGTCATGCTGTTATTTTTTGTTTTGTTTTAATGCCGTTTCTTAAAAGCTCATTATCTCCTATATTCCACACATCCATGTTATAAGTAATATATATAATGTTGTACTTTCATACTTGTTTAATTTACGTAATGTTTTTTTAGTAATTCGTAATTCGTAATTCGTAATCCGTAATTCTTATTTACTTGCTCTGTTTACCTAATTTCAATGCTCTTGTGATTTGTTCCAGATGGATGCCACCACTCCCAAGTACTCAAAGAGCCGTTATGAGGAAATTGTTAAGGAAGTCTCTTCATACCTGAAGAAGGTCGGCTACAACCCTGAGAAGGTGCCGTTTGTCCCCATCTCTGGTTTTGAGGGTGACAACATGATTGAGAGGTCCACCAACCTTAACTGGTACAAGGGCCCAACCCTGCTTGAGGCGCTTGACCAGATCAATGAGCCCAAGAGACCCTCGGATAAGCCCCTGCGTCTTCCCCTCCAGGATGTTTACAAGATTGGTGGCATTGGAACTGTGCCTGTTGGACGTGTTGAGACTGGTACCATCAAGCCAGGTATGGTTGTGACCTTTGGTCCCACCGGTCTGACCACTGAGGTAAAGTCTGTTGAGATGCACCATGAGTCCCTCCTTGAGGCGCTCCCTGGTGACAATGTTGGCTTCAACGTCAAGAATTTGCTGTGAAGGATCTCAAGCGTGGGTTTGTGGCTTCTAACTCCAAGGATGACCCTGCCAAGGAGGCTGCCAGTTTCACGTCCCAGGTTATCATCATGAACCACCCTGGTCAGATCGGCAATGGCTATGCCCCAGTGCTGGACTGCCACACCTCCCACATTGCGGTCAAGTTTGCTGAGCTTATCACCAAGATTGACAGACGATCTGGTAAGGAGATTGAGAAGGAGCCCAAGTTCTTGAAGAATGGTGATGCTGGTATCGTGAAGATGATTCCTACCAAGCCCATGGTTGTGGAGACCTTCGCCACCTACCCTCCTCTTGGTCGTTTTGCTGTGCGTGACATGAGACAAACTGTTGTTGTTGGTGTCATTAAGGGCGTGGAGAAGAAGGACCCCACCGGTGCCAAGGTTACCAAGGCTGCTGCCAAGAAGAAATGAGCAGTTCAGTGCCTGATGCCTAGCATCAGTATGCTAAGTTTTGTTCCTGGTTGTATTGCTATAGCAATTGAGACGTCAAGCCAGTATCTAGTCTGTCGTTTAAGTAGCAAATTTCTCTTTAAACATTCGGGAAAACTCCTGTTAGTGAGTCTGATTTGTGGCCTGGCAAAACTCATGTTAGCTGAGTCTGATTTGTGGCCCGTCTCCTTGTGGAGCGCAATACAGATTCATTTGCTGCTTTTTCGCTATATGCAAAACTTTTGACTGTTTTTTGTTCAACTGTTCTTAGCTCATTCTGAGCTTTTGATATAATGCTATTTTGATATTGTCTCTCTTCAATCGTTTACGACGATAGTTGAACAATAGTTTGCACCAATGCCTGCTAAGGATTGTTTGTTTATTCTGTGCCAATTCGCAATGCCCATTTCTTCTCTTCAATTGACAGTTTTACGTTTGCATATCCAAACTAGTAGGCACCAGGCCACTTTCTCTTGAGTCTGATCACTGGTCTGGCAAAACTCCTGTTATATAAGTCTGATTTGTGGCCAGTCTCCTTTTGTGGAGTGCAATAACTCTTTTTCTCATTTGCTTCTTTTCGATGTATGCAAAACTTCTGTTTGGGTTGAACTGTTCTTAGACCATTCTGATCTTTTTGATGTAGTCATAGCATATGGCTCTTTTCTCTTGATCTCGTTGCATCTTGGGAACTAACCGTGGCTTTGGTTTTTATGATCGACGAGTGATATCTTATGGCAGAGGCGTTTATAGTTTTTGTTTTCAAGGTCTCTAAAACCAACTGGCTCTGCACTATGCGAGCTTTTTTTCAGTTAATTTCAGAAAAAAACAGTATGCTTTTACAATTAGAAAGTGTACTTCCCTTTTACTCATATGAATATGAATGTGCTTCTTTTTATCTAAGCACATTGATCTTGAGTTCATACAGTTGATCGGCCAACCCATGTTCAATACTTTGCTATCTGTAGCTTGGACTCTAACCAGTAACCATTCATGCTCTTCAGGTAGGAGTAAACATAAGGCTTCCTTCCATGTCTTGTCTTTCCTTCCTACAGTAGCAATGAGATTCTAGCTAGTGAGCACCCTTAAGCTTAAACGGATGTTAAAGCCATGGCACACCGTACAGTACATGCAACGCACTATTTCGAACAAGTTGCATTATTTTTTTTTTGAACTGGAACGGGTTGCATTAGAAAATCTAGAACAGTAGTTTCGAATTCAACTCCGACAGAAACTCCCATTTTTAGACAGCACCGTGTGCCTAGCTTCAAGTTAATAAACCACAAACGGTCACAATAATAAGATACTGCTCGGATATCAGCTTAGAGTTTAACAAACCGCCACAAAGGGCACAAATAACACAAGGAACAAAGTTCCCAACGATTACAACATAAAATGCCCCTGGTTTAATTAAACACAACGAACTGGAGCTCCCTTGCTTGGTTGGGCAAGGTGTTAGTGTACACGCGTCTAAGCATGTCAACCTAGAGTTTACCGGATCCCTTCTTCTCTATAGCCCAATTTTGGAAATCTAGTACGGCCTACCCGCGCAGGCTGATAAGTTAGCCTTAAGCAATCGGCCAGTTTCTTCTTTGATATGGTTATATATCTTGAGATCAATTTTCTAGTCGATTGTTTGTTAGGTGTTAAACTTGCTTTAATTGGCAACGCACTACAGGAATGGAGCTCTACGCCGACGGCCGGCTGCCCTCGGCGTAGCCACGCCTAGCCCTCGGCGTAGGCTACGCCGACGGCAGCCCTCGGCGTACCTCGTCGGCGTCCAGGTCCCTCGGCGTAGCCCGGCCTGCCCTCGGCGTAGAAGTAGCCGTCGGCGTCCTCGCTCTATGCCGACGGTGAAGAAGACCCTCGGCGCCGCTGCCGTCGGCGTCTGGCCACGGCGCGCCGTCGCCGTTAACGGAGGTGATCCAGACGCCGACGGCTTTCCCCTCGGCGTAGCCACGCCATCTGGGGGCCGTGGGGCGACGTGGCGCGTCGCGAGGCTGCCACGTTCGGCGTCTACGCCGACGGCCAGGCCCTCGGCGTCTGCATGGCCCATGCAGTGGACACGCGGCACGCTGGGCGCGGCTGCCAGGTGGGGGTATACGCCGACGGCAATACCGTCGGCATAGCCCTGACCATATGGTCGCAGCTGGGGTCTATGCCGACGGCATTGCCCTCGGCGTAGACCTGCCCAATTTTTTTTTTGTTTTCAGCAGTTTAATTTGCACCGTTCCAGCAGTTCAGTTTGCATAATACAGCAGTTCACACATACAAATTCATCCAAATTCACCATAATTCACATAAATAGCATGAGATCCACATAGTAGCATACATGGTGCACATAATGCATACAAGAGGAGAGTGTCATGTCATCCAAATACATAGTAGTAGCAAGCAAACCCTAGTTCTAAGCTGACTAGCGGAGGAAGGACCCGGGCGGGGTGTGTCCGCCCACATCGTTGGCGAAACGAGCAGCCCGGGGTTGCGCTCCGGTAGAAGCTGCAGAAGAACCACCTGGAGAAGGACCGGTAGCACGCCCAGGAGAAGTCGACGGAGAGGCACCGGGAGTAGTCCCAGGAGTAGTCGACGGAGAGGCACCAGCAGAACGCCCAGGAGACCGACCACCTTCATGAACCGGTGTGACCTCGCGCCCACCCGGCGATGCCTGGTTCCCGGACCATCCCGTTCCCTACGTGTTCCCTACATGTTAGCAACTTGCGAGGCAAAGGAAAGTGGTAACTACCGGTTTGGCAAAGAACTTACCTCCGGTGTGGATCCGTAGTAAGTCGCAGCGAAAGCTGCCTTCGATGGCATGATAGGCATGTCCCCCGCCACGGTAACTCGAGCCGGTGGCGGTGTACCAGTAGACATAGAGATCATCATTTCCTGCAAGATAGGTTACAAGTTAGGCTTTGCAGAAATAAAGCATCAAACTGAGACTTGTCATCTACTTGCGCGAGAAGAAAGATTCAGACTTACTGCTATATACGACATATAAGCCGTATTCTGCCTATTCCACTGGGCAGCGGCCTGCTGATACGCTTCATTGCAGGCTTCGAAGGCCGCCTCGAACTCAGGCTACAATTTCAGAAACAATGAATCTCGTAAACACTTAGCCATGTAGGAAGGAAAACCGGAAAGAGGATGAAAATGAGGAAAACTTACATCGTAGGCGGGTGGACGAGCAGGCCGTGGACGAGGCTGGGGGCTGTCGGCGGTGAGGGTATGCTTGAGACGCGTGTAGCTCGTGGAGTGGGTAGGCTTGACCGCCTTATTCAGAAAGGGGAAACGGCCATGCGGACGCCCGTGCCCCGACAGGACCAACGACTCCTCGTCGACCGGAATGCTCAAGGGGTCATCCACCTCGGGGTGACGAGACTTGACCATGTCGCAGTAGTCCTCCTTGGCGGCCTTGGCATTGCCGTAGTACTGTGGCTGAGGCAATGCGGGATTGGGCTTCTGCTTCGTCCGCATCATGTCATATATCTGGGCATCATGAAGCACCACCCCAGGTGGTGCCTCGGCCACCTGCATCGCGAAAAGAAAAGTTAAGCGTACCACAAATGAGACATGGCGGGAAATGAATGAAGGTCGTTCCATGTATATACATACCTTTTTCCCCTTGAAGCGGGTGTAGTCGCGGTTTCCCGCGCAGTGTGTGCCACCGGTGCCTCGGTTCTCCATGTTACGCCTCGACACGGCTGCAAACTCCTCGTCCTGCCTAAGCCACCTCGCCCTAATCAGCTCCTCCCATGCCTCCCTATGCTGCTCGGCCCACTCGGGACAAACCTGAAAACGCAATACTCAGCTCAAGATAATTCAATGAAAACTTAGCAGCAATGTAGAATCTCATTGACATTTTACTCACCGACATGTACTCCTCAATGGTCATTGCCCATTCCTCCGTAGGCTGGTTACCAACATAGTACTCCTTCTTGACCCTCTTACCCTTGTTAGCCCAGAAGGCACTAGCGCTGGTGAACTTTTGGTTGTACCACTGCTGCGGTGTCAACCTCTCGCAAGCGCCACGCAAAGTGAGACGCGCCTGCGTCTCATGCTCCGGGTCCACACGATAGAAGCACTTCAATCATGCATAAATCAGTTGTGAAAGTCATGAGTTAGCACATTAGGGTCATCAACTATGAACGGTGCTCGAGAAATATATGCCTTACCCAGAACTTGGTGGTCACAACCTCAGCAGCTGTCGCGAAGCCTACGGCAGGGGCATCCTCATAGTCCGCCCAAGTAGTGGCTAGCTTCGTCGGGCCACCGGCGACCGTGCTAAGGGGAGTGTATCTGCCGGGCCAGAACTTCTTAATCAGAGCCCCAAGCAAGCTGTTAGGCATGCGGGGGGGGGCTTGGCATCCCATGTCCGATTCTTGCCGCAAATAAATCACACATTAGTACACATGCCAAATTGTTTATTATGCCCAAGATGAAAATACATGTTCGAAATTTCTGAAGTAGTACACTTACTCATCGCTCGAAGGAATGATAAGGGCCTTGTCATCATGGGTCTTCGGCTCCTTCCTCGCATCGGGGACCTTCTCCACGAAGCTTCAAGGGCTTCGGCGCACCTTCACCCTCCATGACCTCCAACTCAGCCCTAGAGTCCGACTCGTGTGTAGACTCCATCTCCATCTCCACCTCCCCACTAGACGGACCCTCAAGGTACAACTCAGGAGCCACGTCGCCAGAAGCGGAGGGTGGCTCATCAAAGTCCATGTGTACCCCGCCGCCACCTCGTCCTCCACCTCGTCCTCCTCGTCCTCGTCCTCGACCTCCACCTCGTCCTCCTCGTCCTCGTCCTCCATCGGTACCATCGGCGTAACGCGGATTTTGCACCGGGGCTCGATCACTCCGTCTAGGCACTCTAGGAATATTCCTCTTCACCTACGCCAGCGTCTTAAGCAAGCTCTCGGAGTCTGCCTTGCCGCTGCTCATATTGTTCAGTCACCTGCATTGAGAAGAATATTGTTCTGTTGACCGCGCTGTCTACCCCTTTGACTGCATCCCATCGGGGGTCCCCCGGTGGGCATATGCCTCCATTTGAGCTTGGTTAGGTCATAGGTACATTTGGAAACAAGGATCATCCCATATGATCCCAAGTTTCTCTCCGGTTCAACTCCGAGGGAGTTCCCCCCTATACATGCAGAATCTGCCTAAGTGTAGGAACCCCCTGTTCGAGAAGCCGGACACACCTGGGGGGGTAGCCTTGGATATAAAACCATCTCAAATCAATTTTGTGCATGCCATGTGGACACACACAAGTTTTGGGGCCATTCCCTAGATCCGATGCTCGATTTCCGATGAAACCCTAGTTCTGTTGACCGCGCGGTCTACCCCTTTGACTGCATCCCATCGGGGGTCCCCCGGTGGGAATATGCCTCCATTTGAGCTTGGTTAGGTCATAGGTACATTTGGAAACAAGGATCATCCCATATGATCCCAAGTTTCTCTCCGGTTCAACTCCGAGGGAGTTCCCCCTATACATGCAGAATCTGCCTAAGTGTAGGAACCCCCTGTCCGAGAAGCCGGACACACCTGGGGGGGTAGCCTTGGATATAAAACGATCTCAAATCACTTTTGTGCATTCCATGTGGACACACACAAGTTTTGGGGCCATTCCCTAGATCCGATGCTCGATTTCCGATGAAACCCTAGTTCTGTTGACCGCGCGGTCTACCCCTTTGACTGCATCCCATCGGGGGTCCCCCGGTGGGCATATGCCTCCATTTGAGCTTGGTTAGGTCATAGGTACATGTGGAAACAAGGATCATCCCATATGATCTCAAGTTTCTCTCCGGTTCACCTCCGCCCTGCTACTTCTCTCCCGCCCTTTTTTCCCGATCACCCTTTCCCGCTGCTTCTCCCCCGCCCTTTTTTCCCGCCATGATTTCCCGCCAAGTTTTCCCGCCCACCCTTTCCCGCTCATTCTCTCCCGCCAAGTTTTCCCGCCCACCCTTTCCCGCCCATTCTCTCCCGCCAAGTTTTCCCGCCGTTTCAGCCCCTCGTCGGCCTATATATAGCCATGTCTTCTCCACTAACAGCACCAGCAACATTTCTCCCCTCATCACTTCTCTCATCCAACAGCACCACAAAATCCTCTGAGCTGAGCTGCCGCTGAGATGGCTCCTCGTCGCCGTAGCAACACGGGCTTCATCGGCGTTCGCCTGCGGCCTGCGGGACATTTCGCGGCTGAAATCACCGCCGGTGGTACGCGTGTGTGGCTCGGCACCTTCTACACGAAGGAGGCTGCTGCCCGCGCATACGACGTTGCGGCTTGGAGGTTTGGCCGGCCGCGCCACGAAATGAACTTCCCGGAGGTCAGGTCTCTGACGGAAGCTCAGAGTCTCTCACCGAGCCGCTACTTCGCTCACGGGGTGAAGCGCGGCGGTGCAGTCTGGCCGGCAGATTGATACCACCGAGGCGGACGAGCAGTTCATGGCACAGTGGCGCAGAGACCATCCCGGAGCCGTCGAGGCAGAGCGCGCATTCTGGAAGGACAAGCAGACGTACAGGAGAGAGAGGAGGGCGGGAAAGCGGCAGAGGAAGGCTGCGGTTGAAGCAGAGTATGCCAAAGGAGAGGCGTCGACATGGGGGGAGGATGATGAACGGTGGTCGTGGATCTTCACAACCACCGCTTCAGAGGACACCCCCAGCGAGGACGAAGATTTCGAATTCTCTGATTAATATGTGTGTGTGTCGAGTCCGTGTGTCTAGCGTTAAGTGCTTTATTCGTGTGTGGGTGTAGTTCTTTAAATGTTTTGGTTTGTGTGTGCGTCTAGTTCTTTAAGTGTTTTGGTTCCTGTGTGGGTGTAGTTCTTTAAGTGTGTTGGTTCCTGTGTGTGGGTGTAGTTCTTTAAGTGTTTCAGTTCGTGTGTGGGTCTAGTACTTTAAGCGCTTTGGTATGTGTGTGGGTCTAGTTATTTAAGTGTTTTGTATCGTGTCTGGGTCTTAAGTTCTTAAATGTATCACTTTTCTCTCCAGTTCACCTCCGAGGGAGTTCCCCCCTATACATCCAGAATCTGCCTAAGTGTAGGAACCCCCTGTCCGAGAAGCCGGACACACCTTGGGGGGTATCCTTGGATATAAAACCATCTCAAATCACTTTTGTGCATGCCATGTGGGCACACACAAGTTTTCCAGCGATTCCGACGCTCCGGTGGTCTGTAACTTGGAAAACCCTAGGGCGGGGACCCCACACATCTACCCCTATAGCTTTCTCCGTGCGAGGGTTTACCAGTGGACTTTTTTATTTATTTTGCTTTGTTTAGGACATATGTACATGGAAACCATAGGTTGGGCATACTTTACCATAAAATAGGCTCCGTTCGAGCCATGGCGGGGGTTTCCACATACAGATCCTGGATTTTACCAACTGGTAGCCCATTATGCGGAAATCGTCAACGCCGGGTACATCCAAGGTTAGCCAAACCTTACATCACACTTGTACATGTATGTTAGGGGCAGAAGCAAGTTTTTCAACAATTCTGACGCTCCGGTGATCTGTTTCTTGGGAAACCCTAGGGCGGGACCCCTAGGGTTAGGGTTTTACCAAGTGATCTGTTAGGGTTATAGTTAGGGTTAGCAATGTATGTGGAAACCCTAGGGTTAGGGTTAGAGTTAGGGTTAGGGTTAGGGTTAGAGTTAGCAATGTATGTGGAAACCCTAGGGTTAGGGTTAGGGCTAGAGTTAGGGTTACGGTTAGGGTTAGAGTTAGGGTTAGAGTTAGGGTTAGAGTTAGGGTTACAGTTAGGGTTAGGGTTAGGGTTCGGGAAACCGTAGGGCGGGGACCCCGCGGATCTACCCATATGTACATCGATAGCAAATGTTGGGCCTAGTGGCTCCGGTTGACCCGTCTGCGAAGAGCGTCACCCATGGGACCTACATATGCCATCTACGAATTCTTAAAAAATAGAACCATTTTTTACATAATTCATACTAGTAAAAAAATAATAGAAACATATTATAAAGTAATATGAGAGAGGGAAAAAAATAAAAAAAATCCTATATGCCGAGGGTGGCCGTCGTCATAGGGTGTCCATGCCCTATGCCGAGGGTGGCCGTCGGCGTCTGACTGACGCCGTGAGCGGGCGACGACGGCGCGGACTGGGCCAGAGGCGATGCCGGTGCTACGCCGAGGGCCAAGGTGACGCCGACGGCTGCCCTCGGCGTAGCCTCCTCTACGCCGACGGTATGTGTACGCCGACGGCTTCCTGAGCTGCCCCGGCGAGGCCGTACGCCGACGGCCCCGATAAAAAGCCGTCGGCGTACAGTTTGGCCGTCGGCGTCTAGCTCCATTCCTGTAGTGACGTTGAGACTGAACCAACTCTTTGCTTAAGTCTGGCATCTCGTGATATTCCCATGCGAAGCAATGAACGTATCTTTTAACAGCTTGATTAGCGCAATTGATTTTCATTTATTTGTTTACAAGTATTGGCCTTGGGGTTAGCCGATGTGAAACCTTGTTTCAATTTACTCCCTCTCGATAGATTCATACATAGTTCTTGTCAGACCGGTACTCCTCTAAATGCTTTTGCAACCACTCGTTATAGGGATCCATCTATCACATGAGTTAGATTCGATTAACACAAATCAGCTTCAGAGGTGCATGCAAAAATCTGTTTCTTGCGGCAATGAGGAAATCAAACTAGGATTGGTCACGTACTAATAGACACGTGGCATTCGGATATTGATAGTCTACCAATGACCTAACCAAATCAATGCAAGTCGAGTTATCCGCAAGCATGAGAGAAAAGATTATAAGCTCAGGGCAGAATTCAGAGGGTCCGGAGGGAACGCTTCGTCCTCGGGTCGCTCCCCCGCGGGCTACCCAGGATGCCAAACCCTAGCCTTCCTCCACCCCGCTCCCCCGTCCTCCCCCGTCGCCGCCGCCGGGCAAAGCCCGGGCGGTGCCGGCGGCGGTGGGCCTTTCTTTACCCGGCGCTTCCTCTCCAGGCGGGGCTGGCAGGCAGGCGGCGGCGCTCCCTCCCAGGCGGCGCGGCGGCGGGTGGCAACGAGGCAGAGGCGTGGCTCCTTGGCCGCGGGACGGCGCGGTGGCTCGGGGCTCGACCTGCCTGGCCCAGATTTGGGCCCTTCGGGCCCCATCTGGGTTCGGGTGGGCCGACTCCCTGCCCCGCGGTGCTCCTCTAGGCGGACGGAGGGAAGGCCGGAGCTCGGGGTGGCGATGTCGGCGGCGCGTACACTGCAGCGCATAGACAGGAACTTCACGAGCCCGCTCGGGCTCGGCCGGGCTAGGTGGGCCTGGTGTGTTCCGGTCGCCGCGTCCGGTCGGTGTCCGCAGGTGGCGGTGGAGGTGGTACATCCGGCGTGGCTGCTGGCGTGCTGCCTCTCGCTCCCGGTTGGCTCGTCATGTTCGTGATGACCCCGCTTCGTTGGTCACGGTGAGACGGCGGTGGTGCTTGCAAGGCCGTGGTGGCGCATGGTGGTGGGTGGCGAGTGTGGTGGAGCACGATGGAGTGTCCAAGGCGAGGTTGCGAGGGTCGGGAGAAATCCATGTCGGCTTTGCCGGCACCGACGCGGTGACGCCCACGGGCGCCATTCTTCCTTCTTGAAGGGCGTTGGGTGAAGCCATGTTTCCCCGTCCTTGCGCGTACCGGGGGAAACCCTAGGACTACTTCGGGCAGCAGTGGCGTCGTCGTCGCACCCCTTCTTGAAGGTGTTGCTTGGTACGCGGAACTTGAGAGTGCTAGGAGCATGGTGGGAATTATACGGCGGGCGCAACGATTGCGAGGCATCTCCGTTTTCGTTGATCCGACCCTTTCGGCATTAGTTCCTCTTTTCTTTCTTTTGTGTTTTCTTTTGGCCTTGCTTTGTGATGTTTGCCCTAGCAATGGATCCTATGTTGTATCGGTGGTGTGCTATATTAATATAGCGGGGCGAAAGCCTATTTCGAGGAGAGAAAAGATTATGGGTACTTGCAATGAGCTCATCGGCTCTTCAGTATGTGATATTTTGATATGATAATCTTCCAACATGACATCAAATATTTACTTGCACTTCGGCCACGTAAAGGAGGGGTTATGATAGGCTTGGCGAGCCAACAGAAAAATCAGACATTCCTATGGATATGAAACCCAATAGAAATACTTTGGGGCGTAACCCTCTCAATGACGCGCCATATCAGAACCCAGGTGTGGTGTTAAATTAGCAAGGGATGGGCTGCCACCGCCTTAGTGGCGCGCCATATCAAAACCCGGATGTGGTGTTAAATGAGCAAGGGTCGGGCCACCATCGCCTTAGTGGCACGCTATATATTTGTCCGGATGTAGTGTAGGGTCTTTGCATCTCTCTCGACAGATGTGAAGGGCAATGAAGCTAGCAGAGGCAAATAGGTTGTGGGTGGGTAGTGGGAATGTAGGATCCTTGACCGAAAAGCTACATGAGTTAGTGGATGTTGCGATCGGGAGGCGTCTAAATATCCTTTGTGTCCAGGAAACTGGATGGGCGAGTAAGAAGACAATGAAAGTCGAGAATATTGGCTTCAAACTTTCGAGAATACTAGCTTCAAACTTTGGTATTCAATTCAGACGGTACTAGGAACGACGTAGGCGTCATCATAGATAAGAGTATTAACGTTGGAGTAGTGGAAGTTCAGAGAAAGGGGATGGATCTTCCTAGTCAAGCTAGTTGTTGGGAATCTTGTCGTTAACGTTGTTAGTGCTCATGCCCCACAAGTTGGGCTCGACATGAGCGGTAAGAGACAGTTTTGGGAGGACTTTGAGGATGTCGTCGGAAGTGTACATGCAAATGAGAAGCTATTCATTGGAGGAGATCTCACTGGTCATGTCCGCACAACTAACTTAGGGTTTGAGGGTGTGCTGGAGACTTCGGGTATGGCGACACAAACCAGGAGGGTAAATACATCCTAGACTTTGCGGTAGCCTATGAATTGTTAGTCGCTAACACCTTCTTTAGGAAGAGGCAAACTCACTTAGTGACCTTTAGTAGTGCCGAACACTCTAGCCAGATTGACCTTTTCCTCACTAGAAGAAGCCATATGAGGGCTTTTCTGGATTGCAACGTGATCCCTCGGAATCACAAGAACGAAGTGGTGGAAGCTAAAAGGGAAAGCACAACAGACCTTTCGGGAGACGATGATCATGGAAAGACCATGGGACGAAGAGGGAGATGTGGATAGCATGTGGGGGGAGATGGGTACTTGCATTCGAAAGGTAGCTAGGGAGGTGATCGGAGTGGCGCCAAAGTGTAAGAAGTTGGAAGGTCTATCAAGGAGAAGAAGGAGTGCTACAAGAGTTGGCACCACGATATAAGCACAAGAAACATGGTGAAGTACAAAGAGGCCAAGAAAAATGCAAGACGATTTGTGAGTGGAGCAAAGGGGCGGGCATATTATGAGATATTTGATAGATTCGACACAAAGGAAGGCAAGAAGGGTATCTACAAGATGAAAAAAAAAATCGTGAGAGGAAGACGAGGGACCTCAACCATATTTTTCGGTCGAACAAGATGCCTGAAGAGTCGAAAAAAAACATATTAGTACCTATCTTCAAGAATAAATGAGATATTCAAAGTTGTACTAACTACCGAGGGATTAATCTTATGAGCTATATTTTGAAATTTTGGGAGAGAATGGTCGAGCAACGCGTGAAGAGAGTGACGAATGCCACTAAAAACCAATTCGGTTTTATGCCCGGGAGGTCGACTACAGAGGTGATTTTCTTACTTCGCCAACTTATGGAGAGATATATATAGGGAGCAAAAGAAGGACCTATATATTGTCTTCATCGACTTGGAGAAGGCGTATGACAAGATACCAAACACGGTCATGTGGTGGAACTAGAGAAAAGTTTCAACAAAGTACATTGCCCTCATCAGTGATATGTACGAGTGTACGATCGTGTTGTGATAAGTGTTTGTGTAGGTAATAGTGAGACCGATACCTTCCCAATCACGATAGGTCTACATCAAGGGTCAACCTTAAGCTCATATACATGATTTCCTTGGTGATGGATGAAGTGACCAAGTATATATACAAGGAGATATTCCTTGTTGTATGCTCTTTGCTAATGATGTGGTGCTAGTAGATAAAACTAGGGCTGACGTAAATAGGAAGTTAGAGCTATGGAGATAGATGTTGGAGTCGAAGGGGTTTAGACTTAGCAGGACCAGGACTGAGAACATGCATTGCAGATTTAGTGGTGTTGGTGGCGAAGACGGAGATGCCATATTAGAAGAATAGATAGTGCCTAAGAGGGACACTTTCCGATATTTTGGATCAATGTTGCAAAGCAATGGTGATATCGACGAGGATGTTTGACATATGATCAAGACAGGGTGGATGAAGTAGCGGAAAGCATGTGGTATCCTATGTGACAAGAAGTTCCCATAAAAGTTCTATAGGAGACGACAGTCAGACGGGCGATGCTATATGGGGTAGAATGTTGGTCAACTAAAAGACAGCGCCAGCAAATGAGTGATACCGAGATGCGCATGTTACGATGGATGTGCGGCCATACAAGAAAGAACCAAATTAGGAACCAGATAATTCGCGATAGGCTAGTGGTGGCACTGATCGAAGAGAAGCTAATCCAACACTGACTAAGGTGGTTTGGACATATCCAACAGAGACCACCAGAAGCTCCAGTTAACTGGAGTTCTAAGGAGCGAAGGAGGGTCGAATGGGTAGAGGATGACCAAAATTGACTTACCGCGGAGGCGGTAAAAAGAGAATTGACGGATTAGAATGTACATAAAGTCTTAGCTCTTGATAGGACTACATGAAGATCAGTGATCCATGTGCGGAAATTTTATATAGTTCACTCTCTTTTCTCATCTTGTTCTCGTTTTGGCTTCTTTTTATTTTCGCTGACTTTCGTATCTAGCATACCCAGCTGGCTTGAGAAAAATGTTTTGATGTTGTTGACTTGGGCCACGTCTATCCTTTTTGGACCCCAAACATCACCGAGCAGGACTTTTAGAATACTAATTAATTCAATGGCGGGTGGGCGCATATTTAATCTTGTGAGAGCAGGCAAGGTTTACGTGTGTAAGTTGGGACATAAAAAATGAGACGCGAACACGATTTTGTCTTCATATGTCATGTGTGGTAGACACGAATGTGCAGCTCAAGGTGATATCAAGCGCATCGTTCTCTCTAATTTATACTCTTTATATATTTATATATCTATGAGTAAATTCTAATATTTACACCCTTGTTTGACATTTGTGACAATACTTACCCCATTTAAGAGAAATTCTTTCCATTTACCCCATTTAAACTAGCTAGTGCCAATTTTGACCTTATTTAGACTTTTACGACGTTATGCTAGATTGAACCTGGTCGTTATATCCATGTACATAGTTGTGGAACAAATTTTCATCGCATATTCATCCTAGTTCTGGCCCCCATCGAACACCGCGCGCGTTTTCTTCTGGAGGTGGTGTGTGGCATGCATACTCGTCTCTCGTTGTTCGTTTTCTGGTGATTTTCTGGTCGCTCCTACTTTCTCTTGCATCCATCCCTTGGTAGAAACGTTTGAAGATGCTAGTGCATGTGCATGTTGCGCTGCTACATGCTAGCTAGTACCAGAAGAAGAATGACAATTGACTAAAAGTGGAGTACAAAACTTGTATGAGAGGAACTTCAGTAGACTACTACAGTGTACAAAGCATGCTCTATCTAGCTAGATACCTATTTGTATCCATTAGCTGTGTCATGGAAGACGACGGCTTTGTGGTGGCTGTCAACGCAAACAATGGCAGTAAAATTTTAAAAGGGGTATAAACTGTGACCCGGACTTTTGGCTCTCGGGTGCAGGCGCACCCTATATACTCCAAAAATTGTAGTAATTTCAAATAAAGTTAAAAAAAATCGAATCCTTTTGGGAATCAAAGATAATCAAGTATTGTACTCTTATAAATTTGTTTGGCCAAAAAATGTTTCACATTGACTTCAGGAAAAAAAAAACAAATCTATGACGAATATAGCGTGAATAGTACTTTAATATAGGAACTCCAAGTCTGTTTTTTTCACCCAGAAAACAAAAGAAGTTATTCCATGGTGAATCTTTCGTATACGAGTACAATACATGATCATCTTTGATTCCCAAAAAGATTTGAATTTTTTTGACCTTTTTCTGAATTACTAATTTTTTTTTCCTTATAGGGTGCGCTTGCTCCCAGGTTCACCCATGCAATTTCGGTATAAACTGGCACAACTTTCACTTAATGGGGTAATGAGGAAAAGTTTATGTTAAATAGGGTAATTGGTGTCCAAAATACAAAAGTAGAAGGTAAAAAGTGGAATTTTACTCTATATCTATTAACTACATCTATCCAATACATGTCCTCCATATTTGTGTGTGTATGTTCCAACGGACTATTCAAACCCCACTCTCAAGTTTTCACCAACTTATATTCTATTGATTTCCTCTAACTAACAAATATGTCTAACGTTTTCATTTTCTTGCGATTATAATTCAAGTGGCCCTGTGACAACAACTTGATGATGCTTAATTGTTGAAAGACGTAATATTCAATCTTGTACACATTTAAAAACAAATATCAGTAAATAACTTAATATTATTTATATATTATGTGAATTTACAAAAAGAAATGACTTTCTATGAAATTATGGAGAGGTGTAATGTTATCTCAAATTACTCAAGAATAAGTAAAAAACACTTACTTAAGTTTTTAAAATTATTGGTAGATTTAAAAAATAGAAATCATCTTTTCTAAAATAAAATATATTCCCTCCATTCCTTCTTAAATGGTGTATTATTTTTCTAAATGTCAAACGTGACTATTTTTTACAAAGTTATTACAAAATACTATTAACATTTACAATACAATTTTAGTATCATTAGATTCATCATGAACTATATTTTCAAATTTTATATATCAAGCATTTCATATATTTCTGGGTTTTTATAAAATCTTAGTGAACGATAGTTAGATTTTACTTTTGAAAAAAATAATAGTACACCTTATAAGAAAAAACATAGGGAGTAGGGTTATAAAGTTTGGTGAATTTATTTAAAACATGAATTTTGCGATGTTTGCCAATTGTTTTTAATTAGGTTTCATTTCATATATTTCTGGGTTTTTATAAAATCTTAGTGAACGATAGTTAGATTTTACTTTTGAAAAAAATAATAGTACACCTTATAAGAAAAAACATAGGGAGTAGGGTTATAAAGTTTGGTGAATTTATTTAAAACATGAATTTTGCGATGTTTGCCAATTGTTTTTAATTAGGTTTCATTTTTAATATTTTTTGCTAGAAATTATGGAATTATCTTTTCGGTTGACTTGTGAATATCTACAAAGACAAGTATTTAGTATCCAAGCACAATATATCTAATAAACTACGAAAGCAAACACATAACTTATGTTGGTTCAACTTTTCATCTTTATTATTATTAAGGAAGTTATGAGTCAGGATTTTTTTGTTAGAAATATGAAAATATGGAATACAACGAATTTTGAACTGATCATCCAACTACAACTCGTTTCCAGGGTTTACTTTGTTAGTTTAATAACTTCAAAACCAGAACACAAATTATAGGCTCAATTCACCTTTTCCACAATTATTTTCTCTGGTGGAATTGCTTTTGACGAACTCAGAAGCTGGTACTAACTAAGCCGTCACCGCATATTGCATGCAATGCTGAACCTTGACACATTATTGCTTGATTACATTATGTTTTTGTAAAAAGAACATAATTAGAAGAAGAACTAACAAATGAAAAACAAAAAACAAGATACTTGTCAAAACCATAGTGGATGGACGCTACCGGTGAAATCCACATGCGAGGAAAACAGAGCATGCACGTGACATCTCCAAAGAAGTATTAGGGCATGCACTATAATGGTTGATTATGCAGTTATTGCAATTATCGTTCACGTGCTCTCAACATACTGGAATTGTTTAATTGTTTTGAAATAGAAATTTTGATTAAATTGTAGAATGTGTGTTTTATTTATATTTTGAGAGGAGACCATTTTTTCTATGTGTTTCTCTCTTCTCTAGATTAGCAATTGTTCTACCTGGCATGAGCAGAGATATCCACCATTTATATATCCTTTTAATTAGCAAGTAGTTATCAACCGGTAAAAAAAATATGGAACGGGTTAGTTACAAAATACTCCCTCCGGTTCTCTTTAATTGACTCGAATTTATAACTTTGTACTAAATTCGAGTCAATTATAATAGACCGGAGGGAGTACATAGATATATTGTGCTTATATGGATTATTTTGAGAGCACGCAGGTTATGTGTTGCTTTTGTATTATTTGGATTACCGTGGCCCACTTACCAGTGCACATAGGCCCACATGCATGCTATTGGCGTTTCAGACAAGTGCATGTCTGAATCATTATTATTAAATTCGTTTGGCCGACATTCATTTTTAAATGCACCATGCATGCAAGTAGGCCCTCAACGCTTAAACCCTTGAATTTCAATGTCGATGCACGATACAAGTATATGTCACCTTTCTGGCTTACATGCAAAAAGAATCAACACAGGGTGTTGCACAGGCAGCTCACGCCCTAGAACAAACAAACACCTACGAACAATTCGGACGTGACAGACTGAACAAAAAACATACCAAACCATGGCAATAACATGGATTAAGTTGTATATCCAATCGACAAGTCATACACCAGATGCAGATAGTCGCTCGCTCGGAGTGCGTGCAAATATACAGAAGACGAGTAATACACCTAAATTGGCCAAATACAATTTATTTCCTCATTTTCTCTAGAAAAAAACCCCTTTGAACCCTTCCCATATTGACGGCAGCTGGCCCGGCAAGCACCAGAGGTTGTGGCTCATCTTATCTTCGAACGCACTTGTAAAAGGGGGTGTATTAGTAAGGATTTTTTTCCATGTAACTTGATTGTCCCCGATATATCCAACAATTTGCAATAGCGCCAAGATTTGTATTCACATTTTGCATTTTCACCCATGTAATTCTTTGAAATTAACCTGTTGTACACCCTGGAGAGGATAACCCCTACCTCAAGTCCCATTGTTCCCCTCTCCTCACGCGTGCGAGTAGCATCCGCCACTCCTCTCTCCTGGCGGCGGCGACCCTATTCCACGGGAGCACGGGATAGCTCCAGTGACTGAGTTGCGACAAAGTTGGGCCACCACTCCCTCCCGTGTAGAATATTGGAATGGAGGTCTCGGATATGATGCCAACTAAGCGCTATCGATGTCTCGAAGGAGGGCTGCCCTCCCCTCCACTGTCTGATATTGGCAAGAGGGGTCACTTCTCATGCTCCTCTTTGTTGCGAGACCAAGAAGGACGAATCATCGACATAATTCTAGCTAGAGGAATCTACAGGATTTTCTCAGCAGTCCCCATGCAAAGTTTGATCAACTATATAGCAAAAATATTGACATCTATAATATCGAACGAATATGATATAAAAAATATATTTAATGATAATTTGAATACTATTGATTTTATTTTATGGATCCAGTGGGGGTTCCATGGCACCCCTCCAACAATATAAAAACTCTTTTTTAGGTGCAAATAACTGAAATTGACAAATATTTATCGTCAAAAGTTCAAATTAGTGACGCAACAAATCTATTTTAGACCAAATACAAATCACCGAAGGAAAATCTTTTAAACTTGGAACAACTTGGCACCTCCACTCATGTTATCCTAAATCAGCCACTCCTATAGTGCAAGAACTGCTTCAAAGACGCCATGGATATCCCTAACGTTCCGAGTTAATTTTCACTTTCTTTTCAGGACAAGGATGTCATTTTAGCCCGTAAAGCTTGCACAGGATGTAATTGGTACGCATATTTTGTTTAAAACATATCTCCGATCGCTTTTAATCGATGCGCTAAGGTTTGTATGGTAGCTAATGCCGGCGTCAATTGAAATGGATCGGAGGGAGGGATTACATGCTAAGGTTAGCAGAGGTGCAACCTTGGCCTTTCCCCACTGGGCCATCCCATGACACACAAGGAAAAGATAGTTTACAAGTTGGCAGGCGTTGTGCGGTCACTAGATAGTATGTCATGCGTGGCAGCCATGGCTCCTGACTCGTGTTGTCCGTCCGATCGTCTCGGTAGCGTGCAATCATATATATATATATAGTGCACGCACCGCCATTGCATGCCCTCTCGACCGACTCCACCACGAGCTCACCCGATCGATCATAAAAGGTGCGAACTTGAAGTGTGCACACACATGGCGGAGGCCAACAGGAATGAGGTCGAGAGGGACTGCCCTCGCCGGCAACATGCATGGCTGAGGCACAGCGTCAAATCCACCCGCGCCTGAGAGGCGCCACTCTAGCGAAACCACCGAGCCGCCGCCGTCGTCCATTAGTGCCCGGCACATCGGACAACGCGAGAAATCTTCTGCTCGCCCGCATCCACTGCAGCACGGTCAGGTAAGTCACCCCCGCAGCGCGCTGACTCACGGATTTGGTGCCAATTAATGTGCCACATTATACATAGACTCACAAAACATTCCTGTTAAACTTCTGTGATACAGTACTTCGACAGATTCAAGGCATTACAAACCAGAACAGGAAAAGTGTATAAGCAGCGCGCGTCAAAAACAAAAACAAAACCCGCACGAGTTTTGCGGTCGCGTACTGTGCATATCTGTGTTCTGCACGTGTTCTGCACAAATATGATCTCCGCCAAGCTCCAATCACGCGGGCTAAGCATGCTGTAGATCTGTCACCATGGGGAACACGACTGAATTACCACTTGGCAAGAGTAAAACGCAGTTAGTAGAGCATGTTATTAAAGGTACACGTAGCCGCAGGTTGTGAACATACCGCTTCATCTTATTCAGAGTTAAACTGGCGGTGCAGCCTCCCCCCTCCTTGGCAATGCTGCAAGACACATTTGCAACTTGGACAGAGTAGCCTCTGAGCGATCATTGGACTTGCAACCCTGCGGAACAAAAGCACAAACAAATTTAGGCACCCAAACTTTAAACCAAAGATTGTTGAAGCTACGATGTGGCAAGGCGGCAAGGCAGAAGTGCAGGTACGAAAAACCTTCACCTCATCAGCAATCTTCTCTGGAAGCTTCGTCTCTTCTTTAAACAGAGTAGAGTTCTGCTTCTTCCCTGTGTGAAGGACATTGCCGTAGATATTGCAATGAGAGCATTGTAAGTAAATGGAGCTGTAATTTGGATATAAAACAATATGTGATTCTATATGTCACAAGAAAAATGTAAGTGTATATTGGGACTAGATGGTCAAAAGAACATTTCATATACAGAAAAGATATCATATCTTCTTTTCGCATACCTTGGAGATTCTCCGCGTTTGCAGCTCTGTCATTCCAGAACTTGCCAACATTTTCTGTTGTAGCACTGGAAGTTTCAGAAGATATTAGTGTCTAGCAAGACCTTTTGCAACTGAACATGTGCGTTACAGTCTAAAACCATTTCCACAATGATAACAACACAATTCCCAAAAAAGCATTCCTGAATAAATTGACAAAACACAATAGTTGTTACACTGCCTCAGTTAGTTGATACAAACACAGAAATCCTCCTTTCCACCAATATCTTTTTCTCCTTGAAGCCTCAAGGTTTACTGATTATCTATGTTCAACGCTTCTAGTCTTCAACTCACTCACGGGCTACAGCACTTGTTTATTGTCTAAGTTGTTGCAGCTGAAGGGCTTCAGTTCATAGGTAAATAAACTGGTGACTAAAAATGCTGTTCCAATAGGTTTTTGGTTGGGGCTGATGCCACAGAACCTTAGGGCAACCAGAGGTGGCACGTGATCCCAGCAACCCTTTTGCTCACAAGACCACCTTTCCTTTAAGCCAGAAAGGTCGAGCAAGTAAATTTCAAAGAAAAAACAGGAGATGAAATGGCATGCTGCATAGAGTGATGGAATCAGGTTGCAATGTTGACACAATTGGGAAAGCTAGGACAATCCACAGTTTTAATACCACAATACAAGCGTTTGGGAATGCCTTCTTACGTTTACAGGCTCGGGGCATCATACGAAACCTAGTCGGGTACCGCTTCATCAGCTAGAGCCACGCAGCACAGAGCTAAATCATACGTTTTACAGGAAACACAGATATCTGTATTATTAACAATACGGCAGAAACAGTATCACAGACATAATTGTGAATTTGCATCCAACTGAAGCCACCAGGTGGATCATTCAACTGAGGCAGATTATAATCTGGTTTTTATAGGAATTGGTGCAAACGTTCAACCAGACAACCTAGTTCAAAGAAATGGCACTCACACACATTATCACGACTCCTAATAACTCCAGTTCTCAGTCTCACCAATTAGAAACTTCTGAAACCTTAAGATCACGTGCATGATTCATCCCCAGATTATGACAATGTGTGCATTACGACATATGATAGCTAAGTTGCTGCAAGAAATACATGGGGTTAAGAGATGCTTTAGAGTAGGGGATAACCTGGAGACTGTTTTGTTGGCCTGCGGCGTTCCCTTGAGATGGAGCAGCCTCGACAACGTCCCCTTTAAGTCAAGATGTGGCCTGATTTTGCAAACAATGGTCGAATGCAATTAATCACGCAGAGTAGCTTTGGCGGAAGGGAGGGGAGGCGAAGCAAAGGTACCTGTACGTGGAGATGGAGATGGCCTGCTCGGTTTTCTTCACGCCGTCTGCGTTCTGCGCCTTGCCCCTGCAGCTGAGAGGCAGAAAATCATTGGACTCGGATAAGTAAACCTGACGAAAATCAATTGGGGGCCCGGAGGCGGCGCGCGTGATCGAGCTGCTGGGAATGGCCGGGGATCACCTGGGGTTGTTGCCATTGCTGTTCTTCTCCACACAGTCCCGGTGCGCCATGAGCATGACAGGCTGCCCAACCCCACTGAAGAAACAATCAGACAGAAATCAATTGACCAGCGAAGAACATTCTAGCGAACAGGGAGACGAGTAGAGTGCCGAGCGCGTAGCAACGAAGGAAACGCTCGCTCGTTGTCTTCCATCCGAAGCACATCTCGCTAACAGCAGGACATGAGCAGACGATGAAGCAGGTCTAGCGGGAGAGGAGGGCGGGGAGGCGAAGCGCGCGAGGTACCTGTGGAGCGTGAGGTCGGAGTGGTCCATCTCCCGGCGCCGCAGGTCGAACCTTAGCGCCTCCATGGCGTCAGCCGTCCATGTCCGTGGTGGCCAGCGGAGCGTGGGAAGTGGACCTCGCGGAGCGATGATCCGCCACACTCCATCTCTGACGAAGAGAGGGAGCCTCCGCTGCAGAAGCGCTCCCTCGTCGTCATCCTCGACGGGCCGCGCTCGGGAGAGGTGGATGACCATGAGCGTGGCCGTGGCCACAAGGACCGCCTGCACCGTAGCTTTCCGAAGCAGCGCCTGCAGAAGACGCATGATGTCGGGGAACTCAGGCGCCTTGGGGATGGGGAGGACGCGGAGCGGATTCACGCGACTCGCCGCCGGTGAGAACCATTGATCGAGGAACTTCCCAAGTCGTTTAGGATCCCCCCAGAGCTGCTTGACCAGGTGAACTAAGAACTTGCGGAATCCAGGGGACGAAGACGAGATCGCTCGGATGAGAAACAAGGGCACGGTGGTGCGGGAGGTGGAGTCGGGGGAGCGGGATGGAAGCATGGCTGGGAGAAGGAGAGGAGATGCAGGTGCGGGGAGCAGGAGAACTGGCTCTGCTGAGGCCATGGGAGGCGCGCGCGAGGTGGGAGACGGCGAGGTGGGAGACGGCGAGGTGGGAGGAGGAGGCAGCGGAGGAAGCGAAGCAGGTGGAGGAAGAAGAAGAATAGAAGAGGGAGTTTTGAATATTGGAGGCATGGCCGTGGACGCAACTTACCCTCTGGAAGTGGGTCCTACACGCGAGCCGAGCCGGATGCCAGCTGGCCTCTTCCCGAACCGAGCCTGGCTCCAAGTTCAGCCCGAGCCGAGCCCGAACCGAAGCGAGCCAAGCCGGTCCGTGCCGTCTTCCCCCGCAGCGGCGGCGGCAGCGCGGAGAGACTAGGGGAGATGCGGACATGGGAGCGAGCAGCCCGAAAGATAGGGGCACTGCGGTGCGTGGCGGAGTGCCGCCGTAACCCCGGCGGCGTGGCGGTGTGCCGTCGTGGGCTCGGCGCGGCAGCATGCCGTCTTGGGCGTTGGTATCCGGCGCTGGGGGAGTTCTAGGTGGCGGTATGGAGCATGATCGAAAGGGCGTCCCGGCGGCCGGCGGCCGGCGGCCGGCGGTGTCGGTGCCCTATTTGCGTGCCGAGGAAAACGTGGTTGGAATCGGGCGACCAATCGCTCCCTCTGCGGTCCGCACGAAGCCTTGCGGCCCATCTCCGTGCGTGCCCTCACTCTCTCTGGCCCATCTTGTGCCTAAAGCCCTCACAGCCCAGCACGTATTTTTTTTTTTCGTACAACACATTTATATTTCGAGGCCAGCTTCTACAAATACAAACTACAGTATACTAGAATTTGTGCGCGTCGTTCACCAGGTTTCATATCGATAAGAATTTTGTGGAAAGCTGTAATTGACACATGGTGTTCAATAAGCAACAAAAGAGCTGAGGAAAAAGCTAGTAAACAATATAGTAGTACAGGAAATGTAGGAGTGCACAACGGCTGGATCTATAAAATATGTTGAACCATAATAAAATGAGATTAAGTAAACAAATCATTTGGGGAGCAGATGGTATTACAACGGAATGTGACACATATAAACAGCGAATATATTACAGTACATACGAGTAGTGGTTCTCGGACAAGAGTAGCTAAATACTTAGATGAGTCTCATTCGGACTGACAACACAGTTGTTCGTTAATTATTACATATAGTCTGGCTAAGATGACCAGGCACATTGATGTAGCGTTTCCGGTCTGGGCAACGACAATTACACCTCATAACCTGTAGGACATCCAGAGTCAAAGTCTTCTAATCCGTTGCCTCTGCCCGGTTTTTCTGAGTCATAAGAAAGGGAACTGTCAGTGCCAGGTTTATCAACATTACTGAGTAATACAGAAAACCCACAGAAAACAAGTACCGACCTTAGCTCCAGTCAGAAACCAAGATTAGCAGGACAATTATAGATCAGGCCAGGAAATAGCCCTGGCTCATACTGTGGAGCAACCATATAAACACCAGTTCCAAAACAAGGAAACAGTTCCAAAAAAGGAAATGGATAAGTTCCAAAACAGATAGAAAATAACGTACGTGATAAAATAGTGTGAACAAGAAGTACAGAATTCAGTGTTGTAACTTACACTTGCGAAGGCGCCGTGAGAATATGGAGGCCCTCAAGTCTTATGGGAAATTTTACATCACAAGACCCAACGATATTCTAGATCTTAAAGTCCTGACAGGCAACAAACATTTAGCAAACATCAATTTATTAAGGTACGGACACATGTACGTTTTACAAAAGTATTGGATAGGTACCTTGAATTTTGCAGAAAAGATAAGTTTCTGGTTTATACGAGCATACTGAAAACAGGAATGCAGTTACAGTTTCAGAAACCTCGAAGCAAATACCTCTGATATGTATGAGAGGAAAGAAAGCTAGACAATACCTTTCTAGCTTCAAGTTCAGATTGCTGTTCACTTTTTTGCTCCTGTGCTAACCTGATAATGCAGCATCAATAGTAATTTGCGTCAGTGTGTAATTAGGAGAAACTAAGACAGTACCTAACTGATACAACTATGGAACTCCTTTTACCGAAGTGTTAACAAAGACCCTTGAATCAGAGCACTTATGTAGGTTTCCATCAAAGCAAATGGGATACCCAAGTTTTAGTTGAATTCAAGTAATCTCAACCATTCTCAACTTTTGTTTGCAATGACTGAAGATGATATTTAGAGGGTCGTTACTGATTAAAAAGATTTAATTCTGACATATACTGCTGAAAAGATGTGGCAGAACATATAACTGTTTTGTGTCCATGTGGAATTGGCGATAAATTTCAACAGACAGATAATTACCATATAAATAGCTACTCATGTATGTACAATCACCAGCTCCAGAGACATTTAGTATTCAAACAGCAGAAAGAGCATTACCATTTTTCAGCTAAAACTTGGGTGCAAATACCATTTTTCCGGATGCAAATACCAATGCTGTAGTTTTTGCTTCTCTTATACGCATGATGAATGCAGCAAAACGTTTTTGAAGGTAGACATTAAGCAAAAGTAAGCATAAAGTATATGCTGCTGAAAAAAAGTTGCACAAATCAGCAAAGCGTGAGACGTTTTGTTTAATCTACTTGGTGAGCAACTGTTCTCTAATTTATCAGTCCATAACCATGAATTCAGAAGAGTCTTTATTATGTTGGCTCTACGAAAGAACACATGCACAAAGTTACCAACTCTTATATCAGGTCATTCACAAAGCAGGAGACACAAAGACAAGCACTCAATATTCACAGAAAGTGTAAATATAGCATCAAAAGGCCAATTTGAGATAAACAAAGGTCATGAAGGTATAAGGATAATGATTTCACCTTGGGGTTATATTCTGCATTGCATGCCTGGAGAGTTATTTGTTTCAGGTCCAATTGACAGTCCAAGTTGACCATGGACATAATATTCCTGTCATCAGAGTAAACACCACCAGAAAGCAGAATCCACCGAAAACATCAGTAGTAAAAACACATTAAGGAACTCTATTTGCTCCCGAAACTCAATATATCACAAACAAAATAAAGCCAATAACGAATTTGAACACTCTGCATTGACATTATTTGTGCATAATTAGAGCCTCGTTTTAAAACTGATACTGAACATAACAAATGACTTTTTTTTCCAAATTCAACTACGTGTATCTTAGCAATGCTTCCTTTTCCCCAAACTGTGGGTAGCATAACATTATAGGTTTCATTCATGCATTTCAGAGTATTCAAGTCACACTGCGGCATAAATCTTAACCCAACCTATTTCACCGGTGGACCTCGTTACGTGAGGGCCAGGAATTATATGGGTCGGTCACAGTCCAAGGGCCACGACTGTGGGTAGTGAACATCAAAGTTTACACAGATAAAAGTATGTAGTTTGCGCCTCCAAGTCTGGAGCATACAAAAAATACCTAGACCAACATTTTTTTCAATACCCAGGAGGGTCATATAGAAATTTGGACAGAAGAGAGGAAAAACAATTGCAAGCACCACATGATCTCACCTGCTGCCAATTTGTCTATTACTTTCTTTAAGCATAGCAAACATATACTCCCTCCTTCTAAAAATAGGTGTCTCACTTTTGTCTAGATACGGATGTATGTAGATGCATTTTAGTTAGAGATACATCCATATCTAGATAAAGTTAAGAAACCTATTTTTAGACAGAGGGAGTATTACTTTCTAAATTTTATTCAATAATACTTCCATGGATTGTATATGCCAACACTTCAGTGGCAGTCTAGGTGTTCCACATAACTTTGAATTTAGAAACTCTACTACTCTATAAAATGCAAGAACATAGTGGACTTAAATTTCCTATCAAATCATGTACACAACTTCAGAAAAAACTTGGCACACTGTTAAATATTAGTTCCTTCATTTTAGAAAGCATATTTTTAGACGATCAAGTCACTTCTTTTTATTCATTGCAGATCTCTAAATATGGCTCATAAGCAGCTACCGGTAGAAAAACCTTAGGGCCTTATGGGTCTACAAACCAATATCATCTTATTTATTCATAATTGATCAATTCTGGAATAGGAGAATATAAAAAATGAAATATTCAGAAAAAATGAAGTCAGTATTCAGAAAAGGCAAAGGAAATGTTCAGGAAAAGATGAAATGGCACGAAAAGCAAAACTACAGCTGGTCATGTTTGTTACTTGCTCTAGACTAGGGATAGAAATCTCAATAAAACAATACATATAATTAAGTGTTTGATATCCAAACATAATGATCTATCTAAGAGTAATCTGTGCCGCTAGCAGCGGCATGCAAGAACTCTAGACCAGCAATAGGGGTAATAAATAGACTAAGTTAGCAGTAAGCTATTACAGCTTACAGTTGCATGCAGTTACATTGGGGGTGTTATCTTAGTGAGCTCCTGGCTTTGTGCTTTTCTAAGTGGATCAAGCTTATACTTTGTGTTTTTCTTTCACTGATAATCCACCCATGTCTTCCTCTGATAGTGAAAGAAAAAACACAAATCGAGGAGACAATTTTTTTCTGTGGGGATGTGAAATAACTAAGAGTTAGGTAGCATGATCTTAAAGAGAAAAAGGGAAATACCAAACTGCCACATAACTTTAAACTTAGAAACTCTATTACTCTAAAAAAAATGCAAAAACAGAGTGGATTTCAATTATTCTCAAATGTAACATGGGTTTGTATATTCCTCGAAAACCCATCAAGGTGAAATATTATTCCACCTGATCTAAGGAGATCAAAGCGTAAAAAAAAATTAAGTTGTAGGATTATCCACGCAAGAATTATAAAGCGGAAATGCACAAGAGGGAGAGGGGGCAACAGAAAGAAAATAAAGAAGTTCAGCATAAGAAACTGCAGGCAGGAAAACCTCTATTACGTGGTCTGCCTGTATGAATACAAGCACAACACCATGATCAACCAAGATTTATGCCATGTCTGTTCTAGAATGATCCTATTACATTTCTTCCACCACTATACAATCAAAAAGAAAGAGGAGCTCAAAATCCGAAGTGATCCATTAGCCTAAGACAGCTTCTTTCACTCCAATAATTTGTAAAAGAACTTTAAGTTTGGCAGCAAATATCAAAAATAAAATTGCAATCAGTGTTCTTAATTTCCCACACAAGTTTCGAAATATGCAGATAAAAAAGAAAGCACACACAAGATATATGATCAGGGAAGAACATCAACCAGGCTGCAGAAAAGCGGACCTGTTAGGGAAGGGAGGGAATTCAACACCATTAGAGATGATATCAGTAACCTCCTCGTATCAGCAAGGTCATTAACACTTGACACTCGAAGCAACCCAGAGGAAACACCCGACTGCAGCAAAGAAAAACTCAGGAAGTAAATATATGTGATGTACCATGCATCTGGTAAGTTTTAGTATCATCGTTTGACTAATTAGAGAGCAACTGATTCAACTACAAAGAGATTCACATAATAAAGAAAGAAAGGCAGAATGAGGTAACCTGTCTGATGGTGATCTTTGTAGCAGGAAAAAGGGTGCACCTGGCCTTTCTCCTATAACAACCTGGAAAAATATAGGCACAGAGGGGCATGAATGGCCGAAGATAAATTTAGAAAAGAGGAAAAACATCTTACTGGACTCAAACACATGATTATGCTACTACATAACAAGCAGAGGCTAGTACACAAAAAATAGGAGAAATAGAATACATGCAGAGCGTTGAAGAAAACTTGATTATGATATCGAAATATATACATCTTATAAAAATGGCATACACTCTGCAAAAAATCTAATGAGCATATACCAGTTATACTTTGAATGCGGTGCTTGATGAAACAGCGAGGTGAAGAAAAAAGTTACACGGATTAGTTGTAGGACAGTAACTACTGACTATCAAGTGATGAACCTCAAACTATGGAGCATATTATAATCTCAAATTAGTTTTAAACTCCATTTATATCTCATTTATCATGTCAGCATGTATATTAGCACGTTAATCTCCAGTAAGGTCTAGCCGCTTATAGTAACCCTGCCACCATATCCTGACAACATCAATATATATATAGTAACATCACACAAGCGATTAGATTGTAACCCTCCAAAGCTTAACGATATCAAAAAGAGAAACTAACAAAAACATAATTAGTGTAAGTTCATGACGAAGCTTAATGTTCTTTCAACAAAAAATTAAGCTGAGCAAAACAGCTGACACGTATAGCAGTTTCCAATTCACCATAACACAACACAACGGAAGGGCAGGAAATAGCACCTTTCAAAGAGAAAGAGGCAGCAACAACTGATCGCCCCCTGCCTATGCCAGTAAAACATTCAATTGCATAGACCTAAAACAAAATATCATTCGACAAGGTCGTCAAGCAAATGATGTGGAAATGAAAACATACAGAAATGAGTTCCTAATTCAGCCTAAAACAGGAAGGACACTGCAGATGTAGTGACAGGTCAGAAACATCTTAATTAATGAGAGAAAAACAAAAGACCACATGGGATTAGTAACACTTGATAAACCATAGTTGGTTGGATGTACATCGAAGATAGTGTAAAATACAAAATCACATCAGAGAGCAACAGTGAATAATATGCCAAATGGAGTACAAAATACTGAGCCCATACTAACTGCATTTTGTTGGTGCATTTCGACCACTGGCAAGGACATGACATAAATCTGCGGCATCGCCCTTTCCCTTGCTCTTCTTCGCCATCAGCAGGACTGGTGGCCGCCTGAATGGATCTACCATCGCTCGGAGGAGGAGGTGGCAGCGCGAGCGGCGGCGGCGGTGGCTGAGCAGGAGGGATTGGGGGAGGAGACGAATGGGAGGCGATTGGAGGCCCGGGGCTGGACATGGATTGGGTGCCCGTCTTGGGACAGGGTTCTCTCTCGGCTTGGTTGCGACTTGCGACGGATATTTTCGGGTGTTCAATCCTAGCGTACACCAACTGCAGTGACCGAAGATGTGTGCGCCTAGCAGTTCCCCCACATACTATTCACAAGGGTAAAAAAGGCTTACTGCAAAAGTACGGTTGAGATGCCCTTGTACAACAGCCCAAAATGTTTAACCGCTGGGGCATCTTTAGATGCTTTTCCTTAAAAATAAAAACTATGCATGTACGTTTCTACCTGAAAAAAAAAACAAGTTTCTTCCCTTCTTTCTATCCCCAAAAGAAACACACAATTTCAGCAAATAAACTCATTTTAATTTCTGTTTAAAAAAAACTTGCGCCATCAGAGCAAATTCAGCAGCTTCAAAATTGGGGTGAGGTAGTACATGAACTTGTTAATAAGGTGCAAATAAGTCCAAAATTTCAACCATGACACCTGACGTCATTGTCTTTTTTTTTGCAATAAAAGCTGCAAGTTTTTCTTTTATAATTTTGACCTTTTCGGTTCTTTCATAAATTTTGCACCATGTCATCTCTGGAATACACGGGTGGGTAAAGCTGAGGAGCAGGCCCCACCTGCGTCTCTCCATTGCGGTGCTTCTCTCGAACGAAATCCTCCTCGAGTTCTTCCACCATTTCATGCGTTACTCATGTCCTTCCTCATCGCCCACCACAGGCTCCGCCATGGCCACCGTCATGAGCGAGCTCCCCGGTTTCTCAGACATCGCTTCCTGACATGCACCATCATCGGTAGCAGGGGCACGCTCCACGGTTATGGCCATGGATTGCATATTGGTTTCCCATGGAGCTTTCATCGCCGCTAGCTGAGGATGTTGCCCATATGGCGGCTTGCACGTCTGCCAGCCCACACACACCTACTTGACGCATCATATGCAATGCCATCGGGACCCGCGCCTCCAAGTTCCCCCTCCTCATCACAGACATGCGCCTCGACACTAGTTAGCTCGCGGTGGATCCTTTCGGCCACGTTCGAACACCATGATGTCCAGCGAGGAGGATTTGATTGTCATTGCCACATCCGATGGCATCTCCTGAGACCGGTGTTCAGACGCGGAGCCCCCTCCCCCTCCCCCCTCCCCCCGCGCCCAGCACGAGGACACCTTGCATGTGCCCAAGAATCCTAGATGATTCATGCGCTTCTCCACCATGAACAACGCATAGTGGAGGCCGTGTGTCAACACCCGGATTTTTAAGTCCAGATGCATATTATGCCATACATCGCAATCCCAGGAAGATTGTTGTTGCGAGACATAAGAGTCGATATCATAAGTCATCATTCATTACAAACCATAATCGTCTTACAAATTCAGATCACATGATCCAATATTACACAAATAGTTGATCTAATGATCAACGAACACATTACATAGCGGAAGCGTAACGGAAGTGGACTATCTAATCCACAGACCAACGCTTGACGTCAGAAGATACTCCTAGTTGTCGTACGCGTTCTGCTGGCCTTCATCTTGGTACTGTTGTTCCTCTTCATACTCTGGCCATTGGAATAGCCAGGGACACAACCGTGAGTACTTTAAAGTACTCGCAAACTAATACTAGTGTAAGTACTATCAATTTTAGTAAGGGTGTGCTAAGCTCTAGTTTTATTTGCATAAAGCCAATTTTAGTTCACCAGCATTTCATAAAGGACTCTTCATATACTAACTAACTCAAGTGGGAACATTAGTGTCATTCCCACAACTCAGTTGTGATTCAAAACAAGTCACCATTCAATTCATTCTTTCTTTTCAAGAAAACATCTGACACCGGAACAGTATGGCCTTTCCAACCGTCTGTAACCGTGGACACGGCTATTCGAATAGATTTACACTCTGCAGAGGTTGCACACTTGTGCCACAACATTTGATTACATCCGTCCGGGATAGCCCTGAATCATCGTAACTCAGTACACGGATCATCAACCATAACCTTTCACTTACATACCCTAGTATAGGTACCTCTCCCCATGAGCTTGGCCTCCCAGTGAAGACGAACCGTCAGCCTGGGAACTGCACAGGGCTTGGGCTGTACATTCACCTCAGTTCACATCATTTCACTTTCAACGGAGGCAGTGTTGACGCGTAAAGCACACGCCCGTTGGGAACCCCAAGTGGAAGGTGTGATGCGTACAGCAGCAAGTTTCCCTCAGTAAGAAACCAAGGTTTATCGAACCAGTAGGAGTCAAGGGCCACGTGAAGGTCGTTGGTGACGGAGTGTAGTGCGGCGCAACACCAGGGATTCCGGCGCCAACGTGGAACCTGCACAACACAATCAAAATGCTTTGCCCCAACTTAACAGTGAGGTTGTCAATCTCACCGGCTTGCTGTAAACAAAGGATTAAATGTATGGTGTGGAAAATGATGTTTGTTTGCGAAGAACAGTAAAGAACAATGATTGCAGTAGATTGTATTCAGATGTAAAAGAATGGACCGGGGTCCACAGTTCACTAGTGGTGTCTCTCCAATAAGAAATAGCATGTTGGGTGAACAAATTACAGTTGGGCAATTGACAAATAAAGAGGGCATAACAATGCACATACATATCATGATGACTACTATGAGATTTAATTGGGTATTACGACAAAGTACATAGACCGCTATCCAGCATGCATCTATGCCTAAAAAGTCCACCTTCGGGTTAGCATCCGCAACCCTTCCAGTATTAAGTTGCAAACAACAGACAATTGTATTAAGTATGGTGCGTAATGTAATCAACACAAATATCCTTAGACAAAGCATCGATGTTTTATCCCTAGTGGCAACATCACATCCACAACCTTAGAACTTTCTGTCACTGTCCCAGATTCAATGGAGGCATGAACCCACTATCGAGCATAAATATTCCCTCTTGGAGTTACAAGTATCAACTTGGCCAGAGCCTCTACTAGCAACGGAGAGCATGCAAGATCATAAACAACACATATATGATAGATTGATAATCAACTTGACATAGTATTCCATATTCATCGGATCCCAACAAACACAATATGTAGCATTACAAATAGATGATCTTGATCACGATAGGTGATACGCGTACAGCACGCGTCCGTTGGGAACCCCAAGAGGAAGGTGTGATGCGTACAGCGGCAAGTTTTTCCTCAGTAAGAAACCAAGGTTTATCGAACCAGTAGGAGCCAAGAAGCACGTTGAAGGTTGATGGCGGCGAGATGTAGTGCGGCGCAACACCAGGGATTCCGGCGCCAACGTGGAACCTGCACAACACAACCAAAGTACTTTGCCCCAACGAAACAGTGAGGTTGTCAATCTCACCGGCTTGCTGTAACAAAGGATTAGATGTATAGTGTGGATGATGATTGTTTGCAGAGAACAGTAGAACAATTGCAGTAGATTGTATTTCAGATGTAAAGAATGGACCGGGGTCCACAGTTCACTAGAGGTGTCTCTCCCATAAGATAAATAGCATGTTGGGTGAACAAATTATAGTTGGGCAATTGACAAATAGAGAGGGCATGACCATGCACATACATGATATGATGAGTATTGTGAGATTTAATTGGGCATTACGACAAAGTACATAGACCGCTATCCAGCATGCATCTATGCCTAAAAAGTCCACCTTCAGGTTATCATCCGAACCCCTTCCAGTATTAAGTTGAAAACAACAGACAATTGCATTAAGTATGGTGCGTAATGTAATCAATAACTACATCCTCGGACATAGTATCAATATTTTATCCCTAGTGGCAACAGTACATCCATAACCTTAGAGGTTTCTGTCACTCCCCCAGATTCACGGAGACATGAACCCACTATCGAGCATAAATACCCCCTCTTGGAGTTACTAGCAAAAACTTGGCTAGAGCCTCTACTAATAACGGAGAGCATGCAAGATCATAAACAACACATAGATATAAATTGATAATCAACATAACATAGTATTCTCTATTCATCGGATCCCAACAAACACAACATATAGCATTACAGATAGATGATCTTGATCATGTTCGGCAGCTCACAAGATCCGACAATGAAGCACATAAGGAGAAGACAACCATCTAGCTACTGCTATGGACCCATAGTCCAGGGGTAGACTACTCACTCATCACTCCGGAGGCGACCATGGCGGTGAAGAGTCCTCCGGGAGATGATTCCCCTCTCCGGCAGGGTGCCGGAGGCGATCTCCTGAATCCCCCCGAGATGGGATTGGCGGCGGCGGCGTCTCTGGAAGGTTTTCCGTATCGTGGCTCTCGGTACTGGGGGTTTCGCGACGAAGGCTATTTGTAGGCGGAAGGGCAGGTCAAGGGGCGTCACGAGGGGCCCACATAGTAGGTCGGCGCGGCCAGGGCTTGGGCCGCGCCGCCCAAGTGTGTCGCCGCCTCGTGGCCCCACTTCGTTAGCTCTCCGGTCTTCTGGAAGCTTCGTGTGAAAATAGGCCCCTGGGCGTTGATTTCGTCCAATTCCGAGAATATTTCCTTACTAGGATTTCTGAAACCAAAAACAGCAGAAAACAGCAACTGGCTCTTCGGCATCTCGTTAATAGGTTGGTTCCACAAAATGCATAAATATGACATAAAGTATGCATAAAACATGTAGATATCATCAATAATGTGGCATGGAACATAAGAAATTATCGATACGTCGAAGACGTATCAGCATCCCCAAGCTTAGTTTCTGCTCGTCCCGAGCAGGTAAACGATAACAAAGATAATTTCTGGAGTGACATGCCATCATAACCTTGATCATACTATTGTAAGCATATTTAATGAATGCGGCGATCCAAACAATGTAAATGACATGAGTAAACAACTGAATCATATAGCAAAGACTTTTCATGAATAGTACTTTCAAGACAAGCATCAATAAGTCTTGCATAAGAGTTAACTCATAAAGCAATAATTCAAAGTAAAGGTATTGAAGCAACACAAAGGAAGATTAAGTTTCAGCGGTTGCTTTCAACTTATAACATGTATATCTCATGGATAATTGTCAATGCAAAGTAATATAACAAGTGCAATATGCAAGTATGTAGGAATCAATGCACAGTTCACACAAGTGTTTGCTTCTTGAGGTGGAGAGAGATAGGTGAATTGACTCAACATAAAAGTAAAAGAAAGGCCCTTCACAGAGGGAAGCATTGATTGCTATATTTGTGCTAGAGCTTTGATTTTGAAAACAAGAAACAATTTTGTCAATGGTAGTAATAAAGCATATGTGTTATGTAAATTATATCTTACAAGTTGCAAGCCTCATGCATAGTATACTAATAGTGCCCGCACCTTGTCCTAATTAGCTCGGATTACCGGGATTATCATCGCAATGCACATGTTTTAACCAAGTGTCACAAAGGGGTACCTCTATGCCTTTGTACAAAGGTCTAAGGAGAAAGCTCGCATTGGATTTCTCGCTATTGATTATTCTCAACTTAGACATCCATACCGGGACAACATAGACAACAGATAATGGACTCCTCTTTTATGCATAAGCATTCAACAACAATTAATTTTCTCATATGAGATTGAGGATATTTGTCCAAAACTGAAACTTCCACCATGGATCATGGCTTTAGTTAGCGGCCCAATGTTCTTCTCTAACATTATGCATGCTCTAACCATTTTAGTGGTAAATCTCCCTTACTTCAGACAAGACGGACATGCATAGCAACTCACATGATATTCAACAAAGAGTAGTTGATGGCGTCCCCAGGAACATGGTTATCGCACAACAAGCAACTTAATAAGAGATAAAGTGCATAAGTACATATTCAATACCATAATAGTTTTTAGGCTATTTGTCTCATGAGCTATATATTGCAAAGGTGAAGGATAGAAATTTAAAGGTAGCACTCAAACAATTTACTTTGAAATGGCAGAGAAATACCATATAGTAGGTAGGTATGGTGGACACAAATGGCATAGTGGTTGGCTCAAGGATTTTGGATGCATGAGAAGTATTCCCTCTCGATACAAGGTTTTAGGCTAGCAAGGTTATTTGAAACAAACACAAGGATGAAGCGGTGCAGCAAAACTCACATAAAAGACATATTGTAAACATTATAAGACTCTACACCATCTTCCTTGTTGTTCAAACTCAATACTAGAAATTATCTAGACTTTAGAGAGACCAATTATGCAAACCAAATTTTAGCATGCTCTATGTATTTCTTCATTAATAGGTGCAAAGTATATGATGCAAGAGCTTAAACATGAGCACAACAATTGTCAAGTATCACATTATCCAAGACATTATAGCAATTACTATATGTATCATTTTCTAATTCCAACCATATAACAATTTAACGAAGAAGAAACTTCGCCATGAATATTATGAGTAAAGCCTAAGGACATATTTGTCCTTATGCAACAGCGGAGCGTGTCTCTCTCCCACACAATGAATGCTAGGATCCATTTTATTCAAACAAAATAAAAACAAAAACAAACGGACGCTCCAAGCAAAGCACATAAGATGTGATGGAATAAAAATATAGTTTCAGGGGAGGAACCTGATAATGTTGTCGATGAAGAAGGGGATGCCTTGGGAATCCCCAAGCTTAGACGCTTGAGTCTTCTTGATATATGCAGGGTGAACCACCGGGGCATCCCCAAGCTTAGAGCTTTCACTCTCCTTGATCATGTTGTATCACCTCCCTCTCTTGATCCTTGAAACTACCTCCACACCAAACTCAAAACAACTCATTAGAGAGTTAGTGCACAATCAAAATATACATGTTCAGAGGTGACATAATCATTCTTAACACTTCTGGACATTGCACAAAGCTACTGAAAGTCAATGGAATCGAAATATCCATCGAGCATATCAAAACAGGCAATGCCAAATAAAAGGCAGAATCTGTCAAAACAGAACAGTTCGTAAAGACGAATTTTATAGAGGCATCAGACTTGCTCAAATGAAAATGCTCAAATTGAATGAAAGTTGCGTACATATCTGAGGATCACTTACGTAAACTGGCATAATTTTCTGAGTTACCTACAGAGAATTTTGCCCAGATTCGTGACAGCAAAGAAATCTGTTTATGCGCAGTAATCCAAATCTAGTATGAACCTTACTATCAATGACTTTACTTGGCACAACAATGCACAAAACTAAGATAAGGAGAGGTTGCTACAGTAGTAAACAACTTCCAAGACTCAAATATAAAATAAAATTACTGTAGTAAAAACATGGGTTGTCTCCCATAAGCGCTTTTCTTTAACGCCTTTCAGCTAGGCGCAGAAAGTGTATATCAAGTATTATCAAGAGACGAAGTGTCAACATCATAATTTGTTCTAATAATAGAATCAAAAGGTAACTTCATTCTCTTTCTAGGGAAGTGTTCCATACCTTTCTTGAGAGGAAATTGATATTTAATATTACCTTCCTTCATATCAATGATAGCATCAACAGTTCGAAGAAAAGGTCTTCCCAATATAATGGGACAAGATGCATTGCATTCAATATCCAAGACAACAAAATCAACGGGGACAAGGTTATTGTTAACGGTAATGCGAACATTATCAACTTTCCCCAAAGGTTTCTTTGTAGAATGATCAGCAAGATTAACATCCAAATAACAATTTTTCAATGGTGGCAAGTCAAGCATATTATAAATCTTCTTAGGCATAACAGAAATACTTGCACCAAGATCACATAAAGCATTACAATCAAAGTAATTAACCTTTACCTTAATGATGGGCTCCCAAACATCCTCGAGCTTCCTAGGAATAGAAGCTTCGCATTCTAGTTTCTCTTCTCTAGCTTTTATGAGAGCATTTGTAATATGTTTCGTGAAGGCCAAATTTATAGCACTAGCATTAGGACTTTTAGCAAGTTTTTGTAAGAACTTTATAACTTCAGAGATGTGGCAATCGTCAAAATCTAAACCATTATAATCTAAAGCAATGGGATCATCATCCCCAATGTTGGAAAAAATTTCAGCAGTTTTATCACAGGCAGTTTCAGCAGTTTTAGCAGTTTCAGGCAGTTTTTCGCGCTTTGCATTTGAAGTGGAAACATTGGTAACACCAATTCTTTTACCATTATTAGTAGGAGGTGCAGCAACATGTGTAGCATTAGCATTACAAGTGGTGGTAATAGTCCAAACTTTAGCTATATTATCTTTTTTTTCATTTTCTTCTCTTTCCCACCTAGCACGCAATTCGGCCATCAATCTTATATTCTCATTAATTCTAACTTGGATGGCATTTTCTGTAGTAACAATTTTATTATTAAGATTTTCATTAGGCATAACCTTCGATTTCAAAAGATCAACATCAGCAGCAAGACTATCGACTTTAGAAGCAAGTATATCAATTTTCCCAAGCTTTTCTTCAACAGATTTGTTAAAAGCAGTTTGTGCACTAATAAATTCTTTAAGCATGGCTTCAAGTCCAGGGGGTGTGTTCCTATTATTGTTGTAAGAATTCCCATAAGAATTACCATAGCCGTTGCCATTATTATAAGGATATGGCCTATAGTTGTTACTAGAATTGTTCCGGTAAGCATTGTTGTTGAAATTATTATTTTTAATGTAGTTTACATCAACATGTTCTTCTTGAGCAACCAATGAAGCTAACGGAATATTATTAGGATCAACATTAGTCCTATCATTCACAAGCATAGACATAATAGCATCAATCTTATCACTCAAGGAAGAGGTTTCTTCGACAGAATTTACCTTCTTACCTTGTGGAGCTCTTTCCGTGTGCCATTCAGAGTAATTAATCATCATACTATCAAGAAGCTTTGTTGCTTCACCAAGAGTGATGGACATAAAGGTACCTCCAGCAGCTGAATCCAATAGGTTCCGCGAAGAAAAATTCAGTCCTGCATAAAAGGTTTGGATGATCATCCAAGTAGTCAGTCCATGGGTTGGGCAATTTTTAACCAAAGATTTCATTCTTTCCCATGCTTGTGCAACATGCTCATTATCCAATTGTTTAAAATTCATTATGCTACTCCTCAAAGATATAATTTTAGCAGGGGGATAATATCTACCAATAAAAGCATCCTTGCATTTAGTCCATGAATCAATACTATTCTTAGGCAGAGATAGCAACCAATCTTTAGCTCTTCCTCTCAATGAGAAAGGGAACAATTTAAATTTTATAATGTCACCATCTACATCCTTATACTTTTGCATTTCACAAAGTTCAACAAAATTATTAAGATGGGCAGCAGCATCATTAGAACTAACACCAGAAAATTGCTCTCGCATAACAAGATTTAGTAAAGCAGGTTTAATTTCAAAGAATTCTGCTATAGTAGCAGGTGGAGCAATAGGTGTGCATAAGAAATCATTATTATTTGTGGTTGTGAAGTCACACAACTTAGTATTTTCAGGGGTACCCATTTTAGCAATAGTAAATAAAGCAAACTAGATAAAGTAAATGCAAGTAACTAATTTTTTTGTGTTTTTAATATAGCAAACAAGATAGCAAGTAAAGTAAAAACTAGCAACTAATTTTTTTTGTTTTTTGATTTAGTGCAGCAAACAAAGTAGTAAATAAAATAAAGCAAGACAAAAACAAAGTAAAGAGATTGCGATGTGGAGACTCCCCTTGCAGCGTGTCTTGATCTCCCCGGCAACGGCGCCAGAAAAAGAGCTTGATACGCATACAGCACGCGTCCGTTGGGAACCCCAAGAGGAAGGTGTGATGCGTACAGCGGCAAATTTCCCCTCAGTAAGAAACCAAGGTTTATCGAACCAGTAGGAGCCAAGAAGCAGGTTGATGGCGGCGAGATGTAGTGCGGCGCAACACCAGGGATTCCGGCGCCAACGTGGAACCTGCACAACACAACCAAAGTACTTTGCCCCAACGAAACAGTGAGGTTATCAATCTCACCGGCTTGCTGTAACAAAGGATTAGATGTATAGTGTGGATGATGATTGTTTGCAGAGAACAGTAGAACAATTGCAGTAGATTGTATTTCAGATGTAAAGAATGGACCGGGGTCCACAGTTCACTAGAGGTGTCTCTCCCATAAGATAAATAGCATGTTGGGTGAACAAATTACAGTTGGGCAATTGACAAATAGAGAGGGCATGACCATGCACATACATGATATAATGAGTATTGTGAGATTTAATTCGGCATTACGACAAAGTACATAGACCGCTATCCAGCATGCATCTATGCCTAAAAAGTCCACCTTCAGGTTATCATCCGAACCCCTTCCAGTATTAAGTTGAAAACAACAGACAATAGCATTAAGTATGGTGCGTAATGTAATCAATAACTACATCCTCGGACATAGCATCAATATTTTATCCCTAGTGGCAACAGTACATCCATAACCTTAGAGGTTTCTGTCACTCCCCCAGATTCACGGAGACATGAACCCACTATCGAGCATAAATACCCCCTCTTGGAGTTACTAGCAAAAACTTGGCCAGAGCCTCTACTAATAACGGAGAGCATGCAAGATCATAAACAACACATAGATATAAATTGATAATCAACATAACATAGTATTCTCTATTCATCGGATCCCAACAAACACAACATATAGCATTACAGATAGATGATCTTGATCATGTTCGGCAGCTCACAAGATCCGACAATGAAGCACATAAGGAGAAGACAACCATCTAGCTACTGCTATGGACCCATAGTCCAGGGGTAGACTACTCACTCATCACTCCGGAGGCGACCATGGCGGTGAAGAGTCCTCCGGGAGATGATTCCCCTCTCCGGCAGGGTGCCGGAGGCGATCTCCTGAATCCCCCGAGATGGGATTGGCGGCGGCGTCCCTGGAAAGTTTTCCGTATCGTGGCTCTCGGTACTGGGGGTTTCGCGACGAAGGCTATTTGTAGGCGGAAGGGCAGGTCAAGGGGCATCGCGAGGGGCCCACACAGTAGGTAGGTGCGGCCAGGGCTTGGGCCGCGCGGCCCTAGTGTGTCGCCGCCTCGTGGCCCCACTTCGTTAGCTCTCCGGTCTTCTGGAAGCTTCGTGTGAAAATAGGCCCCTGGGCGTTGATTTCGTCCAATTCCGAGAATATTTCCTTACTAGGATTTCTGAAACCAAAAACAGCAGAAAACAGCAACTGGCTCTTCGGCATCTCGTTAATAGGTTGGTTCCAGAAAATGCATAAATATGACATAAAGTATGCATAAAACATGTAGATATCATCAATAATGTGGCATGGAACATAAGAAATTATCGATACGTCGGAGACGTATCAATAGGCAGCTCACAAGATCTAAACATGATGGCACAATGAGGAGAAGACAAACATCTAGCTACTGCTATGGACCCATAGTCCAAGGATGAACTACTCACACATCAGTCCGGAGGCGATCATGGTGATGAAGAGTCCTCCGGGAGATGATTCCCCTCTCCGGCAGGGTGCCGGAGGTGATCTCCTGAATCCCCCGAGATGGGATTGGCGGCGGCGGCGTCTCTGGAACTATTTCCGTATCGTGGCTCTCGGTGATAGGGTTTTCGCGACGGAGGGAATAAATAGGCGGAAGGGCAGAGTCGGAGGGCTGACAAGGGGCCTACACCATAGGGTGGTGCGGGCCCCTCCCTGGCCGCGCCGCCTTGTGGTCTGGCCACCTCGTGGACCCACTTCGTATGCTCTTCGTTCTTCTGGAAGCTCCGTGGAAAAATAAGACCCTGGGAATTGATTTCGTCCAATTCCGAGAATATTTCCTTTGTAGGATTTCTGAAACCAAAAGCAATGAAAAACAAAGAATCGGCTCTTCGGCATCTTGTCAATAGGTTAGTGCCGGAAAATGCGTAATAACGACATAAAGTGTGTATAAAACGTGTGATTATTACCATAAAAGTAGCATGGAACATAAGAAATTATAGATACGTTTCAGACGTATCAAGCATCCCCAAGCTTAGTTCCTACTCGCCCTCGAGTAGGTAAACGATAACAAGAATAATTTCTGAAGTGACATGCTATCATAATCTTGATCAATACTATTGTAAAGCATATGAGATGAATGAAGTGATTCGAAGCAATGGTAAAGACAATGATTAAACAACTGAATCATGTAGCAAAGACTTTTCATGAATAGTACTTTCAAGACAAGCATCAATAAGACTTGCATAGGAGTTAACTCATGAAGCAATAGATTCTTAGTAGAAAGTTTTGAAGCAACACAAATGAAGATATAAGTTTCAGCGGTTGCTTTCAACTTCAACATGTATATCTCATGGATGTACACTACAAGAAAAGTTGCCATGGCCGACGAAGTTGAAGTCGCGCCGTGGTTGCTGGTGTACCATGGCCGACGATTTTGGGTCTGTCCGTTGTGCATGTCAAAACGTTTTTTTTCTCGTTTTTGAGGCCACCTAGCCCGACGAAACCGGCCAAAACGTTGCGTATGGTGGCCCGGGACGTGGTGCATCTCGAATTCTCGGGTTCGCCGGCCGAGTCAACGCAAATCCGCACCGCCGAGGGATGTAGGGCCCAGATGGCAGCCTCTATGGCATTGTTTTTTTTCTCGATCGCGCCATCTCGTTCAACGCTCTTCGATCGAGCCGTTTACGATGCAGGATCATGGGTCCCGCATGTCATCCTCTATGAACCAAAATTCTTTCTATTCTTGGATTTTTTTGACCCCCTGATTTCTGGCTACTTCCTTTTTCTTTTGATCCCTTGCCGCCTTGGAAACGTTGACACCGCTGCTGCTAATTGGGACCCGCATGTCATCCTCTATGAGCAATCAACTTTCTTTTCTTGGATTTTTTTGGCACCTCAAATTTGGTCACTTGCCTTTTTCTTTCGATCCCCTGCCGCCTCTCAAACGGTGATACCGCTGCTGCTAAATGGGACCCGCATGTCATCCTCTATGTACTATAAAACTTTCTTTTCTTGGATTTTTTGGCACCTCATATTTGGTCACTTACCTTTTTCTTTCGATCCCCTGCCGCCTCTCAAACGGTGAGACCGCTGCTGCTAAATGGGACCCGCATGTCATCCTCTATGTACTATAAAACTTTCTTTTCTAGGATTTTTTTGGAACCTCATATTTGGTCACTTGCCTTTTTCTTTCGATCCCGTGCAGCCTCTCAAACGGTGATACCGCTGCTGCTAAATGGGACCCGCATGTCATCCTCTATGTACAATCAAGTTTCTTTTCTTGAATTATATTTGGCTCCTGATATTTGGTCACTTGCATTTTTCTTTCGATCTCATGCCACGTTGAGGACCCCGAGGCTCATGGGTCCCGCATGTCATACTCTATGTAATATATAACTTTCTTTTCTTGGATTCTTTTTGGCACCTCATATTTGGTCACTTGCCTTTTTCTTTCGATCCCTGCCGCTTCTCAAACGGTGATACCGTCTTTGCTAATTGGGACCCGCATGTCATCCTCTATGTAGAATCAAGTTTCTTTTCTTGAATTATTTTTGGCTCCTGGTATTTGGTCACTTGCCTTTTTCTTTCGATCTCATGCCACATTGAGGACCCTGCTGGCTCATGGGACCCGCATGTCATCCTCTATGTGCTATAAAAGTTTATTTTCTTGGGTTTTTTTTTCACCCTCTGATTGTTGGCTATTTCCTTTTTTGATCCACGCCTTGGAAACGTTGAGTAAGCTGCGACTCATGGGACCCGCATGTCATCCTCTATGTACAATCAACTTTCTTTTTCTTTTGATCTCAAGCCGCATTTGAAACGTTGAGACCGCTGCTGCTAATTGGGACCCGCATGTCATCCTCTATGTACAATAAAGTTTTTTTTCTTGGATTATCTTTGGCTCCTGATATTTTGTCACTTGCCTTTTTCTTTCGATCTCATGCCGCCTTTGAAATGTTGAGTAAGCTGCTGGCTCATGGGTCCCGCATGTCATCCTCTACGAACAATAAAAGTTTCCTTTCTTGGAGTTATTTTTTACCCCTAATTTCTGGCTATTTGCCTTTTTCTTTTGATCTCCTGCCCCCTTTGAAACGATGAGGACGCTGTTGGTAGGTCGGTCCCACATGTCATCCTCTGTGAACAATAAAATTTTCCTTTGATGGATTTATTTTGAACCCCTAATTAATTTCGGGATATTTCCTTTTTTCCTTTGATCCCCTGCCGCCTTGGAATCGTTGAGGATCCGCTTGCCTCATGGGTCCCGCATGTCATCCTCTCGAACGGTAAATGTTTCTTTTCTTGGATTTTGTTGACCAAACGATTTTTGGCTTATTTTTTCTTTCGATCTCCTGCAGCCTTTAAAACGTTCAGTGGCGGCTGGCGGCTCACGGGTCCCACATGTCAACCTCTATGAACAATAAACGCTGAGGATGTTGCTGCCTCATGGGTCCCGCATGTCATCCTCTCAGAACGAAAATGTTTCTTTTCTTGGATTTTTTACCAACAGATTTTTGGTTTATTTTTTCTTTCCATCCCCTGCCGCCTTTAAAACGTTCACGACGCTGCTGGCTCATGGGTCCCCGATGTCAGCCTCCCCGTACAAGAAACATGTGATATCTTGATTATTTTGCAGACAATAAACAGTGTATTTTGCTCTGAGCTATTGCAAACGGATAAATTAAATCTTTATTTTTACATAAACAAACTTATATGTTGAATCTCCTTGTTTTTTTTTTGTTTTTGCGAGGCATAGTACTTTCCTGTTTTGGAATGGGCTGAAATTGTATGAATCAAAAGGCGTCCAGCGGGATAGTTTGAAGGCCCAGATGGCCAGAAACAGCCCAATTGAAATATTCCTTTTCTTGGATTTTTGGACACCCTTATTTCTGGCTACTTCCTTTTTCTTTTGGTCATGTGCCGCCTTTGAAACATTGAGACCGCGGCTGCAAAATGGGACCCGCATGTCATCCTCTATGTACAATAGAAGTTTCTTTTCTTGGATTATTTTTGGCTCCTGATATTTGGCACTTGTCTTTTTCTTTCGATCTAATGCCGACTTTGAAACCTTCAGACCGGTGCTGCAAAATGGGACCCGCATGTCATTCTCTATGCACAATAAAGTTTCTTTCCTTAGATTATTTTTGGCTCCTCATATTTGGTCACTTTCCTTTTCCTTTCGATCTCATGCCGCCTTAGAAACGTTGAGGAAGCTGCTGGCTCATGGGTCCCGCATGTCATACTCTATGAACAATAAAAGTGTCCTAAATTGGATTTATTTTTTACCCCTAATTTCTGGCTATTTGCCGTTTTCTTTTGATCCCCTGCCCCCTTTGAAACGATGAGGACGCTACTGGCAGGTCGGTCCCACATCCTCTATGAACAATAAAAGTTTCCTATGATGGATTTATTTTTGACCCCTTTTGATCCCCTGCCGCCTTGGAATCGTTGAGGATGTCTTGCCTCATGGGTCCCGCATGTCGACCTCTCAAAACGGTAAATGTTTCTTTTCTTGGATTTTTTACCAACTGATTTTTGGCCTTTGTCTTTCGATCTCCCGCCGCCTTTAACACGTTGGGGACGCCGCCGGCTCGGGGGTCCCACATGTCGGCCTCTATGAACAATAAACCTTTACTTTGTTTGATTTATTTTGGACCCACAATTTCTTGGTATTTGCCTTTTTCTTTCGATCTCATGCCGCCTCTCGAAACGTTGAGACGCTGCTGGCTCTTGGGTCCCTGTCGGCCTCTATGAACGGTAAAAGTTTCCTTTGTTTGATTTATTTTTGACCCTAATTACTGGCTATTTGCCTTTTTTTTATCCCCTGCCATCTTTGAAACTAAGAGGACGCTGCTGGCCCATGGGTCCCACATCTCAGCCTCTCTGAACGATAAACCTTTCCTTTCTTTTTTTTCGATCCAGTGCCGCCTTGGAAACGGTGAGACCGCTCCTGCAAAACGGGACCCATATGTCATCCTCTATGTACAATAAAAGTTTCTTTCCTTGGATTATTTTTGGCACCTGATATATGGTCACTTGCCTTTTTTACCGATCCCCTGCCGCCTTTGAAACGTTGAGGACGCTGCTGGCTCGTGGGTCCCACATGTCAGCCTCTATGAACAATAAACATTTCATTTCTTGGATTTATTTTTGACCGCTGATTTCTGGCAACTTTGCTTTTTCTTTCGATCCCCTGCCGCCTTTGTTAAAGTTGAGGACGCTGCTGCAAAATGCGTCCCACATGTCAGCTTCTCTGTATGATAATTGTTCCCTTTCTTGGATTTTTGTCCACGGCTGGTCGATGGGTCCACGATGTCAGCCTCTATGTACAAGAAATATGTGATTTCTCGATATGTTTTAACCCGAGATATGTAGGATACTTGCTTTTTTTCGATCTCTTATGTTTGTCTTTACCTTCAAATGTTGAGGGACGCTACTGGCAAATGGGTCCTGCTCTAGCATTCTCAAATGAAGGAAAAACTGAAATATTGCCTATTCATTTGTTTTTCGTACTCCATGCACCTAATCCATACTAACTGTTGATCCAGGTTTTAGTTCAACTTAATTAGTTCAAATTTGATCTACGAGGAAGTATGTAATATATTTTGGATTCACAACACTACACTTGTTAACAACAATCTGATGAAGAGGCTTGTCATTTTTTGAACTACAAATACACTCAAAGATCTTGCAAACTGATAGAATAAATCTTGGAACTTTAAATAATTTATGAAAATTTTGAAATTGACTATATGAATATATCAAAATATAGATCCCATGTAGATGCGCGTACTGGCTATGCGCATTTAAAAAGAATCATAATCATAATTGATACGAAATAAAAATAACTTTATATGTAGAATCTCGGTTTCTTGAGGGCCAATCATAGGATCTCCGTGTTTAAATTAGGAAGGGCCCCAATGGCATGAGTCGGAGGCCCATTAAATGTTTTTGGATTGTTATCAGCGAAGTAAGCAGGATGACAGCAATCACCATGTACATGGCCGGCGGCAGCCCAAAAGTACAAACAATTGGCCCATGCAGGGAAGGTAGTACTTTTTTTATTGGGAAGGTTGTCTGGGCTAACCCCAAAAAAAAAGTGGTGCTACATGGGGTAGCACTTGAACCCGGAATGAGTCCATGAACAGTACATATGCTACATGCTACAGTACTTAGTTATTAGCTATCTATTTTCGATCCAACGTCCAAATCTACAAGTCAACCAACTATTCATCTGTGCTTGTTGATGTCAAGGCACTGGATCCTGGACGCTTGAACCCATGATCGTTACTGAGGGTTGCCTATTTGCACATAATATGTTTTGTCAGCGGGCACTTCACTAGTTTGTGCAAAACATATCCAGCGCGGGATTCGAAAAAACATCACGTTTTTTTCTTTACGGAAACAACAGAACATCTCATGTTCATCACAATCCAGCCAACATAAGCACATAATAATTAATAGTACAACTAGAGAGCTGTACATATAAATAAGGTTTGTCAAGCTTCATGCACTAGCCAACGCAACCAAAAGTCAGAACTGATGGAAAGGGCTAGGAAATCCACTTATACATCTCAACACCCCTCCTCACGTGTGACCGGAAGAAGGGAAGAGGTCAACACAAGGAGACTCTCAAGAGGCATATACGTGGACTCCGAGGAGGGCAACGGAGGGCAGCACCAATTTTTAGGATAAATTACGAAAGCCAGGTCTCGAACTCGAGACCCTGGGCTCTGATACCATGCCAAGCTTCATACACAAGCCAACACAACCAAAAGTCCGAACTAATGGAAAGGGCTAGGCAATCCACTAATCCAGTAATGGTACCATCAGGTTCACCATAATGCATCATTATACTATTATAGACCAGCTCTCTCTACAGAACATTTGTAAGACAACTTAATAAAGCTGTGATTCATTTTGTTGCCCCAGCGATGGGTGATAACCTGAACACCATATAACCTTCTCACAGCAATTGTAACCAAATATGAGCACCTGCAATGATTTGGTGTCAATCTTCTTGAAGGTCAGGAGGTATCCTACCTTCAAGTCATGTGCTTTGACAAACTCTGGCCATCCTGCGTCCATTAAAACATTGCCATCTTGTTGCTTCAGGTCCACAATCCAGGTGCATGCAGTGGACATCTTCAGGTTGATGGACTCTGGACACCCACCGTAAAACCAGGGTAGAACACGACTGGGGATGGTAATCACCTCTAACTCCGATGTACATAGTACCTTGCAGAAGCTGTCAGCGGTATTCTCCTTATCGATGCGCCCAAACACCTTGCACACTGGGGCTGGCTCTACAGATGTCTCTTTCCATGATAAGCTCTATCCAAGCTTGAGCTTCTTGTTTGAACACTGCAAAAAAGAGGCCTCAATTAGATAATGCCTCTAGCTTCTGACCGTAATTCCAAGCAAATGCATAATCAAAGGCACCTAGCAAAGTCAGCGGATCATTGTTCTTATCGAACACACAGTCTGAACAATAAGCTTCTGAATCTAGCTAGGATGATATGTACAACCTTGTATCATCAAATTATTCAGCATAGTGTATCATTGTATCGCAGAAGCCAAATCGATATAAATAGTAGCTATGAGAATAGAAATCAAGCTAGCATGAGCCATGCATGCTTGCTGGCTAGGTCTAGCATCAGAGTAATGCATCTGCAGTTCATCATCCGCCAGTACAGATCGACCAAGCAAACAAAAAAAAAATTAGCGTCGGCCTAAAGAGTCCATAAGCCAGACATGCATGCTCGGTGTCCTCATATGTGATTATCGGCCGTGGATTGACCAATATCATATTTGAACGATTATTATTGCACACATTAGATCCAGTCCCAACCTAGCTAGCATGCGTGCATGTGTAGCCCGAGTCTTTACGGAGGATTAATATATACAACTTTGGATGAGAGAAATAGTCTATATCAAACAATGCTAAGCAACCGGCAATACAACTTAGATATAATAAAGATGTGACCGGCAACGCTAGTGATTCGGGGGAAACATACCGCCATTGCAGCCATGGACCGAGAGAATCGGGGATGCCGCGCTGCCTTAGTGGAGTTTTTAGGTGCGACGTCGCCGCATCCGTAGAGGACGGAGTCCAAGCCGCGTAGTCCGAGCGGTGGTGGACGCCGGTGGTGTAGGGAGAGGACTCAGGGGAGATGGACGGCGAGGGATCTGGGGAGATCTGAACATGAGGGGGCTGTGAGAAACTGAGAATGATACATCAGCAAGGGAATAAATGCGCGTGTCCCCCCGGTCAAAAAAATGCGCGTTTCTTGGAGGAACGAAGCCAGGTACGCAGGAATCCACACAGAGAACTTCACCCGGCGGGTCACTGGGCTTTATCAGTATCTGGTGGGGCCCGGACCTACATACCAGTGAGACAGGTCGTGTGGGTTATGATCCGATCAGTGGCACACAGAAATTGCATTCAGAGCTAAGGGCCTCAGGCTACGTTGTACTATACAGTATATCCATTTATTTTGGTAAAATGAAAACGATACTCCATCTGATCCTCATTACTTGATGATAAAATGGATATCTCTACAACTAACAGTATCTCAAAAAAAAAAAAAGGATCGGAGGGAGCATTAAGAGGTGTCAAAAAAAACTGCAAACAAACATGGATGTAAGCAGTTGAGTATTAAACCAGTGCGTAAAATACCTTTATATCTCGACCATGTAACAATGAATATGAGAAGTTTTGGGGGTTTGACCATCTGCACTTGTGTTCGCTACAATCGTTCGCTACAATCAGATCAAAAAAATTGGTCACTTTTACACTTTCTAAAATAAAATGTTGAGCTCCATGTAGCTAGGTATAATATAAATCATCAGACCGCACATTGAAACTACCGCAGCATATCACAGTAAATTAAAGTAAAATAAAACATGTCTAACATATACTATATTAGCTAATTAACAAAGTCTCATCACATTGTATCTGATCCCCAGTTCAGCTTAATACAAAAACCAAGTTCAGCATGAGCATCAGCAGGGCACTACCGCAGGTACAAAAGCAGCATCTAGTTAATTCAATAAAATATTGAGGTGTTTCTGATCCCCTCTTCCTAAAAGCACTGCAGATCATGCATGCAACTAAGGGTGATCAGCACAAAATATTACCCACTGGGTGGATGTGTTACAGTCGTAGATCAACACATTCATCAAGGAAGTGTCTTTCACCTCGAAGACGAGAATGTCATCGAGCTGCAGTTCATGCGCCTCTGCAAACCCGAACTAACCATCCTTCAAGACCAGTTCACCCTGGTACTCATCGATGTGCACATACCAGGTGCAGCCTACGCTGGTGTTGAGCTTGATAGGCCTGGGAAGAATCCCTTTCAGACATTGCTTGAATTCTCTGGGGATGACCAACATATACATGTCATCGTTGCCGTCCAGTTGCACATAGAAGCGCGAGGGCTGAGGGTCCGCCGAGTGACCAACCCGTTTAGGGCGGCCTTTCCCTCGCCCTTTTAATATACAACGTTGAATTGCTGCATCACGCCTGCCCGTCACCTTTGGCTTTTTGGCTAGTGAATTTCTTTGAATTCTGAACTCGGGGTGCAGAGGACATGTACAATCGACAGTCCTAAGACGTAGTTGCTCATTGACGTTGGAGCGAGTTTGCTTCTGCATCTAGTTAAGCACGGTATATATCAATCAACAGCATATAAATCAGAACGTAACATACATGGAGAAAATGCATCTAACTATCTCTTTAATTAGTTTGCACAAAATCTAGCAGCAGCAAGACAATTTGATTTTACATGTACTGAGCAAGCTTTCAGACTTTCTGAAACAGGTAACATGGAGCATATATTTGTATGTTCAGACTGCGAAACCCTGCTCTGTGATGGATACTATTACTTAACATCTTTTTTTGCCAGAACTAGTACTTAACATCTACTGTTTCCCGTCATTAAAAAAACATTTGCAGAAGAATACTACTATGGTTTCCCATCATTAAAGAAAAAAGAACTTGTTAAAACCCCAACTATCATTGACTACTTACACCTGCATCCTAGTGAGTTCAGGACAACTTACAACCACTTTTGGTGGTGCCGCCACCGGAGAAGACCGTGCCGCGGGGGTTGGGGTCGGCGCAACCGGAGAAGCTGGTGCCGCCGCCAGGGAAATCAGTGCCGAGCCAGATGGTGCTTCCAGCGGAGAAGAAAGTACCGCAAGAGATGGAACCGACGCTGCCAAAGGGTAAGAAACGGATGTACTGTGGGGACCCCGGACTAGCTGTCCGAAATTCCCTGTTATGTATACAGTTCACGATCCCATGATCAGTGCGCCGTGAACACATAACCGAACTGATATCAAATTACACCATCCATTACAAAGCGGAATAAGAAAATTACAACATGGTCACACGACCAATACTTACATAATAGCCTCGAAGGGCTTAACTAAACATCAGAGTAGCATCATCACTTCAGCAGCGCGGTACCCAAGTCATCTGCCATAACCCTACAGGCAACTGACTGGGAAGACGTTCCTAGCTCGCATAGACATCGCCAACTCCTTCTTCATCCGTCGTGTTCCTCCAAGTCTGGCCAAGTAAATAGCCAGGGACAAAGCCGTGAGTACATTTGGAATTGTACTCGCAAACCATCAAGAAAGGTACTTTGCAAGAGTGCAAGATGACAAGTGCTAAACTAAGAAGACAAGAAGGAAGAGCTATTTTCTCCAGTGGAAATAGCATGAGGAAGAGAATCAGTTTCTCTCGTGGATATAGCATGTGAAAGAGAGATAGTTTCTCTTGTGGATAAAGCATACCGGCCTCTCAAGTGATGCGGATACTATGGTCTTTCAACGACATCCACTAAACATCTAGGAGGAAAGATAGCATACCGCCATCTCAATTGATGGGAACGCTTAGGAAGTTCTATGACACATCTATATCTTTAGTGAAGAGGAGTTAGCATAAGGCCATCTCAGTTGATGGGGATGCTAGAGAATTCCTATGACATATCTATACCTTTATTGAAGAAGATACTTCAAAATATATCTATGACATCTCTATATCTTTGTTAAAGAAGAGTTCCTCTTCAAGAAACATTTAGGAAAGAGTTCCCCACTTAGCCTCCATTTTTCCACGACCATCTCCATATGGTCAACACACGCCCTTTTTCCGTACCCTTCCGGTACATCCAACACAACACTTTCTTTGCAAAGCATTTATCAAAACAAAACTCAAGCCCCGGTAAAGGTAGACCTTTGCAACCCGTCCATGACCGCGGACGCGGCTATTCGAATAGATTTGACTCTGCAGAGTTTGCACACTTTCCCCACAACTATCCGGATACCTATCGTGTGGGCATCATCCCCGCATAACAACATATGCCACGACGGATACCCGGACATAACCTTTCGCCCATCTCCACTGGCACGAGTCCTTCCCTGCGGGCTTACCCCTTCCCGGCACCCCGGCAGCATACCTCCTTTTGAGCGTATCTCCGGCGCCATGGCAGAAGACCCTCAGTAATCGTCCGGCTATCAGTTAAGACAGTGTATTGCCTCCTCCAGAGCGCAACCCGGCGTCGGAGGTCGTCGTGACCCTCCCTAGAAAGTTGTGAAGGGTGCTCCTGCCAGCTTCAACAAACTACGGGCTAAGCCCCGTCCCACACCAGGGTAGAGTGGTTGCGCGATAAAAGTTGGGCTGGTGTACACTTATACGCAGTGCTCCTTTTTAAAACCATTTTCCCACAACACCTTGGTTGTTCAACAACCAACCAAGTTCCTCCGAACAACCTTGTTCAAAACATTTTCTTTCCAAAAACATACACTTGGGTAGAGTTAACTTACCCAAGGTATATTCCTCCGAACAACCTTGTTCAAAACGTTTGCTCTTCCCAAAAACCTTCTCTCGGGTAGAGTTAACTTACCCAAGGTTTTCATAAAACATTTACAACAAGGTAAGCCTTGAGGGGTTCCCAACCTAAAGTTTCATGAGTTGAACTACTATTGCACCACGGCCGAGATGAGAGTCATCTTGCCATAGAGGGTATAAAAGGAGTAATGGGTGGATCATACTTGCTTAAGGTAAGCATGTATTATGACAACACAAGGAGAATTATACTTTCGGATTTGTGGTGCTAAATATACAACTTAGATAGTGGAGAATCACTATCCAACCAACTCTCCAATAGAGTACACGGCATACTCTTCTCAAGTTGAGAATATACCACGATCATGACATTGATACCTCTATACTACAAGGGGGGGTGGATGTGGTGTAAGTTACTATCTTGAGATGGAGCATGCTCAAGTTGAGCATACAAGATAATCAAGAGGAATAGCACGGCCATGATACCATGCATCCCATAATCACAAAGACAATAGTGGAGTATCACCACTAGGGAGTATCCCATTTGCAATCACACATAGATGACATAAATAGAGAGAATAACACACATAGAATTAAGGTGCTTTGGACATCAACAAATGACATCCAACTAGACACCGAATCAGAGATCAAAAGATGGCTTGCCTTGGCTTATTTGTCCCTGTACTTCTTCAACTCCATCCATATAAGAATTCCAACAACATATATAAATAAAATCCTCGTTCGATTCCACTTCTTCTTCTTCTCCGGAATTGTTCGCATCTATCGCCGGAAAATATAAAAGGAACACAATCAATCACATTGCATCAACAAGACAACATTCAACAATCAACAACTAACCATGCAGCCAAGGTATAACATACTAAGGACTTATAGATACCACAAACCAGGTTTAAGAGTTTTAATTTAGAAAGCCCCCTTTATTTACCTAGTAAAGGTATGAGTGCACCACAACTTAGCAATTGCCTCTCTCGGTTATCACCATGGTATAAACCAAATATCCCCTAGTAGATAACATCATAAAGATGACAAGTGCATTAGTTTGGCATAAAAAACATTCACATTATAATTTGAAACATTTTTGGAAAAGTAGAAATCAGCTTTCCTAATTTAATTTGCTCACTTAACACTATACAAAAATAGGAAGCAAACCATATACCACATCATTTGAAAACTTAAGCAAAACAAAAGAGTTAATGTTAGGTTGCAGAGGTTTTGTTTTGCAAGCATGAAACAAAGGTTGCCCTTCTCTACTAAAAAGAGTTGGTCAAGGGTTTTAAATAAACCGAAAAGTTTTGCTTCAACAATGCATGTCACACATAAACATTACTAACAGCAACGAATATGTATGAACAGAGACTAATAATATTTTTCCTAGATAGCCAGCACTAATACAAGACTAACCCAATTGGAATCACCCAAAAAGGTTAATCCTACTATTTTAGGAATTTCTTTGAATCTGACTGTACAAAAAACAAGATCTGTAAGCCATAAATCGTAGAAAAATCCTAAAAATATGAGGCCACTTTCATTTGAAAGATATTTAAACAGAGATTCACACACAATTGGATTTGGGTTCAAATTGTTTCTGAAACTCTCACAAATGGATTTACAAGTTTACTGCATGTTTTCACCATTTGCTTTAACTATGGAGTTGCACAACAGATAAAGGTTTGAAACTTGTTTGAGATGATTAATAAAACATTCAGTAATCTTACAAAATTGGAATCACTCAATTAGGTTCAAAAATGGATTTTTGATGATTTAAAAGCTAACAGCCATGTCTGCAGAACACACAGAACAAGTTTAATTCAACAAAAATCATACACAAATCACAAAAATATGTGGTCTGCGGCATCTGAAAGGTATTGAATAGGTGGTTCTTACCCAGTTGTTTTCATTCAAAAATTCGTCTCCAAGCTCCTGGTTTAATTCTACAAAATCAGATCTGACCAGATCTTAATCTGTGAACCATTTCAATTTCAGGAGGTCATTTGAAGTGAAACCAACGCCAAAATTAAGGTACTGGAGTGAGATTTCACCCACAGTTGAGTTTGCTCAAAAAGGTTTTGTAAAACGGAAGAAATCTAACAAACAGTGATTCTGCATGTTTGCAGAACTTTATTTACCATGCAAAATCCGTAACGAATTTGAGGATGAGACCAACGCCAAGTTGTAGATCTTTTCAATACCTATCTGTGGAAGTTTGAATCACTCGATTTGGATCTGCACACAAGATTTGACGGATTTTACAATTTCGTACCAGAATCTAAAACAGCAAGATATAGAAATTACTGCAAGGTTTTGGACGAACTTTGGTCAAGAGTTTCAGATCTGATGATTGCTCAACCTTCTCCATGCTTGGACCAACATGCACCTGCATCAAGATCCAATATTGTGAGAGGAGAAAGGAGGAATAGGGCTGGATTCATCTAGGGTTAGGGGAGAAGAGAGTGAGAGGGAAGCTCTCATGGTGAGGGGAAGCTTGGGAGAGGAGGGAGCTGCATCTTGGAGTGCTCTCCATGGCTATGGCCGGCCATGCAAGCAAGGAGGAGCAGCAGCTCGTGGGACAAGGAGGGGAGGGAGTGGGTGTGAGTGGAGAGAGCAAAAATGAGAGCAAAGGGGGAGGTGGCCGGCCAAGGAGGGGTTTTTATAGAGGGAGGGAGTGATGGCAGCCCCTTATTTGATTGGCCAAGGTGGGTGGCTGCCCATTTATTTGTTGGGGTAGTTGGGAGGCAAGGCTTGCAAGAAAAGGAAATGAGGAGGAGGGGCTGGCCGAATTTCAAGTCATGGCCGGCTCCTTTCTTGTCATGAGCAAGTGAGAAATGTGAGAGAGATGCACAACATTCATGTGAATAGATCAAGACATGATGTTGAGGAGGTAATATCAATGAGTGATTTTGATGATGATAAGATTAGGAGTAAATACCTAAAGATAGAAAGGGGTATGAGGGTGGCATGTGCCATGTGCCATGATAATAATCTCCACCACTTTGGTTGAGACCAACCTATGATGAAGATAGTTCTCAAGGTATAGTGGATGAATAAAAGTTTTCATTAGAATCTTAAAATTGAAAAGATTGAGATGGACCACATGCAACAATGCATGAGCATGCCAAGATAGATGGGGTGGTGATAGTGGTTTAGTCAATGATAGAGCAAGGCTAAGAGAGAAGGTGAGTGAAGTATCCATATACTCACAAAGATGAATATATTGACATAAATCATCAATTCATGAGATCAAGGTGATGATGGAAGAGAATATAAAGTACTCTACAAATGAGAGGTCAATTGGAAGTAGTTTGAAAGTATCAAATGATCATCCATTTGATCAGAGTTGGAGGATGAAGGAACATTATGGGGTAGATCAGAGATGTACACAAGATGTGCAAGAGTTGTCATTTGAAATAGAACTTATTTGAAAAGTATTTGAAACAACTCAATTGTCTAGGGACAATTGGGAATGAACTCAAGTGGAATGAAGTTGAAAGTGTTGAGATAAAACTAGTTGGAACATAGGGGTTCAAAATATTCTACTTACTTTCTCAAGTAAAGTAGAGTTTTCTCAAATGTAAAATAAGCAAGAGGAAACAAGAAATGGTGTAGGTACCATAAACAAGCTTTTTGTTAAAAAGAAAGCCAAATTGAGAGTAATGTTTTTATATATCAGTACTTGGTAGAAATGGGATGAGAAAACAAAACCCATTTCAGTTCCTTGTTTTCCTTGAAGAAATATCTTGAAAAGCTTTAGTAAAACTAGAAGTAGTTTTGTGATCAAAACTAGAGAAGGAAAATCAATATGATTTTTGAGAGAGAAAACTAATTTAGGGAGATGTGTTCTCAAGGGTAGATGATGGCTACAAAATGTACCCACCATTCCCACTCTTGGTTTTGTGAAGATTAAACTTGAATAAAAACCAGAGGTAAAATTGAAGGAAGTGATCTAGTGTTGAATCATTGAATAGGGTACAAGGTCAAGTTGAATATATGAGCTGCAAGGATTGACTGAGATATGCAAGACGTGGAGGTTGAAGAGGGTGTTGCATAGATGGGATCCATGCACTAAGATCACCAATAACAGTGGTGGTTGCTTAGATATCAACTGTCAAAGTCTGGAACTTATAAGCCTGCCAAAACAGATGGTTGACTTGGCTTCAGAATCAACCATGATGAGTGGGTATAAGAGAAGGATGTGATGAGGGGTAGATGAACCCAAGTTTTGAATTAAGGATGATTGAGCTATCTTGTAACACAAAGAGAAAAATCAAGGTGGCACACTAATGTTGCCATCAGAAGAAGAATTTAATGTAGTAAAAAGGAAAACAATTTTTCCTAAGTCACACATGTGTTTTATTAGGTGAGTTGTTTGTCTGACCACTAGAGGTGTTGTTCTAAGAGGTAGTTCAAGACAAAACTCAACAAGCAATCAAGACAATACATCTACCAACAGATCAAGGAAATTCATCACAACAAACAGATCAAGGCAATTCATCTAATTAGTCTTCAGAAAAGTTTTTGTTCCCCCTAATTTTTGCAATAAGGACAATTAATCAAGGTTGCAAAAGTTGGGGTGTTACATGTACCCGTAGATCCTTCTCTAGTCACGATCTGGATAGAAGAGACTGGACATCCATCAAGCTGCTAGAGGATGCGGTGGATCAAATCGGCTGAGTTCAGGAAATATCGGCGATGTTCATCTGTGTCGGCGGCCGTTACCGCCAGGCAGCTGCCGGTGGAGGGAGGAGGCGAGCCGTTCATGGAAGTCATTAGTGTAAAAGAGGTGAAGTTGGTGGGAGAGATAGAGGGTTCGGGACTGAAGTAATTGTAGTCTGCTCTCTCTTTTTACAAGCATGCGTCCTCAGGCAGATTTTTTTTTTAGATGCGTACTCAGGCTGCTTTGTCAAACCAGGGCCTCAATGAAGCCCAGTTAACTATTTCTCCGCTAAAAGCGCGCTATAGCATATCTAGAGGGTCCACGCTTAGTAATTTTGCTCGCTGAGGCGCTATTTGCGAAACAGCATGCTATATCGCCCTAAAACTTCATAGTGTTAGCGCGCTATTTTTTTCAGGCAAGTTGCTTTCACTTTTTCGTGGTGATGAACTACAATCTGTTGGTTCCACTTCTAAGTCAGAAGATAATATCGCTAATGCTAATATGTTTTAATAAATAATTTATACTATGTTGTTGCCTTGTGAAATGTTGATGTTAGCCTTCTAAAATACTTGAGATCTATTTCTATATGTGGTTATGTATGTATGATTCAGTCACTTTTGGACTATATATATCTATTCGCTCTAGTAAAATTATTTATTTTTAGGCTATATTTAGTATTATTTTGAAAATGATATTTAAAATACCACACTATTACCATGATATAGCGTTCATATCGTTTGAAGGAGGCTGCCGCTAATTCATTTAGCATGCTATTTTAAAACTTAAGACGCGTTTGGCGGCCTGCATCCAGGCTGGTGGGGAAATACCGTACCCAAGTGCTTAAAAGATTGCACCTTTTAGCAGGAAAACATTAGGGCACGTCCAACACAGGCGCTACTGCAAGGGCGCTAGGAATTATTTCCTCGTCGTTTGGCGGTTGGAGAGGTGAATCCCTGCGGTAGGCCTACTGTCGACGCAAAAGAAAGCAGGGCGTGAAACTCTTTTCACCTGTCCTAGCTAAAGCACCGGAACCAACAGGAAGTCAGTCTGCCATCAGCAATTAGCGCTGCAAGGAGAGTACCTGGAGGATTTTATAATCTTTTGACATTCATTTGTTCTCTATTAGCGCCATATAGTATATAGCATTGTAATGCCCTTATACTCCTCTCAACATTAAAAAAAAAAGGTGTGCGTATACTAATAACAGTTGCTGAAATGAAACTAAAAATAAACAGACATGCACGGTTTACGAAGGATGGAAATACAGAGTTCATCACCATCCGTTTTAAATTATAAGATTAGATTACTTCAATGTGGGCTACATACACACTAAAATGAGTAAACAGACACACTGAAATGGGTCCAGGTATATAAGATTCAGAAAAAAGGAAGAGCATCTTAAGATACGAAACAGATTACTGAATTGTTCAAACATATCGTACAAAAAAGATTATTTTCTCTAGAAAGATTCATGGCTCAGTTTAGGGTTGCATCAACATGCGGATATTTTTCAGACTAGGCTTAAACCACATTGTCGCCTGTCGGGGAAATCCCCAACCATCTTCTGGAAGGGTGATAACTCCCATGAGCTCATTTTCCCCTTGCTGCAGGTTACAACGACAAATACAACTAAATGCTGGTTCCCGAAATGCATAGTACGCGATGTACACACAATTTGACCTCATGAACGGAGTCAATGTTCCATCAGGAGCATTGCCATCATTTATCTTCAGGTTCATTGGATAATTCAGTCCAATGAACAGAGAGTGTGTGCCAAGGCTGTCAACTCGACTCCAATTGGGTCCAATCAGGGATAGATCTTTCTCAAAAATATGTATGACAGGGGCAGGATACTCTCGCAGGATAAGGCCATTACCATGATGCAGAACTTCTGCAGGCTCAAGGTGATCATTGCTACGTATATATCGATCTTCATGGATGATGATCAAGCGCTTGCCATCGGCTGATCGAGCTAAAAACCATCTGCCAGACGGTTCCTTCATCGGTGATGGGATCACGAATGGCAGGGCAAGGTGGGCATCTGCATTGTAAACAGAGACAAAAAAATAGTGTTTGAATGGCTCAGGAAGACAAAAATACCAGTAGCTGCAACTTCACATTTGTAGGATCAAATGGAGGATGCAGTCATTATACTTGTATAAAAACTCGAAGAAATAAAATTGTTCCCATTTGAGATGTATGTTAATTACACTCATATTCACTGATGGTAGATACATGTCTCAACCTTATCTGATCCATGATTGTAATGCTTTGAGTACATCGAATATTCAAATAAATTGAAAGTTTGCATGCATCAATTGATGAAGAGGCCAGGGCTAAGCTCCTTATTCATATTCTGATAAGAGCATGCAGTAACTAATTCAGGAATGCATTCATATACTGCAATAATCTGGTTTGGGTTGACAGATTAGTGCACTGCATATACTACTGTAATTCGTTTGTAGCAATGGTTCAGTCAGGTTAGGATAATTAAATGGTGCACAGTCATTTGAAAGGTGAAAAAAATTCTTATTGACCAATTAGTTAATTTAATTACAATATATCATGAATGGGCTTGATATTAAAATTTATTGCGAAGTATATCATATGGATTGAAGAATTACCGGCCTGTGATTGATCCCAGCAATATGTGGTGCCGATCCACCCATCCACCACAACAATGAAGCCGTTGTGCTCGATGGCGTCACTGTAATCTACACCCCAACTAGCAAGAGAGAATAACCTCCACTCCTGGCTACCATTAGCCAGGTAAGCGAGTCCAGAATTGAATAGAGCGATGAGCTTGTAATCTGAGTAATGTCCAGCTTTTGTGGGCACTTCGCAAATTACAATCTTCAACAAAAACATGGCACGCCCATACGTCATGTACCTTTCAGGAGGCAAGTCGGGGAAGCCAATCCATTCCTCCCAAAAAATGTTGCAAGTTTCCGACGATGGTAGGGAGATTTCTTGGTGCATGTAGATGTTCGCGAGGAGCCAGTTCCCACCACTGCCCACGCCGGCGATCCAGTCGCCGTTCATGCCAACCCAAAATCTATTGTCCATGAACGGCAGGATGGCTGTGCGCCGAGGATGGTCGAGGGGCACAACGTGGTACACCGTGTGGTGCGCACTACTATCATCATAGTGCCAATGGGCAGAATCGGGCATCAGCAAGCAGGGTCCATCCCAATGGTGTAGATGCATGTTGTCGGCGACATGGCGGCACGGCGTTTTGGAGCATGCGGCCAGCCGGATGTCGACTGTAACGTCCAGACTCTGGGCAATGAGATTGAACAGCTCGGCGGGGAGCTTCCCCCAGTCGCCATACAGCTGGTCGTCGTTCGATGCCGCCATGGAGACGAGAAGGATTTAAGAGGGCGGAAGCAAGTATGTGTGATTGGAGTTTTGTAGGAGAGTCGAGCGGGAAGGAGGAGTGCTGCGGTTCTGCGGAGGGGTGAGGAGAGAAAGCTATACAAATGGGAGATCTAGAGGATGAAATTTTTTGCTAGCAGCGCTTGGTGAGTGGAGAACGATGATGGAAGTGGAGAGCCAAGGATGGAAACGATGGAGGTGAAGAGTAGGAGTGGATATGACTTTTTTTATTCTTCAGCAGCTGCATCAAGGCGCCGAGTAAAACTTCGGCTAGGATAGCACGCCACTACGTCCTGGTGCAGTTACTGTCCCGTCAAATCAGTTTGACCACAGAAATGGTTTCTTTATTAGTACAGTATAACTTAATTTTTTCGAACAATATATACTACTCCATTTAATATACTCACTCCGATTCATATTACTTGTCAAATGATATGGATGAATCTTGAACTAAAATGTGTCTAGATATATCCATATTATAGTCAACTAATATGAATCGGAGTTTGTTTGGTTCAAAGGATTTCTAAAGGTATCTTGTACGGAGTAGGATTTTTACACATAGAGATTTTTCCTATAGAGCTTGCTTGATTCAAAGGATTGAGAACCCTCCAAAATACCTATGGATTGCTTTCTCTACAATCCTATCTCTTGGTAATATTGCTATGTGTCTATAACAACTATGAAATGAACTCAATCTCAATAGAAATTTCCTTTGTCTTTCCTAATCAAACAACTAGTTATTTTATGTCTTCGTTTACAAATTAAGATAATTTTTAGGTTATAGGTAATCATCGAGCTTATGTGATCATCTTTTATGATCAAACTTACTTGATCAGCCGCGGAGGCGCAAAGGAGCAGTGGTGTGCATTAATACGACCGCATGGGGAAGGCACAGCTAGCGACGATGAGACGTATCGCCAGCATTGGCCTAGGGAACCGTCGCCACCATTAATAAAAGCTATCCCTTTGGGCACCATGTCTCCAACTACTCGTGTCACGCGCGCATGTGGGTTACGGATGGATGGGCTGGGGAAGCCGGACAGAAAACATGACAACCAGGGGGAAAATGAATAAAAATAATACAAAGTCGAAAATATTATTAGATAGAAAGTTTGACTAAGTTTTTACCAAATGCATTAATATGCAAGATACAAAATCAATATTATTAGATAGAAAATAAATTATATTTTCATATGGTGTCTACAAAATATTATATGTGCTGATAGGTTTGGTCGAACTTTACTTGGTTTGACTTTTCAAGAAAAATATACTAAGCTTTAAGCATTGGAACGGAGGTATTTTTCGAAGCACCTACATGTCTTTAGAAGACAAAAGAAAACATGGAGTAAGTTTTTTTTTGTGCAAAAGTTTACGTCAAAATCTGGTTATTTGTGTAAAAATAATCTCAAATTGTGTTATGTGCAAAAACTGCACCAACAAGTGGTGGTATGTGCAATTTCCTCCGTCACACAAAAGGCAAGCCATTGATTCATACTTAATTGTGAATAATTACAAAAGTAGTAGGCAACTAATAAGCGCACATGATTAAACTGCTATGCGAGATCTTCAGCCACCAGAAATCGTTCCCGCGCCTCTCTAGCATTGAAAATCACGCGTTCTGCGACTTCCATCAAAGAGACAAGCTGAGCTTTGATCCGTTCTCCCAGATGAATGGCCTCGTCACAACTCCTACGAGCGCAGGCCGTGATCTCATCCACTTCTAGGAAAGACACCGCCTGCCTGTACCGAAATATCTTGATCCCTAACTCTCTGTTCTCCTCCCGCATGCTGGCAAGATCCAACTTCATCCTCCGACAGGATAAGCAAGGGGAGTGATCCTGCCAATGGTAACAACAAACATATCGAGCGTTACCGGCAAACGAAATGCTCAAATTAGCTGATTAACGAATGTGGTCACTAACATGTAGGACAGACTTAAGTGGTGTCTACATGTCAGTGACTCGAAGTACCAAAAACCAGCAACCCAAAGTCAGCTAATATTAACCTCCGTCTTCAGCTCCTTCATCCTCTTGAACGGCGGGGAAGCTGGCAACTTATCTTCTTCTACGACCTCTCGCTGGAACCTAACGTCGAAGGATGAGAGATCCTGCGAACGGATGTGCTGCGCCTGCGCGTGCGATTCCCCAGGGCGCTTCTGGCGTAACTCGGAGTTCTCGGCGCCGAGATGCGGAAGTTCCGCTCCCGGGGCCTTGTTGACCCTAAGCCGAGATAGCTCATGTGTAAGCCGACGAAAAATGTTCAAAATATTATAGATCAGGCATATCATTACCAGTGCAAACGAGGTAAGTGAATCTCCGGGATCTCGCCCAACGACCGCGGTTGGTCCAATGCCACCACATCTTCTCCGAGATTGACTAACTCCTTTACATCATCTTCTCCGAGCTTGACCATCTCCTTTACATCATCTTCTGCTCCGAGCTTGACCATCTCCTTTACATCATCTTCTCCTGCGAGCTTGATCATCTGCCTCACATCATCTTCTCCGGCGATATCGACCCTCTCCTGCGGAAGATAACAGATATAAGTCCGAGTATTACCAGCAAAACAAAGGTAATTAAAAGAGGCGTAGTAACCCTTGTGTCCTGGCTCATCAACGGCGGGGACTACGTCCATTGGGAACCCCAAGAGGAAGGTGTGATGCGCACAGCGGCAAGTTTCCCTTAGTAAGAAACCAAGGTTTAATCGAACCAGTAGGAGTCAAGAAGCACGTTGAAGGTTGATGGCGGCGGGATGTAGTGCGGCGCAACACCAGAGATTCCGGCGCCAACGTGGAACCTGCAGAACACAACCAAAGTACTTTGCCCCAACGAAACAGTGAGGTTGTCAATCTCACCGGCTTGCTGTAACAAAGGATTAGATGTATAGTGTGGATGATGATTGTTTGCAGAAAACAGTAGAACAGTATTGCAGTAGATTGTATTTCAGTATAGAGAATTGGACCGGGGTCCACAGTTCACTAGAGGTGTCTCTCCCATAAGATAAACAGCATGTTGGGTGAACAAATTACAGTTGGCAATTGACAAATAAAGAGGGCATGACCATGCACATACATATTATGATGAGTATTGTGAGATTTAATTGGGCATTACGACAAAGTACATAGACCGCTATCCAGCATGCATCTATGCCTAAAAAGTCCACCTTCAGGTTATCATCCGAACCCCCTCCAGTATTAAGTTGCTAACAACAGACAATTGCATTAAGTATTGCGTGTAATGTAATCAGTGACTGCATCCTTGAACATAGCACCAATGTTTTATCCCTAGTGGCAACAGCACATCCATAATCTTAGAGATTTCTGTCACTTCCCCAGATTCACGGAGACATGAACCCACTATCGAGCATAAATTCTCCCTCTTGGAGTTACAAGCATCTACTTGGCCAGAGCATCTACTAGTAACGGAGAGCATGCAAGATCATAAACAACACATAGACATAACTTTGATAATCAACATAACAAGTATTCTCTATTCATCGGATCCCAACAAACGCAACATATAGAATTACAGATAGATGATCTTGATCATGTTAGGCAGCTCACAAGATCCAACAATGAAGCACAATGGGGAGAAGACAACCATCTAGCTACTGCTATGGACCCATAGTCCAGGGGTAGACTACTCACACATCACTCCGGAGGCGACCATGGCGGCGTAGAGTCCTCCGGGAGATGAATCCCCTCTCCAGCAGGGTGCCGGAGGCGATCTCCTGAATCCCCCGAGATGGGATTGGCGGCGGCGGCGTCTCAGTAAGGTTTTCCGTATCGTGGCTCTCGGTACTGGGGGTTTCGCGACGGAGGCTTTAAGTAGGTGGAAGGGCAGGTCAGGGGGCCACACGAGAGCCCCACACCACAGGTCGGCGCGGCCAAGGGCTAGGCCGCGCCGCCCTAGGGTTTGGCCACCTCGTGGCCCCACTTCGTCTCCTCTTCGGTCTTCTGGAAGCTTCGTGGCAAAATAGGACCCTGGGCGTTGATTTCGTCCAATTCCGGGAATATTTCGTTACTAGGATTTCTGAAACCAAAAACAGCAGAAACAAAGAATCGGCACTTCGGCATCTTGTTAATAGGTTAGTTCCAGAAAATGCACGAATATGACATAAAGTGTGCATAAAACATGTAGATAACATCAATAATGTGGCATGGAACATAAGAAATTATCGATACGTTGGAGACGTATCAGCATCCCCAAGCTTAGTTCTGCTCGTCCCGAGCAGGTAAAACGATAACAAAGATAATTTCTGGAGTGACATGCCATCATAACCTTGATCATACTATTTGTAAAGCATATGTAGTGAATGCAGCGATCAAAACAATGTATATGACATGAGTAAACAAGTGAATCATATAGCAAAGACTTTTCATGAATAGCACTTCAAGACAAGCATCAATAAGTCTTGCATAAGAGTTAACTCATAAAGTAATAATTCAAAGTAAAGGCATTGAAGCAACACAAAGGAAGATTAAGTTTCAGCGGTTGCTTTCAACTTGTAACATGTATATCTCATGAATATTGTCAACATAGAGTAATATAATAAGTGCAATATGCAAGTATGTAGGAATCAATGCACAGTTCACACAAGTGTTTGCTTCTTGAGGTGGAGAGAAATAGGTGAACTGACTCAACAATGAAAGTAAAAGAAAGGTCCTTCGAAGAGGAAAGCATTGATTGCTATATTTGTGCTAGAGCTTTGATTTTGAAAACATGAAACAATTTTATCAACGGTAGTAATAAAGCATATGTATCATGTAAATTATATCTTACAAGTTGCAAGCCTCATGCATAGTATACTAATAGTGCCCGCACCTTGTCCTAATTAGCTTGGACTACCGGATCATCGCAATGCACATGTTTTAACCAAGTGTCACAAAGGGGTACCTCTATGTCACTTTGTACAAAGGTCTAAGGAGAAAGCTCGCATTGGATTTCTCGCTATTGATTATTCTCAACTTAGACATCCATACCGGGACAATATAGACAACAGATAATGGACTCCTCTTTTATGCATAAGCATGTAACAACAATTATTATTCTCATATGAGATTGAGGATATTGTCCAAAACTGAAACTTCCACCATGGATCATGGCTTTAGTTAGTGGCCCAATGTTCTTCTCTAACAATATGCATGCTTAACCATAAGGTGGTAGATCTCTCTTACTTCAGACAAGACGGACATGCATAGCAACTCACATGATATTCAACAAAGAATAGTTGATGGCGTCCCCAGAAACATGGTTATCGCACAACAAGCAGCTTAATAAGAGATAAAGTGCATAAGTACATATTCAATACCACAATAGTTTTTAAGCTATTTGTCCCATGAGCTATATATTGTAAAGGTGAATGATGGAATTTTAAAGGTAGCACTCAAGCAATTTACTTTGGAATGGCGGAGAAATACCATGTAGTAGGTAGGTATGGTGGACACAAATGGCATAGTGGTTGGCTCAAGTATTTTGGATGCATGAGAAGTATCCCCTCTCGATACAAGGTTTAGGCTAGCAAGGCTTATTTGAAACAAACACGAGGATGAACCGGTGCAGCAAAACTCACATAAAAGACATATTGTAAACATTATAAGACTCTACACCGTCTTCCTTGTTGTTCAAAACTCAATACTAGAAATTATCTAGACTTTAGAGAAACCAAATATGCAAACAAAATTAGCAAGCTCTAGGTGTTTCTTCATTAATGGGTGCAAATCATATGATGCAAGAGCTTAAACATGAGCACAACAATTGCCAAGTATCACATTACCCAAGACATTTATAGCAATTACTACATGTATCATTTTCCAATTCCAACCATATAACAATTTAACGAAGGAGAAACTTCGCCATGAATACTATGAGTAGAAACCAAGGACATACTTGTCCATATGCTACAGCGGAGCATGTCTCTCTCCCACAAAGTGAATGCTAGGATCCATTTTATTCAAACAAAACAAAAAACAAAAACAAACCGACGCTCCAAGAAAAGCACATAAGATGTGATGGAATAAAAATATAGTTTCAGGGGAGGAACCTGATAATGTTGTCGATGAAGAAGGGGATGCCTTGGGCATCCCCAAGCTTAGACGCTTGAGTCTTCTTAGAATATGCAGGGGTGAACCACCGGGGCATCCCCAAGCTTAGAGCTTTCACTCTCCTTGATCATGTTGCATCATACTCCTCTCTTGATCCTTGAAAACTTCCTCCACACCAAACTTAGAACAACTCATTAGAGGGTTAGTGAACAATAAAAATTAACATGTTCAGTGGTAACACACTCATTCTTAACACTTCTGGACATTGCATAAAGCTACTGGACATTAATGGATCAAAGAAATTCATCCAACATAGCAAAAGAGGCAATGCGAAATAAAAGGCAGAATCTGTCAAAACAGAACAGTTCGTAAAGACGAATTTTAAAATGGCACCAGACTTGCTCAAATGAAAATGCCCAAACTGAATGAAAGTTGCGTACATATCTGAGGATCACTCACGTAAATTGGCATAATTTTCGGAGTTACCTACAGAGAAGTTTGCCCAGATTCGTGACAGCAAAGAAATCTGAAACTGCGCAGTAATCCAAATCTAGTATGAACTTTACTATCAAAGACTTTACTTGGCACAACAAAACACAAAACTAAGATAAGGAGAGGTTGCTACAGTAGTAAACAACTTCCAAGACACAAAATAAAAACAAAGTACTGTAGTAAAAACCATGGGTTGTCTCCCATAAGCGCTTTTCTTTAACGCCTTTCAACTAGGCGCAGAAAGTGTAAATCAAGTATTATCAAGAGACGAAGTGTCAACATCATAATTTGTTCTAATAATAGAATCAAAAGGTAACTTCATTCTATTTCTAGGGAAGTGTTCCATACCTTTCTTGAGAGGAAATTGATATTTTATATTACCTTCCTTCATATCAATGATAGCACCAACAGTTCGAAGAAAAGGTCTTCCCAATATAATGGGACAAGATGCATTGCATTCAATATCCAAGACAACAAAATCAACGGGGACAAGGTTATTGTTAACGGTAATGCGAACATTATCAACTTTCCCCAAAGGTTTCTTTGTAGAATGATCAGCAAGATTAACATCTAAATAACAATTTTTCAGCGGTGGCAAGTCAAGCATATTATAAATTTTCTGAGGCATAACAGAAATACTTGCACCAAGATCACATAAAGCATTACAATCAAAATCTTTAACCTTCATCTTAATGATGGGCTCCCAACCATCCTCTAGCTTTCTAGGAATAGAGGCTTCGCGCTCTAGTTTCTCTTCTCTAGCTTTTATAAGAGCATTTGTAATATGTTGCGTGAAAGCCAAATTTATAGCACTAGCATTAGGACTTTTAGCAAGTTTTTGCAAGAACTTTATAACTTCAGAGATGTGGCAATCATCAAAATTCAAACCATTATAATCTAAATCAATGGGATCATCATCCCCAATGTTGGAAAAATTTCATGAGTTTTATCACAGTGCGGTTTGTGAGTTTTAGCAATTTCAGGAAATTTTGTACGCTTTGCACTAGGAGTAGAAACATTGCCAACACCAATTATTTTATTAGTAATAGTAGGAGGTGCAGCAACATGTGAAGAATCAACATTACTTGTGGTGGTAATAGTCCAAACTTTAGCTACATTCTTCTCTTTAGCTAGTTTTTCATTTTCTTCTCTATCCCACCTAGCACGCAATTTCTGCCATTAATCTTATATTCTCGTTAATTCTAACTTGGATGGCATTTGCTGTAGTAACAATTTTATTATGATGATTCTAATTAGGCATAACTTTCGATTTCAAAAGATCAACATCAGCAGCAAGACTATCGACTTTAGAAGCAAGTATATCAATTTTCCCAAGCTTTTCTTCAACAGATTTGTTAAAAGCAGTTTGTGTACTAATAAATTCTTTAAGCATGGCTTCAAGTCCAGGGGGTGAATTCCTATTATTGTTGTAAGAATTCCCATTAGAATTAGCATAACCGTTACCATTATTATAAGGATATGGCCTATAGTTGTTACTAGAATTGTTCCGATAAGCATTGTTGTTGAAATTATTATTTTTAATGAAGTTTACATCAACATGTTCTTCTTGTGCAACCAATGAAGCTAATGGAACATTATTAGGTTCAATATTAGTCCTATCATTCACAAGCATAGACATAATAGCATCAATCTTATCACTCAAGGAAGAGGTTTCTTCGACAGAATTTACCTTCTTACCTTGTGGAGCTCTTTCCGTGTGCCATTCAGAGTAGTTGATCATCATATTATCAAGAAGCTTTGTTGCTTCACCAAGAGTGATGGACATAAAGGTACCTCCAGTAGCTGAATCCAATAAATTCCGCGAAGAAAAATTTAGTCCTGCATAAAAGGTTTGGATGATCATCCAAGTAGTCAGTCCATGGGTTGGGCAATTTTTAACCAGAGATTTCATTCTTTCCCATGCTTGTGCAACATGCTCAGTATCCAATTGTTTAAAATTCATTATGCTACTCCTCAAAGATATAATTTTAGCAGGGGGATAATATCTACCAATAAAAGCATCCTTGCATTTAGTCCATGAATCAATACTATTCTTAGGCAGAGATAGCAACCAATCTTTAGCTCTTCCTCTTAATGAGAAAGGGAACAATTTTAATTTTATAATTTCACCATCTACATCTTTATACTTTTGCATTTCACACAATTCAACAAAATTATTGAGATGGGCAGCAGCATCATCAGAACTAACACCAGAAAATTGCTCTCGCATAACAAGATTAAGTAAAGCAGGTTTAATTTCAAAGAATTCTGCTGTAGTAGCAGGTGGAGCAATAGGTGTGCATAAGAAATCATTATTATTTGTGGTTGTGAAGTCACACAACTTAGTATTTTCAGGAGTGGCCATTTTAGCAACAGTAAATAAAGCAAACTAGATAAAGTAAATGCAAGTAACTAATTTTTTTGGGTTTTTGATATAGCAAACAAGATAGCAAAATAAAGTAAAACTAGCAACTAATTTTGATTTAGTGCAGCAAACAAAGTAGTAAATAAAACTAAGCAAGACAAAAACAAAGTAAAGAGATTGGGAAGTGGAGACTCCCCTTGCAGCGTGTCTTGATCTCCCCGGCAACGGCGCCAGAAATTTGCTTGATGCGTGTAGTTGACACGTCCGTTGGGAACCCCAAGAGGAAGGTGTGATGCGCACAGCGGCAAGTTTCCCTCAGTAAGAAACCAAGGTTTAATCGAACCAGTAGGAGTCAAGAAGCACGTTGAAGGTTGATGGCGGCGGGATGTAGTGCGGCGCAACACCAGAGATTCCGGCGCCAACGTGGAACCTGCACAACACAACCAAAGTACTTTGCCCCAACGAAACAGTGAGGTTGTCAATCTCACCGGCTTGCTGTAACAAAGGATTAGATGTATAGTGTGGATGATGATTGTTTGCAGAAAACAGTAGAACAATATTGCAGTAGATTGTATTTCAGTATAGAGAATTGGACCGGGGTCCACAGTTCACTAGAGGTGTCTCTCCCATAAGATAAACAGCATGTTGGGTGAACAAATTACAGTTGGGCAATTGACAAATAAAGAGGGCATGACCATGCACATACATATTATGATGAGTATTATGAGATTTAATTGGGCATTACGACAAAGTACATAGACCGCTATCCAGCATGCATCTATGCCTAAAAAGTCCACCTTCAGGTTATCATCCGAACCCCCTCCAGTATTAAGTTGCTAACAACAGACAATTGCATTACGTATTGCGCGTAATGTAATCAGTGACTACATCCTGAACATAGCACCAATGTTTTATCCCTAGTGGCAACAGCACATCCATAATCTTAGAGATTTCTGTCACTTCCCCAGATTCACGGAGACATGAACCCACTATCGAGCATAAATACTCCCTCTTGGAGTTACAAGCATCTACTTGGCCAGAGCATCTACTAGTAACGGAGAGCATTGATGTCTACGCCCCCTCCTTTTCCTGTAGACAGTGTTGGGCCTCCAAGAGCAGAGGTTTGTAGAACAGCAGCAAGTTTCCCTTAAGTGGATCACCCAAGGTTTATCGAACTCAGGGAGGAAGAGGTCAAAGATATCCCTCTCATGCAACCCTGCAACCACAAAGCAAGAAGTCTGTTGTGTCCCCAACACACCTAATAGGTGCACTAGTTCGGCGAAGAGATAGTGAAATACAGGTGGTATGAATAAGTATGAGCAGTAGTAACGCAGCAGTAGTAACGTTAAAAGAAACAAGAAACAAGCAGCGATAGCAGTATTTAGAAACAAGGCCTAGGGATTACACTTTCACTAGTGGACACTCTCAACATTGATCGCATAATAAATAACTCTTTCTCATATGTGCTACATACACTCTTTTGTTGGATGATGAACACATTGCGTAGGATTACACGAACCCTCAATGCCGGAGTTAACAAGCTCCACAATTCAATGTTCATATTTAAATAACCTTAGAGCATAATAGATCATTGCAAAATAAACCAAGAACTAACATAGTGCACACACTGTCCACATTACACTATGAAGGAGAAATAGATCACATCAATACTATCATAATGATAGTTAACTCCAAAATCTACAAGACATCATGATCATAGCCTACGACAAGAACCACACGGTGCACACACTAGTCACCTTTAATAACATCACATGAGTAGCACACAACTAGTAGCGATACAAAGCTCATCATATGGATCTCAATCATGTAAAGCAGCTCATGAGATCATTGTATTGAAGTACATAGGAGAGAGATTAACCACATAGCTACCGGTACAGCCCCGAGCCTCGATGGAGAACTACTCCCTCCTCATGGGAGACAGCAGCGGTGATAAAGATGGCGGTGGAGATGGCAGCGGTGTCGATGGAGAAGCCTTCCGGGGGCACTTCCCCGTCCCGGCGGCGTGCCGGAACAGAGACTCCTGTCCCCCAGATCTTGGCTTCGCGATGGCGGCGGCTCTAGAAGGTTTCTCGTACCGTGGCTTTTCCGTATCGAGGTTTTAGGTCGAGGGCCCTTAAATAGGCGAAGAGGCGACGTCAGAAGGTCGAAGGGGCGACGACACTATAGGGCGGCGCGGCCAGGGCCTGGGCCGCGCCGGCCTATGGTCTGGGGGCCCAGTGCCCCCTCTCTGGCGGCTCTCGTGTGTTCTGGATGCTTCCGGGCAAAATAGGAACCTGGACGTTGATTTCGTCTGATTCCGAGAATATTTTGTTACTAGGATTTTTGAAACCAAAAACAGCAGAAAACATCAACTGGCACTTCGACATCTTGTTAATAGGTTAGTTCCAGAAAATGCACGAATATGACATAAAGTGTGCATAAAACATGTAGATATCATCAATAATGTGGCATGGAACATAAGAAATTATCGATACGTCGAAGACGTATCAGCATCCCCAAGCTTAGTTTCTGCTCGTCCCGAGCAGGTAAACGATAATAAAGATAATTTCTGGAGTGACATGCCATCATAACCTTGATCATACTATTGTAAACACATGTAATGAATGCAGCGATCAAAACAATGGTAATGACATGAGTAAACAAATGAATCATAAAGCAAAGACTTTTCATGAATAGTACTTCAAGACAAGCATCAATAAGTCTTGCATAAGAGTTATCTCATAAAGCAATAATTCATAGTAAAAGCATTGAAGCAACACAAAGGAAGATGAAGTTTCAGCGGTTGCTTTCAACTTATAACATGTATATCTCATGGATATTGTCAACATAGAGTAATATAACAAGTGCAATATGCAAATATGTAGGAATCAATGCACAGTTCACACAAGTGTTTGCTTCTTGAGGTGGAGAGAGATAGGTGAACTGACTCAACATAAAAGTAAAAGAAAGGTCCTTCAAAGAGGAAAGCATCGATTGCTATATTTGTGCTAGAGCTTTGATTTTGAAAACAAGAAACAATTTTGTCAACGGTAGTAATAAAGCATATGTATCATGTAAATTATATCTTACAAGTTGCAAGCCTCATGCATAGTATACTAATAGTGCCCGCACCTTGTCCTAATTAGCTTGGACTACCGGAATTATCGCAATGCACATGTTTTAACCAAGTGTCACAAAGGGGTACCTCTATGCCGCCTGTACAAAGGTCTAAGGAGAAAGCTCGCATTGGATTTCTCGCTATTGATTATTCTCAACTTAGACATCCATACCGGGACAACATAGATAACAGATAATGGACTCCTCTTTTATGCATAAGCATGTAGCAACAATTAATTTTCTCATATGAGATTGAGGATATATGTCCAAAACTGAAACTTCCACCATGGATCATGGCTTTAGTTAGCGGCCCAATGTTCTTCTCTAACAATATGCACGCTCTAACCATAAGGTGGTAGATCTCCCTTACTTCAGACAAGACGAACATGCATAGCAACTCACATGAAATTCAACAAAGTAGTTGATGGCGTCCCCAGTGAACATGGTTATCGCACAACAAGCAACTTAATAAGAGATAAAGTGGATAAGTACATATTCAATACCACAATAGTTTTTAAGCTATTTGTCCCATGAGCTATATATTGCAAAGGCGAATGATGGAATTTTAAAGGTAGCACTCAAGCAATATACTTTGGAATGGCGGAGAAATACCATGTAGTAGGTAGGTATGGTGGACACAAATGGCATAGTGGTTGGCTCAAGTATTTTGGATGCATGAGAGGTATTCCCCCTCGATACAAGGTTTAGGCTAGCAAGGCTATTTGAAACAAACACAAGGATGAAGCGGTGCAGCAAAACTCACATAAAAGACACATTGTAAACATTATAAGACTCTACACCGTCTTCCTTGTTGTTCAAACTCAATACTAGAAATTATCTAGACCTTAGAGAGACCAAATATGCAAACCAAATTTTAGCATGCTCTATGTATTTCTTCATTAATGGGTGCAAAGTATATGATGCAAGAGCTTAAACATGAGCACAACAATTGCCAAGTATCACATTATCCAAGACATTTTAGCAATTACTACATGTATCATTTTCCGTTTTCAACCATATAACAATTTAACGAAGCAGTTTCAACCTTCGCCATGAAAATTAAAAGCTAAGAACACATGTGTTCATATGAACCAGCGGAGCGTGTCTCTCTCCCATACAGTGAATGCTAGGATCCATTTATTCAAACAAAACAAAAAACAAAAACAAACCGACGCTCCAAGCAAAGCACATAAGATGTGACGGAATAAAAATATAGTTTCAGGGGAGGAACCTGATAATGTTGTCGATGAAGAAGGGGATGCCTTGGGCATCCCCAAGCTTAGACGCTTGAGTCTTCTTAGAATATGCAGGGGTGAACCACCGGGGCATCCCCAAGCTTAGAGCTTTCACTCTTCTTGATCATAGTATATCATCCTCCTCTCTTGACCCTTGAAAACTTCCTTCACACCAAACTTCTCATAAACTTCATTAGAGGGGTTAGTACATAATCAAAAACTTACATGTTCAGAGGTGACACAATCATTCTTAACACTTATGGACATTGCTCAAAGCTACTGGAAGGTAATGGAACAAAGAAATCCACCCAACACAGCGAAAGAAGCAATGCGAAATAAAAGGCAGAATCTGTCAAAACAGAACAGTCCGTAAAGACGAATTTTTAATAAATACTTCCGTTGCTCAGATCAGAAAACTCAAAACTAATGAAAGTTGCGTACACATCTGAGGAACACGCACGTAAATTGGCATATTTTGCTGATTTTTCTACAGAGAAAACAGCCCAGATTCGTGACAGATAGAAATCTGTTTCTGTGCAGAAATCCAAATCTAGTATCAACCTTCGATTAGAGGCTTCACTTGGCACAACAAAACACAAAACTAAGATAAGGAGAGGTTGCTACAGTAGTAAACAACTTCCAAGACACAAATATAAAACAAAGTACTGTAGCAAAATAACACATGGGTTATCTCCCAAGAAGTTCTTTCTTTATAGCCATTAAGATGGGCTCAGCAGTTTTAATGATGCACTCGCAAGAAATAGTATTTGAAGCAAAAGAGAGCATCAAGAGGCAAATTAAAAACACATTTAAGTCTAACATGCTTCCTATGCATAGGAATCTTGTAAATAAACAAGTTCATGAAGAGCAAAGTAACAAGCATAGGAAGATAAAACAAGTGTAGCTTCAAAAATTTCAGCACATAGAGAGGTGTTTTAGTAACATGAAAATTTCTACAACCATATTTTCCTCTCTCATAAGAATGTCCAGTAGCATCATGAGCAAACTCAACAATATAACTATCACATAAAGCATTCTTATCATGAGTCTCATGCATAAAATTATTACTCTCCACATAGGTGATGGCGTGTAACTCACACGTTCGTTGGGAACCCCAAAAGGAAGGTATGATGCGCACAGCAGCAAGTTTTCCCTCAGAAAGAAACCAAGGTTTATCGAACCAGGAGGAGCCAAGAAGCACGTTGAAGGTTGATGGCGGCGGGATGTAGTGCGGCGCAACACCAGGGATTCCGACGCCAACGTGGAACCTGCACAACACAACCAAAGTACTTTGCCCCAACGAAACAGTGAGGTTGTCAATCTCACCGGCTTGCTGTAACAAAGGATTAACCGTATTGTGTGGAAGATGATTGTTTGCAGAAAACTGTAGAACAGTATTGCAGTAGATTGTATTTCAGTATAGAGAATTGGACCGGGGTCCACAGTTCACTAGAGGTGTCTCTCCCATAAGATAAACATCATGTTGGGTGAACAAATTACAGTTGGGCAATTGACAAATAAAGAGGGCATGACCATGCACATACATATCATGATGAGTATAGTGAGATTTAATTGGGCATTACGACAAAGTACATAGACCGCCATCCAACTGCATCTATGCCTAAAAAGTCCACCTTCAGGTTATCATCCGAACCCCCTCCAGTATTAAGTTGCAAAGCAACAGACAATTGCATTAAGTATGGTGCGTAATGTAATCAACAACTACATCCTTAGACATAGCATCAATGTTTTATCCCTAGTGGCAACAGCACAACACAACCTTAGAACTTTCATCCTTTGTCCCAGTGTCAATGCAGGCATGAACCCACTATCGAGCATAAATACTCCCTCTTGGAGTTACAAGCATCTACTTGGCCAGAGCATCTACTAGTAACGGAGAGCATGCAAGATCATAAACAACACATAGATATAACTTTGATAATCAACATAACAAGTATTCTCTATTCATCGGATCCCAACAAACGCAACATATAGAATTACAGATAGATGATCTTGATCATGTTAGGCAGCTCACAAGATCCGATAATGATAGCACAATGGGGAGAAGACAACCATCTAGCTACTGCTATGGACCCATAGTCCAGGGGTAGACTACTCACACATCACTCCGGAGGCGACCATGGCGGCGTAGAGTCCTCCGGGAGATGATTCCCCTCTCCGGCAGGGTGCCGGAGGCGATCTCCTGGATCCCCCGAGATGGGATCGGCGGCGGCGGCGTCTCTGGAAGGTTTTCCGTATCGTGGCTCTCGGTACTGGGGGTTTTGCGACGGAGGCTTTAAGTAGGCGGAAGGGCAGGTCAGGAGGCGGCACGAGGGCCCCACACCACAGGGCCGCGCGGCCAAGGGGGGCCGCGCCGCCCTATGGTTTGGGCGCCTCGTGGCCCCACTTCGTCTCCTCTTCGGACTTCTGGAAGTTTCGTGGCAAAATAGGCCCATGGGCGTTGATTTCGTCCAATTCTGAGAATATTTCATTACTAGGATTTCTGAAACCAAAAACAGCAGAAAACAGCAACTGGCACTTCGGCATCTTGTTAATAGGTTAGTTCCAGAAAATGCACGAATATGACATAAAGTGTGCATAAAACATGTAGATAACATCAATAATGTGGCATGGAACATAAGAAATTATCGATACGTCGGAGACGTATCAGCATCCCCAAGCTTAGTTCTGCTCGTCCCGAGCAGGTAAAACGATAACACAGATAATTTCTGGAGTGACATGCCATCATAACCTTGATCATACTATTTGTAAAGCATATGTAGTGAATGCAGCGATCAAAACAATGTATATGACATGAGTAAACAAGTGAATCATAAAGCAAAGACTTTTCATGAATAGCACTTCAAGACAAGCATCAATAAGTCTTGCATAAGAGTTAACTCATAAAGCAATAATTCATAGTAAAAGCATTGAAGCAACACAAAGGAAGATTAAGTTTCAGCGGTTGCTTTCAACTTGTAACATGTATATCTCATAGATATTGTCAACATGGAGTAATATAATAAGTGCAATAAGCAAATATGTAGGAATCAATGCACAGTTCACACAAGTGTTTGCTTCTTGAGGTGGGGAGAAATAGGTGAACTGACTCAACATTGAAAGTAAAAGAATGGTCCTCCATAGAGGAAAAGCATCGATTGCTATATTTGTGCTAGAGCTTTGATTTTGAAAACATGAAACAATTTTGTCAACGGTAGTAATAAAGCATATGTATCATGTAAATTATATCTTATAAGTTGCAAGCCTCATGCATAGTGTACTAATAGTGCCCACACCTTGTCCTAATTAGCTTGGACTACCGGATCATCACAATGCACATGTTTTAACCAAGTGTCACAATGGGGTACCTCTATGCCGCCTGTACAAAGGTCTAAGGAGAAAGCTCGCATTGGATTTCTCGCTATTGATTATTCTCAACTTAGACATCCATACCGGGACAACATAGACAACAGATAATGGACTCCTCTTTTATGCATAAGCATGTAACAACAATTAATAATTTTCTCATATGAGATTGAGGATATATGTCCAAAACTGAAACTTCCACCATGGATCATGGCTTTAGTTAGCGGCCCAATGTTCTTCTCTAACAATATGCATGCTTAACCATAAGGTGGTAGATCTCCCTTACTTCAGACAAGACGAACATGCATAGCAACTCACATGAAATTCAACAAAGAATAGTTGATGGCGTCCCCAGTAAACATGGTTATCGCACAACAAGCAACTTAATAAGAGATAAAGTGCATAATTACATATTCAATACCACAATAGTTTTTAAGCTATTTGTCCCATGAGCTATATATTGCAAAGGTGAATGATGGAATTTTAAAGGTAGCACTCAAGCAATTTACTTTGGAATGGCGGGAAATACCATGTAGTAGGTAGGTATGGTGGACACAAATGGCATAGTGGTTGGCTCAAGTATTTTGGATGCATGAGAAGTATTCCCTCTCGATACAAGGTTTAGGCTAGCAAGGCTTATTTGAAACAAACACAAGGATGAACCGGTGCAGCAAAACTCACATAAAAGACATATTGAAAACATTATAAGACTCTACACTGTCTTCCTTGTTGTTCAAACTCAATACTAGAAATTATCTAGACTTTAGAGAAACCAAATATGCAAACCAAATTTTAACATGCTCTATGTATTTCTTCATTAATGGGTGCAAAGCATATGATGCAAGAGCTTAAACATGAGCACAACAATTGCCAGGTATCACATTACCCAAGACATTTATAGCAATTACTACATGTATCATTTTCCAATTCCAACCATATAACAATTTAACGAAGGAGAAACTTCGCCATGAATACTATGAGTAGAAACCAAGGACATACTTGTCCATATGCTACAGCGGAGCGTGTCTCTCTCCCATAAAGTGAATGCTAGGATCCATTTTATTCAAACAAAACAAAAAACAAAAACAAACCGACGCTCCAAGCAAAGCACATAAGATGTGATGGAATAAAAATATAATTTCAGGGGAGGAACCTGATAATGTTGTCGATGAAGAAGGGGATGCCTTGGGCATCCCCAAGCTTAGATGCTTGAGTCTTCTTGATATATGCAGGGGTGAACCACCGGGGCATCCCCAAGCTTAGAGCTTTCACTCTCCTTGATCATGTTGCATCATACTCCTCTCTTGATCCTTGAAAACTTCCTCCACACCAAACTTAGAATAACTCATTAGAGGGTTAGTGACAATAAAAATTAACATATTCAGAGGTGATACAATCATTCTTAACACTTCTGGACATTGCATAAATCTACTGGACATTAGTGGATCAAAGAAATTCATCCAACATAGCAAAAGAGGCAATGCGAAATAAAAGGCAGAATCTGTCAAAACAGAACAGTTCGTATTGACGAATTTTATTAGGCCACCAGACTTGCTCAAATGAAAATGCTCAAATTGAATGAAAGTTGCGTACATATCTGAGGATCATGCACGTAAATTGGCTTAATTTTCTGAGCTACCTACAGGGAGGTAGACCCAGATTCGTGACAGCAAAGAAATCTGGAACTGTGCAGTAATCCAAATCTAGTACTTACTTTACTATCAAAGACTTTACTTGGCACAACAAAACACTAAACTAAGATAAGGAGAGGTTGCTACAGTAGTAAACAACTTCCAAGACACAAAATAAAAACAAAGTACTGTAGGTAAAAACATGGGTTGTCTCCCACAAGAGCTTTTCTTTAACGCCTTTCAGCTAGGCGCAGAAAGTGTGTATCAAGTATTATCAAGAGACGAAGTGTCAACATCATAATTTGTTCTAATAATAGAATCAAAAGGTAACTTCATTCTCTTTCTAGGGAAGTGTTCCATACCTTTCTTGAGAGGAAATTGATATTTTATATTACCTTCCTTCATATCAATGATAGCACCAACAGTTCGAAGAAAAGGTCTTCCCAATATAATGGGACAAGATGCATTGCATTCAATATCCAAGACAACAAAATCAACGGGGACAAGGTTATTGTTAACGGTAATGTGAATATTATCAACTTTCCCCAAAGGTTTCTTTGTAGAATGATCAGCAAGATTAACATCCAAATAACAATTTTTCAGCGGTGGCAAGTCAAGCATATTATAAATTTTCTTAGGCATAACAGAAATACTTGCACCAAGATCACATAAAGCATTACAATCAAAATCTTTAACCTTCATCTTAATGATGGGCTCCAAACCATCCTCTAGCTTTCTAGGAATAGAGGCTTCGCGCTCTAGTTTCTCTTCTCTAGCTTTTATGAGAGCATTTGTAATATGTTGCGTGAAAGCCAAATTTATAGCACTAGCATTAGGACTTTTAGCAAGTTTTTGCAAGAACTTTATAACTTCAGAGATGTGGCAATCATCAAAATTCAAACCATTATAATCTAAAGCAATGGGATCATCATCCCCAATGTTGGAAAAAATTCAGCAGTTTTATCACGAGCGATTCAATGGTTTTAGCGATTTCGTGCGGTTTCTCGCGCTTTGCATTAGAAGTGGAAACATTGCTAACACCAATTCTTTTATTATTAATAGTAGGAGGTGCAGCAACATGTGTAGCATTAGCATTACAAGTGGTGGTAATAGTCCAAACTTTAGCTACATTCTTCTCTTTAGCTAGTTTTTCATTTTCTTCTCTATCCCACCTAGCACGCAGTTCAGCCATTAATCTTATATTCTCATTAATTCTAACTTGGATGGCCTTTGCTGTAGTAGTAATTTTGTCATGATGATTTCCATTAGGCAAAACTTTTGATTTCAAAAGATCAACATCAGCAGCAAGACTATCAACTTTAGAAGCAAGTATATCAATTTTCCCAAGCTTTTCTTCAACAGATTTGTTAAAAGCAGTTTGTGTACTAATAAATTCTTTAAGCATGGCTTCAAGTCCAGGGGGTGAATTCCTATTATTGTTGTAAGAATTCCCATAAGAATTACCATAGCCGTTGCCATTATTATAAGGATATGGCCTATAGTTGTTACTAGAATTGTTCCGGTAAGCATTGTTGTTGAAATTATTATTTTTAATAAAGTTTACATCAACATGTTCTTCTTGTGCAACCAATGAAGCTAACGGAACATTATTAGGATCAATATTAGTCCTATCATTCACAAGCATAGACATAATAGCATCAATCTTATCACTCAAGGAAGAGGTTTCTTCGACAGAATTTACCTTCTTACCTTGTGGAGCTCTTTCCGTGTGCCATTCAGAGTAGTTGATCATCATATTATCAAGAAGCTTTGTTGCTTCACCAAGAGTGATGGACATAAAGGTACCTCCAGCAGCTGAATCCAATAAATTCCGCGAAGAAAAATTTAGTCCTGCATAGAAGGTTTGGATGATCATCCAAGTAGTCGGTCCATGTGTTGGGCAATTTTTAACCAAAGATTTCATTCTTTCCCAAGCTTGAGCAACATGTTCAGTATCTAATTGTTTAAAATTCATTATGCTACTCCTCAAAGATATAATTTTAGCAGGGGGATAATATCTACCAATAAAAGCATCCTTGCATTTAGTCCATGAATCAATACTATTCTTAGGCAGAGATAGCAACCAATCTTTAGCTCTTCCTATTAATGAGAAAGGGAACAATTTTAATTTTATAATGTCACCATCTACATCTTTATATTTTTGCATTTCACATAGTTCAACAAAATTATTAAGATGGGCAGCAGCATCATCAGAACTAACACCAGAAAATTGCTCTCGCATAACAAGATTAAGTAAAGCAGGTTTAATTTCAAAGAATTCTGCTGTAGTAGCAGGTGGAGCAATAGGTGTGCATAACAAATCATTATTATTTGTGGTTGTGAAGTCACACAACTTAGTATTTTCAGGGTTGGCCATTTTAGCAACAGAAAATAAAGTAAACTAGATAAAGTAAATGCAAGTAACTAATTTTTTTGTGTTTTTGATATAGCAAACAAGATAGCAAATAAAGTAAAACTAGCAACTAATTTTTTTGTATTTTGATTTAGTGCAGCAAACAAAGTAGTAAATAAAACTAAGCAAGACAAAAACAAAGTAAAGAGATTGAGAAGTGGAGACTCCCCTTGCAGCGTGTCTTGATCTCCCCGGCAACGGCGCTAGAAAAAGAGCTTGATGGCGTGTAACTCACACGTTCGTTGGGAACCCCAAGAGGAAGGTATGATGCGCACAGCAGCAAGTTTTCCCTCAGAAAGAAACCAAGGTTTATCGAACCAGGAGGAGCCAAGAAGCACGTTGAAGGTTGATGGCGGCGGGATGTAGTGCGGCGCAACACCAGGGATTCCGGCGACAACGTGGAACCTGCACAACACAACCAAAGTACTTTGCCCCAATGAAACAGTGAGGTTGTCAATCTCACCGGCTTGCTGTAACAAAGGATTAACCGTATTGTGTGGAAGATGATTGTTTGCAGAAAACAGTAGAACACGATATTGCAAGATTGTATTTCAGTATAGAGAATTGGACCGGGGTCCACAGTTCACTAGAGGTGTCTCTCCCATAAGATAAACAACATGTTGGGTGAACAAATTACAGTTGGGCAATTGACAAATAAAGAGGGCATGACCATGCACATACATATCATGATGAGTATAGTGATATTTAATTGGGCATTACGACAAAGTACATAGACCGCCATCCAACTGCATCTATGCCTAAAAAGTCCACCTTCAGGTTATCATCCGAACCCCCTCCAGTATTAAGTTGCAAAGCAACAGACAATTGCATTAAGTATGGTGCGTAATGTAATCAACAACTACATCCTTAGACATAGCATCAATGTTTTATCCCTAGTGGCAACAGCACAACACAACCTTAGAACTTTCATCCTTGTCCCGGTGTCAATGCAGGCATGAACCCACTATCGAGCATAAATACTCCCTCTTGGAGTTACAAGCATCTACTTGGCCAGAGCATCTACTAGTAACGGAGAGCATGCAAGATCATAAACAACACATAGATATAACTTTGATAATCAACATAACAAGTATTCTCTATTCATCGGATCCCAACAAACGCAACATATAGAATTATAGATAGATGATCTTGATCATGTTAGGCAGCTCACAAGATCCGACAATGATAGCACAATGGGGAGAAGACAACCATCTAGCTACTGATATGGACCCATAGTCTAGGGGTAGACTACTCACACATCACTCCGGAGGCGACCATGGCGGCGTAGAGTCCTCCGGGAGATAATTCCCCTCTCCGGCAGGGTGCCGGAGGCGATCTCCTGGATCCCCCGAGATGGGATCGGCGGCGGCGGCGTCTCTGGAAGGTTTTCCGTATCGTGGCTCTCGCATCGGGGTTTCGCGACGGAGGCTTTAAGTAGGCGGAAGGGCAGGTCAGGAGGCGGCACGAGGGCCCCACACCACAGGGCCGCGCGGCCAAGGGGGGCCGCGCCGCCCTATGGTTTGGGCGCCTCGTGGCCCCACTTCGTCTCCTCTTCGGACTTCTGGAAGCTTCGTGGCAAAATAGGCCCCTGGGCGTTGATTTCGTCCAATTCCGAGAATATTTCGTTACTAGGATTTCTGAAACCAAAAACAGCAGAAAACAAAGAATCGGCACTTCGGCATCTTGTTAATAGGTTAGTTCCAGAAAATGCACGAATATGACATAAAGTGTGCATAAAACATGTAGATAACATCAATAATGTGGCATGGAACATAAGAAATTATCGATACGTCGGAGACGTATCAATAGGCATAATCAATTTTATTAGTACTAGTGGGAGCAAATTCAACAAAGTAGCTATCATTATTATTCTCATCATCAAATATAGGAGGCATATTGTAATCATAATCAAATTCATCCTCCATAACAGGTGGTAACAAAAGACTACTATCATTATAATCATCATAAATAGGAGGCAAAGTATCATCAAAGTAAATTTTCTCCTGAATGCTTGGGGGACTAAAAATATCATGCTCATCAAAACCAGCTTCCCCAAGCTTAGAATTTTCCATATCATTAGCAACAATGGTGTTCAAAGCGTTCATACTAATATTACTACCAGCATGCAAATAAGATTCCATAGGTTTTTTAATTTTCGCATCAAACATTCCATGTTTTAAATCAGGAAATAGCATAAGAAGCTCATTCTTGTCCATTATGCCAAACTAGTGTAAACAAGAAACAAAAAGATGCAATTGCAGGATCTAAAGGAAATAGCTTCGAGTACTTACAATGCGCCGGAAAATAGCTTAGTAGCCGAGATCCGGAGTGTGAGTACCTTTTACCTTTCCTCCCCGGCAACGGCGCCAGAAAATAGCTTGATGTCTACGCCCCCTCCTTTTCCTGTAGACAGTTGATGGCGTGTATTTCACACGTTCGTTGGGCAACCCCAAGAGGAAGGTATGATGCGCACAGCAGCAAGTTTTCCCTCAGAAAGAAACCAAGGTTTATCGAACCAGGAGGAGCCAAGAAGCACGTTGAAGGTTGATGGCGGCGAGATGTAGTGCGGCGCAACACCAGGGATTCCGGCGCCAACGTGGAACCTACACAGCACAACCAAAGTACTTTGCCCCAACGAAACAGTGAGGTTGTCAATCTCACCGGCTTGCTGTAACAAAGGATTAACCGTATTGTGTGGAAGATGATTGTTTGCAGAAAACAGTAGAACAGTATTGCAGTAGATTGTATTTCAGTAAAGAGAATTGGACCGGGGTCCACAGTTCACTAGAGGTGTCTCTCCCATAAGACGAACAGCATGTTGGGTGAACAAATTACAGTTGGGCAATTGACAAATAAAGAGAGCATGACCATGCACATACATATCATGATGAGTATAGTGAGATTTAATTGGGCATTACGACAAAGTACATAGACCGTCATCCAACTGCATCTATGCCTAAAAAGTCCACCTTCAGGTTATCATCCGAACCCCCTCCAGTATTAAGTTGCTAACAACAGACAATTGCATTAAGTATGGTGCGTAATGTAACTAGTGACTACATCCTTGAACATAGCACTAATGTTTTATCCCTAGTGGCAACAGCACAACACAACCTTAGAACTTTCTCACCGTCCTGTGTCAATGCAGGCATGAACCCACTATCGAGCATAAGTACTCCCTCTTGGAGTTACAAGCATCTACTTGGCCAGAGCTTCTACTAGTAACGGAGAGCATGCAAGATCATAAACAACACATAAGCATAACTTTGATAATCAACATAACAAGTATTCTCTATTCATCGGATCCCAACAAACGCAACATATAGAATTACAGATAGATGATCTTGATCATGTTAGGCAGCTCACAAGATCCGACAATGATAGCACAATGGGGAGAAGACAACCATCTAGCTACTGCTATGGACCCATAGTCCAGGGGTAGACTACTCACACATCACACCGGAGGCGACCATGGCGGCGTAGAGTCCTCCGGGAGATGATTCCCCTCTCCGGCAGGGTGCCGGAGGCGATCTCCTGGATCCCCCGAGATGGGATCGGCGGCGGCGGCGTCTCTGGAAGGTTTTCCGTATCGTGGCTCTCGGTACTGGGGGTTTCGTCACGGAGACTTTTTATAGGCGGAAGGGCAGGTCAGGAGGCGGCACGGGGGCCCCACAACACAGGTCGGCGCGGCCAAGGGGGGGGGGGCGCGCCGCCCTATGGTGTGGCCCCTCCGTGGCCCCTCTTCGTCTCTCCTTCGGACTTCTGGAAGCTTCGTGAGAAAATAGGCCCCTGGGCTTTGATTTCGTCCAATTCCGAGAATATTTCCTTACTAGGATTTCTGAAACCAAAACAGCAGAACAAAGAATCGGCACTTCGGCATCTTGTTAATAGGTTAGTTCCGTAAAATGCACGAATATGACATAAAGTGTGCATAAAACATGTAGATAACATCAATAATGTGGCATGGAACATAAGAAATTATCGATACGTCGGAGACGTATCAGCATCCCCAAGCTTAGTTCTGCTCGTCCCGAGCAGGTAAAACGATAACACGTATAATTTGGAGTGACATGCCATCATAATCTTGATCATACTATTTGTAAAGCATATGTAGTGAATGCAGCGATCAAAACAATGTATATGACATGAGTAAACAAGTGAATCATATAGCAAAGACTTTTCATGAATAGCACTTCAAGACAAGCATCAATAAGTCTTGCATAAGAGTTAACTCATAAAGCAATAATTCAAAGTAAAGGCATTGAAGCAACACAAAAGAAGATTAAGTTTCAGCGGTTGCTTTCAACTTGTAACATGTATATCTCATGGATATTGTCAACATAGAGTAACATAATAAGTGCAATAAGCAAGTATGTAGGAATCAATGCACAGTTCACACAAGTGTTTGCTTCTTGAGGTGGAGAGAGATAGGTGAACTGACTCAACATTGAAAGTAAAAGAATGGTCCTCCATAGAGGAAAAGCATCGATTGCTATATTTGTGCTAGAGCTTTGATTTTGAAAACATGAAACAATTTTGTCAACGGTAGTAATAAAGCGTATGCATCATGTAAATTATATCTTATAAGTTGCAAGCCTCATGCATAGTGTACTAATAGTGCCCGCACCTTGTCCTAATTAGCTTGGACTACCGGATCATCACAATGCATTGTTTTTACCAAGTGTCACAAAGGGGTACCTCTATGCCGCCTGTACAAAGGTCTAAGGAGAAAGCTCGCATTGGATTTCTCGCTATTGATTATTCTTCAACTTAGACATCCATACCGGGACAACATAGACAACAGATAATGGACTCCTCTTTTATGCATAAGCATATAACAACAATTAATAATTTTCTCATTTGAGATTTGAGGATTGTTGTCCAAAACTGAAACTTCCACCATGGAGCATGGCTTTAGTTAGCGGCCCAATGTTCTTCTCTAACATATGCATGCTTAACCCTATGGTGGTAGATCTCTCTTACTCCAGACAAGACGAACATGCATAGCAACTCACATGAAATTCAACCAATGAATAGTTGATGGCGTCCCCAGTGAACATGGTTATCGCACAACAAGCAACTTAATAAGAGATAAAGTGCATAATGACATATTCAATACCACAATAGTTTTTAAGCTATTTGTCCCATGAGCTATATATTGCAAAGGTGAATGATGGAATTTTAAAGGTAGCACTCAAGCAATTTACTTTGGAATGGCGGAAAATACCATGTAGTATAGGTAGGTATGGTGGACACAAATGGCATAGTGGCTGGCTCAAGTATTTTGGATGCATGAGAAGTATTCCCTCTCGATACAAGGTTTAGGCTAGCAAGGTTTATTTGAAACAAACACAAGGATGAACCGGTGCAGCAAAACTCACATAAAAGACATATTGAAAACATTATAAGACTCTACACCGTCTTCCTTGTTGTTCAAACTCAATACTAGAAATTATCTAGACCTTAGAGAAACCAAATATGCAAACCAAATTTTAGCATGCTCTATGTATTTCTTCATTAATGGGTGCAAAGCATATGATGCAAGAGCTTAAACATGAGCACAACAATTGCCAAGTATCACATTACCCAAGACATTTATAGCAATTACTACATGTATCATTTTCCAATTCCGACCATATAACAATTTAACGAAGGAGAAACTTCGCCATGAATACTATGAGTAGAAACCAAGGACATACCTGTCCATATGCTACAGCGGAGCGTGTCTCTCTCCCATAAAGTGAATGCTAGGATCCATTTTATTCAAACAAAGCAAAAACAAAAACAAACCGACGCTCCAAGCAAAGCACATAAGATGTGATGGAATAAAAATATAGTTTCAGGGGAGGAACCTGATAATGTTGTCGATGAAGAAGGGGATGCCTTGGGCATCCCCAAGCTTAGACGCTTGAGTATTCTTAATATATGCAGGGGTGAACCACCGGGGCATCCCCAAGCTTAGAGCTTTCACTCTCCTTGATCATGTTGCATCATACTCCTCTCTTGATCCTTGAAAACTTCCTCCACACCAAACTCGAAACAACTCATTAGAGGGTTAGTGCACATTATAAATTGACATATTCAGAGGTGACACAATCATTCTTAACACTTCTGGACATTGCATAATGCTACTGGACATTAATGGATCAAAGAAATTCATCCAACATAGCGAAAGAGGCAATGCGAAATAAAAGGCAGAATCTGTCAAAACAGAACAGTTCGTATTGACGAATTTTAAAATGTCACCAGACTTGCTCAGATGAAAATGCTCAAATTGAATGAAAGTTGCGTACATATCTGAGGATCATGCACGTAAATTGGCTTAATTTTCTGAGCTACCTACAGGGAGGTGGACCCAGATTAGTGACAGCAAAGAAATCTGGAACTGTGCAGTAATCCAAATCTAGTACTTACTTTTCTATCAACGGCTTAACTTGGCACAACAAAACACAAAACTAAGATAAGGAGAGGTTGCTACAGTAGTAAACAACTTCCAAGACACAAAATAAAAACAAAGTACTGTAGGTAAAAACATGGGTTGTCTCCCATAAGCGCTTTTCTTTAACGCCTTTCAGCTAGGCGCAGAAAGTGTGTATCAAGTATTATCGAAGGGTGGTACTTCTACAGCGGGGTGTGGGCTTTTCTCAACCAGGCATAGTATATTAGATACATAAGTTTTAGCATCTCCCTTTTCATTAGTCTTAGGCGTGCTACTCTCATCAAACAAATTTTCAGGAACAAGCCAAGCATAGTTATTTTCTAGTGCATCATTCATAGCTAGGAGCTTACATGGTATTGGTGCTTTGATCTCCCCTCCATCATCAATATTATTAGTGAATCTTATTCTATCCATATCCATCTTTTCAAGGAGACTAACAACATTAGTAGGAGAACCAAGCATATTAAATTTAGCAAACACCTTTCTAGCTTCTCTTGCTAGACCACCAAATTCTCTAAGAAGGGTTTCTAATATAAAATCTTTCTTTTCCCCTTCTTCCATATCGCCAAGTGTGAAAAACATGTGTTGGATTATAGGATTAAGATTAACAAATTTAGTTTCCAACAGGCGAACTAAATGCGCAGCAGCAATTTCATAAGTAGGCGCAAGGTCTACCAAGTGTCTATCTTCAAAATTTTCAATAGTACTAACATGATTGAAAAATTCTTCTATATTATTTCTCCCAACTATAGACCCACGTCCTACCGGTATGTTTTTTGTAGTAAAATTAAAAGGAAACATGATGAATAAAGTAAAGTAAATGCGAGTAAACTAATTTTTTTGTGTTTTCGATATAGCAAACAAGATAGCAAGTAAAGTAAAACTAGCAACTAATTTTTTTGTATTTTGATTTAGTGCAGCAAACAAAGTAGTAAATAAAACTAAGCAAGACAAAAACAAAGTAAAGAGATTGAGAAGTGGAGACTCCCCTTGCAGCGTGTCTTGATCTCCCCGGCAACGGCGCCAGAAAAAGAGCTTGATGGCGTGTATTTCACACGTTCGTTGGGCAACCCCAAGAGGAAGGTATGATGCGCACAGCAGCAAGTTTTCCCTCAGAAAGAAACCAAGGTTTATCGAACCAGGAGGAGCCAAGAAGCACGTTGAAGGTTGATGGCGGCGAGATGTAGTGCGGCGCAACACCAGGGATTCCGGCGCCAACGTGGAACCTGCACAGCACAACCAAAGTACTTTGCCCCAACGAAACAGTGAGGTTGTCAATCTCACCGGCTTGCTGTAACAAAGGATTAACCGTATTGTGTGGAAGATGATTGTTTGCAGAAAACAGTAGAACAAGATTGCAAGAGATTGTATTTCAGTAAAGAGAATTGGACCGGGGTCCACAGTTCACTAGAGGTGTCTCTCCCATAAGACGAACATCATGTTGGGTGAACAAATTACAGTTGGGCAATTGACAAATAAAGAGAGCATGACCATGCACATACATATCATGATGAGTATAGTGAGATTTAATTGGGCATTACGACAAAGTACATAGACCGTCATCCAACTGCATCTATGCCTAAAAAGTCCACCTTCAGGTTATCATCCGAACCCCCTCCAGTATTAAGTTGCTAACAACAGACAATTGCATTAAGTATGGTGCGTAATGTAACTAGTGACTACATCCTTGAACATAGCACTAATGTTTTACCCTAGTGGCAACAGCACAACACAACCTTAGAACTTTCTGTCACTGTCCCAGGTGTCAATGCAGGCATGAACCCACTATCGAGCATAAGTACTCCCTCTTGGAGTTACAAGCATCTACTTGGCCAGAGCATCTACTAGTAACGGAGAGCATGCAAGATCATAAACAACACATAAGCATAACTTTGATAATCAACATAACAAGTATTCTCTATTCATCGGATCCCAACAAACGCAACATATAGAATTACAGATAGATGATCTTGATCATGTTAGGCAGCTCACAAGATCCGACAATGATAGCACAATGGGGAGAAGACAACCATCTAGCTACTGCTATGGACCCATAGTCCAGGGGTAGACTACTCACACATCACACCGGAGGCGACCATGGCGGCGTAGAGTCCTCCGGGAGATGATTCCCCTCTCCGGCAGGGTGCCGGAGGCGATCTCCTGGATCCCCCGAGATGGGATCGGCGGCGGTGGCGTCTCTGGAAGGTTTTCCGTATCGTGGCTCTCGGTACTGGGGGTTTCGTCACGGAGACTTTTTATAGGCGGAAGGGCAGGTCAAGAGGCGGCACGGGGGCCCCACACCATAGGCCGGCGCGGCCAAGGGGGGGGGGGCGCGCCGCCCTATGGTGTGGCCCCTCCGTGGCCCCTCTTCGTCTCTCCTTCGGACTTCTGGAAGCTTCGTGAGAAAATAGGCCCCTGGGCTTTGATTTCGTCCAATTCCGAGAATATTTCCTTACTAGGATTTCTGAAACCAAAAACATCAGAAACAAAGAATCGGCACTTCGGCATCTTGTTAATAGGTTAGTTCCAGAAAATGCACGAATATGACATAAAGTGTGCATAAAACATGTAGATAACATCAATAATGTGGCATGGAACATAAGAAATTATCGATACGTCGGAGACGTATCAACAGTGTTGGGCCTCCAAGAGCAGAGGTTTGTAGAACAGCAGCAAGTTTCCCTTAAGTGGATCACCCAAGGTTTATCGAACTCAGGGAGGAAGAGGTCAAAGATATCCCTCTCATGCAACCCTGCAACCACAAAGCAAGAAGTCTCTTGTGTCCCCAACACACCTAATAGGTGCACTAGTTCGGCGAAGAGATAGTGAAATACAGGTGGTATGAATAAGTATGAGCAGTAGTAACGCAGCAGTAGTAACGCAGTAAAACAGTAAACAAGCAGCGATAGCAGTATTTAGAAACAAGGCCTAGGGATTACACTTTCACTAGTGGACACTCTCAACATTGATCGCATAATAAATAACTCTTTCTCATATGTGCTACATACACTCTTTTGTTGGATGATGAACACATTGCGTAGGATTACACGAACCCTCAATGCCGGAGTTAACAAGCTCCACAATTCAATGTTCATATTTAAATAACCTTAGAGCATAATAGATCATTGCAAAATAAACCAAGAACTAACATAGTGCACACACTGTCCACATTACACTATGAAGGAGGAATAGATCACATCAATACTATCATAATGATAGTTAACTCCACAATCTACAAGAGATCATGATCATAGCCTACGACAAGAACCACACGGTGCACACACTAGTCACCTTTACACCATGCAGGAGGAATAGACTACTTTAATAACATCACATGAGTAGCACACAACTAGTAGCGATACAAAGCTCATCATATGGATCTCAATCATGTAAAGCAGCTCATGAGATCATTGTATTGAAGTACATAGGAGAGAGATTAACCACATAGCTACCGGTACAGCCCCGAGCCTCGATGGAGAACTACTCCCTCCTCATGGGAGACAGCAGCGGTGATGAAGATGGCGGTGGAGATGGCAGCGGTGTCGATGGAGAAGCCTTCCGGGGGCACTTCCCCGTCCCGGCGGCGTGCCGGAACAGAGACTCCTGTCCCCTAGATCTTGGCTTCGCGATGGCGGCGGCTCTAGAAGGTTTCTCGTACCGTGGCTTTTCCGTATCGAGGTTTTAGGTCGAGGGCCCTTAAATAGGCGAAGAGGCGGCATCAGAAGGTCGAAGGGGCGACGACACTATAGGGCGGCGCGGCCAGGGCCTGGGCCGCGCCGGCCTATGGTCTGGGGGCCCAGTGCCCCCTCTCTGGCGGCTCTCGTGTGTTCTGGATGCTTCCGGGCAAAATAGGAACCTGGGCGTTGATTTCGTCCGATTCCGAGAATATTTCGTTACTAGGATTTCTGAAACCAAAAACAGCAGAAAACAGCAACTGGCACTTCGGCATCTTGTTAATAGGTTAGTTCCAGAAAATGCACGAATATGACATAAAGTGTGCATAAAACATGTAGATATCATCAATAATGTGGCATGGAACATAAGAAATTATCGATACGTCGGAGACGTATCAAGCATGCAAGATCATAAACAACACATAGACATAACTTTGATAATCAACATAACAAGTATTCTCTATTCATCGGATCCCAACAAACGCAACATATAGAATTACAGATAGATGATCTTGATCATGTTAGGCAGCTCACAAGATCCAACAATGAAGCACAATGGGGAGAAGACAACCATCTAGCTACTGCTATGGACCCATAGTCCAGGGGTAGACTACTCACACATCACTCCGGAGGCGACCATGGCGGCGTAGAGTCCTCCGGGAGATGAATCCCCTCTCCGGCAGGGTGCCGGAGGCGATTTCCTGAATCCCCCGAGATGGGATTGGCGGCGGCGGCGTCTCAGTAAGGTTTTCCGTATCGTGGCTCTCGGTACTGGGGGTTTCGCGACGGAGGCTTTAAGTAGGCGGAAGGGCAGGTCAGGGGGCCACACGAGGGCCCCACACCATAGGTCGGCGCGGCCAAGGGCCAGGCCGCGCCGCCCTAGGGTTTGGCCACCTCGTGGCCCCACTTCGTCTCCTCTTCGGTCTTCTGGAAGCTTCGTGGCAAAATAGGACCCTGGGCGTTGATTTCGTCCAATTCCGAGAATATTTCATTACTAGGATTTCTGAAACCAAAAACAACAGAAAACAGCAACTGGCACTTCGGCATCTTGTTAATAGGTTAGTTCCAGAAAATGCACGAATATGACATAAAGTGTGCATAAAACATGTAGATAACATCAATAATGTGGCATGGAACATAAGAAATTATCGATACGTTGGAGACGTATCAGGGACGCTGAGCCCGCATCGTCTCCTCCGAGATCTCCCTTCGCAGGCAGGATTGTTAGAGACAGTGTACTTCTGGTAGTAGTATTTATGCGTGGGGCGCCAGGGGGTCGAGAAGCTAGGACTGCATCTTCTCCTCCGAGCTCTTCCTTGGTAGACATGACAAATGAAACGAGGTGTGGGGGGCGTAAAGGTATAAAATGGCGGACGGCCGCCCCGCCTCGGCCCTCCAAGGCTTATTTTTTTGCCTTACTTAACTAAAAACCATATTTTGCGTCTCACACGTCTGCCCTAAGAGGGCTGCAGGGTCCCATGCATGCAGGTCCCACACTTTAGTGAGCACAAGTCATGTGCGGTAGGTAGGCAAACTTCCAACAATCTTCTTTGTCAAGTGAAGACACGTCGTCAAGACTCTCTCTCTCTCTATCTCCCCCCTTTTGTCATTGAAAAAAAAGAATATTAGACGGGGGCCTAGCCTGCACTGCAGGGGGGCGATTTTGACAAAGTAACCCTTTTGGCGAAGAAAAACACAGAATGAGCCACACAAAAAGGTTAGTCCAGTGAAATAGATTGCTCAGAGGGTCAGTCCGTGCTTTTCTTTGCCAAAAGGGTTATTTCTGTCAAAATCGCCGCACTGCAGGTTTGCAGCACTGAAAAACCTTGCGTGCCAGTCAACATCACTTCCCGGAAAGGTTGAAGCATTTCGAGGCCGTGACTGCTCTCCCTTCCTCTTCTCCTTCCGTGTGATCCCTCTTCCACCTTTTATCCTTTGCAACATATGCAAAAATTGTCCGTGACTTGTGCTCACTGAAGTGTGGGACCTCACACATGGGAACCACACGTAAGTGACAGACCTATTGGTGTAATAATTCGGGTGATCATTATACTGTATTAGAACTCCGTACAAAGTTTCGTATGGATTCAAGGGTAGGAAAGCCAAGTTAGTAACTCACTTTTTCCGCGCGTGAAGGGAGGGGGTGGGCAGTATGCTACCCTGAATTTGTGTGACCCCCAAAAACTAGCAAATACGAGAGAGGCATCGAAAGAAACACACTCGTCCCCTACCCCCCTCCCCACTAAATTTGAAATCAAGCCAAACAAAAAAGGCAATCGAAAAGCTTGGATTGTTCATCTTTTTCTATATAGTTAGGGTTAGGGTTTAGGGTTTATAGAGATGCACATATTTTCATTTTACATTTGTGATGTAGCATAATACATAGGTAAGATACCAAGCATGACCTTTGTTAGAATAACCATTAACGTGTTCTCTCACCTTTAGATTCAAATGGGCATAAACATTCAGAAAAAATCAAAAAACAATGAAAAACCAAAAGCACACATAGTCTTCTTATGTCATATAGTAGGAATTGAAGTTAATAAACAAGGTCTAGACATATCCAAACCAGACAAATCATGTATCTACACCTAACCCTAAACTTTGTCTTATGAAGTCAAGCATGAAGATAAATGGTTTTGGGTTTCAAACATGGAAATTTCAAAAAACCTCCCAACAAAAGCTTCATTTTAGAGTGACTAAGAAGGATACACGCTTACCTTTTCATTTTCATGTTTTAAACTTGTTTAAATCTAGGTCAAACCTAGGATTTGACCAAGATTCAAATGGGCATAAACATTCAGAAAAAGAAAAAATGAAAAACCAATGCACATATAGTCTTCTTATGTCATATAGCTAGTAAGCATTCAAGTTGATAAACAAGCATGTCTAGACAAATTCAAACCCGACAAATCATGTATATACCCCCTAACCCTAAACTATTTCTTATGAAGTCAACCATGAAGAGAAGTGGTTTTGGGTTTCAAACATTATATTGAGATTCAAGAACCCCCCAAAAGCTTCATTTTAGAATGACTAAGAAGGATCCAGGCTTACCTTTTCATTATATGTTTTAAACTTGTTTAAATCTTGGTCAAACCTAGGATTTGACCAAGATTCAAATGGGCATAAACATTAATTCAGAAAAAACAAAAAAACAATGAAAAACCAACGCACATATAGTCTTCTTATGTCATATAGTAAGCATTCAAGTTGATAAACAAGCATGTCTAGACATATTCAAACCTGACAAATCATGTATCGATCTACCCCTAACCCTAAACTCTGTCTTATGAAGTCAACCATATGAAGAGAAGTGGTTTTGGGTTTCAAACATTGAGATTTCAAGCACCCCCCAAAAGCTTCATTTTTGAATGACTAAGAAGGATCCATGATTACCTTTTCATTTTCATGTTTTAAACTTGTTTAAATCTAGGTCAATCCTAGGATTTGACCAAGATTCAAATGGGCATAAAAAAATCAAAGCACATAGCCTTTTATGTCATATAATGAGCATTCAAGTTGATAAACATGGTCTAGACATATTAAAACAAGAAAAATCATGTATCTACCCTGGCCCTAACCCTAAACTCGATCTATCTTATGAAGTCAAACATGAAGAGAAGTGGTTTTGGGTTTCAAACATGGAAATTTCAAAAACCTCCCAAAAACTTCATCTTAGAGTGACTAAGAAGGTTCCATGCTTACCTTTTCATTTTCATGTTTTAAATTAACTTGTTTAAATCTTGGTCAAACATAGGGTTTAAGGTTTAGGGATCATTGATCGAGTGCACACACACATTATTAGAGGCACATGCGCCTTTGCGCATAAAGTGCATGCGTATATATATAAGTGTGTTTCTTGGCCACCAACGATATATAGATCTAGAGAGAGAGATTGAAATATATTTAGGGTTTAGGGTTTAGGGTTTAGGGTTAGGGTTTAGGGTTTAGTGTTTAGGGTTTAGGGCTTAGGGTGTAGTGTTTAGGGTTTAGGGTCTAGGGTTTAGGTTTTAGTGTTTAGGGTGTTTAGGGTGTACGTTTATGGTATAATTAGGGATTAGGGATTAGGGTTTTAGGGTTTAAGGTTTAGGGATCATCGATCGAGTGCACACACACATTATTGGAGGCACCCGCGCCTTTGCGCATAAAGTGCATGCGTATATATATAAGTGTGTTTCTTGGGCACCAACGATATATAGATCGAGAGAAAGAGATTGAAATATATATATATATATATATCCCCAAGAATATGTTCAAATATATATTGAAATATATGCACGAATGATATGCAAGGTATGCCATGCGCGCATAGCATGAAGAGAAGTTGTATTGGTTTCAAACATTGAAATTTCAAGAACCTCCCAAAAGCTTCATTTTAGAGTGACTAAAAAAGATCCAGGCTTGCCTTTTCATTTTCATGTTTTTAAATTGTTTAAATCTTGGTCAAACCTAGCTTGTATTTGACCAAGATTCAAATGGGCATAAAATTAAAAAAACATAAAAATGAAAAACCAAAGCACATATATAGCCTTCTTATGTCATATAAAATAAGCATTCAACAAGTTGATAAACAAGGTCTAGACATATTCAAAATAGAAAAAGCATGTATCTACCACCCCTAACACTTAACTCTGTCTTATGAAGTCAAGCATGAAGAGAAGTGGTTTTGGGTTTCAAACATTATATTGAGATTTCAAGAACCCCCAAAAGCTTCATTTTAAAATGACTAAGAAGGATCCAGGTTTGCCTTTTCATTTTCATGTGTTTTAAACTTGCTAAAATCTTGGTCAAACCTAGGACTTGACCAAGATTCAAATGGCATTAAACATTCAAAAAAAATCAAAAAATGAAAACCAAAGCACATAGCCTTCTTATGTCATATATATATATATACCAGCACTATTCTGCAACCGGTTGCAGAATAATATTCTGAGCACCGACTTGTACTTTCCTGGACACAAGGTTATACTTCCCGGATAACAGGGTTCAACTTTCTGTCGAACTTACCTGAACTTCCCGTTTTCTTCAGAGGTACTGATTATACCTCGAGTTTCTCAACCATTTGTCGGAACTATGCAAAAGATATACCGTTGGATAGATAATGAAAAACTGCAACTTTTTCATGTTCACACTTTTCACTGATTTTGCACGGTTTAAATTTAATTTTGGAAATACGAAAACGCTTCTATATGGCCAGAAAACGAACTTTTAGTTCAATTTTCGAATCGCTTATCTAAACTTTGCAAATGATATACCGTTGGAAAGATAATGAAATTGCGCAACTTTTTCATGTTTTAAGTTTTTTCAAAATCCTCACATTTTTTGAACAATTTTGAAAATACCGAAATTCGGACGTACTCAAAAACGTGCGGACAGTAATTTGGATGAATTTTTTCAACCGTTTGTCGGAATGATGCAAATAATATGGCGTTGGAAAGCTATGAACTAGGCGCAACTTTCTTATTCCAATTGTTTTCTCTAATTCCTTACAGTTTAAGAGAATAACTTGATTTACTGTCCGCCCATTTTATGTGATGGGCACCGAATGATTTTCCCCGCGATTTTCATGCGGCATATTTAACCAATGCAAATGATATACGGTTGGAAAGGTCTCAAAATGGAGCATCTTTTTCGTATCTATCATTTTTTCCAACTCCAAACGATTTGAAAGTAATTTTAGATGTTTTGAAATCATGTTTCCGGTATATTTTGTTTAGATCCATCTATTTGTTGTAAAATGTTGTAGGTAATGAAATTAGACATATACTCTACCATATAAATCTTTTGGTGACAATGATTGAAGTGGTTGGTGATCAAATCGATGAGATTTGAACAATAGATTTCCGCCCCGTAAAAACAGAGCATTGAACTTCCCTCGACACGAACTTGCACTTCTAGGGAAATGCGGTTGTACTTCTTGGCGCTGTTTCATGAAAGTGTTCAGAAAAATTACTATAAGTTTCTCATACGGTGTTCGTTTGAGGTCCGTGGCCACACAAAATGCTCAGCACAACCACGCGCATCTGAACTTCCCATGACATGTCCTTGTACTGCTTGGCCTTCGTGGTTGTACTTCCTGGAAATGTTTTGATACTAGTGTGTTTTACAAAAACTAGCATGTGTGCTTCAAAATGATAATGTTAGATTGTCCCTATATTCTATTTTAAGAGATTCTGCACTTCCCGGATCTTAATATTTGAACTTCACAATGTTGCTATGTGAACTTATGTGGGGGTATTTTCTTCATGTAATTACCGCTTGTACTTGTTGTTGTCTCCGCCTGTACTTCTCAGAATCACTGCTCGTACTTCCTTGCAGATGACAGGATTATTTTGTTTTTTCTACATTTGGACTTTGTCGGGTTTCTTATACTTCCTATATTAAGTGGGTGTATTGCTCGTGTTGAATGGTTGTACTTCTCATTATCAAGTATATGAACTTCTTTACGGGTGATGAGATTATTATTGTATTTTCCTATGTGAACTTAGGTGGGAGTATTTTTCTTTGAACACTTTTAATTCATGTAATTACCGCTTGTACTTCATGTTGTCTCCGCCTGTACCTCTCGGAATCACTGCACGTACTTCCTCGCAGATGACGGGATTATTTTGTTTTTTCTACATTTGGACTTTGTCGGGTTTATTGTACTTTTCTATATTAAGTGGGTGTACTGCTCGTGCTGAATGGTTGTGCTTCTCGTTTTCAAGTATATGAACTTCCTCGCGGGTGACGGGATTATTTTTGTTTTTTGTACATTTGGATTTTGTCGGTTTTCTTGTACTTCCAATATTAAGCGGGTGTACTGCTCGTGTTGAATGGTTGCACTTCTCCGCATCAACTATTTGAACTTCCTCACGGATGACGGGATTTTTTTATGTTTTTTCTAGATTTGGATTTTGTTGGTTTTCTTTTACTTCCTATAATAACTGCTTTTACTGCTCGTGTTAAATGGTTGTACTTATCTGTGTCTAGCATTTGAACTTCCTCGCGGATGACCGGATTTTTTTTTGTACATTTGGATTTTCTCGATTTTCTTGTACTTCATGTATTAAGCAGGTGTACTGCTCATGTCGAACACTTGTACTTCCTCGTGGATAACAAGATTATTTTGTTTTTTCTACATTGGTTTTCTAGTACTTCCAATATGAAGTAGGTGCACTGCTCGCGCCAAATAGTTGTACTTCTCAACCACAAGTATTTGACCTTCACTCCGGATGACTAGATTATTTTGTTTTTTCTCCATTGGTTTTCTAGTACTTCCAATATTAAGTGGGTGCACTGCTCGCACCAAATGGTTGTACTTCTCAGCCTCAACTATTTGTACTTCCTTGCGGATGATGATATTTTTTTTTCTCCATTTTGTCAAAAAATAGAGCATTGAAGTGCCCGATAACATGATCTTGCACTGCTCGCGCAATGAGCTTGAACTTCCTGACGCGAATAAATAGGAATATAATGATTGTACTTGGTGAATAAAAGGAGTGTACTTTGCTTTATGCAGCATTACTGTACTTGACGAATCTGAAATTGGGGAACTTCAATAGCAACACGATAGGTGAAAAACAAAATTCGCACATTTAAAAACCTGGGCCTATACACATTTAAGAAAAGGTTGAGCTGCATGCTTGCCTTTTTAAGGTTGAACTTCCTTAATTAATAACGTATTGTACTACCAAGTGCCATTTTTGCTAATCAATTTTTAGTTCTGATTAATAGACATATGCACTGCCTTGGATCAACAATTTTACTTCTGATTAATATGCATATGCACTGCCCGTAGTTCTAAAAAAACTAAAATGTCAACATTCGTATAAGTGTTTTGCTTTAATAACATATGTTCGAATATAGAAATTTCAAAGATCTCAGAACACCATTCTCGCAAAGAAAAATGATTGCATAAAAACCTTGCCTCGGTGCTTTGTACATCCCAAATTTATGCAGTTGAACTGCTCCTGTTTAGGAAATAGAACAGCATAAAACAGAAGAAAAGGAACCCACATCGGCTCTGAGCAGTGAACTGAATATTTTCATTAATTAATGTGCACTGTGCGACAATCATTTTGTTTAACACCTTATCCACACGGATGCATATTTTGCACCGCATGTTGCATCTAAGCACTGACGTCCATTAGCTTTAAAAAACACTTGCCTCCACTAGCAGCAATGCATCCAGCAATAGCGCATCGAGCAGCAGCAATCATGCACGGATTCTCTCTCGCACGACCTTCCGCTGGTCCTGCAGGCCGTCGGAACGGGGATTCTCTCATGAGCAGTGTTGTACTGCTGAACAGATAATACGATTAAGATGGCTGAGCGGGTTGGACAGTTGAGCGGGGGGAAAGCAAAACAGCCTCCAAATCAATGATTCACGGAGATGCTCGCTGTGCGGAGAAGAAACACCGGCGGAATCTTCGCCGAATACACGAGGAGAGCGTGAGGATGACAGGTCGGGGGCTGCAGCTTCTGCTGGGACAAGGAATTTCTCCTCCGTCACCAGGATGGTCTCCTCGAGGACACACGGGTTTGCGTAACGCGGCCGACGCATCGAGCAAGAGGAGCGGCAGCAGCCATGCCGCGGCGGCGCTCTGCTTTCGGGCCGGGAGAATAAGGAGGGGCGGCGGCGGGGAACCTCGAGGACCTTCCGGCGGCAGCGCGCAGACCTCTTATTGGGGATGGCCGGACCACAACCCGGCAGCGCGCAGACCTCTTGTTGGGGATGGCCCTGCGGCGGCGCTCGGGTGTTTCGGCAGCGGAGCCTCCCGGCGCGGAGGAGGTTGGGGACGGGCGGCGCCTGGTGCCCAGCGGCGGCGCAGAAGCTTGGGAGATTTGGCGGCGGCCGGCGCCCTTGCTGGTGGCGGGGTGATGATGAACTGGGCTGGCGGCGGGGACCCTGGCCGGCGGCGCCGAGCCTAGCCGGAGGCGGGGAGTTGGGAACGATTGGGTCGTGGTATGCTGGAAGGTCTTGGTGGGGATCGTGGTGTGAGGCGATGTGGTGGTCGGGCTAGTGGGCTTTCCTTTTCTTTTTCCACCGTGATCGCCCCCATATAGAGCACCATGGTGCTCAGAATATTATTTTGAGCACCGGTTGCAAAATAGTGCAACCCTATATATATATATATATATTAAGCATTCAAGTTGATCGATATGAACAAGGTCTAGACATATTCAAAATAGAAAAAGCATGTATCTACCCCCTAGCCCTTAACTATGTCTTATGAAGTCAAGCATGAAGAGAAGTGGTTTTGGGTTTCAAACATGGAAATTTCAAAAACTTCCCAAAAGCTTAATTTTAGAGTGAATAAGAAGGATCCAAGCTTACCTTTTCATTTTCAGGATTTATGCTTGTTTAAATCTTGGTCAAACATAGGATTTGACCAACACACATATAGTCTTATTATGTCATATAGTAAGCATTCAAGTTGATAAACAAGCATATGCATGTCTAGACATATTCAAATTAACCCGACAAATCATGTATGTACCCCTAACCCTAAACTCTGTCTTATGAAGTTAACCATGAAGAGAAGTGGTTTGGGTTTCAAACATTGAGATTTCTAAGAACCCCCAAAAGCTTCATTTTAGAATGACTAATAAGGATACATGCTTACCTTTTCATTTTATGTTTTAAACTTGTTTAAATCACTATCAAACCTAGGATTTGACCAAGATTCAAATGGGCATAAAAAATCAAAAAAAATCAAAAAAAAAAAAACAAAGCACATAGCCTTTTATGTTATATAATGAGCATTCAAGTTGATAAACATGGTCTAGACATATTAAAACAAGAAAAATCATGTATCTACCCTGGCCCTAACCCTAAACTCGATCTGTCTTATGAAGTCAAACATGAAGAGAAGTGGTTTTGGGTTTCAAACATGGAAATTTCAAAAACCTCCCAAAAACTTCATCTTAGAGTGACTAAGAAGGTTCCATGCTTACCTTTTCATTTTCTTGTTTTAAATTAACTTGTTTAAATCTTGGTCAAACATAGATTCAAATGGGCATAAACATTCAGAAAAAAATTAAAAATAAGAAACCAACGCATATATAGTCTTCTTATGTCATATAGTAAGCATTCAAGTTGATAAACAAGCATGTCTAGACATACTCAAACCTGACAAATCATGTATCGATCTACCCCCTAACCCTAAACTCTGTCTTATGAAGTCAACCATATGAAGAGAAGTGGTTTTGGGTTTCAAACATTGAGATTTCAAGAACCCCCCAAAAGCTTCATTTTTGAATGAGTAAGAAGGATCCGTGCTTACCTTTTCATTTTCATGTTTTAAACTTGGTCAAACCTAGGATTTGACCAAGATTCAAATGGGCATAAAAAATCAAAAAAATAAAAAAAATAAAAAAGCACATAGCCTTTTTTATCTCTACTACTAATAAAAGAGCAAACATGAATTTTTCTAAAGCCACACCACCCAATGCACACGGAAAGATTAACACCACACGATTATACCCACTAACCTCAATCTAACAGCTGCCATTGATCTAATTGTTGCCTGGGGTGCACTTAGTAATTTGCATTGACTGACCATTCTCCACCGCAAGAGGAACACATCCCGCTGCCCACGTCCTCCACGATCCACAAATCAGGGAACTACCATTAAATTCGGCTGATTGCCTAATTATTCTCCTCCTTGACAGTTCTCATCTCAATCAATCCCGTACGTTGCCGCCCCGCCCAGCGCCCGCCCTCCCGGCCAGCCTTATTGCGTCTGCCAAAAAGCACCCTCAGCGATGTGCCGATATGTGCTCAAATCCGCAGTACACGGACCATGCGCCACTCCTCCCCGCCCGCCGCTGCCCACAAGTCAGGCGGGCCAGCAGTGATCTCCCATCTACAACACTTCCTTTGTCGTTCATGTCGCCGCGGTGGCCATGGACGATCGATCCCTCGATCGTGCGTATTGCCGTCTGACGGAACCGGCGAGATATCATAGATCTACAGTATTATTGTCTTTGAATGTATGCTTGCACCAAGTTCTTCACGTTCCCAGGAAATTTGTGGAGTCCATCGATCTATGTCTAATGTACAGCTGCAGGCTTTGAATTCAATGGCAAAGACTGTTGTTCTTTTATATAATTTATTAATTATTAATGCGGTATATCTGCAGATAAGAGCCACACACGATTTTTGATGGATGGACTATGAGATATTTATAAGACAGAATATCTTGACTCGCAGTCAGAAAGAAGTGAAATATGTATATGTACTGGAAGAATGGGTGAACCGAATATCTGAATATGGTGCTTGTGTCTGAATTTCTCCATCTATGGATTTCCCTGACGTAATTGTTCCTGTTCCAGCCATGCAACAACCTGAATGGCCGAGGGAGATACTGTTGTTAGTTAGACATAGGGATGGCAATGGGTACCCATGACCCGCGTACCCGCCGGGTAAAAACCCAATAGTGGTACGGGTATGGGATAAAATATTACCCATGGGTTTGTAAATGGGAAAATATCATACCCATCGGGTAGAGTGGGTTTGGGTATGGGATCATAGAACCCATACCCGCGTACCCATGTACCCATCTAAAATTAACAAGTGAGCAATTATAATATTTTAAACTACTTAATTTTTCCCTAATCATGTCTTCATGTTGCTAGGATAAATCTCACGCTTTTCTGTCTCATAATCGTTGGTAGATTAGTGAGGATTAGACCCCTATTTAGGATTGCTTCACCTCCTATCATATTTTTTTGAAGAAATTGATGTGTTGTAAGAGCGGGTATTTTTACCCGCGGGTACCCATTTACCCTGCCGGGTGACGGGTATGGGAAAAACTTGTACCCATTGACGGGTATGGGTACGGGTGACGGGTAAGATTAAAGGTGATGGGTACGGGTATGGGATGGATCTACCCGTACCCATACCCTGTGGGTGCCATCCCTAGTTAGACAAGTATATTCTATGGATTAAAACCTTGATTTTGTTAGCATCTGAATACAAAGCGAACAAGATTGCTCAAAGCATCAAAGAACTATCTTTGACTTCCCTTATAATTTAATATTGACGGTATGAAATTTACTCTGATCTTCCTAAGGCGTTTGACCATCAAACTTTTGCTATAATATAGGTGGTTGGTAGTGGTTTAATTTCCAGTGAATACTTCAGGTTTTGGATGTGAATATGCATCAGAATACATTTCAGAGAACTCTTGTATTTCGTGTCTTCTTACTACTGATTTTTTTGAACTGCGAGTGTTTGTTTCTCTATATATACACATTTACAACTTTGCTGACAACAAATATTACGTGAGTTCTTTTGGATTGATCAAGTCGGGGCATATTTTTGTTGACCATTTAAAAACTGGAAAAGATGGCACTTTTTGATAAACGTCGATGATCTATCAGACCGCTGGAGTGACTAGCTTTTTATTTGTACTTTTGAACTATTTTGAGATTGCAAACTTATGTTCTCTTTCACAACGATTATTTTGGAGAGAATTTCACTGGGGTTGTGGTACATTGGGAGCATTCTGGTGTCATTTCTCCTTTTGAATTATCAAGTCTTAGAACTAAAAGAATTGGCTTGTTCTAGAACATTGTAGTGATGAAGTAGGAACATTCAATCATATCAGTTGTTTATTACTGTGAACTAAAATGTTTTTGGTTTACTCTTTCCCAATAAGCTGTTTGATGAACCTCTGGTAAAATTGCAACCCTCATGTTTTACGAGATTTTGATCAAATTTCATGGTATATTTCGATGTGTGTTTGTTTTCCACTAAGCTAAAAAAAATACTTAGTTTTCTCTTCGCAATTAAAGCCAGATAATTAATTTATCTAAAATGGTGCTTATATCGCAGTGAAGTTGATGCATTTTTTTCCTCTAATCTAATAGCTTTGTATCTTCCCTCTAGAAGATATTTCTAGGCTTAATCAGGCAACAACCATCTGTGACGTAGAGAAAGCTTTATTTCAGGACTGAAAGTCCTTGAAGAAGGATGGATATAGAACATATGCAGAGAACTACATGATGTTTGGCGGGCATAATGGAAATGTCACAATAAATGTTTAACCATGTTATCTGTAGACAAATAAATGTATCATCATCAAAGGTGGAGAGAGCAAGAATTACATTTACCTTTCATGCTAAAACATTATCTTGATTTTTTGTACAATCTAACTAATGGTACTCATTGTTCTTTTATATAATATATAGACATGTGATGTATCTTAGGAAACTCAAATTCACGATGACGATCTATTCCCATGGCAATATGAGGCTACTTTGTCTACCACTTTAAACAACACTTGTGGTTTCAGGCTTTGCTATTTGTTTTTTTCTTTAAATTGCTTTGCTATTTGTTGTGAGCACCAACAAGTGCAAGTTTCTGTATCAAACTATTGATCTTCTTTCAGGTGTAGATTGCACGACTGAGAGAATTCTTATTTGGAGGGTAGGGGCTTTTTGATGATAAGGAGATTGCAATGATATGAGGAGGACATGGTATTTTCATTTTTGGTTTAGAACGGTTGTCAATACGAAAATTTTCTTATACGCCATGTAAACCCATTCCCTTATGTTAGATATATCTTTGCAATGGATTAGAATAGTTTTATTACTATATTTTAAACAAATGAAGAAGAGTTTTTTTAAAAAATTCAGGGGACAATATTAGAGGGCATATAACTTCAGAATATTGAAGAGTAACTTATTTAGTGTATATATTTGCATTAGTTGAGACATGCGTGCACGTGCAAGCTTACTAGTGTCATATAATGAGCATTCAAGTTGATAAACATGGTCTAGACATATTAAAACAAGAAAAATCATGTATCTACCCTGGCCCTAACCCTAAACTCGATCTGTCTTATGAAGTCAAACATGAAGAGAAGTGGTTTTGGGTTTCAAACATGGAAATTTCAAAAACCTCCCAAAAACTTCATCTTAGAGTGACTAAGAAGGTTCCATGCTTACCTTTTCATTTTCATGTTTTAAATTAACTTGTTTAAATCTTGGTCAAACATAGATTCAAATGGGCATAAACATTCAGAAAAAAATTAAAAATAAGAAACCAACGCACATATAGTCTTCTTATGTCATATAGTAAGCATTCAAGTTGATAAACAAGCATGTCTAGACATATTCAAACCCGACAAATCATGTATCTACCCCTAACCCTAAACTAGATTGGTCATCTTAGAGTGACTAAAAAGGATCCAAGCTTACCTTTTCATTTTCATGTTTAAATCTTGGTCAAACATAGGATTTGACCAAGATTCAAATGGGCATAAACATTCAGAAAAAATTAAAAAACCAACGCACATTAGTAGCCCAAAATCGAACCATTCAAGTGGATATTTTTGAACTTGATCTGTAGTAGTGGGCAAAACCCTAGATTAACCTATATTTAATCATAGATTCGTAGGTCGATTTTTCTACTTTTTTATTATTACTATGCAGCACATGTGTGTTTGCCCGTCGCGTGAAACTCGGAGGAAGAGGGATCACTCGGAAGGAGAGAAGAAGGGAGTGCATTATGGTGTCTCCCCTTTTTCGGGTGATGATGTTGACTGTTGTGCAGGTTTTGTCAGTGAGCAGGAGGTGCGAGCGAGCGAGTCGAAGCGAGGCCGAGAATGAGAGAGATTTTTTTTGTGAGAGGGACAACCGAAGGATCCTGAAGGACCCACAGACTTCCAATACGCATCCTGATGCATCTTCTCTTGACAAAGAAGATGGCTGGGAGTTTGCGTACCTACTGCACGTGACTTATGCTCACTGAAGTGTGGGACCTTGATGACCCACAAGTATAGGGGATCGCAACAGTCTTCGAGGGAAGTAAAACCCAATTTATTGATTCGACACAAGGGGAGACAAAGAATACTTGAAAGCCTTAACAGCGGAGTTGTCAATTCAGCTGCACCTGGAAACAGACTAGCTCGCAAGAGTTTATCAGTAGTAACAGTTTTATAGCAGTAGCAGTAGTGAAATAACAGCAGCAGAGTAACAAAGACAGCAGTAGTGATTTTAGTAAACAGCAGGATTAAAATACTGTAGGCACGGGGACGGATGAACGGGCGTTGCATGGATGAGAGAAACTCATGTAACAGTCAAGCAGGATATTTGCAGATAATAATAAAACGGTATCCAAGTACTAATCAATCAATAGGCATGTGTTCCATATATAGTCGTACGTGCTCGTAATGAGAAACTTGCACAACATCTTTTGTCCTACCAGCCGGTGGCAGCCGGGCCTCTAGGGAAACTACTGGATATTAAGGTACTCCTTTTAATAGAGTACCGGAGCAAAGCATTAACACTCCGTGAACACATGTGATCCTCACATCACTACCATCCCCTCCGGTTGTCCCGATTTCTGTCACTTCGGGGCCATTGGTTCCGGACAGCGACATGTGTATACAACTTGCAGGTAAGATCATAAACAACGAATATCTTCATGAATCAATAACATGTTCAGATCTGAGATCATGGCACTCGGGCCCTAGTGACAAGCATTAAGCATAACAAGTTGCAACAATATCATAAAAGTAACATCTACGGATACTAGGCACTATGCCCTAACAATCTTATGACTATTACATGACCAATCTCATCCAATCCCTACCATCCCCTTCGGCCTACAGCGGGGGAATTACTCACACATGGATGGGGGAAACATGGCTGGTTGATGTAGAGGCGTTGGCGGTGATGATGGCGATGATCTCCTCCAATTCCCCGTCCCGGCGGAGTGCCAGAACGGAGACTTCTGGCTCCCGAGACGGAGTTTCGCGATGTGGCGGCGTTCTGGAGGGTTTCTGGCGACTTCGACTTCTCTCCGTGCGTTTTTAGGTCGAGGCCAATAAGTAGTCCGAAGGTGGGCGTCGGAGGCCGGCCGAGGGGGCCACACCATAGGGCCGCGCGGGCCCCCTAGGCCGCGCCGCCTTATGGTGTGGGGCCCTCGGGCCTCCACCTTACTTGTCCTTCTGGCTCCGTCAGTATTCTGGGAAAATAGGGCCTTCTGCATAAATTCCGAGGATTTTCCCGAAAGTTGGATTTCTGTACAAAAACGAGACACCAGAACAGTTCTGCTAAAAACAGCGTTAGTCCGTGTTAGTTGCATCCAAAATACACAAATTAGAGGCAAAATAACAGCAAAAGTGTTCGGGAAAGTAGATACGTTTTGGACGTATCAACTCCCCCCAAGCTTAGCTTATTGCTTGTCCTCAAGCAATTCAGTTAACAACTGAGCGATAAAAGAACTTTCACGAACACATTTGTTCATATGATGTAAATATTCTCATGCTATGGCTAACACTTAGGCAGTTCATAATAAGGTACATGCAAATAAGATCATCCATAGCTATGTCAATCATGGAAAGGTACCAACAATTAATAATAAGCATCATGAACCATGTATATAAGCAGGATTGCAATGTTCATAAAAGAATATGATAGAGTGGTATCTCGCTTGCCCATATTTGATCAGCAAAACATAAATGCTCAGGCACCTCTGAAGTTCATAGAAAGACTAGAAATAGTGATTGTCAAAGATAAAAGCATCAAAGTTATACCACAATCAATCATATTTTGAGACAAGCATATTACACTAAGAATGACAGTTGTGCTCTCAAGAAAGTGCTCAAAGAAAGGATGGAGACACAATCATAAAAGTAAAAGATTGACCCTTCGCAGAGGGAAGCAGGGATTAACATGCGCTAGAGCTTTTCATTTTTATAAAGACAGAAGTAAAATGGTTTTGAGAGGTGTTTGTTGTTGTCAACGAATGGTAATGGGTACACCAACTACCTCGCCAACCGGACTTTCAAGAGCGGCTCCCATGAAGGACGTTATCTCTACCAGCAAGGTAGATCATCCCTCTTCTCTTTTGTTTACACACGTATTTTAGTTTTATTATGGGTGACACTCCCCCCAACCTTTGCTTACACAAGCCATGGCTAACCAAATCCTCGGGTGCCTTCCATCAATCACATACCATGGAGGAGTGTCTATTTGCAAAATTAAGTTGCTTACTGATGAATCAGAGCAAAACATGTGAAGAGAATTATTAGTGAAAGTTAATTAATCGGGGCTGGGAACCCCATTGCCAGCTCTTTTTTGCAAAATTATTGGATAAGCGGATGTGCCACTAGTCCATATGAAGGTCCGTCAAGAGTAAATGATAAGGTTGAAAGTTAAACACCACATACTTCCTCATGAGCTATGAAACATAAACACAAATTGGGAAGCATTTTGAAGGTTTTAAAGGTAGCGCATGAGAATTTACTTGGAATGGTTTGAAATGCCATGCATAGGTATTTATGGTGGACACTCTGGAATAACTTGGTTTTCATGTGTTTGGAAGCACGAGCAGCATTCCCGCTCAGTACAAGTGAAGGCTAGCAAAAGACTAGGGAGCGACAAATCAAGAGAGCAATAACTGTCATAATCATGCTTGCGGCAAAATAAATTAACGGAGGCATAAAAATGATACAAGAACTCTGAAGCAATATAGATCATCGAGGCTTAATTGACTTTTTGTTCAGTCATATGCATGCGTGAGCATGTGCCAAGTCGATATAAATGAATTATTCAGAGGAGGATACCACAATGCCATACTTACTTATGAATAAAACAATGCAAGCAAACATCCATGACATGCTACTCATATTAATAAATTGGAGCTAAACATGAGAGATCATAAACTACTAGACTTTCTCAAATAACATATACCTCACATGAACCAACTAAGCATGCTCACATGGATGAGTATATGTACAAAAATGAAAACAAATAGAGTTCATACCAGCCTCTCACCACAATCAGATTGTCGTAGATCGTCATTATTGCCTTTTCACTTGTGTAGCTTGGATAATATGAAATGAAAACCACGCTCCAGCCACCGAAGACCATTGAACTCATAATGAACTTTACAAACCAAAGAAGAACAGCAAATATTTTTGGTGTTTTCGAATTTGAGAACAAGAACAAAAGGAAACAAGCAAACAAAGCAAAATCTTTTTGGGTTTTCTTATAGCAAACTGGCATTAGCAAATAAAGCAAAACAAATGCAAGAAACCAAGATAAACAAATGGTGAAGAGAAACAGCAGAAATATTTTTGATCTTTTTGTGTTTTAGGAAAGAAACAAAGCAAGAACAAGAAAATGAAAACTAAAAGAAACACAGAAAAGCGAGATGGCAGAAATCTGCCAAAACCTGACAGCAGTACAGAAATCGATTTTTACAAAAATCTTACGTTGCTCAGCTCGAAAAATGTTCAACTAATGAAAGTTAGATAACAACCTGGGGAACCTGCACAAAAATTTGCAACTCAAAATAACGTTCTGGCTGTGCGCACGAATGTTTCTAGTAACAGTCCAGAATCAGTTTTCAGGCAGCACTTCCCCAAATATCATCTCCCTCTCATTAGAAAACCACTCAAAGAGACTAAACAAGTATGTACAAGTATCCAGCAACCATAATATGCAAAGAATGAGTGATGCCGGTATACCTCCCCCCAAGCTTAGGCTTTTTGCCTAAGTGGAGTTCAATCCCATCGACCCCATGAGGTAGTATCTCCGTAGTACGACGAAGATGGATCATCTTCCGGGTATGTGCTAGAAGAAGCACCCGGATACGTGACGGTGTAGTCGTAGGAGGGCTCGGCGTCCTCGGAGTCATGATGCTGGTGGAAATCTTGTATCTTCATATGTTCATCCACCTCCTCCTTAGTGTGCGACCATGGTTGCCTGTCAATACAAAACAAACCTGGCTGGGAAAGAGGGATTTCTTTCTCATCCCCGTCAGCAAACAACATTCTATAGACCATATTATCTAAAGTGGAATCAGTGGTAACAAAATGATGGCTTTTCATAGCAGCGACGTCAAGCCTCCTAGGGGTTAATGGCACATCATTGGGATCAATAGGAAGTCTTAAATGTGTTAAAACGCGCAATGCAATAGTTCCTCCAAAAATAGGCCCCTTGTTAGACAGGCGGCGAGCAATAAGAGAACCAAGATGATAAGATGTCCGTCCAGTAAGTGCAATATTCAAGAAAGCAAGATTGTAACTAGAAATATTGCTAGTGTTCTCCCTACCAAGAATGCTAGTAGCAATGTAATATGCAAAATATTTAATGGCGGGGAGTTGAATGTTCCTTATCTTGCCACACTGAATGGTGCGACAATCATCATTGGTGATCCCTCGATAAAGCTCCAATAAGTCCCGGGGGTTGTCATCAATCCTTCTTGCTGTACCTACAGGGGCAATATCCAATGCACGACAAAAATCTTCCAATTCCATAGTAACAGGATTACCATAGATCTTGAATGCAACTATCGGCTCATATTGCGTATTGTTGAACTGGAAGCTCTCGACGAAAATTTTGGTGAGCATGTAGTATTGCTCCCTTTCGTCTCCCACGTAGGTGGTTAAGCCCGCCTTGTTGACAAGGGTGAAGAAATCATCCAATATCCCTGCATTTGTCAGAAAATCATAACATGGGAAGGATGAAGCATTAGGAGCCACATTGTCCTCTTCGGGCGCAAAGCTAGGCGCGATGATGTCCTCATTGTACGATCGCCTAAGTCGGGTGGCGGCCCTAGAAGGCCTCCCGGTGCTGGTTGTTCCTTTCTTGAACAATTCTCCAAAATTGAACTTCTTCATCTTTCTTTTCTGAAATTTTTCAACAAATAATATAAAATTTGATTTGGTGACATATAATCAAGGGGAACTACTATAAGGACTTGCTAGAGTACTAATCATGCATCAAAACTAGTTTATACAACTTAGAACAAGCATGCAAGCTCACTAAATATGTTACCTACAGCAGCAAAATATTCAAGATATACTCAACCAAACAAAATTCTACTTGGATAGGCGGAGGAGACACATACCGGAGAGCAAATGTGCCAAATTTCAGACAGAAATCTGGGCTGAGCAAAGAGATCGAAAAATCCTGAGCTCTTGAGCAAAAACGCGAGTGAGAGAAAGCTGGTTCGAGTTTTTTCGGGAGAGAGAAGATGCTGGGAGGAAGAGATGAGATAGTGGGGCAAGGAGGGGCCCACACCACAGGGTGGCGCGCCCCCCTCCTTGGCCACGCCGGCCTGTGGTGTGGCACCCTGGGGTGCCCCACAGGTCATCCTCTGGTGCTCCCAGGTGCCTCTTCGAAAAATAGGACCAACGGTATAATTTTTGTGAATTTTTGAAAACTTTGAAAAATGCACATTTCTGGGTATTAAGTTTATTATTACTGGCCAGGAAATTTTTTGAAATCTCCAATTAACTAAGGAACTTTGCAAATTAAAAGTGCTACAGCAACTAGAGCAAATGGAGGAAGAAAGAGATGTTGTTTACCTCCTCTATGCATATAAAAAGTATTTGTTAACAAGGTTGATCAAGTCTTGCCACCAAATAAATTTTACATAGCATAAGAAGAAATAAACCTCAAATCAATCATGTTACCTTGAATTGTATTGATATGGATCCAATCACGAGAGTTTGATATTCTTCTTTAGGCTCATATATAGGACAATCAATAGTTCCCACTTTGATAGTTCTCACATTAGAAATAGTATTGACTCCACATACTTTATCAATCTTCTTAGGAAAATAGACGGTATGCTCTTTATCATCAACATTGAAAGTAACCTTTCCTTTATTGCAATCAATAACAGCCCCTGCGGTGTTAAGAAAGGGTCTCCCAAGAATAATAGACATATTATCATCTTCAGGCATTTCCAACACAACAAAATCAGTTAATATCAAGCAGTTAGTAGTAACTTGAACAGGAACATCCTCACATATACCAACAGGAATAGCAGTAGATTTATCAGTCATTTGCAAAGATATATCAGTAGGTATCAACTTATCTAGATAAAGCCTCTTATAAAGAGAAAAAGGCATAACACTAACACCGGCTCCCAAGTCACATAGAGCAGTTTTAACATAATTATTCTTAATAGAACAAGGAATAGTAGGTATACCTGGATCGCCCAATTTCTTTGGCACTTTGCCATTGAAAGAGTAATTAGCAAGCATAGTGGAAATTTCCTCATTGGGGATTTTCCTTTTGTTAGTAACAATATCTTTCATATACTTTGAATAAGGAGGCAATTTAATAGCATCAGTCAAAGGGATTTGCAAGAATAAAGGTTTCATCCAATCGCAAAATTTATTATAGTGTTCTTCTTCCTTTGATTTTAGTTTCTTAGCAGGAAAAGGCATTTGCTTTTGGACCCAAGGTTCTCTTTCATTACCATGTTTCTCAGCAATAAAATCTTCTTTAGTGTACTTTTTATTTTTATTATGCTTTTCAGGTTCTTCTTCAACATCTTCTTTATCAGAAGCATCATTCTTATCATTATCTTTATCATGTTCATTACCACTTTCAGTTTCAGCATCAGAAATAGAAATACTATTAGGATCATTAGCAGGTTCAGAGGATTCTACAACATTCTTATGTTTCTTTTTCTTTTTCTTAGATGGAGCACTAGTTTTAGTTCGTTGAGAATCTTGTTCAACTCTTTTGGGATGTCCCTCAGGATATAAAGGATCCTGAGTAGAAACACCGCCTCTAGTTGTTACTTCATAAGCATGTTTTTCTTTAGAATTTTTCCCCAACAAGTCATTTCGCACTTTAGTGAGTTGATCAATTTGAGTTTGAACCATATGAAAATGTTTAACAAGCATCTTAACATCATTGGAGGTTCTCTCTACAATACCATGCAATTCACTAATAGCTCGAGAATTTTCCATTAATTGATTCTCTACTCTCATATTAAATTTTTCTTGCTTAACAATATAATTATCAAACTCATCTAAGCATTGTGCAGGAGGTTTCGAATACGGAATATCTTCCCTAGTAAAGCGTTGAAGGGAGTTTACCTCAATCATGGATGAAGGGGGAATTATCTCACATATATCTTCTATGGGAGGAAGATTCTTCACATCTTCAGATTTAATACCTTTCTCCTTGAGAGACTTCTTGGCTTCCCTCATATCTTCATCATTCAATTTAATTAAACCCCTCTTCTTTAATATTGGCGTTGGAGTTGGTTCAGGCGTAGTCCAATCATCATGATTCCGGCCTATTTTAGCCAATAATTCTTCAGCGTCGTCTGGAGTTCTTTTCCTGAAAACACAACCAGCACAACTATCCAGGTATGCCCTAGACTCAATGGTTAGTCCACTATAAAATATATCAAGTAAATCATGCTTTTCCAAATCATGATCAGGCCGAGCTCTAATAAGAGAACAAAATCTCGCCCAAGCCTCAGGCAATTTCTCTCCATCTCCCTGGTCAAAATTATAGATTCTCTGCAAAGCAATATGTTGAGCACTAGCAGGAAAGTATTTACGGAAGAAAACATCAAGCAATTCTTTTGGACTTCTAATAGAATTAGGTGGCAAACTATTATACCAAGTTTTAGCGTCATCCTTTAATGAGAATGGAAAGATTTTAGCAACAAAGTAAGTACGCTTCTTAACATCATCAGAAAACAAGCCACTCAGAGTAGATAACTCAATCATGTGTTCAACAACACTTTCTTTTTCAGTACCACAAAAGGGTGTTTTCTCAACAATAGCTATATGAGATAAATCAAGAGAAAAATCATAATCTTTATCCTTAATGTTTATAGGAGATGTGGCAAACTTAGAATCAGGAGACAGTTTATATCTAACAGCATGTTCTGCAAGCAACTTTTTAATTTTTCTTGCATCAGTAGTAGCATTGCATTTTTCAATAAAATCATCATTAAGCTCCACATAATCTTCATCAGGATCATCACTAGAATAATCAAGTTCAGCTGAATTAACAGGTGTAGTAGCATTAGGAGTTTTAGTATTTTCAATTTGTCTAGACCTAGCAATCGTAGCATCTAGAAAGGATCCCAATGAACCACTATCATCAAGCACAGTAGAAATATTATCAATATTATGAGAGTTTTCAGATTCAGCAGAAGTACCCGCATGTGAAGCATGTGGCGGTGAAACAAGTTTATCAATCACAGATGGTGAATCAAGAGCAGCAGAGGTACTCAGAGTTGTACCTTTTCTTGTAGTGGATGGTAATATGGCGATCTTAGTATCGCGAGGTTTACCCATGATGGAGAATTTGCAGCGAACAATATCAATCCAAGTGAACTTCCAAATAAAGCTATGCTCCCCGGCAACGGCGTCAGAAAATAGTCTTGATGACCCACAAGTATAGGGGATCGCAACAGTCTTCGAGAGGGAAGTAAAACCCAATTTATTGATTCGACACAAGGGAAGACAAAGAATACTTGAAAGCCTTAACAGCGGAGTTGTCAATTCAGCTGCACCTGGAAACAGACTAGCTCGCAAGAGTTTATCAGTAGTAACAGTTTTATAGCATTAGCAATAGTGAAATAACAGCAGCAGAGTAACAAAGATAGCAGTAGTGATTTTAGTAAACAGCAGGATTAAAATACTGTAGGCACGGGGATGGATGAACGGGCGTTGCATGGATGAGAGAAACTCATGTAACAGTCAAGCAGGGCATTTGCAGATAATAATAAAACGGTATCCAAGTACTAATCAGTCAATAGGCATGTGTTCCATATATAGTCGTACGTGCTCGCAATGAGAAACTTGCACAACATCTTTTGTCCTACCAGCCGGTGGCAGCCGGGCCTCTAGGGAAACTACTGGATATTAAGGTACTCCTTTTAATAGAGTACCGGAGCAAAGCATTAACACTCCGTGAACACATGTGATCCTCACATCACTACCATCCCCTCCGGTTGTCCCGATTTCTGTCACTTCGGGGCCATTGGTTCCGGACAGCGACATGTGTATACAACTTGCAGGTAAGATCATAAACAACGAATATCTTCATGAATCAATAACATGTTCAGATCTGAGATCATGGCACTCGGGCCCTAGTGACAAGCATTAAGCATAACAAGTTGCAACAATATCATAAAAGTAACATCTACGGATACTAGGCACTATGCCCTAACAATCTTATGACTATTACATGACCAATCTCATCCAATCCCTACCATCCCCTTCGGCCTACAGCGGGGGAATTACTCACACATGGATGGGGGAAACATGGCTGGTTGATGTAGAGGCGTTGGCGGTGATGATGGCGATGATCTCCTCCAATTCCCCGTCCCGGCGGAGTGCCAGAACGGAGACTTCTGGCTCCCGAGACGGAGTTTCGCGATGTGGCGGCGTTCTGGAGGGTTTCTGGCGACTTCGACTTCTCTTCGTGTGTTTTTAGGTCGAGGCCAATAAGTAGTCCGAAGGACGGCGTCGGAGGCCGGCCGAGGGGGCCACACCATAGGGCCGCGCAGCCCCCCCTAGGCCGCGCCGCCTTATGGTGTGGGGCCCTCGGGCCTCCACCTTACTTGTCCTTCTGGCTCCGTCAGTATTCTGGGAAAATAGGGCCTTCTGCATAAATTCCGAGGATTTTCCCAAAAGTTGGATTTCTGCACAAAAACGAGACACCAGAACAGTTCTGCTAAAAACAGCGTTAGTCCATGTTAGTTGCATCCAAAATACACAAATTAGAGGCAAAACAACAGCAAAAGTGTTCGGGAAAGTAGATACGTTTTGGACGTATCAGACCTCACGCATGGGCACCACACGTAAGTGACAGACCTGTTGGTGTAAAAACTCAGTTGATTATTATAGTGCATTAGAACAAAGTTTCCTATGGATTCAAGGGTAGGAAATCCAAGTTAAAACTCATTTACATGACATTAATTTTTCCATGAAGCAAAGTTAACACATCTATCAATTGGTACATTTTGGAGTGACTAAGAAGGATCCATGCTTAATTATTCGTTTTCACGTGTTAAACTTGTTTAAATCTTGCTCAAACCTAGGATTTCACCAAGATTCAAATGGGCATGAAAATGAAAAAAATGAAATACCAATTCACATAGTCTTCTTATGTCATACAGTAAGCATTCAAGATGATAAAAAAGGTCTAGACATATTCAAACCAGGCAAATCATGTATGTACTCCCTAACGACCCTAAACTCTGTCTTATGAAGTAAGGCATGAAGAGAAGTGGTTTTGGGTTTCAAACATGGAAATTTCAAAAACCTCCCAAAAGCTTCATTTTAGATCTTGGTCAAACCTAGCTAGTATTTGACCAAGATTCAAATGGGCATAAAATTCAAAAAAATTAGAAAATGAAAAACCAAAGCACATAGCCTTCTTATGTCATAAAGTAAGAATTCAAGTTGATAAACAAGGTCTAGACATATCCAAACCCGACAAATCATGTATCTACCCCTAACCCTAAACTCTGTCTTATGAAGTCAACCATGAAGAGAAGTGGTTTTGGGTTTCAAACATGGAAATTTCAAAAAACCCCCAAAAGATTCATTTTAGAGTGACTAAGAAGGATCCATGGTTACCTTTTCATTTTCATATTTTAAACTTGTTTAAATCTTTGTCGAACCCAGGATTTAACCAAGATTCAAATGGGCATAAAAATTCAGGAAAAAACCAAAAGAATGATAAACCAAAGCACATAGCATTCTTATGTCATATAGTAAGCATTAAAGTTGATAAACAAGGTCTAAACATATTCAAACCAGATAATCATGTATATATCTGCCCCTAACCTTAAAATCTGTCTTAATTATGAAGTCAATCATGAAGAGAAGTGGTTTTGGGTTTCAAACATGAAAATTTCAAAAACTTCCCAAAAAATGGTACATATTAGGGTGACTAAGAAGGATCCAGGCTTACCTTTTTGTTTTCATATTTTATACTTGTTTAAATCCTGGTCAAACCTAGGATTTTTCCAAGATTCAAATGGGCATAAAATTCAAAAAAAATAGAAGAATGAAAAACAAAAGCACATAGTCTTCTTATGTCATATAGAAAGCATTCAAGTTGGTAAACAAGGTTTAGACATGTGTTCAAACTAGACAAATCATGTATCTACCCCCTAACCATAAACTCAGTTGATCTTATGAAGTCTAGCATGAAGAGAAGTCGTATTGGTTTCAAACATTGAAATTTCAAGAACCTCCCAAAAGCTTCATTTTAGAATGACTAAAAAAGATCCAGGCTTGCCTTTTCCTTTTCATGTTTTAAAATTGTTTAAATCTTGGTCAAAACTAGCTAGCTAGTATTTGACCAAGATTCAAATGGGCATAAAATTCAAAAAAAAACCAGAAAAAATGAAAAACCAAAGCACATAGCCTTCTTATATAGTAAGTAATATGAATCTAAAAATGATTTTGGGGGATTTCTATGACCAAGTTATAACACACCTACATTTCAAATTTGAATCACTTCCAATAAATCAGCATATAGTCATTTAAATGTGTGAAACTGGCTAAAAACACTAAAAATCGTAAAGAGTTGGGAATTGGCACTAAAATATGTCATAGTTTATCTTAAAAATGTAGAGGCGCCATTTTGACCCGTATCTTATGTACCCCATTCGTTAAATGATAAACTATCACGAATTACCTTTTATTTTAGGCATTACTTTTCACGGTAAAATGATAAACTATATCACGAAGTTCCATTTCCGTCAAAATAGTCCGCGTTACTTTTTTGTTGAGATATAAACCCCCACAACGGCCATCTCCTCCTTAATTTATTGTGTAAAACCCCCACAACGGTCACCTCCTCCTTAATTTTTTGTGTTACCCCTACAGCGGTCATCTCTTCCTTATAAACAACCACAACGGCCATCCCTTGTGTCAATAGGTTCTGCCTCTCTCTTCTTCGTTCACATACACTTGATCCCATTGCCATGGCTTCCACATCTCGGACGCCGACCAGAAGGGGAAGGGGAAGGGGAAGGGGCGGCCGGGGTGATGGATCATCATCATTGCCACCACCACCGTCAACACTGCCTTTGATCATAGAGGAGTTCTTCATCGTCGTCTATGAAGACCCTTTGGTCAAGAAGGTACGTACGCGTTCCCACATATATGATGCATGTGATTGATTATGGGCATGTTCTAAAAAACCTTTAATTTCAAACGATCGGCGCTCGATCTCTTTGCAGGCTCTCCCAAAAAAGTTTGCGGACTATCTTGACGGCCAGGAGCCAGCTAAGGTGTATCTGTGAGCAGCTGACTGCGGTCCTCGTCTCTGGACCGTGGAGGTCCTATTTGACGGACAAGGCTGGATGTACCTCGACAAGGGCTGGGAGAATTTCGCCATCGCGCACGGTGTGGATTTCGGCTGCTTCGTACACTTCAAATATGAAGGCGATGATGTGCTCACAGTGAAGGTGTTCGACGGAACAATGTGCAGGAAGTACTACTACTCGGACGACGAAGATAATGACGATGAAAGCGACAATGACGTGAAGCCATGCATCCATCATCTTTAGATAAGGGGATTATGACCAAGAATATATATGTAGCCGCTACATATGCATCGATTTAGAGGTGGATAACTGGAGAGAGAGAGAGTTTTGATGCGTCTTCTCTTGACAAAGAAGATGGGAGTTTGCCTACCTACCGCACATGACTTGTGCTCACTGAAGTGTGGGACCTCACGCATGGGAACCACACGTAAGTGACAGACCTGTTGGTGTAATAACTCAGGTGATCATTATACTGTAATAGTACAAAGTTTCCTATGGATTCAAGGGTAGGAAAGCCAAGTTAACTCATTTACATGACATTATTTTTTCCATGAAGCCAAGTTAACTCATCTATCAATTGGTACATTCTGGTTATATTCGAAATTTTACTTGAAACTTGTTGGTCATGCCATTTTACTACTCGCCTAACACTTTTTCCGCGCGTGAAGGGAGTGGGTGGGCAGTATGCTACCCTGAATTTGTGTGACCCCCAAAAACTAGCAAATACGAGAGAGGCATCAAAAGAAACACACTCGTCCCCTACCTCCCCTCCCCACTAAATTTAAAATCAAGCCAAACAAAAAAGGTAATCGAAAAGCATGGATTGTTCATCTTTTTCTATATAGTTAGGGTTAGGGTTTAGGGTTTATAGAGATGTACATACTTTCATTTTACATTTGTGATGTACCATAATACATAGGTAAGATACCAAGCATGACCTTTGTTAGAATAACCATTAACGTGTTCTCTCACCTTTAGATTCAAATGGGCATAAACATTCAGAAAAAATCAAAAAACAATGAAAAACCAAAAGCGCACATAGTCTTCTTATGTCATATAGTAGGAATTGAAGTTAATAAACAAGGTCTAGACATATTCAAACCAAACAAATCATGTATCTACACCTAACCCTAAACTTTGTCTTATGAAGTCAAGCATGGAGAGAAATGGTTTTGGGTTTCAAACATGGAAATTTCAAAAACCTCCCAACAAAAGCTTCATTTTAGAGTGACTAAGAAGGATACACGCTCACCTTTTCATTTTCATGTTTTAAACTTGTTTAAATCTAGGCCAAACCTAGGATTTGACCAAGATTCAAATGGGCATAAACATTCAGAAAAACAAAAAAATGAAAAACCAATGCACATATAGTCTTCTTATGTCATATAGCTAGTAAGCATTCAAGTTGATAAATAAGCATGTATAGACAAATTCAAACCTGACAAATCATGTATATACCTGATACGTCTCCGACGTATCGATAATTTCTTATGTTCTATGCCACATTATTGATGATATCTACATGTTTTATGCATACTTTATGTCATATTTATGCATTTTCTGGCACTAACCTATTAACGAGATGCCGAAGAGCTAGTTGCTATTTTCTGCTGTTTTTGGTTTCAGAAATCCTAGTAAGGAAATATTCTCGGAATTGGACGAAATCAACGCCCAGGGGCCTATTTTCACACGAAGCTTCCAGAAGACCGGAGAGTCAACGAAGTGGGGCCACGAGGCGGCCAGACGATAGGGCGGCGTGGCCCAGGTCTTGGCCGCGCCGACCTGTCATCTGGGCCCCTCGTGTGGCCCCCTGACCTGCCCTTCTGCCTACAAATAGCCTTCATCGCGAAACCCCCAGTACCGAGAGCCACGATATGGAAAACCTTCCAGAGACGCCGCCGCCGCCAATCCCATCTCGGGGGATTCAGGAGATCGCCTCCGGCACCCTGCCGGAGAGGGGATTCATCTCCCGGAGGACTCTACGCCGCCATGGTCGCCTCTGGAGTGATGAGTGAGTAGTTCATCCCTGGACTATTGGTCCATAGCAGTAGCTAGATGGTTGTCTTCTCCTTATGTGCTTCATTGTCGGATCTTGTGAGCTGCCGAACATGATCAAGATCATCTATCTATAATGCTATATGTTGTGTTTGTTGGGATCCGATGGATAGAGAATACTATGTTATGTTGATTATCAATTTATATCTATGTGTTGTTTATGATCTTGCATGCTCTCCGTTATTAGTAGAGGCTCTGGCCAAGTTTTTGCTAGTAACTCCAAGAGGGGGTATTTATGCTCGATAGTGGGTTCATGTCTCCGTGAACTGGGAGTGACAGAAACCTCTAAGGTTATGGATGTACTGTTGCCACTAGGGATAAAACATTGATGCTATGTCCGAGGATGTAGTTATTGATTACATTACGCACCATACTTAATGCAATTGTCTGTTGTTTTCAACTTAATACTGGAAGGGGTTCGGATGATAACCTGAAGGTGGACTTTTTAGGCATAGATGCATGCTGGATAGCGGTCTATGTACTTTGTCGTAATGCCCAATTAAATCTCACAATACTCATCATATCATGTATGTGCATGGTCATGCCCTCTCTATTTGTCAATTGCCCAACTGTAATTTGTTCACCCAACATGCTATTTATCTTATGGGAGAGACACCTCTAGTGAACTGTGGACCCCGGTCCATTCTTTACATCTGAAATACAATTTACTGCAATTGTTCTACTGTTCTCTGCAAACAATCATCATCCACACTATGCATCTAATCCTTTGTTACACCAAGCCGGTGAGATTGACAACCTCACTGTTTCGTTGGGGCAAAGTACTTTGGTTGTATTGTGCAGGTTCCACGTTGGCGCCGGAATCCCTGGTGTTGCGCCGCACTACATCTCGCCGCCATCAACCTTCAACGTGCTTCTTGGCTCCTACTGGTTCGATTAAACCTTGGTTTCTTACTGAGGGAAAACTTGCCTCTGTACGCATCACACCTTCCTCTTGGGGTTCCCAACGGTCGCGTGCTGTACGCGTATCAAGGCTGTTTTCTGGCGCCGTTGCCGGGGACCTGAAGAAAAGTTACATCACAGGGATCTCTAACTCCCACGTCAACTTTGCGCCAGCAGACTGTTTTCTGGCGCCGTTGCCGGGGAGATCAAGACACGCTGCAAGGGGAGTCTCCACATCGCAATCTCTTTACTTTGTTTTTGTCTTGCATTATTTTATTTACTACTTTGTTTGCTGCATTATATCAAAATACAAAAAAATTAGTTGCTAGTTTTACTTTACTTGCTATCTTGTTTGCACTCTATATTAAAAACACAAAAAAATTAGTTACTTGCATTTACTTATTTCAACATGTTTCCTTTTAATTTCACTGTAAAAGATATACCTGTGGGACAAGGGTCTATAATTGGGAGAGATAATATAGAAGAATTTTTCACCCATGTTAGTATGCATGAAGATCTTAAAGATATACCCCTTGCAAAAGCTGTCCCTACTTATGAAGATGCCTCTGTTTGTTTGGTACGCATGATGGAAGCTACATTTATTAGTCTCAACCCCATGATACAACACATGTTTCTTACACTTTTTGATATGGAGAGGGGAGAGAAGAGAGATTTTGTTCTAGAAGTCTTAGTGCGAGAATTTGCGGATATAGCTAAAGAAGCTAGAAAAGTTTTTAGTAAGCATGATAGGCTTGGCATGATCACCGATTTTAAAAGAACACTTGAAAAAATGGATATGGATAGAATTAAGTATACTAATAATGTTAATAATGGTGGGGAGATTAAAGCACCAATACCATGTAAGCTCCTAGCAATGCATGAGGCACTAGAAAATAACTATGCTTGGCTTGTTCCTGAAAATTTGTTTGATGAGAGTAGCAAGCCCAAGACTAATGAAAAGGGAGCCGCTGAAACTTATGTATCCAATATATTATGCATGGTTGAGAAAACTCCACACCCTGCTGTAGATGCTCCATCTTTCGATAATACTTGATATACACTTTCTGCGCCTAGCTGAAAGGCGTTAAAGAAAAGCGCTTATGGGAGACAACCCATGTTTTTAGTACAGTACCTTTGTTTTATATTTGTGTCTTGTAAGTTGTTCACTACTGTAGCAACCTCTCCTTATCTTAGTTTTGTGCATTGTTGTGCCAAGTAAAGTCGTTAATAGTAAGGTTGATACTAGATTTGGATTACTGCGCAGAAACAGATTTCTTTGCTGTCACGAATCTGGGCAAAATTCTCTGTAGGTAACTCAGAAAATTATGACAATTTACGTGAATGATCCTCGGATATGTACGCAACTTTCATTCAATTTTAGCATTTTCATTTGAGCAAATCTGGTGCCTCTATAAAATTCGTCTTTACGAACTGTTCTGTTTTGACAGATTCTGCCTTTTATTTCGCATTGCCTGTTTTGATATGCTCGATGGATATTTCGATTCCATTGACTTTCAGTAGATTTGTGCAATGTCCAGAAGTGTTAAGAATGATTATGTCACCTCTGAACATGTATATTTTGATTGTGCACTAACTCTCTAATGAGTTGTTTTGAGTTTGGTGTGGAGGAAGTTTTCAAGGATCAAGAGAGGGAGGTGATACAACATGATCAAGGAGAGTGAAAACTCTAAGCTTGGGGATGCCCCGGTGGTTCACCCCTGCATATATCAAGAAGACTCAAGCGTCTAAGCTTGGGGATGCCCAAGGCATCCCCTTCTTAATCGACAACATTATCAGGTTCCTCCCCTGAAACTATATTTTTATTCCGTCACATCTTATGTACTTTGCTTGGAGCGTCGGTTTGTTTTTGTTTTTGTTTTGTTTGAATAAAATGGATCCTAGCATTCATTGTGTGGGAGAGTGACACGCTCCGCTGTTGCATATGGACAAATATGTCCTTAGGCTTTACTCATAGTATTCATGGCGAAGTTTCTTCTTCGTTAAATTGTTATATGGTTGGAATTGGAAAATGATACATGTAGTAATTTGCTATAATGTCTTGGATAATGTGATACTTGTCAATTGTTGTGCTCATGTTTAAGCTCTTGCATCATATACTTTGCACCTATTAATGAAGAAATACATAGAGCATGCTAAAATTTGGTTTGCATAATTGGTCTCTCTAAAGTCTAGATAATTTCTAGTATTGAGTTTGAACAACAAGGAAGACGGTGTAGAGTCTTGTAATGTTTACAATATGTCTTTTATGTGAGTTTTGCTGCACCGCTTCATCCTTGTGTTTGTTTCAAATAGCCTTGCTAGCCTAAACCTTGTATCGAGAGGGAATACTTCTCATGCATCCAAATACTTGAGCCAACCACTATGCCATTTGTGTCCACCATACCTACCTACTACATGGTATTTCTCCGTCATTCCAAAGTAAATTGCTTGAGTGCTACCTTTAAACATTTCAAAATTTATTACCTCTGATTTGTGTCAATGTTTTATAGCTCATGAGGAAGTATGTGGTGTTTATCTTTCAATCTTGTTGGGCAACTTTCACCAATGGACTACTGGCTTCATCCGCTTATCCAATAATTTTGCAGAAAGAGCTGGCAATGGGATTCCCAGTCCCAAATTAATTAATAAAAATAGACACTCCTCCATGGTATGTGATTGTTGGACGGCACCCGAAGGATTCGGTTAGCCATGGCTTGAGAAAGCAAAGGTGGGGAGGAGTGTCATCATAATAAAACTAAAATAAAAAGGCACTCCTTCATGGTATGAGATTGTTGGCAGGCACCCGAAGGATTCGGTTAGCCATGGTCTGTGAAAGAAAGGTTGGAAGGAGTACCACACAAAAATAAAAATAAAATGGGAGCCGCTCTTTGAAGGTTTGTCTGGCAAGGGGGTTAGAGTGCCCACTACCATTCGTTGACAACAACAAACACCTCTCAAAATTTTACTTTTATGATCTCTATATGTTTTCAAAATCAAAGCTCTAGCACAAATATAGCAATCGATGCTTTCCTCTTTGAAGGACCTTTCTTTTACTTTTATTGTTGAGTCAGTTCACCTATCTCTCCACCTCAAGAAGCAAACACTTGTGTGAACTGTGCATTGATTCCTACATACTTGCATATTGCACTTGTTATATTACTGTTATCACCAGATTTTGGCCAAATCAGGAGGTGTGCCATAAAGGAGATGGGCTTGAAAGATTACACGTGGAAGATCTCTGAAGCGGCCTCGCACGAAGAGTTTGGGCTAGATTGCCCGTATATCTTTAATTATAGCAGATTGTATCTTAGATTAAAAGTTAGAGTTTGTATCGTGCACGGTGGGGATTATTCCCACGTTAGAAAGTCCCCTGGACTATAAATATGTATCTAGGGTTTATGGAATAAACAACAACCAACGTTCAACCAAACAAATCAATCTCGGCGCATCGCCAACTCCTTCGTCTCGAGGGTTTCTACCGGTAAGCGACATGCTGCCTAGATCGCATCTTGCGATCTAGGCAGCACAAGCTCCACGTTGTTCATGCGTTGCTCGTACTGAAGCCTTGTTGATGGCGAGCAACGTAGTTATCATAGATGTGTTAGGGTTAGCATAGTTCTTCACGTAACATGCTATCGTAGTGCAACCCTTGCATGTCTAGCCGCCCTCACACCTATCTTAGGTGTGGGGGCGGCACCCCGCTTGATCATTATTTAGTAGATCTGATCCATTACGATTGCTCCTTGTTCTACAAGGATTAGTTTAATATCTGCAATAGTTAGGCCTTACAAAGGGGGGGAGGATCCAGCGGCACGTAGGGTGTCGTTCGCTAGTCCTAAACAGGATGTTCCGGGGATCAACTTCGTGTTGGTTTTTAGGCCTTGTTTAGGATCGGCTTACGATCACCGTGCGTGGCCGCGAGGCCCAACCTGGAGTAGGATGATCCGATTATGCGGTGAAAACCCTAAATCGTCGTAGATCTAATTAGCTTTATATTGATCAAGCAGGACCACCATATATTCGTGCACCCCGTACGAATCATGGGTGGATCGGCTCCTTGAGCCGATTCACAGGATAACCTGAGAGCCGATCGAGGCTCGTATTTAATGTTTACGTGTATGCCATGCAGAAACTAAGCGAGGCATCTCCATCACCTTCACGACCAGGTATAGGTCAGGTGGCATGCCCTTGCAATCAGCATCGGACGTGTGACCGGAAGGCTTTGCGGGCCGTCGCTCGGAGGGACCTCAGCCAGCCGCAGCTCTAGGTTGTTCCGGCTCTACGGTGTTGCCCGTCGCTGCCCGCCGGTGGGTTTCGACGACAACACATTTCAGCACGCCCGGTGGGACCAGCTTCTACATCAACCACATCGCCATCTACATCTGGGATGGCGGACGGCACGCCAGTCACCTACGAGGAGCTGCCCGACGAGCTCAAGAAGAGGTATGACGAGATCAAAGTCACCCTCGAAGCCGACCTCATCGGCTCTTTGCCGAGCCCCCGTTCACATGGCATCAGATGGAAGGGGTTCTCACCGCAAGGTGCACTCGATGGGATAGACCTCTCTGCCCCGTCGGAGGAACGCACCAGGTCCCTGCGGCAGGAGATCAACTACTTGGTGGCTCACTCGCTACACCGTCACTCTGAGAACCTGGTCAACACGTTGGAGCGTGTCGCTCTTCGCGTGATCCAGGAGATCATGAGGCACCAGTACTCGCCGTCAGGACCAGCTCTCGGGACGCATCAAGGAGAGTTGCCACTCCAGTCCCGTCCACCGCTGCCATATGCGTTGGCAGCACCGAAAGTGCCGCTACACCGGCATTCGTCGTCTACAAGATTGGTGGTGACCCTAGTGACTACCAGTTCTTGCTCGAGGCGCCTAAGAAGATCCCTCACGGGTACACGTGCACGTATGTGCCAGATTGTGGCAAGCGGGCACTCACAAACCAGGCCACAACATCGGGGACTTACGGGAAAACAGGGAGGGACGTCGGCGACAGAGCTTGAGAAGCGACGTGGCTAACTAAGTACGCCACCCCGACGAACCTCCGTGAGCTCAGCTCCTGCAGTTGGCTCAGAGCTGGAAAAGCAAACATGGCTAGCTAAGTACGCCACCCCGGCGAATCTTCAGAGTTCAACTCCTGCAGCCAGCACAGCGGATCAGATCAGTACCATATTGAGAGACCAGTTCGGCATGGTGCCGAAAAGAAGGGCCATCGGCTATTCCAAGCCGTACCCCGACGACTACGAGATGATCCCGCTACCACCTAAATATCGGCTCCCTGATTTCTCCAAATTCAGTGGATCAGATGGTTCCAGCTCCATCGAGCACGTGGGCCGATATTTGGTGCAACTAGGACCGGCTTCAGTGTCGGATCAACTACGCGTGAGGCTCTTCTCACAGTCCCTCACGGGATCGGCTTTCGGATGGTACACCTCTTTGCCACCAGACTCCATCCGGACTTGGAAGCAGTTGGAAGAGCAGTTCCATATGCAGTACCATTCAGAGGCTTCCGAGTGCGGCATTGCCGATCTAGCACAACTACGTCGAAGCGCGGAGAAAGCGTGACGAATACATCCAGCGCTTCGGGGAATCTTAGGAACCGATGTTATTCGGTTCGTATAAGCTGAAAAAGAAGCGATCGAGTTGGCAGTAGCAGGCCTTGCAACACAGCTCAAGGACAGGGCCTCCCAAGCAGACTACACCTCACTTGGCGCACATGGTTCGAAACTATCGGCATATGAACAGCGCCACCCGGACTGTACCAAGACAAGTTCAAGCGTGCAGTAGTCCTGGTCGATGCGAGGAAGACGAAGTTCCTGCGGGAGACCAAGAGGTAGCAGTGGCTGAATGGACTCGGGAGGAACCCCGTGTCCCGCAAATGGGTAAAGCCACCAGGCCCACCCAGGGGATTTGATTTTGACGTGACCAAGACTGAGCAAATCTTCGACCTCCTGCTCAAGGAGAAACAGTTGACGATTCCTGAAGGTCTCAAATTCCCCACGGTGCAAGAGCTGAACGGAAAGCCATACTGCAAATGGCACAACTCGCTCTCCCATGCCACCAACGACTGCAGGGTATGGCGTCAGCACATCCAAGCGGCGATAGAAAAAGGGCGTCTAATTTTCAACCAATACGCCATGAAGGTCGACACCCAGCCCTTCCCCGCCGTTAACATGGTAGAGTGCACTTACCCTGAAGGTTGCCAGCCAGGATCCTCGTTCAGCATCAACATGGTAGGACCTGGGAACCACTCTGGCAAAGATGGAGACGAGGGCAGCTGCTCTCGTAGCAAGGACACAGAGGAGGCCGCTCCACGCGATCGGCTCCGTCATGATGGCAAGCGCTACGTCACAGAGGGAGAAGTGAAGAACATGAGATATCAGCGACCCCTCTCTGATCACCTCCTCAACAAGTATGTGAGTCAGTATGACCAACGCCGACGATCCACCGATGATGATGAGAGAGATCGTCTGGCTAGAGAAGCCAGAAGACATCGTCGGCACGATCGCGATGAGGAGGAGCACGAGCGCCGTGCCATAGAAAAATCAAGGGAGCAAGACGACAGCGACAGGCACTGGGACTGCCCCTTCTTCAGACACTGCTGGGATTCAGGAATGAGCCGATTGCCCACAATCGGCAATTGCCCAGAATGCAACCAGAAGAAGAAGGAGGCAGCCAACGTGTCTGTGTTCAGGCGCTTAGGGCCTCTCCCGCCACAAAGCAAACGTGCTGAGTCCCCTCGGTGGGCAGATCTCGAGGATTCCGAAGACGAGGGACAAGAAGAAGAAGAAGACAGGTACCACCGTCCAAGGTGGTGCCCTGATGGACTCAGCCGTTCACAAAAGCGCATGGTTCAGCGATTGCGCGGCCTGGAGGAAGCCGAAAGGTTATACCTGCATACTTTAAGGAAGGCACGACCTGATCTGGCTGCGAAAGTTCAGCGGACCCTGGATGAAGAGGGTCGTCCACGGAAAATGGAGTGGCGCCCCAAGCAAAGGAAAGCCGATGATGAAACATCGGCTGGTACGAACATGGTGCTCGTCCTTCCGACGGAACTTAGTGCCCCACGATTCTACGATGCACTCAAGATGGACGACAGCAGGCGCATCAAGTCAGAGGTTGGGCTGGTTTTATCCACCAGCCTGACCGAGTAGCAAGATTAAACCAGTGAGCAAACGGGGCGAGGCTGATCCTTGTGATCGGCCCCAAAAATTATGAAGGAACATTACAGAACCTTCAGTCAGCGCTCCAATGGATATGGAGGCCGATTCCAGCAATCGGCCAAAATTATCTTCACCACGTGTTCTGCTTGTGTTCAGCATTGATCCACGGGGCAGCGGCCACGTCGGCAGATGAAAGTCAGCACGAATCCTTACGGAGCTGACGTGCAAGTGCAGTGCCCTGGCTAACCATAGAAGCCGATATCTGCAGTCATCTGGCAGATTCGGCTCGGGGGGCATACAGTCAGATGAACATGTGCAGATAAACGTGTGTAAACATGCGTGCAGTGAAACATTGGGGGCCGATTAAGAAAAATCGGCCAAATTAAAAATTTTTTTTGGCCAAGAAGCAAAGCCGATGCGCAGCCATCGTCTCTAGTACAGTTACACAAGACCTGCCAGCTATGTGCTCAAGGCCCAGATTTTCGCCAAGATGGTTTTCAGTTCGGCTTCTGTTTCCAGCCTTGGCTTCAATGAGCCGACAACCCTTTGCGCCAAGTTCAGCAGTAACATCAGTTAGGCATGCAAGGCAGCCTCTTTCTCATTAGGCTGGTGGTGTTTCATCTACAAGAGCTGGGGCAAGTTTGGCTGATTCTTCCTGGTGGTTATCTCGGATTACCAGATTACCTGAGGTCAGAGCCTTTTTGTTTGATCTGTGCATCCTTGCCGTCATTCTCGCCTTGATTAAGGCTCGGGGGGCAGCTCGCCCTAAAATATCTTTAGAGAGCCGATTTTGTTGGAATCGGCTGTTTCTGCAACGTGGAAACCAATGGCGACGCAGTTGGCTCGTTTTGGATGGGGCTCGGAGGGCGACTCGCCCGAGAGGTTCTTGGCTTTGGGAGCCAATTTTGTTGAAATCGGCTGGCTCTGCATTACGATTCGGAAGCCGGTAGTGGCACATTTGGTTGGCTCACTACTGTTCTCGCCTTGATGAAGGCTCGGGGGGCAACGGACTACATAGATATTTGGTTCTTAAGAAACCGATTGAGATTTTCATCGGCTGACCCTCCATCATGACCTCCTGCAAAGAGATTTTGGTAGGTTTGAAGAGTTTTGGCTTCAACATCGAGTCGTTTCAGCAGCGGTTCTGGGGCTCTTTTAAAGTAACCAAATTCATGATCACTCCGATGTCAAAGAAATAAAGAGCGGATTATGAGGAACCAATGCGTGGCAATCGGCTCGTTAAACATGGACTGAGTTGACACTCGGCTAAATTAGCATAAAAGGAATCGGCAAAGTCAAATTGGAGAAGTTCTTCATAGATAAGCAAGATTTCTTACAAAGGAAGAGTCAATTGCTCAAGGGGAGAGGTACAAAAGAGGGATTTGCTGACCAAACTGCTACTACTAGACCTACACTAGTAGATCCTATCTACGGACCGTCGCTGTCCTCGTCTTCATCCTCGGAGCTCTCATCGGCACTGCTGCCGATGGGCTCCTCGTCGATGCTCCCGTAGCCCTCTACGGGAGCTTCATCCTCCTCATCATCATCGCTGTCGTCGTCGTCCCACCACATGCGGAGGCGTTTCGCCGGTGGGTAGCCCTCGAGGGAGTCGTCGTCGTCTGCCTCTTTCTCTTCTTCAGAAGAGGGGCAGCCGTCCCAGGGGAACAGGTCATCCTCGCTTTCCGATTCCAGTTCCCCATCAACTAGGAACTGGAGATCTTCATCCCCGCTGGTCAGGGATTTGTCATCCTCGGACCAGGTGGAGGAGGCGTGGTCCTCCTGGTCCCATTCTTCTGGTGCGCGTACGTCCGGTGGCGTCTCGCGGGAGGAGGAAGACCCATAGGAAAGACCGGAAGAGGAAGAGGAGGAAGAAGACATGGTGGCGCAGGAGGGTTTTTTGGGTGCCGATGGCCAGAACAGAGGATGAAGAGGGCTAATCGATCGGCATGGTTAAATAATAAGGAGCCTGGTGGAGATTTAATGCCATTACAGTTTCCGAGGGGGTGATGCCAGAGCTATCGAATTTTGCAGAGAAGCTGAGAAGACAAGGCATAATGATGACGGATGCTGCAAATGGCTCCGCTCTGCCACGACATGACCCTTCGAAGGAAAAACAGAGTGGTTTTGGAATTATCATTGCCAAAACCAGGGGGGCATGTGTTATCACCAGATTTTGGCCAAATCAGGAGGTGGGCCATAAAGGAGATGGGCTTGAAATATTACACGTGGAAGATCTCTGAAGCGGCCTCGCACGAAGAGTTTGGGCTAGATTGCCCGTATATCTTTAATTATAGCAGATTGTATCTTAGATTAAAAGTTAGAGTTTGTATCGTGCACGGTGGGGATTATTCCCACGTTAGAAAGTCCCCTGGACTATAAATATGTATCTAGGGTTTATGGAATAAACAACAACCAACGTTCAACCAAACAAATCAATCTCGGCGCATCGCCAACTCCTTCGTCTCGAGGGTTTCTACCGGTAAGCGACATGCTGCCTAGATCGCATCTTGCGATCTAGGCAGCACAAGCTCCACGTTGTTCATGCGTTGCTCGTACTGAAGCCTTGTTGATGGCGAGCAACGTAGTTATCATAGATGTGTTAGGGTTAGCATAGTTCTTCGCGTAACATGCTATCGTAGTGCAACCCTTGCATGTCTAGCCGCCCTCACACCTATCTTAGGTGTGGGGGCAGCACCCCGCTTGATCATTATTTAGTAGATCTGATCCGTTACGATTGCTCCTTGTTCTACAAGGATTAGTTTAATATCTGCAATAGTTAGGCCTTACAAAGGGGGGGAGGATCCAGCGGCACGTAGGGTGTCGTTCGCTAGTCCTAAACAGGATGTTCCGGGGATCAACTTCGTGTTGGTTTTTAGGCCTTGTTTAGGATCGGCTTACGATCACCGTGCGTGGCCGCGAGGCCCAACCTGGAGTAGGATGATCCGATTATGCGGTGAAAACCCTAAATCGTCGTAGATCTAATTAGCTTTATCTTGATCAAGCAGGACCACCATATATTCGTGCACCCCGTACGAATCATGGGTGGATCGGCTCCTTGAGCCGATTCACAGGATAACCTGAGAGCCGATCGAGGCTCGTATTTAATGTTTACGTGTATGCCATGCAGGAAACTAAGCGAGGCATCTCCATCACCTTCCTGACCAGGTATAGGTCAGGTGGCACGCCCTTGCAATCAGCATCGGACGTGTGACCAGAAGGCTTTGCGGGCCGTCGCTCGGAGGGACCTCAGCCAGCCGCAGCTCTAGGTTGTTCCCGGCTCTACGGTGTTGCCCGTCGCTGCCCGCCGGTGGGTTTCTGACGACAACAATTACTCTGCATTGACAACTATCCATGAGATATACATGTTATAAGTTGAAAGCAACCGCTGAAACTTAATCTTCCTTTGTGTTGCTTCAATACCTCTACTTTGAATTATTGCTTTATGAGTTAACTCTTATGCAAGACTTATTGATGCTTGTCTTGAAGTACTATTCATGAAAAGTCTTTGCTATATGATTCATTTGTTTACACATGTCATTTACATTGTTTGGATTGCTGCATTCATTACATATGCTTACAATAGTATGATCAAGGTTATGATGGCATGTCACTCCAGAAATTATCTTTGTTATCGTTTACCTGCTCGGGACGAGCAGAAACTAAGCTTGGGGATGCTGATATGTCTCCGACGTATCGATAATTTCTTATGTTCCATGCCACATTATTGATGATATCTACATGTTTTATGCATACTTTATGTCATATTTATGCATTTTCCGGCACTAACCTATTAACGAGATGCCGAAGAGCCAGTTGCTGTTTTCTGCTGTTTTTGGTTTCAGAAATCCTAGTAAGGAAATATTTTCGGAATTGGACAAAATCAACGCCCAGGGGCCTATTTTCACACGAAGCTTCCAGAAGACCGGAGAGTCAACAAAGTGAGGCCACGAGGCGGCCAGACGATAGGGCGGCGCGGCCCAGGTCTTGGCCGCGCCGACCTGTCATCTGGGCCCCTCGTGTGGCCCCCTGACCTGCCCTTTCGCCTACAAATAGCCTTCATCGCGAAACCCCCAGTACCGAGAGCCACGATACGGAAAACCTTCCAGGTACGCCGCCGCCAATCCCATCTCGGGGGATTCAGGAGATCGCCTCCAGCACCCTGCCGGAGAGGGGATTCATCTCCCGGAGGACTCTACGCCGCCATGGTCGCCTCCGGAGTGATGAGTGAGTAGTTCACCCCTGGACTATGGGTCCATAGCAGTAGATAGATGGTTGTCTTCTCCTTATGTGCTTCATTGTCGGATCTTGTGAGCTGCCGAACATGATCAAGATCATCTATCTGTAATGCTATATGTTGTGTTTGTTGGGATCCGATGGATAGAGAATACTATGTTATGTTGATTATCAATTTATATCTATATGTGTTGTTTATGATCTTGCATGCTCTCCGTTATTAGTAGAGGCTCTGGCCAAGTTTTTGCTAGTAACTCCAAGAGGGGGTATTTATGCTCGATAGTGGGTTCATGTCTCCGTGAATCTGGGGGAGTGACAGAAACCTCTAAGGTTATGGATGTACTGTTGCCACTAGGGATAAAACATTGATGCTATGTCCGAGGATGTAGTTATTGATTACATTACGCACCATACTTAATGCAATTGTCTGTTGTTTTCAACTTAATACTGGAAGGGGTTCGGATGATAACCTGAAGGTGGACTTTTTAGGCATAGATGCATGCTGGATAGCGGTCTATGTACTTTGTCGTAATGCCCAATTAAATCTCACAATACTCATCATATCATGTATGTGCATGGTCATGCCCTCTCTATTTGTCAATTGCCCAACTGTAATTTGTTCACCCAACATGCTATTTATCTTATGGGAGAGACACCTCTAGTGAACTGTGGACCCCGGTCCATTCTTTACATCTGAAATACAATTTACTGCAATTGTTCTACTGTTCTCTGCAAACAATCATCATCCACACTATGCATCTAATCCTTTGTTACAGCAAGCCGGTGAGATTGACAACCTCACTGTTTCGTTGGGGCAAAGTACTTTGGTTGTGTTGTGCAGGTTCCACATTGGCGCCGGAATCCCTGGTGTTGCGCCGCACTACATCTCGCCGCCATCAACCTTCAACGTGCTTCTTGGCTCCTACTGGTTCGATTAAACCTTGGTTTCTTACTGAGGGAAAACTTGCCGCTGTACGCATCACACCTTCCTCTTGGGGTTCCCAACGGTCGCGTGCTGTACGCGTATCAATACCCCCTAACCCTAAACTATTTCTTATGAAGTCAACCATGAAGAGAAGTGGTTTTGGGTTTCAAACATTATATTGAGATTCAAGAACCCCCCAAAAGCTTCATTTTAGAATGACTAAGAAGGATCCAGGCTTACCTTTTCATTTTATGTTTTAAACTTGTTTAAATCTTGGTCAAACCTAGGATTTGACCAAGATTCAAATGGGCATAAACATTAATTCTGAAAAAACAAAAAATTAAAAACCAACGCGCATATATTTTTCTTATGTCATATAGTAAGCATTCAAGTTGATAAACAAGCATGTCTAGACATATTCAAACCCGACAAATCATGTATCGATCTACTATACCCCCTAACCATAAACTCTATCTTATGAAGTCAACCATATGAAGAGAAGTGGTTTTTGGTTTCAAACATTGAGATTTCAAGAACCCCCCCCCCCCCAAAGCTTCATTTTTGAATGACTAAGAAGGATCCATGCTTACCTTTAAACTTGTTTAAATCTTGGTCAAACCTAGGATTTGACCAAGATTCAAATGGGCATAAAAAATAAAAAAAATGCACATAGCCTTTTTATGTCATATAATGAGCATTCAAGTTGATAAACATGGTCTAGACATATTAAAACAAGAAAAATCATGTATCTACCCTGGCCCTAACCCTAAACTCGATCTGTCTTATGAAGTCAAATATGAAGAGAAGTGGTTTTGGGTTTCAAACATGGAAATTTCAAAAACCTGCCAAAAACTTCATCTTAGAGTGACTTAGAAGGTTCCATGCTTACCTTTTCATTTTCATGTTTTAAATTAACTTGTTTAAATCTTGGTCAAACATAGGGTTTAAGGTTTAGGGATCATCGATCGAGTGCACACACAAACATTATTAGAGGCACCTGCGCCTTTGAGCATAAAGTGCATGCATATATATATATATATAAGTGTGTTTCTTGGCCACCAACGATATATAGATCTAGAGAGAGAGATTGAAATATATTTAGGGTTTAGGGTTTAGGGGTTAGGGTTTAGGGTTTAGTGTTTAGGGTTTAGGGCTTAGGGTGTAGTGTTTAGGGTTCAGGGTCTAGGGTTTAGGTTTTAGTGTTTAGGGTGTTTAGGGTGTACGTTTAGGGTATAATTAGGGATTAGGGATTAGGGTTTTAGGGTTTAAGGTTTAGGGACCATCGATCGAGTGCACACACACATTATTGGAGGCACCCGCGCCTTTGCGCATAAAGTGCATGCGTATATATATAAGTGTGTTTCTTGGCCACCAACGATATATAGATCAAGAGAGAGAGACTGAAATATATATATATATATATCCCCAAGAATATGTTCAAATATATATTGAAATATATGCACGAATGATATGCAAGGTATGCCATGCGCGCATAGCATGAAGAGAAGTCGTATTGGTTTCAAACATTGAAATTTCAAGAACCTCCCAAAAGCTTCATTTTAGAGTGACTAAAAAAGATCCAGGCTTGCCTTTTCATTTTCATGTTTTTAAATTGTTTAAATCTTGGTCAAACCTAGCTAGTATTTGACCAAGATTCAAATGGGCATAAAATTAAAAAAAAACATAAAAATGAAAAACCAAAGCACATATATAGCCTTCTTATGTCATATAAAATAAGCATTAATTCAACAAGTTGATAAACAAGGTCTAGACATATTCAAAATAGAAAAAAGCATGTATCTACCCCAAACCCTTAACTCTGTCTTATGAAGTCAAGCATGAAGAGAAGTGGTTTTGGGTTTCAAACATTATATTGAGATTTCAAGAACCCCCAAAAGCTTCATTTTAGAATGACTAAGAAGGATCCAGGCTTGCCTTTTCATTTTCATGTGTTTTAAACTTGCTAAAATCTTGGTCAAACCTAGGACTTGACCAAGATTCAAATGGAATTAAACATTCATAAAAAATAAAAAATAAAAGCACATAGCCTTTTTATGTCATATATATATATTAAGCATTCAAGTTGATCGATATGAACAAGGTCTAGGCATATTCAAAACAGAAAAAGCATGTACCTACCCCTAGCCCTTAACTATGTCTTATGAAGTCAAGCATGAAGAGAAGTGATTTTGGGTTTCAAACATGGAAATTTCAAAAACTTCCCAAAAGCTTAATTTTAGAGTGAATAAGAAGGATCCAAGCTTACCTTTTCATTTTCAGGATTTATGCTTGTTTAAATCTTGGTCAAACATAGGATTTGACCAACACACATATAGTCTTATTATGTCATATAGTAAGCATTCAAGTTGATAAACAAGCATGCATGTCTAGACATATTCAAATTAACCCGACAAATCATGTATGTACCCCTAACCCTAAACTCTGTCTTATGAAGTTAACCATGAAGAGAAGTGGTTTTGGGTTTCAAACATTGAGATTTCTAAGAACCCCCCAAAAGCTTCATTTTAGAATGACTAAGAAGGATCCAGGCTTACCTTTTCATTTTATGTTTTAAACTTGTTTAAATCTTGGTCAAACCTAGGATTTGACCAAGATTCAAATGGGCATAAACATTAATTCAGAAAAAACAAAAAAAAATGAAAAATCAACGCACATATAGTCTTCTTATGTCATATAGTAAGCATTCAAGTTGATAAACAAGCATGTCTAGACATATTCAAACCCGACAAATCATGTATCGATCTACTATACCCCCTAACCCTAAACTCTGTCTTATGAAGTCAACCATATGAAGAGAAGTGGTTTTGGATTTCAAACATTGAGATTTCAAGAACCCGCCAAAAGCTTCATTTTTGAATGACTAAGAAGGATCCATGCTTACCTTTAAACTTGTTTAAATATTGGTCAAACCTAGGATTTGACCAAGATTCAAATGGGCATAAAAATTCAAAAAATCAAAAAAATAAAAAAAACCGAAGCACATAGCCTTTTTATGTCATATAATGAGCATTCAAGTTGATAAACATGTTCTACACATATTAAAACAAGAAAAATCATGTATCTACCCTCACCCTAACCCTAAACTCGATCTGTCTTATGAAGTCAAATATGAAGAGAAGTGGTTTTGGGTTTCAAACATTGAAATTTCAAAAACCTCCCAAAAACTTCATCTTAGAGTGACTAAGAAGGTTCCATGCTTACCTTTTCATTTTCATGTTTTAAATTAACTTGTTTAAATCTTGGTCAAACATAGGATTTGACCAATAAGATTCAAATGGGCATAAACATTCAGAAAAAAAATTAAAAATAAGAAACCAACGCACATATATTCTTCTTATGTCATATAGTAAGTATTCAAGTTGATAAACAAGCATGTCTAGACATACTCAAACCTGACAAATCATGTATCGATCTACCCCCTAACCCTAAACTCTGTCTTATGAAGTCAACCATATGAAGAGAAGTGGTTTTGGGTTTCAAACATTGAGATTTCAAGAACCCCCCAAAAGCTTCATTTTTGAATGACTAAGAAGGATCCATGCTTACCTTTTCATTTTCATGTTTTAAACTTGTTTAAATCTTGGTCAAACCTAGGATTTGACCAAGATTCAAATGGGCATAAAAAATCAAAAAAATAAAAAAAACAAAGCACATAGCCTTTTTATGTCATATAATGAGCATTCAAGTTGATAAACATGGTCTAGACATATTAAAACAAGAAAAATCATGTATCTACCCTGGCCCTAACCCTAAACTCGATCTGTCTTATGAAGTCAAACATGAAGAGAAGTGGTTTTGGGTTTCAAACATGGAAATTTCAAAAACCTCCCAAAAACTTCATCTTAGAGTGACTAAGAAGGTTCCATGCTTACCTTTTCATTTTCATGTTTTAAATTAACTTGTTTAAATCTTGGTAAAACATAGGATTTGACCAAGATTCAAATGGGCATAAACATTCAGAAAAAATTAAAAATAAGAAACCAACGCACATATAGTCTTCTTATGTCATATAGTAAGCATTCAAGTTGATAAACAAGCATGTCTAGACATATTCAAACCCGACAAATCATGTATCTACCCCTAACCCTAAACTAGATTGGTCATCTTAGAGTGACTAAAAAGGATCCAAGCTTACCTTTTCATTTTCATGTTTATGCTTGTTTAAATCTTGGTCAAACATAGGATTTGACCAAGATTCAAATGGGCATAAACATTCAGAAAAAATTAAAAAACCAACGCACATTAGTAGCCCAAAATCGAACCATTCAAGTGGATATTTTTGAACTTGATCTGTAGTAGTGGGCAAAACCCTAGATTAACCTATATTTAATCATAGATTCGTAGGTCGATTTTTCTACTTTTTTATTATTACTATGCAGCACATGTGTGTTTGCCCGTCGCGTGAAACTCGGAGGAAGAGGGATCACTCGGAAGGAGAGAAGAAGGGAGTGCATTATGGTGTCTCCCCTTTTTCGGGTGATGATGTTGACTGTTGTGCAGGTTTTGTCAGTGAGCAGGAGGTGCGAGCGAGCGAGTCGAAGCGAGGCCGAGAATGAGAGAGATTTTTTTTGTGAGAGGGACAACCGAAGAATCCTGAAGGACCCACAGACTTCCAATACGCATCCTGATGCGTCTTCTCTTGACAAAGAAGATGGCTGGGAGTTTGCGTACCTACTACACGTGACTTATGCTCACTGAAGTGTGGGACCTCACGCATGTGCACCACACGTAAGTGACAGACCTGTTTGGTGTAAAAACTCGGTTGATTATTATAGTGCATTAGAACAAAGTTTCCTATGGATTCAAGGGTAGGAAATCCAAGTTAACTCATTTACATGACATTAATTTTTCCATGAAGCAAAGTTAACACATCTATCAATTGGTACATTTTGGAGTGACTAAGAAGGATCCATGCTTACTTATTCGTTTTCACGTGTTAAACTTGTTTAAATCTTGCTCAAACCTAGGATTTCACCAAGATTCAAATGGGCATGAAAATAAAAAAAATGAAATACCAATGCACATAGTCTTCTTATGTCATATAGTAAGCATTCAAGATGATAAAGAAGGTCTAGACATATTCAAACCAGGCAAATCATGTATCTACTCCCTAACCCTAAACTCGGTCTTATGAAGTCTAGCATGAAGAGAAGTCGTTTTGGGTTTCAAACGTTTAAAGCAAAAGCCCCATTTCAAATATTTCAAACTTATTCAAATTTGGTTCAAATTTGAAAGACATACAAGTTATAGCACACATAGTGCATACATGTTCACACATACTGCACTAGATGCTAACCCTATAGTTTGAGGCCATTGTATGAGGTCGAAAAAAATCTTGGATTAGAAATGGGGTTGTTCGAACCCCGTAGTTGGATTTTTTTGAACCTTGATCTATAGTACTGGGCAAAACCCTAGTTTAACCTATTTAATTATAGATTTGTAGGTCGATTTTTCTACTCACCTTTTTATTATTACTATGCAGCACATGTGTGTTTGCCCGTCTAGCTAGTGAAACTCGGAGGAAGAGGGATCACTCGGAAGGACAGAAGAAGGGAGAGCATTATGGTGTCTCCCCTTTTTCGGGTGACGATGTTGACTATTGTGCAGGGTTTGTCAGTGAGCAGGGAGGTGCAAGCGAGCGAGCGAGTCGAGCGAGGCCGAGAATGAGAGAGATTTGTTTTTTTTGTGAGAGGGACAACCGAAGGATCCAGAAGGACCCACAGACTCCCAATACGCATCCTGAATCCTGATGCGTCTTCTCTTGACAAAGAAAATGGCTGGGAGTTTGCGTACCTACTGCACGTGACTTGTGCTCACTGAAGTGTGGGACCTCACGCATGGGCACCACACGTAAGTGAAAGACCTGTTGGTGTAAAAACTCGGTTGATTATTATAGTGCATTAGAACAAAGTTTCCTATGGATTCAAGGGTAGGAAATCCAAGTTAACTCATTTACATGACATTAATTTTTCCATGAAGCAAAGTTAACATATCTATCAATTGGTACATTTTGGAGTGACTAAGAAGGATCCATGCTTACTTATTCGTTTTCACGTGTTAAACTTGTTTAAATCTTTCTCAAACCTAGGATTTCACCAAGATTCAAATGGGCATGAAAATGAAAAAATGAAATACCAATGCACATAGTCTTCTTATGTCATATAGTAAGCATTCAAGATGATAAAAAAGGTCTAGACATATTCAAACCAGGCAAATCATGTATCTACTCCCTAACCCTAAACTTTGTCTTAATTATGAAGTAAGGCATGAAGAGAAGTGGTTTTGGGTTTCAAACATGGAAATTTCAAAAACCTCCCAAAAGCTTCATTTTTAGATCTTGGTCAAACCTAGCTAGTATTTGACCAAGATTCAAATGGGCATAAAATTCAAAAAAATCAGAAAATGAAAAACCAAAGCACATAGCCTTCTTATGTCATAAAGTAAGAATTCAAGTTGATAAACAAGGTCTAGACATATCCAAACCCGACAAATCATGTATCTAACCCCTAACCCTAAACTCTGTCTTATGAAGTCAACCATGAAGAGAAGTGGTTTTGGGTTTCAAACATTGAGATTTCAAGAACCCCCCAAAAGATTCATTTTAGAGTGACTAAGAAGGATCCATGGTTACCTTTTCATTTTCATATTTTAAACTTGTTTAATCTTTGTCAAACCTAGGATTTAACCAAGATTCAAATGGGCATAAAAATTCAGGAAAAAACCAAAAGAATGATAAACCAAAGCACATAGCATTCTTATGTCATATATATAGTAAGCATTAAAGTTGATAAACAAGGTCTAGACATATTCAAACCAGTTAATCATGTATATATCTGCCCCTAACCTTAAACTCTGTCTTAATTATGAAGTCAATCATGAAGAGAAGTGGTTTTGGGTTTCAAACATGAAAATTTCAAAAACTTCCCAAAAGATGGTACATATTAGGGTGACTAAGAAGGATCCAGGCTTAACTTTTCGTTTTCATATTTTATACTTGTTTAAATCCTGGTCAAACCTAGGATTTGACAAAGATTCAAATGGGCATAAAATTCAAAAAAATAGAAGAATGAAAAACAAAAGCACATAGTCTTGTTATGTCATATAGTAAGCATTCAAGTTGGTAAACAAGGTTTAGACATGTGTTCAAACCAGACAAATCATGTATCTACCCCCTAACCATAAACTCGGTCGATCTTATGAAGTCTAGCATGAAGAGAAGTCGTATTGGTTTCAAACATTGAAATTTCAAGAACCTCCCAAAAGCTTCATTTTAGAGTGACTAAAAAAGATCCAGGCTTGCCTTTTCATTTTCATGTTTTAAAATTTCTTAAATCTTGTTCAAACCTAGCTAGCTAGTATTTGACCAAGATTCAAATGGGCATAAAATTCAAAAAAAAACCAGAAAAATGAAAAACCAAAGCACATAGCCTTCTTATGTCATATATAGTAAGCCTTCAAGTTGATAAACAAGGTCTAGACATATTCAAAATAGAAAAAAGCATGTATCTACCCCTAACCCTTAACTCTGTCGTATGAAGTCAAGCATGAAGAGAAAGTGGTTTTGGGTTTCAAACATGGAAATTTCAAAAACTTCCCAAAAGCTTAATTTTAGATTGACTAGGAAGGATCCAGGCTTACCTTTTCATTTTCATGTTTTAAGTTTGTTTAAATCATGGTCAAACCTAGGATTTGACCAACAACAAGATTCAAATGAGCATAAAAATTCAGAAAAAATCAAAAAAAAGAAAAGAAAAACCAAAGCACATAGTATTCTTACGTCATATATATAGTAAGCATTCAAGTTGATAAACAAGGTCTAGACATATTCAAACCCGACAAATCATGTATCTACCCCTAACCCTAAACTCTGTCTTATGAAGTCAACCATGAAGAGAAGTGGTTTTGGGTTTCAAACATTGAGATTTCAAGAACCCCCCAAAAGCTTCATTCTAGAATGACTAATACGGATCCAAGCTTACCTTTTCATTTACATGTGTTTTAAACTTGCTTAAATCTTGGTCAAACCTAGGATTTGACTAAGATTCAAATGGGCATAAACATTTAGAAAAAATCAAAAAATGAAAACCAAAGCACATGAATCTTCATACACACGATAGTCCGTCTTGTGAAGACATTTTGTTTTTACTACCCTATCACATGTTTCTGTATATAGTAAGTAATATGTATCCAAAAATGATTTTTGGGGATTTATAGGACGAAGTTATAACACACCTACATTTCAAATTGGAATTACTTTCAATAAATCAGCATAAAGTCATTTAAATGTGTGAAACTAGCTAGAAAGCACTAAAAAATGTAAAGAGTTGGGAATTTTCACAAATATGTGGCCTTATTTACCTTAAAAATATAGAGGTGCCATTCTGAGCCATATCTTATGTACCCCATTCACAAAATAAACCTATTTTGTCATCTAGAAATTGAAAAATGAGTTTTATATACCGAAAAGTTGAAAAGTCTAGTCAGCAACATTGTTGGGAATGGCAAGATACACCACCATTCCCAATTTGGGCACATTGTAACAAACTATGCCACAAATATGGCCATAACTATATCATTTGGCTTGCAAACTAGGAATCTTCATACACGATAGTCCGCTTTGTGAAGACATTTTGTTTTTCACTACCCTATCACATGTTTATTATTTTCCCTGTCAAGTAACACATACAAGCACACTCCATGTAGAAGGGTTTCATTTTTGAGGTTTTCTTCATTTTCATTTATTTATTTCAAAACCAGGTCAAAATGGTCGACATGATTATCTTTGCAAAGGGGTTGAATATTTTAGTACTATCACTGGTTTCTATATATAGTAAGTAATATGTATCTAAATATGATTTGTGGGGACTTGTAGGACCAAGTTATAACACACCTACAATTCAAATTTGAATTACTTTCAATAAATCAGCATAAAGTCATTTAAAGGTGCGAGACTAGCTAGAAAGCACTAAAAACCGTAAATTTGGGAATTGGCATTAAAATATGGCCTAATTTATTTTAAAAATGTAGATGCGCCATTTTGACCCATATCTTATCTACCCCATGCACAAAATAAACAATTTTTTATCATCTAAAAAATGAAAAACGATTTTTTATACCGAAAACTTGAAAAGTCTAGTCATCAACAGTGTTAGAAATGGCAAGATGCACCACCATGCCCAATTAGGGAACACTATAACAAACAATGCTGTCCAGGGAGAATCAAACTTGGTAATATTAACTATGAGATTGAACAAAACGTTATATTTGGTTTACCCTTTGAACCTCCTAACTTACCACAACATTGACTTCTTATTTTTATTTACAAATAGATATTTTAATATCCCATTGTTGTGCAATAATATATGTTTTTTCTCAAATCAATTAGCATTTGATTTTCAGAAACTACCATAATAATTTATGAGAAAGCGTTGAACAAGTTTCAGAATGTAATTTTATACTTGATATGACCAATAATAGACTTAAATTAAATTGGATTTCAAAGCTCAGATTTTATAAGCGAATAGAGTTTCATGTTGCAGACAATGTATTAGCTTGACGGGCACCCTAAAATAAAGTAGGTCGGTCACTTACGTGTGGTTCCCATGCGTGCAGGTCCCACACATCAGTGAGCACAAGTCACGTGCGGTAGGTAGGCAAACTCCCAGCAATCTTCTTTGTCAAGTAAAGACGCATCGTCAAGACTCTCTCTCTCTCTCCCATTTGTCGCTGAAAAAAAAAGAATATTAGACGGGCACGTAGCCTGCACTGCAGGTCTACGGAACTGAAACCCTGTGTGCCAGTCAACATCACTCACCGAAAAAAGTGAAGCATTTCTTTTCACCATAAATGTATGGTGTGGAAAATGATGTTTGTTTGCGAAGAACAGTAAAGAACAGTGAGGTTGTCAATCTCACCGGCTTGCTGTAAACAAAGGATTAAATGTATGGTGTGGAAAATGATGTTTGTTTGCGAAGAACAGTAAAGAACAATGATTGCAGTAGATTATATTCAGATGTAAAAGAATGGACCGGGGTCCACAGTTCACTCGTGGTGTCTCTCCAATAAGAAATAGCATGTTGGGTGAACAACTTACAGTTGGGCAATTGATAAATAAAGAGGGCATAACAATGCACATACATATCATGATGACTACTATGAGATTTAATTGGGCACTACGACAAAGTACATAGACCGCTATCCAGCATGCATCTATGCCTAAAAAGTCCACCTTCGGGTTAGCATCCGCACCCCTTTCAGTATTAAGTTGCAAACAACAGACAATTGCATTAAGTATGGTGCGTAATGTAATCAACACAAATATCCTTAGACAAAGCATCGATATTTTATCCCTAGTGGCAACAGCACATCCACAACCTTAGAACTTTCTCATCCTTGTCCCAGATTCAATGGAGGCATGAACCCACTATCGAGCATAAATACTCCCTCTTGGAGTTACAAGTATCAACTTGGCCAGAGCCTCTACTAGCAACGGAGAGCATGCAAGATCATAAACAAAACATATATGATAGATTGATAATCAACTTGTCATAGTATTCCATATTCATCGGATCCCAACAAACACAACATGTAGCATTACAAATAGATGATCTTGATCATGATAGGCAGCTCACAAGATCTAAACATGATGGCACAATGAGGAGAAGACAACCATCTAGCTACTGCTATGGACCCATAGTCCAAGGATGAACTACTCACACATCAGTCCGGAGGCGATCATGGTGATGAAGAGTCCTCCGGGAGATGATTCCCCTCTCCGACAGGGTGCCGGTGGTGATCTCCTGAATCCCCCGAGATGGGATTGGCGGCGGCGGCGTCTCTGGAACTATTTCCGTATCGTGGCTCTCGGTGATAGGGTTTTCGCGACGGAGGGAATAAATAGGCGGAAGGGCAGAGTCGGAGGGCTGACGAGGGGCCCACACCATAGGGCGGCGCGGGCCCCTCCCTGGCCACGCCGCCTTGTGGTCTGGCCACCTCGTGGCCCCACTTCGTATGCTCTTCGGTCTTCTGGAAGCTCCGTGAAAAAATAAGACCCTGGGCGTTGATTTCGTCCAATTCCGAGAATATTTTCTTTGTAGGATTTCTGAAACCAAAAACAGCAGAAAACAGCAACTGGCTCTTCGGCATCTTGTCAATAGGTTAGTGCCGGAAAATGCGTAATAATGACATAAAGTGTGTATAAAACATGTGGGTATTATCATAAAAGTAGCATGGAACATAATAAATTATAGATACGTTTGAGACGTATCAAGCAGCCTCAGCATAACCCCTATGATGCTTGTATAGAGGGAACACATACCAAGATGCATAAACTTCCAGTTAAGCCCTACCCATAATCAGGTATTGTGGGGGTACTAAAAAATGGAAAGGTATCGCATCCAAACCCAACATCAGTTTTTATCAAAATTTCACTATCTCATTCAAGTCATATTCACCTTCAAAGATCTTTCAATAGAATGACTCATCATTCCAAGGTTTTAAAAGACATTTCAAATCACAAGTTCCCATCTAGAGTAGTCAATTTTATTTGTTAGCACTAGCACTAGTCATGAGGGGTGCTATCTAGCTCATCAAGCTTTGAGGATAACTTTGCTACTCTTGTAACACTCTATACTTAGACCAAAGTTAACTATAAAAGTAATCTTTGATAAACAAAGTAAAACCTTGTAAGGGTAAAACTTGGGATAGGCTCATTGCACATAAAGTAAAAGTAATGTTGCCTTGCTCAAATAGAGCTTTGCACTTGCAAGAATATTAGCTTGCCTTGGTTGGTGTACTGATCAAAGTGGTCTTTCTCTTCCTGGAAGTAGACCTCCTCCTCCTGGTGCTCCTCGGTACTAGCGTCTAAAAACGGATACGAGGTAACAATCACCAAACAAGTCTTAAGGCTATACTAACCACTCAATTGGTTCACATCCACTATTCTAGCATCACAACACTAATCACAAAGGGGTTTGGCTTGTGTGTTAAGAAAACTTGTAGGAGAGAGATAATTTCCTCTCATTGAATCTTTTTAAGATTTAAGTTCCTCAAATAATAATAAGGTATGAATTCATGTTGATCAAGGTCAACACTTCATATCTATCATTTGGGGAAAATGATTTAAATGAGGTACTAATCTCATACAATTTAAACCTTACTCTTACAACAATTTAATGTCTCTAAGCAATCCATTTGGGGATGATATAAACCAAGTCAACACATCACTTTGAATTGCTCCGGACCATGTTTTAAATGAGAGGGAACCTCTCATACTAGTTAAGAAATAATTTTGGATAAATTAAATGGACTAGAAATAGCCACATAGCCATTATTTTGCTCTAGTCCATGATCATACAAACAACTATGTGATGTTTTTACATAAAAATGTAGAGTATGTGAAAAGTGATTCATGAGAGTTGGAATCAACTCAAAAGAATTTTTGGTTGAATTTCAAAATAAAGTTTGAAGTTTGAAAAGGCCCTGCCTTGTTATTTTTGTCACATTAATTCTACAAAGAATCTCATGATGAGACCAGTCGGGTTGGATAGATCTTTTCACAAGCTTTCCAACAATACCAAATTCATCAAATTTGGCCCAGTGGATTTGATTCTATTCAATTTTGAAAAAGCATATGAGAGCTAATTGAATTAAACTAAATTTCAAAATTTGAATCGTGGGCCAGCGTGGGAAACGGTACTGGGCTGAATTGGTTTAAATGGGAGGAAACCAGCCCACCACGCGTCTCGCACGTGTGGGCTGTCTGATGAGGTGGGCTCCACCCGTCAGTCTCTCATCAAACACGAAAGGGTATGGTGAATGAGGGACGCACGATTAGAACGAGATCCAACGGATCTTGTTCGTCGTCGTCGACGGCGAGAGCGAGCTACTGGCGCAGCGAGGGAAGGGGGTTGGCGAGTTCATCGGTGCTACGGCGAGGTGCGGCGAGGTGCGCAGGTACGTTGTCGTCAACGGCGAGTCGTCTGGTACTGGTGGCATCTCCGGGGAGGGCTCCAATCGACGGCGAGCCTCTGCGGTGGTCACGGGCTCCGACGATCAAATTAGGCAGCGCTGGTGGCTAATTGAAGAGAGGAGGTGGTCGAGGAGGTTGAGATATGAGAGGGGAAGGTGCTGGTGTGGTGAGTTGAGCGAGGGGAACTTTCTATTTATAGCGCGGAAGGAGGCAGTGTGCTGCGGCGAGGTTGAGCACGGCGACGTGGCTACAACGGCGTAGAGGGGTGATACGTCCAAAACGTATCTACTTTCCCGAACACTTTTGCTATTGTTTTGCCTCTAATTTGTGTATTTTGGATACAACTAACACGGACTAACGCTGTTTTCAGCAGAATTGCTCTGGTGTCTCGTTTTTGTGCAGAAATTCAACTTTCAGGAAAATCCCCGGAATTTATGTCGAAGGTCTTATTTTTCCAGAAGATTTACGGAGCCAGAAGGGCAAGCCTGGTGGAGGCCCGAGGCCCCCACACACTAGGCCGGCGCGGCCCAGGAGGGGGGCGCTGTGGCCCCCTCGGCTGGCCTCTGACGCCCTCCTCTGGACTACTTAAGGGTTTCGATCTAAAAACGCGAGACGGGAAGTCGAAGTCGCCAGAAACCATCCAGTACGCCGCCACCATCGCGAAACTCCGTCTCGGGACCGGAAACTCCGTTCTGGCACTCCGCTGGGACGGGGAATTGGAGGATATCATCGCCATCACCACCACCGACGCCTCTCCATCGACCAGCAATGTTTCCCCCATCCATGTGTGAGTAATTCCCCCGTTGTAGGCTGAAGGGGATGGTAGGGATTGGATGAGATTGGTCATGTAATAGCATAAGATTGTTAGGGCATAGTGCCTAGTGTCCGTAATTGGTACTTTGATGATATTGTTGCAACTTGTTATGCTTAATGCTTGTCACTAGGGCCCGAGTGCCATGATCTCAGATCTGAACATGTTATTGTTTCATGATGATATGCATTGTTTTATGATCTTACCTGCAAGTTGTATACACATGTCGCTGTCCGGAACCCGAGGCCCCAAAGTGACAGAAATTTGGACAACCGGAGGGGAAGGCGGTGATGTGAGGATCACATGTGTTCACGGAGTGTTAATGCTTTGCTTCGGTACTCTATTAAAAGGAGTACCTTAATTTCCAGTAGATTCCCTAGAGGCCCGGCTGCCACCGGCTGGTAGGACAAAAGATGTTGTGCAAGTTTCTTATTGCGAGCACGTACGACTATATACGGAACACATGCCTATGGATTGTTTAGTACTTGGACACCATTTTATTACTATCTGCAAATGCCCTACTTTGATTGTTACATGAGTTTCTCTCATCCATGCAATGCCCGTCATCCATCCCTGTGCCTATAGTATTTTAATCCTGCTGTTTACTATAATCACTACTGCTGTCTTTGTTATTCTGCTGCTGTTATTTCACTACTGCTACTGCTATAAACTGTTACTACTGATAAACTCTTGCGAGCAAGTCTGTTTCCAGGTGCAGCTGAATTGACAACTCCGCTATTAAGGCTTTCAAGTATTCTTTGTCTCCCCTTGTGTCGAATCAATAAATTGGGTTTTACTTCCCGCGAAGACTGTTGCGATCCCCTATACTTGTGGGTTATCAAGACTATTTTCTGGCGCCGTTGCTGGGGAGCATAGCTTAATTTGGAAGTTCACTTGGATTGATATTGTTCGCTGCAAATTCTCCATCATGGGTAAATCTCACGATCCTAAAGTCGCCATATTACCATCCACTACAAGAAAAGGTACAACTCTGAGTACCTCTGCTGCTCTTGATTCACCATCTGTGATAAGTCAACTTGTTTCACCACCGCAAGCTTCACTTGCTGGTACTTCTGCTGAATCTGAAAATTCTTATAATATTGATAATGTTTCTGCTGTGCTTGATGATATTGGTTCATTGGGATCTTTTCTAGATTCTACAATTGCTAGGTCTAGACAAATTGAAAATACTGAAACTCCTAATGAAAATGCTGCTACACCTGTTAATTCACCTGAGTCTGTTGAATATTCTAGTGATGATCCTGATGAGGATTATGTGGAACTTGATGATGATTTTATTGATAGATGCAATGCTACTGCTGATGCAGGAAAAATTAAAAAGTTTCTCGCACAACATACTGTTAGATATAAGCTATCTCCTGATCCTAAATTCGCCACATCTCCTATAAACATTAAGGATAAGGATTATGATTTTTCTCTTGATTTATCTCATATAGCTATTGTTGAGAAAACACCCTTTTGTGGTACTGAAAAAGAAAGTGCTGTAGAACACATGAATGAACTTTCTTCTATGAGTAGCTTGTTTTCTGATGATGTCAAGATGCGTACTTATTTTGTTGCTAAATTTTTTCCTTTCTCATTAAAGGATGATGCTAAAACTTGGTATAATAGTTTGCCTCCTGGTTCTATTAATAGTCCAAGTGATTTGCTTGATGTTTTCTTTCGGAAATACTTTCCTGCTAGTGCTCAACATGCTGCTTTACAGAAAATTTATAGCTTTGACCAGGAAGATGGAGAGAAATTGCCTGAGGAATGGGCAAGATTTTGTTCTCTTATCAGCTCGACCTGGACATGATTTGGAAAAGCATGATTTACTTGATATATTTTATAGTGGACTAACCATTGAGTCTAGGGCATATTTGGATAGTTGTGCTGGTTGTGTTTTCAGGAAAAGAACTCCAGACGAAGCTGAAGAATTATTGGCTAAAATAGGCCGGAATCATGATGATTGGACTACACCGGAACCAACTTCGACGCCGATATTGAAGAAGAGCAGTTTAATTAAATTAAATGATGAAGATATGAGGGAAGCCAAGAAATCTCTTAAGGAGAAAGGTATTAAATCTAAAGATGTGAAGAATTTACCTCCCATAGAAGATTTATGCAAGATAATTCCCCCTTCATCCATGATTGAGGTAAACTCTCTTCAACGCTTTACTAGGGACGATATTCCGTATTCAAAACCTCCTGCTCAATGCTTAGATGAGTTTGATAATTATATTGTTAAGCAAGAAAATTTTAATATGAGAGTAGAGAATCATCTAATGAAAAATTCTCAAGCTATTAGTAATTTGCATGATATTGTGGAGAGAACCTCCAATGATGTTAAGATGCTTGTTAAACATTTTCATATGGTTCAAACTCAAATTGATCAACTCACTAAAGTGCAAAATGACTTGTTAAAAAATAGTTCTAAAGAAAAACATGCTTATGAAGTAACAACTAGAGGCGGTGTTTCTACCCAGGATCCTCTATATCCTGAAGGGCATCCCAAGAGAGTTGAACAAGATTCTCAACGAATTGAACCTAGTGCTTCTTCTAAGAAAAAGAAGAAGGAACATAAAAATGTTGTAGAATCCTCTGAACCTTTTAATGATCCTAATAGTATTTCTATTTCTGATGCTGAAACTGAAAGTGGTAATGAACATGATAATGATAAGAATGATGCTTCTGACAAAGAAGAAGTTGAAGATGAACCTGAAAAGCATGCCAAAAATAAAAAGTATACTAAATAAGATTTTACTGCTAAGAAACATGGTAATGAAAAAGAACCATGGGTTCAAAAACAAATGCCTTTTCCTGCTAAGAAACTAAAATCAAAGGAAGAAGAACACTATAATAAATTTTGCGATTGGATGAAACCTTTATTCTTGCAAATCCCTTTGACTGATGCTATTAAATTGCCTCCTTATTCAAAGTATATGAAAGATGTTGTCTCTAACAAAATGAAAATTCCTAATGAGGAGATTTCCACTATGCTTGCTAATTACTCTTTCAATGGCAAAGTTCCAAAGAAGTTGGGCGACCCAGGTATACCGACTATTCCTTGTTCTATCAAGAATAATTATGTTAGAACTGCTCTATGTGATTTGGGAGCCGGTGTTAGTTTTATGCCTTTTTCTCTTTACAAGAGACTTTATTTAGATAAGTTGATACCGACTGATATATCTTTGCAAATGGCTGATAAATCTACTGCTATTCCTGTTGGTATATGTGAGGATGTTCCTGTTCAAGTTACTAATAACTGCTTGATATTAACTGATTTTGTTGTGTTGGAAATTCCTGAAGATGATAATATGTCTATTATTCTTGGGAGACCTTTTCTTAACACCGCAGGGGCTGTTATTGATTGTAATAAAGGAAAAGTTACTTTCAATGTTGATGACAAGGAGCATACCGTTTATTTTCCCGAGAGGATTGATAAAGTATGTGGAGTTAATACAATTTGTAATGTGAGAACTATCAAAGTTGGAGCTATTGATTGTCCTATATATGAGCCTAAAGAAGGATATCAAAATATTATGATTGGATCCATATCAATACAATTCAAGGTAACATGATTGATTTGAGGTTTAATTCTTCTTATGTTATGTAAAATTTATTTGGTGGCAAGACTTGATCAACCTTGTTAACAAATACTTTTTATATGCATAGAGGAGCTAAACAACATCTCTTTCTTCCTCCACTTGTTTTATTCGCTGTAGCAATACCTTTGTATCTTTACTTTATTGCATTATTGTGCCAAGTAAAGTCTCTAATAGAAAGTTGATGCTAGATTTGGATTTTTGTGTAGAAACAGATTTTTTAGCTGTCACGAATTTGAGTTTTTCTCTCTATAGGAGAATCTAAAAATTCTGTAAAAATTCATGTGTGATCCTCAGATATGTACGCAACTTTCATTAGTTTTGAGTTTTCTGATTTGAGCAACAGAAGTATCTCGAAAAAATTCGTCTTTACTGGCTGTCCTGTTTTAGCAGATTCTGTGTCCCTTGTGGACTTTAAGTAAGGCTTTCTAGACGTGGAGGGCTGTAGCTGATGTTTTATTGAGTTCTTGCAATGTGTCACTACAGGACTAAAGTGGATTAAAGTTTTTGAGTACTAACCCCTCTAATGAAGCTTATGAGAAGTTTGGTGTGGCAGAAGTTTTCAAGGGTTAAGAGAGAAGGGTGATATAATGTGATCAAGAAGAGTCAAAAGCCTAAGCTTGGGGGGAGATATACCGGCATCACTCATTATTTGGATATTATAGTTGCTGGATACTTGTATATACTTGTTTAGCTTCTTAAAGTGGTTTTCTAATAAGAGGGAGATGATATTTGGGGAGGTGCTGCCTGAAAACAGATTCTGGACTGATACCAAACAAATTCTCAAAAACAGACAGAACGTTATTTTGAGAAGAAAATTTTTGTGCATGTTCCCCAGGTTGTTATCTAACTTTCATTAGTTGAACACTTTTCGATTTGGGAAACGGAATAATTTCCTAAAAATCGATTACTATACTGCTATCAAGTTTGACGAATTCCTGCTGCTTTGTGTTTGTGTGACTCTTCTAGTTTTCATTTTCTTGTTTTTGCTTTGTTTCTTTCCTAAAACACAAAAATACCAAAAATATTTCTGTTGTTTCTCTTAACCATTTGATTATTTTGGTTTCTTGCTTTTATTTTGCTTTATTTGGTATCGTTGGTTTGCTATAAGAAAATCCAAAAAGATTTTGCTTTGTTTGCTTGTTTCCTTTTGTTCTTGTTTCCAATTCGAAAACACCAAAAATATTTGCTTTTCTTCTTTTGTTTTGTAAAGTTCATTATGAGTTCAATGGTCTTCGGTGGCTGGAGCGTGGTTTTCATTTCATATTATTCAAGCTACACAAGTGAAAGGCAATAATGACGATCTACGACAATTCGACTGTGGTGAGAGGCCGGTATGAACTCTATTTGTTTTCATTTTTGTACATATACTCATCCATGTGAGCATGCTTAGTTGGTTCATGTGAGGTGTATGTCATTTGAGAAAGTCTAGTAGTTCATGATCTCTCATGATTAGCTTCAATTTATTAATATGAGCAGCATGTCATGGATGTTTGCTTGCATTGTTTTATTCATAAATAGGTATGACATTGTGGTATCCTCCTCTGAATAATTCATTTGAATCGACTTGGCACATGCTCACGCATGCATATGACTGAACAAAAGTCAATTAAGCCTTGATGATTTACTTTGCATCAGAGTTCTTGTATCACTTTTATGCCTCCGTTAATTTATTTTGCCGCAAGCATGATTATGACAGTTACTGCTCTCTTGATTGTCGCTCCCCAGTCTATTGCTAGCCTTCACTTGTACTGAGCGAGAACGCTGCTCGTGCTTCCAAACCCCTGAAAACCTAGTTATTCCAAAGTGTCCACCATAAATACCTATGCATGGCATTTCAAACCATTCCAAGTAAATTCTCATGTGCTACCTTTAAACCTTCAAAATGCTTCTCAATTTGTGTTAATGTTTTATAGCTCATGGGGAAGTATGTGGTGTTTATCTTTCAACCTTGTCATTTACTTTTGACAGACTTTCATAATAAGAGCTGGCAACGGGGTGCCCAGCTCCAATTAATAACTTCATTAATAATTCTCTTCACATGTTTTGCTCTGATTCATCAGTAAGCAACTTAATTTTGCAAATAGACACTCCTCCATGGTATGAGATTGATGGAAGGCACCCGAGGATTCGGTTAGCCATGGCTTGTGTAAGCAAAGGTTGGGGGGAGTGTCACTCATAATAAAAACTAAAGTACATGTGTAAACAAAAGAGAAGAGGGATGATCTACCTTGCTGGTAGAAATAACATCCTTCATGGGAACCGCTCTTGAAAGTCTGGTTGGCGAGGTGGTTGGTGTACCCATTACCATTCGTTGACAACAACAAACACCTCTCAAAATAATTTTACTCCTGTTTTAAAAATCAAAAGCTCTAGCGCATGTTAATCCCTGCTTCCCTCTGCGAAGGGTCAATCTTTTACTTTCATGTTGTGTCACCATCCTTTCTTTGAGCACTTTCTTGAGAGCACAACTGTCATTATTAGTATATAATATGCTTGTCCCAAAATATGATTGACTGTGGTATAACTTTGATGCTTTTATCGATGACAATCTCTATTTCTAGTCTTTCCATGAACTTCAGAGGTGCCTGGGCATTTATGTTTTGCTGTTCAAATACGGGCAAGCGATATACCACTTTATCATATCCTTTTATGAACATTGCAATCCTACTGATAGACATGATTCATGATGCTTATTATTAATTTGTTGGTACCTTTCCATGATTGGCATAGCTATTGGATGATCTTATTTGCATGTATCTTATTATGAATTGCCTAAGTACTTGTCCATATCATGAGAATATTTACATCATATGAACAAATGTGTTCGTGAAAGTTCTTTTATCGCACTTAGTTGTTAACTGAATTGCTTGAGGACAAGCAGTAAGCTAAGCTTGGGGGGAGTTGATACGTCCAAAACGTATCTACTTTCCCGAACACTTTTGCTATTGTTTTGCCTCTAATTTGTGTATTTTGGATACAACTAACACGGACTAACGCTGTTTTCAGCAGAATTGCTCTAGTGTCTCGTTTTTGTGCAGAAATTCAACTTTCAGGAAAATCCCCGGAATTTATGTCGAAGGTCTTATTTTTCCAGAAGATTTACGGAGCCAGAAGGGCAAGCCTGGTGGAGGCCCGAGGCCCCCACACACTAGGCCGGCGCGGCGCAGGAGGGGGGCGCGTTGCCCTACTGTGTGCCCCCCTTGGCTGGCCTCTGACGCCCTCCTCTGGACTATTTAAGGGTTTCGATCTAAAAACGCGAGACGGGAAGTCGAAGTCGCCAGAAACCATCCAGTATGCTGCCACCATCGCGAAAACTCCGTCTCGGGACCAGAAACTCCGTTCTGGCACTCCGCCGGGACGGGGAATTGGAGGAGATCATCGCCATCATCACCACCGACGCCTCTCCATCGACCAGCAATGTTTCCCCCATCCATGTGTGAGTAATTCCCCCGCTGTAGGATGAAGGGGATGGTAGGGATTGGATGAGATTGGTCATAGCATAAGATTGTTAGGGCATAGTGCCTAGTGTCCGTAATTGGTACTTTGATGATATTGTTGCAACTTGTTATGCTTAATGCTTGTCACTAGGGCCCGAGTGCCATGATCTCAGATCTGAACATGTTGTTGTTTCATGATGATATGCATTGTTTTATGATCTTACCTGCAAGTTGTATACACATGTCGCTGTCCGGAACCCGAGGCCCCAAAGTGACAGAAATTGGGACAACCGGAGGGGAAGGTGGTGATGTGAGGATCACATGTGTTCACGGACTGTTAATGCTTTGCTCCGGTACTCTATTAAAAGGAGTACCTTAATTTCCAGTAGATTCCCTAGAGGCCCGGCTGCCATCGGCTGGTAGGACAAAAGATGTTGTGCAAGTTTCTCATTGCGAGCACGTACGACTATATACGGAACACATGCCTATGGATTGTTTAGTACTTGGACACCGTTTTATTACTATCTGCAAATGCCCTACTTTGACTGTTACATGAGTTTCTCTCATCCATGCAACGCCCGTCATCCATCCCTGTGCCTACAATATTTTAATCCTGGTGTTTACTATAATCACTACTGCTGTCTTTGTTACTCTGCTGCTGTTATTTCACTACTGCTACTGCTATAAACTGTTACTACTGATAAACTCTTGCGAGCAAGTCTGTTTCCAGGTGGAGCTGAAATGACAACTCTGTTGTTAAGGCTTTCAAGTATTCTTTGTCTCCCCTTGTGTCGAATCAATAAATTGGGTTTTACTTCCCGCGAAGACTGTTGCGATCCCCTATACTTGTGGGTTATCAAGGGGTAGGCGAAGGCGTGGCGCTGTTCTACGGTTCTTGGCGGTCCTCTTGGCGGCAACTGCGCGGCTAGGCGGTGCCTAACTTGGTCTGGGGCTTGCGGTGTGCTGCGCGCCCGTGGCGGAAGGGTTTCTCTTCTCCGGCGACGGCGGACGCGGGTCGGCGACAAGAAGGTGTCCGTTAGGTTCCTGGTACCGTGGTGAGTCTCAGGGCGGAAGAGGGGGTCCAGGGGAGGTTTGCAGTGTCGAGGCGACGCGTGCCCTGAACGTGTCTGTGGGCGGCGCCTGATGTCTATGATACGTCTCCGACGTATCGATAATTTCTTATGTTCCATGCCACATTATTGATGTTATCTACATGTTTTATGCACACTTTATGTCATATTCGTGCATTTTCTGGAACTAACCTATTAACAAGATGCCGAAGTGCCAGTTGCTGTTTTCTGCTGTTTTTGGTTTCAGAAATCCTAGTAACGAAATATTCTCGGAATCGGACGAAATCAACGCCCAAGTTCCTATTTTCACCGGAAGCATCCAGAACACCCGGGAAGGACCAGAGGGGGGGCACTGGGCCCCCAGACCATAGGCCGGCGCGGCCCAGGCCCTGGCCGCGCCGCCCTATGGTGTCGTCGCCCCTTCGACCCTCCTGCGCCACCTCTTCGCCTATATAAAGCCCCTGGATCGAAAACCCTGATACCAATTGACGAAACTCCAGAAAGACTCCAGGGGCGCCGCCGCCATCGCGAAACTCCAATTCGGGGGACAGAACTCTGTTTCGGCACCCTGCCGGGACGGGGAATTGCCCCCGGAGCCATCTCCACCGCCGTCTTCACCGCCATCTTCACCGCCATCGCTGCCTCCATGATGAGGAGGGAGTAATCCACCCCCGAGGCTGAGGGCTCCGCTGTAGCTATGTGGTTCATCTCTCCTATGTACTTCAATACAATGATCTCATGAGCTGCTTTACATGATTGAGATTCATATGAGTTTGTATCACAATTTATCTATGTGCTACTCTAGCAAAGTTATTAAAGTAGTTCTATTCCTCCTGCACGTGTGTAAAGGTGACAGTGTGTGCACCGTGTTAGTACTTGGTTTATGCTATGATCATGATCTCTTGTAGATTGCGAAGTTAACTATTGCTATGATAATATTGATGTGATCTATTCCTCCTACATATGCATGAAGGTGACAGTGTGCATGCTATGTTAGTACTTGGTTTAGTCTTTTGATCTATCTTACACTAAAGGTTACTAAAATATGAGCATTATTGTGGAGCTTGTTAACTCCGGCATTGAGGGTTCGTGTAATCCTACGCAATGTGTTCATCATCCAACAAAAGTGTAGAGTATGCATTTATCTATTCTGTTATGTGATCAATGTTGAGAGTGTCCACTAGTGAAAGTGTAATCCCTAGGCCTTGTTCCTAAAATACTATTATCGCTGCTTGTTTACTGTTTTACTGTGTTACTACTGCTGCAATACCACCACCATCAACTACACGCCAACAAGCTATTTTCTGGCACCGTTGCTACTGCTCATATATATTCATACCACCTGTATTTCACTATCTCTTCGCCGAACTAGTGCACCTATTTGGTGTGTTGGGGACACAAGAGACTTCTTGCTTTGTGGTTGCAGGGTTGCATGAGAGGGATATCTTTAACCTCTTCCTCCCTGAGTTCGATAAACCTTGGGTGATCCACTTAAGGGAAAACTTGCTGCTGTTCTACAAACCTCTGCTCTTGGAGGCCCAACACTGTCTACAGGAAAGGAGGGGGAACGTAGACATCAAGCTATTTTCTGGCGCCGTTGCCGGGGAGGAAAGGTAAAAGGTACTCACACTCCGGACCTCGGCTACCAAGCTATTTTCCGCCGTTGTAAGTACTCGAAGCTATTTCCTTTAGATCCTGCAATTGCAACTTTTTGTTTCTTGTTTACACTAGTTTGGCATAATGGACAAGAATGATCTTCTTACTCTATTTCCTGATTTAAAACATGGATTGTTTGATGCGAAAATTAAAAAACCTATGGAATCTTATTTGCATGCTGGTAGTAATATTAGTATGAACGCTTTGAACACCATTGTTGCTAATAATATAGAAAGTTCTAAGCTTGGGGAAGCTGGTTTTCATGATCTTTTTAGTCCCCCAAGCATTGAGGAGAAAATTTTCTTTGATGATACTTTGCCTCCTATTTACGATGGTTATAATGATAGTGGTCTTTTGGTGCCACCTACTATGGAGAGTAAATTTTGTTGTGATTATACTATGCCTCCTACACTTGATGAGAATAATAATGATAGCTACTTTGTTGAATTTGCTCCCACTACAACTAATAAAATTGATTATGCCTATGTGGAGAGTAATAATTTTATGCATGAGACTCATGATAAGAATGCTTTATGTGATAGTTATATTGTTGAGTTTGCTCATGTTGCTACTGAAAGTTATTATGAGAGAGGAAAATATGGTTGTAGAAATTTTCATGTTACTAAAACACCTCTCTATGTGCTGAAATTTTTGAAGCTATACTTGTTTTATCTTCCAATGCTTGTTACTTTGCTCTTCATGAACTTGTTTATTTACAAGATTCCTATGCATAGGAAGCATGTTAGACTTAAATGTGTTTTGTATTTGCTTCTTTATGCTCTCTTTTGCCTCAAACACTATTTCTTGCGAGTGCATCATTAAAACTGCTGAGCCCATCTTAATGGCTATAAAGAAAGAACTTCTTGGGAGATAACCCATGTGTTATTTTGCTACAGTACTTTGTTTTATATTTGTATCTTGGAAGTTGTTTACTACTGTAGCAACCTCTCCTTATCTTAGTTTTGTGTTTTGATTGTGCCAAGTGAAGCCTCTAATCGAAGGTTGATACTAGATTTGGATTTCTGCGCAGAAACAGATTTCTATCTGTCACGAATCTGGGCTGTTTTCTCTGTAGAAAAATCAGAAAAATATGCCAATTTACGTGCGTGTTCCTCAGATATGTACGCAACTTTCATTAGTTTTGAGTTTTCTGATCTGAGCAACGGAAGTATTTATTAAAAATTTGTCTTTATGGACTGTTCTGTTTTGACAGATTCTGCCTTTTATTTCGCATTGCTTCTTTCGCTGTGTTGGGTGGATTTCTTTGTTCCATTACCTTCCAGTAGCTTTGAGCAATGTCCAGAAGTGTTAAGAATGATTGTGTCACCTCTGAACATGTGAGTTTTTGATTATGTACTAACCCCTCTAATGAAGTTTATGAGAAGTTTGGTGTGAAGGAAGTTTTCAAGGGTCAAGAGAGGAGGATGATATACTATGATCAAGAAGAGTGAAAGCTCTAAGCTTGGGGATGCCCCGTTGGTTCACCCCTGCATATATCAAGAAGACTCAAGCGTCTAAGCTTGGGGATGCCCAAGGCATCCCCTTCTTCATCGACAAATTATCAGGTTCCTTCTCTTGAAACTATATTTTTATTCGGTCACATCTTATGTGCTTTGCTTGGAGCGTCTGTATGCTTTTATTTTTGTTTGTGTTTGAATAAATTGGATTACATCATGCTTGTGTGGGAGAGAGACAAGCTCCGCTGGTTCGTATGAACACATGTGTTCTTAGCTCATAATATTTATGGCGAAGTTTCTTCTTCGTTAAATTGTTATATGGTTGGAATTGGAAAATGATACATGTAGTAATTGCTAAAATGTCTTGGGTAATGTGATACTTGGCAATTGTTGTGCTCATGATTAAGCTCTTGCATCATATGCTTTGCACCCATTAATGAAGAAATACATAGAGCATGCTAAAATTTGGTTTGCATATTTGGTTTCTCTAAGGTCTAGATAATTTCTAGTATTGAGTTTGAACAACAAGGAAGACGGTGTAGAGTCTTATAATGTTTTCAATATGTCTTTTATGTGAGTTTTGCTGCACCGGTTCATCCTTGTGTTTGTTTCAAATAAGCCTTGCTAGCCTAAACCTTGTATCGAGAGGGAATACTTCTCATGCATCCAAAATAGTTGAGCCAACCACTATGCCATTTGTGTCCACCATACCTACCTACTACATGGTATTTTCCGCCATTCCAAAGTAAATTGCTTGAGTGCTACCTTTAAAATTCCATCATTCACCTTTGCAATATATAGCTCATGGGACAAATAGCTTAAAAACTATTGTGGTATTGAATATGTAATTATGCACTTTATCTCTTATTAAGTTGCTTGTTGTGCGATAACCATGTTTACTGGGGACGCCATCAACTACTCTTTGTTGAATTTCATGTGAGTTGCTATGCATGTCCGTCTTGTCTGAAGTAAGAGCGATCTACCCCCTTATGGTTAAGCATGCATATTGTTAGAGAAGAACATTGGGCCGCTAACTAAAGCCATGATCCATGGTGAAAGTTTCAGTTTTGGACATATATCCTCAATCTCAAATGAGAAAATTATTAATTGTTGTTACATGCTTATGCATAAAAGAGGAGTCCATTATCTGTTGTCTATGTTGTCCCGGTATGGATGTCTAAGTTGAAGAATAATCAATAGCGAGAAATCCAATGCGAGCTTTCTCCTTAGACCTTTGTACAGGCGGCATAGAGGTACCCCTTTGTGACACTTGGTCAAAACATGTGCATTGTGATGATCCGGTAGTCCAAGCTAATTAGGACAAGGTGCGGGCACTATTAGTACACTATGCATGAGGCTTGCAACTTGTAAGATATAATTTACATGATACATATGCTTTATTACTACCGTTGACAAAATTGTTTCATGTTTTCAAAATCAAAGCTCTAGCACAAATATAGCAATCGATGCTTTTCCTCTATGGAGGACAATTCTTTTACTTTCATTGTTGAGTCAGTTCACCTATTTCTCTCCATCTCAAGAAGCAAACACTTGTGTGAACTGTGCATTGATTCCTACATATTTGCATATTGCATTTGTTATATTGCTTTGCATTGACAATTATCCATGAGATATACATGTTATAAGTTGAAAGCAACCGCTGAAACTTAGTCTTCCTTTGTGTTGCTTCAATGCCTTTACTTTGAATTATTGCTTTATGAGTTAACTCTTATGCAAGACTTATTGATGCTTGTCTTGAAGTGCTATTCATGAAAAGTCTTTGCTATATGATTCACTTGTTTACTCATGTCATATACATTGTTTTGATCGCTGCATTCACTACATATGCTTTACAAATAGTATGATCAAGGTTATGATGGCATGTCACTCCAGAAATTATCTGTGTTATCGTTTTACCTGCTCGGGACGAGCAGAACTAAGCTTGGGGATGCTGATACGTCTCCGACGTATCGATAATTTCTTATGTTCCATGCCACATTATTGATGTTATCTACATGTTTTATGCACACTTTATGTCATATTCGTGCATTTTCTAGAACTAACCTATTAACAAGATGCCGAAGTGCCAGTTCCTGTTTTCTGCTGTTTTTGGTTTCAGAAATCCTAGTAACGAAATATTCTCGGAATCGGACGAAATCAACGCCCAAGTTCCTATTTTCACCGGAAGCATCCAGAACACCCGGGAAGGACCAGAGGGGGGGCACTGGGCCCCCAGACCATAGGCCGGCGCGGCCCAGGCCCTGGTCGTGCCGCCCTATGGTGTCGTCGCCCCTTCGACCCTCCTGCGCCGCCTCTTCGCCTATATAAAGCCCCTGGATCGAAAACCCTGATACCAATTGACGAAACTCCAGAAAGACTCCAGGGGCGCCGCCGCCATCGCGAAACTCCAATTATGGGGACAGAACTCTGTTTTGGCACCCTGCCGGGACGGTGAATTGCCCCCGGAGCCATCTCCACCGCCGTCTTCACCGCCATCTTCACCGCCATCGCTGCCTCCATGATGAGGAGGGAGTAATCCACCCCCGAGGCTGAGGGCTCCGCTGTAGCTATGTGGTTCATCTCTCCTATGTAGTTCAATACAATGATCTCATGAGCTGCTTTACATGATTGAGATTCATATGAGTTTGTATCACAATTTATCTATGTGCTACTCTAGCAAAGTTATTAAAGTAGTTCTATTCCTCCTGCACGTGTGTAAAGGTGACAGTGTGTGCACCGTGTTAGTACTTGGTTTATGCTATGATCATGATCTCTTGTAGATTGCGAAGTTAACTATTGCTATGATAATATTGATGTGATCTATTCCTCCTACATATGCATGAAGGTGACAGTGTGCATGCTATGTTAGTACTTGGTTTAGTCTTTTGATCTATCTTACACTAAAGGTTACTAAAATATGAGCATTATTGTGGAGCTTGTTAACTCCGGCATTGAGGGTTCGTGTAATCCTACGCAATGTGTTCATCATCCAACAAAAGTGTAGAGTATGCATTTATCTATTCTGTTATGTGATCAATGTTGAGAGTGTCCACTAGTGAAAGTGTAATCCCTAGGCCTTGTTCCTAAAATACTGTTATCGCTGCTTGTTTACTGTTTTACTGTGTTACTACTGCTGCAATACCACCACCATCAACTACACGCCAACAAGCTATTTTACGCACCGTTACTCTGCTCATATATATTCATACCACCTGTATTTCACTATCTCTTCGCCGAACTAGTGCACCTATTTGGTGTGTTGGGGACACAAGAGACTTCTTGCTTTGTGGTTGCAGGGTTGCATGAGAGGGATATCTTTGACCTCTTCCTCCCTGAGTTCGATAAACCTTGGGTGATCCACTTAAGAGAAAACTTGCTGCTGTTCTACAAACCTCTGCTCTTGGAGGCCCAACACTGTCTACAGGAAAGGAGGGGGAACGTAGACATCAGTCTACGGGTGCTTCTATTCTTGTAGACAATGTTGGGCCTCCAAGAGCAGAGGTTTGTAGAACAGCAGCAAGTTTCCCTTAAGTGGATCACCCAAGGTTTATCGAACTCAGGGAGGAAGAGGTCAAAGATATCCCTCTCAAGCAACCCTGCAACCACAAAGCAAGAAGTCTCTTGTGTCCCCAACACACCTAATAGGTGCACTAGTTCGGCGAAGAGATAGTGAAATACAGGTGGTATGAATAAATATGAGCAGTAGCAACGGCACCAGAAAAGTGCTTTGCTATCCAGGACTGGCGTGTGGTTGATGGTGGTAATATTGCAGAACGATGATGCGATAGAACAAGAAACAAGCAGCGATAGCAGTATTTAGGAACAAGGCCTAGGGATTATACTTTCACTAGTGGACACTCTCAACATTGATCACATAACAGAATAAATAAATAGATACTAGACTCTACACTCTCTTGTTGGATGATGAACACCACTAACTGTGTAGGATTACACGAACCCTCAATGCCGGAGTTAACAAGCTCCACAATATTTGATGTTCATATTTAAATAACCTTAGAGTGCATGACAGATCAACATAACCAAACCAAGTACTAACATAGCATGCACACTGTCACCTTCACACTACGAAAGGAGGCATAGATCACATCAATACCATCATAGCAATAGTTAACTTCATAATCTACAAGAGATCACAATCATAGCCTACGCCAAGTACTACACGATGCACACACTGTCACCATTACACCGTGCAGGAGGAATAAACTACTTTAATAACATCACTAGAGTAGCACACAGATAAATTGTGATACAAAACACATTGCAATCATAAAGAGATATAAATAAGCACTTCACTATGCCATTCATAACAGTGAATAAGTATTCTGTTAAATATAGCCTAAGAGACCCACACGGTGCACACACTGTCACCTTTACACACGTGGGACAAGGAGTCTCCGGAGATCACATAAGTAAAATCCACTTGACTAGCATAATGACATCTAGATTACAAGCATCATCATATGAATCTCAATCATGTAAGGCAGCTCATGAGATTATTGTATTGAAGTACATAGGAGAGAGATTAACCACATAGCTACCGGTACAGCCCTTAGCCTCGATGGAGAACTACTCCCTCCTCATGGGAGACAGCACCGTCGATGAAGATGGCTGTGGAGATGGCAGCGGTGTCGATGGAGAAGCCTTCCGGGGGCACTTCCCTGTCCCGGCGGCGTGCCGAAACAGAGACTTCTGTCCCCCAGATCTTGGCTTCGCGATGGCGGCGGCTCTGGAAGGTTTCTCGTACCGTGGCTTTTCCGTCTCGATGTTTTATGTTAGGGACCTTTATATAGGCGAAGAGGCAGAGTCGGAAGGCTGAAGAGGCGGTGACACAATAGGGCGGCGCGGCCAGGGCCTGGGCCGCGCTAGCCTAGTGTCTGGTGGGCCTGTGGCCCCCCTCTGGCTCCTCTCGGGTGTTCTGGAAGCTTCGTGGGATCCTAAGATGCTGGGCGTTGATTTCGTCCGATTCCGAGAATATTTCCTTACTAGGATTTCTGAAACCAAAAACAGCAGAAAACATCAACTGGCCCTTCGGCATCTCGTCAATAGGTTAGTTCCGGAAAACGCATAATTATGACTTAAAGTATGCATAAAACATGTAGATATCATCAATAATGTGGCATGGAACATAAGAAATTATCGATACGTCGGAGACGTATCAGCATCCCCAAGCTTAGTTTCTGCTCGTCCCGAGCAGGTAAACGATAACAAAGATAATTTCTGGAGTGACATGCCATCATAATCTTGATCATACTATTGTAAGCACATGTAATGAATGCAGCGATCAAAACAATGGTAATGACATGAGTAAACAAATGAATCATAAAGCAAAGACTTTTTATAAATAGTACTTTCAAGACAAGCATCAATAAGTCTTGCATAAGAGTTAACTCATAAAGCAATAATTTCAAAGTAAAGGTATTGAAGCAACACAAATGAAGATTAAGTTTCAGCGGTTGCTTTCAACTTGTAACATGTATATCTCATGGATAGTTGTCAATGTAAAGTAATATAACAAGTGCAATATGCAAGTATGTAGGAATCAATGCACAGTTCACACAAGTGTTTGCTTCTTGAGGTGGAGAGAAATAGGTGAACTGACTCAACAATAAAAGTAAAAGAAAGGCCCTTCACAGAGGGAAGCATTGATTGCTATATTTGTGCTAGAGCTTTGATTTTGAAAACAAGAAACAATTTTGTCAACGGTAGTAATAAAGCATATGTGTTATGTAAATTATATCTTACAAGTTGCAAGCCTCATGCATAGTATACTAATAGTGCCCGCACCTTGTCCTAATTAGCTCGGATTACCTGGATTATCATTGCAATGCATATGTTTTAACCAAGTGTCACAAAGGGGTACCTCTATGCCGCCTATACAAAGGTCTAAGGAGAAAGCTCGCATCGGATTTCTCGCTATTGATTATTCTCAACTTAGACATCCATACCGGGACAACATAGACAACAGATAATGGACTCCTCTTTTATGCATAAGCATTCAACAACAGTTAATTTTCTCATATGAGATTGAGGATGTTTGTCCAAAACTGAAACTTCCACCATGGATCATGGCTTTAGTTAGCGGCCCAATGTTCTTCTCTAACATTATGCATGCTCTAACCATTTTAGTGGTAAATCTCCCTTACTTCAGACAAGACGGACATGCATAGCAACTCACATGATATTCAACAAAGAGTAGTTGATGGCGTCCCCAGGAACATGGTTATCGCACAACAAGCAACTTAATAAGAGATAAAGTGCATAAGTACATATTCAATACCACAATAGTTTTTAGGCTATTTGTCCCATGAGCTATATATTGCAAAGGTGAAGGATAGAAATTTAAAGGTAGCACTCAAGCAATTTACTTTGGAATGGCGGAGAAATACCATGTAGTAGGTAGGTATGGTGGACACAAATGGCATGGTTATTGGCTCAAGGATTTGGATGCACGAGAAGTAATCCCTCTCAATACAAGGCTTAGGCTAGCAAGGTTGTTTGAAACAAACACAAGGATGAACCGGTGCAGCAAAACTCACATAAAAGACATATTGTAAACATTATAAAACTCTACACCGTCTTCCTTATTGTTCAAACTCTTACTAGAAATTATCTAGACCTTAGAGAGACCAATTATGCAAACCAAATTTTAGCAAACTCTATGAATTTCTTCATTAATAGGTGCAAAGTATATGATGCAAGAGCTTAAACATGAGCACAACAATTGCCAAGTATCACATTGTTCAAGACATTATACCGATTACCACATGTAGCATTTCCCGTTTCCAACCATATAACAATTAACGAAGCAGTTTCATCCTTCGCCATGAACATTAAAAGCTAAGAACACATGTGTTCATACGAACCAGCGGAGAGTGTTTCTCTCCCACACAAGCATTTATTCAAACAAAAACAAAAACAAAAGCACACAGACACTCCAAGAAAATTACATAAGATGTGATGGAATAAAAATATAGTTTCACTAGAGGAACCTGATAATGTTGTCGATGAAGAAGGGGATGCCTTGGGCATCCCCAAGCTTAGATGCTTGAGTCTTCTTGAAATATGCAGGGATGAACCACCGGGGCATCCCCAAGCTTAGACTTTTCACTCTTCTTGATCGTAGTATATCATCCTCCTCTCTTGACCCTTGAAAACTTCCTCCACACCAAACTCGAAACAAACTCATTAGAGGGTTAGTGCATAATGAAAAATTCACATGTTCAGAGGTGACACAATCATTCTTAACACTTCTGGACATCGCACAAAGCTTCTGAAAGTTAATGGAACAAATAAATCCATCCAACATAGCAAAAGAGGCAATGCGAAATAAAAGGCAGAATCTGTCAAAACAGAACAGTCCGTAAAGACGAATTTTATAGAGGCACCAGACTTGCTCAAATGAAAATGCTCAAATTGAATAAAAGTTGAGTACATATCTGAGGATCACTCACGTAAATTGGCATAATTTTCTGAGTTACCTACAGAGAATTAGGCCCAGATTCGTGACAGCAAGAAATCTGTTTCTGCGCAGTAATCCAAATCTAGTATGAACTTTACTATCAAAGACTTTACTTGGCACAACAATGCACAAAACTAAGATAAGGATAGGTTGCTACAGTAGTAACAACTTCCAAGACTCAAATATAAAACAAAATTACTGTAGCAAAATAAACACATGGGTTATCTCCCAAGAAGTGCTTTCTTTATAGCCATTAAGATGGGCTCAGCAGTTTTAATGATGCACTCGCAAGAAATAGTATTTGAAGCAAAAGAGAGCATCAAGAAGCAAATTCAAAACACATTTAAGTATAACATGCTTCCTATGCATAGGAATCTTGTAAATAAACAAGTTCATGAAAAGCAAAGTAACAAGCATAGGAAGATAGAACAAGTGTAGCTTCAAAAATTTCAGCACATAGAGGGGCATTTTAGTAACATGAAAATTTCTACAACCATATTTCCCTCTCTCATAATAATGTCCAGTAGCATCATGAGCAAACTCAACAATATAACTATCACATAAAGCATTCTTATCATGAGTCTCATGCATAAAATTATTACTCTCCACATAAGCATAATCAATTTTATTAGTTGTAGTGGGAGCAAATTCAACAAAGTAGCTATCATCAAATATAGGAGGCATATTGTAATCATAATCAAATTTATCCTCCATAACAGGCGGCACCAAAAGACCAATATCATTATAATCATCATAAATAGGAGGCAAAGTATCATCAAAGAAAATTTTCTCCTCAATGCTTGGGGGACTAAAAAGATCATGCTCATCAAAACCAGCTTCCCCAAGCTTAGAATTTTCCATATCATTAGCAACAACGGTGTTCAAAGTATTCATACTAATATGTTCCATGGGTTTTTTAATTTTCGGATCAAACCATCCATGTCTTAACTCAGGAAATAGAATAAGAAGCTCATTGTTGTCCATTATGCCTTACTAGTGTAAACAAGAAACAAAAAGATGCAATTGCAGGATCTAAAGGAAATAGCTTCGAGCACACACAATGGCGCCAGAAAAGTACTTAGTTACCTGGAACCGGAGTATGAGTGCCTTTTACCTTTCCTCCCCGGCAACGGCGCCAGAAAAGTGCTTGACTGCCCAGGACTGGCGCGTAGTTGACGAGGGAGGAAATGGTGTAGCTTTCCTTCGTTCCCCGGCAACGGCGCCAGAAAAGTGCTTGATGTCTACGGGTGCTTCTATTCTTGTAGACAATGTTGAGCCTCCAAGAGCAGAGGTTTGTAGAACAGCAGCAAGTTTCCCTTAAGTGGATCACCCAAGGTTTATCGAACTCAGGGAGGAAGAGGTCAAAGATATCCCTCTCAAGCAACCCTGCAACCACAAAGCAAGAAGTCTCTTGTGTCCCCAACACACCTAATAGGTGCACTAGTTCGGCGAAGAGATAGTGAAATACAGGTGGTATGAATAAATATGAGCAGTAGCAACGGCACCAGAAAAGTGCTTTGCTATCCAGGACTGGCGTGTGGTTGATGGTGGTAATATTGCAGACAGTACAGATGCAGTAGAACAGTAAACAAGCAGCGATAGTAGTATTTAGGAACAAGGCCTAGGGATTATACTTTCACTAGTGGACACTCTCAACATTGATCACATAACAGAATAAATAAATAGATGCTAGACTCTACACTCTCTTGTTGGATGATGAACACCACTAACTGTGTAGGATTACACGAACCCTCAATGCCGGAGTTAACAAGCTCCACAATATTCGATGTTCATATTTAAATAACCTTAGAGTGCATGACAGATCAACATAACCAAACCAAGTACTAACATAGCATGCACACTGTCACCTTCACACTACGAAAGGAGGCATAGATCACATCAATACCATCATAGCAATAGTTAACTTCATAATCTACAAGAGATCACAATCATAGCCTACGCCAAGTACTACACGATGCACACACTGTCACCATTACACCGTGCAGGAGGAATAAACTACTTTAATAACATCACTAGAGTAGCACACAGATAAATTGTGATACAAAACACATTGCAATCATAAAGAGATATAAATAAGCACTTCACTATGCCATTCATAACAGTGAATAAGTATTCTGTGAAATATAGCCTAAGAGACCCACACGGTGCACACACTGTCACCTTTACACACGTGGGACAAGGAGTCTCCGGAGATCACATAAGTAAAATCCACTTGACTAACATAATGACATCTAGATTACAAGCATCATCATATGAATCTCAATCATGTAAGACAGCTCATGAGATTATTGTATTGAAGTACATAGGAGAGAGATTAACCACATAGCTACCGGTACAGCCCTTAGCCTCGATGGAGAACTACTCCCTCCTCATGGGAGACAGCAGCATTGATGAAGATGGCGGTGGAGATGGCAGCGGTGTCGATGGAGAAGCCTTCCGGGGGCACTTCCCCGTCCCGGCGGCGTGCCGGAACAGAGACTTCTGTCCCCCAGATCTTGGCTTCGCGATGGCGGCGGCTCTGGAAGGTTTCTCGTACCGTGGCTTTTCCGTCTCGATGTTTTAGGTCAGGGGCCTTTATATAGGCGAAGAGGCGGAGTCGGAAGGCTGAAGAGGTGGTGACACAATAGGGTGGCGCGGCCAGGGCCTGGGCCGCGCCAGCTTAGTGTCTGGTGGGCCTGTGGCCCCCCTCTGGCTCCTCTCGGGTGTTCTGGAAGCTTCGTGGGATCCTAAGATGCTGGGCGTTGATTTCGTCCGATTCCGAGAATATTTCCTTACTAGGATTTCTGAAACCAAAAACAGCAGAAAACAGGAACTGGCCCTTCGGCATCTCGTCAATAGGTTAGTTCCGGAAAACGCATAATTATGACTTAAAGTATGCATAAAACATGTAGATATCATCAATAATGTGGCATGGAACATAAGAAATTATCGATACGTCGGAGACGTATCAGCGCCCATGCCAACATCGGCATGTCCTGGACGTCGTGGGCGCGACATGTGCAGGGCTCTGTGGCCTTCTTCTCCGACCATGGCTAGCCCAGGCGTGTTCAGTAGAGTGAGGTGGAGCTGTTGGGCAAGGTGGGCAGGGTTGGAGAGGAAGAGAGTGAGAGATGGCAAGTGGTATGTGAGGGGTGGCCGGCATGGCAATGGCATTGCCATGTCTGCCCCTCTCTAGGGGTGCAATGTAGGGGAAAAGGGTTGGAGGGGACCAGGGGACAATGTGAGACCAAGTGGTGTTCAAAGTTTGGCCAAACACTATTTGAAATAGTGAATGTGGATTGGGTTTGATTTTGCTCACAAGGTGTTTGATACAATGGCCGCATGAAAAGAATTTTGAAAAATTTGAATGAAATTTGGTGGACTTGCTACATGTGATCAAAGACACACAAGGGTGGTGATGTTGTTCAAAATTAAAAAGATTTGTGAAATTTCAAAATAGGTACTAACTAGAATCTGTTAAAAAGTTCCAACTTTGCTTGAGCATAACTTTTGATCTAGCATGAATGTGCAGGGGTGGTCTTTACCAAAGTTGTTCACCTTGATGTGGTCTTGGATGAGGTGCAAAGAGTTGGATTTGTTTGGTTTGAAAATCTCTTAATACAGATGCTCAAAGTAGGCATCAGGTTAAAAATTTCAGTTTTGACCATTAGTGCATGTGAGCACAATTTGATTTCAATTTTGATTTGATTTGAGTTTCTTTGATTCCAAAAGTGTTAAGAAGTGTTTAATAACATTCTCCAACCAAAATGGTCTAGGTTGAAGATTTTCAAAAATGGCATAAACCATATGTGAGGGTTTTGTGATTTTTCCAATTTTACTTCTTTTCTTTTTCTTTGATTTGCTTTGTGATCTCCAAAGGATCAAGTGTAAGTTTTCAGGTTGTAGAACAAGGTAAAAGGTTGCAAACAATCATCATGTCATTCACACAAGGAATTAAGTATGGGCACTATGCATAGCACATGTGTAAATAAAAGTTTTTGTTGGTTCTAAATTTTGAATAATTAAAATTCTTCTTCTTCATTGATTTGAAATTTGGGTTGTTACACCGTGAGGGCCCTGAGGAACGTGAATTCTGGCAATACTCGACTATCACAGCTGGTGAATGTTTCTGAGTGTCGTTGCTTGTTCGATGGTACTACGGTGAGGTGAGCCTCACGAGAGGGAGAGAGAGGGGGCCATAGGTCGAGGTGTCACCAGGACGGGGGAACACGAGCTACCCAGCTTCGAAAACCTCACGACAGTGGCGCAGCCCTACTATTACTTATCTGATTTATTCAGACAACAAGTGCCATATTACAATGAGTTAAGTTGTGTCTCATGGGCTCCCACGACCCGGCTTATAAAAGCTCCAGATCTAGGGTTACAAGGGTAGAGATCTACCGGATACGACTAAGCCTAGACTACGCTAAGCACTTATTGTCTTGCACGTCAAGGATCCAACAAAAGTATAAAAAATTCCTAACCGAAATCCTAGCAACGAGAATAATTGAATGACCAAACAACCGATGGAGCCTTATCTTATTTCTCGCCTAACCTAGAGTTAGCAAAAGGGTTTATCAAATACCCTAAACTGGTCATTTCGCTAAAATTGTGGTATAAAGCAGAGTAGAGGAAAAAGGAGAGGGCTCATGTGGTTTGCCTACCCTTCTGAAAGTACTCCTGGTCACGCTCTGCCGGTAGCCACGCTAACAGGGCAGACAACCTAGAAGAACGGACCCAAACCCCCCCCCCCCCCCCCCCCACAAAAAAAGACAACCTCAGCCGACGGCCGTCGCAACAGATACCACCCGCCATAGCGACATGGAGGAATACCCGAGGGAGCAGAGAGAAGGCGAGCCATAGGGCGGAGCAAGGACTACGGAGTGACACATACGCAGAGGGGGAGCCCATTCTGACAAAAGAGGGCGCATCAGCGACGACCCGCCGGGACATCTCATGGAAAGAGCCGCCACTGCTAGATACAGCATGTGGAAGACCAACCTCGCAAGTCAAAATGCAGAGTAGAACCTACCCTGCGTCGCGGAGACACCTACGCCACATGCGCCTCACAGATGCAAGCACCGACGTATATGCACACATCACCATACCATTCCGACAAAGAGGGTGCATCAGCGACGACCCGATAGGAAGTATGGAGACACCGTGACACCACATGAAAAGAGCCGCCACCGAAATACAGCATGTGTAAGACCAATCTCGCAAGTCAAAATGGAGAGTAGAACCTACCCCACATCGCGGAGACACGTACGCCATATGGGCCTCTCAGATGCAGGCATCGACGTATGTGCACACATCACCGTATCAGAAAAAAAAACACAATGACATATTTACATGTATATGGTCGAAAGTCGAAACTAGTGTCCATGGTGGGGGCAACGACAGCTCCCCATTTCTAGGAGCTTAGAGCTCTTAGAAGATTCATCCAAGACTCTACACCTTTACATGGTATGGAAAATACCGATCGATAACTTTGTCCATAGCAGTAACTTCTCTGTACAATTCAAGCGCTTCATTCATGGTCTTTGCTTGTGATAAAAGCTGCAATCTTTTCTCTGTCTTAGGATGGTAGGAAAGGAATTTTTCTAGTACAGAAAGTCTTCTAAACTTTTCTCCCTTTGCCAATTGCACAAGGGCCCATTGTGGATGGAAACCAGCAGCACCGAGCAGCAAGATTCCAATATAATCTGCCTCTATCTCCATCCTACATACATGGGCAGCATTATTATCAGTAAAACATCTGATTAATACTACGTAGCTGCAGCAAACTCTGCTAGTAATAACTTTTCATATAAGCAAGAGTTGATGATTTCAGGAAAGTTAAGCTAAAACAAAGCCGTAAAGTAATGGCGCGCAACATAAATCACCAGGGACAAGGTGAAATAATGCAAACCTGCGCGACATGATTCTCTCCAGAAACACCGGGTAACAGCCGCTGATATCCGCTCTGTGCCTTGCAATGACGTGTCCAACCTAGCAAAAAACAACAGCAATGTCAGATTGAGTCTGCGGGAAAGCGAACCAAGATTACAAATAGCTGGTCCATCAATCAAAATAGACCGAGCATAGCTACCTCATGGGCAAGAACACCAGCAAGCTCCTCATCGCTGAAGTGGTCGAGAAGTCCAGTGGAGACCATAATTTTGCCGCTGGGCGCGGTTACTGCCTCCGGGGTGCCATTTTCGGCAACGAACACCTCCCAGTTGAGTGCACGGAGATGACTGGCGTGTGGCTGTGGTGCCGCTGCCGCTCCCCATTTTCGGGTCACGCGGAGCATTGGGGCGTCGTTGCTGTCGTAGAGGCCGAGGCCACGGTGGGCAGCGTGGACGATCCTCTCGGTGACGAGACAGGCACGGATGCTTCTGGGATCGCTTGGGTCCAGGATCACAAACCTGGCCTTGTTCACAGCGAAATCAGCGTCGCCGAGGTCGCGCTCTTCCTGATGGAAGTAGACGACTCTGTGGGAGCGGTTGGTGCAGGGCACGATCTCTCGGTCGTAGCGGCTGCAGGCTGCCATGGCCGTGGCGCTCAAGGTGATCGCCGTGGCCGCAGCGACCTTCCGAGGATCGTGGTACCACCGGAGGACGGAGTTCCGCCGGGCCGTGGTGCCGTAGCACTGCCCATGTAGCGGCGACACCGCCGTCGACGATGGACGGACAGCAGGCCTGACGCGGGGGAGGGAACTGAATCCTCGGACAGAAGAGAACAAGTCAATCAGCCGCCGCGGCGCGGAGGTTGGTGTTGGTTGGTGATAGCGGCGGAGGATTTGGGAGAGGACGGAGCGCGAGTTCATGATCGATCTTGCGATGTGGTTCGCGAGCAGATCAACCGAGTAGAGGCTCTTCTTCTCTTGTCGTGTTTGGTAGTGGTTTATGAGCGGATCGGTTACGCGATCGAGTTATGCATATGGATGACGGCAGGGTGGCAAGCCTCCCGCGACTCGGAGTCCGTGATGGAGACTGATCGAGCGGGTCGTGCGGACGCTCAGACAGAGAGAGGTCGGTCGCCAGTCGGGGTTGTTCATGTCTCCAGACATGTAAACGTGTTGGTACTCCCTGCGTTTTTTTTTTTGGGAAACGTAGGATTTATTGATCACATAATTAAAAGGGCACACCTAGTGATCAGTCGACTGATATTTAATTAAATTTCAGTCGATCATCAGCTGGCGTACATATGGATGTATTTCTCCACGCGTTGTGTCCATTTTTTTTTTTGTTCCTGTCTCCTTTTCTTTCATGGGCCTTAACGGTTAGACTGGACCCGCTTGAACACTGTACTTGTTTGTAGCAAAACAAAGGCCACGCTCACACCTGCTAGCCGAGAGAACAAAACACATATACCACCTTTAGTACCTTACGACACATATACCACCTTTAGTACCTTACGTATGGTGTATATTTGCAACTGGTGCGTTACAAACCACATGATCAACTGGTGCGTTACACAGCATGTAAATTAATAAGGAGGGCGAAACGTTTTCTACCTGGGGCTCTAGCGATCGGCGATTGGCGATCAACAGAGCGACTAGGGTTTCTTCCTCCGCCGCCGGTCCGTCCCGGCCGGAGTTCAGCTCTTTCTGCTCGGAGGATCTGATCTAGATCGCCTCCACTGCTTCGCTGCTGGTTCTGCAGGTCCGTCCCGGCCCTTAGTTGCTCCCCTAGCCCCTGGTAGGGTCTGGTTAGGGCTTGGACATGGCGTCGTCGACAAGCTCGACATCGGCGACGGGAGGAGCGACAGGGAAACAATCGGAATAGATTGATGATATGCTGCACAGGTTGGGTATTGAGGAAGATGAATTCGATGATTTAATCTTTGAAGAAGAAGAGGATGCTGCAAAGGATGGTCTGAAGTGGATGGCACTAGCCAAAGTTCATACAACAAATATATTCAGTCCCCAGGCTTTTGAACAGAACATGAGGGTTGCATGGAGCCCAGCTAAGGAGGTACAGTTCAATCATCTTGAAGATAATCTATTTACAGTGCAATGTTTCTGTTTGGGCGATTGGCTCAAAGTGGAGAAGGGTGGTCCGTGGCTATTTCGCCAATTTGTCGTGTCCATTGAGCCATACGATGGTTTTGCTCCTCCTGAAACTGTTGATCTGAACCACTTCACAACATGGATTCAAATCCACAAAGTTCCTGTGGGATATAGAAAGGATTCGATTATTAAGAACCTCACAGAAAAGAAAGTTGGCAAAGTGACTGAAACACAATTGGATGTCAAAGGTGCCGGAAATTTTGTCCGGGCTAAGGTACGACTAGATGTGAGAAAGCCATTGGCGCGGTTCGTTTCAATGTCTCGTGGTGGGGAGAGAGAGATTTATCCACTGAAGTATGAGAAGATGCCGAGGTTTTGTGGGGCGTGTGGTTATATTGGCCACACTCATCTGGAATGTGGTACAGGGGAATTCGATGAAGATAAGCTCAAATGGGGCGATTTCCTGAAAGCAGATTGTGAGAGTTGGCATAACAGAAGCTTTGGAGGAAGTCGGGGAGGTGCTCGTGATACACGTGGCTCTTGGGACTCTGGTGGTCGCGGTAATTTTGGTGGAAGGGGTCGCGATGGCATGACTGGAGGACGTGGGCATGGACCCCAACCAAGCTGGAGATTTAACGCCCTTGCTTACGCAGATGGTCGAGTCCTACTGGATGGAACAAATGGGACAAGAAACCCGGCTGCAACTAACTAGAATGAGGAAAAGGAGGAGGATGATACAGGTACGAGCCCATCAAAGACTGCAGCTATGGAAACTGATATTGTCATTCCAGAGACAGGGGCAAAGAGGCAATTAAATCTGGGAGAAGAGATGACAGGTAACCCAATAAAAGATGATCAGATTGGGGAAGTGGCGATGATAACTGATGGTACGGTACCTACAGTCGAGGGAGTGCCTACCGGGCTGCCTCAGGGGTCTGCTAATGGCCAGTTGGGGGTGCCTACAGGGGTCCCCGAGAATGAAAGAAACAAGAGGACAAAGAGGGACGGAGCTAACTCCTCCTCATTAGGATCGGCGGGTTCCCTGGAGGAGCCTGTCCGGTCGCAATGAAGATATTAGGTCTCAACTGTCAGGGTGCCGGGAACACCCCGACAGTTCGTGCGCTTCAAGATGTCTTGAGGCAAATTAACCCCGAGGTTGTGTTCTTGTCGGAGACACACCTTGATATTTATCCGGCAGAGTGCTTACGTAGAAGTCTGAAGATGGATTCCAAGATTGTTAGTAGAAGCAATGGCCGTAGTGGGGGTGTCTTGCTGTTGTGGAGGAAGGAGATTAAAGTTGAACAAATTTTTGCAGCCCCTAACTACATCGATGTGAAAATTATGGAGAACCCACAAAAGATTTGGAGACTTACATGGGTATATGGCGAGCCCAGGTGGGAAGATAGACATCTCACATGGGACAAACTTAGAGAATTGAAACTTGTTTCAAATATTCCTTGGGTGGTTCTTGGAGACCTGAATGAAATTGCTTTTTCTCATGAGAAGGAAGGAGGCAACCAGAGGCCAAATGTTTATATGCAAGCTTTCCGTGATTGTCTGGATGACTGTGAGCTGGTTGATGTGGGTTTTTCGGGAGAACCCTTTACGTGGAGAAGAGGTCGGATCCGTGAAAGGCTTGATAGAGCTGTGGCTACTTCGGAGTGGATGATTATGCACCCAGGGGCAATCTTGCAACACTTACCTTGGACTAAATCTGATCACAGGCCTATCTTACTAGACACAAATTATCAGCAAGTAGAGGTGAGAGCTCATGATGGCCCAAAATGTTTCGAGGCAAAATGGCTGAAAGAAGAAAAGTTTAGAGAAGAGGTGGTCCGTGCGTGGGAGCAGGCTGGAGCCGTGGCAAGGGATGGTGTGCTCGCTAGATTGGGAAGGATGCCCTCCTCTTTGCATGCATGGGATAAGCGAATACTGAAGAAGCCAAAGCGTCGCCTACGCAAGGCTCAAAGAGAGCTCCAGAAGGCTCTGGACGGGCCTATGTCAGATGAAAATGATGAGATAGCAAAAGAGAAGGCTAATTTAATTGAATTGCTACTGGAACAAGATGAAATTTACTGGGCTCAAAGATCGCGTGCTAACTGGCTTCAATTCGGTGATCGAAACTCCTCGTTCTTCCACAGCTTTGCCTCTGCAAGGCGTAAAAAGAACTATATCAAGAAATTGAAAAATGACAATGATGTTTGGGTGGAAGGTACTGAGAATTTAAAGCCTCTTATTTCTGATTACTTTACTAATCTATTTACTTCTGAGGTCCAGGCAACCGATCCAGCATTACTTCAGAAAATTCAGCCCAAGGTTGATCAGTTGATGAATGAGAGACTTCTGGCTCCTTTTACGGCTGAGGAGGTGAAAAAAGCTGTTTTTAGCATTGGAGACCTGAAGGCGTCAGGGCCAGATGGATTGCATGCCATTTTCTACAAGAAGTTTTGGGATGTGTGCGGGGTGGAAATTACTCATGAGGTTCTACAAGCGCTGATCTCGGGAACTATCCCGGATGGGTGGAATGATACCACTGTTGTGCTCATACCGAAGATTGATATCCCAGAATTGGTGTCTCAATTCCGGCCTATTAGCCTTTGTAATGTCATCTACAAGATTATTTCCAAAATGTTAGTTGGGCGACTCAAAGGAATCCTTCCGGATGTTATTTCACCTATGCAAAGTGCGTTTGTTCCAGGACGGCTCATCACCGATAATATTCTGGTGGCATATGAATGTATTCATTCTATTAAGAATAAAAGGACGGGCCAGGTTGGTAATTGCGCAGTTAAATTGGATATGCATAAGGCTTACGACCGGGTTGAATGGGTTTTCTTGGAGAACATGATGAGAAGATTGGGGTTTGATGAGAGATGGATTTCTCTAATGATGGCATGTGTTAGTTCAGTCCGTGTTATCACCAGAATTTGACCGGATCAGAGGTGGGCCGCGATTGGAGATGGGCTTGAAGAATATACATGGAAGGAATACATGAATCGGCCTTATATGCAAAGTTTGGGCTAGTTTGCCCGTGTATCTGTAATATAGTAGGATACGTGTCGAGTAGATAGAGTTTGGCTCGTGCCCGGTTGGGATTATTCCCACGTTAGAAAGTCTACGGACTATAAATATGTATCTAGGGTTTATGAAATAAACAACAATCACGTTCACCACAAACCAATCTAGGCGCATCGCCAACTCCCTTGTCTCGAGGGTTTCTTCCGGGTAAGCATCATGCTGCCTAGATCACATCTTGCGATCTAGGCAGCACACGTTTATTCGCTGTTCATGCGTTGCTCGTGCTGAAGCCTTGTTGATGGCGAGCAACGTAGTTATCTTAGATGTGTTAGGGTTAGCATTGTTCATCGTATCATATGCTGTCATCGTGCAACCCTTAGACGTCTAGCCGCCCTTACACCTATCTTAGGTGTAAGGGCGGCACCCCGCTTGGTCATTATTTAGTAGATCCGATCCATTATGATTGCTCCTTGTTCTTCGAGGATTAGTTTAATATCTGCATAGTTAGGCCTTACAAACGGGTTGAAGGATCCAGTGGCGCGTAGGGTGTAGTTTGCTAGCCCTAGACAGGATGTTCCGGGGATCAACTTCGTGTTGGTTTTTAGGCCTTGTCTAGGGTCGGTTTACGATCACCGTGCGTGGCCGCCAGGCTCAATCACGAGTAGGATGTTCCGATTATGTGGTGAAAACCCTAAATCGTAGTAGGTCGTTTTAGCTTTATATTGATCAAGCAGGACCACCATATATTCGTACACCTCGTACGGATCATTGGTGGATCGGCTCTTTGAGCCGATTCACAGGACAACCTGAGAGCCGATCGAGGCTCGTATTTAATGTTTACGTGTATGCCATGCAGGAAACTAAGCGAGGCACATCCATCACCTTCCTGTATTATCCTTACCACATGTTCTCCCTGTATTTAGTGTCGACCTCACAGGTGACGGAAAGCTAGGGTATGGGTTTACATCGGCTGATGAGCTAGAAGAAGTCGACATCGGTCCTGGGGATAAGCCGCGACCAACTTTTATCAGCAAGAAGTTAGATCCACATCTTAGGGGTCAGATGATAGCTCTGTTAAAAGAATACCCAGATTGCTTTGCATGGGATTACACAGAAATGCCTGGGTTAGACAGGAGCATCATTGAACATCGGCTCCCCCTTAAGAAGGGATTTCGGCCGTTCCAACAACGAGCACGTCAGATGAAGGCCGAAATTCTGGAAGAGGTCAAGAAAGAGATCGAGAAGATGTTGGCCACCGGGTTCATCAGGCCATGCAGGTATGCTGAATGGATCTCCAGTATCGTTCCTGTAGAGAAGAAGGACGGCCGATGGCGTGTGGCCATCGATTTCCGAGATCTCAACAGAGCCACTCCAAAAGATGAATATCTGATGCCTGTGGCAGAAACGTTGATCAATGCAGCTGCTGGCCACAAGGTGTTGAGCTTCATGGATGGCAACGCCGGCTATTGATACGTCTCCGACGTATCGATAATTTCTTATGTTCCATGCCACATTATTGATGTTATCTACATGTTTTATGCACACTTTATGTCATATTCATGCATTTTCTGGAACTAACCTATTAACAAGATGCCGAAGTGTCGATTCTTTGTTTTACGCTTTGTTTTTGGTTTCAGAAATCCTAGTAAGGAAATATTCTCGGAATTGGACGAAATCAACGCCCAGGGGCCTATTTTTCCACGAAGCTTCCAGAAGTCCGAAGACGAAACGAAGTGGGGCCACAGGGGAGCCAAACCCTAGGGCGGCGCGGCCCCCCCCTTGGCCGCGCCGCCCTGTCATCTGGGGCCCCTGTGCCCCCTCTTGACTTGTCCTTCCGCCTACTTAAAGCCTCCGTGACGAAACCCCCAGTACCGAGAGCCACGATACGGAAAACCTTCCAGAGACGCCACCAACGCCGATCCCATCTCGGGGGATCCAGGAGATCGCCTCCGGCACCCTGCCGGAGAGGGGATTCATCTCCCGGAGGACTCTACGCCGCCATGGTCGCCTCCGGTGTGATGTGTGAGTAGTCTACCCCTGGACTATGGGTCTATAGCAGTAGCTAGATGGTTGTCTTCTCCCCATTGTGCTATCATTGTTGGATCTTGTGAGCTGCCTAACATGATCAAGATCATCTATCTGTAATTCTATATGTTGCGTTTGTTGGGATCCGATGAATAGAGAATACTTGTTATGTTGATTATCAAAGTTATACCTATGTGTTATTTATGATCTTGCATGCTTTCTGTTACTAGTAGATGCTCTGGCCAAGTAGATGCTTGTAACTCCAAGAGGGAGTATTTATGCTCGATAGTGGGTTCATGCCTGCATTGACACAGGACAGTGTGCAGAAAGTTCTAAGGTTGTGTTGTCTTTGTTGCCACTAGGGATAAAACATTGATGCTATGTCTAAGGATGTAGTTGTTGATTACATTACGCACCATAATTAATGCAATTGTCTGTTGCTTTGCAACTTAATACTGGAGGGGTTCGGATGATAACCTGAAGGTGGACTTTTTAGGCATAGATGCAGTTGGATGGCGGTCTATGTACTTTGTCGTAATGCCCAATTAAATCTCACTATACTCATCATGATATGTATGTGCATGGTCATGCTCTCTTTATTTGTCAATTGCCCAACTGTAATTTGTTCACCCAACATGCTGTTTATCTTATGGGAGAGACACCTCTAGTGAACTGTGGACCCCGGTCCAATTCTCTTTACTGAAATACAATCTACTGCAATACTTGTTTTACTGTTTTCTGCAAACAATCATCTTCCACACAATACGGTTAATCCTTTGTTACAGCAAGCCGGTGAGATTGACAACCTCACTGTTTCGTTGGGGCAAAGTACTTTGGTTGTGTTGTGCAGGTTCCACGTTGGCGCCGGAATCCCTGGTGTTGCGCCGCACTACATCCCGCCGCCATCAACCTTCAACGTGCTTCTTGGCTCCTCCTGGTTCGATAAACCTTGGTTTCTTTCTGAGGGAAAACTTGCTGCTGTGCGCATCATACCTTCCTCTTGGGGTTCCCAACGAACGTGTGAGTTACACGCCATCAAGCACATTTTCTGGCGCCGTTGCCGGGGAGATCAAGACACGCTGCAAGGGGAGTCTCCACTTCTCAATCTCTTTACTTTGTTTTTGTCTTGCTTAGTTTTATTTACTATTTTGTTTGCTGCACTAAATCAAAATACAAAAAAATTAGTTGCTAGTTTTACTTTATTTGCTATCTTGTTTGCTATATCAAAAACACAAAAAAATTAGTTACTTGTTTTACTTTACTTAATATCATGCATGTTTTTATTTCACTAGTTTGGCATAATGGACAAGAATGAGCTTCTATTTCTATTTCCTGATTTAAAACATGGATTGTTTGATGCGAAAATTAAAAAACCTATAGAATCTTATTTGCATGCTGGTAGTAATATTAGTATGAACGCTTTGAACACCATTGTTGATAATAATATAGAAAGTTCTAAGCTTGGGGAAGCTGGTTTTCATGATCTTTTTATTCCCCCAAGCATTGAGGAGAAAATTTACTTTGATGATACTTTACCTCCTATTTATGATAATGATATTGGTCTTTTAGTACTGCCTGTTATGGAGGATAAATTTGATTATGATTACAATATGCCTCCTATATTTGATGATGAGAATAATAATGATAGCTACTTTGTTGAATTTGCTCCCACTACAATTAATAAAATTGATTATGCCTATGTGGAGAGTAATAATTTTATGCATGAGACTCATGATAAGAATGCTTTATGTGATAGTTACATTGTTGAGTTTGCTCATGATGCTACTGAAAATTATTATGAGAGAGGAAAATACGGTTGTAGAAATTTTCATGTTACTAAAACACCTCTCTATGTGCTGAAATTTTTGAAGCTACACTTGTTTTATCTTCCTATGCTTGTTACTTTGCTCTTCATGAACTTGTTTATTTACAAGATTCCTATGCATAGGAAGCATTTTAGACTTAAATGTGTTTTGAATTTGCCTCTTGATGCTCTCTTTTGCTTCAAATACTATTTCTTGCGAGTGCATCATTAAAACTGCTGAGCCCATCTTAATGGCTATAAAGAAAGAAATTCTTGGGAGATAACCCATGTGTTATTTTGCTACAGTACTTTGTTTTTATTTTGTGTCTTGGAAGTTGTTTACTACTGTAGCAACCTCTCCTTATCTTAGTTTTGTGTTTTGTTGTGCCAAGTTAAGCCGTTGATAGAAAAGTAAGTACTAGATTTGGATTACTGCACAGTTCCAGATTTCTTTGCTGTCACGAATCTGGGTCCACCTCCCTGTAGGTAGCTCAGAAAATTAAGCCAATTTACGTGCATGATCCTCAGATATGTATGCAACTTTCATTCAATTTGGGCATTTTCATTTGAGCAAGTCTGGTGCCATTTTAAAATTCGTCAATACGAACTGTTCTGTTTTGACAGATTCTGCCTTTTATTTCGCATTGCCTCTTTTGCTATGTTGGATGAATTTCTTTGATCCACTAATGTCCAGTAGCATTATGTAATGTCCAGAAGTGTTAAGAATGATTGTGTCACCTCTGAATATGTTAATTTTTATTGTGCACTAACCCTCTAATGAGTTGTTTCGAGTTTGGTGTGGAGGAAGTTTTCAAGGATCAAGAGAGGAGTATGATGCAACATGATTAAGGAGAGTGAAAGCTCTAAGCTTGGGGATGCCCCGATGGTTCACCCCTGCATATATCAAGAAGACTCAAGCTTCTAAGCTTGGGGATGCCCAAGGCATCCCCTTCTTCATCGACAACATTATCAGGTTCCTCCCCTGAAACTATATTTTTATTCCATCACATCTTATGTGCTTTGCTTGGAGCGTCGGTTTGTTTTGTTTTTTGTTTTGTTTGAATAAAATGGATCCTAGCATTCACCTTATGGGAGAGAGACACGCTCCGCTGTAGCATATGGACAAGTATGTCCTTGGTTTCTACTCATAGTATTCATGGCGAAGTTTCTCCTTCGTTAAATTGTTATATGGTTGGAATTGGAAAATGATACATGTAGTAATTGCTATAAATGTCTTGGGTAATGTGATACTTGGCAATTGTTGTGCTCATGTTTAAGCTCTTGCATCATATGCTTTGCACCTATTAATGAAGAAATACATAGAGCATGCTAAAATTTGGTTTGCATATTTGGTTTCTCTAAGGTCTAGATAATTTCTAGTATTGAGTTTGAACAACAAGGAAGACAGTGTAGAGTCTTATAATGTTTTCAATATGTCTTTTATGTGAGTTTTGCTGCACCGGTTCATCCTTGTGTTTATTTCAAATAAGCCTTGCTAGCCTAAACCTTGTATCGAGAGGGAATACTTCTCATGCATCCAAAATCCTTGAGCCAACCACTATGCCATTTGTGTCCACCATACCTACCTACTACATGGTATTTTCCGCCATTCCAAAGTAAATTGCTTGAGTGCTACCTTTAAAATTCCATCATCACCTTTTCAATATATAGCTCATGGGACAAATAGCTTAAAAACTATTGTGGTATTGAATATGTAATTATGCACTTTATCTCTTATTAAGTTGCTTGTTGTGCGATAACCATGTTCACTGGGGACGCCATCAACTATTCATTGTTGAATTTCATGTGAGTTGCTATGCATGTCCGTCTTGTCTGAAGTAAGAGAGATCTACCACCTTATGGTTAAGCATGCATAATGTTAGAGAAGAACATTGGGCCGCTAACTAAAGCCATGATCCATGGTGGAAGTTTCAGTTTTGGACATATATCCTCAATCTCAAATGAGAAAATTATTGTTGTTACATGCTTATGCATAAAAGAGGAGTCCATTATCTGTTGTCTATGTTGTCCCGGTATAGATGTCTAAGTTGAAGAATAATCAATAGCGAGAAATCCAATGCGAGCTTTCTCCTTAGACCTTTGTACAGGCGGCATAGAGGTACCCCTTTGTGACACTTGGTAAAAACAATGCATTGTGATGATCCGGTAGTCCAAGCTAATTAGGACAAGGTGCGGGCACTATTAGTACACTATGCATGAGGCTTGCAACTTATAAGATATAATTTACATAATGCATATGCTTTATTACTACCGTTGACAAAATTGTTTCATGTTTTCAAAATCAAAGCTCTAGCACAAATATAGCAATCGATGCTTTTCCTCTATGGAGGACCATTCTTTTATCTTTATTGTTGAGTCAGTTCACCTATTTCTCTCCACCTCAAGAAGCAAACACTTGTGTGAACTGTGCATTGATTCCTACATACTTGCTTATTGCACTTATTATATTACTCTATGTTGACAATATCCATGAGATATACATGTTACAAGTTGAAAGCAACCGCTGAAACTTAATCTTCTTTTGTGTTGCTTCAACACCTTTACTTTGAATTATTGCTTTATGAGTTAACTCTTATGCAAGACTTATTGATGCTTGTCTTGAAGTGCTATTCATGAAAAGTCTTTGCTTTATGATTCACTTGTTTACTCATGTCATATACATTGTTTTGATCGCTGCATTCACTACATATGCTTTACAAATAGTATGATCAAGATTATGATGGCATGTCACTCCAGAAATTATCTGTGTTATCGTTTTACCTGCTCGGGACGAGCAGAACTAAGCAGGGATGCTGATACGTCTCAGTCGTATCGAAAATTAATTTTGTTCCACGCCAAATTATTGATGTTCTCTACCTGTTTTATGCACACTTTATGTCATATTCGTGCATTTTACGGAACTAACCTATTAACAAGATGCCGAAGTGCCGATTGCTGTTTTCTGCTGTTTTTGGTTTCAGAAATCCTAGTAAGGAAATATTCTCGGAATTGGACGAAATCAACGCCCGGGGCCTATTTTTCCACGAAGCTTCCGTAAGTCCGAAGACGAAACGAAGTGGGGCCACGGGGAGCCAAACCCTAGGGCGGCGCGGCCCCCTTGGCCGCGCCGCCCTGTCATCTGGGGCCCCTGTGCCCCCTCTTGACTTGTCCTTCCGCCTACTTAAAGCCTCCGTGACGAAACCCCCAGTACCGAGAGCCACGATACGGAAAACCTTCCAGAGACGCCACCAACGCCGATCCCATCTCGGGGGATCCAGGAGATCGCCTCCGGCACCCTGCCGGAGAGGGGATTCATCTCCCGGAGGACTCTACGCCGCCATGGTCGCCTCCGGTGTGATGTGTGAGTAGTCTACCCCTGGACTATGGGTCCATAGCAGTAGCTAGATGGTTGTCTTCTCCCCATTGTGCTATCATTGTCGGATCTTGTGAGCTGCCTAACATGATCAAGATCATCTATCTATAATTCTATATGTTGCGTTTGTTGGGATCCGATGAATAGAGAATACTTGTTATGTTGATTATCAAAGTTATACCTATGTGTTATTTATGATCTTGCATGCTTTCCGTTACTAGTAGATGCTCTGGCCAAGTAGATGCTTGTAACTCCAAGAGGGAGTATTTATGCTCGATAGTGGGTTCATGCCTGCATTGACACCTGGGACAGTGACAGAAAGTTCTAAGGTTGTGTTGTGCTGTTGCCACTAGGGATAAAACATTGATGCTATGTCTAAGGATGTAGTTGTTGATTACATTACGCACCATACTTAATGCAATTGTCTATTGCTTTGCAACTTAATACTGGAGGGGGTTCGGATGATAACCTGAAGGTGGACCTTTTAGGCATAGATGCAGTTGGATGGCGGTCTATGTACTTTGTCGTAATGCCCAATTAAATCTCACTATACTCATCATGATATGTATGTGCATGGTCATGCTCTCTTTATTTGTCAATTGCCCAACTGTAATTTGTTCACCCAACATGCTGTTTATCTTATGGGAGAGACACCTCTAGTGAACTGTGGACCCCGGTCCAATTCTCTTTACTGAAATACAATCTACTGCAATACTTGTTTCTTGTTTTCTGCAAACAATCATCTTCCACACAATACGGTTAATCCTTTGTTACAGCAAGCCGGTGAGATTGACAACCTCACTGTTTCGTTGGGGCAAAGTACTTTGGTTGTGTTGTGCAGGTTCCACGTTGGCGCCGGAATCCCTGGTGTTGCGCCGCACTACATCCCGCCGCCATCAACCTTCAACGTGCTTCTTGGCTCCTCCTGGTTCGATGAACCTTGGTTTCTTTCTGAGGGAAAACTTGCTGTTGTGCGCATCATACCTTCCTCTTGGGGTTCCCAACGAACGTGTGAGTTACACGCCATCAGCTATAACCAAATCTTCATGGCTCCAGAAGATATACACAAGACCGCATTCAGAGTACCAGGGGCAGTAGGCTTGTTTGAATATGTAGTCATGACCTTTGGGTTGAAGAATGCTGGTGCAACGTACCAAAGAGCCATGAATTATATATTTCACGATCTGATTGGCAAGTTGGTGGAAATCTACATCGATGACGTGGTAGTCAAATCTGTCTCCATGGAGGGACACTTGGATGATTTGCGACGCATCCTAGACCAAACTCGGAAGTTCGGACTGAGAATGAATCCAAAGAAGTGTGCTTTTGGTGTGAAGGCCGGTCAGTTCCTAGGTTTTCTGGTTCATGAACGGGGAATTGAGATCGGCCTGAAAAGTCAAGAGGCAGTGCGTACCATGCAGCCGCCCACCACAAAGAAGGAGCTCCAACGTCTTATCGGCAAGATCAACTTTGTCCGACGATTCATCTCTAACCTGTCAGGACGAATCGAGCCGTTCATAGCGCTGATGAAAATTAAATCTGATGACGAGTTTCACTGGGGGGCAGAACAACAGCAGGCGTTTGATGAGATTAAGCGGTATCTGACAACGCCGCCTGTGCTAGTTCCGCCCCAACAAGACAGGCCGTTCTATATCTACTTATCAGTAGCTGACACATCCATCGCTTCGGTGGTGGTGTAACTCTATGAGGGTGTTGAAAAGGTCGTTTTCTACCTCAGCAGAAGGATGTTGGACGCGGAGACAAGGTATCCTGAGGTCGAGAAGCTTTGCCTTTGCCTGTTCTTCACCTACACCAAGCTTCATCACATCCTTTTGACGGCAGAGATCATCGTCATATGCAAGTCAGACGTTGTCAAGCACATGCTGTCGGCCCCTGTTTTGAAAGGCCGACTTGGTACATGGATGTTTGCGTTGTCGGAGTTCGATCTTCGGTATCAGCCTGCGAAAGCAGTCAAGGGACAAGCGTTGGCCGATCTTATAGCTGAACGGATTAATACTAATATAGCAGCACTATCTGTACGTGCATGGGCTATGTTCTTCGATGGATCGGCTTGTGACGATGGTTGTGGCATCGGCATTCTGCTCGTGTCGCCTCGGGGGGCAACATATTCTTTCGCCATCAGGCTATCTACCCCTTGCACCAACAATGTTGCTGAGTATGAGGCAGTGCGCAAGGGAATGGAGTTGCTTTTGGAAGCCGGGGCAGAGGCAGTGGAGCTTTTTGGAGACTCGAAGTTGGTGATCTCCCAACTCACGGACGAATACAAGTGCGAGAGTGAGTCACTTTTTCCATATTGGATGGAATGTCGTGAGCTGATGACACATTTTCGGTACATCAATTTCAATTGGGTCCCAAGGTCTCAGAATACCGACGCCAATGATCTCGCACAGATGGCGTCGGGATACAAGGACGTACCAGACGGGTCAGAAGTTCAGGTGCAGTTCCTGGAACAGGATGATTGGAGAGCCGATATCTTCAATTATTTGAAGGATTCGGCTCGGGGGGCACCTAAACGGATAAGATACAAGGCTATGAAATATGTCCTTATAGGAGATGACATGTTCTACAGGACGTTGGAAGGGTTACTACTCAAATGCCTGGGACCAACTGAGTCTAATCGGCTCTTACATGAGGTGCATGAAGGCGCCTGTGGAACTCACCAATCGGCTCATAAGATGAAGTGGTTAATTAGGCAATCGGGGTTTTATTGGCCAACCATGCTTGAGGACTGCTTCAAGTACTACAAGGGATGCCAAGCGTGTCAGATGTTCGGAAAAATTCAGATGGTACCCGCATCAGCGATGAACCCCATCATCAAACCTTGGCCATTTCGAGGTTGGGGCATGGATATGATCGGCAAAATCCATCCTCCGTCGAGCAAAAACCACGAGTGGATTCTGGCCATTACAGATTATTTCACCAAATGGGTGGAGGCCGTTCCCATGAAGAAGGTAAAATCGGAAGATGTTATCCAATTTGTCAAAGAACATGTCATTCATAGGTTCGGGATTCCCCAAACCATCACGACCGATGGAGGTTCGGTTTTTGTCTCTAAAGAATTCAGAAAGTTCTGCGATGACATGGGTATTAAGCTAATCCGATCATCTCCATACTATGCTCAAGCCAACGGGCAAGCCGAAGCATCCAATCAAAGCCTGATCAAGCTGATTAAGAGGAAGATTGACGAGAACCCTAGGGTGTGGCATGAGACGTTGTCAGAAGCTTTGTGGGCCTATCGCATGTCATGCCATGGAGCTATAAAGACTTCGCCGTACCAGCTTGTCTATGGGCAGGAGGCCGTATTACCTTGGGAAATTACGGCTGGATCGAGACGTGTCACGTTTCAGAATGACCTGACACCTGAAGAGTATGCAACCCTGATGAGTGACACTATTGAGGATGCAACGGAACTCAGACTTTGGTCGTTGGAGAAGATTAAAGACAACAAAGCCAGGGTAGCTCGGGCATACAATAAGAAGGTGAGACCAAAGGAGTTTCAAGTTGGTGATCTAGTATGGGAAGCCGTGTTGCCACTAGGAACCAGGGATAAAGCATAAGGCAAATGGTCTCCTAATTGGCACGGTCCTTACAAAGTCATCCAGGTTCTGAAGGGCAATGCCTACATGCTTGAACAGTTGGATGGTGTGAAGTTCCCAGTGGCCGTCAATGGCCAACATCTCAAGAAGTATTTCCCAAGCATGTGGGATGATGGACAGTGAGATATGGGGGCCGATTTTAAATCGGCCGGTAAAAAATGAATGTGTGTGTGTACACATAAATCACAGCCGATGCACAGACATCGACTTGAGAAAATATGCGAAAGACAACAGTATGCTAGTACAGCCGATGCACGGACATCGACTTCAGAATAATAAAAGCCGATGCATTGTTATCGACTCTAGAGGAACAAGCTCAATTGAGCAGGTTAACAGATCGGATTCAGATCAGAGATCATGATATGTGAGATAAATCTCCTAGTGGATTTACTGAGGAGTTGAATCTGTGCAGTTAAGGTTGGAGGATGGTTTGGACATGGGCTGGACCTGTTTGACCGTGTGAATAGGCAACTAGTGCAAGCCGATGCCCTGCCATCGGCTCTCTGTACAGCGACTTCGTTCGACAATCGGAAAAGTTGACAAGAAAGCAAAATTAATGGGGAAATACTTCTTCATTGATAATGGGATTTCTTACAAAGAAAGAGCCGATTGTTCGAGGAAGGAAGAACAAAAGAAAGGTCTATTGACCAATCTACTACTACTAGGCCTATACTAGTAGATCGTAGTCTACGGGCCGTCGCTGCCCTCGTCGTCGTCCTCGGAGCTCTCGTCGGCACTGCTGCCGGCGGGCTCCTCGTCGCTGCTCCCGTAGCCCTCTACGGGAGCTTCATCCTCCTCGTCGTCGTCGCTGTCGTCGTCATCCCACCAGGTGCGGAGGCGTTTCGCCGGCGGGTAACCCTCAAGGGAGTCGTCGTCGTCGTCTTCCTCCTCTTCTTCCTCAGAAGAGGTGTAACCGTCCCAGGAGAACGAGTCGTCCTCGCTCTCCGACTCCAGCTCCCCATCAGCAAGGAACTGGAGGTCTTCATCTCTGCTGATCAAAGACTTGTCGTCCTCGGACCAGACGGAGGAGGCGTGGTCCTCCTGATCCCACTCCTCCGGGGCGCGTATGTCCTCCGGCGTCGGCTCGCGTGAGGAGGAAGACCGGTAGGAAAGACCGGAGGAGGAAGAGTCCATGGTGGGAGAAGGTTTTTCGAGTGCTACAGAGGAATAGAGGATGAGGAGGGGATAGAGAAGCGAATTGCTCAATGCGGTTAAATAAAAAGGATACGGTGGAGATTCAATGCCACAGCAGTTTCCGAGGAAGTGGTGCCCAAAGAAAAAAAATTTGCCAGGTCACGCGGAGAAGCGGAGGAGGCAAGGCATCATGATGATGGATACTGCGACGGTTCTGCTCTGCCACGACATGACCCGACGAAGGAAAAGCAGAATGATTTTGGAATTGTTATTTCCAAAACCAGGGGGCATGTGTTATCACCAGAATTTGACCGGATCAGAGGTGGGCCGCGATTGGAGATGGGCTTGAAGAATATACATGGAAGGAATACATGAATCGGCCTTATATGCAAAGTTTGGGCTAGTTTCCCGTGTATCTGTAATATAGTAGGATACGTGTCGAGTAGATAGAGTTTGGCTCGTGCCCGGTTGGGATTATTCCCACGTTAGAAAGTCTACGGACTATAAATATGTATCTAGGGTTTATGAAATAAACAACAATCACGTTCACCACAAACCAATCTAGGCGCATCGCCAACTCCCTTGTCTCGAGGGTTTCTTCTGGGTAAGCATCATGCTGCCTAGATCGCATCTTGCGATCTAGGCAGTACACATTTATTCGCTGTTCATGCGTTGCTCGTGCTGAAGCCTTGTTGATGGCGAGCAACGTAGTTATCTTAGATGTGTTAGGGTTAGCATTGTTCATCGTATCATATGCTGTCATCGTGCAACCCTTAGACGTCTAGCCGCCCTTACACCTATCTTAGGTGTAAGGGCGGCACCCCGCTTGGTCATTATTTAGTAGATCCGATCCGTTATGATTGCTCCTTGTTCTTCGAGGATTAGTTTAATATCTGCATAGTTAGGCCTTACAAACGGGTTGAAGGATCCAGTGGCGCGTAGGGTGTAGTTTGCTAGCCCTAGACAGGATGTTCCGGGGATCAACTTCGTGTTGGTTTTTAGGCCTTGTCTAGGGTCGGTTTACGATCACCGTGCGTGGCCGCCAGGCTCAATCACGAGTAGGATGTTCCGATTATGTGGTGAAAACCCTAAATCGTAGTAGGTCGTTTTAGCTTTATATTGATCAAGCAGGACCACCATATATTCGTACACCTCGTACGGATCATGGGTGGATCGGCTCTTTGAGCCGATTCACAGGACAACCTGAGAGCCGATCGAGGCTCGTATTTAATGTTTACGTGTATGCCATGCAGGAAACTAAGCGAGGCACATCCATCACCTTTCTGACCAGGTATAGGTCAGGTGGCACGCCCTTGCACCAGCATCGGACGTGCGTGCCGAGTCTTTGCGGGCCGTCGCTCGGAGGGACCAGGGCCAGCCGCAGTCCTGGGAGCCTCCCGGCTCTACTGTGTTGCCCGTCGCTGCTCGCCGGTGGGTTTCTGACCGCAACAGTCTGATATCAAGTGAGATTCAATTCTGAGGAAACTGAAATGTTTGAACCTACGAGGGGTCTCCGGCAGGGGGATCCACTTTCTCCCTATTTGTTCCTGTTATGTGCAGAAGGCTTGTCGAGTTTGCTGTTGTTTGAAGAAGAAGTTGGTGGCATCGATGGGGTAAGGGTGTGCAGAAATGCACCGTCAGTATCACACCTTCTATTTGCTGATGATTCCTTAATCCTCATGAAAGCGGATATGATTAATGCAACTTCCCTACAACAAGTTCTTGACACATATTGTGCAAATTCAGGTCAACTAGTGAGCGTATCGAAGTCGAGCATTTTTTTCTCACCAAATACTAATGTGATTGCGAGGGTTGAAATATGTGAAACCTTGCACATAGACACAGAAGCGTTGTCGGATAAGTATTTGGGGCTGCCTGCGATAGTCGGAGCAGACAGGAGCGACTGCTTCCTTCATTTTGTTGAGAGGATCATTGAAAAGATAAATGGTTGGAAAGAAAAATTACTATCAATTGGTGGTAAAGAAATCTTGCTAAAGGCAGTTGCGCAAGCTATCCCGGTGTTTGCTATGTCAGTTTTCCAGATCCCTAAAGGGGTATGTAAGAGAATGATGGACGCCATCTCAAAGTTCTGGTGGGGAGATGATGACAATAGTAATAAAATGCATTGGTTAGCTTGGTGGAAATTGTGTTACCCGAAGAATGAGGGTGGTATGGGTTTTAGAGATTTTCAATCTTTCAATTTGGCGATGCTTGCGAAGCAAATATGGAGATTAATTGATGAGCCTGAGTCTTTCTGTGCTTGAATCCTTCGAGCAAAATATTATCTAGACGGGGACATTTTGAAGGCTGGTCCTAAAGCGGGATGTTCTTTTACCTGGCGTAGTTTAACCGCAGCCATACTGACTTTCAAAAGGGGATACATTTGGAGAGTGGGGACTGGTGAAAAAATTGACATATGGTCTGATAGATGGATTCCATCTAGCCCCGACGGCAAGGTGACAACTCGTCGAGGTGCCTCGATTTTCACTAAAGTTATTGATCTGATTAGTCCTATAACAGCTCAATGGGATGAACAAATTCTGAGTGATCTTTTTAATGCGGTGGATGTTCAAAGGATCTTGCAAATTCCCCTAAATAATCAAGGGTTTGATGACTTCATAGCCTGGAAGGAAACTAGCCATGGGCGATATACAGTAAAGTCAGGATACTATTTGCAATGGAAACACCACTTTGGGCCTAATGCAGGTCAATTTTCATTGCCGGGAATTTCAGCTCAAAATCCCGTCTGGCGGATTCTTTGGAAGTTAAAAATACTAAGCAAAATTAAAATCTTTATTTGGCGTGCACTGCATGGAATCATCCCTCTAAAGTGTATTCTGGCTAATCGCCATATAGGTGACTCTGCTGCCTGTCCTATCTGCCATGTTCATGCAGAGGATGTTAGGCATCTTCTATTCACTTGCCCGGCAGCGAAAGAAATGTGGCATATTTTGGAGCTTCAGCAGTGGATCGATGATACTAGTCTGAATGAGCTCTCTGGTTCCGTAATTCTTGAGCATATTATTCGGTCGCCAGAAACTACATTGCCAGGTTTTGAATCGGTAAATCTGAAGGAGGTAGTCTTAACAGCGTGCTGGTACTTATATATGGTGGTTGCGACGCCGGCGGTCCAGAGATGAACCAGTGCCTCCGATCTCTAAATGCAGATTTTCGATCATGTCTATAGTTTCTAACTCAGCGGCAATGAAGATCAATCGTAGGCCGTCAGCGGCTAGATGGATCAAACCCAACTCAAGAGAGGTAAAGTTGAATGTAGATGCCTCTTTTACCCATGATTTACATGCAGGGGCTTTGGGGGCGGTGTTACGTGACTTTGAAGGAAAAAATTTGGCGGGACGGATGGTGTATCTTTCACACGTCGGATCAAGTCAAATGGCGGAGGCCTTGGCGATGAAAGAAGGTTTGGCGTTGGCAAACGAAATGGGAGTCTCAAACCTGATAGCTGAATCCGATTCTCTGGAGACGGTCGAGGCTTGTTCGGGGGATCAACAATGGCACAATGAGTCTGCTGCTATTTTTGCTGATTGCGTGGATCTGGTGGCTTCAATTGGTAATGTGTCATTTGCTCAATGCCCTCGGGAAGCAAATATGGTGGCACATAATTTAGCTAGGGAGTGTTTTTCTGCTATGTCTACTTGTAACTGGGTCGATGATCCACCTAGCTTCATTCTTGAATCCCTTGTAAACGATGTAACCATTTTGTGACCCACGTACAAGCAGCAAGTTCCAGACGCACACTTTTCCTTCCAGGGTACCGAAGGGGACTGGAAGGTTTTTAATGAGGCGGCTTGCTGACTTAATATAATTATGTTTCAAAAAAAACCACATGATCATTGATCAACATGGACGCAGATATAGCCTGTATTTAGTTGAGGTGTAGTTGCACATAGTGTGTAACTGAGACACAATTATAGCTCATATGCAGTTGAGATGTAGTTGCACACAGTGTGCGAATACGGCACAGTTACAACCCGAATGCAACTGAGTCTCAGTTGCACATGATATGCAACTTGGTCGCGGTTGTGCAAGTTCTTGGTTTAACGATGCCTTGGACTCGGCTCGGTTCCATGTTTATATAGGGCCAACATCGACAGAGATTTACAGGGTTTGTTACAAGAGATAGAGAGAGGGAAACCGCACAAGATCTTCATCAACAGACCTTGGCGTGAACACTAAGAAAGGAACAACTTAGCCTTTATCTTAACTAACTATTCTATCTCTAACACCCCTCCTCGATCACAACCTTTTCTAAGGTTGAGATTGTATTTGAAAGCTTCAAACTGCCGTGTTGGTAGAGCCTTTGTAAATCCATCTGCCACCTGATCTTGAGAAGGGATGAATCTGATCTCAAGCAATTTCTTTGCTACTCTCTCCCTTACAAAATGAAAATCTATTTCTATATGCTTTGTTCTTGCATGGAAAATAGGATTGGCTGAGAGATATGTTGTTCCCATGTTGTCACACCATAAACATGAGACTTTCTCTCTCTAAACATCAAGTTCCTTCAATAATGATTCTAACCAAATGACCTCTGCGGTAGCATTTGCTAATACTTTATATTCAGCCTCAGTACTTGATCTTGAGACTATTGCCTGTTTTCTAGCACTCCAAGAAATTAGATTAGGTCCAAAAAATACTGCAAATCCTCCAGTTGATCTTCTATCATCAACACAGCCTGCTCAATCAGCATCTGAAAAAGCACTTACTAATGTAGAGAAGGATCTCTTGAAACTTAACCCACGACTCACATTTCCTTTGATATACCTGAGTATTCTTTTTACTGCAGTCCAATGAACAGCAGTAGGTGAGTGTAAATACTGGCATACCTTATTTACTGAAAAGGCAATGTCTTGCCATGTAAGAGTTAAGTATTGAAGAGCACCAACAATGCTCTTGTATCTTGTACTATCATCTGGACCAAGTGGATCTCCCTCCATAGCTGATAATTTTTATGAGGATGACAAGGGCGTTGGTGCTGTTTTGGAGTCCTTCATACCAACTCTAGTCAATAAATCCATAGCATATTTTTCTTGAGTTAAAGTTATACCATCTCTTAATTTTTTAACTTCAATTCCCAAGAAGTAATGCAGATCACCTAAGTCTTTTAGTGCAAAGGCTTTCCTCAAATCTTGAAGCAATGCAGAAATAGCTTTGGTTGATGAACTAGTAACAATTATATCATCAACATATACTAGCACAAAAATGGTGATAGCTGACTTATTGTAAATAAACAATGAAGTATCACCTTTGGAAGGTGAAAAATCAAGTTCTTGGAGTCTTGAGCTCAACTTTGCAAATCATGCTCTAGGTGCTTGCTTGAGTCCATATAGAGATTTATCCAATTTGCACACATGATAAGGTGCATGTGGATCTTCATAACCAGGTGGCTATCTCATGTATACTTCTTCTTCCAGAACACCATGGAGAAACGCCTTCTTCACATCTAGTTGCCTTAAGCTCCAACCTTTTGAAACTGAAATAGCCAGAACAAGTCTTATAGTAGCAGCTTTAACAACTGGACCAAAAGTGTCCTCATAATCTATGCCATAGCGTTGTTTAAAACCTTTTGCTACTAGCCTAGCTTTATACCTATCAATGGTTATATCAGCTTTTCTTTTAATTCTATACACCCATTTGCAATCTATTAAATTTATTCCCTTTTTATATGGAACTAAGTGCCAAGTTTTATTTTCAACTAAGGCCTTATACTCATCATTCATAGCATGCTTCCAATCAGGATTTTCTAATGCCATTTGCAAGCTTTCAGGTTCATTAGAGGAGGTGGAAAGAACATACCGAACCGTTCCATCGGTGTAGGTTTTGGGCCTTCTGTTTCCTGTTGTAGATCTGGTGCGGTACACGGGTACCACAGATGAGCCTGGCGCAGAGGATCCCGGTGCTGTAGCCGGATCATGTGCTACGGATGTCCCCTGGCGACGTCGAGCAGCCTCGTCGCTGCATGAGGATAGGCGCCCGCTCGCGGGAGCCGATTCAATTGGCCCACCTAGCCTGGTGGTCCTCCACCTGGTCGGGAGCCCACAAGCAGGTGCACCAGCAGGAGGCCCACGCGCTGATGTCGGTTGGCCTGTCTCGCTGGAAGTGGCAGCAGGAGAGCTGCCCGCCTGACGTGGGCATTACCCTTCGGGTAACTAATGTTGCACTACCTCTTGCGGCCCAACCAGGGGGCCATGAAGGCACTCGATGGCCAGGTGGGCCGCTACGTCGGTTCCAAAGAAGAATTCTTGAAGAACAAGACAAGGAGACGAAGAATACAAGGAAAGTTTAGACCTAGGACTCTTTGTAACCTAGTCATACCCGGACAGATCTCTCGAGACCTGGCTCCCAATATAAGGGCCAAGAGAGGGGCTGCCGAGGACACACGCAATCTTAGCAATCATAGCCACCGCAAGTCTAGAACTAGGTCCCTGCAGAACTTAGTCTCTCGACGAGATCATAGTCGAAACCTTCGGCACCCCATTGTAACCCAATATTTTCATAATCAAGATCAGACAGGCAGGACGTAAGGGTTTTACCTCATCGAGGGCCCCGAACCTGGGTAAATCTCTCTCCCCGCTTGTTTGATAACCGATGTCTCGTGTCAGCCTACAGGATTTCATCTACCCTAAGCCCCAAACGGAGGGCATTGCCGAGGAGTACCCTCGACAATTGGCGCCGTCTGTGGGAACCCTGTTGGCACAAGATCTGTCATCGGCAGATTCGGCCATGTCGTCGGCAGCTTCATCAACACCATCGGCATCACCACCGGCCCCTTCATCGCCAAGCTCGGGGAATTCGATTCGATTCGGTTCCTTCGAGTTTACCCCGCACAGTGACTCGTCCCGTCTGACCTTTTCGGATCTGCAAGGAAGTTTGAGCATGACGTTTGGAAGTGTTCGTTGCAACATCAACACGGAAGGGGTCCTTCGGCTGCCCGACCCGTTCGTCCCCAGATCAGCAAGGAAACCGTCTCCATCGGCTGCAGGATCGATCATGTCGTCATCAATCGATCTATCTGCTGGTTTAACAGACTTGACGAATTCGTCTTCACCATCAACCCCTAGGTCGATGACCTCGTACTACTGCTTGAACTGCGACACCAGGCACGGATTGGGATCAAGCGATACACCATTCATCTGCAGCGCTAGATATTCGTCGGGAGAGGAAAGTATCGACAGCGCCGTCAGGATGACCACCTGGAGGATGGCGCGTCACCAAGTCTATGCTACCCTCAACGCAGGAAATGCGGGGAATGGAGGAGAAGAAGGAGATCGCACCCCCCGCTCCGGCAGACGACGTAACTCTGAAAATAGCTCCAGTAACAACAACAGTGATTATACCATCGCGGAGGAAGAGTGGGTAGCAGCTCGGGCGGCTGTAATCAACAACACACCGCTTCCTGCTGGAACTTCGGTTAGAACCCTCAATGCTTATCGTTCTATTTTGGAGAAAAATCGGGAGCGACTATCGAACAAACAGGCCACCCTCGAACGGCGTTTACTAGCAGCAGATCAATCTAGTGAACGACGAAGGGTCTCACGAGGAAGTGCGTCTCGAAGCAGCCAAGGTGCAGGGAAACACCGATCAAGACTGTCTCGACTTTCGGAAGACGATGCTAGAAAAATAACGTCAAATCTATCCAAGTCTTTCATGACCACGGACACTTCGGGTATGTTGAGGCCGAAGACCGTCGAGGGAGCAACCGCCAACCTTGCGGCATACCTAATCAACCAACAACCAGCACCCGAAGGTCCTATGGCCCAAGCCCATTGGGGCGCCCTGGAATGCCTCGCGATCCTAGGAGATAACCTAGTCCCACGGAAAGAAAAATCCATGCTTCAAGCTAGCGGTTCAAAGCACCGGTCGAGGGATGCTCGAGATGAAACCACTCATAGTAGAATCGACAGAGCTAGGCGACGGTGAGCAGCAAGGGAAGAATACGACAGTGATGATTCCGAAGAAAGCTAGGAGTACGACGGCGAGATGAGGGGAGCTGATTGCTTAAGTTATAAGATCCGCGAGACAATGCCGCCCAAAAGGTTCAAACCTACTCCTACTGATGCCGCTAAGTATGACGGGCAAGAGGAGCCGAGGTCTTGGATAGATGATTATCTGCAGACCGTAATCTTGCACAAGGGAAACCAAATAGCGGTGATGCAGTGCTTGCAGCTCTACCTGAAGGACTCAGCACGAGCCTGGTTGAGAGGCCTGCCGAAGGGATCCATTAAATCATGGGACGATCTGGTAGATGCTTTTGTCAAAAAATTCCAGTCAACGTATAAAAGGCCTGTTGGAATCGATGAATTACGTCATTGTCAGCATAAGCCGAGGGAGTCGATGCGCACATACATCGAAAGGTTCACCAAACTCCTGAACGATGCCGAAGATGTCTCTGTCGACAGAGCAATCGACGCCTTCAGCGATGGTATTCGACGCGAAACTTACATAGAGGAGCTTGGGCGTAAGAAGCCGAAAACCATAACCAAGTTAATGGAAATCACCAATAGTTGGGCTGATGGCGAGGATAACATACGAAGGCCTCGTCCACGCAGTGACGATGAAGACGACGACCAGCCGAGGCATGACTCTGGTGGCCGAAGAGATCGCCGCAAGAAAAGGAAGGATCGTGGATACGATGACACTAACATGGTAGCCGCAGGATACTCTGATCGTCGAGATGATCGGTACGATGACAGAGGAGACGATCGACAGGACAACAATCGCAGTAACTCTGGGAACCATGGCAACTGCCACATATGGCCTTCAAGGATCCCCGAGCTACCTTTTGCTGAACAGATAAATGCCCCTTGTTACCTACATGCGTACATCGATCCTAAGGATGACAAGAAGAAGTCGAGTCATTTGCTCAGGGATTGTCGACAGTTCATTGAGATGCAAAAGTTTATCCAGCAGCAGCAGCAGCCGAATCCACCACCACCACCGCCACCACCTCAGCACCAAGTTCAGCAGGTACAACCTCGCAATTCTAACGAGTCTTTCCCTCCACCACGTGGAAAGATGAGCATGATTCACAGAACTGGTGTTTCGAGAAGGGAAATGAAGAAGCTCACCCAAGAAATCAACCTGGCAGAAAGTATCGTGGCCAATATTCCAGAATACATCGACTGGTCGTCTCAGAGCATTCTGTTCAGCAGAGCGGACCACCCGATGACAATCCCAAAGCCAGGACATGCTGCCTTAGTAGTTGAAGCGCAAATCGGAGGATTTAATATGAGCAAGGTCTTCATGGACGGTGGAAGTGGATTAAATCTGATATTCCTGAACACAACTAAAAATATGGGAATTACGATGAGGATGTTGGAAGAAACGGATACTTGCTTCCACGGGATCCTCCCCACTTTACCGGCATACTCTCTTGGCAAAGTTTACTTGAATGTTGTCTTTGGGAAACCCGATAACTTCAGGAAGGAAAAGATCAAGTTCGAGGTAGTAAATTGGGAATCACAGTACCATGCTATACTCGGGAGACCAGCTTATGCCAAGTTCATGGTTGTGCCACATTATGCGTACCTCAAGCTCAAGATGCCTGAGAACAATGGAACAAATATCACAGTCTATGGAAGTTTTTCACGCTCAGATAATTGTGATCGCGAGTTTTAGAGGATTGCTGCCAAGTTTGGAATAAAACAAGAATCTTTCAACTTCCCTTCCAAATCGTTAGCACCTGACGATAAGGAAGACGAGCACATCAAGAAATTAAAGAAGAAGCCGGATGATCTCGTTCCAAAAGCTTTGGCAGTTAAACCTTCGGCTGCTGATAGCAAGGCCACCGTAGAAGACAGCAAAGCTCTAACGCTTGCTGCAAGTACTCCTGATGAAATCAACGACACCTCCAAAGCCACCGGCACATTAGACAAGATCGAAGATAAGAAGAACCCCCCTCTTGTTTAAGAGGATGGGTATCATTATATACGTTTAGTTTTTTCTCTTTCAATAGGGATCTTTTAGCCCCTTAGTTTTTGCTTAATTTATTAATAAAGACTCAAGTTTCGTTTGTCTGAAGTATTGCAGTAATTTGGGACACCCGAACAAGTTTATCAAGACCTCTTTTCGTATACTATAGCGAACATTGGTTTACTTGAAAATGTACCCAAGATTGCACTCTAAAAAGCCTCTGAAAATACGAGTGCTACGATGCAAACTTGATGGGAATATTGCTTTTATCCTTTGCTATAAAACCCTCAAGAATACGAGAGTGCTGCAGATAGCAAGGATCATGAAACACATACAAAACGACCCATGACCGGTACTTTAAACTACAGAAGTACTAAAGAGCGACGGAGTCATCGGCAGATCTAGTTCCATCGATTTGTTCGGGAGCTACTGTCAAGTCATACATCTGTTGAAAGCAAAGTTGCACATACAACAGGTTTCGCAAAACCTGCAACATGAGCTGATCACTCAAAGAATTTGCCGCCGATAAACTTACATATACATCATAATACAGATGTACAACGAGTAATTAAGATTTACTCTATTAATAAAAATTGCCAACGGCACTTACAAACAATCAAAAGTAAAAGGGAAATACATATATACAACTCCCATCGGGTCAATGCATACGAATATTCGGATGCAACAAGTGTTTATATTACTGGAGCATAATTTTTTTTTCAGGACTCCCCTTCTAGAACCTTTTCACCTACCTTTGAACTCTGTTCCAGCCTGTCGGCTACAATGGTAGAAGGAATATGAGCCTTTTCAAAAATATGGCCTACATCACCATCAACATTTGCGACGACCATCAGATCTATGGCTGGGTGTTTCGACAGAAGAAGAGCGAAAGCAGATTGAGCTCCAGCAACAAGTTGTGCACGACAGCACGAACCAACCTTCGGATCTTCCTGACGTTACCAAATTTAGACATTAAAGCCAGCAACGTAGGAGGAACCTCATTTAGGGGGAACATAAGCTTCCACATTAATATCAAGACAGTATGGCACTTGGTGAAAAATCGGTGCACTTGTTGCACCCGATCCTGAAATTTCACGATGACAGAAGCTTTTAATTGATTCCTCCAGAAGACCTCCTCCAAAGATGCAAGATGGGTCAAGGCATTTACGCGTTCATGAATACGCTTGTTCTCTTCCGATAAGTTCAGAGCTATGACTGTAGGAAGTAATCAAGCGAATCAAATCAAGGGATCATCCTTATTCCAGAAGTTAAAGAACAGGAAGTTAGAATACTTACAATTCAACCTTTCTGTGGCTTTGTGCAGTTCAGCAAGGGCATATCGTTCCGCCTTGGCGGCCAGTTCGCTCTTCTTCCTTATAATAGCGGCCAAGGCATAAATACCACGCATATCCTTCTCCATCTGGGAGATCAGAGCTTTCATGCGTTGGAGGCGGTCACTTTTAGAAGAGGCATCCGAAGAACCTTCAGTAAAGGAGGGTACAGGAAATACCTGCAAAGTTATGCCATTAAGAACACAATGGAGTATATGAGCTCATCATTGGAATTCACTCCCATCGGGAGCATGCAATTAAAAGTATTACAGCAAAAGAGTATTGGCAACATGCGGAATTCGTTACAATCAAAAGGTCTTATGACAGGAAATTGTTTCAAAACAAGCAAGATTACAATTCAACAAAAAAGAAGTCAAGGAGCTTGGGTCTGATTTGACAAGCTTGGGCCAGTAGATGATTTGTTTGTCGAAACCAGTTCAAGAAGCTGCCGAGCACACTTGAGCGCTGAAGTTTTATGAACACTTAAGTCAATAAGTCACCCATCTTGTTCCTTTGGCAGCTCCTTGGTCATTTGTTCAATATTGGCTTTGAAGCCATGACCCATCATAAGCTGAAAAGCTAGGAGAGCTCCATAGGTGCGTGAAGTGCGTTTGAGTACCTCGACAACTTCCTTCGTGTCGACAGCAAAGGCATCTGTTAGTTGTTCCAGAGTTTTGTTCTGGTCGACCTTGGGAAAAATCGTCGAGTGCATCCTCGCCATGACTCCTTTATTCTTCTGGAGAAGGGCTTGAATAAGTTTGTGAGATTCAAGGGTCAACGACAAAGCATTGGCAGAAGAATTATCCGGAAGCTTGTCTAAGGCACCAGCAGGGATATCGGCAGCTTCTGCAAAGAACGAAAAGGAAGATTTTGTTAAGCCACAATTGAGTCAATAAAGGGGGAATCGAAAATAAGTCAACGAAAATTACTGAGCAAGGCCAACAGATTGGCGAAGAAGATCATCCTTCTCATTCATTTGAGCTTCGACAGCAAGCTTCGAAGTTTCTTCGTCCTTTAGCTTGTTCTTCAGCTTCTCAAGTTCCCCCTTCAAAGAATCGGCATTTTGGCGGGCTTCGGCAACCATTTTAACTGCGCCTTCAAGCTTTGAAGAAGTAGACTCGACTTCTTTTTGTAGTCGAGCTTTATCAGCTTCAAGAGAAGTAAATTGAGAGGCGAAGACCTCCAGGGAAGAAATAACCGCTCGAAAGTCCTAGAAAAATGAGAAGAGATGACTATCAACATGCAATGAAATCCTTTTCGGAAAGTTTATAATCCGATGAAGACCCACTTGGGGGCTGCTAGAGTCAAATAATATTATCAAAGTAGAAAGGGCTTACAGGTTTTTTAGGAGGAGAAACTATAGCCGCGGCAGTCGAAGGAATCTCCTTCCCTTTGGAGAGGGAAGAAGCTGTTGATACTTGAGCTGCTGGGGCTGTAGCAGGAGCCGAAGCCTCCGAGGATGCCGGAGCTGGCTTGTTGGAGCTCGTCTTGGTCTTCTTTGGTGGAGGTTCTATGAAGCACTCATCACTACAAATATGCGAATTAGACAAAGTGGAAGTTGAATACAGATGAACTCTATCAAAATCAAACTTTGGAGTAAGAAGTGAGGACTTACAGATCAAAAAGATCATCTTCATCGGCAAAGCCGCCGGACGATCTCTTTGAGGGTAGCACGTCGACCTTCTCCGCAACTGCATCAACAAAGGCAGCGCGATCAACATCGTCATCATGGATCGACTCCGCCGTATCACTTGTGTCATCAGCGAGGGACTTAGGATCTATGGAAAAAGCTTCAGGATTCATCGGGTCATTGTCTATCTTCTGGATCTATATTTTCTTCAGTATGGGATTCTACAAGAACGGAAGGGTTTCTTTCTTCAGGGGTATTATTCGACAAGTCTTGAAAACATTTGGGAGCTATCACGATCTGTCGAAAGAATTAAGTAAGGATAGTGAAAACTGTAAGGCTGGAAGCAACAAGTTAATACAAACACGAAGGGAAAAATTACCTCGGTCGGTGGATGGTCGGCATCGAAAGGCAGTTGAAGAGATATAAGTGGAATCGAATCTTCTTGGCTAAAATGAGTAAGGCGCCTAACTTCATCAAGCTGCTCTTTCTCGGATAGTTCAGCGACGTTCACTCTAATCTCATCCTTGGGGCCTGAATACAACCACATCGGATGGGCCCTAGACATAATTGGTTGGACTCGACGTTTCAAGAAAACGGCGGCTACCTCGGTACCTATCATGGTTTGGCCATCGGATTCTTTGATTCGAAGAAATCTTTCGAATAATCTATCAGCTGTTGGCATTTCTTCGGGTCAGAGAATATTCTTCCAAGACCTCCTAGGCACGGCCTCCAGGACATCAGTAAATCGAGGAAGTTGAGTGTCGGCTGCTGATGAATCTCTGATGTAGAACCACTTCAGCCTCCATCCTTGGACAGATTCCCTCATAGGAAAACTGAAGTAGTTAAGCTCTTTGCGGACAACGAATCCAACTCCGCCGATGACGAAGGACCGCTACTGCTGTTGTATCACTTCACGAAGAAGATCTTCTTCCACAAACCAAAATGAGGTTCGATGCCCAGGAAAGCCTCACATTGGGTGATAAAGATAGCGAGATGGAGGATCGAATTGGGGGTTAATTGCCACAATTGGATCTTGTACACATGAAGGAGACGCCGGAGGAATTCATGGGCAGGAAGGGAGAGACCGCGATAAAGAAATGATAAGAACATCACAGTAAAACCGGCGGGGGGATTGGGGCGTGAAGCCGCACCTGGGAGAATGACGTTCCCCTCATCAGATGAGATTATACCAAGGCTCCGAGCCCTCTTCTCATCGCGTTGGGTGGTTGTAAAGCCGGCCAATCGCCGGGCGCAGGTCCAGCTGTGGAGCTCTCCGGCGCGGGCAGCGCAGGAGCTGGGGGAGGGGCATCTAATGTACCTTTCCTCGGTGCGCTTGATGAAGCTTTGGTGGCGGCACCGCTAGTCGTAGCGCTGGCGGCGAGAGTAAGATTCCTCTTCTTCACCATCGTGAGATCGGAAGGAGGACTAAATAGCGGCGGCGGCGGCGCAGCGGTTGTGAGTAAGGCGGCGCAGCTTGGCTCAGGGGTAGATGTTGCAGGTGCCTCTCTCCTGGTCACCGTGCCACGGTTTTCTATGACCCGTTCAAGTGCTCTCGATGCCTTGAGGATGGTCATCGGGCACGTGACTGTCGTAATGCTTGGCGTCCTCTCGGCTTGTTGGAAGGCCCTATCGCGTTGTTGCCCCGCCATGCGAAAGCTCCTCGTCAGGCCCATGTTGAGGTTTCGCTCCCGTCAGATGAGCCTCTTCGTCGGTCCTGGGCGTTAGTTGTTTCTGCTCCTCTTGGTTCTTTGGCTCCATAGGACATGCAATCCGCTTTGGAGAAGCAAGCTGAGTTTTTTCAGGAGGCCGTCCGTCCTCTTCATGAGGTTATTGTCTTCTTGCACGGATGGATGTTAGCGATTGGGGGCTTTCTGGAGCGAGCGGGCGCGAGTGGAGTGGGCCTTCATGGCTGTTGCCTGCCGATCCTGTGGCTCCGCCTGATGTTGGCAAAGTGGGCGCGAGTGGAGTGGGCCTTCATGGCTGTTTCTCTCCTCGTGCTAGGGCGAGCTCGGATCCGGTCTTTTGATCATGCCTGAGCTCCTGGAGTTGTGTAGTGGTGTGCTTTCGCCTCCTTCCGTCGAGGAAGTGAGGCCTAGCCCGCATGAGTTCTCGGATGTGGCTTCTCCGCTATGTCAGGCACCTAGCTTTGAGAAGTGTGGAGTTGATGACGCTGCAGTCTCTCCCTCTCCTCAGTCCGAAGGTGGTTTCTATTGATGATGGGGTTGCTAAGTCTGGCCTATTGCCAACGGTTCCCGAAGCTGTCATGGCCAGAGAGGTTTGCGATTTTCTCGCCACCTTGTGTTAGACTATGTATAGCTTCTGTATACGTGTACGTATTGTACCATTGTAACACACCCATTATATATATAATGTGATAGGCCACCCCTAGAGGGTCGAGCCGGTTCCCCAATTCTATTGTCTCACATGGTATCAGACTAGTTTTGGTCCTACGCTTCCGCCACCCTAAACCCTAGCCGCCGCCCACCTCCATCGCCGCCCGATCTTCGCCGCCGCCATGGACGGCGCGGCTACCTCCGGCTCCTCCACCGCGGGCTACCTTCCGGCCTCGCTCGCGGCGCTTCTCTCTCGCCCCGTCGACCCCGCTGCCCTGCAGCAGCCTCCGATCGGGACAAGGAGCGTCGGCTCCTTCTTCTCCAACCCGCATGCGCTCATGGTTGCTACCTCCGGCGCCTCTTCGCCCGCTTCCTCGGCCGCCGCCCTTGGGTCCCTGGCCCTCACGTCGACGGATGGGTCGCCGGCGGGGACGGTTGGATCCTCCGCCACCGGGCATGCCTCGGTGCACCCTGCCCTCACGTCGTCTGCGCCTCCGGCGGGGTCTGCATCCTCGATGGCGCTCTCGTCGCCTGCGGGTGTCACCTCTGCGCCTCTGCCCGTGCCGCCCGTCTCTGCCCCCATGGCGTACGCGCCTCCGGCAGTCTTCACAACGGGCTCGTTGCCTCCGCCGTTTCACTTTGGCAACCTCATCACCGTCAAGCTGTCGCCAGACAATTACATCTTCTGGCGTGCGCAGGTCCTGCCGCTCCTTGGGAGCCATTACCTGCTCGGCTACGTCGACGGCTCTCTCCCCTGCCCTCCCGCGCTGGTGGACAGCGTGAACGGTCCGGTCTACAATCCGGCGCACCGTGTTTGGATGGGGCAGGATCAGGCGAACCTCTCCTCCATCCAGGGGTCGCTTACCCCGGCTGTTGCCGGGCTCATTGTCTTTGCCAAGACTTCTCACGAGGCATGGACCATCCTTGAGCGTTCCTTCGCGTCGCAGTCGCAGGCTCGTGCTAGTGCCGTCCGTCGTCAGCTTGGCGAGTGTGAGAAACTCGACACCACGGCCACGGAGTACTACAACAAGGTTAAGGCCCTTGCCGACACGCTGGCTTCCATTGGCCAGCCGCTCACGGACTCCGAGTTCAACTCCTTCATCGTCAATGGTCTTGATGAAGAATATGATGGTCTGGTTGAAATCATCAATGAGCGGGGGCACTCCAATCCTATGATGGCCCATGAGATATACTCCCGCCTTCTTCTTACTGAGCAGCGTGTTGACGCGCGCCGTGCTAGCCGTGGCCGTGGCTCGGTCTCCGCGCATGCTGCCTACAAGGGCGGCTCTTCCGCCTCGGGCGCCCCGACTTCCGGCAAGGGGCCCGCGCCGTCCTCGCCCGCGGCTGCTCCTCCTTCGACGCTGCCTGGCAGTGGGGGGCGGCGGGTCTGCCAGCTCTGCGGTATTGATGGTCATTGGGCGTCCAAGTGTCATCGTCGATTCCAGAAGAGCTTTCTTGGACTTGGCAATGATGGCCGGGATACGCGCAACAATGCGCGTCAAGCTGCCATGGCTGATCGCCCCGCCCCGCCTTCGAAGTCTCAGGGGCACACTCAGTCCTATTCCGTTGATCCGCATTGGTACATGGATTCTGGGGCAACAGAGCACTTGACGAGCGAGATGGGGAAGCTCCACACCACCGAGCCCTACCACGGGTCTGACAAAGTCCACACCGCCAACGGAGCAGGTATGCACATCTCCCATATTGGTCAAGCATCCCTTCTCACTAGCCATGCAAATAGGAGTCTTCAGCTTCGCAATGTTCTTAGAGTACCATCTGTGACGCGCAATCTTCTTTCAGTTCCTAGACTCACTGTTGACAATAATGTGTTTTGTGAATTTCACCCGTTTGATCTTTTTATTAAGGATCGGGACACGAGGGACGTGCTTCTTAGTGGGCGTCTATGCCAGGGCCTCTATCGTCTGGAGCATCCTGGCGTCTCTCGCGTTTTCAGTGGAGTTCGCGTCTCGCCGTCACAGTGGCATGCTCGTCTTGGTCATCCTGCCACTCCTATTGTTCGCCATGTTTTGCATCGTCATGAGCTTCCTACAGCACCTAGTAATAAAGATGTAGCAGTGTGTGATGCTTGTCAGCAGGGGAAGAGTCATCAACTTCCTTTTTCGGAGTCTATTAGGGAGGTCAAACATCCTCTAGAGCTTGTGTTTTCAGATGTATGGGGCCCTGCCCAAACCTCTGTTAGTGGTCATAATTATTATATCAGTTTCGTTGATGCTTACAGTCGTTTTACTTGGCTTTATCTTATCAAGCGCAAATCTGATGTGTTTGATATTTTTGTTCAGTTTCAAAAACATGTTGAACGCCTTCTCAAGCATAAAATTGTTCATGTTCAGTCGGATTGGGGTGGTGAGTATCGCAACCTCAACTCCTTCTTCCAGTCGCTTGGGATTGCTCATCGTTTAGCATGTCCACATACACATCAGCAGAATGGCTCTGTAGAACGTAAGCATCGTCATATTGTTGAAACTGGTCTTACTCTTTTGGCCCATGCATCTGTTCCCTTTCGGTTTTGGAGTGATGCCTTCACCACTGCATGCTTTCTCATCAACCGTACTCCCACCCGTGTTCTTAACATGAAAACTCCTATTGAACTTCTCTTGAATGAACAACCTGACTATACTTTCTTTAAAGTGTTTGGTTGTGCTTGCTGGCCGCATCTGCGCCCATATAATAAACACAAGCTGGAATTTAGGTCCAAAAAGTGTGTCTTTCTTGGCTATAGTTCCCTTCATAAAGGTTACAAATGTCTTCATGTTCCTACTAATCGTGTCTACATATCTCGGGATGTCGTGTTTGATGAGCGTGTGTTTCCCTTTGCCAAACTCCCTGTCTCCACCGATGAGTCTCCCTCCTTGCATTCATCTTCCATTGCCTCTGACCAATTTGATGATGTTGCATACTCTCCTGTACTATTACCTAACCATGGTGCAGGCACTGGACGTGGAGCTCGTTTGGAAATTCTGGAGGTCCCAGAACCTTCGTTGCCGCTGCCATCCGACGCGCACGTCGATCGTGCTGCGCCCCTGCATGGCCTCGGTCCGCGTGCCCATGCACGCTCGCCCGACCCGCCCGCCACGCCGCGGGCTGCCTCGCCTTCTGGCACTGGGCCGGCCTCGCCCTGGACCTGGTCTGCCCCGCCGAGTCCCACGCCTGCCTCCTCCTCGTCGCGCGCCTCTCCTGAACTGCCTCCGTCGCCGGGCAGTTCACCGCTCGTGACGCCCGTGGCAGATCCTGGCTCGGCTTCTCCGACGCGCAGTGCATCCCCCAGTCCCTCGATGACTGGGCCACTGTCGTCGCCATCGCCCAGCCCCTCGTCGGCTGGGCCCTCTTCGTCGACGTCCTCCAGCCCCTCCTCGGCTGCTCCTTCGACATCGACAGCTCCTGTGCTACGCCCGCATACGCGCAGCCGAAGTGGCATTTTTCGCCCCAAGGAGCGCACTGACGGTACTGTCGCTTGGCATGCTGCGTGTATGGCTGCCGCAATTGCAGATCCGTCCTCTGAGCCCCGCACATACCAGGCTGCTATGAGTATTCCTCATTGGCGAGAGGCTATGGAACAGGAGTATCATGCTCTTCTTCGTAATGAGACGTGGACTCTTGTTCCTCCACCACCACGAGTTAATATCATTGACTCTAAATGGGTCTTCAAGGTGAAGAAGCACTCTGATGGGACTATTGAGCGCTATAAAGCGCGTCTCGTTGCTCGCGGTTTTCGACAGCGCTATGGCCTTGACTATGAAGACACCTTCAGTCCAGTGGTCAAGCCTACCACCATCAGGCTTCTTCTCTCTCTTGCGGTCACTCGCGGTTGGTCTCTTCGGCAGCTTGATGTGCAGAATGCCTTTCTTCATGGCTTGTTGGAGGAGGAGGTATATATGCGACAACCACCTGGGTTTTCTGATCCTGATCATCCTGATCATCTCTGTCGTCTTACTAAAGCACTCTATGGGTTGAAACAAGCTCCTCGGGCCTGGCATGCCCGCCTTGCGACAGCTCTTCGTGCTCATGGTTTTACACCGTCTGCCGCTGACTCCTCATTATTTCTTCTACAGAAGACTGCAGTCACTATGTACTTGTTGGTCTATGTGGATGATATTATCTTGGTCAGCTCCTCTCAGTTTGCTGCTAATGCTCTTATTCGTTCCCTTGGTGCTGATTTTGCTGTCAAGGACCTTGGGCAACTTCACTATTTTCTTGGAGTGGAGGTTGCTTCTCGTGGTGCTGGACTTGTTATGACACAAAAGAAGTACTCTTTGCACTTGCTGCAGCGGGCTGGGATGCTTACATGTAAGCCGACTACTACACCCATGTCAACCACTGACAAGATTACTGCTGTTGATGGTGAGCTTCTGTCTTCTGAGGATGCGACAGTCTACAGGAGTATTGTTGGTGGTCTACAGTACTTGACGATCACACGCCCAGATATATCTTATGCTGTCAACAGAGTTTGTCAGTATTTACAGGTGCCTCGCGACACTCCTTGGTCTGCTGTCAAGCGCATATTGCGCTATGTTCGACTTACTGTGTCTTATGGCCTTTCTATACGACCGAATCCCTATGGGGTACTCTCGGCGTATTCTGATGCGGACTGGGCTGGCAGTCCGGATGACAGGCGATCTACGGGGGGCTATGCTGTGTTCTTTGGCTCTACTTTGATCGCCTGGAGTGCTCGGAAACAAGCTACTGTGTCACGTAGCAGTACTGAAGCTGAGTATAAGGCTGTGGCTGATGCTACTGCTGAGATCATTTGGGTACAGTCCTTGCTTCAGGAATTGGGTATATCCCAACCGCAGCCTCCTATCCTTTGGTGTGATAACATCGGTGCTACATACCTCTCTGCGAATCCGGTATTTCATGCCCGAACGAAACACATTGAAGTTGACTATCACTTTGTACGGGAACGTGTGTCACAGAAGCGATTACGGATCAGGTTTATCTCTTCTAAAGATCAACTTGCAGACATCTTCACCAAGCCGTTGCCTCTACCACAGTTCGAGGCCTGCAGGCGCAATCTTACCCTTCTCGATTCTTTAGGAAGTGGCTAAGATTGAGGGAGCGTGTTAGACTATGTATAGCTTCTGTATACGTGTACGTATTGTACCATTGTAACACACCCATTATATATATAATGTGATAGGCCACCCCTAGAGGGTCGAGCCGGTTCCCCAATTCTATTGTCTCACACCTTGGCTGTTGCCTTCCCTGGATCTGCAGTTGGTTGACGGGTGCCTCCCAGTATCGTGGCCTGTCCTTTTCGGTGTGGTGGGAGTGTCGTGCTCAACTGTTTGTAGTGTTGCTTTGTGTTCTCTGTTAGGTCTGGTTGTGGACGTGTGTGGGCGTGTTGTCTGTGTGAGCTTAATCTTGTAGGTTTTTGCCCGGTTTTCTCCTAAAAACTGGGCACTTTCTTCTTAATTAATGAATGAGGCAAAGATTTTGCCTCCATTTAAAAAAAATATTATGCCGAACAGTACGGGTCACGCGTGCCTTTTTATACTTTCGTGTAAGGGAATGTACAGAAGAGAAAAATACATGGCTGGGACCTGGTAGCCCAACAGACTAATCTCAGACACCATTGTTACACATTATGTATAGGGGAAAAGTTCTTCATTTGTAAGGACTTCCATGTGTTCGTTCAGTCATCCACCAGCTGGAAGAAAAAGAAAATTCACATCCAGTTGAATGCAGGATGATTTGCTACCCATTATTGATGCTTCGGAGATAATTTCGGACAATTGAGAAAATTAGCCATATATGCATGTAAAACCCAACCAGCAAGGTACGTAGCTGAGGCATTTCGGAAAGTGCGTCTCCTGAAAGGAGAGGGGGAAACGTCCTAACGAGTTAGGTTCAAGAATTCACAACGGGGAAACTGTCAAGGTGTTGATGGCCAGGCGATGTGCCGACGGCTTATTGTCGAGACCATCGACAGTTCGACACAGGGCTTAAACAGGGCAGGCCGCAAAATAAGCTGTCAGCACAGGAAAGCCGTTGGCGTATGGTAACTTGTGCCGACAGCCATCGTCGTCACAACAAAAGGCCGTCGGCACACATAAGCCTTCTGCATGGACTGGGAGGTGTGGTCTCCGCCGTGACGCCGAGGCAACTTTGCTAGAACGTCATCGGCACAGGTTTTTTTTTCTTGCTCTTTGGCCCTATGTCGACGTCTTTGTCGATAGCACAACTTTCTTTTTTCAGCCCTACGCCGATGGGTTTCGATGGACCCTATAATTAGTTTTTCTGGAAATTTTGAAACGAACAATTTTAAGGAAATCTTTCAATTTCCTTCTCACAACTTTTTTCTTCTTTTTTTGGTCCACGCACCCCCCCCCCCCCCCCGAAATCGCCGTTTTAGTTTTGAAAAAAAATATAAGAAAATGTTAGAAATTTCATAAAGTAAAATCGTTTGAGATAACCATGTATTATGTGTTCTAGTTGTTAGGAAACATCGGAGTTCTGAGTAAAAATGTACACTTGTAAAGACCTAATATCAAACTCATTATATCCTACCATCCACACTTGTTGTTACATAATGAGTCCACTATTGTCTTTCAAGTTTCAAGTGCAGCATTTCTTGAGTTGGGAACGCAGTATCTTGGTCTAAAATAGTTCCTGGTCCTACATCTGTTTTAACCAGTTTGGATTATAAGAAAAGCACTCTTGAGTTAACTAGATTGCCCTAAATATTCGATGGAAATAAATTCACGTAACAACAACATATATAAAAATAAATGGCACATAACAGTGCTGCTAGAATCTAGGACTAGTATTTTTTAAAGATAAGACCTAAGCCCAGCTTTAAATTAATAAAACCACAGCGGCAGATAACCATACATCCGAGTCTGAGACTTGACATACATACGCCACATAACACTCAGCCAACTGCAAGACTGAAACCTACTACCCCAAGACTGGTACCTACAACACAGATACAATGCAAGACCGATAACAATGTCATCCGAACCAACGCCACGACCATCCCCATCAAGTCCTCATCCTCGCGAGCAAGCTCCTACCCTCGTCCAGCGGCACGTCTAGCAGGTCCCTGTCCCTCCAACTGAACCATGCCCTCCAGCTCTTGCTCGTCGTTCCTGGTGGAGACGCCGTCCATGTCCTTCTCCTCCGTCCGCCTCATGGACCTCTCCAGAATCGGTGTGCTCGCCTGCACACCGGTGAACCTTGCGCTCTTGCGGGTTGGCTTCACAGACGCTGCCTTCTTCTTCCTCCTGGCATACTCGATGGTCTTTGTGCGGCGGCCCTGAGCCACCGGAGTTGTCTCCTTCAACACCTTTTGCAAGTCCTCCCTTGGCTGCTCCACGGTGTTGTCCACCGAGATATAGACTCGTCCTCCATAAGCACAAGCTCGCTCGACGCTGCACGCCAGATTTGGCGAGCAACGCCGGCGGCAAGTCCACGACCTGGCTGTCAGCCACCCATGAGGGTAGAAGGTCCATGACCTGCGAGATAGAGTCCGCAGACCCCGACGGCGCTCCCTCCCTAGCTCCGGCACCATCGCCCTGCTTTGAGTGCGAGCAGCTCCAACTCCTTCATCTTGCCATGTTCGGCCTTGTCAAGCATCATCGGGAGGGGCCCCATGTCCACTCCGAGATTGGAGCCGTATTGGTTGAAGCCCCAAGCCGCGGACCCTCCATGCGACTGACCGCGAACAGGGGCACTCCACGAGCCCAGTGTCCCGGCTCCAACCGCCTTGGCCCCGGACGCACCGGCCCCGTCCACCGCCCCGGCCCTGAGCCCCGGCTCAGACCTCTGGTGTTTGTCCTTCTTCTTCCTTCCATGCTTGCTCCACTCACCATCTGAGGACACATAGTCCGAGTCCTTCTCGTCCCTGTCATCGCGGGCTGGTGGCGGTGGGAGGTCCCCTTCCCCTCCCCCAATCCCACCCCTCGGGCCATGTTCCGCCTGCACCCCAACAGTGAAGCCTTCGCCATTGACAAAGACTTGAACCGAGCCCTTGATGCGCTCAGGGTACCGGCATTGGAACCGTATGCGAATCGGCTCAGTATCTCTCTTCAAGATCGATAGATCATCAACATCAATTGCCCTACCCACCATCCCAAAGGCCACCATAAGTCTCTCCCGTTCCATCAGGTCATCTGGGATGCCGGTAAGACGAACCCAAGTCGATGGTAGAACAAGGTACGGCTTTGGAGCGTTGAAAGCCTCCCTAATCTCCGTATCTTTCTTGTTGAGCGGTAAGTATAGCTTCCCACTCCCCGTGCTCAAGCGAAGAGTCTGGCGTGTGGGGAAGATGACGGAGAACTCTGACTCCGACAGCCTCCGCACCTGTCAATCCCACATGTCATCTACCAGGTGCTTTAGCTCAGCAGCGAGTTGTTCCTCCGAGAGCGGTGCAGAAAGGAACTTGATGACAGCAGCAAACACTTCCCCCGCCCGCTTACCTCCCTTGAGCGGCTCGACATCAATGTTGTAGAACCCACCACCTGTAATGGCATGGCCCATAGTCTGGAGGCGGAAGCCCTTTCACCTTGACGGCAAGTTGGAGGCGCCCGCACCCTCCCGGTGGTCGCCACCCTCCTGCCAGTGGCCAACGTAGCCCCCGTCCCTGCGCTCTCTGATACGTCCCAAACGTATCTATAATTTTTGATGCTACATGCTTGTTTTGTTACAATTCTTATATGTTTTATCTGCACTTTTCCACACTTTTTAGCATTTTTTGGGACTAACCTTTAACACAGTGCCGTAGTGCCAGTTCCTGTTTTCTACTATTTTTGTGTTTCAGAAAAGTTGTACATGAAAGTTTCTCGGAATTGGACGAAACAAAAGCCCAGAGTATTATTTTTCCGGGACGAAGACGGAGCCAGAAGGACACGCGCAGGAGAGCTGCCACGTGGCAGTACATAGGGCAGGCGCGGTCCCACCCTTGGCCGTGCCTGGCCCATGTACTGGCACCTCGTCGCCTCGTTTGCTCCGCCCTTCCGTCTATTTATTCCTCGTATCGGGGAAAAACCCCAGGGACGAGAGCCTCCATCCACGAAAAGTTCTGACGCCGCCGTCAACCAAAACACTAGTTCGGGAGGGTTCTGCAGTCCATCCCGGCACCCTGCCAGAGAGGAAAACCACAGCCGGAGGCCTCTACATCTCCATGTCTTCATCCGAGGTGATGTGTGAGTAGCCCTCCATGGGACCATGGGTCCATAGAGGTAGCTAGATGGCTGTCCTCTCCTTGTTGTGCTTCATGTATAGATCTTGTGAGCTGTCAAACATGATCAAGATCATCTATTTGTAATTGCTACATGTTGGTTTGATGTGGATCCGATTTATAGAGAGATTGCTTTGGTTGAGATTATGTATTATGTTATTATGATCTTGCATGATCTCCGTTTCTAGTAGATGCTCTGACCAAGTAGATGCTAGCGACTCCAAGAGGGAGTATTTATGCTCGATAGTAGGTTCATGCCTCTATTTAACCATGGGAAGTGACATTGTTCTCTACGGTTGTAGATGTGCTGTTGCTACTAGGGAGAAAACAGCGGTGTTCTATTCAAGGGTAGTTTCATCGTTTACTTTACACACATTGCTTAAAGCGATAGTCCGTTGCTTGCAACTTATTACTGGAGGGTGTCGCGGATGCAATCCTGAAGGTGGATTATTAGTCATAGATGCAGTTGGATTACGGTCTATGTATATTGTTGTAATTCCCGCATACTTTCATAGCATGTATTCTGCACCAACCATTAGCGTAGAATCTCAGTTTGTCAATTGCCCATCTGTAATTTGTTTGCCCAGCATATTTATTTTATTGGGGAGGCGCCTCTAGTGAACTGTGGACCCCGATCTTCTACAACATTTTCCTGTTCTGTTCTCTGTAAAACAATTCTTCTTCCACACGGTTCGCTTAATCCTTTGTTTTCAGCAAAACCAGTGAGCTTGACAACCTCGCTGAAAGTTGGGACAAAGTACTTGGTTGTTTGTGTGCAGGTCTCCACGTTGCTGCTGACGCCGGTAGTGCGCCCTGCCACGAGTTGGTTCGCAACACCTCGGGAGAGAACGTTTTTCTCCTACTGGTCGATAAACCTTGGTTTCTTACTGAGGGAAAACTTCCTGCTGTGCTCATCATACCTTCCTCTTGGGGTTCCACTCAGCGTTGCGCATAAATTCTCCTTCATCAACTCCGCGCTCAGCACCCTCCCGCATCAAAGTGGCGCTTCCGCCCATCATTCCCACCGACTGACAAGGTATTAACTTATCAATGCCTACGTATTGTAGACTAGGGTTTCGTTGGAAGTAGAGGGCAAGTAGATCTCGAAGGTTTCAGCCGAAAAGTACTCGACGATTATAAAACTAGGGTTCTGTTGACAATTGATTCGATCCTCTCTTCGTCCCTCGACTCCCCCTTATATAGGAGGTGGAGCCGAGGGATTCGTAATACACAAGTTACAGAGTCTGGGAGGGTTTCTAACCCATCCCGTAAAATTACAAGTCTCTATATTTCCTAATACAACTCTAACTTTCCTTAATACCAATTGGGCTTCCGATCTTCATATTCTTCGACTTGTGGGCCTTTTTTTTGACACAATTACAGTAGGGAAAGGCTCCCTACTGTGTCATTTTCTATTAAATAATGGGATGAATATGTACAATGGCGAAGTACTTATTACAAGTTCATAGGGTGTCAATCCATGATTGCATCCCTTCCTTAAGACTAGGCTTAGCTCTATGCATAGTTAAAGTGAAAGTGGTTCTAAATTTGCTAATACATCTTTGGATATTTGGAAGATTCCCATCGAATATAGCATCATTCCGCTGGTCCCAAATACTCCAACATCCGATGATCATTATTTCCATAAAGAAATCCAGGGACAACCTTCTTTTGGCATCTTTCATCATCTGATAGAGATTCAGATCAACATTCCATTCTATACCTAGAGCCCACCAGAAGCTTTGACTGAATGTACATTCAAAGAATAAGTGCATATTTGTTTCCTCAGGACAAGTCTCACATAAGATACAATCAGAGAACTTCACATACATGTGGGCCTTCAGTAAACCCCGGGTACCATCTTCGGCAGGCCCATTGGGGATGCCTATGTCAGTAGCCCCCGAGATTTTGCTTGAATCGAAGAATCAGGGAAAATCTCCAACTTTAATCATTCAATAACCTTGCCAAATTTATCACATATCTTTGGATATGCAGTTATATATTGTACAGGGATGATGGTAGTTGGGGCTAGTTCATCTGACGGATCAGGTACTAGTTAACTGCTCTAGTGGCAATCTGCAAAAACCTACTTCAAGATCACGTCCCTGGACATGATCTCGGGATACTGGTGCAAACTTCGACAGGTGCCGCTTAAGGTCTTACCATTTTGTCTAGTCCCAGTCATATTTTATTGGGTACCTAACGCGTCCGTTAGGATTTTTCTTCGTATCCGTTGATACGGAAAAAAGTAGCAAACCGACGTCAGAGACGGCGCCACGCCGCTCAGAACGGATCTGGGGTCTTACCTTCGCAAAGTTTTGCGGCATTCAGAGATTATTCGCTACTTTGGCGCTCTGAGAATATATTGTCGAGTGCTTTTTCGGCTGTTGGAATAGCACATTTTATTGAGTCAACGGATGACTTACTTTGCCTTCCCGATGGGAGTATATGTAGAGTTATTTGTATAACTCGAAATATGCTCACTTCTTCTTTTTTCTTCTCTCTCTTTCTTTCTTTCTTCTTTTTCTAATGATTTTTATAATTTCATCGGGCACGCGAATAGCGTTCCCGATGGGAGTAGCCCCCGAGGCTACAGCCAAGGACTAGTGCTTGGTTGTAGGCTCAACACTTTAATGCCTCATGTCAATATATTTTCATTCTTTCTCGAACTTCTCATATCTATCGGGTGCGCGACCAGCGCTCCCGATGGGAGTAGCCCCCGAGGCTATGAACAAATGCTTGCATTTGGTCATAGGCTCTCGCCATTTCTATTTTGTCATACTCGAACTTTTTTTTCCTTTTTTCCAAAGTTGCCCCCGAGCATTTGATCAAAAACTTGTATTTGATCAAAGGCTCTCGAAATAATCAATAATCTTGTACTGTCGCCATTCTTATGAAGCTTCATAGCCGAGATTTTTCTTGCCAAGGTGACATCATTGCTGACGATAGCCACGATCACTGTATCGGGAAAACACGAGAACTGCTCTCTCTCTGTCTTGTGGGCCCAAATTTCTTATCAAGTTGACACGTCGTGCAAGTGGGGGACACATGTCCTCCACTTTTCCTGGCGCACGCACTGTAACGCCTGTTCATTCCCTTCTCAGTGAAATTGCGTTTTTACCCCTTGTCCACGTGTACACCATCTATCTCACAATTTCTTCATCCAACGGTGCGTCGATTCACCGCACCTCTACTTAAGGTCATCGTCTTCCTCCTTCCACACTTTCGCTTGCGCCGCTCCTATGCTCTCCTCTGCCAAAATCCTCCATTGCGCCCCACAGTTCTTGAGCTCAACCACGCTCGCACTTTGCTCCTACGCCATTGTTGATGCCACCGCGCAGACTCACCAGGCACAGCACTCCTGAATCGAAGATGGCGACTGAGGATATGGGGAACTCTGAGTGGGAGAGATCCAAAATCTCCCCCCAAGACATCAACCTGCTGAAGAAACTTGGGATCAGCAATAAGCAAGACGCGTTGCGCTTCCCCAGCGAAGAAAGCTATCCAACCCCTCCTATGGAGTATCGGGTCAGTTTCGTTGACCACCTCATCCGCGGTTTTTCTGCCCCCATTCACAATTTTCTACGGGGTTGCTTTTTATGTATGGATTGTAACTTCACCATCTTACTCCCAACTCCATCCTCCACATCTCAATCTTCGTCACTCTTTGCGAAGCCTTCCTTGGAGTCCAGCCCAACTGGGCTTTATGGAAGCGCATTTTTCTCTGTCGCCGCAATGGCTCTGCCAATGTTTCCTATAACATAGGCGGCGTTGTTATCTGCGTTCGCCCTGATGTCAAGTACTTTGACGTCAAATTCCTTGACTCAGTGCAAGGGTGGCGCAAAAAATGGTTGTATATCCACGAAGAGAACCATGGCTCTGCTGAAGACAATATTCCCCCTTTTGATGGTACCGAAAAAATCTGTCGTCGTCGGTCCTGGGATGCAGAGGCTAGCGACGAAGAAAAAGCGGAGACAGAGGCGCTGATGACACGCATCCACCAGCTTCAAAATATCCGAGGATAAGAATTGTCGGGTATCCAAATCACGGCGTACTTCCTTAGGATTAGGGTGCAGCCTCTGCAAGCTCGCAAAAATCCCCTTTGGATGTATGATGGCGATGAAGATGTGGATCGTCTATCGACAGATTTATCGGTCAAGGACTTAGAAAAACTTGTCCGAAAGATCTCGTCGCTTAACAAGAAGGACACCGTCCCGTCATCTTGCCGTGTGACACCATATAGCGCCACTAACCCGCTCCCGCAGGTAATATATTTTTGTTATCTGTTTATTCATGCACGCTTTTCTTTTCTCCTTTGGTACTGCTATTTCTTCGACTGCTGTTACTGATGAAATCCATGTCGATACTTTTTCTATCTTGTCCAGAACCATAAAACTGCATCGCCTCTTCCTCCCCTTCCCGAAGGTGGGGAAGTCGAAGAACGGGCTGTTGTCACCGACGACAACCAGGGTACTTCTCGCCCTAAGAGTGAAATCGCGGGTTCTCGAAAATCCGCGGCTTCCTCTGAAAAGGAGATTGAAACCGAGGCTACCGCATCGACACGCTCTCCTCCTCCAGCTGCTTCTCCAAAGAACAAGAGAAAAAGGGAAGAGGTTGTCGATTCTGGTACCTCCAAAGCCGGTGCTTCGCATGCCGAAAAAGTTGTTCCTGATGCTGGAAGGAAAACTTTTAATCCTTATGAAGATGATCTTGTCAGCTCGTAAGTTCTTGCTGCTCTATGTTGTTTGTTCTCGATACTTTGTCTATATTGTTTCTTATCTTGTCGCTTTATTTGTTGTAGTGGCGACGAGGATGAAAATACACCTATTGACGCGACTGCTCGAACGAGCACGTCCCGTACTTTAGTTGTCTTTGAAGCTCAACCTGATGGGGACGAAACTTCGCCTCCTCAACAAAACACAGAGCATCCAACACCAGTTGCGAGCCCCCGAGCCTCTTCACCAAATAGAGCTAGGGTAGAACCAGCCAAGGAACCTGTCCTGTTGGCTGGTAGTTCCATGACTCCTTCATTGGATGATGTAAGTTTTTCACTCTTTTTTTTAACGTTTTGAGCATTTCAGTACTTCCTACTCCTCTTTGTTTCTTGCTAGGTGCTGTCGAACTTTCACTTCTTATCTTGACTTCTCTTTTCCTTTGGTCTTTTCTTCAGCCTTTGATGAAGGAATTTATCCGTCTCGGTACCCAATTCGTCGGGTACCGTGACCATGCCAAGAAGCTTGAAGGTACCCATTCTCTCTTTTTTTTCTTTTTTTTCTGCTTCTTCTGCTAAACATACTTCATTATTTTGTCATAACATTTTACTGTCATTGATTATGCTAGAAAATCTGGCGGAATCCAACAAACGTGCTGACGCTCTTGCTATCAAGCTAGAGCAAAGCGAAAAAGCTCGCCAGAAAGCTGAAGCAGATGCTGCCACCGTCGAAGATGTTCGAAAAAGACTTCATGACGCGGAAACTTCTTTGAGCGAAAATATAGCTCAGCAGTCTGCTCGTGAAACAAAAATTATTGCTCGCTTGGAGTCGCAGAGTCGACGTTTTGTTAGTAAGTAATCATCTCTCTTCTATTTCTTCGGATCATCAAATTCTTCTTGTCTTGCTTTTCTCTGACAAGCTTTTTATGACCCACTTAGGGAAAACGGATCAGGATTATGATCTGGAGAACCCTGAAGGTGATCGCCTTCTCGACGCTCTTTCCCTCCTTGAGATCCACGGAGATGAGGCGCGTGAAGGTCTTGCCGATGCCAGAACAGGTCTGTCGCGACTGTTTCCTTACTTCTTCCCGAAGAAAGAAGAACCTACGCCTTTTACTGCTCTCGCCAAATGCTTCAAGTCTCAAGAAGATCTTGGGCTCAAACTTCGCCAAGAAGGTTTGAAAGTTGGCGTTGAAGGCACTATTGCCTTGGTCACCGACAGCCAGCAAGATGTCGACTGGGCAAGAGTTGGTGATACAAAGGAGATGGAAACCAAGAGGTGGCAGTCGTTGATTAAGGCTGCCAAGCCAAGTTCAAAGAAAATCCTCGCCTACCTTGGATGCAAGCCAACTCCAGTTGCTAGTTCATCGAAGCCGGAGGTCAAGTAGACCATCTTGTCTTCTTTTTTTACTTGTCACTTTTGATGCTGTCGCCACAGTAGCTTTGGCGACAACTACCTCAGTAGTTCATTAAGGACCCTTCTTTTGTAACAGCCATGTACATACTTTGAAAATCAATGGGAATCTATCTTTGCTTGATGATTGATGTCGAAACTTTTATTTCCAATTGATATTTGACAACTATACTTCAACTCCCCGTCCTTCTGATGTTTTTCCTGCTTCGTCCTGTTTGAAGAAGACGCCTGTTGCTGATGATTTTATTGAAGATTCCTCGAGTAAGGGTTCGGCACAAGACTTGGAAGAACTTCGCCAACAGCTTAAGTCTATGAAGAAGCAAGTACTTATGACAATGGAACAGTCTCGAAAATCGTTGGAGAGGGAAAAAAAATTGCGCTTCAGCAGGCTCAGGATTGGGTATGAGCTTCATGACTATGACACCAACATCTTCAAGATTCACCTTCAGCCCAAGCCAATGGCCAAAGAGAAGATGGCCGACCTCTACATTCCCGGAAGGATGTTGTGTGGAAGTGCTTACCACCTCCTCCCCGTCTACGACATCATGAATCGGATCTATCGCAGCACCATCAACCCCAAGCACACCAACCATGATGAAGTGCATGGGTTTCTTGTGAACCTTCTTGTGCGTACTCATGAGATGAGGGGCCGTGGCAAGCAACTGGACGTCATGGACTACATTTGGCATGAGATGCGTGATTGTGAATTTCTTCGCAAGCTCCCTCAATATGCACCCTACATTATGAGGCTCATTTGTCTAAAGTGGGATCAAGCGGGCCGTGGAGATCTTCTTGAGCAATGCCGCCCCAACATCACTATCCATAAGGAGAAGAGTCCTCTTGTCAAGAACCATGACTTACCAAGGTATGGCAAGGGAGCTCCCAAGGACAAGGACGAAGACGAAGCCGATAGTGATGATTCCGACTATGTGCCCAACTCCGTCAAGACCAAGGGTCTCTTTGCCAAGCTCACCGCTCGCCTCAAGAAGTCCTTTTGCTTCAAGAGGGACCTTGAAGATAGGATGTATCAAGCTCACCATGCCAACAAGAAGATCCACCAACGCCAAAAGGCGATGATGAGGCATATGCAGCTTCCTGTCTCTGAGGGCTCCGAGGACAACATCACTCCTCCCGGTGAGTGGAAGTCCAAGCTTACTTGGTCGAGCTACGAGGACTCCATCCCCGAGCACATTGTTCGTCCTTCTCCACCACCTCATGGCAAGGGTCTTGCTCAAGATGGAGACGATGATGATGAAGACGAAGATGAAGAGGAGGAAGATGTTGAGAATGAGGGTGAGGGTGATGAGGATGAAGATGAAGACGACGAGGATGATGATGACGAGTGATTCTCTTGGGGCGTTAGTATGCTCCTTCTCCCTTTTTGGTGTCTCGATGCCAAAGGGGGAGAAGTTGATCTATTAGGACGGGAATTTGCATGGGGATGCCAAGGGCTTGGTGTTTCATTTTGGTTCTTTCGGCCTTGGCATCAAATCATCCCCTAGTTATTTGGAACTTTATTCGTATGTGTGCTCGCTACTCTATTTGTGGATCTCCCGATCCCCCGGTTTGTATTAAGACTTAATCGTTCGTAGCTTAATGGTCTTCACTACTTATCCTTTGATTGGCTACATCAATCCTATGGAAGCTCTCATTATTATGAGTTTGGGTTTTCTCAAGGCAAAGGTATGAAAAGTTTCACCGAAACTCTTCTATATGCACTTATACTTGCCTCCATGGTGTGCTTGTGCTATATGATCTTGTCATATGTTCATCTTAGCACTTATGCTTGGTTTGTAGAATCTAGGGGGAGTTACTCTCTAGGATGTGTGCATTTGTATACTAATGCATATTCTAAATATGCACACATCTAGGGGGAGCTTCGTCTACTCTTGCAAACCAAATACCTTATCATAATATCCTATGAATTATTGCAAATTCGTGTGTTGTCATCAAACACCAAAAAGGGGGAGATTGTAAGAGCAAGATCTATAACCCTTGTTTTGTGTGTTTGATAACAACACTCGAACAATTCTAACCGTGCACAAAGATTGTCTTTGATGGTTTTGTAGGTGTACGGTGCCCTCGCTGAACACACTATGATCGGAAGACTGAAGCGTAGATCTTAGGTTTTCTGGTTTTATGTGTGTGTCATGAGGTAACATGGTAGGAGAGGAAAAGAGGAAAAATCTGTTTTAGCCATAGCGGTACTACCGGTACCAGGAGCGGTAGTACCGCTACCCCTACTGGTACCGCTCTGAGCTACCGCTCTGAGGATTGCACACGAGATTGTCCCACAGAACAAGTTATGGTACCTTTACGGTACCTTGACCGGTAGTACCGCTTGCAAGCGGTAGTACCACCCACGGTACCGCTCAAGTACCGTAACATGTGACGGCAGTATCGCTCTGGTACTGCTTCGGTACCGCTTTGGATCCAGTAAGGTCTGGACCCTATTGCGGTACCTCAAGCGGTACCGCGAGCGGTAGTACCGCAATGTGTCCACGTGGACAAGTTCTGTGGGGATTCGAACTCAGAGCGGTAGTACCGCTTCCCAGAAGCGGTAGTACCGCTTAGGCAAAAACAGCACATAACGGTTGGATTTGGAGGGACCTATAAAAAGGCCCCTTCTTCCCCAGCTCGTTTTTAGCTCTTCTCTCTCCCTCTCCTCCATTGTTGCTGAGCTCAAACTTAGTGGATCTCTCTCCCTACCCAATCAATCTTGCTCATACTTTGAGGAGTGGTGGAGGAGACCCCAATCTATCGTTCTACCGAGAGAAATTTCACCAATTCGTGGTAGTCCTTAGTGGATCTTGGTGATAGAGTTCCTATAGTGGAATCTTGGAAGAAGTGCATCCATGGAGGCTAGCTTGGTGTTGTACTAGCTCCATGGGTTGTTGGGAGCCTCATTGTGGTGTGGAGCTCGCCCCAACCTTGTGAAGGAATCACCGCCTCGACCGGTGCCTTAGTGGAGAAGGGGGAGCACCTTTGTGGAGCTCTCTCGAGGAAGAAGGTGAGGCCTTCCTTCGTGGTGTGGCCGTCTAGCCTCTTGTGTGAGGCTAGCACCTCCTCAACGCAGACGTACTCCCTTTTGTGGGAGGAACTGCGGGAAACAAACCTCGCCTCGTCTCCGCGCCCTCCGGTTGTCCCGCTCCTTACTCTTACTATCTTGTGTGATTCCTTTGCTTGTTGTACTTGTCTAGGATCATTGTAGGAACACCGCCATCGCTAAAGCTATCATCTTTATCTTCCGTTGCACTAAAAATTGAAAAAGACTAAAACTTGACGTAGCGCCCATTCACCCTCCTCTTGTTCGCTACGATCCATTCAACCGCTGACAATCCCGACGAAATCGGAACTTCGAGACGATACAACCCTTCTTTCTTAACGCAAAATCGGAATTTTCCGACTGTCATCTCCATGGGCTCCTCCAGATACGCATATGCATCCAAACGGGAGGGCGGGTGAGGAATAAAATCGACTAGACCAGTTTCGATATGTTTACCTCGATCCATCGCGTTGCTTGCTACCGACGAAGTCGACGATCTTGAACGTGCCATCGAGATCAGCTCCTTGTCGCCTCTAATCCCCACGGTCGGTGCCAATTGACAAGGTATTAACTTATCAATGCCTACGTATTGTAGACTAGGGTTTCGTTGGAAGTAGAGGGCAAGTAGATCTCGAAGGTTTCAGCCGAAAAGTACTCGACGGTTATAAAACTAGGGTTCTGTTGACAATTGATTCGATCCTCTCTTCGTCCCTCGACTCCCCCTTATATAGGAGGTGGAGCCGAGGGATTCGTAATACACAAGTTACAGAGTCCGGGAGGGTTTCTAACCCATCCCGTAAAATTACAAGTCTCTATATTTCCTAATACAACTCTAACTTTCCTTAACACCAATTGGGCTTCCGATCTTCATATTCTTCGACTTGTGGGCCTTCAGTAAACCCCGGGTACCATCTTCGGCAGGCCCTTTGGGGATGCCTATGTCACCGACCATGAGCACCTCCGCAAAGGAGCGGTCGAGCGGTGGCGGGGTTTGGACTGGGCGGAGGAGCCTGTGTGGCGGCACGGAGGGATCGCACAGCCGCTGTCTCACCTCACTATGACGAGCTGGGAACCCTAAGGATGGGGATGAGCACCCGGTTGGCATCCAAATCCACCTAAACCTCCAGCTCTTATATGGGCCAGGCCCGGGAGTGATTAGAGTCCCCTCACTGGCCAGATCTAGACAAAGCGGTGTGCCCTCCAGACCCGACGAAAGACTCACCAGGGGCCCAAGAGCAGGTGACGCGGCCCACCCCAGGCCCAGGCCGCCCCTCCCCAGGGTCTCCCTAGGGTTACTGCCGTCTTCCCCAGCGGCCGCCTCCCGCGTGACCTGCGACGCCGCCGTCTGAACCACCGGCGTCGAGAAATACGAGCACCCCCACACCCGACGGAGCACTCCCAGCGCGCGTCTGCCTTGTAGAGCTAGCAGCCTGCCAGCCCGCGTCGCCCAGGCGAGTGAAACGAGGCACGTCGCGACTGAAGCCCGTACCTTTTTCCCCGGGGGCAATAGCCGCTCGCCGACGATGGCGAAGGGAGCCCCCAGCTCCTCCGCCCTAGCGATAAATCCTCCCAAGGTTACCGACGAGGATGGCCACCGCGCCGGGCAAACCACCTCGCCCTTTCCGCTCGAAGAAGCCTACGCCGTTTCCCAATCGTCGCTATCCTCCGTCTCAACGTTGCCGGCGTCAAGCTCGCCTTCGTCCCACAACCCTTCCTGGCGCGGCCCCTTCCCTAGGGGCGGCACCGGCCGCACTTCTGCACCACGGTGGATTTCCCCAGCATGTGCCTCCGTAGCCTCCACCGCGGACGCCCGCGAGATGCCATCGGAATCCCCAGACCCCGACCCGGCCCCTTCCCCAGGGGCGGCTCCGGTGACGCGACAACACTGCAAGGGGCTTCCCCATCGGTGCCTCCGTTGCCGCCGCCGCGGTCACCCGCCTCCTTGTCGTGACCATCCTTCTTGTCGGGCTCGCCGCCGGCCTCACCGCCGGGCGCTCCGGCGAGGAGGATTCAAAATTTGAATCGCCCCCCGCGGACTCCCCTCTCGTGTCGTGATCGTAATGGATACTCTTTTTCTAATTTCTTAACTTGACTGCTTCAGTCATTTCTCTAGGACCAGTATCATGCAACATAATCCATCACTCCATCAGAAAGAAGAAGTTGAGTAAAAACATGACCCTTCCATGCAGAATTATCATGCTTTTCTAAGGACACCCAGTCTTGAGTCATAAAATTCATTTGGCCATTTCTTTAGTATATGCAGGCCTGTAAACAAAACATGAAGAAAGATATGATTAATCCAATCTAAAAGAAATGAATTAAGCCATGCAGAAAATAGGGGTGATCCGTCAAGACGAGCTGGGGTGACATACTCTGCTAACATGTTCTTAAATATTGAACAGAAATCATTAGAGAATTACTTATACCTGATGTTGGAAAAATAGAGATGGTCTGCCAAGATGAGTTTACAATTCAAATAGAAGGAAGATAAACTGTGACATGTCTTGCAGCCTACAATTGTTCGGAAAAGATTCCATGCTATTTATGAATATGTGGCCTTGTATGAGCAGAAGAAAAAAACACAACATCAGGCAAGCTAGATCATAGATGTACTGGTCGAGGACGGAGGATTCGCTGATCAAGTGGATCACGGCCGCGGCGGTCACATAATCACAGGCAATCCATTCCTTTATCAGATTGCCACGCCTCTCCTTAATTGTGCCGGTAATTGCTAGGTTGAAAGCTCCATGCCAAAGGGAGGAATGAGATCCGTGAGTGCAAATGGACTACCACCATGAGAACATCAATCGCTGGACATGGCCCGTGGGTGCGGGATCAGGCTTTGTGAGCAGCAACCCACAATTGTGATATAGGTATTTAAAGCCAAACATGGCCATTCAGTTTCCTTTAGTCGCTCCTTCTGCATTTACATGATAATTAAGAGAGAAAACTGCTATATATAGGTATTTAAACCCAAACATGGCCAGGTTCTTTCACCCATTCCTTCTGCATTTACATGATAATTAAGAGAGAAAACTGCTGGGCTTACTCTCTAGTTTCAGATTCTAGGCCGTGTTGGTTTGAAACCGTGGAGAGGACACGAAGATGTAGCCGTCGGAGTATGATAATTAAGGAGGTGCGACTGAATCATGGCAACGCATTGGGGATGTCAAATATTTTGAGGTGAGGTGGCTTCATAAGATTGCAGAGAAATCTTGTAGTGGGGGCTAGTTATTAAGAGATAGAAGATTAACAAACATGAATTTTGATATATTATGCAAAATAGCATCATGTTTCGGTTGCATACCACCTCCGATGAAAGTGTATCTACAGAAAAAAGTTATATCCAACCGCATACGGTCATTTAGGATTATTTTTAGATTCCTCAAAATTAAAAAGGAAATTGGAAATTTTTTAGGTTTTAGATTTTGATGAAAATAAATAAAATAAAATTTATTTTATTGTTTCAAGATCTATTATTACTAAGTCAATGTTCTTTAGTCAAATAATTGTTTGGAATTCAAATACTCCCTTCGATTATGTAGATACATCTATTTTAGCATCAAGTAATATGGATCAGATGGAGTAATAAAAAAAAGTAGCATGTCATGGCCCAAGGGTTAATAAGACTCATCGGAAGGAATAATACTTGTTGAAGAAATAAGCATGTTGGGATAAGAGCAGTTAGAGTATGGGTGATTGAGTGAAAAGTTTGACTATTAATAAGTAATTCAACCTAATATTAAGCATGCTTAGAGATTAAACTGTCGAATAATTCAAAAAAAATGCCTCGATTTTTTTTAAAAAAAATGCGACTGTCGTCAACACAGGATCTGCCGGGGCAAACGGATGTTAGGCAGCCGGTAGGACCACCTGTGCTGATGGATTTCCTGTGACGACGACTCGATCTGGTCGTTGGCCTGGTGGCTCTGCCGATGTTATCCCTTGTGTCGACCGATTTGTTGGCTGTGCCGATGCACTGTAGTGTCGTCGGCACAGCCTGTGCCGACATCATCTCTTGTGCTGATGGTTTTGTTGGATGTGTCGATACCCTTTAGTGCCGACGGCAGCCGTCGACATAGCCTATGTCAGCGGCATTTTAGGTTGTGCTGTCGGCACCTTGCCTGTTTTCTCTAGTGATTGCGTGAAGAGGTTTTTCATTTTCCGACCAGTTAGGACTCCTTTGATTCATATGAACTGCATATGGATTGTGTAGGATTTGAGTTCTATAAAAAAGAGTCCGACACATGTTGTTTGATTTGTAGGATCATATCATATAGAAACTAATTCTATAGAAATCTTGTAGTGTAAATTTTATAAAAAAAACTTGAGGTCATACCTCATGAAAAAATTTCTTTACTATAATCAAATACACTTCATCTTCTCATAGGATTCAAGTAACTGTGACAATTCTATCCTATTCATATTCCTATAACTTTCTATGAATTGAAGGAGCCATTTGGCCATTTTTCTTCGCACAACAACATAGATCTCCCGCTCCTGAGGACATTTTGCAATGTATACCTAGCCTTCTTCAATTACAGTACTCCCAGCTTTAAGATGCCACGTGTCTTTCACCAATCTCTAAGCATTCTTTCTTTCCTAGTCCGTTCACTTTTCCAGTTTAGCATGTCTAAGAGCATCTTCACTCGTGCCCCCGTCGAGGCCCCCGCCGAGCGTTTTTTCCATCCGGACGGCGTAATTCGGCCCAGTCGCGCCCCCGGTTCCTCGTTTTCGTCCGGATTTGGCCATTCATCCATCCGGCGAGCACACGCCACCCCCGGCCCCCCGGGGAGCGCTCGGGGACTCCGAACGAGTGAAAAGCGGGGAAGGGCCCGATCTGTCGGTGACTCGACGCACGAACCCCACCGCCACGTCGCTCAAAATCTCCCCCACCCCTCGTATCTCTCTCGCCGCCGGCACCACCCCGCCGGCTTGTTGCCCAGATTCCGCCGCCCCTCCTTCCCCACCTGCCTATATTCCGCCGTCTTTGGACAACGGCCTATCTAGCTGCTCTTCCGCCGGCCTGTTTTTCGGCCTGCTTGCTCCTCGTCGCTCGCGGCTCGGGTTGCCTCGACCACGCCCGTCAGGTGTTCGTCCATTTGCCTCGCCGGCCATGGACTCGGACGAAGAGGAGGAGCAGATGTTCGTCGAGCTTATGCAAGAAGAGATGGCAGCAGCCGCCCAAGACGACGAGCACATGATGATCCTTGGTTGCTTGGCAAGCATGTACGCCGGACTGGCAATTGGTCGACGTGGTGGGTCGGCACGAGGTCGCCGGAAGTGCAAGCCGAGACAGCGAATGGAGGGCTACTGCATGTTGTACGCCGACTACTTCGTCGACAATCCATTGCACGGTGAGAGTGTTTTCCGGCGTCGTTTCAGGATGAGCAGAAAGCAATTTTCGTGAAATTGTGTGCTTCATTTGTTTCAGCACTTGTTAAACATTGTACGGCATCGTTTCAGGATGAGCAGAAAGCAATTTTCGTGAAATTGTGTGCTTCATTTGTTTCAGCACTTGTTAAACATTGTACTGATTATCGCCGAATTTGTTTCAGCAATTTTCGTACTCTTGTTTGCCGAACTTGTTAAATTTTATGTTGAATTTGTTTGAAATATGTCAAATGGTCGAGGTTGGGGGTTTCCTGCCGGGGGGACGGCTGGAACTTCGGTGCTCCCCACGCCAAATCTTCATCCAATCCGGATGAAAATTTCGCTGGATTTGGGCGTGGGGAGCGCCAACGAGTGGGGATGCTCTAAAGGCATGACGGCCGTGGCAACCCCACTGAATCACCGTAGGACAAACAAACTGGGTAGAAATTAGATGCGGATCCATCCGACCAAACCTGACAGACAAAGTGCAATATAACGAGCTAAAATATTGTTGGCTCGATTTGGACAACACGCCAAGACTGAAATCATCACAATTAGACAAATAAATCTGCAAACATATCAGCTGAATATTTCTCCAAGCATGCAGCCCATATCCTTAAGAACCAATCTAAATCTACACCTAGGCTTACCTTTTTGAAAAGGTGCAGCAATAAAGAAGTTTATGCTTACAGATTTGAATAGACCTGATTTTCCCATTTCAGGAACCTGATATCTGAACCTATAGGTTGGAACAAGATGCACAAACATCTATCGATCACATGATCCCCTTGGAGGATTGTGAATCACCGGCTTCCGGAGTAACCAAAAACATAGGATTGACTGTTTTTCTGACGTTTTTGCTGAGGAGGGGCTTCCGACACATCCTCACCACCATTTTCTTCCCCACTGCCTCTGGCACTCTCATCTCTCGCAACACCGATTTCTCTATTGCTGCAATCCACGTCCTCACCACCTCCACCGCTACCTGGTTCATCAGCGACTTGCGCTTCAGCAGCGAGTAGTGCATAAGCCTGTTCAATATCCAGGAGGGTCATGTAGCCATGGAAAGTAGTTTCTCCATGGGCGACTCGTGCCTCCTTCAGCTTCTGAACTTTGGTCTGGCCATACTTGAGCAGAGACTGACGGTTGGCCTCCTGGGTGCAGAACTCAAAGAGGTGATGCTGTTGTATTTCTGGCCCAAACCTCTCGACAATGTTTGAAGCCCCACGGTTCATATACTGTGACTCCTTCTGACAGTGGGCAAGATAGGCGCTCCAGCACTGCCCGCGAAGCTCATGGGTACTCAGGGGCACATAGGAGGAAGACACAGGGTAACCCACCTTTGCAGATTCAACGCTAGCCTCAAAGGATGCACGGGCCTCATCGATCATCGCCTGATAATGGGCAATCTTGGCATCTCTTTCACCCTGTAGTTTGCTTATCTCACGTGAGCATTCATCATTCTCAGCTTGGAACAGGCATAGGAGGGCCGTTTGCTCAGGCTCGAAGACACCCTTCCCGGATTTGGCTAACTTGACGTGCTGCTGTACAGACTGCAGACTATGCTTGCCTGTGGTGGTTGTTAGCCACCGCTCGAACCTGAACAGGTCCTTGATGGTCAGCACCTGAGCCGACATGACACCTCCGGAATTGTGAGCCCTGGACCACAGGTCACCAAAGAGGCCCTGTTGAAGGTGGGGCTTCACGGTGTTCATCACTTTCTCCAGATCGGCCATGGTGCTGTTGGAGTTGATGAGATCATCATAGCTGCAGCTTCTAAGTACCAGGTTACAATCCCCAAAGGTTAACATGAGATCAGCTACCCTCTCAGCGTCAGGATTTCTCTCTGTGTACTCCTGATGGAAGTGGCTCAGAGGATCAACTGGCATTTCTGTGCAATCAGGAGAGCCGGCGGTTTCGTCAAAACAGATTAATGGCACTTCCTCTGTAGCATGGTTTTCTAGATCCTTTTCTCCAAGTGCAGTTGTCATCTCCGCGTTCTTCCTAACAGCATCGTCAGCTTGCTCCTGATTAATTTTCTCACATAGTGTCCTGATCGAGCCCTTTGTAACGGGCCCGTTGTCCTTTCTTCCAAAGAATGCAGCAATTGTGTTGTACACACCCAAATCAACATTGTTATTCCTCAACTTGCGGACCAAGTCCCTGGTGTACTTATCTATATGCTTATGAGATGGAGAACTCAACTTGTCTGAACACGACCTGGAAAGAGGATGATTATGTGTTTCCTTGTGGTGTGCCACATACCATCCCTTGTCAGCGGATCTCAGCAGCCTAATTTGTGCTGTACAGTTGCATCTGACCGATTTGCTGCTATTCTTCATGTTATCCTTTGGTTTACCCTGCAAGTCAACAGAACTACCGCATAAATTTTCAGGACTGACCGCCACAGAAAGGTAACCAATAAAGTAGAGGGTTTTCTTACCGAACGGCCGCAAACAATTTCCTGCATACATTTACTTCTCATCGCATTCAACCTGCTCTTGCCATACCTAACACCGAAACCCATTTCCCAGGAATGGATGTTATAAAAATCATACGCCTCCACAAGCGAATCGAATATGGTCCCAACTGCTGGATGAACAACAGCATCAGTTTGCCTCTCTGCGAAGCCAGTCAACGCCTTCTCCAGCGCGCTGACATGATCAGCCGGCGTCTCCCGTTCATCTGGGACACGACCAAGCCTCACCCTGCGCCCAGCAAGAAGCAACAGTCATGGATTTGTTGTACATTGACACGGTGGAAAGCAGTTGGTCCTCGCAATGCGACATAATCCTAGATCTATGGTAGGATAGCGTTGTTTCAATTTCAAGCAATGGAACTGTGGATGGCCAATTCGGATGAATCATGAGAGGTCTGTGCTGATTGACTAGCCTAATTACTTAAGCTTTACTACTTCCGGTAACTAGACTAAAGAATACAGAAAGGAAATTGGACATGTTCCGAGATCGGTAGTACTGAACAATTTCATGACTGTACAGTATGCTGAAGGTCAACCACGGCATACCTGCGAGTCCAGCCTCCAGCAGCTCCATTGCCTGCATCTGCAGGCGTGGGTTGGGCAGCCCCGTTGTTGTTGACCGCCTCCGAATTCACACGATTTTCAGAGGTAGATGGTGCATCGATACCGCTGGTAGAGGCACCCTGCTGCGCGGAGCTATTCCCAGCCTCCCGCAGATCCACACGATTTTCCGGGACAACTATTGCTGCGTCAGGTCTCAACTCAACAGTTGGGGCTCGATTCTCTGGGTCCTGCTGCCGGCTGCGCTCCGCCGGCGGATCCGGTCGACCGAAAGCTCGGCTGACCACACTAATGGCGAAATTGTCACCCGGGAAAGCCCTCCTCACTGCCTCCATGGGATCTTCCACGGGGAGGCCCGACCTGCGCCGAAACACGGAATAAGAACAAGAAAGAGAGGACAGGGGCAACGGAATTAATCGGGTCAGTGTGTGCAAACCTCTGTTCCTCTTCGGCGTGCACCTCCATTGCCGTAGCTCGATGGGGCTCTGGGAGATGTGGCAGGCGGAGGGAGGGGGCGTGTGGGGCAATTGAGCAGTTATTGCGGCGGGCGAGGGTGTGGGTATGGACCTCGCCTCGGGAGGAGGCGGCTTCTGCCGGTCAGTCAGCCACGAGCTGCTGCGCCGCCGTCAAGGGGCGACCCGAGGTAGAAGTTGGCGCGAGCGAGTGACACTGACTGCGAGCGCCGGCGGCTCCGACGAGGTTTCCGGCGTCGGCAGGCGGGGGGGCGACAGTCTGGGCCTTTGGGGGTCAGTTGAGTTCATCCCGGAGGAGGAAGACAAAGATCGATGGCTAGTTTGGGCTTGAAAGATAGCTTACGTTACGCGGGCCAGAACACCAGTCCACAGGCCAGATATCAACGACCAACGGCCACGGCCCATGTACTATTCAGAAACTCAAAAAACAAAAATCAAATGTCCAGAATTTGATAAGCTTGACAATACCATTTCAACAAATTAAATTTATGAACAAACAAATACATCACACAGATATCTTCGTTATTATATATCGATGAAAGAGGAGAGAAGTATATGATAGACTGTACAAATAGAAAATATTTCAAGAAAAAGAGGCCACCACATATCCATTAAATGGATAAATAAATAAATTTTTGCCTAATAAAGATGATGACAGAGCTATAAAAAATCGTGATAAAAATATTTCTTGCCTAATAAACATGATGACCGAGCTAAAAATGCTAAAAAAATAGTTTTTACCCAATCATTTTAAAGGATGTCTACTAAGAATGGTTGTGTGAAATTAGTCCACATACAAACCTTCTTCCAGCGGCGGGTAAACTCCGAGCAAAAAACTAAGCACAAAAAAAAACCCCGGAACCGGTACCATGAGGATTACAACGATCCCGGGAAATCCGCACGATATCGATTCAGAGACGCCCTCCGACACGACGTGCGCGACGAATCACACACGTGATGCCAGAGGAATTAATACGAGCGGTAACATTACAACAAGATTACAATAAAGCCCACAAGAAACATATATTACAACAACGCTGACGAGTCAAGATACAAATATTGAAATATACAATACAAAGATCCAAGTCATACAGAAGATCAAATATGTCCGAGTACGGACAAGATACAAATTAGACTAAGAGTCCTGAAGATAACCAATAACGTCCATAACACTAGCCCAGGCCAAGCCGGAAGGGTAATCTTGCTAACGTCGTCATCTCGTACATGTCGAAGTCGGGCCATCGGTTGCCGACAAAAGGAGGAAACAAAAGAGAAAGAAAAAGGCGAGGGTAAGTACCAAGGAACGAACTCCGGCATGTACTTAGCGAGACTATAAATGGCTATGCTCGCCAGGCGAATATATCGCCGGGGCTATATGGTGGGTTTGGCGACAGCAAAACTATAAGCAATAGAGACACGCTAAAACATCCGTCTAATCAGAGATGATAAGAGAGCGCATAGGGTATCAGCTAAATACTACATAAACATAACCCAGCCAATTACACATATCCCCTTCAACAAAGCGAAAAAGCAATGTAAAAGGCACTCAACGCTTCACAAGTTTTATTAGATATTGGTTGTAGTAATGATATATTACTACGCAAGTTATTAGCAAATTATTATCAACAAGATAGAGGTGTAAGTTGTTCTATGATCAAGCCATACAATTTCAAGTCGTCCATAACCGTGGACACGGCTGATCGATAAGATGTACATCTGCAAGGGTTGCCCAAATGTAACCATACGCATGCTCGAACCCACTTACTACAGGTGGAGTCTCACAACAAGACCGTTCCTAATGCAAGAGAAAGTTTAATAGGAGTCACCCAACTAAGCTACCCGTGACGAAGTTCGGCCGTACTCCGATACGGACCCAGAGGTTGTGATGGCGTCCAAGACAGGCACTAACGACCGACCAAGAATAAGTCGGCACGCAATATGAGTACAATACAGAATATAAACACCCGAAGGCAACAGGAAGTAAATCGTGCATCGTGCATATGAGCAAATAAAACCAAGGTTGTGGCTCCCAATAAACAGACTCGAGGAAAGGTAGTGGGTGATGGGGGTCCCACTCCCCCACGTATGGGTAGAGCGCTCAATCTCGGAACAGATAACAAGAACTCGGGTCCTAGGGGACATTAGCGAGACAAAGATCTGATGCTTTCGCAAAGGGGCTCACAGATGCCTCTGCTTACAATTTTAGTTGTTAAGAATAAAGTAAAGCATGAGTATCTCCAACAACTGATATAGCATGTGATAACCTCCCAACAACCCAACATATCCTGATAACAGATCGAGATAAACAACAGAGACTAAACACGCCTACGACTCGCAAGGCTCAAACATCAAGCAACGGCTATGGGTAAGGAATGATACATATAGGATTATTATGGTAAATAAGTGGAATAGGACACGTGACTCGATAAAGAATCGCAACATAAGGATAGCAGTGAGAGGGAGAGCAAAATATAAAATAGGTGAAGAGGGAGGGCTCGCCTGTGAAAAGTTCCAGAAAAACTTGTCGTATCTCACAACACCACTTCGTGATCATATCCGTGAAGAAGTAAATGCTGGAACATACAATGTATGTAAGTCTTACTACTACGAATAAAGAACCGGCATGATCAAGATGATATGCATGACATGGCACATATGATGCTATGCACTTATCTAATTTAAGCGGAGTCGGAACCCCGGACAATCAAATTAGGTTGGAGTTGCATTTTCTACCGACAAAGTTAAGTGTTGATTAGCATTGCATATCATGGAAAGGGTGCGCTACTTCCAATTTAAACGGAGCGGGGAAAACCATAGTTGGAAATCCAAAATGCTCCGCATATATGTGAGGTGAACATGCATAACTATCATCGTGCGACATGATGCGAGATGCAAACAGGTATATGGATATCATATTCATGTTCAGCATATTTTTTTGATCAATTTTCATATATAACACTTTTAATTTCGAGTTAGCATTTAAAAGATATGAATTATACAAGATATAACACATTCTCTGAAATTTCTGGAAAATAGAGAAAGAGTAATAAAAAGCTCTTCCAATACTACAAAAAATTGGTATGATTGTTTCGAATCCAGCTTAAGCGGTTTAAGAACATAAATAAGAGACAATTAAAAGTAGAAATAGTAATACGAGGATACAAAATACAACCTCGGTTCTAACATATAAGATTATTATAGAAAACTAAACTTTCCTTCCAAAAAGACTTATATTTTGGAAAAGATGTAATAATACCAGATCAATGGTTTAGTTCCGTCTAGAAACATCTTAAATGTTCGGATCCAAGTCCACGGTATGTATCCTAACTCCTAAGAATGGGATCCAAAACAATAAGAGCATCTCCATCGACGTCTTCTAAATAGATATCGGCACTGTCATATGGAGGACGCTAGAACATCATCCTTCATTTGGAGATGGGCGTTTCCACATTGACTCCCCCATACGGCAACCCCAAAAAAAAATCAAATGTAAAAACATTTAAAAAACGGAATTCATACGAATTTAGACTAGTTTTATACAAAAGTGAGTCGAATTTAAACTTAATGAAACTTGAACTTCAAATTAGACCGAAACCTAATCTACTCGCTATCGGTTGGGGCGTCCGATGGGTCTGCCTCGTCGTTTTTCCCCTTTGTCGCATGCGTCCATGCCCGCCTCTCCGCCCTTGCTTCGGGCATCTGGCGGTGGAGCATGGCCGCGGGCGATGCTGGAGCTTGCCGGCAGTGCTGCCCCTCAGAAACGCAAGCCACTGGCGAGACTCCTCGTTATGGGCGAGCCTCGCTTGCTCGCGGGTGGCCGCCTCGGCCTGGCGCCGAGCGTTGAGCTCTGATGTCTACGCACACTCCTTTTCCTGTAGACAGTGTTGGGCCTCCAAGAGCAGAGGTTTGTAGAACAGCAGCAAGTTTTCCCTTAAGTGGATCACCCAAGGTTTATCGAACTCAGGGAGGAAGAGGTCAAAGATATCCCTCTCAAGCAACCCTTGCAATCACGATACAAGAAGTCTCTTGTGTCCCCAACACACCTAATACACTTGTCAGATGTATAGGTGCACTAGTTCGGCGAAGAGATAGTGAAATACAAGTGGTATGAATGAATATGAGCAGTAGTAACGGCGCCAGAAAATAGCTTGCTGACGTGCAGTTGATGGTAGTAATATTGCAGGAAGTAAAGATGCAGTAAAACAGTAAATAAGCGATGATTGCAGTATTTGGAAACAAGACCTAGGGATCATACTTTCACTAGTGGACACTCTCAACATTGCAATCATAAAGGAATATAAATAAGCACTTCACTATGCTACTCTGAATTACTCTTTGGCAAGATAACGAACACTAATTCATCATGTAGGCAAACCTTAAAGATGTATTCCCAAGTACTAATAAACACCCCACGATGTCACTGTGAGCATTCATAGGAGGTACTAACACACCACAATTTCATAGAGACATCCAACTCAAATCATAACTCAGTGAATAAGTATTCTGTGAAATATAGCCTAAGAGACCCACACGGTGCACACACTGTCACCTTTACACACGTGGGATAAGGAGTCTCCGGAGATCACATAAGTAAAATCCACTTGAATAGCATAACGACATCTAGATTACAAACTCATCATATGGATCTCAATCATGTAAGGCAGCTCATGAGATCATTGTATTGAAGTACATGGGAAGAGAGATTAACCACATAGCTACCGGTACAGCCCTTAGCCTCGATGGAGAACTGCTCCCTCCTCATGGAAGACAGCATCGTTGATGAAGATGGCGGTGGTGTCGATGGAGATGCCTTCCGGGGGCACTTCCCCGTCCCGGCAGCTTGCCGGAACAGAGACTTCTGTCCCCCAGATCTTGGCTTCGCGATTGCGGCGGCTCTGGAAGGTTTCTCGTACCGTGGCTTTTTCGTCTCGAAGATTTAGGTCAGGGAGCTTTAAATAGGCGAAGAGTCAGAGTCGGAAGTGCCACGGGGGACCCACACAGTAGGGGGCGCCCCCCCTCTGGCCGCGCCGCCATGGCGTGTGGGGCCCCTGGGCCTCCCCTCTGGTCCCTCTCCGGTGTTCTGGAAGCTTCGTGGAATTATAAGATCGTGGGCATTGATTTCGTCCAATTCCGAGAATATTTCCTTACTAGGATTTCTGAAACCAAAAACAGCAGAAAACAGGAACTGGCACTTCGGCATCTCGTCAATAGGTTAGTTCCGGAAAATGCATAATAATGACATATAATGTGTATAAAACATGTGAGTATCATCATAAAAGTAGCATGGAACATAAGAAATTATAGATACGTTTGAGACGTATCAAGCTCAAGGAGCTTTTGTCGCTCGGCCGCCATGAGGAGACGTCCCGCCTCCTCCCTGGTCGCCCGCTGGCGCAAAATCTCGGCGGCGTGGTCGAAGTTGGCGTCATTGAAGAACTCCTGGTCTTTCTCCTTCAGCCTCCGGAAGTGCTGCTTGTTGAAGGAGGCTAGGATTGCCACTTGCTCCGGGTCACCAGGGACCTGCTGCTGCTCGCTCCACTGTGCCACCTCCTCCGCCGCCTCAGCTTAAGTGTCTGCTATGTACGCTTCATTCCACTCGTCGAACTGGGAGTCGCCAAAGTCATCGGAGTTGAAGTCGATCTCAGCGTCGGGATGTGGCTGCGGTGGTGGTTGCGACGCTGATGGTGGCGTGCGACCGTTACGGCCAAGCATCGAATAGATCGTATGCAGCCGCCGTGACATTGTTCTGCAGAGGAATGCGGGGTGGTGGATAGGAGAGAATAACGCGGCAGCGGTGGAGAGTACAAGGAATAGCACTGTGGAAGGCGTACTAATAAGCGGTGCCAACTGGCCGCACAGCAGCCGAGGCATCGCATTTACGGCGGTGTCTGCGCATGGACCGGTGGTTTCATCAGCGGTCGGCCGCACAACAGCCGAGGCGTCGCATTTATGATACCGCCGGCCATTGAGTCGCTGCCAAGGCGGCTCCATCCGCGAAATCTGATGTGCCGCGAGACGCCGACGAGCCCGATTTGCACCCTTCGTGAAGGGGTCGGCAATGGGGTTGCCGGCGCTTTTATTGGGCTCGAAACCGCGTCAACACTTTTTTGAACGAGCTGGTGTGAGCACAAAAACCACGCAGACCCAAAAATAGCAATCGGGGCTGCTATCGGGGCTGTCGGTGGAGATGCTCTAACATCCCAACAGTGTTATTGGTATTGGTAACATGGTACAGAGTATGAAAAGTTGCTACTTGTGGAAGGTGCAGTTGTGGGGAGTTGATTCAGTTTGGGGAGCTTCTTCAGTTTAAGGATTTACATTTGATGATTGACTGGATTAGTTTTCAAATTGATGGATAAAATTACTTCTTGTTTTGTTTCTAAATAATGAAGTTGATTACAAACATATTTTAATCAACGCATAAGTCCAGTTTACAACTATAAGATTAAACTGGTGAAGCACTTGCCTAGCTGAGGTCTGAGAAGATCCGTAGACAAGCGAGGTGAAATCAAATATGCAAGTCAACAACAGCCAACGAGGCAACGAATGCAGGTTGAAGAAGAGGAGGCAGAGCCGCATGCCCTCAGAAATCGTGCGGCACCGGCCAAAGGTCGATCCGAGGACGACTAGAGGAGCGCGGGCACCGGGCAGGACGGGAGGAGGCCAGGAGGTGAAATAGCACACAAGAGGATCAGAGGTTCACTCCAACGATTAATTTCATTCGATAGTTTCCACATTGCAACCACATTTTACTCATCCTTCTTGATTAACCCCTACTTTGGCCAGAACACGCGCACGGGCCCAACAGGCCTTAGAGCATCACTAGTAGTACCCCTAAACACTCAAACCCTCAAGCCATTTTAAGGGTTGAGAATGGGCATTTTTTTAGCACATTTAGAGGTTGAAATTCCGTTATAAGGGTTGGGTTTGAGGGTTCTAGTCTTTGCCCCAACCCCAACCCTTGAAACTGTCATATGACATATCACAAATTTCATCATCTCAATAACAGTTTGAAAGAAACAATAACCATTCTAATTATTATTACAACACCGAATAGTACTTTCAAGCACATAATAAAATCATTCAAGTTATTACAACAATGTTTTTCGAATCAAATAGGACATAGAAAAGTAAAACAATGGTAGATCATTGGCCTTGGCGCCGCCCATCCAACTGCCAGTGGTGCTCTACTAGATCATCCCGGAGCTGGGCATGAGTCATTTCATTCTCAATCTGACGATGTGCTTCAAGAAAAGTTTGTACGCGAGAACCGTTTCTTTCCGGTTGCACACGGGTACCAACATTGTCATAGAAACAAGGCAGGTTTAACCCTCTCTCATCCTCGAGGATCATGTTGTGTAGAATCACACAACATTTCATGATGTTCTCCAAGGTTTTTTTGTCCCAAAAACGAGCTGGACCCCGAACTATGGCAAACCTTGCTTGCAAAACACCGAAAGCTCTCTCAATATCCTTGCGGGCTGCCTCTTGTGCCTTGGTGAAAGAACCTCTTTTTTGGTTAATGGCACCCCATTTTTCTCTTTGATGGACTTCACAAGAGTTGCCCACTCGGGATAAATGCCATCGGTGAGATAGTATCCCATTGAGTACTCATTGTTCATGACCTTGTAGTTGCAAGTAGGAGCATCCCCGGAAACTAATCATGCAAACAAAGGAGACCTATTGAGCACATTGATATCATTGAGTGTGCCCGGCAAACCAAAAAATGCATGCCAAATCCATGTGTCCTCCGATGCCACGGCCTCAAGCACAATGGTTGCATCACAGCTTTTACCGCAATACATGCCTTGACATGCCTTTGGACAATTTTTCCATGTCCAATGCATGCAATCAAGACTACCAAGCATCCCCGGCCATCCCTGATACGTCTCCGACGTATCAATAATTTCTTATGTTCCATGCCACATTATTGATGTTATCTACATGTTTTATGCACACTTTATGTCATATTCGTGCATTTTCTGGAACTAACCTATTAACAAGATGCCGAAGTGCCAGTTCCTGTTTTCTGCTGTTTTTGGTTTCAGAAATCCTAGTAACGAAATATTCTCGGAATCGGACGAAATCAGCGCCCAAGTTCCTATTTTCACCGGAAGCATCCAGAACACCCGGGAAGGACCAGAGGGGGGGCACTGGGCCCCCAGACCATAGGCCGGCGCGGCCCAGGCCCTGGCCGCGCCGCCCTATGGTGTCGTCACCCCTTCGACCCTCCTGCGCCGCCTCTTCGCCTATATAAAGCCCCTGGGGTGAAAACCACAGAAACCTTCCAGAGCCGCCGCCATCGCGACGCCAAGATCTGGGGGACAGGAGTCTCTGTTCCGGCACCCTGCCGGAGCGGGGAAGTGCCCCCGGAAGGCTTCTCCATCAACACCACCGCCATCTTCATCACCGCTGCTGCTCCCATGAGGAGGGAGTAGTTCTCCATCGAGGCTCGGGGCTGTACCGGTAGCTATGTGGTTCATCTCTCCCATGTACCTCAATACAATAATCTCATGAGCTGCTTTACATGGTTGAGATTCATATGAGTTTTGTATCACTATTCATCTATGTGCTACTCTAGCAATGTTATTAAAGTAGTACTATTCCTCCTGCACGTGTGTAAAGGTGACAGTGTGTGCACCGTGTTAGTACTTGGTTTATGCTATGATCATGATCTCTTGTAGATTGCGAAGTTAACTATTGCTATGATAATATTGATGTGATATATTCCTCCTACATATGCATGAAGGTGACAGTGTGCATGCTATGTTAGTACTTGGTTTAATCTGTTGATCTATCTTACACTATAAGGTTACTTAAATATGAACAAATTGTGGAGCTTGTTAACTCCGGCATTGAGGGTTCGTGTAATCCTACGCAATGCGTTCATCATCCAACAAAAGTGTAGAGTATGCATTTATCTATTCTGTTATGTGATCAATGTTGAGAGTGTCCACTAGTGAAAGTCTAATCCCTAGGCCTTGTTCCTAAATACTGCTGCGTTACTACTGCTTGTTTACTGTTTCACTGTGTTACTACTGCTGCAATACTACCACCATCAACCACGCGCCAGTCCTGGACAGCATCAAGTATTTTCTGGCACCGTTGCTACTGCTCATACTTATTCATACCACCTGTATTTCACTATCTCTTCGCCAAACTAGTGCACCTATTTGGTGTGTTGGGGACACAAGAGACTTCTTGCTTTGTGGTTGCAGGGTTGCATGAGAGGGATATCTTTGACCTCTTCCTCCCTGAGTTCGATAAACCTTGGGTGATCCACTTAAGGGAAAACTTGCTGCTGTTCTACAAACCTCTGCTCTTGGAGGCCCAACACTTTCTACAGGAAAGGAGGGGGAACGTAGACATCAAGCACTTTTCTGGCGCCGTTGCCGGGGAGGAAAGGTAAAAGGTACTCACACTCCGGACCTCGGCTACCAAGCTATTTTCCGCCGTTGTAAGTACTCGAAGCTATTTCCTTTAGATCCTGCAATTGCATCTTTTTGTTTCTTGTTTACACTAGTTTGGCATAATGGACAAGAATGAGCTTCTTATTCTATTTCCTGATTTAAAACATGGATTGTTTGATGCGAAAATTAAAAAACCTATGGAATCTTATTTGCATGCTGGTAGTAATATTAGTATGAACGCTTTGAACACCATTGTTGATAATAATATAGAAAGTTCTAAGCTTGGGGAAGCTGGTTTTCATGATCTTTTTAGTCCCCCAAGCATTGAGGAGAAAATTTTCTTTGATGATACTTTGCCTCCTATTTATGATGATTATAATGATATTGGTCTTTTAGTGCCGCCTACTATGGAGAGTAATTTTTATGATGATAATACTATGCCTCCTACACTTGATGAGAATAATAATGATAGCTACTTTGTTGAATTTGCTCCCACTACATCTAATAAAATTGATTATGCTTATGTGGAGAGTAATAATTTTATGCATGAGACTCATGATAAGAATGCTTTATGTGATGGTTATATTGTTGAGTTTTCTCATGACACTACTGAAAGTTATTATGAGAGAGGAAAATATGGTTGTAGAAATTTTCATGTTACTAAAACACCTCTCTATGTGCTGAAATTTGTGAAGCTATACTTGTTTTATCTTCCTATGCTTGTTACTTTGCTTTTCATGAACTTGTTTATTTACAAGATTCCTATGCATAGGAAGCATGTTAGACTTAAATATGTTTTGGATTTGCTTCTTGATGCTCTCTTTTGCTTCAAATACTATTTCTTGCAAGTGCATCATTAAAACTGCTGAGCCTATCTTAATGGCTATAAAGAAAGAACTTCTTGGGAGATAACCCATGTGCTATTTTGCTACAGTATTTTGTTTTATATTTGTGTCTTGGAAGTTGTTTACTACTGTAGCAACCTCTCCTTATCTTAGTTTTGTGTTTTGTCGTGCCAAGTAAAGTCTTTGATAGAAAAGTAAATACTAGATTTGGATTACTGCGCAGAAACTGTTTTCTTGCTGTCACGAATCTGGGCCTAATTCTCTGTAGGTAACTCAGAAAATTATGCCAATTTACGTGAGTGATCCTCAGATATGTACGCAACTTTCATTCAATTTGAGCATTTTCATCTGAGCAAGTCTGGTGCCATTTTAAAATTCGTCTTTACGGACTGTTCTGTTTTGACAGATTCTGCCTTTTATTTCGCATTGCTTCTTTCGCTGTGTTTTGTGGATTTCTTTGTTCCATTACCTTCCAGTAGCTTTGGGCAATGTCCAGAAGTGTTAAGAATGATTGTGTCACCTCTGAACATGTGAGTTTTTTATTATGCACTAACCCTCTAATAAGTTTGTTTCGAGTTTGGTGTGGAGGAAGTTTTCAAGGGACAAGAGAGGAGGATGATATACTATGATCAAGGAGAGTGAAAAGTCTAAGCTTGGGGATGCCCCCGTGGTTCACCCCTGCATATATCAAGAAGACTCAAGCGTCTAAGCTTGGGGATGCCCAAGGCATCCCCTTCTTCATCGACAAATTATCAGGTTCCTTCTCTTGAAACTATATTTTTATTCGGTCACATCTTATGTACTTTACTTGGAGCGTCTGTATGTTCTTGTTTTTGTTTTTGTTTGAATAAATGCTTGTGTGGGAGAGAGACACGCTCCGCTGGTTCGTATGAACACATGTGTTCTTAGCTCATAGTATTCATGGCGAAGTTTCTTCTTCGTTAAATTGTTATATGGTTGGAATTGGAAAATGATACATGTAGTAATTGCTATAAATGTCTTGGGTAATGTGATACTTGGCAATTGTTGTGCTCATGTTTAAGCTCTTGCATCATATACTTTGCACCTATTAATGAAAAAATACATAGAGCATGCTAAAATTTGGTTTGCATAATTGGTCTCTCTAAGGTCTAGATAATTTCTAGTATTGAGTTTGAACAACAAGGAAGACGGTGTAGAGTCTTATAATGTTTTCAATATGTCTTTTATGTAAGTTTTGCTGCACCGGTTCATCCTTGTGTTTGTTTCAAATAAGCCTTGCTAGCCTAAACCTTGTATCGAGAGGGAATACTTCTCATGCATCCAAAATCCTTGAGCCAACCACTATGCCATTTGTGTCCACCATACCTACCTACTACATGGTATTTTCTGCCATTCCAAGTAAATACTTCATGTGCTACCTTTAAACCTTCAAAATACTTCTCAATTTGTGTTAATGTTTTATAGCTCATGAGGAAGTATGTGGTGTTTATCTTTCAACCTTGTCATTTACTTTTGACAGACTTTCATAATGGACTAGTGGCACATCCGCTTATCCAATAATTTTGCAAAAAGAGCTGGCAATGGGGTTCCCAGCCCCAATTAATTACAACTTGCATTAATAATTCTCTTCACATATTTTGCTCTGATTCATCAGCAAAGCAACTTAATTTTGCAAATAGACACTCCTCCATGGTATGAGATTGATGGTAGGCACCCGAGGATTCGGTTAGCCATGGCTTGTGTAAGCAAAGGTTGGGAAGAGTGTCACCCATAAATAAATAAAAACTAAAGTACATGTGTAAACAAAAGAGAAGAGGGATGATCTACCTTGCTGGTAGAGATAACGTCCTTCATGGGAGCCGCTCTTGAAAGTCTGGTTGGCGAGGTAGTTAGAGTACCCATTACCATTCGTTGACAACAACAAACACCTCTCAAAACTTTACTTTTATGCTCTCTATATGATTTTAAAACTTGAAAAGCTCTAGCACATGATTTATCCCTGCTTCCCTCTGCGAAGGGCCATTCTTTTACTTTTATGTTGAGTCAGTTCACCTATCTCTCTCCACCTCAAGAACCAAACACTTGTGTGAACTGTGCATTGATTCCTACATATTTGCATATTGCACTTATTATATTACTCTATGTTGACAATATCCATGAGATATACATGTTACAAGTTGAAAGCAACCGCTGAAACTTAATCTTCTTTTGTGTTGCTTCAATACCTTTACTTTGAATTATTGCTTTATGAGTTAACTTTTATGCAAGACTTATTGATGCTTGTCTTGAAGTGCTATTCATGAAAAGTCTTTGCTATATGATTCACTTGTTTACTCATGTCATATACATTGTTTTGATCGCTGCATTCACTACATATGCTTTACAAATAGTATGATCAAGATTATGATGGCATGTCACTTCAGAAATTATCTTTGTTATCGTTTTACCTGCTCGGGACGAGCAGAACTAAGCTTGGGGATGCTGATACGTCTCCGACGTATCGATAATTTCTTATGTTCCATGCCACATTATTGATGTTATCTACATGTTTTATGCACACTTTATGTCATATTCGTGCATTTTCTGGAACTAACCTATTAACAAGATGCCGAAGTGCAGTTCTGTTTCGCTGTTTTTGGTTTCAGAAATCCTAGTAACGAAATATTCTCGGAATCGGACGAAATCAACGCCCAAGTTCCTATTTTCACCGGAAGCATCCAGAACACCCGGGAAGGACCAGAGGGGGGGCACTGGGCCCCCAGACCATAGGCCGGCGCGGCCCAGGCCCTGGCCGCGCCGCCCTATGGTGTCGTCGCCCCTTCGACCCTCCTGCGCCGCCTCTTCGCCTATATAAAGCCCCTGGGGCGAAAACCACAGAAACCTTCCAGAGCCGCCGCCATCGCGACGCCAAGATCTGGGGGACAGGAGTCTCTGTTCCGGCACCCTGCCGGAGCGGGGAAGTGCCCCCGGAAGGCTTCTCCATCAACACCACCGCCATCTTCATCACCGCTGCTGCTCCCATGAGGAGGGAGTAGTTCTCCATCGAGGCTCGGGGCTGTACCGGTAGCTATGTGGTTCATCTCTCCCATGTACCTCAATACAATAATCTCATGAGCTGCTTTACATGATTGAGATTCATATGAGTTTTGTATCACTATTCATCTATGTGCTACTCTAGCAATGTTATTAAAGTAGTCATATTCCTCCTGCACGTGTGTAAAGGTGACAGTGTGTGCACCGTGTTAGTACTTGGTTTATGCTATGATCATGATCTCTTGTAGATTGCGAAGTTAACTATTGCTATGATAATATTGATGTGATATATTCCTCCTACATATGCATGAAGGTGACAGTGTGCATGCTATGTTAGTACTTGGTTTAATCTGTTGATCTATCTTACACTATAAGGTTACTTAAATATGAACAAATTGTGGAGCTTGTTAACTCCGGCATTGAGGGTTCGTGTAATCCTACGCAATGCGTTCATCATCCAATAAAAGTGTAGAGTATGCATTTATCTATTCTGTTATGTGATCAATGTTGAGAGTGTCCACTAGTGAAAGTCTAATCCCTAGGCCTTGTTCCTAAATACTGCTGCGTTACTACTGCTTGTTTACTGTTTCACTGTGTTACTACTGCTGCAATACTACCACCATCAACCACGCGCCAGTCCTGGACAGCATCAAGTATTTTCTGGCACCGTTGCTACTGCTCATACTTATTCATACCACCTGTATTTCACTATCTCTTCGCCGAACTAGTGCACCTATTTGGTGTGTTGGGGACACAAGAGACTTCTTGCTTTGTGGTTGCAGGGTTGCATGAGAGGGATATCTTTGACCTCTTCCTCCCTGAGTTCGATAAACCTTGGGTGATCCACTTAAGGGAAAACTTGCTGCTGTTCTACAAACCTCTGCTCTTGGAGGCCCAACACTATCTACAGGAAAGGAGGGGGAACGTAGACATCAATCCCCTTTTTTCATTCATCTCCATCAATCTCTTTGTATCTTCTTCGTTGGGTGCTCGAAGATACACATCACCATACAACCGGATGACCAATTTTGCAAACCTACGGACGGTCTCCGTGGTTGTATCTTGTCCAATACGAAGATACTCGTCAGTGTAGTCCGCGGGTATGCCATAGGCGAGCACCCGCATTGCCGCCGATATCTTTTGGTACACACTAAACCCCATGATACCGGCGGCGGATCTACGACGCTTGAAGTAATCTGAGGCGAGCGCACAATCGTTGACAATCTTCACGAACAAACTACGGCGCATTCGGTACCTTCTCCGGAAGAGGCGTGGTGGGTATGTCGGTACCTCCGCGAAGTAGTCGTGCATCAATTGCTCGTGGCCGAGAGCGCGGTTTCGGTAGATGGTGACTCGCCCCATCTTCGACCCTCTCCTCTGATCCATCAGTTTCTTGCGGTCTTCAAACTCTTGCACGTCGATGAGGAGTGATACGTCTCAAACGTATCTATAATTTCTTATGTTCCATGCTACTTTTATGACAATACTCACATGTTTTATACACACTTTACATCATTTATTTGCATTTTCTGGCACTAACCTATTAACAAGATGCCAAAGCGCCAGTTCCTTTTTTGTGCTGTTTTTGGTTTCAGAAATCCTACACAGGAAATATTCTCGGAATTGGACGAAACAAATGCCCAGGGTCTTATTTTTCCACGGAGCTTCCAGAAGACCGAAGAGGATACGAAGTGGGGCCACGAGGTGGCGACACACCAAGGCGGCGCGGCCAAGGAGGGGCCCGCGCCGCCCTAGTCTGTGGGCCCCTCGTGAGCCCCCCGACTCTGCCCTTCCGCCTACTAAAACTCTCCATCGCGAAAACCCTATTACCGAGAGCCACGATACGAGAAAAGTTCCAGAGACGCCGCCGCCACCAATCCCATCTCGGGGGATTCTGGAGATCGCCTCCGGCACCCTGCCGGAGAGGGGAATCATCTCCCAGAGGACTCTACATCACCATGATGGCCTCCGGACTGATGTGTGAGTAGTTCATCCTTGGACTATGGGTCCATAACAGTAGCTAGATGGTTGTCTTCTCCTCTTGTGCTATCATGTTAGATCTTGTGGGCTGCCTATCATGATCAAGATCGTCTATCTGTAATGCTACATGTTGTGTTTGTTGGGATCCGATGAATATGGAATACAATGTCAAGTTGATTATTGATCTATCATATATGTGTTGTTTATGTTCTTGCATGCTCTCCGTTGCTAGTAGAGGCTATGGCCAAGTTGATACTTGTGACTCCAAGAGGGGGTATTATGCTCGATAGTGGGTTCATGTCTCCATTGAATCTGGGGGAGTGACAGCAACCCCTAAGGTTGTGGATGTGCTGTTGCCACTAGGGATAAAACATCAATGCTTTGTCTAAGGATATTTGTGTTGATTACATTACGCACCATACTTAATGTAATTGTCTGTTGTTTGCAACTTAATACTGGAAGGGGTGCGGATGCTAACCTGAAAGTGGACTTTTTAGGCATAGATGCATGCTGGATAGCGGTCTATGTACTTTGTCGTAATGCCCTGATTAAATCTCATATTAGTCATCATGATATGTATGTGCATTGTTATGCCCTCTTTATTTGTCAATTGCCCAACTGTAATTTGTTCACCCAACATGCTATTTCTTATTGGAGAGACAACACTAGTGAACTGTGGACCCCGGTCCATTCTTTTACATCTGAAATACAATCTACTGCAAACTCTGTTCTTTGTTGTTCTTCGCAAACAAACATCATTTTCCACACCATACGTTTAATCCTTTGTTTACAGCCTCACTGTTAAGTTGGGGCAAAGTATTTTGATTGTGTTGTGCAGGTTCCACGTTGGCGCCGGAATTCCTGGTGTTGCGCCGCACTACACTCCTCCGCCAACAACCTTCACGTGGCCTTCATCTCCTACTGGTTCGATAACCTTGGTTTCATACCGAGGGAAAACTTGCTGCTGTACGCATCACACCTTCCTCTTGGGGTTCCCAACAGACGTGTGTTAACTACACGCCAGCAAAGAATTTTTCTGGCGCCGTTGCCGGGGAGATCAAGACACGCTACAAGGGGAGTCTCCCACATCCAATCTGTTTACTTTGTTTTTGTCTTGCTTTACTTTACTTTATTTACTGCTTTGTTTGCTTTCTCTATATCAAAAATACAAAAAAATTAGTTACTTGCATTTACTTTATTTACTGTCTTGTTTGCATTCTCTATATTAAAAACATAAAAAAATTAGTTACTTGCATTTACTTTATTTTGTTATCATGTCTAGTCCTGCACTTGTTACTCCGTCACCCGAGGGATTGATCTTTACTTTTAAACAAGGGAGTGAGGAGAGTTTTGAAGAAGCTTGGTCTAGAATTTTGGATTTTTATGGTAAAACTGAACCTAGAATGACTCTAAGTTTGCTTCTTAGTAATTTTTATTTTGGGCTTATTGTTCGCTATAGATATGCTTTGGATGCTTTAGTGGGAGGAGATTTCCTTCACTGCGAGGGGGATCAAGATTTTAATGCCATAAAGAAATTGGTTACATCATCTTGCTCAGCTAGTAATTTCGATTCATCTCTTGCTAGTATTTATGATAGATTAAACACTCTGGAAACAAATATATCTTGTTTAAAAGAAGAGTACAACCAGATTCGTGAATATTATGATTATGTTCCAGTAAACTTTAAACCTTCAATGTGGGTCCCTACTATTAAAGTTACTATTTGTGGTGAAATTTTTTATGCCCGTTGTGATATTATGTCTGAGTTTTGCCTTATGCCTAAAAGTATCTATGAATCTTTGACACTTTGGGAACTTACTGAAGGTGGAGAAGGAATAACTCTTACTGATAATTCTGTCATAATTCCTGAGAGGATAGCTGAAGGTGTGTTCACAACCTTTGTTGGAAGAACGGTATCCACTGATTACCTCGTTATTGAATGTGTAGGGACAGGACAAATCACACTTGGAAGATCCCTGCTGAAACTCTTGGGAGCAACCATAGATGTGGGAAAAGGCACTCTAAATTTTACCTCTACACCTGGATGTGGTCAAGTATTTCCTAGACCAAAGAGTAACAATAAGATTAAGAAGGATAGGTGCAAAGCCCCTGGTAATAATGTTAATGCTTCATCTCTTGATAATACTTGATTCACACTTTTTGTGCCTAGCTGAAAGGCGTTAAAAAACGCTTATGGGAGACAACCCATTATTTTACTTCTGCACTTTTATTTTATATTTGAGTCTTGGAAGTTGATACTACTGTAGCAACCTCTCCTTATCTTTATTTTATTGCATTGTTGTGCCAAGTAAAGTCTTTGATAGTAAGGTTAATACTAGATTTGGATTACTGCGCAGAAATAGATTTCTTGCTGCCACGAATTTGAGTAGAATTCTCTGTAGGTAACTCAGAAAAATCTGCCAATTTACGTGTGTGATCCTCAGATATGTACACAACTGTCATTCAATTTGAGATTTTTCATCTGAGCAAGTTAAGTGCCCTTGAAAAATCCGTCTTTACGGACTGTTCTGTTTTGACAGATTCTGCCTTTTATTTCGCATTGCCTCTTTTGCTATGTTGAATGGATTTTTTTGTTCCATTAACTTTCAGTAGCTTTGTGCAATGTCCAGAAGTGTTAAGAATGATTGTGTCACCTCTGAATATGTGAATTTTTGATTATGCACTAACCCTCTAATGAGTTTGTTTTTAGTTTGGTGTGGAGGAAGTTTTCAAGGGTCAAGAGAGGAGGATGATACAATATGATCAAGAAGAGTGAAAAGTCTAAGCTTGGGGATTCCCCCGTGGTTCATCCCTGCATATTTCAAGAAGACTCAAGCATCTAAGCTTGGGGATGCCCAAGGCATCCCCTTCTTCATCGACAACTTATCAGTTCACCTCTAGTGAAACTATATTTTTATTCCGTCACATCTTATGTGCTTTACTTGGAGCGTCTGTATGTTTTTATTTTTGTTTTTGTTTGAATAAAATCGGATCCTAGCATTCTTTGTTTGGGAGAGAGACACGCTCCGCTGTTTCATATGAACACTGGTGTGTTCTTAGCTATACTTTTAATGTTCATGGCGAAGGTTGAAACTGCTTCGTTCATTGTTATTTGGTTGGCAACAGAAAATGCTTCATGTGGTAATTGGTATATTGTCTTGAATAATTTGATACTTGGCAATTGTTGTGCTCAAATAGATCATGTTTAAGCTCTTGCATCATGTACTTTGCACCCATTAATGAAGAACTACCATAGAGCTTGTTGAAATTTGGTTTGCATGATTGGTCTCTCTGAAGTCTAGATATTTTCTGGTGAAGTGTTTGAACAACAAGGAGACAGTGTAGAGTCTTATAATGCTTGCAATATGTTCTTATGTAAGTTTTGTTGTACCGGTTCATACTTGTGTTTGCTTCAAACAACCTTGCTAGCCAAAGCCTTGTACTGAGAGGGAATTCTTCTCGTGCATCCAAATCCTTGAGCCAAAAACTATGCCATTTGTGTCCACCATACCTACCTACTATGTGGTATTTCTCTGCCATTCCAAAGTAAATTACTTGAGTGCTACCTTTAAAAATTTCATTCCTTGTCTTTGCAATATATAGCTCATGGGAAAATAGCCTTAAAAACTATTGTGGTATTGAATATGTAGCTTATGTGTCTTATTTCTTATAAGTTGCTTGTTGAGCGGTAACCATGCTTCTGGGGACGCCATCAACTATTACACCTTTGTTGAATATCATGTGAGTTGCTATGCATGTTCGTCTTGTCTGAAGTAAGGGTGATTTATCATGATCAAATTGGTTTGAGTATGCATATTGTTAGAGAAGAACATTGGGCCGCTAACTAAAGCCATGAATCATGGTGGAAGTTTCAGTTTGGACATCAATCCTCAATCTCTTATGAGTATATTATCTGTTGTTGAATGCTTATGCATTAAAGAGGAGTCCATTATCTGTTTTCTATGTTGTCCCGGTATGGATGTCCTAAGTTGAGATTTATCAAAAACGAGAAATCAAATGCGATCTATCTTCTTGGACCTTTGTACAGGCGACATAGAGGTACCCCTTTGTGACACTTGGTTGAAACATATGTTATGCAGTGATAATCCATGTAAATCCAAGCTAATTAGGACAAGGTGCGAGCACTATTGGTATTCTATGCATGAGGCTTGCAACTTATAGGATATCTTATGCATAACACATATGAATTATTACTACCGTTGACAAAATTGTTTCTATGTTTTCAAAATGAAAAGCTCTAGCACAAAAATAGTAATCCATGCTTCCCTCTGCGAAGGGCCATTCTTTTACTTTAAGTTGAGTCAGTTTACCTATCTTCTTTCTATCTTAGGAGCAAACACTTGTGTCAACTATGTGCATTGATTCCTACATACTTGCTTATTTGCATTCATCATATTACTTTGTGTTGACAATTATCCATGAGATATACATCCATGAGATAAACATGTTAAAGTTGAAAGCAACCACTGAAACTTATATCTTCCTTTGTGTTGCTTCAAAACTTTCTACTAAGAATTTATTGCTTTATGAGTTAACTCTTATGCAAGACTTATTGATGCTTGTCTTGAAAGTACTATTCATGAAAAGTCTTTGCTATATGATTCAGTTGTTTAAGTCATTGTCTTTACCATTGCTTCGAATCACTTCATTCATCTCATATGATTTACAATAGTATTGATCAAGATTATGATAGCATGTCACTTCAGAAATTATCCTTGTTATCGTTTACCTACTCGAGGGCGAGTAGGAACTAAGCTTGGGGATGCTTGATACGTCTCAAACGTATCTAGAATTTCTTATGTTCCATGCTACTTTTATGACAATACTCACATGTTTTATACACACTTTACATCATTTATATGCATTTTCCGGCACTAACCTATTAACAAGATGCTGAAACGCCAGTTCCTGTTTTGTGCTGTTTTTTATTTCAGAAATCCTACACAGGAAATATTCTCGGAATTGGACGAAACAAACGCCCAGGATCTTATTTTTCCACGGAGCTTCCAGAAGACCGAAGAGGATACGAAGTGGGGCCACGAGGTGGCGACACACCAAGGCGGCGCGGCCAAGGAGGGCCCCGCACCGCCCTAGTGTGTGGGCCCCTTGTGAGCCCCCCGACTCTGCCCTTCCGCCTACTAAAACTCTCCGTCGCGACAACCCTATTACCGAGAGCCATGATACGAGAAAAGTTCCAGAGACGCCGCCGTCGCCAATCCCATCTCGGGGGATTCTGGAGATCGCCTCCGGCACCCTGCCGGAGAGGGGAATCATCTCCCGGAGGACTCTACATCACCATGATCGCGTCCGGACTGATGTGTGAGTAGTTCATCCTTGGACTATGGGTCCATAGCAGTAGCTAGATGGTTGTCTTCTCCTCTTGTGCTATCATGTTAGGTCTTGTGAGCTGCCTATCATGATCAAGATCGTCTATCTGTAATGCTACATGTTGTGTTTGTTGGGATCCGATGAATATGGAATACAATGTCAAGTTGATTATTGATCTATCATATATGTGTTGTTTATGTTCTTGCATGCTCTCCGTTGCTAGTAGAGGCTCTGGCCAAGTTGATACTTGTGACTCCAAGAGGGGGTATTATGCTCGATAGTGGGTTCATGTCTCCATTGAATCTGGGGGAGTGAAAGCAACCCCTAAGGTTGTGGATGTGATGTTGCCACTAGGGATAAAACATCAATGCTTTGTCTAAGGATATTTGTGTTGATTACATTACGCACCATACTTAATGCAATTATCTGTTGTTTGCAACTTAATACTGGAAGGGGTGCAGATGCTAACCTGAAAGTGGACTTTTTAGGCATAGATGCATGCTGGATAGCGGTCTGTGTACTTTGTCGTAATGCCCTGATTAAATCTCATATTAGTCATCATGATATGTATGTGCATTGTTATGCCCTCTTTATTTGTCAATTGCCCAACTGTAATTTGTTCACCCAACATGCTATTTCTTATTGGAGAGACACCACTAGTGAACTGTGGACCCCGGTCCATTCTTTTACATCTGAAATACAATCTATTGCAAACTCTGTTCTTTGTTGTCTTCGCAAACAAACATCATTTTCCACACCATACGTTTAATCCTTTGTTTACAGCAAGCCGTTGAGATTGACAACCTCACTGTTAAGTTGGGGCAAAGTATTTTGATTGTGTTGTGCAGGTTCCACGTTGGCGCCGGAATCCCTGGTGTTGCGCCGCACTACACTCCTCCGCCAACAACCTTCATGTGGCCTTCATCTCCTACTGGTTCGACCTTCGTTTCATACTGAGGGAAAACTTGCTGCTGTACGCATCACACCTTCCTCTTGGGGTTCCCAACAGACATGTGTTAACTACACGCCAGCAAGGAGGCTCATCATCTCGACATCGTCGTCTTGAAGCAACTTCTCAATATCCGAATCATCCGACGATGACCAACCGGAATCATCGGACAACGACGCCGTATCGTCGGTGTCCATCTACATAATACAACAAAAACTAATATATGAGTTTCCAACAATGAATCTAAAAGAAAAAATAGCAAAAATAAAACAAAAAGGTGCATACCGGGGTGAGCGGCGGCCGGTCGGGCCGGGGCGGGGCCGGTCGGGCCGGGGCGAGGCAACCCCCCGGCGGCGGGAGGCGACGCGGAGGCGACCGGGCGGGCTCGGGGCGGCCGCGGCGGCTCGGGACGACGCGACGCGGGGCAGCTGGCGGCTCGGGATGACGCGGGCGGCGGGAGGCGGGCGCGCGGCTATCGGCGCGCGGGCGGGCGATGGGCGAGCGGGCGGGTGGGCGGCGGGCGGCGCGGAACCGCGGGCGGCGGGCAGCGGGAGGCGCGGATCCGCGGGCGGGGAGCTCGCGGCGGCCGACGCGCGTCGAGGGGAGGCGGGGGGGCGGCCGGAATGGCGGCGAGCGGCGGGCGGTGGCGCGGACGCGGGAGGTTGGGCCGGTGAAAAATCCCTCCCGCGCGAGTTGGAAGAGGATTGCGGGTTGTGGCAGTTTGGCCTCCCCAACCCTCACTTCTACAGGTTGGAAGGGGAAGTAGGGGTTGGACCTCTAATTTTTTTTAGGGATTTAGGGGTTCTAGTCTACGTTTTTTTCTCGCCAAAAACTATAAAAAAGCGGTTATTTTTACAGATTTAAGGGTTTAGAGGTACTACTAACTAGTGATGCTCTTACACCCCAACACGAACTCAACTCCTACTCTTTCACATGACACACTACAGAGAGACGGTTAATCTGGAGCATCAACTCTAGGTGTGACATTGTCCTCCTCTTGAGAATCAGCTCCTCCCTAAATGACAGCTTCAGGAAAACGTTGTCGCAGACTTCATAGTCTTTCCATGTGGTAGTTCAAGGGGATACGCCAAACCACTGAATCTATAACTGCACAACAAGAGAATTACCTTGTCTCTTCAAGCGGCGTTCCAATATAGCTATTGGTGTTAGCTCCGTCTTTGTGAGATCAAGAGGGGAGAGGCAACGCATCAAAAACTGGAGTATGATCAGGAGTACAGGGTTTAAGCTGTGATACATGAAACACCAGATGAATTCTTGCATCGTCTGGTAAGGTAAGCCTGTAGGCGTTCGGCCTCCTGCGCTCGTCCCCCGCGGGCGACGCAGGGGCGATAACCCCGCCCACCGCCTCCGACCTCCCTTCTCGCCCTCCCCCTCCGCCGCCGCCGGCAGAAGCCGCCGAGCAAAGCCCCTGTGGTGTCGGTGGCGGCGGCCCTCCCTTACCCGCACGCGTGGAGGTCTGCGCGGGGCAGAGCTGGCCGGCAGCGGTGTTCTTTGGCCAGCAACGTGTCCGGCGGCAGAGCTTCTCCCCCGGGTGAATGGAACGCGGTGGTGCTGCCTCTTGGCGGCAGGGCGCTGCTGTGCGGCGGCTCACGGCTGAAGTCTGCCTCGGCCCAGATCTGGGCCCTTTTGGGCCCCATCTGGGTACGAGCGGGCCAGCCGGCGGTGCTTCCTGGGGTTGGCAACGGAGGTAATGGAGTCAAGGTGGTGGTGCTCAGTCGGCCGGCTGCAGCGTGGCGGCGGGGGCTTTACGGGCCCGTTCTGGGCCCGGCCAGGCCAGCTGGGTCTGGTATGCCGCTGCTGCCGCGTCCGGACGGCTACCGTGACAGCGGTGGAGGTAGTTCCCTCCCGCGCGGCTGTGGCGCTGCCATCCCTGGTCCTTGTCGTCCTTCGTTCTCTGTCCACGAGGTCTCGTGTTGGTTCATAGTGAGATGGCGAGGGTGGTGTCAAGGCCGTGGTGGTGCATGTTGGTGGCTGGCGTTGATGGAAGGAAGACTTCGAATCCTTCGGGTAGCGGTTCTTTGGGGGTCGGGAGAAATCCTTGTCGGTCTTCCGACACTGACGTGGTGGCGCTTGAGGGTGTCATCATTCCTTCTTGAAGAGCGTCGGATGTACCCCCTCTTCACTATCCCTCGCGTACCGGGGGAAACCCTAGGACATGTCCGGGCAGCAGCGGCGTCATCGTCGCATTCCTTCTTGAAGGTGTTGCTTGGTACGCGGTGATTCGTAGCTATGGGATCGTGGTGGGACTTTGTCGGAGGGCGCAGCGGCTACGGGTCATCATCGTTTCATCGAGCTGCCGTTGTTGGCATTGTTTTCTCTTTTCTTTCTTTTGTTTTTCTTTTGGGCTTGCTTGTGCTGAGGCCCCAGCATATGTATCGGGTGGTTGCTATATTAATATAGCGGGGCGAAAGCCTATTTCGAGTAGGTAAGCCTGTATGTTGTCTTCCGGATTCGCTGCTCCACGGGAATGGGCCCAAAGAACTTATAAGCATGAATTGTGAATAGGGAAAACTTGAATGGTCGCACCTGCTTTTTTTTTCACTTTGTCTTTTTTGTATCTTCCAAATTATGTAATATTTCGATTTGATTTTTTTGCAGGTCACTCAAAAATTACAAATAGAATGGATGAAAAATAGTTTGGAATTTTTTTGTGCAAATTTCAATTTTGAATTATTTAAAATTCAAAATAAATTCTTGAAATACATATATAGATAATGACATAAAAATCCAAAATATTTTTCGCACATTCCAATTGTTATATTTAAGTGATCTGCAAATTTTTGAGTTCAAACAATGTGTGGTGTGAGAGATACAAAAATGAGAAATTGTTTGAGAGGGGACAAAAAGAATTTGCACGGATCTTGATACAGTATAGGCACTCTGGATACGGGTTCTCACCAAGCATCTGCTCAGAAAGTCCACTCTCTTGTGAATATGGTTGCAGCTTCAGTAACACCTCCTCATCCACTCCAAATTCACGTTTCAATCATGTTGCGGACTGCCTTTTTCTTCATACAACCTTGAGCTCGTAAATGATCAGTATGCTCCATCCAGTCCATGCCTTCCAGTGCAGGGGAATCAACATCCCAATTGCAACACTGTTCTCATGTTTGGTTCTCTTCGCTATGGAGCTTTAAAAGGGCTGCAATTCAAAGAGGAAACTGGAAGCCAGCGACGCCATTGCCTTGGTGTATCATGAACTTCCGTGTGTAAATACATTTCCAAACATTGATTTGCGCGCTCTGTTTGCCATCCTTTTGTGGATGGTACACTGTCGAATAAGTTTAGTACCAGCAGTAGAAAGAATATCCTGCCAGACTGAGCTAGTAATTTTTTTATCCCGACCAGACATCACTGTCAAAGGAATACCATGCAGCTTGATCCCATTGTCCCAAATTTCTTTAGCCACCTAAGCTGCTGTACAAGGATGTTTAAGCGGCACAAAGTGTGCAAATGGTCTTTCTCCACCATAATGACATCACATCCCTCTAATTTTGGCAATCCCTCAATAAAATCAATGGACATATCTTGCAAAGGTTCAACAGAAATAGGCAAGGGCTGAATTTTCCCTGTTGGTTTTATGTTCATGTTTGGAAAGCTAACAGATTGCCTACTGTGAAACAAAACCGGTGTCAGAAGCTTTCAAGCCAGTCCATGCAAATAGCTTATTTGCACAATGATATGTAGCTGTTGCACCCGAATGTCCCACAACATCGCTTTGATGAAAAGCACTGATTAATTTGGTGTGCAAAGCAGTGTTGTTGCCAATCCACAATCTCCCTTTGAAACGAATGAGACCCTGGTTTAAGGGAAAACCCTCCTTATTTGGACTGTACACTGCTAACTCAGCCAGTAACATTTGAGCCTCATTATCTATTGCATAAGAGCTAGCCACTTCTTGAGTCCACTTTGGTTGACACACTGACAGGGCATTGATTGACAACAAGTGCGCCAGTCGTCACAATGCGTTGGCAGCATTATTTTCAGTCCCCTTTGCGATACTGAAACTTGATGTGTAACCCAACCAGTTTTGACATGGCTTTGCACTGATCAGTATCCAACTATTGATCACCCAAGTTACACAAACTCTTGTGGTCAGTGACAATGACAAAATTCCCTAGTTCCAAATAAGCCCTCCACTTTTCTATAGCCATCATGACAGCCAAAAAAATCCATGCATGGGTAGTTGTTGATTTTTGACACCCAGACCCTTGCTAAATAAGAAATAGGATGTTCATCCTGGCACAACACTGCACCCATTCTTGTATCACAAGCATCTGTTTCAATGTAAAAGGGGCAAACGAAATTCAGCAGGACCAACACCCAAGTGGTAATCATGGCCAGCTTTAGTTGTTCAAAAGCACTGTCCACTGAAGTCTTTTCTTGGTAAGGAGCTCTGTCAGAAGCCTTGCAATTTTTTCATACCTGGGAACAAATTTTCTTTAATAGCATGTGAGATCAAGGTGTTGGAAATGCATGGATGCGCGGAAGCTCCATGACCCCAAGTGGAGTCCCTAGTGGTCATGAAGCTGGAGGCGTTTTTAATTTTCCTTTTGGGGTCCTCCAAGTCAGGGATATGTAAATTATGTTCTTATGTGTCCTATTACGTGATGTACTATATATGTATGTGATTAATTTAAGAGGCTTGCTTCGGTACACCCCCTTCACAAACTTGGTTTGGGCTCTTGGAGAATTACCCAATTAATTAATCAATTAATTGAGATCCCTCCTAGCATGTATTCAAACCTAGTATACCCACACACGGATATACCGTACCGTTTACAAGATAGTCCGGTTGTTAGCGCAAGATAATCCGGCTAAATCTCGAGACAGATAGTCCGGCTATTCTATAGGCACATCGCAATGTTGCGCCACCGCCGAGGCCTTGCTGTGGCTCGTGGCAGCTTGCACCGCCTCGCAGTGCCTCGTGGCTGGCACCGTCTTGTCCTTCCTTCCACCCACCAGCCACGACCGCCAAGGCCAGCTAAAGTCACCACCGATGAGCTGAGAATGACGTACATACATATTATTCCTAACTATACTCACCGCTACATATTTCTACAAATATGTTTAACCATATGGGTTTATACAGTGCTACATATACCCATTTAGATTTTTGAAAGACCATCATGTCCTTAATTATGAAGGAGTACAGAACGATCGCAGCGCAACCGTCTTTGTGTTTGAGTTTGTCTAAGTTTGGGGGAAGGGGCAAACGACTTAATTTAATGCAGCTTATGTGATAATAATCTCCTGCTTGTTGCTTCAAAAAGATACTAGTATATGCCACCCACAAAGCTGGTCTAGAACACTATATATGCCTTCTCTAATTCGTACATTTACAACGTCACTAATAACAATTATCTCTTCTCTGACCTTTCCGTGTAACTAGGTTGATGTAATTTCATTTAGTCAGTCCCTCTGTGTTGGTTCATATATCTTGTTTGTATCCCTAGATCATAAATTTAAATATGATAATACAAGATATATAGTATAAAACATATATAATTTAAAAGTTCAGATCTATTTTATAATGGTATAATTTTTTCGTTGTACAACTAATATTATGTTGACTCAATTGATAACTTAGGAACAAACGCAAACCTTATGAATTGGGATGGAGGTAGTAATCAAAATTTCGCATATTATCTCCTCCCATTAATACCTACGGCTCCTAGTTCATCCATATAATGCCCAAGCCCAACCCCTCGGCGCTTATGTATTGTTCCCGTTGTCACTTTTCACCACCAGACTTCTCCGAGCACTGCGCTCTCAGTTGATATCTACTAGCAATTATGTTATTGTTGAAATTTTCAATAGATAAAATTTTGGTGTTTGGACATGGAGCCACACTTGGCTCATATAGGGCACTGCCGTCACAGTCCATTTCGATCAACTGCTTGGAAATGAGCGGCATCAGAGAATTATGTTGAGCTCCAAGTTCACGTTTCGCGATGTGTTAGCACTTAGCACTGACAGCAAACTGCCATGAGCGCAGGACTAATCTTTGGTACACATAACGCTAGACCTACAGAATAAACAAGGACACACTGAATGTAGCAAATTAGCATGTTTATCGTCACGATCAACTTGCCAGTTAGCAATTGCAAGGTTGGGAATTGTACTCATGGGATGCAACTCGCTCTGCCGAGTCGTGGTGTGATGGAATATTCGAGTCGCAGTTGACCTTCGCCCACGGTATCAATGGAGCGGAGAAATGGAGTCAGAGAAGCTGCACATCTCTTGGCTTCAAGCCCGGACCTGAAGGGACCTGAACAGGACTTGGGAACGAGCCAGTGTGTACGTAGCATTGCCATATTTCCGGCCGCTAGGCAGATTTGGTTTTAGTTTTGTTTAAACCTAACTGAGGTTTGTGCTCACTTCACCTAGGACCATGAACTTTTGGTCATAATTTGCCCAATGTAAAAATAAACTTTCGAGAAAAATTTGAACACTATTTAAAACCGTAGTAATAAACTCTATGTATTAGCTAGAGATTTAGGTGCAGATGCACACTTTATTGTAATTTGAAAATATTAAAAAATATTAAAAAATATCAAAAAATACAAAAAATGTCTCGTGTATATCTTAACATGTTACATGCTCACAAAGTTGTTTCAGCAAAAAAAAAGCGACTTATTTTATGCCCTTTGTAAAAAAGACAAATTTTGGTGCTAAAATAATCTATTTATTGAGACTTTTTTTTTTCTCTTTTTACACACGGCACAAAAAATGTTTGTTTTATGTGAAACTTTACGTGCGCACATAGGACATGTCCCTCTACATGCAAAAATGAAATTCTAATTTTTTTTTAACTTTTTGAAATATGTTTTTGTACATACCAGGATCAGTTTTGAGTTTACGTTTTAATTCCCCATTCTTACAAACTTACGTACCTACCATTATATAAGGCTTGTGCATTCAAAATCCATTTTGAACCAAGTTATTATGTTTACATGTGTCCAAATAAAAAGCATGGAGAGAGGATCTTGATTTTTTATGCTATCATTAAATTTCAAAATTCTCTTATTTGTGTTCCTACTTACATGGGAAGTGGTGAAGAGGATTGTGATTTTTAATGCTAAACAAGTTTCTCCCTCATCATGAAAAATATGAGGATGCACAATGTGATTATTTAAATTTGCAAAAGAGCTGATAAAGAGATCCATTGTACGAAAAAATAAATAAAAAGAACTCATACAAGAGAGGTTAAAGTTTTGTAGGAAGCCGAGGGTTTAGTTAGCTATGGTTTGTCAAATCAAATGTGTGGAAGTGATAAGCATGAGAACCGCTCTTAAAAATCTAAACAATGTTACATCGGACGATTATGAGTTTCTTCTCTAGGAGAAACGATTGACCTAAGTATACAGCTCTCAAAATACTTTTATTTCTATTTTAAGTTGTAGCATATTTTCAATCTACGCTTCCTTCTGTCAAGATGCATTAAAATCTATATGAAGATGAGAAGCCCTAATGTTGAAGGAGACCATAGTGTCAAGCTCAGACGTTGTGTGCACCATCGTGCTGCCTCGCCAGACGCAGCTGCGTCCAAGAAGGATCAAACAAGAAGCCGCACAGGAGCCGCACCACAAAACTGCCAACAGATGGGTCGTGATTGTTATGTTGTGATCAAAATTCACATGGTTAATTTCTAACGGGGGGGGGGGGGGGGGGGTTTGCCCCCCGCTACGAATAGTCATTGTTGCCTATTTATACCTCTTGTAAGCCACCAACTATGGTTAATCGCTTCATAAGATAACCCACGTCATTTGTAAACACTCTCTGATACGGTGAAGTTTTACTGACGGACGCCCGTGATATTTCCTCTATGTGTTGGATGGGTTTTACACGTTAAAATTTTATGTCTCCATCTCTGATTTCCTTTTCCTTATTCGCTATTGCTTGGCATGTTTATACCAAGTGATATCAGAGCCTGTTTTCAATCTAGGACTTGCGACATGGTGTCATTGAAGTTCGATCTACCGCAACTGGACAACATCTCAAGGTTCTCTCTACGAAAATTGAAGATGAGAGCGATCCTCGCCCAATCTTCTAATCTGGATGATGACTCTATGGATTTGGAGGTAAAGCGGCATCGACATGGACATATGAAGAAAAGCGGAAGGACCGTAAGGCCTTGTCTTTGATTCAACTACAGCTATCCAATTATATTTTGCTAGAAGTGTTGTTGAGAAATATGCAGCGACCTTGTGGTTGAAACTAGAATCGATCTATATGTCAAAAGATCTAACCAGTAAGATGAAGTTGTTCTCGCACAAGTTGCAAGAAGGTGCGTCGGCGAGAATCACCTATCGATCTTTAAAGAGATCATTTCTTATTTGTTGTCCATGTAGGTAAAATATGATGATAAAGATCTCTCTCCTCTACTGTTAGTCTAATTGCCTAGTTCCTTTTATAAATTTGCGGGACACCACAATATTAAGCTGTGATACACTAACTCTTGCCAAGTTTATGAGGCCGCAACAAGTAGTGTCGACAAAAAGCTGATGCATACGCAAGTTCCAGCAATGCATTCCTGGAACACTAACAAGGCACATGATCCTTGTCTTCCTCTCCCAAGCGACGCATCAAGCTGCAGGTTACAGCTGCATATGGATACAAGATTTTAAATACTGAAAGTGAAAAAGAACCAAAATTGATTGCTGGGTCAATCTACTTAACAACCTTCTGTACATGGACAATTTGGGGCAAAACAAACTTGGCCTGGTGACACTATCGAACGCTCGCACCCGTGCCTCGGCTTGGTCCACGAGCCTTCATCTACCGCAAAATCCAACTACACCAATAGTGGGGTAATCATGGCGAAGGCGCGGCGCACGCGCGGACGCGTGGGAAGAGAGGCGGCACGGCCGCAACTGGACGGCGCCGGGCTGCGGTCGGAGATGGGCGGCGAACCGGAGAGCGCGCAGCAGCACACATGCGCGTGAGCAGGACGCGGTCGGGCGAGCGGGAGCATCGGCACGGGAGAGGAGAAGCTGCTGGCGGAAGGACAGGCGTTGGACGTGGCCGCATTCGGCCACCTCCCGTGGGGATGAGAAAGAGCGGCGTGACGGGTCCATGGGGCAGACGACGCCCACCTCGAGGCAGCCGGCGAGGATAGAGGCGTGGCCGACGAACTCGACCATGGAGCCGCGTGGCGGTGGACCATTGGGGTTGAAGGGCACGATAGACTGCATCTTCCTCGGCGCCTGCAACGATTGCGCCGACCAGCCGGTTGTTGGTGCAGCACCTCGGCTGCACCTTCCTCTTCCTCAGTCGCACGAACGAACGGATGGAGACAATGGAGTGGAGACACAGAGTTTTTCTGACCAGCACACGAACGTCGCCGTGGGCGCAGAGACGCCCTACTCTTCTTCCTCAGTCGCACGAACGAACGGATGGAGACAATGGAGTGGAGACACAGAGTTTTTCTGACCAGCACACGAACGTCGCCGTGGGCACAGAGACGCCCTACTCTTCTTCCTCTTCAGCTCAACTCAAACACAAACATAGGTGCACACGCACACACGCAGCACTACCCAGAGAAGCTCTCCTGCCGGCCGGCCGGGCACAAACCACAGCCACGGCGAGACTACATCTCGGGCTCACTCTTCACACACGCACATACGTGGAAGACTACACAGGAGACTACCTCATCTGCTAGCCATACTACACAGCTAACAAACATGGACTTACATAGACATCTGCACGTACGCACACAACCACTAACTCATGCACGACCCGGCCATGAGCGCACTGCTGCAGGTCGCTGATCCGTTTAGTCCGGCCATGCGCACGACACGGGCCAGCCAGCGCCTGAACGCCAACCGGCTTGACGTGGTTTAGTGCTAACAATCTCCCCCTAAACCACGACCAGCTGTCGCTGGAGTTGCTGCAGCTTCCGTCGTCGTCGTCGCCTTGAACGCCTGACGCCTTCGCACACCTCTATGCGCCACTGCATCTCCAAGGTCGCCGCTTGACGGTAGTTGCACCCTGCAGACTCAGCCGCACGACACCTCCATGCGGCCACGCCGCCGTGTGCATGCTGCACCATGCCTGACCTCCGCGGCCTTCTCGCCGCGCTGCCGCGCATCGCCTACGCGGCCTCCATGCTCGTCGCACATACGACGCAGCCACAGACTCGGCCTGGCACACATACGTCGGTCACCACCGTCATGGACTCGACCTGGCGCACACACGCTAGTATTCCTTCACCTTGGGCGACAAACGCCGAGCTCCTCAACCGGCGACACACGCCGGACGTTCTGGCCGCACTGGACATGACCTTCCTGGACGCCGCTGCATGTCGTCGTCGTGCCTCTGCATCCACCGCACGAACGGCGTCACAATGGGCCACGTCCGCGGCCGCCACCGTCGCCGTGCTCACCGTGGAGTCGCCGCGCCACAGCCCCGAGCCACGAGGCTCTGATACCACACGTTGGTGCAGCACCTCGGCTGCACCTTCCTCTTCCTCAGTCGCACGAACGAACGGAGGGAGACAATGGAGTGGAGACACAGAGTTTTCCCGACCGGCGCACGAACACCGCCGTGGGCGCATAGACGCCCTACTCTTCTTCCTCTTCAGCTCAACTCAAACACAAACATAGGTGCACACAGCACACGCACACACGCAGCACTACCCAGAGAAGCTCTCCCGCCGGCCGGCTAGGCACAAACCACAGCCGCGGCGAGACTACATCTCGAGCTCACTCTCCACACACGCACATACATGGAAGACTACACAGGAGACTACCTCATCTGCTAGCCATACTACACAACTAATAAACATGGCCTTATATAGACATCCGCACGTACGCACACAACCACTAACTCATGCACGACCCGGCCACTAGCGCACTGCTGCAGGTCGTTGATCCGTTTAGTCCGGCCATGCGCACAACGCGGGCCAGCTAGCGCCTGAACGCCAACGGCTTGACGTGGTTTAGTGCTAACACCGGTCGTCTCTCATTAACATTGCCGCGGTACTGCTGTGCTCTCCAGATAGGCATGTGCGCTCGGCGCCGCCTCCGTGTGATTTTCCTCCAACTCCGGCGGCGGCGCAGCATAGGCGCGCGGCGTGTGCCCCTGTTCACTCTTGCTCAGGTGCCTCTCCGGCTGTCGCCGCCATGCTTCTTGCTCCCGTAGTCCCGCTCAGTCCGGTGTGGTACAGAGAAATGGGATGACTGTTTGGGTAGGTGTCAGGATGCGTTTGGGTCCACGCATGTGCGAGTGACTGAATCTGTATTTGGTACTCCCTCCGTTCAGAAAAAATTGACGCGAGTGGTGCATAAAAAGTAGCCTAGGAACGCACGTATCTCACGTCAATTAAACATGACCAGAGGTTAGTACCATTACCCTTTGGGCCCGCCACTTCTGGCCAGTAGATTTTGGACATCTGTCCGGAGCAAATGCCGCCAGGTTCTATATATGCAGTCTTGGCACTTTTGTTTTCATTGCCAATGCAAACCCAATGCGATCAACTAGAGTTTTCTCAACACCGCGGCTCTCATTTGGTACATTTGGTTACAAGATAAACATTCGATGGGTTGACTATTGGTATCTGTACGTGTAAGCACCTAGCTCATATATATAATGCAAGGGCTTCATGGTCGAATTTGTTCAACTGCTTGGAATGAGGGGCATCAAAGAAAAATGTTGAGCGTCTAAGCCAATTTCTACGGCGAGTCAGCCTGAAGAGTTAACTCGCGTGTCATGAGGAATTATCTCTGGAATACGATGCTGAAGTGAAACCTAGATAAAATTTCGTATTTGACATTAGAACAAAATGTGTTTCCCTATTTGACACCGAAAAGTTTTTCTTGTTCTAATTTCTTTTCTAATATGACAATGATATTCATTTTGACCAAATATACACAACCAAAAATTGGGTGTTGCATAGGGACATGGAAAGATGTTTGCAACCCTGGTCCATTACGTGACAAAAAAGATGTAACACAAAACTACGCAAATTAGTAGTACTACTGATATTTAGTAATGTTCATTCGCACAAGAAAAAACATTAGCAGAAGAAGATATGTAGTCACGTCTGCATAGTGTAATTCGGAGCAGGAGAGAAAACAACACAGCTATGGAAACTTGAATTAAGCCAAGCTGCGAGTGGGCATATCCGCGGATTTGCCCACGTCAGCCGCAAATGTTCATAGGCATTATTGCCTACATAGCTCAGCAGACTGACATGCCGCAAAATCGAGGGCCGTACTACTTCCTCCGTCTCAGTTTACTAACCTGACCAATATATATCTCTAGGTCGCTAATTTAACCTATACAATTTAAATTATATAATGCAAAAATTATATCATTAGAAAATAGAACATCTAAACTTTCTAATGATATATTTTTTATAACATATAACTAATGCTAATTTAATCAAATTTACGACACGCACGTCTAATAAATTATGAGAGAGGGAGTATTACACACGCTAATCTCTCGTGCGAATTGCAACTTAGACTAGCCATAGTGGTAGTATCTTAGCTAGTATCATGCACATTGGTCTCACAAGAATGCTGATGTGGCAGCTAATTAAGGAGAAGAGATAAGATTAGAGTATCATAGGTGGATACCGTATCATAACGCATATCACGAGAAAAGTTAATGTCAAACAAATATTGTACATCAATTGCGTTGAGATTCTAAATAGCAATAAATATAGCATAACTATGACACTACTTCATGATACTACCTACTATAGGGATAGTATCATACACAAGTATCATATGCATGAGGGCATCTCCAGCGGCGTGACGCATTTCGGACGCCCAAAAGTGGTCGCGAGCGTCCGTTTGCGTCGCCCCGCGGATATATTTTGTCCGCTCGTCCGTTTGCGTCTGGGTGTGCTCCCACCGGGGCGGCCCATTTTTTTGAATTGCAACATAGTACAAACATTGAAAGTAGTACATAAAAATACATAAAAACTATACAAAGTAGATCTATAGGTCTAGACTACTTGCTTCCTGACGGGCCGGCACCGTCGTTGCGTCGCTCCGTCGCCTGCTTCTCCGCCGCCTCCCGCGCGGCCGCTATGGCTCGGTGCGCCGCCGCGTCCTCTTGCAGGCACTGCTCCAGCCTCGCGTTGGCGGCCTCGTCCTTGAGTGTCTCGATAGACTCGACCTGCGCCGGATCTCCGCCGCCTTCTCCTCCGGCGTCGGCGCATCAGGGTCATCGGATGACCAAGATATCTCCGAGTCGGAGTCCTCGGATGCAGCGGCAGCCGCCAGCCTGCGCTGTTCCAGCTTGGCGTCCAACGCGGCGTGGCCCGCAAGCTCCTCCTCTGCTTCCTGCGCCGCGAGTGCCAGGACCGCGGCGTCCCTGGCCGGGTGGAGGAGATCGGTGCTATCTTCGGAGTCGAACTCCTCGGAAGAGCTCGACGCCGGAGGAGGTGGAGTGGGAGGTGAAGGTGGAGGTGGAGGCGCGGCAGCCTGGCCGCGTCCGGCGCTGCTCATGGTGGATTGCTTGAGAGGAAGCGGCGGCTAGGGTTTGTGGGGAGGAGATGAGATGCTCGCGCCCCTGTATATATAGCGCGGAGGCAGGGCGACGGCCGCGCCACGCGTGGCATCGCCATTACTACGTGCGCAGAGGTAGGCGACGGCCGCGCGCCACGCGAGGCATCGCCATTAACGCGGCCGCAGACTGCCGAAGCGACGCCTCGGTGCCAGTACTGGCGAAGAAGACGCATCGACGTTGTGCACGCTCGCGGAAGCCGAGGCACGCCATTAACGCGGCCCTGCAAAGGCTGCAGCGCGCCGCCCGGAAGTAATGCCGCGGAAGACGAAGTAGTTGTGCCGCTGCCAGACGGGCCCGTGCGAGGACCGAGCAGACATTTTCCGCGACCGCCGAGCGTCCGCAGAGACGCAAACCTGGCGCATATTTGGGCCAGGTTTACGTCTCCGCGGACGGCCCGATCACTTTGCATCGCCCCGCTGGAACAGGCCCCAGACGCATTTCCGGTCTACTAGATGATCTATCAACGGCGACCAGGCTGTGAATAAAATACGTAGAGTTGTACATGTGCTTGTCTTCTCTCTTCTGTAGATGAACTTGGCCATCACGCCGGGTATGGATCAGTCAGAACCGAACTTTCATGATATCTTCAGAACACATGTGCACTCGTAGGACACTACTTTTTTCACATTCACGCCATTACTTTGGGCTCAATATACAGTGGGAAAACCCACTGTTCAATCTCAAAAAAATTACTTTGAGCTCCACTGTCCATTATAAGTGCAATTCACTTCATGTCATCTTCATGCTGCTCTCACATCTGCCTAGTTGTTCCTCCTCGTCTGGGGGCTAGCAACTAAATTCCTCCTCTAGCCATTTGAATTTCAGTGACTATTTAGGATGGCATAGTTCTAAAATGACGAAGCATGCCGCTCTTGGATCTTTACCGTGAACTGATGCTTGCAACAGCGGCGTTGTTGGAATGTGTGGCACCGGGAAGCAATGCGAGCTGAACAAGCACGAAGAAACTCCACACGCTCAGCGTCAGTTCTGCCAAACTCCATAGCATGTGTAGTAGTGCAATCGTTCTAGCTTAGTTGTCAGAATCCACAAGTACTTTAACATCAGCAGATCCTAAAACATGTTCCTACCGCATATACATTCATGTGGAGCAGGTAGTTTCAACACTGCGTGGGCTGTCAAAAAAACAAACATAACCTCCCTCTTGTGAAGCTATCAGTAAGACAGTAACAACTTAACATCAGGAGTTAAAGCACAACAATGGATACGTAAATGTGCTAGGAAATTAGGCTCGCTTACTTATAATGCATCAGCCTTCGGCTAGAGACTAGAGATTAGTACACATGTGAGGTGCCCTCGATAATTTGTTTCACTTGAATAATGTCACTACCTTCCTGCTTCATTAGTTGCTCATGATGGCCAAGGATCACCTGAACAGAACCGAGCAGAGCAGAGCAGAGCATTTTTCTCTTATTTTTTAAACCTTTTCTTTCTATACCATTCAAAAGTATATGCTGCGAACATCTGCATTATATAGAAACTGCAAATAAGGAAATTACATGGGCGAAACACATGACACACGAAACACCATGCACGCGATCGGATCTTAGCGCCCGCTGCCTCCAGCCGGCGTTCGCCTCCTTCCTTCCCTCCCTTCCCCCTCTCTTCCGGATCGCCTCTTGATCTACTCCTCACGGCCGCTGCCGCCATCTTCGTCGGTGGTGGCGGCCACACCCAGCATGTCAAAGATGGGGGGTGAGGGCGGGGGAGCTCCGACGGTTTCCCACACGCAAGGCGGGCCCTCAACAGGGCGGCGCATGTGGAACCTGGGTGGTGTGGGAGGAATTTCACGACAGCGTGTTGACCGGCGGCAGGGGCCCTCGTCGCTGCACGATTCAGCCGGATCTGGTGGAAGATCGCCCTGTTATGTCGTCTTCTTCCTCGACTGGCCTAGCCGGCGAGGTTCTATATTATTTTTTAGGGGATAATATAATAATAGCCACAATTTATCCTACTTATGAATTATCTAATGGGCCTCACTAGGGCTCAGGAGGAGCCCTAAGTTAGCTCTTATTAGATTTTTGTCACCCGTACCAATTTAAGCTATTTTGCTTTTATTTTCTCCTTTTGAAACAAATCTAACAATACTAGAGCTATAGTACGTCTAGATTATTGATCCATCCAAGATCATTACATGCATTCATGTTCGTAGACTCCAGTACCATTGAACTCAACTCCAATAAATCAATTTCATCAAGCAATCCTAATTAGAGCGGCACAGGTTAATTTTTTTCAATCTCATATTTATAGAATAAAATCATGCAACCGGAAAAAATTCTTCTAATACACTTGGTCCGCAAACGAAAATATTTTCTAGTTGCAACACTAGTTGTCAAAAAATCCAGTTGCAACATTCACTAGTAGGAAACTAGATATAGATAGAATGATTTCTTTGGCGCATATAAGCACTACTAGGAAAAGGCTTATTGCCGGCGCACCAAAATCGGTTATCCCCGGCGCACTAGAGCCCGCCGTTGGGAACGGGCCGGTGATAATGTCTTATTGCCGGCGCACCAGCCCGTTCGCCGGGGGTAACACGAGTTATTGCCGGCGCACCAGCCTGGTTCGCCGGTGGTATTTTATCCAGGATTCAAAAAAAAGGTCCGATATCTAGATCTAGATCTAGGTCAAGTTCTAGTTCAAGTTCGTGACTGTGGCGACTGTGGCACCTCCATCACCGTGCTCGGCGCCGTAACCATGGTTGTCGATGTGGCCGTGCCCGTATGAGTTAAAGGAGGTGGCCGCCGGAGAACCTTGCCGGAGCCTCGGCCACCAGACGTAGAAGCTCGTCGGAGGGAGGCCACCGGAGGTAGCTCGTCGGAGGGAGGCCACCGGAGGTAGAAGCTCGTCGGAGGGAGGCCGGCTATCCGGAGGTAGAAGCTCGTCGCAGGGAGGTCGAGGAGGTGGTTCCCGGTGAGTATCTTGAGAAGGTTCTTGCCGGAGGGAGATGAAGAAGGTAGAAGAGGAGAAGAGAAAGTGGAGGGAGGAGAAGAGAAGAAGGTGGCCGGAGGAGGAGAAGTGAAGGAGGAGAGAAGTAGAATAGGAGGAGCCTGCCGAGTTGTGCCTATATAGCACAGATGACCGCCGGCGCACCTAGTATAGTGGTGCGCCGGGGATATTTTTTTTCTTTTTTTCATCAAAACCTAAAAGCTGAAAAAAGTCCTGTTTCTGTTTTGAATTTGACGAATCCATTTTTTCTCCAAACGGCCGTAGGCCGTTGAATTCGAATAGGAAATTTCGAGTAGATCGATTTTGATATAAAAAAGTTTTTCATCGGAGGTCGTATGCAACCAGAAATCCCGTTTTACCGAAAGATGACGCCATTTTGCATAATACATCGAAATTCAAATTTTCAATTTTTTACTAAAACTAGATCACATATTACATGGGCAGTTCAAAGGATTTTATTTTTTGAATTTTCTATCATTTTCATTTATTTTTTCGAAAACTGAAAAGGCGATTCCCGGGGGGAGGGGGGGTGGAGAGAAAAATCTAGGCATATTACCCCCGGCGCACCTCTATGGTGGTGCGCTGGTGGTAAATTGTCTACCACCGGCGCACCACCATAGAGCTGCGCCGGGGGTAAGGTGCCCAGATTTTTACTGTTCACCCAGATCTCTTCGAATTTTATCCCCGGCGCACTAATTTTTTTTGTGCGCCGGCAGTATAGGTCCATCGCCGGCGCGGCGCATATTTGGTGCGCCGGCAACATGTTCCACCGGCGCATGCCTATGGTGGTGCGCCGGCACCACTTGCGTGCAGCTATAGCCCTTTTCCTAGCAGTGAAGAGTGCATGCTTCACAGAAAAATTTCGGTGGAGTATCCAAACCATATGCACCACATGCAAACTTTATACGCCATACGAAAAATTTGACCATTATGTGGCACACGCCAACCACATGCGCCACATAACACATTTTGTGACGCATATTGCTATATGCGGTATAGAATTTTTTGTTTGGATTTTTGAATTCTAGATTTTTTAAAATTTAGATTTTTTTTTGAGATGTTAGAGTTTTTAGAATATTTTCTTATTTTTGAATTCCTAGGATTTTTTTAAGAAATTCTAAAAAATTATTTATATTTGAATATTTTTATTTTCTAGATTCTTTTGATTTTATTTGAATTTTAAATTTAGAATTGTTTTGATTCTTTTCTAATTTTGAAATTTAAGGATTTTTTTGAAAAATTTAGTTTTTTTGAAATTTCTAAAAATTTAGATTTTCTTAAAATTTCTGAAATTTGATTTTTTTTAATTATTTCCATCTTTATTTTTTTACATTTTTCTGAAATGTTCATTTTTTATTTTTTAAATTTCCTTTTGAAATTTTTGGCTTAAGAGGGTTGATATGATACTAATATCAATAAAAACTTTAGTAGCGTAAGGATAGCTCAATTAAATAGAACTCAGAAGTTAAGCATGCTTGGGTTGGAGCAATTTGAGGATGGGTGACCTTGTGGGAAGTCATCATTTCAATATCGTTTGAGAAATGTTTGCATTGTTATTAGATGTTCAAAAAATTCAAATGTTTGGGTTTATCTAGATTATTTCATTCTTTTATTTTTCATGATTTTTTGAATTTTTTGAGATTCTGCGGCGCATATCGTGTGGATGCGCCACATAACCATGAGATTTTTTTGGCTTAAGAGGGTTGATATGATACTAATATCAATAGGAGCTTTAATACCATAAGGATAGCACAATTAAATAGAACTTAGAAGTTCAGCATGCTTGGGTTGGAGCAATTTAAGAATGGGTGACCTAGTGGAAAGTCATCATTTCAATATCATTTGAGAAATCTTTGCATTGTTATTAGATGTTCAAAAAACAAATATTTAGGTTTATCCAGATTATTACATCTTTGAAAATTTCCAGATTTTTTGAATTTTTATTTTTTGATTGTTTTGAGAATTATGTGGCACATATCGTGTAGATGCGTCACAGAAATGTGAGAATTTTGTGGCGCATATATGTATGTGCCACACAAATAAAATTTAGTGGCGAGAATTATATGGCGCATCCCATATGTGCCTCGGAATTCCAAAATTGGTGCGCCACAGACCACTTATTTACCTAGGAGTGAATAGTTGCAACTGGATAAAGTCTCAGTTGCAAATCCACTTGCAAGCGCGGTTAAAAAAAATCGGCCGATTCCGCGATTAATCGGCCAATTAATCGCTACTTGGTGGGTCACCGAATAGCCGATTAACTCATTTATCGGCCGATTAATCAGCCAATTTTCTTATTAATCGCTAATCATCAGTCGACAGAGTCAGCCCCGATAAACGATTTCCTCAACATCGCTTGCAAGTATAAAAAAATCTCGGTTGCAATTGTAGAAAGCCTCAGTTGCAACCCTAGTTGCAGCTAGAGAAAATCTTAGTTGCAACCCTACTTGTAACTACAAAAATTATAAGTTGTTAGATCCTTGTAACAAGAGAAATTATCAGTTTCAACCTCACTTGCAACTGGAAAAAATCTAAGTTGCAACCGGGGTAGTAACTGGAGAAAGCCTCAGTTGCAACTCGATCTACTTGCAACTAAAAAAAATCCCAGTTGTAACCTCTGAAATATCGATTTTATTAAACTGATAATGATGTATTTAACATTTTAAATGATAAATAATAAATAAAAAATACTGTCAAAACGATAACATGAAGGTACTCATATTTTCTCTAGTTTGATTATGCACGAAACTGAAGAGAAACAAAGAAAAACAATGAACGTTTAAAGATATATCAAAAGGTGATACGTTCCGATTATAAAAAATCATGATAAAAATTTAAATAGAAATAGTTCCTTGGCCTGGTGGTAGGTGTAATGCGTGTATATGCTTTGAACAAGTTGTAGGTCACTGGTTCGAAATTTGGCTGGAGCGTTATTTGGCCTTGCACCTGACATGTTTTTGCTTGGCCGGCCCATGTGCAAAAATAACACAACAAAATTTGCACGCATCTCTGCGTAACGAGATCTGATGGCTATTGTGTTTGCTGAGCACTAACCTAAATCTCAATAGCTGAAAGTTAGCACATGTTAATCTAATTGTCTAAGCAGATTGTCATTATTGAGATCATATGAACATTTTAGGAGAGCCATCTGACTAATTTGAGAAATCATAACTCACTCAGCTAATTGTACACACAAAGACACACGCGCACACACATAGACTTGTTTACCAACTATGCTGAATGGGATCGAAATGAGAGCTTAGAGGAGGAAGCTGTAGGGAGATTAGATATACGACGTGCTATTTGCTCATTTAAGAAGAATTACTATACTTACACCTGCCATTAGTCCTCTTGAGTACAATCCATTAAATTTCATTTTATTGCCGCTTTCAGTAGTTCCGCTTAGTTTATATCTATGTTCTCGTGGGGCCATGTCGCTCATGTCTTTAGTCTATTTAATCTTACATGTGCTAGCTGCTGTAAAAGATAAGCTAGGGTTCCACTGTTATCCATTAGGAAGTCTGTACAAGGAAGAAAGATAAATAGTAGCGTATGGAGTAGCTGCCTCTTCCCTACTCATTGTGCCTCTTCCCGGGTCACTGGTTATAGTAGTACTAGATTTTGATGTGCGCCTTGGCGCACGGCCCCGTATGAATTGTCTATACAAAGATATCTTCTCGATTTTCTTATTTCGTTACTTGCACATCTATCTGTGATCGTAATGTTTAACTGTATTTATGCACAGCGTTTTAGTAAGTTTGAAATAATTTTTCTTGTGTCGTTCCTATGTAGGTTCGATGGGAGGAATTAAAGCAAAAAAAACATTTAGGCCGACGTTTTTTTTAAAGCAGACGCAGAAAACAGAGGGTTCGTTCACGTGACGTGGCGAGGGAGCGGAGGGGTCGGCGCATTTAGATGTGCACCTTGGCGCACGATCCCGTGGATCTCGTGCAAATATGTATTTTTTATAACAATGATAAAATTAACTGCTAATATAATAATACATTTTTTAGGTTTTATAAAAATATTTTTAGTAGAATTAAATTACAAACATAGCAGCCCATCTTTCGCATTGATAAATATTTTGTAAAACGCTTTATAATACTCTTAGAGAACAACAGAGGCAGTGGCGTTAACCTGATTACCGGGACCAGCACAAAATAGCACATATTAGTCCAACCAACCAGATAACACTTGGTGTTGCAAAAGAGATCAAACAACAAAATCGAATAGGCTATAAACAACCATACAGGTACTACAGAATGCACAACAATTTTAGAGATACAACCTTGGTTCTATCAGGTATTCGTTTTTATCTTCTAGCTCTTTAAGTTGAGCGTTATGGAAACACACCCTCTAGACCCAATCCTTTTCCGTCTAAATCACCTGCTGCAACGAAGCATAAAGCCAAATGTTAACGAAGTTAAATATGTACCCACAAATCTGTATAGCCAAAAAATCAAGGAACTATGGAACTATCTCAAAACGGAAAGAAAGTCTCGACATCCTCTTTTCTTATTGGTTCAAAAGAAGATATCAAAAATTGAAGCATTCGTAAATTTTATATTGGAAATAACAAACCCAAAGTACTTACCGAAAGGAATCGAATATCCTGCTACTCTAGAAATAGAGAACAACGGATGGAATTCAAGATGCGTTCATCTCCTTTCTTGAGAAAATCTACATTTTCTTGTATAAAACAGAAGGTGTTATGTAGCTAAGAATCCAGTGAAATAGGTGCTTCATTACATCATTGGTACAAACCATACAAAAAAACTCAAATGCCAACTTGCGGCATTCTAAAATGTGCTATCTGAAACTAAATGGAAGTCTTTCTTTCCCTGAACAAAGAAATCCAAATGGCAGCTACATGTGTCTTTTATACTTTCTGAAGTTATGGAGTAAAGGAAGATAATAAGCAAAACATGACAAATTGAAGTTCCCGAAGAAGTGTTTCAAGCACAACTTTAGAACTTGAAGAAATAGTTGGTCGCCTAGTTGCCCGGCCGAATGCTTTGAACTAAAGTGCAAAGGCCAGGAGAATTAAGCCTCTAGTGTTGCATCACTGAATCACAATACATGACTACCCTTTACCCCTGTTTTTTTTCTTATAGAAGCAAAACATCGTTATGTGAAATAGAAAACATTATCTAACCTAGTAAAGTGGAAAATACATATTTATCTTTTTTCTTCATGATCAAAAAGTAGGCCCAGCATTTCCTGAGACGAAGAAGGCATCACCACCTAATCCCCTATTAGAATTACCGGTTGTAGATAAAATAATATTCATGAGTTACTACTGCAAAGGAAAAGAAGATGTCTAATAATTTATACTTAACTGATCATATGCCCATTCGAGGCTACAGGGGAAATTAAAAGTATCACGTTATAATTTACACTTAATTGGTCATATGCTCATTCAATACTATATAGAAAACTTAGCGCTCAACAAATCATGTAGTACTCACCTTCTATTGTGTGGCAGACAAATTTTCCCGATGCTTCATTTGTCATCCACAATTAGATGGTTGTCCCAGTATGCAACACCATAGAACCCCAACATTATCAGCTATCCTCTCTCGCTAATGACAGAAGCTACAAATCCTGAGTCAACAATGGCATCAACCACTTTCGTGCAAAAATAAAAAATCTGCAGTCAAGTGATTTTTATCCTTCAAAATATATAGTAAATATGACATATATTGCGTGTAACTGGAACAAAGAAAAGACTCACAAATTTACTTTCTCGCATATGAATTCTGCGGGAAAGATTTCGGGTAGAGGAAATAAATAAATGGCGGTGGACTCACACCAGCAATTATTGCTTGATTAAAAATTCCAGTGTGGTATATTTAGTATTCCAAAATGATATCACTCAGTTGTTCTACAATATAAGCCGTTTTAGTATCAAAGTTAGGAAACCCAACAATAATAATAATAATAATGACTGCATATAATGAGGAAACTGTCTTGATAAACAGGAAATCAAAGAAATCATTTTTTTCTTCCAGCATACTAAAACTCGAGTGTAATAATAACAATCTTAACAGAATACCGTCGAAATGTAAATTTACCTGGAATGATGAATAATAAAACATGGACGAACAGGTATGTTGTAAAGCTCATCTTTTTATTAAAATAATCACATGAGAAGGCAAATAGCAAGCAAGGCAGAGTGGACGAATATTTGGGTTCATCTCTTGGATTTCTCGCCATCACTGCTGCTCCTTCTTGCGGACTACTACAAGGCAGAAAATGAGTATACAGAGCAAGCTAGCACCTATTTGTGAAGAGAAGGGCAAACAGAGTATATAATACCAAACATATTTGTGAAGAGAAGGGCAAAATGAGTATATAATACAAACAGAGTATATCCCATGAGCTTGTTACTGAAGCCAAAATTGAACATCAAAAATAACATAGTACATATTTGTGAAGAGAAGGGCAAAATGTAATACCAAACATACTTTCTGCCTAGTCGATGAAATTGGTGCCTTCCAAAGGATTGCCACAACAATATTGCTCCCTGCAACAAGATTACATCAACCATGCGATGTATTGTTGTCACACTCTTAAAAAACCAAAATAGCAGTGGGTGCATATTTCTGCAGAGAGGATTTAAGAAAATCAAAAAATTACTACGCGGTGAAGCAAAGATGTGAAATCTAATTAGAAATGAGCGCAGTTCTTGAGAGACTCACTTTGGAAGTCTTATTGCCGTGACCACTGTAAATTCCAGGGAAATAGAGGGGATGCCCCAGATTGGTATGAATAGTTCTGGGATCATGAATGATATTAGAAGTTCAATCAAATCTATTTTAACTTGAACAGCAAAGGAGTACGCAGAGAAGCAAAAAATGGCAGAAGTAAAGAGAAAAGTAGAAGGGCTAATATTGTTATAACATATCTCGCATAAAGTAGGTGAAACAAAGGGGAAAAGCTAATGAAGAAAGAAAACTCACTTGCCACCTAGATGCAGGCACATATGCTGAAAGTTTTCATTCCTGATTGGAGGACATCTGTTAGGAGCACGGGACAAAAATAAAACAATTGAAGTTTACAAAAATTGCCTTCTAGTGAGATCATACTGGTTACTAATAAAATTCGCAACGAAAATGAAATAAAACCTATATGACAATGCCTCTGAACCATACTGACTACTAAGAAATTTTCACAAGCTTACCAAATTTTTCCAAAACTCTTAATATATTATAACAACACCTGGCTGCAGCCTGAAAGTGCTCAGCATCAGCAAACATACATGCTTCCAGTGAAATCTGTGAGTAGGGAACATAAATAGAAAAAAGGTAATTAGTACATATCATGTGAATGCTACAAAATAGGGTTAAATACAAAATAAACATTGTTAGGTATATGAGGCCATCAAGGTAAAGACCGACGAAAAATTCTCTACCAGCATCTGTGCAATTAGTACACCAAGAAATTGAGAAAAAAAGTCAAGGAAAATAAATCAGATTGGAAGCCTGACCATTATTGTAGTTTGAGTGTCACAACAAAACAGGAAAATGGAGAATGAAACCAGAACTTATTCCAGATCATGGCCCAAGAAACAACATCAAAATCATACATAATTTCTTAAGACAAAGAACATATTTCATTCTACAGTCTAATCCACCAGCTGATAAAAATAATAGTATGTTCAAGCCGATCACCAGAATGTGAAATAACTGAAGTTGACAATAGTAAATTAGGATAATGATACAAACAAATCAATAGCTCGAGAGTTCAGATACATGAGATAGATCAAATAGTAGTATTCGAAACATCGTGCCATCATAAAGAAAATCTAAGGTCTTCCCACAAAATAATCGGACAAAACAAAAAGAGCACAGAAAGATAATACTGATAATTTAATCAAATAACAAAGAATCTAAAAGTCCACAGATCGGACATTCAGCCATTGGATTCGTCGGCATAATCAAGTTCCTTTGAACTTTTCATTTGTTAGCCTGCTTCATCCCTGCAACAACAGATGCATGAAAATCTTTCATTAACCATCCAAGTACTGAAAACACTAAATGGTGAACAATTACAAAACCAGTAACCATATAAGATACTATGCGTGGTTAGCCATCTCCATGCTGAGAAAGAGCCTTAGTAAATGTAGGAAAAGAAGGAATAAAGGTATTTTTTACAGGCTGGGTTCTTCTATTGTCTAAATGTGTGGATTTTCTGTGCAGCTTGTTCAACCGGAACAGAACTAAACCCAGCTAGAAGGAGAGGAGACGAGCCCTCTCTCCCTATAGTACTTTGTATCCTCCACGCAGCATGACCAAGCATTGGTACAATGTATTATGGAGGTTTCGTTTTCATCTGACCAAGCACACACACGCATGGTTCATTGGATCTACCGATGCAACCGTACGCGGCCGACCTCAAAGAACCGTACAGAGGAGGATGGAACAGAGGGCACTCACCGCAGTAGAGGCGAGGAGGGACCAAACAGAAGCAGCCGCCTCGACCACAGGCGGCACTCCCAGCTAGACGACGACCTGCAAAGGAAGAAAAAAAGGTGAAAGAAAACCACATCAGGCCTAAGATGCGAAGGTAAAAACGTAGGGAAGAACAAAAAGAAGTACCCAGGGCAAAGAAGAAAATTCAGAAAACAGAAGGAGCAAATCTAGGAAATCAACACACTATCAACCATACATGAAAACAAATCTACGAATATTTACTGGTAGCTAACACAAATCATTGGCCTTACAGTTATAAGGAAATGAATGGTGACCGTTTATTGGTAGCTAACACAGATCATTGGCAGGTCAAATCACCATGTTAAACTTTCCAGAAACATAGCTCTTATGCACAAACGGTTAGAAATTATTAATTAGTAAGCTAACTTCGCACATGAACTTTACCAGAAAGAGTTAGAAACTTTCCAGAATCTTCTTCACTAAATCAGCGACACACGTCCGCTGATCCTTATGGTTGCACTACCGCCGCCCCGCAACCATCAGTCCTCACCACATCGATATGCATCCTCCCTGATCTGCCATTCTCTTCAGCACTGCAATAAAACCAGTGTGCAAAGATTTGAAATAATCACAGCTCGTACACCAAAACCCCTGAAATCTTCTACTAAACACAGTGTGCAAACCAATTCTATAAAATAAGAAATATATATGAGATGACTTCTTTGTTACCAAAAATAATGGCAGACGATTTATGAGCATACTGAAATTTATATGTACGCAGGTAGAAGTAAGAAGTCTAAAGCATTCGAAAATAAATATATGAACTAATAAAGAAGAAATCAATTATCAGTACCTTCTAAAAAATTGTTATTAGTAAAAGAAACCAGCCTACTGGAAAATATATTGTCTGATTTTTCTAAATAGCCCGTGATTCAGAAGCAAAACAGAAATTTGTCTATATCCATATGCCAGTAGAAGTGACATGCCTGAAGCACACCGCAACCTGAAGTGCTACTTTTTATACTATATAGTCACATAAGAAAGCTATAAGAACAAAACACCTCTACGTACTATATTGTCAATCCCAACATGTTTTATAGCTCAATTCCATTATTAGGTTGCTCTGCTGTATGCACGAAAGTGGGGGAAAACACGCTTTGAATCCTCCTGCGCCAAGCATTGTTAAGGCCACAACCTTCAGAACATCTAATTCAAGAGCAGATGCTTACCCTCAAACAGAATACGGTATGAATCAATGGCTTCTCTCCTAGGCATTATTTGCTTGCCTGTCTTCTGTGAATCTAAACAGATTTTAGAAAGTTGACTTCAAATCTTAAAAATTAGTCTAGAAATGAACCCTATGAATAAGATGGAAAGTAAAAATCAACAAAAGTTAGTCCAATAACCAATGGTAGATGTGTTAACGTGTACATACATCTGTACAAATCCAAAACCATAATGAAGAAAAATAAAACAGCCACAACTTGACGTGTACATATAGTAGCTGTCTTAAACCTCCATCTATTCAGTCAAAAAGTGAAGTAGACAAAAGAGGAGAATTTTTTGGAAACGCTATTCAATAAATACTCAAGCCACCTGAATACAGAAACAATGCCAACAATTACTATGGAATGTTTAGTGTTAAAACTTGAAATACTGGAAATACACTCAAATTACTCTGTATTCAGAAATCAAAACCATACATCAAATAAGAGATGTGGTAATAATTGCTCATTTCCTTCCTAGTCGATCTCCTCTTCCATCACCTGCAGTAATTCCTACAAGATGCGAAATGTTTTTCTTTAGCCATTTCATAGCAGGTTATGTACATAAGACCAAATTAAAGCATCAGATGCACTTGAAGTTGCACTACCAATATCAAATACCTTTTAGCTCAAATATTTTACACTGAGGATCTTTTCAAAGAAAAATAAACATAGTGCTAATAGTTATATACCAGAGTAAGGTTTAATGTGGTCGCTGATGTTGCTCTAGGTCTCTCCTTTCAAGCCATCCAACCATTGAAAATGAGGAAACCATCCACATAGCATCTCTTGAGGTATATACACCAGCACTTGAACATGCATGTTGTATATGCAACCAACGGACAGAGCAACACCTACAGCAAGAACACAGCAAGGTCACTGAATAAACTGTCAAGAAAATACAAAAGTGAGAAGTCAAGAAAACATGACGAATTGGACATCCGTAACTGAGAAGCGCAATCTATCAGAAGCTCACCACATTCAACATCATATCTTGCGGCACCCAACCCATATTTTCTCGCCGACCCCGGGCAAACGCGTTGCCAGCTGAAGTATTCTGCCCATCACACCTCTCAAAGAACCTAGCAAAAATAATTCTAGCTGTATTACACTGCTCAAAATTCTTATTGCTGCCCTTGCTGGCCAAGCTATTGATCGGCCCCAAAAGGCACAAGAAAATTGCAGGAGCTGAAAATATCCCCTACTTACCTTACCAGATCTAGACCACACAAAAAAAAATCACTTTTTCTACATAAATCAATTACAAAGAAAACTGATGCATATGCCACAGAAACACGTACAACCTATTACTAACTATTTCTCCATCTTTCTTGGTAAAAAGAGACAATCAACTTTTTGCAGCAACCTACAGAATCCAGTATTTCTAGATCCATGGATGTGCAAACACCATGGAGTAAAATTGCTCACGCAGAAGTAAGGAACCATGCCAAGCGAGCTAGGGTAGGGGTAGGAAGAAACCAGAAGGCAGAGCTTAAATGGAAATTCCACCAGGGGTGAGAGGGACGAGGTGGCATCTTGCTTGGCAGAGGACGAGGGTGGAGAGTCGCTGGCGCCCTGAACCTTGGCCGCCGGGAGCTACCTCCCACGGAACCACGGACGAGCAGAAAAGAGCAATCTCAAGAAGGAAAGAAAACCAAATCTTGGGGAAAAGAAATCGCAAGAAGAGGCCGAATCATGTGGCAGGAAATCAACTGAGGGCCAACCGATTCGCCCGCACGGAGATCAGGCAAACCGCTCGCTGAGGGGAAGGGGAAAAGGGACGGAGGTCTCGCTGTAGGAGGGGAAGGAGAAAAGGGAAGAAGGTCACCTCAAACAAGCTCACGGCAGAGCGCCGCCATGGAGCAACGCCTGCGGGCGCCGACGTCGCCTTCGCCCAATCGCGCGCTCGCGCTCGCCGTCATCGCCAGGCGCGGCGCTCGCCGCCGCTGTTGCCAGGCGCGCCTTCGCCGCCGCCATCTTTAGCCGCGCGCTCGGCCCCGTTGCTCAGACGCGTGCTCGGTGCCGCCGCCGCTGCCGTGCCAGAGAACGAGAGAGGATTGGGGAGAAGATGGGTGTGAGGGATCGTGGTTGCTAGGGTTTGGAAAGGAGAGTGAGGGGATTGGGGGAGAACGGGCAGGGATAGGGATTGGGTGAGGACTCGCTCGCGAGTGGGGATTGGGGAGGCAGACGACCAAATCCTACCCGCAGTGACTGACATGCGGGCCCGAATGAAGGTGGGACCCACTTGCAGCCGGTGGCGGGTAAAAAACCACCATTGCATGGGGTTAGCTAGTGAGAGGAGGACCAAAGTAAACGGCTGAGATTTCCCAGATGGATTGATCCGACGGCTGAGAAGCTGAAATCGCTGTGAAGCCCCCATGGGGGGGCAGCTATTATACCTTCAGATATCCCACCTAGCCACGTAGAGCAAGCGGTGTGCAAGCTAGCAGTTGTATCAGCGAGTTAGCACGTCATGCTTGTATGACCACGAAACATTTCGAAACCTGGACCGATGCTTGGGTCGAGAGTTCTGGAAATGAGCGGCACCGGGAAGCTTGTGAGCCTAACTACTGAACCAGGATGCACGCGGCCTGGTACCATAGCTGTTCTCACGACCGTGAATGGGTCTGCGCAAGTCGCACGACAGAACAAGGCCCCTAGATTCTAGGGCGAGTGCTTCAGATATAGCTCTACCAGCCCCCATGTCATTGTAGTCGGTGTTTTCTCTGCGGCCTGCATCCGTTGCCAAAGGCCATCAGTACGTGACGCGAGGCAATCTCCCGACCTGATAGGACAGTCTCCGCTTGTATGACGATTCGATTCAGTCAGCGGCTCGGTCCGGTTAGCTAGGCCCACGAGGTCTGCTGGTGGGGATCAAGATCCTCTGACGTTTGAGCCAAGTACTGTAGGGGAAAGTTGATGATTCTAGTCCATTCGTTCGCAAAAAAATATCAAAAATACAAAAGTAAAGAGAAAATGAATTAGTTAATTCAATAAGAGAGAAAAGGGGGCCAGGACTTTATTTCGTTGCCCAAGAGAATCCCATTCAATCGTTTACTCATGGAATAAGTCCGTTGGAAAATTCAATCAATATTTTTTTCCTATACTATACATTTTGTCTTTTGTGGAAGATCTGTGCCTACTCTACTTTCCTATCTAGGACTTCGATATACAAAATATATACTACTGTGAAGCATAGATTGCTGTCAACGGAGAATTTTCTTAGTATTTAGTTAGCTATTTGCACTCAACCGGCAGCTCCTAGAAACACAGCGAGCATATCCGGCCCAAAGCCCACTTTAACAAATAGAAGAGAAAAAGCACTGCTTCGCTTGAGAGAAAAAAAAACTCCCGTCCAGAATTCCTCTTCCTTGCTATCGCGGTTCGCTCACTCGCACTGCGTAGCTCCACACTAGCCATCAGCTGCACTAGGTCGGAGAGGCCGCTCTCAACCAGCGCCCGTGCCGGCCTGGTCGACGCGCTCGACCTCTCGTTGGTGCTATCTTCCTTGGCGAACTCCGGTAGAGGCCTCCAAGCGGAGGAGGGGCTTGCCGGCCTGGTCGCCGCGCTCCATCTTTGTGTTGCGGCTTCCCTGAAGCACACCGGCCGCGTCCTCCAAGTGGAGGAGCAGGAGCGCCTCCGCCCTCCTGGGATGCTCGACGCACTCCGATTCCTTGGCGAACGCCGGCCGCGTCCTCCAAGCGGATGAGCAGGAGCGCTTGCCGGCTTCGTCGCTGCGTTCGATCTATGTGTTGTGGCTTCCCTTGCGCACGTAGGCCGCGTGCTCTAAGCAGAGGAGCAGGAGCTCAACATCTGGTATGTGCTCATCATCCGTTGCCGCCGCGGGAGCGTATGCTTCCCGTGTCTTGATTTGGTTGTTTTGACTGAAAACTGATTCCAGTTACTACCGTATCTGCACTCGGTTTATTGCTTGCTCTGATGTTATGAATAAATTGGTGTCAAGCTATTGTTCTAATATTGCTTGCGGGAAACACCCACTATGGTGCGGCTGGATCGGGTGTTTGTGTCGGTTGCCTGGGAGGAGTTGCATAGTAGCTGCATGTTGCGCTGTTTGGTAACGGTGGTGGCCGACCACTGCCCACTCCTCCTGGATTGCACCACCAAATCGGCTGGACGGAAGAGGTTCCAGTTCGAACGTTTCTGGCTAAAGTTGGAAGGTTTTGAGGACGCTGTGCGAAGCGCCTGGGATGTTGTGGAGGGTGACCCCGACCCCTTCCGGCGGCTCACCGCAAAGCTGAAGCGCACGGCGCGCAGCTTGCTGAGCTGGAGTGACAAAAAGGTTGGAAGTGTTAAACTGCAGCTAATGATAGCGCGGGAGGTCGTCTTTAGGCTGGATGTGGCCATGGAATCTAGACAACTTTCGCCGGACGAGCGCCGACTCAGGGCGCACCTCAAACACGCTTACGTGGGCCTGGCGTCGCTTGAACGCACTATGGCAAGGCAACGAGCCAAAATCGCGTGGCTGAAGGAGGGGGACGCCAACACAGCCTTCTTCCATCAACACGCGGCATACCGTCGCCAGAAGAACGTATCAATAGTCTGCAGGTGGGAGGTGCGGTCATTTCTGACCAGGCGGCCATGGCTGAAGCTGCTTTCACACACTTTGAGGGCCTGCTTGGCACCTCGGTGGATAGACAGCATTCACTGGACTTGGACTTCCTGGATACCCACTCTCAGGACCTCGCAGAGCTGGAGGCGGTGTTCACGGAGGATGATATCTGGGAGGTGATTCGGCGACTGCTGGGGGGCAAGGCGCCGGGGCCCGACGGGTTCACGGCTGAATTCCTTCAGAAATGCTGGGGAGTGGTTAAGGGTGACTTCATGGCAGCCTTCGACAAGTTGTTCACGTTGTGCGGGCGCGGGTTCCAAGGTCTCAACCAGGCCTTGCTGACCCTGCTGCCTAAGCGCCCGGATGCGGCTGCGCTCGGCGACTACCGCCCAATCAGCCTGATCCATATCTTTGCCAAGCTGGTTGCAAAGGCGCTCGCCACTCGTCTAGCCCCTAGGATGAAGTCGCTGGTGGATCGTAACCAATGCGCGTTCATTCGCAAGCGCTGTATCCACGACAACTTCATGTTGGTCCAGCAGACAGCTAGATTTCTACATCGGGAGAAGGAGCCGCGGGTGATGCTCAAGTTGAACATTGCCCGCGCCTTTGACTCCGTTTCTTGGGCTTTCCTTTTGGAAATCCTTTGCAAGTTAGGGTTTGGACCTAAGTTCCGCGAACTAGTGTCCATCCTCCTATCCACTGCGAGTACCAGGGTGATGCTCAATGGCGAGCCAGGCCCCCCGATTTGGCATCGTAGGGGCCTGAGACAGGGAGACCCCTTGTCGCCAGCGCTGTTTGTACTGATGATGAACACCCTCAACAGGTTGTTGGCTAAGGCAATCGAGTTCGGGGTGCTGAGGCGCTTAGCACGGCGGGACTTAGCGACGTCTGTATCGCTCTATGCGGATGATGTTGTGATTTTCTGCCATGCGGATGAGACGGATCTACGCACTGTTCGTGGGATCCTGGAGCTCTTCGGCCATGCTTCGGAGCTGCGCACCAACTTTGCCAAGTGCTCGGTTTCCCCCATCGCATGCTCTGAGGATGAGGCCGCGGGCGCTGCTGCACTCATGGAGTGCCAGCTAGCGCCGTTTCCGGTGAGATACCTTGGCATCCCGTTGTCTATCGGGAGGCTGACGGTTGCAGCATTCCAGCCTCTCATAGACCGTCTAGCCGACAAGCTACCTACCTGGAGGGCATCGATGATGCCTCGGGCAGGACGCCTGGCGCTAACCCGTTCGGTTCTCGCAGCGATACCGTTGCACCAGCTGATGGTGCTGAGTCTGGATAAGAAAGCACTCAAGCAGGTCAACAAAATCTTGCGAGGATTCCTTTGGGCTGGCAGGACAGACGCCAATGGCGGACATTGCCACGTCAACTGGGCAAGGGTGTGTAGGCCGTTGCGGCTTGGGGGGCTGGGAATCCCCGATCTCGCACGCACGGCTATCAGCCTCAGGGTGCGCTGGATCTGGAGGAAGCACGCTGACCCCCTGCGACCTTGGCGCGGGTTGGACATGCATTTCTCAAAGACGGAGCTGGATGTCTTTGCGGCTTCTACCTACATGGTAGTCGGCAACGGGCAATCCGCCCTCTTCTGGGAGGACAGATGGCTGGACGGCAGGTCCATCAAGGAGATGGCACCGGAGGTATACGCTTTGGTTCCAAAGCGCCGGCGAAAGGCGCGCACGGTCCGTGAAGCGCTGGTTGACCGTACCTGGATCCCCGATATTGTAGGTGCACCGAGCGCCCTGGCTATGTGGCAGTACGTCCAGCTGTGGGGTAGGCTCAGGGGCATTCAACTATCGGGTGACCCGGACAGGATGGTTTGGCGGTGGACGACGGATGGATAGTATACAGCTGGATCCTGTTATGACACCCTTTTCCAGGGGCTATCATCTCAGGGTCTGATGACCCACAAGTATAGGGGGTGTATCGTAGTATCTTCGATAAGTAAGAGTGTCGAACCCAACGAGGAGCAGAAGGTGTTGACAAGCAGTTTCGATGAAGGATTCACTGTAAATGCTCACAGACAAGTATTCAGGGGGTTTTGATGTAACAGTTGAATAAAGTACGAGTAAGTAAAGTGCGAGAGTAACAATTGCAGCGAGTGGCCCAATCCTTTTTAGCACAAAGGACAAGCCGGTTTGTTTACTTATAATGACCAAACGTTCTCGAGGACACATGGGATTTTAGTCTAGTGCTTTCGCTACATACGGCTAAATAATCTTCATTGTTATGATAAGTGTTGTGTGGGTGAACCTATGCTAATGTACCGCCCTTCCTAGGACTAATACATACTTGTGATTATACCCCTTGCAAGCATCCGCAACTACAAGAAAGTAATTAAGATAAATCTAACCACAGCCTTAAACTCTGAGATCCTGCGATCCCTCCTGCATCGATATACCAACGGGGGTTTAGGTTTCTGTCACTCCGGCAACCCCGCAATTGGCAAACGAATACAAGATGCATTCCCCTAGGCCCATAAATGGTGAAGTGTCATGTAGTCGACGTTCACATGACACCACTAGAAGAATAACACCACAACTTAAATATCATACCATTGAATATTACTCAACCATAGTTCACTACTAACATTTAGACTTCACCCATGTCCTCAAGAACTAAACGAACTACTCACAAGACATCATATGGAACATGATCAGAGGTGATATGATGATGAATAACAATCTGAACATAAACTTGGTTCAATGGTTTCACTCAATAGCATCAACAACAAGTAGAGATCGATACCGGGAGAGTTTCCCCTATCAAACAATCAAGATCAAACCCAAATTGCTACAGCGGTGACGAGGTGCTGCGGAGGAGACGGCGGTGATGATGGTGGAGATGATGATGATGGTGATGGAGATGATGTCCAGCTCGATGTCGGTGACGATGGCGTCGATTTCCCCCTCCCGGAGGGAATTTCCCCGGCGGATTCCTGCCCGCCGGAGAGCTCATTTCTCTCTGGTGTTCTCCGCCCCGCAGAGGCGGTTGTAACTCTTCGCGAGGTACCCTCTCGTGGCTTAGGTTTTTGGGACGAAGGGTTTCGCGAAGAAAAGGAGGCGAAAGGGGCTGTGGGGCCCCCACACCACATGGTGGCGCGGCCAGGCCATGGGCCGCGCCGCCCTATGGTGTGGGCCCACCCTGGGTCCACCTGGCTCCTCCTTCTGGCTTCCTTCGTCATCTTGAAAAATAGGATTTTTGGTATAATTTCCTTCCACAGTTGATCTTCCGAAATATTGCGTTCTGACGGTGCTTTTTCCAGCGAGAATCCTGGCTCCGGTGCTTGATCCTCCAATAATGATGAAACATGCAAAATAGATGAAATAACATAAGTATTGTGTCCCAATATGAAACATATCAATGAATAACAGCAAATTATGATATAAAATAGTGATGCAAATTGGACGTATCAACTCCCCCCAAGCTTAGACTTCGCTTGTCCCCAAGCGAAACTGAGCTCGATAAACAGGACCACATGTTTATGGAGTGAAGAGTCGATAAATAAAATACGGACAAGAAGCATCATATTCATTCGCACAAGACATTATAGTAGTCAACTTCCTCATATAACTCAACTTGAAACAAGTATAAGGTAATCACAAATAAAGGTGCATAAGAAATCATAATTGGTGATGGCAAACTTCGTTCTTGGTCAGAGAACAATTAACAGATTATATTTATCTCATTGAGCAGCGCTCTCATGTTAAAGTTTATATGGCACAACTTGCATACTCAATCATAATGGTCTCCTCATAATCATTGATAACTTGCAAAGTTATATTCATTCAGATAAAACTTGTACTAAACAAAGAAGAATAAAAGACATGATGAAGCAAATCACAATATAATGGTTTGATCACAACTACTCAAATGCTTGCTTGAGATGGAGGGAAATAGGTTTACTGACTCAACATAAAGTAAAAGACAGGCCCTTCGCAGAGGGAAGCAGGGATTAAATCATGTGCTAGAGCTTTTTCAGTTTTGAAATCATATAAAGAGGGTAAAAGTAACATTTTGAGGGGTGTTTGTTGTTGTCAACGACTGGTAGCGGGTACTCTAACCCCCTTGCCAGACAACCTTCAAAGAGCGGCTCCCATTTTATTTTATGTAGCACTCCTTCCAACCTTTCTTTCACAAACCATGGCTAACCGAATCCTCGGGTGCCTGCCAACAATCTCATACCATGAAGGAGTGCCCTTTTATTTTAGTTTTATTATGATGATGACACTCCCCCCAACTTTTGCTTACACAAGCCATGGCTAACCGAATCCTTCGGGTGCCTTCCATCAATCACATACCATGGAGGAGTGTCTATTTAGTTTAATTAATTTGGGACTGGGAATCCCATTGCCAGCTCTTTTTGCAAAATTATTGGATAAGCGGATGAAGCCACTAGTCCATTGGTGAAAGTTGCCCAACAAGATTGAAAGATAAACACCACATACTTCCTCATGAGCTATGAAACATTGACACAAATAAGAGATACTAAGTTTTTGAATTGTTTAAAGGTAGCACATGAAGTATTTACTTGGAATGGCAGAAATTACCATGTACTAGGAAGATATGGTGGACACAAATGGCATAGGTTTGGGCTAAGGTTTGGACGCACGAGAAGTATTCCCTCTCAGTACAAGTCTTTGGCTAGCAAGGTTAATTAGCAAGCATAAGAGTTGAGGGAAACAAACAAATATACATGTGATAGAAACAATCATGCATCTTCCTTGCAAGCACAAACAGTTTTAACTTCAGAATAATAAGCTATGAGCTAACAAGAAAGAAAGACAATGAAACATCTACATGTATTTCTCTTTTCTACTTAAACCTCAAAGTGTTGTTGCTATTGACCAATGCTAAGTTTGCCAAAACCAAATAGATTTATTCAATGCTCCCAAAGTGATACCAATACTAACAACAAGATAAATCATATAATAGAGATTGCAAACTAAAATAAGGTGTGCAATATGTAAATGATAAGACTTCTCATTAATATTCCATAACGATAACTCACACCAAGGGATACATAGATAACCAACTAAAGGAGAGATACTTCCAAACTGCAACCCATCTTATATGATAACTTCCCTACTCATGATATGACACTACTTGACAATAAAAAGTAAAAGGTAGTGATGATGTGATACCGCGGCACTCCCCCAAGCTTGGAACAAACCAAGGGGATGCCAATACCGATGATGAATTACTCCTTTGGCGATGATGGTGATGAACTCCTCCCACGCTTCTTACAGATCTCCTTCAGCTTCAGTTTCTCAGCTTGGCAATTCTGCACTAAGACTCGAAGAGATTCATTGTTATCTGAAGTTGGCGATGATGACCTTGTGATGTGAATCGAGTGGTATTCTAGCATTCTTCGGAGACGGTAATTCTCCTCCTGGAGTATCTCCACTTCTCTTCTTAGAGCCCTGATGGCGTGTATTTCACACGTTCGTTGGGCAACCCCAAGAGGAAGGTATGATGCGCACAGCAGCAAGTTTTCCCTCAGAAAGAAACCAAGGTTTATCGAACCAGGAGGAGCCAAGAAGCACGTTGAAGGTTGATGGCGGCGAGATGTAGTGCGGCGCAACACCAGGGATTCCGGCGCCAACGTGGAACCTGCACAACACAACCAAAGTACTTTGCCCCAACGAAACAGTGAGGTTGTCAATCTCACCGGCTTGCTGTAACAAAGAGTTAACCGTATTGTGTGGAAGATGATTGTTTGCAGAAAACAGTAGAACAAGTATTGCAGTAGATTGTATTTCAGTAAAGAGAATTGGACCGGGGTCCACAGTTCACTAGAGGTGTCTCTCCCATAAGACGAACAGCATGTTGGGTGAACAAATTACAGTTGGGCAATTGACAAATAAAGAGAGCATGACAATGCACATACATATCATGATGAGTATAGTGAGATTTAATTGGGCATTACGACAAAGTACATAGACCGCCATCCAACTGCATCTATGCCTAAAAAGTCCACCTTCAGGTTATCATCCGAACCCCCTCCAGTATTAAGTTGCAAGCAACATACAATTGCATTAAGTATGGTGCGTAATGTAATCAACAACTACATCCTTAGACATAGCATCAATGTTTTATCCCTAGTGGCAACAGCACAACACAACCTTAGAACTTTCTCACACCGTCCTGTGTGTCAATGCAGCATGAACCCACTATCGAGCATAAGTACTCCCTCTTGGAGTTACAAGCATCTACTTGGCCAGAGCATCTACTAGTAACGGAGAGCATGCAAGATCATAAACAACACATAAGCATAACTTTGATAATCAACATAACAAGTATTCTCTATTCATCGGATCCCAACAAACGCAACATATAGAATTACAGATAGATGATCTTGATCATGTTAGGCAGCTCACAAGATCCGACAATGATAGCACAATGGGGAGAAGACAACCATCTAGCTACTGCTATGGACCCATAGTCCAGGGGTAGACTACTCACACATCACACCGGAGGCGACCATGGCGGCGTAGAGTCCTCCGGGAGATGATTCCCCTCTCCGGCAGGGTGCCGGAGGCGATCTCCTGGATCCCCCGAGATGGGATCGGCGGCGGCGGCGTCACTGGAAGGTTTTCCGTATCGTGGTTCTCGGTACTGGGGTTTTCGTCACGGAGGCTATTTGTAGGCGGAAGGGCAGAGTCGGGGGCCAGACGAGGGGGCCACACCATAGGGCGGCGCGGGCCCCCCCTGGGCCGCGCCGCCACGTGGTGTCGCCACCTCGTGGCCCCACTTCGTGTGTTCTTCGGTCTTCTGGAAGCTCCGTGGAAAAATAGGCCCCTGGGCTTTGATTTCGTCCAATTCCGAGAATATTTCCTTACTAGGATTTCTGAAACCAAAAACAGCATAAAACAGAATCGGCACTTCGGCATCTTGTTAATAGGTTAGTTCCAGAAAATGCACGAATATGACATAAAGTGTGCATAAAACATGTAGATAACATCAATAATGTGGCATGGAACATAAGAAATTATCGATACGTCGGAGACGTATCAGCATCCCCAAGCTTAGTTCTGCTCGTCCCGAGCAGGTAAAACGATAACACAGATAATTTCTGGAGTGACATGCCATCATAATCTTGATCATACTATTTGTAAAGCATATGTAGTGAATGCAGCGATCAAAACAATGTGTATGACATGAGTAAACAAGTGAATCATATAGCAAAGACTTTTCATGAATAGCACTTCAAGACAAGCATCAATAAGTCTTGCATAAAAGTTAACTCATAAAGCAATAATTCAAAGTAAAGGCATTGAAGCAACACAAAAGAAGATTAAGTTTCAGCGGTTGCTTTCAACTTGTAACATGTATATCTCATGGATATTGTCAACATAGAGTAATATAATAAGTGCAATAAGCAAGTATGTAGGAATCAATGCATAGTTCACACAAGTGTTTGCTTCTTAAGGTGGAGAGAAATAGGTGAACTGACTCAACATTGAAAGTAAAAGAATGGTCCTCATAGAGGAAAAGCATCGATTGCTATATTTGTGCTAGAGCTTTGATTTTGAAAACATGAAACAATTTTGTCAACGGTAGTAATAAAGCATATGCATCATGTAAATTATATCTTATAAGTTGCAAGCCTCATGCATAGTGTACTAATAGTGCCCGCACCTTGTCCTAATTAGCTTGGACTACCTGGATTATCACCGCAATACATATGCTTTAACCAAGTATCACAAAGGGGTACCTCTATGCCGCATGTACAAAGGTCTAAGGAGAAAGCTCGCATTTGGATTTCTCGCTTTTGATTATTCTCAACTTAGACATCCATACCGGGACAACATAGACAATAGATAATGGACTCCTCTTTTAATGCTTAAAGCATTCAACAACAATTAATTCTTTTCTCATTAGAGATTTGAGGATGTTTGTCCAAAACTGAAACTTCCACCATGGAACATGGCTTCGGTTAGCGGCCCAATGTTCTTCTCTCACAATATGCATGCTCAAACCATTCAACTCAGAGTAGATCGCCCTTACTTCAGACAAGACGAACATGCATAGCAACTCACATGAAATTCAACAATGAGTTGATGGCGTTCCCGCAAAACATGGTTATCGCACAACAAGCAACTTAATAAGAGATAAAGTGCATAATTACATATTCAATACCACAATAGTTTTTAAGCTATTTGTCCCATGAGCTATATATTGCAAAGGTGAATGATGGAATTTTAAAGGTAGCACTCAAGCAATTTACTTTGGAATGGCGGAAAATACCATGTAGCATAGGTAGGTATGGTGGACACAAATGGCATAGTGGTTGGCTCAAGTATTTTGGATGCATGAGAAGTATTCCCTCTCGATACAAGGTTTAGGCTAGCAAGGCTTATTTGAAACAAACACAAGGATGAACCGGTGCAGCAAAACTCACATAAAAGACATATTGAAAACATTATAAGACTCTACACCGTCTTCCTTGTTGTTCAAACTCAATACTAGAAATTATCTAGACCTTAGAGAAACCAAATATGCAAACCAAATTTTAGCATGCTCTATGTATTTCTTCATTAATGGGTGCAAAGCATATGATGCAAGAGCTTAATCATGAGCACAACAATTGCCAAGTATCACGTTACCCAAGACATTTATAGCAATTACTACATGTATCATTTTCCAATTCCAACCATATAACAATTTAACGAAGGAGAAACTTCGCCATGAATACTATGAGTAGAAACCAAGGACATACTTGTCCATATGCTACAGCGGAGCGTGTATCTCTCCCATAAAGTGAATGCTAGGATCCATTTTATTCAAACAAAACAAAAACAAAAACAAACCGACGCTCCAAGAAAAAGCACATAAGATGTGATGGAATAAAAATATAGTTTCAGGGGAGGAACCTGATAATGTTGTCGATGAAGAAGGGGATGCCTTGGGCATCCCCAAGCTTAGACGCTTGAGTCTTCTTGATATATGCAGGGGTGAACCACCGGGTGCATCCCCAAGCTTAGAGCTTTCACTCTCCTTGATCATGTTGCATCATACTCCTCTCTTGATCCTTGAAAACTTCCTCCACACCAAACTCGAAACAACTCATTAGAGGGTTAGTGCACATTATAAATTGACATATTCAGAGGTGACACAATCATTCTTAACACTTCTGGACATTGCATAATGCTACTGGACATTAGTGGATCAAAGAAATTCATCCAACATAGCGAAAGAGGCAATGCGAAATAAAAGGCAGAATCTGTCAAAACAGAACAGTTCGTATTGACGAATTTTAAAATGGCACCAGACTTGCTCAAATGAAAATGCTCAAATTGAATGAAAGTTGCGTACATATCTGAGGATCATGCACGTAAATTGGCTTAATTTTCTGAGTTACCTACAGGGAGGTGGACCCAGATTCGTGACAGCAAAGAAATCTGGAACTGTGCAGTAATCCAAATCTAGTACTTACTTTTCTATCAACGGCTTAACTTGGCACAACAAAACACAAAACTAAGATAAGGAGAGGTTGCTACAGTAGTAAACAACTTCCAAGACACAAAATAAAAACAAAGTACTGTAGGTAAAAACATGGGTTGTCTCCCAAGAAGTTCTTTTCTTTATAGCCATTAAGATGGGCTCAGCAGTTTTGATGATGCACTCGCAAGAAATAGTATTCGAAGCAAAAGAGAGCATCCAGAGGTAAATTCAAAACACATTTAAGTCTAACATGCTTCCTATGCATAGGAATCTTGTAAATAAACAAGTTCATAAAGAGCAAAGTAACAAGCATAGGAAGATAAAACAAGTATAGCTTCAAAAATTTCAGCACATAGAGAGGTGTTTTAGTAACATGAAAATTTCTACAACCATATTTTCCTCTCTCATAATAACTTTCAGTAGCATCATGAGAAAACTCAACAATATAACCATCACATAAAGCATTCTTATCATGAGTCTCATGCATAAAATTATTACTCTCCACATAAGCATAATCAATTTTATTAGTAATAGTGGGAGCAAATTCAACAAAGTGGCTATCATCATATATAGGAGGCATATTGTAATCATAAAAGAAAATTTTCTCCTCAATGCTTGGGGGACTAAAAAGATCATGCTCATCAGAGCCAGCTTCCCCAAGCTTAGAATTTTCCATAGCATTAGCAACAATGGTGTTCAAAGCATCCATAGTAATAACATTCCCATTAGCATGCATATAAAGTTCCATGGGTTTTTTAATTCTCTCTTCAAACACATCATGTCCTAATTCAAGATAAAGTTCATAAAGATCTCTCATATTTTTGTTGTTTTCCATTATGCTTAACTAGTGAAATAAAAACATGCATGATATTAAGTAAAGTAAAACAAGTAACTAATTTTTTTGTGTTTTTGATATAGCAAACAAGATAACAAATAAAGTAAAACTAGCAACTAATTTTTTTGTATTTTGATTTAGTGCAGCAAACAAAGTAGTAAATAAAACTAAGCAAGACAAAAACAAAGTAAAGAGATTGAGAAGTGGAGACTCCCCTTGCAGCATGTCTTGATCTCCCCGGCAACGGCGCCAGAAAAAGAGCTTGATGGCGTGTATTTCACACGTTCGTTGGGCAACCCCAAGAGGAAGGTATGATGCGCACAGCAGCAAGTTTTCCCTCAGAAAGAAACCAAGGTTTATCGAACCAGGAGGAGCCAAGAAGCACGTTGAAGGTTGATGGCGGCGAGATGTAGTGCGGCGCAACACCAGGGATTCCGGCGCCAACGTGGAACCTGCACAACACAACCAAAGTACTTTGCCCCAACGAAACAGTGAGGTTATCAATCTCACCGGCTTGCTGTAACAAAGAGTTAACCGTATTGTGTGGAAGATGATTGTTTGCAGAAAACAGTAGAACAAGTATTGCAGTAGATTGTATTTCAGTAAAGAGAATTGGACCGGGGTCCACAGTTCACTAGAGGTGTCTCTCCCATAAGACGAACAGCATGTTGGGTGAACAAATTACAGTTGGGCAATTGACAAATAAAGAGAGCATGACAATGCACATACATATCATGATGAGTATAGTGAGATTTAATTGGGCATTACGACAAAGTACATAGACCGCCATCCAACTGCATCTATGCCTAAAAAGTCCACCTTCAGGTTATCATCCGAACCCCTCCGGTATTAAGTTGCAAGCAACAGACAATTGCATTAAGTATGGTGCGTAATGTAATCAACAACTACATTCTTAGACATAGCATCAATGTTTTATCCCTAGTGGCAACAGCACAACACAACCTTAGAACTTTCACATCCTTTGTCCCGGTGTCAATGCAGGCATGAACCCACTATCGAGCATAAGTACTCCCTCTTGGAGTTACAAGCATCTACTTGGCCAGAGCATCTACTAGTAACGGAGAGCATGCAAGATCATAAACAACACATAAGCATAACTTTGATAATCAACATAACAAGTATTCTCTATTCATCGGATCCCAACAAACGCAACATATAGAATTACAGATAGATGATCTTGATCATGTTAGGCAGCTCACAAGATCCGACAATGATAGCACAATGGGGAGAAGACAACCATCTAGCTACTGCTATGGACCCATAGTCCAGGGGTAGACTACTCACACATCACACCGGAGGCGACCATGGCGGCGTAGAGTCCTCCGGGAGATGATTCCCCTCTCCGGCAGGGTGCCGGAGGCGATCTCCTGGATCCCCCGAGATGGGATCGGCGGCGGCGGCGTCTCTGGAAGGTTTTCCGTATCGTGGTTCTCGATGCGGGGTTTTCGTCACGGAGGCTATTTGTAGGCGGAAGGGCGAGTCGGGGAGCCGACGAGGGGGCCACACCATAGGGCGGCGCGGGCCCCCCCTGGGCCGCGCCGCCACGTGGTGTCGCCACCTCGTGGCCCCACTTCGTGTGTTCTTCGGTCTTCTGGAAGCTCCGTGGAAAAATAGGCCCCTGGGCTTTGATTTCGTCCAATTCCGAGAATATTTCCTTACTAGGATTTCTGAAACCAAAAACAGCAGAAAACAAGAATCGGCACTTCGGCATCTTGTTAATAGGTTAGTTCCAGAAAATGCACGAATATGACATAAAGTGTGCATAAAACATGTAGATAACATCAATAATGTGGCATGGAACATAAGAAATTATCGATACGTCGGAGACGTATCAAGCCCGATATTGATCACAAAACTCATCGGTAGTTCGTAGAGCTTCTTCCAACACAGGGAAGGAGTCGAGGCTAAGAGCGGGTGGTAAAGGTCCCTGCAAGTTATGAGAAAAAGAACGTCGAGTGTCAACAGATCCCACCAAGATTTGCTTGCTCCCAACGGCTTGCTGCTCTTGTCCTGATGGCACCCTCTTCACTTCTTCCTCCGAAAGCCCCTTACCCTTGTTCTTGGAGACCATGGTGCTTCTAAACTGAAAATAGATCCTGGCAGAAACAGCTCGAAGCAAAACACGTCGAGAAAATGATATACGGACCTCCAGGGGTCCGGGGGATTATATAGCAAAAATTTTCACAACAAACGGAAAGTACCAGATCGAACCAGAGTCGGAAAGGGGCGACGAGGCGGCCAGACCATAGGTCGGCGCGGGCCCAGGTCAGACCGCGCCGCCCTATGGTGGCACCCCCTCATGCGTCCTTTCCACTCCGTTTCGAACTCGTAATTTTTCATATTTTCCAAAAACAGCGAAAATATTGTTCGGAAAGTAAATTGCGTACTTTTCATTACCAGTACTGTTACCTATTCAAAGTCGAGTTCTGGCGGACTGTCAATTTGCCCTTTGATGAAAGCCTCCGGTGTTTCCACTTGAATAATATCAACATCAACATTATAAGAATCACCCGAGATATAATGCTTGAGTCTTTGTCCATTCACCACTTGCGTGGCATTGCCTTGGAGAGAGCTAATTTTAATTGCTCCTGAACGATACACCTCCTCGACAACATATGGTCCTTCCCATTTCGAGAGTAATTTCCCTGCAAAGAATCTGAGACGAGACCGATACAATAGGACTTTATCCCCAATATTAAATTCCCTTTTAATAATCCTTCTATCATGCCATTTTTTAACTTTTTCTTTAAAGAGTTTAGCATTTTCATAAGCTTCACTTCTCCATTCATCTAGAGAACTTAATTGCAACAACCTCTTATCACCGGCAAGTTTAGGATCTTTATTTAATTCTCTAACAGCCCAATAAGCTTTATGCTCTAGTTCTAAAGGTAAATGACAAGCTTTCCCATAAACCATTTTATAAGGCGACATTCCCATGGGATTTTTATAAGCAGTTCTATAAGCCCATAGTGCATCCTTCAATTTACTAGCCCAATTCTTTCTAGTTTTATTAACAGTCTTTCCCAAAATAGATTTAATCTCTCTATTTGATAATTCTACTTGACCACTAGTTTGAGGATGATAAGCGGAAGCAATTCTATGATTAATACCATACTTAGCAAGAGTTTTTCTAAAACCTCCATGAATAAAATGAGAACCTCCATCAGTCATAATATATCTAGGCACTCCAAATCTAGGAAAAATAATATCTACAAGCATTCTTAACGACGTCTCACCATCAGCACTTTTTGTAGGTATGGATTCCACCCATTTAGTAACATAATCAACAGCAACAAGTATGTGAGTGTTACCTTCTGAAGAGGGAAAAGGTCCCATGAAGTCAAATCCCCAACAATCAAACGGTTCAATAACAAGAGTATAATTCATAGGCATTTCATTACGTCTGGAGATATTACCAACCCTTTGACATTCAACACAAGATAAAATAAACTTTCTCGCATCCTTGAAGAGAGTTGGCCAATAAAAACCTGATTGTAGAACCTTTTGCGCGGTTCTTTCTCCGGCGTGATGTCCTCCATAAGCACTACCATGACATTTACTCAATATCTCTTGTTGTTCATATTCGGGAACACATCTTCGCATAATACCATCCACTCCTTCTTTATATAAGTGTGGGTCATCCCAGAAATAATGCCTCAAGTCATAAAAGAATTTCCTCCTTTGCTGAGCTGAAAAGGTTGGAGGCAAGTACTTGGAAACAATAAAGTTAGCATAATCAGCATACCAAGGACTGTCTCGCGAGCTCACCTTTATTACAGCCAATTGTTCATTTGGAAAACTATCATTAACAGGAACAGGATCATGAGCAATATTTTCCAATCTAGACAAATTATCAGCAACAGGATTATCAGCACCTTTCCTATCTACAATATGTAAATCAAATTCTTGCAAAAGAAGTACCCATCTAATAAGCCTCGGCTTAGCATCTTTCTTTGTCATAAGGTATCTAATTGCAGCATGATCAGTATGAATCGTAACTTTTGAATCAACAATATAAGATCTAAATTTATCGCAAGCAAAGACTACAGCTAATAATTCTTTTTCAGTTGTAGCATAATTTTTTTGAGCAGCATCAAGAGTTTTACTAGCATAATGAATAACATTCAGTTTTTTATCTACTCGCTGTCCAAGAACAGCGCCTACAGCAAAATCACTAGCATCAAACATAATTTCAAATGGTAAATTCCAATCAGGAGGTTCAACTATAGGAGCAGTTGTTAAAGCTTTCTTTAGAGTTTCAAAAGCTTCCTTACAATCATCATCAAAAACAAATGGTGCATCTTTTTGAAGAAGATTAGTAAGAGGTTTTGAAATCTTGGAGAAATCTTTAATAAATCTCCTATAAAACCCAGTGATACGTCCCCGACGTATCCATAATTTCTGTCGTTCCATGCTTGTTTTATGACAATACTTACATGTTTTGCTTGCACTTTATGATGTTTTTATGCGTTTTCCGGAACTAACCTATTAACGAGATGCCACAGTGCCAGTTCCTGTTTTCTGCTGTTTTTGGTTCCAGAAAGGCTGTTCGGGCAATATTCTCGGAATTGGACGAAATCAACGCCAAACCTCCTATTTTTCCCGGAAGGCTCCAGAACACCGAAGAAGAGTCGGAGAGGGGCCAGAGGGCCACCAGACCATAGGGCGGCGCGGCCTGGCCTGGGCCCGCGCCACCCTATGGTGTGGAGCCCCCAGGTGCCCCCCTGCGCCGCCTCTTCGCCTATAAAATCCCTTTCGACCTAAAAACACCGTACCAATTGACGAAACTCCAGAAAGACTCCAGGGGCGCCGCCGCCATCGCGAAACTCCAATTCGGGGGACAGAACTCTGTTCCGGCACCCTGCCGGAACGGGGAAGTGCCCCCGGAAGCCATCTCCATCAACGCCACCGCCTCCGCCATGCTCCGTGAGTAGTTCCCCCATGGACTACGGGTTCTAGCAGTAGCTATGTCGGTATACTCTCCCCCATGTACTTCAATACAATGGTCTCATGAGCTGCCTTACATGATTGAGATTCATCTGATGTAATCGGTGTTGTGTTTGTTGGGATCCGATGGATGATACATTATGATTAGTCTATCTATAAAGTTTGTGAAGTTATTGTTGCTGCAATCTTGTTATGCTTAATGCTTGTCACTAGGGCCCGAGTGGCATGATCTTAGATTTGAGCTCTACACTTGTTGCTTAGATTGTATCTACAAGTTGTATGCACATGTCACTGTCCGGAACCAAAGGCCCCGAAGTGACAAGAATCGGGACAACCGGAGGGGATGGTAGTGATGTGAGGATCACATGTTTTCACGGTGTGTTAATGCTTTGCTCCGGTACTCTATTAAAAGGAGTACCTTAATATCCAGTAGTTTCCCTTGAGGCCCGGCTGCCACCGGCTGGTAGGACAAAAGATGTTGTGCAAGTTTCTCATTGCGAGCACGTACGACTATATACGGAAAACATGCCTACATAATTAATAAGCCTGATGTTCTATCTTAATGCTTTGATTCCTATCAATTGCCCAACTGTAATTTGTTCACCCAACACTTGTCACTTATTGGAGAGTTACCACTAGTGTAGATCGCTAGGAACCCCGGTCCATCTCTCATCATAATATACTTGTTCTACATGTCATTGGAAGTAGTATCAACTATCTTCTCGTGCCATTGCTCTCATATTGCTATTATATCGCTTTGTGTTACTGTTACTACTGCTCTCATATTATCGCTACTTTCACATCACCCCTGTTGCTAGTGCTTTTCCAGGTGCAGCTGAATTGACAACTCAGTTGTTAAGGCTTATAAGTATTCTTTACCTCCCCTTGTGTCGAATCAATAAATTTGGGTTATACTACCCTCGAAGACTGCCGCGATCCCCTATACTTGTGGGTCATCAAGACTGTTTTCTGGCGCCGTTGCCGGGGAGGCATAGCTCTACTCATAAGTTCACCTGGGGAGTACACTCTACCTCTCTCTCAGTTTTATTTTATTTTGTTTTGCTTAGTTTACTTTTGTCTAGTTTACTTGTGCTTAGTTTATTTCTGTCTAGTATTAGTTTGCGTAGTTTACTTTTGCTTAGTTTATTTTTGTCTTGTTTTATTTGTCTCATATACCCAAAAATCCATAAAAATTTGAAAAACCAAAAAATTAAAAACTGCTGTTATGGGAGAACCAACAACCTACTTGGAGCTTATAGAATGTTATAATAATTATAGGAAATCAAGAGCTGGTGAAGTAATGAGTGCTATGATAGAAAAAGTGAATACAATTGCTAAAATCTTGCTTAAACGCCATGATATAAACTGTTGCTCTCAACAGGATACTAAACATCTTAAATTTCAATGTGGCTTTAGTGAGGAATTTTTAATTAAGAACTATAATCGGAATTGCTATATTCATTATGGGTTCGAAGAGGTAGAACAATTTGTCGTGTTTATGGGAGCCTCTGAGATCGAATCCTTTATGGTTGAGAATTATGAAACTTGTGTTGTTTGTAAGGACCTTAAAGATTATGTCTCTTCTATCCTTAATTGTTGCATAGAATGCTTCGGTAATAATCCTTATATCATTGATTATAAAGAGAGACACATTAATGCACAAGAATGCACTCACAATTTGCAGGAACCGGTGGAAGAAGAAACTGATGAACCTGAAATCGCATTGGATGAAAAAGAGGAGGAAATTGATGAACCAGAAAGCTCATTGGATGAAAAAGAAGAGGAGAGCGACGAACAAAAGGAGGAAGAATGGATTAGCTACCCATGCCAACCTTCTAATGAGAGTAACTCTTTATCTCTTACATTATTTGATTGTCCTCCATGCTTACCGAAAGAGGTTGAATGTTATGTTCCTGTGGATTCTCTTGAAATATTCCCTATGAGTAATACTTGTGAGAATGATTATGCTACTGTTATATATGATAATCCATGCTACTTTGATAAATCTTATGATAATGCTTTGTTTGTGCCTGATGTCGAAATGCATGGTACTAAAGAATTTTGCTTGGCAAATGTTTATGATAAAGCTCTAGATGATGGTCCTATGTTACTTGATAATATTAATTGTACTACTAATGAAAATGGGATTGGAGAGTTCATGACTTTATCTAGGAGTCCCATATCTCTTGAGATTGATCAACTACCTTGTTATATTATTAATAAAAGTAAGTTTGAAAGTTTTAATTCCACTATTCTTGAACTTGATAAAAATTATGTGTTTGGAAATCATGGAAAGTATGATGCATGTGATAGTTATATTGTTGAGTTTGTTCATGAAGCTACTGAAAATTATTATGAGAGAGGAAAATATGGTAGTAGAAATTTTCATGGTACTAGTACACCTCTCTATATGCTGAAATTGTTGAAGTTACACTTGTTCTATCTTCCTATGCTTGTTACTTTGCTTTTCATGAACTTGTTTATTTACAAGATTCCTATGCATAGGAAGCATGTTAGGCTTAAATGTGTTTTGAATTTGCCTCTTGATGCTCTCTTTTGCTTCAAATACTATTTCTTGCGAGTGCATCATTAAAACTGCTGAGCCCATCTTAATGGCTATAAAGAAAGCAACTTCTTGGGAGATAACCCATGTGTTATTTTGCTACAGTACTTTGTTTTATATTTGTGTCTTGGAAGTTGTTTACTACTGTAGCAACCTCTCCTTATCTTAGTTTTGTGTTTTGTTGTGCCAAGTGAAGCCTCTAATCGAAGGTTGATACTAGATTTGGATTTCTGCGCAGAAACAGATTTCTATCTGTCACGAATCTGGGCTGTTTTCTCTGTATAAAAATCATAAAAATATGCCAATTTACGTGCGTGTTCCTCAGATATGTACGCAACTTTCATTAGTTTTGAGTTTTCTGATTTGAGCAACGGAAGTATTTTATTAAAATTCGTCTTTACTGGCTGTTCTGTTTTGGCAGATTCTGTCTCTGTTTTTTGCATTGTCTCTTGTGGACTTTAAGCGAGCTTTTCTAGACATAGAGAGCTGTAGCTAATGTTTTATTGAGTTCTTGCAATGTGCCACTACAGGACCAAGGTGGATTCAATTTTTTTGAGTACTAACCCCTCTAATGAAGTTTATGAGAAGTTTGTTGTGAAGGAAGTTTTCAAGGGTCAAGAGAGGAGGATGATATATGATCAAGAAGAGTGAAAAGTCTAAGCTTGGGGATGCCCCCGTGGTTCATCCCTGCATATTTCAAGAAGACTCAAGCGTCTAAGCTTGGGGATGCCCAAGGCATCCCCTTCTTCATCAACTTATCAGGTTCCTCCCCTGAAACTATATTTTTATTCAGTCACATCATATGTGTTTTACTTGGAGCGTCTGTGTGTTTATTTTCGTTTTGTTTGTGTTTGAATAAGATCGGATCCTAGCAATCCTTGATTGGGAGAGATACACGCTCCGCTTTTTCATATGAACACTTGTTCTTCGTTTTACTTTTAATGTTCAATGATAAAAGTTGGAAGCTACAATACTTATCTTTATTTGGTTGGAAAAGGAAAATGCCTCATATGTCTTGGATAATTTGACACTTGGCAATTGTTTTGAGCTCTCAAGTGGATCATAAGTTTTTGCATGTAGTTTAAACCTATTAGTGGAGAACTACCGTAAAGCTTGTTAAAATTGGTTTGCATAATTGATCTCTCTTAAGGTCTAGATATTTTCTGGTAAAAGTGTTTGAGCAACAAGGAAGACAAAGGTAGAGTATTATAATGCTTGCGATATGTTCTTATGTAAGTTTTGCTTGTACCGGTTCATACTTGTGTTTGCTTCAAACAACCTTGCTAGCCTAAGCCTTGTATCGAGAGGGAATACTTCTCATGCATCCAAAATCCTTGAGCCAACCACTATGCCAATTGTGTCCACCATACCTACCTACTATGTGGTATTTCCTGCCATTCCAAAGTAAATTGCTTGAGTGCTACCTTTAAACAATTCAAAATTTATCACCTCTGATTTGTGTCAATGTTTTATAGCTCATGAGGAAGTATGTGGTGTTTAGCTTTCAACCTTGTCATTTACTTTTGACGGACTCTCATATGGACTAGTGGCACATCCGCTTATCCAATAATTTTGCAAAAAGAGCTGGCAATGGGATTCCCAGTCCCAAATTAATTAAACTAAATAGACACTCCTCCATGGTATGTGATTGTTGGAAGGCACCCGAAGGATTCGGTTAGCCATGGCTTGTGTAAGCAAAGGTTGGGGGGAGTGTCATCATCATAATAAAACTAAAATAAAAAGGCACTCCTTCATGGTATGAGATTGTTGGCCGGCACCCGAGGATTCGGTTAGCCATGGTTTGTGAAAGAAAGGTTGGAAGGAGTGCCACCCAAAAATAAATATGCAATAATTCATGGGAGCCGCTCTTGAAAGTCCGGTTGGCGAGGTAGTTAGTGTACCCATTACCATTCGTTGACAACAACAAACACCTCTCAAAATTTTACTTTTATGCTCTCTATATGTTTTCAAAACTAAAGCTCTAGCACAAATATAGCAATCGATGCTTTCCTCTTTGAAGGACCATTCTTTTACTTTTAGGTTGAGTCAGTTTACCTATTTCTCTCCACCTCAAGAAGCAAACACTTGTGTTAACTGTGCATTGATTCTTACATACTTGCATATTTGCATTCATCATATTACTTTGTGTTGACAATATCCATGAGATATGCATGTTGAAAGTTGAAAGCAACCGCTGAAACTTATATCTTCCTTTGTGTTGCTTCGATGCCTTTACTTTGAATCTATTGCTTTATGAGTTAACTCTTGTGCAATCTTTTGATGCTTGTCTTGAAAGTACTATTCATGAAAAGTTTTGCTATATGTTATCTACTTGTTAGCAACTATAGATCATTGCCTTGAGTCACTTCATTCATTTCATATGCTTTGTAATAGTATGATCAAGGTTATGTAAGAAGCATGTCTCTACAGAAATTATTTTTTATCGTTTACCTGCTCGGGACGAGCAGGAACTAAGCTTGGGGATGCTGATACGTCCCCGACGTATCCATAATTTCTGTCGTTCCATGCTTGTTTTATGACAATACTTACATGTTTTGCTTGCACTTTATGATGTTTTTATGCGTTTTCCGGAACTAACCTATTAACGAGATGCCACAGTGCCAGTTCCTGTTTTCTGCTGTTTTTGGTTCCAGAAAGGCTGTTCGGGCAATATTCTCGGAATTGGACGAAATCAACGCCAAACCTCCTATTTTTCCCGGAAGGCTCCAGAACACCGAAGAAGAGTCGGAGAGGGGCCAGGGGGCCACCAGACCATAGGGCGGCGCGGCCTGGCCTGGGCCCGCGCCACCCTATGGTGTGGAGCCCCCAGGTGCCCCCCTGCGCCGCCTCTTCGCCTATAAAATCCCTTTCGACCTAAAAACACCGTACCAATTGACGAAACTCCAGAAAGACTCCAGGGGCGCCGCCGCCATCGCGAAACTCCAATTCGGGGGACAGAACTCTGTTCCGGCACCCTGCCGGAACGGGGAAGTGCCCCCGGAAGCCATCTCCATCAACGCCACCGCCTCCGCCATGCTCCGTGAGTAGTTCCCCCATGGACTACGGGTTCTAGCAGTAGCTATGTCGGTATACTCTCCCCCATGTACTTCAATACAATGGTCTCATGAGCTGCCTTACATGATTGAGATTCATCTGATGTAATCGGTGTTGTGTTTGTTGGGATCCGATGGATGATACATTATGATTAGTCTATCTATAAAGTTTGTGAAGTTATTGTTGCTGCAATCTTGTTATGCTTAATGCTTGTCACTAGGGCCCGAGTGGCATGATCTTAGATTTGAGCTCTATACTTATTGCTTAGATTGTATCTACAAGTTGTATGCACATGTCACTGTCCGGAACCAAAGGCCCCGAAGTGACAAGAATCGGGACAACCGGAGGGGATGGTAGTGATGTGAGGATCACATGTTTTCACGGTGTGTTAATGCTTTGCTCCGGTACTCTATTAAAAGGAGTACCTTAATATCCAGTAGTTTCCCTTGAGGCCCGGCTGCCACCGGCTGGTAGGACAAAAGATGTTGTGCAAGTTTCTCATTGCGAGCACGTACGACTATATACGGAAAACATGCCTACATAATTAATAAGCCTGATGTTCTATCTTAATGCTTTGATTCCTATCAATTGCCCAACTGTAATTTGTTCACCCAACACTTGTCACTTATTGGAGAGTTACCACTAGTGTAGATCGCTGGGAACCCCGGTCCATCTCTCATCATAATATACTTGTTCTACATGTCATTGGAAGTAGTATCAACTATCTTCTCGTGCCATTGCTCTCATATTGCTATTATCACTGTGTTACTGTTACTACTGCTCTCATATTACTGCTACTTTCACATCACCCCTGTTGCTAGTGCTTTTCCAGGTGCAGCTGAATTGACAACTCAGTTGTTAAGGCTTATAAGTATTCTTTACCTCCCCTTGTGTCGAATCAATAAATTTGGGTTATACTACCCTCGAAGACTGCCGCGATCCCCTATACTTGTGGGTCATCACCCAGCATGACCAAGAACACTACGAATACCTTTAACATCCCTTGGATAGGGCATCTTCTCAATTGCTTCAACTTTAGCTCTATCAACTTCAATACCTCTCTCAGAAATTTTATGTCCCAATACAATTCCTTCATTGACCATAAAGTGGCATTTCTCCCAATTAAGAACAACGTTAGTTTCTTCACATCTCTGCAAAACTTTATCAAGGTTTCGCAAGCAACTATCAAATGAATTCCCATAGACGGAAAAATCATCCATGAATACCTCTACAATACTCTCACAAAAACCATGAAAAATAGCAGACATGCATCTTTGAAAAGTAGCAGGAGCATTACATAAACCAAAAGGCATACGTCTATAAGCATAAGTTCCATAGGGACAAGTAAAAGTGGTTTTCTCTTGATCTTTAGCTTTAACAGCAATTTGTGAAAACCCAGAATAACCATCAAGAAAACAAAAATGAGTATTTTTAGACAATCTTTCTAGCATTTGATCAATAAATGGTAAAGGGTAATGATCTTTCTTAGTAACTTTATTAACTTTTCGAAAATCAATGCACATTCTATACCCTACAACTACTCTTTGAGGGATGAGCTCATCATTATCATTAGGCACAACAGTCATTCCTCCTTTCTTGGGAACGCAATGCACAGGACTAACCCATCTACTATCAGCAATAGGATATATAATACCAGCTTCAAGAAGTCTTAATACCTCATTCCTTACCACTTCCTTCATCTTCGGAATTAGACGACGCTGGTGTTCAACAACAGGCTTTGCATCATCTTCCATATTAATAGCATGTTGGCAAATAGAAGGAGAAATCCCTTTCAAATCATCAAGAGTGTAGCCAATAGCACCTCGGTGTTTCTTCAATATTTCCAATAGCCTTTCTTCTTCAAACTCTGAAAGCTTAGAACTAATAATAACAGGATATATTTTCTTATCATCAATATGAGCATATTTAAGGTTATCAGGCAAAGGCTTTAAATCAAAAACAGGATCTTCCTTTGGTGGCGGTGTTGTACCCAAATCTTCCACCGGTAAATCATGCTTGAGAATAGGTTGGCGAAGAAAAATTTCCTCAAGCTCATCTCTTTCTTTCCTAAAAACTTCACTCTCGCTATCCTCCAAATGTTGCTGCAAAGGATTGTTAGGAACAAGAACAATAGATGCACATTGCTCCATTTTAAAATCAGCACTAGGCAAATCAGCTTTATAAGGAGTTTTGGTAAATTTAGAGAAGTTAAACTCATAAGATTCACCAGCAAATTTAGTCAAAATTTTCTCTTTCTTGCAATCTATAATAGCTCCACAAGTATTTAGAAAAGGTCTACCGAAAATAATAGGACAATAATCACTAGCAATGAGAACCAAGTACCAAAAAGCCAGCAGGATATTTAATCTTACCGCATAAAACTTCCACATCTCGAACAATACCAATTGGAGAAATAGTTTCTCTATTAGCCAGCTGAATAACCACATCAATATCTTCAAGTTCACAAGAATCAATTTCGTGCATAATCTCCGTGTAAAGCTCATAAGGAATGGCACTAACACTTGCACCAATATCACATAATCCATAATAGCAATGATCACCAATTCTAACAGATAGCATAGGAACACTAGCTTGTTTAGGTTTATTAGGATGTGAAACAATATTAGAAGCATCTTCACAGAAAATAATATGACCATCCTCCACATTTTCAGTCACAAGATCTTTAACTATTGCAACAAAGAGTTCAACTTTTATTTGTTCTTCAGGTTCTACAGGTTTCTTTTCACTTTTATGAACCGCACTATTTATAACAGAGTACTCCCTCATTTTAGCAGGGAAAGGAGTTTTTTCAATATAAGCTTCAGGAATAACATGATCAGCAGTTTCAACTACAACGCATTTATTAATGGATGAATCAATTTTATCTTTATACGGTTCATGATACTTATCAAAATTCTTCTTTGGCAATTCATAATGAGAGGCAAAAGCTTTAAAAAGATTTGCAGCAACTTGAGAATCAAGACCATATATAGCACTCATATTACGAAATTTATCAGTATCCATAAAAGCTTCAATGCATTTATAATCATAAATTATACCTGATTCTCTGTCCTTGTCGTTCTCCCAACCTTCAGTATTTTCTTGGATCCGATCAAGAAGGTCCCTTTTAAACTCTTCTTTGTTGCGTGTAAATGATCCAGAACAAGAAGTATCCAGCAAGGTCTTGTCTTGAAAAGAAAGTCTTGCATAGAAATTATCAATAATAACATTACCAGGAAGCTCATGAATGTGGCATTTGAGCATTAAAGACTTCAATCTCCCCCAAGCTTGGGCAATACTCTCTCCATCATGAGGCCAAAAATTATATATGCGATTCCAATCCTTGTGAATTTCACTTGGAGGATAGAACTTAGAATAAAACCGGGGCACAATATCATTCCATTCAAGAGAATCCCCATTATCCAGTAATTTATACCAATGCGCCGCTTTACCAGACATCGATAAAGAGAATAGTTTCTTCCTCACTTCATCCATAGCAATACCTGCACACTTGAATAAACCGCATAATTCATGCAAGAACAATAAATGATCTCCGGGGTGGACAGTTCCATCCCCTTCATAGCGGTTATCCATAACACGTTCAATAATTTTCATAGGTATCTTATATGGTATCACTTCCTCACCTGGCGCCTCATCCACTACCGTTGCAGTAGTAGTAGATTTCCCAAATAGAAATTGAAGAGAAGATCTCTCCATAATGACTTATAGCAGCAGGCAGAAATAAAATCAGCACAAACAGTAAAGGTTTTCCTTACCAATTCCACTTACCAATAGCGCTTCACTCCCCGGCAACGGCGCCAGAAAATAGTCTTGATGACCCACAAGTATAGGGGGTGTATGATACGTCTCCGACGTATCGATAATTTCTTATGTTCCATGCCACATTATTGATGTTATCTACATGTTTTATGCACACTTTATGTCATATTCGTGCATTTTCTGGAACTAACCTATTAACAAGATGCCGAAGTGCCCGTTGCTGTTTTCTGCTGTTTTTGGTTTCAGAAATCCTAGTAAGGAAATATTCTCGGAATTGGACGAAATCAAAGCCCAGGGGCCTATTTTCTCACGAAGCTTCCAGAAGTCCGAAGGAGAGACAAAGTGGGGCCACGGAGGGGCCACACTATAGGGCGGCGCGGCCCCCCCTTGGCCGCGCCGGCCTGTAGTGTGGGGCCCCCGTGCCGCCTCTTGACCTGCCCTTCCGCCTATAAAAAGTCTCCGTGACGAAACCCCCAGTACCGAGAGCCACGATACGGAAAACCTTCCAGAGACGCCGCCGCCGCCGATCCCATCTCGGGGGATCCAGGAGATCGCCTCCGGCACCCTGCCGGAGAGGGGAATCATCTCCCGGAGGACTCTACGCCGCCATGGTCGCCTCCGGTGTGATGTGTGAGTAGTCTACCCCTGGACTATGGGTCCATAGCAGTAGCTAGATGGTTGTCTTCTCCCCATTGTGCTATCATTGTCGGATCTTGTGAGCTGCCTAACATGATCAAGATCATCTATCTGTAATTCTATATGTTGCGTTTGTTGGGATCCGATGAATAGAGAATACTTGTTATGTTGATTATCAAAGCTATGTCTATGTGTTGTTTATGATCTTGCATGCTTTCCGTTACTAGTAGATGCTCTGGCCAAGTAGATGCTTGTAACTCCAAGAGGGAGTACTTATGCTCGATAGTGGGTTCATGCCTGCATTGACACAGGACGATGTGACAGAAAGTTCTAAGGTTGTGTTGTGCTGTTGCCACTAGGGATAAAACATTAGTGCTATGTTCAAGGATGTAGTCACTAGTTACATTACGCACCATACTTAATGCAATTGTCTGTTGTTTGCAACTTAATACTGGAGGGGGTTCGGATGATAACCTGAAGGTGGACTTTTTAGGCATAGATGCAGTTGGATGGCGGTCTATGTACTTTGTCGTAATGCCCAATTAAATCTCACTATACTCATCATGATATGTATGTGCATGGTCATGCTCTCTTTATTTGTCAATTGCCCAACTGTAATTTGTTCACCCAACATGCTGTTCGTCTTATGGGAGAGACACCTCTAGTGAACTGTGGACCCCGGTCCAATTCTCTTACTGAAATACAATCTACTGCAATACTTGTTCTACTGTTTTCTGCAAACAATCATCTTCCACACAATACGGTTAACTCTTTGTTACAGCAAGCCGGTGAGATTGACAACCTCACTGTTTCGTTGGGGCAAAGTACTTTGGTTGTGTTGTGCAGGTTCCACGTTGGCGCCGGAATCACTGGTGTTGCGCCGCACTACATCCCGCCGCCATCAACCTTCAACGTGCTTCTTGGCTCCTCCTGGTTCGATAAACCTTGGTTTCTTTCTGAGGGAAAACTTGCTGCTGTGCGCATCATACCTTCCTCTTGGGGTTGCCCAACGAACGTGTGAAATACACGCCATCAAGCACATTTTCTGGCGCCGTTGCCGGGGAGATCAAGACACGCTGCAAGGGGAGTCTCCACTTCTCAATCTCTTTACTTTGTTTTTGTCTTGCTTAGTTTTATTTACTACTTTGTTTGCTGCACTAAATCAAAATACAAAAAAATTAGTTGCTAGTTTTACTTTACTTGTTATCTTGTTTGCTATATCAAAAACACAAAAAAATTAGTTTACTTGCATTTACTTTACTTTATTCATCATGTTTCCTTTTAATTTTACCACAAAAAACATACCAGTAGGACGTGGGTCTATAGTTGGGAGAAATAATATAGAAGAATTTTTCAATCATGTTAGTACTATTGAAAATTTTGAAGATAGACACTTGGTAGACCTTGCGCCTACTTATGAAATTGCTGCTGCGCATTTAGTTCGCCTGTTGGAAACTAAATTTGTTAATCTTAATCCTATAATCCAACACATGTTTCTCACACTTGGTGATATGGAAGAAGGGGAAAAGAAAGATTTTGTATTAGAAACCCTTCTTAGAGAATTTGGTGGTCTAGCAAGAGAAGCTAGAAAGGTGTTTGCTAAATTTAATATGCTTGGTTCTCCTACTAATTTTGTTAGTCTCCTTGAAAGGATGGATATGGATAGAATAAGATACACTAATAATATTGATGATGGAGGGGAGATCAAAGCACCAATACCATGTAAGCTCTTAGCTATGAATGATGCATTAGAAAATAACTATGCTTGGCTAGTTCCTGAAAATTTGTTTGATGAGAGTAGCACGCCTAAGACTAATGAAAAGGGAGATGCTGAAACTTATGTATCCAATATACTATGCCTAGTTGAGAAAACTCCACACCCCGCTGAGAATGCATCACCCTTCGATAATACTTGATACACACTTTCTGCGCCTAGCTGAAAGGCGTTAAAGAAAAGCGCTTATGGGAGACAACCCATGTTTTTACCTACAGTACTTTGTTTTTATTTTGTGTCTTAGAAGTTGTTTACTACTGTAGCAACCTCTCCTTATGTTAGTTTTGTGTTTTGTTGTGCCAAGTTAAGCCGTTGATAGAAAAGTAAGTACTAGATTTGGATTACTGCACAGTTCCAGATTTCTTTGCTGTCACGAATCTGGGTCCACCTCCCTGTAGGTAGCTCAGAAAATTAAGCCAATTTACGTGCATGATCCTCAGATATGTACGCAACTTTCATTCAATTTGAGCATTTTCATTTGAGCAAGTCTGGTGCCATTTTAAAATTCGTCAATACGAACTGTTCTGTTTTGACAGATTCTGCCTTTTATTTCGCATTGCCTCTTTCGCTATGTTGGATTAATTTCTTTGATCCATTAATGTCCAGTAGCATTATGCAATGTCCAGAAGTGTTAAGAATGATTGTGTCACCTCTGAATATGTCAATTTATATTATGCACTAACCCTCTAATGAGTTGTTTCGAGTTTGGTGTGGAGGAAGTTTTCAAGGATCAAGAGAGGAGTATGATGCAACATGATCAAGGAGAGTGAAAGCTCTAAGCTTGGGGATGCACCCGGTGGTTCACCCCTGCATATATCAAGAAGACTCAAGCGTCTAAGCTTGGGGATGCCCAAGGCATCCCCTTCTTCATCGACAACATTATCAGGTTCCTCCCCTGAAACTATATTTTTATTCCATCACATCTTATGTGCTTTTTCTTGGAGCGTCGGTTTGTTTTTGTTTTTTGTTTTGTTTGAATAAAATGGATCCTAGCATTCACTTTATGGGAGAGAGACACGCTCCGCTGTAGCATATGGACAAGTATGTCCTTGGTTTCTACTCATAGTATTCATGGCGAAGTTTCTCCTTCGTTAAATTGTTATATGGTTGGAATTGGAAAATGATACATGTAGTAATTGCTATAAATGTCTTGGGTAATGTGATACTTGGCAATTGTTGTGCTCATGATTAAGCTCTTGCATCATATGCTTTGCACCCATTAATGAAGAAATACATAGAGCATGCTAAAATTTGGTTTGCATATTTGGTTTCTCTAAGGTCTAGATAATTTCTAGTTTTGAGTTTGAACAACAAGGAAGACGGTGTAGAGTCTTATAATGTTTTCAATATGTCTTTTATGTGAGTTTTGCTGCACCGGTTCATCCTTGTGTTTGTTTCAAATAAGCCTTGCTAGCCTAAACCTTGTATCGAGAGGGAATACTTCTCATGCATCCAAAATACTTGAGCCAACCACTATGCCATTTGTGTCCACCATACCTACCTATACTACATGGTATTTTTCCGCCATTCCAAAGTAAATTGCTTGAGTGCTACCTTTAAAATTCCATCATTCACCTTTGCAATATATAGCTCATGGGACAAATAGCTTAAAAACTATTGTGGTATTAAATATGTAATTATGCACTTTATCTCTTATTAAGTTGCTTGTTGTGCGATAACCATGTTCACTGGGACGCCATCAACTTTTCATTGTTGAATTTCATGTGAGTTGCTATGCATGTTCGTCTTGTCCGAAGCAAGAGAGATCTACCACCATATGGTTAAGCATGCATATGTTAGAGAAGAACATCGGGCCGCTAACTAAAGCCATGCTCCATGGTGGAAGTTTCAGTTTTGGACAACAATCCTCAAATCTCAAATGAGAAAATTATTAATTGTTGGTATATGCTTATGCATAAAAGAGGAGTCCATTATCTGTTGTCTATGTTGTCCCGGTATGGATGTCTAAGTTGAAGAATAATCAATAGCGAGAAATCCAATGCGAGCTTTCTCCTTAGACCTTTGTACAGGCGGCATAGAGGTACCCCTTTGTGACACTTGGTAAAAACAATGCATTGTGATGATCCGGTAGTCCAAGCTAATTAGGACAAGGTGCGGGCACTATTAGTACACTATGCATGAGGCTTGCAACTTATAAGATATAATTTACATGATGCATATGCTTTATTACTACCGTTGACAAAATTGTTTCATGTTTTCAAAATCAAAGCTCTAGCACAAATATAGCAATCGATGCTTTTCCTCTATGGAGGACCATTCTTTTACTTTCAATGTTGAGTCAGTTCACCTATTTCTCTCCACCTCAAGAAGCAAACACTTGTGTGAACTGTGCATTGATTCCTACATACTTGCTTATTGCACCTATTATATTACTCTATGTTGACAATATCCATGAGATATACATGTTACAAGTTGAAAGCAACCGCTGAAACTTAATCTTCTTTTGTGTTGCTTCAATATCTCTACTTTGAATTATTGCTTTATGAGTTAACTCTTATGCAAGACTTATTGATGCTTGTCTTGAAGTGCTATTCATGAAAAGTCTTTGCTATATGATTCACTTGTTTACTCATGTCATATACATTGTTTTGATCGCTGCATTCACTACATATGCTTTACAAATACTATGATCAAGATTATGATGGCATGTCACTCCAGAAATTATCTGTGTTATCGTTTTACCTGCTCGGGACGAGCAGAACTAAGCTTGGGGATGCTGATACGTCTCCGACGTATCGATAATTTCTTATGTTCCATGCCACATTATTGATGTTATCTACATGTTTTATGCACACTTTATGTCATATTCGTGCATTTTCTGGAACTAACCTATTAACAAGATGCCGAAGTGCCGATTCGTTTTCACTGTTTTTGGTTTCAGAAATCCTAGTAAGGAAATATTCTCGGAATTGGACGAAATCAAAGCCCAGGGGCCTATTTTCTCACGAAGCTTCCAGAAGTCCGAAGGAGAGACGAAGTGGGGCCACGGAGGGGCCACACTATAGGGCGGCGCCCCCCCTTGGCCGCGCCGGCCTGTAGTGTGGGGCCCCCGTGCCGCCTCTTGACCTGCTCTTCCGCCTATAAAAAGTCTCCGTGACGAAACCCCCAGTACCGAGAGCCACGATACGGAAAACCTTCCAGAGACGCCGCCGCCGATCCCATCTCGGGGGATCCAGGAGATCGCCTCCGGCACCCTGCCGGAGAGGGGAATCATCTCCCGGAGGACTCTACGCCGCCATGGTCGCCTCCGGTGTGATGTGTGAGTAGTCTACCCCTGGACTATGGGTCCATAGCAGTAGCTAGATGGTTGTCTTCTCCCCATTGTGCTATCATTGTCGGATCTTGTGAGCTGCCTAACATGATCAAGATCATCTATCTGTAATTCTATATGTTGCGTTTGTTGGGATCCGATGAATAGAGAATACTTGTTATGTTGATTATCAAAGCTATGTCTATGTGTTGTTTATGATCTTGCATGCTTTCCGTTACTAGTAGATGCTCTGGCCAAGTAGATGCTTGTAACTCCAAGAGGGAGTACTTATGCTCGATAGTGGGTTCATGCTGCATTGACACCGGGGACGGTGATGAAAGTTCTAAGGTTGTGTTGTGCTGTTGCCACTAGGGATAAAACATTAGTGCTATGTTCAAGGATGTAGTCACTAGTTACATTACGCACCATACTTAATGCAATTGTCTGTTGTTTGCAACTTAATATCGGAGGGGTTCGGATGATAACCTGAAGGTGGACTTTTTAGGCATAGATGCAGTTGGATGGCGGTCTATGTACTTTGTCGTAATGCCCAATTAAATCTCACTATACTCATCATGATATGTATGTGCATGGTCATGCTCTCTTTATTTGTCAATTGCCCAACTGTAATTTGTTCACCCAACATGCTGTTCGTCTTATGGGAGAGACACCTCTAGTGAACTGTGGACCCCGGTCCAATTCTCTTACTGAAATACAATCCCATCGCAATACTTGTTCTACTGTTTTCTGCAAACAATCATCTTCCACACAATACGGTTAACTCTTTGTTACAGCAAGCCGGTGAGATTGACAACCTCACTGTTTCGTTGGGGCAAAGTACTTTGGTTGTGTTGTGCAGGTTCCACGTTGGCGCCGGAATCACTGGTGTTGCGCCGCACTACATCCCGCCGCCATCAACCTTCAACGTGCTTCTTGGCTCCTCCTGGTTCGATAAACCTTGGTTTCTTTCTGAGGGAAAACTTGCTGCTGTGCGCATCATACCTTCCTCTTGGGGTTGCCCAACGAACGTGTGAAATACACGCCATCAGTGTATCATAGTATCTTCGGTAAGTAAGAGTGTCGAACCCAACGAGGAGCAGAAGGTGTTGACAAGCAGTTTCGATGAAGGATTCACTGTAAATGCTCACAGACAAGTATTCAGGGGGTTTTGATGTAACAGTTAAATAAAGTACGAGTAAGTAAAGTGCGAGAGTAACAATTGCAGCGAGTGGCCCAATCCTTTTTAGCACAAAGGACAAGCCGGTTTGTTTACTTATAATGACCAAACGTTCTCGAGGACACATGGGATTTTAGTCTAGTGCTTTCGCTACATACGGCTAAATAATCTTCATTGTTATGATAAGTGTTGTGTGGGTGAACCTATGCTAATGTACCGCCCTTCCTAGGACTAATACATACTTGTGATTATACCCCTTGCAAGCATCCGCAACTACAAGAAAGTAATTAAGATAAATCTAACCACAGCCTTAAACTCTGAGATCCTGCGATCCCTCCTGCATCGATATACCAATGGGGGTTTAGGTTTCTGTCACTCCGGCAACCCCGCAATTGGCAAACGAATACAAGATGCATTCCCCTAGGCCCATAAATGGTGAAGTGTCATGTAGTCGACGTTCACATGACACCACTAGAAGAATAACACCACAACTTAAATATCATACCATTGAATATTACTCAACCATAGTTCACTACTAACATTTAGACTTCACCCATGTCCTCAAGAACTAAACGAACTACTCACAAGATATCATATGGAACATGATCAGAGGTGATATAATGATGAATAACAATCTGAACATAAACTTGGTTCAATGGTTTCACTCAATAGCATCAACAACAAGTAGAGATCGATACCGGGAGAGTTTCCCCTATCAAACAATCAAGATCAAACCCAAATTGCTACAGCGGTGACGAGGTGCTGCGGAGGAGACGGCGGTGATGATGGTGGAGATGATGATGATGGTGATGGAGATGATGTCCAGCTCGATGTCGGTGACGATGGCGTCGATTTCCCCCTCCCGGAGGGAATTTCCCCGGCGGATTCCTGCCCGCCGGAGAGCTCTTTTCTCTCTGGTGTTCTCCGCCCCGCAGAGGCGGCTGTAACTCTTCGCGAGGTACCCTCTGTGGCTTAGGTTTTCGGGACGAAGGGTTTCGCGAAGAAAAGGAGGCGAAAGGGGCTGTGGGGCCCCCACACCACATGGTGGCGCGGCCAGGCCATGGGCCGCGCCGCCCTATGGTGTGGGCCCACCCTGGGTCCACCTGGCTCCTCCTTCTGGCTTCCTTCGTCATCTTGAAAAATAGGATTTTTGGTATAATTTCCTTCCACAGTTGATCTTCCGAAATATTGCGTTCTGACGGTGCTTTTTCCAGCAGAATCCTGGCTCCGGTGCTTGATCCTCCAATAATGATGAAACATGCAAAATAGATGAAATAACATAAGTATTGTGTCCCAATATGAAATATATCAATGAATAACAGCAAATTATGATATAAAATAGTGATGCAAATTGGACGTATCAGGGTCCTGGAAGCTCAACTGGAAATCCTGGGCGCCACCTAGGGTGAAGTTCTTCATCTGGTTAGCCTGCCTCGACAGGTGCTGGACGGGTGAGAGACTGGAACGGCGGGGGCTGCCGCATGCGCCAAGATGCCCGTTATGTGACCAGTCTGCCGAAACCATGAGACACCTCCTCACTGGATGTTCCTTCTCTAGGACGGTGTGGTTTGAGGTCCTGTCGTGGATCCGATCCACCTCAGGCCCGCCCATGGCTGAGGGTGACTTCGCGGAGTGGTGGTCGCTGGTGGTGCGGACCGCCCCTCGCCAGCTGCGCAAGGGCACTTCGTCGATTATCATGCTCACAGCATGGTGGATTTGGAAACACCGGAACGCTGCGGTCTTCGACAACACGCGGCCTTCGGTGGCATCCTTGTTCAACGACATCACTGCCGACGCGCGGCTTTGGGCGGACGCGGGAGACCGGGGTGTGCGCCAGTTACTCCCCTAGTTTAGGCTTTTCCTTTTTCTTGGGTCGAGTTGTACGGCGTGGTGTGTCCGTTCCTCGGGCTTGTACATAAACTCTTCTTTATCTATCAATGCATCGAAACGCAAGGCTTTTGCGTTTTCGCGAAAATAAAGCTATTGTTCTAATATACTTTGTTCATGTGTAAATTGAACAGAAGTTCTTAGTAGAAATCTGATCTGAATGCAAATTGTTGCTGCTAATTGATTTATGAAGATTATTTATGATTAGAAGATTTCATTAGAGATTAATTAATTTAGTCTTCTCTGGTGTGCTGCTGGCTCACTTGCTTGTACTGGTTGTCTCTCTTCTTTAGAATCCTCTGTTTATTATACGGTGCCCAGTACTTACATAATGCAAATTTTTGCTGCTACTGAATTTGAACAAAATGGAACCCATAACTGAACTAAAAGGCAGCTATTGCCTAGAATTAAACTGAATAGCACTAGAACAAAACTGAATGGCAAGTATTTCCCATAGCTAAACTGAACTGAACTGAATGGCATCCAAAATCAGAAGTATCTCACCATAACCCAGTAAAAACATCATCTGTTATTGGCCCCTGTAAATTGCATAAAAATAAAGTAAGATTCGTAAGCAATTATGATCTCTAGACATGTAAACCAACTATATGAACAAGATTACCGTTAATAGTTGAGTGAAGCTAACATTGGCCTTGTAAACTTGAGATGCCTCCACTTCGCCAGTACAAACATTATCATTTGCAACTTGTGCAGTACCACTACCTGCCTCTGCCCCAAGCTCTTGTATCTTGTAATGAAATAAAATTGGAGAGAGATGAGAATTTGTGGACATAATGATAGCATTGACAATTAAATCTTTATTTACCATCATACCTCTTCTCCTAACTGTGATATAGCTTTGCCATCTCTCTTTTTTTCTAATCTTGTGCTTCTTATCAAGCCAAGTTCTTCTTCATTTTGAAGTTTTTGTTTCAACCTCCTTTTTCTTCAGGCGTGCATTACTCAACAAGTCATTTGGTGGGCTAGCATCTGTGGGAGTGGTACATGGATAACGTGGTATGCTTGTAGTTGCATTGGTTTTTTCCTCAATTTGCTTACCAAGGATGTCAAGTGTGCTAGCTACCAAGTCGATGCATTCTGGAAAGTTGGATGCTCGATCTGCCAAATTATGAAATTTGTGGGACATATATCTGTAGCTAAGCATGGCATCCATATGTGGATTTTCTATTATGTTTCTTCCCTCCTTGTCTAGCACAGTTCCGGTTCGTGCTTCACGTGTCCATCCCTTTAACACATAATTTGGTGGTAGTGACTTGATATTCATTAAATCAAGAACTTTAAGAGCATGGCCACACAATATCCCAATTTTATCAAATTGGCAGTAGCTGCACATAGATATTTGTTTCGAAGGATCACCAACTACTTTATACTCCTCCTCAAAGGTAAAATCTCCAACTGGATATTCATTGCAGCCATCCAATGCCTTGATGCAAGCTGACAATAATCTTTCATATTCACCTTGAAAAGCTTCAAATATACCAGGTGTATATAGCTTGCTAGCCTGCACCAACATTGGTGGTGGTCTCCTCATACATAGTTTTGGCAACTTTTTCCTTCATTCAAATTCTGAATTCAGTTTGTTATTCCTTTTTCCTTGCACCACTGAAGGATGCAAAGGTTTCATCATACATGAGAGCAGCACCAAAAACTATTGTTTCCCTAAAGTGATTGAATCTGACAAAAACACCAAATGGCCTGCTCTCCTTGTTTGTTCCAAAAGTAGTGTCAAAACTAACTATGTCACCAAAATGTGCATAGTCCATTATCATTTTAGCATCAGCCCAAAATATGTTTGCTATTTGTTCTTCACAATCCATTTGCAATGCATATTGGAATGATGTGTTTTCAACAATCTTGTCTTGAAAATACTTAAGCATGCTACCTGCTTGGCCATATGCCATTTCTCTTTGGCGCTTGGTCCTCAAATAATTCTTGTGATCATGGAGGGTATAGCTAAGATTGGGTCGTCCACCAACTTGGCGACTTGCCAACTCATGTGCGGCTTTTGGCATAATTCCTGCATCATCCGCCATTTCGATTTCCAATGCTTGTAACTCTCAAATTTTTCTTTGTGACACCATTAAGTGTAAAGTTTATGGCAGGTGTAGTGTGTGATTGTGTTCCAAAACCAGCACAGAAACTATGAGATTTTCCTTCCCTCGGTCCATTTTCACATTCATGTGAATTGGGCAATTGGTTCTAGTTTCAGCTCGAGGTAACTTCGTTAAATAATCCATGTTGTCTTGTGATCGAAGATCCTCATTTGAACAAACAAATTTACATGATGTAACCTTTCCATCGGATGGCCTTTTGTTTGTATACCTTTTCCTGACCTCGAAGCCTTGCTACCCACTATAGGTTAGCCAAAATTCCCAAGCCTCATCTGAGTTTCTAAATTCCATGCCAACATGAGGTACCAAACCAGGAAGTACAACTCTGTAGTGTAAAAAATAAACCAGGTAGTACTTAGGGATATAAAAAACTACAACTGCTTATTAAATCTAGGAAATTCTGATGCCAATGTACTTGAGATAATGAAATTACCGATTGATATTGGGATCATGATGCGTTGAGTTAATCTGTTCTGGCAATTCTGTTTCTTTTCTCAGTTTCTTCCATTGGCAATGGGATGCTTGATAAACTTCAGCAAACTACTTCCATGAGAAACATGAAGATTTGATCAAGTTCCAAAGAAATCTCAAGGTGAGAGTTTGATCTACTTAGGTGATTACCTTTGTGTGGAAAACTGTACGACAAGCTGAGAAATCCAAGCCAATGACAATTTACCTGAGAATGATGAGCTGAGCAGCGCGCCCACTGCAGGTTATGGCGATCCCATTTTCTCGCGTTGTTTCTTTCTATGGATGATCTCGTGCTCTTTTTCTCTGTTCTGGCGCCTTTTCTGTATTGGAGCGAGCCATTACCTCTTTACTGATCTGGGCTTTTGGGCCGGATGTGCGTTGTGTTTCTAGGACTTGGCCGTGCTGCCGTGTTGTTGCACGATGCGAAACGAACGGACTAGAATTATCAATGTACCCTGCAGTACTTGGTTCAACGTCAGAGGATCTGGATCCGCTAGTTTGGCTCATTCGGCAGCTGATGTTGCTATGCTCTCCCTCCCTCACTATGTTGGTATAGCCTTTGCCTCTTCAATATGGCCCGCCTATAAATTGATGAGGCGATTCCAAAATCTGGAAATTGATAGATCTCAACAGTATAATATTCCCATTGGTTTTAAAACCTTGTGCAATGAGTAGTGCGAAGCCGACAAACTGCTCAGCACCGCTGCCCCATCTCAATCCCCTCATGCACACCTAGGTTTGACGATTTGGTGGAAGCGGCGCCAAACTCGATCCACGAAAGTGGTGGTAGGTGTGGATGCACCGCCGCTGGTGTACCCTCCATTTATTCTTCACATGCCCAACTTGGCTGACGGTGGGTCTACACATTATAAATGCTTCTTGATGGTGTATTTTTTATTTCTCCACTCTTTGATGTTTGATTTAAGATGTGTATCAACAAAAACAACAACCATGTATTTGTAGCCGTGTTACTTTTTGATCATGTAGTAGTAGCCGTGTTACATTCAAATCGGAACAATCTAGGTAGCACGTCATAGCAATGGTAAAGCATGCATTCTAGGTCACGCATGGACTTCCTTGAAGCTAGCGACGTCGGGAAGCGTTGGGTACATGCCGCTTGCTCGTGGTATCCATGCTCCAGAGGAGTCCGCATACTCTGATATTCATCGTTGCAAGAATGGGATGGAAATCCCACATAAATGTAATAGCTTGCTGGGTTGCGAAGTTTTGGATCGATACTGGAAAGTTTTCATTGGTGCTTCATCTTGACTATGGAAAATACGCAGGTTATACATCATCCTACCGTACCGTCCGTCTGAGCTAAGGTTGTAGTGGTCATTCCACCCTTAGTCGCATGTGGTAAAGAAAAAAAATAGTCACGCACTACTTCCTCTAACAATCTTTTTTTTGTTAAAAAAAATCCTCTTTTGGCGCTGCTAGGATGGTGTGATGTACTCGATAGTCGTACTTAATTAAGTTCCATCTGGAGCTAGTTCACTCTCATAAGTCATAACCAACCTCGATCACCTTACTAAGCATACAATCAATATGATCAAATCAGATACAATTTCAGGTTTCGAATAGAAAATAAGTAAAATCAGTTGGGGTGCTCAATTAGGATAAAGTCACTAGGATATTGCGAACAAACCCAATGAACTGACCGCTGAGGACATGAATGAGGCCTTTTTTGCTCAATTATTTTGGCGATGAGCTCGTCCTAATATGGTCTCTTCGGCTATAGAGAAATGATGTGGTTTTTAATGGCAATATTTCTTCCACTTTCTAGGTCATTATTGGTGTAACAATTTGCTCTGCTCATGGTTGCCTATAGTGTACGGAGAACAAATCTCTCCTTATAGAGGTGTCTACATAGTTAGAGAGGGGCAGTAAGAGATATTTTATCTCAGGTGGATTGGCAGCGTACTCTTCGGATTGGCATTCCACTGACTTAGGCGCTATACAATATCTACATGTTTTATTGTTATACTTTCATGTATTTTTGTTTACCAATTGCGGCTGTATGTATCCTACCTATGCATTGGACATGTGTAAATGTAAAACGCATTCTCTAGCCATTGCAATTAAAATGCCGATCGGATGGAAGAAACTAGGGAATACCTTTATACTTCAACACTCCCCTTCGTGTGTGGCTCCTCGGGCCTAAACGCGGACCGAAAGTAGGCTTCAATATTTTTATTTTATAGTGCGCCTGGTATTGAATCTTTCTTGAGGGTCACGTGCGGCTTTGAGAGTTAAGAATGATGGTTAACGTGTAGTTTTATTGTTTAAGAGGGCTAAGTGAACTTGAAGAGATAGAGTGATACATTTCATAAAATATGGAGGATTGTTGCACCGCACCAGCTTAACTACAACATTGAGCCAATAATAATTAACACAAATGTTTCTAACCTAAAATCAAATACCTACAAGCATGACATCGGAGAAAATTATCTGTCAACAAATTCCATTGTTAGGGACATATGATAATTTATTTTAATGCCCTTTTCGCCACGGTTGGATTGACAAATAGTAGAAACCTACATTCTTGAGCTTTTTTATTGGACTATGCTATCCAGCGGGGCCGTATAAAAGAAGACTCATGTGATGGCTGACATATGCGATGGCTGACATGCATGTAATCAATTAGTACTTTGAGCATGCAATTATTTATTTACTCACTCAAATACACATATGCACGTAATTAATTAGTCCCCCATGTGGTTAATTAAAGAACACACCCATGCGGCCAAGTTTCTAGTTTTCGTGCATGCAAGAAAACTCACGTCATCTAGATTATTTTGATTTCTGGTTTTATACACGTTTCATTTCCAAACCATTGATCTAATTGACAATCTGTTTTCAACGTTAGCTTACTCGCGACGAAATCTTCGAAAGTAAATCCCATGTCGCTTTGTTCTGACAAAAAAAATTTCCTTCCGCAACTGCAATATTATTATTACGTACTTGCTAGATTCTCATTACTTAGTTGCCGGATTAAAAAATAAACTCGTTTTTTTTTTGCTATTTGCTTGATTGGTGTCACATATTTGCCGAGCATGACATAGTTTCCACCACTTGCCAAATTGTTGTCACATACGTGAGGTTATTCGCTACTTAATTGTTGGATTAAATAACTTGTTCGGTAGTTTGATGTACGCCATTCTACATCGATACAATATGCATGATACTGTTTTTTGTTGAAAAATGTTATCTCGTAGTTGTTTGAACATGTATCAAGGCTCACTCTTAAAATTGTGTAAATCATTTTGATGTATAAGAGTATGTAATACAACATCTATAACTATGCATGGTAGCTACTTGATCCTAATCTGGCCACTATGACAATATAATCCGGTAACTAACAGGACGAAAAAAATATCTCAAAACATAACAACATGGGATCTAGTTTCCATGCCCTCGTCGAGGGGAACTCGACGGTGCAACGAATCACTAATCAAATTAACTGTTTAGGAGATAGATTATTTTAAATTTCCAGGTTTAATGCGGTAATATCATCACTAGGTGTGAGAGTGCTACATGCATGCATATGTCATCAAATACTATAAGGAACAAAGCAACAAAATCACACCACCGCATGAACAGTAGTGTTGTGAGGGGCCTCTTCATAGATTTTTCTTTTCCATTTTTCTTTTTAAGAGTTATTACATATAATCTTTGTGTATTTACGGATCATTCCTCTCATTAATGCTCTCATTTATCTGTACATACACTTTTAAATACGACTACCACTCATGACTCCTCCTTGCAATATATGCCACATGTTTCCTTTTGTTTCTCCTCGTGCTCGATTCTCTCAGCAAAAGTGCAGAATTGCCTTAGATTCGTATGTCAGAGGAAGAAATTGGTTTCACTTTGCTCCCCCTTGGAATGGGCGGCATCCAGGAGCTTGTTAATAACTAGATAGATCGGTGAATTCCAAATAGGAAAAGTTGTGCCAAGGAAAAGGGGCTGAAAAGCACACAAGTGCATAGTGTCTTAGAGAAGAATTGTGTTTGCGTGTCTGCACGTCTGCGTGAGCGTGTGTGTTTTCATGTACTCCCTTCGTTTCATTTAAAATATCTGAGATTAGTCTAAATTTAAATGTATTTATACCTCTTTACTATCTAGATACATCTGAATTTTGATAACCCACGGTCAGCTTTTGTGGGACGAAAGTAGTAAAATAGTATGCTCTAATGGATAAATAATCCCCCGAATAGAACGATCCAAATTTTAAAAACCAGGATTTTTTTTTTGAGGGAGCTAAGAACCATGTCTAAATGTGTGTGTCCCGTTTCCGGAGCCATTATTTTTCATTTTACGATTACACACGAGTAGCGGATGTGCTACGTATGGCAAGCAAACCAGACATTTAGGGAGTTAACGGAAGCCAGCACTTACAGAATTGTACGATTTTTTTTTTGAGGGTGACAAAACTACACATGCTAGCACAACACAATTAGATAAGCACATTGGAACTCTTGGTAATCTTGTTTATATTTTGAAAATTACTCCTAATCAGGCGACTTCGATTGGTGCAAAAGATAGGTCCCTCCCGACTGAGTGCGTGTGATGTTCTTTTTCTGTGCGGTCGTTAGAGCTAGCCCTGGGCCTACCTGCTGCCTTTCCGGTGCGTTGATTGCATCTTTTCCCTTGCATGTCCGCTATTGTTTTTCTTTTCTTTTTATGCAGTTTATACTCTCTCCGTTCACAATTATTTTGTGTTCTAGGTTTACTCGAAGTCAAATTTAATAAAGATTGATCAAATATTTATGAAAAATATCAACATCTGCGATATAAAATTTATAGTATTAAATTCCTCAAAAAATATAATTTCATATTATGCATTTCTTATTATGGCTATTGATTTTTTTAATACACCCTTGGTCAAATTAACGGAGTTTAATTTCAACTAAACTTTATAACGCGGAAAAATATAAGTGAGGGGAGTACAAGTCTTTCGCCTACAGCCTACAGCCTAGGAGGTGACGTGCATGCATAGTATTACGCCGTAGGAGTATAACCTAACATGTATAAGTTCCCATCCAAGCGTGTGAAGGGTGTAGGCACAACCCAAATCATATCTGCTTGAATCGGGCTAGGTTTATGAACACAGTTTTTCGGAACATGGGTACTCCTGGTCTCACCTGAACGGTAGAATTAAAATAAATACTAAATAAAATCAGAGAAATACAAAACAAAATGTTTCATCTAGAGGGTGTATACATCCTTGTGTCTTCCAGTTACAAACTTAAAGTTGAAAATATGAAACTTCGGTAAAAAAGAAAAAGTACCACATAATTTTAAGAAAAGTATTGACCATCAATAATCTGATCAATAAAATATGAGATATACCACAAAAGGTATACCACTGGATTCATAAAAGAAGTTTTTAATGGTGTAATTTTTGTGACATATAATTCATATTTTATTTAGCAAGTTAATAATCAATGTTTTTTTAAGATACGTGCATGTCTTACAAATCTTAATGGATGGAGTAGGCCCTTTTTCAGCACCTCTAGATGGATAAATAGTAGAAATGGACGTTTCCAATAGTTTTTGTTTGTTTAGAGTGACATAAAATCTATGTGTATATATGTACCGATCACTTCCTCTTATGTAGGTGCGGCTACACTATTAAATACCCCTTGTGTCTCATGGCTCTTATTTGCCTTATATGATATACACCTCATATATATATATACACATGCTTCCTATCTTTTCCTCCCACGTACAAGCTTGGTTCTCGCGGCGAGAGCGCGGAATGCTTTAGGTGCCCATGTTGGAGGCAGAAATTTGTTTTACTTTGCTACCTCTCGGAATGAGCGGCATCCAGGAACATGTTAATAGCTGGACCAGCTAATTCTGTCCAAATAGGATAAATGCTGGTAGCGACCAGCGTAGCAGAAAGACCATCAGAGCGGGTCGCGGTGGCCTGCAGTAGACTGAATAGTGTGTTCCCCATAGCTGTAGAATAATTGGCTTTAATGGATGATCAATCCTGTTTGTAGAACGGCCGAAATGGTCATGCTTTGCTCGGCTAGATTTTAGAGGACGCTGACAACATGTCTCAAGATGTATTCTCGGTTTTGGGAGCCTTCATAATTTCCATGTCAAGACAAGAGTCAGCCGACCCTTCATACACATCGAGCCTCCCCGATCGCTCTCGCCGGAGGTGCCGCCACCAAAGGAGCTCCACCGCAGTCGCTCCAATCACCCCGCCACCACCGGAGGGTGACGTGGCAGCGGCGTGACTGCTCCGTCGGTGTTTTTGTTTTCCGCCCAGGCCCTAGACTATCCTTCTTCTCCACCCTGCGCGGGTTCGTCTCGATCCGGCATTGATCGGGAAGTGTCAAGGCAGGCACATAGTGCAGGGAGCCTATACATCGCTTTTGCGTCGATTCCGCTTGGGGCAGCTCAAGGAATCGTATGCTCCGGACTTCGCTGGGCTCGGCCCATGTACGGTGCACTCGTTCGTGTCCACGTCAACTGTTTCCTCAGTTGTTTCCTCGAGAAGCAGTCCATTTGTTTTTTTTTTTGCAAATTAGGGAGCTTCATTTCTTAACTTGTGGGATTACAATCCTTTGCAAGAATATCAACTAAGAACGACGGTGTGAATTTAATCCACAAACATCTTCTTCTACTAGAACTAGTTTGTTTTTATTCAACATAGTTTATTCTGTGCACGTCCAACATTTGTTTCGTTCTCTTTTTCTGTTTCCGTCCTATACATACAGTTCCCCAGCGGTTTTTATTGAATTTTTTGATTTTTTTTAAAACTTTGGCTTTCAGTAAAATGTTAAAATTTGAAGAGGGTCAAACGTAAAAAAAGTTCAAAATTGAAAATTGTTGAAATTAAAAATATTCAAACATTAAATATATGCTCAAATAAAAAATGTTCAAACTTGAAATATGTTCAAATTTTGAAAAAGTTAAAAACAACTCAAATATGAAAATGTTCAAAACTTGGAAAAAGTTCAAATTAAAAAAATATACAAACTAGAAAATGTTCAAAATTTAAAAAATGCTCAAAACTAAAAAGTGTTCAAAATTAGAAAAATGTTCAAATTTTGGAAAAGTTCAAAAATTAAAACTTCAAAAAATTAAATAACTCGCAGCAAACTAGAAACCAAAAAACCCGAAAAACAAAACAAAGAAACCGAAAAACAAAAAGAAAAACCGGAGGAGAAATATACTATCATGTTAACGGGCCTGGCCCTGAATGCCCCTCCCTGTGCTGTGCCCGAGATAGGGGCCGCACAATGCGGTGAATAGGATTAGCCCATATGCAGCAATGCACGAGGATCGGAGGATAGGCAAATATTCGAAATTCAAAATTCACTCAAATTTAAAATTCGTTCAGATTTATAATTATTTCAGATTTGGAAATTTATTCAAGTTTTGAATTTTTTTAGATTTCAAATGTGTTCAAGTATTGAAATTTATTCTTATTTCAAATTTGTTCAAGCTTCAAAATTTGTTTAAATTTCAAAAAATATTCATTTTTAAAAAAATATTTGCATTTTCTGAAAAGATGTATATTTTTAAAATTGTTCAAATTTTAAATTTGTTCCGATCTAAAATAGTTCAATTTTTGAAAAAATAAATTTCTCAAAAATTGTTTCGTTTTTTAAAAAAAGTTCAGATTTATCTCATGATGGGTCACGGCCCATTAAACTGTTGCGGGTGTGGGGTGTGCAGCGTGGTGCTCACGCCGGCCAGGTCGGCAAACAGCTGCAATCCCTATACACCGAGCAGGTAGGCACCAGCCTGTGCCGCACACCTCCAAATGTTGTTATGGGCCAGCCACAATCACAATTTATTCTTTCGTGCCCAGCTCAGTCAGTTTTCAGTCGCTTGTTCGGTTCTGTACTTCTGTTCTAGTGTTTTCATGTCCAGGAAAATGTTCAAATAAAAGACATTTTTTTAAAAAAAATGTTCAGTTTTAAAATTTTATTTTTGAAAAATGTTCAAATTTTAAAATTGCTCAGATTTTAAAATTACAGTTAGTTCAAAGTCAACTTTTTTTAAGTTCAAATTTTAAAATTGTTCAAATTTTGAAACTATTCATAAAAAATGTTTTTTAATAAAATGTTCAAATTTAAAAAATGTTCAAATTCTTAAGTTGTCCAGTTTTAAAAAATGTTTTTTAAATAGATTATAAAAAGGGAATATAAACAGAAAATAAAAACGTACTCCGTATAATCTAATTACTGCCTGGGCTCGTTTTAGTCTTACACGGTGCTCCCTCGTTACAAGCGTAGGATCAACATCAAGCGGTGCGCTAGCATTTTAGTGGGACCACGCGCACGTGTCCCCGTCCACCGATTAAGGCGTTCACACCGTTCCCATACCCACCCACACATCATGGAAGAAAAATCCCCACCCGCAACCTCTCCGGTCTTCACCACAAACTCCAACCAAAAGAAGATGGACTAGATCACATCGAGTGGAACCTGAGCCTGAGGTCGGCGAAGCTGGAAGGAGAGGCGCTGGTCACACCCGCCCTCCCAATGATCAGGGAGACCGCCATGGCCTTGGTGCGGCTGGGATGTGGGCGAGGGAAGAACGAGCAACGACGGCGGCGGAGGCGGAGGCGAAGGGCGGCGGTCATGGAGGATGTCGTGGTGACGGTAGCTAGGTGCCACCCGGCTCCACCTTCGCCTCGACACTGAAGACCACCCCGTGTCGGCGCTTATCGGCGGCGAGCTGGAGCTCCTCGATCTGGCGTTCTCCTTTGATCCGACCGCCAAGCCATGAGGCGGCGCTGCTCGGCGGCGAGCTGGAGCCCCTCGATCCGGTGGAGGGTGCGTGGTCTCCCGACCGGCACAACGCCCTGCAGCATACTCTGCGCCAGGACCCGAGTCAAAGCCTTGGCACTTCGCGTGCGCAAGGGTCACCACGCCGTGCTACCCCTCGTGCACAACAGCAGCAACGCCCATGGCTGGCTCCCATTCGACAGCAGCAGCGCTGCAGCTATGCTAGCGTATGTGGATCCTCTTAGTCTCCATCCTTTGTCTATTCTTGCTGCTCATCTTTCTACGATTTTGTTCCGTGCATTCATGCTTGTTAGTTTTTTACTTCCAGATCAGTAGAAGGATGTATATAATGGATTCCTGGATGTAATTTTTTCGCACTAATTTTTACCTCTTTAATTTTTTTACTTTCAGAACGGTAAAAGAATGTATATTATGGGTTTTTGGATGTAATTTTTACGGACTAATTTGTGTCTCTTGAAATTTCACTTCCAGATCGGTAAAAGGATGTATATTTTGGGTTTCTGGATGTAATTTTGGCAGACTAATTTGTGTCTCTTAAAATTTTCACTTCTAGATCAGTCGAAGGATGTAACTATGTTGTTTTTTTTTCCTCTATTCTAGATGTAATTTTTATCATTTTCCTACATCCAACACATTTTAATCGATCGAAATGTCAAACACTAGTGTTTTTGTGATCCCTGTTTTAGTGATTTTAGATGTAATTTTTATATTTTTGTACATCCATCGATGCTTTTTTTTCGTGGATTTTGCCAACTACGGATTGTGAAGTATTTGTTTACACGGTTTATACATTTTTTTCTGGCATAAACACTAGAAACGGCACCGGCCATTTACTGGGACGTACATGAGCTGCGTAATAAGGGTATGCGGGGACCATAACTTTCCACTTTAGGTAACGTGTGGAAATGGACAACTTTTTCTTACTTTTTTTAGGAGGGGAGACTATACGGTGCGTGGGCACTGCGTAGCCACCCAAATAAAAAGGGGAAGAAAAAGGAAACTTACATGATGCGATGGGCCGTGGCCCAGTGAACCGCCCATGACCGAGGGGGTGTGCGATGGCTTGCACCTTCCGATCAGATCGGTGTATAGCACACCCCGAAAATAGCGGGCACCCCGAAAATAGCGGGAAATCCTATACACCGATCAGGTCGGTGGCTACGGGCCACCGCACACCTCCTGGTCGGGTATGGGCCAGGCCCAGTTCGCTGTGTCTTTTCGGTTTTGATGTTTCTTTTTCGTTTTTTATTTTTTTTTTCCTTTTTCTTTTCTGTTTTCTTTCTTATTTTGTTTTCCTTTCTTCTTTTTGTTCAAACTGAAAAAATTTCAAATTTCAAAAATGTTCAAAGTCAAAAAGTGTGCAAATTCGAAAATGTTCAAATTCGAAATTTGTGCAAATTTGAAAATCGTTAAATTTTCGAAATTTGTTCAAATTCGAAAATCGTTCAATTTTCGAAATTTGTTCAAATTTGAAAATCGTTCAATTTCAAAATTTATTCAAATTCAAAAAATCGTTCAATTTTCGAAATTTGTTCAAATTCGAAAATCGTTCAATTTCAAACTTTGTTCCACTTCAAAAAATTGTTCAATTTTAAAAATTTGTTCAAATTCGAAAATCGTTCAATTCGATTTTTGTTTAAATTTGAAACTGTTCAGATTTAAAACAAAGAAAAAATGAGAAAGAAAAAAAAAAAACAAACTTGGGCCGGCCCGTCCGCACCGAATCCATAGCAAACCAGTCTCAGCAAATCGTGGGCCAGCCCAATAAAGATCTGGGGTGGTCGGTAGCTGTTATACACCGACCAGATCAGTGTAAAGCAGCTCCCGAAAATAGCAGCTCCAGGAGCGGAAAACTCTAGAAAAAGGCCGACCTTCGCGAAGGGAAGGCAACTCACTCCGCACGCGACAAGTGGCGCGCTGTGGTGCCAGAAACTAGATCCCATGTTGATAGGTTTGGAGATACTTTTTTTTCGTACTTCTAATAGTAGTATGATTGTACCTGTGGTGTGTACCTAACTGTACGTGTGTTTCAACTGAAAAGTACTTCTGTTTTTAGTGTGTTTGGTGCAGTTTTTCCCTTTAATCGCTAACTGTACTCGCCCGTGTGCGGGACTGTGCACTTTACGCTGCTGTTGTACATGCTCGTGTGTGCATCAGACGTCTGTACATGTACTTGCTCGTGTTCACGATCGTACCTTTCGTATGCGCGTTTGTACACTGCCGTCATGCGTGATCTTGTACTCGCTCGTGTGTTCAACTGTACTCGTGTGTTGTGCGTGGCTGTACCTGCTCGTGTGCACAACTGTACCTCCTCGTGTGCGTAACTGTACTTGTACTCGTCCCGTGTGTGTAACTGTACCTGTCTATTGTTCGCAACTGTACTCGTGTAGTATTCTGTTCAATGGAAAGTAGCTATGCAAGCACGTTTGGGTTGGTCGGGTGTGTATTTGCCTGGCCGCGTTGCTAGTTTTCTCGCGTGGGTCACGTACGATCGCCTCGCGTGGGTGTACTTCCCCGGCCGCGTCGCTGGTTATCTGCGCGGGTCTCGTACGGTTTCCTCGCGCGTACACGCGCGTCCGTAAGCGCGCCACGCGTCGGCACGTCGTTAGTTCGTAGGCCTTTGGAGAGGTTGGTCTTTATCTAACGACACCCCTCCAGGAGCAGATCGATCGAGCGCAAACCTGCCCAGCCAGTACCAGGGCATTGTGCAAAAGATCCTCATGCTAAGACTGAGCCCAACAAGGCCGAGGCTCTCGGGTGGGCTAGCGGGCGGAAGGCTGCAGGTTAATGGCCACGGTGCAGAAGCGCAAGCGGCCAGCCTCTATTCACCGGCCATCAGTGGATCCATACGGGATGTTATTGGAGGATGGCTATCTCGCGTGACCCCGTGTCCTTAGGCATCTCCAGCGGCGCGACGCATTTTGGTCATCTAAAATGTCCGCGGATGTTCGTTTGCGTCGTCTGTCGGACGCGGAAATGGTCGCGCGTCCGTTTGCGTCTGGGGCTGGCTCCAGCGGCGCGACGCATATTCGTTGCAGGCGAGAATTCGAAAAGTGGTGTCCAAATTGAGGGCTGAAACTACTTTGCACCAAATTTTATAGCCGCAAATTGAGGGCTGAAACAAGTTCATCACACTTTGCACATGTCACGACGCAAAGTGGAGTCCAAAAGGGGCACAACAAGGCCTGAACAGCAATAAAATGTCCAAAAGGAGGCCAAGGTGTTGGACGCATGGCGCCGGCGATCAGGCGTCTCGCGCGCGGATTTCGGCGCGCCTCTTGATGAACCAGGCCCTGGTGTCGTCGTCGACGTTGCTCAAGTCGTCTAGCATGATCCTAGTGTCCTCTGCAAGGATCTTGGCCTTGGCGTCCATCCTCCTAGCCTCGGCGTCAAGCAGTTTGGCCTCGGAGTCTGCCTTCTGGACCTCAATTACCTCTTTCGCGAGGTTGTGGTAGATGGCAGCTGCGGCCTCTTTTTCTAGACGCCTCTTCTCGTCCCTAGCAGCCAAGGCGGCACGATTGTCGGCCATTATATTCTCCATGCTCCGCGTGAATGCAATGGCCTGCGCCTCCCGGACAAGATCGGCCTTGGTAGCCTTATGGCCTCGTGGACGAGGTGGAAGGACTGGACGGCCTTGATCGTCGTCTTCGCCGTCGAGGGTGACCGCTGTCCCATTCTTCACAACTTCTTGGTAGGTCGCAAAGCTTATCATCCACTTGTTGTTGTCTTTGAGCACCTCCCAGCAATGGACCATATGGAAGCCCTTCTTATGCGTCGCCCTGAACTTCTCCAAGGCGCGGGATACCTGCAATCATAGCCGCCAATGATGTACATACAATGATGCAAATTGTGTAGAATGATGATGGTTGTATCGTGTTTACCACTGTCATGACGCTAGCGCCACTTACGGGGTTGTTAATAGCATGTTCGACTGCCGAGCAGAACTTGGTTGTCTCTTGTTTGATGTAGTTTCATCTTTTTCGGAGGGACTCTTCCGTCCGAGGGCTTGTGATATGGTAGGGCGGGTGCATCTTGATCTCGTTGTACTGCTGCAAGACCTTGGCCCAATAGACCTTGCCCTTTTGTTGGGCGCCATTAATACAATCTTGGGTCGTTGCCAGCCACGCTTCACACAAACACTTATCCTCATCGTCGACGAAGCCTTGTGTCCTCAGGCTCTTGCCCTTCTTCTTCGCAGCAATGTCAGGCTGTGTTGCCGCGTCGTCGAAGTCGTCAACGGAAACGGGTGTTGGCTGCGTCTGTTGGGTGGCGAACAGCCGTGCGGTGTCGATGTCCTCCGCATCTTGCGTTGGTGGCCAGTCATCATGCGCGCCTGTCCCGGCCCGATCATCGCGAACGAATCCGCCGCCGAAGATAATTTCCTGGATGTCTGAATCATGACGGTCCTTCCAATAGTCCTACGAACGACCGGACATCAGACGCATGATACACGGCACTCGCACACATTGACAGGGCTCACGTACCGGGTCGTCCATCGTCGGGCAGGAGGCGCCATTTCGTCGAACAGGATGCGGGGCTGCGGCATGCTCTCCTTCGGCACCTGGCGTGTCTTCTGTGTCGCGCCCGGGCAGGAGTCAACGCTTCTAGGCGTCCGGTTGAGGTCAGGAACCGCCGCCCCAGTCAACTTCACTGGCGGCAGGCCGGAGGCGAACCGCGACGCCGCGTGGCCCTGCAAGGGTGCGGGAGTTCCAGTGCGCAACTGGGAACTTACCGAGCTGACCGACGAGGCCGGAGGCGCGACGCTGGCGATCCCCTTTCTCTTGACGAGCATGTAGCCCTCCGCTAAGGTCGGATGGAGGGCTACTTGCGCGACGCCGGCTTTGATCTGCATCTGCCAGGCCTGCTGGTTGGCGGGCGCGGCAGTCTTCATTTTCTGGTTCTTGCGCCGCCCGCGACGCTTCGCGGCCTCCATGATTTCTCCTCCGGGGAGAGCACCTTCTTTGCCGCCTTCGGCTTTTCCTCCCGGCCGCCGCCGGTGGCGGCCCGCTTTGCTTCCGCCGGAGCTGCAACCTCCATTGTGGCTATGGTCGTGGCTACGGGGGAGTGTGGGGCGGCGGCGGGTGCGAGGGTTTGCTCCGCATCCATGGCGGTAGCTGCGGCGGCGAGGATGTCCATCGCTTCTGGACTGCTCGCGCCGGTCTAGTTTGCAATTTCGCGTGGGGAATGGCCAGTGGCGGGAATAATATTGGCCTCCAGCCACTGACGCGCGGGTCCTAAGTCTTTTTCGGCGGACACTCCGCGCGACCGCCGAGCGTCTGCGGAGACGCAAACCTGACGTATATTTGGGCCAGGTTGCGTCTCCGCGGACGGCCCGGCCACTTTGCGTCGCCCCGCTAGAGCAGGTCACAGACGTATTTCCGGTCACGGCGGACGAACACAGTCGCTCAGCATCCGTTTGCGTCGCGGCGCTGGAGATGCCCTTATGGAAGATGAAATGCTGCAATTCGTGATCCACATCGGCCTCGCAACTACAGAGATATGTGGCTGCATCGTAACTAGGAGTGTGGCTGGATTGGCTAGAAGGTGAGATCCCGGCGCACCTCTTGGCGCAGGTTCCTAGAGACATTAGGGTGACACCGCTATCCCTCACGGTCTACTGCAGTCCGGCAAGCAAATGTCAATTCCCCCAGGTGCTTGCATCTGAGTGCGTCAGATCGATGTTTGTGGTAGGCACCGGCATGGGCTCTTCGCCTGCTTTGCGTCCGACAAGGGTGCCACTGTCCTCGATGGCGTGAAGAGCCATTTTCCTCTCCCTAGTGGTGACTTTTCATGCACCATGGCACATTTGTTGTTGTTATTACCAAGGTGTTGATAGCCGATGGAGGCAGTCGTCTTTGGTGAAGACTGGCCAGAAGATTTCGGGGAGTACTCGTAGTAGATTGGAAGAAGTATGTGTGTCGAAGTGTTTTGCAACATTGTTCTCGGCGCGTCGAGGCGGCGCAAATTCTATTCTTGCTAGGGCTCTTTATGTTGTACGTCTCACTTTTTGGAGTGAAAATCTTAGGTTTGCCCCTCAGTGATTGTATGTAGCCATGGTGGTGGATTGCTCCCTCGTCATTTATTTATTGGAGGCATTCTCTCGAGATTGAACTTATATATTTAGGGTGAAGGTTAGATTGAACGACGACAACGTTTATGCACTGTTACCTTCATGAAGACGTCGTTTTGAAAAACCTTCTTAGATTCTCAGTGTTGCCACCACTGGTGGTGCTATTGCTGTTGCTAGTCTATGTTTGCTTTAGATGGGTGGGTATTTTCGGCTGTGTACATCCTCAATGCCTAGAATTAGTCTAGCATTTTGGTGGTGCAGTACATTAATATTTTTTTATGAAAAACATCATGACTAGAATGACACCAAACGAGTGCTGAGCACACGGCCCGGGTGTCCAGAATCAGGCCCCGGCTCACCGCAGCCACAAGCCCGGCGTCCCCCACAAAATCTGCCGGCGTGCGCCCTCCCGGCCACGCCGGATTCCCTCCTGCCAATGGCCGCCGCCCACCTCACTCCCTCTTATCCCCGCCTCACCCACTCCCGCCACGCTCCTTATCTCCTTCTCTTACACAAACCAGTCGCCCACCATCGATCGATCGATCGCGAATCAAACTTCCTCTCTGTCCACACGCCCCGCGCGCGCGCCACGGACGCAGCAGCAGCAGCCGCAGCAATGGCCGGCCTCACCGCCTCCATCGCCACCTCCACGGCCTTCGCCGCCAAGCCGCGCCTGTCCCGCTCGCCAGCACGCCTCACCGTCTCCTGCTCCGCCTCCTCCAACGACAACACCCTCTCCACCTCCATCAAGACCTTCTCCGCAGCCCTCGCCCTCTCCTCCGTCCTCCTCTCCTCCGCCGCCACCTCCCCACCTCCCGCCGCCGCCGACATCGCCGGCCTGACCCCCTGCAAGGAGTCCAAGGCCTTCGCGAAGCGCGAGAAGCAGTCGGTCAAGAAGCTCACCTCCTCGCTCAAGAAGTACGCGCCCGACTCGGCCCCCGCGCTCGCCATCCAGGCCACCATCGACAAGACCAAGCGCCGCTTCGACAACTACGGCAAGTTCGGCCTGCTCTGCGGCTCCGACGGCCTGCCCCACCTCATCGTCAGCGGCGACCAGCGGCACTGGGGCGAGTTCATCACCCCCGGCGTGCTCTTCCTCTACATCGCGGGATGGATCGGGTGGGTCGGCAGGAGCTACCTCATCGCCATCAGCGGCGAGAAGAAGCCTGCCATGAGGGAGATCATCATCGACGTCGAGCTCGCGACCAGGATCATCCCCAGGGGATTCATCTGGCCGGTTGCTGCCTACCGCGAGTGGATCAACGGCGACCTCGTCGTCGACGACGCAGACATCGGCTACTAAGCATGCTTGCTTGGCTAGTCGGTCCACAGTCAGGTGAAAAAACTCTGCATCTTTCCATCCGTCGCTAATGTGCTCCTTATCCTTGTTGTCTAATGGCTCAGTCAATTAATGAATGCCGGAAGATTAATCCACCTTCGTGCTTGGTTTCACAGATGGGCAGCGGAGGACGATGAGGCCTGTCGTGTCTCTTTGTGTGGGCTTGGTGTAGGAGCTGATAGGATCATGGAGAAATGAACTGCTCTCTTGTACTTAAGAAACTGAAATCTTGTATAATTATTGTGCTCTCTCTTGCGTGTATTTTACATTGTTCAAGTCATTCGTAAAGATTTCATGATGCACAGCATACTATGAGTCAAAATGTGTCAACATAACTAGGAAGCTTGATTGATACTTTGATAGGATTACACAAAGTTCAGCAGCACAAATATTTCCTAACGGTGTTCAATAAGACAAATTTCTTTATGTTTCTGAGTTCATTAACAAGAATGCAAGCCAAATGTCTAGTATAGCCAGTAGACATACAAGCTTTACATGGCTGGGGTACAACATTTGATATTTACAACACTATGGTTTTGTCACACTATAATAGTTCAGTCTGGTAGAGGAATGCCGGTTGCAGTCATGTCAAGTTTAATCACAGGTTGCCGCCATCATGTTCATAACCATCAACCTGGATGCTGAAATTCGGCAGTTCAGCTGAAATTAAAGAAACACACTATCAGGGCATAGAACAAAAGGAATGCCGATTCATCCCTAATTTTAACTCTTAAGGAGCCAGCATTTGAACAGTCTGGTACACTTCAGTTAAAGCATATCGACTCGAGAAATTATGAAGATAAACATCAACTTTCAAATTTTTAATATTATTAGGTTTGAAGTCAAAAGAGTGTTTTTTTCATGAATTCAAAAGAGTTCTGATTGGAGGAAATGATGTTTGGAGTAACACAAGCTCCAAGGTTTAGCAGCTTAACTTGCATATCAAGTTATCAACAGAAGTTAAACTATGGTTATCATGAGTACTGAAAATTGCATACCGTCTTCATCTTGTAGAAAGCCCTGGTCTGGCAGATTCACTTGTTGTAGAATTGCCTGCAACTGCAAGAACAAACGTCATCACGAATGAAAAAAATACTAAAGCATGTGACTGCTATTGATTGATATAATTCAGTGGTTCAGTTGGAGCAAAGATATTTGGTTTGTTCTAAACAATGATTGTCGTAACATTTTCAAAAGAAAACACATACTTCAGGTGTAGATAACTCCATCGAGATGTCATCGTCCGCATGGTTAAATGAAGAGGTTGCCTGACTAAGTCCATCTGAAATGTTTCAATGCCAACATTTTAAACACCCAGCAATGCACAATGGAGAAGTGATTTTACGCTTGATGATCCAGAACACTGCATAGTGCATATACAGTGAAATTGGAAAAACTGGGATGTAGCAATCACACCTATAGCAGGACAAGATGTACCAGGAGCATCAGTCATTGAGGAGCTTAAGTGTCCATTATGTTGCTCAATTAGACCTGAAGCTGTGATCAAGTAATCCTTTGGAACCTACCATCAAGGAAACATTCAGGTTGTCAATGAAAAATTGCGGGACAGAATTGTTGATTGTGCCATAGGTGACTTCACTTACTGGTGGAAAAATGTGGGACGGAATAGTTGGCTCTCCTGAGAATGATCCTTGACCATTTAAGTTATTTTCCTGGGGTGGGTAGTAAGGAGTTTCATTCTGTGGCATAGAAGGATGGTGCTTACCAAGTTCTACAACAAGTTAATTACAAAAACTATCAGAAGCAGCAATAGCATTATGGAGGATGAATGAAAAAGTTGGATGAAACAAGCACAGTTTACAGAACAAGAAGTACCGGAAGCAACAGTCGTCAAAGAGTTTAAGTGTCCATTCTGTTGGCCAATTAGATTTGTACCTGTGATCAACTCCTCTGGAACCTATAATCCAGGAAACATTTCAGGTTATCAATGAATAATTGGAAGATCGGACTGTTGAGTGCCATAAGTAACTTTACTTACCGGCAGAACATTGTAGGAAGGAATAGTTGGCTGTCCTGAGAGACCATTCAAATTATTTCCCTGGGGCAGATGACAGTGTGGCATAGAAGGACCATGCTGGCCAAGGTCTACAGCAATTTGATTACCAACACCGTCAGAAGCAATAATAACATTAATTTTCTTGCGATGAAGCAGCAATAACAGTATGAAGGATGTATCATAAAATATTATGCAGGTAAATATTGACCTTGATGCGCAGTGTGATGTGAAAAGAGTGGTGCGTTTTGCTTTGAAGGACCAGCATCATTGTTTGACAGGAGTTCGGCCGGTGAGAACCCATTCTGCTGTTGAACACCAAATTCTGAAATAATTTGAATTTTTAGAAACGTGTAACAACCAAGATCAGCGATGGGAACACAATATTAAAATTCACCTTGTTGTGCACCTATGTAATTAGGATATTGCCCAGTCATTCTAGCTTGTACAGAAGGACCTTCTTCATTATTCAGAGGCATTGCACGGACAGGGCGGCCATTCGCCATCAAGTAATCAGGGATAAGATTCCCTGAGTTCTCTCTCTCCTCAAGTCTTTTGTACGCAGACATTTTCCAGTTGTTCAGCTGTAACAGAATGTTAAATTTATCTCATCGCCATCACAATGTAAAGCCCGTGCTTGCTTGTAATTTTGAATACAGCAAGCCTTAAATGATCAGACCTTCATACAAACTTCTAAATCATTAGAATATTTAAATGGTATAGCAATTTATTTTTATGATGAATTATGGATCCACATTAGTTGAACTAGGGAGGTCTTTAGCACCTTGCAGAATTCCATTGTGCTTGAAGGGGTTTACACGGTGCCGAAAAAATGAACACTGCAAGGTGGGAAACCAATTGTTCGGTACATTCTAGATTTCGAGATCTTGCAAACAAAAAGGGATACTGGCTGAACAACAACAAATTTTTAATCATGAGGGTGTATGCTTATAGGAAAAATATTAAAAAATCAGAGGCTCCATTTAGCGATAAGAAATCATTTTGAGTTCATGCATTGGTCTTAAGTATACGAAATATCACATCATTTTAACCTTTTTGGATGGAAACCGTAAGGGGAGCCTAACGTTATAAGTAGGAACCCAAATTCATAATCACAAGGACATGGACTCAGGTGGTGGGATTGTGCTCCACCAAGAGATAGCTTTAGCCAACAGGTGATCTCTATGGCACTGAAGTATTTAAATTTATAAAAGTAAATATTGCTATATACCTTATAGGCGTGACAACATTTGGAAGGTAATTCCAGCACACTAATATTTTAAGTGAATAGCAAAGCCTAATTCCGATGAAAGTGGAACAGTGTCAAATGTATACCTGCTGAAACTGAAGGTCACTGGCAGGAACATATGATCCATTTCTCATCATACCAACAAGATCATAGAAGTCATTGAATAAGAGTTCACAATTTTCCGGTGCAACCCTATAAGAATAGATCTCATCCCCAGGTTTACACATGGTGGCATGTTTAATCATGGAATGCCAATCCTCCCTCTTCATGCCAGTAAGCTAATTGCCAAAAATTAAGAGTTTCCTTAGCAAATAATGAAATGCTAGCAGAAATTATAGTGTACATTAACATTTAGCATTACATGACGTACAAATACGTCCTAGGAGGTGCTGGATAACTTCAATACAGGAAAATGATCAACTATATCTTTCAGGAAATTTGAAATACTGGAGATTGCAGAGATATCATTACAAGTGCATATTTACCTCTTGGAGACCAGATTTGTCTTTGAAATACTCACGCAGCAAGTGCTTCACCTTAGTGACCTTTTTTTTCGCAAGGGCAACACAACGTGGTCCCTTTTGGGAAATTTTCTTCAGTCGATGTATCGCATCTTCCTTAGATGGAAGATAACTCTTTTCATTGGCTGAAAACAGACACAAAAACTGGGTGTGTTAAGACAAGATTTCTGATATGAAATTGGTTCATTTGGATATCTTTGCATCTGATTGTAATGGTATCAACCAAAGGATAAATCTACATGTTAAATAACAACCGATTAATCATGCATTTGAATATCATTTATTAAACACCTTATACACGACATTAGAAAATTAAAACGGTGCCCACCCAGCTCTTTCTCCATTAGCCAGGAAATGCACAAGTTGACATAAAATCTGTATTGGGCAAAGAAAAGTGCATTCCAAAATCTCAACCAGAAGTATTGCTACTGTTTTCTGACAGAACTAGCCATTCCCCTCAAAGCAAAACATTTAGTGCCAGTACATATTCTCAGGTGAAAATTTGGCATTGTGTGTGCTTAAGGCCATAAACAGTTCTTAGAAAGATATAATATGTGCTTAACATTTTATTTTACTTAAATGAGCCTGATAGACACTTAAAGGCGGAGCATGTTCTTCAGCTATGGCAAACAATAATGCTTCAACACAGAGCAAATTATAAAGTGTACCAAAATTACACACTAGGTGTAGTTAAAAAGTATTGATGCCCAGAACGGATAATTGGATATACTCACATTCACTTCGACGGTCTTTGACGACAAAAGGATCAGTGATTGCTTCTTGAACTCTGTGGGCAGGATCCTTTCTTTTCACTCTTGCTGCCAATCTTACATTTTGCCTGTAGGAGCTCTCTTTAAAGATGATGGAACCAAGATCGGCCTCACCATTTCTGAGATTAACAGTTTTCAAGACAGACTCATTCCCATTATACCTATGTATCTGCTTGTTGAATTCCTCTTCAGTAAAATCGTCGTGTCCTCGCTCAGTAAAAAAATCAGCATAGACTGGTAAAATCTCAATTTGCAATTTAGAAAGATCACCACCCGTGATTTTCTTCTCATTTCGAAATATTGCTACCTTAGGGTTTTCTCCATTCTGCCATTTTACTGGACAACGAGTGAAAACTGAATATTTTGGTCTGTCAGCATCAACAAACCGTAGCCTGACTACACCAGAGCTGCCTCCAGTTTCAGGAAGACATTCCGATATCGCCCTAAAATTTTAATTAGGATGGGAGTGAGAAAGTAACAAGAAGAATGTAGAAAGAACATACTTGGTTTGATAAGTTTTAGTATCATAGCACAAACCGAAATACTTGCAAAGACTAATTACCAGAGGAACTACGGATATCCTCCATGTTGCAGTCTCAACTTTTAATGGAGAATTAGTGGTCACAACTGTTAAAGGAGGACATACGAAAAATAAAAGGGCTTGTACCTTGAACTTGAAGGCTCAGAAACACCATTGGGAAGCGCAGCTGCTTGAGGTTGCTGCAACCATTGTATGACAGAGGGGAAAGGGGTTAAGATATACAGGGTAAGGTCACAGAAAGACAAAAAAAAGTTACATGGATAAATATCCAAAATACTAACCTCTGTCCGGCGAACTGACAGGATCATTTCTTCCATGGATACCATAACAGATCTTCGGGATGATACAACGAAAAAAAAGGAATTAATTAATTAATTAAACAAAGGGAGAATTTATCCATCACATCCACAACACTCAAAGTTGAATACCCAAAACATAGACTCGAAGATAGCGTCTCCATATATTTTAACGCAGTTACCAGTACTGAAAGAAGAACAAATCCATGGTTTATTTACTCAAGAAATATGACTTGATAATCTGAACCTCAAATAGTACTAGTGTACTATAGTTGTAAAGTTTCCTCTCTAAATACTATGAGCTTGAATGTTGCCGACAGTATATTCTTCTCCTAAAAAGGCTATGTACTTTCCAGAGAAGAATAAGTGTCAGTTTCCATAACAAGCAAGCCAACACACTTCACTCGTTATTTCCTGAAATAAGCGCATTTGTACTGTCGCTCATAACGAAATCCTCAAAAGGTAATCTATACGCATATATGTACCCTAGAGGAAGGAGAGGACAAGTAGAGTGTACCTGTGAAAAGAACCAAGCTGCTCCGCCAATAATCCCTGTACCATGTTGGGGAGCTGGAGGAGCAGGCTCTCCATCGAGCCAAGCCGCGCGACGAGCATCATCACAAGTACAAACAGTTTGGCCATATCGAGCTGCACCTGTCGCACGAGTACACGACAAACCTATCAGTTGCCGCAAAACCAAGAGCACAAAACCGGGAGAAGAGAAGACTATTCAAAATCGAAATGTGGAGAGAGGAATCAGCCATTAATTTACCTGGCGAACCATGTGCGACATCTGCTCGACCGTGAGCGTCCTCGCCCTCCTCCTCTCCCTGCAGCGGCGACCGGGGAAAGCGCAGATCCGGCCGGGGGAAGCAAACGGCGGCAGGTGAGTTCAAGCAAAGGAAGCTAGAGAAGGGTCGAGGATTCGAGAAAATGGCGAAGCAACGAATAGGTAGGTAGGGAGGGAAGGCGCTCACAGCGACATGACAAGAAAGACCGCCCGCTGCAGCCGCTTCCTCGGGGACTGCGCCGCCTCCTGCTCCGGCACGGCGGCGTCGAGCGACCGCTTGTGCGCCATGACGCGTTTTCCGACGGGCCCTACGGCTGCTAGAAGTTTTGGTGAAGTAGCAGTGGAGTGGCGATTGGTGAATGGCGATGGCTGGCCGGTGTTGGTCGGGTGCTGGTGTTGGTCGGGGTTTGAGAATCTGGGTGCTGGAAGCGAGGGCTATATAGTGGACAGAGAGGGGTGGGGTGGAGCAAATCGGAGCGGCAGAGTCGGGCACTCGACTCGCCACCGGAGGCGGAGGCGGAGGCGGAGAGGCAGAGTCGGACCGCGTGGCGTTGGCGTGCGAGGTTGGGAGACGGCCCCCGGCGCGGGCGGGGATTTTTGGATTTGTGGCACGGCCCGCCGGGGCACAGTGGAGATCGCCACCGCTAGTTTCCACGAAAAGGTTCCGATGCATCTTTCGGCTGATCCGGTGCTTATTCTTTTTGATTCAGTTAACTGATGAAAGAGACATTAATCCTTCCGCTGCTCGTCATTTTGACTTTCTGAATTTGGAAAATGGTCGTCAACTGGCACAATGCCCAATCCATACCCTATGATGGCCACTCTAGCTTTAAACCGGTAGAATCAACAACATCGAGTCCGACTCCATTTCTGAGACAGCTACATTCCTTCGGAGTATTCAGCGCTGTCGAAACATGACATGTTGAGTCCGATGCCATTTCTGAGACAAACTGACATCGAGTTTCGAATTATGTTTTGTGTTTTGTGTTTGCATCGACGTCCGAAGCTACATTTCCGAGACAACTTGGCATCCATGTAGGAAGCTCTAGTTTCATTTTTGTGTTTTGTGTTTTGTGTTTGCATATTGTTTTCTTTCTGGTTTTCTCCGAATTAATCTGACAATTTGCATATTCTTATATTGGGTGGCGGAGATCTTTAAAAAAAAATGACGCCTAACAAAGGAAGAGGCCCTTGCAATTTTATAGAGGAATTAATGAGTAGAACCTGGGTTGCGAGTGCGAAGACTCAAACCCAGGCCGGCAGGCATGCATCAACCCATACCCACCATCACGGCTATACCTTGGTTCTCATGGCGGAGATCTTTGCTTACAAACATAGTTACAAGTTGCACAATCGTATCTCTTTGAGAAAACCTTTAGGTTTCTTTTGGAGCCTCCATGCGAATTGAAGTACCTAATGTCACTAGGCAAATGAGATTGTCCTGTAATCTAAGGCCTACCAATTTTAGAATGTACCCAAGAGATGGTAGGACCACTAACATAAAATAAACAGGCGAGGCACATCCATACACAATCAAGAAAAAACCCATGGGACGGGATAGAATCTCTAGTACAAGCTCCAATGTTATGGAACTAATATGAAGATTACATTTAGATCATGATACTTTGAAATGTAGTGTCTCGGTCCAAGATAAGTGCTCATTTTAGCCCTGAACACGCATGTAGGGGTCAGATCATGCACTAATTTTGCCCTGACCAATGTCACTTCAGCCAACTAGTTTTGACATGAATCTATCCCCCGCACTTATGAGAACTAGCTTTTTAATCTAGACCTCTAGAGGGTATATAAGAACTCAAAATTGTTAGAGTAGATAGACTAGGATCTTCTTGTATCCCAAGTCTTTAGATATCTTAGCCTCCAAGTCATGTACCTCTATATATACCCCATGAGGGTCATTGCAATACAACAACGAAATATTAGGGTTCTATATTTTCCTATAAAAATAACATGTTTTTTGTTTCTTCTTTTCTTTCGCATCTACTCCCACTATATACCGAGATCAGAAGATTTCAAGCACCTTCCTCTTTGTTAAACGCATAGTTACTCTTGGTGAGGTGCTCTAACATTCGTTGGAATTTTGAAATCAAAGGAGCAACTTGAAAAACATTATTTCAAATGCCAAAAGATTCGAGTAAGTTTTTGTTAGCTGTATTCTCCGTTGCAAAGTCCAATTCTATAGTTTTAACTTTTTTTTTTCATAGCGGACTTGCTGAAGGTTATTGCGATTACCATGTAGAAAGAGAAAATTGGATGAATTAGGCCACACTTGGACCCTCCCTCACATTTCATATAAATAGATGAATACAAGGTAATAAAAACTTTTAAAATGTTAACCATAATGGCCTCAATCTCGTATAAACAGAAGGCACAAGATATAGTTTGATTGCCTCGATATCATTGTGATATCAGTTTAACTACATTAAATATCCCTAGGATATTCGGTTTCCTAACATTTACAATTTAAAAGAAGGTTATGTCTGAGTTAGAGGAATGGATGCGGGAGTTGATAGAATGTTGCCTCGGTTTACAAGGGAATATCTTCAAATAATGATGGTCCTTTACTTTGCTTTACTTTATATATGCAGACAACATATGGTAAAATTACAAACAATGCATGGTTGGATGCTCACATGTGCCGTAATTACTAACTGAGTCACTCGATGTACTTTTCGGATCCATACATTATGCTTCAAAATACCATAATCTAGATGTAACAATTGTAATGGTTCCATGACATCTTAACCACATTAAACATCGAAACCAACCACCCTAATCCGCTTGAAATCTTTTTGAGAATTTCTCACTCTCGGTTCACCATTATATTTGAGTGAAATCATCAGCAATCATTGAACTTGTCTTGTAGGTGAAATCAAGTCGCCAAACTTGGGAACTGCTCGATTTGGATCATCAAACTTTTCAAAGGGATCCACATACTATAATTTCTTTGTTTTCCCGTCCGTATAGAGTTGAGGTGGAATAGAATCCACCAAACTGCTAGATCCAGTATGGTATAAGATCCATTTGCCACTTCAGAGTAGTAATTAATAGAGGTCTAGATCCTCTCATCCTCAATGTTTCCCGCTATTTCCTAGATGCACCATAACCCCCATGTCGACTAGGTAGAGAGCTCGTTGACACCCACCAACCGCGGAGCTTAGTGCATGTCAACACGGGCCACGGTCCCCCAAGATTGGTACATGCAAGAAGTTTTTTTTAAGAACTTAGGTTAGGAAATTGTGTGTTTAGCCTCCCTAGGAACTCATATATTATATTTTTCTCCCAGCAAGCTTTGGCAAGCTCTAGCATTGACACCCTCCTTCAATCTCTTCATCTTTCCCTTTGCATCCGGTGATGCCTACTTTCCCCTACTCCGATGCTAATTGTTTCCTCCTCTGCTTGGCAATGATGCGAGCTCGACCAAAGTAAATAAGTACCCACTCTCTGGTCATTTTGCCGCGACTGCAAGTTCAAGAGAGTGATGTAAGTGAGGCAAGAAGTGGTATGGAATAAATAAGCCAAGGAAAGTTAATTTTATTAGACGTTGTCACGATTCAAGTATCAGCAACATTTTTAACAATTATAGAACAAAGATGGACCAAAATAATTGGACGGATCATTCAGCGTGCATGGATATGGATTCCTCATGGGGTAACATATGGAGCCATAAGATCATTTTGTCTCGTTCCTCACTGGCCAGCCAGCGGTGCCTCCTTGTTACCCTCGTTGCTCGAATGTAGCTCGCCGGCCATTAGATGACGAAGAAGGTGCCCATGTCACCGACCTCCTCCTCTACCTCCTGCATCCCCCACCCTCTCCCCCACTATCCCCTCCTCCTTCTCTAACTCAATCCCTCTCCGAATGTAGTGTGATTGTATTGATTGGATAAGGTGGAGGAGGGAAATTACAAAAGGAGAAGTGCGAGTAACTATTGGCATTCCGAGCCATACATGCTTGACAACTCCATATCCCATGACATTCGATCCATAAATGCTATATATAGTGTGTGTTCATTCAAAGTCTACTTTTGTAAACACATACAAATAGAAGTATATCTCATATTTTTAATACTATTTGTTTATGCAATAAAAATTGATATTTTTTCACATACTTGGTCAAAGTTTATGATGTTTGACTTTTACCAAAATTAATATATATTTTACTATATTTTAGCATAGAGAGGGTAGAAAAGACCGTACGCAAACCAGTTTAGGAAGTTGTAGGACCCAAGTAGAACAATCATTACTCCTGAGTTGAGGACTATATGGATAAGCTGAATGGTTGTAGGTGTATTCCCCTTTTGTTTTGTCTAAAATATACGGGATTGCTAGTTTATAGTAGACTGAGAACGAAACTCGAGTTTAGTAGACACCTGCAACGTTGAAGTTGCATCGTGATTCGTACACATGAGTTGCAAATTAGATTGTGACTGAGTTTTTTCAGCTGCAACCCCATGTGAGGTTCCAACTACGAAAAATATATTTAACCGTTAGATTTGCTTCGTGATATATGCTAACGGTGAATTGGAATATGGTTGCAACTGAGATTTGATAAAGTCATTCTATTGAGAATGAAGTTAGTTCTTAGTAAAATGAATGAGAACGAGTCACACCCTAAAATATATTGTCTCCGTGCCAGTCCTGTCAACTTAGCATTTCTTCCTCCAAGATGATCTTGCTCAACTTTGAGTAGGTACGAACACATCTGTAGACCTCTTAGCGATAGAATTAAGCATCCAAATTCTTATGACCAATGCTACTATATAATCTTTAATAGCACCACCATATATGCCTGGTCGTCTTCTTCCTCGTGAGTGTCATGGTTAGCTCACTGCTCCTGTCCTGGAGAAAATGCAGAGATTTTTCGATAAATGATTAACAAGCAAGCAATACGAAATGCATAATTCGCAAACGGTGCCACCTACCAAAGACGATGATCGACACTTCGAAACTGATCCCAACCAGGTTGTTGGTTCATCAGGCCCCTCCGGAAACGAACAACAATGGTGGCATGCGAACATGAAGAACAGAAATGACATATATAAGGTAGCGCAAGCCGCCGCAAGAAAGTAATCTGATTGACCGAGACGCTGCACCGCCAGCGCGCGTGCGAGGATCGGACGAGGAAATTTCTATGAGGCCTCCGCCTGATAGACTGAAATAAAGAAGATTTCGGAGCGATTATACCGAACCGCGTAGCGAAGGGGAGGGGAAGACTTGACCGCGCGCTGGGCAGTACCGGGAATTTCTGTTCATTTTCCATCCATTTTCCATAGTTTTTCATTCTTGGGATTTGCTATGTATATTGCACTGCTTTCATGGGACTACACCTCATCGGAATTACATAACTAGAGTCTCAAGGTTCTGGAACAGATCGGCCGACCTTTCTCGAGTACGCGTTCTTCCTAGTTTTTTTTTTTTGAACTGGGTTCTTGCTAGAAAGTCTTTTTTTTTTTTAACTGGATTCTTCCTAGAAAGTTGAGCACGGTTTCGAGCGTTTTACAGTAGCGACTTTTCTTCATTAGCCTGTTAGCTGGGAGATTGTAAATGCATGAGTTTCCTTCACCATCAAATTAGTAAGAAGATTCTGCCCGTGGAGTAGTTGTCCCTTCTCGCGAAGCCAGAGCCTATGCTGAAGTGAGAGTGTTCAAGGGAGGCGACGTGGGACACTACAGGAATGGCCCGAGACACCGACGGCCAGAGTGTACGCCGACGGCCAAATGTCGCGGCCGTCGGCGTACGGCCTCGCCGGGGCAGCTCGGAACGCCGACCGTCGGCATAGACATATCGTCGGCGTAGAGGTTGCTACGCCGAGGGCAGCCGTCGGCGTCTACCTGGCCCTCGGCGTAGGCACCAGCGTAGCTCCTGTTCCAGCCGCGACGCGACGGCGCGCTCACGGCCTCGGCATAGGGCATGCCCCTCCTATGCCGACGGCAACCCTCGGCATATTTTTTTTTTATTTTTCTCTTTATTTTTTTCTCTTTCATATTACTTTATATTATGTTTCTATTATTTATTTACTAGTATGAATTATGTAAAAATGGTTCTATTTTTTAAGAATTGGTAGATGACATATAGGTTTCATGCTATTCGCACACGGGTCAACCGGAGCCAGTAGACCCAACATCGGCTATCGATGTACATATGTCCTAAAACAAAGGAAAAAGTCCATTGCTAACCCTAACTCCAACCCTAACCCTAACCGAGGCCATTCCCGCCCTAGGGTTTCCCGCTTCTGCGGGCCAACTTTCTATTTTGCGAACATTTTGGCAAACCACCCGTTCCTCCAAGACGGGCCTACGAGTCTACGAGCCCAGGATAGGAGTACTAGACTCTTGACTCCACCGGGTGCTGCTACAGTGATAGGGCGTATAGTTCCATCAGAGCAGCAGAGACAAACTGTGATATATAGGGCATCCCCTGTCGGGGGGATGACCCCCGGTATGACAAAGTCCTCGAGTTTACGAGCGCGCAGCACTTCGCGGATCAATAAAAGATGCAGCGTAGCAAAAGATATGAAGAAATCAGTAAAACATAGAAGAAATAGTGCGCCCTGGGTCAACCAGTCGCGCCTGGGCCGGCTTCCGGCTGCACCGGCCTGCTCCAGGCTAGCTCCCACGCCTGCGCCCATGCTGGGCCGCCTTCCGGCTGCCCGGCCCGCTCCAGTCCGGCTCCACCTGCTGGGTCGGCCTCCTACTGGCCCGCTCGGACGGCTGGCCGCTTCCTTTCCTTGGGCCGCATCCGGCTGGAGGCCTCCGCGCTGGGCCGACTGGCGGTCGCCCTGGCCGGCTCCCCCGATCGGTGCAGGATCGACCGGCAACCACGCTCGATCAGGAGCACCCCGTGGCCAGCTCCCTGCTGTCGCCATGCGTGCGGCCGGGTGCAACTCCCACAGCCAGCTGCCAGCTTCCATGCAAGATGGCTGGCTCCAACTCTCCATCATACATGCAACCACCTCACGTGAAGACCAAGTAAATGGCCGGCTCACCAAGGCCATGAACAGTGCTACTGTATGTACAGTTGATGGAACCCCAGTAGTCAGCTCAGCTACAGTTCATGCGGGCCATCTCTTGTCCCCTGGGTGCCATTATATAAGGCACACCAGGGGGAGCCCCTCAGGGGGAGATTCTCTCCAGGCTCATACGCCTCTCTCTCTCTCAGCTCACATACGAGCAGCCGGCCAGGCTCTCTCCAAGCCGGCCAGGCTCCCTCTTAGCTCACAGTAGCTTCTTCCTTATCAGGACAAACAGCTCAAGGAGCAACTCTGTATCACGCATATACTGTCATATACATCAGACATGCAGGAGTAGGGGTTTTACCTCCACCGTGAGGGCCCTGAACCTGGGTACATCACCGTGTGCTGTGTACCAATCCCGCATCCGGATACCGTCGACGCCCATACAGGAACCACCTAACTTTAGCTACCCCGTAGCATATGCCGTGACAAAACCACGACATTTGGCGCCCACCGTGGAGCAAGCAGTGGCGCCGGCCGGAGTTCGTCCGGACGGGACCCTTCCTCATCATCGTCACTGCCGCGGCCTTCAACGCCGCCGGCATCGCCGCCCTCTCCGGGCACGGCTTCACCGCCGCGGCCTTCAACGCCGCCGGCATCGTCGCCCTCCTCGGGCGCGACTTCCTCTCCGCCGCGGCCCTTTCCGCCGCGAGCTTCCTTACCATCTTCGCCACCGCCGCGACCTCTTCATCTTCACCAGCGTCCATGTCTACAGCAAAACCGGGGGCTTGGCCCCTGGAGAACCGCTGCACGCCGGCCGGCCGTGGCTACGCTGTCTCCGTTCGGGGCGACGCCCGCGGCCAACAGCAACGTCTCCGACCTGTCCCAGGGGCTGCAGTCACGTTGCCGTGGCGCATGCCTCGTCCGGCCGCAGCTGCGTCGTCCTCGTCCGCCCGTGAGCGCATGCATCTCAGCAGGCCAAGCTGCGACGGTTCCACTCGGCCGCTACGCGCGCTCGCGCTAGCAGCGCACGGCGACAGGCAGAGCTGGCAGACAAGTAGCAGTGGTGCAGCGCCCAGCAACGAGCGGAAGCAGCGCGCACGCGCGACCAGCAAAGAAGCACACCAATCAGCGGCCGCTCGAGCTAAGTTTCAATCTGTATTCTGTATTTCCAGTTTATATGTCTCGTGAACACGCACGCACATAAAGAGCTTTAGTACACCCTTTCTTGTACTCCCGCGGCTACGTTTCTCTGTGTTGCAGGAAGCCATAGTAGCAAGCCTACATGCTTTAGGCTACTCATCTCGCCCCGCCGAGCTCGGGCCAAGTGGCCGGCGGCCTACGGCCCGCTCCCACGGCCGCGCCGTGCATCGCACGCCCGCGTCAGCAGCAGGCCCTCCTCATCCGGCGGCCTCGAGCAGCGGCAACGCCCGCTCGCGCCTTGCAACGGCCGGCATGCCTGGCCACGCCACGACCAAGTCCGGCTTCCACGGCCTTCGTGGTCATCTCCGGCTTCCTGCAACGGCTGCGCCAACATCGTCCTCGCCATGGCCGGCTCCCGCTTGCCCCGGCCACCACCGGTTGCATGCGCGCGAGCAGCACCAAGCGAGCACCTAAGCAGCGCCACTACCGAAGCACGCATGCGCGCGAGCATACAACGGCTCACAGTTGCACCATCCAGGCACGCGTGGCCGGCTCCCGCGCAAACTCCGTCGCCGCGGCCGGCTCCGGCTGCGCGCCCTACAGCGTCGCCGGCTCCGCCCAGCCTCATCGTGGCTGGCTCCAATGCCCTTCCGGCTGCACCTCAGCGCTCCTCACGCCAAGCAGCAGCGAACAGCTGCACCACCTCATCACGGCCTCAAGCTGCATCAACTCGCGCGGGCAAAGCCGCAACAGCTAGCATGCATGCAGCAGCTGCAGTGCCCAGCACCAAGCGAGCAGGTACGCCCATGCGTGGGCAGCAGCAAAATAGCAGTAATTGCATTAGCGTGCATCCGCGCAAGCAGCAGCGCTGCAGCAAGAATCCATGCAGCGTCGGGCAGCAGCAGCAGCACCACGACCTCCCGGCGGCTTCGTCCCCGCCAACCTCGGCCTCGCGCACGGCCGCGCCCACCTTCGGCTTCGCCTCATCCTCGGCCGGCTTGCTGCGAGCATCTCCGGCCCCGTCCGCGTCGAGCACACGAGGACCACCTTCGCCTCGCGCCCTTGCCAGCGTCCCCCCGGCTTCCGCCCGCTGCAGCTACCTCCGGCTGCCACGGCTCCCGCGGCCATTTCCGGCTTTCGCCGCGCGTGCAAACCGGCCACGTCGCCACGGCCAACTCCGGCTGCCACGGGCTCCGCCAGCTTCGCCCCCCGACACGGCCATCTCCGACTCCCCGCACCTGCAGCCGCCGCTCACACCGCGTCGTGCCCGGCTGCTCCACCCATCGCGCCCCAACGCGCCACGGCCTCCTGCGGCTTAAGCCCGCCACGGCCTCCTCCGGCTCCGCACGCCTCAGCATCAACGCCCGCCAATCCGGCTGCGCCATGCGCGCCCTCGGCCGGCTGCACCGCCGTGTCCAGGCCGACTGCAGGCTCGCGCCGCGCCGTCGTCCACGTCCTCTACCGATTGTGGAAAGAGAAAGATAAAAGGGAAAGTGGACCCGGCTGGAGAAATGGCCGGGTAAAAAAAAAAGAAAGAAAGAGATAGATAGATAGAAAGAAAAAAAAAGCCCAAATCGGCTCATATACATACCGATTGTGAGAAAAGAAAAGTAAAAAGAGAGATAGCTAAAAAAAAAAAAAGGCCCAAGTCGGCTGATATACATGCCGGTTGAACGGGAAAGAAAAAAGAAAGAGAATAAGTGGCCGACTGAAAAGAAATTGCTTGCCGGCTGAAAAAAAAATGATCCGACTGAAAAGAAATTGCTTGCCGGCTGAAAAAAAAATGATCCGGCTGAAAAAAAATTGCTTGCCGGCTAAAAAAATATGATCCGGCTGAAGATAGTTTGCCGGCTGAAATAATAATAATAATAATAAGAATATCTGTCCGGCTAAAGCACGCCGCCGACTGAATCCGCTCGATGTTCGATCGATCGAGCCGGCTGCGCCGGTGCCGGCTGGGCGGGCTGTCCTTAACCCGGCTGGGGCTGGGTCTGTTTGGTTGGTCGCTCGACCCCGCTCGTACCGGTTCCCCCTGTCCAGGCCGGCTGGGAATGGGATGAGTGGAGCCTGCACCGACTGAACCAGCCCGAGCGCGTTTGGTCGCCCGTCTGGCTGAACCTGAGCAGCCGGAATCTGCATCGACTCGTACATCTGCAGCGCGTTTGGTAGCTTGGCCGGCTGGAGTCAAGCCGGCTGAGGCCATCAGTCATCGACACTTCCCCGCGCACGCGAATCGGCCACCCCGAGAGACACTCGGGGGCTGTCCCCTCTCACACCGGCTGCGCCTCCGCACCTCTTTCGGCTGCGCCTTCACCGCCACCGGCCGTGCCTTCGCCCTCTTCCGGCCGCGCTTGCACCGACTCGCCTGCCGGCTGCGCCCCTCAGCGCCACCCGCAGCGCGTTTGATGGCTTGGCCGGCCGGAGCCAAGCTGGCTGAGGCCACCAGCCACTCCCTCGCCTCTACGGCTTCCACAACTCGTCATCACTATCGAGATCAACCCTACAGCGAAAACAAAATGTAAGTATCGTTGAGTAACTCTCCGCACCGCTGCTCAGCCGGGTAACCCGAGTTACACTCGGGGGCTACCCCCTCTTCCGCCGCACTTCGCTGCTTAACCCCGGACCGACTCAACTCGTCCCGGGGGCTCGCCGGTTGGTCCAAAATGCTCTATCCCACAGACGGCTTAGTAGTGTGTACGGTACCAAAGGCCCACTCTTCGATTCAGCTGTTGTCCGCAACCCGGCTTCATGGCTGGCAAGAGCAAAAGCTGGAGGTCGCCTCACATGAACAACGTCCAAAGAGAGATCACCTTGGGCATCCCGGCCTTCGCCGATGTAGCTCGAATGAGTCCGCCCCTCAAAGTCTAAGTACTGTGCGCTCCACTTTGCGGCCCACTCTTGACCTAGCTACAGACCGCAACCCGGCTGTATGGCTGGCAAGAGAAAAAGCCAAAGAGCGGGGGGGACATGAAAATGACTCCAGGGGGCTCGGACGAAACCGAGCCAACATCCCTCTACATAAAGCTAGCACTGCTAAGGCTCCATATATTATATGTCTTTACTGACTAACTTTGTCTCTTATATGACTATCTCCGATGGACTACATCGAGCTGGTGGTCCTCAGCGACCACTTCCGGGTGCTCTTCAGCACGAGCCGGCGGACACCGCGTCCACCTTGCCAGCGGCCCAGAGCCTTCGAGCTGGCGGTCCTCAGCGACCACTTCCGGGTGCTCTTCAGCACGAGCCGGCGGACACCGCGTCCACCTTGCCGCCGGCCCGAGCCTTCGAGCTGGCGGTCCTCAGCGACCACTTCCGGGTGCTCTTCAGCACGAGCCGGCGGACACCGCGTCCACCTTGCCAGCGGCCCAGAGCCTTCGAGCTGGCGGTCCTCAGCGACCACTTCCGGGTGCTCTTCAGCACGAGCCGGCAGACACTGCGTCCACCTTGCCAGCGGCCCAGAGCCTTCGAGCTGGCGGTCCTCAGCGACCACTTCCGGGTGCTCTTCAGCACGAGCCGGCGGACACCGAGTCCACCTTGCCAGCGGCCCAGAGCCTTCGAGCTGGCGGTCCTCAGCGACCACTTCCGGGTGCTCCTCAGCACGAGCCGGCGGACACCGCGTCCACCTTGCCAGCGGCCCAGAGCCTTCGAGCTGGCGGTCCTCAGCGACCACTTCCGGCTGCGCCTTGTCCGGCTGTGCCTTCGCGCCTCGTCCGGCTGCGCCTTCGCGCCTTCGCGCCTCGTCCGGCTGCGCCTTCGCGCCTCGTCCGGCTGCGTCTCGTCCGGCTGCGACTTCGTCGCCTCGTCCGGCTGCGACTTCGTCACCTCGTCCGGCTGCGCCTTCGTCGTCTCGTCCGGCTGCGCCTTCGCCGCCTTGTCCGGCTGCGCCTTGTCCGGCTGCGACTTCGTCGCCTCGTCCGGCTGTGCCTTCGCGCCTCGTCCGGCTGCGCCTTCGTGCCTCGTCCGGCTGCGTCTCGTCGCTGCGACTTCGTCGCCTCGTCGGCTGCGCCTTCGTCGTCTCGTCCCGGCTGCGCCTTCGCCGCCTTGTCCGGCTGCGCCTTGTCCGGCTGCGACCGTCGCCTCGTCGGCTGCGCCTCGTCAGCTGTGCCTTCGTCGCCTAGGTTCGGCTCGCGCTTCGCCGCCTCGCCGGCTGCGCCTTCGCCGCCTCGTCCCTGCGCCTTCGCCGCCTCTTCGGCTGCGCCTTCGCCGTCTGGCTGCGCCTTCGCGCCTCGTCCGGCTGCGCCTTCGTCGTCTCGTCCGGCCGCCGCCTCGTCGGCTGCGCCTTGTCCGGCTGCGACCGTCGCCTCGTCGGCTGCGCCTTCGCCGCCCTCGTCCGGCTGCGCCTCGTCCGGCTCGCGCCTTCGCCGTGCGGCTGCGCCTTCGCGCCTCGTCCGGCTGCGACCGTTGCCGCTCGTCCGGCTGCGCCTTCGTCGTCTCGTCGGCCGCCGCCTCGTCGGCTGCGCCTTGTCCGGCTGCGACTTGCCGCCTCGTCCGGCTGCGTCTCGTCAGCTTGCGACCGTCGCCTCGTCCCGGCTGCGCCTTCGCCGCCTCGTCGGCTGCGCCCTCGTCGTCCAGGCTGCGCCTTCGCCGCCTCGTCCGGCTGCGCCTTCGCCGCCTCGTCCGGCTGCGCCTCAGCCTCGTCCAGCTGCGCCTTCGCGCCTCGTCTGGCTGTGACTTCGCCGCCTCGTCCGGCTGCGCCTTCACCGCCTCGTCCGGCTGCGCCGTCATCGTCGGCTGCGCCTTCGCCGCCTCGTCCTGGCTGCGCCTTCACCACCTCGTCCGGCTGCGCGCTCGGCGCCATCGTCCGGCTGCGCCCTCGCTGCCATCATCCGGCTGCGAACTCGCCGCCTTGTCCGGCTGCGCCCTCGCCGCCATCGTCCGGCTGCGCCGTCGCCGCTTCGCCCGGCTGCGCCGTCGCCGCCCTCGCCCGGCTGCGCCATCGCCGCCTCGTCCGGCTGCGCCCCTCGCCGCCTCGCCCGGCTGCGCTCTCACCGCCTCGTCCGGCTGAGCCCTCGCCACCTTGCCCGGCTGCGACCCCACGCCACGTCATGGGCTACATCGACATCGCCATCATCATCTACATCATCAACATCGAGTTCGGGACCCTCCACGCGACTCGACTACTCTTCGAGTCCCACGTAGGCTCGGGGGCTAATGTCGGGGGGATGACCCCCGGTATGGCAAAGTCCTCGAGTTTACGAGCGCGCAGCACTTCGCGGATCAATAAAAGATGCAGCGTAGCAAAAGATATGAAGAAATCAGTAAAACATAGAAGAAATAGTGCGCCCTGGGTCAACCAGTCGCGCCTGGGCCGGCTTCCGGCTGCACCGGCCTGCTCCAGGCTAGCTCCCACGCCTGCGCCCATGCTGGGCCGCCTTCCGGCTGCCCGGCCCGCTCCAGTCCGGCTCCACCTGCTGGGTCGGCCTCCTACTGGCCCGCTCGGATGGCTGGCCGCTTCCTTTCCTTGGGCCGCATCCGGCTGGAGGCCTCCGCGCTGGGCCGACTGGCGGTCGCCCTGGCCGGCTCCCCCGATCGGTGCAGGATCGACCGGCAACCACGCTCGATCAGGAGCACCCCGTGGCCAGCTCCCTGCTGTCGCCATGCGTGCGGCCGGGTGCAACTCCCACAGCCAGCTGCCAGCTTCCATGCAAGATGGCTGGCTCCAACTCTCCATCATACATGCAACCACCTCACGTGAAGACCAAGTAAATGGCCGGCTCACCAAGGCCATGCACGAGCCAGCTTCAGCTATCCAACGATAGAATCAAGTACGAGATTGAGCATCGTATTCCCTGCCAGGACACAGCGACCAGCGACGAGACAAGGCAACGTGCAGCGTACAGGCTATCGATAGGGCCAGCTCTAGTCCCCTGTAGCGAACAGTGCTACTGTATGTACAGTTGATGGAACCCCAGTAGTCAGCTCAGCTACAGTTCATGCGGGCCATCTCTTGTCCCCTGGGTGCCATTATATAAGGCACACCAGGGGGAGCCCCTCAGGGGGAGATTCTCTCCAGGCTCATACGCCTCTCTCTCTCTCAGCTCACATACGAGCAGCCGGCTAGGCTCTCTCCAAGCCGGCCAGGCTCCCTCTTAGCTCACAGTAGCTTCTTCCTTATCAGGACAAACAGCTCAAGGAGCAACTCTGTATCACGCATATACTGTCATATACATCAGACATGCAGGAGTAGGGGTTTTACCTCCACCGTGAGGGCCCTGAACCTGGGTACATCACCATGTGCTGTGTACCAATCCCGCATCCGGATACCGTCGACGCCCATACAGGAACCATCTAACTTTAGCTACCCCGTAGCATATGCCGTGACGATACCACGACATCCCCTTCAGGCGTGCAGGATGCACATTCATTCTTCTTCTTCCCTCCGGTCTTCACGGGGACCCAATAATAGTTCTCTCCCCCATCCCCCATCCACTTCAAATTTGGGTTCTTCCAGTTCCAGGACATGGTGACAGCAGGATTTGGGCTCCACGGAACACCTGGGTTGTGAGCATTAGGTCCCTCCCTATAGGGGTAGATCTGCGGGGTCCCCGCCCTAGGGTTTCCCAAGATACAGACCATCGGAGCGTCAGAATCGCTGGAAAACTTGCATATGTCCCTAACATATGTGTACAAGTATGATGTAAGGTTTGGCTAACCTTGCATGTACCCGACGTTGACGATTTCCGCATAGATGGGCTAGCACTTGGTAAAATCCAGGATCTGTATGCGGAAACTTCTGCCACGGCTCAAACGGAGCCTATTCTATGGTAAAGTATACCCAACCTATGACATCCATATATATATGTCATAAAAAAACCAAAACAAGTAAAAAAGTTCATTGGTAAACCCTCGCACGGAGAAAGCTATAGGGGTAGATCTGCGGGGTCCCCGCCCTAGGGTTTCCCAAGATACAGATCACCGGAGCATCGGAATCGCTGGAAAACTTGCATATGCCCCTAACATATGTGTACAAGTGTGATGTAAGGTTTGACTAACCTTGCATGTACCCGGCGTTGACGATTTCCGCATACATGCGCTAGCACTTAGTAAAATCCAGGATCTGTATGTGGATGATACGTCTCAAATGTATCTATAATTTCTTATGTTCCATGCTAGTTATATGACAATACTCACATGTTTTATATACACTTTATATCATTTTGATGCATTTTCCGGCACTAACCTATTAACAAGATGCCGAAGCGCCGATTCTGTTTTCTCTTTTTGGTTTCAGAAATCCTACACAGGAAATATTCTCGGAATTGAACGAAACAAAAGCCCACGGTCTTATTTTGCACGGAGCCTTCCAGAAGTCTGAAGAGGAGACGAAGAGGGGCGACGAGGCGGCCACACCCTAGGGGGGCGCGGCCCCACCCTTGGGCGCGCCGCCCTATGGGGTGGGCCCCTCGGGCGCCTCCCGACTCTGCCCCTTCGCCTATATAATCTATCTGTCGCGAAAACCCTATTAACGGGAGCCATGATACGAGAAAAGTTACTGTGACGCCGCCGCCGCCAATCCCATCTCGGGGGATTCAGGAGATCGCCTCCGGCACCCTGCCGGAGAGGGGAATCATCACCGGAGGGCTCTACATCACCATGTCCACCTCCGGACTGATGCGTGAGTAGTTCATCCTTGGACGATGGGTCCATAGCAGTAGCTAGATGGTTGTCTTCTCCTCTTGTGCTATGATACGTCTCCGACGTATCGATAATTTCTTATGTTCCATGCCACATTATTGATGATATCTACATGTTTTATGCATACTTTATGTCATTATTATGCGTTTTCCGGAACTAACCTATTGACGAGATGCCGAAGGGCCGATTCTTTTTCTGCTGTTTTTGGTTTCAGAAATCCTAGTAAGAAAATATTCTCGGAATCGGACGAAATCAACGCCCAGCATCTTAGGATCACGCGAAGCTTCCAGAACACCCGAGAGAGGCCAGAGGGGGGCCACAGGCCCACCAGACACTACCCTGGCGCGGCCAAGGGGGGCCCGCGCCCCCCTGTTGTGTCGTCGCCTCGTTGACCTTCTGACGCCGCCTCTTCGCCTATATAAAGGTCCCTGACCTAAAACACAAGACGGAAAAAGCCACGGTACGAGAAACCTTCCAGAGCCGCCGCCATCGCGAAGCCAAGATCTGGGGGACAGGAGTCTCTGTTCCGGCACACCGCCGGGACGGGGAAGTGCCCCCGGAAGGCTTCTCCATCAACACCACCGCCATCTTCATCAACGCTGCTGTCTCCCATGAGGAGGGAGTAGTTCTCCATCGAGGCTCGGGGCTGTACCGGTAGCTATGTGGTTAATCTCTCTCCTATGTGCTTCAATACAATAATCTCATGAGCTGCCTTACATGATTGAGATTCATATGATGATGCTTGTAATCTAGATGTCATTATGCTAGTCAAGTGGGTTTTACTTATGTGATCTCCGGAGACTCCTTGTCCCACGTGTGTAAAGGTGACAGTGTGTGCACCGTGTGGGTCTCTTAGGCTATATTTCCTGAGAATACTTATTCAACTTTGTTATGAATGGCATAGTGAAGTGCTTATTTATATCCCTTTATGATTGCAATGTGTTTTGTATCACAATTTATCTGTGTGCTACTCTAGTGATGTTATTAAAGTAGTTTATTCCTCCTGCACGGTGTAATGGTGACAGTGTGTGCATCGTGTAGTACTTGGCGTAGGCTATGATTGTGATCTCTTGTAGATTATGAAGTTAACTATTGCTATGATAGTATTGATGTGATCTATTCCTCCTTTCGTAGTGTGAAGGTGACAGTGTGCATGCTATGTTAGTACTTGGTTTGGTTATGTTGATCTGTCATGCACTCTAAGGTTATTTAAATATGAACATTGAATATTGTGGAGCTTGTTAACTCCGGCATTGAGGGTTCGTGTAATCCTACACAGTTAGTGGTGTTCATCATCCAACAAGAGGGTGTAGAGTCTAGCATCTATCTATTTATTCTGTTATGTGATCAATGTTGAGAGTGTCCACTAGTGAAAGTATGATCCCTAGGCCTTGTTCCTAAATACTGCTATCGCTGCTTGTTTCTTGTTTTGCGCATCTTTACTTCCTGCAATATTACTACCATCAACTGCACGCCAGCAAGCACTTTTCTAGCGCCGTACTACTGCTCATATTCATTCATACCACTTGTATTTCACTATCTCTTCGCCGAACTAGTGCACCTATTAGGTGTGTTGGGGACACAAGAGACTTCTTGCTTTGTGGTTGCAGGGTTGCATGAGAGGGATATCTTTGACCTCTTCCTCCCTGAGTTCGATAAACCTTGGGTGATCCACTTAAGGGAAACTTGCTGCTGTTCTACAAACCTCTGCTCTTGGAGGCCCAACACTGTCTACAAGAATAGAAGCACCCGTAGACATCATGCTATCATGTTTAGATCTTGTGAGCTGCCTATCATGATCAAGATCGTCTATTTGTAATTGTTGGGATCCGATGAATATTGAATACTATGTCAAGTTGATTATCAATCTATCATATATGTGTTGCTTATGTTCTTGCATGCTCTCCGTTGCTAGTAGAGGCTCTGGCCAAGTTGATACTTGTAACTCCAAGAGGGAGTATTTATGCTCGATAGTGGGTTCATGCCTCCATTGAATCTGGGACAGTGACAGAAAGTTCTAAGATTGTGGATGTGTTGTTGCCACTAGGGATAAAACATCGATGCTCTGTCTAAGGAAATTTGTGTTGATTACATTACGCGCAGTACTTAATGCAATTGTCTGTTGTTTGCAACTTAATACTGGAAGGGGTGCGGATGCTAACCCGAAGGTGGACTTTTTAGGCATAGATGCATCCTGGATAGCGGTCTATGTTCTTTGTCGTAATGCCCTAATTAAATCTCATAGTAGTCATCATGATATATGTATGTGCATCTCTATTGGTCAATTACCCAACTGTAATTTGTTCACCCAACATGCTAGTTATCTTATTGGAGAGACACCACTAGTGAACTGTGGACCCCGGTCCATTCTTTTACATCTGAAATACAATCTACTGCAATCTCTGTTCTCTGTTTTTTTCTACAAGCAAACATCATTCTCCACACCGTACGTTTAATCCTTTGTTTTCAGCAAGCCGGTGAGATTGACAACCTCACTGTTAAGTTGGGGCAAAGTATTGTGATTGAGTTGTGCAGGTTCCACGTTGGCACCGGAATCCCTGGTGTTGTGCCGCACTACACTCCTCCACCAACAACCTTCACGTGGCCTTCATCTCCAACTGGTTCGATAACCTTGGTTTCTTACTGACGGAAAACTTGTTGCTGTACGCATCACACCTTCCTCTTGGGGTTCCCAACGGACGTGTACTTCACGCGCCATCAAGCAATTTTTCTGGCGCCGTTGCCGGGGAGATCAAGACATGCTGCAAGGGGAGTCTCTCACATCCAATCTCTTTACTTTGTTTATTGTCTTGCTTTACTTTATTTTATTTTCTGTTTTGTTTGCTTTCTTTATATCAAAAACACAAAAAATTAGTTACTTGTTTTACTTTACTTAATTTAGTTTGCTTTACTTGTTTTTATTACTGTTAAAATGAATACTCCTGAAAACACTAAGTTGTGTGATTTCACTAGCACCAATAATAATGATTTTATATGCACTCATATTGCGCCACCTGCTACTACAGCACAATTTTATGAAATTAAACCTGCTTTACTAAATCTTGTTATGAGAGAGCAATTTTCTGGTGTTAGTACTGAGGATGCTGCTGCCCATCTTAATAATTTTTTTGAACTTTGTGAAATGCAAAAGTATAAGGATGTAGATGGGGATATTATAAAACTTAAATTGTTTCCTTTCTCCTTAAGAGGAAGAGCTAAAGATTGGTTGCTATCTTTTCCTAAGAATAGTATTGATTCATGGACTAAATGTAAAGATGCTTTCATTGGTGGATATTATCCTCCTGCTAAAATTATATCTTTGAGAAGTAGCATTATGAATTTTAAGCAATTGGATAATGAACATGTTGCCCAAGCATGGGAAAGAATGAAATCTTTGGTAAAGAATTGCCCAACCCATGGACTAACTACTTGGATGATCATCCAAACCTTCTATGCAGGATTAAAATTTTCTTCGAGGAACCTATTGGATTCAGCTGCTGGAGGTACTTTTATGTCCATCACTTTAGGTGCCGCAACAAAACTTGTTGATCAACTACTCTGAATGGCACACCGAAAGGACTCCGCAAGGCAAGAAGGTAAATTCTGTTGAAGAAACCTCCTCCTTGAGTGATAAGCTTGATGTTATTATGTCTATGCTTGTTAATGGTAGATCTAATGTTGATCCTAATAATGTTCCGTTAGCTTCATTGGTTGCTCAAGAAGAGCATGTTGATGTGAACTTCATTAAAAATAGTAATTTCAACAACAATACTTATAGGAATAATTTTGGTAACAACAACTATAGGCCATATCCTTCAAATAATGGTAATGGTTATGGTAATTCTTACAACAATAGTAGGAATTCACCCTCTGGTCTTGAAGCCATGCTTAAAGAATTTATTAGTACACAAACTGCTTTTAATAAATCTGTTGAAGAAAAGCTTTGTAAAATTGATATTTTTGCTTCTAAGGTTGATAGTCTTGCTACTGATGTTGATCTTTTAAAATTGAAAGTTATGCCTAATGAAGATAAAGATATTAAGTCATTTGCTACAACAAACGCTATACAAGTTCGAATTAATGACAATATTAGATTGATGGCTGAATTGCATGCTAGGTGGGAAAGAGAAGAAAAAGAAGAAAAACTTGCTAAAGAGAATAATGTAGCTAAAGTTTGGACTATTACCACCAGTAGTAATGTTGATGCTCCACATGTTGCTAAACCTCCTACTGTCAATGGTAAAATAATTGGTGTTGGCAATGTTTCTACTCCTAGTACAAAGCGTGCAAAATTGCCTGAAACTGCTGAAACTGTTTGTGATAAAAGTGTTGAAATTTTTCAGAATGCTATAGATCATAATGGTTTAGATTTTGATAATTGTCATATCTCTGAGGTTATTAAGTTCTTGCAAAAACTTGCTAGAAGTCCTAATGCTAGTGCTATAAATTTGGCCTTTACAAAACATATTACAAATACTCTCATTAAAGCTAGAGAAGAGAAATTAAAACTTGAAGCTTCTATTCCTAGGAAGTTGGAAGATGGTTGGGAGCCCATCATTAAGATGAAAGTCAATGATTTTGATTGTAATGCTTTATGTGATCTTGGTGCAAGTATTTCTGTTATGCCTAAGAAACTCTATGATATGCTTGACTTGCCACCATTGAAAAATTGCTATTTGGATATTAATCTTGCTGATAATTCTATAAAGAAACCTTTGGGGAGGATTGATAATGTTCACATTACGGTTAACAATAACCTTGTCCCCGTTGATTTTGTTGTCTTGGATATTGAATGCAATGCGTCTTGTCCTATTATTTTGGGAAGACCCTTTATTCGAACTATTGGTGCTGTTATTGATATGAAGGAAGGAAATATTAAGTATCAATTCCCTCTCAAAAAAGGTATGGAACACTTCCCTAGAAAGAGAATTAAGTTTCCTTTTGATTCTAGTATTAGAACAAATTATGATGTTGATGCTTCTTCTCTTTATGTTACTTGATTTGCACTTTCTGCGCCTAGCTGAAAGGCGTTAAAGAAAAGCACTTCTTGGGAGATAACCCATGTATGTTTTTATTACTGTTTTGTTGTGTCTTGGAAGTTGTTACTACTGTAGCAACCTCTCCTTATCATATTGTTGTGCCAAGTAAAGTCTCTGATAGTAAAGTTGATACTAGATTTGGATTCCTGCGCAGAAACAGATTTTTACCTGTCACGAATTTGAGTAGATCTCTCTGTAGAAGAATCAAAAAAATCTGCGAAAATTCATGCGTGATCCTCAGATACGTACGCAACTTTCATTAGTTTTGAGCTTTTTCATCTGAGCCTGTTAAGTGCCTCTAAAAAATTCTTCTTTACGGACTGTTCTGTTTTGACAGATTCTGCCTTTTATTTCACATTGCCTCTTTTACTGTGTTGAGTGGATTTATTTGTTCCATTAACTTTCAGTAGCTTTGGGTAATGTCCAGAAGTGTTAAGAATGATTGTGTCCCCTCTGAACATGTGAATTTTTGATTATGCACTAACCCTCTAATGAGTTTGCTTTGAGTTTGGTGTGGAGGAAGTTTTCAAGGATCAAGAGAGGAGGATGATATACTATGATCAAGAAGAGTGAAAAGTCTAAGCTTGGGGATGCCCCCGTGGTTCATCCCTGCATATTTCAAGAAGACTCAAGCATCTAAGCTTGGGGATGCCCAAGGCATCCCCTTCTTCATCGACAACTTATCAGGTCACCTCTAGTGAAACTATATTTTTATTCCGTCACATCTTATGTGCTTTACTTGGAGCGTCTGTGTGCTTTTATTTTTGTTTTTGTTTGAATAAATTCGGATCCTATCATGCTTGTGTGGGAGAGAGACACGCTCCGCTTTTTCATTTGAACACTTGTGTTCTTCGTTTTACTTTAATATTCATGGCGGAAGCTGAAAGCCTCAGCGCTTATTGTTATTGGTTGGAAACAGAAAATGCTTCATGTGGTAGTTGGTATATTGTCTTGAATAATTTGATACTTGGCTATTGTTTTGAGCTCTCATATATCATGTTTAAGCTTTTGCATCACGTAGTTTAAACCTATTAGTGGAGAACTACCGTAGAGCTTGTTGAAATTTGGATTGCATGATTGATCTCTCTACAGTCTAGATATTTTCTGGTAAAAGTGTTTGAGCAACAAGGAGACAGTGTAGAGTTGATACGTCCATTTTGCATCACTATTTTATATCATAATTTACTGTTTTTCATTGATATATTTCATATTTAGAGATGATACTTATGTTATTTCACCTATTTTGCATGTTTCATGATTATTGGAGAATCACTCACCGGAGTCAGGATTCTGCTGGAAAAAAGCACCGTCAGAATGCAATATTTCTGAAGATCAACAACTGACGGAAATTACACCGAAGGTCTTATTTCTCCAGAAGAAGGAGCCAGCCAAAAGGAGGGGCCGAGGAGGGCCGCCATGGGCCCCCCCCATAGGCCAGCGCGGGCTCCACCCTGGCCGCGCCGCCTTGTGGGGAGGTGGCCCACAGCCCCCCTCGGCCGCCTCTCTTTCACGTACTTCATCTACCCGAAAACCTAAGGTACGGGGGATAATCGCGAGGAGACATAGCCGCCTCTGCGGGGCGGAAAACACCAGAGAGAAAAGAGCTCTCCGGCAGGCTGAAATCCGTCGGGGAAATTCCCTCCCGGAGGGGGAAATCGACGCCATCGTCACCGTCATCGAGCTGGACTTCACTGGGATCATCATCACCATCATCTCCACCACCGTCACCGTCATCTCCACCGCTGCACCTCGTCACCGCTGTAACATCTAGGGTTGAATCTTGATTATTTCATAGGGGAAACTCTCCCGGTATTGATTACTCCTTGTTATTGATGCTATTGAGTGAAACCATTGAACCAAGGTTTATGTTCAGATTGTTATTCATCATCATATCACCTCTGATCATGTTCCATATGATGTCTCGTGAGTAGTTCGTTTAGTTCTTGAGGACATGGGTGAAGTCTAAATGTTAGTAGTGAACTATGTTGAGTAATATTTAATGGTCTGCTATTTAAGTTGTGGTGTTATTCTTCTAGTGGTGTCATGTGAACGTCGACTACATGATACTTCTCCTTTATGGGCCTAGGGGAATACATCTTGTATTCATTTGCTAATTGTGAGGTTGCCAGAGTGACAGCAACCTGAACCCCCGTTGGTATATCGATGCAGGAGGGATAGCAGGATCTCAGAGTTTAAGGCTGTGGTTAGATTTATCTTAATTACTTTCTTGTATTTGCGGATGCTTGCAAGGGGTATAATCACAAGTATGTATTAGTCCTAGGAAGGGCGATGCATTAGCATAGGTTCACCCACACAACACTTATCAAAACAATGAAGATTAATCAACTATATGAAGCGAAAGCACTAGACTAAATTCCCGTGTGTCCTCAAGAACGTTTGGTCATCATAAGTAAACAAACTGGCTTGTCCTTTGTGCTAAAAAGGATTGGGTCACTTGCTGCAACTATTACTCTCGCATTTTATTTACTTGTACTTTATTTATCTGCTATATCAAAACCCCCTGAATACTTGTCTGTGAGCATTTACAGTGAATCCTTCATCGAAACTGCTTGTCAACACCTTCTGCTCCTCGTTGGGTTCGACACTCTTATTTATCGAAAGTACTACGATACACCCCCTATACTTGTGGGTCATCAAGACTATTTTTTGGCGCCGTTGCCGGGGAGTGAAGCGCTATTGGTAAGTGGAATTGGTAAGGGAAACTTTTACTGTACGTGCTGATTTTACTTACACTTTCTTTGCTATAATTCATTATGGAGAGATCTTCTCTTGAATTCCTATTTGGAAAATCTACTACTACTGCAACGGTAGTGGATGAGGCGCCAGGTGAGAAAGAGGTTCCATACAAAATACCTATGAAAATTATTGAACGTGTTGTGGATAACCGCTATGAAGGAGATGGAGTAGTCCATCCTGGAGATCATTTACTGTTTTTACATGAATTATGCGGGTTATTCAAGTGTGCAGGTATTGCTATGGATGAAGTTAGGAAGAAACTATTCTCTATATCACTGTCTGGTAAAGCGGCGCATTGGTATAAATTGCTGAAGAATGGGGATTCTCTTGATTGGAAGGATATTGTGCCTCTATTTTATTCTAAATTCTATCCTCCAAGTGAAATTCACAAAGACCGGAACCGCATATATAATTTTTGGCCTCATGATGGAGGGAGTATTGCCCAAGCATGGGGGAGATTGAAGTCTTTAATGCTCAAATGCCCCATTCATGAGCTTCCTGGTAATATCATTATTGATAATTTTTATGCAAGACTTTCTTTTCAAGATAAAACCTTGCTGGATACTACTTGTTCTGGATCATTTACACGCAACAAAGAAGAGTTTAAATGGGACCTTCTTGATCGGATTCAGGAGAATACTGAAGGATGGGAGAACGACAAAGATAGAGAGTCAGGTATAAATTATGATTATGAATGCATTGAAACTTTTATGGATACTGTTAAATTTCGTAATATGAGTGCTACTTATGGTCTTGACTCTCAAGTTGTTGCAAATTTTTATAAAGCTTTTGCCTCTCATTTTGAATTGCCTAGGAAGAATTTCGATAAGTATCATGAACCTTACAAAGATAAAACTGATTCACCTATAGATAAATGTGTTGAAATTAAAATTGTTGATCATATTCTTCCTGAAGCTTATATTGAAAAAACTCTTTTTCCTGCTAAAATGAAGGAGTATTCTGTTATAACTAGTGCGGTTAATAAAAGTGCAAAGAAACCTATAGAACCTGAAGAGCAAATAAAGGTTGAACCTGCTATTGCAATAGTTAAAGATCTTGTGACTGAAAATGTAGAAGATGGTCATATCATTTTCTGTGAAGATGCTTCTAATATTGTTTCACATCCTAATAAGTCTAGGAAAGCCAGTGTTCCTATGCTCTCAGTTAGAATTGGTGATCATTGTTATTATGGTTTATGCGACATTGGTGCAAGTATTAGTGCCATTCCTTATGAGCTTTACACGGAAATCATGCATGAAATTGGTTCTTGTGAACTTGAAGATATTTATGTGGTTATTCGGCTAGCTAATAGAGAAACTATCTCTCCTATTGGTATTGTTCGAGATGTGGAAGTTCTATGTGGTAAGATTAAATATCCTGCTGACTTTTTGGTACTTGGTTCTGCTGCTAGTAAGACTTGTCCTATCATTTTTGGTAGACCTTTTCTAAATACTTGTGGAGCTATTATAGATTGCAAGAAGGAGAAAATTGTGACTAAATTTGCTGGTGAATCTTATGAGTTTAATTTCTCTAAATTTGCCAAAACTCCTTATAAAGCTGATTTTCCTAACGATGATTTTAGAGTTGAACAGTGTGCATCTATTGCTCTTGCTCCTAATAATCCTTTGCAGCAACATTTGGAGGATCATGAGAGTGAAGTCTTTAGGGAAGAAAGGAATGAGCTTGATGAAATTTTCCTTTGTCAACCTATTCTTAAACATGACTTGCCGGTTGAATATCTAGGTACAACACCACCACCAAAGGAAGATCTTGTTTTTGATTTAAAACCATTGCCTGATAATCTTAAGTATGCTCATATTGATGATAAGAAAATGTATCCTGTTATTATTAGTTCTAAGCTTACAGATTTTGAGGAAGAAAGGTTATTGGAAATATTGAAGAAATACCGAGGAGCTATTGGCTACATGATACGTCTCCGACGTATCGATAATTTCTTATGTTCCATGCCACATTATTGATGATATCTACATGTTTTATGCACACTTTATGTCATATTCATGCATTTTCTGGAACTAACCTATTAACGAGATGCCGAAGAGCCAGTTGCTGTTTTCTGCTGTTTTTGGTCTCAGAAATCCTAGTAAAGAAATATTCTCGGAATTGGACGAAATCAACGCCCAGGGTCCTATTTTGCCACGAAGCTTCCAGAAGACCGAAGGAGAGTCGAAGTGGGGCCACGAGGTGGCCAGACACCAGGGCGGCGCGGCCCAGGCCCTGGCCGCGCCGGCCTGTCGTCTGGGCCCCTCGTGCCGCCTCTTTACCTGCCCTTCCGCCTACAAATAGCCTTCGTCGCGAAACCCCCAGTACCGAGAGCCACGATACGGAAAACCTTACTGAGACGCCGCCGCCGCCAATCCCATCTCGGGGATTACGGAGATCTCCTCCGGCACCCTGCCGGAGAGGGGAATCATCTCCCGGAGGACTCTTCACCGCCATGGTCGCCTCCGGAGTGATGAGTGAGTAGTTCACCCCTGGACTATGGGTCCATAGCAGTAGCTAGATGGTTGTCTTCTCCTCATTGTGCTTCATTGTTGGATCTTGTGAGCTGCCTAACATGATCAAGATCATCTATCTGTAATTCTATATGTTGTGTTTGTCGGGATCCGATGGATAGAGAATACTATGTTATGTTAATTATCAAGTTATTACCTATGTGTTGTTTATGATCTTCCATGCTCTCCGTTATTAGTAGAGGCTCTGGCCAAGTTTTTGCTCTTAACTCCAAGAGGGAGTATTTATGCTCGATAGTGGGTTCATGCCTCCATTAAATGCGGGACGATGTGACAAAAGTTCTAAGGTTCTGGATGTCTTTGTTGCCACTAGGGATAAAACATTGATGCTATGTCTAAGGATGTAGTTATTGATTACATTACTCACCATACTTAATGCAATTGTCTGTTGTTTTGCAACTTAATACTGGAAGGGGTTCGGATGATAACCTGAAGGTGGACTTTTTAGGCATAGATGCATGCTGGATAGCGGTCTATGTACTTTGTCGTAATGCCCAATTAAATCTCACTATATTTATCATGTCATGTATGTGCATTGTTATGCCCTCTCTATTTGTCAATTGCCCGACTGTAATTTGTTCACCCAACATGCTTTTATCTTATGGGAGAGACACCTCTAGTGAACTGTGGACCCCGGTCCTATTCTTTACATCGCATACAATCTGCTGCAATACTTGTTTTACTGTTTTTTGCAAACAATCATCTTCCACACAATACGGTTAATCCTTTGTTACAGCAAGCCGGTGAGATTGACAACTTCACTGTTTCGTTGGGGCAAAGTACTTTGGTTGTGTTGTGTAGGTTCCACGTTGGCGCCGGAATCCCTGGTGTTGCGCCGCATTACATTCCGCCACCATCAACCTTCAACGTGCTTCTTGACTCCTACTAGTTCGATTAAACCTTGGTTTCTTACTGAGGGAAAACTTACTGCTGTGCGCATCGCACCTTCCTCTTGGGGTTCCCAACGAACGTGTCAATTATACGCGCATCAAGACTGTTTTCTGGCGCCGTTGCCGGGGAGATCAAGACACGCTGCAAGGGGAGTCTCCACTTCCCAATCTCTTTACTTTGTTTTTGTCTTGCTTTATTTTATTTACTTACTTGTTTGCTGCACTTATATCAAAACACAAAAAAATTAGTTGCTAGCTTTACTTTATTTACTGTCTTGCACTCTATATCAAAAACACACAAAAAATTTAGTTTACTTGCATTTATTTTATCTAGTTTGCTTTATTTACTACTGCTAAAATGGCCACCCCTGAAAATACTAAGTTGTGTGACTTCACAACCACAAGTAATAATGATTTCCTATGCAAACCTATTGCTCTACCTGCTACTACAGCAGAATTCTTTGAAATTAAACCTGCTTTACTGAATCTTGTTATGCGAGAGCAATTTTCTGGTGTTAGTTCTGATGATGCTGCTGCCCATCTCAATAACTTTGTTGAATTGTGTGAAATGCAAAAATATAAGGATGTAGATGGTGACATTATAAAATTAAAATTGTTTCCTTTCTCATTAAGAGGAAGAGCTAAAGATTGGTTGCTATCTCTGCCTAAGAATAGTATTGATTCCTGGACTAAATGCAAGGATGCTTTTATTGGTAGATATTAGCCCCCTGCTAAAATTATATCTTTGAGAAGTAGCATAATGAATTTTAAACAATTGGATAATGAACATGTTGCTCAAGCTTGGGAAAGAATGAAATCTTTGGTTAAAAATTGCCCAACCCATGGACTGACTACTTGGATGATCATCCAAACCTTTTATGCAGGACTAAATTTTTCTTCGCGGAATTTATTGGATTCAGCTGCTGGAGGTACCTTTATGTCCATCAGTCTTGGTGAAGCAACAAAGCTCCTTGATAATATGATGATTAATTACTCTGAATGGCACACAGAAAGAGCTCCACAAGGTAAGAAGGTAAATTCTGTTGAAGAATCCTCTTCCTTGAATGATAAGATTGATGCTATTATGTCTATGCTTGTGAATGATAGGACTAATGTTGTTCCTAATAATGTTCCGTTCGCTTCATTGGTTGCCCAAGAAGAACATGTTGACGTAAACTTCATTAAAAATAATAATTTCAACAACAATGCTTATCAGAACAATTCTAGCAATAACTATAGGCCATATCCTTATAATAATGGTAACGGTTATGCTAATTCTTATGGGAATTCTTACAATAATAATAGGAACACACCCCCTGGACTTGAAGCTATGCTTAAAGAATTTATTAGTACACAAACTGCCTTTAACAAATCTGTTGAGGAAAAACTCAATAAAATTGATATTCTCGCTTCTAAGGTTGATAGTCTTGCCTCTGATGTTGATCTTTTGAAATCGAAAGTTATGCCTAATAGGGATATTGAAAATAAAATTGTTACTACAGCAAATGCCATCCATGTTAGAATTAATGAGAATATAAGATTAATGGCTGAATTGCGTGCTAGGTGGGATAGAGAAGAAAATGAAAAACTAGCTAAAGAGAAAAATGTAGCTAAAGTTTGGACTATTACCACCACTAGCAATGCTAATGATTCACATGTTGCTGGACCTCCTACTATTAATGGTAAAATAATTGGTGTTGGCAATGTTTCTACTCCTAGTGCAAAGCGTACAAAACTGCCTGAAATTGCTAAAACTGCTGAAATTGCTTGTGATAAAACTGCTGAAATTTTTTCCAACCTTGGGGACAATGATCCCATTGCTGTAGCTCATAATGATTTAGATTTTGATGATTGCTACATCTCTGAAGTTATAAAGTTCTTACAAAAACTTGCTAAGAGTCCCAATGCTAGCGCTGTAAACTTGGCCTTTACAAAACATATTACAAATGCTCTCATAAAAGCTAGAGAAGAGAAACTAAAACTTGAAACTTCTATTCCTAGAAAGCTAGAGGATGGTTGGGAGCCCATCATTAAAATGAGGGTCAATGATTTTGATTGTAATGCTTTATGTGATCTTGGTGCAAGTATTTCTGTTATGCCTAAGAAAGTCTATGATATGCTTGACTTGCCACCATTGAAAAATTGTTATTTGGATGTTAATCTCGCTGATAATGCTAAAAAGAAACCTTTGGGGAGAGTTGATAATTTTCATATTATGGTTAACAATAACCTTGTCCCCGTTGATTTTGTTGTCTTGGATATTGAATGCAATGCATCTTGCCCCATTATATTGGGAAGACCTTTTCTTCGAACCGTTGGTGCTACTATTGATATGAAGGAAGGTAATATTAAATATCAATTTCCTCTCAAGAAAGGTATGGAACACTTCCCTAGAAAAAGAATGAAGTTACCTTTTGATTCTATTATTAGAACAAATTATGATGTTGATGCTTCGTCTCTTGATAATACTTGATATACACTTTCTGCGCCTAGCTGAAAGGCGTTAAAGAAAAACGCTTATGGGAGACAACCCATGTTTTTACTACAGTATTTTTGTTTTATATTTGAGTCTTGTAAGTTGTTTACTACTGTAGCAACCTCTCATTATCTTAGTTTTGTGTTTTGTTGTGCCAAGTAAAGTCTTTGATAGTAAAGTTCATACTAGATTTGGATTACTGCGCAGTTTCAGATTTCTTTGCTGTCACGAATTTCGACCTGCCTCCCTGTAGGTAGCTCAGAAAATTAAGCAAATTTACGTGCGTGATCCTCAGATATGTACGCAACTTTCATTCAATTTGGGCATTTTCATTTGAGCAAGTCTGGTGCCTCAATAAAATCCATCTTTACGGACTGTTCTGTTTTGACAGATTCTGCCTTTTATTTCGCATTGCCTCTTTTGCTATGTTGGATGAATTTCTTTGATCCATTAATGTCCAGTAGCTTTATGCAATGTCCAGAAGTGTTAAGAATGATTGTGTCACCTCTGAACATGTTAATTTTTATTGTCCACTAACCCTCTAATGAGTTGTTTCGAGTTTGGTGTGGAGGAAGTTTTCAAGGATCAAGAGAGGAGTATGATGCAATATGATCAAGGAGAGTGAAAGCTCTAAGCTTGGGGATGCCCCGTGGTTCACCCCTGCATATTCTAAGAAGACTCAAGCGTCTAAGCTTGGGGATGCCCAAGGCATCCCCTTCTTCATCGACAACATTATCAGGTTCCTCCCCTGAAACTATATTTTTATTCCGTCACATCTTATGTGCTTTGCTTGGAGCGTCGGTTTGTTTTTGTTTTTGTTTTTGTTTGAATAAATGGATCCTAGCATTCATTGAGTGGGAGAGAGACACGCTCCGCTGTTGCATATGGACAAATATGTCCTTAGGCTTTACTCATAGTATTCATGGCGAAGGTTGAATCTTCTTCGTTAAATTGTTATATGGTTGGAATCGGGAAATGCTACATGTAGTAATTCTAAAATGTCTTGAATAATTTGATACTTGGCAATTGTTGTGCTCATGTTTAAGCTCTTGCATCATATACTTTGCACCCATTAATGAAGAAACACCTAGAGCTTGCTAAATTTGGTTTGCATATTTGGTCTCTCTAAAGTCTAGATAATATCTAGTATTGAGTTTTGAACAACAAGGAAGACGGTGTAGAGTCTTATAATGTTTACAATATGTATTTTATGTGAGTTTTTCTGCACCGGTTCATCCTTGTGTTTGTTTCAAATAACTTTGCTAGCCTAAACCTTGTATCGAGAGGGAATACTTCTCATGCATCCAAAATCCTTGAGCCAACCACTATGCCATTTGTGTCCACCATACCTACCTACTACATGGTATTTCTCCGCCATTCCAAAGTAAATTGCTTGAGTGCTACCTTTAAAATTTCCATCATTCACCTTTGCAATATATAGCTCATGGGACAAATAGCTTAAAAATTATTGTGGTATTGAATATGTACTTATGCACTTTATCTCTTATTAAGTTGCTTGTTGTGCGATAACCATGTTTCTGGGGACGCCATCAACTACTCTTTGTTGAATATCATGTGAGTTGCTATGCATGTCCGTCTTGTCTGAAGTAAGAGAGATCTACCACCTTAATGGTTGGAGCATACATATTGTTAGAGAAGAACATTGGGCCGCTAACTAAAGCCATGAATCATGGTGGAAGTTCCAGTTTTGGACATATATCCTCAATCTCATATGAGAACACTAATTGTTGCCACATGCTTATGCATTAAAGAGGAGTCCATTATCTATTGTCCATGTTGTCCCGGTATGGATGTCTAAGTTGAGAATAATCAAAAGCGAGAAATCCAAAATGCGAGCTTTCTCCTTAGACCTTTGTACAGGCGGCATGGAGGTACCCCATTGTGACACTTGGTTAAAACATGTGTATTGCGATGATCCGGTAGTCCAAGCTAATTAGGACAAGGTGCGGGCACTATTAGTATACTATGCATGAGGCTTGCAACTTGTAAGATATAATTTACATAACTCATATGCTTTATTACTACCGTTGACAAAATTGTTTCATGTTTTCAAAATAAAAGCTCTAGCACAAATATAGCAATCGATGCTTTCCTCTTTGAAGGACCTTTCTTTTACTTTTAATGTTGAGTTAGTTCACCTATTTCTCTCCACCTCAAGAAGCAAACACTTGTGTGAACTGTGCATTGATTCCTACATACTTGCATATTGCACTTGTTATATTACTCTATGTTGACAATTATCCATGAGATATACATGTTATAAGTTGAAAGCAACCGCTGAAACTTAATCTTCCTTTGTGTTGCTTCAATACCTTTACTTTGATTTATTGCTTTATGAGTTAACTCTTATGCAAGACTTATTGATGCTTGTCTTGAAGTACTATTCATGAAAAGTCTTTGCTTTATGATTCAGTTGTTTACTCATGTCATTACCATTGTTTTGATCGCTGCATTCATTACATATGTTTACAATAGTATGATCAAGGTTATGATGGCATGTCACTCCAGAAATTATCTTTGTTATCGTTTACCTGCTCGGGACGAGCAGAACTAAGCTTGGGGATGCTGATACGTCTCCGACGTATCGATAATTTCTTATGTTCCATGCCACATTATTGATGATATCTACATGTTTTATGCACACTTTATGTCATATTCGTGCATTTTCTGGAACTAACCTATTAACGAGATGTCGAAGAGCCGATTCTTTGTTTCTGCTGTTTTTGGTCTCGAAATCCTAGTAAAGAAATATTCTCGGAATTGGACGAAATCAACGCCCGGGGTCCTATTTTGCCACGAAGCTTCCAGAAGACCGAAGGAGAGTCGAAGTGGGGCCACGAGGTGGCCAGACACCAGGGCGGCGCGGCCCAGGCCCTGGCCGCGCCGGCCTATCGTCTGGGCCCCTCGTGCCGCCTCTTTACCTGCCCTTCCGCCTACAAATAGCCTTCGTTGCGAAACCCCCCAGTACCGAGAGCCACGATACGGAAAACCTTACTGAGACGCCGCCGCCGCCAATCCCATCTCGGGGGATTCTGGAGATCTCCTCCGGCACCCTGCCGGAGAGGGGAATCAGCTCCCGGAGGACTCTTCACCGCCATGGTCGCCTCCGGAGTGATGAGTGAGTAGTTAACCCCTGGACTATGGGTCCATAGCAGTAGCTAGATGGTTGTCTTCTCCTCATTGTGCTTCATTGTTGGATCTTGTGAGCTGCCTAACATGATCAAGATCATCTATCTGTAATTCTATATGTTGTGTTTGTAGGGATCCGATGGATAGAGAATACTATGTTATGTTAATTATCAAGTTATTACCTATGTGTTGTTTATGATCTTGCATGCTCTCCGTTATTAGTAGAGGCTCTGGCCAAGTTTTTGCTCTTAACTCCAAGAGGGAGTATTTATGCTCGATAGTGGGTTCATGCCTCCATTAAATCTGGGACAGTGACAGAAATTTCTAAGGTTGTGGATGTGCTGTTGCCACTAGGGATAAAACATTGATGCTATGTCTAAGGATGTAGTTATTGATTACATTACGCACCATACTTAATGCAATTGTCTGTTGTTTTGCAACTTAATGCGGAAGGGGTTCGGATGATAACACGAAGGTGGACTTTTTAGGCATAGATGCATGCTGGATAGCGGTCTATGTACTTTGTCGTAATGCCCAATTAAATCTCACTATATTTATCATGTCATGTATGTGCATTGTTATGCCCTCTCTATTTGTCAATTGCCCGACTGTAATTTGTTCACCCAACATGCTTTTATCTTATGGGAGAGACACCTCTAGTGAACTGTGGACCCCGGTCCTATTCTTTACATCGCATACAATCTACTGCAATACTTGTTTTACTGTTTTTTGCAAACAATCATCTTCCACACAATACGGTTAATCCTTTGTTACAGCAAGCCGGTGAGATTGACAACCTCACTGTTTCGTTGGGGCAAAGTACTTTGGTTGTGTTGTGTAGGTTCCACGTTGGCGCCGGAATCCCTGGTGTTGCGCCGCATTACATTCCGCCACCATCAACCTTCAACGTGCTTCTTGACTCCTACTAGTTCGATTAAACCTTGGTTTCTTGCGAGGAAAACTTACTGCTGTGCGCATCGCACCTTCCTCTTGGGGTTCCCAACGAACGTGTCAATTATACGCGCATCAAGACTGTTTTCTGGCGCCGTTGCCGGGGAGATCAAGACACGCTGCAAGGGGAGTCTCCACTTCCCAATCTCTTTACTTTGTTTTTGTCTTGCTTTATTTTATTTACTTACTTGTTTGCTGCACTTATATCAAAACACAAAAAAATTAGTTGCTAGCTTTACTTTATTTACTGTCTTGCACTCTATATCAAAAACACACAAAAAAATTAGTTTACTTGCATTTATTTTATCTAGTTTGCTTTATTTACTACTGCTAAAATGGCCACCCCTGAAAATACTAAGTTGTGTGACTTCACAACCACAAGTAATAATGATTTCCTATGCACACCTATTGCTCCACCTGCTACTACAGCAGAATTCTTTGAAATTAAACCTGCTTTACTGAATCTTGTTATGCGAGAGCAATTTTCTGGTGTTAGTTCTGATGATGCTGCTGCCCATCTCAATAACTTTGTTGAATTGTGTGAAATGCAAAAATATAAGGATGTAGATGGTGACATTATAAAATTAAAATTGTTTCCTTTCTCATTAAGAGGAAGAGCTAAAGATTGGTTGCTATCTCTGCCTAAGAATAGTATTGATTCCTGGACTAAATGCAAGGATGCTTTTATTGGTAGATATTATCCCCCTGCTAAAATTATATCTTTGAGAAGTAGCATAATGAATTTTAAACAATTGGATAATGAACATGTTGCTCAAGCTTGGGAAAGAATGAAATCTTTGGTTAAAAATTGCCCAACCCATGGACTGACTACTTGGATGATCATCCAAACCTTTTATGCAGGACTAAATTTTTCTTCGCGGAATTTATTAGATTCAGCTGCTGGAGGTACCTTTATGTCCATCAGTCTTGGTGAAGCAACAAAGCTCCTTGATAATATGATGATTAATTACTCTGAATGGCACACAGAAAGAGCTCCACAAGGTAAGAAGGTAAATTCTGTTGAAGAATCCTCTTCCTTGAATGATAAGATTGATGCTATTATGTCTATGCTTGTGAATGATAGGACTAATGTTGTTCCTAATAATGTTCCGTTCGCTTCATTGGTTGCCCAAGAAGAACATGTTGATGTAAACTTCATTAAAAATAATAATTTCAACAACAATGCTTATCAGAACAATTCTAGCAATAACTATAGGCCATATCCTTATAATAATGGTAACGGTTATGCTAATTCTTATGGGAATTCTTACAATAATAATAGGAACACACCCCCTGGACTTGAAGCTATGCTTAAAGAATTTATTAGTACACAAACTGCCTTTAACAAATCTGTTGAGGAAAAACTCAATAAAATTGATATTCTCGCTTCTAAGGTTGATAGTCTTGCCTCTGATGTTGATCTTTTGAAATCGAAAGTTATGCCTAATAGGGATATTGAAAATAAAATTGTTACTACAGCAAATGCCATCCAAGTTAGAATTAATGAGAATATAAGATTAATGGCTGAATTGCGTGCTAGGTGGGATAGAGAAGAAAATGAAAAACTAGCTAAAGAGAAAAATGTAGCTAAAGTTTGGACTATTACCACCACTAGCAATGCTAATGATTCACATGTTGCTGGACCTCCTACTATTAATGGTAAAATAATTGGTGTTGGCAATGTTTCTACTCCTAGTGCAAAGCGTACAAAACTGCCTGAAATTGCTAAAACTGCTGAAATTGCTTGTGATAAAACTGCTGAAATTTTTTCCAACCTTGGGGACAATGATCCCATTGCTGTAGCTCATAATGATTTAGATTTTGATGATTGCTACATCTCTGAAGTTATAAAGTTCTTACAAAAACTTGCTAAGAGTCCCAATGCTAGCGCTGTAAACTTGGCCTTTACAAAACATATTACAAATGCTCTCATAAAAGCTAGAGAAGAGAAACTAAAACTTGAAACTTCTATTCCTAGAAAGCTAGAGGATGGTTGGGAGCCCATCATTAAAATGAGGGTCAATGATTTTGATTGTAATGCTTTATGTGATCTTGGTGCAAGTATTTCTGTTATGCCTAAGAAAGTCTATGATATGCTTGACTTGCCACCATTGAAAAATTGTTATTTGGATGTTAATCTCGCTGATAATGCTAAAAAGACACCTTTGGGGAGAGTTGATAATTTTCATATTATGGTTAACAATAACCTTGTCCCCGTTGATTTTGTTGTCTTGGATATTGAATGCAATGCATCTTGCCCCATTATATTGGGAAGACCTTTTCTTCGAACCGTTGGTGCTACTATTGATATGAAGGAAGGTAATATTAAATATCAATTTCCTCTCAAGAAAGGTATGGAACACTTCCCTAGAAAAAGAATGAAGTTACCTTTTGATTCTATTATTAGAACAAATTATGATGTTGATGCTTCGTCTCTTGATAATACTTGATATACACTTTCTGCGCCTAGCTGAAAGGCGTTAAAGAAAAACGCTTATGGGAGACAACCCATGTTTTTACTACAGTATTTTTGTTTTATATTTGAGTCTTGTAAGTTGTTTACTACTGTAGCAACCTCTCCTTATCTTAGTTTTGTGTTTTGTTGTGCCAAGTAAAGTCTTTGATAGTAAAGTTCATACTAGATTTGGATTACTGCGCAGTTTCAGATTTCTTTGGTGTCACGAATTTCGACCTGCCTCCCTGTAGGTAGCTCAGAAAATTAAGCCAATTTACGTGCGTGATCCTCAGATATGTACGCAACTTTCATTAAATTTGGGCATTTTCATTTGAGCAAGTCTGGTGCCTCAATAAAATCCATCTTTACGGACTGTTCTGTTTTGACAGATTCTGCCTTTTATTTCGCATTGCCTCTTTTGCTATGTTGGATGAATTTCTTTGATCCATTAATGTCCAGTAGCTTTATGCAATGTCCAGAAGTGTTAAGAATGATTGTGTCACCTCTGAACATGTGAATTTTTATTGTCCACTAACCCTCTAATGAGTTGTTTCGAGTTTGGTGTGGAGGAAGTTTTCAAGGATCAAGAGAGGAGTATGATGCAATATCATCAAGGAGAGTGAAAGCTCTAAGCTTGGGGATGCCCCGTGGTTCCCCCCTGCATATTCTAAGAAGACTCAAGCGTCTAAGCTTGGGGATGCCCAAGGCATCCCCTTCTTCATCGACAACATTATCAGGTTCCTCCCCTGAAACTATATTTTTATTCCGTCACATCTTATGTGCTTTGCTTGGAGCGTCGGTTTGTTTTTGTTTTTGTTTTTGTTTGAATAAATGGATCCCAGCATTCATTGAGTGGGAGAGAGACACGCTCCGCTGTTGCATATGGACAAATATGTCCTTAGGCTTTACTCATAGTATTCATGGCGAAGGTTGAATCTTCTTCGTTAAATTGTTATATGGTTGGAATCGGGAAATGCTACATGTAGTAATTCTAAAATGACTTGAATAATTTGATACTTGGCAATTGTTGTGCTCATGTTTAAGCTCTTGCATCATATACTTTGCACCCATTAATGAAGAAACACCTAGAGCTTGCTAAATTTGGTTTGCATATTTGGTCTCTCTAAAGTCTAGATAATATCTAGTATTGAGTTTTGAACAACAAGGAAGACGGTGTAGAGTCTTATAATGTTTACAATAGTCTTTTATGTGAGTTTTTCTGCACCGGTTCATCCTTGTGTTTGTTTCAAATAACCTTGCTAGCCTAAACCTTGTATCGAGAGGGAATACTTCTCATGCATCCAAAATCCTTGAGCCAACCACTATGCCATTTGTGTCCACCATACCTACCTACTACATGGTATTTCTCCGCCATTCCAAAGTAAATTGCTTGAGTGCTACCTTTAAAATTTCCATCATTCACCTTTGCAATATATAGCTCATGGGACAAATAGCTTAAAAATTATTGTGGTATTGAATATGTACTTATGCACTTTATCTCTTATTAAGTTGCTTGTTGTGCGATAACCATGTTTCTGGGGACGCCATCAACTACTCTTTGTTGAATATCATGTGAGTTGCTATGCATGTCCGTCTTGTCTGAAGTAAGAGAGATCTACCACCTTAATGGTTGGAGCATACATATTGTTAGAGAAGAACATTGGGCCGCTAACTAAAGCCATGAATCATGGTGGAAGTTCCAGTTTTGGACATATATCCTCAATCTCATATGAGAACACTAATTGTTGCCACATGCTTATGCATTAAAGAGGAGTCCATTATCTGTTGTCCATGTTGTCCCGGTATGGATGTCTAAGTTGAGAATAATCAAAAGCGAGAAATCCAAAATGCGAGCTTTCTCCTTAGACCTTTGTACAGGCGGCATGGAGGTACCCCATTGTGACACTTGGTTAAAACATGTGTATTGCGATGATCCGGTAGTCCAAGCTAATTAGGACAAGGTGCGGGCACTATTAGTATACTATGCATGAGGCTTGCAACTTGTAAGATATAATTTACATAACTCATATGCTTTATTACTACCGTTGACAAAATTGTTTCATGTTTTCAAAATAAAAGCTCTAGCACAAATATAGCAATCGATGCTTTCCTCTTTGAAGGACCTTTCTTTTACTTTTAATGTTGAGTTAGTTCACCTATTTCTCTCCACCTCAAGAAGCAAACACTTGTGTGAACTGTGCATTGATTCCTACATACTTGCATATTGCACTTGTTATATTACTCTATGTTGACAATTATCCATGAGATATACATGTTATAAGTTGAAAGCAACCGCTGAAACTTAATCTTCCTTTGTGTTGCTTCAATACCTTTACTTTGATTTATTGCTTTATGAGTTAACTCTTATGCAAGACTTATTGATGCTTGTCTTGAAGTACTATTCATGAAAAGTCTTTGCTTTATGATTCAGTTGTTTACTCATGTCATTACCATTGTTTTGATCGCTGCATTCATTACATATGTTTACAATAGTATGATCAAGGTTATGATGGCATGTCACTCCAGAAATTATCTTTGTTATCGTTTACTGCTGGACGAGCAGAACTAAGCTTGGGGATGCTGATACGTCTCCGACGTATCGATAATTTCTTATGTTCCATGCCACATTATTGATGATATCTACATGTTTTATGCACACTTTATGTCATATTCGTGCATTTTCTGGAACTAACCTATTAACGAGATGTCGAAGAGCCGATTCTTGTTTTACGCTGTTTTTGGTCTCGAAATCCTAGTAAAGAAATATTCTCGGAATTGGACGAAATCAACGCCCAGGGTCCTATTTTGCCACGAAGCTTCCAGAAGACCGAAGGAGAGTCGAAGTGGGGCCACGAGGTGGCCAGACACCAGGGCGGCGCGGCCCAGGCCCTGGCCGCGCCGGCCTATCGTCTGGGCCCCTCGTGCCGCCTCTTTACCTGCCCTTCCGCCTACAAATAGCCTTCGTTGCGAAACCCCCCAGTACCGAGAGCCACGATACGGAAAACCTTACTGAGACGCCGCCGCCGCCAATCCCATCTCGGGGGATTCTGGAGATCTCCTCCGGCACCCTGCCGGAGAGGGGAATCAGCTCCCGGAGGACTCTTCACCGCCATGGTCGCCTCCGGAGTGATGAGTGAGTAGTTAACCCCTGGACTATGGGTCCATAGCAGTAGCTAGATGGTTGTCTTCTCCTCATTGTGCTTCATTGTTGGATCTTGTGAGCTGCCTAACATGATCAAGATCATCTATCTGTAATTCTATATGTTGTGTTTGTAGGGATCCGATGGATAGAGAATACTATGTTATGTTAATTATCAAGTTATTACCTATGTGTTGTTTATGATCTTGCATGCTCTCCGTTATTAGTAGAGGCTCTGGCCAAGTTTTTGCTCTTAACTCCAAGAGGGAGTATTTATGCTCGATAGTGGGTTCATGCCTCCATTAAATGCAGGACGATGACAGAAATTTCTAAGGTTGTGGATGTGCTGTTGCCACTAGGGATAAAACATTGATGCTATGTCTAAGGATGTAGTTATTGATTACATTACGCACCATACTTAATGCAATTGTCTGTTGTTTTGCAACTTAATACTGGAAGGGGTTCGGATGATAACCTGAAGGTGGACTTTTTAGGCATAGATGCATGCTGGATAGCGGTCTATGTACTTTGTCGTAATGCCCAATTAAATCTCACTATATTTATCATGTCATGTATGTGCATTGTTATGCCCTCTCTATTTGTCAATTGCCCGACTGTAATTTGTTCACCCAACATGCTTTTATCTTATGGGAGAGACACCTCTAGTGAACTGTGGACCCCGGTCCTATTCTTTACATCGCATACAATCTACTGCAATACTTGTTTTACTGTTTTTTGCAAACAATCATCTTCCACACAATACGGTTAATCCTTTGTTACAGCAAGCCGGTGAGATTGACAACCTCACTGTTTCGTTGGGGCAAAGTACTTTGGTTGTGTTGTGCAGGTTCCACGTTGGCGCCGGAATCTCTGGTGTTGCGCCGCATTACATTCCGCCACCATCAACCTTCAACGTGCTTCTTGACTCCTACTGGTTCCTCCTTTCGTCGTCTAATAACTGGGTTTTATAGGAGATTTATTAAAGATTTCTCTAAGATTTCAAAGCCTCTTACTAATCTTCTTCAAAAAGATGTACCTTTTGTTTTTGATGATGATTGTAAGGAAGCTTTTGAAACTCTAAAGAAAGCCTTAACAACTGCTCCAGTAGTTGAACCTCCTGATTGGAATTTACCTTTTGAAATTAGGTGTGATGCTAGTGATTTTGCTGTTGGTGCTGTTCTTGGACAACGAGTAGATAAAAAATTGAATGTTACTCATTATGGTAGTAAAACTCTTGATGCTGCTCAAAGAAATTATGGTACAACTGAAAAAGAATTAGTAGCTGTAGTTTTTGCTTGTGACAAGTTTAGATCTTATATTGTTGATTCAAAAATTACGATTCATACTGATCATGCTGCAATTAGATACCTTATGGAAAAGAAAGATGCTAAGCCAAGGCTTATTAGATGGGTGCTTCTTTTGCAAGAATTTGATTTACATATTATAGATAGGAAAGGTGCTGATAATCCTTATTCTTGAGAACTTATCTAGATTGGAAAATATTGCTTATGATCCTGTTCCTGTTAATGATAGTTTTCCAAATGAACAATTGGCTGTAATAAAGGTGAGCTCGCGAGATAGTCCTTGGTATGCTGATTATGCTAACTTTATTGTTTCCAAGTACTTGCCTCCGACCTTTTCAGCTCAGCAAAGGAGGAAATTCTTTTATGACTTGAGGCATTATTTTTGGGATGACCCACACTTATATAAAGAAGGAGTGGATGGTATTATGCGAAGATGTGTTCCCGAATATGAACAACAAGAGATATTGAGTAAGTGTCATGGTAGTGTTTATGGAGGACATCACGCCGGAGATAGAACCGCGCAAAAGGTTCTACAATCAGGTTTCTATTGGCCAACTCTCTTTAAAGATGCAAGAAAGTTTATTTTTATCTTGTGATGAATGTCAAAGAGTTGGTAATATCTCCAGATGCAATGAAATGCCTATGAATTATACTCTTGTTATTGAACCATTCGATTGTTGGGGGTTTGACTTCATGGGACCTTTCCCTTCTTCAGAAGGTAACACTCATATACTTGTCGCCGTTGATTATGTTACTAAATGGGTGGAAGCCATACCCACAAAAAGTGCTGATGGTGAGACCTCTTTAAGAATGCTTTTAGATATTATTTTTCCTAGATTTGGAGTTCCTAGATATCTTATGACTGATGGAGGTTCTCATTTTATTCATGGTGGTTTTAGAAAAACTCTTGCTAAATATGGTATTAATCATAGGATTGCTTCCGCTTATCATCGTCAAACTAGTGGGCAAGTAGAATTATCAAATAGAGAGATTAAATCTATCTTGCAAAAGACTGTTAATAAATCTAGAAAGAACTGGGCTACTAAATTGAAGGAAGCACTATGGGCTTATAGAACTGCTTATAAAAATCCTATGGGTATGTCACCTTATAAAATGGTTTATGGGAAAGCTTGTCATTTACCTTTAGAACTAGAGCACAAAGCTTATTGGGCTGTGAGAGAACTAAGTAAAGATCCTAAACTTGCCGGTAAGTAAAGATTGCTACAATTGAGTTCTCTAGATGAATGGAGAAGTGAAGCTTATGAAAATGCTAAACTTTTTAAGGAGAAAGTTAAGAAATGGCACGATAGGAGAATTATCAAAAGAGAATTTAATGTTGGGGATAAAGTCCTATTGTATCGGTCTCGTCTCAGATTTTTTGCAGGGAAATTGCTCTCAAAATGGGAAGGACCATATGTCATTCTGGAGGTGTATCGTTCAGGGGCAATTAAGATTGGTTCTCTGAAAGGTGATGCCACACAAGTAGTGAATGGACAAGGGCTCAAGCACTATATTTCTGGAGATTCTTATAATGAAGATGTTGATGTTATTCGAGTGGTGACTCCGGAAGCTTTCATCAAAGGTCAAATTGACAGTTCTGCAGAGTTCGACTTTGAATAGGTAACAGTTCTGGTAATAAAAAGTCCACGTTTAACTTTCCGAACAATATTTTTACTATTTTCGGAAAATATGAAAAATTACGAGATCGAAACGGAGAGGAGGAGACGCACGAGGGCGTGCCCCCATAGGCCGGCGCGGGCCCCAGCCTGGCCACGCCGCCCTATGGTGACGGCCCCTCGGAGTCCCTCTTCCACTCGTTTTCAACCTGGTACATTCCTTCTGTCGTGAATTTTTTTGCTATATAATCTCCCGGACCCCTGGAGGTCCGTATATCATTTTCTCGTCGTGTTTTGTTTTGAGCTGTTTTCTGCCCGGATCTGTTTTTGATCTAGAAGCACCATGGTCTCCAACAACAAGGACAAGGGGCCTTTGGAGGAAGATATTCAAGACCCCGATTTGAAGGAAGAAGTCGAGAGCGAGGATGAAGGAGAAGTGGAGGAAGTTCCGCGAGTATACTCGCGCGCCACCGTCGCAAGCATCGGAGTGGTAGCAAATCCGTTCAACACCAAGAAAAGCGCACGGATTAGCACCGGAGGAGGAGTCCCACGTCGCTTCCTAGCTCCAAGGACATCTCCTCCAGGCATTGACAACCCCTTCCACACTCTAATTCATAATAGACAAATTGAAAGGATTCCCAAGACAGTATTGCCTAGTGGTTGGGATATGGATCATTCTAACACTGCAGGAAGGATGAAACCTGAAGCCGAGGAGTGGAGAAACAACTGGGACTCACCGTCTGACATACTTCTTAACCGCGTCGAGCAAAACTCGGAGCTGATTCGCAACCTCACTTACGAGATTGATGAGATAAAGGAGCTGGTTAAGAAGCTTATCAAGGATTCACCATCACCACCGAAGGAGTAATTCATCATTGGTATTGGCACCCCCTTGGTTTGTTCCAAGCTTGGGGGGAGTGCCGCGGTATCACATCATCACTATCTTTTATCTTTTTACTATCAAGTAGTGTCATATCATGAGTAGGGAAGTTATCATATAAGATGGTTGCAGTGTGGAAGTATCTCTCTTTAGTTGGTTATCTATGTATCCCTTGGTGTGAGTTATCGTTATGGAATATTAATGAGAAGTTTTATCATTTACATATTGCACACCTTATTTTAGTTTGCAATCTCTATTATATGATTGATCTTGTTGTTAGTATTGGTATCACTTTGGGAGCATCGAGTAAATCTATTTGGTTTTGGCAAACTTAGCATTGGTCAATAGCAACAACACTTTGAGTTTAAGTAGAAAAGAGGAAATACATGTAGATATGTTATTTCATTATCTTTCTTTCTTGTTAGCTATGAGCTTAGTATTCTGAAGTTAAAATTATTTGTGCTTACAAGAAAGATGCATGATTGTTTCTATCACATGTATATTTGTTTGTTTCCCTCAACTCTTATGCTTGCTAACCAACCTTGCTAGCCAAAGACCTGTACTGAGAGGGAATGCTTCTTGTGCATCCAAACTCTTAAACCAAAACTATGCCATGAGTGTCCACCATAACTACCTACTATGTGGTATTTTGCGCCACTCCAAGTAAATATTTCATGTGCTACCTTTAAATAATTCAAAAGTTATTATCTCTTATTTGTGTCAATGTTTTATAGCTCATGAGGAAGTATGTGGTGTTTTATCTTTCAGTCTTGTTAGGCAGATTTTCACCAATGGACTAGTGGCTTCATCCACTTATCCAATAATTTTGCAAAAAGAGCTGGCAACGGGGTTCCCAGCCCCAATTAATTAACTTTCATTAATAATTCTCTTCACATGTTTTGCCCTGATTCATCAGTAAGCAACTTAATTTTGCAATAGACACTCCTCCGTGGTATGTGAAAAGTTGGAAGGTACCCGACGATTCGGTTAGCCATGGCTTGTGAAAGCAAAGGTTGGGAGGAGTGTCATCCTTAAATAAACTAAAGTACATGTGTAAATAAAAGAGAAGAGGGATGATCTACCTTGCTGGTAGAGATAACGTCCTTCAAGGGAGCCGCTCTTTGGAAGTCTGTTTGGCAAGGGGGTTAGAGTACCCACTACCATTCGTTGACAATAACAAACACCTCTCAAGCTTTACTTTTATGCTCTCTATATGATTTCAAAACTTAAAAAGCTCTAGCACATGATTTAATCCCTGCTTCCCTCTGCGAAGGGCCTATCTTTTACTTTCATGTTGAGTCAGTAAACCTATTTCCCTCCATCTTAAGCAAGCAATTGAGTTGTTGTGATCCAACCATCTATATTGTGATCTATTTAATCATGCCTTTTATTCTTCCTTGTTTAGTACAAGTTTTATCCGAATGAATATAGCTTTGAAAGTTATCAATGATTATGAGGAGATTATTATGATTGAGTATGCAAGTTTTGCCGTATAAGCTTTAATATAAGAGCGCTGCTCGACAGATAAGTACAATCTGTTAATTGTTCTTTGACCAAGAACGAAGTTTGCCATCACCAACTATGATTTCCTATGCACCTTTATTTGTGATTTCCTTCTACTTGTTTCAAATTGAATTATATGAGGAAGTTGTTCACTAGAATGTCTTGTGTGAATTAATGTGATGCTTCTTGTCCGTATTTTATTTATCGACCCTTCACTCCATAAACATGTGGTCTTGTTTACTGAGTTCAGTTTCGCTTGGGGACAAGCGAAGTCTAAGCTTGGGGGGAGTTGATACGTCCATTTTGCATCACTATTTTATATCATAATTTACTGTTATTCATTGATATATTTCATATTTAGAGATGATACTTATGTTATTTCACCTATTTTGCATGTTTCATGATTATTGGAGAATCACTCACCGGAGTCAGGATTCTGCTGGAAAAAGCACCGTCAGAATGCAATATTTCTGAAGATCAACAACTGACGGAAATTACACCGAAGGTCTTATTTCTCCAGAAGAAGGAGCCAGCCAAAAGGAGGGGCCGAGGAGGGCCGCCATGGCCCCCGCATAGGCCGGCGCGGGCTCCAACCTGGCCGCGCCGCCTTGTGGGGAGGGGGCCCACAGCCCCCCTCGGCCGCCTCTCTTTCGCGTACTTCATCTACCCGAAAACCTAAGGTACGGGGGATAATCGCGAGGAGACACAGCCGCCTCTGCGGGGCGGAAAACACCAGAGAGAAAAGAGCTCTCCGTCAGGCTGAAATCCGCCGGGGAAATTCCCTCCCGGAGGGGGAAATCGACGCCATTGTCACCGTCATCGAGCTGGACTTCACTGGGATCATCATCACCATCATCTCCACCACCGTCACCGTCATCTCCACCGCTGCACCTCGTCACCGCTGTAACATCTAGGGTTGAATCTTAATTATTTCATAGGGGAAACTCTCCCGGTATTGATTACTCCTTGTTATTGATGCTATTGAGTGAAACCATTGAACCAAGGTTTATGTTCATATTGTTATTCATCATCATATCACCTCTGATCATGTTCCATATGATGTCTCGTGAGTATTTCGTTTAGTTCTTGAGGACATGGGTGAAGTCTAAATGTTAGTAGTGAACTATGTTGAGTAATATTTAATGGTTTGATATTTAAGTTGCGGTGTTATTCTTCTAGTGGTGTCATGTGAACGTCGACTACATGATACTTCACCTTTATGGGCCTAGGGGAATACATCTTGTATTCGTTTGCTAATTGTGGGGTTGCCGGAGTGACAGCTGATGGCGTGTACAGCACACGTCCGTTGGGAACCCCAAGAGGAAGGTGTGATGCAGACAGTAGCAAGTTTTCCCTCAGAAAGAAACCAAGGTTTATCGAACCAGGAGGAGCCAAGAAGCACGTTGAAGGTTGTTGGTGGCGGGATGTAGTGCGGCGCAACACCAGGGATTCCGGCGCCAACGTGGAACCTGCACAACACAACCAAAGTACTTTGCCCCAGCGAAACAGTGAGGTTGTCAATCTCACCGGCTTGCTGTAACAAAGGATTAGATGTATAGTGTGGATGATGATTGTTTGGAGAAAACAGTAAAACAAGTATTGCAGTAGATTGTATTCGATGTAAAAGAATGGACCGGGGTCCACAGTTCACTAGAGGTGTCTCTCCCATAAGATAAATAGCATGTTGGGTGAACAAATTACAGTCGGGCAATTGACAAATAGAGAGGGCATGACAATGCACATACATGATACGATGAGTATTGTGAGATTTAATTAGGCATTACGACAAAGTACATAGACCGCTATCCAGCATGCATCTATGCCTAAAAAGTCCACCTTCAGGTTATCATCCGAACCCCTTCCAGTATTAAGTTGCAAACAACAGACAATTGCATTAAGTATGGTGCGTAATGTAATCAATAACTACATCCTCGGACATAGCATCAATGTTTTATCCCTAGTGGCAACAGCACATCCACAACCTTAGAACTTTCTATCACTGTCCCAAATTTAATGGAGGCATGAACCCACTATCGAGCATAAATACTCCCTCTTGGAGTTAAGAGTAAAAACTTGGGCAGAGCCTCTACTAATAACGGAGAGCATGCAAGATCATAAACAACACATAGGTAATAGATTGATAATCAACATAACATAGTATTCTCTATCCATCGGATCCCGACAAACACAACATATAGAATTACAGATAGATGATCTTGATCATGTTAGGCAGCTCACAAGATCCGACAATGAAGCACATAAGGAGAAGACGACCATCTAGCTACTGCTATGGACCCATAGTCCAGGGGTGAACTACTCACTCATCACTCCGGAGGTGACCATGGCGGTGAAGAGTCCTCCGGGAGATGATTCCCCTCTCCGGCAGGGTGCCGGAGGCGATCTCCAGAATCCCCCGAGATGGGATTGGCGGCGGCGGCGTCTTAGTAAGGTTTTCCGTATCGTGGCTCTCGGTACAGGGGGTTTCGCGACGAAGGCTTTAAGTAGGCGGAAGGGCAACGCGGGGGGCCACACGAGGGCCCCACACACCAGGGCCGCGCGGCCAAGACTTGGGCCGCGCCGCCCTGTTGTGGCGGCGCCTCGTGGCCCCACTTCCTTTCCCCCTTGGTCTTCTGGAAGCTTCGTGCAAAAATAGGACCCTGGGCGTTGATTTCGTCCAATTCCGAGAATATTTCCTTTGTAGGATTTCTGAAACCAAAAACAGCAGAAAACAGCAACTGGCTCTTCGGCATCTCGTTAATAGGTTAGTGCCGGAAAATGCATAAATACGACATATAATGTGTATAAAACATGTAGATATCATCAATAATGTGGCATGGAACATAAGAAATTATCGATACGTCGGAGACGTATCAGCATCCCAAGCTTAGTTCCTGCTCGTCCCGAGCAGGTAAACGATAACAAAGATAATTTCTGGAGTGACATGCCATCATAACCTTGATCATACTATTGTAAGCATATGTAATGAATGCAGCTATCAAAACAATGGTAATGACATGAGTGAACAAATGAATCATAAAGCAAAGACTTTTCATGAATAGTACTTCAAGAGAAGCATCAATAAGTCTTGCGTAAGAGTTAACTCATAAAGCAATAAATCAAAGTAAAGGTATTGAAGCAACACAAAGGAAGATTAAGTTTCAGCGGTTGCTTTCAACTTGTAACATGTATATCTCATGGATAATTGTCAATATAGAGTAATATAACAAGTGCAATATGCAAGTATGTAGGAATCAATGCACAGTTCACACAAGTGTTTGCTTCTTGAGGTGGAGAGAGATAGGTGAACTGACTCAACATAAAAGTAAAAGAAAGGTCCTTCAAAGAGGAAAGCATCGATTGCTATATTTGTGCTAGAGCTTTTATTTTGAAAACATGAAACAATTTTGTCAACGGTAGTAATAAAGCATATGTATCATGTAAATTATATCTTACAAGTTGCAAGCCTCATGCATAGTATACTAGTAGTGCCCGCACCTTGTCCTAATTAGCTCGGATTAACACTGATTATCATTGCATAACATATGTTTCAACCAAGTGTCACAAAGGGGTACCTCTATGCCGCCTGTACAAGGGTCTAAGGAGAAAGTTCGCATTGGATTTCTCGCTTTTGATCATTCTTCAACTTAGACACCCATACCGGGACAACATAGACAACAGATAATGGACTCCTCTTTTAATGCTTAAGCATTCAACAACAGTTAATATTCTCATAAGAGATTGAGGATTTATGTCCAAACTGAAACTTCCACCATGATTCATGGCTTTAGTTAGCGGCCCAATGTTCTTCTCTAACAGTATGCATACTCAAACCATTTTGATTGTGAAAACCGCCCTTACTTCAGACAAGACGAACATGCATAGCAACTCACATGATGTTCAACAAAGAGTTGATGGCGTCCCCAGAAAACATGGTTATCGCACAACAAGCAACTTAATAAGAGATAAAGTGCATAAGTACATATTCAATACCACAATAGTTTTTAAGGCTATTTTGTCCCATGAGCTATATATTGCAAAGGCGAATGATGGAAATTTAAAGGTAGCACTCAAGCAATTTACTTTGGAATGGCGGAGAAATACCATGTAGTAGGTAGGTATGGTGGACACAAATGGCATAGTGGTTGGCTCAAGGATTTTGGATGCATGAGAAGTATTCCCTCTCGATACAAGGTTTAGGCTAGCAAGGCTATTTGAAACAAACACAAGGATGAACCGGTGCAGCAAAACTCACATAGAAGACATATTGTAAACATTATAAGACTCTACACCGTCTTCCTTGTTGTTCAAAACTCAATACTAGAAATTATCTAGACTTTAGAGAGACCAAATATGCAAACCAAATTTTAGCAAGCTCTATGTATTTTTTCATTAATGGGTGCAAAGTATATGATGCAAGAGCTTAAACATGAGCACAACAATTGCCAAGTATCAAATTATTCAAGACATTTTAGAATAACTACATGTAGCATTTCCCGATTCCAACCATATAACAATTTAACGAAGAAGATTCAACCTTCGCCATGAATACTATGAGTAAAGCCTAAGGACATATTTGTCCATATGCAACAGCGGAGCGTGTCTATCTCCCACACAATGAATGCTAGGATCCATTTTATTCAAACAAAAAACAAAAACAAACCGACGCTCCAAGCAAAGCACATAAGATGTGACTGAATAAAAATATAGTTTCAGGGGAGGAACCTGATGATGTTGTCGATGAAGAAGGGGATGCCTTGGGCATCCCCAAGCTTAGACCCTTGAGTCTTCTTAAAATATGCAGGGGTGAACCACCGGGGCATCCCCAAGCTTAGAGCTTTCACTCCTCTTGATCATAGTATATCATACTCCTCTCTTGACCCTTGAAAACTTCCTTCACACCAAACTTCAAGCAAACTCATTAGAGGGTTAGTGCACAATCAAAAATTCACATGTTCAGAGGTGACACAATCATTCTTAACACTTCTGCACATTGCACAAAGCTACTGGACATTAATGGATCAAAGAAATTCATCCAACATAGCAAAAGAGGCAATGCGAAATAAAAGGCAGAATCTGTCAAAAACAGAACAGTCCGTAAAGACGAACCTGGAAGGGGCACTTAACTTGCTCAAACGGAAAAACTCAAAACTAATGAAAGTTGCGTACATATCTGAGGATCACGAGCACGTAAATTTTCAGATTTTTTTGATTTTTTTACAGAGACTTCTGCACGAATTCGTGATAGACAGCAATGCTGTTTCTGTGCAGCAATCCAAATCTAGCATCAACTTTACCATAGAGACTTTACTTGGCACAAAAACATGATAAGGAGAGGTTGCTACAGTAGTAAACAACTTCCAAGACTCAAATATAAAACAAAGTACTGTAGTAAAAACATGGGTTGTCTCCCATAAGCGCTTTTCTTTAACGCCTTTCAGCTAGGCGCAGAAAGTGTAAATCAAGTATTATCAAGAGATGAAGCATCAATAGCATAACTTGTTCTAATAATAGAATCATAAGGTAACTTCATTCTCTTTCTAGGGAAGTGTTCCATACCTTTCTTGAGAGGAAATTGATATTTAATATTACCTTCCTTCATATCAATGATAGCTCCAACAGTTCGAAGAAAAGGTCTTCCCAATATAATGGGGCAAGATGCATTGCATTCAACATCCAAGACAACAAAATCAACGGGGACAAGGTTATTGTTAACCATAATACGAACATTATCAACTCTCCCCAAAGGTTTCTTTTTAGCATTATCAGCGAGATTAACATCCAAATAACAATTTTTCAATGGTGGCAAGTCAAGCATATCATAGACTTTCTTAGGCATAACGGAAATACTTGCACCAAGATCACATAAAGCATTACAATCAAAGTCATTGACCTTCATCTTAATGATGGGCTCCCAACCATCTTCTAACTTTCTAGGAATAGAAGCTTCACGTTCTAGTTTCTCTTCTCTAGCTTTTATGAGAGCATTCGTAATATGTTTTGTAAAGGCTAAATTTATAGCACTAGCATTGGGACTTTTAGCAAGCTTTTGTAAAAACTTTATGACTTCAGAGATATGGCAATCATCAAAGTCCAAACCATTATAATCTACAGCAATGGGATCATCATCCCCAATGTTGGAAAAAATTTCAGCAGTTTTATCACGGGCAGTTTCAGCAGTTTTAGCAGTTTCCGGCAGTTTTGCAGGCTTTGCATTAGAAGTAGAAACATTGCCAACACCAATTCTTTCACCATTATTAGTAGGAGGTGCAGCAACATGTGGAGCATTAACATTACTAGTGGTGGTAATAGTCCAAACTTTAGCTACATTATTCTCTTTAGCAAGTTTTTCATTTTCTTCTCTTTCCCACCTAGCATGCAATTCAGCCATCAATCTCATATTCTCATTAATTCTAACTTGGATGGCATTTGCTGTAGTAACAATTTTATTTTCAATATCCTTATTAGGCATAACTTTCAATTTTAAAAGATCAACATCAGAGGCAAGTCTATCAACCTTAGAAGCAAGAATATCAATTTTATCAAGCTTTTCTTCAACAGATTTGTTAAAAGCAGTTTGTTGACTAATAAATTGTTTAAGCATAGCTTCAAGACCAGGGGGTGTGTTCCTATTATTGTTGTAAGAATTCCCATAAGAATTACCATAACCGTTACCATTATTATAAGGATATGGCCTATAGTTATTACTAGAATTGTTCCGATAAGCATTGTTATTGAGATTATTATTTTTAATGAAGTTTACGTCAACATGTTCTTCTTGGGCAACCAATGAAGCTAACGGAACATTATTAGGATTAACATTAGTCCTATCATTCACAAGCATAGACATAATAGCATCAATCTTATCACTCAAGGAAGAGGTTTCTTCGACAGAATTTACCTTCTTACCTTGTGGAGCTCTTTCCGTGTGCCATTCAGAGTAATTAATCATCATATTATCAAGAAGCTTTGTTGCTTCACCAAGAGTGATGGACATAAAGGTACCTCCAGCAGCTGAATCCAATAGGTTCTGCGAAGAAAAGTTCAGTCCTGCGTAAAAGGTTTGGATGATTATCCAAGTAGTCAGTCCATGGGTTGGTTAATTTTTAACCAAAGATTTCATTCTTTCCCATGCTTGTGCAACATGCTCATTATCCAATTGTTTAAAATTCATTATGCTACTCCTCAAAGATATAATTTTAGCGGGAGGATAATATCTACCAATAAAAGCGTCCTTACATTTAGTCCATGAATCAATACTATTCTTAGGCAAAGATAGCAACCAATCTTTAGCTCTTGCTCTTAACGAGAAAGGAAACAATTTTAATTTTATAATGTCACCATCTACATCTTTATACTTTTGAATTTCACACAATTCAACAAAATTATTGAGATGGGCAGCAGCATCATCAGAACTAACACCAGAAAATTGCTCTCGCATAATAAGATTCAGTAAAGCAGGTTTAATTTCAAAGAATTCTGCTGTAGTAGCAGGTGGAGCAATAGGTGTGCATAAGAAATCATTATTATTTGTGGTTGTGAAGTCACACAACTTAGTATTTTCAGGGGTAGCCATTTTAGCAGTGGTAAATAAAGCAAACTAAATAAAGTAAATGCAAGTAACTAATTTTTTTTGTGTTTTCGATATAGAGTGCAAGACAGTAAATAAAGTAAAGCTAGCAACTAATTTTTTTGTATTTTGATATAATGCAGCAAACAAAATAGTAAATAAAGTAAAGCAAGACAAAAACAAAGTAAAGAGATTGGATTGTGGAGACTCCCCTTGCAGCGTGTCTTGATCTCCCCGGCAACGACGCCAGAAAAAATTGTTGCTGGCGTGTAGTTGACGTGGGAGTTAGAAATCTTTGTGGTGTAGCTTTTCTTCGTTCCCCGGCAACGGCGCCAGAAAAAATGCTTGATGGCGTGTACAGCACACGTCCGTTGGGAACCCCAAGAGGAAGGTGTGATGCAGACAGTAGCAAGTTTTCCCTCAGAAAGAAACCAAGGTTTATCGAACCAGGAGGAGCCAAGAAGCACGTTGAAGGTTGTTGGTGGCGGGATGTAGTGTGGCGCAACACCAGGGATTCCGGCGCCAACGTGGAACCTGCACAACACAACCAAAGTACTTTGCCCCAACGAAACAGTGAGGTTGTCAATCTCACCGGCTTGCTGTAACAAAGGATTAGATGTATAGTGTGGATGATGATTGTTTGCAGAAAACAGTAAAACAAGTATTGCAGTAGATTGTATTCGATGTAAAAGAATGGACCGGGGTCCACAGTTCACTAGAGGTGTCTCTCCCATAAGATAAATAGCATGTTGGGTGAACAAATTACAGTCGGGCAATTGACAAATAGAGAGGGCATGACAATGCACATACATGATACGATGAGTATTGTGAGATTTAATTGGGCATTACGACAAAGTACATAGACCGCTATCCAGCATGCATCTATGCCTAAAAAGTCCACCTTTAGGTTATCATCCGAACCCCTTCCAGTATTAAGTTGCAAACAACAGACAATTGCATTAAGTATGGTGCGTAATGTAATCAATAACTACATCCTCGGACATAGCATCAATGTTTTATCCCTAGTGGCAACAGCACATCCACAACCTTAGAACTTTCTGTCACTGTCCCAGATTTAATGGAGGCATGAACCCACTATCGAGCATAAATACTCCCTCTTGGAGTTGAGAGTAAAAACTTGGGCAGAGCCTCTACTAATAACGGAGAGCATGCAAGATCATAAACAACACATAGGTAATAGATTGATAATCAACATAACATAGTATTCTCTATCCATCGGATCCCGACAAACACAACATATAGAATTACAGATAGATGATCTTGATCATGTTAGGCAGCTCACAAGATCCGACAATGAAGCACATAAGGAGAAGACGACCATCTAGCTACTGCTATGGACCCATAGTCCAGGGGTGAACTACTCACTCATCACTCCGGAGGCGACCATGGCGGTGAAGAGTCCTCCGGGAGATGATTCCCCTCTCCGGCAGGGTGCCGGAGGCGATCTCCAGAATCCCCCGAGATGGGATTGGCGGCGGCGGCGTCTCAGTAAGGTTTTCCGTATCGTGGCTCTCGGTACTGGGGGTTTCGCGACGAAGGCTTTAAGTAGGCGGAAGGGTACCGCGGGGGGCCACACGAGGGCCCCTCACACCAGGGCCACGCGGCCAAGACCTGGGCCGCGCCGCCCTGTTGTGGCGGCGCCTCGTGGCCCCACTTCCTTTCCCCCTCGGTCTTCTGGAAGCTTCGTGCAAAAATAGGACCCTGGGCATTGATTTCGTCCAATTCCGAGAATATTTCCTTTGTAGGATTTCTGAAACCAAAAACAGCAGAAAACAGCAACTGGCTCTTCGGCATCTCGTTAATAGGTTAGTGCCGGAAAATGCATAAATACGACATATAATGTGTATAAAACATATAGATATCATCAATAATGTGGCATGGAACATAAGAAATTATCGATACGTCGGAGACGTATCAACAGCAACCTGAACCCCCTGTATATCGATGCAGGAGGGATAGCAGGATCTCAGAGTTTAAGGTTGTGGTTAGATTTATCTTAATTACTTTCTTGTATTTGCGGTTGCTTGCAAGGGGTATAATCACAAGTATGTATTAGTCCTAGGAAGGGCGATGCATTAGCATAGGTTCACCCACACAACACTTATCAAAACAATGAAGATTAATAAACTATATGAAGCGAAAGCACTAGACTAAATTCCCGTGTGTCCTCAAGAACGTTTGGTCATCATAAGTAAACAAACCGGCTTGTCCTTTGTGCTAAAAAGGATTGGGCCACTTGCTGCAACTATTACTCTCGCATTTTATTTACTTGTACTTTATTTATCTGCTATATCAAAAACCCGTGAATACTTGTCTGTGAGCATTTAAAGTGAATCCTTCATCGAAACTGCTTGTCAACACCTTCTGCTCCTCGTTGGGTTCGACACTCTTATTTATCGAAAGTACTACGATACACCCCCTATACTTTTGGGTCATCATAGAGTCTTATAATGCTTGCAATATGTTCTTATGTAAGTTTTGTTGTACCGGTTCATACTTGTGTTTGCTTCAAACAACCTTGCTAGCCAAAGCCTTGTACTGAGAGGAAATGCTTCTCGTGCATCCAAAAACCTTGAGCCAAAACTCATGCCATTTGTGTCCACCATAACTACCTACTATGTGGTATTTCTCTGCCATTCCAAAGTAAATTGCTTGTGTGCTACCTTTAAAATTTCATTCCTTGTCTTTGCAATACATAGCTCATGGGAAAATAGCTTAAAAACTATTGTGGTATTGAATATGTCGCTTATGTATCTTATTTCTTATAAGTTGCTTGTTGAGCGGTAACCATGTTTCTGGGGACGCCATCAACTTCTTACACCTTTGTTGAATATCATGTGAGTTGCTATGCATGTTCGTCTTGTCTGAAGTAAGGGTGATTTATCATGATTAAATGGTTTGAGTATGCATATTGTTAGAGAAGAACATTGGGCCGCCAACCAAAGCCATGTATCATGGTGGAAGTTTCAGTTTGGACATTAAACCTCAATCTCTTATGAGAATATTATCTGTTGTTGAATGATTAAGCATTAAAGAGGAGTCCATTATCTGTTTTCTATGTTGTCCCGGTATGGTTGTCCTCAAGTTGAGATCTATCAAAACTGAGAAATCAAATGTGATCTATCTCCTTGGACCTTTGTACAGGCGGCATAGAGGTACCCCTTTGTGACACTTGGTTGAAACATATGTAATGCAATGAGAATCCATGGAAATCCGAGCTAATTAGGACAAGGTGCGAGCACTATTGGTATTCGATGCATGAGGCTTGCAACTTATAAGAGGTCTTATGCATAACACATATGAATTTTTACTACCGTTGACAAAATTGTTTCCATGTTTTCAAAATAAAAGCTCTAGCACATGAGTAATCCATGCTTCCCTCTGCGAAGGTCCTATCTTTTACTTTATGTTGAGTCAGTTTACCTACTTCTTTCTATCTTAGAAGCAAACACTTGTGTCAACTGTGTACATTGATTCTTACATGTTTACTTATTGCACTTGTTATATTGCTTTATGTTGACAACTATCCATGAGATATACATGTTACAAGTTGAAAGCAATTGCTGAAACTTAATCATCCTTTGTGTTGTTTCAAAACCTTCTATTAAGAATCTATTGCTTGATGAGTTAACTCTTATGCAAGACTTATTGATACTTGTCTTGAAAGTACTATTCATGAAAAGTCTTTGCTATATGATTCAGTTGTTTAGTCATTATCTATACTATTGCTTCGAATCACTTCATTCACTTCATATGCTTTACAATAGTATTGATCAAGATTATGATAGTAGCATGTCACTTCAGAAATTATCCTTGTTATCGTTTACCTACTCGAGGGCGAGTAGGAACTAAGCTTGGGGATGCTTGATACGTCTCAAACGTATCTATAATTTCTTATGTTCCATGCTAGTTATATGACAATACTCACATGTTTTATATACACTTTATATCATTTTGATGCATTTTCCGGCACTAACCTATTAACAAGATGCCGAAGCGCCAGTTCCTGTTTTCGGCTGTTTTTGGTTTCAGAAATCGTACACAGGAAATATTCTCGGAATTGGACGAAACAAAAGCCCACGGTCTTATTTTGCACGGAGCCTTCCAGAAGTACGAAGAGGAGACGAAGAGGGGCGACGAGGCGGCCACACCCTAGGGGGGCGCGGCCCCACCCTTGGGCGCGCCGCCCTATGGGGTGGGCCCCTCGGGCGCCTCCCGACTCTGCCCCTTCGCCTATATAATCTCTCCGTCGCGAAAACCCTATTACCGAGAGCCACGATACGAGAAAAGTTACTATGACGCCGCCGCCGCCAATCCCATCTCGGGGGATTCAGGAGATCGCCTCCGGCACCCTGCCGGAGAGGGGAATCATCACCGGAGGGCTCTACATCACCATGCCCGCCTCCGGACTGATGCGTGAGTAGTTCATCGTTGGACTATGGGTCCATAGCAGTAGCTAGATGGTTGTCTTCTCCTCTTGTGCTATCATGTTTAGATCTTGTGAGCTGCCTATCATGATCAAGATCGTCTATTTGTAATGCTACATGTTGCGTTTGTTGGGATCCGATGAATATTGAATACTATGTCAAGTTGATTATCAATCTATCATATATGTGTTGTTTATGTTCTTGCATGCTCTCCGTTGCTAGTAGAGGCTCTGGCCAAGTTGATACTTGTAACTCCAAGAGGGAGTATTTATGCTCGATAGTGGGTTCATACCTCCATTGAATCTAGGACAGTGACAGAAAGTTCTAAGGTTGTGGATGTGCTGTTGCCACTAGGGATAAAACATCGATGCTTTGTCTAAGGATATTTGTGTTGATTACATTACGCGCAGTACTTAATGCAATTGTCTGTTGTTTGCAACTTAATACTGGAAGGGGTGCGGATCCTAACCCGAAGGTGGACATTTTAGGCATAGATGCATGCTGGATAGCGGTATATGTTCTTTGTCGTAATGCCCTAATTAAATCTCATAGTAGTCATCATGATATATGTATGTGCATTGATACGAGTAAAGCAAACGTCCGTTGGGAACCCCAAGTGGAAGGTATGATGCGTATAGAAGCAAGTTTCCCTCAGTAAGAAACCAAGGTTTATCGAACCAGTAGGAGTCAAGGATCACGTGAAGGTCGTTGGTGACGGAGTGTAGTGCGGCGCAACACCAGGGATTCCGGCGCCAACGTGGAACCTGCACAACACAATCAAAGTACTTTGCCCCAACGTAACAGTGAGGTTGTCAATCTCACCGGCTTGCTGTAAAAAAAGGATTAGATGTATAGTGTGGATGATGATGTTTGTTTGCGAAGAACAGTAAAGAACAATTGCAGTAGATTGTATTTCAGATGTAAAGAATGGACCGGGGTCCACAGTTCACTAGTGGTGTCTCTCCCATAAGATAAATACCATGTTGGGTGAACAAATTACAGTTGGGCAATTGACAAATAAAGAAGGCATAACAATGCACATACATATATCATGATGAGTACTATGAGATTTAATCAGGGCATTACGACAAAGTACATAGACCGCTATCCAGCATGCATCTATGCCTAAATAGTCCACTTTCAGGTTATCATCCGAACCCCTTCCGGTATTAAGTTGCAAGCAACAGACAATTGCATTAAGTATGGTGCGTAATGTAATCAACACAAATATCCTTAGACAAAGCATCGATGTTTTATCCCTAGTGGCAACAGCACATCCACAACCTTAGAACTTTCATCCTTGTCCCAGATTCAATGGAGGCATGAACCCACTATCGAGCATAAATACTCCCTCTTGGAGTTACAAGTATCAACTTGGCCAGAGCCTCTACTAGCAACGGAGAGCATGCAAGAACATAAACAACATATATATGATAGATTGATAATCAACTTGACATAGTATTCAATATTCGTCGGATCCCAACAAACGCAACATGTAGCATTACAAATAGACGATCTTGATCATGATAGGCAGCTCACAAGATCTAACATGATAGCACAATGAGGAGAAGACAACCATCTAGCTACTGCTATGGACCCATAGTACAGGGGTGAACTACTCACACATCGATCCGGAGGCGATCATGGCGATGAAGAGCCCTCCGGGAGATGATTCCCCTCTCCGGCAGGGTGCCGGAGGCGATCTCCTGAATCCCCCGAGATGGGATTGGCGGCGGCGGCGTCTCTGGAAAGTTTTCCGTATCGTGGCTCTCGGTACAGAGGGTTTCGCGACGAAGGCTTTAAGTAGGCGGAAGGGTGGAGTCGGAGGAGTCACGGGGGCACCACACGCTAGGGCCGCGCGGGCCCCCCTTAGGCCGCGCCGCCCTAGTGTGGCGGCGCCCCGTGGCCCCACTTCGTTTCTCCCTCGGTCTTCTGGAAGCTTCGTGGAAAAATAAGCCCCTGGGCGTTGATTTCGTCCAATTCCGAGAATATTTCCTTTGTAGGATTTCTGAAACCAAAAACAGCAGAAAACAGCAACTGGCTCTTCAGCATCTCGTCAATAGGTTAGTGCCGGAAAATGCATAATAATGACATATAATGTGTATAAAACATGTGAGTATCATCATAAAAGTAGCATGGAACATAAGAAATTATAGATACATTTGAGACGTATCAAGCATCCCCAAGCTTAGTTCCTACTCGCCCTCGAGTAGGTAAACGATAACAAAGATAATTTCTGAAGTGACATGGTATCATAATCTTGATTAATACTATTGTAAAGCACATGAGATGAATGAAGCGATTCGAAACAATGATGAAGACAATGAGTAAACAACTGAATCATATAGCAAAGACTTTTCATGAATAATACTTTCAAGACAAGCATCAATAAGACTTGCATAACAGTTAACTCATAAGCAATAAATTCTTAGTAGAAAGCTTTGAAACAACACAAAGGAAGATATAAGTTTCAGCGGTTGCTTTCAACTTCAACATGTTTATCTCATGGATAATTGTCAACACAAAGTAATATAACAAGTGCAATAGGTAAACATGTAAGAATCAATGCACACAGTTTACACAAGTGTTTGCTTCTAAGATAGAAAGAAGTAGGTAAACTGACTCAACAATAAAGTAAAAGAATGACCCTTCGCAGAGGGAAGCATGGATTACTATTTTTGTGCTAGAGCTTTTCATTTTGAAAACATAGAAACAATTTTGTCAACGGTAGTAATAAATCATATGTGTTATGTATAAGATATCTTATAAGTTGCAAGCCTCATGCATAGAATACTAATAGTGCTCGCACCTTGTCCTAATTAGCTTGGATTAACACGGATTATCATTGCATAGCATATGTTTCAACCAAGTGTCACAAAGGGGTACCTCTATGCCGCCTGTACAGAGGTCTAAGGAGAAAGTTTGCATTGGATTTCTCGCTTTTGATTATTCTCAACTTAGACATCCATACCGGGACAACATAGACAACAGATAATGGACTCCTCTTTTAATGCTTAAGCATTCAACAACAATTAATATTCTCATAAGATATTGAGGATTTGTGTCCAAACTTAAACTTCCACCATGATTCATGGCTTTAGTTAGCGGCCCAATATTCTTCTCTAACAATATGCATACTCAAACCATTTGATCATGAAAATCGCCCTTACTTCAGACAAGACGAACATGCATAGCAACTCACATGATATTCAACAAAGGTAAAAGTTGATGGCGTCCCCAGAAACATGGTTACCGCTCAACAAGCAACTTATTAAGAAATAAGATACATAAGTACATATTCTTCACCACAATAGTTTTTAAGGCTATTTTCCCATGAGCTATGTATTGTAAAGGCAAAGAATAGAATTTTAAAGGTAGCACTCAAGTAATGTACTTTGGAATGGCAGAGAAATACCATGTGGTAGGTAGGTATGGTGGACACAAATGGCATAGTTTTTGGCTCAAGGATTTGGATGCACGAGAAGAATCCCTCTCAATACAAGGCTAGGCTAGCAAGGTTGTCTGAAGCAAACTCAAGTATAAAATGGTGCAGCAAGACTCACATATGAACATATTGTAAGTATTATAAGACTTTACATCGTCTCCTTGTTGTTCAAACACCTTAACCAGAAAATATCTAGACTTAGAGAGACCAATCATGCAAACCAAATTTTCACAAGCTCTATGTAGTTCTTCATTAATAGGTACAAAGTACAAGATGCAAGACCTTAAACATGATCTATATGAGCACAAAAATTGCCAAGTATCAAATTATTCAAGACATTATACCAATTACCACATGCAGCATTTTCCGTTTCCAACCATATATCAATGAACGAAGTAGTTCAACCTTCGCAATGAACATTAAGAATAAAGCTAAGAACACATGTGTTCATATGCAACAGCGGAGCGTGTCTCTCTCCCACACAAAGAATGCTAGGATCCGATTTTATTCAAACAAAAACAAAAACAAACAGACGCTCCAGTAAAGCACATAAGATGTGACTGAATAAAAATATAGTTTCACTAGAGGTGACCTGATAAGTTGTCGATGAAGAAGGGGATGCCTTGGGTATCCCCAAGCTTAGATGCTTGAGTCTTCTTAAAATATGCAAGGATGAACCACGGGGGCATCCCCAAGCTTAGACTTTTCACTCTTCTTGATCATATTGTATCATCCTCCTCTCTTGACCCTTGAAAACTTCCTCCACACCAAACTCAAAACAAACTCATTAGAGGGTTAGTGCATAATTGAAAATTCATATATTCAGAGGTGACATAATCATTCTTAACACTTCTGGACATTGCACAAAGCTACTGAAAGTTAATGGAACAAAGAAATCCATCAAACATAGCAAAACAGGCAATGCGAAATAAAAGGCAGAATCTGTCAAAACAGAACAGTCCGTAAAGACGAATTTTTCAGGGGAAATTAACTTGCTCAGATGAAAATGCTCAAATTGAATGAAAGTTGCGTACATATCTGAGGATCACGCACGTAAATTGGCAGTTTTTTCTGAGTTACCTACAGAGAACCCTGCTCAAATTCGTGACAGCAAGAAATCTGTTTCTGCACAGTAATCCAAATCTAGTATTGATTTTACTATCAAAGACTTTACTTGGCACAACAATGCAATAAAATAAAGATAAAGAGAGGTTGCTACAGTAGTAACAACTTCCAAGACTCAAATATAAAATAAAGTGCAGAAGTAAAATAATGGGTTGTCTCCCATAAGCGCTTTCTTTAACGCCTTTCAGCTAGGCGCAGAAAGTGTGAATCAAGTATTATCAAGAGATGAAGCATCGACATCATAATTTTCCTTACAAACACAACTTGTTGCAGAGGGTACCTTAGATGCTCCATTATCTAAATTTCCCATAGTGGTACTAAGGGTTTTATCAGCTTTAGGCTTATAATAATTCTTTGGCTTAGGCACCTTAGAGACATACATGAATTTTTGCTCCTTGCCCACATAAGCTTTCTCCTTAAATTTAAGAGAAGAAAAGGTTGAACCCAATGTTCCCATAGCTTTTTCAAGTTTACCAATCCTATGGGTTTGATTATCATGGATAGCACAAGTTTCTAAAATAGCAATTCTTTCATTAATTCCTCCTAGGGATTTATCAAGTTTATCAGTATTATCAAGTAATATTCCCAGTTTAGTATCAACACTTGGAAGATTTTTCTCTATGGCTTCCAACTTTTTCATGACATCCTTAAGAGATATTTCAGTTTTAGTTTCATTAATAGGTGGTATTCCAACTAGGCTCTCAATGATGCAACTAGCTTCTAAAGCAGGAGTACCTAGGAAATTACCCCCCAAAAGAGTATCAAGAACATACCTATTCCAGCTAGATATACCAACATAAAAGTTCCTAAGTAGGATAATAGTGGAGTGTTTCTTGATGCACCTATGATGAGCATCACTAATTCTATACCAAGCATCTTTAAAACTTTCTCCACCTTGTTGCTTAAACGAACGAACTTCAACTTCAGGATTACTCATTTTAGCAGTAGTAAATAAAGCAAACTAAACAAAGTAAATGCAAGTAACTAATTTTTTTGTGTTTTTAATATGGAGAACAAGACAGTAAATAAAGTAAAACTAGCAACTAATTTTTTTTTGTGTTTTTGATATAAGAGCAAACAAAGTAGTAAATAAAATAAAGCAAGACAAAAACAAAGTAAAGAGATTGGAAGTGGAGACTCCCCTTGCAGCGTGTCTTGATCTCCCCGGCAACGGCGCCAGAAATTTACTTGCTGGCGTGCAGTTGACGTGGGAGATAGAAATCTTTGTGGTGTAACTTTTCTTCAGTTCCCCGGCAACGGCGCCAGAAATTTAGCTTGATACGCGTAAAGCACACGTCCGTTGGGAACCCCAAGTGGAAGGTATGATGCGTATAGAAGCAAGTTTCCCTCAGTAAGAAACCAAGGTTTATCGAACCAGTAGGAGTCAAGGATCACGTGAAGGTCGTTGGTGACGGAGTGTAGTGCGGCGCAACACCAGGGATTCCGGCGCCAACGTGGAACCTGCACAACACAATCAAAGTACTTTGCCCCAACGTAACAGTGAGGTTGTCAATCTCACCGGCTTGCTATAAACAAAGGATTAGATGTATAGTGTGGATGATGATGTTTGTTTGCGAAGAACAGTAAAGAACAATTGCAGTAGATTGTATTTCAGATGTAAAGAATGGACCGGGGTCCACAGTTCACTAGTGGTGTCTCTCCCATAAGATAAATAGCATGTTGGGTGAACAAATTACAGTTGGGCAATTGACAAATAAAGAAGGCATAACAATGCACATACATATATCATGATGAGTACTATGAGATTTAATCAGGGCATTACGACAAAGTACATAGACCGCTATCCAGCATGCATCTATGCCTAAATAGTCCACTTTCAGGTTATCATCCAAACCCCTTCCGGTATTAAGTTGCAAGCAACAGACAATTGCATTAAGTATGGTGCGTAATGTAATCAACACAAATATCCTTAGACAAAGCATCGATGTTTTATCCCTAGTGGCAACAGCACATCCACAACCTTAGAACTTTCTCGTCACATTGTCCTGCATTCAATGGAGGCATGAACCCACTATCGAGCATAAATAATCCCTCTTGGAGTTACAAGTATCAACTTGGCCAGAGCCTCTACTAGCAACGGAGAGCATGCAAGAACATAAACAACATATATGATAGATTGATAATCAACTTGACATAGTATTCAATATTCATCGGATCCCAACAAACACAACATGTAGCATTACAAATAGATGATCTCGATCATGATAGGCAGCTCACAAGATCTAACATGATAGCACAATGAGGAGAAGAAAACCATCTAGCTACTGCTATGGACCCATAGTCCAGGGCTGAACTACTCACACATCGATCCGGAGGCGATCATGGCGATGAAGAGCCCTCCGGGAGATGATTCCCCTCTCCGGCAGGGTGTCGGAGGCGATCTCCTGAATCCCCCGAGATGGGATTGGCGGCGGCGGCGTCTCTGGAAGGTTTTCCGTATCGTGGCTCTCGGTACAGAGGGTTTCGCGACGAAGGCTTTAAGTAGGCGGAAGGGCGGAGTCGGAGGAGTCACGGGGGCCCCACACGCTAGGGCCGCGCGGGCCCCCCTTAGGCCGCGCCGCCCTAGTGTGGCGGCGCCCCGTGGCCCCACTTCGTTTCTCCCTCGGTCTTCTGGAAGCTTCGTGGAAAAATAAGCCCCTGGGCGTTGATTTCGTCCAATTCCGAGAATATTTCCTTTGTAGGATTTCTGAAACCAAAAACAGCAGAAAACAACAACTGGCTCTTCAGCATCTCGTCAATAGGTTAGTGCCGGAAAATGCATAATAATGACATATAATGTGTATAAAACATGTGAGTATCATCATAAAAGTAGCATGGAACATAAAAATTTATAGATACGTTTGAGATGTATCATGCATCTCTATTTGTCAATTGCCCAACTGTAATTTGTTCACCCAACATGCTAGTTATCTTATTGGAGAGACACCACTAATGAACTGTGGACCCCGGTCCATTCTTTTACATCTGAAATACAATCTACTGCAATCTCTGTTCTCTGTTGTTTTCGACAAGCAAACATCATTCTCCACACCGTACGTTTAATCCTTTGTTTTCAGCAAGCCGGTGAGATTGACAACCTCACTGTTAAGTTGGGGCAAAGTATTGTGATTGTGTTGTGCAGGTTCCACGTTGGCGCCGGAATCCCTGGTGTTGCGCCGCACTACACTCCTCCACCAACAACCTTCACGTGGCCTTCATCTCCTAATGGTTCGATAACCTTGGTTTCTTACTGAGGGAAAACTTGCTGATGTACGCATCACACCTTCCTCTTGGGGTTCCCAACGGACGTGTACTTCACGCGCCATCAGTGGAAACTCCCGTCACGGCTCAAACGAAGCCTATTTTATGGTAAAGTATGCCCAAACTATGGTTTCCATGTACATATGTCCTAAAAAACCAAAACAAGTAAAAAAGTCCATTGGTAAACCCTCGCACGGAGAAAGCTATAGGGGTAGATCTGCGGGGTCCCCGCCCTAGGGTTTCCCAAGATACAGATCACCGGAGCATCGGAATCGCTGGAAAACTTGCATATGCCCCTAACATATGTGTACAAGTGTGATGTAAGGTTTGGATAACCTTGCATGTAACCGGCATTGACGATTTCCGCATACATGGTGTTGTGGGTATACTTCATGGGTGTACCATCGACAGTGCCTAGATCCGGCAAGCCCGGGTGGCCCACAGACGGTGATGTGGCATGTGGCCCATCGGGCGGCCCAGTTGCTGTTGATCATGAAGGATGAATTCCAGCCCAGGATCAGTAAGCCGGATCCTAACCGACCATCGGAGGAAGCCAGATCCGTGGAGGCCCATAAGGAACCCGGATCTAGTACGATGTAGATGGAAGGCGGATCCTTGACGTACACGGCAAGACATTGTACCGTAGTTAGGCAACATGTAATCCGGCTAGGACTCTCCATGTAAACCTTTATAAGCCGGATCCCGAGAGCCCTAGAGGCACAACCACAACTCATTGTAACAACGCGAAAGCGCCCAGATAATTCCAGACAAGCAGCAGTAGGCCTTGCCATCGTGCAGGTGTTCCGAAGCTGGGTAAATCGCGTACCACCGTCCCGAGGACTCTCCGCCCAATGGCCCCTACTTCTTCTTCCCTCCATTAGGATCCCTCCTCTGGAGTACCGTCGAATAGGCAACGACAGTTGGCGCCCACCGTGGGGCCAGCGGCGTCTGGAGGCCGGAACCGGGAGGGTTCTACCTTCGGAGGCATCGGCGACACCATCGCCGTGGGGCGCATCAAGTACGCTGGAAACTTTCCGATCGTCCCTGAGGACGCGTGCTGGATTCCGGCTAAGACAAACCCCAGCAAGCTCTCCATTGTCCCGATCGGCGGGATACACCTCTTCATTGGCGAGACCGTCGATTCCGACGGAAACGCACTGGTAAGTAACGCTGACGCGACCGCCGCTGAGCACGACGCAGTCGCGAAGATCCGATCTGAGTCGCAGGAACTTCCTAAGAAAGATTCCGCCTTAGATCTGAAAAAATCAAAACCCACCCAATCCGCCCCTAAGCAGGAAATAAAGGTGGAAGACCAATGCAGATCCTCCTGGGTCTCCCACGTGTTAGAGAAGCAAAGGTGTCACTTCGTGCACTTCATAGCCCATACCGCAGGAGCCGCCCCTCAAGAAGCCGGAGCTGGCCCCATGCAGGTTGAGGCACCGGAAAATGGCGACGCTCCGGATCAGCAGGAGGTTGTCGGAGAAAGCGACGCCCCGGGTGAAGAATCGATCCTGGGCAACCTCAGCCCAACCTCCGACGATACCTCCTCCATGGACACTGAAGAGTACGATCGCAAGTTGAAGGAACTCGGAGGTGGTGAGCAAATCGAAGTAGATTCCGCCCAGCCTAAGCAGGTTCTCGCAACCTTAGCGGCGCTGGATCAGCAGGAATCGGCAGATGAACATACCACTTCCGACCTACATCCATCCTATGCAGGATCTCCGCTATCGCGGGAACGACCGCGTAAGGAAGTCCTGTCCCCAGAAGAACTGGTTGAGCAGGCAAGCATGGATGCAATCGCACACTCGGAGATCCTCAACAAACCCATAACTCCTGAGGAAGCTGCAGATCCGGAGGCTATAGAAGCCAAGAGGCGGGAGATGCTGGCAACAGCCCAGAAATTCGCCAGAACCGCAGCTGCAATGCTGGACGAGAGGAAAGAAGCCGCGCACTTCGTGGAAAATTTCCACCAGCGAGAGCGTGAGGTTGACGAACAACTGGTAAAAGTCATGGAACTCCAACAGCACTGGAAAGACAAGGTCACCGAGCTTCAGCAGGAGGTCGATCAAATCAGGCGGGAAGCTATACCTCCCCGCAAGATCACCTTCGCGACCCCCACTGAGCAACAACCATTCACAACCCTGAAGGATAACATGAAAAAGGCTGCGGAGATCTTGAAAAAGAAAGACGAGGAGATTGACATCGACTACGTCCGCACGCTCGTCGCCTCAGCAATGAAGCAGCAGAGTAAGGCAGATACTTCGCACAGGTTGGAATCCAATCCGGATCACTGTGTATCTACCGCGCAGAAGGACGCCCACGTCAATCGCCATCCCGATGATGAATCGCGCACCGGATCCATGGAGCGCAGAAGAAAAACAAGGGAACACCCAAATCCGATCCCCGTACCATCAAAGACGCCTCCGTCAGATCCGAAGAAGGGAAAGGATGCAATGTACGATGGTAGGAACAAGTACCGGAACCCGTCACCTCCGCCTAACGGGTACCCGCGTCCCCCACCTCCTCGCCGCCGTAGTCCAGTCGGAAACACCAGGCCCCATGGGGCCGGTGGAATCAACATCCGCGACAACATGCCGCCGCCGAGAACGAGGGAGCGTACGCCGGAACCCCGTCGGAACCAGAATAACGATCGTGAGCTTGAGCCCAGAAGGAGCCGGAACAATGATCGCGAACCTGAGCCCAGGAGGAGTCAGAACACGGAACATGAGCCGGAGCCCCGCCGAAGCCGGAACGACGGAGGAGACTATCACCAAGGTGAAGGTAGCCACCGGAGCCGGAGCGAGCCACGGGAAGACCGTCGGGAATCGGAGGGCGGAAGCAAAAAATCTAACAGGCCCCCTCGCAAGTCTCCCTCACCACCACCAAGTGGAGGAGTTGGAGGCGGAGGCGGAGGCCGAAGATCTCGCTCTTGCTCAAGAACCCCTGGCGGCGTCCCGCGTGATGCACGGGAACGCCTCAACGAGTACAGAACTGACTACATCGGCCCAAAGTGCTTTGGCAGGATGATTCGAGAGGAACCAAAGCCAAGGATGAACCTCAAGCTACCCGGAAACCTGAAGCATTATGATGGCACCGAAAGGCCGGATACCTGGATAGAGGATTACTACAATGCAGTAACCTTCGCCGGTGGACACCCTAACATCGCCTGCCGCATGCTCCAGTTGTACCTTGTAGGTCCAGCCCGGATCTGGCTCAGTGACCTCGAGAAGAACTCCATCTTTTGCTGGTTCGACCTGAAGAACGCCTTTGAGAAGCACTTCAGGGGCACCTACAAAAGACCTGCAACAACAAGCGACCTACATGCATGTATCCAGAAGAAGGGTGAAACGTCAAGGAGCTTCCTCACCCGATGGTTGCAAACCAGGAACGAGTGCGAGAACGTTGATAACCGCACAGCAATGCACGCCTTTATTGGTGGGTTGCAGAGAGGAGGACTGCTGCGGCACAAGCTAACTTGCTTGGTCAATGCAAACAAACTGACTTTGGATGACATGATCACCATTGCCAGCGATCATACTGCCGCCGATGATGACGTAGGCGGAGATCTAGCAGCTACAGCAATTCCCCTGCATTAGCAAAAGAAGAACCGTGATAACAGTAGCAGCAGCGACACCAAGCGGAAAAATCCCCCTGATGACCAAAGAAGTGGCGGATCCGACTTGATCGCCATGGCTTTCCAGCGCGGAGGCCAAGGAGGCGGATGAGGCCGCGGCCGCGGAGGCGGAGCCGGAAGGGGCCAGCAGCTTGGCGATGAGGTCACCGCTGCCGGAACCCGCACTCCCCAAACTTACGAAGAGTATAGAGACATGCCTTGCCTGGCCCATCTGGATCCGGCTACAGGGAAGTCCACTCACACCAACCGCAACTGCAAGTGGGTCAATGATCTCAAATCTGACCCGGAAGCAGGATACAAGCGAGCCCGGAAGCACCGCCCACGCGACAAAGGAGGCAAGGGCAAGAACAAGGACAAGGAGGAAGACAGTTCCGAGGCGATGGATGAGGATGATGCTTCGCCGGATCCCAAGGAAGGATCCGCAGCTAAAACCAATCCCTTCGTCAAAAAGAGTGCGGGCGCGTACCACACCTTCCTTGGAACCCCAACAGTCCGTGCAAGCAAATCAGCTCTCCGGATCCTGAACGCCACAGTTCCAGCTGTGCCGCAGTATGTCAGGTGGTCGGAAACTCCGTGTACATTTGACAGGAAGGATCACCCCACTGTCATTCCGAAAGAGTGCTATGCCTTGGTTGTGAGTCCCCGCATTGACGGGTATGACTTCTCCAAGTGCCTCATGGATGGCGGAGCCAGCTTGAACATCATGTACCTAGAGACTCTGGAGCGGATGAACCTTACCAAGGAACAGCTCAAACACAGCACCACTGAGTTTCATGGTGTGGTTACGGGTAAAAAGGCAAACTCCCTTGGCAGCATCAGACTTCCCGTGGCCTTCGGTGATGCCAATAATTTCCGCGAAGAGATGATCACGTTTGAGGTCGTGCCTTTCAAGAGCTCCTACCATGTCATCTTCGGCAGGCCCACCTACCACAAGTTTCACGCAAGAGCGTGCTACATCTACAACAAGCTCAAGATTCCGGGTCCCAAGGGAATGATCATCGTATCCGGAGACTACAAGAAGGCTCACGAGTGCGAGTTAGGCGAAGCAGCCTTCGCAGAGTCTGTGCTATCTGGAGAGGAGCTGCAAGGCTACAGAGCCGCAGTGGATCCGCAAGAGATGCATACCACCAAGAAGCAGATCTTCGAACAGAAAACCTTGTTCAAGGTCGCGATAGAGACCAAGAAGATCGACTTCAAGGAAGGAGATCCCACCAAGCAGGTCTCGGTCGGAGCCAACATGGACCCCAAATAGGAAGACGCGCTCGTCGAGTTCCTCCGCGCTAACATGGATATCTTCGCATGGCAACCTTCTGACATGTCCGGAGTACCTAGGGAACTCGCCGAGCACTACCTCAACATAAATCCGGGGGCTAAACCGGTGAAGCAAGCTATGCGACGCTTTGGAGATAAGAAGCGCCGCGCCATAGGAATGGAACTAGCAAAGTTACTAGAGGCAGGTTTTGTAGTAGAAGTTATCCATACTGATTGGGTCGCAAATCCCGTCCTTGTACCCAAAAAGAACACTGAAATACTAAGAATGTGCATCGATTACTCCGGCTTGAACAAGCATTGTCCGAAGGATCCGTTCCCCTTGCCGCGCATTGACCAGGTCATTGTTTCGACGGCAGGGGCGGAACTTCTGTGTTTTCTTGACGCATATTCCGGGTATCATCAGATCCGGATGAAGAAGTCCGACCAAAAGGCGACCTCGTTCATCACCCCGTTCGGCACTTACTGCTATGTCACCATGCCCTTTGGTTTGAAAAATGCAGGTGCCACTTACCAGCGTATGATGCAGTGGTGCCTAAAGGACCAAATTGGCCGGAACGTGCACGCTTACGTCGAGGATATCGCGGTCATGACCCGGAAAGGATCCGACTTGATCAGTGATAACACGTGAAGGACATGTCCGTTGGGAACCCCAAGAGGAAGGTGTGATGCGTACAACAGCAAGTTTTCCCTCAGTAAGAAACCAAGGTTATCGAACCAGTAGGAGATGAAGGCCACGTGAAGGTTGTTGGCGGAGGAGTGTAGTGCGGCGCAACACCAGGGATTCCGGCGCCAACGTGGAACCTGCACAACACAATCACAATACTTTGCCCCAACTTAACAGTGAGGTTGTCAATCTCACCGGCTTGCTGTAAACAAAGGATTAAACGTATGGTGTGGAGAATGATGTTTGCTTGTAGAAAACAACAGAGAACAGAGATTGCAGTAGATTGTATTTCAGATGTAAAAGAATGGACCGGGGTCCACAGTTCACTAGTGGTGTCTCTCCCATAAGATAAATAGCATGTTGGGTGAACAAATTACAGTTGAGCAATTGACAAATAGAGATGCACATACATATCATGATGATTACTATGAGATTTAATCAGGGCATTACGACAAAGTACATAGACCGCTATCCAACATGCATCTATGCCTAAAAAGTCCACCTTCGGGTTAGCATCCACACCCCTTCCAGTATTAAGTTGCAAACAACAGACAATTGCATTAAGTATGGTGCGTAATGTAATCAACACAAATATCCTTAGACAAAGCATTGATGTTTTATCCCTAGTGGCAACAGCACATCCACAACCTTAGAACTTTCTGTCACTGTCCCAGATTCAATGGAGGCATGAACCCACTATCGAGCATAAATACTCCCTCTTGGAGTCACAAGTATCAACTTGGCCAGAGCCTCTACTAGCAACGGAGACCATGCAAGAACATAAACAACATATATATGATAGATTGATAATCAACTTGACATAGTATTCAATATTCATCGGATCCCAACAAACACAACATGTAGCATTACAAATAGATGATCTTGATCATGATAGGCAGCTCACAAGATCTAACATGATAGCACAATGAGGAGAAGACAACCATCTAGCTACTGCTATGGACCCATAGTCCAAGGATGAACTACTCACGCATCAATCCGGAGGCGGGCATGGTGATGTAGAGCCCTCCGGTGATGATTCCCCTCTCCGGCAGGGTGCCGGAGGCGATCTCCTGAATCCCCCGAGATGGGATTGGCGGCGGCGGCGTCTTTGGAACTTTTTCCGTATCGTGGCTCTCGGTAATAGGGTTTTCGCGAGGGAGTGTTTAAGTAGGTGGAAGGGCAGAGTCGGGGGCGCTCGATGGGCCCACACCATAGGCTGGCGCGGCCCCTCCTTGGCCGCGCCGCCCGATGGTGTGGCCACCTCGTGGCCCCACTTCGTATCCCCTTCGGTCTTCTGGAAGCTCCGTGGAAAAATAAGACCCTGGGCGTTAATTTCGTCCAATTCCGAGAATATTTCATGTGTAGGATTTCTGAAACCAAAAATCGCACAAAACAGGAACTGGCGCTTTGGCATCTCGTTAATAGGTTAGTACCGGAAAATGCGTATAAATGATGTAAAGTGTGTATAAAACATGTGAGTGTTGTCATAAAACTAGCATGGAACATAAGAAATTGTAGATACGTTTGAGACGTATCAATCAGCGACCTCACAGAAACCTTTGAGAATCTCCGTCGGTACAAGATGATGTTGAATCCGCTGAAGTGCGTCTTTGGCGTCCTGATATGGATATCCGGGCCTGGTACTCTAGGACAGCCATTGATATGATATTTGGGTCTAAGGTTGTACCAGTAGTTTATTATAATCTTGTTATTAGGAGATAATAATGTAGCCAGGTCATGCTGTGGGCCATCTAGGGTTTTAATAGAGTCCATTTGACTTGGGCCTGTCCAAGTCGAATTAGGGTTAGGCCCATGAGTGGGCGCCCCAACCCAATAGGGGTTGGCCGGCCGGCCACCCTCCCCCTCATATAAGGAGGTGGGGCGGCTAGGGTTTCAGTAGTCTAGTTTTGATTCAAGTTATGTAGAACCTTGGGTTCCTCCAGTATCACCATCCCTGCGGGGTTGGCCCTATGATGGCGTTTCGGACGTTCGTCTAGTTATCCAATAAAGATGTGTGAGTTCTTGAGTTGTCAAGAGTAATCATATGTGCTTGAGTATCCTTGAATCTGTCGAGGAAGTTCAAGATATATCGGTCCTATGGATCAACAAGGTGCATCGTGAAAGATCGGGCCAACCCGCCCTCATCATGTGGTATCAGATTGCTAGGTTGATCACGGTGCAGATTGGTTTGTTGCTCGGTTGTTTCTGTTTGATTGCTGTGGCTACCATTGGGTACGTCGCCGCCATGGTGTTGGTGAAGATCAAGGAGGAGGAAGTGGGCAGCAGAGTCAAGTTCTCACGGCCTTCGTGCATGCGGAGGTGGTGGCTGCAAGGGGGAAGAAGGAGGAACGCTGCTCAAGTTCTGCCACGACAGGAGTTCGCAAGAAATCTCTGCCACGGCAGGTAAATTCGCGGGGAAGAAGGATAGAATCTCTGCCCAGGTTCTCGCTGTGAAAGATCGGGCATCAACTTAGGTGGATTGGCTAGGATCCACCGTATCACGTCCCAGCCGGAAAACTCCTTGGCTTCATCGTCTCTCATAGAGGCGTTGAAGTTAACCCGGAAAAAATCAAGGCAATCCTGTGTATCAAAAGGCCAACTTGTCTCAAAGATGTGTAGCGACTAACTAGTTGTGTTGCAGCAATCAGTAGGTTTGTCAGCCGTCTTGGCGAGAATGCGCTACCTTTATACAAACTGCTGAAGAAAACAGACAGGTTTGTCTGGGATGACGCAGCAGATGCAGCACTTCAGGGGTTGAAGGAAATACTCACCTCCCCGCCTATCCTAGCAGCTCCAGAAGAGTCAGAGCCCATGCTCCTTTACCTGGCAGCTACCAACAGAGTCATTAGTCTCGTCATCGTGGTGGAGCGAAAGGAAGAAGGTCACGAGTACGGAGTCCAAAGACCAGTCTATGACATTAGCGAGGTACTGACGGAATCCAAGCAAAGATACCCTCACTTTCAGAAGCTAGCCTATGGTGTGTTCCTAGGCAGCAGGAAGCTGAGACACTACTTCCAAGAGCACCCAGTAACAGTCGTGAGCAAAGCTCCGCTGTCGACGATTCTCAACAACGCTGACGCAACAGGACGCACAACAAAATGGGGCATTGAACTATCTGCCTTCGACATCAATTACAAAGCCAGGACTGCGGTCAAATCCTAGGTCTTGGCATATTTCGTCGCAGATTGGACGGAGGCTCCATATGCAAATCTGGAGCCAGAACCAGAAACATGGGTCATGCACTTCGATGGATCCAAGAAGCATCATGGCTCAGGAGCCGGAGTCACCCTGAAGTCCCCCACCGGAGAAGAAATGCAGTACGTTCTGCAGATTCACTTCGAAGCTACAAATAACATGGCGGAATACGAGGCTCTACTACACGGTCTGCGCATCGCTAAGGAAATTGGGATCAAGCACATCATATGCTGTGGAGATTCCGACCTGGTGGCACAACAAGTTGTAGGGATTCGTAGCATAGAAAACAAAAAATTTCCTACCGCGAGAACGCAATCCAAGCCAAGATGCAATCCAGAAGATGGGAACAACGAGGGGATGAACGAGACTAACCCTTGAAGATTTCCAAAGCCTACGAGAGGAGGCTCTCGTTGCTGCGGTAGACGATCACTTGCCGCTTTCAAAAGCGCGTAGAAGATCTTGACGGTGCCACAATCGGGCAGCACCTCCCTACTCGGTCACACGTACGGTGTTGATGACGACGTCCTTCTCCCCGTTCCAGCGGGCAGCGGAAGTAGTAGATCCTCCTCAGAATCCCGGCAACACGACGGCGTGGTGGCGGTGGTGGTGGAGAACTCCGGTAGGGCTTCGCCTATGCGCTGCGGGAGTATTATGTGGAGGAGGAGAGGCTAGGGTTTGGGGAGAGGGGGTGGCTAGGGCGCCGGCCATGGGCTGCCCTAGGTGGTGCGGCCAAGAGTGGCTGCCCCCTCCCTCTTCTCCTCATTATATAGGTGGAAATCCCCAAGAGTTGTAGTCCAAGTCTTCGAATAAGACCCCAACAACAAAACCTCCCATAGGTGGGAAACCTACTCAAGGGGGGAGTCCTACCCAAGGTGGGACTCCCACCTTTCCCTTAGGTGGGGTGGCCGGCCACCTATGGTGGAGTCCACCTGGGACTCCACCCCTTAGGGTTTGGTTGGCCATGCAAGGTGGAGTCCCTCCGGGACTCCACTTTCCATGGTGATTTCTTCCGGACTTTTCTAGAACCTTCTAGAACCTGCCATAAATGCACCGGATCATTTCCAAACTTGGAATATGACTTCCTATATATGAATCTTATTCTCCGGACCATTCCGGACCTCCTCGTGATGTCCTGGATCCCATCCGAGACTCCGAACAAAACTTCGAACTCCATTCCATATTCCATATCTACTTAAACGACATCAAACCTTAAGTGTGTCACCCTACGGTTCGTGAACTATGCAGACATGGTTGAGACTTCTCTCCTATCAATAACCAATAGCGGGATCTGGAGATCCATAATGGCTCCCACATATTCAACGATGAATTTAGTGATCGAATGAACCATTCACATACGATACCGATTCCCTTTGTCACGCGATATTTTACTTGTCCGAGGTTTGATCATCGGTATCTCTATACCTTGTTCAACCTCGTCTCCTGACAAGTACTCTTTTCTCGTACCATGGTATGTGGTCTCTTTATAAACCATTCATATGCTTGCAAGCTAATTAGACGACATTCCACCGAGAGGGCCCAGAGTATATCTATCCGTCATCGGGATGGACAAATCCCACTGTTGATCCATATGCCTCAACTCATACTTTCCGAATACCTAATACCACCTTTATAACCACCCATTTACGCAGTGGCGTTTGATGTAATCAAAGTACCATTTCGGTATAAGTGATTTACATGATCTCATTGTCGAAAGGATTAGGTAACTATGTATCGAAAGCTTATTGCAAATGAACTTAATGACATGATTGTAGGATAACGTAGCATAGAAAACAAAAAATTTCCTACCGCGAACATGAAATCCAAGCCAAGATGCAATCTAGAAGACGGTAGCAACGAGGGGATTATCGAGTCTCACCCTTGAAGCGATTCCAAAGCCTACAAGATGAGGCTCTTGTTGCTGCGGTAGACGTTCACTTGCCGCTTGCAAAAGCGCGTAGAAGATCTTGATCACGACGCCACGAACGGGCAGCACCTCCGTACTCGGTCACACGTTCGGTTGTTGATGAAGACGATGTCCACCTCCCCGTTCCAGCGGGCAGCGGAAGTAGTAGCTCCTCTTGAATCCGACAGCACGACGGCGTGGTGTCGGTGGTGGTGGAGAATCCCGGCGGAGCTTCGCTAAGCGTGCGGGATGTGGTGGAGGAGAGAGGTCCGCTAGGGTTTGGGAGAGGGGGGCACCGGCCACTAGGGGTGCGGCCACCTTGTGGTCTTGGGGTGGCCGGCCCCCTCCCCTTGGCCCCTCATTATATAGGTGGAAGCCCCAAGTGTTGTACTACAAGTCTCCGAATAAGACCCGAACCCAAAACCTTCCATGTGATAGGGAAACCTACCCAAGGTGGGAATCCCACTTGGGGTGGGATTCCCCCCTTCCATGTGGGGGGGTGGCCGGCCCCCTTTGGGGAGTCCACTTGGGACTCCTCCCCCTTAGGGTTGGCCGGCCATGGGAGGTGGAGTCCCTCCGGGACTCCGCCTTCCTTAGTGGTTTCTTCCGGACTTTTCTAGAACCTTCCATAGAACCTTCCGGATCATTTTAAATCTTATAAAATGACTTCCTATATATGAATCTTATTCTCCGGACCATTCCGGAACTCCTCGTGATGTCCGGGATCTCATCTGGGACTCCGAACAAATATTCGAACTCCATTCCATATTCAAGTTCTACCATTTCAACATCCAACTTTAAGTGTGTCACCCTATGGTTCGCGAACTATGCGGACATGGTTGAGTATTCACTCCGACCAATAACCAATAGCGGGATCTGGAGATCCATAATGGCTCCCACATATTCAACGATGACTTAGTGATCGAATGAACCATTCACATACGATACCAATTCCCTTTGTCACGCGATATTTTACTTGTCCGAGGTTTGATCATCGGTATCACTCTATACCTTGTTCAACCTCGTCTCCTGACAAGTACTCTTTACTCGTACTGTGGTATGTGGTCTCTTATGAACTTATTCATATGCTTGCAAGATATTAGACGACATTCCACCGAGAGGGCCCAGAGTATATCTATCCGTCATCGGGATGGACAAATCCCACTGTTGATCCATATGCCTCAACTCATACTTTCCGGATACTTAATCCCACCTTTATAACCACCCATTTACGCAGTGGCGTTTGATGTAATCAAAGTACCTTTCCAGCATAAGTGATTTACATGATCGCATGGTCGAAATGACTAGGTAACTATGTATCGAAAGCTTATAGCAAATAACTTAATGACGTGATCTTATGCTACGCTTAATTGGGTGTGTCCATTACATCATTCATATAATGACATAATCTTGTTATTAATAACATCCAATGTTCATGATCACGAAACCATGATCATCTATTAATCAACAAGCTAGTTATAAAGAGGCTTACTAGGGACTCTTTGTTGTTCACATAACACACATGTATCAATGTTTCGGTTAATACAATTATAGCATGGTATGTAAACATTATCATAAACACAAAGATATATTATAATAACCATTTTATTATTGCCTCTTGGGCATATCTCCAACAGTCTCCCACTTGCACTAGAGTCAATAATCTAGTTTACATATGTAAAGATATAACACCTTGGCCTTCTGGTGCTTTATCATTTTTCGCTCACGGGAGAGGTTTTAGTCAACGGTTCTGACACACTCAGAAACGTATGTATTTTGCAATTCATTTGCGTCTTCACACATCACTCATTTTCCAAATGAGTCGGCATTAAATATGTTTGGTCTTCTGGTGGAACCTTAATTCCGCGGTCTGAAATATGTCACTAATATTGTCACACACAATATAGCTTCAAAGTTCTGACACTATCGGAACTACACCAAGTTCTCAAAGAACTTCTTGACTTAACATCCTCAATCATTGTCAAAACAATGACATACTCTGCCTTCTTTTGTAGAATCCGTCACAATATTTAGAACTCTTCTAAATCTAGCATAGTGCTACCTTTTAAACAACACTTAGCCTAATTAGAGATTGAAATTTTATTTTTTTATATGTGACCAAACTAATATCGATGCAACACCTTACAGCGATTTGTTTGTCATTACTCATATAAAACTATATATCCTTGGTTTTTCTAAAGTACTCAGGGATATTCTTACTGTTTATCCAAAGATCATCACATGAATCATTCTGGTATATGCTCCTAACCATTTAGAGCATAGGACATCTGATATTGTACATATTATTCGTGATCTAAAATCACTCATGTGTTTTTACTCATTGAGTGTCAGATACACTCAAGTCTTGTAAAACCTTCACATGAAAAGAACACCTTCCTTATATTGAACTACTTCAATATTCATTCTATGTACTTTTTAACTTAAACTTTTATGTGTTTCAATCCATATTCATAGATCTTGACACTAAATATGTTTCAGTTCATATCCTTTCATTGAAGTTTAATTCTCAATGAAACCTTTTTAATCAATTATATAATTACATTATTTATAATCAACGATATGTCACCTACATAAAGTATTACAAATATGTCTCAGCGCTGATGGGGATATGCCCATAGGGGGTGGGTCGCCAGTCCCACTCGCCATGAAGATGAAGGCCCAGGTGGACTGCCAGTCGCCCAAGCGACTGGGCCCGAAGGCGACTGGGCCACGATTCTAAGGAGAAGATCTGTGCAGCCGGATTAGAAGATTACTTGCAAGAGAGTTAACGAATCCCGGATTAGTAGCAACTGATATGATTCGGAGTTATCACCATGTAACCCTAGATCGGGGGTGTCTATATAAACCCCCGGGCTTAAACCCTAGAGGACACCTTACTCGAGATCCAATCTCCCCCTGTAAGCTCTTGGCGTAGCCGCCGACTGAGCCCCCCCATTGTAATTCTCCACTGAGCAATAAAGATCTAGCAGGACGTAGGCCTTTTACTCTCCGGAGGGGCTGAACCTGGGTAAAACCCTTGCGTCTCTTGCACCTCGACCCGTAGATGGCGATGTTCCCTTCCCCTCGCATCAACGAAGTGCTACCCCCTGTAGCATCTGCCGTGGTTACATCCACGACAGTGGCGCCGACCGTGGGGAATGGGACATCAAGCCTTCGAGCTACGGCGAGGCCCTACTCGCCAGTTCGGCGGCCGGTTGCTTCCGGCAGGATGATCGCCACCGGCAATTTCTTCCACATCCAACCAAGCACCTACCGGCCCGCCTCGTCGCCCCTCAAGCACGCCTGGATGGTGCCGATCGGCTCCATCAACCTCTTCGTTGGGCTCGCCGGCGTCAGCGACCCCTCTGAGCCTCGCCCCAGTCGCTCGCACGACCCCTTTGCGCCAGGGCAGCTCCTCACTGCTACTCGCCCGGTCACCGGCGAGGTATACGCGGAGGCTGAGACGGCCCTGGAAGACGACGCCGAGTCGGCGATCGTGGCGCCGACCGCCAACTCCACCGTTGCCTCGGCAGCCGCCGACTCCGCCGACGCCGCTCCAGCCGCCGATTCCGCCGACACCATTCCGGCCATCGACTCCGTCATCGCCGCAATCGACGCCGACTTCACCGACATCCTCGCTATAACGTCGGTTGCAGAATCCGCCGTTGCATCCCCGACTGCCCGCTCCGTCGCCACGGCATCAACCAAGGACTCTATCTCCCTGGTCTCCCACCCGAGCGACTTCGAAGGTGGCTTCGAGGACGACTCCATCCTCTCCCTCTTCGGCAGTGACTACGACTCGGACTCCGTCGAGGCCCCGCGCTACCGCTACCCGACCGCAGTCTTCATGGCAGGGGGGGAAGAAGAGCTCCCAGTCGACGCCTTCACCACTCCCCTCCCTGCAACCGCCACCGCAACCGAGATCGAGGCGCACCGGGCAGCCCTCGAGGAGCAGAGGAAAAAGGAGCTCGCCGAAAGGCAGAAATTCCGCCTCGAGCAAGATGAAGTGAGGGCCGTGTCCCACTATCGTCAGCAGCGAAACCGCCGGCGCATGGAGCGCGCCCGCGCGAACGACTTTCCCAGCGCACGCCTTAACTTCGACGACCCAGACGGAGAAATCCGGGTCGCTCGAATCCAAAACCCTGACATCCCGGAAGGTAGTCGGGCTGCTGCAGATAGAGCGGCGCGCGGAGCACCTCCGCCACCCCCACCACCACCACCCGAAGTTCCTCGGGCAGAGGTCGACGCCAACGGCCTACCACTACACTCGTCTCCAGCCGACAACGTTGCAGCTGCGCAGGCCGTCCTTGCAAGAATCCCCGAAACGGGAGACGGTGCGATCCTCGTCCAGCACGCTAAGGCTTTGGTAGCCAAGGCACTGGAGCAGCAGCACGCCGCAGCCGACTCGCAAGGGCGACTCTATTCGCGCACATCCGCCAGTCGCGCGGCGTCGTCAGACGCGGCAAACCGCGCAATCGTCAACGCTAACAACGGCCCGCCGCCAGCACCGCGCGCGGCCCACTCGTCTAACAACCGAGTCGAGCCGCGCCCCGCGCGGGTGATGGTCGCCGCCAACGGGCAGCCAGTCGACGCCCGAACCCACATCGTCAACGACCAAGAATGGCGGGCGCGCAATCGATTGAACGACCGCCACGCCGATGAAGCCCCGCGCCAGAGCGCGTTCACCCGAATCGGCCCCGCTTGCTTCGGGCCGATGATCAGAGGCGAGCCGTACCCTGTGGGGTTCAAAGGACCCCGCGACATCGAGAAGTACGACACACACATCGATCCCACCGTCTGGATCGACTCGTACGCCATGGCAATGGGGATCCAGGGCCACTCCGAGTTACTCGCAGCGCGATACCTGCCCCTCATGATGGACGGCGTCAATCGCCACTGGTTCAACACCCTCACTATCAACAGCATCGACTCTTGGGAAGAAGCCCGCGCCGCATTCATCCAGCACTTCGCCAGCGCATACACCCGTGCCACAACCATAGAAGACCTGGATCGCTGCGTCCAAGGCCCGCGCGAGTCGACCCGTCGGTGGGTGCAGCGCTGGCAGGACATGTGGACGACCTCCAGCGGCATCAGCACGGACACGGCAATCTACTGCTTCCGACGTTGCTGCCGGTATGAACCACTAAGCGCCAAGCTCCGTCGCGTCAGCAGGGACAATATCTCAATCTCCGAGCTCTTCGACATCGCAACCCGTTACGCCGATGAAGACCCTACGGTCGACTCGGACGACGAGTACGGTCAACGACGCAATCGCCGCCCTGCGCACACGGAGCCTCGACGCGGTGACTACCGGTTCGCCGGCCGGTCTAACAACGGCAAGCGCCGCGGAGAGGGAGGACACAACGAGCTCGTCGCTACCACCGATTACGAGCAGCGCGAGCCAAAATCATTCCGGCGCGACACTCGTGCACCTCGGGAGGATCGGCCTCAGCCCAAGCGCTTCGACGCCCGCAGCCTCCTAGACGCACCATGCATCTATCACAGCAAGGAGGGCAAGCCCGCCAATCACACGACGGGAAATTGCTACTCCCTAAAACAGATAGAAAGAGCCCGCCGCGCCAAGGAAAACGACGGCGGTAACCAGCACAAAGACCGCGCCAAAGACCAAGACCAGCACAAGGGAGAGGGCTTCGGTCGCAGCGCCGGCTCGCTCCATACCTTCACTGGGGTCGGCGACCGGCGGGACAGGAAGGTCCTCGCAAGGGCAGTGGCGGTACACGCAGTCATACTCTCCGACGTGCCCCGGTGGCTTAACTGGTCCGAGCAAAGCATCACCTGGAGCCGCGAAGATCACGCCCCCCGCATCGAGTATCCCGGGCGAGTGGCGCTAGTCGTCAGGCCCAAGGTCGCCGACTACTGGCTACCAAAAACCCTGATGGACGGGGGAAGCTCCATCAACATCATGTACTACGACACCTTCCAGCGGCTTGGTCTACCAGACTCACGCCTTGAGAGCACCAAGGTTACGTTCCACGGCATCGTCCCCGGGCGGAAGGCTTTCCCAATCGGCAAGGTGACGTTGCCAGTCACCTTCGGCACGCCCGTGAACTACCGTACCGAGCGGATAACGTTTGAGGTGGTGAACTTCCGAAGCTCCTACCACTGCGTACTCGGCCGACAGGCGTTCGCCCGCTTCATGGCGACCCCACACTACGCGTACAACATGATGAAGATGCCAGGGCCTCGAGGCGTCATCACCGTCCACGGCGATCCGGAGATGGCGTTGGAATGCGAGGACGACAGCGCCAAGCTCGCCGACGCCATCATCGCCGACGAACAAGACAACTCCACCGAGCTCGCTAAGTACCCAGTCGACCGCAACGACCCCGCCATCCTGGAGAAGCCAACCGAGCTCGACTCGTCCGCAGCAACCTTCAAGGCCGCAGCAGGCACTCGCCAAGTAGATCTTGTAGAAAACGATCCAAGTAGGCAAGTTACCATTGGGACGGGCCTGTCCGCCCAATAGGAAAGCGCGCTCATCAAGTTCCTCCGTGAGAATCGAGATATCTTTGCATGGAAACCATCTGACATGCCAGGTGTCCCGAGAGAACTTGCTGAGCACAAATTACATGTCGATCCCACCGCGCGACCCGTTAGGCAGGCAATGCGCCCTGTGGGAGAAGAACGGCGACGCGCGATCGCCGAAGAAGTAAACCGGCTACTCGCTGCCGGCTTCATCATAGAAATCAAGCACCCAAAATGGCTGGCAAACCCAGTCTTAGTGCTAAAGAAGAACAAGACGTGGCGAATGTGTATCGACTACACAAGCCTCAACAGCGCGTGCCCCAAGGACCCATTCGTCCTACCGCGAATCGACCAGATTATCGATGCGGTCGCCGGGTCCGAGTCGCTGTGCTTCCTTGATGCGTACTCCGGGTACAATCAAATAAAGATGGCCAAGGAAGACCAAGAGAAGACTGCATTCATCACGCCCCTCGGCGCCTACTGCTACACGTCCATGACCTTCGGCCTCAAGAACGCCGGAGCAACGTACCAGCGGTGCATGAACAGCTGCCTGGAAAGCCAGATCGGCCGCAATGTGCATGTCTACATCGACGACGTGGTGGTCAAATCGACTCGACAGACCGACCTCGTCAGTGACCTCGCCGAAACATTCGCCAACCTACGGCGGTACAAGATCAAGCTCAACCCTTTGAAGTGCACCTTCGGGGTTCCATCAGGACAACTGCTAGGCTACGTCGTCTCCAAGCGAGGCATCGAACCCAACCCGGAGAAGACACTGGCGGTCATGCGCACCAAGCAGCCAACTTGCCTAGTCGACGCGCAGAAACTCGCCGGCCGGGTCGCTGCCCTCAGTCGCTTCATACCCCGGCTCGGAGACAAGGCCATGCCACTCTACCGCTTGCTCAAGAAGTCGGAATCATTCCGGTGGACAGACGAGGCGCAGCGTGTCTTGGAAGAACTCCAGCACGCTCTCTCGAATGCCCCTATCCTCGCGGCCCCGCTGCCAAAAGAAACCATGCTCCTATACGTCGCCGCGTCGAACCGCGCTATAAGCGCGGTCATGGTCGTCGAGCGGAAGGAAGAAGGAAGGGAGCAACTGGTACAACGCCCGGTCTACTACATCAGCGAAGCTTTAATCGAATCCAAGCAGCGGTACCCACACTACCAGAAGCTGGTGTACGCCGTCCTCAGGGCCCAGCGGCGACTGGCCCCTTACTTCCACGAGCACCCCATCAAGGTAGTCGCCTCAACACCACTCGCCGACATCATCCGCAACCGCGACGCAACCGGCCGGATCGCCAAATGGGCAGTCGAGCTCGGCGTCCACAACATCACCTACGAGTCACGCCATGCCATCAAATCTCAGGCACTCGCCGACTTCCTCGCCGACTGGGAAGAGGCCCAGCAGCCAAGCTCCCCCGCGGACCTCAAGCACTGGACACTGCACTTCGACGGTTCTAAAAACCTCGAAGGGGCGGGCGCGGGAGTCGTCCTCATATCACCAAAGGGCGACACAGTCAAGTACGTCCTGCAACTCAGATTCGAGCCATGCACCAACAACATGGCCGAGTACGAGGCGCTCCTACACGGCATGCGAGTCGCAAAAGAGATGGGCGCAACACGGCTGCGCTGCCTCGGCGACTCCGACCTAGTCGCCAGCCAAACTTCCGGCACCTGCGACGCCACAGATGCCAACATGATCGCATACAAACGCGCCGTCGACCAAGCCGGCGCTAGCTTCGCCGGCCACGTCGTCGAGTGGGTCGACAGGCGCAAGAACGAAGAAGCCGATGCGCTAGCCAGAATCGGATCCAAGCGACTTCAGCCTCCTCCGGGCGTCGTCCTGGACATCCTCAGCCACCCCTCGGTGCGCGCACCACGCGAGCTGGACATTGCCGAGCCACCTGCTCCCGACTCCACCTTAATCGCACTCGCCGTCGACAGCATCGATTGGACCGAGCCATACATAAGCTACCTCGAGCGCCAGGCACTGCCGATGGATGAAACAAAAGCACGGGCCATCGTGCGCAGATGCAAGTCCTTCACCATCATCAACAATGAGCTATACAAGCGCAGCGTCTCGGGAGTGTTCCAACGATGCGTCGCCACGGCGGAAGGACGCAACATTCTGCGCGACATCCACGCAGGGGACTGCGGCCACCACGCAGGCGCGCGTTCAATCGTCGCCAAGGCCTTTCGTCACGGCTTCTACTGGCCAACAGCCCACGAAGACGCAATCGCTCTTGTCCGTTCGTGCGCCGGGTGCCAAAAGTATGCGAGCCAGTCGCACATGCCAGGATCGGCATTGAAGACCATCCCCCTCACCTGGCCCTTCGCCGTATGGGGCATGGACATGGTGGGAAAATTCAAAACGGCCCCCGGCGGATATACTCACCTCCTGGTAGCGGTGGACAAGTTCACCAAATGGGTAGAAGCAAAGCCCATAAAGAAGTGCGACGGGAAGACAGCCACCAAGTTCCTACGCGAGCTTATCTATCGGTATGGCTACCCTCACAGCATCATAACCGACAACGGCACCAACTTCGCCAAAGGGGAGATGGCTGACTTCTGCGAAGAGAAGGGCATCCGACTCGACCTTGCCTCAGTCGCCCACCCCGAGTCGAACGGCCAAGCAGAAAGGGCAAACCAGAGCATCCTTCACGGACTCAAACCACGCCTGGTCGTGCCCCTGGAGCGCGCAGCTGGCTGCTGGGCAGAGGAGCTCCCTTCAGTACTGTGGGGCATCCGCACAACGCCTAACAGGTCAACCGGCTTCACGCCTTTCTTCCTGGTATATGGCGCCGAAGCCGTCATGCCCACGGACATCGCCTACGACTCGCCTCGGGTCGCCAACTACGCCGAAGAAGACAACGAGCGAGCTCGCCAAGAGGACGTCGACCTCCTCGATGAGGCCAGAGACCTCGCACTCTCCAGAACCGCCATCTAGCAGCAGGACCTCCGCCGCTACCACAGTCGCCGCGTTCGAAGTCGCTCCCTCCAAGTCGGCGACCTGGTACTCCGGCTAATCCAGGACAAGAAAGGGATGCACAAGCTGTCCCCGCCCTGGGAAGGACCATTCGCCGTCAGCCGCGTACTCGGCAACGACTCCTACTACCTCATCGACGTCCGCAAGGACGACAAAGGCGAGCCGCTCACTAAAGAAGTGGAGCGCCCCTGGAACATCAACCTCCTCCGACGGTTTTATACCTAAGGAAAAAATGTAACCCGAAAATTCAGAGGTTAATAAAAATCGCAGACCATTTTGATCTCAAGCTCCGACTACCTCTCCTTCACCCGCAGATATCCCCATCTTTCATCCCGGTTACATGCCGGCTTAGTCGCCGCGACAAGCGACTAGGTACTGAGAGACCTCCGGTCGCCGCTGCTGGAAGAGAGAAGTCCACGATCGGCCAAGTAGCCGGGCTAACACGGGATGGCGGCGTGACCGGGGCGCAACACCAGGTCCGGCCACCCACCATCCCTCACGCCGTCGGGTGAAAACGGCGACTGGAACCCACAGCAGGGCCGCACGCTCGGCCAGCCCCACGGGCCACGGCGACCGCCTTGTGCTACGCTATAAAGCACACCAATGCCCTCCTCTACCTTAGGCTGGCGAATTGCGTGGCTAAGTACTTCGACTAGGGACCCCGCAAAACGGACCCGCGGCTCGCCAAGGAAAATACGCCCGCAATGATCCCCTTTGGAGTCGCCTAGCGACTGGCTCACCGAGCCACGACGAGTGGCGCGCTACATCCGAACAGCGCAAACTACAACTCACCACTACTCCACCCGTGAGGCTGCTATTCGTACTATAATGACTACGTACTGCGACTGGGGACGCCCAGCTCGAAAAGGAAAACAGTCAAGTCGATAGCCTTCATCGGGGTCGCAAGGCGACTGGCCTGAAGGCCATGGATAGTCGGAACCAACTCCAACGCATCGCCGCCACAAATAACGCAAAAGCGACCACCGAATCACATTTAAGCAAAAGTCATCATTATATTTACAACTAACACCCGCTCGCGGGAACTCCAGCCACCTCTTACACAGGTACTCAGCAAACTACGAGGACGACCCCGGAGCCCCCTCTACGACAGGCTCGACGCCGTCATCGCCGTGACGAAACTTCGGCGTGTACACCACGACCGGATATGTAGACAACGAGCCGGCGGCCGCGGCATGGAAGAGGCGCTCCGCGGGGTAGTCCACCGGGCCTGGCTCCTTCTCCGCGTCACCAGGCGCCGCTTGGCTGGGGATATGAGTCTCCAAGTCCGCGGTCGCCAGTACTCGGTCGGCGAAGGGGCGCACCGCATCCATCAGCCGCAGCACTTCGGCAACATCGAACTCGCCAGTCTCCGAGGGGAAGCCAGCAGTAACCTCCTCCACGTCGAACCCTTCAGAGTAATGCGCCAGCACCATGCTCAGAGCCATGGTAATGCCAACGCGGCAGGAAGAACGGCGAAGCCAGTCAACAACAGCCGGAATGTTGGACACGGCCTTGAAGACGGATGGCGTGTCCCGCGGAATCACCTCCCGCGGACTTAGGTACTGGAGCGCGGCAAGTATCTCCCCCGCACAGGCGATGATACGCGCGGTCGCGGTCGACAGGCATTCCCGCGGAGTCGCCGTCTCCACGAAGTCACACGTACCTGCAGTAAAAAAAAAACACAAGGAAAAGAAAAAAAAATGAGAACTTCCCCTTCAACGCCGACTCGCCATGCTCGGGGACTGGCCCCCAAAGCAGACTCGCTACGCTCGGGGACTGGCCCCCGGAGCCAACTCGCCATGCCCGGGGACTGACCCCCGAGGCCGACTCGCCACGCTCGGGGACTGACCCCCAAGGCCGACTCGCCACGCTCGGGGACTGACCCCCGAGGCAGACACGCCACACTCGGGGACTGACCCCCGAGGCCGACTCGCCACGCTCGGGGACTGACCCCCAAGGCCGACTCGCCACGCTCGGGGACTGACCCCCGAGGCAGACTCGCCACACTCGGGGACTGACCCTCAAGGCCGACTCGCAATGGTCAGATGCTCGAACCCCCGGCAAGTAAACAGAAAGTGCGAAGACAGGAACTTACCAAGAATCTGCCGCGACATCTCTCTGACGAAAGCCTCGAAGTTGGTCTTCTCGGCCTGCACCGCCAGGACGATGCCCTCGGACGCCTCCTTCTCCGCAGCAAGTTCTTTGGCGTGCTGCTGCTTCAAGGCCGCCAACTCCTCCCGCAGAGACGCGGCAGCCCCACGCGCAGAGTCCCGCGCATCAGTCGCGGCCTCTAGCTTTACCTTGTATTCGGCGATGACATCCTCCAGCTCCCGGCCCTTCTGCTCCAGGACCTTCGTCAATTCCGCCACCTCCGCTTTTGCCCTTTTCCGGGCCTCTTCGGCCTGCTGCGCCCGGAACTCGGCTTCACGGTAGAAGGACTCCTTGACGAATCCTTCCCGAGCCTCGGCAAGAGCCTTTGCCTGCGCCTCTGCTACAAGAAAAGGAAACGGTGAGAACGAACGCTAGGGCCAGTAACACTGAGAGAGGACGGCGAGCGGGCATGACTTACTGCCCAGAGCAATCAGCTTCCGGTTCTTCTGTGCCGCCTCCTCCACGAGCGCGGTCAGTCGCTTAATCTCCGCCTGCGGAAACCAAAAAAAAAAAAAAACGCTCAGGTCAACAAACGAAAAACAGAAGAGACTCGACTCGCCCTTTCAGACCAAGTCGACCCTCGGGGACTGGGGGTGACTAGGCTACGAGTTCAGCGACACTTACCACGTGCGCTTCGCCAAGCGCCGTGTGGAGCTCGGTGAAGGTTAAGGAAGACGGCGGCGGATGACGCGACTCGGTCGCCCCGTCCGCTCGCATCACCGCCTCAGTCGACGGAACTTCACCCGTCCGCGTGTCGGCGTCACTAAGCGGGGTTCGGTCCCTAGCGGCCTTGGACCGGCGCTCTTTCAGCGGCCCCGATAGGCCGCCCTCCTCGACGATGTCCTCTTCAACCTCGGGTGCCTTTTGCCCCTCAGTCGATCCGACGTCGGTCGACTCCCCCTCTACCACGGGCGGAGCAGCGTCCGGACCCGTCGCCGCGCTCGCCATGCCCCCGCGAGCCATGCTGGGTAGAGGAAAAACGTCGGCGGTGGACTCGGCGTGGTCGGCGCTCGCCTTCTCTGTTTGGCTCGCGGCGGCAGGCTCTTCCGGAGCCGACCCCGCGCCCCCAAGGTCGGATGGCGCCGCTTTCCTCTCCGCGGCCTTCTTCTTCGCCTCGGCTGCCCTCGTGGCCGCCACCCCAGCCGCGGGTGGCTTTGCCAAGGTCTTCTTCTTGGACCTACAGGAAGGCGAGGTGAATCGACACCCAATCCAGCCGCAAGGAAAACAAGCTCGACCAGGAGTACTTACTTCACCGTGGGAATCGCTTTTACGCCCGGACCGGCCCGAGCTCCCGCGTCGATTGCCCCCTTCAAGGGACACTGAAGCCTCATGGACCCTTCCAGGAGAGTGGGGCGCAGTCGCTTCGATAGTGGCTCGGCCCCTGCCTTGGAGGGCTCCGCCTTGTCCTCCGGGCGAGAGGTCGCTTCTTCTTCGGCCGCGCCCTGGGACGAGGACTCGGCACCTCTCTTCGACCCGCGCGGGAGTCTAATGAAGTCCCGCGCCTCGGAGTCCGACTCGGTGCGCTCCTCCTCCTCGTCGACCTCCTCTTCCTCGCCCTCGGTCATCTCCGGTGGTTCCTTCCCTGCGAGAGGAGGGAGGTGGTCCGCGATCTTCTGCCAACGCTAATAATAGAATCAAAGGAACACGTCAGAAAGGAAGGAACGCAGCCAAGCTGTGCGAAGTCGCCATACGAAGCATTACCTGAGGCGCCGGGGTGTCTTCGGTGTAAGGCTGCAAGCCGTCCTTGAAGGAGGTGAAGGTGGCAGTGGTGATCCTGGCAAGCGCCTTCCGGTAATCGCCCTCGTCCCACTCGGCCGCAGTCGACCGGGTGCAGTCGTTTTGCCCCCGGTACTCCCACATGGGGTGAGCTCGGCATTGAAGGGGGATCAGCCGCCGGCCGAGCCAGCAGTTGTACATATCGACCGCCGTCAGGCCGCTATCCTTTAGCGCCTGGATCGCTTGGCGCATCTCCTTCACTACCTCCTCCTGCTCGCGCGGCAGCGACCGGACATTGAGACGCCGCGGGACGCTCGGCTCGGGGCTGTACTGGGGAATGCAGACCTCGCCGGGAGGGGTGTACTCCTTGGCATAAAATCAGAAGCGGCGCCACAGCGACTGCGCCTTCTTGGGGAGCGCCATGTCGATGAAGCTCTCCCCGGACTTCACCTGGAAGGTGATCCCTCCGTTCGGGATGAGCGCTTCGCTGTTTTTGCTGGCCCGAGTCGCCCGCCCATGGAAGATGGACACCCACAGCGGGAAGTAGGGTGGGCAGCCCAAGTAGCATTCACACAACGCCACGAACAGAGAAATCTGTTGGACGCTGTGCGGCCCAAGGTCGGAGACCTTGATGCTGTAGAAGGCCAGCAATTGGCGGAGGAAGTCGGAGGTGGGGAGAGCGAACCCGCGGTCGAGGAAGCTCAGGAAGATCACGAACTCCCCGGGCCGCGGGAGGGGCTCCACCTCGTTCGCCGGCGGAACTCGCCATCGCTCCTGCTTGAACTCCGGGATGACCCCAGAAGCGACGTACGGGAGGAGAGACTCCCGTGTGACCTTTGACTTGCCCCAACCTTTCGCCGCCATGGATGCGCGTGAGACTTGGAATGAAGATGAGATGGGAGAAGAATGCGGAGGAGTGGTGAACCCTAATCCCAGGGGCAGCCCTTTATACCGTCCGCACTCGCCCAGGTTAAGGGTGAAATCTGCTCGTTGATCCGTCCCGGAATCGCCGCCCCGTAATCAACGGTCAAGATCTGCGCTCTCTCCGGCTGAGTGGCCGTTAAACTAGCCGTTAGCGGTCACGTCAGGCCCAACGGTCAACAACATGCAAACGGGCCACGCCTCGGTCAACGTGAAATCTAGCCGTTGGCTTCTCCACGTGTCTCTGTGGTGAATGTGCGCCGACTGGCAAAACGCCGACTGGCAAACGGCGATTGTCGTACGCCGACTGACTGATCAAGTTACGGCGACTAGAGACTGGCGCCGAACCCGTGACTTTATCTTCGGGAGCCCGGCGGCGATTCACCTCGATCCATCACCGCGCCTCTCCAAGACTTGCTTTAGATCCGTGCTTCATCACCACCGCGCTCGGGGACTACTGATGGGGATATGCCCATAGGGGGTGGGTCGCCAGTCCCACTCGCCATGAAGATGAAGGCCCAGGTGGACTGCCAGTCGCCCAAGCGACTGGGCCCGAAGGCGACTGGGCCACGATTCTAAGGAGAAGATCTGTGCAGCCGGATTAGAAGATTACTTGCAAGAGAGTTAACGAATCCCGGATTAGTAGCAACTGATATGATTCGGAGTTATCACCATGTAACCCTAGATCGGGGGTGTCTATATAAACCCCCGGGCTTAAACCCTAGAGAACACCTTACTCGAGATCCAATCTCCCCCTGTAAGCTCTTGGCGTAGCCGCCGACTGAGCCCCCCCATTGTAATTCTCCACTGAGCAATAAAGATCTAGCAGGACGTAGGCCTTTTACTCTTCGGAGGGGCTGAACCTGGGTAAAACCCTTGCGTCTCTTGCACCTCGACCCGTAGATGGCGATGTTCCCTTCCCCTCGCATCAACGAAGTGCTACCCCCTGTAGCATCTGCCGTGGTTACATCCACGACAAGCGCTCCCACTTAATTTCTTGCAAATGCAAGCCTCTTCATCGTCTCTGATGAAATCATAGCTCTTTGATCATTTCATCCGGTGAAGATTCCAACTCCGCAATACTCACTTCATCCAATTGAAGTTTGTATTCCTATCTAGTATTCTACGGATTAGCAAAACTCTTGGTTGTATTTTGTATACACCTTTAATACACACTTCTGTTAAGTAATATATTTTGCCATCCTACTAACATATCTCATAAAAGAAATATGTAGTGATTACTAGAATAATCCACATAGACTATAAGCATTACTACGGAAGATCTAATCTTATCGTAGTCAACTCTTTGAACTTTGTCGTAAACAACTTTTCGACAAGCCTAGCTTCTTTACGGATATTTCATCCAAGTCTATCAATTTCATAGATTTATTTACTTTCAAAAAGTATTCATCTATCTTGGATTTCATGGCGTATAGCCATTTTAACGGAGTCAGGGCCCATCATAACTTCTTTGTTTGTAGTTGATTTATCATTGTTCAAAATCAATCCTTTGTTCACAAATCATTTATTTGATCACAAAAAGTAAACCATACCTACAAGGTTCAGTATGTACTTTGATCTCCATGACTAAAACACTTTGTAGTCATGAGAGCTATGATCATCGTGACCGCTTCCGGAACCAATTCCAATGCTGCGCTACTCTGATCATTATGCTCAGGTTCATAAACCTTATCAAGTTCTATTGTCCTCCCACTCAAATACTTCGCTAGAAAACAATTTCTTGGAAATAAGTAAGAAACATTGACAAACACTTTTGTCATTGTCTCCATAGTGGAAAGAATTCCCAATCAATTCTTTGGGATAACCAACAAAGACATTCATCCAATTTTGGTTGCAAACTTATTTACTTTATGCTATGCATTCCAAAATTTAAGAAAGGACTATTAGGGTTCATACCCATTCCATAACTCGTATGGTGTCATTTCAAACGGATCATGATGATGCTCTATTCAGTGTAAAAGCGGTAGTCTCTAAAGCATAATCCACAAAAATATAATGGCATCAATATTTTATCTCATCATTGATCCAACAAGGTTTGGATATGTTTCTCGGATACTTCATCATCACTATGATACTCCAAGAAACGTGAGTTGTAGAACAACTTCATAACTCTCTTAGATGTTCGCTAAAATTCGTAATTCAAATATTTCCACTATGATCCAATCATAGATATTTGACTTTTCTATTATGATGATTTCCATTTCATGCTGAAATTTATTTGAATCTATTCAAATGTTTCAAACTTCTTCCTTATCGAATATATCCACATATATATACTCAATTCATTGTTGGAAGTTTTCATGAAGTAGAAGAATCTCCCGCACACAACTATGCCCAGTGAACCACATATATCATCATGTATGTTTCCACTAAGTTAGTTGCCCGTTCAACTCTTGGCCTATGAACGGTATTTCAGTCATTCTCTTTTAGAAAAAATTTGCAAGCGCCAAACGATTCAAAAATCGAATGACTCCAAAAATCCATTTGCATGGAGTTCCTTCATGCGTTCCTTTCTAACATGACCTAAATGGCGGTTCCACAAATAAGTGGAATTCAAATCATTTGCCTTATGGCATTTTAGCGTCAGTGTTATGTATGTGTGTTTCACCATTAAAATTTATAATAACTTATCCATCGTACATGGAGTAATGTCATAATTTGAACAACTCATTGTTTTTATTTGACCAGAGCATAATGACAATTATTAAGTTCTTTATTATAAATTCTAAGGGCTAGATAGAATGCCAACGATGAACATCATAACACTTTATTTTTGTTCCAGACGTGCATTCCTATCATATTCCTTGTCAGTCACTTAGGTCATTGTATTCTTGTATTGCGTTGTTTTGTATGACACTTCATACCAACCAATATGGTACAAATACCCAAGAATTTCATTGTGTGACCAAACAAGGAATACATCCATAACATGTATATCATTTATATACACCTGAGCTAGACTTTCTAGTCTTTTCTTTTCTTTCTGCCAAAATATATTTTGTAGTTTCTCTTTTAGCTTTCCTCATTATTCAGAAAAACACTTTAACATCATTAACTTCTAGGTTTGTTGGTCAAATACCAATAACCTTGAGGTTCTTACTTTGAAGTTGATCATCATATGACAAGTGTTTCAGATTTCACTATTAGTAACTTTGTAATATGATGAACAATTTCACTCATAATTTTATCCATCATATCATGACGACTTTTCCGAGACCATGTCTGTACATGCTAGGCTCGTAAAGTATAACCTCAGTATTCGCATGTGCAAATCTGGCTTGCACCCGTTGTATGCACACGTAGAATCTATAACACCCGATCATCACGTGATGCTTCGAAACGACGAGTCTTAGCAACGGTGCATACTAAAAACGATCACTTCATGGATATGCGAATATCGTTAGTGCCCCAATAGTTGGAGGATTGGGACGCCTTGCGTCTTCAACCTTCCTACATTCCCATAAAACTTATGAGTTTATGTAGTCTCACCAAATTATATTCTATCATCTTGCAATAAGGTCTTAGATATCACATATATCTCATACCTTGATTATTTCTGAAAACTAAATTTTCAGCTCCTTACTTTTCAAACAGATTTGAATTTCAAGTTTCACGGAGACAAGATAACTTTAGGTACTAATTGAAACCATAGCTCTCTGAATCAACAATGTGAGGTTTACTAAAAGTTTGCAATAGGACTTAATCATTTCTTGATTCTTTAACAATACGGTACCAGTCCGTAAAGTTTCTTGTCAGACTTAACAGTATTTCTATCTCAATTACAAGACTAGCGCATGGTAGAAAAACGGATGCCAATACTACAAAATTACTTCAAAATACTACTCAGACTATGTTTATGATAATTAGTTCATGTTTTAATCTAATTACTAATGAACTCCCACTTAATACAACATCCCTCATAGTTGTTAAGTGGTACACGATCCAAATCCACTACATCAAAATCGATCATCACGTGAGATGATGTAGCTTCAATGGTGAACATCAACATGTTGATCATATCATCCATATGACTCGTGTTCAACCTTTCGGTTTCCGTTGTCCCGAGGCCATGTCTGTACATGCTAGGCTCGTCAAGCAAACCCAAGTATTCCGCGTGTGCGACATGGCTTACACCCGTTGTATGTGAACATTGAGTCTATCACATCCGATCATCACGAGATGCTTCGAAACGACGAACTGTGCAACGGCGCATACGAGGGGAGAACACTTTATTATCTTGATATTAATGTGAGGGATCATCTTATAATGCTACCGTCGCGATCTAAGCAAAATAAGATGCATAAAGGATTAACATCACATGCAATTCATATGTGATATGATATGGCCCTTTAGTCTTTGCGCCTTCGATCTTCATCTCCAAAGCACGGACATGATCTCCATCATCAACGGGCATGATCTCCATCATCGTCGGCGTAGCGTCAAGGTCCATGGCGCCGTCTTCATGGTTGTTCACCTCATGTAGCAACTATTACAACTACTTTGAAATACTACTCAACATGAAATTTAAAGACAACCATAAGGCTCCTGCCAGTTGCCACAATACAATAATGATCATCTCATACATATTCATCATCACATCATGGCCATATCACATCACTAAACCCTGCAAAAACAAGTTAGACGTCTCTAATTTGGTTTGCATATTTTACGTGGTTTAGGGTTTTCGAGTAAGATCTAATCTACCTACGAACATGAACCACAACGGTGATACTAGTGTTGTCAATAGAAGAGTAAATTGAATCTTCACTATAGTAGGAGAGACAGACACCCGCAAAGCCACTTATGTAATACAAGTTGCATGTCGAGCGTGGAGCAAATCTCATGAACGCGGTCATGTAAAGTTAGCCCGAGCCGGTTCATCCCACTATGCCACAAAGATGCAAAGTACTCAAACTAAAGACAACATAAGCATCAACGCCCACAAAACCATTGTGTTCTACTCGTGCAACCATCTATGCATAGACACGGCTCTGATACCACTGTAGGATAACGTAGCATAGAAAACAAAAAATTTCCTACCGCGAACACGAAATCCAAGCCAAGATGCAATCTAGAAGACGGTAGCAACGAGGGGATTATCGAGTCTCACCCTTGAAGAGATTCCAAAGCCTACAAGATGAGGCTCTTGTTGCTGCGGTAGACGTTCACTTGCCGCTTGCAAAAGCGCGTAGAAGATCTTGATCACGGCGCCACGAACGGGCAGCACCTCCGTACTCGGTCACACATTCGGTTGTTGATGAAGACGACGTCCACCTCCCCGTTCCAGCGGGTAGCGGAAGTAGTAGCTCCTCTTGAATCCAACAACACGACGGCGTGGTGTCGGTGGTGGTGGAGAATCCCGGCGGAGCTTCGCTAAGCGTGCGGGATGTGGTGGAGGAGAGAGGGCCGCTAGGGTTTGGGAGAGGGGGGCGCCGGCCACTAGGGGGTGCGGCCACCTTGTGGTCTTGGGGTGGCCGGCCCCCTCCCCTTGGCCCCTCATTATATAGGTGGAAGCCCCAAGTGTTGTACTACAAGTCTCCGAATAAGACCCGAACCCAGAACCTTCCATGTGATAGGGAAATCTACCCAAGGTGGGAATCCCACTTGGGGTGGGATTCCCCCCTTCCATGTGGGGGGGTGGCCGGCCCCCTTTGGGGAGTCCACTTGGGACTCCTCCCCCTTAGGGTTGGCCGGCCATGGGAGGTGGAGTCCCTCCGGGACTCCGCCTTCCTTAGTGGTTTCTTCCGGACTTTTCTAGAACCTTCCATAGAACCTTCCGGATCATTTTAAATCTTATAAAATGACTTCCTATATATGAATCTTATTCTCCGGACCATTCCGGAACTCCTCGTGATGTCCGGGATCTCATCCGGGACTCCGAACAAATATTCGAACTTCATTCCATATTCAAGTTCTACCATTTCAACATCCAACTTTAAGTGTGTCACCCTACGGTTCGCGAACTATGTGGACATGGTTGAGTATTCACTCCGACCAATAACCAATAGCGGGATCTGGAGATCCATAATGGCTCCCACATATTCAACGATGACTTAGTGATCGAATGAACCATTCACATACGATACCAATTCCCTTTGTCACGCGATATTTTACTTGTCCGAGGTTTGATCATCGGTATCACTCTATACCTTGTTCAACCTCGTCTCCTGACAAGTGGCGTTTGATGTAATCAAAGTACCTTTCCAGCATAAGTGATTTACATGATCTCATGGTCGAAAGGACTAGGTAACTATGTATCGAAAGCTTATAGCAAATAACTTAATGACGTGATCTTATGCTACGCTTAATTGGGTGTGTCCATTACATCATTCATATAATGACATAATCTTGTTATTAATAACATCCAATGTTCATGATCACGAAACCATGATCATCTATTAATCAACAAGCTAGTTATAAAGAGGCTTACTAGGGACTCTTTGTTGTTCACATAACACACATGTATCAATGTTTCAGTTAATACAATTATAGCATGGTATGTAAACATTATCATAAACACAAAGATATATTATAATAACCATTTTATTATTGGCTCTTGGGCATATCTCCAACAATGATCTTATGCTACGCTTAATTGGGTGTGTCCATGTTATCACCGGATTTTGGCCAAATCAGGAGATGGGCCGTAGTTGAGATGGGCTTGGAGGATATATATGTGAAGCGTCTCTGAAGCGGCCTTGCACGAGGGTTTGGGCTAGTTTGCCCGTGTATCTGTATATTATGGTAGATTGCATCTTAGTTTAGAATTAAAAGATAGAGTTTAGCCCGTACACGGTTAGGTGTATTTCCAAAGATAGAAAGTCTACGGACTATAAATATGTACCTAGGGTTATTGAGAAAGGAGGACAATCACGTTCACAACAAACACAATCTAGGCCCATCGCCACCCCTTGTTTCGAGGGTTTCTCCCGAGTAAGCATCATGCTGCCTAGATCGCATCTGGCGATCTAGGTAGTATAGGTTTATTCGTTATCTGGTGTTACTCGTACTGAAGCCTTTTTGATGGCGAGTAACACTACTTATCATAGATGTTTTGGGGCTTGCATCGTTGTTCTTCTGATATGCTTGCTTAGTTATGCTGCCCCTCGATATCTAGCCGCCCTTACACCTGTCTTAGGTGTAAGGGTGGCATCTTGCCTCATCTTTATTTAGTAGATTTGATCTGTTATAGTTGCTCCTTGTTCTTCAAGGATTAGTTTGATATCTGTATGGTTAGGCCTTGCAAACGGGTTGAACGATCCGGTAGTGCGCTAGGTATGGCTTACCGATCCTAGAAGGGATGTTCCGGGAATCGACTCTATGTTGGTTTTTAGGCCTCTTTTAGGGTTAGTTTTCCATCATCTTTCGTATCTGCTAGGCTCAACTACGCGTAGGATGTTCCGGTTATACGGTGAAAACCCTAAACTGTCGTAGATCGACTTAGCTTAATATTGATGAAGCAGGACACCCATGTTATTGCAAGATCTAACATGAACCATGGGTCAATCGGCTCCTTGAGCCGATGAGCAGGGTAACATGAGAGCCGATCGAGGCTCATTTAATGTTTACGTGTCTACCATGCAGGAAACTAATCGAAGCGGTCCAACACCTCCCTGACCAGGTATAGGTCAGGTGGCACGCCCTTGCGACCGTCAGGACGTGTGCCAGAGCATTTGCGGGACAATGTCGAGGGACTAGGGCCCACCAGCAGTCTTGGAAGCCTCCCGGCTCTTCGTGTTGCTCGCCGCTGCTCGCCGGTGGGTTTTGGCAGGCAACACATTCTGGCACGCCCGGTGGGACAATCTTCAACAACCACGTCAACATCTGCAGCTGAGATGTCAGGCAAACCAGTCAAGTACGAAGAGCTTCCTGACGAGCACAAGTAGAAGTATGACGAGCTTAAGGCTCTCTTCGAAGCCGATCTCATCGGCTCTTTCGAAAAAACCCGTTCTCATGGCATTAGGTTCAAAGGATTCACACCTGAAGGCGTGCTCGATGGAGTAGATCTGTCTCTTCCTTCGGAGGAGCGCACCAGAGCCCTGCGCCAGGAAACCAATTATATGGTGGCTCATTCTCTACATCATCATTCTGAGAGCCTGGTGAACGCTTTCGAGCGTGTGGCGCTCCGTGTGGTTCAGGAAATCATGAAGCATCAGTATTCTCCGTCAGGACCTGTCCTAGGGACTCATCAAGGAGAAATACCGTTCCACACTAGACCGCAGCTGCCGTTCACGCTTGCGGCTCCACAACAACAAGGTTCACCGGCATACGTCGTCTACAAGGTTGGAGGTGATCCTGGCGTTTACCAATTCCTGTATGAGCCGCCCAAAGAGATCCCACATGGATACGTGTGCACATACGTGCCGGACTGCAACAACTGGGCGCACACGAACCAGATTACAGCAGGAGGGATTGCTGGAGCAGGAGGGAGTTCTGGAGCAGACGCAGAAAAACAGGCGTGGCTAGCTAAATATGCCACCAGAACGAGTTATGAAGGCTCAGCCCCTGCAGCTCATACCATGGATCAAATCAGTGCAATCCTGAGAGATCAGTTCGGTATCCTGCCAAAGAAGAGAACAATCGGCTATTCCAAGCCGTATCCCAACGAATATGACCTTATCCCGCTGCCACCTAAGTATCGGCTCCCTGACTTCACAAAGTTCAGTGGATCGGAAGGGTCTAGCTCAATTGAGCATGTGAGCCGATATTTGGCACAGCTGGGCATGGTTTCAGCATCAGACCAGCTACGTGTAAGGTTCTTTGCGCAATCGCTCACGGGTCCGGCTTTTGGGTGGTACACCTCGTTTCCACCAGATTCAGTTCGGACATGGAAGCAACTGGAAGAACAGTTTCATGTGCAATATCACTCAGAAGCTACCGAAGCTGGCATTGCCGATCTGACGCAGGTGCGGCAAAGGCGGGGAGAGACGGTGTCTGAGTACATTCAGCGTTTCAGAACTGTCAAGAACCGATGTTATTCGGTTCGTTTAACTGAGAAAGAGGCAGTAGAGCTAGCAGTGGCAGGCCTCGCGGCGCCCCTCAAGGATCTGACTTTCCAAGTGGATTACAATTCACTGGCGCATATGGTCCAGAAACTGACATCGTATGAGCAGCGCCACCCAGAATTGTACCAAGACAAGTTCAAGCGCCCGGTAAGCCTGGTCGAGGCAGAAGAAGTTGAAGACTCTGCAGAAGATCAGGAAGTCGCTGTGGCTGAATGGGCTCGGGGGGCAGTACCCGTGTCCTGCAAATGGGTGAAACAACCAGGGCCTGCAAAAGGGTTTGACTTTGACATAAGCAAAACTGAGCAGATTTTCGATTTGCTCCTGAAGGAAAAGCAGCTGAAGTTACCCGAAGGCCATAAAATCCCTACGGTGCAAGAGTTGAATGGGAGACCATACTGCAAATGGCATCACACGTTCACCCACGCCACCAACGACTGCAAAGTGTTGCGTGGACAGATTCAGATGGCGATAGAGCAAGGCCGATTAATCTTCGGTCAATTTGCCATGAAAGTGGACATGCAACCGTTTCCTGGCGTCAACATGGTGGAGCTCAACCATGCCACGAAGCCTCAACCGGGTTTCTCTTTCGATATCAACATGGCAGGTCCTGTAGACCGCCATGGTAAAGATAAAGAGGAGAGCAGTCACTCCCGTGGCAAGGATAAGAAGGAGGCCGATCCACGCGATCGGCCCCAATATGATAACAGACGGTACCTCACAGAGGAAGAAGTGAGAAGCGTGCGGTACCAACGACCACTCTCCGCGCATCTCCTTAACAAGTATGAATATCAGTATGACCGGCGTCGGCGGTATGACGTAGATGACGACAGATATCGTCGGTCGGATGCAGACAACAGAAAACATCATCGATATGACAGAGACGATGAAGGATATGAGCGCCGCGCTAAAGGGAGGTCAAGAGAGCAGGAAGACATGGACAGACACTGGGATTGTCCTTTCTTTAAGCACTGCTGGGACTCAGGAATGAGCCGATTGCCTACAATCGACAACTGCCCAGAATGTAGACAGCAGAGGAAGGGCACAAGTGAAGTTTCAGTGTTCAAGCGTCTAGGACCTCTCCCACCTCAGAATAAACGAGCTGAGTCATCCCAAGATGAAGACTTCGAGGAGTCAGAAGAGGAAGAAGAAGATAGGTACCACCGACCAAGGTGGTGCCCTGACGGACTCAGTCATTCCTAGAAGCGCAGGGTTCAGCGGCTACGCAACTTGGAAGAAGCCGAAGCGCAGTACCTGTACACATTGAGGAAAGCACGGCCCGATCTGGCCGTGAAAATTCAGCAAACATTGGAGACGGAGGCGCGCCCGCCAAAGAAAGAATGGCGCCCCAAGCAGACAAAAGCCGATGCAAAGGCATCGGCTGATACAAACATGGTGTTTATACTGCCGTCGGAGTTTCATGCTCCAAGAACTGAAGAAGTGCCAGTGGCACAGTTCGACTGTGGTCCGCGGCCAGTCGTCTTTGAGAAGCCACGAGAGAGGAGCTACAGGCACTTGAAGGCCTTGTACCTAAAAGGTTATATCAATGGGAAGCCTGTCAACAAGATGCTAGTTGACACGGGAGCGGCAGTCAATATAATGCCATACTCCATGCTACGGCGTTTGGGACGCTCTAACGAAGATCTGATCAAGACCAACGTCACATTAAGTGATTTCAACGGCCAAGCGTCAGAAGCGCAAGGCGTTCTGAACGTGGATCTAACTGTAGGCTGGAAAACCATCCCTACGTCGTTCTTCATCATCGACAACAAAAGCACCTACGCTGTCCTACTAGGGAGGGATTGGATTCACGCTAACTGCTGCATTCCATCCATGATGCACCAATGCCTGATACAGTGGGATGGAGATGAAGTGGAGGTCGTTCATGCAGATGACTCGATCGAGATCTCACTAGCTGGCATGAACATTTGGGATGCAGACGACCAAGAGCCGATCTCTGGAATCAGTTTGGACGGCTGCGAGCGCATCGAAGCTTCAAAAAACGGGGTGAGGCTGGTCTTATCTACCGGCCTGACAGAGTAGCAAGACCAAAGGCAATAGACGTACGTGGCAAGGCCGATCCCTGCGATCGGCCCCAAAAAGTAAAAAGCAATGATCTCACCTCGAGCATGTCACGTAGTCGTCGTAGAGCACAAATACGTTGTAAACCCTCATTGAGAAATGCAATGGAAAAGGAGGCCGATTCAGGCAATCGGCCCATATTATCCTCATCATATATTTTTCCTGTGTTCAGCATCGATCTAGCAGGAGACGAAAAGCTAGGATATGGGTTTACATCAGCTGATGAGCTAGAAGAGATTGACATTGGTCCTGGGGATAAGCCACGACCAACATTTATCAGCAAAAAATTAGATCCGCATCTGAGGAGCCTGATGATAGCTTTGTTGAAAGACTACCCAGATTGCTTTGCCTGGGATTACACGGAGATGCCAGGATTAGACAGGAGCATCATTGAGCATCGGCTCCCTCTGAAGAAAGGATTTCGGCCGTTCCAGCAGCGAGCACGGCAGATGAAGGCCGAAATTCTTGTAGAAGTCAAGAAAGAGATCGAGAAAATGCTGAACGCCGGGTTCATCAGGCCGTGCAGGTACGCTGAATGGATTTCCAACGTCGTGCCTGTAGAGAAAAAGGACGGCCGATGGCGCGTCGCCATAGATTTTCGGGATCTCAACAGAGCCACTCCAAAGGATGAGTACCCAATGCCGGTAGCAGAAACATTGATCAATGCAGCTGCTGGTCATAAGGTTCTAAGTTTCATGGATGGCAATGCCGGCTACAACCAAATTTTCATGGCTCCAGAAGATATACACAAGACTGCATTCAGAGTACCAGGCTCGGTGGGCTTGTTTGAATATGTAGTCATGACATTTGGGCTGAAAAATGCCGGCGCAACGTACCAAAGAGCCATGAATTACATCTTTCATGATCTAATCAGCAAATTGGTGGAGATTTACATTGACGACGTCGTGGTTAAGTCTGTTGCAGTGGAAGGACACTTGGAGGATTGACGACACGTCCTGGACCGAACTAGAAAGTTCGGACTAAGAATGAATCCAAAGAAGTGTGCTTTTGGTGTAACGGCCGGTCAATTCTTGGGTTTCTTGGTTCATGAACGCGGAATTGAGATCGGCCTGAAAAGCCAAGAGGCAGTGCGAACGATGAAGCCACCTACCACGAAGAAAGAACTCCAGTGTCTCATCGGCAAAATCAACTTCGTCAGAAGATTCATCTCCAATCTGTCAGGGCGAATCGAGCCATTTATGGGCTTGGTGAAAATTAAATCTGATGAGGAGTTTCGCTGGGGGGCAGAGCAACAGCAAGCATTTGACGAGATTAAGGAGTATCTAACGAAGCCACCTGTGTTGGTTCCACCACAGCAAGACAGGCCATTCTACATTTACTTGTCAGTAGCTGACACCTCCATCGCCTCAGTGGTGGTGCAAGTTTATGATGGTCTGGAGAGAGTGGTTTTCTACCTTAGCAGAAGGATGTTGGATGCAGAAACGAGGTACCCTGAGATCGAAAAGTTGTGCCTCTGTCTGTTTTTACCTGCACCAAGATTCAGCACATCTTGCTGTCAGCATAAATTATCGTCATATGCAAATCAGACGTCATCAAGCATATGTTGTCGGCTCCTGTGTTGAGAGGCCGACTCGGTAAATGGATGTTTGCATTATCGGAATTTGATATCCGGTATCAACCTGCGAAAGCAGTCAAAGGACAGGCGTTGGCCGATCTTATCGCTGAACGAATAAACACTGATATAGCAGCACTGTCTGTGCGTGCATGGGCCATGTTCTTCGATGGATCGGTCTGTGAGGATGGTTGCAGCATCGGCGTGCTACTCGTGTCGCCTCGGGGGACAACATATTCCTTCTCCATCAGGTTACCTACCCCTTGCACCAACAATGTCGCTGAGTATGAAGCAATCTGCAAGGGAATGGAGTTGCTATTTGAAGCCGGGGCAGAAGCAGTGGAGATCTTTGGAGATTCCAAATTGGTGATTTCTCAACTCATGGAGGAATACAAATGTGAGAGCGAGTTGCTCTTCCCATTATGGATGCAATGCCGTGAGCTGATGGCACAGTTCAGGTATATAAATTTCAATTGGATCCCAAGGTCGCAGAATACCGAGGCGAACGATCTCGCACAGATGGCATCAGGATACAAGGACGTAACAGATGGAACCGATGTCCAGGTGCAGTTCATGGAACCAGATGACTGGAGAGCCGATATCTTCAATTACTTGAAAGATTCGGCTCGGGGGGCAACTAAACGGATAAGATACAAAGCCATGAAGTACGTCCTGATTGGCGATGACATGTTCTACAGGACTTTGGAAGGGTTACTTCTCAAATGTTTGGGACCAGCCGAGTCCAATCGGCTCTTGCATGAGGTGCATGAAGGTGCCTGTGGAACTCACCAATCGGCTCATAAGATGAAGTGGCTGATCAGGCGATCAGGATTTTATTGGCCCACCATGCTTGAAGATTTCTTTAAGTACTATAAAGGGTGCCAAGCATGTCAGGAATTTGGGAGTATTTAGATGGTACCCGCATCAGTAATGAATCCCATCATCAAACCTTGGCCATTTCGAGGTTGGGGTATGGATATGATCGGCAAAATTCATCCTGCATCGAGCAAAGGCCATGAATGGGTTCTGGCCATTACAGATTATTTTACTAAATGGGTGGAAGCCGTCCCTATGAAGTCAGTAGCATCGAAAGATGTCATCAGTTTCGTGATGGAGCATGTCATTCATAGATTCGGGATTCCCCAGACTATCACGACCGATGGAGGTTCGGTCTTCGTTTCTAAGGAGTTTAGAAAGTTCTGCGAGGATATGGGAATCAAGCTGATCCGATCGTCTCCATATTATGCTCAAGCAAATGGGCAGGCTGAAGCATCCAACAAGAGCCTTATCAAGCTGATTAAGAGGAAAATCGACGAGCACCCTAGACGTTGGCATGAGGTGTTGTCAGAGGCTTTGTGGGCTTACCGCATGTCGTGTCATGGAGCAATAAAAACCTCGCCATACCATTTGGTCTATGGACAAGAAGCCGTGTTGCCCTGGGAAATCACGGCTGGCTCGAGACGAATTACATTTCAGAATGACTTAACTGCTGAAGAATATGCAGCCCTGATGAGTGACAGCATTGAGGATGTAACGGAACTCAGACTATGGTCGCTTGAGAAAATCAAGGAGAATAAAGCCAAGGTGGCTCGCGCATATAATAAGAAGGTGAGACCAAAGGAGTTCCAAGTTGGTGATCTGGTATGGGAAGCTGTATTGCCGTTGGGGACTAGGGATAAAGTGTATGGTAAATGGTCTCCAAATTGGCACGGGCCGCACAGAGTCATCCAAGTTATAAAGGGGAATGCATACATGCTCGAGCAGTTGGATGGTGTGAAGTTCCCAGTGGATGTCAATGGCCAGCATCTCAAGAAGTATTTCCCAAGTATGTGGGATGATGGGCAGTAAAATGTGGAGGCCGATGCACGAAATCGGCCAGTAAAAAAAAAGAAAAAAGAAATCTTCCCAAGTATGGGGATGATGAACAGTGGAATATGGGGGCCGATGTATGAAATCGGCCGATAAAAAGAAATATATGTGCAAAGCAACAGGATGCTAAGTACAGCCGATGCACAGACATCGACTGGAGAATAAAACAGCCGATGCGCAGCTATCGACTCTAGGACTACAAAATATTATGAGCAGCCTTATGGGCGTTTGATGGTGAAAGACCGATACGCTGCTATCGGTTCTTGGTGCGTTGACCTACTTTGACAATCGGAAGATTAGAAGACCCTTGTAAAATCAAATTGGAGGAACATTCTTCATTGATTAACAGAAAGATTTTACAAGGAAGAGCCGATTGCTCTCAAAAGGATCACCTAGTGCCTAATGCACTACTACTAGCACTACTACTAGTCCCTGATCTACGGGTCGTCGCTGCCCTCGTCGTCGCCGTCTGCGCCACTGTCGGTGCTGCTTCTGGCGACCTCCTCGTCGCTGCTGCCGTAGCCCTCAACAGGGGCTTCTTCCTCCTCATCATCATCGTCTTCATCGTCATCTGACCAGGCCCAGGCGCGGAAGCGCTTCGCCGGCGGCTCGTCGGAGGAGGTGTCATCCTCCTCTTCCTCCTCTACGTCGAAGGAGGTGTCGTCCTCCTCTTCTTCCTCTTCATCGGAGGAGGTGAAGTTACCCCAGGAGAAGAGGTCATCCTCACTCTCCGCCTCCAGTTCCCCGTCAACAAGGAACCGGAGGTCGTCTTCCCCGTCGGTCAGGGGCAAATCACTGTCTGACCCGACAAGGGCCAGGGGTGGGCCATCTGGCACGAAGTCGAAGTCCCACTCCCGCTCATCCCAATGCTCGGGAGCGCGCCTATTGTACGCCTCCATCTGGTCGTACTCTGGAATCGGCTCACTCGAGGAAGAGGATTGGAAGGAGAGAGCCGATGAAGCAGAGGAGGAGGAGGAAGACATGGCTACAGAGGAAGGGGTTTTTTGCCGATAGCTAGTACGGAGCAGTGGAATGAAGAGATGAACTGCTCGATGCGGTTAAATAAGGGGGATATAGTGGAGATTTAATGCTTGAGCGGTTTTCGAGGACGCGGTGCCAAAACCGTCAATCGTGCAGAAGTTGAGAAGACAGGGCATCATGATGGAAAGATATTGAAGCGGTTCTGCTCTGCCACAACATGACTCTGCGAAGAAAAAAACGGAGTGGTTTTGGAATTATCATTACCAAAACCAGGGGGGCATGTATTATCACCGGATTTTGGCCAAATCAGGAGATGGGCCGTAATTGAGATGGGCTTGGAGGATATATACGTGAAGCGTCTCTGAAGCGGCCTTGCACGAGGGTTTGGGCTAGTTTGCCCGTGTATCTGTATATTATGGTAGATTGCATCTTAGTTTAGAATTAAAAGATAGAGTTTAGCCCGTACACGGTTAGGTGTATTTCCAAAGATAGAAAGTCTACGGACTATAAATATGTACCTAGGGTTATTGAGAAAGGAGGACAATCACGTTCACAACAAACACAATCTAGGCGCATCGCCACCCCTTGTTTCGAGGGTTTCTCCCGGGTAAGCATCATGCTGCCTAGATCGCATCTTGCGATCTAGGCAGTATAGGTTTATTCGTTATCTGGTGTTACTCGTACTGAAGCCTTTTTGATGGCGAGTAACACTACTTATTGTAGATGTTTTGGGGCTTGCATCGTTGTTCTTCTGATATGCTTGCTTAGTTATGCTGCCCCTCGATATCTAGCCGCCCTTACACCTGTCTTAGGTGTAAGGGTGGCATCTTGCCTCATCTTTATTTAGTAGATTTGATCTGTTATAGTTGCTCCTTGTTCTTCAAGGATTAGTTTGATATCTGTATGGTTAGGCCTTGCAAACGGGTTGAACGATCCGATAGTGCGCTAGGTATGGCTTACCGATCCTAGAAGGGATGTTCCGGGAATCGACTCTATGTTGGTTTTTAGGCCTCTTTTAGGTTAGTTTTCCATCATCTTTCGTATCTGCTAGGCTCAACTACGCGTAGGATGTTCCGGTTATACGGTGAAAACCCTAAACCGTCGTAGATCGACTTAGCTTAATATTGATGAAGCAGGACACCCATGTTATTGCAAGATCTAACATGAACCATGGGTCAATCGGCTCCTTGAGCCGATGAGCAGGGTAACCTGAGAGCCGATCGAGGATCATTTAATGTTTACGTGTCTACCATGCAGGAAACTAATCGAAGCGATCCAACACCTCCCTGACCAGGTATAGGTCAGGTGGCACGCCCTTGCGACCGTCAGGACGTGTGCCAGAGCATTTGTGGGACGACGTCGAGGGACCAGGGCCCACCAGCAGTCTTGGAAGCCTCCCGGCTCTTCGTGTTGCTCGCCGCTACTCGCCGGTGGGTTTTGGCAGGCAACCGTCCATTACATCATTCACATAATGACATAACCTTGTTATTAATAACATCCAATGTTCATGATCACGAAACCATGATCATCTATTAATCAACAAGCTAGTTTTACAAGAGGCTTACTAGGGACTCCTTGTTGTTTACATAACACACATGTATCAATGTTTCAGTTAATACAATTATAGCATGGTATATAAACATTATCATAAACACAAAGATATATTATAATAACCATTTTATTATTGCCTCTTGGGCATATCTCCAACAGTCTCCCACTTGCACTAGAGTCAATAATCTAGTTTACATTTGTAAAGATATAACACCTTGGCCTTCCGGTGCTTTATCATGTTTTGCTCACGGGAGAGGTTTTAGTCAACGGACCTGACATGCTCAGAAACGTATGTATTTTGCAATTCATTTGCGTCTCAACGCATTACTCATTTTCCAAATGAGTCGGCATTAAATATGTTTGGTCTTCTGGTGGAACCTTAATTCCGCGGTCTGAAATATGTCACTAATATTGTCACATACAATATAGCTTTAAAGTTCTGACACTATCGAAACTACACCAAGTTCTCAAAGAACTTCTCGACTCAACATCCTCAGTCATTGTCAAAACAATGTCATGCTTTGCCTATGTTTGTAGAATCCGTCACAATATTTAGAACTCTTCTAAATCTAGAATTGTGTTACCTTTTAAACAATACTTAGCCTAATTGAGATTTGAATTTCATTTTTATATGTGACCAAACAAATATCGGTGCAACACCTTACAGAGATTTGTTTGACATTACCCCATATAAAATTATATATATATCCTTGGTTTTTCTAAAGTACTCAAGGATATTCTTACTGTCGTCCAATGATCATCACATGAATCATTCTGGTATATGCTCGTAACATTTTAGAGCACAGGACATCTGATTGTGTACATATTATTCGTGATCCATAATCACTCATGTGTTTTTACTCATTTAGTGTCAGATACACTCAAGTCTTGTTAAAACTTCACATGAAAAGAACACCTTCTTAATATTTCTATATTGAACTACTTCAATATCCATTCTATGTACTTTGACTTAAACTTATTATGTGTTTCAATCTCTCTTCATAGATCTTGACACTAAATATGTTTCTGTCCATATTCTTTCGTTGAAGTTAATTCTCAATGAAACCTTTTATAATCAAGTATATAATTACATCATTTATAACCAACTATATGTCTCAGTGCTCCCACTTAATTTCTTGCAAATGCAAGCATCTTCATCGTTTCTGATGAAATCCAAAACTCTTTGACTATTTCATCCGGTGAAGATTCCAACTCCGCGATACTCACTTCATCCAATTGAAGTTCGTTTACCTATCTAGTATTCCACGGACTAGCAAAACAATTGGTTGTATCTTGTATACACTTTTAATACACACTTCTGTTAAGTAATGTATTTTGCCATCCTACTATCATATCTCATGAAAGAAATATGTAGCGATTACTAGAATAATCCACATAGACTATAAGCATTGCTACGGAAGATCTAATCTTATCGTAGTCAACTCTTTGAACTTTGTCGTAAACAACTTTTCGACAAGTCGAGCTTATTCAAGGATATTCCATCCAAGTCCATCAATTTTATAGATCCATTTACTTTCAAAAAGTATTCATCTATCTTGGATTTCATGGCGTATAGCCATTTTAACGGAGTTAGGGCTCATCATAACTTCTTTGTATGTAGTTGGTTTATCATTGTTCAAAAAACAATCCTTTGTTCACAAATCATTTATTTGATCACAAAGTAAACCATACCTACAAGGTTCAATAAGTACTTCGATCTCCATGACTATAACATTTTGTAGACATGGGAGCCATGATCGTCGTGGCCGCTTCCGGAACCAATTCCGATGCTGCGCTACTCTGATCATTATGCTCAGGTTCATAAAACTTATTAAGTTCTATTGTCCTCCCACTCAAATACTTCGCTAAAAACAATTTCTTGGAAATAAGTAAGAAACATCGACAAACACTTTTGTCTTTGTCTCCATAGTGGAAAGAATTCCCAATCAATTCTGTGGGATAACCAACAAAGACATTCATCCGATTTTGGTTGTAAACTTATTTACTTTATGCTATGCATTCCAAAATTTAAGAAAGGACTATTAGGGTTCATACCCATGCCATAACTTGTATGGTGTCATTTCAACGGATCATGATGATGCTCTATTCAGTGTAAAAGCGGTAGTCTCTAAAGCATAATCCACAAAAATATAATGGCATCAATATTTTATCTCATCATTGATCCAACATGGTTTGGATACATCTCTCGGATACTCCATCATCATTATGATACTCCAAGAAATGTGAGTTGTAGAACAATTTCATAACTCTCTTAGATGTTCGCTAAAAACTCGTAATTCAAATAGTTCCCCCATGATCCAATCATAGATATTTGACTTTTCTATTACGATGATTTCCACTTCATGCTGAAATTTATTTGAATCCATTCAAATGTTTCAAACTTCTTCCTTATCAAATATATCCACATATATACTCAATTCATTGTTGGGAGTTTTCATGAAGTAGAAGAATCTCCCGCACACAACTATGCCCAGTGAACCTCACACATCATCATGTATGTTTCCACTAAGTTAGTTGTCCGTTCAATCTCTTGGCCTATGAAAGGTATTTTAGTCATTCTCTTTAGAAAAGATTTGCAAGCGCCAAATGATTCAAAAATCAAATGACTCCAAAAATCCATTTGCATGGAGTTCCTTCATGCGCTCCTTTCTAACATGACCTAAATGGCGGTTCCAGAAATAAGTGTAATTCGAATCATTTGCCTTATGGCATTTTAGCGTCAGTATTATGTGTGTGTGTTTCACCATTAAGATTTATAATAACTTATCCATCGTACAAGGAGTAATGCCATAATTTGAACAACTCATTGTTTTCATTTGACCAGAGCAAAATAACAATTATTAAGTTCTTTATTATAAATTCTAAGGGCTAGATAAAATGCCAACGATGAACATTATAACACTTTATTTTTGTTCCAGACGTGCATTCCTATCATATTCCTTGTCAGTCACTTAGGCCATTGTATTCTTGTATTACGTTGTTTTGTATGACACTTCATACCAACCAATATGGTACAAATACCCAAGAATTTCATTGTGTGACCAAACGAGGAATACATCCATAACATGTATATCATTTATATACACCTGAGCTAGACTTTCTAGTCTTTTCTTTCTTTCTGCCAAAATATCTTTTGTTGTTTCTCTTTTAGCTTTCCTCATTCTCAGAAAACACTTCACCTTCAATAACTTCTAGGTTTGTTGGTCAAATACCAATAACCTTGAGGTTCTTACTTTGAAGTTGATCATCATATGACAAGTGTTCCGGATTTCACTATTAGTAACCTTGTAATATGATGAACAATTTCACTCATAATTTTATCCATTGTTTCATGATGACTTACCGAGACCATGTCTGTACATGCTAGGCTCGTTTAAAGTTTAACCTCAGTATTCGCATGTGCAAATCTGACTTGCACCCGTTGCATGCACTCGTAGAATCTATAACACCCGATCATCACGAGATGCTTCGAAACAACGAGTCTTAGCAACGGTGCATACTAGGGACGATCATTTCATAGATATGCAAATATCTTTAGTGTCCAACTTAGTTGGAGGATTGGAACGCCGGGCGTCTTCAACCTTCGTACATTCCCATAAAACTTATGAGTTTATGTAGTCTCACTAGATTATATTCTATCATCTTGCAATAAGGTCTTTAGATATCACATATGTCTTATACCTTGCTTATTTCTGAAAACTAAATTTTCAGCTCCTTACTTTTTCAAACAGATTTGAACTTCAAGTTTCATGGAGACAAGATAACTTTAGGTACTAATTGAAATCATAGCTCTTTGAATCAACAATGTGAGGTTTACTAAAAGCTTGCAATAGGACTTAAACAATTCTTGATTCTTGAACAATACGATACCAGTCCGTAAAGTTTCTTGTCAGATTTTAACAGTATTTCTATCTCAATTACAAGACTAGCGCATGGCAGAAAAACGGATGCCAATGCTACAAAATTAATTCAAAATACTACTCAGACTATGTTTATGATAATTAGTTCATGTTTTAATCTAATTACTAATGAACTCCCACTTAATACAACATCCCTCATAGTTGTTAAGTGGTACACGATCCATATCCACTACACCAAAACCAATCATCACGTGAGATGATGTAGCTTCAATGGTGAACATCAACATGTTGATCATATCATTCATATGACTCGTGTTCAACCTTTCGGTTTCCGTTGTCCCGAGGCCATGTCTGTACATGCTAGGCTCGTCAAGCAAACCCAAGTATTCCGCGTGTGCAACATGGCTTACACCCGTTGTATGTGAACGTTGAGTCTATCACATCCGATCATCACGAGATGCTTCGAAACGACGAACTATATCAACGGTGCATACGAGGGGAGAACACTTTATTATCTTGATATTAATGTGAGGGATCATCTTATAATGCTACCGTCGCATTCTAAGCAAAATAAGATGCATAAAGGATTAACATCACATGCAATTCATATGTGATATGATATGGCCCTTTAGTCTTTGCGCCTTCGATCTTCATCTCCAAAGCACGGACATGATCTCCATCATCAACGGGCATGATCTCCATCATCTTCGGTGTAGCGTCAAGGTCCATGGCGCCGTCTTCATGGTTGTTCACCTCATGTAGCAACTATTACAACTACTTTGAAATACTACTCAACATGAAATTTAAAGAAAACCATAAGGCTCTTGCCGGTTGCCACAATACAATTATGATCATCTCATACATATTCAACATCACATTATGGCCATATCACATCACCAAACCCTGCAAAAACAAGTTAAACGTCTCTAATTTGGTTTGCATATTTTATGTGGTTTAGGGTTTTTCGAGTGAGATCTAATCTACCTACGAACATGAACCACAACGGTGATACTAGTGTTGTCAATAGAAGAGTAAATTGAATCTTCACTATAGTAGGAGAGACAGACACCCGCAAAGCCACTTATGCAATACAAGTTGCATGTCGAGCGTGGAGCAAATCTTATGAACGCGGTCATGTAAAGTTAGCCCGAGCCGCTTCATCCCACTATGCCACAAAGATGCAAAGTACTCAAACTAAAGATAACATAAGCATCAACGCCCACAAAACAATTGTGTTCTACTCGTGCAACCATCTATGCATAGATACGGCTCTGATACCACTGTAGGGATTCGTAGCATAGAAAACAAAAATTTTCCTACCGCGAGAACGCAATCCAAGCCAAGATGCAATCTAGAAGATGGGAACAACGAGGGGATGAACGAGACTAACCCTTGAAGATTTCCAAAGCCTACGAGAGGAGGCTCTCGTTGCTGCGGTAGACGATCACTTGCCGCTTTCAAAAGCGTGTAGAAGATCTTGACGGTGCCACAATCGGGCAGCACCTCCGTATTCGGTCACACGTATGGTTTTGATGACGACGTCCTTCTCCCCGTTCCAACGGGCAGCGGAAGTAGTAGATCCTCCTCAGAATCCCGGCAGCACGACGGTGTGGTGGCAGTGGTGGTGGAGAACTCCGGCAGGGCTTCGCCTATGCGCTGCGGGAGTATTATGTGGAGGAGGAGAGGCTAGGGTTTGGGGAGAGGGGGTGGCTAGGGCGCCGGCCATGGGCAGCCCTAGGTGGTGCGGCCAAGAGTGGCTGCCCCCTCCCTCTTCTCCTCATTATATAGGTGGAAATCCCCAAGAGTTGTAGTCCAAGTCTTCGAATAAGACCCCAACAACAAAACCTCCCATAGGTGGGAAACCTACTCAAGGGGGGAGTCCTACCCAAGGTGGGACTCCCACCTTTCCCTTAGGTGGGGTGGCCGGCCACCTATGGTGGAGTCCACCTGGGACTCCACCCCTTAGGGTTTGGTTGGCCATGCAAGGTGGAGTCCCTCCGGGACTCCACTTTCCATGGTGATTTCTTCCGGACTTTTCTAGAACCTTCTAGAACCTGCCATAAATGCACCGGATCATTTCCAAACTTGGAATATGACTTCCTATATATGAATCTTATTCTTCGGACCATTCCGGACCTCCTCGTGATGTCGTGGATCCCATCCGAGACTCCGAACAAAACTTCGAACTCCATTCCATATTCCATATCTACTTAAACGACATCAAACCTTAAGTGTGTCACCCTACGGTTCGTGAACTATGCAGACATGGTTGAGACTTCTCTCCGACCAATAACCAATAGCGGGATCTGGAGATCCATAATGGCTCCCACATATTCAACGATGACTTTAGTGATTGAATGAACCATTCACATACGATACCGATTCCCTTTGTCACGCGATATTTTACTTGTCCGAGGTTTGATCATCGGTATCTCTATACCTTGTTCAACCTCGTCTCCTGACAAGTACTCTTTTCTCGTACCGTGGTATGTGGTCTCTTTATGAACCATTCATATGCTTGCAAGCTAATTAGACGACATTCCACCGAGAGGGCCCAGAGTATATCTATCCGTCATCGGGATGGACAAATCCCACTGTTGATCCATATGCCTCAACTCATACTTTCCGAATACCTAATCCCACCTTTATAACCACCCATTTATGCAGTGGCGTTTGATGTAATCAAAGTACCCTTCCGGTATAAGTGATTTACATGATCTCATGGTCGAAAGGATTAGGTAACTATGTATCGAAAGCTTATTGCAAATGAACTTAATGACATGATCTTATGCTACGCTTAATTGGGTGTGTCCATTACATCATTCACATAATGACATAACCTTGTTATTAACAACATCCAATGTTCATGATCACGAAACCATGATCATCTATTAATCAACAAGCTAGTTTTACAAGAGGCTTACTAGGGACTCCTTGTTGTTTACATAACACACATGTATCAATGTTTCAGTTAATACAATTATAGCATGGTATATAAACATTATCATAAACACAAAGATATATTATAATAACCATTTTATTATTGCCTCTTGGGCATATCTCCAACACAAGTAGCCGGAACCTGGAACGCCAGAAACTCCGTTATGGCGGCCTACAGAGGCGAAGTTGACGAGATCGCCAAATGCTTCCTCGGATACAAAGTCAAGTACGTTAGGCGAGACATAACACAGCGGCAGACATGCTATCCAAGCTCGGATCCGGCAGGAAACCAATTCCGCCTGGCATTTTCCTGGAGCACTTATGGATACCCTCAATAAAGGGCGCTAACCCGGAAAATCCGGATATGGCAGTATCTCCGGCTAGAGAAGTGATGGCTATCATTCCGGCTTGGACACAACCGTTCCTGGATTACCTCATTGACCGAAAGTTGCCGGAGGATGAGGTCCTCGCACGACAGATCACAAGGCGAGCAAGATCCTACACAATAGTTGATGGACAACTCTACAAACGAAGCGCAACCGGGGTATTTCTCAAATGCGTCTCCAATCAAGACGGCATTGAAATCCTCAGGGAGATCCACGCAGGGGATTGCGGGCATCATGCCGCCCCCAGGTCCCTCGTTGCCAAAGCCTTTCGGCTCGGATTTTACTAGCTCACAGCTAAAGAAGACGCTGATAAACTAGTAAAAACTTGCCGAGGTTGTCAGAACTACGCTACTCAACCAAACGCTCAAGCCCAAGAGCTGAAGACCATACCTATCACCTGGCCGTTCGGGGTCTGGGGGCTCGATATGGTTGGAAAATTAAAGAAATCATCTCCTGGCGGTTTTGAGTACCTCCTGGTCGCTGTTGACAAGTTCAGCAAATGGATCGAGGCAAAGCCAGTGAGAAAAGCCGATGGTGCTACGGCACTAAAATTTGTATGCAGCCTCGTGACAAGATTCGGCATCCCACACAGCATAATCACAGACAATGGCACGAACTTTGCACAAGGAGAATTGAAGGATTATTGCCATGATGTAGGGATCCGGCTTGACCTCGCATCTGTGGCTCACCCACAATCCAATGGTCAGGTCGAAAGAGCCAACGGCCTCATATTATCCGGAATCAAACCACGCCTTGAAGAACCGCTACGACGCGTAGCCGGAGCTTGGGCTGATGAGTTAGACTCAGTTATGTGGAGTTTAAGTACTACCCCGAACAGGTCAACCGGATATACCCCATTTTTTCTGGTATATGGATCCGAAGCCGTGCTCCCCTCCGACATCATCCACGATTCGCCGTGAGTTTCCGCCTACAATGAAGAAACTGCTGACGAGGCTCGACAGCTTTCTGTGGACCTGATCGAAGAAGCTCGGAATTTAGCTGACCAACGCTCCACCATCTACCAGCAGAAGCTCCGACGCTATCATAGCCGTCGAGTTCGGAATCGCTCGTTCATGGCCGGAGACCTAGTCCTCTGACTTCGTCAGGTGAAAGACCACAAGTTGCAATCTCCATGGGAAGGACCTTTTGTCGTCAGCAAAGTGCTTCACAACGGATCGTACTACCTCGTCGATTTCCGGGAGTTAAAAGATAGACCTGCTAAATGGTACCGGAAACACAAGCGAGAGGATCCGGATAAACAGACCGTCCATGGAATATAGCACAGCTACATCCTTTCCACACTTAGCAAAATTTGCATTACATACCTTGTAATATTTATGATACATGATCAATGAAATAAATCATCTGGTTCACTCTTTGAGTCTTTTACCTCCTTTACTTGTTCATTTTTGGATCGTGTATGTTTTCCGACTAAAACCGCAGAGCTGGATCTTTCCGCCTAGGCGTGTATGAAAGTTGTGATTTTTTTCAAAATCGTCCTTTAGGACGTGAGCTTAAGTTTTCCGGCGGAAATGCTTTTCGTTGCGAGCTCATGGATTCCTGGTAGCGACTTCCGGCACCTACGTTGGGGGCTTGTTTCCGCGGTTATTGACAAAGCGCCATTGGGCTTCATCGCCGCTGGCGAGCATCTCCGGCTAACGGTCCTCCGGCTCGCGGAAGGTCAAATGATCAAGCCGGAAAACATAAAAACCAACACTTGCTTTCAACAAACGAAACATGCAAATATAAAACGGATAGTAGGATAAGTTTTTTCCGCCCACGCATAAGTGTTTCGTCCCTAGCTACTTAAGAATTTAAGTTATTTTACAAACCCACTCTGGGGCCAAAATGATACATCTGTTCAATTGTTCTACAGAGTTCACTCGGAGGATTGATCCTCATCAGAAGCAACATAGGCGGAGCCATCGCCAGAGTCGTCGCCGGAGTCCTCCTCGACATGATCAGCGCTTGACCCGGAGCCTTCCTCGTCGCCCTCCTCGGCACCTTCTTCTTCATCTTCATCCTCCGCGTCAGTGAAACCTTCGGGAAGATCGTGCTTGTTGTACCAGAACGAGTGATTAACTCGTCCGACAAAAAGCCGTTCATATCCCTGGGTCTCCGCGAGAAGAGCTCTCATGTTGGTGCCCTTGGGTGCTCCGCGTGCAACATCTGCAAAATTCATGGTTGGGAAGTGCGCTTTGCACGTCGCCAACACGAGGGAAGCAACTCCGCGGGCGGAAGACTCCTGCCAATCCTTGATGAGCTCCGGCACCTGCTTTATCAGCTTGGTCATGGTGTCCATCACCGCGGTTCCGGCTCTCTTCAAGGATAGTGATTTGGCGTCCCCGCGACATGCCTCGAAGAGGTTATCAATGGAACTCTGCGCCTCCTCATATGCTTCAGTCCTTTTGAGGGTCGATTCTTTTGACCATTCAAAGCCAAGACTCGCTGTGAAAAGCATCATCAGTTTCTTCCGCGGACAAAAGAAAAGTATGAGGAAGCCGGAGTCAAAGCAAAACAAAGGTCCTTACAGAAAATCATCTTGTCGATAGCCGCCGCCTCCGCCTCATAACTTTTGTTCTTTGACGCCAAGGTCTGGATCCTCTGCTGGCTCTTCTTGAGCTTCTCAGCAAGATCCGCCACTTTCTGGGCATGCTTCTCCAAGAGTTCTTTCTTCTTCTTGGCATCCTCCTCGGAGGATTGCTTCAGGAAATTCTTGAGAGATTCACTCTTAGCTTCTAGAACCTCGATCTTGGCGGAAAGAGTATCGATGGAGGGGCAATTGGCAATTTTTTCTAGAAGTCGGAAATACAACAACACAGTTAGTTCAGATAATATAGTTACATTGCCAATTCTGGGGGCTCAGTAGGAGTTATTACCTCCATAACCCTTGAGGCGGGTCTCCAGCAGCGCGATGGCCTTCTGACTTTCCGCGTCCCTTGTTTGAAGCAGTTCAATTTCTTTTTTCTGCTCCAGCACATGGATGTGCAAGTCTTCGTGCAGCTTCCGCGTGTTCTGTGAAGCAGTTCAAAGTTAGACGGAAATTCAAAATTCTGGGGGCTGGACGTGAAGTTAAAATCTTTAGTGTGTGAAAATTTTGATTTTCCGCTAAAATCTACAGTTCATACATGTTACTCGGAAAAATGCATCAACCAATGCCTGGGGGCTGGTGTTACCTGACGCACATTCTTGTGCTTGGCGAAGAAAACCTTGAGACCACTCTCAAGTTCGTTCAGCTCCTGCTCTTCCGTGTTCGCAGGCCCCCACACTTGGTCCATCATGGCGGAGATCTCCGCGTGGCGCTGTGAGAGGGGGACCTTTTGCAGAATCGGAAAGAAATGAGGGTGAGTCTGGGGCATGCCAGTGGCACGGCTTAAGGATAACTTCTTCTCAACTTCATCAGCCGGAGCTTCAGCTGAGGTAACAGTGGGCTGTTTAGGCGGAGGTGCAGACGAGGACGCGCCCTTGCCAGAATCGCATTTGCCGGATTCGGCAGTCGGGTCCTCTGGGAGATCATCAATATTGATGACATCCTTGGGATCCGGCTTGGCAGATGAAGAGGGCTTGGGCGGAACCTCCACTTCTGGTGTGACGGGCACAGAAGCCGGAGAGGGCTTCGCTCTCTTCTTGGAGATCTTGGGGGGCTGGCTTCCGGAGCTTTTGTTGCAAGATAAAAAAGGCATAACAGTTAGCATATGTTGATTCACAGCAGCAAAAGGATCTCCGGACGGAAACCAGGCACTTACCCAGATGACAGAAAGAACTGGTGGATGTTGGGCTGAGCTCGGTTGCTGGTGTCGATAAGTTTGAGGTGCTTCTTTTCCGCCTCTGCTTTCCGGGTAGCCACGGTGCTAGGCACTTCGCGGGCGCGTTTTGCAGCGGGGCCGGAGGAAGCACCCCTTTTCCTTTTGGAAGGACACGGAGCCTCGGGAACCTCCGCGTCGGACGCGACCTCCGGGTCGGTGTTGCCCGCGTGAGGGACTCGGAGGAGAGTTCCGAGATCGTTCTCCTCAAGGGCCTCGAGCTAAGTTGCACAGCAAACACTTAGACGAAATTCAGCAGAAAACTGAAAAGGAATTAACAGTTGAGTCAAATAAACATACCGCGGTCCCGGAGCCGTTATTGTGAATATCCATATTGCACACATGGATCTTCAGGTCGCGCGGAATCTTGATCATCACCCGGAGGCGCTTGTCCAAGGCGTCGGCGGAGAGGTTGTCCTTTGAGGCGCGCATGATATCTTCGCGCCCCGTGTACTGGAACAGCAGGCGGTCCCGATGTTGTAGGGGCTAGATCCGCTTAGTGAACCAGGACATGGTGAGGTCCTTCCCCGACAAGCCCTCGTCTGTCAGCTTGCAGATCCGCCTAACTGCCCGAGTCAATTGAGGTGACTCGGAGAGATGAGGACATTGAGTCCAGGCCGGAGTCTCGCTGGGGGGGCCATCCTTGAAATCTAGCAGCATCCTTGGGGAAGCCGGATCAGATACGTCCTTCAAATAGAAGAAGTTTCCAGACCAATACCGCACGGAATCATGAAGGTCGGTGTGCGGGTACACGCGCCCAGGGAGGAGCTTGAAGGTGACGCCACCACAGGTGGCCAGCGTGGAAGTCTGTGAGACTTTCTCCTTCTTGACGGAGAAGAAATATTGAAAGAGGGGGAGCTCCGGGGCTATCCGGAGGTGGCCTTCACACAATGTTACGTGGTTGCTAATGGCCAAGATGCAGTTCGGAGAGATGTGATGCGGCTGAAGCTCATACGCCTTCAGCATTTCCGAGAAGAAATCGCTGGGTGGGAGAGAGAATCCGCGCTCAACGAGTGCCTTGGTCACCACCCACTCTCCGGCTTCGGGGGCTGGACACAGGGCGCCTGGGGTCGAACGCCAGGATCCAGGTTTTAGGAAACCCTCCGCCTCGAGGTTGCGGAGTTCGGTATCCGTGGTGAAGCAGGGCCACCATTTCCCTTTGGCTTCGTTATCTCGCGCGCGAGCCTTTGATTTCTTGGTGGCCGCTTCCTCCACCTTCTTCTCCATTTGTTCAGCGCCCGCAGCTTCTTCCGGGTTAGCTGATGATCCCTCGATGTTCTTGTCGGAGTCTTTCTGAGGCTCCAGACGAACTGGGACGAGGGGAGGAGGGGCGGCGGAGATTGGAGTTTCCATGATCGGCTCAGACGAGGAAGGCGGAGTAGAAGACGACATCTACAAAGAAAATTCGAGATGGTTCAACTTAGTCGGATCCAACGTTTAATTACCCTAGTCATCCCTACCAGCTATGGCGAGAAGCTAAAGGTTTGAAGACTTACCGGAATGGCTTCCGCGGTGGTCGGAGTTGCCGGCGGCGAGGTTTCGCTGCGGTGGCTCGCCGAACTTAAGAACACGAAGAACAGTTCGCGGCAGCGAGACGACTCTGGCGAAACTCCGGTGGACTCCGGTGCGGTGGAGGAAGAGCTCGGAGGCGGCGCTTTGCAGAGAGGTGAAAAGGGGGCGAATGGGTGAATTAGGGTTGAACGGCGGATATTTATGGGCCTGAGGGAAGAGATTCGTGCTCCGCATCCTGTGGTCGGAACGCAAGCGTCGTGCCGTTGGATGGCTGACACGTGTCGAAAACCCTAAGTGGTAAAAATGGCTAAGGATAAGTTACCGCTCGAATCGCCCGAAAATGGCGCCAAAATTGGCGGAACCGTTTGGACCCTTCGAGGTTCCGGGTAAGAATTCAAAAATTGTTGACCGTAATCTCTGCAGGGGGAGTAATCCGGAGACGTATTGTAAAAATTATGTCGATGGATGAAGTCCCGCGGGATAAAGGCATTTTCCGACTAAGAGTTGGAAAAGAAGAAAATATGAAGTTGGAGTTCTTCAAGTTTCCCCATGTTACCAAGATTGTTGGAGGCTATAAGATTTTAGCAAGGCGGAAACAAGAGGTGAATCTCGGAGAACTCTGGGGGCTACTGTTGTGGGTATACTTCATGGGTGTACCATCGACAGTGCCTAGATCCGGCAAGCCCGGGTGGCCCACAGACGGTGATGTGGCATGTGGCCCATCGGGCGGCCCAGTTGCTGTTGATCATGAAGGATGAAGTCCAGCCCTGGATCAGTAAGCCGGATCCTAACCGACCTTCGGAGGAAGCCGGATCCGTGGAGGCCCATAAGGAACCCGGATCCAGTTCGACGTAGATGGAAGGCGGATCCTTGACGTACACGGCAAGACATTGTACCGTAGTTAGGCAACCTGTAATCCGGCTAGGACTCTCCATGTAAACCCTAGATCCGTGCGCCTTTATAAGCCGGATCCCGGGAGCCCTAGAGGCACAACCACAACTCATTGTAACAACGCGAAAGCGCCCAGATAATTCCAGACAAGCAGCAGTAGGCCTTGCCATCGTGCAGGTGTTCCGAAGCTGGGTAAATCGCGTACCACCGTCCCGAGGACTCTCCGCCCAATGGCCCCTACTTATTCTTCCCTCCATGAGGATCCCTCCTCTGGAGTACCGTCGAATAGGCAACGACACATGGGCTAGCACTTGGTAAAATCCAGGATCTGTATGTGGAAACTCCCGCCACAGCTCAAACGGTGCCTATTTTATGGTAAAGTATGCCCAACCTATGGTTTCCATGTATATATGTCCTAAAAAAACCAAAACAAGTAAAAAAGTCCATTGGTAAACCCTCGCACGGAGAAAGCTATAGGGGTAGATCTGCGGGGTCCTCGCACGACCATACCGCATGTCCCGGCGGCCCCATTTTGCACAGTTGGCAAAGTAAACGAAGTCTAAAAGTCACGCGGAACCGCATGGCGTCATTTTATGTGTCCTAGTAACCACTGCAACAGACGGAATTGGGATACGACAATTATCTTGAAAAACCCTTCACGAATAGGGCTATCACGTCCGAAGTTATATGGCTTTTATGGGAAATGAGTAGGAAACGGCCCGTGGCACCACATAGTTTGTCAGAACGAGGCTATATTTGGCACGTGCATGGGCCTTAGGATGGAAAGCAAGGCCCCGGTCGCGGATTTCCAACCGACCTACGGGCGACGGTGTTTCCATTTTCGGGGTACCGGAACGGCCTTTTTTGTGAAGCAGCTACATGGTGTGCATTTGGGAATTGCGCGAGACCTCCGCGCAGTGGTAGGATACCTCATACGCACCACCTATCGCATGCCATATGCGTGCGTTAGGCATCTGGGAACCCCCCCGCTTCCTGCGGTGTCCCGCCGAATCCGCTGGAAACTGACCGGATTTAAACTAGGGACACACTTTCCTTCGCTCAATAAATCCCGGGAAAATTTTTTTAGGTCTACGACGCGTCATTTTATGTGCTAAATGTTTTCCGTTTAGCGCGTTGGCGGATGGGTGCACCCGCGCATTCTCGCACGGCCATACCGCATGTCCCGGCGGCCCCGTTTTACACAGTTGGCAAAGTAAACGAAGTCTAAAAGTCACGCGGAGCCGCGTGACGTCATTTTATGTGTCCTAGTAACCACTGCAAAATACGGAATTGGGGTACATCAATTATCTTGAAAAACCCTTCACGAATAGGGCTATCACGTCCGGAGTTATATGACTTTTAGGGAAAATGAGTAGGAAATGGCCGTGACACCACATAGTTTGTCGGAACAAGACCATATTTGGCACGTGCGTGGGCCTTAGGATGCGAAGCGAGGCCCCGATCACGGATTTCCAATCCGACCTACGGGCGATGGTGTTTCCATTTTCGGGGTGCCGTAACGGCCTTTTTTTGTGAAGCAGCTACATGGTGTGCATTTGGGAATTGCGCGAGACCTCTGCGTGGTGGTAGGATACCTCCTACGCACCTCCTATCGCCACTACAACAGGACCCCCCCTTCAGCTGATCATAGGTAAGGTCTACACCAACGGATTTGTATGCGTTGCCGTTGGTGGCGTTGCAAGGGTCTACAACAACACAAAAACATCCGTTGGTAATCAGCATCCATAGGCGTTGTAAGATAGCACGTATATAAGGAGAGGTCAACAACACCTCATATGCGTTGGTGGTATCATGCAGAATGGGTTTTGAAACCAACATATCGCTGCATAGCATGATCAGCTAAATATTATGTTTTCTACATCTATTAGTAGTCACTAAGTCAATGCACTTAGTGCATAGGAGCCACGAGATACGGAAGAAAATATTTCATATAATATATTTACTATGTTCAACTACAAAGAACAAGATTCAAAGAACACAAACTATCTAGTACTTGCACCAGTACAAATATATTCTCTTCCCAACATTGACAATTAAAATGACATTCTAAAACTAATTTAATCTATCCAGGATTAGCATCAATCAATCAACATCTCAACCATGCATCATCAAGTTATCTTGGAAATCTACAAGAAAAAAAGATGAGATCAGTAAAGAAAAAGCATCATGTTTATAAAGTAGTTAAATTTTAGAGGGGCAAACATTACAAGAGGGTGACATACAAAGGTTGAAGGCCATGCGATAGTTAATGTTGCTTCATGACCAATAATCTTGACCTTTTTGAGTGGTCATATCAAATCATCAGATTTTGCTAATGTGGCATCAACACGCACTACCCAGAACTGATTTCCAAGTTTAACGTCTTCCACTGCATATTTTGGGTCGCTACTTTGGAGTGTACCAAGAGAAACGTTCTTGTTCGGATTTTCCAAACTCTTCAAAAATACTATAGTGCCAACCATTTAGATAAACAAAGGTGCATGAGAAAACAATATACAATGCAGATTAAACCTGCAAAGAATCTCGAATGAAAGAAGCATAATGCACATACATCTATCGAGTTGGCACCCAATCCATTCATCGTACTGCCTTGTTTCTGCAGATGGCAGTGCAACATCAGTATGCAATAAAGTGAAACCATAAGAAAACTGAAAAGGAGAAGTAAAAGGTTTCAAAATTCCATCTCATACATTAGCTTGGTTTGTTGCACTAGCCACTTTTGATATCTTCATGTTTCGGCCACCATGCTAATGAGAATTGCAATATAATCAGATATTAGAAACAAAAAACTTCGTAAGAAGCTTGAAGTGATAAAAATACACATTTTCTATCCACAAACTACCGTTATATAGTACTATTATTTTTATACTTGGGAACTGACTTTATCCTCTGTTTCATATATGTGTGCATTAGAATTGTTCCGATGACTTATGTAGGTTGGTCAGCACATGGAGCAAGAAAGGTATTAGCAGTCCAGGAAGCACTCAAGCCTCGAGGGAATGTGAGCCAGTGGCGGCGCCAGGAAATGGCGCCTGGGTATTCCGCCCAAAAAAAAATTTTTGCTCTAAATGTAGTATATGAATCAAACACAGCAATACTATCAATATATGAATAAAACAACACTAGCATGACAACAATAGCAATATTTCAATTTATAAGCCCATAACGACATGAATACATAGGTACCTTTTGATTGATAAAGTGATGATGTTCCATCTTACATTATAACTTTGCGCTTGCCTTTTTGGAAGAGATTGATGATATCCTCATCCTTTACTTGCCTGAAGAAATCTCTCTCAACAAATGTAACCATACAATAGTTCAAATAGTCATCACCCATTTTGTTCCTTAGCTTATTCTTTAAATAGCTCATTGAAGAGAACATTCTTTCAACACTAGCAGTGGCTACTGGTAGAATCAATACCAACTTAAGAAGCTTGTAAACAATATGATATTGTTCATGCTTCTTTGTACAAGCATACTGATAGCTCAGACAGATTTTTCAAGTTTTGAAATCTTTCATCTCTACGCAAATTAGCAACATACATGTTTAGTTGCCATGGAAGCCTTGCTAGTTCATCTCTTGTAAATTTCCTTTGTCTAGAAAGCAAACAATGAAGTAAAGTAACAGCAAGAAATAAAATTGGGGGCAGTACGCCATTACCGCTGCTCGGCGCTGGGAAGCCTAGGATGGGGATGAGGCGGCGCGGACGGGAGGAGGGGCTAGGGCGCGGGTCGGCAGGGGGCGGGGCCGGGGCGCCGCCGCCGCCGCGGCGGGCGCGGGCCGTCGCCCGCTGCTCCGGGATGCATCGCCGGGCCGGATGGGGCGGCGCGGACGGGAGGGAGGGGCTAGGGTGCGGGTCGGCGGGGGGCGGGGCCGGGGCGCCGCCGTCGCCGCGGCAGGCGTGGGGCCATCGCCTGCTGCTCCGGGATGCATCGCCGGCGGCGGTCGTGGGCAGGTCTGCGTGCTGCGTCGCGTGCGTCTGCCTGTGACTCTGCTGCGAGTCTGCCTGTTGGGCTGGGCCAAATACGATCTAATTTTTTTTCCCATCAAAAACATGGGTATTCCATGGAAGACAGGGGAATACCCCCAGCGCCGCCCATGATGTGAACAGAAAAATAACAAGTTAACAACATGTATGGTTATGCTTGTTTTATGCGCCATTATTTCTGATAAGAAGCAAGAGACATACTTGATTATTGAAGCAAAACATGTGGTGAAGACCCTAACAAACGGCTAATGACCTGGGAATACAAAATTACCATGCATTAAGAGAGGTTTAGGTTTATTGCTTGATTTACGTTAGTGGGTAGAAGTAGCAAAAAGCAAAAGGAACATTGTCTAGACAAATTCTTGCCAACAGATTCAGTTTTAGAGGCAGCTGCATGCATATTATAATCAGTTGGTTACTGGTAGAGCTTGGAACTGTATGAAGTGGTACATAGAGAGACAAAATGAAGATTCGTCTGCAGTAAGTAGTAGTAATTAACCTTATCTTGTTTCCAGTGGTCGAATTTGCATCATCATTTACAGAGTAAGGTGATAATTCTAGGCGATGATAGTATTGTAATCTCTAATGCTTGTTGAGGTTCTTTGAGGGTGACATAAGAAATAGGCAATGGTAGTACATACAGTACAGGTGAACATAGGGGCTTCTCTTATATGCTGCAGACTAAGAAGGTTAAGTATACTTGCTTCAATAAAATAGTTCATGATGACATTTAAGTTTCTGGGTATGCCATGAAATGATTCAATATACACATTACCATACCTTAATATTCGAAGGAGAACTGATATAAAAAGGACTCAGATATTCAGTTATTTGCAACTCCAAACCATATAAATAACAGGCATTGGCCATTCAAGATTAGGAAAGTACCCTTATATATAATAAGAAAGTTGAATTGGCACCTGAATACCTGATCAAAGGGGAGAAGTACTACATATGTACAGTAAAAGATGTAAAATTCCATTATCACTGAGTAGAAATAAAAACCCCAGTCGATTAAACTAATCAGCTTCAGATCAAGATAGCCAAAAGCATAATTGCATACCTCCAAATAATAAAGCTAAGTTTTTATAAAATAATTCAATCCACATATTAAACCTTCCTGCAGTAAAAAAAACAATTTTAGATAACCAGATCAGCACAGACCATCTGACAGCTTAATTAGGTAGTAGGTGACTTGAAGCTTCAGATGCTGAAGTTGTTTCTTTTACCCTTTTTGTTTCAAGCATGCAGACAAAAGATCCAAATAAGTTGATTTATAAATAGTAAATAGTGCACACCTTTTCCGTGCTTTATTCATGAGTAATGTCATTTTTTATAAGTAAGTAAACAATGCCTTTGTCACTTGAATCTGCAACGCTAGCAACCTGAATGGTCGCCAGTAACTAAAATGTCATAGGAAATAGGACAAACCTATGAAGGAGCTTGGGAGAGGACCGCAATAAAGACGATCTGAGTAGGGATCAACAACGAGCAAAGCAAGTACAGATAAAAATCAACCAGCCCATAGGCCATTGTCTCTACTTGCACGGAACAACTTAGGCAAGTACTTCTCGGGACATCTAGATGGCTCTAGAAAACATAAGGAACACAATAAACATAGCGATTGTTAGACTGAGACCCACTCGAACCAGTGCAACCGACGGAAATAGGGCAAACGTCGAATAGTTACGGGAAGGAAGGAGGACCACGGTAAAGACGATCCGAGCAGGATGGAAGACATTAGCTGACAATAACGAACATATTAATCATCATAATTAAAGGAAGTAATAGGTCGCCATAATTGGAGGAAGGATTGAATCGAAATTGCCACCAGGATTGAATCGAAATTGCCGGCGGTTTCTGTTTGCAATCCGTAATTAAAAAGCTGCCCAAGGAGAGGTGTTCCTCGGATCATGGACCGGGTCCACCGGTGAGCTGGGCAATGGTGGATGGTATGGAGGGAAATCAGTACACAGTCGGCAGCCATACAAACTTCGAACGCACCGTCGCCTGAGAAGAAACCAGAAAAACATATTAGTCAGCATGTTGTAAATCCGTCAGAACAAATAGAATGCAAGAAGAGAAGCAACAAGAGTTTGTAAAGTACCATCGTTGTTTCAGTGCAGGGAAAAGCTTGTCGGCCATATAGCGATAATATATATGGTTCCACAGATCGGTAGCTACAGCCTAGAGGATACATGACCACGAGTGCTGCTGCTGAAAGGGAGTGATTCATCTCTATCTGGTTACGTACATGGATGGCAGGGTCTAGGCCGTGCGGCGATGGCATCGTGGCCTTGCTGATCGGCCTGAGATGCCGCCGCCGGTATAACTCGCCTTGGTCTGCGAGACGCTCGGAGGCAGTAGCCGAATGGATCAGACAGAGGAGAGAAGACTGAGGGGAGAGGAGGCACTGACCTGCAATCAGAGAATACGCCGCCGAATCGCTCCGGCTGCCGCCACCAGTCGACAGATTTTTGCTGTTGTTTTTATTGGGAGCTATATGCAGCCCAAGTACCAGAACTTGCACTCTAGGTGCATTTTAGTCCCAGAAGTTGGAAACTGGGAAACCGGGGTCCCAGAACTTGCCTACAGGTGATTTGATAGTAAAATTAGTCCGAATTGATCCACGGTGGCATTGTCAGACGAAGCATGTTTTGCATTTAGGTCCATGTGAGAATCAGAAACAGGCAGCAAGGTCCTTTCGTGCGCCAGGTTTTTCGATAAAGGGAATATATTAATATCAAGAAGATACCAATTACACCCAGCCTCTGCAACAACGCACCACCCTAATGGCACTACGGATGCACACAGCCAAAAAAAAAGAAAAGAAAACTAAGAAATAAAAGTCCCGCTATAGTATCCCGGGCCTAACAACAGCAATACATCCACCGCCAAGACAACACCTGAATTACAGACTCTCCAATAACGACGCCTCCAAGAAGGGAACGGTGCTCAAACACCGTCGTCGCCCGATCAAAGATCTTAGGTTTTCACCCTGAAGATAGTCCCCGCTCTCAAAACAATGCCTCCACCAAGAACATTGCCAGGCACAACCAATTAAGGCCACACCTTGGGTTTTCACCCTGAAAGGTAGGACTCTGCACTTCACCTGTGTTGTCGCCCCCACTTTCATACCGCTGCCGTGAAGCCCGGAACACCAAGCAAGTCCCTCAACAGCGCAGAGACTTGAACCTCCCTTAGCTAGTCCTCCCCTCCGGCCTTCATGAAATTCTCTTCTTCCGACTTTCATCATGGATCCATAGTCACTTGATGTCAACACAGAAAAAGAGCTTCGCGCCGCTCCCTCCAGAACCAATCGGTCGGAATAAAAACATGGGTGCGCACGACCGAATACCTCCGATCCAGCAAACTCCAGGCTAAAGCACTGTTACATTCGCCGGCGGAGCCTTCCGGACTCAACACTCCGGCCAGATCACGAGTCCAAACCTCCGGTAGGTCCTCCTCTTCACGCAAGAGAGGCCCTAGGACCGCCGCCTTTATTCAGGTCGGACCCCCACGTTGGCGACCATCCTGGGCTGGCCACTCCAACCCTCCACCGGCGACACCATCACCGGCTTCCAAGCACCTCCATCTCGCCGCCGGAACGCGGTGATATATCAAAAGATCCACCACAACCAACCGCAGGCCGATCCTCTCCGGCGAACAAGAGGGCCACCTCCACCATCGAACCCAAGGCTGCTGCCCCGGGCGTCCTCGTACCGCGGGAGAAGCCCAAGATCATCGCCCCTCACCGGCGAGAGGCGGAGGGAAAGGCGCTGCCTGCCTCCACCAGCCACCACCGTCGGCATGCCGCCGATGGGAGGCGGGGAGGCCGCAGCCCGCAGCTGGATCGTCCCCGGGAGGACCGCCGCCGCCCCTCCATCCTCGACCGACCGCCGCCGCCCCGGAAGGCGGAAGGGCCGCCGCCGCGTGAGAGACTCCTTGGCCGCCGTTCCCGACGCGTCACGAGGGAGGGCCCCCGCCGCCGCCACGCCCCGAGATATTTGCCCTGGCGGCGCTGCCAGGTAGAATAGAATTTAAGGAAACTAACCCGCGATCTTGGCGAATCAGTTTATTTCGTTGCCTTTTTGGCTTGTCCACCTCGAGCACGCCGCGGAGGGCGGTTTAAGTCTCCGCCTCCACCACGCCGGCGGCCATCTAGAGCTCGTCCGCGACGTTGGTTTGGCGCAGATGCCGGCAGACCTACACTACCGTGGGTGGAAGGACGATCCGCCGGAGTATGGTATGCCTGAATTTTCTCTTCCGAGTTGGGGTTCCAGCGGGATTGTGGCAGGACTTTGGTAGGGTTCAAGAGGTGGCGTATGATTGGTAGTGTATTTAGGAATTTTTAGATGTTATAAACTGGTTGGATTAGGTGCTAGTAGCACCTTATCATCGTTATATGGCCAATTATTTCTGGAATATGTGGTCGTTTTTTACCTCTCTATGCGCCCTGTTTCTGCTGCAACTAAATCCAAAATTTTGCTCTGTTTTTCGATCGTTTTGGTAGTAGTAATGCAGGGAAGTAGATTGTTGAGTAATATATAGTTGAACTGATCATGTATTATGTAAGATGGAGCAGCATGCTGATTAATGTTTCTCCAACAGAAACTTTCACTGAATTTTGCCTATGGTCAGAATGTAGTGTAGAATAGGTTGTAGGTACTGTAGAGTACACATCAAGATGATATTTTTCTGGAACTGTGAATATGTGCTGCATCTGTTCAAGTGATTCCTGTCTTATTTGGTACAGTGTTGAATGCAAGAGATAACTGTGATCTTTTCTCACTGGAAGTGTGCCACAATGGTTTCTTTTGTGGATTAAGAGAGAACCTGTCGTACGTTTCTGCATCTACTGGTTTTTTCGACAATTGTAGTGCTCATACTTGGTCTGCTGAATGTATTGATGAGATTCTAAGATATCTGGGCTGTGAGAGGGATGGGATGCTTCAGGTGTACTGGTGTTTGCCAGGGAAGGACATTACTGATGGGTTGGTACCAATTGACAGGGATGTACACTTCGCTGAAATGGTTAGAGCTAGCAAGACACATAAGACCCTCAACTTATTCATAGATCATACTAACTTTCTCAGAACATTGAGAGCTGACGTGATCATCAATGAAAGGCCCAACCTGCCTCCTGTCATCAGCCCTCCAAAAGTTTCAGCAACATCTGAATCAGCTACAGGAGAAGCTTCTAGTTCTACTGTTGAGGAAGCACGAGCGAAGGAAAATGATGAGTTTGTTTCCGAGGTAGTGCAGTCAGATGATAGTGACAGTGAATTTGATTGCGACATCTATGACAGTGACTGCAATGCGGAAGATGGGGATGATGATCTATTTGCTGATAATGTAGACACTGACGTAAATGATCACAACGAGAAGGAAATGATTGAGGAACATGAAGATGAGCAGGCACTTGAGGATGAAGATCTGAATCTGTTTGAAGGAGAAAAAGAGAAGTTGAAGAACAAGTTTAGAGCATTCAATCCAGAAGTAGACATGGACAATCCAGTTTTCAAGGTAGGGATGGTGTTTAGTGATGTTGAGGAGGCAAGAAAAGCTTTGGCATCATATACTATCAGAAACAGAGTAAAGATCAAAAAGACAAAGAATGATAGGAGAAGATTGGAAGCTGTTTGTGATGCAGGATGTCCTTGGTTATTCAAATCATCAAATCACAGTAGGTATGGTGGATTTGCAATCACTGCATATCAGGGCAAACACATATGCGAACGTGGATTTGAACCGAGAGCAATCACTTATAAAATTTTGACCGAGAAGTTTATGCATGAATTTAGAGATAATCAAAAACTTGGTCTGCAAAGTTTTGCTGCGAAGGTCACAAGAGAATTCAATATGTGTCCAGATAGGTGGAAGCTGAGCAGAGCAAGGAAATCAGCATTATTGCAAATACATGGTGACGAGGAGGAGCAGTTCCGGCAGCTTCTGGACTATGGGCAAGAGCTTAGGCGGAGTAATCCTGGCTCTAAGTTCTTCTTGTCAACAAATTCTGTTAATGATCCGGGAAGTGCAGAACATAAGGAACATTTGGCCACTGTCTACTGGAGTTATGATGCTTGCAAACGAGGTTTTTTAGCAGGTTGCAGGCCAATCATATGTATTGATGGTTGCCACATTAAAACCAGATACAAAGGATGCCTATTAACAGCTGTTGGGATTGACCCGAATGATTGCATTTATCCCATTGCCTTCGGTTTAGTTGAAGTGGAATGTACAAGCTCATGGGAGTGGTTCCTGTCTAATCTAAAAGATGATTTGAACATCACGAACACCTCCACATGGACTATAATGATCGACAAACAAAAGGTATGCCTTGTACACATACCAAAACCCGTAGCAGTACAATTAGTTGCAGCTTTTCCATTATTTCTAGTCCACATGAAAATTTACTTGCACAATTTCCATGATTGCAGGGACTCATAAATGCGGTTACAAAAGTGTGGCCAGATGCAGAACATAGATTTTGCGTGAGGCATCTGCTCCAGAACTTCCAAAAGGCAGGGCATAAAGGAGAAACCTTAAAGAATGACTTGTGGGTCATTGCTAGATCGACAAGTATTCCAAAATGGGAGAGAAGCATGGAAAAATTAAAAGTTGACAGTCATGAAGCTTATGAGTGGATTGAGAAGTTAGTGCCTAACACATGGATAAAGGCATTTTTCCAAGAATTTCCCAAGTGTGACATGTTGCTAAACAATCATTCGGAGGTGTTCAACAGGTAATTCTTTTTTTTCTATTTAACATTATGATTAGTTTCTCCATTTAGCTATCTTGCATTTTCTAACAATCTGTTTTGTCTGTGCCACAACTACATCAATGAATCCAGAGAGCTACCTTTCTTGTCGATGCTAGAAACTATCTTTTATAAAATTCTGCAAAGAGTGCATGGAAAAGAGAAAGAAGCAAAGAAATGGAAAGGAAGGATTTGCCCTAAAATTAAGAAAAAAACTGGACAAATTCATTGAGTGGAGTAATGAGTGCCAAGTCAAACCTGCAGGTAACTACCTATATGCTGTTAGATCACATGAGTTTGAGAAAGATTACAGCGTGGACTTCAAAACTAAAACATGTGATTGCAAGAGGTGGCAACTTACCGGAATTCCATGTCATCATGCCATAGCCTGCTGCAAGGAAGACAGAATTAACCCAGAATCCCTAGTCCATAGCTGCTACACTATTGATACCTACCTGAAAGTTTATCAATATAAGTTGGCTCCACTAAGAGGTAGAGCATTTTGGGAAAAAATGAAGGGAGTGGTCATTCATCCACCTTTGTTCACCAAAGTTATGGGTAGGCCAAAGAAAAATAGGAAAAAGGCACCTGAGGAGAAAATCAAAAGAGGTGTGGCCGTGCTTACTAAAGCTGGAGTGACAATGCACTGTTCTGTATGTGGGAAACCAGATCACAATAAAAAAGGTCACAACAAATATGTTGAAAGACAGCTACAGGAGCAAAGAGAGAATATTGTACATGAAGATGAAGAAGTAGATATCCCTTATATACTTGAGGTAAATTTCCTCTTGATGTGCTTCATTTTTTCCTTTGATGCAATAATATTTCCTTACGTTGCTCTTATATATAATATCTATGTGCAGCATGTCATCCCACACACTCCAAACCCTAGTATGGACCCTACACATTCAGTGGAAAGCATGGTCTACAAGATGGGACAAGAGGTTACAAACTATTTCTAGAAGCACATAACTTCCCACTATTTTGGCACAAAGTAATGGTTTCCCACAAATTTTGCAGGAGAGAGACAATGTCCCACTAAACAGGGTACTTGGCCCTTTGCCGGAAAATGCCTTTGTGGCAGCTGCTAGAGATACAATTCCTGAGGCAAGAGTGAGGGTCACAACAGCATCAACTAGAGGAAATTTGAGGGGAAGAGGCAGAGGAAGAGGTGCATCAACTAAGGAAAAATTAAAAGGTAAAGCTCCGGAAGAAAGCAGCAGAGGCAAAGGCAGAGGAACGGGGAGGAAAAGGGCAGCAGATGCTGCTACTACTGCAAGTGCACAACCTCCAGATGCTACTGAAGATCGAGCTGCTCATAGAGCAACAACATCAACAAGAGGGTATAACAGAGGCCCTGGGAGTCCTTACTTCCTGTTGTTTGGTCATGAGCAACACACAAGTGGAATCCCAGATCTGAATGCCGAAGTAATTCTTGATCTCAATGTGCAAGAAATTCCCGTCAGTCAGAATGCACCAAGTCCTAATGATATCTAAGTGCCAAACTTGTTGAATTTAGGTTATAATGTATAATTTTCTCTCCAGATTTTTGGTTCTGTACTTTACATATTGTTAAGTACTAAACGATCTTATGTGAACTCAGTTTGTTCCATTGGTTGCTATATACATTCACTGAATTAGCATTTATCCAATCAAGTATACAATCCCAGTTTCTTCCATGTATTGATTTTGTACAATTCATTTGCTATTCAAAGTTATATATAATCAGTTTCTTTCTTTTATTCACACAAATTTATTCGAATTAATTCAGTTAACTGAACTTAGTAGTCTCAGTTTCCCTTGTTAGTGTACATTCAGTCAATATGATGCCAAATTGTCATGCATTTATTCAATCAGATTTACACTGGAACAGTACACTCAAAATTCGCTCAATATCGTCACACAAATCACGTGATCACCAAAGCTAAACGATGGGGCAAAAACCCACTTGAAACATTTCATTTCCCTTTTACCAACAACCAGAGTACAAGGGTGAGCAGTACAGAAACCAAGCACAAACAGGGCCGAATACAGCAGCAGCTATACACATGAAGCAAGCTGCAGATTTTCTTCTTCAAATACAGTGCAGTTTCGCCTTGTCACTAGCTAGTTCTGGTACTCGTACTGGTAATGATCAACATGCTTCAATTTTTTCCTAAGCAAACAAAAAAGATAACAGTTAGCAATCAGAACCGAGCCTGAAGAACAGAGCATTGCTCTCACAGTCTCACGAACGAACCAAACCACAATGGCTGAGATGAGCAGACCACCTGTGACGACGATGCTGATCTTGCCGTTGCCGTCTCCATCGAGTTCCGCGGCAACACACCGGTCTCAGCCATCGTAGAAGGCCTCGGGGCCCTGGACCTCGCCGTGGTGTCCGCGCTCGGGAGCCTCTCGGCGGCGTCCGCGTGGGGGCATGTCGGACGCGTCGGGGAGCTTCACGACGTCGGCGTCGAAGCCCAGGAAGTCCACCATGCTGCCTAGCCGCAGCGGGACCGTTCCGAGGAACACGGCCAGCGCCGCCACCATCGCCGCCTGACCACCACGCCTGCCGATACCATCTCCTCTCCTCTCGCTCGCTATCCTCTTTGCGGTGCCTCACCTTCACCGCCTCGCATGCCAATACTGGTGATGGTCTTGCCGACACGGTCGCCGCCGCCGCCGCTGCTCGTACATGTTTCCGATAGGTCAATGGGGAATTGATTTTGATTTAAGTAATACCGGTGACCAAGGGATTTTGCGCAAAATGTACAGCTAATTGAGTTTGTCCAATGCCACCGTGGCGGACACGCGTAGGCACCACAGCTCATTTTCACCAAAACCAGACCGACATGCAACTTCTGGGACCCCGGTTTCCCAATTTGCAACTTCTGGGACTAAAATGCACCTAATGTGCAAGTTGTGGTACCCGGGCTGCATATAGCTCTTTTATTGGAGAAGAGACCCACGACTTGGGATAGGGAGGTGCGGAGATGGGAAGTGCGGTGATTTAGTGGAAGTTGCAATAATCCTTTTTGTTTACATTTTAAGTAACCCATTTCACTGTTTAGTTTCTATGAGAGGTGGGGTCAATAAACTAGTACCATGCCATCCGGAACTTCCTTGCATTAAAATGAGAGAACACCGCGCGCGTAATCAGCAAACGTGAAAAAGAATCGGGGGGGAATGAAATAATTGGAGGGATGAAATGGAGGGAAAGGGGAAATACAAGAAAAAAAACGGAGGAAAGATTAAAATTGCTACAGTCCGCAATTTTTTTTTTGAAGCAGCCCGCAATCTACAAAGGGAAATTTAGAACTTTTATAAAAAGGGAAAATTTAGGACTTCTGTAAAAAAGGAAATTTAGGACTTAATACCTAAGATTAATTGAAAAGGTTATTATTTATCATTAGTGATATATTTTCTAATCTTTATTATGTTTAGGACCAAAGGTCAAGAAACCAGTTGGTAAGGTGATCCGATTACGCGTACCACTTCAGTATTGCCGTGTCCCAACGCATACACTGCAATGCATGGAATTCGTTGTGACTCGTATAGTCCGCAACGGATAGACTTACCAACGCAAATATCCGTAGCTATGTCAGTATTTTGCAGCGCATTTTTAAAGCGTTGCAAAGTATGCGATGCTATATGCTGGGGCTTGTTGTAGTGCGCATGCCTTATGCGCGCTAGCCATCTGGGAATCCCCCTCCCCCCCCCTCCCCCGCTTCCAGCGGTGTCCCGCCGTATCTGCTGGAAACTGACCGGATTTGAACTAGGGCCACGCTTTCCTTCGCTCAATAAATCCCGGGAAAAATGTATTTAGGTCTACGACGCGTCATTTTATGTGCTAAATGTTTTCCGTTTAGCGCGTTGGCGGACGGGTCAACTGTCATTGGAGGCCGGTGAAAGGGGTAGATCTGCGGGGCTCCCAGATTAGGGTTTCGTCTACCGGAGGGAATATTGACGTAATATATGGTAATTATTGGTACTACATGTTCCGATGACCTAACACAACACAAAGGAAGAGAAAAGTCCATGGGTCAACTACCATTGGAGGCCGGTGAAAGGGGTAGATCTGCGGGGCTCCCAGATTAGGGCTTCGTCTACCGGAGGAAATATTGAGGTAAGATAGGGTAATTATTGGTACTACATGTTCCTATTACCTAACACAACACAAAGGAAGAGAAAAGTCCATTGGTCAACTGTCATTGGAGGCCGGTGAAAGGGGTAGATCTGCGGGGCTCCCAGATTAGGGTTTCATCTACCGGAGGGAATATTGATGTAAGATAGGGTAATTATTGATACTACATGTTCCGATGACCTAACACAACACAAAGGAAGAGAAAAGTCCATGGGTCAGCTGTCATCGGAGGTTGGTCAAAGGGGTAGATCTGCGGGGCTACCGGATTAGGGTTTCGTCTACGGGAGAAAATATTAAGTTAAGGTGGTAATTATTTTTATGCGCATAGCTTGGGAATGTAGAAGATTAAAACAAATTTGTATGGACCTATATTAATATATTTTATAATATAATTGACATTAAGAAAATTTAAATAAAAAATGAATTGAAAAAGAAAAAAAGGGGGTCTATGTCGAGGGCAGCCGTCGGCATAGCCCTGGCCCTCGGCATAGCACGGTCGGCCGGGTCATGTGTTGGTCGAGCCGGACCACGCACACGCCCAGCCACCCATCTCCAACCCGCGCCCGAATTCCCTGCCCGCCGCCATGCTCTCTGCTCCTCCCCCCGCCCGCCGCCACGCTCGCCGCCGTCGGAAACCACCTCCCCGCTGCCCGCTGCCCTCCTCCTGAATCCCCTGCTCCCCCTCCACCTCTGCAGCACCTCCCCACCGCCACCTCCACCTCCCCCGAGCTCCCCTCCACCTCCCCCGATCTCCCATGCTGCCAGCAGCAGCCCCCTCCTCGTTGCCGCCCCTGCAGCGCGCCGGCCTCCATCTCCACCCTGAGCCCCCGTCCGAGCTGCTCCCCCTCCTCGTCGTCGCCCCTGCAGCGCGCCGGCCTCCAGCTGTCGGCCTTCTCCGCCGTCCTCCTCCCCCGAGCCTGCCCCTGGCCAAAGGTATGCATGTTCCTTCTTTTTTTACCATTTTTGTATTAATTGTAATAGGATTTGTTGAATAGAATCTAAATAGAAATAGAATAGAATAGAAATCAAAATAGAAATAGGATAGAATAGAAATAAAATGGAAATGTTGAATGAAAAAAGAAACATAATAGAATTTGTGAATTTGTTCTAATAAAGAAATGGAAATAGAAAAAAGAAATAAAATGGAAATAAAAATAGAAATTCAAATGTGAATTTGTTCTAATAATGTGAATTTGTTTTGATTGAAATATAAATAGGCCATATCGTGACCGCCTCGTCATGAGCACCCCGGCGTGACGATCCCAGATCTTGACGCGCTTCTCGACGGTCGCCGACATCGACACTCGGTTGTTGGACTACTTCCTCTACAGCCGAGGGTGAGCTAAATTTCCAACTTCTTCTCGGCATTTTCTTATGTCACTAGATTCCTTTTCCAAGTAAAGTTGCGTAACCTAGGTGTCACTTCCCGTCCGCGAGCGTTACACGGATAAATATGCATTAGTGGTCAGCATATTTTGAACCGTAACGCTTGCGGCATTTACGGGACAGTCGACGGATGCGTAGTTGTCTACGTTTTCCATGTTCTACTCCGGTCCGAGTCAGGATTTTGGCAGCGCCTCCCCGTTGTTCTCCGGATGCACACCCTCTCGGCTTTTTGCCGAGACGTGTATCGGGAGAGCAGCGGGGAGGTGCTGCCGAAATTATTACTTGGACCGGGGTAGAGCATGGAGAACGTAGCCAACTACGGATCCGACGGCTGCTAGGAGCCCACCTAGTAGAGATGTAGGTTGATGCATGCGTTTCGCCTGGTAAAATAAAAAATATATGATGCATTTAATTTCCTATTTGATATAAATGCTATGTTTGTGGTTTGGCTCCCAATAAAGCAGAGGATGGTGATGCGCGTGAGACACACGTCCGTTGGGAACCCCAAGAGGAAGGTGTGATGTGCACAGTAGTAAGTTTTCCCTCAGAAAGAAACCAAGGTTTATCGAACCAGTAGGAGCCAAGAAGCACGTTGAAGGTTGTTGGTGGCGGAGTGTAGTGCGGCGCAACACCAGGGATTCCGGCGCCAACGTGGAACCTGCACAACACAACCAAAGTACTTTGCCCCAACGTAACAGTGAGGTTGTCAATCTCACCGGCTTGCTGTGAACAAAGGATTAACCATATTGTGTGGAAGATGATTATTTGCGAAGAATAGTAAAGAACAAGTATTGCAGTAGATTGTATTTCAGATGTAAAGAATAGGACCGGGGTCCACAGTTCACTAGTGGTGTCTCTCCCATAAGATAAATAGCATGTTGGGTGAACGAATTACAGTTGGGCAATTGACAAATAAAGAAGGCATAATAATGCACATACATATATCATGATGAGTACTATGAGATTTAATCAGGGCATTACGACAAAGTACATAGACCGCCATCCAGCCTGCATCTATGCCTAAAAAGTCCACTTTCAGGTTATCATCCGAACCCCTTCCGGTATTAAGTTGCAAGCAACAGACAATTGCATTAAGTATGGTGCGTAATGTAATCAACACAAATATCCTTAGACAAAGCATCGATGTTTTATCCCTAGTGGCAACATCACATCCACAACCTTAGAACTTTCATCATTGTCCTGCATTTAATGGAGGCATGAACCCACTATCGAGCATAAATACTCCCTCTTGGAGTCACAAGTATCAACTTGGCCAGAGCCTCTACTAGCAACGGAGAGCATGCAAGAACATAAACAACTCATATATGATAGATTGATAATCAACTTGACATAGTATTCAATATCCATCGGATCCCAACAAACACAACATGTAGGATTACAAATAAACGATCTTGATCATGATAGGCAGCTCACAAGATCGAACATGATAGCACAATGAGGAGAAGACGACCATCTAGCTACTGCTATGGACCCATGGTCCAGGGGTGAACTACTCACACATCGATCCGGAGGCGATCATGGCGATGAAGAGACCTCCGGGAGATGATTCCCCTCTCCGGCAGGGTGCCGGAGGCGATCTCCTGAATCCCCCGAGATGGGATTCGCGGCGGCTGCGTCTCTGGAAGGTTTTCCGTATCGTGGCTCTCGGTACTAGGGGTTTCGCGACGAAGACTATAAGTAGGCGGAAGGGTAGGTCAGGGGGCCACACGAGGGCCCCACACAACAGGCCGGCGCAGCCAGGGCTTGGGCCGCGCCGCCCTAGTGTGGCGTCGCCTCGTGGCCCCACTTCTTATCTCCTCCGGTCTTCTGGAAGCTTCGTGGAAAAATCGGCCCCTGGGCGTTGATTTCGTCCAATTCGGAGAATATTTCCTTACTAGGATTTCTAAAACCAAAAACAGCAGAAAACAACAACTGGCTCTTCGGCATCTCGTCAATAGGTTAGTGCCGGAAAATGCATAATAATGACATATAATGTGTATAAAGCATGTGAGTATCATCATAAAAGTAGCATGGAACATAAGAAATTATAGATACGTTTGAGACGTATCAAGCATCCCCAAGCTTAGTTCCTACTCGCCCTCGAGTAGGTAAACGATAACAAAGATAATTTCTGAAGTGACATGCTATCATAATTTTGATCAATACTATTGTAAAGCACATGAGATGAATGCAGCGATTCGAAGCAATGATCAAGATAATGAGTAAACAAATGAATCATATAGCAAAGACTTTTCATGAATAATACTTTCAAGACAAGCATCAATAAGTCTTGCATAGGAGTTAACTCATAAGCAATAAATTCAAAGTAGAAAGCTTTGAAACAACACAAAGGAAGATATAAGTTTCAGCGGTTGCTTTCAACTTAAACATATATATCTCATGGATAATTGTCAACACAAAGTAATATAACAAGTGCAATAGGTAAACATGTAAGAATCAATGCACACAGTTTACACAAGTGTTTGCTTCTAAGATAGAAAGAATAGGTAAACTGACTCAACAATAAAGTACAAGAATGGCCCTTCGCAGAGGGGAGCATGGATTACTATTTTTGTGCTAGAGCTTTTCATTTTGAAAACATAGAAACAATTTTGTCAACGGTAGTAATAAATCATATGTGTTATGTATAAGACATCCTATAAGTTGCAAGCCTCATGCATAGTATACCAATAGTGCCCGCACCTTGTCCTAATTAGCTTGGATTAACACGGATTATCATTGCATAACATATGTTTCAACCAAGTGTCACAAAGGGGTACCTCTATGCCGCCTGTACAAGAGTCTAAGGAGAAGGTTCGCATTGGATTTCTCGCTTTTGATCATTCTCAACTTAGACACCCATACCGGGACAACATAGATAACAGATAATGGACTCCTCTTTTAATGCTTAAGCATTCAATAACAGGTAATATTCTCATAAGAGATTGAGGTTTTATGTCCAAACTGAAACTTCCACCATGATTCATGGCGTTAGTTAGCGGCCCAATGTTCTTCTCTAACAATATGCATACTCAAACCATTTGATCATGAAAATCTCCCTTACTTCAGACAAGACGAACATGCATAGCAACTCACATGATATTCAACAAAGGTAAAAGTTGATGGCGTCCCCAGAAACATGGTTACCGCTCAACAAGCAACTTACTAAGAAATAAGACACATAAGTACATATTCTTCACCACAATAGTTTTTAAGGCTATTTGTCCCATGAGCTATATATTGTAAAGGCAAAGAATGGAAGTTTAAAGGTAGCACTCAAGTAATGTACTTTGGAATGGCGGAGAAATACCATGTAGTAGGTAGGTATGGTGGACACAAATGGCATGGATTTTGGCTCAAGGATTTGGATGCACGAGAAGAATCCCTCTCAATACAAGGCTAGGCTAGCAAGGTTGTTTGAAGCAAACTCAAGTATGAAATGGTGCAGCAAGACTCACATATAAACATATTGTAAGCATTATAAGACTTTACATCGTCTCCTTGTTGTTCAAACACCTCAACCAGAAAATATCTAGACTTAGAGAGACCAATCATGCAAACCAAATTTTAACAAACTCTATGTAGTTATTCATTAATAGGTGCAAAGTACATGATGCAAGAGCTTAAACATGATCTATATGAGCACAACAATTGCCAAGTATCACATTATTCAAGACATTATACCATTTACCACATGCGGCATTTTCCGTTTCCAACCATATATCAATGAACGAGGTAGTTCAACCTTCGCAATGAACATTAAGAATAAAGCTAAGAACACATGTGTTCATACGAAACAGCGGAGCGTAATATCTCCAATATAAATAATGCTAGGATCCGATTTTATTCAAACAAAAACAAAAACTAAAGCAAACAGACGCTCCAAGCAAAGCACATAAGATGTGATTGAATAAAAATATAGTTTCACTAGAGGAACCTGATAATGTTGTCGATGAAGAAGGGGATGCCTTGGGCATCCCCAAGCTTAGATGCTTGAGTCTTCTTGAAATATGTAGGGATGAACCACGGGGGCATCCCCAAGCTTAGACTTTTCACTCTTCTTGATCATAGTATATCATCCTCCTCTCTTGACCCCTGAAAACTTCCTCCACACCAAACTCGAAACAAACTCATTAGAGGGTTAGTGCATAATTGAAAATTCATACATTCAGAGGTGACATAATCATTCTTAACACTTCTGGACATTGCACAAAGCTACTGAAAGTTAATGGAACAAACAAATCCATCAAACATAGCAAAACAGGCAATGCGAAATAAAAGGCAGAATCTGTCAAAACAGAACAGTCCGTAAAGACGAATTTTACAGGGGCATTTAACTTGCTCAGATGAAAATGCTCAAATTGAATGAAAGTTGCGTACATATCTGAGGATCACGCACGTAAATTTGCAGATTTTTCTGAGTTACCTACAGAGAATTCTGCCCAGATTCGTGACAGCAAGAAATCTGTTTCTGCGCAGTAATCCAAATCTAGTATTGACTTTACTATCAAAGACTTTACTTGGCACAAAAATGCAATAAAATAAAGATAAGGAGAGGTTGCTATAGTAGTAACAACTTCCAAGACTCAAATATAAAACAAAATACTGTAGTAAAAACATGGGTTGTCTCCCATAAGCGCTTTTCTTTAACGCCTTTCAGCTAGGCGCAGAAAGTGTGAATCAAGTATTATCAAGAGATGAAGCATCGACATTACCTCGGGCTTTACGCCTACCCTTCTTACTCTTTGGTTTAGGGAATACATGTCTACCTCCCTGTGTAGAGGTGAATTTTAGGGTGCCTCCTCCCACGTCTATGATTGCGCCCAATAGTTTCAGCAGGGATCTTCCAAGTGTGATTTGTCCTGTTCCTACACATTCAATAACAAGATAATCAGTGGATACCGTTTTTCCAAGAATGGTTGTATGCACACCCTCGGCTATTCCCTTAGGAATTATAACAGAGTTATCAATAAGAGTTATTCCTTCTCCTCCTTCAACGAGTCCCCAAAGTGTCAAAGATTCGTAAATACTCTTAGGCATAAGACAAAATTCAGACATAATATCACAACGGGCATGAAAAGTTTCACCACCAATAATAACTTTAATAGTAGGATCCCACATTGAAGGTTCAGAGTTCACTAAATCTTGATCAAGACGGTTACGAACATAACTATAATTCTCTTTCAAGCAAGATGCACTTATCTCAAGAGTGTTTAATCTATTATAAATGCTAATAAGAGCTGAATCAAAGTTATTAGCTGAACTATGTGATGCAACCAATTTTTTTATGGCATTAAAAGCTTGATCACCATTGCAATGAAGGAAATCTCCTCATACTACAGCATCCAAGGCATATCTATAGCGAATCATAAGCCCAAAATAAAAATTACTGAGGAGCAGACTTAGAGTCATTTGAGGTTCAACTTTACGATAAGAATCAAAAATTCTAGACCAAGCATCTTTAAAACTCTCCTCATTCCCTTGTTTAAAAGTAAAAACTAATTCCTCCGGTGAAGAAGTAACAGGTACAGAGCTAGACATGATAACAAAAGTAAACTAAATGCAAGTAACTAATTTTTTGTGTGTTTTTAATATGGAGAACAAGACAAGATAGTAAATAAAGTAAAGCTAGCAACTAATTTTTTTGTGTTTTGTTTTAGTGCAGCAAACAAAGTAGTAAATAAAGTAAAGTAAAGCAAGACAAAAACAAAGTAAAGAGATTGGAAGTGGAGACTCCCCTTGCAGCGTGTCTTGATCTCCCCGGCAACGGCGCCAGAAAACAGTCCTGATGCGCGTGAGACACACGTCCGTTGGGAACCCCAAGAGGAAGGTGTGATGTGCACAGCAGTAAGTTTTCCCTCAGAAAGAAACCAAGGTTTATCGAACCAGTAGGAGCCAAGAAGCACGTTGAAGGTTGTTGGTGGCGGAGTGTAGTGCGGCGCAACACCAGGGATTCCGGCGCCAACGTGGAACCTGCACAACACAACCAAAGTACTTTGCCCCAACGTAACAGTGAGGTTGTCAATCTCACCGGCTTGCTGTGAACAAAGGATTAACCGTATTGTGTGGAAGATGATTGTTTGCGAAGAACAGTAAAGAACAAGTATTGCAGTAGATTGTATTTCAGATGTAAAGAATAGGACTGGGGTCCACAGTTCACTAGTGGTGTCTCTCCCATAAGATAAATAGCATGTTGGGTGAACGAATTACAGTTGGGCAATTGACAAATAAAGAAGGCATAACAATGCACATACATATATCATGATGAGTACTATGAGATTTAATCAGGACATTACGACAAAGTACATAGACCGCCATCCAGCATGCATCTATGCCTAAAAAGTCCACTTTCAGGTTATCATCCGAACCCCTTCCGGTATTAAGTTGCAAGCAACAGACAATTGCATTAAGTATGGTGCGTAATGTAATCAACACAAATATCCTTAGACAAAGCATCGATGTTTTATCCCTAGTGGCAACGGCACATCCACAACCTTAGAACTTTCTGTCACTGTCCCAGATTTAATGGAGGCATGAACCCACTATCGAGCATAAATACTCCCTCTTGGAGTCACAAGTATCAACTTGGCCAGAGCCTCTACTAGCAACGGAGAGCATGCAAGAACATAAACAACTCATATATGATAGATTGATAATCAACTTGACATAGTATTCAATATCCATCGGATCCCAATAAACACAACATGTAGGATTACAAATAAACGATCTTGATCATGATAGGCAGCTCACAAGATCGAACATGATAGCACAATGAGGAGAAGACGACCATCTAGCTACTGCTATGGACCCATGGTCCAGGGGTGAACTACTCACACATCGATCCGGAGGCGATCATGGCGATGAAGAGACCTCCGGGAGATGATTCCCCTCTCCGGCAGGGTGCCGGAGGCGATCTCCTGAATCCCCCGAGATGGGATTGGCGGCGGCTGCGTCTCTGGAAGGTTTTCCGTATCGTGGCTCTCGGTACTGGGGGTTTCGCGACGAAGACTATAAGTAGGCGGAAGGGTAGGTCAGGGGGCCACACGAGGGCTCCACACAATAGGCCGGCGCGGCCAGGGCTTGGGCTGCGCCGCCCTAGTGTGGCATCGCCTCGTGGCCCCACTTCTTATCTCCTCCGGTCTTCTGGAAGCTTCGTGGAAAAATAGACCCCTGGGCGTTGATTTCGTCAAATTCCGAGAATATTTCCTTACTAGGATTTCTGAAACCAAAAACAGCAGAAAACAGCAACTGGCTCTTCGGCATCTCGTCAATAGGTTAGTGCCGGAAAATGCATAATAATGACATATAATGTGTATAAAGCATGTGAGTATCATCATAAAAGTAGCATGGAACATAAGAAATTATAGATACGTTTGAGACGTATCAGATGGCTGATAATGGATGGATGTACAACGAGCGTGTTAGTGCGACTGAGAAAATAGCTGAGTGGACAAGGAAGACCCATTTTCTAGTGAATGAGATAGCGCGTGGTACAAAGGGGCTGCTTCGGGCACTTTGCCCATGTGCTCGCTGACAGAAGCGTCTCCGTCGTGGAAAGGATGAAATGTATAGACTACACCCGCTACAAGGGGAAAGTGGTATGTATATACTTGGAACGACCTTCTTTCATTTCCCGTCATGTTACATTTGTGATACGCATAACCTTTCTTTTCGCAATGCAGGTGGCTGAGGCAACACCTGGGGTGGTGCTTCATGATCCCGAGTTATATGACATGATGTGGACGAAGAAGAAGCCCGATCCCGCATTGCCTTAGCCCCAGTACTACGGTAATGCCAAGGCCGCCAAGGAGGACTACTGCGACATGGTGTTGTCTCGTCACCCGGAGATGGATGACCCCTTGCGCATGCCGACCGACGAGGAGTCGTTGGTCCTGTCGGGGCGCGGGCGTAGGCATGGCCGTTACCCCTTTCTGAATAAGGCGGTCAAGCCTACCCCAGCCACGAGCTACACGCGTCTCAAGCATACCCTCACCGCCGACAGCCCCCAGCCTCATCCCGGGCCTGCTCATCCACCCGCCTACGATGTAAGTTTTCCTCATTTTCATCCTCTTTCCGGTTTTCGTTCCTACATGGCTAGGTGTTGATGAGATTCATTGTTTCTGAAATTGTAACCTGAGTTCGAGGCGGCCTTCGAAGCCTGTAATGAAGCGTATCAGCATGCCTCTGCATAGTGGAATAAGCAGCATGCGGCCTACATGGCGTATATAGAAGTAAGTTTGAATATTTCTTCTCGCAAGTAGATGTCAAGTCTCAGTTTGATGCTTTATTTCTGCAAAGCCTGACTTGTAACCTATCTTGCAGGCACTGATGATTTCTTTGTCTACTGGTACACCGCCACCGGCTCAAGTTCCTATGGCGGGGGAATTGCCTATCATGCCATCGAGGGCAACTTTCGCTATGACTTACTATGGATCCACACTGGTAACTTCTTTGCCAAACCGGCAGTTACCACTTTCCTTTGCCTCGCAAGTTGCTAACATGTAGGGAACATGTAGGGAGCGGGATGCTCCGGGAACCAGGCCCCGCGGGGTGGGCGCGAGGTCACACCGGTTCATGAAGGTGGTCGGTCTCCTGGGCGTACTCCCGGTGCTTCTCCGTCGACTTCTCATGGGAGTACTCCCGGTGCCTCTCCGCCGACTTCTCCTAGGCGTAATCCTGGTGCCTCTCCGTCGACTTCTCATGGGCGTACTCCCAGTGCTTCTCCAGTTGGTTCTTCTGCAGCTTCTACTGGAGCGCAACCTCGGACCCGGGCTTCTCGTTTCGCCAACGATGAGGGCGGATACACCCCGCCCGGGTCCTTCATGTAGTCGTCTCACACTATCTATGCACTTGCTTGCTACTACTATTCCTATCATGCGCTAGCTACTACTATGTATTTGGATGACATGGCACTCTCCTCTTGTATGCTATTATGTGCACCATGTATGCTACTATGTGGATTTTATGCTATTTTGGTGAATTATGGCGAATTTGGATGAATTTGGATGTATTTGGACTGCTGAACTGCTGAACTGTGAAATGTGAACTGCTGAAATGTGATGCATGAACTGCTGTAACGAAAAAAATTTGTGGCCATGTCTACGCCGAGGGCAATGCCATCGGCATAGACCCCGGCTGTGACCATATGGTCAGGTCTATGCCGAGGGCATTACCCTCGGCGTAGACCTTGCGCCTGGCAGCCGCTCGCCGCGTGTCGCGTGTTCCTGCATGGCCCATGCAGACGCCGATGACAACCGCAGCGTAGACCCTCGGCGTAGACGTCGCAGTTGGCAGCCGCGTGACGCGCCACGTCGCTCCACGGCGCGCAGGCCAGGCCATCGCAGCTGCCCTATGCCGAGGGCCAGGCCGTCGGCGTCTGGCGCCGCTCCGTTAACGGCGAGGGCGCGCCGCCACGAGACGCCGAGGGTGAAGGTGCACCGTCGGCGTAGGCGGCATACGCCGACGGCACGGCAGACTATGCCGAGGGACCCAGACGCCGAGGCCATACGCCGAGGGCTGCCGTCGGCGTAGCCTACGCCGAGGGCCAGGCGTGGCTACGCCGAGGGCAGCCGGCCGTCGGCGTCTCCGGCGATTCCTGTATAATGAAAAATGCCTCCGCGTCCCTCGCGCGGGCGACCCCGTGATGATCCTCTCCTCCAAAAAAAACCTAGCTCGGGCATATGCTTGCCGCTGCAACCGCAATGGTGGCGGCGCCCCGGTCGTCGAAGATGGTGGGGTGAGGATGGTGCACCCCTGGTCCATCTCTTCGCGCAGAGAGGTCGTGGTCTCGGCAGCGAGCTGACCATGGCGGTGGTGCAGCATGGCGGCGCAATGCTTGGGGAGGTGGGCCAGATGCAGTTTCCTTGCAGCGGTCGGCCCTTTGCTTGGAGCTCTGCCGTAGCGCTGCCCCTCGTGGTTCTCGCGGGCGTCAAGGATAGGGTCGCTCTCGATCTGCCGGCCTAGTTCTGGTGGGTATGGTGGCCACTGGCGGCCGGTAGTGTGGGGGTTGCCGGCCTGGCTTCGAATAAAGGGGGTCTAGCCTTGCTGCGTTCCAAGCACCATGGACGTCGATCTTCTTCAAGTCGGCTTCCTCGATTTGATCACACAGATGAGTTTCGTTCTTCCGCTCGAATGTTTCCGAGGTTTGGTGCATTACGGTACTAGTTATCTAGAGCGGAATCGATGCGGTCGTGCGCCTTACCTTCTGCTAGAATGGGGTCATTCGGGCGAAGCACGAAGATTCACCTTCTTGTCGGTAAAATGGGACATGTGTTAAGATAGATTTCCATGGAACATGCACATGTGAAGAAAATCAGTGGCGCTTTGATCGGAAGCTGGTATAGGCGGAGAGGGTCTTGGCTTCGATGAAGAGAATAAAACACAGGTTCGCCCTATGTGTCAGGTGTTTGGCGACTTGCATCAACAACATTGGCAAGGAGGGGGTGGAAACACAGGTATATTGCACTCTTGATGGTGATACTCGCGTATCGAGCCACGATTTTCAGGATGAAAACCTAAGATCTACCCTTCATTGGTTGTGCTTGGCAATGATCTTGTTGAAGACATTGTTTCGAAAACTCTGATTTTCTCCAGGGTGAAAACTCAACTTCGATCGAGCGGTGACAACTTTTGTGTATTATTCCCTTCTTGGAAGCGTCGCTTATTGGAGAATCTAGTTTTTAATCCGGCTGTTGTCTTCGGTGGTGGTTAGAGTGCTACTTGTTGCGAGTGGTTCATCACCGTGACGGTACCTTTGTTTTATTTTCTCTCTTTTTTTTTGGTTATGTGCATCCATGATGTCTTTGACATATTATTGGTGTGGAGGCTAGACGTAATTGATATTACTTTGATATTAATATATTCCATTTATTGAAAAAAGGGAGGCGACGGTCCATCATCCGATCCCTTGCAAGATATGTGGTTTTTTTTCCACAGTCTACCCAGGCGGAGAAGCGTTCGCGCTGCCTCCGCGATACCTTCAAGACGGACACGGCACCCAAGGCACTCTACACCGTACATCCTAGTCAGCGACTAGGGCTAGGATTTCACCCGACGCCGTGTCACAAAAATAGATCATCGGTGAAGACCATGTAGGGTTCCATAGCAGAAAACATTTTTTTCCAATCGACAGAATAACATAGCCAATTCTATTCTATGCAGATGTAAGCTAAGGGAGGGATTCGATGTTCATACCTTTGAAGATCGGAAGCGTTACGTTCCAAAACGAATGGTGTTGATGAAGGTGTATGGCGATGCTGATCTCAAGATCGAGTAGAAGTATAGTCGATGAAGTGCTCCAACTTGCAGCACATCTGCAGTTCTACACATGTACGGTATATAGACGTCCCATGGGCTCCGGTCCAACAAAACCGAGGAAGAACATTGATCCGAACCGAAACTCCAGCAGCATGATGGCGTGTGTATGATGGAGAGATCTCACCCCATATGAACGTTCCAAAACTTGAGAACCACACGTGAAGGAGAGAAGGCGAAAGCCAAGGGGATGAATGAGGGAGAGGGCCCCTCTTTTTATATAGGGGGTGGGGTAGGGGAGGTGGAGCCTCCACCTCAAGCCTCCACACCCCCTAGGGTTTAGGGTGGGTCGGACCAAGTGGGCCATTGGCCACCTCCTTACAATGGGGCTTGGCGCCCCCACTAGTGGGATGTCACATGGTGGCCCATTTCGGGGGTATCCCTACATTTAACCATTTTTAAGATTTAATTCCATTAATTAAATACTATAACATATTTATTAAGTCTCCGAACAATTCATAGACTCCGGAACTTATTTCGGTACCTCTCCGAAACAATTCTGGTGTTCTCTCTTACTACTCCGATGATCTCGAATCAAACCCCAAGCTTCATATGTACTTAAGTATGCCACCCTACGGGTTCGAAAATGCGCATACATGATCGAGACATCTCTCCGATCAATGACCGCCCGGGGGTTCTAAAAAAACATAATGCCCCCTACGATTTCCACAAAACATCCTTATCGCTCTAATTTAAACGTAGAGTCCTATTCCCTTTGTCTTACGATACCTAGTTTGTCTGATATTTGATCTTTGGTATCTCCTATACCTAGTTCGAGAAATACATTTAGTCGTTCTCGTGATATCACATCCTCGTGATGTAATCACACACTTGCAAGGTTTGCAGATGTAATATCTCTGAGTGGGCCCAGAGTATTATGGTGTCCTGAAATTTTTGTAAAGGAACTAAGCAATGAGACTAACAATAGAAGAGCGAGATCTTCATCACCATATTTTACCTCCATAGGTAGCAAGTCAGAAACGATCTCCCTGTAGATCGATAGGTGATTCATCACCGATGCACATTATTGCAAATTGTGCGAGAACAATTTTATCTTCACGTCCATCTTACTGATTAGATCTTTTGACATGCACATCGTATCCAACTTCTTCCATAGCTCTGCTGCAGATTTCTCCAGCAACACTTTCTGCAAAATATAATTGGATAGATGAAGTTGAATCAAAGACAAAGCCTTACGATTTTCCTCATATGTCCATGTCGGTAGATCTTTCTTACCAAATCTATCGAGTGTTTCGTCCAAATCAGAAGTTTGGGCGAGGATCATCCTCATCTTCACTTACCACAGAGAGAATCTTGTGGTGTAGTCCAGATGCGGTAGATAGAACTTCAATGACACCATGTACCAAACCGTACATCAAACACAGGTTCTTATACCACTATGTTAGACAAACAACTAGTATTACCAGGGGTCAAATGCCACAATATATTATAGTACAAAAGACTTAAAGCACAAGAATAGAAACCTAAATAAATACATACTCATAGAGACTTACACCGATACTAATACTCGTTAACACCACCCTCCCCCTTCCCCTCAGATGCAAAGCATATGCAATAGCATTGCATTTGAAGAATGAAAAAAATACAAAAAAATATAATCCAAAATTTGCATCTTGAATGTTGACACGTCACGAAGAGTCTTGAAAACATATTGAGTCAAGCCACAATTGATCGAACATGAGATCGGCGCAAACTAAGAGAGGGTCAGAAGAACAACATGTTAGAAAAAGATCATAGTGCAGAAATCCTACAACAATAGAAGCTCAAATGGCAAGAAATGGAATCCATTCTTTTGTAACGTTTTCTGCGGTTTGTACTATCCTTGGATGACTATGTATATCTTAGCTATCTATAGGCCGCGTGTAATGCTTAAACCTTTTAAGTAATAATAAAATGTCTTATTATCAACAACAAAAATAGAAGCTCCAATGGCAAGAGATGCAACTGATTTGGTGAAAGCAGCGGAACTAGGGTATGCTTTTTTTTTGTTAATACCAACATCGAAAGAACACAATCAACCCAACATGCGAGCAAAGCACTCCCACAACAGTATGACTGGACGTACGGGCCGAGCTTTGGCTCGGTAGGAGCTTTTCCCGGCTCGGCTCGAGTTGAGCTCAGCCCGCGGAGAAGGCACACGAAGCTGAGAGCCCATATTTCTGGACCGCTGCGGGCTTTTGGTTCGGCCGGCTTGGCTCGGGCCAGCCTGAAAGCTCGTGGTTTTTTTTTTAAGAAATCAGAGAGGCCAGAGTGGGATAGTGGCTGCTTTTGGACCGTGAGGAGAGGGATCGAGGGGGTTAGGGAACGGGAGCAACAGCTCCATCGCTTGCTCCTCCCATTGGGACGCACAGAGCCACCACGCACCGTCGCAGCTCTAGATCGAGCTCCATATCGATCGGCCATCTGAAGCGTGATGATCTTGGTCGCCTCGATCGCCTCCATCTCCTTGCCTCCCGCGCCCTCTCCCTCGCCCACGTCATCTTCCTTGCGCCATCTCTGCCCTCCTCCATGCTGCTTACTCTCGCAGCATACCCTCCATGCTCCGGCCCACTGCCCACCCTCGCCGCCCCGCCATCTCCTGTCAGGACCCGATGGTCAAGACATGAAGTGAAGAAGAGACAGGGAAAAGAGCATCGATGCTCAGATTCTAAGAACAGTAATATGAACTAAGGAAACAGTAATTTGGAAAATAAATTTAGGGTTTATAGCTTGGCCTCCCAGCCTCCCACGCATCCCCCTTTATACTGCAAGGACATGCCCAAGCTTAGTTTAGTGATTGTCACTGATTACACTTAAACAAAGATAACTACAGGTTTACTGCTAACACACTGGACTTGGTCAGAACCATTCTCAGCCGTTTGATGAACAAGGAATGGTATGGATTTCTCACATAGGTCTTGTAGCATCTCCAGTTAACTGACGGAGATGTCTGCCCTATTGTATCTTCAGGTCAGGGTCCTGACATCTCCGCCGCGCAGATAGCTCCTCATCGATGCTGGAGAAAGTGAACCCACCTAACAGTGACACATACATGGTCGGCTCACGAGCTGCTCCGAGCTGCACCGAGCTTTACACAAGCTCGGGTCGAGCCTCTTTTTCCGGCTCGTGAGACAAACCAGCCAGCCCGAGCCGAGTCATTTGGCAGCAAGCTAAAGTGCGGCTCGCACCGAGCCCAGCCTGAACTGGGTCGTGTCCAGCCTCAGCAGGCCAACAGCAGAGAGCAGACCGGCACAGGCAGGAAAACAGGAAACGAGCGCGCTCGTCTTCCGCCGGCAGAAAGAGAGCACAAACCGTCCTACAGACGCAGCAGCCTGGAGTCTGGAGATCCGACTAACAGAACCGGATCTGGTAGTCGGGAGTCGCGGACTCGTTGTGGAGGCCGGCGGAGGTCCGTTCGGGTGCGGCCGGCGACAGGAATTCGAGCAGCAGCGTGCAATGATCAGCATACAAAATCAATCCGGAGCAGTGCACCTCTAATCAGGACCCCCAACAAGATCGATGTGGGGGCAGCGCAGCGTACATCCAGGCGAGGATCATCAGCAGGGGATACGGAGGCGTAGCGCAGCCATGGCGCGAGGGATTTTTTTTTACTCCGTAAAAAAAGTCAATGGAGATTTACCGAGGATGAGAGAGCATGGGTCTGCGCGGGCTTGGTGTAGGAGCTGATAGGTTCATGGAAAATGGATGCTCTGTTGTACTTAAGCAACTGAAATCTTGTATAAGTGTCTGTACCTTCTTTCTTGTGTGTATTTTTACCATGTTCAGATTATTGAGAACGATTCCACGATGCACAACATACTATGAGTGAAAATGCGTGACCATGAATAGAAATCAATACTTACAAAAAAAATATTCACAGGATTAGACAAGGTTTAGCAATAGGAATATTTGCTCTTCGTACTCAATACAAAACAAATGCTTTCAATTCTGGAAGATCTTTTTAAAGAATACAAGATGTATGACTTTAGCACATTACGGAGCAACTTGAAAATTTGTGTTGCTACTGACTATTATATTGACAACCTAAATGCTTGATCACTCTTAATATTGTACTTTTGCAGAGGAAAGCCTGTAGCAGTGGCCTCAAGTTAATCACTAGTTGCCATCACCATGTTCGTAACGGTGGAATTGATTGTTGGAATTCGGCAGTTGTGCTGAAATAAAAGGAACACACCATAAGGGCATTGAACAAAAGGAAAGTCTCAAATTTATACCTAATTTCACTTCAAGGCAGCTAGGGATTCAATGATTCTCTAATCATCAGTCAAGCATAGCCACTCTAGCTATTTATTATGAAGTAACACAGATGCTGTAACCTATGTTTGGAATTAGAACAAGTTCTGATGGGAAAGGATGTTTCGAACATAGTAACACAAGCTCTCCATGGTTTGGCAGTTTAGCTTAAATCAACGGAAGTTACCATCATGGGCATCGAAAATCGCTTACCGTTGCTAGCTGGTGTGAAGTACTAGTCTGCCCCATGTGCTTCTTCCTCTTCGAGGAATTTCTGGAACCGCAAGAACAAGCATCATCAAGACATAACAAAGTAAAAAAAAAAATCTGAAGCTATGAGACTGTTCTAAACCTACTTTGGTCTGAGGAAAGATACATGTTCTGTTCTAAAGAGTAATACATACTTCAAGTAACTCACTGAAGTTCCCATCCTCATCATGGTTGATTGAAGAGGTCCCCTGACTAAATCCATCTGAGAAAGTCCCGACAACATCTCAGAAACCAACAAGGCACTGCATATACAATGAAATTGGAAGTATTGGGATGTAGCATGCACACCTGTTACGGGACAAGAGGTACCAGGAGCATCAGTCATTGAGGAGCTTAAGAATCCATTCTGTTGGCCAATCAGACTTTCGCCTGTGGTCCAGTCATCCCCTGGAACCTAAACATCCAGGAAAATTTTCAGGTGGTCAATGAAAAATTGTGGGATGGAATAGTCGTTTGTGTCATACTCCATAGTTATCTTTACTTACTGGTGGAAAATTGTAGGATGGCACAGTTGGCTGTGCTGGTAACGATCCCTGGCCATTTAAGATATTCCCCTGGTTCAGATGACAGCGAAGAGTTCCATTCTGTGGCATAGAAGGACCGTGCTGACCAAGGTCTACAGAATGTTGGCAACCAAAACTATCAGTAGCAATAATAACAATAAATTTAATGAAATAATTGAAGTATCGAGGATGTGTGATAAAATATTGTGCAGGTGTTTAATATCGACCTTGACCAACAGTGTGCTGCGAATTCAGTGGTGCTTCTTGGTTGGAAGGATCAGCGTCATTGTTTGCCAGGACTTCGGCCAGTGAGAACCCATTCGGCTGCCGAAAGTGATGTTGCTCACCAGATTCTGAAATAATTTAATTTTGAGAAACGTATAACAACCAAGATCAGCGATGGAACACACGGTATAAAAATTCACCTTGTTGTGCAGCCATGCCATTAGGATATTGCCATGTTGGTCTAGCTTGTACAGAAGGACCTGCTTCATTGTTCAGAGGCTTTTCACGGACAGGGCAGGTGTCATTGCTCATGAAGTAATCAGCAGCAAGACCCCCAGAATTCTCCTGCTCGTCAAATTTCTTATGCGCGGATATTTTCCAGTTTTCCACTTTACGCTGTAACAGAATGTTTCATTTATCATCGCCATCACAATGTACAAGTACATGTTAACATGTACTTTTGGATACAGCAAACCATCTAGAGATTATAACTTTAAGAAACCGTCTAATCACCGAAAAGAATTACTTAACTGGGATAGCAGTCTCTGGGTGCTAAATTTTTTATATATTTTCTCAGATATTTTTATGAAGAATTTTTCTTTTTATGGATTTGCATTACGCACACTAGGGTTGTCATTAGCTCCTGCATTTGTTGAATTCCACTGTGCTTGAAGGCCAAGATCCAATTTTCCACACATTCTAAAATGTGTTGTTGTTCAATTAAAATCACTTTTTGTTTGCAAGATCTACAAACCTAGAATGTATAAAAAAATCAAATTCCCGACTTGCAGTGTAATTCAGGCTCATGAACACAATGCCGACAGACGAGCACCGCAAGGTGGGAATCCAATTTTCATTCATTCTAGGTTTCGAGATGTTGAAAACAAAAAGGATTTTAATTGTAAGCAACACATTTTTATTCATGAGGCTTATGTTTATAGGCGAAATAAACTCCACGATGGAAACAGATGCTTGATTTGGCGATAAAAGTTTGTTTTGAATCCATGCATTGGTCCTAAATATACGGAAAATAACATAATTTATCTTTTTTGCAAGGGAATCTGTAAGGGCAGACCGGTTGGTATAAATAGGAACCCCAATTCATGCCCACGAGGACTTGAACCCACGTGGTGGGGTTGTACTCCACTCCCCCAGACCCCAACCAAGTAAGCTAGGCTTCTATACCTCTCTAACATCATTTTACCTTGGTTTTTGTTCAGCAATGTTGGAGATGGGTTAGCCTATATCCATTCAGTATGACACCAGAATGTTTTAAAATCCCCAATAGTAAATCTTGCTACATGCCTTAGTAAGCATGACAACATTAGCAAGGCAATTGCCATCAAATTACTATTTTAGTGAATATCAACTGCCTAATTGAGATGGAAGCGGAACAGTATAATATGTATACCTGGTGATATTTATCAAGACTTCTGACGGGAAAATATTGTCCTTTGATTATTATACCGACAAGATCATATAAATCATTGAATAAGACTTCGCAATTTTCCTCTGCAACTCTATAAGAATAGATCTCATCCCCAGGAACACAGGTGCTGGCATGTTCAATCATTGTACTCCAACTCTTTCCTTTCATGCCAGTAAGCTGATTGCCAGAAATTAAGATTTTTATTAGAAATTCATGAAATTCTAGCAGATATTATACCGTAATTGAACATTTAGCATTACATGGAGTTCAAATAATTCCTAGAAGGTGATTGATATTTTACTTCAGTCCAGCACAATGATCAACTAATATCTATTACAGATAATTCCACATACCTACGACTGCAGAAGTATCATCACAACAGAATATTTACCTCTTGGAGACTAGATTTATTTTTGTGATACTGACGCATCAAGTGCTTCACTGTAGTAATGTTTTCCCCCTCAAGGGCAGCGAAATGTTTTCCATTTTTGGAAATTCCCTTCAATGTATGTACTGCATCTCCCTTCAATGGACGAATACTCTTTGCATTTACTGAAATAGACAAAAAGGTTTGGTGCATGAAGACAAGATTGCTAATATGAAATTGGTTCATTCTATTTTTTTCATCTGATGGTAATGGTATTTACCATAAATGTACACTGCAATCAATGTAGCATACTATTCAACTATCACATAGTAAGATACAACATTAGAAAATTACAACATTGCCCACCCTCTGCATTACTGAGTAAATGAATGAACATGTCAACCTAATTTCCATACAGAGGAAAAGAAAAGTGTGGTTCGCAATCCCAACTCTGCATATTGTTTTATGACAGAGCTTGCCCGTCCCTTCTAAAAACAGAACATTTACTTCAAGACTTCATAGTTTTAGAAAAAAAATAATGCCATTGCATGTATCTTCCACGGATACCACTTTTATATTACTCCGTAGCAACCTTGTCTGTAAGAGTTCATGAAATATTATATGCGCTCTAACATCTTTTTTGTGAAATAAGCTTGGCAGCCAGTTAAAAGAGGAGCCTGATCTTCAGCTGACTATCGCAATAATACTGTCTGAGTAAACTACAGTATGAAAATGCAATTTAGTAACCTTAAAGTTTTTGCTGTTCAGAATGGATAAGTAAATACTCACGTCGGCTTCGGTTGTCTTTGACAACAAAAGGATCAGTGATTGCTTCTCGAACTCTGATCGTAAGATCCTGCCTTTTGACTCTTGCTGTCAATCGCAACTTTTTCAGGTGGGAGGTCTTTGTAAAGATGATGGAACCAAGATCGGCCTCACCATTTCTTAGAGTAATAGTTGCCAAGACTGTCTCTTTCCCATTACACATATGTATATGTTTGTTAAATTCACCTTTGGTGAAATCATCTTGTCCTCTCTCAGTAAAGAATTCGGCATTGACTGGCAAAATCTCAATTTGCACCTTAGAAAGATCACCGCCTGTGATCTGCTTCTCATTTCGAAATATTGCTACCTTAGGGTTTTCTCCATTCTGCCACTCTACTGGACAATGAGTGAAAAGTGGATCTTCTGGTCTGTCAGCACCAACAAACCGTAGCCTGACTACTCCGGAGCTGCCTCCAGCTTCAGGAAGACCTTGTGGTATCACCCTAAAATTTGAAGTAGGATGGGAGTGAGAAAGTAACAACAAGATAATCCCCAGGCTATGTATAAAGTAAATACTTGGTTTGAATTTCCTTTTGCAGTTGAAATACTTGGTTTGATAGGTTTTAGTATCATAACATGAACCGAAAAGCTTGTAAAAGAGTAATCTCAAGAGGAACTACGCATATGCATGTTTCATGCTCAACTTTTAATGGAGAATTAGTATGCACAACTGTAGAAGGAGGACATATATAGGAAACATAAAACGGCAGGTACCTTGAACTTGAAGGCTCAAAAACACCATGGGGAAGCGAAGCTGCTTGTGGTTGCTGCATCTATTACATGAAAGAGAGGAAGGGGTTAAGTAAGATATAAAGGGTGAGTTTACATAAAGACAAAAATATAGTTACATGGATAAAGATCCAAGACACTAACCTCTTTCTGTCGAACTGACTGGATCATATCTTGCATGGATACCGTAAGAGATCTTTGGGGATGATACAACAAAAAAAAAAGATAAATTTATTTATTTATTAAACAAAGGGACAAATTATCCATCACATCCAGAACACCCAAACATGAATACTCAACTTAATACATGGACTTTAAGATACCATCTCCAAATAGTTAACGCAGTTATGGTTACTTAAGAGATAATAAATCCATGGTTTATTCACTCAACAAATATGACCTGCTAATCTGAACCTCAAATAATACTACTCCTACTGTAGCTGTAAAGTTTCTTTTCCAAATATGAGCTTGTATGTTGCTGACAGTATATTCCTGCCATAGGAGAATAACTGTCGGTTCCCACAACAAGCAAGTCAACACTTCACTCGATCGTACTTTCATCAAATATGTGCATTTCTATTTCCCTCATAATGAAACCCTAAGAGGAAACTTCATATGACAAGTGTACCTGTGAAAATCAGCCAACTGCTCCGCCACCAATCCCCGTACCATGTTAGGGAGCTGGAGGAGCAGGCCCTCCATCGAGCCAAGCCGCGCGACTAGCACCATCAGAATCAGAAACAGTTTCGCAATATCGAGCTGCACCTGTCGCACGAGTACACGACAAACCTATCACGTGGTGCCGCAAAACCAAGAGCACAACACAACCGGGAGAAGAGAAGACTATTCAAAATCGAAATGCGGAGATGGGGGACGGGAAGGAGCAGAGCCCCGCTTACCTGTCGAACCATCTGCGCCATCTGCTCGGCCGTGACCGCCCTCGCCCTCCTCTCCCTGCGGCGACCGGGGAAACACAGATCCGGCCGGACGAAGCAAACGTCGGCAGGTGAGTTTCAAGCAAAGGAAGCGAGAGAAGGAAGGACCGAGGATTCGAGGAAATGGGGAAGGATTAAGCAACGAATGGGTAGGGAGGGGAGGCGCTCACATCCGCATCACGAGGAACACCGCCTGCCGCAGCCTCTTCCTCGGGGACGGCGCCGCCTCCTGCTCCGGTGCTACGTCGTGGAGCGTCCTCTTGCGCGCCATCACGCGTTTTTGGTCGCGGTGTGGCGGCCGGGGAGCTGGGAGCGTGGGGCAGCGCGATTGGCGATTGTTGATTGTCAGTGGTCGTGTGTTCTGGGATGCGGGTGCCAGTGGGACTGTGGGAGTATATATATTGGTTTGTGGGGTTTGGGGTTTTGGGAGCTAGGCTTGGCTGCTTATGTGTAGAGAAATTGGTGCGAAGATGAGAGGGTGGAGCGGCAGGGAGAGGCACCATGACGCGTGCCGTGCGAGGTTGCGACTCTGATCGGGCTGGCGGTGTGGTGACACGGCCGGGTACCTCCCTCTCCATGGCACACCAGAATTGCAGATCCTGGAAAAAAGTTTTTTTTAGTTTTATAAATGCTTGGAGCTATCCAGTTCTGTAACCTCAATAGGCACTCCTGGCGTCGCCAAACCCCAGCGCCCAACCGCCGCCGGCCTCAATGCCCCCTCCCTGCTGCCGCTGCCACCGGCCCTTGCCGCGGTGGCGGCGGGCCCTGTCCCCAAAGGGTGGCGGGGGTCCTCTGGTCGCTGTGGGAGGCGGAGATCGGAAGCCGGGGCGGCGACTCCGGGCTGGTGGTGGTGGTGGCGCTTGCCGGTGCGGCTGCTTGGGCGGCACAGCGCAGCGCAAGGGCGACTGGGAGCAGCGGACTGCGGCGGCGCAGGTCTGGCGCGGCTGCAGGTGGCGGCGGGCGGGGCGGCCCATCCAGGCCCGATCTGGGCCGAGATGGGCGGCGTGCCGGGGCGCTTGTGTGTGGCGTTGGGGTGTTGTGCCCGGCCACAGTGGTGGCCTCACGTTGGGTGATGCTTACCGTGCCGAGCCGATCTCCAGAGCCGTACTGCCTGGCCGCCTGCTACGCCTTCTATGGCCTGCTGCGAGGATGGCCTTGGCCGATTTGTTCGGGTGACCATGGGCAGCGCCGCCGGTTCTTCTCTAAAGTCGCCATGGGCTTGGCAGCGTCGGCTTAGCGAGGCGATGATTTTCTGAACCTCCTTCGTCGTCGTCGGGCGGCAGATGGCAGGGTGGGGGGCGTTTCTTCCGCGTCGAGGAATAAAGGTGGCGGTTCTAGGATTCTTCTCGCACCAAGTTTGAAGATCTGTCGGATGTTGTTCCCACCAGTCTGGGTGGATTGACGTGTTCCGAAGGCCCTGTCGGTAAAATTCATTGTGCGAGTAATGCCTGAAGATTGCTGGATTGGGTGGTTTCGATCGTGCGCACCCATGTTTTTATCTAGTCGTTTGGTTTCAGATAGAGCGATTCGAAGCTCGGTTGGCTGTTAATATCATGGAGTTCGTTTTCTTTCCATGGTGCTAGCAGTGAAGGTCATCAAACCGAGATCGGTGGAATAGCTATAATGGTCGGATCTTGGTGGTGAGGTGGAGTTGGCTTGGTGCTTCGTGATTTGAAATATCGACTGGTATGTGGGGCCGGCTGCACAGGAGAAGTTCAGAGTCATATCTTTCAGGGTGAAAATCCAAGGTCCGACCTTAATTGGTTGTGCCTGACAATATTCTTGTTGAAGTGTATTGAGAGAGATGACTTTCTTCAGGGTGAAAACCTAAGATCTATGATCGGGCGATGACAGCGTTTGTGCACTGTTTCCTTCTTGGAGGCGTCGCTTGTGGAGAAGCTGATCTTCTGGTGTTGTCTTGGTGGTGTCAATGTTGTTGTTTCAAGTTATGGATCTCTGTAGCGGGACCTATCTTTTTTGTAATTCTTTTCTCTTGTTTGGCTGTGTACATCCTTTATGCCATTAGGGTATGATGTTGTTGCAAAGACTGGATGTAATTAGTATCTCCATGATATTAATATATGCTCTTTATCAGTTTCAAAAAAAAAATGCTCTTTATCGAAAAAAAAAACCATACGACTAAATGCTTACAAGCTGGTGTCTCAGAAAGGCCTAATTATTCTTTAGTGAGAGACGATGTTCAAAGTGCATGTGGTGACTTCGTCGATCCTAAGACCTGCCGGTTCATTTTCTACGACCGAGTCTCTCGGAGACGCTTATAGGGGTAGGGTGTGTCCGCGCGCGTTCACAAAGGTGAGTGTATTATATGTATTTGTGAGTAGGGCATAGCCAGGCCCTAGGCAACACCGGCCATGGCCTGGAGCATGGCAGCTACTTAGTACTTGTTGTTACTGTTTTACACTCTTTATTACTGTAGCACGAGGTTGGTCTGGGGCGTTGCTTTATCTTGGCTACGCTACTGTTTGTGAGCGTATGCGTCTGCACTATGTGTCGCAAAAAAAAGTTGACAACAACCTCTTACAAATTACTCACTCTATTAAAAAAATTGTAAGTTGTTGGAGCATTTTATTTGATTCATCTACTTTAGTTTGTATATATCTATTTTATTTTTATGTGTAGCACTCACTCTGGTTCGTATCTACTCTACTTTAAAAAGACCTAAAACACATTATATTGATGCACGGATGAAGTAGATTGAAATAAATAAACAAAAGCACTAAAGAGGCCGCACCCCCCACAACACATACAAGCCAGCAAACTAGAAGAGTAACAACGTCTCCTTGTGAAACCGTTAGACTTCGTCACCCCGGCAACACCAAGCATGTCCGCCAATGCCATCACTAGATGACCAAAAGGAACCGGAGCTACTCAACGACGCCACCAAGAGGGTGACAACGCCACATGCTTTCACCCGTAGCTCTCGTACGGGGGAGGTGATAGAGTGACACCCCGAGGAGGCTCACAACACCCATAGGCACCGCTGCCAATGGATTTAAAGCACTGGGATTTCGTCGGCTGAAAACTCGAATCCATCCCATGGATCCACGGACCGCACACTGCCATCAAATCTGGGCACAATGATATGATCAGCATGTCGCCACTAACAAAGCACTACCAACACCAAGACTCCTCGCCGCTACACCGCACGTCGAAGAGACATCAGTGCAGTACACCTTACAGGGTCCCCGCCCCGACATCCATGATCTCACACTCACGTAGGGGAAAGCACCACCATGATGAGTCCAAGGACACAAACGGGAGATGACAACGCCGAATCTATACCCCTTTGGTCTACATCCAGCCGACACTCGGAAGGCAGAGTTGTCACGAACACGACGACCATGTGAGGGGGCCTGCCAACAGTCACCGGATCCAGGTCTGCATGGAACAGATCTGGTTCTCTAGCGCACACGGCCAAGGGGCCAGTACTAGCCACACCGCCGCCAAGATCGCGCCCAACAGAGCCTGTAGACCCAAATTGCGCCCATATGGGCCAAGATCTAGGCCACTCTGCTTTATTCGTCACAGCTCGCCACAGCCTGCCAGCACCCTCGTGTGGCCCACACCGCTCAGCACCTTTTATCACTGCCTGTAACATTGCTGCCGATGTTCCTCACCACCGATCACTGGGACGAGATTGTCGAGCTTCAATAGAGCACCATCAGAGGCAGCGTTGGCCCGCGCAGACCGCACCAAGAGCGTGTAAGGAAAGGCCACCGTCGTTGGCACCGACCGGGCTTTGCTTGGCGGCTCCCACCAACGGAGGCGGAGGAAGGGGCTAGAGAGGGTCATTGTGAGCGGCGCGCATGAATCGCCCACGCTAGTTCGACGAAAATGGAGATCACCACCGCTAGTTCAACGAAAATGTCCGAAAGTACTTTTTTGCTTTTTTGTGTTTATTTTTTAATAACTGTTCACTAAAAATGACATTCTACCTTCCACTGCTTGTCATTTCACTTTTGTGAAGAAAATTTTAAAACTGTTGACACTGAGTTTCAGGTTGCACAATGCAGGTACTTATTATAAGTATTATTAGGGATGAAAAGTGAGCGGATACAAACGGAACAGAGTGTTGCCATATTTATTTTCATATTTTTTGGAAAACGGAAACTAATATAGAAATCTCGGAAGCAAATACGAAAACAGATATTGTATTTGTAGGGATTCGTTGCATAGAAAACAAAAAATTTCCTACCGCGAGAACGCAATCCAAGCCAAGATGCAATCTAGAAGATGGGAGCAACGAGGAGATGAACGAGACTAACCCTTGAAGATTTCCAAAGCCTACAAGAGGAGGCTCTCGTTGCTGCGGTAGACAATCACTTGCCGCTTTCAAAAGCGCGTAGAAGATCTTGACGGTGCCACAATCGGGCAGCACCTCCGTACTCAGTCACACGTTCGGTGTTGATGACGACGTCCTTCTTCCCGTTCCAGCGGGCAGCGGAAGTAGTAGATCCTCCTCGGAATCCCGGCAGCACGACGGCGTGGTGGCGGAGGTGGTGGAGATCTCCGACAGAGCTTCGCCTAAGCTATGTGGGAGAGAGAGGGAGGAGAGAACCGCTAGGGTTTCTGGGAGAGGGGGCTCTTGGGGGGTGCGGACATGGTGGTCTTAGTGTGGCCGGCCAGCCCCTCCCCTCCCCTCTTTATATAGGTGGAAGCCCCAATGATTAGGTCAAAAGACTCCGAATAAGACCCCAACATAAAACCTTCCATATGACCAAACCTAGGGGGAGTGGGACTCCCCCCTTTCCTTTGGTGGGGTGGCCGACCACCATGGGGAGGAGTCCACTTGGGACTCCTCCTCCCTTAGGCTGGCCGGCCAAGGTGGGTGGAGTCCCTCCATGCTTATTTCTTCCGGACTCTTCTAGAACCTTCTAGAACCTTCCAGAGAAAATACCGGATCATTTTCAAACCTAGAAAATGACTTCCTATATATGAATCTTTTTCTCCGGACCATTCCGGACCTCCTCGTAATGTCCTGGATCCCATCCGAGACTCCGAACAAAACTTCGAACTCCATTCCATATATCCATATCTACTTAAACGACATCAAACCTTAAGTGTGTCACCCTACGGTTCGCGAACTATGTAGACATGGTTGAGACTTCTCTCCGACCAATAACCAATAGCGGGATCTGGAGATCCATAATGGCTCCCACATATTCAACGATGACTTTAGTGATCGACTGAACCATTTACATATGATACTGATTCCCTTTGTCACGCGATATTTTACTTGTCCGAGGTTTGATCATCGGTATCTCTATACCTCGTTCAACCTCGTCTCATGACAAGTACTCTTTACTCGTACCGTGGTATGTGGTCTCTTATGAACCATTCATATGCTTGCAAGCTATTTAGACGACATTCCACCGAGAGGGCCCAGAGTATATCTATCCGTTATTGGGATGGACAAATCCCACTGTTGATCCATATGCCTCAACTCATACTTTCCGGATACTTAATCCCACCTTTATAACCACCCATTTACGCAGTGGCGTTTGATGTAATCAAAGTACCTTTCCGGTATAAGTGATTTACATGATCTCATGGTCGAAAGGACTAGGTAACTATGTATCGAAAGCTTATAGCAAATAACTTAATGACGTGATCTTATGCTACGCTTAATTGGGTGTGTCCATTACATCATTCATATAATGACATAATCTTGTTATTAATAACATCCAATGTTCATGATCACGAAACCATGATCATCTATTAATCAACAAGCTAGTTATAAAGAGGCTTACTAGGGACTCTTTGTTGTTCACATAACACACATGTATCAATGTTTCGGTTAATACAATTATAGCATGGTATGTAAACATTATCATAAACACAAAGATATATTATAATAACCATTTTATTATTGCCTCTTGGGCATATCTCCAACAGTCTCCCACTTGCACTAGAGTCAATAATCTAGTTTACATTTGTAAAGATATAACACCTTGGCCTTCTGGTGCTTTATCATGTTTTGCTCACGGGAGAGGTTTTAGTCAACGATTCTGACACACTCAGAAACGTATGTATTTTGCAATTCATTAGCGTCTTCACGCATCACTCATTTTCCAAATGAGTCGGCATTAAATATATTTGGTCTTCTGGTGGAACCTTAATTCCGCGGTCTGAAATATGTCACTAATATTGTCATACACAATATAGCTTCAAAGTTCTGACACTATCGGAACTATACCAAGTTCACAAAGAACTTCTTGACTTAACATACTCAATCATTGTCAAAACAATGACATATTCTGCCTTCTTTTGTAGAATCCGTCACAATATTTTAGAACTCTTCTAAATCTAGCATTATGCTACCTTTTAATCAACACTTAGCCTAATTGAGATTTGAAATTAATTTTATATGTGACCAAACAAATATCGGTGCAACACCTTACAGCGATTTGTTTGACATTACCCCATATAAAATTATATATATATATATCCTTGGTTCTTCTTAAGTACTCAAGAATATTCTTTACTGTTTTTCAATGATCATCACATGAATCATTCTGGTACATGCTCATAACATTTTTAAGAGCACAGAACATCTGATTGTGTACATATTATTCGTGATCTATAATCACTCATGTGTTTTTACTCATTGAATGTAAGATACACTCAAGTCTTGTTAAAACTTCACATGATAAGAACATTTTCTTAATATTTCTATATTGAACTATTTCAATATCCATTCTATGTACTTTGACTTAAACTTTATAATGTATTTCAATCTATCTTCATAGATCTAAATTTGTTTCAGTCCATATCCTTTCATTGAAATTAATTCTCAATGAAACCTTTTTAATAATCAAGTATATAATTACATCATTTATAACCAACTATATGTCATCTACATAAAGTTTTATAAATATGTCTCAGCGCTCCCACTTAATTTCTTGCAAATGCAAGCATCTTCATCGTTTCTGATGGAATCCAAAACTCTTTGACTATTTCATTCGGTGAAGATTCCAACTCCGCGATACTCACTTCATCCAATTGAAGTTCGTATACCTATCTAGTATTCCACGGACTAGCAAAACAATTGGTTGTATCTTGTATACACCTTTAATACACACTTCTGTTAAGTAATGTATTTTGCCATCCTACTATCATATCTTATGAAAGAAATATGTAGTGATTACTAGAATAATCCACATAGACTATAAGCATTGCTACGGAAGATCTAATCTTATCGTAGTCAACTCTTTGAACTTTGTTGTAAACAATTTTTCGACAAGTCGAGCTTATTCAAGGATATTCCATCCAAGTCCATCAATTTTATAGATCCGTTTACTTTCAAAAAGTATTCATCTATCTTGGATTTCATGGCGTATAGCCATTTTAACGGAGTCAGGGCCCATCATAACTTCTTTGTATGTAGTTGATTTATCATTGTTCAAAAACAATCCTTTGTTCACAAACCATTTATTTGATCACAAAGTAAACCATATCTACAAGGTTCAATAAGTACTTCGATCTCCATGACTATAACATTTTGTAGACATGGGAGCCATGATCGTCGTGGCCGCTTCCGGAACCAATTCCGGTGCTGCGCTACTCTGATCATTATGCTCAAGTTCATAAACCTTATCAAGTTCTATTGTCCTCTGATACGCGTTCAACACGCGTCCGTTGGGAACCCCAAGAGGAAGGTGTGATGCGTACAACGGCAAGTTTCCCTCAGTATGAAACCAAGGTTATCGAACCAGTAGGAGCCAAGAAGCACGTTGAAGGTTGATGGCGGCGGGATGTAGTGCGGCGCAACACCAGGGATTCCGGCGCCAACGTGGAACCTGCACAACACAACCAAAGTACTTTGCCCCAACGAAACAGTGAGGTTGTCAATCTCACCGGCTTGCTGTAACAAAGGATTAATCGTATTGTGTGGAAGATGATTGTTTGCAGAAAACAGTAGAACAAGTATTGCAGTAGATTGTATTTCAGTAAGGAGAATTGGACCGGGGTCCACAGTTCACTAGAGGTGTCTCTCCCATAAGATAAACAGCATGTTGGGTGAACAAATTACAGTTGGGCAATTGACAAATAAAGAGGGCATGACCATGCACATACATATCATGATGAGTATAGTGAGATTTAATTGGGCATTACGACAAAGTACATAGACCGCCATCCAACTGCATCTATGCCTAAAAAGTCCACATTCAGGTTATCATCCGAACCCCTCCGATTAAGTTGCAAAGCAACAGACAATTGCATTAAGTATGGTGCGTAATGTAATCAACAACTACATCCTTAGACATAGCATCAATGTTTTATCCCTAGTGGCAACAGCACAACACAACCTTAGAACTTTCACATCCTTGTCCTGTGTCAATGTGCATGAACCCACTATCGAGCATAAATACTCCCTCTTGGAGTTACAAGCATCTACTTGGCCGGAGCATCTACTAGTAACGGAGAGCATGCAAGATCATAAACAACACATAGATATAACTTTGATAATCAACATAACAAGTATTCTCTATTCATCGGATCCCAACAAACGCAACATATAGAATTACAGATAGATGATCTTGATCATGTTAGGCAGCTCACAAGATCCGACAATGATAGCACAATGGGGAGAAGACAACCATCTAGCTACTGCTATGGACCCATAGTCCAGGGGTAGACTACTCACACATCACTCCGTAGGCGACCATGGCGGCGTAGAGTCCTCCGGGAGATGAATCCCCTCTCCGGCAGGGTGCCGGAGGCGATCTCCTGGATCCCCCGAGATGGGATCGGCGGCGGCGGCGTCTCTGGAAGGTTTTCCGTATCGTGGCTCTCGATGCGGGGGTTTCGCGACGGAGGCTATTTGTAGGCGGAAGGGCAGGTCAAGAGGCGGCACGGGGGCCCCACACCACAGGGCCGCGCGGCCAAGGGGGGGGCCGCGCCGCCCTAGGGTGTGGCCCCCTCGTGGCCCCTCTTCGTCTCCTCTTCGGACTTCTAGAAGCTTCGTGGCAAAATAGGACCCTGGGCGTTGATTTCGTCCAATTCCGAGAATATTTTGTTACTAGGATTTCTGAAACCAAAAACAGCAGAAAACAGCAACTGGCACTTCGGCATCTTGTTAATAGGTTAGTTCCAGAAAATGCACGAATATGACATAAAGTGTGCATAAAACATGTAGATAACATCAATAATGTGGCATGGAACATAAGAAATTATCGATATGTCGGAGACGTATCAGCATCCCACTCAAATAATTCGCTAAAAAACAATTTCCTGGAAATAAGTAAGAAACATTGACAAACACTTTTGTCTTTGTCTCCATAGTGGAAAGAATTCCCAATAAATTCGGTGGGATAACCAATAAAGACATTCATCCGATTTTGGTTGTAAACTTATTTACTTTATGCTATGCATTCCAAAATTTAAGAAAGGACTATTAGGGTTCATACCCATGCCATAACTCGTATGGTGTCATTTCAACGGATCATGATGATGCTCTATTTAGTGTAAAAACGGTAGTCACTAAAGCATAATCCACAAAAATATAATAGCATCAATATTTTATCTCATCATCGACCCAACAAGGTTTGGATACATCTCTCGTATACTCCATCATCACTATGATACTCCAAGAAATGTGAGTTGTAGAACAACTTTATAACTCTCTTAGATGTTCGCTAAAACTCGTAATTCAAATATTTCCACTATGATCCAATCATAGATATTTGACTTTTCTATTACGATGATTTCCACTTCATGCTGAAATTTATTTGAATCCATTCAAATGTTTCAAACTTCTTCCTTATCGAATATATCCACATATATATACTCAATTCATTGTTGGAAGCTTTCATGAAGTAGAAGAATCTCCCGCACACAACTATGCCCAGTGAACCACATACATCATCATATATGTTTTCACTAAGTTAGTTTCCCGTTCAACTCTTGGCCTATGAACGGTATTTTAGTCATTCTCTTTTAGAAAAGATTTGCAAGCGCCAAATGATTCAAAAATCAAATGACTCCAAAAATCCATTTGCATGGAGTTCCTTCATGTGTTCCTTTCTAACATGACCTAAATGGCGGTTCCACAAATAAGTGGAATTCAAATCATTTGCCTTATGGCATTTTAGCGTCAGTGTTATGTATGTGTGTTTCACCATTAAGATTTATAATAACTTATCCATCGTACATGGAGTAATGTCATAATTTGAACAACTCATTGTTTTCATTTGACCAGAGCAAAATAACAATTATTAAGTTCTTTATTATAAATTATAAGGGCTAGGTAGAATGCCAACGACAAGCATAATAACACTTTATTATGTTCCAGATGTGCATTATTACCATATTCCTTATTAGTCACTTAGGCCATCATATTCTTGTATTGTGTTATATTGTATGACATCTCATACCAACCAATCTGGTACAAATACCCAAGAATTTCATTATGTGACCATACAAGGAATACATCCATAACATGTATATCATTTATATACACATGAGCTAGACTTTCTAGTCTTTTCTTTCTTTCTACCAAAATATCTTTTGTAGTTTCTCTTTTAGCTTTCCTCATTCTCAGAAAACACTTCACCTTCAATAACTTCTAGGTTTGTTGGTCAAAATACCAATAACCTTGAGGTTCTTATTTTGAAGTTGATCATCATATGACAAGTGTTTCAGATTTCACTATTAGTAACCTTTTAATATGATGAACAATTTCACTCATAATTTTATCCATCATATCATGACGACTTTCCGAGACCATGTCTGTACATGCTAGGCTTGTAAAGTTTAACCTCAGTATTCGCATGTGCAAAACTGGCTTGCACCCGTTGTATGCACACGTAGAATCTATAACACCTGATCATCACGTGATGCTACGAAACGACGAGTCTTAGTAACGGTGCATACTAAGGACGATCACTTCATGGATATGCGAATATCGTTAGTGCCCCAATAGTTGGAGGATTGGGACGCCTTGCATCTTCAACCTTCCTACATTCCCATAAAACATATGAGTTTATGTAGTCTCACCAAATTATATTCTATCATCTTGCAATAAGGTCTTAGATATCACATATATCTCATACCTTGATTATTTCTGAAAACAAAATTTTCAGCTCCTTACTTTTGAAACAGATTTGAACTTCAAGTTTCACGGAGACAAGATAACTTTAGGTACTAATTGAAACCATAGCTCTTTGAATCAACAATATGAGGTTTACTAAAAGTTTGCAATAGGACTTAATCATTTCTTGATTCTTTAACAATACGGTACCAGTCCGTAAAGTTTCTTGTCAGATTTTAACAGTATTTCTATCTCAATTACAAGACTAGCGCTTGGTAGAAAACGGATGCCAATACTACAAATTAATTCAAAATACTACTCAGACTATGTTTATGATAATTAGTTCATGTTTTAATCTAATTACTAATGAACTCCCACTTAATACAACATCCCTCATAGTTGTTAAGTGGTACACGATCCATATCCACTACACCAAAACCGATCATCACGTGAGATGATGTAGCTTCAATGGTGAACATCAACATGTTGATCATATCATCCATATGACTCGTGTTCAACCTTTCGGTTTCCGTTGTCCCGAGGCCATGTCTGTACATGCTAGGCTCGTCAAGCAAACCCAAGTATTCCGCGTGTGCAACATGGCTTACACCCGTTGTATGTGAACGTTGAGTCTATCACATCCGATCATCACGAGATGCTTCGAAACGACGAACTATATCAACGGTGCATACGAGGGGAGAACACTTTATTATCTTGATATTAATGTGAGGGATCATCTTATAATACTACCGTCGCGTTCTAAGCAAAATAAGAAGCATAAAGGATTAACATCACATGCAATTCATATGTGATATGATATGGCCCTTTAGCCTTTGCGCCTTCGATCTTCATCTCCAAAGCACGGACATGATCTCCATCATCAACGGGCATGATCTCCATCATCGTCGGCGTAGCGTCAAGGTCCATGGCGCCGTCTTCATGGTTGTTCACCTCATGTAGCAATTATTACAACTACTTTGAAATACTACTCAACATGAAATTTAAAGACAACCATAAGGCTCCTGCCGGTTGCCATAATACAATAATGATCATCTCATACATATTCATCATCACATTATGGCCATATCACATCACCAAACCCTGCAAAAACAAGTTAGACGTCTCTAATTTGGTTTGCATATTTTACGTGGTTTAGGGTTTTCGAGTAAGATCTAATCTACCTACGAACATGAACCACAACGGTGATACTAGTGTTGTCAATAGAAAGAGTAAATTGAATCTTCACTATGGTGGGAGAGACAGACACCCGCAAAGCCACTTATGCAATACAAGTTGCATGTCAAACGTGGAGCAAGTCTCATGAACGCGGTCATGTAAAGTTAGCCCGAGCCGCTTCATCCTACCATGCCACAAAGATGCAAAGTACTCGAACTAAAGACAACATAAGCATCAACGCCCACAAAACAATTGTGTTCTACTCATGCAACCATCTATGCATAGACCCGGCTCTGATACCACTGTAGGGATTCATTGCATAGAAAACAAAAAATTTGCTACCGCGAGAACGCAATCCAAGCCAAGATGCAATCTAGAAGATGGGAGCAACGAGGGGATGAACGAGACTAACCCTTGAAGATTTCCAAAGCCTACAAGAGGAGGCTCTCGTTGCTGCGGTAGACGATCACTTGCCGCTTTCAAAAGCGCGTAGAAGATCTTGACGGTGCCACAATCGGGCAGCACCTCCGTACTCGGTCACACGTTCGGTGTTGATGACGACGTCCTTCTCCCCGTTCCAGCGGGCAGCAGAAGTAGTAGATCCTCCTCGGAATCCCGGCAGCACGACGGCGTGCTGGCGGTGGTGGTGGAGATCTCCGACAGAGCTTCACCTAAGCTATGTGGGAGAGAGAGGGAGGAGAGAACCGCTAGGGTTTCTGGGAGAGGGGGCTCTTGGGGGGTGCGGCCATGGTGGTCTTTGTGTGGCCGGCCAGCCCCTCCCCTCCCCTCTTTATATAGGTGGAAGCCCCAAGGATTAGGTCAAAAGTCTCCGAATAAGACCCCAACATAAAACCTTCCATATGACCAAACCTAGGGGGAGTGGGACTCCCCCCTTTCCTTTGGTGGGGTGGCCGGCCACCATGGGGTGGAGTCCACTTGGGACTCCTCCTCCCTTAGGCTGGCCGGCCAAGGTGGGTGGAGTCCCTCTGGGACTCCACCTTCCATGCTTATTTCTTCCGGACTCTTCTAGAACCTTCCAGAGAAAATACCGGATCATTTTCAAACCTAGAAAATTACTTCCTATATATGAATCTTATTCTCCGGACCATTCCGGACCTCCTCGTAATGTCCTGGATCCCATCCGAGACTCCGAACAAAACTTCGAACTCCATTCCATATATCCATATCTACTTAAACGACATCAAACCTTAAGTGTGTCACCCTACGGTTCGCGAACTATGTAGACATGGTTGAGACTTCTCTCCGACCAATAACCAATAGAGGGATCTGGAGATCCATAATGGCTCCCACATATTCAACGATGACTTTAGTGATCGACTGAACCATTTACATATGATACCGATTCCCTTTGTCACGCGATATTTTACTTGTCCGAGGTTTGATCATCGGTATCTCTATACCTCGTTCAACCTCGTCTCATGACAAATACTCTTTACTCGTACCGTGGTATGTGGTCTCTTATGAACCATTCATATGCTTGCAAGCTATTTAGACGACATTCCACCGAGAGGGCCCAGAGTATATCTATCCGTCATTGGGATGGACAAATCCCACTGTTGATCCATATGCCTCAACTCATACTTTCCGGATACTTAATCCCACCTTTATAACCACCCATTTACGCAGTGGCGTTTGATGTAATCAAAGTACCTTTCTGGTATAAGTGATTTACATGATCTCATGGTCGAAAGGACTAGGTAACTATGTATCGAAAGCTTATAGCAAATAACTTAATGACGTGATCTTATGCTACGCTTAATTGGGTGTGTCCATTACATCATTCATATAATGACATAATCTTGTTATTAATAACATCCAATGTTCATGATCACGAAACCATGATCATCTATTAATCAACAAGCTAGTTATAAAGAGGCTTACTAGGGACTCTTTGTTGTTCACATAACACACATGTATCAATGTTTCGGTTAATATAATTAGAGCATGGTATGTAAACATTATCATAAACACAAAGATATATTATAATAACCATTTTATTATTGCCTCTTGGGCATATCTCCAACAGTCTCCCACTTGCACTAGAGTCAATAATCTAGTTTACATTTGTAAAGATATAACACCTTGGCCTTCTTGCTCAAAACATTTTAAGTTTCAAACGACAACTTCAATTGAAGATTCACTTTCACCAATAAATCTGTCTCGACGAGATCTTCAAAACTAGCACCCATGTTAATATGTTTCGACAAACTTTTTTTGGTTAAAAGTTATCAACCCTCTCTATTTGAATAATCAACCCTCCGTACTGCAGTGATCAATGGTAAATGTATAAAATTAGCAACCCCTAAATTAATTTTATTTAAAACATTTTGATGAATTTTGTAGCTCACGAGTTATTAGCGGATATTTCATTTTCTAACAATTTTTTAAAGAAATTTGCTATTTATGGAAAATATTGCATTCATTACGAGACAAAAAGAATGATGTCAGCGAGAATCTTTCTTAATTCTAAAATTCAAAAAAATTTATCTCTCAAATGGCAACTTCAATTTAAGATACGTTTTCACCAATGAACTCGTCTCGACGAGATCTTCAAAACTAGCACCCATGTTAATATGTTTTGACAACTTTTTTTTCGGGCTAAAAGTTATCAACCCCGAAATACGTCATTTATCAACCGTAAATTTAAAAACTTACCACCCCAAAAAAGTTAATTTCATATCAAATATTTTAGCGACTATTTTTTAGTTTACAAGCTATCAACCTGGTGCCTCGTTATTTATCAACGGTAAATATAAATAACTATCAATCATAAAATGATAATTTCATTTAGAATATTTTAGCGAATCTTTTTTAGTTTACAAGCTATCAATCTGGTATCCTGTTATTTATCAACGGTAAATATAAAAAACTACTACCAACCCTAAAAAGCTAATTTTATTTCGAATATTTTAGCAACTCTTTTTAGTTTAGAAGCTAATTTATTAACGGTAAATATAAATACATATCAACCTTAAAAAGCTAATTTCATTTAGAATATTTTAGGAATTCATTTCTAGTTTAGAAGTTATCAACCTGCTACACCGTTATTATCAACGGTAATTATAATCAATCCTACAAAGTTAATTTCATTTAGAATATTTTAGGGACCATTTTTTTTAGTTTACAAACTATCAACCCGGCGCCCTGTTATTTATCAATGGTAAATATAAATAACTACCAACCATAAAAATTATTTCATTTAAAATATTTTATCGAATCTTTTTTACTTTACAAGCTATCAACCCAGTGCCTCGTTATTTATCAATGGTACAAAAATAACTAATACCCCTAAATAGTGGAGTATATCATTTAGAATATTTTAGCGACACTTTTTTGGTCTATAAGCTATCAATCCGGTGACCCGTAATTTATTGATGGTAAATATATATAATTATCAACCCTAAAAAGTTAATTTAATTTCGAATATTTTAGCGAATCTTTTTTTTGTTTACAAATTATCAACCCGGTGCCCTATTATTTATCAACGGTAAAAAGAAATAACTATTAGCCCGGTGTCTAGATATTTATCAATGGTAAATATAAATATCTATCAACCCTAAAAAGTATTTCTTTAGAATATTTCAACTATTTTTTAGTTTACAAGCTATCAACCCGGTGATCCGTTATGTATCAATAGTAAATATAATTAACTACCGACCCTAAAAGTATTTCATTTAAAATATTCTAGCGTCTCTTTTTTAGTTTACAAGCTATAAACCCAGTGACCCGTTATTTATTAATGGTAAATATAAAATAATTGTCAACCCTAAAAAGTTAGTTTCATTTAGAATATTTTAGCGACTCTTTTTTTGTTTATAAGTTATCAACCCGGTACCCCGTTATTTATCAACGGTAAATTTAAATACCTAGCAACCTTAAAAGTAAATTTAATTTAGAATATTTTTAGCAACTTTTGTTAGCTTGCAACTGAAAACAGTACTTAATTTGTGTATCAAGTGGTTGTTCATTTGAGTTGCAAGTGGATTCCCCACCCGTTATTCCCCCCTAAAAACCACTAGCCCAAAAAGGGAATTATAAAAATTAATCCAAAAACATGAATTACCGTACGAAATAAAAACAAAAACGGAATTGCAAAAAAGAGAATTGTCAAAAGGGAATTTTTAAAAGTAAGCCCGAAATAATAAAAATTTATCGAAAGAAACATTAATTAGCATACCAAATAACCAACTAAAAGGGAATTGCAAATAAAGAGAATTGAGAGCCTGCCTCGAAAAAAAAGAGCGAGATGCTCTATGCATGCATGCAGTAACTTGTGAGAGCGTGACTCATGCTGAAAAGTTGGATCATTAAATGCAAGCCCATGAGATGCTCTGTGCATGCATGCAGTGTGAACACTCTTAGCTGTATGCAACTTGCAAGTATGAACATGAGCTGTTAGTGTGAACACACAGCTGCATGTGAACGTAATTAAAAACTATGCGACAAAAAAAGGAATTGATTTCGCGCACATGCGAGCTCTGCCGCGCAAGAAAAAAGACTGCGCGAGCGATCGAACGCGAAGGAGGGAATTCAGCTGATGTTGGATTTATGAGTGAAATGTCGGGAATATCCCTGAATACTAAAGATGTTGTATAGATGTTGTTTTGAAATGAAGATGGAGTTCTTATGAGGAACTCAATATTAGCCATGCTCTAGCTTATGTGATAAGCAATGAATGATCAAGATCTTGAGTGCTTGAATCCAAGTGGAGAATTCAAGTTATGCTCTAAGTCGATGTCATGATAGTCTCATAAGTTGAGCTATAATTGACTAAGATTTAGAGCATGCAAACAAATGAAGAATTCTTTATACACCTCAAGATAGTATGATAGAGCATGAGAAGATACAAGGTTGACCAATACAAAGAGTGAAGAATACATTCAAGTTTGGTCAACACATGAAGCATGAAGAATGTACCACGAGAAGTCATGTGGTATGGTAAGCCGTGTCAATCATGGTTTATGAACTAACCCATCATATATGTTCCCTTGTGTTGTCTATGTGGGTTAGGTATCTTTCCATGGGCATGCATCAAAATTGAGATCTCATATAGCCTGTGAGTGGATGACGTCAAGTGGTGATCGTCATCAAGGTTGAGTTGGGCAAATTCAAGTTGAGCATATTGATACGTCTCAAACGTATCTATAATTTCTTATGTTCCATGCTAGTTTTATGACAATACTCACATGTTTTATATACACTTTACATCATTTATATGCATTTTCCGGCACTAACCTATTAACGAGATGCCGAAGCGCTAGTTCTTGTTTTGTGCTGTTTTTGGTTTCAGAAATCCTACACAGGAAATATTCTCGGAATTGGACGAAACGAACGCCCAGGGTCTTATTTTTCCACGAAGCTTCCAGAAGACCGAAGAGGATATGAAGTGGGGCCACGAGGCGCCCTAACCATAGGGCGGCGCGGCCAGCATGGGGCCCGCGCCGGCCTATGGTGTGGGGCCCCCGTGCCCCCTCCGAGGCTGCCCTTTCGCCTATATATTACCTCCGTCGCGAAAACCCTAAAAAGATAAGCCACGATACGAGAAAAGTTCCAGAGCCGCCGCCATCGCGAAGACAAGTTTTGAGGGACAGAAGTCTCTGTTCCGGTACGCCGCCGGGACGGGGAATTGCCCCCGGAGTCATCTCCATCGACACCACCGCCATCTTCATCGCCGCTGCTGTCTCCTATGATGAGGAGGGAGTAGTTCTCCCCCGAGGCCGAGGGCTCTACCGGTAGCTATGTGGTTCATCTCTCTCTCTCCCATGGTGTGATCTATATGAATATGTAGATGTTACTCTTGTCTATTATGCACTCTAGAGGTTACTTTAATATGAACTCCGGATGTTGTGGAGCTTGTTTACTCCGGCTTGAGGTATGCTCTTGTAGCCCTACACAATGAATGGTGTTTGTTATCCAACAAGAGAGTGTTTAAGAGTAGTACTTATTTGTTCATCTATGTGATCGTAGGCTTTGCAAATCCAGATGTCATATGCTATTCAAGTGTTTTATTATGTCAACTTTGGAGTTACTGTGACCTCAGTGTAATGGTGACAGTGTGTGCGCCGTGTGTAACACCCTAATAAATTGTGGTGTGTTAGTACCTCCTATGAATGCTCACGGTGACGGTGTGGGGTGTTTATTAGTACTTGGGAATACGCCTTTGAGGTGTGCTTTTGCACACTTGCCCAATGAATTTGAGTTCTTTATTCAACAGGAGAGTAGTATGATGAAGTGCTTATTTATATTCAATTATGATTGCAATGTTGAGAGTGTCCACTAGTGAAAGTAGGATCCTAGGCCTTATTTCTAAGCATTGAAACACCGTTTCCAACAAGTTCTGTTACATGTTTGCTTGCTGCCATCTTTATTTCAGATTGCAATTACTACTTACAATCATCCATTATACTTGTATTTCACTATCTCTTCGCCGAACTAGTGCACCTATACATCTGACAAGTGTATTAGGTGTGTTGGGGACACAAGAGACTTCTTGTATCGTAATTGCAAGGTTGTTTGAGAGGGATATCTTTGACCTCTACCTCCCTGAGTTCGATAAACCTTGGGTTATTCACTTAAGGGAAACTTGCTGCTGTTCTACAAACCTCTGCTCTTGGAGGCCCAACACTGTCTACAGGAATAGAAGCGTGTGTAGATATCAGGCTATTTTCTGGCACCGTTGCCGGGGAGGTAAGGTAAAAGGTATTCACATCCTCCGACTACTAAGCTATTTTCTAGCACTGTTGCCGGTGTGTGAGTGCTCGAAGTTATTTCCTTTAGATCCTGCAATTATATCTTTTTGTCTCTTGTTTTTATTTTCACTAGTTAGGCTTAATGGAAAACAACAAAAAAATTAGAGATCTTTATGAACTTTATCTTGAATTAGGACATGAGGTGTTTGAAGAGAAAATTAAAAAAACCTATGGAACTTTATATGCATGCTAATGGCAATGTTATTAGTATGAATGCTTTGAACACCATTGTTGCTAATGCTATGGAAAATTCTAAGCTTGGGGAAGCTGGTTTGGAGGAGCATGATATTTTTAGTCCCCCAAGTTTTGAGAAGAAAATTTTCTTTGATGATAATTTGCCTCCCATTTATGATGATTATAATGATAGTGGTATTTTAGTGCCACCTACTGTGGAGGATAAAGGTTATTATGATTATACCATGCCTGCAATTTATGATGATTACAATAATGAATATGATATTTTCAGTCCACCTACTATTGAGGAGAAAATTAATTATGATTACAATATGCCTCCTATATATGATGATTATGGTGATGAGAATAATAATGAAGGCTATCTTATTGAATTTTCTCCCACTACAATTAATAGTAATGATTATGCTTATGTGGAGAGTAATAATTTTATGCATGTAGCTCATAATAAGAATGTTTCATGTGATAGTTATATTGTTGAGTTTGTTCATGATGCTACTGAAAGTTATTATGAGAGAGGGAAACATGGCTATATGCATCTTAATAATATTAAGTTTCCCCTCTTTATGTTGAGAATTTTGAAGTTACTCGTGTTTTATCTTCCTATGCTTGTCACTTTGTTCTTCATGAATTTATTTGTGTACAAGATTCTTATGCATAGGAAGTGGGTTAGGCTTAAATGTGTTTTGAATTTGCTTCTTGATGCTCTCTTTTACTTCAACTCTTATTCCTTACGCGAGCATCATTAAAATTACTGAGCCCATATTAATGGCTATAAAGAAAGCGCTTCTTGGGAGATAACCCATGTTTTTATTTTGCTACTGTTTTGTTGTGTCTTGGAAGTTGTTACTACTGTAGCAACCTCTCCTTATCTTTATTGCATTGTTGTGCCAAGTAAAGTCTCTAATACTAAAGTTGATACTAGATTTGGATTGCTGCGCAGAAACATATTTCTTCCTGTCACGAATTTGAGTAGATCTCTCTATAGAAGAAACAAAAAAATCTGCCAATTTACATGCGTGATCCTCAGATATGTACGCAACTTTCATATGTTTTGAGCTTTTTCATCTGAGCCTGTTAAGTGCCTCTAAAAAATTCGTCTTTACGGACTGTTCTGGTTTGACAGATTCTGCCTTTTATTTCGCATTGCCTCTTTTGCTATGTTGAATGGATTTCTTTGTTCCATTAACTTTCAATAGCTTTGGGTAATGTCCAGAAGTGTTAAGAATCATTATGTCACCGCTGAATATGTGAATTTTTGATTATGCACTAACCCTCTAATGAGTTTGTTTTGAGTTTGGTGTGGAGGAAGTTTTCAAGGATCAAGAGAGGAGGATGATACAATATGATCAAGAAGAGTGAAAAGTCTAAGCTTGGGGTTGCCCCCGTGGTTCATTCCTGCATATTTCAAGAAGACTCAAGCATCTAAGCTTGGGGATGCCCAAGGCATCCCCTTCTTCATCGACAACTTATCAGGTCACCTCTAGTGAAACTATATTTTTATTCCGTCACATCTTATGTACTTTACTTGGAGCGTCTGTGTGCTTTTATTTTCATTTTGTTATTTTCATTCTATGAATAAATTCATGCTTATGTGGGAGAGAGACACGCTCCGCTTTTTCATTTGAACACTTGTGTTCTTAGTTTTACTTTTAATGTTCATGGCGAAAGTTAAAAGCTGCTGCATTTATTGCTATTTGGTTGGAAACAGGAAATGCTTCATGTGGTAATTGGTATATGGTCTTGAATAATTTGATACCTGGCAATTGTTTTGCTCAAATAGATCATGTTTAAGCTCTTGCATCATGTACTTTGCACCTATTAATGAAGAACTACCATAGAGCTTGTCGAAATTTGGTTTGCATGATTGGTCTCTCTAAAGTCTAGATATTTTCTGGTGAAGTGTTTGAACAACAAGGAAGACAGTGTAGAGTCTTATAATGCTTGCAATATGTTCTTATGTAAGTTTTGCTGTACCGGTTCATACTTGTGTTTGCTTCAAACAACCTTGCTAGCCAAAGCCTTGTACTGAGAGGGAATTCTTCTTGTGCATCCAAAACCTTGAGCCAAAACCTATGCCATTTGTGTCCACCATACCTACCTACTATGTGGTATTTCTCTGCCATTCCAAAGTAAATCGCTTGCGTGCTACCTTTTAAAAAATTCATTCCTTGTCTTTGCAATACATAGCTCATGGGAAAGTAGCCTAAAAAACTATTGTGGTATTGAATATGTTCATATGTATCTTATTTCTTATAAGTTGCTTGTTGAGCGGTAACCATGTTTCTGGGGACGCCATCAACTATTACACTTTTGTTGAATATCATGTGAGTTGCTATGCATGTTCGTCTTGTCTGAAGTAAGGGTGATTTATCATGATCAAATGGTTTGAGTATGCATATTGTTAGAGAAGAACATTGGGCCGCTAACCGAAACCATGTATCATGGTGGAAGTTTCAGTTTGGACATTAATCCTCAATCTCTTATGAGAATATTATCTGTTGTTGAATGCTTATGCATTAAAGAGGAGTCCATTATCTATTTTCTATGTTGTCCCGGTATGGATGTCCTCAAGTTGAGATCTATCAAAATCGAGAAATCAAATGTGATCTATCTCCTTGGACCTTTGTACAGGCGGCATAGAGGTACCCCTTTGTGACACTTGGTTGAAACATATGTTATGCAATGATAATCCATGTAAATCCAAGCTAATTAGGACAAGGTGCGAGCACTATTGGTATTCTATGCATGAGGCTTGCAACTTATAGGATGTCTTATGCATAACACATATGAATTATTACTACCGTTGACAAAATTGTTTCTATGATTTCAAAATAAAAGCTCTAGCACAAAAATAGTAATCCATGCTTCCCTCTGCGAAGGGCCATTCTTTTACTTTATGTTGAGTCAGTTTACCTACTTCCTTCTATCTTAGAAGCAAACACTTGTGTCAACTGTGTGCATTGATTCCTACACACTTGCTTATTTGCACTCATCATATTACTTTGTGTTGACAATTATCCATGAGATATACATGTTGAAGTTGAAAGCAACTGCTGAAACTTATATCTTCCTTTGTGTTGCTTCAAAACTTTCTACTAAGAATTTATTGCTTTATGAGTTAACTCTTATGCAAGACTTATTGATACTTGTCTTGAAAGTACTATTCGTGAAAAGTCTTTGCTATATGATTCAGTTGTTTAGTCAATATCTTTACCATTGCTTCGAATCACTTCATTCATCTCATATGCTTTACAATAGTATTGATTAAGATTATGATAGCAGCATGTCACTTCAGAAATTATCCTTGTTATCGTTTACCTACTCGAGGGCGAGTAGGAACTAAGCTTGGGGATGCTTGATACGTCTCAAACGTATCTATAATTTCTTATGTTCCATGCTAGTTTTATGACAATACTCACATGTTTTATATACACTTTACATCATTTATATGCATTTTCCGGCACTAACCGATTAACGAGATGCCGAAGCGCCAGTTCCTGTTTTGTGCTGTTTTTGGTTTCAGAAATCCTACACAGGAAATATTCTCGGAATTGGACGAAACGAACGCCCAGGGTCTTATTTTTCCACGGAGCTTCTAGAAGACCGAAGAGGATACGAAGTGGGGCCACGAGGCGCCCTAACCATAGGGCGGCGCGGCCAGCATGGGGCCCTGCTGGCGTGAAGTTGGCGTGGGAGATAGAAATCTTTGTGGTGTAACTTTTCTTCAGGTCCCCGGCAACGGCGCCAGAAATTTGCTTGATGCGTGTAGTTGACACGTCCGTTGGGAACCCCAAGAGGAAGGTGTGATGAGCACAGTAGCAAGTTTCCCTCAGTAAGAAACCAAGGTTTAATCGAACCAGTAGGAGTCAAGAAGCACGTTGAAGGTTGATGGCGGCGGGATGTAGTGCGGCGCAAAACCAGGGATTCCAGCTCCAACGTGGAACCTGCACAACACAACCAAAGTACTTTGCTCCAACGAAACAGTGAGGTTGTCAATCTCATCGGCTTGCTGTAAGAAAGGATTAGATGTATAGTGTGGATGATGATTGTTTGCGAAGAACAGTAAAATAAGTATTGCAGCAGATTGTATTCAATGTAAAGAATAGGACCGGGGTCCACAGTTCACTAGAGGTGTCTCTCCTATAAGATAAATAGCATGTTGGGTGAACAAATTACAGTCGGGCAATTGACAAAAAGAGAGGGCATGACAATGCACATACATGATATGATAAATATAGTGAGATTTAATTGGGCATTACGACAAAGTACATAGACCGCTATCCAGCATGCATCTATGCCTAAAAAGTCCACCTTCAGGTTATCATCCGAACCCCTTCCGGTATTAAGTTGCAAACAACAGACAATTGCATTAAGTATGGTGCGTAATGTAATCAATAACTACATCCTCGGACATAGCATCAATGTTTTATCCCTAGTGGCAACAACACATCCACAACCTTAGAACTTTCTGTCACTGTCCCAAATTTAATGGAGGCATGAACCCACTATCGAGCATAAATACTCCCTCTTGGAGTTAAGAGCAAAAACTTGGCCAGAGCCTCTACTAATAACGGAGAGCATGCAAGATCATAAACAACACATAGGTAATAGATTGATAATCACCATAACATAGTATTCTCTATCCATCGGATCCCGACAAACACAACATATAGAATTACAGATAGATGATCTTGATCATGTTAGGCAGCTCACAAGATCCAACAATGAAGCACATAAGGAGAAGACGACCATCTAGCTACTGCTATGGACCCATAGTCCAGGGGTGAACTACTCACTCATCACTCCGGCGGCGATCATGGCGGTGAAGAGTCCTCCGAGAGATGATTCCCCTCTCCGGCAGGGTGCCGGAGGCGATCTCCAGAATCCCCCGAGATGGCATTGGCGGCGGCGGCGTCTCTGGAAGGTTTTCCGTATCGTGGCTCTCGGTACTGGGGGTTTCGCGACGGAGGCTTTAAGTAGGCGGAAGGGCAACGCGGGGGGCCACACGAGGGCCCCACACACCAGGGCCGCGCGGCCAAGACCTGGGCCGCGCCGCCCTGTTGTGGCGGCGCCTCGTGGCCCCACTTCCTTTCCTCTTCGGTCTTCTGGAAGCTTCGTCTAAAAATAGGCCCCTGGGCGTTGATTTCGTCCAATTTCGAGAATATTTCCTTACTAGGATTTCTGAAACCAAAAACAGCAGAAAACAGCAACTGGCTCTTCGGCATCTCGTTAATAGGTTAGTGCCGGAAAATGCATAAATATGACATATAATGTGTATAAAACATGTAGATATCATCAATAATGTGGCATGGAACATAAGAAATTATCGATACATCGGAGACGTATCAGCATCCCCAAGCTTAGTTCCTGCTCGTCCCGAGCAGGTAAACGATAACAAAGATAATTTCTGGAGTGACATGCCATCATAACCTTGATCATACTATTGTAAGCATATGTAATGAATGCAGCGATCAAAACAATGGTAATGACATGAGTTAACAAATGAATCATAAAGCAAAGACTTTTCATGAATAGTACTTCAGGACAAGCATCAATAAGTCTTGCATAAGAGTTAACTCATAAAGCAATAAATCAAAGTAAAGGTATTGAAGCAACACAAAGGAAGATTAAGTTTCAGCGGTTGCTTTCAACTTATAACATGTATATCTCATGGATAGTGTCAACATAGAGTAATATAACAAGTGCAATATGCAAGTATGTAGGAATCAATGCACAGTTCACACAAGTGTTTGCTTCTTGATGTGGAGAAAGATAGGTGAACTGACTCAACATAAAGTAAAAGAAAGGCCCTTCGCATAGGGAAGCATCGATTGCTATATTTGTGCTAGAGCTTTTATTTTGAAAACATGAAGCAATTTTGTCAACGGTAGTAATAAAGCATATGTATTATGTAAATTATATCTTACAAGTTACAAGCCTCATGCATAGTATACTAATAGTGCCCGCACCTTGTCCTAATTGGCTTGGGTTAACACTGATCATCATTGCATAACATATGTTTCAACCAAGTGTCACAAAGGGGTACCTCTATGCCGCCTGTACAAGGGTCTAAGGAGAAAGTTCGCATTGGATTTCTCACTTTTGATCATTCTTCAACTTAGACACCCATACCGGGACAACATAGACAACAGATAATGGACTCCTCTTTTAATGCTTAAGCATTCAACAGTTAATATTCTCATAAGAGATTGAGGTTTTATGTCCAAACTGAAACTTCCACCATGATTCATGGCTTTAGTTAGCGGCCCAATGTTCTTCTCTAACAGTATGCATACTCAAACCATTTGATTGTGAAAACCGCCCTTACTTCAGACAAGACGAACATGCATAGCAACTCACATGATATTCAACAAAGAGTTGATGGCGTCCCCAGGAACATGGTTATCGCACAACAAGCAACTTAATAAGAGATAAAGTGCATAAATACATATTCAATACCACAATAGTTTTTAAGGCTATTTTGTCCCATGAGCTATATATTGCAAAGGCGAATGATGGAAATTTAAAGGTAGCACTCAAGCAATTTACTTTGGAATGGCGGAGAAATACCATGTAGTAGGTAGGTATGGTGGACACAAATGGCATAGTGGTTGGCTGAAGGATTTTGGATGCATGAGAAGTATTCCCTCTCGATACAAGGTTTAGGCTAGCAAGGTTTATTTGAAACAAACACAAGGATGAACCGGTGCAGCAAAACACACATAAAAGACATATTGTAAACATTATAAGACTCTACACCGTCTTCCTTGTTGTTCAAAACTCAATACTAGAAATTATCTAGACTTTAGAGAGACCAAATATGCAAACCAAATTTTAGCAAGCTCTATGTATTTCTTCATTAATGGGTGCAAAGTATATGATGCAAGAGCTTAAACATGAGCACAACAATTGCCAAGTATCAAATTATTCATGACATTTTAGAATTACTACATGTAGCATTTCCCAATTCCAACCATATAACAATTTAACGAAGAAGATTCAACCTTCGCCATGAATACTATGAGTAAAGCCTAAGGACATATTTGTCCATATGCAACAGCGGAGCGTGTCTCTCTCCCACACAATGAATGCTAGGATCCATTTTATTCAAACAAAAATGAAAACAAAAACAAAAACAAACCGACGCTCCAAGCAAAGCACATAAGATGTGACTGAATAAAAATATAGTTTCAGGGGAGGAACCTGATGATGTTGTCGATGAAGAAGGGGATGCCTTGGGCATCCCCAAGCTTAGACGCTTGAGTCTTCTTAAAATATGCAGGGGTGAACCACCGGGGCATCCCCAAGCTTAGAGCTTTCACTCCTCTTGATCATAGTATATCATACTCCTCACTTGACCCTTGAAAACTTCCTTCACACCAAACTTCAAGCAAACTCATTAGAGGGTTAGTGCACAATCAAAAATTCACATGTTCAGAGGTGACACAATCATTCTTAACACTTATGGACATTGCACAAAGCTACTGGACATTAATGGATCAAAGAAATTCATCCAACATAGCAAAAGAGGCAATGCGAAATAAAAGGCAGAATCTGTCAAAAGCAGAACAGTACGTAAAGACGAACCTGGAAGGGGCACTTAACTTGCTCAAACGGAAAAGCTCAAAACTAATGAAAGTTGCATACATATCTGAGGATCACGCACGTAAATTTGCAGATTTTTTTGATTTTTTTACAGAGACTTCTGCGCGAATTCGTGACAGACAGCAATGCTGTTTCTGTGCAGCAATCCAAATCTAGCATCAACTTTACCATAGAGACTTTACTTGGCACAAAAACATGATAAGGAGAGGTTGCTACAGTAGTAAACAACTTCCAAGACTCAAATATAAAACAAAGTACTGTAGTAAAAACATGGGTTGTCTCTCATAAGCGCTTTTCTTTAACGCCTTTCAGCTAGGCGCAGAAAGTGTAAATCAAGTATTATCAAGAGATGAAGCATCGACATTACCTTGGGCTTTACCCTTACCTTTCTTGTTATTTTTCTTACTCTTTGATTTAGGGAATATATGTCTACCCCCAGGTGTAGAGGTGAATTTTAGGGTGCCTTCTCCCATATCTATGACTGCTCCCAATAGTTTCAGCAGGGATCTTCCGAGTGTGATTTGTCCTGTTCCTGCACATTCAATAACAAGATAATAAATGGATATTGTTCTCCCAAGAATGGTTGTGTGCACACCCGCTGCTATTCCTTTAGGAATTATAACAGAGTTATCAATAAGAGTTATTCCTTCTCCCCCTTCAACGAATCCCCAAAGTTGCAAAGATTCATGAATACTCTTAGGCATTAAGCAAAATTCAGACATAATATCACAATTGGCATGAAGAGTTTGGTCACCGATAACAATTTTAATAGTAGGATCCCATAATGAAGGTTCAGAGTTCACAAAAACTTGATCAAGACGGTTACGAACATATCTATAATTTTCATTCAAGCGAGATGCACTTGTCTCAAGAGTGTTTCATTATAAATGCTAATAAGGGCTGAATCAAAGTTATTAGCTGAATCATGTGATGCAACCAACTTTTTTATGGCATTAAAAGCTTGATCCCCATTGCAATGAAGGAAATCTCCTCCCACTACAGCATCCAAGGCATATCTATAGCGAATCATAAGACCAAAATAAAAATTACTAAGGAGCAAACTTAGCGTCATTTGAGGTTCAGCTTTACGATCATCCATTATACTTGTATTTCACTATCTCTTCGCCGAACTAGTGCACCTATACATCTGACAAGTGTATTAGGTGTGTTGGGGACACAAGAGACTTCTTGTATCATAATTGCAGGGTTGTTTGAGAGGGATATCTTTGACCTCTACCTCCCTGAGTTCGATAAACCTTGGGTGATTCACTTAAGGGAAACTTGCTGCTGTTCTACAAACCTCTGCTCTTGGAGGCCCAACACTGTCTACAGGAATAGAAGCGTGCGTAGACATCACATATCAAGAGGATCATATGGTTGAAGCTTGCAGTCCATTTTGTGATAATGGACATGTGAAGATGTGCATCAATGGAGCTTTCCCATCATGGTGTACGGGGGAGCATTTGTGAGTCTTCACGAAGCAACAATGATCAAGTGAGGCAGTCCGGCTTGAGTGGATCTTGAAGAGTTATCATCAAGATCAAGCGGGATGCGCAAGGCAAAGGTATGGCCTTGATAGGTTTTTATTTTACCGGTCTCAAGGTGGTTGATGGGAGATCGGATTATAGGATAGATACCCGCACTATCAAGAGGGGCTTTCGGTTGGGTAAGTTGATCACATCGTCTTACGGAGCTCAACCCTTTGCATAGTTGCATATCCCTATTATTCTTGGTGTTTCTCTGGTAGAGGTTCTTGAGCTGGTTTCTAGCTTTACAACAAGCCCAAGTTCATCGAAAACCGAATCTGCATGCATCTTCTATTGCGTTTTCGAGTTTGGACGTCTTCACCATTTCTTGACGGTGGGAGACTCCCTCTCTAATATCATCTAAAAATATACTGTGAGGAGTCTCCATATTTCCAACAAAATTGGTTCGGGAGCATTTTCTGTTTAAAATATAGAAAAATTGTTTAGCCCCTGGCCGGTCTGTGGTTCGGTTGGACCGGCCGTGGCGCCGGCTGGCCCGGCGCCGACCGGCCCCTGGACCGGTGCCATTTGGGGGCATGTTCTGTAAGTCCCCGATCCTCCCCGATCACGGTCCGGCGCTAGGTCCGGGTTGGACCGGTTGGTCCGGCCCCTGGACCGGATGGCCCGGCCCCAGGCCCGGTTGACCGACCTCCTCGACTGTGCTAAGCTCAACGGTTATATTTCTTCCTAGACTATAAATAGGCCTTCTTCCACCTTGGGCTGAATAAGTTCTTACACTCTCTCTCCTCCATTGTTTACTTTGAAGAACTTGCCCTCTCTCTTGATTCCCCCATGATTCTTGCTCATTTTTGAGGGGTCTAAGAGAGGAGATCTAGATCTACAATCCCCACCAATCCATTTCTCCTCTAAGTGAGGGGAACCCTTTGGATCTAGATCTTGGAGTCATTTGTTGATTTCCTCTTTGTTCTTCCCCTCTAATCTCATCCTAGCATTTGTTGCTTTGGTGGGATTTGAGTGTGAAGGATTTGAACACCTCTAGTGTTCTTGCTTTGCATCATTGCATAGTGTTGAGCTCTCCACCGCGATTAGTTCGAGTGAGAGACCGTGAGCTTGTTACTCTTGGAGGGAGACCTCCTAGTTGGCTTGGCGGTTGGTGCTCCGGTGATCTCTTCAAGGAAGATTGTGAAGAGGCCCGAGCTTCTCCTTCGTGGAGCTTGTGAAGTGGTTTTGGAGCTTGCCATCTCCAGAGTGGACGAAAAGCTAACCATAAGGAAAGGGCCATTAACCTCCGTGGTTTTGGCTCGGAGAATAGGGTGAGCCTTTGTTGCATTGGGGAATCCTTCGTGGGACCTCCACCCCTCCAAACATGATGTACCTTCTTGCAAAGGAAGGGAACATGGGAATACATCCTCCTCTCTGCGTGCCTCAGTTATTTCTATACCTGAGCTTACTTTTCTTGTGATAGCCATTTTTTTTGAAGTACATATATCTTGCTATCACTTGTGCTACATATATCTTGTGCCTATCTTGCTTAGCTCCAGTTGTTGTTGTTGCACTTAGGTGAGCCTAGCATATTTAGGTTTTGTGCTTGTAAAATAAACGTTAGTTTAATTCCGCATTCTTACAAGACAAATCCGTAAGAGTTTTTAAAACTCCTATTCACCCCCCTCTAGGCGACATCTCGTCCTTTCACCCCTCCGGCGACCAGAAGAGCAGCGGATCCGATATGGTTGCCATGACGTTCCAACGCGGAGGTCAAGGAGGCAGAAGAGGCCGCGGCTGTGGTGGCGGAGCCGGCAGGGGCCAGCAGCGCGCTGAAGAGGTCACCGTTGCCAGAACCCGTGCTCCCCAGACCTACGAAGAGTACATGGATATGCCATGCTTAGCCCATATGGATCCGGCTACTAGCAAGTCCTCCCACACCAATCGCAACTGCAAGTGGGTCAATGATCTCAAAACTGACCCGGAAGAAGGATACAAGCGCGCCCGGAAGCACCGCCCTCGCGGCAAAGGAGGCAAGGCCAAGAACAAGGAAAAGGATGAAGATAGTTTCAAGGTGATTGATGAGGATGATGCCTCGCCGGATCTCAAAGAGGCTTCCACAGCTAACAAATCTAACCCCTTCGTCAAAAAGAGTGCTGGTGCATACCAAAACTTCCTCGGAACCCCAATGGTCCGGGCCAAGAAATCGGCCCTCCGGATCCTGAACGCCACAGTTCCGACTGTGCCGCAGTACGTCAAGTGGTCGGAAAAGCCCTGCACCTTCGACATGGCGGATCACCCGACCATCATCCCAAAAGAGTGCTACGCCCTGGTTGTGAGTCCCCGCATCGACGGGTATGACTTCTCCAAGTGCCTTATGGATGGCGGAGCTAGCCTGAAGATCATGTACCTGGAGGCTCTAGAGAGGATGAACCTTACCAAGGAGCAGCTTAAGCACAGCACCACTGAGTTTCATGGCGTTGTTCCGGGTAAAAAGTCAAACTCCCTGGGCAGCATCAAACTTCCCGTGGCCTTCGGCGATGTCAACAATTTCTGCGAAGAGATGATCACGTTCGAAGTTGTGCCCTTCAAGAGCTCTTACCATGTCATCTTCGGCAGGCCCACCTACCACAAGTTCCACGCAAGGGCATGCTCCATCTACAATAAGCTCAATATTACGGGTACTAGCGGTATGACCACCGTATCCAGAGACTACAAGAAAGCTCGATACTGCGAGGAGGGCGAAGCCGCCTTTGCAAAATCCATGATATCTGGAGAGGAGCTGCAAGGCTACAGGGCCACGGTGGATCCGAGTGAGATGCAAACCACCAAGAAGCAGATCACCGAACAGAAGAACTCGTCCAAGGCCGCGATAGACACCAAAAAGGTCGACCTCGTAGTAGGCGACAGTTCCAAGCAAGTGTCTGTCGGAGCTGGCCTGGACCCCAAATAGGAAGACGCGTTCGTCGAGTTCCTCCGAGCTAACATGGATATCTTCGCATGGAAACCTTCTGACATGTCCGAAGTACCAAGGGAACTCGCCGAGCACTACCTCAACATAAATCCGGGTGCAAAACCGGTGAAGCAAGCTATGCAACGCTTCGGAGATAAGAAGCGCTGCGCCATAGGGATGGAATTAGCAAAGTTACTAGAGGCAGGTTTTGTAGTAGAAGTTATCCATACTGAGTGGGTCGCAAGACCCATCCTTGTACCCAAAAAGAATTCTGAAATACTAAGAATGTGAATCGATTACTCCGGCTTGGATAAGAATTGTCCGAAGGATCCGTTCCCCTTGCCGCGCATTGACCAAGTCATTGATTCGGCGACAGGGGCGAAACTTTTGTGTTTTCTTGACGCATATTCCGGGTACCATCAGATCCGGATGAAGAAGTCTAACCAAAAGGTGACCTCGTTCATCACACCTTTTGGCACTTACTGCTATGTCGCCATGCCCTTTGGTTTGAAAAATGTAGGTGCCACTTACCAGCATACGATGCAGCGGTGCCTGAAGGACCAAATTGGCCGGAATGTGGACGCCTACGTCGACGACATCGCGGTCATGGCCCGGAAAGGATCTGACTTGATCAGCGACCTCACGGAAACCTTTGAAAATCTCCGACGGTACAAGATGATGTTGAATCCGCTGAAGTGCGTCTTCAGCGTGCCAGCCGGAAAATTCCTTGGCTTCATATTCTCTCATAGAGGCATTGAGGTAAACTCGGATAAAATCAAGGCTATCCTGAACATCAAGAGGCCAACTTTTCTCAAAGATGTGCAACGATTAACTGGTTGCGTCGCGGCAATCAGTAGATTTGTCAGCCGTCTTGGCGAGAAGGCACTACCCTTATATAAACTACTGAAGAAAACAGACAAGTTTGTCTGGGATGATGCAGCGGATGCATCACTTCAGGGGTTGAAGGACATACTCTCCTCCCCACCTATCTTGGCAGCTCCGGATGAGTCAGAGCCTATGCTCCTCTACCTGGCAGCCTCCAACAAGGTCATTTGTCTAGTTATCGTGGTGGAGCAAAAGGAAGAAGGTCATGAGTACGGAGTCCAAAGGCCAGTCTATTACATTAGCGAGGTACTAACGGAATCCAAGCAAAGATACCCTCACTTTCAGAAGCTAGCCTATGGTGTATTCCTAGGTAGCCGGAAGCTGAGGCACTACTTCCAGGAGCATCCTATGACAGTTGTGAGCAAGGCTACATTGTCAACCATCATCAACAACTCCGACGCAACAGGACGCGTAACAAAGTGGGGCATAGAACTTTCTGCCTTCGACATCAACTACAAAGCCAGATCCTCGATCAAATCCCAAATATTGGCGGATTTCTTCGTTGATTGGACCGAAGCGCCGGAGGAAACACCTGTGTCAGAACCTGAAGCTTGGGTCATGCACTTTAACGGATCCAAGCAGCATCAAGGCTCGGGGGCTGGAGTTACCCTGAAGTCACCAACCGGAGAAGAACTACAGTACATTCTGCAGATTCACTTTGAAGCTACCAACAACATGGCGGAATATGAGGCTCTACTACACGGACTGCGCATCGCTAAGGAAATCGGGATCAAGCACATCATATGTTGCAGACATTCTGACCTGGTGGCACAACAAGTAGCCGGAACCTGGAACGCCAGAAACTCCATTATGGCGGCCTACAGAGACGAAGTTGACGAGATCGCCAAATGCTTCGTCGGATATGAAGTCAAGTACATCAGGAGATATGATAACACAGCGGCAGATATGCTGTCCAAGCTCGGATCCGGCAGGAAACCCATTCCGCCTGGAATTTTCCTTGAGCACCTACGGACACCCTCTGTGAAGGGCGCTAATCCGGAAAACCCAGAGGTGGTGGTGTCTCCGGCTAAGGAGGTTATGGTAATCACTCCGGCTTGGACCCGACCTTTCATGGATTACCTCATTGACCAAAAGTTGCCGGAGGATGAAGTCCTCGCACGACAGGTCATCAGACGAGCAAGATCCTACACAATAGTTGATGGACAGCTCTATAAACGAAGTGCAAACAGGGTATTTCTGAAATGCTTCTCAAATCAAGATGTCATCGAAATCCTCAGAGAGATCCATGCAGGTGATTGCGGGCATCATGCCACTCCCAGGTCCCTCGTTGCAAAAGCTTTCCGGCAAGGCTTTTACTGCCTAATGGCTAAAGAAGATGCTGAAAAGATAGTGAAAACTTGTCGAGGTTGTCAGTACTATGCTACTCAACCAAATGCTCCGGCTCAAAATCTGAAGACCATCCCTATCAGTTGGCCGTTCGTGGTCTGGGGGCTCGACATGGTCGGAAAATTAAAGAAATCATCTCCTGGCGATCTTGAGTACCTCTTGGTCGCTACTGACAAGTTCAGTAAGTGGATCGAGGCAAAGCCAGTGAGAAAATCCGATGGTGCTACGCCACTAAAATTTGTTTGTAGCCTCGTAGTGAGATATGGCATCCCACATAGCATAATCACAGACAATGACACGAACTTCGTTCAGGGAGAACTAAAGGATTATTGCAATGACGTGGGGATCCGGCTTGACCTTGCATCTGTGGCTCACCCACAATCCAATGGCCAGGTCGAGCGAGCCAATGGCCTCATACTAGCTGGAGTCAAACCTCGCCTTGAAGAACCACTGCGCCGTGCAGCCGGAGCTTGGACTGACGAGTTAGATTCTGTTCTGTGGATTTTACGAACTACACCTAACAGATCTACTGGTTTTACGCCTTTCTTCCTAGTATGCGGATCTAAAGCTGTGCTCCCCTCTGGCATCATCCATGATTCCCTTTGAGTCTCCGCCTACAATGAAGAAATTGTTGACGAGTCTCGACAGCTATATGTGGACCTGATCGAAGAAGCTCGGAATCTAGCAGACCAACGTTCCACCATCTACCAGCAGAAACTCTGACGCTATCATAGTCGTCGAGTTCGGAACCGCTCGTTTAAGGAATGTGACTTGGTCCTCCGCCTTCGGCAGGTGAAGGAACATAAGCTACAATCTCCCTGGGAAGGATGCTACACAACGGATCTTACTACCTTGTTGGTTGATGTCTACGCACACTCCTATTCCTGTAGACAGTGTTGGGCCTCCAAGAGTAGAGGTTTGTAGAACAGCAGCAAGTTTTCCTTAAGTGAATCACCCAAGGTTTATCGAACTCAGGAAGGTAGAGGTCAAAGATATCCCTCACAAAAAATCATGGCATTAAGATGCAAAAAAGTCTCTTGTGTCCCCAACACACCTAATACACTTGTCAGATGTATAGGCGCACTAGTTCAGCGAAGAGATAGTAAAATGCAAGTGGTATTGATGATTGAAAATAATAATAGAGATCTGAAATAAATAATGCAAGAAATAAACATGCAGTAAAACAATAAATAAGCGGTGTTTGCAGTATTCGGAAACAAGGCCTAGGGATCATACTTTCACTCGTGGCACTTTCAACAATGCAATCATAATTAGATATAAATATAAGCACTTCATCACGCTACTACGAAAGACTTTCTTCTTGGATAGAGAACACAAACTCACCGTGCATGGGCTATAAAAGCACACCTCAAGATGCAGCCCCAAGTACCATGAACACCCCACGCTGTCACTTTGAGCATTCATAGGAGGAACTAACATTACACAGTTCATAAGGGAGCCACACACGGTACATACCGCGATCACGCTGACCCCAAAGTTCATATGATAAAACACTAGAGTAGCACAACAACATCTAGATTACAAAACCCACGATCACATAAAAGATCATATCATGAGAGAGAGAAACCACATAGCTACCGGTACGGCCCCTCAGCCCCGAGGGAGAACTACTCCCTCCTTATCATGGGAGTCAGAAAAGGTGTTGGTGATGGCGGTGGAGTCGATGGAGACGGCGTCGTGGGCAATTCCCCGCTCTGGCAGGGTGCCGGAACAGAGTTCTGTTCCCTGAAACTTGGTTTCGGCGTTGGCGGCGGCTACGGAGCTCTTCTTCCATGGAAAAGTTACGCCCCGTAACTTTTAGGGCCAGGAGCTTCTTATAGGCGAAGAGGCGACGCGAGGGGGTGCCGGAGGCGCCAGTACATGGGCCAGGGACGTCCAGGGCCCAAGCCGCGCCTGGCACCTGTATAGCCACCCTGTGGCTCTCCCGGCACTCCCCTTCTGGCTCCCGGAGTCTTCTGGTGAATAAGAATTTTGGTGAATTTTCCAGATTTTTCCGAGCACTTTCATTTTTGGACTATTTCTGCAATAAACAGACATAATAAACAGAAACTGGCACCGTGGCACTTGTTAATGGGTTAGTCCAAATAATGACATAATATCTTATATTTACTAATTGGAGGCACCATTGAAGGCATCACATTAATCCACATCATTAAAATAATTAGGACAATTAGATCTAAGATTAATAGCTAGGATTAGTCAAGAAAGTTGTAATTTATAATGTCGCGTATGCCGTTACGTAGACACATCTGTCACGTTTGAAGTCAGGTAATCACGTTAAGTTGAATTCTACGATTAAGATCAAGAAGGTTCGTGCATATATTTATCTAGAGTCCCAGAACCTTACGAAATATAATGTCGTGGAGATTTATCAAGATTCCTGGAAGCAAACGAATCATAATAATTAACTACCGATCCTTTATCTTCCAAAATAAATCTAATTATTTTCTCGAGGTTTAACTGATCGCTGGTAGATCGATACATGTCCAGAAATCGTATGACTAATCCACCCTAACATGTCACCCTGGCGGCGGCGATGCGGAAGGTTAGGATGGCCGACGACATGTGCATGCTGCTGCCGGCATCACCATTACCGTATTTATACGTACAGGTGGACCACACGTTCCTCATGCAGCCAAGGGTTGAATTGATTGATGGAATTGGGCTTGCTCATGCACCCAGCGGGACAGCCGAAAGGCACGTGAGCTTTTCTTTTGCTGCATCATTGATTTATTTCTTTAGAATACAACGTAGATCTTTCAGATTAATCTTGGTTCCAGGTAATTCGGCAGCTGCCAAGCACCATGTCTACTGCTTCTTGAGTTCAACTTCCAGCTCACGTTCAGCAACTTCCGTCAATCAACATCCGCCTCCACAGGTGCAACATCGTCGCCGCCCTTCGGAGTTACTTCAAGTCTACAACACTGCCATGATGACATCTAAACTGAATAATCTCTACGTCCACTTCGATTCTCGGTCACTATCTGTCTTTGCTCTAGGTAGATGTGTCATGGCATTGGAAATACATTATACATCGCTATTTACATACGGCCGGGATCGATCAGGAAGCCTCACTTGCCTCTTTCTTATTTTGTTGAATCATGTGCATACACCGTTGAGGAGTTCCAGACCATCGATGTGCAGTGCCTGCCGGTGGTGGCTGGACATGGACTGCAACTTTGATGCAGTGATGGTAGAGTTCGGTTCGAGAAAAGAAGATGGCTACATGCACATCCGTAAACACATATTCCTACATTTGTTCATTTTTAATTTTTAATAAACTTTCATGCATCATACCTTCCGTGTGATCTCCAAGTGTTTTTTTATGTAAGACGAAGTATATATCTAATTCAACTATATGCAGCCAAAAATATAATAAAGCGCTTAAGTTTGCAATGGAGTGCAGCAAATACGATTTATCCATAGTGTGTTGGCTCTTTGTGTTAAAATAGAGACATGTTGGTTCTAGAATGATATCCTACTGAATGCATTTAACAACCAATTCACGAGCAGAAATTCTAAGCTATTGATGAAATCTCAATAGCATATTTTAATGTAATTTTGGTGCGCAGACGAGATATGCAAGCCTAGACAGGTACATGATGCCATCCGTATATGAGGGTATTACTTTTATTATTTTGCATGTATACTTAATAAATTAGTGTTATAACTAAAGAAGCACTTATCAATGTAAAAAAAATGCTACCACTAGAAATTTCAACTTAATTAACCAACAACTAAAAGTATCAAAGAACTCCATTTCCTTGGCGAAATTTTCAAGCATTCCTGGTCTATGAATCATGCATTGGTTAAAATATAGTACTACCTTGATCCATCATAATTATTTTAATTTTAGTACTCCATATTCAGCTGGCAACTTCAATAGTTCAATTTGCATAACTGAGACCCGTAAATGCAGGGTACGTCACCGATCTAGGATATATCATATTAGAGTATGCAGATTTACATCAATTAATTAGAAAATTAAATATAAAGCACATTCTGATTAATAAAGTCAGAGCCACCTCAAACAGATCATGTGAAATATACAAAAATACATCTGATCAATATTAATAAATATACATATAATCATTTGATTCTATTGTCTTTCTAAAAAAAACTACTACATATTTTAAGGATAGGAGGTACCAAAATTATATAATGCGATTATAGTATTTCTTTTAAATAGCTAGCCCGTGCAGGAGCACGGGTTTTCGACTAGTGATACAAAGTGCCTATAAAACATGTTGGAATTTGTGCACAATAAGCATGGAGTCTCAAAAATTATAGATACGTTTGCAACGTATCAACATCCCCAAGCTTAACTCATGCTCGTCCCGAGTAGGTAAGTGATAACAAAAATAATTTTTGAAGTGACATGCTATCACACAACCATGATCATGCAATTGTAAAAGCACATAGAGCTGGGATCATAATAACATCAACATGGTAGATATAATATTGCAATGAACTTAGAAACCATGTTGGAATCATGAAAAGAATCAAACAAAAGACAATGTATAAAGTGCATGAAAAGTAAAGTGATTGTCTAGAGCATAGAAGAAACACAAAGTGGTATTAAGCTTGTCCATATTTAAAGCAAAACATAAATGCTTGGACACCTTTAAAGTTCAAGGGTGGCTAGATACAAGTAATTTGAGACAAGTCATATCATAATCATGAATCAATCAATAAAATCTTAGGACCATGCACATTAAACTAAGAATGACAACTATGATCTCATAAGAAGGTGCATATAGCAAGAAACTGGAGACTCAACATGGAAGTAAAAGAAAGTCTCTCTTTGAGAGGCAGGTGGAATTACTCATGTGCTAGAGCTTATCATTTTGAAATCATAGAGATATTGAAAATGTAATTTGAGAAGTGCACTCAAGTCAATGATGGTGAAAAATATTTCATTCAATTGGAATTCTTAAAAAACTGCTTGTCTCATGCACAATATACTAATAGTACTCACACCTCGGCTTATTTAGTTCGTGTTCCCACAGATTATCACCGTATGCATACGTTTCTACCAAGTGTCACAAAGGTATACCTCCTTGCTTCCTTTACAAAGGCTCTAGGAGACAATTCCACTTATGATATCTCAGCTTGGGAATATCTCAACCATAACATCCATACTGGGAAAATAAAGACAACAAACATGGACTACCTCTTTTTAATGCTTTACGCATTCAAGAACAATATTATCTCGCATGAGATTGAGGCGTTTTAGTCCAGGTGAAACTTCCACCATGTAAGCATGGTTTTTGTTAGCGGCCCAATGTTCTTCTCTAACAATTATGCATAAAGCAACTCATGGAAAATTTACCACATTTACTTCAGCCAAGATGAGTATGCATAGCAACTCACATGATAATCAACAAAAGGATATGATGAAGGCGTCCCCATGTAAGCATGGTTACCACACAACAAGCGTTATAAGAATTAAAATCACAATTTACCATGAGCAAAAAGTTACACAAAACGGATAGTGATTTGAAATTTTAAAGGTAGCACATAAGTAAACACTTGCGGAGTGGCAATGAAATACCAGAAAACAGGTAGATATGGTGGACACGCCTGGAACAACTTGGTTTATGGTGGTTGGATGCACGAGTAGAGCTTATACTCAGTACAAATGGAGGCTAGCAAATTTTTTTTTGGATGCGACCGTCTAAGAGAGCAATAATGGCCATAATCATGCATAGCGACAAAACGAATTGATCAAAGCATAAAGTGATATCACAAGTCAAAAACTAAATGATCATAGAGGAAAAATTGACTATTTGATAGTCACAACATGGTGCAAGCATGCGCCAAGTCGACACAATTAAAACATTCGCAGGAGAATATATACCACGATTTTATGCTTACTATGCTAAAAACAATGCATGAAACTTTCAATGGCACAATAAACACTCTCAGCTATTTGATACTAGTCATGATATGAGCATGATTAAAAGGTTCAGAATAGCAAGCTATCTAACATGACATGCTAAAGCCTATGCCACAGTCTAAACAAGCTTCGTTTGCATCACTATACACACGAATTTGTTTTCTTTTATTATTTCCACCGCCAACCAAATATTGAAATCACTCTCATAGATAATAAGAAAAAAAGACCAGAGAGCTATTCAAACATAACTAAAGGAAACTAACAGGCTCTGAACAAAATATGAGTGGAAATCTTAGAGCTAAACGAAGTACTCGAAAAATAGAACGCTCACAAAACAATGACAATGAAAAATAGAGCATTCGTATGCAATTAAAGCGGAGCGTGTCTCTCTCCAAAACAAATATGATGGATCCAAATTTATTGAACAGCAAACAAACAAAAATAAACACACAACGAAAATAAAGATGCTCCAAGGATAACACATATCACATGAAGGAATAAAAATATAGTGCATTGAAAAATAACCTAGTGCTTTTTGTCGATGAAGAGGGGATGCCTTGGGCATCCCCAAGCTTTGACAATTGTACTTCTTGGATATTTCTTGGGGGGTCCAGGGTACATCCTCAAGATTGAGCTCTTGTCCATGCTTCATCTTATTGCATCATTCTTTAATCCCTACACTTGAAAACTTCCTTCATACAAAACTCAGCACAATTGATTAGCAACATTAGTGCAAATAAAAATATATCAAACCAGCAAGGCTTCAGTAATGGCACATATCAAAAACTCATTTTAACATATGTTACAGTAGCTACTTATTCCCAAAGCTTTTTTTTTCACAAAAGAACTCAAAAAGACGAAGCATAAGACGCAAACGCAAAACATGGCAGAAATCTGTCAAAACAGACCAGCAGACAGAGATCGAAATTAAAGAAATAGTTCTGTTGCTCAAATTTAAAACTGCTAAACTAACGAAAGTTAGATAACATACTGGGGCATAAGCACAAAAAATTTCAGCTCAAAATAACGTTCTGGGGATTTTTAAGAATTCTTTTTGTGACCAGCATAGAATCTGTTTCAGAATTGTAAATACCCCAAACACTACTTTCTTTCTATTAGAGGTTACCCTTGGCACAAAAACGAAATAAAAATGATAAGGAGAGGTCATTACAGTAGCAATGTCTTCCAAGACTCAACAAAACAGTAAAATAATAGAAATAAAAACGTTGGGTTATCTCCCGAGAGTTCTTTCTTTATAGTTATTAAGATGGGCTCAGTAATTTGATGATGCTCTCATATGTAATATGAATTGAGGTAAAAGAGAGCATCTAGAATCAAATATAAAACAAATTTAATTCTAACCCACTTCCTATGCAGAGGAATCTTGTAGAAAAACAAGTCAATGAAGCACAAAGCGGCTGCATAGCAAGATAAAATAAGTGGAGTTTCAAAAATTTCAACATAAAGAGGGGAAACTTAATATTATTGAGATGCACATAACCATGTTTCCCTTTATCATAATAACTTTCAGTAGCATCCTTGATGAAATACACAATATAACTATCACATAAAACATTCTTATCATGATTCACTTGCATAATATAATTATTACTCCCCACATAAGCATAGTCATTATTAATAGTAGTGGGAGCAAATTTAACAAAATAGCTATCATTATTATTCTCATCACCATAATCATAAAATATAGGAGGCATATTGAAATCATAATTAATTTCCTCCTCAATAGTAGGTATACTGAAAATATCATATTAATCATTGCAATCATCATATATAGGAGGCATAGTATCATCAAATATAATTTTCTCCTCCGTGCTTGGGGGACTAAAAATATCATGCTCATCAATACCAAAATCCCCAAGCTTAGACTTTTCTATATCATTAACAATAATGGTGTTCAAAGAATTCATACTAATATCATTGTTATCATCATGATAGAAAAGTTCCATAATTATGTTTATGTTTTCCATTAAGCCAAACTAGTGAAAATAAAAACAAGAAACATAAAGATAAAATTGCAGAATCTAAAGGAAATACCTTCAAGCGCTCACCTCCCCGGCAACGGCGCCAGAAAATAGCTTGATGTCTACGCACACTCCTATTCCTGTAGACAGTGTTGGGCCTCCAAGAGCAGAGGTTTGTAGAACACCAGCAAGTTTCCCTTAAATGAATCACCCAAGGTTTATCGAACTCAGGGAGGTAGAGGTCAAAGATATCCCTCTCAAACAATCCTGCAATTAAGATGCAAAAAGTCTCTTGTGTCCCCAACACACCTAATACACTTGTCAGATGTATAGGCGCACTAGTTCGGCGAAGAGATAGTAAAATGCAAGTGGTATTGATGATTGAAAATAATAATAGCGATTTGAAATAAATAATGCAAGAAATAAACATGCAGTAAAACAATAAATAAGCGGTGTTTGCAGTATTCGGAAACAAGGCCTAGGGATCATACTTTCACTAGTGGCACTCTCAACAATGAAATCATAATTAGATATAATTATAAGCCCTTCATCATGCTACTACGAAACACTTTCTTGTTGGATAAAGAACACAAACTCATCGTGCATGGGCTATAAAAGCACACCTCAAGATGCAGCCCCAAGTTCCATGAACACCCCACGCTGTCACTTTGAGCATTCATAGGAGGAACTAACATTACACAATTCATAAGGGAGCCACACACGGTACATACCGCGATCACGCTGACCCCAAAGTTCATATGATAAAACACTAGAGTAGGACAACAACATCTAGATTAGAAAGCCCATGATCACATAAAAGATCATATCACGAGAGAGAGAAACCACATAGCTACCGGTACGGCCCCTCATCCCCGAGGGAGAACTACTCCCTGCTCATCATGGGAGTCAGCAAAGGTGTTGGTGATGGCGGTGGAGTCGATGGAGATGGCGCCGGGGGCAATTCCCCGCTCCGACAGGGTGCCAGAACAGAGTTCTGTCCCCCGAAACTTGGTTTCGGTGTTGGCGGCGGCTACGGATATCTTCTTCCACGGAAAAGTTACGCCCCGTAACTTTTAGGGTCAGGAGCTTCTTATAGGCGAAGAGGCGACGCGAGGGGGTGCCGGAGGCACCAGTACATGGGCCAGGGGCGTCCAGGGCCCAAGCCGCGCCTGGCACCTGTATAGCCACCCTGTGGCTCTCCCGGCACTCCCCTTATGGCTCCCGGAGTCTTCTGGTGAATAAGAATTTTAGTGAATTTTCCAGATTTTTTAGAGCACTTTCATTATTGGACTATTTCTGCAATAAACAGACATAATAAACAGAAACTGGCACTGTGGCACTTGTTAATAGGTTAGTACAAATAATAACATAATATGATACAAAGTGTCTATAAAACATGTTGGAATTGGTGCAAAACAAGCATGGAGCATCAAAAATTATAGATACGTTTGCAACGTATCATTGATTTCCGCGAGCTAAATGATAGACCTGATAATTGGTACTGGAAACGCAAGAGGGAGGATCCGGGTGACATATACGATGAAACAGACCATCCCTGGAACATAGCACAGCTACGCCCTTTCCACGCTTAGCAATTTTCGCATTACATACTTTGTAATAGTTATGATACATGATCAATGATATAAAGCATATGGTTCACTCTTTGAGTCTTTTACCTCCTTTAGTTGTTCATTTTTGGATCATGAACGTTTTCCGACTAAAACCGCAGAGCTGGATGTTTCCGCCTAGGTGTGTATGAAAGTTGTGATTTTCAAAACCGTCCTTTAGGACGTAAGCTTAAGTTTTCTGGTGGATGAGTTTTTTTGTTGCGAACTTATGGATTCCTGGTAGCGACTTCCGGCACCTTGGCTGGGGGCTTGTTTCCGCGGTTATTGACGGATTGCCATTGAGCTTCGTCGCCGTGAGCGAGTCTTTTCCGGCTAAAGGTCTTTCGGCTCGTGGAAGGTCAAATAAGCAAGCTGGAAAACTTAGAAACTAGCACTTGGTTTCCAATAAACGAAACATGCATACAATATCAAACGGATAGCAGGATAAGTTTTTTCCGCTTATGCATTTGTTTCGTCCTAGCTACTTAAGAATATTTAAGTTATATTACAAACCCTCAATGGGGCCAAAATGATGCAGTGTTTATGATTTTCCCGCAGTAACAAGTTTTTTTACTTCTCCTTGGCCGGAGAAGAACGACCCTCATCGTCAGCTTGTGCTTTGGTCTCCTCCGCTTCCTTAGCCGGAGAAGAAACTACATCATCATCACTGTCTTCAGCCTGCTTCGCTGGAGAAGAAGCGCCTTTATCATTGCCCTTGGACTTGTTCTTCTCAGTTTCTTTGGAGCTGGTCCAGGTAAATTTGCTTCCGTCCTCGGATCCGGCTGGTCTGGCCTCCGCATTGCGCTCCTTCTCCAGCTCCACCTCGAGAAGTTCATCAGCAGGAAGCACGACCTTGTCGTAGAATTCTTCATTGCGAATGTGCCGTGCGATCCTAGTGTCGTAACCACTACAGGCATCTAAAAGTGCATCCGCATTCGGAGGAATACCAGCAGTGGCCACGTCAATGTTAAGGGTAGGAGCACGCGCTAGGCACATTGTTAGGGACATCTGAGCAGCACCTCGGGCTGAAGAGGCCTGGAGATCGACAACTAGTTTCGGCAGGAGATCCATCCTCTGGATAAGCTCGCGGACGTCGCATGTTCGACTATCCTTGATCGCTAAGTTGTGGTAGATCTTGCGACAAGATGAGATCAAATCGTTGCAATCGTCTCCGGCTAGCTGAATCAAGTCATCACGCGGAAACATCTCGCGTCGGGCCTTGATGTCTACGCCCCCCCTCCTTTTCCTGTAGACAGTGTTGGACCTCCAAGAGCAGAGGTTTGTAGGACAGCAGCAAGTTTTCCCTTAAGTGGATCACCCAAGGTTTATCGAACTCAGGGAGGAAGAGGTCAAAGATATCCCTCTCAAGCAACCCTGCAACCACAAAGCAAAAAGTCTCTTGTGTCCCCAACACACCTAATAGGTGCACTAGTTCGGCGAAGAGATAGTGAAATACAGGTGGTATGAATAAGTAGCAACGGCACCAGAAAAGTGCTTTGCCCAGGACAGTAAATAAGCAGTAGTAACGCAGTAAAACAGTAAACAAGCAGCGATAGCAGTATTTAGGAACAAGGCCTAGGGATCAGACTTTCACTAGTGGACACTCTCAACATTGATCACATAACAGAATAGATAAATGCATACTCTACACTCTTGTTGGATGATGAACACATTGCGTAGGATTACACGAACCCTCAATGCCGGAGTTAACAAGCTCCACAATTCAATGTTCATATTTAAATAACCTTAGAGTGCATGAAAGATCAATACGACTAAACCAAGTACTAACATAGCATGCACACTGTCACCTTCATGCTAAGAAAGGAGGCATAGATAATATCAATACTATCATAGCAATAGTTAACTTCATAATCTACAAGAGATCATAATCATAGCCTACGCCAAGTACTAACACGGATGCACACACTGTCACCATTACACCGTGCAGGAGGAATAGAATACTTTAATAACATCACTAGAGTAGCACATAGATAAATTGTGATACAAAACTCATATGAATCTCAATCATGTAAAGCAGCTCATGAGATTATTGTATTGAGGTACATGGGAGAGAGATGAACCACATAGCTACAGCGGAGCCCTCAGCCTCGGGGGAGAACTACTCCCTCCTCATGGGAGCAGCAGCGGTGATGAAGATGGCGGTGGAGATGGCAGCGGTGTCGATGGAGAAGCCTTTCGGGGGCACTTCCCCGTCCCGGCGGCGTGCCGGAACAGAGACTCCTGTCCCCCAGATCTTGGCTTCGCGATGGCGGCGGCTCTGGAAGGTTTTCTCTGGTTTCGTCGAACTTATCAGGGTTTTCGCGACGGAGGCTTGAAATAGGCGGAAGGGCAAGGTCGGTGGACTTCAGGGGGGCCCACACTATAGGGGGGAGCGGGCCCCCCCTTGGCCGCGCCGGCCTAGGGTTTGGTGGCCCTGTGCCCCCTCTCTGGCGGTTCTCGTGTGTTCTGGATGCTTCCGGGCAAAATAGGAACCTGGGCGTTGATTTCGTCCAATTCCGAGAATATTTCGTTACTAGGATTTCTGAAACCAAAAACAGCGAAAACAAAGAATCGGCACTTCGGCATCTTGTTAATAGGTTAGTTCCAGAAAATGCACGAATATGACATAAAGTGTGCATAAAACATGTAGATAACATCAATAATGTGGCATGGAACATAAGAAATTATCGATACGTCGGAGACGTATCAGCATCCCCAAGCTTAGTTCTGCTCGTCCCGAGTAGGTAAAACGATAACAAAGATAATTTCTGGAGTGACATGCCATCATAACCTTGATCATACTATTTGTAAAGCATATGTTGTGAATGCAGCGATCAAAACAATGTATATGACATGAGTAAACAAGTGAATCATATAGCAAAGACTTTTCATGAATAGTACTTCAAGACAAGCATCAATAAGTCTTGCATAAGAGTTAACTCATAAAGCAATAATTCAAAGTAAAAGCATTGAAGCAACACAAAGGAAGATTAAGTTTCAGCAGTTGCTTTCAACTTATAACATGTATATCTCATGGATATTGTCAACATAGAGTAATATAATAAGTGCAATATGCAAGTATGTAGGAATCAATGCACAGTTCACACAAGTGTTTGCTTCTTGAGGTGGAGAGAAATAGGTGAACTGACTCAACAATGAAAGTAAAAGAATGGTCCTCCATAGAGGAAAGCATCGATTGCTATATTTGTGCTAGAGCTTTGATTTTGAAAACATGAAACAATTTTGTCAACGGTAGTAATAAAGCATATGTATCATGTAAATTATATCTTACAAGTTGCAAGCCTCATGCATAGTATACTAATAGTGCCCGCACCTTGTCCTAATTAGCTTGGACTACCGGATTATCACAATGCACATGTTTTAACCAAGTGTCACAAAGGGGTACCTCTATGCCGCCTGTACAAAGGTCTAAGGAGAAAGCTCGCATTGGATTTCTCGCTATTGATTATTCTCAGCTTAGACATCCATACCGGGACAACATAGACAACAGATAATGGACTCCTCTTTTATGCATAAGCATGTAACAACAATTAATTTTCTCATATGAGATTGAGGATATTGTCCAAAACTGAAACTTCCACCATGGATCATGGCTTTAGTTAGCGGCCCAATGTTCTTCTCTAACAATATGCATGCTTAACCATAAGGTGGTAGATCTCTCTTACTTCAGACAAGACGGACATGCATAGCAACTCACATGATATTCAACAAAGAATAGTTGATGGCGTTCCCAGAAACATGGTTATCGCACAACAAGCAACTTAATAAGAGATAAAGTGCATAAGTACATATTCAATACCACAATAGTTTTTAAGCTATTTGTCCCATGAGCTATATATTGTAAAGGTGAAGAATGGAAATTTAAAGGTAGCACTCAAGCAATTTACTTTGGAATGGCAGAGAAATACCATGTAGTAGGTAGGTATGGTGGACACAAATGGCATAGTGGTTGGCTCAAGTATTTTGGATGCATGAGAAGTAATCCCTCTCGATACAAGGTTTAGGCTAGCAAGGTTATTTGAAACAAACACAAGGATGAACCGGTGCAGCAAAACTCACATAAAAGACATATTGAAAATATTATAAGACTCTACACCGTCTTCCTTGTTGTTCAAACTCAATACTAGAAATTATCTAGACCTTAGAGAGACCAAATATGCAAACCAAATTTTAGCATGCTCTATGTATTTCTTCATTAATAGGTGCAAAGTATATGATGCAAGAGCTTAAACATGAGCACAACAATTGCCAAGTATCACATTACCCAAGACATTATAGCAATTACTACATGTATCATTTTCCAATTCCAACCATATAACAATTTAACGAAGAAGAAACTTCGCCATGAATACTATGAGTAGAACCTAAGGACATACTTGTCCATATGCAACAGCGGAGCATGTCTCTCTCCCACACAAGCATTTATTCAAACAAAACAAAAACAAAAACAAACCGAAGCTCCAAGTAAAGTACATAAGATGTGACCGAATAAAAATATAGTTTCAGGGGAGGAACCTGATAATGTTGTCGATGAAGAAGGGGATGCCTTGGGCATCCCCAAGCTTAGACGCTTGAGTCTTCTTGAAATATGCAGGGATGAACCACCGGGGCATCCCCAAGCTTAGCCTTTTCACTCTTCCTGATCGTAGTATATCATCCTCATCTCTTGACCCTTGAAAACTTCCTTCACACCAAACTCGAAACAAACTCATTAGAGGGTTAGTGCATAATCAAAAACTCACGTGTTCAGAGGTGACATAATCATTCTTAACACTTCTAGACATTGCTCAAAGCTATTGGAAGGTAATGGAACAAAGAAATCCACCCAACACAGCGAAAGAAGCAATGCAAAATAAAAGGCAGAATCTGTCAAAACAGAACAGTCCGTAAAGACGAATTTTAAAATGGCACCAGACTTGCTCAGATGAAAATTCTCAAATTGAATGAAAGTTGCATACATATCTGAGGATCACTCACGTAAATTGGCATAATTTTCTGAGTTACCTACAGAGAATTAGGCCCAGATTCGTGACAGCAAAGAAATCTGTAACTGCGCAGTAATCCAAATCTAGTATGAACTTTTCTATCAACGACTTTACTTGTCACAACAAAACACAAAACTAAGATAAGGAGAGGTTGCTACAGTAGTAAACAACTTCCAAGACACAAAATAAAAACAAAGTACTGTAGCAAAATAACACATGGGTTATCTCCCAAGAAGTTCTTTCTTTATAGCCATTAAGATGGGCTCGGCAGTTTTAATGACGCACTCGCAAGAAATAGTATTTGAAGCAAAAGAGAGTATCAAGAAGCAAATTCAAAACAAATTTAAGTCTAACATGCTTCCTATGAAAAGGAATCTTATACACAAATGAATTCATGAAGAACAAAGTAACAAGCATAGGAAGATAAAACAAGTGTAGCTTCAAAAATTTCAGCACATAGAGAGGTATTTTAGTAACATGAAAATTTCTACAACCATATTTTCCTCTCTCATAATAACTTTCAGTAGCATCATGAGCAAACTCAACAATATAACTATCACATAAAGCATTCTTATCATGAGTCTCATGCATAAAATTATTACTTTCCACATAAGCATAATCAATTTTATTAGTTGTAGTGGGAGCAAATTCAACAAAGTAGCTATCATTATTATTCTCATCATCAAATATAGGAGGCATATTGTATTCATAATCAAATTCATCCTCCATAACAGGTGGTAACAAAAGACTACTATCATTATAATCATCATAAATAGGAGGCAAAGTATCATCAAAGTAAATTTCCTCCTCATTGCCCGGGGGACTAAAAATATCATGCTCATCAAAGCCAGCTTCCCCAAGCTTAGAATTTTCCATAGCATTAGCAACAATAGTGTTCAAAGCATTCATATTAATAACATTCTCATTAGCATGCATATAAAGTTCCATGGGTTTTTTAATTCTCTCTTCAAACACATCATGTCCTAATTCAAGATAAAGCTCATAAAGATCTCTCATATTTTTGTTGTTTTCCATTATGCCTAACTAGTGTAAACAAGAAACAAAAAGTTGCAATTGCAGGATCTAAAGGAAATAGCTTTGAGTACTTACGGCACCGGAAAATAGCTTAGTAGCCGAGATCCGGAGTGTGAGTACCTTTTACCTTTCCTCCCCGGCAACGGCGCCAGAAAATAGCTTGATGTCTACGCCCCCCCTCCTTTTCATGTAGACAGTGTTGGGCCTCCAAGAGCAGAGGTTTGTAGGACAGCAGCAAGTTTTCCCTTAAGTGGATCACCCAAGGTTTATCGAACTCAGGGAGGAAGAGGTCAAAGATATCCCTCTCAAGCAACCCTGCAACCACAAAGCAAGAAGTCTCTTGTGTCCCCAACACACCTAATAGGTGCACTAGTTCGGCGAAGAGATAGTGAAATACAGGTGGTATGAATAAGTAGCAACGGCACCAGAAAAGTGCTTTGCCCAGGACAGTAAACAAGCAGTAGTAACGCAGCAGTAGTAACGCAGTAAAACAGTAAACAAACAGCGATAGCAGTATTTAGGAACAAGGCCTAGGGATCAGACTTTCACTAGTGGACACTCTCAACATTGATCACATAACAGAATAGATAAATGCATACTCTACACTCTTGTTGGATGATGAACACATTGCGTAGGATTACACGAACCCTCAATGCCGGAGTTAACAAGCTCCACAATTCAATGTTCATATTTAAATAACCTTAGAGTGCATGAAAGATCAATACGACTAAACCAAGTACTAACATAGCATGCACACTGTCACCTTCATGCTAAGAAAGGAGGCATAGATAATATCAATACTATCATAGCAATAGTTAACTTCATAATCTACAAGAGATCATAATCATAGCCTACGCCAAGTACTAACACGGATGCACACACTGTCACCATTACACCGTGCAGGAGGAATAGAATACTTTAATAACATCACTAGAGTAGCACATAGATAAATTGTGATACAAAACTCATATGAATCTCAATCATGTAAAGCAGCTCATGAGATTATTGTATTGAGGTACATGGGAGAGAGATGAACCACATAGCTACAGCGGAGCCCTCAGCCTCGGGGGAGAACTACTCCCTCCTCATGGGAGCAGCAGCGGTGATGAAGATGGCGGTGGAGATGGCAGCGGTGTCGATGGAGAAGCCTTCCGGGGGCACTTCCCCGTCCTGGCGGCGTGCCGGAACAGAGACTCCTGTCCCCCAGATCTTGGCTTCGCGATGGCGGCGGCTCTGGAAGGTTTTCTCTGGTTTCGTCGAACTTATCAGGGTTTTCGCGACGGAGGCTTTAAATAGGCGGAAGGGCAAGGTCGGTGGACTTCCGGGGGGCCCACACTATAGGGGGGCGCGGGCCCCCCCTTGGCCGCGCCGGCCTAGGGTTTGGTGGCCCTGTGCCCCCTCTCTGGCGGTTCTCGTGTGTTCTGGATGCTTCCGGGCAAAATAGGAACCTGGGCGTTGATTTCGTCCAATTCCGAGAATATTTCGTTACTAGGATTTCTGAAACCAAAAACAGCAGAAAACAGCAACTGGCACTTCGGCATCTTGTTAATAGGTTAGTTCCAGAAAATGCACGAATATGACATAAAGTGTGCATAAAACATGTAGATAACATTAATAATGTGGCATGGAACATAAGAAATTATCGATACGTCGGAGACGTATCAGGCCTCATCGTATCCAAGTGGCTCTACAAAATAAAAAGTTGAACAGAGTTAGACGTCATTCAGGGTTACGGAGCACTGATGTGGTTTTGGGTTCCAGATATTTACCCATGATGTCGGCATTGAGCAGGTCCCAACCTTGTTCCACTGTCCTCATGTAGGTTTGTAAGTGTTGAACATTCTCTTGGAGGTTTTTCAAGGTAGCGCTATCCTTCCTCCGCTTCTCCACCAGATCAGCTTTTTCACGGATGAACTCTGAAGTCTTTTCGGTCAGTTGCTTCTCTGCAAGCTCCCGCTTTTTCTCCGCCTCCTTCAGCTTAGACTCCATGTCTTTATGGGCGGTATAAGGCTTCCAGTTCCGAGGAAGCAGTGGCCCGAGAAGTAGACGCACCTGTTCAAATACACAAAGTAAGCTCAAAGTCGGAAATTTGGAATAATGGCAAAGTGATCGGAGACGTACCTTGGGCTTCCGCCAGTTGTTTTTCCAGTCCCGCAATTTTGTCCTTGGCGTCCTGGATCTGATCCGCCTGGCTAAGGGTAACGCGGCGTTGCAAAGAAATGTTCTTGTGGAGCTTATAATGCAGCGCTTGTTGTTCCTACATCAGTAAAAGATCAAGGATAAGTTCCGAATTCATATTTATATAAGTGTAGATCTTTTCGAAGCATCATTGCCGGAAAGTTTCCACCATAACGCTTGGGGATACCATGACACTTTAAATTTCTCAGCTTAGTTTACTCAAAGTATCAAGGTGCTAACTATTACTAAGTTTCTGCCTAGATACTTAGGGGCTACTGCGAAGATTGGTTTACCTTGCGTTTGATGAGGAGCTGGTCAAAGAACTCGCTGATCTCTTTTTTGTGATTTTGAATCTTAGAAGATTCAATATCAGCTTTACCCCATGCGTTGTTTAGCATGGAGTTCAGTAGGTCTTGCTCGAGCTCCCATTTCTCCATCTCGATGAGATTGTTGAAGAATTTGTGGGAGTATGCCTTCGGAGTGGAGAAGAGGTCAGAGGGATCACCAAAATTAGTCTGAAATCCGACGACATCCTTAGCCGAAGCTTCATCCTTGTCAGTAGAGGTGACTTCCGCATCCTCTGGACCCTTGTCTTGGGGCTCTTCCGGAGCAGCTCGCTTTGTAGCGGAGAAGCTTCCGCCTCCTTTCTTGCTGCTCACTGGAATAATCTCCACTTGAGTTTCAGCGGCAGGATCGGGTGTAAGGTGAGCTTCAGGTGGAGTTGGTTGGGGAGCTGGGTTGGAGGTACTTGGCGGAGCTGGAGTAGTAGGACCAACGGCCGGAGATGTCCTCAGGTAGTTGGTGATGGGCTTCTGGGTGTTAACCCGTGAAGCGGTGACCTTCTGGCTGCTACAACAAGTAAAGAAAAAACATAAGCAATGAAACTTCACAACTAGGAGTATGTATTTCCGAACACTTACGTGTCTCTGGGAAGCAGCGGGCGTGATCCTTTTCCTGTTGTGGACAGCATCTTGATGCGGTCACGCTCCGCCTTCTTGGAGTCAAGGCGCGGAGGTCGTTTGGTCTTTGCCTTCTTGGAGAAGGCCTCGCTGCTGGTTCCAGCATCAATGCCGGAAACGTTGGCACGGGGATGTTTTGTCGCGCGAGGGGCAACTTTCTTTGGAGCATGATCTTCCCCCTCGTCGTTTTTCTCTGGATCCTCCTCCACCCTTCCGGCATCGGCAGGTAGACGGAAAACATCTCTAAAACCATCCTCCACCAAAGAATTGAGCTGGTAGAGGAAACATTAAAAAGTTAGAACGTTTCGAGAATAAGAAGCAAAATGGCTAAGTGTGAGAACGCACCGGAGGGCACTTGTTGTTGATAAAGATATCCTTGTTGATCTCCGGGACTCCTGGCCCCGGGTAAGCTTCACGAGTGTCCGGACTCTCTTGTTCAGAGAATCCGTTGGCAGGTTGTCCCAGGTCACCCGCAGCTGATCATCGACTCCGGAGTATTCACATATCAGCCGCTTATTGTAATTGAGCAGCTGGATCCGGCGGGTGAACCAGCTCAAGGTCAAGTCCATTCCGGTTAAACCGTCATGGACCAGCCAAGGGATCCTTCGAGCCATCTTGTCTAGTTCCGGATACTGGGCAAGGGCGGGGATGAGGCTCCAGCTGGCAAGCTCCTCCAGAGGGTTGTTGACGTAGGCAGGGAGACCGTCGTGGACGCCCGGAATGGGAACATTCTTCACGTAGAACCATCCGGCATTCCAGTACCGGACGGACTCGTGGGAAGCAAGAGTCGGAAATATTCTTCTGGTGCGGAGCACGAACATCATGCTTCCGCAGTTCACCATGACCTTGTCCTTGGTCTCCTTCTTGACTCGATAGAAAAATTTCCAGAGGCGAATATCCGGACGGACTTCGAGGTAACCCTCACAAAGAGTCACGAAGTTAGAGAGGAGGAGAAAGGAATTGGGACATATGTTGTGTGGATGGAGGCCATAAGTGCTAAGCACTGACATGAAGAACTCGGAGGGAGGAAAAGAAAGGCCGCGCTCCACCCAGGCTTTGGTAAAGACGCGTTCGTCGGGCTCTGGGTTCGGAGTGCTTGAGTCCTTATGGAAACTCCATGTGTCCGGAGCAATGAGGCCTTCCTTTGCGAAGGCTTTGAGTTCCGAGTTCGTGACTTCGCTGGGCCACCACTAACCCTTTTCCCCCTCTTTTGCCTTCGAACCCTTCTTTTGCTCCGCCTCCAGAACTTTGGCAGCCATTCTAGCTTGACCTTCTAGTTCCGCTTTGATTTCTTCAACTGTTGGGATCCGACCAAGGATGTTGCTGGAAGAGGCGGAATAAGGTTGAGCTAACCTAATATCGGAAATATTAAGCAGAAGGAATGCTAAAGGCTCAACGAATGTTGGTTCTGTTGGGTTTGGCGGTGGGCTATTCGGAGAGCTATCAGTGAACTTAGGGGAGCTAGTGGACATTTTTTCGGCTGCATGCATATGGTAAAAAGCTTAAGAAGCCGGATATTCGCTAAGTCTATCTTCTGCAAGTCCGATGAACTTACCGGTAATGGCGTGGCGGTTCCCCGTGACATCGGCGAAGGTGAAGGTAGCGTAAGTGACGCGCAGGCCACCGGCGAGACCACGAATCGGCGGCGGAGATGAAATCCCGGTCAAACACGATCAGCTTGGGTCGAGGGAGGCCTTGGAGCGGCAGTGCTTGAAGCTTTCCGGTGAGGAGCTCGCCGGAAGTGAGATCTACCGGGCGGCGCTGGCACGAGGAAGAAGACGAAGTGGTGAGGGCGGTGAAAAAATGAAGATGACCGCGCGCATGGGGTATATATAGGCCTCGCGCGGAGATTCGTGAGTCGGATCCTACGGTGGGAACGGAACGGTCACACCGTTGGATGATCGCCACGTGTCCTAGGTAAAAAGCGGTGAAATGGAAGCAGTGGTGACCTAACTGCGCGCCTCCGAAATTTCCGGCTGAAGATTCGCAGATCCGAAAATTTAGCGCGGGAAAAGAGGAAGTTGCGCGCGACGTGGGCGAGAAATCTGCTAAGTTACCGTTACAGAAGAACAAATGATTTCCGGTTGAATTAAGTCGGAAACGATGAAGTTTTGGAAGCTATTCGAGATTCTCTTCGGATCCGGACAAAGATAGGCGGAGGAATGATGAATCTTGAAGAACTTCGGGGGCTACTGTTGTGGGTAACTTTATGGGTATATCAACAACGTGGTCTAGATCCGATAAGCCCGGGTGGGTCACATATGGTGATGGTGGCATACGGCCCATCGGGCGGCCCAGTTGCTGTTGATAGAAGATGGATGAAGTCCAACCCAGGAATAGGAGCCGGATCTCAACCGACCTATGCAGGTAGCGGATCTGTGAAGGCCTATGAAGTGTCCGGATCCAATACGGCGCGTAAGGAAAGGTGGATCCTTGACGTGCACGGCAATGTAATATTTCGTAGTTAGGTATCGTGTATTCCGGCTAGGACTCTCCGTGTAAACCTTAGATCCGGGCGCCTTTATAAGCTGGATCCTGGGAGCCCTAGAGGCACAACCACAACTCAATTGTAACAACGCGAAAGCGCCCAGATAATTCCAGACAAGCAGAAGTAGGCTCTGTCATCGTGCAGGTGTTCCAAAGCTGGGTAAATCGCGTACCACCGTCCCGAGGACTCTCCGCCCGATGGCCCCTACTTCTTCTTCCCTTCGTGAGGATCCCTCCTCCGAAATACCGTCGAATAGGCAACGACACCATGCGTGCCAAAACCAACCCATCAGAAGGTTGTCTAAGGAATCGCCCAAGGGGCATGCCACCGCCGGGTGCGGGAGGCCACGCCTACTCAGCCTGCTAGCTGTACTGTTAGCCAAGGAAGACCCTACAGTTGGGCGGAGCTCACAGACGCCAAACCTACAGTGCAACCGCCATCTCAACCCTGGCACCGAACATCACTCGGTAGCACGAACGGGCAGAGTAGGTGTAGTCCCTATCCCAACCCCCAACGGAAGGCGTCTTCCACACCCTCAGTAAGGGTAATGTCTACCAGACGATCGGCCACCCCAAGCAACTCTCTGATCGCCGGTGCTCCCAAATCCGGAGGAAGTTCATCCAACCATCCGCCAGCCAGGCCCTCGTGGACCATGTGTTGCCTAACAACACACTTCGGGACCGCCGCAAGCAAGTTTGGTGTTATGTCGCACAACCGCTCATCTGGGATCCACCGATCCGTCCAAAAGAAGGTTTTTCATAATGTATTATTTAGATACCATGGACATTGTTATTTTTTTGGTTAAAGTTAAAGATGGTTGAGTTACAACAAGACTAATTGACCTTTGGATTCTGTCTGTCGGAGGTGCTTATAGGGATAGAGTGTGCGTGGGTGTGTACATAGAGGTAAGCGTATGTATGTATTGTGGGCGTCTGGCGTTTATATAATTGTGTTTCGTGAAAAAAAATAACATATATACATAGACCGCATGGTAAGATATTTTGGTCAACTCGGAATTTCGCCCCGTGCGATAACCATTCTCTTGCTTAACGTACTAACACAGAATATCCTTTTAGTTTGGACAGAATTAAGCATCCAATTTGTTCTGATCAATCCTATACTATCTTTCCGAACATTGCCGGCCCATTGGAGATGAGCGGATACACTTCAATACATGACTGTTCCTGCGTTAAGAAAATGCAGACATGATGAACTTTTTTTTTTTTGCGAGAAAGCAGACATGATGAACTAACAACAAATACGAAATCATAAGTCACAAACCCACTGCATACCAAAGACGATAATCGACACTGAGCCAAGCAAGCTTTGGTGTATCGCCCCGCTGTAAACAATGAACAATGGTGGCAGAAGCGAAACGAGCGAGAGACTTACGTTAGCAGCGTACACGAGCACAAAGAACTGAAGATGTTGCCCGTCGCATATATAGCTAGCAGAACTGGAGAAGCCGCCATAAGCTCAACAAGTCTTCGATCAATGGAGACGCTGCGCCGCCTGCGCGCGTGCGAGGATCGGACGAGGAAGTTCCTGCGACACTTCCGTCTGATAAACCACAAGATTAAAGATTTCGGAGCGACTAAAGCGAACCGCGTAGTGACGGCCCGACGGGGAGGGGAAGACTAGACTGCGCTGGGCAGTAGTTAGGGGGAATTTCTGTTCCTTTTCCATTCCATTTTCCTTAGTTTTTCCGGGGAGTTTCGGTGTATTTTGGACTGCTTTCTCTAATTGCATCTCGTTGGAATTACATAGCTAGTCTGAAATTTTTCGATCAAAGAGATCGGCCGGCCTTTCTCGGGTACGCGTGCGTCCTGAAACTTTTTTTAAAAAAAAACTGGGTTCTTCCTAGAAAGTTGAACGCGGTTTCGAGCGTTCTTACACTTGCGACTTTTCTTCATTAGCCTGCTAGCTGGGAAATTGTAATTTCATGAGTTTCCTTCACCATCAATTTTTTAAGAATATGCTGTCCGTGGAGTAGTTGCCCCTTCTCCTAAAGCCAGACCCGATGTTGAAATGAGAGTGTTCAAGGGGAGGGGACACCATCGTCCGACACTGGGCAAGTTCATCAGCCCAGGCGTCCTCTTCCTCTACATCGCCAGCTGGATCGGGTAGGTCGTCCGGAGTTACCTCATCGCCGTCAGCGGCTAGAAGAAGCACGCCATGGGGGAGATCATCATCGACGTCGAGCTCGCATCCAAGATCATCCCCGGTGGTTCATCTGGCCAGTCGCTGCTTACCGCGAGTGGATCAATGGCGACCTCATCATCGACGACGCCAACATCGGCTACTAATTAGCGGCCGTGCATGCATGGTTGGCTAGTCGGTCACAATTCAGGTGAAAAACTCTGCATCCATCCATCCATCGCTGATGTGCTCTACCTCATTGTTGTCTCATGGCTCAGCAAATTAATTAATGGTGGAAGATTAATCTACCTTCTTGTTTGCTTTTCGCAGATGGGCAGAGAAGGACTGGTGTCTCTGTGGGTTTGGTGTTGGAGCTGATAGGATCATGGAGAAATGGATGCGATGTCGTACTTCAGAAACTGGAATCTTGTATAACTATTGTTCTCTCTCTTGTGTGTATTTTACATTGTTCAAATCATCCGTAACGATTTCATGATGCACCGCATACTATGAGTCAAAATGTGTTAATATAACTAGGAAGCTTGATTGATACTTTGATAGGATTACACAAAGTTTAGCAGTACAAATGCTATCGGTGTTCAATACAAGACACCTATCTTGTTTCTGAGTTCATTAATAAGAATGCAAGCCAAATGTCTAGTACAGCGGGTAGCCATACAAGCTTTACATGGGCAGTGTGAAAAATCTCGGTTGCTACTTACAACACTTTATATTTACGACACTATGGTTTCGTAACACTAGAATAGTTCAGTCTGGTAGAGGAATGCCGGTTGCAGCCATGTCAAGTTTAATCATGGGTTGCTGTCATCATGTTCATAACCATCAAATCGGAAGTTGGAATTCGGCAGTTCTGCTGAAATTAAAGAAACAAACTATCAGGGCACAGAATGAAAGGAAAACCCGATTCATCCCTAATCTTAACTTTTAAGGAGCGAGCATATGAACTGTATGGTACGTCAGTTAAAGGATATCAACTCTAGTAATTATAAAGATAAGAACTTTCAATCTTCTTAGGTTCGAAGTGAAAAGAGTTTTTTTTTATGAATTCAAAAGATCTCTGATTGGAGAAAAGGATGTTTGGAGTAACACAAGCTCGAAGATTTAGCAGCTTAACTTTCATATCAACAGAAGTTAACACTATGGTTATCATGAGTACCGAAAATTGCATACCGTTGTTAGCATGTACAATGTCCTGGTCTGCAAAATTCACTTGTAGTAGAAATTCCTGTAACTGCAAGAACAAACGATATGATGAATGGAAACAAAAAAACTAAAGCATGTGACTGTTATTGATTGATATAATTCAGTGGTTCAGCTGGAGCAAATATATTTGTTTTGCGCTAAACAATAATTTTTGTAACATGTTCGAAAGAAAACACATACTTCAGTTGGAGAAAACCCACTCCAGATGTCAGCCGTCGCATTGTTAAATGAAGACGTTCCCAGACTAAGTCCATCTGCACCCAGCAATGCACAGTGGAGAAGTTATTTAACTTTGATGATCTAGAACACTGCATAGTGCATATACTGTGAAACTGGGATTTAGCAATCACACCTGTTACAGGACAAGAAGTACCAGGGACATCAGTCACCAAGGAGCCTAAGTACCCATTCTGTTGGCCAGTTGGACTTGCACCTGCGATCATGTCCTCCTCTCGAACCTACCATTAAATAATATTTCAGGTTGTCAATGCAATATTGTGAGCAGAATTGTTGAATATGCCATAGCCCATAGGTAACTTCACTTACTGGCAAAGCACCGTGGGACGGAATAGTTGGTTGTCCTGAGAATGATCCTTGATCATTTAAGATATTTATCCGTGTCAGGTAGCAAGGACTTCCATTCTGTGACATAAAAGGATGGTGCTGACCAAGTTCTACAGCAAGTTAATTAAAACTATCAGATGCTATAATAATAATAATAATTTTCTTATGAAGCAATAACAGCATGGAGGATGAATGCAAAACCGGGATGTAGCAAGCACACTATTACAGGACAAGTACCAGGAGTATCAGTTATCAAGGAGTTTAAGGACCCATTCTGTTGGCCAATCAGACTTGCACCTGGGATCAAGTCGTCCTCTGAAACCTACCATCGAGGAAACCATTTCAGGTTATCAATTAATAATTGCAGGACCAAATTGTTGATTGTGCCATACTTAACTCTACTTACTGGCAGAAAATTCTGGGAAGGAACAGTTGGCTGTCCTGAGAATGGTCCCTCACAATTCACGAATTTTTCCTGAGTTGGATAGTAAGGATTTCCATTTTGTGGCATAGACCGATCATGCTGACCAAGTTCTACAACAAGTCGATTGGCAAAAATATCAGAGTAATAATAACAATAATGATCTGTAACTTACAAACAATGTAAACTTCTTAGGAGGCGTGTAACAAACTCTATCTTTTCAATGAAATGAAACGCAAAGATTCTTTAGCGTTTTCTTGATAAATATTTTTTTCTTGCAATGAAGCAGCAATAACAGTATGTAAGATGAAATTGGAAAAAATAGGGACATATTTTTTTTCCGAGAAAACGCAACGGACATTTGCGTCTCATTTTATTGTGAACAGGGAAATAAGCACACCTTTTACAGGACAAGAAGTACCAGGAGCATCAGTCGTCAAGGAGCTTAAGTATCCATTATGTTGGCCAGTTAGACCTACACCTGTGATCAAGTAATCTGTAAATTGAAGGTTGACACATGGAACAACCAATATCAGTGAAGGAATACAATATTAAAATTCACCCTTTTTTGCAGCCATATTATTAGGATATGGCAATATCGTTGTAGCTGGTATAGAAGGACCTGCATCATTGTTCAGAGGGACTGCACAGACAGGGCGGCCATTGATCATCAAGCGACCATTGAACTTGCACATCACATAGTCAGGAATAAGACCCCCTGAGTTCTCTCGCTCCTCAAATTTCTCGTACGCAGACATTTTCCAGTTGTTCACTGTATGCTGTAACAGAATGTTCATTTATGTACATGCTTGCTTATAATTTTGGACAGCAATGAACCTAAAGATCAGACCATTATAAAACTTTCTAAATCATTGAAAAGGAATATTTTACGGCAATCAACTGATGCTAAAAATATATAGTTTTTAGATATTTTTAGAATGAATTTGTCTTTTTACGTGTTTGCATTAGGTGTCGTTAGCTCCTCTGTTGAATTCCACTGTATTTGAAGGGCTTTACATGGTGCCAACACAGGAATACCAAAATGTGGGAATCCAATTGTTCTACATATTCTAGGTTTCTAGAACTTGCAAATAAAAAGGGATATTAGCAAAACAACAACATATTTTTAATCACGAGGGCATAGGCCTATGGGAAAAATAAACTCCACAGTGGAAGCAGAGGCTTTGATTTAGTCATAAGAGTTCGTTCTGAATCCTTCCATAACTAAAAAAAACATCATTTTACCTAGTTGGGAATGAAAACTGCAAAGGAAAATCCCAACGGTATATAAATAAGAACTCACATCCATGCCCACGTGGACTTGAACCCCCCGCTGGTGGGATTGTAATCCACTCCCTCAACCAAGTAAGCTAGGCTCAATTCTCTAACAACATTTCACCTTTTTTTGTTCAGCAATATCCGGGTTAGGTTACCCAATAGCTATTCACTATAACACTGTGAAGTATCCAAATGTCCAAAGCTTAATGTTTCTATATGCCTTACCCGCAAAAAACCCCATGTATATACGTTGCAAGTGTGACATTTGCAAGGTAATTTCCCAAATAGTATTATTTTAGTGAATAATAACAGCCTAATTGTGGTGGTACCAGAACAGTATCAAATGTATACCTGCGGAAACTGCTCAAGGTCTCTGACGGGAACATATGTTCCATTCATCATCATACCGACAAGATAATAGAAATCGTTGAATAAGAGTTCACCCTCCGCGACTCTATAAGAGTAAATCTCTTCCCCAGGATCACACGTGGTGGCATGATTAATCATGGTGCTCCAAGCCTCTTTCTTCATGCCAGTAAGCTGATTGCAAGAAAATAAGAGTTTTCTTAGCAACTAAAGAAATGGTAGCAGATATGATAGTGCATACAAAAATTTAGCATTAATTTCAGTCCAAAGTAGTTACAGGAGGTGCTGGATGTCATACTTTGGTTCAGGACAATGATCAACTAATATCTATTACAGGTAATTTGGAATACTGAAGACAGAGAAATATCATTACAACTGCATATTTACCTTTTGTAGACCAGTTTTATCTTTGTGATACTGACGCAACAAGTGCTTCACTGTAGTGATCTTTTTCTCGGTAAGGGCAATCCAATGTTTTCCCTTTTGGGAAATTTTCCTCAATTGATGTATTGCATCTCCCTTAGATGGACAATTACTCTTTGCGTTTACTGAAATATACAAAAATGTTGGATGCGCTAAAACAAGATTGCTGATACGAAATTTGTTAATTCTGGATATCTTAGCATATGATGGTAATGTATCTAATCCCTCCGATCCATAATAAGTGTCGGCGATTTAGTACTAAGTTAATACAACTTTTGTACTAAGTTCCCAGGACTTATTATGGATCGGAGGGAATACCGTAAATACATTGTAATAGATTTACCATGTATATATTAAACTACCACATAATATAAAGCATCCCAAAATTACAACATTGAACACCCATGTTAAAATCAAGTCACGAGGAAAGAAATGTGCAATTCCAATTCCAGCTCTGCATACGTTCCCTTCTAAAAGGCTTCATATTTCAATAGAAAATAATTCCATTGTAGGTATAAGGTCACAACAAGGTATATAACATATAATATGGGTTGCACTCTTTTTTCTTAAATCAGCTTGGCAGCCACTTAAAAGAGGGGCGGTTATTCACCTGACTATGGCAGATAATAGTGTTGGAGAAAATTACAATGTATCAAAATCCAATTCAATATTTTGATGTTCAGAATCGGTAAATGAATATACTCACATTCACTTCGGCGGTCTTTGACAACGAAGGGATAAGTAATTGCTTCTTGAACTCTGACTCTAAGATCCTGCCTTTTCACTCTTGCTGCCAATCTTAACTTTTGCCTGTAGGAGCTCTCTTTAAAGATGATGCAACCAAGATCGGCCTCACCATTTCTCATATTAACAGTTGTCAAGACTGACTCTTGCCCTTTACACATATGTATATGTTTGTTGAATTCCTCTTCAGTGAAATCATCTTGTCCTCTCTCAGTAAAGAATTCGGCATTGACTGACAAAATCTCAATTTGCAGCTTAGAAAGATCACCGCCTGTGATTTGCTTCTCATTTAGAAATATTGCTACCTTCGGGTTTTCTCCATTCTGCCATTCTACTGGACAACGAGTGAAAAGTGGATCTTCTGGTCTGTCAACACCAACAAACCGTAGCCTGACTACTCCAGAGCTACCTCCAGATTCAGGAAGACCTTGTGGTATCACCCTAAAATTTAAAGTAGGATGGAAGTGAGAAAGTGACAACAAGATAATCTTGAGGCTATGTTTAATGCAAATACTTGGTTTGAATTTCCTTTTGCGGTTTAAATACTTGGTTTGATAGGTTTTAGTATCATAACATGAACCAAAAAACTTGTAAAGATAATTTCCAGAGGAACTATGCATATGCATGTTCCATCCTCAACTTTTAATGGAGAATTAGACAATTAGTATTCACAACTGTAGAAGCAGGACATACAAACAAAATAAAACGGCATGTACCTTGAACTTGAAGACTCATAAACACCATTAGGAAATGAAGCTGGTTGTGGTTCCTGCATCTATTGCGTGACAGAAGGGAAAGGGGTTAAGATATATGGTGTGCGGTTACAGAAAGACAATATATTACATGGATAAAGATCCAAAATACTAACCTGTTTCTGGCGAACTGACCGGATCTTCTCTTCCATGGATACCATAACAGATCTTCGGGGATGATACAACAAAAAAACATATTAATTAATTAAGAAAAAAAGTCCATTTTTCATCCTTCAACTCTGTGCAGAGTTCACTTTTCGTCCTAAATGTTTTATTTGGTACAAAATGGACCCTAAACTTTGCCAGCACGTTCACATGTCTTGTTCTTACGATTTTCTTCCGTAGATGATAACCAAAGTTCAAAAAAAATCAGATCCGAACCATACCTCAATAAAAACTAGTCCGAGACCAGAACCTTGAATCCCACTCACGCGCGAGCAAGAAAAAGAGGATGGTAAATAACCAGTCCTAGCAGCCTCGTCTTTCTGCCGCTCCAACGTTTCTCACGTAAAGGGCAGCTGCTGCCCTAGTAGCGTCGCAACTCATCAACCACTGCATATCGCCCGGCTGGATGCGCCCACTGGCCTATGTGAGGGTAGAAAGGGAGGGAGAGGTTGACCGATAGGAACCACATCTCCATGTTCAACGGCAAAAGTAGTTGAAAGATTGTTGTGGGTTTCATTACATCTAGCTTGATCTAGTGGTGGACATCGTAGTGGACAATCGGGATGTGAGCAACGGATGCCGATATCGAGCAGATAGATAAATTGCGGTGACCTACTCAAGCTAGAGGATTGGGGATTTATTTTGGCTGAAACTGGCTCGGTACAATTAATTTTGGCGGAAGGTTGGGTATTTTCACCGTGGTTTTCATACTGCTTGGTTATGTTTCGTATCTTTTTTCAAAAAATCAGCAGAATCAGACGTTTGAACAAGTTGGTAAAGTTTAGGGTCTCTTTTGGACCAAATGAAACATTTGGGATCAAAAATGAACTTGTGTGAAAATTGAAGGACAAAAAATGGACTTTCAAAGGGAGAATGTATCCATCACATCCACAAGACCGAAAGTTGAATACTCAATATACACTCCAAGATACCATCTCCATATATTTTAACGCAGTTATGGTTACTTAAAGAAGAATACAAATATGACTTGATAATCTGAACCTCAAATAGTATTATAGTTGTAAAGTTTCTTTCTAAATATGAGCTTGTATGCTGCCGACAGCATTTATGTCATAAAAGGCTATGTGATTTCCAGAGGACAAGGACTGTCAGTTCCCACAATCAACAATCAACACTTAACTCGTTAGTTCCTCAAATATGTGCATTTTTACTGTCGCTCGTAATGCAATCCTAAGAGGAAATTTATATGGAATATGTACGAGCGGACATGAAGGCAGGTACCTTGAAATTGAAGGCTCATCAGCACCATTAGGATGGGAAGCTCGTTGTGGCTCCTGCATCTATTGCATGGCACAGGGGAAAGGGGTTAACTCAATGTATATAGGGTGCGATTACAGAAAGAACAAATATTTTACATGGAGACAGATTCAAAATACTAACATGTTTCTGGAGAACTGGCCGAACTGTATCTTCTTTGGATCCCACGAACGATCTTTTCGATTGATACCGCACAACAAGAGATAAAAATGAGTTAATTTAACTTCTCTTGTTATCCATCACATCCACAATATTAATTTGATGTTGAATATACTCAATACATCGACTCTAAGAGACCATTTCCAAATATTTTACGAAGTAATGGTCACTGAAAGAAGATCAGATCCATGGTTTATTCACTCTATAAATATAAGTTGATAATCTGAACTTCAAATAGTACCACTATGCTGTGAAGTTTCCTTTCTATATGAGAGTATATGTTGCTGACAGCATTCTTATCATAAATGGCTATGTACTTTCCAGTGGACAACTTGAGATAAAATTAATTAGTTAGACAAAGGGAGAATCTGTCCACCACATCCACATCACTCAAAGTAGAATACTCAACACATTTTTCGAAACGAATACTCAATACATAGGCTCTGAGATACCTTGTCCATATATTTTCACGCAGTTATGATCAAGGTTTAAAATAGCGTGCTAAATGAAATAGCGTCGATCTCCTTCAAACGCTATGGACGCTATATCATGCTTATTGCGTGCTATATTTCAAATAGCGTTTTGAAAAAAATATCAAATATAGTCTAAAAATAAAGGATTTCGCTAAAAAGTTTGGATATTTAGTCCAAAACATGACTGAATCATACATACATAGCCACATACAACAAATAGATCTCGAATTTTTCAGAAGGCTAACATCAGTATTCCACAAGGCGACAACATAGTATAATTTTTTTATTAAGAATCATCAGCATTAGCGATATTAAGTTCTAATCTAGAAGAGGAACCAACATATTGCAATTCATCATCACGAAAAAAGTGAAAGTAACTTTGCCTGAAAAAATAGCGCGCTAACGTTATGAAGTTTTAGCACGATATATTATGCTATTTCACAAATAGCGCCATAGAGAGTAAAATTACTAAAATTTAACGTAGACCCTCCAAATATGTTATTGCGTGGTATTAACGGAGAAATAGCGCGCTATTTTAAACCTTGGTTATGATACACTTGATGATCTAAACTTCAAATAGTACTATAGATGCCCCCATTTCGGGAAAAAAATAGTACTGTACTATACATAGTTGTAAAGTTCTCTTCTCAATATGGGCGTGTATGTTTTGTCATAAAAGGCTATCTACTTTCCAGGGGACAAGAAGTGTCAGTTCCCACAACAAGCAGGTCAACGCTTCTCTCTAAGTTTCCTCAAATATGTGGATTTCTAGTCCTGTCACTCAAAATGGAATCCTAAGAGGAAAATTATACTGTACGGCATATGTACCCTAGAGGAGTGGACATGCGTGTACCTGGGAAAAGCGCCAAGCTGCTCCGCCGACAATCCCCGTAGTATGCCCGGGAGCTCGCGGAATAGCCTCTCCTCCATGGACCCAAGCCACGCGGCGAGCACCTGTCCCGCGAGATCAACAAACCGAGCCCCCACAGAAGATATCACGCACTGGCCAAGCACGGCCGGGTGCCGGGAGAGTCGACGACTATTCAAAATCGAAATGCGGGGAGGGGATGGGCCGCGCGCTTACCTGGCGAACCACGTGCTCCATCTGCTCGCCCGTGACCGCCGCCGCCCTCGCCCTGCTCCTGTCGCTGCGGCTACCGCGGAAACGCGGATCCCGGCGAAGCAAACGGCGAGAGGTGAGTTCAAGCAAAGGAAGCGAGGGAAGGATGGATGGAAGGGTTGGAGGAAATGGCCGGCGAAGGATTAAGCAAGGAAAAGGTAGATGGGAGGCGCTCACGTACAGAAACATCACGATGAAGACCGCCCGCCGCAGCCGCTTCCTCGGGGACGGCGCCGCCTCCTGCTCCGGCGCGACGGCGTCGAACGGCCGCTTGTGCGCCATCACGCGCGTTCGGGCGGGGTGGGGGAGCTGGGAGCGTGGGGGAGTCCGATTGGGGGGAACTGCGCGATGGGCAGTGGGACTTTTGGACGCGAGCTTGGTTTGCCTATATACTAGTGGCCTAGTGGCGGAGTGTCCGAATGGGGTTCAGAGGGTTTTGGAAGCTAGCTGCTACTCCGGTCGAGAAATTGGAGGGAAGAAGATAAGCGCGCAGGGGATACGGAGAGACGGAGCTCGGCTCGGGCCGTACCGCGTGGCGTGAGAGGGATGGTTTCTACGGAGTATTTGCGACACGGCCGGCTGCCTCCCCCACCATCGCACCGGGAGAATTAGAGATTGTGGATGCATAGTTCTACGAAAATGTTCGGACGGACTGGGCGTGTTTGTTTTTCTTTTACTCATTGATAAAAGGCAGTTTGAAATAGTTAAAAGGTTTTATACATCGAATTCTACATAATTAAATTTTTTTTTCGAAATGGGAGCTTCGCCCCGGCCTCTGCATCAATTGATGCACACAGCCGTTTTATTGCATAGTTTAACATAATTAAATGCACAAAACTGCTCACAGGAAAGGGAAAAAAAATCACCTTCTAAACCCATATGAGAAAAATCTTTGGGCATGCCCCCGACCCAAACAGACAGCGGGGAAGACATGGTTATTTATTACTTTAGGACCCAACCCAAACAGACCAAAATATACATAATTAGGACACATTTGGTAGGTTGACCCCATTTGTGCGCTCCGTGGGTGTTAGCCTGTTCCGGTCGAGCTCCAGATCAATTTAGCACTTCTTTTGTTAATTTGTGAAGCTTTTTCCTGCACCGGATGGGAAACTAACCCCCTCTTTGTTTGCTTGCCTCCACAAAGCCCATTCTGCTGCACGGTATTGGTGTTTGTTGCATGCATGAGACTCCTATACTCTTGGCATGGTTCAAATAAGGTGACCTTATCATGCCATTGCATGTTACATCCTATCATAGAGGAATCAGAAGAATAAGAACATGACAATCACCACGATTAGGACGACGATGATGAAATCTTTTCCCTACTCTATCGTACATGAGGTGCTTCTTCTTCTAAAGACATATCTAGAATAGGCATTGGCTGATGATGCATTCGATGATGAGCCATATCATGATCAGGCAGGAAGGCTCTGGTACTCCTCTTATGCCTCCACAAAGGAACATGATCATAAGCATCAATGAAATCATAAGAAAGCATCACAAGTTCACACCATCTCAATAACTAAGAGGACCATGCATATCAATACCAAAAGTCGATCACAATTTCATCCTATCACAACAACTATGGTGTCAACCTACCACCACAAAAAAGTGGGTATCATCCAGACACCACAAATTCACCATTACATGAGGGGTTAGTATATACCACCTCACAATAAGAAATTTTTAAGCCCTAACTGCAACCAAAATGTACATCATCACCATCACCTCCATGCATGCATCCCCACCCCATGGCCCCAAGGCTAGAACTACATATTATAGTTGTACTTGGCCAGGTAAGTCCTGAGCCAGAGGACCCTATGTGGTGGTACAATTTCCACAAAGCTGGTAACCTAGGACTGGTGGCCAGCGAGGTGGCTGAGCGCCACCATGAGAGAATCCTCGCTAAAACCAGCATTGTCCATGACTGCATGGTACATGTCAGGTGTATGTTAGTGGGCTTGTTGTCCGGATGACCTAGCGATGTCCTTGACAGCGGAAGCCATGAGGGCTAAGGCTACAATGTCATCATCGTCGGCGACGGTGAAGGCACCCCTCTTCCTCTTACCTGTAGATCCCTTTCCCAGGGGTGTCAGCATGTTTCTCAAGGCGCCATCGACAGTCACCGTGCTGGACTCCTGGGTGTCATCATCCTGAGGTGAAGGGGAAACTGGAGGTGTACCCAGGGGCTCACTTGAGACCATGGCGTACTTGATGGTGGCAACGCGAGAAGATGTCTTGCTTCGCATCGTACGTAGTCGGTGATGGGCGTGTTTAGGAACTCGGTGTTCTGGGTGATCATATTAAGGGAACATAGTTTGTTAGTTGTCCAAAGTAGTGTTAAACGGTGAAGTTGGTCAATTGTGGAGGACAACGTGCTAACCGAGACATGGCCGTGTAGTGCTCAGCTTTGAGGATGATGTGCGCATTTGGTCTCCTCACACCATTGAGCTTTTCTAAGATTGTGGAGCTTGCTGATGGTGAGCAACCTAACCCTCCACTTTGTCAAGTGTTTGTACACCTGAGTTAAGCTAACGTGAGCACAACAGTGCTCGGGAAGAGTCTTAGCCACGGCAGTCATATGAACTTCTTTGAAGCCCTTGTTGGTCCGCATGCTAGTCTTGATGAGCTCGCACATCTTCTTAGAACAAAGCTAGCTATGAATGGGAGCCATTTCATTGTCTCTGTATGTGCAGCCTTTATTGCCTTCTCTGCGTAAGTGTGGTACTTGTCCTTCGTCTTCTTTGTGACGGCCATCCTTGCCACCACCTCTGTCGCGACCTTGGCGACAAGGCTATGCACATGGCCCTTCAACACTGGCACAACTGGCAGCTATAGGTCTCAACAAAGGGTTGTGAATCATGCTCTTTCGAGGGGATCTGCGACTCTCCAACGCAGATCGTAGTCTGATAAATTCATCGCACATGGAATCCTACAATCACCACAAATCAATGCAATTGTACTAGCAGATCTAACACTACACAAAGTCGCAGCCACTAATCCACTACCAACTACATGAATCTACATTGGTACAAATAAGAAATTGGAAATAATGGTACGTAGTGAAAGTTTCATCATGTAGTTGTACAGTTTGACACTACCAATCATACATAACTGATGAACAAGCACCACAAATGCAAAACCTAGCCATCTTCCCTACCACTACCAAAGATCTAGCCGACCAAGCTGGTGGTGTGGTACCTTATAGTCATCGGTGGAGCCGAAGGAGACCTCGAGAAAGAAGAGGAAGAAGCCTTTGCGGCACCGCCGCCGCAGACCGGAGTTTTGTGCGCTGCTTACTTGCCCTGGGATCGGAGATGGAGCTCGAAATGGGGGGAACCATAGGGTTTACAATCGGGCGGTGAGAATGGAGGGTAGAAACAGCGGAGGATATCCAGCGGGAGGTGAGGAAATCATTCTTTCACCCCTTATCCCTTTTCATTGCACGACGCAACAACTCTGACCCCATCTCCAACCTCGGCCACGCTCTTGCAGGCAAAGCTGCCTTTTCTGCATCAGCGGAGAGCGGGACGAGGGTGGCTCGAGAGCAATGGCTGATTCAGGCATTCCTCTCGGGACCCAGATATTAGTAAGGGCCGCGCCACCTTTTGTACTACATTGTAAACACTGTAAGGATCACGCCACCACTTGTACTACATTGTAAGAATTCATAACAGCACCCCCATCAAATTTTTAGAACTATTCCACACGTAATTGGCCATTACTTTTTGAGACAAATGCATCAACAACCATTAAACTTTTCGGGTAAGTGCAAATCTAAACATCAATCTTGCTAAAGGTATCCACATATGACTCTTTATGTGCTTTCTCATATGTAATATCGATGACGAGGCATGCGATCCAATAACCTATTGGGCCTAGGGCAGCGGCGGGCCCCCAAAAAAAATCGGTGGGGTTAAAAAGTTTGACCAGGGGCATTCATATTATGAATTCAAAAAAAACTTTGGAATAAGGATTTCAATAATTTTAGTGGGGGTCTAGCTCTTCTTGGATCCACCTATGGCCCAGGGTAATGAACAAACTGTCAACCTACTATAGACAAACACGAAATTTGCCATTACATTTTGAGACAAATGCATGGACCATTGAACTGGTCAGGTAATTAGTGCAAATCTAATCATCAAGATTACTAAAGGGATCCACATATGATCCTTTGATGTGCTTTTTAGTATGTATATCGATGAGGTGGCTTGTGATCTTCTAACGCGTTGGGTCTAGGGTGGCCTATGATCTGTTAACCTACTACAGGCCAACACAAAAAGTCCATATGCCCAAACTCTTAGCTGTTAAAGCTCTAAATTCATATACAGTGTTTCCCGCTTTGCCTTGATGCCCCCACCACGCCACGTTGCCTTGTTAACAAGTTGGTTGACACTCATCTCAGTGTTCTCCCCCTCCCCTTCCTATTTTCGGTCGCTTCCCCATCAAATGCTTCCCCATGTTGTGGTATCATCTCCTTCCTCCTTTTGCACGCAACAACACCATGATTGTCCATGGCACAAGCTCATTAGAACTTAAGATCTGAGGCCCACTCGCTCAGGTCTTGTGACGTGACTGCTATTTCATGAGGGTGGCGTTGGCGAGGCTATCAACGACATGGATTGAGTAGTGACCTTCATGAGTACTCGTCAATCACTAAAGTCATAATGAAGTAGTCACTCATGTCGCGACATTTGCCTCTAATTTGCCTCCTCTTTCTCTTATGAACCATGGAGAGTGGCATGGGATTGTATTGAATAGGTAACATGGAGGAGGCATCGCCGGAAGATACGTCGGAATGTGGACACCTCCATATAGCACGTCATTGCCCCGTATATATGGGGAAAGTAGATAAGACCGTATATATGGAAAAAAGTAGATAAGACCGTATACTGACTCTCTGGCAAGTTTATGAACCTAATTGAAGCAATTATGAGCCGAAGGATTGTTATGCATCTATTCATTAAGCCCAGTGGTTTATATATGTATGTATTCCCCTTTCCTTATGCTTAAATCATGCTCTATATCTATGTATACATGGCTAGTTAGTCTTGTCTTTAAGTTTAACTCTTTTTTTAATGTAAACTCGACCAAGCTTTTGGAGAAATATTTCAACATACATACCACTGAATTAGTATCACTAAATCTATTGTGAAATGTTTTCATATTATATATGTAAATATTTTGGATGTTGCTATTTTTTGGTTAAAATTAAAGAGGGTTGACTTAAGACAAGACTAAATGACATTTGCACGCGATCATAAAGGTTGCATGCATTATTTTGATGTAGAGGCCGGGTATTTTCCTTTTTTTAAATGACCATTGTGCACATGCGTAGGCTTCCTGGTAAGAGAAAAGAGCCGGAGAACCACAATCCTAGCCTCGGCTACATATCCGGATCAATATCACTACCCAGTTCTATGCATCATTTTCTGAAAGGTTCGTTCTCGAGCCAGGTCTGTTCTCTTTCAGTTTTTTCCTGATATTTTGGTCAACTCGGCATTTCCCCCTGTGCGATAAGAAAACCATTCTCTAGCTCATCGGAGAGTATGTACTAACACATAATCCTTTTTTTTATCTTGGACAGAATTAAGCATTCAACTTGTTCTGATCAATCATATACGGAGTACAATCTTTCCGATAATATTGCTGGCCAGTTGGGGGGGAAATGGATACACTGGCTGGTCGTCTTCGTCGTAACCCACTGCTCCTGCATTGCGAAAATGCAGACATGATGAAGATGAACTAATAACAAATACGAAATCATGTAGTCACAACTCACAAATGGTACTGCCTACCAAAGAAGATGTTCGACTGATCCAAGTTAGCTTTGGGGCATCGCCCCGCCCTAGACAAACAACAATGGTGGCAGAAGGGAGCGAGAGGCCTACAGTGTGTAGCAGCGTAAGCGAGCATGAAGATGAAGAGCAGAGACATTGGGGCATCATATATATACATAGGCCGCCGAAAGGTGAACAAGTCTTCGATCAATGGAGACGCTGCGCCGCCAGCGCTCGTGCCAGGATCGGGCGAGGAAGTTCCTGCGACGCTTCCGTCTGATAAACCACAAAAATAAAAGGGATTTCGGGACGATTAAAGCGGACCGCGTAGCGACGGGGAGGGGAAGACTAGACTGCGCTGGGCAGTACGGGGAATTTCTATTCCTTTTCCATCCATTTTCCTTAGTTGTTCCGGGGAGTTTCTGGGCATTTTCTACTGCTTTCATGGGATGGGACTGCATCTCGTCGGGATTAGGTAGTAAGAAATCCTGGAACAGATCGGCCGGCCATGTTGAGGGACGCGCTGTTCCTGGAAAATTAAACACGGTTTCGAGCGCCTTCTACAGACTTTCCTGCGTTTACCTGCTAGCTGGGGGATTGTAAATACACCACTCTCCTTTTACCATCAAAATTAACTGTCTCTTATCGCAAAAAAAAAAAAAGCATCTTCAGCCGACCCGGACGTTTGGAACATGGGGACGCGCGAGGATGACATCAAGACCAATGATTCACTCTTTGAAATCAACATTTAATATAGCGTTCAATTAATACGAGAGAGTTACAAAATTTACATGGGAAATACAAACGGTTATCAGGAGAGAGTTTAATGCACTGACACCTTTCCCTGCGTTGCATGCATCTAGTACATTATTTGGCGGCAGTGAGATTATATGTTAATGATGCATTAATTTCTCATGCATCTGCTTCTCACGTGTTGCAGTTACATGAATGAGTATACAACTCAAGAGGGTACCGGGAAGACATAAATCATAAGCATAACAGAGGTGCAAAATTTCAGATTTTTTTCCTCAAGGTATTCTAAAAAATTAACACACTGATTATTCTGTCGGCAGCAGATTTTATTTGTATGATTTATGTTAATTTTATTTTTCGAAAATGAGCCATTTTTACACGTTCTAAAATAGTTACCAAGTTAATTTTATAATTAGAAAATGAGCATTTTTTAATCATTGAATATAGGCGTACATAATTTTTTACACGGCTAAGCAAAGTAGTTAGGAAAATCAAAGTGAATGACTAGTTTGACAAATCGTGTACTGATCCAGGTGGTTAGAGACTACTCCACTCATAATGACTGGGCATTTAATGGTGAAATTTAGAGTCTGGAGTTTGGTCACGGGATGGAGTTAATGGGGGCAGGGGTTAAAGACGATGTCAGAGTCTGGAGTCTGTACTTCAGAGCATTTACAGACATGGCAGTTAGTGCTGTAACATTAGTACAATTCTTTATTACTTCAAACGTGAAAAAAGCGAAAATACACACACTATACCTGATGGAAATACACAAGTTGTCAGCATGTGTTGCTCTCTCATTGGATGCAGTATCATCCTCGCGCGGAGACGGGTTCCGTTAGCTATTTCCGCATCTTCAGCCGCCTACTTTAAATGCCGTCCAACAAAAGTGCCTCATCGATTATTTGAGGATGCCACCGCGTGGTGCCGCCTTTCTAGCACGGCTGTTCCAAGTCGCGTCGCCCAAAAAGATATCTGAAGAAAAAACGAAAAATAAAAGTTCCATTCAAATTTGTTATGTTTTACATTGTTTTGACTGAAATTAATCTAAACTTAAACTTAAATCTATTGGCGACCATTACGGCCGTTGTGGTAGTAGTACTCGAGGTACCGGTAGTTAGAGTCGTCGACCACGTTCTTTCTGCATGGGTCGGTTGGATCGTCTTTCATTACGCCGCTAGGTCCAACACCGTTGTCGTCATGCACGAGGTCAACAAAGAGCTAGCCGGAGTCACAGATCGACACCGCGATGATATCGTCAATGTTCCCCTCCCATGCCTTGAAAAAGTGTTAGTGAATTATGGGCACAGTTAAGATTGTGGGCTTAAGATTATAGGTGCTTCATTTTGTGAGCATGGTATCATACATGTGGTGCCTTGTACATATATGTGGTATTAAGTATGTTAGTACTATGGTGCAATTCTTTCCAGCAATGGGATTTATGACTAGCATGATCTACTCCTACTAGCACTACAACTGCCATTGATCCCCTTGGACCAATGATTTGATCGTATTGATCCAACCTATTTATGACCTAATTACTCCCTACGTCCCGTAAAAAGTAGCATGGCGATAATTTTGCAAAAGATCAATGTCCCTTTTCACTTGATGTCTGCAATCCCTGGCCGCTTCCTACCTCATCCTCGACCCGACGCCTCCTCCTCGCCTCCACCACCCCCTTTTCATCTCGCCGCCTATCCCATCCCATCCCGTTCACGCCTTCTCCTCTCGATTCCCCGCCTTAATTAGCAATGGTTTATCAATAAACATCCAATTGTGCCCTCGATGTTAATTAAGAGGAAACTTAATTAACAACATGGATGATCATTAAGCATCTAAATATGACTTTAGTCCCAATAATTTTGATTTCATCGAGGCACGATAATTTGAGTTGCAAAACCCTAGTTGATTTTATTTAGGTTGTTTGATTTATTAACCGCAATGTAAATGGGCTTAGTTTTGTTGGATTTCCTATAGTTATTAAGTTGTGAGTGGTTTAATAATGCATGGCTATTATGCGCTTTATCCCGCTGTGTTTGGATGCACAGAATTGGGTCTAAGAATTGAATTGGAATTAAATACCAAATCCAAGATGGAAAGGAAATGGTCCACAATTTCAATTCTGTCGTTTGGATGCATATGATATTTATTGTTAGAATTAAAGGGTGGTACTCAATTCTAAATCCTGTTTGGATGTATAAACCGTGGAATTAGATGCTTTGTTGAGTTTGCACAATATAAACTTGTATACACACTGGTAGAAAAAGAGGCTTCCGTCCAGCCCCATTAGTCGCGAAACTATAGGAACCGCGACTAATGGAGTCTTTAGTGGCGGTTCGGGAGGCGAACCGCGACCAAAGGCCTGGGCCCAGGGCGCTCGGTGGCCAGCTGGTGCACGTGAGGGGCTTTAGTCGCGGTTGGCCAGGCCAACCGCGACTAAAGGTGCCCGAAGGCCTTTAGTCGCGGTTGGCCAGGCCAACCGCGACTAAAGCCCAACCCCATATATACCGTTCAGCCCACTGCACTTAGCCATTTGGTGCCACTTCTCTTCACAAACTTCACAAGGGGGTGTTAGGTTTGCTTTTGGCTCCTCTTATGCACACAAAGTGTTTGATGAAATGCCCCAAGAGCATGAAACAAACATGATATGAAGTGTCGGAGCCACACTTGAGCTTCCTCATTTATTTTTTTCCTCCTCGATCGCGGTTAGCAACTTGAACCTTTCATATGTGTCATTGATAAAATATGCATGTGTGTAGTTCATTGTTTATAGCTAGTTAGTTTAACAAATGCATGATGGTTAATTATATATTTTATATTATAATAATGCAGATGAATCGGCAATGGATGTACGGTAACCGACTCTCCGGCGAGTTCACTACGGGTTTGAAAGATTTCCTCGTAGTGGCTAATGCGAACAAGCAGAAGGGTTTTGTTATCTGTCCATGTGTTGACTGTAAGAATCAGAAGGGTTACTCTTCCTCAAGAGAAGTTCACCTGCACCTGCTTCGACACGGTTTCATGCCAAGCTATAATTGTTGGACCAAGCATGGAGAAAGAGGGGTTATAATGGAAGAAGATGAAGAAGGGGATGATTTCATCGATGAAAACTATCTTGATCATTTCGGTGATACTTTCATGGAGGATGCTGAAGGTGAAGGGGAAGGTGAAGAAGAGGCACGTGATGAGCCCGTTGATGATCTTGGTCGGACCATTGCTGATGCACGGAGACGCTGCAAAACTGAAAAGGAGAGGGAGAATTTGGATCGCATGTTAGAGGATCACAGAAATTCGATGTACCCCGGATGCGATAATGGTCTGAAAGCTGGGCTGCACACTGGATTTGCTGAAATGGAAGGCACAGGAAGGTGTAGCTGACTCGGCATTTGAAAACTTGCTGAAAATGTTGAAGAATATGTTTCCAAAGAATAACGAGTTGCCCGCCAGTACGTACGAAGCAAAGAAGGTTGTCTGCCCTCTAGGTTTAGAGGTTCTGAAGATACATGCATGCATCAACGACTGCATCCTCTACCGCGGTGAATAAGAGAATTTGAATGAATGTCCGGTATGCACTGCATTGCGTTATAAGATCAGAGGCGATGACCCTGGTGACGATGTTGAGGGCGAGAAACCCAGGAAGAGGGTTCCCGCCAAGGTGATGTGGTATGCTCCTATAATACCACGGTTGAAACGTCTGTTCAGGAACAAAGAGCATGCCAAGTTATTGCGATGGCACAAAGAGGACCGTAAGTCGGACGGGGAGTTGAGACACCCCGCAGATGGAACGCAATAGAGAAAGATCGACAGAGAGTTCAAAGATTTTGCAGCTGACGCAAGGAACATAAGATTTGGTCTAAGTACAGATGGCATGAATCCTTTTGGCGAGCAGAGCTCCAGCCATAGCACCAGGCCCATGACTCTATGCATCTACAACCTTCCTCCTTGGTTGTGCATGAAGCGGAAGTTCATTATGATACCAGTGCTCATCCAAGGTCCGAAGCAACCCGGCAACAACATCGATGTGTACCTAAGGCCATTAGTTGATGAACTTTTACAGTTGTGGGCAGAACTGGTGTCCGTGTGTGGGATGAGCACAAAGAAGAGGCATTTGACCTACGAGCGTTGCTTTTCGTAACCATCAACGATTGGCCTGCTCTTAGTAACCTTTCGGGACTATCAAATAAGGGATACAATGCATGCACGCACTGCTTACATGAGACTGAAAGTGTACATTTGCCAAATTGTAAGAAGAACGTGTACCTTGGGCATCGTCGATTTCTTCCGAAAATTCATCCAGTAAGAAAGAAAGGCAAGCATTACAACGGCAAGGCAGATCACCGGCGAAACTGCGGGAACGCACTGGTGCTGAGGTATTTGATATGGTCAAGGATTTGAAAGTCATCTTTGGAAAGGGTCCTGGCGGACAATCAGTTCCGAAGGGAGCTGACGGGCACGCAGCCATGTGGAAGAAGAAATCTATATTCTGGGAGCTAGAATATTGGAAAGTCCTAGATGTCCGCTCTGCAATCGACGTGATGCATGTTACGGAGAATATTTGCGTGAACCTCCTAAGCTTCTTGGGTGTGTATGGGAAGATAAATGATACAAAGGAAGTACGGCAGGACCAGCAACGTTTGAAAGACCCTGATGACCGGCATCCGGAATGGTTTCAAGGTCGTGCCAGCTACGCTCTGACCAAAGAAGAGAAGGTCATATTTTTTGAATGCCTGAGCAGTATGAAGGTCCCGTCTGGATTCTCGTCCAATATAAAGGGAATAATAAACATGGCGGAGAAAAAGTTCCAAAACCTGAAGTCTCACGACTGCCACGTGATTATGACGCAATTGCTTCCGATTGCTTTGAGGGGGCTCCTGCCGGAAAATGTTCGAGTAGCCATTGTGAAGCTATGTGCATTCCTCAATGCAATCTCTCAGAAGGTAATCAATCTAGAAGTTCTACCACGGTTACAGAACGATGTGGTCCAATGTCTTGTCAGTTTCGAGTTGGTGTTCCCGCCATCCTTCTTCAATATTATGACGCACCTCCTGGTTCACCTAGTCGAAGAGATTTCCATTCTCGGTCCTGTATTTCTACACAATATGTTCCCCTTCGAGAGGTTCATGAGAGTATTAAAGAAATATGTTCGTAACCGTGCTAGGCCAGAAGGAAGCATCGCCAAGGGCTATGGAAATGAGGAGGTAATTGAGTTTTGTGTTGACTTTGTTCCTGACCTTAAGCCGATTGGTCTTCCTCGATCGCGGCACGAGGGGAGACTAAGTGGAAAAGGCACGATCGGAAGGAAATCAACGATATGTATGGACGGCCATTCTATGACTGAAGCACACCACACAGTTCTGACCAATTCCATCTTGGTGGCTCCGTACTTTGAGAAACACAAGAATATTTTACGCTCGAACTGAGGGTAGCGCAGGCGGGGGATATCGCCGGCCGTGATGTAGTCCATGACGCTCTGCAGAGTCCGGCCGTACCACCATAGCCGACGGCCGGCCTCGTGGAAGTTCCCAGGAGGCAGACCGTCCTCCTCATACCTGGCGATCGCCCTCTCACGACGATTGATGAAGAAGGCGTCCCAAGTATGCTGGTTATCGGGATGCCAGCGGGGATTCATCCGCTGCTCCAGCGTGAGGTCGAGGTAGTAGTGGTTCGTGATGGCCGCCCGGCGCGCAGTACCCTAAAGGATGGGAGGGACCGGCACGCCGCCGGCGCTTAGGCTCCAGCCGGCGGGGACGCGGTAGCCCGGTGGGCAAGGGTAGTTCGAGGCGCAAAGCTCCTCCACCTGCTGGTAGGTTAGAGTGGGTGCGGTGGAAGCCATGAGAGAGTGATGAGAGATTGTAGAGATGTGATAATGCTGGCCAAGCCGGGCTACATATATGTAGTGAGAAATGGCGGGAAAAATGGGAGCGGGAAGACAGGAGGCGGGAAGAAAGTGGCGGGAAGAAAGTGGCGGGAAGAAAGAGGCGGGAAGACAGGGAAGAAATGGCGGGAAGAAGAGGAATCCAGAGCTGGTCATCTAATCTTTAGTCCCGACTGGTGGGTGCAACTGGGACTAAAGGTGGTTTTGTATCATCTAATAAAACTGTCGGTGGGATAAGGATGTTTGGGTAAGCTTTAGTCCCGGCTTGAGGGTGCAAACGTGACTAAAGCAGTCGGCAGGATAAGAACGCAAGGGTTGGAAAATCTCCCGTGGCGCAACTTCTCGAAGATGTCGTCGGTGCACACGCCCTACGACATCTTCGGAAGACAGAGGCGAAAAGATTTTGAAATGAATTAGTTTTATTTTTCTGAATTTTTTGATATATTATTTGTATTTTTAAGATTTTGAAATGAATTAGTTTTATTTTTCTGAATTTATTGATATATTATTTGTATTTTCCAGATTTTGAAATGAATTGGTTTTATTTTTCTGAATTTTTTGATATATTATTTGTATTTTTAAGATTTTCAAATGAATTAGTTTTATTTTTCTTTATTTTTAATATATTATTTGTATTTTTAAGATTTTGAATTGAATTAGTTTTATTTTTCTGATTTTTTTGATATATTATTTGTATTTTTAAGATTTTTAAATGAATTAGTTTTATTTTTCTGAATTTTTTGATATATTATTTGTATTTTTCAGATTTTGAAATGAATTAGTTTTATTTTTCTAAATTTTTTGATATATTAATTGCATTTTTAACATTCAGAAATTACAAGAATTTTGAAAAAAACACCTTTAGTGGCCAACCGCGACTAAAGGGTGTTTCGCGCGGGAACCGCTGGAGTGGGGCGAAAATACCTTTAGTCGCGCGACTAAAGGTCGCCACCTATAAAGCTCACGGCGCGGAACCGCCACGCGCATTCTCTTCTTCTTCGTTGCCGCCGCCCCGCAGAGAAGACTCGCCGCCGCCTCGCAGAGACGACGCGCCCCCGCCCTGCAGCGACACACCGTTGCCGCCGCCATCGCTCGCCCTCGTCGTCTTCCGTCGTCGCGCGTACGTGCTCGCCGCTGCGCGCATCCTCCGGCGCCCCCTCCTTTCTCGATCTGCCGCGCCGTCGCGAGGCCTCGCCGTGCCACCCTCCCGTCGCCTCGCCGTGCCGCGCGTCCATCGTCTCGTCCGTGCCGCGCGCGCGCTCGTCTCTCCGCCGCCGCTTTCCGGCGCCGCTCTCGCTGCTGTCGCTGCGCGCACCTGGCGCGCCAGAGAGAAAGAGAGAAAGGAGGGAGCGAAAACAGAGAGGAGAGAGAGGGCGCCAGCGGCCGGCCCGACCATTTTTTTTTGTTTTTTTAATTTGAACTAAATTAAAACTTAAACTAAAATATAAGTTAAACTACAATTATAACTTATAATAAAATTTTAATGAAAACGGAGAAGAAGAAGAACACTTACCCGCGCACGCGCCACGTCACATGCGCACATCAAGTCTTGTGAAGAACCGACATTTCTTGTGACGTGACTTGTATGAAAAAGATTAAAAAAAACCGACATTTCTTGTGTGACTTGTATATATAACTAAAATTTGTAACATAAAATTTGTAACTTAAAGTTTTTTTTTTGTTTTAACTTAACACAAATCGGAGAACACAAACCCCGCGCGTATACAGAGGGGGCGGCGAGGTGCGCCGCCCCCCCTCGCCGCCCCCTCCGTATACGCGCGGGTTTTTTTTTGTTTTTTAGGCGAGAGAGGAGAGACAGAAACACACCGACCCCGCGTGTATACAGAGGGGGCGGCGCCACCGCCACCGCCGCCCCCCTTTCGCCACCGCCACCGCCCACCTTCCGCCGCCCCCCTTCTTCACTTAATTAATTTGTTTTTACTACATGTTTTCAGGACTGACATATGGCGGACGATAGAGCTGACCCGATTATGGACAACTATGATCCGGACGCTGAAGAACATATAATGGGCATCATAAAGGGCGATATTCTATTTGTGCCGACCGAACAAGAAGAAGAGGATATCTCTTCTTATCTGAACCTTGACGGTCAAGATGAAGGCCGTCAGCAAGATGATGACGAAGAAACGTCGATAAACGACGATCTTCAATTGGAAGTAGCAACCACCTCCGGCGCCGAGGTATATATATACATTGAGCCTCTGGTGATACAAACTTACTGATTTGAATAAATATGTGTGTACTAACGCGCGCGACTCTCTTTCTTATTTTAGCCCTCAGCCGGATCGTCGAAACAATCGAGTACGTCGTCAAAGCGTGGCGCAACCAAGACGCTGAAACAAGGAGAAACTTATACCATCGAGGTTGTCAGTGCAACCGGCAAGCCGCTGGAGCCCCACAAGAACGCCACCAAGTTTATCAACCAATGCGGAGCCGTTGTTAGAGACAACGTCTCGATCACCGTCCAGGAGTGGAATGAGCCAAAGAAGGCACGTCTTGGTTTCACTTTTTTCGAGAAGAGAACAAAAAAAGATTGCTTGAAAAAGCTTATGCAACATTTCGTTCTACCTCCGGAATACAACAAATTCGATGAGGAGGGTAACAAGATTGAGGAAAACAAGGAGAGGAGGAGGCTAGTCAAACAGTTCGCTCTTCATAAGATGGCCGACGCATTCCGGAAATTCAAGCAAAATCTAGCCCGTGACTATGTCAACAAGAACAAGACTCCGGATTTCAAAGGACAATATGAGAAACTGAAACATGATTGGCCAGAATTTGTGAAGCAAAAGAAATCGGAGCAGTTCATTGAAATATCGAAAAAAATAAGGAAAATGCGGCTAAGAAGGAGTACAATCATATTATGGGGCCAGGAGGGTATCGCCTTTGGGAGCCTAGGTGGGAGAAGATGGAGAACGAGCTGAGGGCGCAAGGAATCCGTCCAGGTACGGAGGGATGGGACCCAAGGGCCAAAAGCTGGTGGTACGGGCATGGGGGAACGCTACACCCGGAGACAGGGGAGTGTGTTCACCGGGACAAAACGTTTAAACCCACCCAAGCCCTTATTGACGCAATGAGGGATGCTCAAGAGGGGAAGATCAAGTTCAACAGAGAGAACGACGCGCTGACAAAAGCCCTCGGGAATCCTGAACACGGAGGACGTGTACGAGGCATAGGGAACATTCCGTGGAAAATAGGGTTCTCCCAGAACGATGACCCGTACGGTTACAGAAGCCGTAAGAGAAAGATGGACCGGGATGCAGATGTTGTGGCGCGGTTGGCATCGGAATTCGATGAGATGAAGAAAACCGTGAATATACTAGTACAAGAAAGATCGGCAGCTGGGACGCATGCAGATCATCCAGTGGATCTCGGAAGCCAGCAGCGGAGAAGCAGCGTGGCTTCCACGGAGGCCCCGCCGGCTAGTGCACATGCACCGACGATCGATATTACTGCACCGGAGCCTCCGGCGATCGAAATTACTGCACCGGAGTCTCCTCGCTACCCCGTGGACGATGTAAAGAAGATGAAAGAATGTCATATGTATTATCCAATGGGGAACATGTCCATGAAGGTAGCCATCGGCAGTGCTTTACCATGTGAACCTGGAGCACTCCACCACAACAAGCCCATTCAAGATGGCTATGCTCGTGTCACGGTGGAGGACATAGTACAAGGGTTTGAGGACCTGGAGATTGACATTGCTACACCTGAAGGGGAGAGAAGACTTGGAGATGTCAAGCGCCATTTCATTCTATGGCAAAAGAAGTTTATCAAGTTTCCAGGCGAGGCGCCAAGGCCAACAAGTCCACCGCCTACGGTGGTGGTGGTGGTGGCGGTGGTGGTGGTGGTGCTTCACCTACACCTCCTTCACGTCAGCCGACGATGCCCCCCAATTCACCTCCGGCGGGTAAGCAGCCGCCGCCCCCCAGTACGCCCCGGGCGGGTAAGCAGACGCCGCCCCCCAATCCACCTCTGGCGAAGAAGCAGAAGCAGTCCTGGACTATTAACCCGGACCCTTATGTACCTAAGACCACAAAGGTACCGGAGCCATCACTGAAGCCTCTCCCCAAAAGGCCTTGGGAACGTAGTGCCGAGGAAGTCGACGCGGCTGCGACTGCTGATTATGAGAAATGGAAGGCGGACTGCAAGAAGAAAAGAGAGCCCGAGCCCAAGCCAGTATTTTCTGATGAGCAAAAGAAGTGGGCTAAATCATTTTTGAGCACACCGTCCCAAGCCGCGAAGAATCTGCCTGACAACTATGCACGTGAACTTCGTAGGCATGCACTCATGTTGAAGGAGAAGAAAGAGCGAACGGAGAAGCAGGAGAAGAAAGCCTTGGAGGAGGCCGAGAAAGAATTAGTAAGTAAAAAAAGCGGGATACGAGTTGCCCAGCTCGGGAAACAAAGTAAACAATCGATTGCCCTGCTCATAGTGAAAGCCGCCGGTCCGGATGCCCCCGATATCATAGCAGCTGCGGCAGCACAGGGATTGACTGTAACGAGTGCCAGAGAACAAACGGCCAAACTTAGGTATGACTCTTCGTGCAGTGTTAGGCCTTGAAGAGGCGCCAATGAGTAAACCAGTAATTACATATGTGCGGAATGGGCCCCTCGTCGAGCCTGCGCAGGAAGAGGATCTACCTCAACAAATGAAAAATCTGCTAAATTGGTACAAGGGTTACATAAAAAATAAAAACGCCAAAGAATATATTTATGCGGAAGTTAGACATGAGTATCACTTCAAACATTACTATGTAGCAATTCATCTGAGTGAATTATTCCTGCTTTTCAATCTGCGCGAGCTCGACAAATCTATCATCAGTTGGTATGTTCTGTAAGTGATTTATTTCTACCCCATCTCGTTCATATTGCCTGCACTATATATATGTCCTAACTATATTGTTGTGTACGCTATTATATATGCAGAATGAAGATTAAGGAATGCGAAGTAAGGAACATCCATGATGTTGGGTTCATTGACCCACACATCGTTAATGGATATGTGTTAGAGCATCACCCCGCCGACGTGGAGGAAGACCTGTGGCGGTTTCTTACAAAGCAGGAACTCAAAAGTGATATTATATTTCCTTACCATTTTGGGTGAGTGTTTCTGTCTTGAGCACATTCTCTTTTGTTTACTCCATGCATGGTATGTGGCCGGCTAATCGATGAGTTATGCATGACTGTGCATGTATCGTGTCCGCAGGTTCCACTGGATTCTGCTAGTAATTAAATTTGACACCTCCACATGTCTCGTCCACGACTCTCTGACTCTGGATGCAAAGCTTTGGGGCGACATGAGAAGAATGCTGCAGAAGTAATTATTTTCATTTATTTGCGCTCTATATCGATCGACCTATTTCGTTCATTTCCTAATATCAAGTAACTAATAACTCTCTTATTCATTTAATTTTCTTTGCCTCGTAGGGTTTGGAGACGGTTCGTAGATGAAACGGTCGGTGAATTCAAAAAAGAGCTACAATTCATGCGGTCAATGGGCTGCGAATGGTGGGGATATTCAGCCAGCGGGGACCAATCTATGTGGATACTATATCTGTGAGATGATCCGGAGATACACCTCTGAGCGGGTTCCGTGTGATAATAATGCTTAGTCCAGAAGCTCGCTTCCGACCACTTCAAGAGGAACTAGCTGGATGGTTCACGAGGGAAGTCATCGATCCTAAAGGAGAACACTATGTAGAGGACGTAGAACTTCATATGCATTAAATTATGTATGGAAACTTGTTCAAAATTGTATATGGTCATCCGATGATATTGAATATATATTGTATATTCCTCTTGAATTCTTTTTGGTTCTAATTTCAAATTTGTTTGAAATTGTACATTCATATGCATGTATGTAGTACCGTAGAATATGTGAAACTCCTTCAAAATTAAAATAAAACACAAAAGAAATAAAACAATACAAATTAAAAAGAAAACAGGTTTAGCGGGGGGGGGGGGGGCTAAAAACCTAAACCTGCGGCGGCCTTTAGTCGCGGTTGGCCAGGAGAACCGCGACTAAAGGTCCTCCACCCCGACGGACTGCTGGCGGCCACGTGGACGTGCCTTTAGTCGCGGTTCGTAAGGAACCGCGACTAAAGGGGGTCCTTTAGTCGCGCTTAATTGGTCGCGGTTGCGCAACCGCGACTAATGGCAGTTGCGAACCGCGACCAAAGACCCTTTTTCCAGACAACCATGTAAATATTATGTAAATATTATAATGTTTATATAACATTTTTCTCACATAATAACGTCAAAATAAACAGAATTAGGTGGGAACTAAACAGAGAAGACATATTTTTAAGTACCAACACCAAAGCGAACTCAGCTCCATAGTTCAGTCGACTGAGACAAGCACGCACATCACCAAATTTTACAGCTTCCATACACAAAACGGAAGATGAATTTTGATTAAGACATCAGCCGTTCGCACAAATGAAAAATCAAGACATCAAGTAGCTGGATTAAATTCCAAAACGAGCTTGGTACTACTAGAGTACTAGCACACTCCCAAACTACCTAGCTGTAGGTTCAGGTTACTCTCAAAGTCTGAAATACACCAGGACAGTATGCGACTTCTACAGCAGGTTATCGGCCGGTCACATCGGGCAGCCGCGCCCACCTGGGATCCACCTCCTCCAACTCCGGCCGGCCACGCTCAAGCCGGTGACCTGCTGCCCGTCCGTTGAGATACGAACAGACCAACGATTTCATCCCCTCCGCCCTCCAATCTCTGGTCCAGGCTCCCAATAGGAGAAAGATGCGATGGGGACGATGGATTGGGGAGGCCAGGAGAGGTCGCCGTTCACCTCCCGACGCCCGGTCGATCTACGGTTAGGGGCTGGCTCACGGCAGGGGACGGACGGGATCCCGACGGGATGGCCTCGTGGGAGGAAGGGGATAGAAAGAGGATGGCAGGGAAGGGGGGAGAGAGGAGGGCGTGGAGAAGCTCACCGGCGCGGCCGCTACTGGTTTCTCCAGGCCACTCGCCGCCTCTCCTCTCCGCCACGAGCTCCGGAGCGAAAGGCCTTGTTATGTTTCTAGACGAAGCGGTACGCGCGGACGACTGCGTTTCCAAGGAGATTCCGAGGTGGCGACCTCCGAATCATGGGAGTGCCGTTTCGCACACAGGAGTGCGGGGCTCGGAATTGGACTGCTTTTCCAAACCAAAATTCCACGCGCACCCAAACAGTAGAATTAGGGGCCTAAATTCTAGATTCTCCAATTCAGAGCCTAATTCTATACATCCAAACACGGATTTTTACATTTCTACAGAAATCAATCTATTTTTAGATGGTCACTAGCTAGTAAGGTGAACTGCGCAGTCAGGCACATATTAGCCAGTTGTTTGACACGAAAAAGAGCCGCTTCTCCGTAGGAGGAAGAGAAAACGCGTCTCCCATACACCGGGGGAAAATAAAATGTGCGGGCGTGCCAGTGTACAAGTACACAAAAATAAAAGAGAAAAGATACATATTAATCATCACGACTAATAAACTAATCCCAGGTGTGTGCTCCGTATGGCCTGCTGGCGCGGCCAGTATGACTAGGCGATTGTGGTTTCCTGGTTCCCGGGGCCTCGGAAGACACCCGGTTAATTACTCCCGCGGACAGAACCGCGAGACACCTCCGATTAAGCTGCTTGGTCGTCGTCTTCGGTCTTCGCTTCGCGTTCTTCATGCATGGTGGCGGTGTGTGTTGGCGACGGCAGAGTCCGTGTACTAGCGTGTACACGCGCCGTGGATAGCATGGCCTTTGCTCCTGCCATGCCCGCCTCGCCGTCTTGCCTCGTCGGTCTTGAGCGGCGTCAGTGTTGGTGTCGAGGTAGCATGCATGCTTGAGCTTCGCTAGACGTCGCGACGGCTTTGTAGTTTGGCCGAAAGTGCGAGGGGTACACCCCGCGGAAGTAGATGTAATCAAGAATAGAAATAGAAGAAGAAAACGGATATTGGTCGCCGCCTACGCCTTCGGAAATCCGGACGGCGAACAAGACATCACTGTAAAGGGCCTGAGTGTGGCGCGTCCTAACGGCGGCAGATCAGCTGGCGCTCGCCCCATTGAAAGAGCACCCATACGTAGGCAAAGCTACGTTTGTGGTGTAGCTTGCTTGCATGGACAGGCCATGCACGTACATGACTCCATCGGCGGAATCTTGATAGTGCTAGCTTCATTACTAGCTCATGTAACCCGTCGTGTGTGTGTGCTCGGCCAAACAAACCAGCTGGTTCGCTGAGCTCGTCCATCGGCAGCCCATGCGACTGCATCGCAGGCAGCACTGATTACCCGACAACAGCGACGAGTGGCAGGTCCGGCAACTCGCGATGATGGCGACGGCGAGCAGTAGCTCGGCCTGTTGCCGCGACAAGGCGAGAAGCAGACCATGGTCACAACATCGGCGAGAAGAAAGCCATGGCCCTCGCAGCGGCGGGCAGTTGCTCCGGCAGCTGACCCAACATTGTGCACCACGGCTGGCGAGCGAGTCGTCCAACTCAAAAGTTGGATATCGAAGAACGCAGAGATGGTGACCGCTGTCGTGTCAACGACCACCGCCGTGTATGGCGAGGCAGGGCCGCCAACAATGTCCCCGTCGGCGGAACCAATTGTTCCTAGCGGCGAGCATGCCGGGACATCGCCGCCACCAACGGCGACGCGCGAGTGTGCGCTGGCACGGCACCACCCTGGCGGTGTGGCCAAGGTAGCGTCCGAGGTAGAGGAGGGCCATCGTAGGTCGGTGGCCACCGTCCCGTCGACGGCACCTCTGTCAACGGTGCAGATGGTCCGCATAACGCACGCGGAAGACACATCCGGCGAGATCATATGGCGACACGACGATCAATCTGCGGCGTTGGCCGCGCCTCGACCGATCGGGAGATTGGTACCGCCACGCTAGATGCAAGGAAGAAGAAGACATAAATATTAGCGTTGCTTCTCACCATTGGCGAAAACGACCGGCATGATCTCGTCGAATCTCCGGCAAGCTCGTTAGCCTGCGGTGCACGCGTGCTCCTCACGGCGCACACCAAGTCGACTTATCCTCTCGGCCGCCTGCGCGAGAGGAAGGTGTGGTTCGTGGCTATTTTCTCCAGACGAGAAACTCGCGAGGTCTCGGCTGGATGGTGTCTGCGTCGGGACGATCTCTCTGCGTGGAGATTTCTTCCCGTCCTCTCGGCCACCTGGTGCTTTATTTATATAGGCCGGAGGTCTTGGTTTAAGGCGGTGTAAGATACGCGTGATCGCGTCTGACTCTTGGTTCGGTAAGGTCTGGCTCACTTTCCTTTCGTGAGCTGCACCAGATCTTTCCTTTCGTGAGATGCGCGCACCAGATGGAACGCTCTAGAGTATTTTCGTCCGTGCACGTAATCATACACCAGGCCTCTAGTCTGATCCGATCGATACGTGTACGTGGTATCAGTGTGGCTGCCCAAACTGTTTGACACGAACGTACAAGGTACCGCGTCCGACCGGGTATTGATCTGGTTCCAAGTCACGTATATATATTTGTATACACTGTATACATGGATGGAATCCGCATCACCGATATCTCTAGGCAGTTGATTAAGTAAATGCGGCTAGGCTTCATCAATTAAGCTCAGGGATGGAAACGGATCGGATGCGGATCGGATAGTGCCCTTCCCATATCCGTTTCCATATTTTTAAAACGAATACGGATGCGAATACGATGTTGACGAATACGAATTCGGAGCGGATGTTACTCGAATACGAATACGGATCGGATGTTTTCTCAATTCGGAGCGGATACGAATATAAGGAAATAATTGACTCGTGTCATATAATGAGCCAATTAAATAATAGTATAGTGATAAATATACTGATATAATGCATAGTAGTTTTAGTTTCAATCACATAAAAGAACATTTTGTCGATTTGTTAGTTTCTCTAGGTTAGGTAATTGCCATATTGGGGTTGAATTTCGAAATTTGGCTAACATAATCATATTCGGATACGGATGTATCCGTTTCCATATCCACATTTGATTCAAAATTCAATACCATATTTGTATTTGTTTTTGTAAAACGGATTCGGATATTTACCATATCCATTTCTACGAGCATCCGGATTCGGATGTTACCATTTCCATTTTCAATTTCTCGAATACGGTTGTCGGATAATATGGACTATCCACTGCCAATTCCCACCCCTAATTAAGCTCTAGGCCATATGCATTCATTTATGCACACGCATGTATGTATATACGTGGCATTTTGAATAATAATTTCGCGGGCGCTTGTCGCTCCGTTCGCGCATATTAGTACCAAATATGATGATGACTTTTGCACAAAATATCATCAAACAAATGCCCCCACACCAATTTAAGTTCGAACTTGAAGCGATTCGAACTTGACTTGGTGTAGAGAATTTCTTTTCAACGGACCAGACGCAATTGAACCAATGGTATCCATGTCTTAGGAATATATTGGTACAAAATACTGTCAAACAAATCCCCCCACCAAGTCGGGCTTGAGTGTGAAGCAAATCAGGCTCGACTTGGTGAGATATAGTCTTAGCAACTGTGTGGCGCAATTATTTTTGTTGCTGCCGTCGAGTCTGAACCTTTATTGTAAATTTCATGTACTCATGTGTGTATGGGAAAGACATTTTTCCTGGCCTCTTGGCATTATCGTGCCAAAGGCTAAAAGAGCGGGCGGGGTATTCAGTTGGGTCGTATAGCTGGCACGACGCCTATCAACCAAACATCCTAATATCATCCTCAATTTGCAGCGAAGTCCGTGCCGCTCCTTGAAGGCGTTTATCGATCTAGTCGTGACCGTCTAGCTGCCACGGTGCCAGCCGACCAGATCGAAGGGTTTCACAGCTTCACGCTAGCCGCACTGGCGCGTTACACTGCTCCCGTCATTAAGCCTTTGTAGTTAAGGAAACAAGATATCGGAACGTCCATCGATTCCTGTCTTGTGGTAGCCCGTGCCACGCCGGGTTAAGAACATACTTGTATGATGACGAAGGTGGTAGCAATGAAGGATACCACCTCCATCGTGGATGAGAGCATAGTATTGCCCCCGGTGTTGATGTAGAATGTCATGGATAGACATGGTTGAGGGATGTCGTGCCCCCTGTACAAGCGTGAACGCCGACTTGTCGTCGGTGAAGGTTGGTGTTGTGCCGACATACCATCGGTAAAGTGGATGTTGCCCCCGGCTCCGTTGCCGAGGGTGACGCCGTGTACTTGGCGCCATTGATGAAGCTTGGCATTGATGCAGAATGCCGCAGGGAATGGGCATGTTGGATGTTGCCCCCCCGTCTCTCGTGGGCTCACACGAGATTGTTGGTGGCATGGTGACATAGGTTGGTGACGCCGCCGACGCCAGTGACAATGTCGGCCATCGAGTGTCGATGTAGGTGTATGGACATGTGAGTGTCACTCCATTTGCATTTGTGCTTGGCTGCATAGAGTTAGTCCCAAAAAAACAACCAGAGAAAGCCGAGATAAAACATAATCAAGGAAGAATGAAAAAAATGGTTATTTTTTTGTTAAAATGTTGGCTTTTCCGCTTGCACACTAGCTATGAGTGTGACGTCAGAAAAGGCTGCCGAAGGACTTAGTCATTGGGAACCGTCGAAAGACCATGACGATTATAAATCAACAACTTTTCCTTCCGTGTATGTATGTGTGTAGCGTGTTTGAGGATGGTGTACGTGCTTGGAATGCGCCCGAGAGACAGCGGAAAATCGTACCCTAGCCCATCGGAGCAATAAGTAGCCCCACAGCTCCACCATGCTTCCTTCCGTGCCTCAAGAACCCAGAGACATGGGTGAGGAGGAATTGCGGTAGGTGGTTTTGGGATAATGAGTTAATGACTTGAAAGCTTTTCATGCCTTGGCGAGGGAGTGGTGAATGACTATCAACCGCCTTCTTTCCAGTGGTTCCGTGCATTCTGGGGGACTTGTATACTTGCTTCTGGGGTTGATGGAGATTTTTTTTTGTGAGGACTTCTTGGAGGGACATATTTGTGATGTCCTTTGACTTCATGAGATTGTTTCCTCTTGAGGATTGCATGAACTTGCTTCTAGATTGCTTCATCATTCTCTCTCTTTTTTTTGTTCTGGGATCGCTTCAAATTCCTTGGAGATTGTTGGTGTTTCCTTGGCGGAACCACCTTCAGAACTTGGAAGATAGCCATCCACCTTGGTGGACTAAAAACCCTCAGGCATATTATGTGGAGATTTTTGGTGGCATGCCCCAGGGTTGCCACGTGGCTTCGCACCAAGTCCAACTTCCGTTTGGGGCGGGTAGCCCTTCCGTGATCTTTTCCCTAGCGTCTTCCCCGAGGCATGGTGTCTCCGTGAACTTGAGACCCATCCGAAAGGACGGGGGTGTGGGACCTCATTACCCGGAAGTGCCCAAGTAGTCTTCTCCACCATCTCTCGGAGCATGTATTGTGTATGTCGTGTGTTGTGGGTGTAGGTGCCGCTCCACTTACCACGAGATACACCGTGTGTCCGCTAGACAAGTCATAAGGCAGCCAAATCATCAGTCACAAGCTAAGCGTGATTAGGAAAAGCCATAGTTTTTTTTTGTAGGACTTTGTAGTCCATGAAAAGGGGAAGGCAAAGTGATCATCAGTAAGCCTACATATGCAATGGTAGGTGCACTGTAGACTTTGATAGGCAACCGGAAAACCCCTTTTTGGCGAAATGGCAAAGCGAATTGAAAAGCCAAAAGAAAAGGAGAAAAAAAATCACGCAAAGTACTTTTTCAAGAACCTGCCGTTGATTGGGGGCATAGGCCGGGCTCCTTGTGGATCGACCAGCTGATACGCTCCCCCGTCGTACGCCTGCTCGATGGCGTATGGACCTTCCCATTTTGGCTCGAACTTTCCCCTCGTCTTGTGTGTGACAACGATGGGGCGTCGAAGCACGAGGACTAGCTCGCCTTTTCTGAAGACTCGTCGCTTGACGAGCTTGTCGTAGGCTCTCACCATGTTTTGGCGGTAGAGCTCCAGGTTTTGCAGTGTGTTGAGGCACGCTTCTTCGAGGGAGTCAAGCTCCTGGTACCGAAGTTGTATTTGCTCATCTTGTGTAAGCTCCTCATGAATAGCCACCCGTAAGAAGGGTAGCTGAATCTCCAATGGCAAGACTGCCTCACTCCCATACACTAGGGAGTAAGGAGTTGCTTGTGTTGGGGTACAGACTGTGACACGGTACGCCCACAAGGCTTCGTAGAGACGGTCGGGCCAGTCCCTCCGGTGCCTTGTTACCATCTTCTTGAGTATCTTGCCGAGGGTCTTGTTGAAGGCCTCAATTGCGCCATTGGCTTGAGGATAGTAGCCAGTGGAGTAGTTCCACTTGATCTTGTACTTGTCCACAAACTTGAGCATTTTACCTGATTTGAAGGCCTTGCCGTTGTCAGAGGTGACACGATGTGGTATCCCGAAGCGGTATATGATATGCCGCTCTAGGAAGTTGATGACGTTGTCGCTCTTCACCTCCCGCAGTGGGACGGCTTCCGCCCATTTGGAGAAGTAGTCTGTTGCTGCGAGGATGAAGCGGTGCCCCCCTGATGAGGGTGGCTCGATAGGGCCGATGACGTCGATCCCCCAGGCATCGAATGGCCATGAAGGGATCGTCGGGTGTAGCGGGGCTGGTGGTTGATGCTTGAAGTCTCCGTGGACTTGGCAACCATGGCATGACTTTGCCACTTGAAGGCAATCAACCATGATGCCGGGCCAATAGTACCCAGCAAGCCGAATGCTATGGTACATCTTGGCCCCGCTTTGATGGCCACCGCAGACTCCATGGTGTACCTCCTGGAGGATGCGGTTGGCTTCCCCTCGGTTAACACACCGAAGGAGAACCTCTTGCCCGTAAGACCGTTTGTACAAGACACCGGCCTTATAGACGTAGAAGGGGAGTCATCGTTGTAGCCGACGCCTCTCGATTGTATCGTCTGGGAGACGACCATGTTTGAAGTAGTCGAGGAATGGTTGGAGCCATTCTCCCTCCTCCACCGCATTCGTGGTGATTGTGTTGACCTCGCAATCTTCGGGTACAAGCTCCAAGACCGCGGGAAGAAGTCATCTTTCTTCAATATTGACCTGCGTGGGTTTACCATCGGGTAAGACCAGTGCTGAAGCAAGCTTTGCCAATGCATCCGCGGGTGCATTTCTGCTCCGCGGGACATGGACGACCTCGACATAATGGAATTTAGCCATGAGCTTCCGGGCCATATCATAGTATGGCACCAGTTCAGGCTTACGAACCTCATAGATGTTGTTCACTTGACGCAAGATGAGCTGGGAGTCCCCCAGAGCGCGCAGTGAGCGCACCTCCATGGAGAGTGCTAGAAGAAGGCCAAAGATGAGTGCCTCGTATTCCGCCTTTTTGTTGGAGCACTCCTCCTTCATGAGGGCGAAAGAGTGATATATCACTCCGCCTTGTGGAGTCTTGAATACCAAGCCAGCACCGGCTCTCCGCCTAGGGGTTCCGTCGGGGTCGGTTTCGGTGCGCGAGGCACCCTCGAAGTAGAGCTCCCATGGTGCTTCGGGCTCGACGGTGAAGACCTCCTCATCGGGGAGGTTGGTGATGAGGGGAGAATCATCTGGCATAGGATGTGCCGCGAGGAACTCTGCCAAGGCTTGCCCTTTGATCGCTTTCTGCGGCACAAAGGTGAGGTCAAACTCCATCATGAGAAGAGCCCATTTTCCAAGTCGCCCAATGAGCGTAGGCTGACTTAACACATACCTTATTGGATCCGCTCTTGCAATGAGCTGGATTTCGTGATTTACCATATAGTGCCTTAGCTTCTTTAGTGATAACATCAGGGCCAAGCACAGCTTCTCTATTGGAGAGTAGTTACGCTCAGCACCAACCATGGTGCGACTTAGGTAGTAGCACGCCACCTCCTTGCCTTCGTCATTGTGTTGGGCGAGCAATGCTCCCAAAGAGTTGGGAAGGGATGCAATGTAGAGTATGAGTGGGCGCCCTTTTACAGGGGCTGCCAAAACGGGTGGATTAAGCAAGTACCTTTTAATGTCGTCAAAGCCACGCTGGCAGCTTTTGTCCCAGACGAATGGAGCACCTTTCTTCACAAGGTGTGAGAAGGGCTGAATGCGTCCGGAGAGGTTGGAAATGAAGCGTCTAATGTATGCTAGCTTCCCTTGCAATGTCCTCAACTCCTTGAGGTTTTGGGGTGCCAGCATGTCAAGGATGGCCTTGATCTTTTTCGGCTCGACCTCGATCCCACGATGGCGAACCACAAAGCCGAGGAAGACACCGGATTGTACGGCGAATGCGCATTTAAGTGGATTCATCCTGAGCTGGTGTCGACGTAGTCGTTCGAAGACCACGCGGAGGTCTTCCTTGTGGTCTCGGCGGTCTTTGGTTTTGACCACCAAGTCATCAATGTAGCATTCCACCTTATGGTGGAACAAATCGCCAAGGACGCGTGTCATGGCACGCTGGTAAGTGGCGCCGGCGTTCTTCAACCCAAAAGGCATGACGGTGTAGTAGAAGTTGCCTTTGGGGGTCCTGAATGCAGTGTGAATGGCGTCGTCTGGGTCCATCTTGATTTGGTTGTATCCTGACGAGCCATCCATGAAGGACAGCGCACCATGCCCCGTAGTGCAGTCGACGATGATCTCCGTGATGGGTATGGGAAAGTCATCCTTGGGGCATGCCCTGTTCAGGTCGCGGAAGTCTTGGCAGACTCGCACCTGCCCATTTTTCTTCTCCACGGGTACGATACTGGAGAGCCATTCTGTGTATTGGGCCTCCTTGATGAAACCCGTAGTGATAAGCTTATCTACCTCGGCGATGACGCTGTCTTGAAACTCGGGTCGTAGGTGCCGAGGCTTTTGCTTGACCGGCCGGAATTGCGGGTCGATTGCCAGCTTGTGTGTGGCGATGCGCGGGTCAAGCCCTGGCATTTCCTTGTAGCTCCAGGCGAAGCAGTCCTGGTACTCCATCAGGAAGCTTCGATTTCCTTCACGCTCCTCTTCCGTCAGTGTGGCACTGACAAAAGTGGGACGCGGATCTTCTTCCGTCCCTAGGTTGACTTCGATGAGCTCATCGATGGTGGGCTGCCCACCATCTTCGAGCTCTTGTGGCGCTGGAGAGGCACCAAGGTCTCCATCTGGCTCAGGATGTTCGCCATCGGAGGAGTTTTGTTGATGAAGGGGCTGATACGGAACGTCCGCGTCATCTCCCGAGCTTACGGAGGTGGCATGGCACGCGGCTCGTGAGTTGCCATCATGTTCGTTGCCATGTGGATCGGAGGCATGAAGGTTGATGTAGCCGAGCCCATACTTGGGCTGTTTCTTGCCCCCAGTGTTGTCGAGGACTTCTGATTGCCTCCACCACTCCTCGCATATGGAGGGCGGTGGGGGCAACCTATTATTCCGTCGTAGAGTGATTCCGGCGCTTGCTAAGAGGCGAGCCAGCCGTGGCTCAACCTTCATTGTTGGAAGCGCCTCATCTGTGTCAAAACAAGGATAAGGGAGTTCAAATATGGAGTCGCAACATTTCACCTAAGGGACCTTACAGAATAAAGTCTCTATCCTAGACCCAGATGAGTTCGGTATTGCCCAAACTTCGAGTGGGGAAGTTACCGAAATGTAGAGGGAAGAGGGCTGAACATCATGAGCTCCCCTTATGGCCTCCTCTATTATTCATTGTTTCTTAGCCTCTCCTTGGGATGGAGCGGGCACCTCCTTTGGTGCGCCACGTGCTCGAAGTGTTAGCGGCGCACTGCTGCTGGTTTCCAGCAATTTGCGGCCTTGCACACCTGCAACACCTCCAAGTGTTAGATGTTCGGCCCTTGATGGTGCCGAAGTTGACGAAGAAGCCACATGGTCAGGTGATGTCTACGGGAGCTTCTATTCTTGTAGACAGTGTTGGGCCTCCAAGAGCAGAGGTTTGTAGAACAGCAGCAAGTTTCCCTTAAGTGGATCACCCAAGGTTTATCGATCTCAGGGAGGAAGAGGTCAAAGATATCCCTCTCATGCAACCCTTCAACCACAAAGCAAGAAGTCTCTTGTGTCCCCAACACACCTAATAGGTGCACTAGTTCGGCGAAGAGATAGTGAAATACAGGTGGTATGAATAAGTATGAGTAGTAGCAACAGCGCCAGAAAAGTGCTTTGCTATCCAGGACTGGCGTGTGGTTGATGGTGGTAATATTGCAGACAGTATAGATGCAGTAGAACAGTAAACAAGCAGCGATAGCAGTATTGGAAACAAGGCCTAGGGATTATACTTTCACTAGTGGACACTCTCAACATTGATCACATAACAGAATAAATAGATAGATGCTAGACTCTACACTCTCTTGTTGGATGATGAACACCACTAATTGCGTAGGGCTACAAGAACCCTCAATGCCGGAGTTAACAAGCTCCACAATATTCGATATTCATATTTAAATAACCTTAGAGTGCAAGATAGATCAACACAACCAAACCAAGTACTAACATAGCATGCACACTGTGACCATCACACTATGAAAGGAGGAATAGATCACATCAATACCATCATAGTAATAGTTAACTTCATAATCTACAAGAGATCACAATCATAGCATAAACCAAGTACTTCATGATGCACACACTGTCAACATTACATCATGGAGGAGGAATAGACTACTTTAATAACATCACTAGAGTAGCACATGGATGAATTGTGATACAAAACTCATATGAATCTCAATCATGTAAGGCAGCTCATGAGATCTGTAACACCCCAAATTTCAATGAAAAGAAAGTTAGAGAATTCCCGAGAACAAAATTTCAAACCAACAAAAACTTTTCTTTTGCATATAGTACCATGCATAGGACTTGTGCATTTGAGTGATATGCCATGATGATTGTTATTACTTGTATTTTGATGTGCTCTAAAATCCTAGAGTGATCATATGAGGATCACCAACCAAATAAATCAAAGTGGAAGAAATTCCCATAATTGAAAAACCCTAAAAACCCTCACATATGCCCTATGGCATTTTTATAAATTTTGACCCTAGACCTATTTGGTCTTCACCATTAGTTGAATAATGTTATTAAACACTTATTACAACTTTTGGAACCAGGGTTGCACAATTCAAATAAATTTCAAACACTTTTCCCACTCACATGTGATGATGACCAAATCTGCCAATTTTAGTCTGATCACCACTTTGAGCCCCTGCAATTCAATTTTCCCAAACCAATCTTTGCTAACTCTTTGCACCATTTCAAAGTCAACATCAAGGTGAACAACTTTGATGAAGACCACCCTGCCAAATTCATCTTTGATCACTAGCTATGCTCGTCCAAAGTTGCAACTTTATATTAAGATCAACAATCTCCACTTAGCCATTTTGGCCAAATTTTGAAATCTAATTTTTCCACCACCACCTCAATTCATCTCTGGTCAATTACAACTTATCTCAACCTTCACATATCACAAACTTTTACCTTTTGAACTTTTTCCAATTTGGATAATTTTGCATTCTCCAAAATTGGGCACTATTTGCAACTATTGCAAATAGTGATCTACCTCACCAAATTTAAACCAAAGCTATACTACAATGTTCCCTGGTCCCCTTAAACCCTAAATGAAACATAGTGGAGCTAAGGAGGGAGAGAGAGCATGGCATGGCCATGCCGGCCACATGCCGGCCATGCCGCACCACCCCCTCTCCCCTTGCTTCCCCAACCCTGGCCCCTGCGCCACAGCATGCCACCGCCTCTCCTACGCCACCCTAGCCCAGCCCTGGTCGAGGAGGAGCTCGACAACGCCCAGACCAGCATGCGTCCACGACGCCCTGGACGCCGCTCACGTCGCGCGTGTGCCCGACGCGGACACACACTGGCCACGCGCCGCGCCACGACCTCGAGCACCCCCTGGACCCCCTGCGAGCACGTTGAGCATCACCGTGACACCGCAACGCTCCCAGACACGCCCTCAACCAAGACCCGCAACCGCCGTCGCCGGAGAAGAGAACCCTGGTCCGCCGCGGACGCGACGGACACGGAAGCAATGCGACCTAACCCAGCCTCCCCCGACCGCGCTGTCGCCGCCAAACGCATCGCCTGGCAGAGGAGAACCCGATAGCACCCTCGCCGAGCCCAACCGCTCGCCGGAATCGCCGCGAGCATGTCGACTTCGCCGCAGCCCCCACGGTCGCTCGCTCGCCTATAAAAGGAGAGCTCCGCTCGTCGATCTGAGCACACCATCGCCTTCCCCTCTTCTCACTTGACCGCCTGAGCCACTCCACCGTCGACATTCCCCACCGCAGCCACCCAATCGCCACCTCACTACCGCCGGACGCCGCGGAAGATCGCCGTCGATTGAAGCCGATCCAGGAGACGCCGCCGGTGCCAGGAGCTTCGCCGTCGTCCACATCTACATCACGCACACTGCCAGCCACCGCGGGAGCCCTGGTTAGCTCTCCCACCCCTTAGGCTCGCCGCCAGAACCTCGGCATCTCGCCGGAGAAGACGACGACTGTGCGCCGTTGGATCTCCTTCTAATCCTACGCTCCACGTCACCCCGTACCGTTTCGGGTTTAAACGCCCACTGACGGGTGGCCCCCACCCTGTCAGCAGGCCCGCGCGCACTGGATGCGCTGCTGGGCCGTTTTTCTCTGTTTAAACCGTTTCGGCCCACGTTGGTTTCCCGCCGGCCTGTTTAATTCAAATTCGTTTTAAACATTTTCCAAACAATCCAATACTGCACAAACTTTGAAATTAAATAGTTTCAATTTGGCTAAACCAAATTTAGTGAATTTGATATTGTTGGAAAGCCACTGAAATTCTCTACAAAATGCCACTGGCCTCTTGGTCAATTTCTTTGTAGAATTAATGTGACAAAAATAACAAGCCAGGGACTTTTCCCTATTCAAATAATTCTTAAAAATCAACCAAAATATATATTAAGTTAATTCCAACTCTAATAGCTCACATTTGACTTACACTAATGGTTTATGCAATAAAATGGTGTGGTCACTTTGCATGATCATGCCATGGTTTTGTGAATGGATATTTTGGCTAGTTTAACTAGTTGATATTGTCCAAAACTATTAAAGTTAAATTGTGTGAAGTCTTATACTTTATTTAAACTTGTCTCACATGAATTCATGGGATGTTTGGACCCCTGGTTCCAAACTCTCTTATATGAAATTCTTGAGATTTAAATCAAATGTAGTGTTATTTAAATGGTATGAGGTGTTCCACCTCATTTAAATCATTCTCCCAAATGATGATGATGATGAACATTTGACTTAGGTCAAGATGAGTTCATCCATGATTGTTGAAGAGATTAAATCTTAAGAAGAGTTCCATGAGAGGAAGTTATTTCTCAAGAACATATGGAATACAAATTCTATTTAAATCCCACAACCCATGCACTCTAGTTTATTTATGTGTGTGCATAGAGTAGTTGGTGTGTTTATTTGTGATGTATGGAATAGCCATTGAATTAGTGAGTAATTATACTCGTATTCAAATTTAGACGGTAGCACCGGAGAGTACGCCGAAGAAGAAGGTTGCTACCAGGAGGAGGAGGAGGAACAGTTTGAGAACTACCAAGGCAAGCTAAATTACTATGCAAGCTTTTACTCTTGCAAAGTGCAAAGCCCCTTGGGGCATGGCACCATGTTTCTTATCTTTTCTTATGTGAACCCATCCCAAGTTTTTACTTGTTTTCTAAATGATTTACTTTTATAGTTAACTTTGGTCGAAGTACAAGTTGGGTACTAGAGTAGTGAGTTAGTCTCTTCCAAGCAAGGCAAGATAGCACCCCTCATGAATTAGAGCTAGTGCTAATAAACTAAATTTGACTACTCTAGATGGGAGCCTTGTGATTTTGAAAGGATTTTGAAACCTTGGAATGAAGATGCATTCCATTGAATGATTTCTTGAAGGTGAATATGACCAAGAGAAGATGGTGATTTTTGATAAAACATGATGTTGGTTTGAATGCGATACCTTTCCAATTCTCAAGTACCCCCACAATACCTGATTATGGGTAGGGCTTAACTGGAAGTTTATGCGTCTTAGTATGGGTTCCCTCTAAACAAGCGTCATCGGGGTTATGCCGAAAGCTGCCTCTACCACAAAAGAAACGATACGATATGATGCGAAATGAGGTGAATGTCCGGCCCAAGCCCTGTGCAGTTCCCAGGTTGACAGTTGGTCTTCACTGGGAGGCCAAGCTCATGGGGAGAGGTGCTCATACTAGGGTTCGTAAGTGAAAGGTTATGGTTGATGATCCGCGTACTGTGTTACGATTATTCGGGGAAATCCCGACGGATGAAATCAAATGTTGTGGCACAAGTGTGCAACCTCTGCAGAGTGTAAACCTATTCGAATAGCCGCGTCCACGGTTACGGACGGTTGGAAAGGCCATACAGTTTCCGATGTCATATCTTTGAAAATGATGTTGAAAGGTGATGGTGAAATGACTTGTGGTGGATTGAATTGAATTCACCACTTGAATGGTGGGAATGACACTAATGTTCCCACTTGAGTTAGTTAGCACTTGAGTAAGCTTTTCTCAAAACTTTGTGAACTAAAACTAGCTTTATGCAAATAAACTAGAGCTTAGCAAACCCTACTAGAATGTCTAGCACTTTCATTAGTATTAGTTTGCGAGTACTCAACGTACTCACGGCTTTGTCCCTGGCTATTCAAATGGCCAGAGTATGAAGATGACCAAGGAGATGACCAGCAGGACGCCTACGACAACTAAGCGCCTTCCGACGTCAAGCGTTGGCCTGTGGACTCGAGAGTCCTTGTATCTTACGCTTCCGCTATGTTGAACTATGAACTTGTGTTTGTTCGTTGATCAATAGATCAACTATTCGTGTAATATGGATCATGTGATTCCAATTTGTAAGACTTATGGTTTGTAATGAATGATGACTGTGATACTTAACTATTATGCCTCGCAACAACAATATTCCTGGGATTGCGATGTATGACATAATAGGCATTCGGACTTAAAAATCCGGGTGTTGACAAGTTGGTATCAGAGCCATTGTTTGACCTTAGAAGACCTTAGTTAGAATGGGCGTCCTGAAAAATTTAACTTTGAAATCAAATGAAAGAACTTATTTGTGAAAATTTACTACACTCTTGTCTTTGAGACTTTGCCAAAATTTGATGAATCATGTTCTATCTTATTTGAATCAACTTAAAACTTGCCACACTTTGCACTCTCTAACTTACTCATCCAATTCTCTTTCAGATGGAGCCGAATGAACCCCTCAACACCAAGTTTTACCAGCTTGGGAACGGAGGAAGCTTGATCTTCGAGCATGACCTCGACTCCCTGTCGGATCACCTTGGCCGCCCACACCCCGAGTTTCACGGGATTCAGGTGGACGACCAGCCGGGAGGGGAACTGCAGTGGATTATCACTGCCGACTTGAGGGGCAAGCTGGAGCCTCCCACCTCGGAGAGGATCCTTTTCTCTTTCAGGGAAAGCAACTGGCTCGACGGGCTTGCACGTGCTCTTCAGGAAGCACTTGCTCGTCTGTGCGGACAGAATGCGGAAGCACTCCGTGAGGAACGCTTTGCGCATCTCGCGCGGCGCAACTCTGACGGAAGACCCATGGATGTGCCACTCCACCCTCAGTTGAGGCACCATGTGGATCACTTGGACTTCATGCTCTACCAGACTCAGAGGGACCTCGACGCCTCTCGCGCTTACGCGAACCAGACCCATGCTCACATCATCGAGCAGGGTGAGGCGATCAAGCTACTCAACAACGACCGCAGAAGCCTTCGCCAGCAGCGTGCCAAGAAGGACGCTACGATTCGTCGCCTTCGCGACCGGATCGCGTCACTTGAGGCCACTGTCAAGGCCCAGGAGGATCAGATTCTTCAGATGGAGGATGACGATGGAGGCATCGACATTCAGGGAGGAGACGCCTTTCTGAGCGATGACGATGACTTTGAGGAGGACGAGAACACCGAGGAGGAGGACTACGAGTTCCTGGAGGCCGGACAGGATGACTACGTCCCGATCGATATCGATGATGAGGAGTAGTTGCACTAGTCTCACTTATAGTAGGTGTGAGTTGTATCCCGTCCTTTGTATCGTAGCATTAGAATGGTTCTTAAAACCATTGGAGTATGTGTGTAGTTTGTACTATGTGTTGCATGAATGAATGAATGTTATGTTTGTCATGAAAAGATTACAAGTTTTCAAGTGTTTTTCAAACTTAACCAAAATGAACCATAGAATGTTCCCTCTTATCTCATGATCTTCTATATCTTCAGATGGCCCCTCCGAACCGCACCAACGACGCGATGATGCAACTTCTGCAAACCTTGCTTGCCGACCGGGAAACCGAGAGAGCCGCGCGACAAGCCAACATCATCGCCTTGCAGAACATCGCCAACCAGGGCCATGGAAATCATGACCACCCTGGATCCAAGCTCAAGAACTTCCAGAACACCAACCCTCCGGTGTTTAGCAAGACCGAGGAGCCCCTCGACGCCGACGATTGGCTCCAGACTATGGAGAACAATCTGGAAGTAGCTGGAGTGGAAGCCAACGAGAAGGTGTTGTTCGCCACTCACTATCTCGCTGGACCAGCTCGCGCTTGGTGGACAAGTACCCGTGCCATGAACGGAGGTCAATTCATGACTTGGGAGGATTTCAAACTCAAGTTCAGCAAGTACCATGTACCCCCGGGTCTTATCAAGAAGATGAGGGATGAATTTCGTGAACTAAAACAAGGTCGCATGATGGTGGTTGAATACCGCGACAAGTTTCTCACTTTGTCAAGGTATGCCCCTGATGAGACTGACACCGTTGAGAAGAGGAAGGAGAGATTCCTGAACGGGCTGCATGATGAGATGCAGACTGTCCTCGTCAACATCCCCTTCGCCGACCTCGAAGCCCTTGTTGACTCCGCCATCCAGATGGAGGGCAAGTTAAACCAAGCCAATGAGAACCGCAAGCGCCGCATGGCAAATCAGAGTGGATCAAGCCACCCCCAAAAGTTTCGCCCTAGCTCAAGCGGAGGTTTCACTCCGAGACACAACAAACCCCCGATGCAGAACTCTCGCCCCGGTTATCAGAACCGGAGTGGAGGAAACTCCAAGCCAGGAGGCAACAACAACAACAACAACTACAACCGCGCTCCACCCCGAGCCCCGAACACCAACAACACCAACACCAACACCAACCCCAGAACCGGGAGCAATGCCATTCCCGTTGCGAACAAGCAGGACAAGAGCACTATCACTTGTTATGAGTGTGGTGTAGTGGGGCACTACTCGAACGAGTGTCCTAAGCGTCTTGCCAAGCTCGCCGGCAACACCGCTGCCCCTGCTCAGCAGCAACGCCGTGTCTCCACCGGCAAGAAGTTCGTCCCCAACAACCCCAACAACCGCAACGGCCACCTCTACCACATGAACGCCGAAGAAGCCCAGGAAGCACCAGATGTTGTGCTGGGTATGTTTTCTGTCAACCACACCCCTGCTAGAGTGTTGTTTGATTCCGGAGCATCGCATGCCTTTGTCACCGAAGATTTTGCATCAACAAGTAAAATTCAACCCCTCAGTTTGAAGCACGTTATGATAGTTCAAATCCCCGGATCAACCACCAAAGCCAGAAAATTTTGCAAAAATGTGCCAATCAAAATCCATGATGTAGATTTCTTTGCAAATCTAATCATACTTGGAACCAAAGGTTTGGAAGTTGTCCTAGGAATGGACTGGATGTCCAAGCACAATGGGTTGATAGACTGCGCCAAGAAAGCCATAACCATGACTAGCAGCACCGGTATCGTAGTTGAGCACGTCTCTGAAAACTACCTAAAATTTACCTGCAACCAAAGTGTATCCAAGCCAACTCTGGATCAAATCAGGGTCGTTTGTCGCTACCCTGATGTGTTTCCGGATGATCTACCCGGTATGCCCCCGGACCGGGATATCGAGTTTATCATCGAGTTAATCCCTGGAACTGGACCCATCGCCCAGAGAGCCTACAGCATGAACGCAGCCGAGCTTGTGGAGTTGAAGAAGCAAATAGATGACATGTTAGCCAAAGGTTTGATTAGACCAAGTGCATCCCCCTGGAGATCCCCCGTCTTGTTTGTCGACAAGAAGGATGGTGCAAATCGTTTATGCACGGACTATCGTAAACTTAACGATGTCACCATCAAAAACAAATACCCCTTACCCAAGATCGAAGACTTGTTTGACCAACTCACCGGATCCCGAGTTTTCTCGAAGATTGATCTTAGAACTGGATACCACCAACTGAAGATCCGAGCCACCGACATTCCAAAAACTGCCTTTACCACCAGATATGGGTTGTATGAGTACAACGTCATGTCATTTGGATTGACCAATGCCCCCGCTTATTTCATGAATCTCATGAATAAGATCTTCATGAACTTTTTGGACAAGTTTGTCGTTGTTTTCATCGACGACATTCTGGTCTACTCCAAGTCCGAAGAGGAACATGAACAGCATTTGGAGATTGTCCTAGAAACCCTTAGACAGCACCAGTTGTACGCCAAGTTTAGCAAGTGTGAGTTTTGGCTGGAAGAAGTTGGATTCCTCGGACACATCTTGTCTGCAGGAGGAATTGCCGTAGATCCCGCCAAGATCAAAACTGTTATGGAATGGAAAGCCCCAACCACACAAACCGAGGTCCGCGCTTTTCTTGGATTAGCCGGATATTACCGCAGATTTGTCGAAGGTTTCTCGAGCATCGCTCGACCAATGACCCAACTGCTGAAAAAGGACAGAAAGTTTGAGTGGACCGACAAGTGTGAAGAGAGCTTTCAACAGCTCAAGAGTAGACTGACAACAGCCCCAATCCTGATCATGCCAGATATTGCAAAGCCCTTTGACGTATATTGCGACGCCTCCAAGACTGGACTTGGATGCGTGCTTATGAAAGAAGGCAAGGTTGTGTCCTATCTTTCACGACAACTCAAGCAACATGAGCAGAACTACCCAACCCATGACCTCGAGCTTGCAGCCGTGGTCTTAGCCTTGAAAGTTTGGCGTCATTACCTCATGGGTAATCGATGCGAGATCTACTCCGACCACAAAAGCCTCAAATACATTTTCACCCAGAAAGAGTTGAACATGAGACAACGCCGATGGATCGAATTGATCAAGGATTACGACATGGAGATTCACTACCACCCCGGCAAGGCCAATGTGGTAGCGGATGCTTTGAGTCGACTGCCGTGCCAGTTGAACTCCATGCTCGCAACCGAACAGCCCAGTTTGCACCAAGAGTTTGAACAGTTCAGACTTGAACTTGTAAGTGAAGGATTCCTAGCCAGCATAGAACTGCAACCCACCTTGATTGGTCAGATCAAGGAAGCCCAGAAGGACAACGCTAGCATTGACGGAATCAAGAAACAGATAGCCGCAGGAAAAGCCCCCGGATTCACCATTGACGAAGCCGGAGTTCTTTGGTACAAAGAACGTCTCTGCGTACCATCGGACTCTGACTTGAAACAAGTCATCCTGCAAGAAGCCCATGACACCCTTTACTCAATCCACCCCGGAGGTACCAAGATGTACCAGGACCTAAAGGAACAATTTTGGTGGCACGGAATGAAGAGAGAGATCGGTAGCTATATCGCTAAATGTGACATCTGCCAGAGAGTCAAGGCAGAACACCAAAGACCCGCTGGACTGTTGCAACCCCTTCAGATTCCGGAATGGAAATGGGACTCCGTAGGAATGGACTTTATCACCGGACTGCCCAAATCCAGCAAAGGCAATGATTCCATATGGGTAGTGGTCGATAGATTGACCAAAGTCGCCCATTTCATCGCCGTCAAAACCACCTATCAAGGCCCCAAGTTAGCTGAACTTTACATCTCCAGAATAGTTGCTTTGCACGGAACCCCCAAATCGATAGTGTCAGACAGAGGATCACATTTCACCTCAAGGTTCCGCGAAGGTGCATGAAGGACTAGGCACTCGCCTAAATTTCAGCACCGCCTATCACCCTCAGACCGACGGACAGATCGAGAGAGTAAACCAGATCCCGGAAGACATGCTTAGAGCCTGCGCATCGGAATACGGATCCAAGTGGGAAGACTGCCTGCCTTACGCAGAATTCTCCTACAACAATAGTTACCAAGCCAGCCTACGATGGCCCCCTTTGAAGCCTTGTACGGAAGGAAGTGCCGTACTTCGAACTGGTCAGAAGTCGGAGAGAGTCAAGTTTTCGGCCCAGACGTTCTTCGTGAAGGTAAGAGAAGGTTCACAAGATCCGCGAGTATCTCAAGACTCGCGCAATCCACATGTAAGAGCTACGCCGACAAGAGACGTCGGGAGATGACCTTTGAGATCGGAGATTTCGTCTATCTCAAAGTATCCCCTTGAAAGGGATGCAAAGGTTTCAGCTGAAAGGAAAGCTTGCACCTCGCTATGTGGGACCTTTCCAAGTCCTCACCGCCGAGGTGAAGTATCTTATCAACTCGGAGTTGCTGAAGAAATGTCGGCTGTGCACGACGTTTTTCACATCTCACTTCTCCGAAATGTCTTGAAGTCCCCGAGAAGACCGAAGTGTTCAAGAACATCGATCACCGATCGGTGGATATCAACCAGGATCTGACTTACCGCTGAAGTGCCGATTCGCATCCTAGAAGAAGCGTACGTAACCACCCGCACCCGAAGCATCAAGTTTCTAAAGATCCAATGGAGCAATCATACCGAGGATGAAGCCACATGGGAACGCGAAGACTTCATGAAGAAGGAGTACCCAGATCTCTTTAGTACCTAACTTTCTTTCTGATCTCGGGACGAGATCTTTTGTAAGGGGGAAGGGTTTGTAACACCCCAAATTTCAATGAAAAGAAAGTTAGAGAATTCCCGAGAACAAAATTTCAAACCAACAAAAACTTTTCTTTTGCATATAGTACCATGCATAGGACTTGTGCATTTGAGTGATATGCCATGATGATTGTTATTACTTGTATTTTGATGTGCTCTAAAATCCTAGAGTGATCATATGAGGATCACCAACCAAATAAATCAAAGTGGAAGAAATTCCCATAATTGAAAAACCCTAAAAACCCTCACATATGCCCTATGGCATTTTTATAAATTTTGACCCTAGACCTATTTGGTCTTCACCATTAGTTGAATAATGTTATTAAACACTTATTACAACTTTTGGAACCAGGGTTGCACAATTCAAATAAATTTCAAACACTTTTCCCACTCACATGTGATGATGACCAAATCTGCCAATTTTAGTCTGATCACCACTTTGAGCCCCTGCAATTCAATTTTCCCAAACCAATCTTTGCTAACTCTTTGCACCATTTCAAAGTCAACATCAAGGTGAACAACTTTGATGAAGACCACCCTGCCAAATTCATCTTTGATCACTAGCTATGCTCGTCCAAAGTTGCAACTTTATATTAAGATCAACAATCTCCACTTAGCCATTTTGGCCAAATTTTGAAATCTAATTTTTCCACCACCACCTCAATTCATCTCTGGTCAATTACAACTTATCTCAACCTTCACATATCACAAACTTTTACCTTTTGAACTTTTTCCAATTTGGATAATTTTGCATTCTCCAAAATTGGGCACTATTTGCAACTATTGCAAATAGTGATCTACCTCACCAAATTTAAACCAAAGCTATACTACAATGTTCCCTGGTCCCCTTAAACCCTAAATGAAACATAGTGGAGCTAAGGAGGGAGAGAGAGCAAGCATGGCATGGCCATGCCGGCCACATGCCGGCCATGCCGCACCACCCCCTCTCCCCTTGCTTCCCCAACCCTGGCCCCTGCGCCACAGCATGCCACCGCCTCTCCTACGCCACCCTAGCCCAGCCCTGGTCGAGGAGGAGCTCGACAACGCCCAGACCAGCATGCGTCCACGACGCCCTGGACGCCGCTCACGTCGCGCGTGTGCCCGACGCGGACACACACTGGCCACGCGCCGCGCCACGACCTCGAGCACCCCCTGGACCCCCTGCGAGCACGTTGAGCATCACCGTGACACCGCAACACTCCCAGACACGCCCTCAACCAAGACCCGCAACCGCCGTCGCCGGAGAAGAGAACCCTGGTCCGCCGCGGACGCGACGGACACGGAAGCAATGCGACCTAACCCAGCCTCCCCCGACCGCGCTGTCGCCGCCAAACGCATCGCCTGGCAGAGGAGAACCAGAAGTGTTAAGAATGATTGTGTCACCTCTGAACATGTGAGTTTTTGATTATGCACTAACCCTCTAATGAGTTTGTTTCGAGTTTGGTGTGGAGGAAGTTTTCAAGGGTCAAGAGAGGAGGATGATATACTATGATCAAGGAGAGTGAAAGCTCTAAGCTTGGGGATGCCCCGGTGGTTCATCCCTGCATGTTTCAAGAAGACTCAAGCATCTAAGCTTGGGGATGCCCAAGGCATCCCCTTCTTCATCGACAAATTATCAGGTTCCTTCTCTTGAAACTATATTTTTATTCGGTCACATCTTATATACTTTACTTGGAGCGTCTGTATGTTTCTTGTTTTTGCTTTTGTTTGAATAAATGATTGTGTGGGAGAGAGACACGCTCCGCTGGTTCATATGAACACATGTGTTCTTAGCTTTTAATTTTCATGGCGAAGGTTGAAACTGCTTCGTTAATTGTTATATGGTTGGAATCGGGAAATGCTACATGTAGTAAATTGCTATAATGTCTTGGATAATGTGATACTTGGAAATTGTTGTGCTCATGTTTAAGCTCTTGCATCATATGCTTTGCACTTATTAATGAAGAAATACATAGAGCTTGCTAAAATTTGGTTTGCATATTTGGTCTTTCTAAAGTCTAGATAATTTCTAGTAAAGAGTTTGAACAACAGGGAAGACGGTGTAGAGTCTTATAATGTTTACAATATGTATTTTATGTGAGTTTTGCTGCACCGGTTCATCCTTGTGTTTGTTTCAAATAACCTTGCTAGCCTAAACCTTGTATCGAGAGGGAATACTTCTCATGCATCCAAATACTTGAGCCAACCACTATGCCATTTGTGTCCACCATACCTACCTACTACATGGTATTTCTCCGCCATTCCAAAGTAAATTGCTTGAGTGCTACCTTTAAACAATTCAAAATTTATCACCTCTGATTTGTGTCAATGTTTTATAGCTCATGAGGAAGTATGTGGTGTTTATCTTTCAATCTTGTTGGGCAACTTTCACCAATGGACTAGTGGCTTCATCCGCTTATCCAATAATTTTGCAAAAGAGCTGGCAATGGGATTTCATCCCAAATTAATTAATAAAAATAGACACTCCTCCATGGTATGTGATTGTTGGACGGCACCCGAAGGATTCGGTTAGCCATGGCTTGAGAAAGCAAAGGTGGGGAGGAGTGTCATCATAATAAAACTAAAATAAAAAGGCACTCCTTCATGGTATGAAATTGTTGGCAGGCACCCGAAGGATTCGGTTAGCCATGGTTTGTGAAAGAAAGGTTGGAAGGAGTGCCACACAAAAATAAAAATAAAATGGGAGCCGCTCTTTGAAGGTTTGTCTGGCAAGGGGGTTAGAGTGCCCACTACCATTCGTTGACAACAACAAACACCTCTCAAAATTTTACTTTTATTGCTCTCTATATGTTTTCAAAATCAAAGCTCTAGCACAAATATAGCAATCGATGCTTTCCTCTTTGAAGGACCATTCTTTTACTTTTATTGTTGAGTCAGTTCACCTATTTCTCTCCACCTCAAGAAGCAAACACTTGTGTGAACTGTGCATTGATTCCTACATACTCGCATATTGCATTTGTTATATTACTCTATGTTGACAAATATCCATGAGATATACATGTTATAAGTTGAAAGCAACCGCTGAAACTTCATCTTCCTTTATGTTGCTTCAATGCCTTTACTTTGAATTATTGCTTTATGAGTTAACTCTTATGCAAGACTTATTGATGCTTGTCTTGAAGTACTATTCATGAAAAGTTGCTATATGATTCATTTGTTTACTCATGTCATTTACATTGTTTGGATCGCTGCATTCATTACATAAGCTTACAATAGTATGATCAAGGTTATGATGGCATGTCACTCCAGAAATTATCTTTGTTATCGTTTATCTGCTCGGGACGAGCAGAAACTAAGCTTGGGGATGCTGATACGTCTCCGACGTATCGATAATTTCTTATGTTCCATGCCACATTATTGATGATATCTACATGTTTTATGCATACTTTATGTCATATTTATGCGTTTTCTGGAACTAACCTATTGACGAGATGCCGAAAGGCCAGTTGCTGTTTTCTGCTGTTTTTGGTTTCAGAAATCCTAGTAAGGAAATATTTTCGGAATCGGACGAAATCAACACCGGAGATCTTATAATTTCAGGAAGCTTCCAGAACACCCGGGAAGGACCAGAGGTGGGCCACAGGGGCCCCAGGAGGGTGGCCAGCGCGGCCTGTGCCCCGGCCGCGCCGCCATACCCCCTCACCGCCTCGTGGCCCCTCCGACTCCGCCTCTCCGCCTATTTAATCGTCCCTGACCTAAAAACCTCGACAAGTTCGACGAAACCAGAGAAAACCATCCAGAGCCACCGCCATCGCGAAACTCCAATTCGGGGGACAGAAGTCTCTGTTCCGGCACCCTGCCGGGATGGGGAATTGCCCCCGGAGTCGTCTCCACCGCCGTCTCCACAGCCATCTTCACCGCCATCGCTGCCTCCATGATGAGGAGGGAGTAATTCACCCCCGGGGCTGAGGGCTCCGTTGTAGCTATGTGGTTCATCTCTCTCTCTTTGTGATCAAGTTGAATATCATCTATGTGCTACTCTAGTGATGTTATTAAAGTAGTGTATTCCTCCTGCACGGTGTAATGTGGACAGTGTGTGCATCATGTAGTACTTGGTTTATGCTATGATTGTGATCTCTTGTAGATTATGAAGTTAACTATTACTATGATGGTATTGATGCGATCTATTCCTCCTTTCATAGTGTGATGGTAGAAGTGTGCATGCTATGTTAGTACTTGGTTTGGTTGTGTTGATCTATCTTGCACTCTAAGGTTATTTAAATATGAACATTGAATATTGTGGAGCTTGTTAACTCCGGCATTGAGGGTTCGTGTAATCCTACACAATGGTGTTCATCATCCAACAAGAGGGTGTAGAGTAGTCCTATTATGTGATCATTGTTGAGAGTGTCCACTAGTGAAAGCAGGATCCCTGGGCCTTGCTTCCAAGCATCGAATCTCCGTTTGTTTACTGTTTTGTTGAATGTTTACTCGCTGCCATATTTTATTCAGATTGCTATTACCACTCATACTCATCCATATTACTTGTATCTCACTATCTCTTCGCCGAACTAGTGCACCTATACATCTGACAAGTGTATTAGGTGTGTTGGGGACACAAGAGACTTCTTGCTTTGTGGTTGCAGGGTTGCTTGAGAGGGATATCTTTGACCTCTTCCTCCCTGAGATCGATAAACCTTGGGTGATCCACTTAAGGGAAACTTGCTGCTGTTCTACAAACCTCTGCTCTTGGAGGCCCAACACTGTCTACAAGAATAGAAGCTCCCATAGACATCAGCATCATGAGCAAATTCAACAATATAACTGTCAAATGAAGCATTCTTATCATGAGTCTCATGCATAAAATTATCACTACTCCCAACATAAGCATAGTCATTCTTATTAATTGTAGTGGGAGCAAATTCAACAGAGTAGCTATCATCAAATATAGGAGGTATATCGTAATCATAATCAAATTTATCCTTCATAACAGGCGGCACCAAAAGGCTACTATCATTATAATCATCATAAATAGGAGGCAAAGTATCATCAAAGTAAATTTTCTCCTCAATGCTTGGGGGACTAAAAATATCATGCTCATCAAAGCCAGCTTCCCCATGCTTAGAATTTTCCATATCATTAGCAACAATGGTGTTCAAAGTGTTCATACTAATATGTTCCATGGGTTTTTCAATTTTCAGATCAAACCATCCATGTCTTAACTCAGGAAATAGAATAAGAAGCTCATTGTTGTCCATTATGCCTTACTAGTGTAAACAAGAAACAAAAAGATGCAATTGCAGGATCTAAAGGAAATAGCTTCGAGCACACACACAATGGCGCCAAAAAAGTACTGTTACCTGGAATCGGAGTATGAGTGCCTTTTACCTTTCCTCCCCGGCAACGGCGCCAGAAAAGTGCTTGATGTCTACGGGAGCTTCTATTCTTGTAGACAGTGTTGGGCCTCCAAGAGCAGAGGTTTGTAGAACAGCAGCAAGTTTCCCTTAAGTGGATCACCCAAGGATCTCAGGGAGGAAGAGGTCAAAGATATCCCTCTCATGCAACCCTGCAACCACAAAGCAAGAAGTCTCTTGTGTCCCCAACACACCTAATAGGTGCACTAGTTCGGCGAAGAGATAGTGAAATACAGGTGGTATGAATAAGTATGAGTAGTAGCAACAGTGCCAGAAAAGTGCTTTGCTATCCAGGACTGGCGTGTGGTTGATGGTGGTAATATTGCAGACAGTACAGATGCAGTAGAACAGTAAACAAGCAGCGATAGCAGTATTGGAAACAAGGCCTAGGGATTATACTTTCACTAGTGGACACTCTCAACATTGATCACATAACAGAATAAATAGATAGATGCTAGACTCTACACTCTCTTGTTGGATGATGAACACCACTAATTGCGTAGGGCTACAAGAACCCTCAATGCCGGAGTTAACAAGCTCCACAATATTCGATATTCATATTTAAATAACCTTAGAGTGCAAGATAGATCAACACAACCAAACCAACACTAGTAGGAAAACCCTTATAGGCAAAAGCTTAGTTCTGTGGCGCACCACTAAAAATGCGCCACAGAAACTGTTTTTGTGGCGCACCAAGCAAGGTGCGCCACAGAAATAGCTTAATTTTGTGGCGCAGCAGCCGACCATGCGCCACAAAAACTTGGCGGGCCCCACAACCTGTCACCCCCAATTATCAGTGTACGTATTTCTGTGGCGCACGCGGTGCGCTGCGCCACAGAAATTACTGTTTCTGTGGCGCACTTTCTTTGGTGCGCCACAGAAGTATTTGATTCTGTTGCGCACTTGTTCTGGTGCGCCACAGAACTAAGGGAACTTAGCTATATCATCCCGTGCCCTCCCCCGCCCACGCCTGTTCACCTCTGATCCGTACCGCGCGCCTCTCCCCTCTCCCCTCTCCTCACCGCGCGCCGCCATGGTCGTCGCCATCGCCGTCGCCATCGCCGCCGCCTTCCTACGCGAGGGCCGCCTGCCGCCACGCTCCTCCCATCCCCGCCACCTGCAGCACAAGCTGCCGCTACGGCGAGGAGGGGCCGCCGCGAGGAGGGGCCGCCGTCGCGTCAAGGTGGAGGAGCCGCCGCGACCTCCACCCTTGCCGTCGTCGTCGGTGAGCTCCTCCACAACTGTTGTTGTCGTCGGTGAGCTCCCTCCCTCTTCCTCCCCTCCCCTCCCTCTTCCTCCCCCGCGCGAGCACAACGTGCTCGACGAAATGCTCGCTCTGGATGTATTGCTGCTGTTGCTCTGGATGCATTGCCCCTAATCGTTTTGCTTCATATGGTGTTCATATGCATTGCTGCTGCTAGTGATGCTTATTGGAGTGTTCTATATGTTGTTCTGAACCTGTACAATGTGACAATGAAATTGTTCTGAACCGTACCTGTATATGGTGTTCATATGCATTGCTGCTGCTGCTAGTGATGCTTATAGAAAGATGTGACAATGAAATTGTCTATGCTTATAGAAATTGGAGTGTTCTATATGCTTATAGAAATTGTCTATGCCTCTGCCTCTGCCTCTCTGTACTTGTTCTATAAATCCTTGTCTGAACCTGTACAAGGTAATGAAGACTTGCTCACTTGGTATTGCTTGCTAGTTGGACATTTGGTTGGTTTTGATGCTACTGGTTCATTTAAATGCATGAAATGCTACTATGGTATGCTACTGTGGTATCCTCTGGATCATTTGCAATAGTCTGGTGCACTGTTAATTATGCATTTCATTTATCTGGTTAGTTTAACTTGATTGATTAGATAAATGAGATGAACTGCTGAGCAGTAATGATCTCATGGATGGACTGGATGTAGCTAGAGGGTTGCCAATCATTGATTGGGTACCCTAGCTCATGCTGAGCCCTATTGGGTTATGATGCAGTGGCTTAGTGAATGTTCCTATGGGTTTGAGGTAGCCCTGACAGCCTTTATGTTGTCCAAGGGTGGCTCCCCTTTACTGTGGCTGTTGTTGTGACTCTCTTATGCTATCTGGTTGATCCATGACTAGATTACCAGTAGCTTTTGCTGTTGAAAACAAAATAGACATTTAAATGTCTATATTCTGATGGTATAACTAGCTGTGTGGTGCTAGGTGAGTTTGGATGGCTAGTTAGGGATTAATCCATGTTGGATTTCTCTGGTAGTGTCACCATACTGACATACCAATGTTCCCTTGGTGATTTCCTTCTGGCTGATCTTCAGTTTGCTTCCACCAAATGGCTTAGTAGCCAGATGATGATACAAACTGGGTATTCTACCCATTTTGGCCTGGCAAGCATGTGGTGACTCACTGGCCTGTGTGTGCTGTTGGGCATGCACACTGCCTGGTGAGCTGTTTGGCTGCATCTGCCCCATGCTATATATGTGTATTTGACCATGCTTATGATGGATTTCTTTTAAGGACTCTAGCTAGATTAGAGGGGAAAAAGTTGCTGCTTTGTTGCCTATGATAATGGATCATAAAATGTTTCCCTTTGTCCCCTGGTTGCCTCCTTAATTGATGCCTTATGATCCAAATTACTATATTATTGGATTGAGTGATATGGCTACTGCTTGTTTGCTCTCCAAATTACCAAGTGATGAATATATAATCCCTTTGGAGCATCTGCCCCATGCTATATATGTGTATTTGACCATGCTTATGATGGATTTCTTTTAAGGACTCTAGCTAGATTAGAGGGGAAAAAGTTGCTGCTTTGTTGCCTATGATAATGGATCATCAAATGTTTCCCTTTGTCCCTGGTTGCCTCCTTAATTGATGCCTTATGATCCAAATGACCCAAGTCCCTTGCATGATCCCATTTGTCCCTAATGTTGCTTAAGATGAATAAATTCCCTCTAATCACCATTTGGAGATCAAGACTAGTTCTTGATTTCCATTAGCTAGACTCCAATATTAAAAATGTCTCCCAAATATGGAGACAAACATTTTAACATTACCCCAAGTGATTTACTTGTCGATGATTAGATGGTTGGTCGATCACTCGTACACTCGGGGGTGGAGCAAGTGAGGCTTGGTGTGATGGCACAAATATCAATATCTTGTGCATCCTACCTGGCCTCACTTACTCCATCCCTGGATGTTAATATTTGTTTCGACCAACAAAGTATGAGGCATTCCATTTAGTTGATACCACTTGGCTCTTTCTTCCATTTTAGTGCCGATGATTAGAATGTTCGGTCAACTGTACACTCCGGGGTGTCGCTAGTGAGCCTGGTGTGATGGCACAAATATCAATCTCTTGTGCATCCTACCTGGCCTCACTAACGCCATCCCGGGATGTTCATATTTGTTTCGACCAACAAAGTATGAGGCATTCCATTTAGTTCATACTAGCTACTTCTTAATTGCATTGGCCTTTCTTCCATTCTAGCTAGTGCCGATGATTAAATTGTTTGGTCACTTGTACACTCTGGGGTGGGGCCAGTGAGCCTGGTGCGATGGCACAAATATCAATCTCTTGTGCATCCTACCTGGCCTCACTGACCCCATCCCGGAATGTTAATATTTCTTTCGACCAACAAAGTATGAGGCATATGATATCTAGTTGAGATACCACTTGGCTCTTTCTTCCATTTTAGTGCCGATGATTAGAATGTTTGGTCACCTATACGCCGCAATATACTTTGTAGACGAGCTCCCCTTTCCCTAGCCGCCGTTCCGTGAACGAGTCCTTGACGAGACAACAACGCCGACATGCCTCTCCGGCGCAGCACCACTTTTCTTCTCTCGCCGTCCAGTACGTGAACGAGTCCTTAATGCGAAGATGGTGCCAGCCTCCCTAGCATCATGCCGACCCCTGTTGTCGTGCTTCAGGCCGTGTCGATCAGTGGACACACGGTTTGAAGCGCGGCAACACGGCCCGGCATAATGCTGGGCAGGCCGGCACGGTCTTTGCATCAAGGACTCGTTCACGTACTGGACAGCGAGGGACTGGCGTGGTTCTGCGCCGGAGATGCAGATCGGCGTTGTTGTGTCGTCAAGCACCCGTTGACGGAACGCCAACCGGGGAAAGGGGGCCCTTCTGCAAAGTATACGGCGGTGTATACTGCAACTATGGTTTATTAACATAGTATTTGTGTTGACCAACAATGTATGAGGCACTTATTCCATTTTGTCATTCCATTTGCTTTGAGATTTTCAAAATGCCGATGATTAAAATGTTTGGTCACCGTACACTTGGGGGTGGCGTAAGTGAGCCTGGTAAGATAGCACAAATATCAATCTCTTGTGCATCCTACCTGGCCTCGCTTACCCCATCCCTAAATGTTAATATTTGTGTTGACCAACAATGTATGAGGCACTTATTCCATTTTGTCATTCCATTTGCTTTGAGATTTTCAAAATGCCGATGATTAAAATGTTTGGTCACCGTACACTTGGGGGTGGCGTAAGTGAGCCTGGTAAGATAGCACAAATATCAATCTCTTGTGCATCGGACTTGGTCTCACTAACGCCATCTCTAAATGTTAATATTTGTGTTGACCAACAATGTATGAGGCACTTATTCCATTTTGTCATTCCATTTGCTTTGAGATTTTCAAAATGCCGATGATTAAAATGTTTGGTCACCGTACACTCGGGGGAGGCGTAAGTGACCCTGGTAAGATAGCACAAATATCAATCTCTTGTGCATCGGACTTGGTCTCACTTACACCGTCCCTGAATGTTAATATTTGTGTTGACCAACAATGTATGAGGCATTTATTCCATTTCTCTTGTGCATCGGACTTGTTGGTCTCACTTTCTTCCATTTTCATCATAGTAGGAACTGGATGAAGGACCCCGATGCAAGCGAGCCTGGTGGGTAGAGATGACGGAGCAAAGGAGGAACCGGATGAAGACTACTTTGTATCTTGAAATTGTGAATTTTGTATGAATTAAGAGTTGTATGCAAAACATTTGACACTTGCCACTATATATGTATCTTGATCGGGTTCTAAGTAATGTGATGATGATGTCTATGTTATATCTGTGCAATGTACATGATATTTATATTATATCTGAATGTTGCTGTATATAACCTGTGTATCTGTATTGCTGTCTATAAACTGCATGTGTATAGCAGGCAGAACAAAATCGTGTATAATACAAGCAAATTCTGTGGCGCACTAAAAACCAATTACAGGCGCACGCGTTTCTGTGGCGCACCTAAGAACAAGTGCGCCACAGAAACCTTAATTCTGTGGCGCACGGGAAGGTGCGCCACAGAAACCTTATTTTTGTGGCGACGTTTCTGTGGCGCAGCTCCCATGCGCCACAGAATCCATTTTTGGTGCGCCACTGATGAGGCTTTTCCTACTAGTGCAAGTACTAACATAGCATGCACACTGTGACCATCACACTATGAAAGGAGGAATAGATCACATCAATACCATCATAGTAATAGTTAACTTCATAATCTACAAGAGATCACAATCATAGCATAAACCAAGTACTTCATGATGCACACACTGTCAACATTACATCATGGAGGAGGAATAGACTACTTTAATAACATCACTAGAGTAGCACATAGATGAATTGTGATACAAAACTCATATGAATCTCAATCATGTAAGGCAGCTCATGAGATCATTGTATTGAAGTACATAGGAGAGAGATTAACCACATAGCTACCGGTACAGCCCCGAGCCTCGATGGAGAACTACTCCCTCCTCATGGGAGACAGCAGCGGTGATGAAGATGGCGGTGGAGATGGCAGCGGTGTCGATGGAGAAGCCTTCCGGGGGCACTTCCCCGTCCCGGCGGCGTGCCGGAACAGAGACTCCTGTCCCCCAGATCTTGGCTTCGCGATGGCGGTGGCTCTGGAAGGTTTCTCGTACCGTGGCTTTTCCGTATCGAAGTTTTAGGTCAGGGACCTTTATATAGGTGAAGAGGAGGCGTCAGAAGGTCAACGAGGCGACGACACACTAGGGGGGCGCGGGCCCCCCCTTCGCCGCGCCAGGGTCATGTGTGGTGGGCCTGTGGCCCCCCTCTGGCCTCTCTCGGGTGTTCTGGATGCTTCCGGGGATTCTAAGATGCTGGGCGTTGATTTCGTCCGATTCCGAGAATATTTCCTTACTAGGATTTCTGAAACCAAAAACAGCAGAAAACAGCAACTGGCCCTTCGGCATCTCGTCAATAGGTTAGTTCCGGAAAACGCATAAATATGACATAAAGTATGCATAAAACATGTAGATATCATCAATAATGTGGCATGGAACATCAGAAATTATCGATACGTCGGAGATGTATCAGCATCCCCAAGCTTAGTTTCTGCTCATCCCGAGCAGGTAAACGATAAAAAAGATAATTTCTGGAGTGACATGCCATCATAACCTTGATCATACTATTGTAAGCATATGTAATGAATGCAGCAATCCAAACAATGTAAATGACATGAGTAAACAATTGAATCATATAGCAAAGACTTTTCATGAATAGTACTTCAAGACAAGCATCAATAAGTCTTGCATAAGAGTTAACTCATAAAGCAATAATTTCAAAGTAAAGGCATTGAAGCAACACAAAGGAAGATTAAGTTTCAGCGGTTGCTTTCAATTTATAACATGTATATCTCATGGATAGTTGTCAATGTAAAGTAATATAACAAATGCAATATGCAAGTATGTAGGAATCAATGCACAGTTCACACAAGTGTTTGCTTTTGAGGTGGAGAGAAATAGGTGAACTGACTCAACATAAAAGTAAAAGAATGGCCCTTCGCAGAGGGAAGCATCGATTGCTATATTTGTGCTAGAGCTTTGGTTTTGAAAACAAGAAACAATTTTGTCAATGGTAGTAATAAAGCATATGTGTTATGTAAATTATATCCTACAAGTTGCAAGCCTCATGCATAGTATACTAATAGTGCCCGCACCTTGTCCTAATTAGCTCGGATTACCTGGATTATCATCGCAATGCATATGTTTTAACCAAGTGTCACAAAGGGGTACCTCTATGCCGCCTGTACAAAGGTCTAAGGAGAAAGCTCGCATCGGATTTCTCGCTATTGATTATTCTCAACTTAGACATCCATACCGGGACAACATAGACAACAGATAATGGACTCCTCTTTTATGCATAAGCAACTAACAACAATTAATTTTCTCATATGAGATTGAGGATATTTGTCCAAAACTGAAACTTCCACCATGGATCATGGCTTTAGTTAGCAGCCCAATGTTCTTCTCTAATATTATGCATGCTCTAACCATTCTAGCGGTAAATCTCCCTTACTTCACACAAGACGGACATGCATAGCAACTCACATGATATTCAACAAAGAGTAGTTGATGGCGTCCCCAGGAACATGGTTATCGCACAACAAGCAACTTAATAAGAGATAAAGTGCATAAGTACATATTCAATACCACAATAGTTTTTAGGCTATTTGTCCCATGAGCTATATATTGCAAAGGTAAAGAATGGAAATTTTAAAGGTAGCACTCAAGCAATTTACTTTGGAATGGCGGAGAAATACCATATAGTAGGTAGGTATGGTGGACACAAATGGCATAGTGGTTGGCTCAAGTATTTTGGATGCATGAGAAGTATTCCCTCTCGATACAAGGTTTAGGCTAGCAAGGTTTATTTGAAACAAACACAAGGATGAACCGGTGCAGCAAAACTCACATAAAAGTCATATTGTAAACATTATAAGACTCTACACCGTCTTCCTTGTTGTTCAAATTCAATACTAGAAATTATCTAGACCTTAGAGAGACCAATTATGCAAACCAAATTTTAGCAAGCTCTATGTATTTCTTCATTAATGGGTGCAAAGTATATGATGCAAGAGCTTAATCATGAGCACAACTGAAAGGATCGTATGCCGCACCTAGAGGGGGGGTGAATAGGTGCTAACCAATTTTTAGTTCTTTTTCAATTTAGGCTTGACACAAAAGGTAAATTCTCTAGATATGCAACTAAGTGAATTTACCTATATGACAAGGTTATCAACTAGGCAAGATATAGCTACGCAATATATAAGAGATAGAGTGGGATAGAGGTAACCGAGAGTGGAGCACGCGATGACACGGAGATGATTCCCGTAGTTCCCTTCCTTTGCAAGAAGGTACGTCTACGTTTGGAGGAGTGTGGTTGCTACGCAAGCCAAACCAACAGCCACGAAGGCTTCACTCAGATCTCCTGTGAGCAACGCCACGAAGGCCTAGCCCACTTCCACTAAGGGATTTCCTCGAGGCGGAAACCGGGCCTTTACAAAGTTCTTGGGGCACACATCCACAACCAAATTGGAGGCTCCCAAATCTGTAACAACACAACAAATCAACACGCATACATCAACAACAACTAGGGATCCAAAGAGGAACACTAGCAAGGGGGCCCTCAAGCATAAGAGGGGGAAATGAAGAACGCTTCGGTGAGGATGTAGATCGGGGTCTTCTCCTTCGATTCTCCAAAGCACAAGTGATTTGGGTGGTTGAGGGAGGAGATCTGGCGATTTTGGTGTTCTTGGTGGCTCAGCAATGGAGGATGAAGTTCTTAGGGTTTGAGCAAGCTTCCAAGGTAGGTGAAGGGGGGTATTTATACCCCACCTACTTTTCTGCCCGTTGGAGAAGAATCGCCGGCAGTGCCGGCCAGGATCCGCCGGCAAAGGCCGGCCTGAATATCGAAACAAATAGATCAGGCTGGCCGGCAGTGCCGGGCCAGAAACGCCGGCAGTGCCGGGGTGCACGCACCGGCAGTGCCGGTCTGGACACGCCGGCAGTGCCGGCCTGGATACGCCGGCAGTGCCGGCCTGGACCAGACTTCAGGTTCCTCCTTCTTTTCTTCCTTTTTGAGTGAGTCGAGATTTTCCTGTGATATCTTTTCCTAAACTGTAAACCACTTAGCACACGGTTAAATTGTCACCGGTGTTGTTAACAAACACACAAAACTCAGAGATCATGAAATGTTCTTTCAATCTCCCCCTTTTTGGTGTTTGATGACAATACCGGGATTTTGCAAAGAATAGAGCAAGAATATCTATATGTTTGACAGAAGAGAGAAACTCCCCCTAGATGTGTGCATGCGAGAAATTTAGTGCAAGAATGTATATATGCACACATTAGGTATAGAGCAACTTCAACTAACAAGATAGTAAGCACAATGCTCATAAGACATAAGGCATATAATGTATGGGAAAAGATAAAAGATGACAAGTTAAGATCATACCTTTTCATACTGACATCCTTAACATTTCAAGACAATAGCCTCAATATTATGAACAAGAGTCCCATAATCACATCAAGTATCAAATTGAGATAGATCCATGGACAATATGAGATATAAGATGATCATACCAATCCATGACAATACTCTCAACCATATAGAATACCGAAACCAAAGCAATAGTTCACCACACAAAGGACACATAAAACACAAGATAAGGTTCAACATAACATAGAAGATAAAAGGAGGACACAAGCTTTAACGGAATGATAAAAAGCAAATGCTTGTGCCCTTAAACCACCCTAGCAAATCCCGTGCAAGTCCTACTAGACCTTCTTCTCCCCCTTTGGCATCAAGACACCAAAAAGGAGAAAAGAAGCGATGCTACAACGTCCCATGAGAGCTCACTCATCCTCCGTCTCTTCATCGTCCTCCGACTCTTCATCCTCTTCAGACTCGGCGGGCTCAACATCATCACTAGGAGGGCGCCGACGGCGAGAAGGACCGGGGAGCCCAAGCTGTTCAAACTCAGACACATTGCCATGCTTGGAGAGCCATTCTTCTTCAGGAGTGATGACCTCCTCAGATCCACTTTCAACAGGAATATCCAACTTGCGCATGATGAGCTTTGTGTTCCTCCTGTCCATTTTCCGCTCCCTATGAGCCTGATACTGACGCCTGTTGATGTCAGACTTGAGGCAGAACATCTTGGCCAACTTGGCCTCTATGCGAGCAAACCAGCCATTGTCAGCAGGAGGTGCAAACTCAAAATCAGAGTCTTCTTCAGCAGAATCCTCATCATTGGGAAGACGAGGAGGGTTGTCGTGAGTCTTGACCTTGAGATCCTTAGCCTTGTGAGGTACCAAAACACCTACCTCACCAGAGAGTATGCCATATCCAGCATTGTCCCAACGAGAGCATATGAAGCGCATGAAGTAAGGGGCAAAAACAGGAGCCTTGCGAGCAATAATGCATGCCCAAAACTCATTCCACAGAAAGTCCATCACATCAAGCTGAATCCCAGAGTCACGATGCTGATGAGAGAGATATAACAAGTTCCCAAGGTATCCATAGATCTGATCAACGCAACCAACCTTGGGATTAAGGACCTCTCGATAAATGCGGAGGAGGATGTCATACACCGGGCGAAGAAATTTCTGAGATCCATATACCACTTCTCCTTCAAGATAGAGATCAGCAAGGAGAGCCTTCTCAATGGGCTTGGGAGAGGTGTGAGCTCTAAAAAATCCATCTGCATTGTCAGGGAGCACAGGATAACCAAGGCAAGCTGCAAATTGGTCCCAAGTGCCATGTAGCAAGCGACCCTCTGTCATCCAAGTCATAGTCTTGGCATCATCATTGTCAACATAAACTGTGGCAAAGAATTGCCCAATCACATCCACACTGTAAGGCTGCTGGAACTTCATAAGACGAAAGAGACCAAACTGCTCACAAATCTCTCGAGCTTCTGCAAAGTATTGGACATGTTTATCCATGTGAGAAAAGTTGATGTGATGCATAGGAGCGACTTTGTAGGTGGCATGAGCATAGAGATCATCAAAAATCTTCTCTTGATACTTAGTCCAGAACAGCTCAGAGCAATTGGTGGCCTTTTGAGTGGTGTAGATGTTGGTCTGACGCAGTCGAGCATACTCATGATCGGGCCACTTCCCAACAGGCATGCCTCTCAACCTCCTGATGAGATTAGCTCGAGGTTCAACCGGAGCCATGTTCTTCTCCCGACGAGACGACTTCTTCACAGGTAGGACTTCAGCTTCAAAGTCACTCGGTAACGTCCGTTTTCCTGAGTTGAAGCGATGAGGGTCAGCACCTGCACCGGAGGAGGAAGCCATGGAGGGGAGGGGGCCCTGCCCGGATCAACCGACCAGAGGAGGAAGGAGAGCCCGGGACGGCGGCCGGAGGGCAGGGGCGATGGCGGCGGCGGCTGGAGTCGGATGGGAGGAGGAGACACGCGCTGGGGAAGGAAAAAGGGCAGTTCCCCTAACCCCCTTTGCGGGTCCACTACATATCCCACGCCAACAGCGGCAGTGCCGCCCAGCCGGGGCCGGCAGTGCCGGCACCACCGGCAGTGCCGGTGTGGACACGCCGGCAGTGCCGCCGAAGCTGCCCACAGCCCAAAAACCCTCGAAAAATTGCGGAGTTTTAGAGTATGGAGATAGATATGGTTTCTTTAGGAAAGGTGAGGCTTAGGATAGATACGCCAAACTGTGAGATGGTACATGATCACTCATTTTTGCAAATAAATCAAATGAAGGCCAAAAATGAGTGATTTCCCATAAACAAGGAGATGTCAAAAAGATCCAATGAAAATCCAAACAACTCCAACTCTTCACGAAGAAGAGTGTGGTGGCCTAGGCCACCATATATGAGTGTTATGGTATGGCACCGCGAAGATATATCTAGGGTCCAAACCAATACTCATCATTTAAGCTCACATATCAACATATGATATAACGAGAATGAAATCATTAATGTTGGCATTATGGGGGGAGGGATAGCTCAATAATTTAAACCGCACTCCCCCTATTTCCATGCCCACATCTAAACCAAATAAAGTTTTGAGACGAAGGTGTGTTTGCAAGATAGTCAAGCTATACTCCTTGAATCGATGATATTTAGCTCATTCCTCAAATAAGTGAACCTTGCTTCATCAAGAGGCTTCGTGAATATATCGGCAAGTTGATCTTTGGTAGGAACATAGATAAGCTCAATATCACCACGGGCAACATGATCCCGAATGAAATGATTCCGGATCTCAATATGCTTCGTTCTTGAATGTTGCACCGGATTATAGGCAATCTTGATAGCACTTTCATTGTCACATAATAGAGGCACTTTGTCACAAATGACACCGTATTCCTTTAAAGTTTGCCTCATCCATAACAATTGAGTGCATCCACTTGCGGCGGCAACATATTCGGCTTCGGCGGTGGAGAGAGATATGCAATTTTGCTTCTTAGATGACCAACACACCAAGGACCTACCAAGAAATTGGCAAGCCCCCGAGGTTGATTTCCTATCATCCTTGTCTCCCGCCCAATCCGCATCGGTGTACCCATTGAGAATAAAACTTGAGCCTTTGGGGTACCAAATACCATATCTTGGGGTATCAACCAAATATCGAAAGATTCTCTTGAGAGCTATCATGTGGCTCTCCTTAGGAGAAGCTTGATACCTTGCACACACACCAACACTCAACACTATATCCGGTCTAGATGCACAAAGGTAAAGCAAGGATCCAATCATGGAGCGATATACCTTTTGATCCACCTCTTTACCATTGGGATCAAGTGCAAGATGACATTTGGTAACCATAGGAGTGGCAACACCCTTCATCTCGGTCATCTTGAACCTCTTGAGCATGTCTTGGAGATATTTTGCTTGATTGATGAAGGTTCCTTCTCTCAATTGCTTGATCTCAAAACCAAGGAAGAACTTCATCTCTCCCATCATAGACATCTCAAACCTATCGGTCATAAGCTTTGAGAATTCATCATTGAAAGCTTTGTTAGTAGAGCCAAATATAATATCATCAACATATAATTGGCAAACGAAAAGCTCCCCATTGACTCTCTTAGTAAAAAGAGTGGGGTCGATTAGCCCAACATTAAACCCACGGTCTACCAACAATTCCTTAAGGTGCTCATACCAAGCTCTAGGAGCTTGTTTGAGACCATAAAGTGCTTTATCAAGCTTGTAGACATGGTTAGGAAAGTTGAGATCCTCGAACCCCGGGGGTTGCTTAACATACACCTCTTCATGCAAAGGACCATTAAGAAAAGCACTTTTCACATCCATTTGTTGTAGCTTAAAGTTATGATGCGATGCATAAGCAAGAAGGATACGGATGGACTCAAGACGAGCCACGGGAGCATAGGTCTCTCCAAAGTCAATCCCTTCAACTTGAGAGAAACCTTGAGCCACCAATCTTGCCTTGTTCCTCACAATATTTCCAAACTCATCTTGCTTGTTCTTGAATATCCATTTAGTGCCTATAACATTGCGGCACTCCTTTGGCTTCTCTACTAAGGTCCACACTTTGTTGCGCTTGAAGTTGTTGAGTTCCTCATGCATGGCTTCAACCCAATCCGAATCTTCAAGGGCTTCAAACACTTTCTTGGGTTCCACAACGGAGATATAGGCATGATGATTGCTAAAGTTAGCCAATTGCCTTCTTGTGGAGACTTTTGCTCGAACATCACCGAGGACCTTATCACGAGTGTGTCCACGAATTTCAAGGGTCCTATCTCTTCTTGCCAAACGACGGGCCTCGATCTCCTCCTTGGTTCTTCTTGGCCTTGGAGGTGTCACTTGATCAACTTGATCATTTGGGTCCCCGTCTTGACCTTCAATTTGAGCTTCCTCAATTACTTGAGGTTGCTCATCCTCATGTGCTTGATCTTGGACATTATCCGGTGAGAGTAGAATGTTGAAACGATATTCATCGGATCCATCATGAATCCGTGGTTGATCTTGTCCTTGATCTTGTCCTTGATCTTGTCCTTGATCTTGCACACAAGGGGGAGGGTTTTGTTCTTGTTCTTGGGTTGGTGCAACATTTGCTTCACTTGATGGGGTTTGTTGATGTTGAGAAGATGAGGGCTCCACCGTGGTAGAGCATAGTCCTTCCCGAGACGCCACACCGTGTCCCTCAATGGGGCGGAAAAATCCCACACCCATTCTTACTATGGCATCTTGAGGTATTTCATCACCTGCACAAACATCAACTTGCCCCACTTGGGAGCCATCATTTTCTTCGAACTTCACACTACAAGATTCAATGATAATCCCGGAGGATACATCAAAGATTCTATAAGTGTGAGATTCGGCACCGTAACCAACAAATATACCCTCCAAAGCTTTAGGAGCAAATTTAGACAAACGAACCCCTTTGATTTTGTAGAAACACTTACACCCGAACACCTTGAAGTATGAGATATTAGGCTTGTTCCCGGTGAGTATTTCATATGGAGTCTTGTTCAAGCCCTTGCGGAGATATAGCCGGTTGGAGGAGTGACAAGCGGTGGAGATGGCTTCGGCCCAAAAGTTATAGCGGGATTTATACTCCGCCATCATAGACCTCGCCATATCCATAAGAGTCCGGTTCTTCCTCTCCGCAACACCATTTTGTTGAGGGGTGTAAGCAGCGGAATATTGATGACGAATCCCCTCATCACTAAGAAAATCATTGAGTGTGTAGTTCTTGAACTCGGAGCCGTTGTCACTTCTTATTGCCATAATGAGGAGGTTGTGTTGGCGTTGCACCTCGGTAGCAAAATCAATGAATACTTGTTGAGTCTCATCTTTCGTCTTGAGAAAGTAAACCCAAGTGTATCTTGAGTAGTCATCGACAATCACCAAGCAATGTTTCTTCGCACCAAGACTTGCATGAGTAACGGGACCAAAGAGATCCACATGAAGGAGCTCCAAGATCCTCTTGGAAGAGATGATGGTCTTGCTTGGATGCGGAGAGTCATGCATTTTGCCTTCAACACAAGCCCTACAAACACGATCTTTGGCAAAAGACACATTTTCCATTAGTCCCACAATATGGTTCCCCTTGTGAAGACTTTGCAAAGTTCTCATGTTGACATGGGCTAGGCGCCGATGCCACAACCAACCCACGTCCGCCTTTCCGAATAGGCACATCGCACTTGACGTGGTGGTCCCCGAAAAGTCCACCACATACAAGTTGTGTTCGCGATACCCAACGAATGCGACTTTTAGAGTCTTGCTCCACAAGAGGACCACAATATCATTATCAATAAAGACGGCGAAACCCATCTTGCCAAGGGCGGAAACGGAAAGCAAATTGTAACCAAGGGTTTTGACAAGCATGACATCCACAAGAGTAATGTTGTGTGCAACCACAACCTTGCCAAAACCCAATACCTCGGATGTAGAATTATCGCCAAAGGAGACGGTGATATCATTTATGTTAGGCCTCAACTCCTTGACGAGGTTCTTGGCGCCGGTCATATGACTTGTACATCCACTATCAAGTACCCATTTTGAACCTCCGGCGGCATAGTCCTACATGAGATCAATTCTTGGATTTAGGTACCCATTTTTCAATGGGTCCTCTTTTGTTAGCAACAAGGGTCTTTGGGACCCAAATAGACCAAGCAACGTAACCATCATATGGACCAACATACTTAGCATAAACATCACCATAATAATCTTTAAAGAGAACATAGTGAGGATTATCTATTCCCGCACCATCATCATTAATGGTGTTACCCTTTCGGGGTTCACCATTAGCTTTCTCATGTGCGGGCTTGGTCTTTTTCTTGTTTGCCTTTTTAGCCTTGGAATTAAAACCAAGTCCCTCCTTCCCATTGTTTGATCTTTGCTTACTCAAAAGATCATCCAAAGAAAGTTTACTTTGGGGAGAGGAGGTCCTAGCAAGTTCATCTTTCAACCTAGCATTTTCCTCAATAACATTTGCATGATCACATGAAGGAGTAGAGGAGCTAGGCACATCATATGAGGCAAGCCTAATTTGAAGTTGCTCATAAGACTTGGATAAGAGAGTGTATTCACTCTTCAAAGCTTTGTGAGCTTTGTCTAGTTCATCTAGATCTTTCACAAGTTTCTCATGATCAACCTCAAATTGGGCCTTTTCCTTTTTAAGCACTTTAGACTTAGCCCTAGCAAGATCTCTAGCTTTAGTGAGCTTGTTAATTTTATCTTGAGGCTCTTCAAGAGTTTCTAGCCTCTCCTCAAGAGAAGCTATAGTTTCTTGACTTTCCTCAAGAGCATTTTTAAGAGCATGGATTTCAAGAGAGTCTTCTCTCTCTATTTGACCCTTTTTCTCAAGCATATCACTTTGTTGAGCTATACGAACCATGAGGCTAGAAACATGCTTCTTAGTGTTACCTTGTAGGTTAAGAATGAAATCATCAAACTCTAGCATTTCTTGTTTCACTTTTAGACTAGCATCATCAACCCCTAGATCACTAGATAAGTTAGGCATAGAGGGGTTAGGGGATGATACCTCGGAGGATTTAGCCATAAGGCAACTTTCTTCCTCCACATGAATGACCTCATTGGGGGATTTACTTGATGATGAAGCGTTGGTGGAGAGGGAGGCAAGAGCGACCAATCCATTAGAGGTTGCATCTTCTTCATCATCAACATCATCATCTCCGGAGGTATATTCTTCTTGAGTTGATAGCACAATAGGTGTGTCCAAGGAGGACCTTGCCATGAAGCAATGTGCATTCTTGATTTGAGGGTTCTCATTGGGAGATTCAAAGAGAGATGAAGAGGGTGTGTTGGTGGTGACGATGGCGGCTAATTCCTTTGAGCTTTCTTCATCTTCATCACCACTAGAACTTTCAACTTCATCGGTAGAATATTCTTCCCTTGTTACTAGCACAACTCTTGAGGGCCTCTTGCCCTTCTTGGTCTTGTTGTTGTAGAACTTCTTGTTGAGGGGCTTTGAATATTTGCCCTTTGAGTCTTTGCTCTTGTCCTTGGGAATGAGCCTCCCATTATGAAGCTCTCTATTCTCATAGGGGCATTCGGCAATGAAGTGGCGCTTGTCATCACAATTGTAGCATGATCTTGTCTTTGGACCAAAGCTAGTGAACCCATTTTTGTTGTTCCTCTTGATGTTGTCTTCCTTGGCCTTGGAGGGATCAACCCAAAAGGATTTTGCATGGAAGGCCATGTGATCATGGTAGTGGCATTGCAAATCTTCCGGATAGGTCATACTCCAAGATGCTCTATAAGATTCTTGAGGAACCACTTCTTCAACGGAGTTGACCACCAAGGCAAGGTTGGACCCTTTTGCCATCCCAATAGCACGATTGCGAGAATCATGAGAGGTTTCCTCAAGCACCTTGAGAGCTTGCAACTCGTGCACGACTTGTTGAGAGGTGAGAGAGGAATAGCATTCCCTTCCCACAAGAGTCTTGACATCAATGGGTACAAATGGCATCATGCATTCAATGTACTTCTCCTTGATCCAAGAATCATTGATGTGGGTGGCACCAACAAGCCGGAAGGCATCGGCAACGGTGAGAAGTCTTCCATACATGTCTTCATGATCTTCATACGGTAGCCTCATGAACCCTTCGGCTTTATTCTTGAGAGCATTATACTTGTTCCTCCTTGTGCTCTCACTTCCAATGCAACTCGAGGTCAAACCCTCCCAAGCTTCCTTGGCGGTGGTGTAGTTCCGGACACGATGCAATTCCTTTGTCCCCACACTAGTTTGAATCATGTACAAGGCGGTGACGTTGAGTTGACTATCAACCGCTTCTCTTCTAGTCAACTTGTCGGGGTTGTATGGCTTGAAGCCCTCCATGATGATTCTCCATAATTCATTGGAGGCACTACAAACATGAGAGCGGAACTCAAATCGCCAAGTATCGAAATTTTCAATAGAAAACTTAGGTGGGTCGCCCCGAATGTTCAAATGAGGATGGGGAACCGGTATATCGGGTGATTGGAAAGGTGGAGGTACTCGATTGTAGCTCTCACTTTCACTAGTTCCCTTGGGAGATGCAATGGGGGATTTGGTAGTGTTTAAGTTATCACCTTCCACGGGTTTGGTAGATGAGGGTAAGTTCGAAGCCTCTCCCTCATCTAACACACCCGTGTCTTTTACCTCTACACTAGGAGCCTTGGGAAGGGCCTGAGCTAAAAGCTCGGCAATCATCTTTTTCATGCTTTCCATTTGGGCTTCCATGGAGGACTTCAACGAATTGAAGTCTTCCACGGAGACCATCTTGGCGGCCCCTTCCGAGGACTCCTCGTCCGGCATACTCTTAGGCGGTTAAGCCCGAAATAAGAGCCGAGGCTCTGATACCAATTGAAAGGATCGTATGCCGCACCTAGAGGGGGGGGGGTGAATAGGTGCTAACCAATTTTTAGTTCTTTTTCAATTTAGGCTTGACACAAAAGGTAAATTCTCTAGATATGCAACTAAGTGAATTTACCTATATGACAAGGTTATCAACTAGGCAAGATATAGCTACGCAATATATAAGAGATAGAGTGGGATAGAGGTAACCGAGAGTGGAGCACGCGATGACACGGAGATGATTCCCGTAGTTCCCTTCCTTTGCAAGAAGGTACGTCTACGTTTGGAGGAGTGTGGTTGCTACGCAAGCCAAACCAACAGCCACGAAGGCTTCACTCAGATCTCCTGTGAGCAACGCCACGAAGGCCTAGCCCACTTCCACTAAGGGATTTCCTCGAGGCGGAAACCGGGCCTTTACAAAGTTCTTGGGGCACACATCCACAACCAAATTGGAGGCTCCCAAATCTGTAACAACACAACAAATCAACAAGCATACATCAACAACAACAACTAGGGATCCAAAGAGGAACACTAGCAAGGGGGCCCTCAAGCATAAGAGGGGGAAATGAAGAACGCTTCGGTGAGGATGTAGATCGGGGTCTTCTCCTTCGATTCTCCAAAGCACAAGTGATTTGGGTGGTTGAGGGAGGAGATCTGGCGATTTTGGTGTTCTTGGTGGCTCAGCAATGGAGGATGAAGTTCTTAGGGTTTGAGCAAGCTTCCAAGGTAGGTGAAGGGGGGTATTTATACCCCACCTACTTTTCTGCCCGTTGGAGAAGAATCGCCGGCAGTGCCGGCCAGGATCCGCCGGCAGTGCCGGCCTGAATATCGAAACAGCAGCTAACAGGCTGGCCGGCAGTGCCGGGCCAGAAACGCCGGCAGTGCCGGGGTGCACGCACCGGCAGTGCCGGTCTGGACACGCCGGAAGTGCCGGCCTAGATACGCCGGCAGTGCCGGCCTGGTGTTGCCGGCAGTGCCGGCCTGGACCAGACTTCAGGTTCCTCCTTCTTTTCTTCCTTTTTGAGTGAGTCGAGATTTTCCTGTGATATCTTTTCCTAAACTGTAAACCACTTAGCACACGGTTAAATTGTCACCGGTGTTGTTAACAAACACACAAAACTCAGAGATCATGAAATGTTCTTTCAACAACAATTGCCAAGTATCACATTATTCAAGACATCATACCAATTACTACATGTAGCATTTCCCGTTTCCAACCATATAACAATTAACGAAGCAGTTTCAACCTTCGCCATGAACATTAAGAGCTAAGAACACATGTGTTCATATGAACCAGCGGAGCGTGTCTCTCTCCCACACAAGCATTTATTCAAACAAAAACAAAAACAAAAACAAAAGCACACAGACGCTCCAAGCAAAGTACATAAGATGTGACCGAATAAAAATATAGTTTCAAGAGAAGGAACCTGATAATTTGTCGATGAAGAAGGGGATGCCTTGGGCATCCCCAAGCTTAGATGCTTGAGTCTTCTTGAAATATGCAGGGATGAACCACCGGGGCATCCCCAAGCTTAGAGCTTTCACTCTTCTTGATCACATTGTATCATCCTCCTCTCTTGACCCTTGAAAACTTCCTCCACACCAAACTCGAAACAAACTCATTAGAGGGTTAGTGCATAATCAAAAATTCACATGTTCAGAGGTGACAAAATCATTCTTAACACTTCTGGACATTGCCCAAAGCTACTGGAAGTCAATGGAACAAAGAAATCCATCCCACATAACAAAATAGGCAACGCGAAATAAAAGGCAGAATCTGTCAAAACAGAACAGTCCGTAAAGATGAATTTTAAAGAGGCACCAGACTTGCTCAAATGAAAATGCTCAAATTGAATGAAAGTTGCGTACATATCTGAGGATCACTCAAGTAAATTGGCATAATTTTCTGAGTTACCTACAGAGGATTAGACCCAGATTCGTGACAGCAAGAAATCTGTTTCTGCGCAGTAATCCAAATCTAGTATCAACCTTGCTATCAAAGACTTTACTTGGCACAACAATGCAATAAAATAAGATAAGGAGAGTTTGCTACAGTAGTAACAACTTCCAAGACTCAAATAAAAAATAAAAGTATTCTAGCAAAATAAACTCATGGGTTATCTCCCAAGAAGTTCTTTCTTTATAGCCATTAAGATGGGCTCAGCAGTTTTAATGATGCACTCGCAAAAAATAGTATTTGAAGCAAAAGAGAGCATCAAGAGGCAAATTCAAAACATATTTAAGTCTAACATGCTTCATATGAAAAGGAATCTTGTAAATAAACAAATTCATGAAGCATAATGCAACAAGCATAGAAAGATAAAACAAGTGCAGCTTCAAGATTTTCAGCAAAAAGAGAGGTGTTTTAGTAACATGAAAATTTCTACAACCATATTTTCCTCTCTCATAATAATGTCCAGTAGCATCTGATACGTCTCCGACGTATCGATAATTTCTTATGTTCCATGCCACATTATTGATGATATCTACATGTTTTATGCATACTTTATGTCATATTTATGCGTTTTCTGGAACTAACCTATTGACGAGATGCCGAAAGGCCAGTTGCTGTTTTCTGCTGTTTTTGGTTTCAGAAATCCTAGTAAGGAAATATTTTCGGAATCGGACGAAATCAACACCGGAGATCTTATAATTTCAGGAAGCTTCCAGAACACCCGGGAAGGACCAGAGGTGGGCCACAGGGGCCCCGGGAGGGTGGCCGGCGTGGCCCAGGCCCTGGCCGCGCCGCCATACCCCCTCACCGCCTCGTGGCCCCTCCGACTCCGCCTCTCCGCCTATTTAATCGTCCCTGACCTAAAAACCTTGACAAGTTCGACGAAACCAGAGAAAACCATCCAGAGCCGCCGCCATCGCGAAACTCCAATTCGGGGGAGAGAAGTCTCTGTTCCGGCACCCTGCCGGGACGGGAAATTGCCCCCGGAGTCGTCTCCACCGCCATCTTCACCGCCAACGCTGCCTCCATGATGAGGAGGGAGTAATTCACCCCCGGGGCTGAGGGCTCCGCTGTAGCTATGTGGTTCATCTCTCTCTCTTTGTGATCAAGTTGAATATCATCTATGTCCTACTCTAGTGATGTTATTAAAGTAGTGTATTCCTCCTGCACGGTGTAATGTGGACAGTGTGTGCATCGTGTAGTACTTGGTTTATGCTATGATTGTGATCTCTTGTAGATTATGAAGTTAACTATTACTATGATGGTATTGATGCGATCTATTCCTCCTTTCATAGTGTGATGGTAGAAGTGTGCATGCTATGTTAGTACTTGGTTTGGTTGTGTTGATCTATCTTGCACTCTAAGGTTATTTAAATATGAACATTGAATATTGTGGAGCTTGTTAACTCCGGCATTGAGGGTTCGTGTAATCCTACACAATGGTGTTCATCATCCAACAAGAGGGTGTAGAGTAGTCCTATTATGTGATCATTGTTGAGAGTGTCCACTAGTGAAAGCAGGATCCCTGGGCCTTGCTTCCAAGCATCGAATCTCCGTTTGTTCACTGTTTTGTTGAATGTTTACTCGCTGCCATATTTTATTCAGATTGCTATTGCCACTCATACTCATCCATATTACTTGTATCTCACTATCTCTTCGCCGAACTAGTGCACCTATACATCTGACAAGTGTATTAGGTGTGTTGGGGACACAAGAGACTTCTTGCTTTGTGGTTGCAGGGTTGCTTGAGAGGGATATCTTTGACCTCTTCCTCCCTGAGATCGATAAACCTAGGGTGATCCACTTAAGGGAAACTTGCTGCTGTTCTACAATCCTCTGCTCTTGGAGGCCCAACACTGTCTACAAGAATAGAAGCTCCCGTAGACATCAAGTACTTTTCTGGCGCCGTTGCCGGGGAGGAAAGGTAAAAGGCACTCATACTTCGGTTCCAGGTAACGGTACTTTTCTGGCGCCATTGTGTTTGTGCTCGAAGCTATTTCCTTTAGATCCTGCAATTGCATCTTTTTGTTTCTTGTTTTACACTAGTTAGGCATGATGGAAAACAACAAAAATATGAGAGATCTTTATGAACTTTATCTTGAATTAGGACATGATGTGTTTGAAGAGAGAATTATAAAACCCATGGAACTTTATATGCATGCTAATGGGAATGTTATTAATATGAATGCTTTGAACACTATTGTTGCTAATGCTATGGAAAATTCTAAGCTTGGGGAAGCTGGTTTTGATGAGCATGATCTTTTTAGTCCACCAAGCATTGAGGAGAAAATTTACTTTGATGATACTTTGCCTCCTATTTATGATGATTATAATGATAGTAGTCTTTTGGTACCGCCTGTTATGGAGGATAAATTTGATTATGATTACAATATGCCTCCTATATTTGATGATGAGAATGATAATGATAGCTACTTTGTTGAATTTGCTCCCACTATTGCTAATAAAATTGACTATGCTTATGTGGAGAGTAATAATTTTATTCATGAGACTCATGATAAGAATGCTTTAAGTGATAGTTATATTGTTGAGTTTGCTCATGATACTACTGAAAGTTATTATGAGAGAGGAAAATATGGTTGTAGAAATTTTCATGTTACTAAAACACCTCTCTATGTGCTGAAAATTTTGAAACTACACTTGTTTTATCTTCCTATGCTTGTCGCTTTACTCTTCATGAACTTGTTTATTTACAAGATTCCTTTTCATAGGAAACATGTTAGACTTAAATGTGTTTTGAATTTGCCTCTTGATGCTCTCTTTTTCTTCAAATACTATTTCTTGCGAGTGCATCATTAAAACTGCTGAGCCCATCTTAATGGCTATAAAGAAAGAACTTCTTGGGAGATAACCCATGTGTTATTTTGCTACAGTAATTTTGTTTTATATTTGTGTCTTGGAAGTTGTTACTACTGTAGCAACCTCTCCTTATCTTATTTTATTGCATTGTTGTGCCAAGTAAAGTCTTTGATAGTAAGGTTCATACTAGATTTGGATTACTGCGCAGAAACAGATTTCTTTGCTGTCACGAATCTGGGCAAAATTCTCTGTAGGTAACTCAGAAAATTATGCCAATTTATGTGAGTGATCCTCAGATATGTACGCAACTTTCATTCAATTTGAGCATTTTCATTTGAGCAAGTATGGTGCCTCAATAAAATTCGTCTTCACGAACTTTTCTGTTTTGACAGATTCTGCCTTTTATTTCGCATTGCCTATTTTGCTATGTTCGATGGATATTTCGATTCTATTGACCTTCAGTAGCTTCGTGCAATGTCCAGAAGTGTTAAGAATGATTGTGTCACCTCTGAACATGTGAGTTTTTGATTATGCACTAACCCTCTAATGAGTTTGTTTCGAGTTTGGTGTGGAGGAAGTTTTCAAGGGTCAAGAGAGGAGGATGATATACTATGATCAAGGAGAGTGAAAGCTCTAAGCTTGGGGATGCCCCGGTGGTTCATCCCTGCATGTTTCAAGAAGACTCAAGCATCTAAGCTTGGGGATGCCCAAGGCATCCCCTTCTTCATCGACAAATTATCAGGTTCCTTCTCTTGAAACTATATTTTTATTCGGTCACATCTTATGTACTTTACTTGGAGCGTCTGTATGTTTCTTGTTTTTGCTTTTGTTTGAATAAATGATTGTGTGGGAGAGAGACACGCTCCGCTGGTTCATATGAACACATGTGTTCTTAGCTTTTAATTTTCATGGCGAAGGTTGAAACTGCTTCGTTAATTGTTATATGGTTGGAATCGGGAAATGCTACATGTAGTAAATTGCTATAATGTCTTGGATAATGTGATACTTGGAAATTGTTGTGCTCATGTTTAAGCTCTTGCATCATATGCTTTGCACTTATTAATGAAGAAATACATAGAGCTTGCTAAAATTTGGTTTGCATATTTGGTCTTTCTAAAGTCTAGATAATTTCTAGTAAAGAGTTTGAACAACAGGGAAGACGGTGTAGAGTCTTATAATGTTTACAATATGTGTTTTATGTGAGTTTTGCTGCACCGGTTCATCCTTGTGTTTGTTTCAAATAACCTTGCTAGCCTAAACCTTGTATCGAGAGGGAATACTTCTCATGCATCCAAATACTTGAGCCAACCACTATGCCATTTGTGTCCACCATACCTACCTACTACATGGTATTTCTCCGCCATTCCAAAGTAAATTGCTTGAGTGCTACCTTTAAACAATTCAAAATTTATCACCTCTGATTTGTGTCAATGTTTTATAGCTCATGAGGAAGTATGTGGTGTTTATCTTTCAATCTTGTTGGGCAACTTTCACCAATGGACTAGTGGCTTCATCCGCTTATCCAATAATTTTGCAAAAAGAGCTGGCAATGGGATTTCCAGTCCCAAATTAATTAATAAAAATAGACACTCCTCCATGGTATGTGATTGTTGGACGGCACCCGAAGGATTCGGTTAGCCATGGCTTGAGAAAGCAAAGGTGGGGAGGAGTGTCATCATAATAAAACTAAAATAAAAAGGCACTCCTTCATGGTATGAGATTGTTGGCAGGCACCCGAAGGATTCGGTTAGCCATGGTTTGTGAAAGAAAGGTTGGAAGGAGTGCCACACAAAAATAAAAATAAAATGGGAGCCGCTCTTTGAAGGTTTGTCTGGCAAGGGGGTTAGAGTGCCCACTACCATTCGTTGACAACAACAAACACCTCTCAAAATTTTACTTTTATTGCTCTCTATATGTTTTCAAAATCAAAGCTCTAGCACAAATATAGCAATCGATGCTTTCCTCTTTGAAGGACCATTCTTTTACTTTTATTGTTGAGTCAGTTCACCTATTTCTCTCCACCTCAAGAAGCAAACACTTGTGTGAACTGTGCATTGATTCCTACATACTCGCATATTGCATTTGTTATATTACTCTATGTTGACAAATATCCATGAGATATACATGTTATAAGTTGAAAGCAACCGCTGAAACTTCATCTTCCTTTATGTTGCTTCAATGCCTTTACTTTGAATTATTGCTTTATGAGTTAACTCTTATGCAAGACTTATTGATGCTTGTCTTGAAGTACTATTCATGAAAAGTTGCTATATGATTCATTTGTTTACTCATGTCATTTACATTGTTTGGATCGCTGCATTCATTACATAAGCTTACAATAGTATGATCAAGGTTATGATGGCATGTCACTCCAGAAATTATCTTTGTTATCGTTTACCTGCTCGGGACGAGCAGAAACTAAGCTTGGGGATGCTGATACGTCTCCGACGTATCGATAATATCTTATGTTCCATGCCACATTATTGATGATATCTACATGTTTTATGCATACTTTATGTCATATTTATGCGTTTTCTGGAACTAACCTATTGACGAGATGCCGAAAGGCCAGTTGCTGTTTTCTGCTGTTTTTGGTTTCAGAAATCCTAGTAAGGAAATATTTTCGGAATCGGACGAAATCAACACCGGAGATCTTATAATTTCAGGAAGCTTCCAGAACACCCGGGAAGGACCAGAGGTGGGCCACAGGGGCCCCAGGAGGGTGGCCAGCGCGGCCCAGGCCCTGGCCGCGCCGCCATACCCCCTCACCGCCTCGTGGCCCCTCCGACTCCGCCTCTCCGCCTATTTAATCGTCCCTGACCTAAAAACCTCGACAAGTTCGACGAAACCAGAGAAAACCATCCAGAGCCGCCGCCATCGCGAAACTCCAATTCGGGGGACAGAAGTCTCTGTTCCGGCACCCTACCGGGATGGGGAATTGCCCCCGGAGTCGTCTCCACCACCGTCTCCACAGCCATCTTCACCGCCATCGCTGCCTCCATGATGAGGAGGGAGTAATTCACCCCCGGGGCTGAGGGCTCCGCTGTAGCTATGTGGTTCATCTCTCTCTCTTTGTGATCAAGTTGAATATCATCTATGTGCTACTCTAGTGATGTTATTAAAGTAGTGTATTCCTCCTGCACGGTCTAATATGGACAGTGTGTGCATCATGTAGTACTTGGTTTATGCTATGATTGTGATCTCTTGTAGATTATGAAGTTAACTATTACTATGATGGTATTGATGCGATCTATTCCTCCTTTCATAGTGTGATGGTAGAAGTGTGCATGCTATGTTAGTACTTGGTTTGGTTGTGTTGATCTATCTTGCACTCTAAGGTTATTTAAATATGAACATTGAATATTGTGGAGCTTGTTAACTCCGGCATTGAGGGTTCATGTAATCCTACACAATGGTGTTCATCATCCAACAAGAGGGTGTAGAGTAGTCCTATTATGTGATCATTGTTGAGAGTGTCCACTAGTGAAAGCAGGATCCCTGGGCCTTGCTTCCAAGCATCGAATCTCCGTTTGTTTACTGTTTTGTTGAATGTTTACTCGCTGCCATATTTTATTCAGATTGCTATTACCACTCATACTCATCCATATTACTTGTATCTCACTATCTCTTCGCCGAACTAGTGCACCTATACATCTGACAAGTGTATTAGGTGTGTTGGGGACACAAGAGACTTCTTGCTTTGTGGTTGCAGGGTTGCTTGAGAGGGATATCTTTGACCTCTTCCTCCATGAGATCGATAAACCTTGGGTGATCCACTTAAGGGAAACTTGCTGCTGTTCTACAAACCTCTGCTCTTGGAGGCCCAACACTGTCTACAAGAATAGAAGCTCCCATAGACATCAGCATCATGAGCAAATTCAACAATATAACTGTCAAATGAAGCATTCTTATCATGAGTCTCATGCATAAAATTATCACTACTCCCAACATAAGCATAGTCATTCTTATTAATTGTAGTGGGAGCACATTCAACAGAGTAGCTATCATCAAATATAGGAGGTATATCGTAATCATAATCAAATTTATCCTTCATAACAGGCGACACCAAAAGGCTACTATCATTATAATCATCATAAATAGGAGGCAAAGTATCATCAAAGTAAATTTTCTCCTCAATGCTTGGGGGACTAAAAATATCATGCTCATCAAAGCCAGCTTCCCCATGCTTAGAATTTTCCATATCATTAGCAACAATGGTGTTCAAAGTGTTCATACTAATATGTTCCATGGGTTTTTCAATTTTCAGATCAAACCATCCATGTCTTAACTCAGGAAATAGAATAAGAAGCTCATTGTTGTCCATTATGCCTTACTAGTGTAAACAAGAAACAAAAAGATGCAATTGCAGGATCTAAAGGAAATAGCTTCGAGCACACACACAATGGCGCCAGAAAAGTACTGTTACCTGGAATCGGAGTATGAGTGCCTTTTACCTTTCCTCCCCGGCAACGGCGCCAGAAAAGTGCTTGATGTCTACGGGAGCTTCTATTCTTGTAGACAGTGTTGGGCCTCCAAGAGCAGAGGTTTGTAGAACAGCAGCAAGTTTCCCTTAAGTGGATCACCCAAGGATCTCAGGGAGGAAGAGGTCAAAGATATCCCTCTCATGCAACCCTGCAACCACAAAGCAAGAAGTCTCTTGTGTCCCCAACACACCTAATAGGTGCACTAGTTCGGCGAAGAGATAGTGAAATACAGGTGGTATGAATAAGTATGAGTAGTAGCAACAGCGCCAGAAAAGTGCTTTGCTATCCAGGACTGGCGTGTGGTTGATGGTGGTAATATTGCAGACAGTACAGATGCAGTAGAACAGTAAACAAGCAGCGATAGCAGTATTGGAAACAAGGCCTAGGGATTATACTTTCACTAGTGGACACTCTCAACATTGATCACATAACAGAATAAATAGATAGATGCTAGACTCTACACTCTCTTGTTGGATGATGAACACCACTAATTGCGTAGGGCTACAAGAACCCTCAATGCCGGAGTTAACAAGCTCCACAATATTCGATATTCATATTTAAATAACCTTAGAGTGCAAGATAGATCAACACAACCAAACCAAGTACTAACATAGCATGCACACTGTGACCATCACACTATGAAAGGAGGAATAGATCACATCAATACCATCATAGTAATAGTTAACTTCATAATCTACAAGAGATCACAATCATAGCATAAACCAAGTACTTCATGATGCACACACTGTCAACATTACATCATGGAGGAGGAATAGACTACTTTAATAACATCACTAGAGTAGCACATAGATGAATTGTGATACAAAACTCATATGAATCTCAATCATGTAAGGCAGCTCATGAGATCATTGTATTGAAGTACATAGGAGAGAGATTAACCACATAGCTACCGGTACAGCCCCGAGCCTCGATGGAGAACTACTCCCTCCTCATGGGAGACAGCAGCGGTGATGAAGAAGGCGGTGGAGATGGCAGCGGTGTCGATGGAGAAGCCTTCCGGGGGCACTTCCCCGTCCCGGCGGCGTGCCGAAACAGAGACTCCTGTCCCCCAGATCTTGGCTTCGCGATGGCGGCGGCTCTGGAAGGTTTCTCGTACCGTGGCTTTTCCATATCGAAGTTTTAGGTCAGGGACCTTTATATAGGTGAAGAGGCGGCGTCAGAAGGTCAACGAGGCAACGACACACTAGGGGGGCGCGGGCCCCCCCTTGGCCGCGCCAGGGTCATGTGTGGTGGGCCTGTGGCCCCCCTCTGGCCTCTCTCGGGTGTTCTGGATGCTTCCGGGGATTCTAAGATGCTGGGCGTTGATTTCGTCCGATTCCGAGAATATTTCCTTACTAGGATTTCTGAAACCAAAAACAGCAGAAAACAAAGAATCGGCCCTTCGGCATCTCGTCAATAGGTTAGTTCCAGAAAACGCATAAATATGACATAAAGTATGCATAAAACATGTAGATATCATCAATAATGTGGCATGGAACATAAGAAATTATCGATACGTCGGAGACGTATCATCAGGCGAGGGCTTTGTATTTGACCTTAGCGTGACCGGTGTCGATGAAGGGAACCTTGCTTTAAACAACAAGGGAGTTGTTGGGGTAGGCATAGATGAACCTCCCTTCTCTGAAGGGGACTGCCTATGGTCCCCACTTTTACGCTGATCGGAAGAAGAACCTCCGGTGCTTGCGGGTGCAAATGGCATGATGAGGCGCCTCCCCTCTATGGTGGGTGTGGTGCCAGTCTTGAGCAGGACATCAGATGCTGGCGTAGGTTGCCCCCGCTTTTGTTCACTTTCACTAACGGGGAAGTAGTACTTTGCGTCAGCATGATGTGACTCTTGCACTGTGTAAGGATTGGCGTTGCCGACGATGCGTTGTTGTGTGCCGCTACCGTCTAAGAACTTTAGGCATTGGTGGAGGGTAGAGGGTACCACACGGTACTTGTGGATCCACGGTCTTCCCAAAAGGGCGGAGTAGGAGGTGTTTGCCTCAATGACGAAGAATCGCACCTTGAAGCTAAATGTCGACATTTGGATCTTCACAGTAATGGCGCCCAAAGTGGGCTTCCCTTGGTTGTCGAAGCCGCAGATCATCACATCGGTGGGCTCCAAGTCATCCGTCGTGAACCCCGCCCGTGTCAAGCTTTTGACGGGCAGTATGTTCACGGCAGACCCTGGGTCAATGAGGACTCGCCGCATGTGGGCAGTCCCGATGTTTCCCTCCATATAGAGTGGACGGTTGTGGTCCCCCTCTTCGAGGAGCCTATCTTCATCGTCGAACGTGATCTCATTCACGAACAACGGGTTCGAGAAGAGGCGATGCTTCGCCATAGCCACTTCGTAAAGTTGTGGCTCTTGTAGCGCATGTACGAGTGCTTGGCGTAGGTCCGGCACTAGCATGAGAGCGTCGTAAACACTCAGTAGTGCTGGAATTCTCTTGAGGTGGGCAACGATGTTGTAGTCCACGTCTTTAGACGTAGACTTATCCTTGTCCGGCAGATTTGGGGTATGGTCCCCTTGTGGTGCCTCTCTTGAGGCGGCTGATACGCGTACAGCACGTGACCGTTGGGAACCCCAAGAGGAAGGTGTGATGCGTACAGCGGCATGTTTTCCCTCAGTAAGAAACCAAGGTTTATCGAACCAGTAGGAGCCAAGAAGCACGTTGAAGGTTGATGGCGGCGGAGTGTAGTGCGGCGCAACACCAGGGATTCCGGCGCCAACGTGGAACCTGCACAACACAACCAAAGTACTTTGTCCCAACGTAACAGTGAGGTTGTCAATCTCACCGGCTTGCGGTAACAAAGGATTAGATGTATAGTGTGGATGATGATTGTTTGCAGAAAACAGTAGAACGAGTATTGCAGTAGATTGTATTCAATGTTAAGAATGGACCGGGGTCCACAGTTCACTAGAGGCGTCTCCCATAAGAAATAGCATGTTGGGTGAACAAATTACAGTTGGGCAATTGAAAAATAAAGAGGGCATGACCATGCACATACATCATATGATGAGTATTGTGAGATTTAATTGGGCATTACGACAAAGTACATAGACCACTATCCAGCATGCATCTATGCCTAAAAAGTCCACCTTCAGGTTATCATCCGAACCCCTTCCAGTATTAAGTTGCAAACAACAGACAATTGCATTAAGTATGGTGCGTAATGTAATCAACACATACATCCTTAGACATAGCATCGATGTTTTATCCCTAGTGGCAACAGCACATCCACAACCTTAGAACTTTCTGTCACTGTCCCAGATTTAATGGAGGCATGAACCCACTATCGAGCATAAATACTCCCTCTTGGAGTTACAAGCAAAAACTTGGCCAGAGCCTCTACTAGCAACGGAGAGCATGCAAGATCATAAACAACACATAGATAATAGATTGATAATCAACATAACATAGCATTCTCTATTCATCGGATCCCAACAAACACAACATGTAGCATTACAGATAGATGATCTTGATCATGTTAGGAAGCTCACACGATCCAACAATGATAGCACAATTAGGAGAAGACGACCATCTAGCTACTGCTATGGACCCATAGTCCAGGGGTAAACTACTCACACATCACTCCGGAGGCGACCATGGCGGTGTAGAGTCCTCCGGGAGATGATTCCCCTCTCCGGCAGGGTGCCGGAGGCGATCTCCTGAATCCCCCGAGATGGGATTGGCGGTGGCGGCGTCTCTGGAAGGTTTTCCGTATCGTGGCTCTCGGTACTGGAGTTATTATCGACGAAGGCTTAAGTAGGCGGAGGAGGTAGGTTTAGGGGCGACGCGAGGGGCCCACACAGCAGGGCCGCGCGGCCAGGGGGTGGCCCGCGCCACCCTGGCGTGTCGTCGCCTCGTCGCCCTACTTCGTATCTCCCCCGGTGTTCTGGATGCTTCGCGGAAAAATAAGATCCTGGGCGTTGATTTCGTCCAATTCCGAGAATATTTCCTTACTAGGATTTCTGAAACCAAAAACAGCAGAAAACAGCAACTGGCTCTTCGGCATCTCGTTAATAGGTTAGTGCCGGAAAATGCATAAATATGACATAAAGTATGTATAAAACATGTAGGTATCATCAATAAAGTGGCATGGAACATAAGAAATTATCGATACGTTGGAGACGTATCAGCATCCCCAAGCTTAGTTCCTGCTCGTCCCGAGTAGGTAAACGATAACAAAGATAATTTCTGAAGTGACATGACATCATAATCTTGATCATACTATTGTAAGCACATGTAATGAATGCAGCGATCAAAGCAATGGTAAATGTAATGAGTAAACAACTGAATCATATAGCAAAGACTTTTCATGAATAGTACTTTCAAGACAAGCATCAATAAGTCTTGCATAAGAGTTAACTCATAAAGCAATAAATTCATAGTAGAGGCATTGAAGCAACACAAAGGAAGATTAAGTTTCAGCGGTTGCTTTCAACTTGTAACATGTATATCTCATGGATATTGTCAACATAAAGTAATATAACAAGTGCAATATGCAAGTATGTAGGAATCAATGCACAGTTCACACAAGTGTTTGCTTCTTGAGATGGAGAGAAATAGGTGAACTGACTCAACATAAAAGTAGAAGAAAGGCCCTTTGACGAGGGAAGCATTGATTGCTATGTTTGTGCTAGAGCTTTGATTTTGAAAACAAGAAACAATTTTGTCAACGGTAGTAATAAAGCATATGTATCATGTAAATTATATCCTACAAGTTGCAAGCCTCATGCATAGCATACTAATAGTGCCCGCACCTTGTCCTAATTAGCTCGGATTACCTGGATTATCACCGCAATACATATGTTTTAACCAAGTGTCACAAAGGGGTACCTCTATGCCGCCTGTACAAAGGTCTAAGGAGAAAGCTCGCATTGGATTTCTCGCTTTTGATTATTCTCAACTTAGACATCCATACCGGGACAACATAGACAACAGATAATGGACTCCTCTTTAATGCTTAAGCATTCAACAACAATTAATTTTCTCATATGAGATTGAGGATATTTGTCCAAAACTGAAACTTCCACCATGGATCATGGCTTTAGTTAGCGGCCCAATGTTCTTCTCTAACAGTATGCATGCTCAAACCATTCAACTCATGGTAAATCACCCTTACTTCAGAAAAGACGGACATGCATAGCAACTCACATGATATTCAACAAAGAGTAGTTGATGGCGTCCCCAGGAACATGGTTATCGCACAACAAGCAACTTATAAGAAATAAAATGCATAAGTACATATTCAATACCACAATAGTTTTTAGGTTATTTGTCCCATGAGCTATATATTGCAAAGGTAAAGGATAGAAATTTTAAAGGTAGCACTCAAGCAATTTACTTTGGAATGGCGGAGAAATACCATGTAGTAGGTAGGTATGGTGGACACAAGTGGCATAGTGTTTGGCTCAAGGATTTTGGATGCATGAGAAGTATTCCCTCTCGATACAAGTTTTGGGCTAGCAAGGTTATTTAAAACAAACACAAGTATGAACCGGTACAGCAAAACTCACATAAAAGACATATTTTAACCATTATAAGACTCTATACCGTCTTCCTTGTTGTTCGACCCTTACTAGAAATTATCTAGACCTTAGAGAGACCAATTATGCAAACCAAATTTTAGCAAGCTCTATGTATTTCTTCACTAATAGGTGCAAAGTATATGATGCAAGAGCTTAAACATGAGCACAACAATTGCCAAGTATCAAATTATTCAAGACATTCTACCAATTACTACATGTAGCATTTCCCGTTTCCTACCATATAACAATTTAACGAAGAAGATTCAACCTTCGCCATGAACACTATGAGTAAAGCCTAAGGACATATTTGTCCATATGCAACAGCGGAGCGTGTCTCTCTCCCACACAATGAATGCTAGGATCCATTTTATTCAAACAAAATAAAAATAATAAACAGATGCTCCAAGGTGTGATGGAATAAAAATATAGTTTCACTAGAGGAACCTGATAATGTTGTCGATGAAGAAGGGGATGCCTTGGGCATCCCCAAGCTTAGACGCTTGAGTCTTCTTGAAATATGCAGGGGTGAACCACCGGGGCATCCCCAAGGTTAGAGCTTTCACTCTCCTTGATCATATTGTATCATCTCCCTCTCTTGATCCTTGAAAACTTCCTCCACACCAAACTCAAAACAACTCATTAGAGGGTTAGTGCACAATCAAAATTCACATGTTCAGAGGTGACATAATCATTCTTAACACTTCTGAACATTGCACAAAGCTACTGAAAGTAAATGGAATAGAAAAATCCATCAAGCTTAGCAAAACAGGCAATGCGAAATAAAAGGCAGAATCTGTCAAAACAGAACAGTCCGTAAAGACGAATTTCTAAGAGGCACCAGAATTGCTCAAATGAAAATGCTCAAATTGAATGAAAGTTGCGTACATATCTGAGGATCACTCACGTAAATTGGCATAATTTTCTGAGTTACCTACAGAGAATTTGACCCAAATTCGTGACAGCAAGAAATCTGTTTCTGCGCAGTAATCTAAATCTAGTATGAACCTTACTATCAAAGACTTTACTTGGCACAACAATGCAACAAAACTAAGATAAGGAGAGGTTGCTACATTAGTAACAACTTCCAAGACTCAAATATAAAACAAAAGTGCTGTAGTAAAATAAACACATGGGTTATCTCCCAAGAAGTGCTTTCTTTATAGCCATTAAGATGGGCTCAGTAATTTTAATGATGCACTCCCAAGAAATAAGAGTTGAAGCAAAGGAGAGCATCAAAAAGCAAATTCAAAACACATTTAAGTCTAACCCACTTCCTATGAAAAGGAATCTTGTAAATAAACAAGTTCATGAAGCATAATGTAACAAGCATAGAAAGACTAGACAAGCGCAACTTCAAGATTTTCAGCAAAAAGAGAGGTGTTTTAGTAACATGAAAATTTCTACAACCATATTTTCCTCTCTCATAATAATATCCAGTAGCATCGTGAGAAAACTCAACAATATAACTATCAAATGAAACATTCTTATCATGAGTCTCATGCATAAAATTATTACTCTCCACATAAGCATAATCAATTTTATTAGTTGTAGTGGGAGCAAATTCAACAAAGTAGCTATCATTATTATTCTCATCAAGTGTAGGAGGCATAGTATAATCATAATAAAATTTACTCTCCATAGTAGGTGGCACCAAAAGACCACTATCATTATAATCATCATAAATAGGAGGCAAAGTATCATCAAAGAAAATTTTCTCCTCAATGCTTGGGGGACTAAAAATATTATGCTCATCAAAACCAGCTTCCCCAAGCTTAGATTCTTCCATAGCCTTAGAAATAATAGTGTTCATACTAATAACATTGCTACTAGCATGCAAATAAGGTTCAATAGGTTTTTTAATTTTCGCATCAGACAATCCATGTCTTAACTCAGGAAATAGCTTCAAAAGCTCACTGTTACTTTCCATTATGCTTAACTAGTGAAATAAAAACATGCATGATATTAAGTAAAGTAAAACAAGTAACTATTTTTTTTGTGTTTTAATATAGTGCAGCAAACAAAGAAGTAAATAAAAGTAAAGCAAGTCAAAAACAAAGTAAAGAGATTGGAGGTGGAGACTCCCCTTGCAGCGTGTCTTGACCTCCCCGGCAACGGCGCCAGAAAACAGTCTTGATACGCGTACAGCACGCGACCGTTGGGAACCCCAAGAGGAAGGTGTGATGCGTACAGCGGCAAGTTTTTCCTCAGTAAGAAACCAAGGTTTATCGAACCAGTAGGAGCCAAGAAGCACGTTGAAGGTTGATGGCGGCGGAGTGTAGTGCGGCACAACACCAGGGATTCCGGCGCCAACGTGGAACTTGCACAACACAACCAAAGTACTTTGTCCCAACGTAACAGTGAGGTTGTCAATCTCACCGGCTTGCTGTAACAAAGGATTAGATGTATAGTGTGGATGATGATTGTTTGCAAAAAACAGTAGAACGAGTATTGCAGTAGATTGTATTCGATGTTAAGAATGGACCGGGGTCCACAGTTCAGTAGAGGCGTCTCTCCCATAAGAAATAGCACTAGTTGAATGCCCATGTGTTGCTACGGTCCAGTAAAGTTGCCATTATCACCCGAGATACTCCTGATGACTATCATTTCACTCTTTTCAGATTTCTTTCCTCTTCACACATTTTAAATAATGCATGTGCATGCTTGTGTTATTTCTCCTAATTTCGACCTCAATTAATGTCACTTATGTTTAAGTATATCCGTGAAATATAGGCCTTTTACTTGTGAATATATATAGGGTGTCCTTATTCTCATATAGATTTCAACATCCTTCTGGTAAAAATGCAAGACACAGGAAAATCCATGTACGAAACAAATTTTGACGGTATACGTGTACATGTTGAGTGACCAGAAAAAATAATGAATTTTCAGGACAAGTCAAAGACCAAATACGTTGCTGCTAATACACCAGTTGATATGCCCATTCTGCCATCCTGCATAGATAGGCAAAAATTTGCTTCAAGTTGTGTCACAACTAAGGATTGTGGACATTATCAATCAGTGATCATCCGTGTCTAGAACAAAGCTATTAAACATTAAATTCTTAACACTATCACTATTAACGTAGTTGCTGAAATGTCACCAATTTGTACATGAGGGGCAACCAATTTGTGTGCTTCACAGCTTCGCTCCGCCGCTCCTCCATGGCTATGTAGTGAAATTCTTCAGCCATTAGGTTATAGAGGCATGGTCAACATGGTAAAGCACCAGAACTAAATCAGCTATTAAAGGGTCATCATGTTGATATATATAAGAAAAGGCAAAGCTAAAACAATAAGTACTAAATGGACAAACTCACTGATGTATTTCTTCTCCACACCATCTCATGTTTATGTACGTACAACTTACATTCTACATATTTTAATGAAATTTTTACATATATTTGCTCGCCAGCTGAACACTAAACCATTTTTATATTTCTGTATAAAAGCCTTTCCCTAGGCTGCCAGTAAGAAAAATTACGTACAAACAGTAGGATACCAATATGTAGCAATCATACACAGGTTTTTCAGCGCATAAGAGGCTAGATCAATTGATTTTTGAACGTAGTAGAAAATTGAAGTTCTCACTGGAACTGCAGCACAGAGGCCAAAAACTGTTGCAGCTGAAATAACATCAGTTATCACACAATTTACTCTCAATAACAATTATGGGAACTCATCTTTTCAGGTCAAAGGCGTGACAACAGTCCATCAAAATTAAATGTGTTTGAATTTGAACTCAAACATTTTTCTTCTGGCTCGACAAAATAGCTAGATCGAAGGTTGTACTTCCAGCCATCATCAGCACGAGCCAGCAAGGTATTTTATTTGTTATAGTTTCCACACTGATTGCTATAATATTTATTCAAAACTAAGAAGCCCATGTTAGAAGGACCTATGACAGATGCTACTACTAACAATAATTTGGTCAGTATTTTTCCATCCGTTATGTCGCCCTTAAAATTACCATCGCTACTATCCTCGCATGTATACTTTGAATTCAGGTTAGATCTGAAGACGGCGAAAACTCACACTCAAATGGAACTGGTGAAATTTCATTGTACTCCCCGCCTGCCACAACAAATATGCCTCCGACACTGAACATGGTATGCTAGTAATAGTGTATATTCTATCATTTTCTACATGCCTTCTTATACGTATGGTGATCTTCTCTAGCAATGCTAGACTCCTGTTGTACCAATTCATCTGCTTGAACAATCCCTAGAAGTTACACCAATTCCCATTGTTAGAATCCTCACAAGTTGGTAGTAATGATGGGTCTAAACCAAAAAGGCACATTGGCTCCACTATTTGTTTATCAACTACATAAGTGTTCAGTGTTCTGGTTCATTCCTTCTAAAGGGGTTAATCTCACAAATTACATCCAAAAAACTACATGTCAGCAACTAATGGAAATAAATCCTCTAGCTAAAAGAATCTGTTTATTGATACCTCAGAAGATATTGCATCATGAAGACCTTGGATTGAAAAGGATGAAGAAAACAGAATATGCATCACGAAGTCTTTGCAATGGAGAAAAAATAGCATGTGCCTTGCTGTCTTTGTGCTTCCAATAAATAACTTTTCACACAAATAAAAAACTCTTATTGTCATATACCATTCGCTTTACGAACCTTATATTAAAAAGCTTGATCATGCTAACACCATTCTTTCTTCTGCGTTCTGCTATTATCCGTTTATGAAATATCGTGTCCTGTCAAAGAAAAAAAGAGGTCTTACAAAAGCAAACCTTCTATGTATCAAAAAAATGATTGTATTATCTTACCGGACATTTTCCTTTTGTTCCTGTTACATATCAACTACAAATTAAATTGAGGGTCCCATACTTCCCGTGTGACAACAATTATCTATGTACAAGAATATATATCACCACCAGCAGAAATATTCCTCTGAAGAATCTTTTCTGCCAAAGTGAATAAAGTCAAATACAAGACATGTATACAACCATGGCTACTACAAACATGAGAATTAATCGGAGATGTTATAAGATTAATATGCAGTTTTAACAACTACGAGAAACCGAATTTTGACAAGGGCGTGTACACATATCAGTGTTAATAATTTCTTGGAAACAAAAAAATTACAACAACTTGAGAAGATGGTAATAACAAGATCTATTAACAACGTGTAAGAGCATAAATCCGATCTTCCATTATCAGGAGAGCAAAAAGATAAACAGTACTTGTGATATTTGCATATGTTTACACCTTTCAAATCAGCTAAGTGATTTTAGAATAAAATTACATGTAAATGCTTCTACCAATTGGATGGCTAATGCGAAAGACTTATAAAACAGTATAGAAACTCTTGCATTTGTCAATCACTTGGAGCGTGTGTAGTGACCAACAGCGGTGAAGCAAAGATGGATGTACCTAGACATGCAGAGGACCTCCAGAGCCTCTGCCTGTGGGTGGAAGCGATGCAGCCACCAATCCGTCCATGCCGAAGCAGCAATGGACAACAACGGTGGCCGTAGCCCTTGGGGTGAGTGCTCTGCCCTGCTAGGGGAGATGGGGGATGAAGGGATCTGATGCCATTTAAGCACTTCTGCATCGACACAGCAGGGTGCTACGCTCATGACGATCCCTGCAAGCACAAAGGTGCCAGTTGATCCGGCATCTCCTTGACCGGTTGGGCGAGGTCGCAGCCTTCGGCACCATGGCCGCCGTGCGTGCCAGCATCACTGCACGAAGGAGAAGAAGGCCCTAAAGGATAGCTCGATGAAGATGTGTCGTCCGTTGACCTAGGCCCCGTGGTCGTCGATCTAGCCCCCAAGCCATCTCGGCGCCCCCGCCCAACGAGGAATCGAAGATCTCGCGACGGCGACCGGAGACTATAGGGTACATAGAAGAGGAGGACCAGGCGGGAGGCCGTGGCAATGGCGAAGGGGAGGGCGCGTGCGACTAGGAATGACCAGCCTCCGTGGCTGTGGGACTCCTCCAGGGCCTCGAGTGCCTTCTCGTGGTCAGCCAAGGACTCCTGCTGCTTGGCGTCCTCGAGGAAGGCGAGGGCGGCGGGAGGCCGGGAGGGTGGGCGGGCTGAGGGAGACGGCAGCGACGGAGTTCACGAGGGAAGTTGGGGGATGATGGGTCAGGGTGTCGCCTTTCCGCGGTGGCGTTGATTTTTCACTTATCGGTGGCATGAAGCCGTAATTAGCTAAGCCGGGATTACAGCAACCTACTATATCATTAGATGTAGATTGAGCGGTTAGGATGATTCGAATCTCCTTCACCAAACGTGTTGTACGACCTACGATCAACTCCAATATAATAGTAAACATGTTGGGTGAACAAATTATAGTTGGGCAAATTGACAAATAAAGAGGGCATGACCATGCACATACATGATATGATGAGTATTGTGAGATTTAATTGGGCATTACGACAAAGTACATAGACCGCTATCCAGCATGCATCTATGCCTAAAAAGTCCACCTTCAGGTTATCATCTGAACCCCTTCCAGTATTAAGTTGCAAACAACAGACAATTGCATTAAGTATGGTGCGTAATGTAATCAACACATACATCCTTAGACATAGCATTGATGTTTTATCCCTAGTGGCAACAACACATCCACAACCTTAGAACTTTCTGTCACTGTCCCAGATTTAATGGAGGCATGAACCCACTATCGAGCATAAATACTTCCTCTTGGAGTTACAAGAAAAAACTTGGCCAGAGCCTCTACTAGCAACGGAGAGCATGCAAGATCATAAACAACACATAGATAATAGATTGATAATCAACATAACATAGCATTCTCTATTCATCGGATCCCAACAAACACAACATGTAGCATTACAGATAGATGATCTTGATCATGTTAGGCAGCTCACAAGATCCAACAATGATAGCACAATTAGGAGAAGACAACCATCTAGCTACTGCTATGGACCCATAGTCCAGGGGTAGACTACTCACACATCACTCCGGAGGCGACCATGGCGGTGTAGAGTCCTCCGGGAGATGATTCCCCTCTCCGGCAGGGTGCCGGAGGTGATCTCCTGAATCCCCCGAGATGGGATTGGCGGCGGCGGCGTGTCTGGAAGGTTTTCCGTATCGTGGCTCTCGGTACTGGAGTTATTATCGACGAAGGCTTAAGTAGGCGGAGGAGGTAGGTTTAGGGGCGACGCGAGGGGCCCACACAGCAGGGCCGCGCGGCCAGGGGGTGGCCCGCGCCGCCCTGGCGTGTCGCCGCCTCGTCGCCCTACTTCGTATCTCCCCCGGTGTTCTGGAAGCTTCGTGGAAAAATAAGATCCTGGGCGTTGATTTCGTCCAATTCCGAGAATATTTCCTTACTAGGATTTCTGAAACCAAAAACAGCAGAAAACAGCAACTGGCTCTTCGGCATCTCGTTAATAGGTTAGTGCCGGAAAATGCATAAATATGACATAAAGTATGTATAAAACATGTAGGTATCATCAATAAAGTGGCATGGAACATAAGAAATTATCGATACGTTGGAGACGTATCAGCGGCCGTCTTGTCCGTCCTTGGTGGCTTTACCTTAGACAGTTCAGGAAGAACCTTGCCACTGCGCAGGTTCATGTTGACTTCTTGAAGTTGGGGCTCCTTGGCGGAGCCCTCCTGTAACATCCCAAGTTTCAATACAATGAACAAGAGAGAGAGAGTTCAAGAATCCAAAATTCAGAGCCAACAAAAACTTTTTCTCATCATATAGGACTATGCATATTAGCTCACCTTATTAATTCATTTGAGTGTGCTTTTGCCATGATGCTTGTTTATGTGTTACTCTCATTCTAAAACCCTAGCAATGATCACTTGATCACCCATAGCCAAATAAAAATAAAATAGAAAGAAATTCTAAATTTCCACTTCACCCTCACATAAGGCCTATGCCATTTTTACAAATCTTTGATCTAGGCCAAATTGGTTTGCACCATTACTTGTAAATGGTTACTAAATACTTATTAACACTTTTGAAATCAAGCCAACTCAATTCAAAACAAATTTGAATCAAAATGGAGCTCACATGTGATTATGGTCATATGTGCCAATTTTAACCTGATGCCCACTTTGAACCCCTGGATTTTTACTTTTCACTTCTAACCTTTGTCAACTCTCTTCACCTCATCCAAGACAACATCAAGCACTTCAACTTTGCCCAAAACCATCAACCCAAATTCTTTACCAATTTCAAATGAGAAGCAAGCAAAGTTGGAACAAACTCACATATGCAAGATCATATGCAAAATGTGATTTTGCATCTCAACTCCATTTTGATCACCACCACCACCAAAATGCTACATTTAATATTTGATTACAACCCACCAAAAAGATTTGCAAAATTCAAAAATTATTTTCTTTCGGGCATTTCCACAAACATTTGGCAGGCAGGGTGAAGAATGTTGCCCATACTGAAAATTTGAGAGGACCAAGTCCAACCTAAGCCACCACAGCCACCCCTGGACCCTCCTCTCACCTCACAACATCAGTTCCACCACTTGCACTGGCCATGGTTTGATTTAATCAACAAAACCTTGCCATGCCGTGGCATGGCATGTCCATGTCATGCCATCTCCTCACCTGGTCGATTCCAGCATGCACCACCATGTCTGGCCGCTCCCTCTCACCTCCCTGAACACGCCCGTGCACCCCCTTGACCAAGACCACGCGTGCACACACGGGCATTGGCGCGCCCAGTGGCGCCCAGAACGCGCCCATGCCGCGCCAGAGCGCGCATGGCGCCAACCCTGGACACGCCAGGGCGTGACGACGCCCACGGCCCTGCGTCCCCTCCACCCTTCCTCTCAACGCCAGTCGACGCACGACGACTCGCTGAAGCGCCTGGACACGTCCACTAGCCCGCGGGAACGTCAGCCGTGACGACCACGACGACGCCTGCCCGCCATGGCCCGAGCACTCCCATCAAGCGCGCCAGCGCCACAGAGCCTCTGCGGAGCCACGATCACGCTCGTCACCTTCGCCAGTGCACCAGCAACACGCCGAGCCCATCACTTGCCCCTTGGCGCCCTTGGAACGACGACGCCGTCGACGACTGCCGCTCCGCCCCACTGCCACCTCGCGCCGCTATAAAAGGAGGACGCTTCTTCTCAAATTGGACACACCATTCGCTTCTCCTCCTCACACCACCCCTCCACGACCGCTCAATTTCACCAGCTAGCCACCCCACTGCTCCAATCGCAAGATCGACGCCGCCGCCAGTACACGGAGTTGCCGGAGCAGGAGGCCGCCATTGGAGACGCAACTGCTACAGGCTGCTTCCTCTACCTCGCCAACATCCTCGCCGTGCTTCGCCGACCCTCGCCGCGCCGCCGGTGAGCCGTCGACCCCCTGCCGTCGCCGCCAGTACTCGCCCTTCTCGCCGGAGACGACGACGTCTGTCGTTCGTCCGATCCGATTCTAATCCTACGGTCCACCTCCCTCGTACCGATTCGGTGTGTTTAAACACACTGACGTGTGGTCCCCACACTGTCAGCTGGCCCGCTGCGTTGGACGCAGTACTGGGCCGGCCCATTTTCCCTTTCCCGCGCGAGCCCACGGTTTGAATTCAAATTTGGAAATTAGAAAAATACCCTAATCTGTTGCAAACTTTGAAATTCAATAGGGACAAATCTACTCGGCCAAATTTTACAAACTTGATATTGTTGGAAAGCTTAGAATTTTATCTACACAATGCCACTGGATAGAACCCTAGATCTATTGTAGAATTAAAGTGACAAAATAAACAAGGCAGGGACTTTTCTGCCTTATAATAATTCTTAAAAATCAACCATAAATGCTTTTCAATTAATTCCACCTCCAATAATTCACATTTCACTTATACTAATTGTTTCTACAAAAATATGCCATGCCTACTTTGAATGATCATGGCTTAGTTGATTTAAATGACTTTATGGCTATTTCTAGTCAAAGATATTGTCCAAAACTATTAAGAAATCTTATGAGAGAGTTTCTCTCATTTAAATCTTGTCACCACCATTTCCAAATGAAGTAGAGACTCTGGTCATTTAGGTCTCATAGGAAATGTTGGTGATATTAAATCTTTGTTATGCTAGAATTAAATTGTATGAGGTGCTCACCTCATTTAAATCATTTTCTCCAAATGATAAGTGTGAAGAGGTTGACTTGGGTCAACCTAGGTCACATATTATGCATAAGAGAAATTAAATCTTAATAAGATAATGAGAGGAAATTATTTCTCTGAATAATTCAAAGTAACATTTAAGACTAGTATGAGAGGAAATTATTTTTCTTAAATGATAAGGAAAGCACATCCACCAACTTAATAGTAATATGTGATGCTAGTTTAAGTGTGTGAACCATGTTTGTGCATAGTTTAGTAAATTAGTTTGGTGTGATGATTGTGTACCCCGTATTCGTATTTTAGACGCTAGTACCGAGGAGTACCAGGAGGAGGAGGAGGTCTACTTCCAAGAAGAAGAAGACCACTTTGACCAGTTTCCCAACCAAGGCAAGATAATACTCTTGCAAAGTGCAAAGCTCACCATGAGCAAAGCATTACCCCATTTAATTTATGCTTATGATCCTATTTCCCAGTTTTACTTTACAAGATTAAATTTACCGTTGTTTTATCAAAGTACTTTTTGATTTATGATTTACCTGGTTAGTATGGAGTTAGTACAAGAGTATCAAACTTAGCCTAGAAGCAAAGCAAATACTTAGCACCCCTCATACATAGTTGCTAGTGCTAAATTAAAAATGACTACTCTAGATGGGAACATATGTTGATGAATGATGATGGTGAAAACCTTGGAATGATGAGTCATTTCCATTGAAATATTTTGAAGGTGAATATGACACTGAATTTGACTTGGTGATCTTGGGCTGAAAACTGATGATTGAGTTGGATGCGATACCTTACCAATATTAAGTACCCCCACAATACCTGATTATGGGTAGGGCTTAGCTGGAAATTTATGTGTCTTAGTATGGGTTCCCTCTGAACACACATCATAGGGGTTATGCTTGAGGCTGCCTCCGTTGTTGAGAAATGATGTGAATTGAGGTGAATTGTACGGCCAAGCCCTGTGCAGTTCCCGGGTTAACAGTTGGTTTTCACCGGGAGGCCAAGCTCATGGGGAGAGGTGCCTATACTAGGGTGTGTAAGTGAAAGGTTAACGGTTGATGATCCGCGTACTGAGTTACGATTATTCGGGGTTTTATCCCTGACGGATGTAATCAAATGTTGTGGCACAAGTGTGCAACCTCTGCAGAGTGTAGAACTATTCGAATAGCCGCGTCCGCGGATATGGACAATTGGAAAGGCCATTCTGTTTCCGTCATCAAAATTTACATCTATGTGACTGGTGTTTTGAAATTGAACTTGAACGGTGACTTGAGTTTGCATCACAACAGAGTTGTGGGAATGACACTAATGTTCCCACTTGAGTTAGTTAGCACATGAAGAGTTGTTTTACGAAAAGGTTTATCAACTAAAATTGGCTTTATGCAAATAAACTTAGAGCTTAGAACACTCTCAATAGTAATGTTAGTACTTACTTTAGTATTAGATTGCGAGTACTTAAAGTACTCACGGCTTTGTCCCTGGCTATTCAAATGGCCAGACTATAAAGCCGAGCAGCAGTACGAGGATGACGATCAGCAGGACGTCTACCACAACTAGGAGCTTCTAACGTCAAGCGTTGGCCTGTGGACTAGAGAGTCCTTGTATCTTACGCTTCCGCTATGAACTTGTGTTGTTCGTTGATCATTAGATCAACTATTTGTGTAATATGGATCATGTGATTCCAAGTTGTAAGACATTATGGTTTGTAATGAATGATGACTGTGATACTTAACTATTATGCCTCGCAACAACAATTTCCTGGGATTGCGATGTATGACATAATAGGCATTCGGATTTAAAAACCCGGGTGTTGACAAGTTGGTATCAGAGCCATTGTTTGACCTTAGGAGACCCTAGTTAGAAATGGACGTTCTGAAAATTTAGTTTCAAAAAGGAATGAAGTATTTCGGAAAATTTAAGTCTTTGTCTTCTCCTTGAGTTCTTTGGAAAAACAAGAAGACATGCTCTTCCTTAGAAATATAACTAAAATTTTGCCGCACTTGTTCACTTCTCTAACTTAATCCTTTACTTCACTTTCAGATGGAGCCCGTGAACACGAAGTTTTACCAGCTTGGGAATGGGGGAAGCTTGATCTTCGAGCACGACCTCAACGCCCTTTCCGACCACCTTGGTCGCCCGCACCCGGAGTTCCACGGAGCCCAGATCGCAAACCAGCCAGGAGGCGAACTGCAGTGGATCATCACTGCGGATTTGAGGGGCAAGATGGAGCCTCCCACTTCTGAGAGGATCCTCTTCTCCTTCATGGAGAGCAACTGGCTGGACGGACTTGCCCGCGCCCTTCAGGAGGGACTCGCACACCTGTGCGGGATGAGCGGGGAGGCACTCAAGCACCCTCGCTTTTCTCACCTCGCGAGGCGTAACTCTGCTGGAGAGCCCATGGACATGTCATCCCACCCGGAGCTGAAGCACCATGTGGAGCATCTCGACTTCATGCTGTACCACACGCAGCAGGATCTCGACCACTCCCGTGAGTACGCCAACCAGACTCACGCCCGCATCATCGAGCAAGGAGACGCCATCAAGATGCTCGCCAACGACCGCAGGACCCTCCGCCAGCAGAGGGCGAAGAGGGATGCCACCATCACTCGCCTCCGCGCGAAGATAGCCGCACTCGAGGCCACTGTCAAGGCCCAGGAGGAGCAGATGAAGAAGATGGAGGAAGATGGAGAAGACATTCAGGGAGGAAGCAACTACCTGAGTGACGACAACGACTTCGAGGAGGATGAGAACACCGAGGGGGAAGACTACGACTTCCTGGACGACGAAGATGATGACCACACCCCCATCGACGTTGATGAGGATGAGGAGTAGTTCACTTATGCACTATCGTAGGTGTGAGTTGTATCCCGCCCCATGTATCGTAGCTTGGAGAAGAAGGGTTCTTAAAACCCTTAGTGTGCTAGCTTGTAATGTGTGTTGTTTGCTATGAATGAATGTATGTTTGTATCACCATGAAAAGACTTCAAGTTTTAAGCTTTTGAACTTAAACACAAAACGAGCCATAGAAAATTTCCCTCTTATCTCATGATCAATCTAAATGCTCAGATGGCCCCTCCAACTCGCAACGCGAATCAAGACGCTATGATGCAGATGTTGCAAGTTATGCTGGAAGATAGAGAAGCAGAAAGAGCTGAAAGGCAAGCCAACATTGCAGCACTTCAACAGCTTGCCAACAACAATCAAGGCCACCATGATCATCCAGGATCCAAGCTCAAGAACTTCCAGAATACCAACCCGCCAGTTTTCAGCAAGACTGAGGAACCACTTGATGCAGATGATTGGCTCCAAACTATGGAGAACAATCTAGAAGTAGCGGGAGTTGAAGAGAATGAGAAAGTGCTGTTTGCCACGCACTACTTAGCAGGACCAGCAAGAGCTTGGTGGACAAGCACCCGTGCCATGAACGCGGGACAGTTTATCACTTGGACTGATTTCAAGCTCAAATTCAGCAAGTACCATGTGCCCCCGGGTCTGATAAAGAAGATGAGAGATGAGTTCCGTGAACTGAAGCAAGGCCGGATGTCCGTGGTGGAATACCGCGACAAGTTTCTCACACTGTCAAGGTACGCCCCGGATGAGACCGACACTACTGAGAAGAGGAAGGAAAGGTTCCTGAACGGACTGCATGATGAGATGCAGACTGTGTTGATCAACATCCCCTTTGCCGACCTCGAAGCCCTTGTTGACTCCGCCATCCAGATGGAAGGCAAACTGCACCAAGCCAGCGAGAACCGCAAGCGCCGCATGATGAATCAGAGTGGGCCTAGCAATGCCCCAAGGTATCGCCCCAACTCAGGCGGAGGCTTCAGGACCAACAAGCCCAATGCACAGATGTCACGTCCGGTTTATCAGAACCGGAGTGGAGGAAACCCCAGGCCAGGAGGCCACCACAACAACAGCAACTACAACACCAACAACAACTTCAACCGCGCTCCGCCGAGAGCCCCCAACAACAACAACAACACCAACACCGCACCAAGGACCGGGAGCAATGCAATCCCCGTCGCAAACAAGCAAGACAAGACCACCATCACTTGCTATGAGTGTGGTGTAGTGGGGCATTACTCCAATGAGTGTCCCAAGAGGCTCGCCAAGCTCGCAGGCAACCCCGCACCACCAGCTCAGCAGCAACGCCGTGTCTCCACCGGCAAGAAGTTCGCCCCCAACAACCCGAACAACCGCGGAGGTCGCCTCTACCACATGAATGCTGAGGAAGCCCAGGAAGCACCTGACGTGGTGCTGGGTATGTTCTCTGTTAACTCAATACCAGCAAGAGTGTAGTTTGATTCTGGAGCATCGCATTCGTTCGTTACAGAAGATTTTGTGTGCACTAGTAAGATTCAACCAATCAGCTTGAAACATGTCATGGTAGTTCAAATACCTGGATCAACAACTAAAGCTAGAAAATTTTGCAAAGATGTACCCATCAGAATCCATGAAATAGATTTTTATGCAAACTTGATTGTTCTGGGAACAAAAGGTTTGGAAGTAGTCCTGGGTATGGATTGGATGGCGAAACATCATGGATTGATAGACTGCGCCAAGAAGGCCATCACCATGACAAGTAGCACCGGAATAATAATAGAACACTTGTCTGAAAAACTACCCCGAAATTTCACTTGCAACCAAAGTGTAGCCAAGCCAACTCTGGATCAAATCAGGGTCGTCTGTCGATACCCTGATGTGTTTCCGGATGATCTACCCGGTATGCCCCCGGACCGGGATATCGAGTTTATCATTGAGTTAATTCCGGGAACAGGACCTATAGCCCAGAGAGCCTATAGCATGAACCCCGCAGAGTTAATGGAACTGAAGAAGCAACTGGATGATATGCTGTACAAGGGTCTGATTCGACCAAGTGCGTCACCTTGGAGATCACCAGTTTTGTTTGTGGATAAAAAGGACGGTGCCACTCGTTTGGTTACGGATTATCGTAAGCTTAACGATGTCACCATCAAGAACAAATATCCCTTGCCAAAGATAGAAGATCTGTTTGACCAGCTAACCGGTGCCCAAGTATTCTCAAAGATTGATCTGAGGACAGGTTACCATCAACTGAAGATCCGAGCAACAGATATTCCCAAGACTGCCTTTACCACCAGATATGGACTGTATGAGTACAATGTCATGTCTTTTGGACTGACCAATGCCCCCGCTTATTTGATGAATCTCATGAATAAGATCTTTATGGAATTCCTGGATAAGTTTGTCGTTGTCTTCATTGACGACATTCTTATCTACTCCAAATCAGAAGAAGAACATGAGCAACATTTGGAAGTGGTTCTAGAAACCCTTAGGCAACATCAGTTGTACGCCAAGTTTAGCAAATGTGAGTTTTGGTTGAAAGAAGTGGGATTCCTGGGACACATCTTGTCTGCAGGAGGAATTGCTGTAGATCCCGCAAAAATCAAAACCGTTGAGGAATGGAAAGCCCCAACCACCCAGACTGAAGTCCGAGCATTTCTGGGATTAGCGGGATATTACCGCCGATTCGTTGAAGGATTTTCAAGTATCGCAAGACCAATGACTCAACTGCTGAAGAAGGACCGGAAATTTGACTGGAATGACAAATGTGAAGAAAGCTTTCAGCTACTCAAGCTCAGATTAACCACAGCCCCAATACTGATCATGCCCGATGTCACCAAGCCATTTGATGTCTATTGTGATGCATCCAAGACTGGTCTTGGATGTGTGTTGATGCAGGAAGGCAAAGTGATATCTTACCTATCAAGGCAACTGAAGCAACATGAACAGAACTATCCAACTCATGACTTGGAGTTAGCAGCCGTAGTGTTAGCCCTGAAGGTTTGGCGTCATTACCTCATGGGTAATCGATGCGAGATATATTCAGATCACAAGAGCCTGAAGTACATTTTCACCCAGAAGGATCTGAACATGAGACAGCGCAGATGGATTGAATTAATCAAGGATTACGACATGGAAATTCACTACCACCCCGGCAAGGCCAATGTGGTAGCGGATGCCTTGAGCAGACTGCCGTGTCAGTTGAACTCCATGATCGCAATAGAGCAACCAAGCCTGTACCAAGAGTTTGAACAATTCAGACTAGAGCTAGTGAGCGAAGGATTCCTCGCCAGCATTGAACTCCAACCCACCTTGATGAGCCAGATAAAAGAAGCCCAGAAAGGAAATGCCAGCATTGACGGAATAAAGAGTCAGATAGCTGCAGGAAAGGCACCAGGATTCACCGTAGATGAAGGAGTTCTTTGGTACAACGAACGCCTGTGTGTACCATCAGATTCAGAGTTGAAAAAAGTCATTCTGAAGGAAGCTCATGATACACTGTATTCCATTCATCCCGGAGGAACCAAGATGTACCAAGACCTGAAGGAACAATTCTGGTGGCACGGAATGAAGCGAGAGATAGGAAGCTACATCGCCAAGTGTGATATCTGTCAACGAGTCAAGGCAGAACATCAACGCCCCGCAGGACTGTTGCAACCCTTACAGATTCCTGAGTGGAAATGGGATTCTGTCGGTATGGATTTTATCACAGGATTGCCCAAATCTAGCAGAGGAAATGACTCCATTTGGGTAGTCATCGATAGGTTGACCAAAGTTGCACATTTCATCCCTGTCAAGACCACATACCAAGGCCCAAAGCTTGCAGAGTTATACATATCCAGAATAGTCAGCCTTCACGGAACACCGAAGTCAATTGTGTCAGATAGAGGATCACAATTCACCTCAAGATTCTGGCAGAAAGTGCATGAAGGACTAGGAACCCGTCTGAATTTCAGCACCGCCTATCACCCGCAGACTGACGGGCAGACCGAGAGAGTCAACCAGATACTGGAAGATATGTTAAGAGCCTGTGTGCTAGAGTACGGATCCAAATGGGAAGACTGCCTACCATATGCAGAATTCTCCTACAACAATAGCTACCAAGCCAGCTTACAGATGGCCCCCTTTGAAGCCCTGTACGGAAGAAAATGCCGTACCCCTCTGAACTGGTCGGAAGTCGGAGATAGTCAAGTCTTCGGCCCCGAAGAAAAGGTGCACAAGATCCGCGAGTACCTCAAGACCGCCCAGTCAAGACAGAAGAGCTACGCCGACAAGAGACGCCGAGAGATGACCTTCGAGATCGGAGATTTTGTGTATCTCAAAGTCTCACCCCTCAAAGGAATGCAGAGATTCCAACTCAAAGGAAAGCTCGCCCCCAGATATGTCGGACCATTCAAGATCCTGAGTCGCCGAGGAGAAGTCTCATATCAGCTGGAACTGCCGGAAGAAATGTCCGCCGTACACAATGTGTTTCACATCTCACTGCTACGGAAGTGCCTAGAAGTGCCGGAAAAGACCGAAGTATTCAAGAACATCGACCACAGAGCCATTGATATCAACAAGGACCTAACCTACCGCGAAGTGCCGATTCGCATCCTTGAAGAAGCATTCAGGACCACCCGCACCAGGAGTATCAAGTTCCTGAAGATACAATGGAGTAATCACACCGAAGAAGAAGCAACTTGGGAACGCGAAGAAGACATGAAGAAGGAATACCCAGATCTCTTTAGTACCTAGTTTTCTCTAGATCTCGGGACGAGATCTTTTGTAAGGGGGAAGGGTTTGTAACATCCCAAGTTTCAATACAATGAACAAGAGAGAGAGAGTTCAAGAATCCAAAATTCAGAGCCAACAAAAACTTTTTCTCATCATATAGGACTATGCATATTAGCTCAGCTTATTAATTCATTTGAGTGTGCTTTTGCCATGATGCTTGTTTATGTGTTACTCTCATTCTAAAACCCTAGCAATGATCACTTGATCACCCATAGCCAAATAAAAATAAAATAGAAAGAAATTCTAAATTTCCACTTCACCCTCACATAAGGCCTATGCCATTTTTACAAATCTTTGATCTAGGCCAAATTGGTTTGCACCATTACTTGTAAATGGTTACTAAATACTTATTAACACTTTTGAAATCAAGCCAACTCAATTCAAAACAAATTTGAATCAAAATGGAGCTCACATGTGATTATGGTCATATGTGCCAATTTTAACCTGATGCCCACTTTGAACCCCTGGATTTTTACTTTTCACTTCTAACCTTTGTCAACTCTCTTCACCTCATCCAAGACAACATCAAGCACTTCAACTTTGCCCAAAACCATCAACCCAAATTCTTTACCAATTTCAAATGAGAAGCAAGCAAAGTTGGAACAAACTCACATATGCAAGATCATATGCAAAATGTGATTTTGCATCTCAACTCCATTTTGATCACCACCACCACCAAAATGCTACATTTAATATTTGATTACAACCCACCAAAAAGATTTGCAAAATTCAAAAATTATTTTCTTTCGGGCATTTCCACAAACACTTGGCAGGCAGGGTGAAGAATGTTGCCCATACTGAAAATTTGAGAGGACCAAGTCCAACCTAAGCCACCACAGCCACCCCTGGACCCTCCTCTCACCTCACAACATCAGTTCCACCACTTGCACTGGCCATGGTTTGATTTAATCAACAAAACCTTGCCATGCCGTGGCATGGCATGTCCATGTCATGCCATCTCCTCACCTGGTCGATTCCAGCATGCACCACCATGTCTGGCCGCTCCCTCTCACCTCCCTGAACAAGCCCGTGCACCCCCTTGACCAAGACCACGCGTGCACACGCGGGCATTGGCGCGCCCAGTGGCGCCCAGAACGCGCCCATGCCGCGCCAGAGCGCGCATGGCGCCAACCCTGGACACGCCAGGGCGTGACGACGCCCACGGCCCTGCGTCCCCTCCACCCTTCCTCTCAACGCCAGTCGACGCACGACGACTCACTGAAGCGCCTGGACACGTCCACTAGCCCGCGGGAACGTCAGCCGTGACGACCACGGCGACGCCTGCCCGCGATGGCCCGAGCACTCCCATCAAGCGCGCCAGCGCCACAGAGCCTCTGCGGAGCCACGATCACGCTCGTCACCTTCGCCAGTGCACCAGCAACACGCCGAGCCCATCACTTGCCCCTTGGCGCCCTTGGAACGACGACGCCGTCGACGACTGCCGCTCCGCCCCACTGCCACCTCGCGCCGCTATAAAAGGAGGACGCTTCTTCTCAAATTGGACACACCATTCGCTTCTCCTCCTCACACCACCCCTCCACGACCGCTCAATTTCACCAGCTAGCCACCCCACTGCTCCAATCGCAAGATCGACGCCGCCGCCAGTACACGGAGTCGCCGGAGCAGGAGGCTGCCATTGGAGACGCAACTGCTACAGGCTGCTTCCTCTACCTCGCCAACGTCCTCGCCGCGCTTCGCCGACCCTCGCCGCGCCGCCGGTGAGCCGTCGACCCCCTGCCGTCGCCGCCAGTACTCGCCCTTCTCGCCGGAGACGACGACGTCTGTCGTTCGTCCGATCCGATTCTAAACCTACGGTCCACCTCCCTCGTACCGATTCAGTGTGTTTAAACACACTGACGTGTGGTCCCCACACTGTCAGCTGGCCCGCTGCGCTGGACGCAGTACTGGGCCGGCCCATTTTCCCTTTCCCGCGCGAGCCCACGGTTTGAATTCAAATTTGGAAATTAGAAAAATACCCTAATCTGTTGCAAACTTTGAAATTCAATAGGGACAAATCTACTCGGCCAAATTTTACAAACTTGATATTGTTGGAAAGCTTAGAATTTTATCTACACAATGCCACTGGATAGAACCCTAGATCTATTGTAGAATTAAAGTGACAAAATAAACAAAGCAGGGACATTTCTGCCTTATAATAATTCTTAAAAATCAACCATAAATGCTTTTCAATTAATTCCACCTCCAATAATTCACATTTCACTTATACTAATTGTTTCTACAAAAATATGCCATGCCTACTTTGAATGATCATGGCTTAGTTGATTTAAATGACTTTATGGCTATTTCTAGTCAAAGATATTGTCCAAAACTATTAAGAAATCTTATGAGAGAGTTTCTCTCATTTAAATCTTGTCACCACCATTTCCAAATGAAGTAGAGACTCTGGTCATTTAGGTCTCATAGGAAATGTTGGTGATATTAAATCTTTGTTATGCTAGAATTAAATTGTATGAGGTGCTCACCTCATTTAAATCATTTTCTCCAAATGATAAGTGTGAAGAGGTTGACTTGGGTCAACCTAGGTCACATATTATGCATAAGAGAAATTAAATCTTAATAAGATAATGAGAGGAAATTATTTCTCTGAATAATTCAAAGTAACATTTAAGACTAGTATGAGAGGAAATTATTTTTCTTAAATGATAAGGAAAGCACATCCACCAACTTAATAGTAATATGTGATGCTAGTTTAAGTGTGTGAACCATGTTTGTGCATAGTTTAGTAAATTAGTTTGGTGTGATGATTGTGTACCCCGTATTCGTATTTTAGACGCTAGTACCGAGGAGTACCAGGAGGAGGAGGAGGTCTACTTCCAAGAAGAAGAAGACCACTTTGACCAGTTTCCCAACGAAGGCAAGATAATACTCTTGCAAAGTGCAAAGCTCACCATGAGCAAAGCATTACCCCATTTACTTTATGCTTATGATCCTATTTCCCAGTTTTACTTTACAAGATTTTATTTACCGTTGTTTTATCAAAGTACTTTTTGATTTATGATTTACCTGGTTAGTATGGAGTTAGTACAAGAGTATCAAACTTAGCCTAGAAGCAAAGCAAATACTTAGCACCCCTCATACATAGTTGCTAGTGCTAAATTAAAAATGACTACTCTAGATGGGAACATATGTTGATGAATGATGATGGTGAAAACCTTGGAATGATGAGTCATTTCCATTGAAAGATTTTGAAGGTGAATATGACACTGAATTTGACTTGGTGATCTTGGGCTGAAAACTGATGATTGAGTTGGATGCGATACCTTACCAATATTAAGTACCCCCACAATACCTGATTATGGGTAGGGCTTAGCTGGAAATTTATGTGTCTTAGTATGGGTTCCCTCTGAACACACATCATAGGGGTTATGCTTGAGGCTGCCTCCGTTGTTGAGAAATGATGTGAATTGAGGTGAATTGTACGGCCAAGCCCTGTGCAGTTCCCGGGTTAACAGTTGGTTTTCACCGGGAGGCCAAGCTCATGGGGAGAGGTGCCTATACTAGGGTGTGTAAGTGAAAGGTTAACGGTTGATGATCCGCGTACTGAGTTACGATTATTCGGGGTTTTATCCCTGACGGATGTAATCAAATGTTGTGGCACAAGTGTGCAACCTCTGCAGAGTGTAGAACTATTCGAATAGCCGCGTCCGCGGATATGGACAATTGGAAAGGCCATTCTGTTTCCGTCATCAAAATTTACATCTATGTGACTGGTGTTTTGAAATTGAACTTGAACGGTGACTTGAGTTTGCATCACAACAGAGTTGTGGGAATGACACTAATGTTCCCACTTGAGTTAGTTAGCACATGAAGAGTTGTTTTACGAAAAGGTTTATCAACTAAAATTGGCTTTATGCAAATAAACTTAGAGCTTAGAACACTCTCAATAGTAATGTTAGTACTTACTTTAGTATTAGATTGCGAGTACTTAAAGTACTCACGGCTTTGTCCCTGGCTATTCAAATGGCCAGACTATGAAGCCGAGCAGCAGTACGAGGATGACGATCAGCAGGACGTCTACCACAACTAGGAGCTTCTAACGTCAAGCGTTGGCCTGTGGACTAGAGAGTCCTTGTATCTTACGCTTCCGCTATGAACTTGTGTTGTTCGTTGATCATTAGATCAACTATTTGTGTAATATGGATCATGTGATTCCAAGTTGTAAGACATTATGGTTTGTAATGAATGATGACTGTGATACTTAACTATTATGCCTCGCAACAACAATTTCCTGGGATTGCGATGTATGACATAATAGGCATTCGGACTTAAAAACCCGGGTGTTGACACCTCCGCATGGAACACTTCATGCTCGCGAGTCGTGAACATGTCGTCGGACTCAGAGTTGTTGGTATCACTACAGTTGAGGATGACGTTGCAACTCTCAATGTTTGATGATTGAGAGGAGCTAGCTTCTTCTTGAACCTCCTCGTTTGCTGAGGCTTGCCCCCAGCGAGGTGGCAAGAATTGCCCCAAAGTGGGCAGTATCCGCCCCCGTCGAGGGAATAATTCATCACCCTCTGACTTGGGGAAGAATCGTGGTGGAGGAAGACGCTGACTTGGGTCAAAGCGTCGCGGGGTTAGTAGAGAGGCGTCTCTCCTATATGCTTGGCGGAAGGTTTGTGGCAGAAACCCTCTTGCATGCGCTCGGCTCCGAACTGCGCTCCACGGTTTGTCACGATGGGTAGCACTAGTGGCGCCACGGCTGAAGGGGACTGTCGATGTTGAAGCCATGACGAGGCTCGACAGTCGATGCTCGACTTGTGCAAGAGGGACCCATGATGGCCCACCATCTTGTTCTTGTGTTGCCGAAGATGGCGACCCCACGCTCACCATGTTCACGGCGTGATAGTCGGCATTGATGGCTTCAGGGTCCAGGTTGATCCTCTTCTCATTGACGGCTCGTTGGAGCCATTCCTTGAAGGAGATGCAATCTTCTATGGCATGACCAACGTACCTGTGATAAGGGCAATAGAGGGGATTATCAACCATGTTAACTTGGTCAGGCCGTCGCGGATCTGGCAGGTTTAGTGCATGATGTTCCATTAGTTGGTTGAACATGTCATGCACCAACTCGCGACGGAATATGTATTGCTTCTTGAGAAGCTCTTGCATGGTTGGACGTTGTCTTGCGCCACCTTGGTCACCCCTTGCGCCTAAGAAAGGCACATTGTTTCGTGGGGCAGAGGCGAATACTCTAGTGGCATTCGTTTCTACCGTCGCCTTTGGTTTGCCGTTGTTGGCAGGCGGCTTGGAAGTAGAGTTGAACCTCTTGGCAGGGTCATACGCACTAGCATTCTTGTAGAGCTCCATGATTTGTGGTGACTTCTCGAATTCTAGCTTTGTGGCAGCTACAACCGAGCTGAGTGCGCTAAAGTTTCTCAGCTCACGCCGAGACACCTCTAGCGACCAGTGTTGTTGCATGCCATGGACGCACATCTCGATGGCATCCTCAAGGTGCATCTCTCTTGCGAGACGCACGTAGCTGTTTCGGAATCGTACGATATAGTCATCAATGGACTCCTCTCGTCGCTGATGAACTTGGGATAGCTCGACGACGGAGAAATCTTTCTTCATGGCCACGAAGTGTTTTCTGAAGACTTCCTTCATTCCCGACCAACTACTAATGGATCCCACTGGTAGGCGACTATACCAGTGGAAGGCGGGGCCAGTCAGTGACCCTGAGAATTCTCGAAGGAGAAGAGACGAGCTATTGGCCGTGTCACCACATGCCGCCTCGAAGTATGCTAGGTGCTCCCTTGCATCGCCGGTTCCGTCAAATTGACGGAACTTTGGCGGGTGCCACCCTGATGGGAACGACACTAGGTCATGCCATGCTTCATAAGGCTTCTCTAGCTCGCTCTCTGAGGAGTGAGGAGCTTGGTCGATAGCCATTTGCTTGAACCTCTTGGTCACCATATCTTCAAGGATGTCGTGGTAGCTCTTGAGAGTGCTTGGACCTGGTTCCGCGTTGGCGGAACCTGCGGGCATGACCAATGGTCGAGCCCGCGCGTCGGCGTCTTGTCGTTGATGTCTGTTGTTGGCCGGCGCATTTCCTGCAGCACCGGCTAGGAGCTCCTCTTCTTGTGGATCCACCACTCTCTGTGGTGCTCCTGGCACCATGGTAGGGTTGCTCATCATGAAATCGATGAACCTGTCAACCTTTGTGGTTAGCTCATCGAGCGTGCGGCCTTGATGGCGCACCTGATCGGCTAGGTTTTCCTCGCGTGGTACTTCCTTGTCGGCATTGCTGCCGGAAGAGTTGTCGGGAGGGCCTTTTGGACCCTCGAGCTCCTTTGCTTTTGCTGCAGCCACCTCAGGGTCATCGTCCTGGCCATCCACTGCCATACGTGCCGGCACGGTGTGGAGATCCTGAAGGTAAGACTCATCATCCGACGGGATTGACGAGTCAAGGTCATCGCAAAGAGGCGAAGTGGGAAGCACTTCTAAGGACGAGGAAGAGGCGGCGTCAGAAACCTCCTCTTCATCGCTTTGAGCCTCCAATGGCTCTTCTAGTCTCATTTCATTCTCCGCCACACCTTGACGCGCCAATTCCCTTAGCCGAGTTTCGGCTCCTGGGCGACCTGCAACTTTTTGTAGATCAGCACGGTTTCGAGGAAGCCTAGATGCCATGTCGGTATAGTGGACCGGGGATACATCCCAATCCCGTTTGGATCCCGCCGTTGACTTCTTGCCTCCTGCTGTGATGGGGAGGCATGAGGCAGTCGATCATGCCTCTTCTTCCGATGTCGACGTGCTTGATTTTGGTGCTTCGCCAGCGCCTTTGAACCATGATCGAACATGGTCCAAACGTGGGAGTAGTGTGGCTCGGAAATTGGCCCTAGGATTTGGCACAATCTCCTCATCAGAAGGGTATGTGAAGTCATGGGTGACATTTGGCGGTTGCCACCCCTTATCTTCGTCGAGCCTAGAGCGCACTGCTAGAGTGCCACATGAAGCGATGTTCTTCTCGCCATCGTTTTCACCGCCCGCTTCCTGTGGTGGTGAAGCATTGACCTCTTGTTCCACCATGTTGGGGGAAGCAAGAGTGGGCACCTCTTCCATGGTTACATCCATTTCGAGGGCAACTTTCGATTGCGCCTCAATGGCCTCTTCTGGGCTTGCCTTGATAGTCGAACCTCCATCGGGCACGTCATTTGTGTGCGCCTCTTGAGGCTTCTCGACACCCTCCATAGGTGAGGAATGTGTCTCTCTAATTTCTTGTGGAGGCGGTGTAGGAGCGACATTCCCTTGCTCGCTTCCTCGCCTAAGGATTGTTAAGGGACGCGACGCAGGAACTGCCGCTCCCTCTTGTCCCGCGGGACTAGGTTGTGCCTTACGTGGTTTCGGGCTCAGGCGGTTGAGAAGGTAGTTGTACCTCTCATGCCGCTCCAAGTCTGGAGAGAGACGAAATGTGATTCTGTCGTTCTCTTGAACAACATCACCGTCCGCCCGAACACGGACCTGAGTGTGCCGAAGCACCAAGTCCTCAAGCTTCTGGAAGAGAACCTGTCGATTCCTCCGGTGCCTCTCGCGCTTGCGTTGGTTCTCGGTAAGAGCACCATGAACTCTCGGTGCAACCGGCGGTGTAGGAAGGAGGGGTGGTGCCCCTCGCCGAGTTGGTGGGGCGGACGGGTTGCTCATTGGCCGCTCCCTCACTTGTTCCTCGCGCCTCATCGGAGGCGGCACTCGGGTGGGAGCCGTCTCTAGTGGAGGGCTCCGTGGACGCCATTGCTGAAGAGGGCGTTGGTTCACCGCATCGACCTGGCGTCAAGGCCACCTGCTCCCATGTGGAGGCAACGTGTTATGCCCCCGGAAGCCGGTGCGTATTGGCGAAGGCCGTCGCCGCGGTGCCAAAGTTTGGCGCTCGTGTTGCGGACGATGGGTTTGGGCTGGGCGCCTGTTCCTGCTCGCACCCTGCGCCGATGACTCGGGCTGATCTACATGCCCGTCGAGCCGCCTTTGAAGATGGCTCATATGGTGTTGGAGTTGGCGAAGTTCTTGTCGAAGATCCTTGATACATCTCCGACGTATCGATAATTTCTTATGTTCCATGCCACATTATTGATGTTATCTACATGTTTTATGCACACTTTATGTCATATTCGTGCATTTTCTGGAACTAACCTATTAACAAGTATCCGAAGTGCCAGTTGCTGTTTTCTGCTGTTTTTGGTTTCAGAAATCCTAGTAACGAAATATTCTCGGAATCGGACGAAATCAACGCCGAGGTTCCTATTTTGCCCGGAAGCATCCAGAACACACGAGAACCGCCAGAGAGGGGGCACAGGCCCACCAAACCCTAGGCCGGCGCGGCCAAGGGGGGGCCCGCGCCCCCCTATAGTGTCGGCGCCCCTTCGACCTTCTGACGCCGCCTCTTCGCCTATATAAAGCCCCTGTACCTAAAACCTCGATACAGAAAAGCCACGGTACGAGAAACCTTCCAGAGCCGCCGCCATCGCGAAGCCAAGATCTGGGGGACAGGAGTCTCTGTTCCGGCACGCCGCCGGGACGGGGAAGTGCCCCCGGAAGGCTCCTCCATCGACACCTCCGCCATCTCCATCAACGCTGCTGTCTCCCATGAGGAGGGAGTAGTTCTCCATCGAGGCTCGGGGCTGTACCGGTAGCTATGTGGTTCATCTCTCTCCTATGTACTTCAATACAATAATCTCATGAGCTGCCTTACATGATTGAGATTCATATGATGATGCTTGTAATCTAGATGTCGTTATGCTAGTCAAGTGAATTTTACTTATGTGATCTCCGGAGACTCCTTGTCCCACGTGTGTAAAGGTGACAGTGTGTGCACCGTGTGGGTCTCTTAGGCTATATTTCACAGAATACTTATTCACTGTTATGAATGGCATAGTGAAGTGCTTATTTATATCTCTTTATGATTGCAATGTGTTTTGTATCACAATTTATCTATGTGCTACTCTAGTGATGTTATTAAAGTAGTTTTATTCCTCCTGCACGGTGTAATGGTGACAGTGTGTGCATCCGTGTTAGTACTTGGCGTAGGCTATGATTATGATCTCTTGTAGATTATGAAGTTAACTATTGCTATGATGGTATTGATGTGATCTATGCCTCCTTTCGTAGCGTGAAATTGACAGTGTGCATGCTACGTTAGTACTTGGTTTAGTTGTGTTGATCTGTCGTGCACTCTAAGGTTATTTAAATATGAACATTGAATATTGTGGAGCTTGTTAACTCCGGCATTGAGGGTTCGTGTAATCCTACGCAATGGTGTTCATCATCCAACAAGAGGGTGTAGAGTATGCATTTATCTATTCTGTTATGTGATCAATGTTGAGAGTGTCCACTAGTGAAAGTATGATCCCTAGGCCTTGTTCCTAAATACTGCTATCGCTGCTTGTTTACTGTTTTACTGCGTTACTACTGCTGCGTTACTACTGCTTGATTACTGTCCTGGGGCAAAGCACTTTTCTGGTGCTGTTGCTACTGCTCATATATATATTCATACCACCTGTATTTCACTATCTCTTCGCCGAACTAGTGCACCTATTAGGTGTGTTGGGGACACAAGAGACTTCTTGCTTTGTGGTTGCACGGTTGCATGAGAGGGATATCTTTGACCTCTTCCTCCCTGAGATCGATAAACCTTGGGTGATCCACTTAAGGGAAAACTTGCCGCTGTTCTACAAACCTCTGCTCTTGGAGGCCCAACACTGTCTACAGGAAAAGGAGGGGGGCGTAGACATCAAGCTATTTTCTGGCGCCGTTGCCGGGGAGGAAAGGTAAAAGGCACTCATACTTCGGTTCCAGGTAGTACTTTTCTGGCGCCATTGTATTTGTGCTCGAAGCTATTTCCTTTAGATCCTGCAATTGCATCTTTTTATTTCTTGTTTACACTAGTTAGGCATAATGGAAAACAACAAAAATATGAGAGATCTTTATGAACTTTATCTTGAATTAGGACATGATGTGTTTGAAGAGAGAATTAAAAAACCCATGGAACTTTATATGCATGCTAATGGGAATGTTATTAATATGAATGCTTTGAACACTATTGTTGCTAATGCTATGGAAAATTCTAAGCTTGGGGAAGCTGGCTTTGATGAGCATGATTTTTTTAGTCCGCCAAAGCATGGAGGAGAAAATTTACTTTGATGATACTTTGCCTCCTATATATGATGATTATAATGATAGTAGCCTTTTGTTACCACCTGTTATGGAGGATAAATTTGATTATGATTACAATATGCCTCCTATATTTGATGATAGCTACTTTGTTGAATTTACTCCCACTATTACTAATAAAATTGAGTATGCTTATGTGGAGAGTAATAATTTTATGCATGAGACTCATGATAAGAATGCTTTATGTGATAGTTATATTGTTGAGTTTGCTCATGTTGCTACTGAAAGTTATTATGAGAGAGGAAAATATGGTTGTAGAAATTTTCATGTTACTAAAACACCTCTCTATATGCTTAAAATTTTGAAGTTGAGCTTGTCTAGTTTTCTTATGCTTGTCACTTTGCTCTCCATGAACTTGTTTATTTACAAGATTCCTTTTCATAGGAAGCATGTTAGACTTAAATGTGTTTTGAATTTGCCTCTTGATGCTCTCTTTTGCTTCAAGTCTCATCTTTATGAGTGCATCATTAAAACTGCTGAGCCCATCTTAATGGCTATAAAGAAAGAACTTCTTGGGAGATAACCCATGTGTTATTTTGCTACAGTACTTTGTTTTATATTTGTGTCTTGGAAGTTGTTTACTATTGTAGCAACCTCTCCTTATCTTAGTTTTGTGTTTTGTTGTGCCAAGTAAAGTCGTTGATAGTAAGGTTCATACTAGATTTGGATTACTGCTCAGAAACAGATTTCTTTGCTGTCACGAATCTGGACAAAATTCTCTAGGTAACTCAGAAAATTATGCCAATTTACGTGAGTGATCCTCAGATATGTACGCAACTTTCATTCAATTTGAGCATTTTTATTTGAGCAAGTCTGGTGCCTCAATAAAATTCGTCTTTACGGACTGTTCTGTTTTGACAGATTCTGCCTTTTATTTCGCATTGCTTCTTTTGCTATGTGGGATGGATTTCTTTGTTCCATTAACTTCCAGTAGCTTTGAGCAATGTCCAGAAGTGTTAAGAATGATTGTGTCACCTCTGAACATGTGAGTTTTTGATTATGCACTAACCCTCTAATGAGTTTGTTTCAAGTTTGGTGTGGAGGAAGTTTTCAAGGGTCAGGAGAGGAGGATGATATACTACGATCAAGAAGAGTGAAAAGCCTAAGCTTGGGGATGCCCCGGTGGTTCACCCCTGCATATTTCAAGAATACTCAAGCATCTAAGCTTGGGGATGCCCAAGGCATCCCCTTCTTCATCGACAACATTATCAGGTTCCTCCCCTGAAACTATATTTTTATTCCATCACATCTTATGTGCTTTGCTTGGAGCGTCGATTTGTTTTTGTTTTTGTTTTGTTTGAATAAAATGGATCCTAGCATTCATTGTATGGGAGAGAGACACGCTCCGCTGTAGCATATGGACAAGTATGTCCTTAGGCTCTACTCATAATATTCATGGCGAAGTTTCTTCTTCGTTAAATTGTTATATGGTTGGAATTGGAAAATGATACATGTAGTAATTGCTAAAATGTCTTGGATAATGTGATACTTGGCAATTGTTGTGCTCATGTTTAAGCTCTTGCATCATATACTTTGCACCTATTAATGAAGAAATACATAGAGCATGCTAAAATTTGGTTTGCATATTTGGTCTCTCTAAGGTCTAGATAATTTCTAGTATTGAGTTTGAACAACAAGGAAGACGGTGTAGAGTATTATAATGTTTTCAATATGTCTTTTATGTAAGTTTTGCTGCACCGCTTCATCCTTGTGTTTGTTTCAAATAGCCTTGCTATCCTAAACCTTGTATCGAGAGGGAATACTTCTCATGCATCCAAAATATTTGAGCTAACCACTATGCCAATTGTGTCCACCATACCTACCTACTACATGGTATTTCTCCGCCATTCCAAAGTAAATTGCTTGAGTGCTACCTTTAAACAATTCAAAATTTATCACCTCTGATTTGTGTCAATGTTTTATAGCTCATGAGGAAGTATGTGGTGTTTATCTTTCAATCTTGTTGGGCAACTTTCACCAATGGACTAGTGGCTTCATCCGCTTATCCAATAATTTTGGAAAAAGAGCTGGCAATGGAATTCCCAGTCCCAAATTAATTAACAAAAATAGACACTCCTCCATGGTATGTGATTGTTGGACGGCACCCGAAGGATTCGGTTAGCCATGGCTTGTGTAAGCAAAGGTTGGGAGGAGTGTCATCATAATAAAACTAAAATAAAAAGGCACTCCTTCATGGTATGAGATTGTTGGCAGGCACCCGAGGATTCGGTTAGCCATGGTTTGTGAAAGAAAGGTTGGAAGGAGTGCCACCCAAAAATAAAATAAAATGGGAGCCGCTCTTTGAAGGTTTGTCTGGCAAGGGGGTTAGAGTACCCGCTACCATTCGTTGACAACAACATACACCTCTCAAAACATTATTTTTATGCTCTCTTTATGTTTTCAAAATAAAAGCTCTAGCACAAATATAGCAATCAATGCTTCCCTCTGCGAAGGGCCTTTCTTCTACTTTTATGTTGAGTCAGTTTACCTATTTCTCTCTATCTTAGAAGCAAACACTTGTGTGAACTGTGCATTGATTCCTACATACTTGCATATTGCACTTGTTATATTGCTTTGCATTGACAACTATCCATGAGATATACATGTTACAAGTTGAAAGCAACCGCTGAAACTTAATCTTCCATTGTGTTGCTTCAATGCCTTTACTATGAATTTATTGCTTTATGAGTTAACTCTTATGCAAGACTTATTGATGCTTGTCTTGAAGTACTATTCATGAAAAGTCTTTCCTTTATGATTCATTTGTTTACTCATGTCATTTACCATTGTCTTGGATTGCTGCATTCAGTACATATGCTTACAATAGTATGATCAAGTTTATGATGGCATGTCACTCCAGAAATTATCTTTGTTTATCGTTTACCTGCTCGGGACGAGCAGGAACTAAGCTTGGGGATGCTGATACATCTCCGACGTATCGATAATTTCTTATGTTCCATGCCACATTATTGATGTTATCTACATGTTTTATGCACACTTTATGTCATATTCGTGCATTTTCTGGAACTAACCTATTAACAAGATGCCGAAGTGCCAGTTGCTGTTTTCTGCTGTTTTTGGTTTCAGAAATCCTAGTAACGAAATATTCTCGGAATCGGACGAAATCAACGCCCAGGTTCCTATTTTGCCCGGAAGCATCCAGAACACACGAGAACCGCCAGAGAGGGGGCACAGGCCCACCAAACCCTAGGCCGGCGCGGCCAAGGGGGGGCCGCGCCCCCCTATAGTGTCGGCGCCCCTTCGACCTTCTGACATCGCCTCTTCGCCTATATAAAGCCCCTGGACCTAAAACCTCGATACGGAAAAGCCACGGTACGAGAAACCTTCCAGAGCCGCCGCCATCGCGAAGCCAAGATCTGGGGGACAGGAGTCTCTGTTCCGGCACGCCGCCGGCATGGGGAAGTGCCCCCGGAAGGCTCCTCCATCGACACCACCGCCATCTCCATCAACGCTGCTGTCTCCCATGAGGAGGGAGTAGTTCTCCATCGAGGCTCGGGGCTGTACCGGTAGCTATGTGGTTCATCTCTCTCCTATGTACTTCAATACAATAATCTCATGAGCTGCCTTACATGATTGAGATTCATATGATGATGCTTGTAATCTAGATGTCGTTATGCTAGTCAAGTGAATTTTACTTATGTGATCTCCGGAGACTCCTTGTCCCACGTGTGTAAAGGTGACAGTGTGTGCACCGTGTGGGTCTCTTAGGCTATATTTCACAGAATACTTATTCACTGTTATGAATGGCATAGTGAAGTGCTTATTTATATCTCTTTATGATTGCAATGTGTTTTGTATCACAATTTATCTATGTGCTACTCTAGTGATGTTATTAAAGTAGTTTTATTCCTCCTGCACGGTGTAATGGTGACAGTGTGTGCATCCGTGTTAGTACTTGGCGTAGGCTATGATTATGATCTCTTGTAGATTATGAAGTTAACTATTGCTATGATGGTATTGATGTGATCTATGCCTCCTTTCGTAGCGTGAAGGTGACAGTGTGCATGCTACGTTAGTACTTGGTTTAGTTGTGTTGATCTGTCGTGCACTCTAAGGTTATTTAAATATGAACATTGAATATGCTGCGTTACTACTGCTTGATTACTGTCCTGGGGCAAAGCACTTTTCTGGTGCTGTTGCTACTGCTCATATATATATTCATACCACCTGTATTTCACTATCTCTTCGCCGAACTAGTGCACCTATTAGGTGTGTTGGGGACACAAGAGACTTCTTGCTTTGTGGTTGCAGGGTTGCATGAGAGGGATATCTTTGACCTCTTCCTCCCTGAGATCGATAAACCTTGGGTGATCCACTTAAGGAAAAACTTGCTGCTGTTCTACAAATCTCTGCTCTTGGAGGCCCAACACTGTCTACAGGAAAAGGAGGGGGGCGTAGACATCAATCCTCGTCACGTGGTGCAGGTGCCTCATTCCGAAGAACGGAAAACCTGTTGTTAGTTGTGGAGGATGTTCGTCCGTCACCTGCCGAGGTATGGAGGCATGGAGCCCACATACTTGGCGGGTGGAGCGAGCCGTTGTCGAGGTTGAAGGAAGAAGTTTGGCCCGGTAGAACGGGCTGCTTGCGGGAGCGTCTCTTCCAGAACTCCCTCATGATTGCTCGCCGTACGAGCACTTTGACCTTCGATGGCTCGTTCACCCATTGATCGGGGAACAAGTCATACATGGAGGGTTCAAGGTGTTGCTGTACGTGAACACCTTGTGGGCAAGCTCCATTGCGCCAAGAGACGAGTCCTCATCGGGGATGGCGCTCTGGGCAATGCGAGAGCTAATCAGTCGATGAAGGCGTTGTACCTTTTGGTACTTCCTCCTATGGTTACGAAGACGATGGGGCTACGTGACAAACGAGCGTTCGTTATTAGCCTTCGAAGGTCAAGGGAGACAGCCTCGAGAGCCTCGAGAAGCTCAACTTCTGTACGCCCTGCAGTTGGCTTAGTAATTTCCGGCTCGGCACCCGGTGTCGGTGCGCGAACCAAGGCGGCGGCAGCCTGCCTGTTAGCAGCTTGGACACGTAGGCGTTGAGCAGCCTCCGTGTCTCCTTTCATTTCCGTCATCGCGGAGTTCTTCAAGAGGGCGCGCGCCTCGAGCATGAGCTCGCGGCGCTCCCTTTTTGCCTTGGCGACCGCCCTCTTCTGCGCCTTCTTGGATTCCATGATGTGGAACTGGGCGGTGTCTTGCACTTGATGGATGTAGAACTTGTCGCCATGCTTGAAGGAGATCATGAGCGGTAGCGACCCAAACTGGATTGGAGTCGGCATCGCATCATTAGCGACATCGGGGAAAACACCTGCACGAAGATGTTCACCATCAGCGGAGATCCTCGCCAATGATCTTCATGCAACACGCAATGCAGCTAGAAGAACGGGCGAAGATCGAGCCGCGACCAATGCGCAGCAGAGATGGGAGGAGAACCACGTCCCACCGGGCGTGCCAATTTGTTTGACACGAAAAAGAGCCGCTTTTCCGTAGGAGGAAGAGAAAACGCGTCTCCCATACACCGGGGGAAAATAAAATGTGCGGGCGTGCCAGTGTACAAGTACACAAAAATAAAAGGGAAAAGATACATATTAATCATCACGACTAATAAACTAATCCCGGGTGTGCGCTCCGTATGGCCTGCTGGCGCGGCCAGTATGACTAGGCGATTGTGGTTTCCTGGTTCCCGGAGCCTCGGAAGACACCCGGTTAATTACTCCCGCGGACAGAACCGTGAGACACCTCCGATTAAGCTGCTTGGTCGTCGTCTTCGGTCTTCGCTTCGCGTTCTTCATGCATGGTGGCGGTGTGTGTTGGCGACGGCAGAGTCCGTGTACTAGCGTGTACACGCGCCGTGGATAGCATGGCCTTTGCTCCGGCCATGACCGCCTCGCCGTCTTGCCTCGTCGGTCTTGAGCGGCGTCGGTGTTGGTGTCGAGGTAGCATGCATGCTTGAGCTTCGCTAGACGTCGCGACGGCTTTGTAGTTTGGCTGAAAGTGCGAGGGGTACACCCCGCGGAAGTAGATGTAATCAAGAATAGAAATAGAAGAAGAAAACGGATATTGGTTGCCGCCTACGCCGGCGGAAATCCGGACGGCGATCAAGACATCACTGTAAAGGGCCTGAGTGTGGCGCGTCCTAACGGCGGCAGCCATCATCAGCTGGCGCTCGCCCCATTGAAAGAGCACCCATACGTAGGCAAAGCTACGTTTGTGGTGTAGCTTGCTTGCATGGACAGGCCATGCACGTACATGACTCCATCCGCGGAATCTTGATAGTGCTAGCTTCATTACTAGCTCATGTAACCCGTCGTGTGTGCGTGCTCGGCCAAACAAACCAGCTGGTTCGCTGAGCTCGTCCATCGGCAGCCCATGCGACTGCATCGCAGGCAGCACTGATTACCCGACAACAGCGACGGGTGGCAGGTCCGGCAACTCGAGATGATGGCGACGGCGAGCAGTAGCTCGGCCTGTTGCCGCGACAAGGCGAGAAGCAGACCATGGTCACAACATCGGCGAGAAGAAAGCCATGGCCCTCGCAGCGGCGGGCAGTTGCTCCGGCAGCTGACCCAACATTGTGCACCACGGCTGGCGAGCGAGTCGTCCAACTCAAAAGTTGGATATCGAAGAACGCGGAGATGATGAACGCTGTCGTGTCAACGACCACCGCCGTGTATGGCGAGGCAGGGCCGCCAACAATGTCCCCGTCGGCGGAACCAATTGTTCCTAGCGGCGAGCATGCCGGGACATCGCCGCCACCAACGGCGACGCGCGAGTGTGCGCCAAGTACGGCACCACCCTGGCGGTGTGGCCAAGGTAGCGTCCGAGGTAGAGGAGGGCCATCGTAGGTCGGTGGCCACCGTCCCGTCGACGGCACCTCTGTCAACGGTGCAGATGGTTCGCATAACGCACGCGGAAGACACATCCGGCGAGATCATATGGCGACACGACGATCAATCTGCGGCGTTGGCCGCGCCTCGACCGATCGGGAGATTGGTACCGCCACACTAGATGCAAGGAAGAAGAAGACATAAATATTAGCGTTGCTTCTCACCATTGGCGAAAACGACCGGCATGATCTCGTCAAATCTCCGACAAGCTCGTTAGCCTGCGGTGCACGCGTGCTCCTCACGGCGCACACCAAGTCGACTTATCCTCTCGGCCGCCTGCGCGAGAGGAAGGTGTGGTTCGTGGCTATTTTCTCCAGACGAGAAACTCGCGAGGTCTCGGCTGGATGGTGTCTGCGTCGGGACGATCTCTGTGCGTGGAGATTTCTTCCCGTCCTCTCGGCCACCTGGTGCTCTATTTATATAGGCCGGAGGTCTTGGTTTAAGGCGGTGTAAGATACGCGTGATCGCGTCTGACTCTTGGTTCGGTAAGGTCTGGGTCACTTTCCTTTCGTGAGCTGCACCAGATCTTTCCTTTCGTGAGATGCGCGCACCAGATGGAACGCTCTAGAGTATTTTCGTCCGTGCACGTAATCATACACCAGGCCTCTAGTCTGATCCGATCGATACGTGTACGTGGTATCAGTGTGGCTGCCCAAACTGTTTGACACGCACGTACAAGGTACCGCGTCCGACCGGGTATTGATCTGGTTCCAAGTCACGTATATATATTTGTATATACTGTATACATGGATGGAATCCACATCACCGATATCTCTAGGCAGTTGATTAAGTAAATGCGGCTAGGCTTCATCAATTAAGCTCTAGGCCATATGCATTCATTTTTGCACACGCATGTATGTATATACGTGGCATTTTGAATAATAATTTCGCGGGCGCTTGTCGCTCCGTTCGCGCATATTAGTACCGAATATGATGATGACTTTTGCACAAAATATCATCAAACACCAGTATGCTCCTCCCTCTACGCGGGCGCGGCTCATCTACAGTAAAGATATTACTGTACCTGTACAGTAATGACCAAAATCAACCGTTAATTTGCATCTAACGGCGGTCTCAGAGGGCCCCTTTGATGTCTTCTTCTTCCTCGATTACTTCATGTCCTCCCGCAACAAACAGAATCACCATCGTGAACAACTGCGCCTATGGTGCTCTGATGAGGGACAAGAATACGGTGGAATAATTTCCGTCTAAAGAATCCGGTGGAACAGCTCCCAGCACCATGTCCATCGGTCTATGATTGGCTTCGTACACCACCTCGTATGCAGACTGTAACCGTTGTTCGACGGCGAGCAGCTCCACTACGAATCGAGGCCTAGCTAGGCCCTAGCAGTGGCACTCCGGCGCAGCGCGTGTCATGACGGAGAGCACATCGGCAAGGAATCGAGCCCCTGGGGTACGTAAAGTGTTGTTTCTGGTCGAATACGGGGCCTTCTTCTTGGAGCAGACCAAAAAAAGAAGCTACACTTATCCACCATAATTGATGAGCTAGAGGTGTACGCTGAAGTTTGACCGCTAACAAGCATGGAAGTGGATTTAAAAATCCAATAGCGGTTCTTCTTCGGGTAGAGGAGTTGAAATGGTAGCAGCGTTCAAAGGCTCAATTCATTCTAGAAGGAGATTCGAATACTAGATATTTTCATGGGATTGCCAATGGCCGCACAGGAAAATACATATTCAATCTTTAGTATAGGATGAGGGGTTAATTGAAGTCCATGGTCAACTCAAATCTTACATTACTAATTACTATAAAGGGCTATTTGGTCTACCAGAGGAGAGTTCTTTCTCTCTGAATGAATCTCAAGTAATTGACATACCCCAAGTATCTCCGGAGAAGAATGCTCTATTAACGGCACCTTATTCTGAGGATGACGTTAATAAAGCTATTTTCAGATGGAACATAATAAAGCCCCGGGTCCAGATGGTTTCCCTGTTGAGTTTTATCAGAGTTTTTGGGACACCATTAAAACGGACCTTCTACAAATGTTTACCGTTTTACACGCTGGACAATTGGAGCTATTTCGTCTAAATTTCGGCGAGGTTATCTTGTTACCTAAGGTTAAGGAGGCAGAATGGATTCAGCGGTATCGGGCGATATGTCTCTTAAACGTAAGTTTCAAGATTTTCATGAAAGTGGCCACCATTAGGCTAAATACAGTAGCTGACCAAACTGCATTCATGCAAGGACGTAATATCCTGGATGGGGTGGTTGACATGGGATTAACTTGTCAATGCCTACAGATTGTAGACTTAGGGTTTCATGGAAAGTAGAGGGCAAGTAGATCTCGAAGGTTCAGCCGAAAAAGGTACTCGACTATGAAAACTAGGGTGTATGTTGACAATGGATTCGATCTTTTCTTTCTCCCTCGGCTCCCCTTTATATAGGAGGTGGAGCCGAGACTTTCGTATCCTACAAGTTACAAACTCCGGGAGACTATACGAGTCTTTCCCGTACAATTACACGACTCATGATTCCTAATACAAATCTATATTCCATATGGATGTTCGCCAGGCTTCTGGGCTTTGAGAATCTTCAGGTCGTGGGCCTCCAAACGCCCTCGGGTACTTTATCCGGCAGATCCATCCGGGATACCTATGTCAGTGGTGGTCCTACATGAAACGGTGCATGAGTTGCATACAAAAAGATGAATGGGGTTATTTTAAAGCTAGATTTCGAGAAGGCCTACGATAAAGTTAAGTGGTCATTTCTCCATCAGACACTTAGGATGAAAGGTTTTCACCAGAGTGCTGTGCTTTGATCAATGATTTCGTGTCTGGAGAAAGTGTTGCGATTCGTGTTAATAATGACACATGCCATTTCTTCCAGACTAGAAAAGTTTTACGCCGGGGGGGGGGGGGGGGGGGGGCTAGGGTTATCCCCCGGTCGCCTGGAGGAGACCACGTGAAGGGGGTTATGGGTGATGAGTTCACTTATAGGGCTTGTTTGGATCACTAGATTTCAAAAACTTAGGAATGAGAAAAACACGAGAATAGGCTCTGCCATGAAACATTGAATTCTGCATGAATTAAAAACAGAAGAATATGCGTTACATATTGTTTGATTATATTGCAGGAAAAACACTAGGAATTTTTTTACGGATTGTGTGTATTTCATAGTCATCATAAAACAAAGATTTTTTTGCACTGACCTAGAGTAATGTTTCCTAGGGAACTGCATACAAAGTAGGCCATAGGTCTTATGGTTTCAAATCCTACAAACCGAATAAACTCTACATAAAACATTCATAAGTAATGGAATCCTCCAAAATTTATATGAAATCCATTTGAATCAAATATAGCCGTGCTCTGAACAGGAAGAAAAATCAGTTTCCACCGTGGTGACACGATAGTCACAATTAGCATCTCAATGCCACACTAAAATTGTGAGGTCAAAATTGAAGAGTTGCATGCATAGGTACACGATATCTATATGTTTTTATATACAGATGACTTAAGTTATATTGTACAAAATGATGATAACCCATGTTACTGGTCGACCGAAACGTTAGGGTTGGAAATTCCAACTTGAAAGCACCACCAGAGATTATCGCGAGTGACATCTGCGAGATTTCCACGAAAACGGTTGTTTGATGCAATGCGGAATCAGTAACTAGCTCATAATTCCCATTTTATAATTTGTGAGCAGCGTTAATTTTATATGCTAACAATGCTGATTACCAACTAACTTTCATGCTTTCTCAAGCACAGTTTCATTTTCGACGCGTTTGGTTACCTGGGTTAATTTTTTGCATCATTGGTGCAGTGGGAACAAGTCTACATCTTGTTCCATACGGGTCACAGTGCAGGTTTGGGTTGTTGTTTGGTCGTCTGGGCCGACTTTTTGTTGCACCGGGTAGGGAAGTGTGGCCTCATTGTTTGGTTTGCCTGCTTCCAGCCTAACTTGCACGCACGAAAACACGAATCAGTTGTTTGGTTGCACAAATCACAATTACATATTCTTACCACAATTCAAATAGGGTGAGAATACCATACCATAGGGTGTTACATATGATCACACACCATTGAGAAGAACAAGATCCTCAAGATCACCACGATGAGGAAGACAATGATGTAATCTTTGACCCTGACGTACCACCGGTGGTGCTCCTTGTAGAGCATGCACTTCCTCCGGCGGTAGATGTGCTAATGGCATTAGCTCATCGATGGCATGATCTGCCAGGAACTCATCTTCAAGGGAGGTGAGGTACTCTTGATGTGCCCCCTCTAATGTTTCATACCCTCTGTAGTTGTTGTTGGAGTATCCATTGACTTGTTCTTGACTGATCCTCCATGAGCTGTAGATTGATCGAAACCGTCCACGGAACACCACACACCACTAGCATGACATAAGAATAACAGGTAATCGATCACAGCCATGAACCAATTCATAACGGAGCAATAGAACTACACAAGTGTTAACAGCAAATGATAAACTAACAGGGGCATTCATGATCATTCCAAAAGTGGATCACAAGTTTATCCTGCACTACTATGGTGTCATCCCACCACCACAACAAAAGTGGGTGTCATCCTAACAAAGCAAGTTCACCATCACCTGAGAGGTTAGTATATACCACCTCATCATAGTTACAAAAAGAGGGCCATCAAATGTCTTTCAACCCTAGCTACTTCCAAAATGTACATCATCAGCAACATCAGCATCATCAAGTCCATCACCTCCAAGCATGCATCCCCTCGCCTACGCCTTGGCAGGACACCACTACAACTTGTACTTGTCAACGTAGTTCCTTAGTTAGAGGACGCGGTGTGGCTCTATCATGCCCACAAAGCTGCAACTCTGGACCTTGTGGTCGACGAGGTGGCTCAGTGCCGCCATGAGATCCTCCTCGGCGAAGCCAAGGATGTCCATGACCGCATTGTACAAGTTAGGGTGCATCTACGTGGGCTTGTTGTCCCTGATGGTATGTGCGACATCCTTCATAGCAACAGTCATGTTGGTGAAGGCCACCAGCTCATCATCGATGAAGGCACCTATCTTCCTCTTGCCGGCGGGCTCCTTGTCAGGCACATCGGTGACCTTCTCAGGAGTCCCAGCGAGGATGATCATGTCGGACTCCTGGGTTTCAGCATCCTCAGGTGAAGGAGTAGCCATAGCCGAGCCCAGGTCCCATGGCGTACTTGCCAGTGGCTAGGCCGAAATAAAAGATGGTATGCATCTCGTCGTAGTTCACAATGAGCACATTGAGGAACTCGGCATCCTTTGGGTGATCCTACGATATGAAGGGACAATGATGTTAGTTGTGGTCGTCGCTGATGAAAAAAGTTAGTGAGGTGGACAGAGCGTGCTCACCGCGACGTGCCCGCAGTAGTTCTCACCCTCAAGGATGATTCATTTGGTATCGTCGCACCACTGAGCCCCGCTAAGATTGCGGAGCCTAGCAATGGTGAGCCACCTCTGTCTCCACTTCCTCAGGTGGTTGTACAACTGAGTGGAGCACGCGGAGACACCAGATTGTTCGAACAGGGCCTTCGCCACATCAGTGAGATGGACCTCATTGAATCCCTTGTCAGTTCCGACTCCGGATTTGATCAAGTTACACATCTTTTCCAACATGAAGTTGGACATGAATGGAAGCCATTTCATGGTGGCGTTGTCCATCTGTGAGGCCTTCAAGGCCTTGTTGAAAGAACATCTCTCATATTATGTTTTGTGTGTTTGATGTCAATGTATGTGATACACTAATGTTTGTCTAAGTGGTACAGGGATTATGTAGATATATTTATATGTGTGTTGGATGTGGTCAGTCCTCTCAAAAAAAGCAGCAAAAAGATCATCAGGCCGGATAATCCGAGCCGGATATTTCCAAAATATCCGGCCCCCAGTTTTCGGCTAAGGACTCGAGGTTTTGTGGCTCAGTATGCTTCTGGATAGGGGCCGGACATTTGCCCGGATATTGTCCCAGTTTTGTCCCAAGGCCGGATTATCCGGGCCGGACATTTCCGAAATATCCGGCCCCCTCGAAAATGGCTAAGGACCTGAAGAAAAACAAGTCTGGATAGGGGCCGGACATTTGCCCGGATATTGTCCCGGTTTTGTCCCAAGGCCGAATTATCCGGGCCGGACATTTCCGAAATATCCGGCCCCCTCGAAAATGGCTAAGGACCTGAAGAAAAGCAAGTCAGGATATAGGCCGGATATTTGGCCGGACATTCTCCCGGTTTTGTACCTGAGGCCGGATTATCCGGGGGGGCGGATTATCCGGCCCTTACTTAGGCCGGAATATCCAGCCCCCCGGAAGCCCCAACGGCTGGATTTTGGGGAGGGGTTTTTATACCCCTCTTCTTCTTCCTTCCTCCTTTGCTCAATCATTGCACAAGAAATCTGCCAAGCTTCACCTCCATTAGAGCCACCTCAAGAAACACAAGATTTGCAAGATCTCCTTCCTCCCCCAACCAAAGCTCTTGATCTTTGGAGATTCGAAGGAGAAGACACCGATCTACATCCTCACCGAAGCGTTTTTCATTTCCACCTTATTTGTTTGAGGGATCTCATGCTAGTGTTCCTATTTGGTTCCCTAGTTGATTTGTGTTGATGTGTTGTTGTTGATTGTTGTATTGTTACAGATTTGGGAGCCTCCAATTTAGTTGTGGATGTGTGCCCCAAGAACCTTGTAAAGGCCCGGTTTCCGCCTCGAGGAAATCCCTTAGTGGAAGTGGGCTAGGCCTTCGTGGCGTTGCTCACCGGAGATCTGAGTGAAGCCTTCGTGGCTGTTGGTTTGGCTTTCGTAGCAACCACACTCCTCCAAACGTAGACGTACCTTCTTGCAAAGGAAGGGAACTACGGGAATCATCTCCGTGTCATCGCGTGCTCCACTCTCGGTTACCCCTATCCTATTATATCTCTTATATTGCTTAGCTATATCTTGCTTAGTTGTTTGCGTTGTCATATAGGTAAATTCACTTAGTTGCACATCTAGAGAATTTACCTTTGTGTCAAGCCTAAATTGAAAAAGAACTAAAAATTGGTTAGCACCTATTCACCCCCCCCTCTAGGTGCGGCATACGATCCTTTCAATTGGTATCAGAGCCTTGGCTCTTATTTCGGGCTTAACCACCTAAGAGTATGCCGGACGATGGACCTACGGAAGGGGAGGCTAAGATGGTCACCATGGATGATATCAATTCGTTGAGGTCATCCATGGATGCTCAAATGGAAAGCATGAGAAAGATGATTTCCGAGCTTTTGACTCCGCCCCGTCCCGTGGCTCCCACCAAAGAGGGTAATGTCACGGATGCGTTAGAAGTGGGTGATGCTTTGGTATTACCCTCCTCTACCACACCCGTGGATGGTGATAACATAAACACTATCAAATCTACCATTGCATCTCCTAGGGGAACTAGTGGAGATGAGAGCTACAACCGAGTACCTCCACCTTTTCAATCTCCCGATATACCAGTTCCCCATCCTCATATAAACCTCCGGGGCGACCCACCTAAGTTTTCCGTTAATGATTACGATACTTGGCAATTTGAGTTTAGCTCTCATGTTCGCAGTGCCTCCAATGAACTTTGGAGAATCATCGTGGAAGGCTTCAAGCCTTACAACCCCGACAATTTGACTAGAAGAGAAGCGGTTGATAGTCAACTCAACAACACCGCCTTGCACATGATTCAAACTAGTGTGGGGACAAAGGAGTTGTCTCGTGTTCGGAATTTCACCACCGCCAAAGAAGCTTGGGATGGTTTGGCCGCGAGTGGCATTGGAAGTGAGAGCACAAGAAGGAACAAGTATAATGCTCTTCGGAATAAAGCCGAAGGATTCATGAGGCTACCGGATGAAGATCATGAAGACATGTATGGAAGACTTCTCACCGTTGCCGGTGCCTTCCGGAATGTTGGTGCCACTCACATTGATGACTCTTGGATCAAGGAAAAGTACATTGATTGCATGATGCCGTTTGAGCCTATTGATGTCAAGACTCTTGTTGGTAGAGAATGCTATGCCTCTCTCTCCTCTCAACAAGCCGTGCACGAGATGCAAGCTCTCAAGGTGCTTGAGCAAAACTCTCATGATTCTCGCAATCGTGCTCTTGGGATGTCAAAAGGGTCCAACCTTGCCTTGGTGGTCAACTCCGTGGAAGAAGTGATTCCTCAAGAATCATATAGGGCATCTTGGAGCATGTCCTATCTAGAAGACTTGGAACACCACTACCATGACCACATGGCGTTCCATGCAAACACCTTTTGGATTGATCCATCCAAGGCCAAAGAAGACAACATCAAGAGAACCAACTCAAGGGGTCCCTCAAGCTCGGGCCCAAGAACAAGATCTTGCTACAATTGCAATGACAAGCGTCATTTCATTGCCGAATGTCCCTATGAGAATAGGGAGACTCATGGTGGAAGGCTCATCCCCAAGGACAAGAGCAAAGATTCAAAGGGCAAGTATGCAAAGCCCCCCAACAAGAAATTCTATAACAAGAACAAGAAGGGCAAAAGGCCCTCAAGGATTGTGCTAGTGACTAAAGAAGAATACTCTTCCGATGAGATTGAAAGTGCTAGTGATGACGAAGAGGAAAGCTCAAGAGAAGTGGCCTCCATTGTCACTACCAACATTCCCTCTTCCTCTCTCTTTGATTCACCCAATGAGAACCCTCAATTCAAGAATGCACATTGCTTCATGGCAAGGTCCACCTTGGACACATCTATTGTGCTATCAACTCAAGAAGAGTATACCTCCGGAGATGAATATGTTGATGATGAAGAAGATGCAAACTCAAATGGATTGGTTGCTCTTGCCTCCCTCTCCACTAACTCGTCATCAACAAGTGAATCCCCCAATGAGGTCATTCATGTGGAGGAAGAAAGTTGCCTCATGGCTAAATCCTCCGAGGTACCATCTCCTACCCCCTCTACACCTAGCATTTCAAATGATTTAGGGGTTGATCTTGCTAGTCTAAAAGTGAAACAAGAAATGCTAGAGTTTGATGATTTCATTCATAACCTACAAGGTAACACTAAGAAGAATGTTTCAAGTCTCATGGTACATATAGCTCAACTAAATGATACTCTTGAGAAAAAGTGCCAAATAGAGAGAGAAGACTCTCTAGAAATACATGCTCTTAAAAATAATCTTGAGGAATGTCAAGAAACTATAGCATCTCTTGAAGAGAGGCTAGAAAATCTTGAAGAACCTTAAGATAAACTTAACAAGCTCACTAAAGCTAGAGATCTTGCTAGAGCTAAGACTAAAGTGCTTATAAAGGAAAAGGCCAAACTTGGTGTTGATCATGAGAAACTTGTGAAGGATCTAGATGAACTAGACAAGGCTCACAAAGCCTTGAAGAGTGAATACTCTCTCCTCTCCGAGTCTTATGAGCAACTTCAAATTAGGCTTGCTTCATATGACATACCTAGTACCTCTACTCCTTCATGTGATCATGCAAATATTATTGAGGAAAATGCTAGGTTGAAGGATGAACTTGCTAAGGTCTCCTCTCCCCAAAGTAAACTTTCCTTGGATGATCTTTTGAGTAAGCAAAGGTCAAACAATGGGAAGGAGGGACTTGGTTTTAATACCAAGGCTAAAAAGGAAAACAAGAAAAAGGGCAAGCCCGCACATGAGAAAGCTAATGGTGAAACCCGAAAGGGCAAAACCATTAATGATGATGGTGCGGGAATAGATAACCCTCACGATGTTCTCTTTAAAGATTATTATGGTGATGTTTATGCTAAATATGTTGTTCCATATGATGGTTATGTTGCTTGGTCTATTTGGGTCCCAAAGACCCTTGTTGCTAACAAAACAGGACCCATTGAAAAATGGGTACCTAAATCCAAGAATTGATCTCATGTAGGACTATGCCGCCGGAGGGTCAAAATGGGTACTTGATAGTGGATGTACAAGTCATATGACCGGCGGCAAGAATCTCGTCAAGGAGTTGAGGCCCAACATTAATAGCATCACCGTCTCCTTTGGCAATAATTCTACATCCGAGGTATTGGGTTTTGGCAAGGTTGTGGTTGCACACAACATTACTCTTGTGGATGTCATGCTTGTCAAAACCCTTGGTTACAATTTGCTTTCCGTTTCCGCCCTTGGCAAGATGGGTTTCGCCGTCTTTATAGATAATGATATTGTGGTCCTCTTGTGGAGCAAGACTCTAAAAGTCGCTTTCATTGGGTATCGCGAACACAACTTGTATGTGGTGGACTTTTCGGGGACCACCACGACAAGTGCGATGTGCCTATTCGGAAAGGCGGACGTGGGTTGGTTGTGGCATCGCCGCCTAGCCCATGTCAACATGAGAACTTTGCAAAGTATTCACAAGGGGAACCATATTGTGGGACTAATGGAAAATGTGTCTTTTGCCAAAGATCGTGTTTGTAGGGCTTGTGTTGAAGGCAAAATGCATGACTCTCCGCATCCAAGCAAGACCATCATTTCTTCCAAGAGGATCTTGGAACTCCTTCATGTGGATCTATTTGGTCCCGTTACTCATGCAAGTCTTGGTGCGAAGAAACATTGCTTGGTGATTGTTGATGACTACTCAAGATACACTTGGGTCTACTTTCTCAAGACGAAAGATGAGACTCATCAAATATTCATTGACTTTGCTACCGAGGTGCAACGCCAACACAACCTCCTCATTATGGCAATAAGAAGTGACAACGGCTCCGAGTTCAAGAACTACACACTCAATGATTTTCTTAGTGATGAGGGGATTCGTCATCAATATTCCGCTGCTTACACCCCTCAACAAAATGGTGTTGCGGAGAGGAAGAACCGGACTCTTATGGATATGGCAAGGTCTATGATGGCGGAGTATAAATCCCGCTATAACTTTTGGGCCGAAGCCATTTCCACCGTTTGTCACTCCTCTAACCGGCTCTATCTCCGCAAGGGCTTGAACAAGACTCCATATGAAATACTCACCGGGAACAAGCCTAATATCTCATACTTCAAGGTGTTTGGGTGTGATGAAATACCTCAAGATGCCATAGTAAGAATGGGTATGGGATTTTTCCGCCCCGTTGAGGGACACGGTGTGGCGTCTCGGGAAGGACTATGCTCTACCACGGTGGAGCCCTCATCTTCTCAACATCAACAAACCCCATCAAGTGAAGCAAATGATGCACCAACCCAAGAACAAGAACAAAACCCTCCCTCTTGTGTGCAAGATCAAGGACAAGATCAAGGTCAAGATCAACCAAGAATTCATGATGGCTCCGACGAGTATCCATTTGATACTTGCTCCGCACCCAATGATGTCCAAGATCAAGCACATGAGGTTGAGCACTCTCAAGAAATTGAAGTTGCTCAAGTTGAAGGTCAAGACGGGGACCCAAAAGATCAAGTTGATCAAGTGATACCTCCAAGGCCAAGAAGAACCAAGGAGGAGATTGAGGCCCGTCGTCTAGCAAGAAGAGATAGGAACCTTGAGCTTCATGGACACACTCATGATAAGGTTCTTGGTGATGTAAGGGCAAAGGTTTCCACAAGAAGGCAATTGGATAACTTTAGCAATCATCATGCCTATATCTCCTTAGTGGAACCCAAGAAAGTATTTGAAGCCCTTGAAGATTCGGATTGGTTGGAAGCTATGCACGAAGAACTCAACAACTTCAAGCGCAACAAAGTGTGGACCTTAGTAGAGAAGCCAAAGGGGTGCCGCAGTGTTATTGGCACTAAATGGATATTCAAGAACAAGCAAGATGAGTTTGGAAATGTTGTGAGGAACAAGGCAAGATTGGTGGCTCAAGGGTTCTCTCAAGTTGAGGGAATTGACTTTGGAGAAACCTATGCTCCCGTGGCTTGCCTTGAGTCCATCCGTATCCTTCTTGCTTATGCATCACATCATAACTTTAAGTTACAACAAATGGATGTGAAAAGTGCTTTTCTTAATGGTCCTTTGCATGAAGAGGTTTATGTTAAGCAACCCCCGGGGTTCGAGGATCTCAACTTCCCTAACCATGTCTACAAGCTTGATAAAGCTCTTTATGGTCTCAAACAAGCTCCTAGAGCTTGGTATGAGCACCTTAAAGAATTATTGGTAGACCGTGGGTTTGATGTTGGGCTAATCGATCCCACTCTTTTTACTAAGAGGGTCAATGGGGAGCTTTTCGTTTGCCAATTATATGTTGATGATATTATCTTTGGCTCTACTAACAAAGCTTTCAATGATGATTTATCAAAGCTTATGACCGATAGGTTTGAGATGTCTATGATGGGAGAGATGAAGTTCTTCCTTGGTTTTGAGATCAAGCAATTGAGGGAAGGAACCTTCATCAACCAAGAAAAATATCTCCAAGACATGCTCAAGAGGTTCAAGATGACCGAGATGAAGGGTGTAGCCATTCCTATGGTTACTAAATGTCATCTTGCACTTGATCCCAATGGTAAAGAGGTGGATCAAAAGGTATATCGCTCCATGATTGGATCCTTGCTTTACCTTTGTGCATCTAGACCGGATATAGTGTTGAGTGTTGGTGTGTGTGCAGGGTATCAAGCTTCTCCTAAGGAGAGCCACATGATGGCTCTCAAAGAATCTTTCGGTATTTGGTTGATACCCCAAGATATGGTATTTGGTACCCCAAAGGCTCAAGCTTTATTCTCAATGGATACACCGATGCGGATTGGGCGGGAGACAAGGATGATAGGAAATCAACTTCCGGGGCTTGCCAATTTCTTGGTAGGTCCTTGGTGTGTTGGTCTTCTAAGAAGCAAAATTGTATATCTCTCTCCACCGCCGAAGCCGAATATGTTGCCGCTGCAAGTGGATGCACTCAATTGTTATGGATGAGGCAAACTTTAAAGGAATACGGTGTCATTTGTGACAAAGTGCCTCTATTATGTGACAATGAAAGTGCCATCAAGATTGCCTATAATCCGGTGCAACATTCAAGAACGAAGCATATTGAGATCCGGAATCATTTCATTAGGGATCATGTTGCCCGTGGTGATATTGAGCTTATCTATGTTCCTACCAAAGATCAACTTGCCGATATATTCACGAAGCCTCTTGATGAAGCAAGGTTCACTTATTTGAGGAATGAGCTAAATATCATTGATTCAAGGAGTATAGCTTGACCATCTTGCAAACACACCTTCATCTCAAAACTTTATTTGGTTTAGATGTGGGCATGGAAATAGGGGGAGTGCGGTTTAAATTATTGAGCTATCCCTCCCCCCATAATGCCAACATTAAGAAATCATTCTCTTTATATCATATGTTGATATGTGAGCTTCAATGATGAGTAGTGGCTTGGACCCAAGATATATCTTCGCGGTGCCATGCCACAACACTCATATATGGTGGCCTAGGCCACCACACTCTTCTTTATGAAGAGTTGGAGTTATTTGGGTCTTATCGCCTTTTTATTTGACAACTCCATGTTCTTATGGGAAATCACTCTAGTTTGGCCTTATTTGCTCATATGTTGCAAACTTCAGTGATCATGTACCATTATCATTTTGTACCCTCTAAACCTAAGCCTACACTCTCCTATAAGCCACTTCCATCTTGCTCATTTGTCATGTTTGGTAAAAACTTGGAGTTTGAGGTTTCTCGGTCGGATGACCTAGGTTTCCCCATCTTATTGGTAAATATGCATCTTATATGTGACGGGATACTTAATTGCATCACATATGGGTTCGCAAATAACCAACTAAAGATAGGCAGGATTTCCGGTGTTCTGGAATTTTCCAGAAAACCGGATAATCCGGCCCCCTGGCACCCCGAAAAATCCGGCCCGGCCGGATTATCCGCCCTTACCTAGGGCCGGATTATCCGGCCTGGGAAGATCTTGAAAGGGATGAGGCGAGGGCGCGGGGGGTAAACGGTTCACAACCAGCCCCCCATGCGCCTCTCTCCTCTTTCTCCTCTCAAGATCGCCGGAGACTCTCCTCCTCGCCGGAGCCGCCCCGTCCGCTCCCTCTCGGAGTTCTTGGGTGGATCGGGTGCTCCTCCTTCCTAGCTACATTCTCCTCCAAGCGGCTTCCACAATGGATGCGGGTATGACTCACAATCCCTAACCCTAGGTGTTGTGATTTGTATGTGCTATTTTCTTGGTGGAGATGGTGTCTAGTTGTTCCAAATCGTGTGTACTATACTCCTCTTGCATGCTATGAGGCCGATCTAGTCATAGACACGTTTTTGATTGGAAGAACTGCAAGATTCGCAGGGCCGGATTATCCGGCCCCCGAGCAGACCGGATTATCCGGCCTGGCCGGATTATCCGCCCCCAGGGGACCCCGGATTATCCGGCCTGGAGCATCATCGCCGCTGTAGTTTTCTGTTTCAATCTATCTTGTCTAGACTTGTACCGACTTATAGTATGTTTCTAGAGTACATTACTGTATCATACATGACTTATGAGCATTATCTTCTCTTTTGCTATCCATCTTTGCTTCTCACAGGTGGTGCTTCTCGGGGTGGTCGGAGACGCCCTAGGCATGATCGATCAAGTGACGAGTTTGCACCCAATGCACCTCGCAAGTCCTCCGCATCTAGGCAGAAGAACAAGGCTACAAGGGAAAACTACAAGACCATGGATATCATCTCTTATTCCGCTATCCGCATGAAGAACTGGTATGAAGACCTCCCAAGAGATGAAGAGACTGAGGGCAGGAAATTCTGGTGCATGGAGCAGGAGTTCATCTACAAGGACATCTATGAGCCCATGAAGAATCTGAGACCCATGCAAGCTATCGATGTGGACCTTCTGGCAGTCAACAATCACTTTGAAGATGCAATCTGGGTAGCTGGCAGGATGGGCTTGAAGGATATCATGAAGATTCAATGTGACTATAGTCCAGAGTTGGTGAAGCAATTCTTTGCCACTTTGGCCATAAAAAAGGATGAGGACCGCACTATGGAATGTATGACTGGCTCCACTCACTGTTCGGCGACCTTGCGCCGGTTTGCTGGTATTCTTGGACTTTCTGCAACTGGAGGTCGTCACCTCCATGTACCACAGAGGGCGGATAAGAGTGTGTTGTTTGATCTCTATACCTCTGCTGGAAAAGTTGGTTCTTCCAAGGGGCTGCTTCCCATCTATGGTCAGTTACTCAGGTTCTTTCGGGCCACCATTTCTCCAAGTGGTGGTAACAATGATGCAATCCGGGGAACCCTTGTGGATCTTATGCACCTCAGCTTTAGGTGTGCTCGTGATGTTAATGAGGAACGGAACTACAATATTGATGTCATGGACTTCATCTTCCATGAGATTCATGATGCCATGGTCTCCCGGACTACCATACCCTATGCACCATACATCCAGCTCCTCATCAACAACTCTGTGGCCTTGGATGGTGAAGACTTGAGTGGGTTGACATAGGCATCCCCAATGGGCCTGCCGAAGATAGTACCCTGGGTTTACTGAAGGCCCACGACCCGAAGAATATGAAGATTCGGAAGCCCAAGTTGATATTAAGGAAAGTTAGAATTGTAATAGAGGTGGTGTTTGTAATCTTGCGGGATGAGTTGTAAACCTTCCCGGACTCTGTAACTTGTACAACACGAATCCCTCAGCTCCACCTCCTATATAAGGGGGAGTCGAGGGACAAAGAAAGTATCGAATTATTGTCTCTAAAACCCTAGTTTTCATAATCGTCGAGTACTTTTCGGCTGAAACCTTCGAGATCTACTTGCCCTCTACTTCCAACTGAACCCTAGTCTACAACCCGTAGGCATTGACAAGTTAATCCCTTGTCAATTGGCGCCGTCTGTGGGAACTAGAGGCGTCAAGGATCTGATCTCGATGGCACGTTCAAGATCGTCGACTTCATCAACAGCAAGCAACGCGATGGATCGAGGTAAACAGATCGCAACTGGTCCTGTCGATTTTGTTCCTCACCCGCCCTCCCGTTTGGATGCATATGCGTATCTGGAGGAGCCTATGGAGATGACGTTCGGAAGATTTCACTTTCGCGTCGAGAAAGAAGGATCGTATCGTTTCGAAATTCCGATCTCGTCGGGATTATCGGCGGTCGATTCCGATTTTTCGAACTCTACATCGTCAATCGAGTCAGGAGATAAAGAAACTTCATCGTCACGCTTCATCAGCACTAGGGCAAGAGAAAAGCTCGCCAAGATATTCTGCGATATGTCGCTTGAGTCATCTGCGGACTCCTATATAAGCGATGACTCAAGCAGTGTCGACAGCTTCAACTTCATCGACAAATCCACTACAGTGGGCAAGGTCTTCGCCAATCTTCATAATGGTGTCACCAAACCCAGCATAGATCTGAATACAAAGTATCATCAGATCTATGTCATCGGAGAGCCAAGCCGCGACCAGGAGGAAACATTTGAGGCTTTCGACGATTTGGGAAATCCATATGTCGATCCCTCTGATTTGCGACGAGGCTTAGGCAACAAATATATCGGGTCACAGCCGCGAGATAGAGTTCAACTTCCACAAGCAGCATGGGATAGAGCCGCAAGAGCTATGGATGGCTCAGAACCAATGGCCACCACAGCCACGCCAGAAGAGTTACAAGCATATCAATATAGGCTCGCATGAGCTGCAAGGGAATTGGAAAAACAGACAATTGCTTTAAACAGAAGAAGGGAGGCAGCCTCTGCATCAAGTAGGCGAAGGGCAGAGCTGAGTCGACAATCTAGAACTTCGGGTGATAGCCACAGGGAAGCTCGGAACAGAGCAAGATCAAGGTTACAAAACGTACCTGAAGGAGAAAGAGAGCACTTGGTTCAAAACCTCGACATGTCTTTTATGTCGATAGACACGAGAGGGAACATCATCCCCAAGACACCAGAAGCTGGGTATATGGCGACACAAGCTTTCATCCTTGCATCCAGGCCACCCCCAGGAGATCCAAGGGAAGCATTGTATAACATGGCAATGGCAGGAGTTGGAGCCATGGGAACGGCGTTTGCATCAACACCTCCCGAAGGAGCAGCAAGGCAAAATAGTCCACGACCTGCGGCAGCAACAACAGCAGCTCCCGAAGGACCAAGTGGAGCAAGGGACACGTGATACGTCCAATTTGCATCACTATTTTATATCATAATTTGCTGTTATTCATTGATATATTTCATATTGGGACACATTACTTATGTTATTTCATCTATTTTGCATGTTTCATCGTTATTGGAGGATCGAACACCGGAGCCAGGATTCTGCTGGAAAAAGCACCGTCAGAACGCAATATTTCGGAAGATCAACTCTGGAAGGAAATTATACCAAAAATCCTATTTTTCAAGATGACGAAGGAAGCCAGAAGGAGGAGCCAGGAGCAGCCAGGGTGGGCCCACACCGGAGGGCGGCGCGGCCCAGGCTCTGGCCGCGCCGGCCTGTGGTGTGGAGGGCCCACGACCCCTTTCGCCTCCTTTTCTTCGCCAAACCCTTCGTCCCGAAGACCTAAGCCACAGAGGGTACCTCGCGAAGAGTTATAGCCGCCTCTGCGGGGCGGAGAACACCAGAGAGAAAAGAGCTCTCCGGTGGGCAGGAATCCGCCGGGGAAATTCCCTCCGGGAGGGGGAAATCGACGCCATCGTCACCGTCATCGAGCTGGACATCATCGCCATCACCATCATCATCATCTCCACCATCATCACCGCCGTCATCACCGCTGGACACCGTCACCGCCATAGCAATTTGGGTTTGATCTTGATTGTTTGATAGGGGAAACTCTCCCGGTATCGATTTCTACTTGTTGTTGATGCTATTGAGTGAAACCATTGAACCAAGTTTATGTTCAGATTGTTATTCATCATCATATCACCTCTGATCATGTTCCGTATGATGTCTCGTGAGTAGTTCGTTTAGTTCTTGAGGACATGGGTGAAGTCTAAATGTTAGTAGTGAACTATGGATGAGTAATATTCAATGGTGTGATATTTAAGTTGTGGTGTTATTCTTCTAGTGGTGTCATGTGAACGTCGACTACATGACACTTCACCATTTATGGGCCTAGGGGAATGCATCTTGTACTCGTTTGCCAATTGCGGGGTTGCCGGAGTGACAGAAACCTAAACCCCGCTGGTATATCGATGCGGGAGGGATCGCAGGATCTCGAGTTTAAGGCTGTGGTTAGATTTATTCTTAATTACTTTCTTGTAGTTGCGGATGCTTGCAAGGGGTATAATCACAAGTATGTATTAGTCCTAGGAAGGGCGGTACATTAGCATAGGTTCACCCACACAACACTTATCACAACAATGAAGATTATTTAGCCGTATGTAGCGAAAGCACTAGACTAAAATCCCGTGTGTCCTCGAGAACGTTTGGTCATTATAAGTAAACAAACCGGCTTGTCCTTTGTGCTAAAAAGGATTGGGCCACTCGCTGCAATTATTACTCTCGCACTTTACATACTCGTACATTATTCAACTGTTACATCAAACCCCCCTGATTACTTGTCTGTGAGCATTTACAGTGAATCCTTCATCGAAACTGCTTGTCAACACCTTCTGCTCCTCGTTGGGATCGACATTCTTACTTATCGAAGATACTACGATACACCCCCTATACTTGTGGGTCATCAAGACTATTTTCTAGCGCCGTTGCCGGGAGTGAAGCGCTATTGGTAAGTGGAATTGGTAAGGAAAACCTTTCTTGTTGTGCTGATTTTATTTCTGCACTGCTGCTATAAGTCATTATGGAGAGATCTTCTCTTCAATTTCTATTTGGGAAATCTACTACTACTGCAACGGTAGTGGATGAGGCGCCAGGTGAGGAAGTGATACCATATAAAATACCTATGAAAATTATTGAACGTGTTATGGATAACCGCTATGAAGGGGATGGAACTGTCCATCCTGGTGATCATTTATTGTTTTTGCATGAATTATGCGGGTTATTCAAATGTGCAGGTATTGCTATGGATGAAGTGAGGAAGAAACTATTCTCTTTGTCGTTGTCCGGTAAGGCGGCGCATTGGTATAAATTACTGGATAATGGGGATTCTCTTGAATGGAATGATATTGTGCCCCGGTTTTATTCTAAGTTCTATCCTCCAAGTGAAATTCATAAGGATCGGAATCGCATATATAATTTTTGGCCTCATGATGGAGAGAGTATTGCCCAAGCTTGGGGGAGACTGAAGTCTTTAATGCTCAAATGCCCCATTCATGAGCTTCCTGGTAATGTTATTATTGATAATTTCTATGCAAGACTTTCTTTTCAAGACAAGACCTTGCTGGATACTTCTTGTTCTGGATCATTCACACGCAACAAAGAAGAGTTTAAAAGGGACCTTCTTGATCGAATCCAAGAAAGTACTGAAGGATGGGAGAACGACAAGGATAGAGAATCAGGTATAATTTATGATTATAAATGCATTGAAGCTTTTATGGATGCGATAAATTTCGTAATATGAGTGCTATATATGGTCTTGATTCTCAAGTTCTTTTGTAAATCTTTATAAAGCTTTTGCCTCTCATTATGAATTGCCAAAGAAGAACTTTGATAAGTATCATGAACCATATAAAGATAAAATTGATTCATCTATTAATAAATGTGTTGTAGTTGAAACTGCTGATCATGTTATTCCTGAGGTTTATATTGAAAAAACTCCTTTCCCTGCTAAAATGAAGGAGTACTCTGTTATAAATAGTGCGATTCATAAAAGTGAAAAGAAACCTGTAGAACACGAAGAACAAATAAAAGTTGAACTTTTGTTGCAATAGTTAAAGATCTTGTGACTGAAAATGTGGAGGATGGTCATATTATTTTCTGTGAAGATGCTTCTAATATTGTTTCACATCCTAATAAACCCAAACAAGCTAGTGTTCCTATGCTATCTGTTAGAATTGGTGATCATTGCTATTATGGATTATGTGATATTGGTGCAAGTGTTAGTGCTATTCCGTATGAGCTTTACACGGAGATTATGCACGAAATTGATTCTTGTGAACTTGAAGATATTGATGTGGTTATTCAGCTGGCTAATAGAGAAACTATTTCTCCAATTGGTATTGTTCGAGATGTGGAAGTTTTATGCGGTAAGATTAAATATCCTGCTGACTTTTTGGTACTTGGTTCTGCTGCTAGTGATTATTGTCCTATTATTTTTGGTAGACCTTTTCTAAATACTTGTGGAGCTATTATAGATTGCAAGAAAGAGAAAATTTTGACTAAATTTGCTGGTGAATCTTATGAGTTTAACTTCTCTAAATTTACTAAAACTCCTTATAAAGCTGATTTGCCTAGTAATGATTTTAAAATGGAGCAATGTGCATCTATTGTTCTTGTTCCTAATAATCCTTTGCAGCAACATTTGGAGGATAGCGAGAGCGAAATTTTAGGAAAGAAAGAGATGAGCTTGAGGAAATTTTTCTTCGCCAACCTATTCTCAAGCATGATTTACCGGTGGAAGATTTGGGTACAACACCGCCACCAAAGGAAGATGCTGTTTTTGATTTAAAGCCATTACCTGATAATCTTAAATATGCTCATATTGATGATAAGAAAATATATCCTGTTATTATTAGTTCTAAGCTTCAGAGATTGAGGAAGAAAGGTTATTGGAAATATTGAAGAAGCATCGAGGCGCTATTGGCTACACTCTTGATGATTTGAAGGGGATTTCTCCGTCTATATGCCAACATGCTATTAATATGGAAGATGATGCAAAGCCTGTTGTTGAACCTCAGCGTCGTCTAATTCCAAAGATGAAGGAAGTGGTAAGGAATGAGGTATTACGACTTCTTGAAGCTGGTATTATATATCCTATTGCTGATAGTAGATGGGTTAGTCCTGTGCATTGCGTTCCCAAGAAAGGAGGTATGACTGTTGTGCCTAATGATAATGATGAGCTCATTCCTCAAAGAGTAGTTGTAGGGTATAGAATGTGCATTGATTTTCGAAAAGTTAATAAAGTTACTAAGAAAGATCATTACCCTTTACCATTTATTGATCAAATGCTAGAAAGATTGTCTAAAAATACTCATTTTTGCTTTCTTGATGGTTATTCTGGGTTTTCACAAATTGCTGTTAAAGCTAAAGATCAAGAGAAAACCACCTTTACTTGTCCTTATGGAACTTATGCTTATAGACGCATGCCTTTTGGTTTATGTAATGCTCCTGCTACTTTTCAAAGATGCATGTCTGCTATTTTTCATGGTTTTTGTGAAAGTATTGTAGAGGTATTCATGGATGATTTTTCCGTCTATGGGAATTCTTTTGATAGCTGCTTGCGAAACCTTGATAAAGTTTTGCAGCGATGTGAAGAAACTAACCTTGTTCTTAATTGGGAGAAATGCCACTTTATGGTTAATGAAGGAATTGTATTGGGACATAAAATTTCGTAGAGAGGTATTGAAGTTGATAGAGCTAAAGTTGAAGCAATTGAGAAGATGCCCTATCCTAGGGATGTAAAAGGTATTCGTAGTGTTCTTGGTCATGCTGGGTTTTATAGGAGATTTATTAAAGATTTCTCCAAGATTTCAAAGCCTCTTACTAATCTTCTTCAAAAAGATGTACCATTTGTTTTTGATGATGATTGTAAGGAAGCGTTTGAAACTCTTAAGAAAGCCTTAACAACTGCTCCTATAGTTGAACCTCCTGATTGGAATTTACCCTTTGAAATTATGTGTGATGCTAGTGATTTTGCTGTAGGCGCTGTTCTTGGACAGCGAGTAGATAAAAAACTGAATGTTATTCATTATGCTAGTAAAACTCTTGATGCTGCTCAAAGAAATTATGCTACAACTGAAAAGGAATTATTAGCTGTAGTCTTTGCTTGTGATAAATTTAGATCTTATATTGTTGATTCAAAAGTTACTATTCATACTGATCATCTTTGCAATTAGATACCTTATGACAAAGAAAGATGCTAAGCCGAGGCTTATTAGATGGGTACTTCATTTGCAAGAATTTGACTTACATATTGTAGATAGGAAAGGTGCTGATAATCCTGTTGCTGATAATTTGTCTAGATTGGAAAATATTGCTTATGATCCTGTTCCTGTTAATGATAGTTTTCCAAATGAACAATTGGCTGTAATAAAGGTGAGCTCGCGAGACAGTCCTTGGTATGCTGATTATGCTAACTTTATTGTTTCCAAGTACTTGCCTCCAACCTTTTCAGCTCAGCAAAGGAGGAAATTCTTTTATGATTTGAGGCATTATTTCTGGGATGACCCACACTTATATAAAGAAGGAGTGGATGGTATTATGCGAAGATGTGTCCCTGAATATGAACAACAGGAGATATTGAGTAAATGTCATGGTAGTGCTTATGGAGGACATCACGCCGGAGAAAGAACCGCACAAAAGGTTCTACAATCAGGTTTTTATTGGCCAACTCTCTTCAAAGATGCGAGAAAGTTTATTTTATCTTGTGATGAATGCCAAAGGGTTGGTAATATCTCCAGACGCAATGAAATGCCTATGAATTATACTCTTGTTATTGAACCATTTGATTGTTGGGGATTTGACTTCATGGGACCTTTTCCGTCTTCAGAAGGTAACACTCATATACTTGTTGCTGTTGATTATGTTACTAAATGGGTGGAGGCTATACCTACAAAGAGTGCTGATGGTGAGACCTCTTTAAGAATGCTCTTAGATATTATTTTTCCTAGATTTGGAGTACCTAGATATATTATGACTGATGGAGGTTCTCATTTTATTCATGGAGGTTTTAGAAAAACTCTTGCTAGGTATGGTATTAATCATAGAATTGCTTCTGCTTATCATCCTCAAACTAGTGGTCAAGTAGAGTTATCAAATAGAGAGATTAAATCTATTTTGGGAAAGACCGTTAATAAAACTAGAAAGAATTGGGCTAGTAAATTGAAGGATGCACTTTGGGCTTATAGAACTGCTTATAAAAATCCCATGGGAATGTCACCTTATAAAATGGTTTATGGGAAAGCTTGTCATTTACCTTTAGAACTAGAGCACAAAGCTTATTGGGCTGTTAGAGAATTAAATAAAGATCCGAAACTTGCCGGTGATAAGAGGTTGTTGCAATTGAGTTCTCTAGATGAATGGAGAAGTGAAGCTTATGAAAATGCTAAACTCTTTAAAGAGAAAGTTAAAAAATGGCATGATAGGAGGATCATCAAAAGAGAATTTAATATTGGGGATAAAGTCCTATTGTATCGGTCTCGTCTCAGATTCTTTGCAGGGAAATTACTCTCGAAATGGGAAGGACCATATGTTGTCGAGGAGGTGTATCGTTCAGGAGCAATCAAAATTAGCTCTCTCCAAGGCAATGCTACGCAAGTGGTGAATGGACAAAGACTCAAGCATTATATCTCGGGTGATTCTTATAATGTTGATGTTGATATTATTCAAGTGGAAACACCGGAAGATTTCATCAAAGGGCAAATTGACAGTCCGCCAGAACTCGACTTTGAATAGGTAACAGTACTGGTAATGAAAAGTACGCAATTTACCTTCCGAACTATATTTTTGCTGTTTTTGGAAAATATGAGAAATTACGAGTTCGAAACGGAGTGGAAAGGACGCACGAGGGGGTGCCACCATAGGGCGGCGCGGCCTCGACTGGCCCGCGCCGGCCTATGGTTTGGCCGCCCCGTCGCTCCTTTCCGACTCTGGTTCGATCTGGTATTTTCCTTATTTCGCGAAAATATTTGCTATATAATCTCCCGGACCCCTGGAGGTCCGTATATCGTGTTTTCGACGTGTTTTGTTTCGAGCTGTTTCTGCCAGGATCTGTTTTCGGTTTAGAAGCACCATGGCCTCCAACAACAAGGGCAAGGGGCTTTCGGAGGAAGAGAAGGAGGTGCCATCAAGACAAGATCAGCAAGCCGGAGGGAGCAAGCAAATCTTGGTGGGATCTGTTGACACTCGACGTTCTTTTTCTCATAACTTGCAGGGACCTCTATCACCCGCTCTCAGCCTCGACTCTTTCCCCATGATGGAAGAAGTCCTACGGGTTATCGATGAGTTTTGTGATCAATATCGGGCTCTGAATAGAGGAGTGGAGATACTCCAGGAGGAGAACTGCCGTCTCCGAAGATTGATTGAATACCACTCGATTCGCGTTACAAGGTCGTCATCGCCAACTTCGGATAACAATGAGTCTCTTCGAATCTTAGTGCAGAATTATCAAGCTGAGAAACTGAAGACGAAGGAGCTTATTAAGAAGCTCGGGAGGAATTCATCACCACCATCGCCGCAGGAGTAATTCATCATCGGTATTGGCATCCCCTTGGTTTGTTCCAAGCTTGGGGGAGTGCCGCGGTATCACATTATCACTACCTTTTATTTTTATTGTCAAGTAGTGTCATATCATGAGTAGGGAAGTTATCATATAAGATGGGTTGCGTTTGGAAGTATCTCTCCTTTAGTTGGTTGTCTATGTATCCCTTGGTGTGAGTTATCGTTATGGAATATTAATGAGAAGTCTTATCATTTACATATTGCACATCTTATTTTAGTTTGCAATCTTTACTATATGATTCACCTTGTTGTTAGTATTGGTATCACTTTGGGAGCATTGAATAAATCTATTTGGTTTTGGCAAACTTAGCATGGGTCAATAGCAACAACACTTTAAGGTTTAAATAGAAAAGAGAAATACATGTAGATGTTTCATTGTCTTTCTTGTTAGCTCATAGCTTATTATTCTGAAGTTAAAATTGTTTGTGCTTACAAGGAAGATGCATGATTGTTTCTATCACATGTATATTTGTTTGTTTCCCTCGACTCTTATGCTTGCTAATTAACCTTGCTAGCCAAAGACCTGTACTGAGAGGGAATACTTCTCGTGCATCCAAACCTTAACCCAAACCTATGCCATTTGTGTCCACCATACCTACCTACTACATGGTATTTTCTGCCATTCCAAGTAAATACTTCATGTGCTACCTTTAAACAATTCAAAACTTAGTATCTCTTATTTGTGTCAATGTTTCATAGCTCATGAGGAAGTATGTGGTGTTTTATCTTTCAATCTTGTTGGGCAACTTCCACCAATGGACTAGTGGCTTCACCCGCTTATCCAATAATTTTGCAAAAAGAGCTGGCAATGGGATTCCCAGTCCCAAATTAATTAAACTAAATAGACACTCCTCCATGGTATGTGATTGATGGACGGCACCCGAAGGATTCGGTCAGCCATGGCTTGTGTAAGCAAAGGTTGGGGGGAGTGTCATCATCATAATAAAACTAAAATAAAAAGGCACTCCTTCATGGTATGAGATTGTTGGCAGGCACCCGAGGATTCGGTTAGCCATGGTTTGTGAAAGAAAGGTTGGAAGGAGTGCCACACAAAATGAAAATAATATGGGAGCCGCTCTTAGGAGGTTGTGCGGCAAGGGGGTTAGAGTACCCGCTACCGATCGTTGACAACAACAAACACTTCTCAAAATGTTACTTTTATTCTCTTTATATGATTGCAAAACTGAAAAAGCTCTAGCACATGATTTAACCCCTGCTTCCCTCTGCGAAGGGCCTGTCTTTTACTTTATGTTGAGTCAGTAAACCTATTTCCCTCCATCTCAAGCAAGCATTTGAGTAGTTGTGATCAAACCATTATATTGCGATTTGCTACATCATGTCTTTTATTCTTCCTTGTTTAGTACAAGTTTTATCTGAATGAATATAGCTTTGCAAGTTATCAATGACCATGAGAAGACCATTATGATTGAGTATGCAAGTTGTGCCTTATAAACTCTAACATGAGAGCGCTCCTCAATAAGATAAATATAATCTGTTAGTTGTTCTCTGACCAAGAACGAAGTTTGCCATCACCAATCATGATTTCTCATGCACCTTTACTTGTGATTACCCTATACTTGTTTCAATATGAGTTATAAGAGGTTGTCTACTATAATGTCCTGTGTGAATGAATATGATGCTTCTTGTCCGTATTTTATTTATCGACTCTTCACTCCATAAACATGTGGTCATGTCTATCGAGCTCAGTTTCGCTTGGGGACAAGCAAAGTCTAAGCTTGGGGGGAGTTGATACGTCCAATTTGCATCACTATTTTATATCATAATTTGCTGTTATTCATTGATATATTTCATATTGGGACACATTACTTATGTTATTTCATCTATTTTGCATGTTTCATCGTTATTGGAGGATCGAACACCGGAGCCAGGATTCGCTGGAAAAAGCACCGTCGTAACGCAATATTTCGGAAGATCAACTACGGAAGGAAATTATACCAAAAATCCTATTTTTCAAGATGACGAAGGAAGCCGAAGGAGGAGCCAGGGAGCAGCCAGGGTGGGCCCACACCCTAGGGCGGCGCGGCCCAGGCTCTGGCCGCGCCGGCTGTGGTGTGGAGGGCCCACGACCCCGTTCGCCTCCTTTTCTTCGCCAAACCCTTCGTCCCGAAGACCTAAGCCACAGAGGGTACCTCGCGAAGAGTTACAGCCGCCTCTGCGGGGCGGAGAACACCAGAGAGAAAAGAGCTCTCCGGCGGGCAGGAATCCGCCGGGGAAATTCCCTCCGGGAGGGGGAAATCGACGCCATCGTCACCGTCATCGAGCTGGACATCATCGCCATCACCATCATCATCATCTCCACCATCATCACCGCCGTCATCACCGCTGGACACCGTCACCGCCATAGCAATTTGGGTTTGATCTTGATTGTTTGATAGGGGAAACTCTCCCGGTATCGATTTCTACTTGTTGTTGATGCTATTGAGTGAAACCATTGAACCAAGTTTATGTTCAGATTGTTATTCATCATCATATCACCTCTGATCATGTTCCGTATGATGTCTCATGAGTAGTTCGTTTAGTTCTTGAGGACATGGGTGAAGTCTAAATGTTAGTAGTGAACTATGGATGAGTAATATTCAATGGTGTGATATTTAAGTTGTGGTGTTATTCTTCTAGTGGTGTCATGTGAACGTCGACTACATGACACTTCACCATTTATGGGCCTAGGGGAATGCATCTTGTACTCGTTTGCCAATTGCGGGGTTGCCGGAGTGACAGAAACCTAAACCCCCGCAGGAGGGATCGCAGGATCTCAGAGTTTAAGGCTGTGGTTAGATTTATTCTTAATTACTTTCTTGTAGTTGCGGATGCTTGCAAGGGGTATAATCACAAGTATGTATTAGTCCTAGGAAGGGCGGTACATTAGCATAGGTTCACCCACACAACACTTATCACAACAATGAAGATTATTTAGCCGTATGTAGCGAAAGCACTAGACTAAAATCCCGTGTGTCCTCGAGAACGTTTGGTCATTATAAGTAAACAAACCGGCTTGTCCTTTGTGCTAAAAAGGATTGGGCCACTCGCTGCAATTATTACTCTCGCACTTTACATACTCGTACATTATTCAACTGTTACATCAAACCCCCCTGATTACTTGTCTGTGAGCATTTACAGTGAATCCTTCATCGAAACTGCTTGTCAACACCTTCTGCTCCTCGTTGGGATCGACATTCTTACTTATCGAAGATACTACGATACACCCCCTATACTTGTGGGTCATCAACACGGCAGCACAAGCAAGGGTCGACAGAGCGCAACAAAGCAGAAGAGAACATCGGCATTCCCCAGAGCTAAATGACGAGGATATGTGCGGTCTGCCATGCTTCACGAGAAGAGTCCGAAAAACTCGAGTCCCTTCGGGATTCAAGTTGCCTGATAACTTCAAGAAATTCGACGGCCTTCAAGATCCAGAGGATTGGCTAGTTGATTATCTCGAGACAGTGAAGCTCACAGGAGGAACCAGAGCAACAACTATGCAAAGCATCCAGGTGCATTTGAGTGGAGCCGCGCGATCTTGGATAAAGAAACTTCCTCCAGGATCTATCGACAGCTGGGATAGCTTCGAAGACGTGTTCGTCAAGAACTTCCGGTCCACATGCAAAAAACCTGCGTCATTAGAGGAATTGAGGGCGTGTCGACAAAAGCCAGACGAGCCAATGAGAAAGTATATCCAAAGGTGGAATATCATTAAAAATTCGGCAGAAAATATATCTGACGAAAGAGCAATAGATGCGTTTGTCGCAGGAATCAGGCGTGGAGATTTTGTCGAGGACTTGGGGAGGACCAATCCAAAGACAGTATCTGCATTAATGGAAATAGCAAACAGATGGGCAGATGGAGAAGATGCTGTTCACAACAAACAGCACAGGTCGCCAGAGGAAGACCGCGGTCGGAATTACCAACCAAGGCGACGATTTCCTCGGCAATACTCGAGTTATGATGCTCCAGGACAAATCTCGGCTGGTTTCCGAGCAAGCGCCGGAGGAAACAACAGAGATGATTACCAGAGAAGCAATGAGCAACGAGGCGACAATAGAGATGATTCTCAAAACAATAGGCAAAATAGTGAGCCAAGGTTCCAGAGGCCTTTCGTGTCTCCCGAAGAGATGATGAACGGGCCGTGTCAGATGCACTTTTTCCTCGATAGCAACGGAAAAAGACAGTTAGGACATCTGCAGAAGGATTGTCGAAATTTCCAGGCAATGCTAAGGTGGGCAGGGCATGCTAATGCTCAGGCAGCACACAGAAATCCTCGAGAACCCAGGAGTGAAATTCACCTACCACCCCCTCCCGCAATTACGGACGATAATCGACACCAGCTCAGAATTGCGGCAGCACCTGCACCACCGCCTTATGTTGATCCTAACTCTAACGGAGCGGTCTCGATGATCCAGAAAGGAAGGCCATCCAATAGAGCTCAGAAAGTAATCTCGCGGCAGGTGTTCATGGCAGAAAAAATGCCTCCACCAACAGTCGAGTACCTTAATTGGTCAGGGCAAGACATTGGCTTCACCATAGCGGATCATCCACAGCAAGTTCCTCGACTAGGGCAGTCAGCACTTATACTACCGACAGTCATCGCAGGGTTCGACGTATCTCGCGTGTTCATAGATGGCGGCAGCAGCTTAAACCTTATGTATGCAGATACATTGAGAAAGATGAACATATCCCTAGCAAACCTGAAACCAACGGACACGAGATTCCATGGTATCACACCGGAGAAACCAAGTTATCCGCTGGGAAAGATCAATCTCGACGTTCAGTTTGGGACCCGAGAAAATTACAGAATCGAGAAGCTGGAGTTTGAAGTCGTAGATTTCCCATCGCAGTATCACGCTTTGTTGGGATGACCAGCATACGCTAGGTTTATGGCGGTACCACACTACACGTACCTGTTATGGAGAATGCCTGGACCTAAGGGACCAATCACGGTGAAAGGAAGCTTTGCCTTAGCCGATAAATGTGATAAGGATTTTCATCGGCTGTCAGAAACCTTCGGGATGCAAGCAGAATATATGGCGTCAAGACTCACAACTGACTATGATGTGCTGCCAGATGTGGGAAGACCAAACAAAGAATCAACTTTCAACACTGAGAAAAACTCCAAGGAGGTGCAGATTCACCCGACAGACCCGAAGAAAACGATGTCCATCGCAAAAGATATGGACCTCGCATAGGAAAGCGCGCTCGTCGAGTTCCTCCATGAGAACTGGAAAATCTTCGCATGGTGTCCAGCTGACATGCCAGGAGTACCCAGGGAACTTGCCGAGCACCACCTAAACTTGGATCCACTAGCGAGACCAATCAAACAACCTTTGCGGCGTTTTTCGGAGCCAAACCGCAAAGCTATGCTGTCAGAAATAGATCGACTACGAGAAGCTAGTTTTATAAAAGAGCTGCATACAGAGGCCACATGGGTAGCAAACCCTATGTTGGTGCCGAAGAAAAACACTAAAGTCCTTCGCATGTGCGTCGATTTTACGTGTTTCAATAAACATTGCCCAAAGGATCACTTTCCCCTCCTGAGGATCGATCAAATTATCGACTCCACGGCAGGATGTGAACGTCTTTCCTTCTTGGATGCATATTCTGGTTATAACCAGATCAGATTGAAAGAGGAAGATGAGGTCAAAACAGCTTTCATCACACCGTACGGCGTATTTTGCTACAGAACAATGCCTTTCGGCTTGAAAAACGCGGGAGCAACATACCAGAGGATGATGCAGAAGTGTTTGGCGACACAGATTGGGAAAAACGTACAAGTATATATCGATGATGTCGTCATAACATCAAAGAAGGGGACGATGTTAATCGAAGATCTGAAGGAAACTTTCAACAACCTCGATAAATTCTTCCTCAAATTGAACCCGACGAAGTGTTCCTTCGGCATCCCAGCAGGAGAACTTCTTGGGTTTCTAGTTTCAGCAAGAGGGATTGAAGCAAATCCCGATAAAATACAAGCTATCGTAACAATGAGGAAGCCAACAAAGTTGAAAGAAGTACAGCAGCTAACGGGGCGAGTCGCAGCTTTAAGTAGATTTGTCGCCAGGCTGGGAGAAAAAGCATTACGTTCTATGCTCTAATCAAGCAAGGGGAGAAATTCCAGTGGAACGAAGAGGCTGATAGAGCCTTCGAGGATTTGAAGCGTACAATTTCGACACCACCCATCCTGGTGGCACCGAAAGAGAAGGAACCTCTCCTGCTATACATCGCAGCCACACCCCAGGTGGTTAGCACGGTGCTAGTCGTTGAAATAGAAGAAGAAGGAAAACTCCATGGAGTGCAAAGGCCGGTATATTTTATTAGTGAAGTCTTATCTCCTTCAAAACAGCGGTACCCGCAGTACCAGAAATTAGCATATGGAGTATTCACGACAGCAAGAAAATTGCGCCACTATTTTTCGGCACACCCGATCATAGTGGTCAATGAAGCACCTCTATCGCATATACTGAACAATCCAGAAGCCACAGGACGTGCCTCCCTTTGGGGAATAGAACTTTCTCCTCGGGACATCACGTATGAGAAAAGAAAAACAATCAAGTCGCAAATTTCGCCAGATTTCATTGCAGAGTGGATGGAACTACAAAATACAGGACCCCCAGATTTATCGAGAACCTGGACCATGAACTTCGATGGATCCAAGAGAGTAGAAGGAGCTGGTGCAGGGGTGATACTTATATCACCTGAAGGCGACAAATTAAAATACGTCCTACGGATGACGTTCCCAAACGCATCTAACAATGAAGCAGAATATGAAGCCCTTATACACGGGATGAAGATGGTGAAAGCTTGCGGCGCAACTCGACTAAAGATCTTCGGCGACTCACCATTGGTAGCTCAGCAGGTTATGAACCAATGTGATGCAGTCAACGACAGTATGGTGGCATATAAGGAGGTATACAATGAACTCGAGAAGCTGTTTGATGGATGCGAAGTAAATCACATCAGCAGGCTAAGCAACGACGAAGCCGATGTTCTTGCAAACATCGGGTCGCAGTACCTTGCGATACCACCATGAGTGTTTTGGGAAGAAATAGCTGAGAGATCCAAAAAGCCAAAGAAGGCGCAGAAGAAAATGAGGGAGGAGAAAACTTCGGCGCCTCTCAAAGAAGTTCCAGACGAAGAAGAGGACCAGGAGCTGGTGATGATGGTAGAAGTTCCATGGATGCAAGCGTACATATCGTATATCCTAAGGAAAGAAATACCCAAAGACCCAGTTGAAGCAAGGCGAGTTATTCGACGATCCAAAGCCTTCACAGTAGTCAAAGGAGAGCTATACAAATGAAGTATTTCGGGCGTGCTGCAGAGGTGTGTCACACCCGAAGAAGGGAGAATCATTTTAAAGGATGTACACGAAGGAATATGTGGTCACCACGCAAGCAGTCGAGCTATTGCAGCCAAGGTCTTTCGGGCTGGATTTTACTGGTTGTCAACAATTGAGGACGCAAAAGAGATAGTACGAACCTGCGACGCGTGCCAAAGATTTGCCGCAAAACCCCACTCTCCGGCGGCAGAGCTGATGCCAATACCATTGTCTTGGCCGTTTGCCCAGTGGGGACTCGATATGGTGGGAAAATTGCATAAGGCTTCGCCAGGAGGATACGAGTACATGTTGGTCGCTGTCGATAAGTTCACCAAGTGGATAGAAGCAAAGCCGATAAATTCACCAGATGGAGAATCAGCAGTCAAATTCGTGAAAGGTATCGTCTTTCGATTTGGAGTACCTCACAGCATCGTCACAGACAATGGCAGTAACTTTACGTCCAAGGAATTCAAAGAGTACTGCGCAGAAGTAGGCATTAAATTGCACTTTGCGTCAGTTGGGCACCCGCAAACCAATGGCCAAGTCGAGAAACCCAATGGCATCATCTGCAATGGTATCAAAAAAGCGCTTGCTAGGACCGCTTGAAAAGGCTCGACATACCTGGCCAGAAGAATTGCCAAGTGTTTATGGAGCATCCGAACAACACCACATACGGCGACACAGGAAACTCCGTTCTTCCTTGTCCACGGAGCTGAGGCAGTACTGCCAATTGAGATAGAGCATGATTCTCCAAGAGTGACAGAGTATGATGAGGAAACTTCAAGAAAGGCTTTGGAGGACGACGTAGATGCACTCGACGAAGCTCGAGATGAAGTACTTTCACGAGTTACCAAGTACCAGCAGGACCTCAAAAACTACCACAGTCGACGGTTGAGGCCAAGATCTTTCCAGGTTGGAGATTTGGTCCTACGGCTAAATCAAAAAAGTACTGAAAAGCTCGAGTCGCCATGGTTAGGCCCTTACATCGTCACAGAAGTAATCGAAGGAGGTGCATACAGGATCAAGGACAAGAAGACAGGGGTTCCCGAGAAAAACCCCTGGAACGTGGCGCAGCTCAGGCGGTTCTACGCCTAGAGTCGAAATATAGTCCTACTCTGTAAAATACAATGTACTGAAACGCCCATGAGTTTTCAGACGCACTCTTTTCCTTTTCAGGGCACCGAGTGGGGCTGGAAAGGTTTTTAATGAGGCGGGCTCGCGGTGCTGCAATATAATAAAGATAGTGGAGATATACTTTTTGTTTTTCGACATGCTCGGGGGCTAAATGCCTTCAAGGTTACAAGATATACACAATATAGATGAACTAGAATATTTCGCCTTGGTACAGAATACCTCGCCAAATAGATAATCAGAGGCTACCACCCATAAAAATAGTATACTCATCAAAATTCTATTGCTTTGGTCTAAAAACCTCGCAACAAAAATATAGAACGTCGCCACCAAGACACTCGGGGGCTTGACGATCAAAACCAGAAAAAATAAATAGTTGGCAGCTTTACAATATAGATCATGTTTACAAATACACAAAGATGTATTAATGGAGAAAATAAGGCAAGAAAAAGGAAAAAACCCTCAGCGGATACCTAGCACATGGTCTATGGTTATTCGCTCATTGGAAGGACGAGTACTATGCTCGGCATAGCTACCCTTCACAAAGAACTCAGCATCCATCCGAAGAAGTTCATCCATCATATCTTCGGCTACAGGAGTCACAAGATCATCAATCTTGCCCATTTTTCTCTTCTTCTTTGACATCTTAGCCAGGCACTTGGAAACAATTTGATTCATGGGCAATTTTGGATAGCAAATCTTTATCATCATCATAGCAAATCTTGCGCCAGCAGAGAGTTGAGCTCGCACGAAGCCATGGATTCGAGGAGCATCTCAAAATTTCTCCATCAAAGCAGGAAGAGTTTCTGGCATCTTGTTGCACGGGAACATGGTTCCATACACTAAAAACAAGGTTTTTGTACAGAAGTCAAGGAAATCACGGACCTGAGCTGCGCGATCTTGGAACCTAACAATTTGGCGGGTACGCTCAGGGGTAACCCAAAAGTTAGAACCATGTTGTGCAGCAAGTCTGAGTAGAACACTGGCTCGAGCTTCAACGCGTTGATCTTCGGCAGCAGTATCCAAAAAAGAACCTGGTTCAGCAGAGGAAATATTAAGGGAAAATAGCAGGAATTACATCAAGAATGGTTATGCATAGGAAGCATACCTGTCATGTCCAGACTGGCGTCATTCATTAGTTGAAGCATATAATTTTCTCGAGAAGAAGCTTCGGTAGCCTCAGCAACCGCGGCATCCTTTGCAGCAATGGCATCTTGAGCCTGCTGAAGAGCAATTTTTCCCTCTCCGAAGATCTTCGAGACTGTTCTATTATCACAAGCATTTGTTTCTTCATGGATTGAAGTTGTTGCCGAAGTTCTTGCAAATCTTGCGGCAAATGTTTACTTGAAGAATCTTCGACAAGGGTTTTCTTCGAGAAAGAAGAAGCAGGCGAAGTATCGGCAGAACAAGGATTGGCGGAGTAGTTATCAAATATCAACTGGAAAAGAAAGTCTCAGGATCAATGATAGTGCAAGATAGAATTTCATTGATCTTCAGAAAATTTACATAGATATTACAGGAGAAGTTCTTCAGAAGGGCTATTGCGAATATTGTCGCCAAAGCTACTATGGCGACAACGGCAAAAGAAACAGGAAAAATAAAAAAAGAAAAAAGAAGAGACATTCAACTAGACCTCCGGCTTCAATGAGCTAGGAGTCGAAGATGGCTTGATTCCGAGATAGGCCAGGATTTTCTTCGTGTTGGGCTTTGCCGCCCTGATCAGCGATCACCATTTTGTGGTCTCCATCTGTTCTGTGTCGCCTACTTTCGTCCAGTCGATAGTTTGCTGGCTGCCAGCGACCAAGGCGACAGTGCTTTCGACAGCAATCTTCATATTTTCTTGGCGCATCTTCAGTCCAAGATCTTCTAGTGGATTGAAGTCCTTGGCAAGCGTAAGGAAAGTCTTGGGTTCCGTTTTCTTCGGGAAGAAGTAAGGGAACAGCCGTGATAATTCTGCGTCAGCCTATTCAATACCTTCACGAGTTTCTGTCCCATGAAACTCAAGAACAGAAAGTGCGTCGAGAAGAGGATCATTGTCGGGATCTTCAAGCTCAAATTCTTGGTTTGTTTTACCTGTTGAAGAAAATATACATTTATCGACAAGCAAGCAAAGAAAAGTAAGGTTAAAAAGACAGAATAGATCGAGAAACTTACTGACAAAGCGCCGATTCTGCGAGTTCAGGCGCTTGATGATCGCTTTTTCACGAGCAGCCTATGCGGCCTTGTGCTCGTTCAAAGAAGTTTCGGTAGCATGAAGCCTTTTCTGCAGATCTTCGACACCAGCAGCTTCTGCCTTGGCCTTATCAGCCTCTGCTTTAGCTTTGCCAGCATCAAGTTCGGCCTTCTTGCGAGCCGCCTCACTTTGCTCTAATTTCTGAGCAAGCGTGTCGGCAAGTTTGTTGGCCTCCGCAAGTTTTTCTGCCAAAATAGTCAAAAATAGTTAAAATATCGGTAAAACAGGAGCAAGAAGCCATGAACAAAAGCAAGCAAGGAGTCATTACCTTCGGTCTTGCTGGCGTACTCGCGATACCCAATGAATTGGGCACCGATGCGAATAAGTTCATTGATCATGGGCTGTCAAAGAAGGAGAAAGAAAGAAAGTATAGGTATGAGAAAAACACGACGACACAAAGGAGCAAATAAAGAAAATATAGATAATGACAAGAAAGAAATTACGGACTTACATCGTCCAAAAGAGGACTCGAGGAGCTGCCCAATTGCAGGGTAGGCTCCATGATCGTTTCAACCCTTGTCCTTTTTGGTGAAGGGACAAGAGGGCTTGCAGGAGGAGTAGGAGCGTCGACGTTTTTTTGAGGAGGCGAGGATTCCTCTCCTTCAACTGGCGTCTCAGAAACAACTAGCGTATGTGACGTACTCGTTCGAGCAGCCACATCAACAGCTGGTACTTCTTCCTCGTCACCACTGCGATTAAATGTCGGCAGCATAAAAAGCAAGATAGACAAAAAAAATTCGAGTACAAAAATAAAGGGAAATAAAAGGTGACTTACGAGCTGATGAGGGCCTCAAGGTATGGATCATAAGCTGCCTTCTGACGTGAAGGAGCAGCTTCTTCGGCTTTGGAGGTGCCGGAATATTCGACATCAGCCCTTTTCCTTTTGTTCCTTGGAGAAACAGCAAGAGGAGGAGATTGTGCCGAGGTGGTACCCTCGGATTCCGCTTCCTTTTCAGAGGATCCCGCAGATTTTCGAGAACCTGCGGGATCACTATCAGGGACAGGAGCATCTTGGCTGTCTTCAACGGAAACAGCTCGTTCTTCGACTTCTCCACCTTCAGGAAGGGGAGGAAGCGAGACAAGGTTTGGATGGTTCTATATGAAAACAAGGAGAAGCGTCAGCAAAAGAATTGTGCAAAGGATGATAAATGAAAATGGGCAAAATCGACAAAGGTTACCTCGGGGAGCGCATTGGTGGCGCTGTATGGTTTTATGCGACAAGAAGAAGGGACAGGATCTTTTTTGCTGAGGGAACAGATTTTTCGGACAAGTTTCTCTATGTCGTTGACCTCTAAATTCACCGACAACCGATCCGATCTTCGTCGCCAGCATACTTCCAGAGAGGGTATTTGCGAGCCTGAAGGGGCTGCACTCTGATTCTAAGGAAATACGCCGTGATTTGGATACCTGACAGCTCTTTGCTGCGAGTGTTTTGCAACTCGTGGATGCGAGTCATCAGTGCCTCTGTCGATATATTTTCTTCCTCGGTAGCCTCTGCATCCCAGGAGCGGCGGCGATAGATTTTCTCGGCACCGTCGAAAGGAGGAATGTTGTCTTCAGCACATCCATGGTTCTCCTCCTGAATGTACAGCCACTTCTTGCGCCACCCTTGAACTGAGTCAGGGAATTTGACGTCGAAGTAATCGACTTCGGGGCGAACGGAGATAACAACGCCGCCTATATTATAGGCGATATTGGGAGAGCCATTGCGGCGACAAAAGAAAATGCGCTTCCATAGTGCCCAGTTAGGCTGGACGCCAAGGAAGGCCTCGCAGAGGGTGATGAAAATGGAAATGTGAAGGATAGAATTGGGCGTGAGGTGGTGAAGTTGCAGACCATAAACGAAAAGCAACCCTCGAAGGAAAGGATGAATGGGGGCAGAAAGGCCGCGGATGAGATGGTCGATAAAACTCACCCGATACCCCATTGGAGGGGTTGGGTAGCGTTCTTCACTAGAGAAGCACAGCGCCTTGGGCTTCTTGCTGATCCCCAGTTTTTTCAAGAGGTTGATGTCCTGGGTGGAGATCTTGGACCTCTCCCACTCCGCGCTTCCCAGATCCACGGCAGCCATCGACGATTCCGGCGTGCTATGTTTGGTTAACCTACGCGGTGGCATTAACAATGGCGCAGGAATGCAGCTTGGAGAAGATGAGCTCAGGGAGTTGTGGGGCGCAGGAGGAAGTTTTGCAGAGGAGAGCAGGAGAACGGCGCGAGCGGAAGTGCTCAAGGAAGAAGAAGGGGATCTTATATAGAGGTGCGGCGAAGCGGCGGACCGTTGGATGGAAAAACTGTGCGGCAGATGGTAACCACGTGGAATAGGGGTAAAAAGGTATTTTAACCCTGGAGAAGTTACAGTGCGTGCGCCAGGAAAAGCGGAGGACGTGTGTCCCCCACTTGCACGATGTGTCAAGATAATGGGTAATTTGGGCCCGCAAGGCAGCGGGAGAAGACTTCTCGCGATTTTCGGACTTGCAATCGTGGCTATCGTCAGCGGTGACGTCATTTAGCAGGAGAAAACTTTGAATCAATAGCTTCATAAAAAAAAAAGGCGACAGGGAAAAATATTGGAGAGCCTTTGATCAAATACAAGTTTTTGATCAAATGCTCGGGGGCTACTTCGGAAAAGTGAAAAAATCAAGAAAGACAAAATAGAAATTGCGTGAGCCTATGATCAAATACAAATATTTGCTCATAGCCTCGGGGGCTACTCCCATCGGGAGCGCTGTTCGCGCACCCGAGAGATTTGAAAACTTGGGGGAAGGAAAGAAATATAGCAGCATAAGGCGTGGTGCCTACACCCAAGCACAAGTCCTTGGCTGTAGCCTCGGGGGCTACTCCCATCGGGAACGCTGTTCGCGTGCCCGATGAAATTATAAAAAAAAGAGAAAGATGGAGAACAAGGAGAAGGAAAAAAAGTGAGCATATTTCGAGTTATATGCATAACTCTACATATACTCCCATCGGGAGAGCAATATAAGTCATCCGTTGACTCAATAAAATGTGCTATTCCAACAGCCGAATAAGCACTCGACAATATATTCTCAGAACGCCAAAGTTGCGATCAATTTCTGAATGCCGCAAGTTTGCAAAGGTAAGACCCCAGATCCGTTATGTGTGGCATGGCGCCGTCTCTGACGTCGGATTGCTACTTTTATCCGTATCAACAGATATGAAGAAAAATCCTAACGGACGCGTTAGGTACCCGATAAATTTGACTGGGACTCGACAGAATGGTAAGACCTTAAGCGGCACCTGTCGAAGTTTACACCAGTATCCCGAGATCATGTCCAGGGACGTCATCTTGAAGTAGGTTTTTGCGGATTACCACTAGAGCAGTTAACTAGTACCTGATCCGTCAGATGAACTAGCCCCAATTACCATTATCCCTGTGCAATATAGAAATTCATAAGAAGAAATATAGAGAAGTCTTAAAAGTTGTTGAGTAAAAATAAACAGTGGAGATTTTCCCTGACTCTGCGATTCAAGCAAAATCTCGGGGGCTACTGACATAGGCATCCCCAATGGGCCTGCCGAAGATAGTACCCTGGGTTTATTGAAGGCCCACGACCCAAAGAATATGAAGATTCGGAAGCCCAAGTTGATATTAAGGAAAGTTAGAATTGTAATAGAGGTGGTGTTTGTAATCTTGCGGGATGAGTTGTAAACCTTCCCGGACTCTGTAACTTGTACAACACGAATCCCTCGGCTCCACCTCCTATATAAGGGGGAGTCGAGGGACAAAGAAAGTATCGAATTATTGTCTCTAAAACCCTAGTTTTCATAATCGTCGAGTACTTTTCGGCTGAAACCTTCGAGATCTACTTGCCCTCTACTTCCAACTGAACCCTAGTCTACAACCCGTAGGCATTGACAAGTTAATCCCTTGTCACGGGTACCCTTTGATGAAGCACAATCTCAAGAAGGCTTACAAGCTTAAGCCAGTCTCCTCTGCTGCACCTGCACCTGACTCCTTCATGGGTGATGCTCGTTCTAGTGGTTTTGCTCCTGCTCGCCATCCTGACCTCCCGGCTATGAAGAAACAAGTGAACATACTTAGTTGGTTTCAGCGTCACATCCTCTGCATGAACATTGAGATCCATAAGGAGAACTATGCGGCCAGCCGAGAGCGTTCTGAGATCAAGCATACTCAGACGGTTATTCTGCACAAGCTCAGTGGTGAGCAAGGACCCCCGCCTCAGCCTCCAGTTCACCCAGGTTATAGTGGGTGGCATTATGCACAGGTTCCGTGGAGTGACCTTGATGATTGCATTCAAAGGTCTAACCTCACTCGCCGCTCTCCGGATGCCCCTGACACTGAAGATGAAGATGAGGAAGCGGCGTACCAGTCCAATGATGAAGATGCTTCCGAGTGATCCCGATGGGGCGAGTAGCATCGCGCTTGTCCCCTTTTTGGTGTCTCGATGCCAAAGGGGGAGAAGTGTTCCATTAGGACTTATCTCGGAGATTTGCATGGTTTGGGCACAATCATATGTGTTTATCATTCTTCTATTGCTTGTGTTCCGTCTTATTTGAACTATTTGGTTTGTTTGTGTTCCGTTTAAAACTATGTGCTATGTGGTGTGAGACATTGTTATGGTTTTCGGATTTCTATATGTTGAGATCAAGGATATTATATTATGTGTGATGCTATATCTCCGTATTATATATCTACACATGGTTATGATTTCTAGCATCCTATCTCAACTTCATATATGTCTATGTCTCTTGTTAGAGCTCATGTTGGATACCTCTAGTGTTGAGGCACCTCGCTCCTATGTGTTGTGTATTTGTATTCAAATGCAAATTACTTATATGCACACATGTAGGGGGAGTGCCTCTATGTTTTGCCATCATGCTTGTCTCTATAGTGATTCTCTTGCAAATCCGTATATTGTCATCAAACACCAAAAAGGGGGAGATTGAAAGAACATCTCTCATATTATGTTTTGTGTGTTTGATGTCAATGTATGTGATACACTAATGTTTGTCTAAGTGGTACAGGGATTATGTAGATATATTTATATGTGTGTTGGATGTGGTCAGTTCTGTTAAAAAGAAGCAGCAAAAAGATCATCAGGCCGGATAATCCGGGCCGGATATTTCCAAAATATCCGGGCCCCCAGTTTTCGGCTAAGGACTCGAGGTTTTGTGGCTCAGTATGCTTCTGGATAGGGGCCGGACATTTGCCCGGATATTGTCCCGGTTTTGTTCCAAGGCCGGATTATCCGGGCCGGACATTTCCGAAATATCCGGCCCCCTCGAAAATGGCTAAGGACCTGAAGAAAAACAAGTCTGGATAGGGGCCGGACATTTGCCCGGATATTGTCCCGGTTTTGTCCCAAGGCCGGATTATCCGGTGACATAGGCATCCCCAATGGGCCTGCCGAAGATAGTACCCGGGGTTTACTGAAGGCCCACGACCCGAAGAATAAGAAGAATCGGAAGCCCAAGTTGATATTAAGGAAAGCTAGAGTTGTATTAGGAGATGATGTTTGTAATCTTGCGGGATGGGTTGGAAACCCTCCCGGACTCTGTAACTTGTACAATACGAATCCCTCGACTCCACCTCCTATATAAGGGGGAGTCGAGGGACAAAGAAAGCATCAAATCATTGTTTCTCAAACCTTAGTTTTCATAATCGTCGAGTACTTTTCGGCTGAAACCTTCGAGATCTACTTGCCCTCTACTTCCAACTAAACCCTAGTCTACAACCCGTAGGCATTGACAAGTTAATCCCTTGTCAATTGGCGCCGTCTGTGGGAATTAGAGGCGTCAAGGATCTGATCTTGATGGCACGTTCAAGATCGTCGACTTCATCAACTGCAAGCAACGCAATGGATCGAGGTAAACAGATTGCAACTGGTCCTGTCGATTTTGTTCCTCACTCACCCTCCCGTTTGGATGCATATGCGTATCTGGAGGAGCCTATGGAGATGACGTTCGGAAGATTCCACTTTCGCGTCGAGAAAGAGGGAACGTATCGCCTCGAAATTCCGATCTCGTCGGAATTGTCGGCGGTCGATTCCGATTTTTCGAGCTCAACATCGGCAATCGAGTCAGGCGAAGAGGAAACTTCATCGCCATGCTTCATCAGCACCAGGGCAAGCGAAAAGCTCGCCAAGATCTTCAGCGACATGTCCTTCGAGTCATCCGCGGACTCCTATATAAGCGATGACTCGAGTAGTGTCGACAGCTTCAACTTCATCGACAAATCCATCACAATGGGCAAGGTCTTCACCAATATTTATGATGGTGTCACCAAACCCAGCACAGATCTGAATACAAAATACCATCAGATTTATGTCATTGGAGAGCCAAGCCGCGATCAAGAGGAAACATCTGAGGCTTTCGACGATTTGGGAAATCCATACGTCGATCCCTCTGATTTGCGACGAGGTTTAGGCAACAAATATGTTGGACCTGAGCCTCGCGATAGAGTTCAACTCCCGCAAGCAGCATGGGATAGAGCCGCAAGAGCTATGGATGGCTCATAACCAATGGCCACAACAGCCACGCCAGCGGAGTTGCAAGCATATCAATACAGGCTCGCACGAGCTGCAAGGGAATTGGAAAAACAGACAGCCGCTCTAAACAGAAGAAAGGAGGCAGCATCTGCATCAAGCAGGCGAAGGGCAGAGTTGAGTCGACAATCTGGAACCTCGGGAGATAGCCACAGGGAAGCTCGGAATAGAGCAAGATCAAGGTTGCAACATATACCTGAAGGAGAAAGAGAGCACTTGGTTCAAAACCTCGACATGTATTTTATGTCGATAGACACGAGAGGGAACATCATCCCCAAAACACCAGAAGCTGGGTATATGGCGACACAAGCTTTTATCCTTGCATCCAGGCCACCTCCAGGAGATCCAAGGGAGGCACTGTACAACATGGCAATGGCAGGAGTTGGAGCCATGGGAACGGCGTTTGCATCAACACCCCCCGAAGAAACGGCAAGGCAAAACAGTCCACGTCCTGCGGCAGCAGCAACAGCAGCTCCCGAAGGACCAAGTGGAGCAAGAGATACAGCAGCACAAGCAAGGGTGGACAGAACACGACAAAGTAGAAGGGAACATCGGCATTCCCCATAATTAAACGACGAGGATATGTGCGGTTTGCCATGCTTCATGAGGAGAGTCCGGAAAACTCGAGTCCCTTCGGGATTTAAGTTGCCTGATAACTTCAAGAAATTCGACGGCCTGCAAGATCCAGAGGATTGGCTAGTTGATTACCTCGAGACGGTGAAGCTCACAGGAGGGACCAGAGCAACAGCTATGCAAAGCATTCAGGTGCATTTAAGTGGAGCCACGCGATCTTGGATCAAGAAGCTTCCCCCGGGATCTAGCGACAGCTGGGATAGCTTTGAGGACATATTCGTCAAGAATTTCCGGTCCACCTGCAAAAAACCCGCATCACTAGAGGAGTTGAGGGCGTGTCGACAGAAGCCAGACGAATCAATGAGAAAATACATCCAAAGGTGGAATATCATCAAAAACTCGGCAGAAAATATATCTGACGAGAGAGCGATAGATGCGTTTGTCGCAGGAATCAAGCGAGGAGATTTTGTCGAGGATTTGGGGAGAACCAATCCAAAGACAGTATCAGCATTGATGGAGATAGCGAACAGATGGGCAGATGGAGAAGATGTTATTCACAACAAACGGCATAGGTCACTAGAGGAGGACCGTGGCCGAAATTATCAAAATAGGCGACGATTTCCTCGGCATTACTCGGGCTATGATGCACCAGGGCAAATTTCGGCTGGCTTCCGAGCAAGCGTCGGAGGAAACAATAGAGATGATTACCAGAGGAGCAATGAGCAGCGAGGCGACAATAGAGATGACTCTCGAAACAACAGGCAAAGTACCGGGTCAAGGTTCCAGAGGCCTTTCGTATCTCCCGAGGAAATGATGAACGGGCCGTGTCAAATGCATTTTTATCTTGACAACAACGGAAAAAGACAGTCGGGACACATGCAAAAGGATTTCCGAAATTTCCAGGCAATGTTAAGGTGGGCAGGGCATGCCAACGCTCAGGCAGCGCCCAGAAATCCTCAAGGACCCAGGAGTGAGATCCACCTGCCACCTCCTCCCGCAATTACAGACGATAATCGACATCAGTTGAGAATTGCGGCAGCACCTGCACCACCGCCTTATGTTGATCCCAACTCTAACGGAGCGGTCTCGATGATTCAGAAAGGCAGGCCATCCAATAGAGCTCAGAAAGTAATCTCGCGACAGGTGTTCATGGCAGAAAAGATGCCTCCACCAACAGTCGAGTATCTCAATTGGTCAGGGCAAGATATTGGCTTCACAATAGCGGATCATCCACAGCAAGTTCCTCGACCAGGGCAATCAGCACTTATCTTACCAGCATTAATTGCAGGATTCGACGTATCTCGAGTGTTCATAGACGGCGGCAGCAGTTTAAACCTTATGTATGCAGATACATTAATGAAGATGAACATATCCCTAGCAAACCTAAAACCAACCGACACGCGATTCCACGGTATCGCACCAGAGAAGCCAAGTTATCCGCTAGGGAAGATTAATCTCGACGTTCAGTTTGGGACCCGAGAAAATTACAGAATAGAGAGGCTGGAATTCGAAGTCGTGGATTTCCCATCATAGTACCACGCTTTGTTGGGACGACCAGCATATGCTAGGTTTATGGCGGTACCACATTACACGTACCTGCTATGGAGGATGCCTGGGCCTAAGGGACCAATCACAGTCAAAGGAAGCTTTGCGCTAGCCGATAAGTGCGATAAGGATTTTCATCGACTGTCAGAAACTTTCGGGATGCAAGCAGAATACATGGCGTCAAGACTCACGACTGACTATGATGTGTTGCCAGATGTAGGAAGGCCAAACAAAGAATCAACTTTCAATACTGAGAAAAATTCTAAGGATGTGCAGATTCACCCGACAGACCCGAAGAAGACGACGTCCATTGCAAAGGACATGGACCTCGCATAGGAAAGCGCGCTCGTCGAGTTCCTCCGTGAGCACTGGAAAATCTTCGCATGGTGTCCAGCTGACATGCCAGGAGTACCCAGGGAACTTGCCGAGCACCACCTAAACTTGGATCCACTAGCGAGACCAATCAAACAACCTTTGCGGCGTTTTTCGGAGCCAAATCGCAAGGCTATGCTGTCAGAAATCGATCGACTAAGAGAAGTTGGTTTTATCAAAGAGCTGCATACAGAGGCCACATGGGTCGCAAATCCAGTGCTGGTGCCGAAGAAAAACACTAAAGTCCTTCGCATGTGCGTCGATTTTACGTGTCTCAATAAACATTGTCCAAAGGATCACTTTCCCCTCCCGAGGATCGATCAAATTATCGACTCCACGGCAGGATGTGAACGTCTTTCCTTCCTGGATGCATATTCTGGTTATAACCAGATCAGATTGAAAGAAGAAGATGAGGTCAAAACAGCGTTCATCACACCTTACGGAGTATTTTGCTACAGAACAATGCCTTTTGGTTTGAAGAACGCGGGAGCAACATACCAGAGGATGATGCAGAAGTGTTTGGCGACACAGATTGGGAAAAACGTACAAGTGTACATCGATGATATCGTCATAACATCAAAGAAGGGGACAACGCTAATCGAGGATCTGAAGGAAACCTTCGACAACCTCGACAAATTCTGCCTCAAGGTTAACCCAACGAAGTGTTCCTTTGGCGTCCCTGCAGGAGAACTTCTTAGGTTTTTAGTCTCAGCAAGAGGGATTGAAGCAAATCCCAAAAAAATCCAAGCTATCGTAACAATGAGGAAGCCAACAAAGTTGAAGGAAATACAGCAGCTAACTGGGTGAGTCGCAGCTTTAAGCAGATTCGTCGCCAGGTTGGGAGAAAAAGCGCTACCGTTCTACGCTTTAATCAAGCAAGGAGAGAAATTCCAGTGGAACGAAGAGGCCGATAGAGCCTTCGAGGATTTGAAGCGCACAATTTCGACACCACCGATCTTGGTGGCGCCGAAAGAGAAGGAACCTCTCCTGCTATACATCGCAGCCACACCTCAGGTGGTTAGCACGGTACTAGTCGTTGAAAGAGAAGAAGAAGGAAAACTCCATGGAGTGCAAAGGCCGGTATATTTCATCAGTGAAGTTTTATCGCCTTCCAAACAGCGGTACCCGCAGTACCAGAAGTTAGCATATGGAGTGATCACAACAGCAAGAAAATTGCGCCATTATTTTTCGGCACACCCGATAATAGTGGTCAATGAAGCACCTCTATCAAACATATTGAACAATCCAGAAGCTACAGGGCGTGTCTCCCTTTGGGGAATAGAACTTTCCCCTCGGGACATCACATATGAAAAAAGAAAGGCAATCAAGTCGCAAGTTCTGCCGGATTTCATTGGAGAGTGGATGGAGCTGCAAAATACAGGACCCCCAGATTTGTCGAGAACCTGGACCACGAACTTCGATGGATCCAAGAGAGTAGAAGGAGCTGGCGCAGGGGTGATACTCATATCACCTGAAGGCGACAAATTGAAGTATGTCCTACGGATGACGTTCCCAAACGCATCTAACAATGAAGCAGAATATGAAGCCCTTATACACAGGATGAAGATGGCAAAGGCTTGCGGCGCAACTCGACTAAAAATCTTTGGCGACTCACAATTGGTAGCTCAGCAGGTTATGAACCAATGTGATGCAGTCAATGATAGCATGGTGGCATACAAGGAAGTGTACAACGAGCTTGAGAAGATGTTTGATGGATGCGAAGTAAATCACATCAGTAGGCTGAGCAATGATGAAGCCGACTTTCTCGCAAACATCGGGTCGCAGTGCCTTCCAATCCCGCCAGGCGTGTTTTGGGAGGAAATAGCTGAAATATCCACAAAGACAAAGAAGGCGCAGAAAAAGACGAAGGAGGAGAAAACGTCGGCGCCTCTCAAAGAAACTCCAGATGAAGAAGAGGACCAGGAGCTGGTGATGATGGTAGAAGTTCCATGGATGCAAGCGTACATATCATATATCCTGAGAAAAGAACTACCCGACGATCCAGTTGAAGCAAGGCGAGTTATTCGACTGTCCAAAGCCTTCACAGTGGTCAAAGGGGAGTTGTGCAAGCGAAGTATTTCGGGCGTCCTGCAAAGGTGCGTTACACCCGAAGAAGGAAGGATAATCTTAAAGGACGTACACGAGAGAATATGTGGTCATCACGCGAGCAGTCGAGCTATTGCGGCCAAGGTTTTTCGGGCTGGATTCTACTGGTTGACAGCAATCGAGGATGCAAAAGAGATAGTGCGAACATGCGACGCGTGCCAGAGGTTTGCCGCAAAACCCCACTCGCCGGCAGCGGAATTAATGCCAATACCATTGTCTTGGCCTTTTGCCCAATGGGGACTCGATATGGTGGGCAAATTACACAAAGCTTCACCAGGAGGATACGAATACATGTTGGTTGCTGTCGATAAATTCACCAAGTGGATAGAAGCGAAGCCGATAAATTCACCAGATGCAGCGTCAGCAATAAAATTCGTGAAGGGCATCGTTTTTTGGTTTGGAGTACCTCACAACATTGTCACAGACAATGGTAGTAACTTTACATCCAAGGAGTACAAGGCATACTGCGCAGAAGTAGGCATCAAATTGCACTTCGCGTCAGTTGGGCACCCGCAAACCAACGGCCAAGTCGAGAAGGCCAATGGTATCATCTGCAACGGTATCAAAAAGCGCCTGCTAGGACCGCTGGAAAAGGCTCGGCATACCTGGCCAGAGGAATTGCCAAGTGTTTTGTGGAGTATCCGAACAACACCAAATACGGCGACACAAGAAACTCCGTTCTTCCTCGTCCACGGAGCTGAAGCAGTACTACCAATTGAAATAGAGCATGACTCCCCAAGAGTGACAGAGTATGATGAGGAAACGTCAAGAAAAGCTTTGGAGGATGATGTGGACGCACTCGGCGAAGCTCGAGATGAAGTACTCTCACGAGTCACCAAGTACCAGCAAGACCTGAAGAACTACCACAGTCGACGATTGCGGCCAAGATCTTTCCAGGTCGGAGATTTGGTCTTACGGCTCAATCAGCAAAGTACTGAAAAGCTCGAGTCACCATGGCTGGGCCCTTACGTCCTCACGGAAGTAATTGAAGGAGGAGCATACAGGATCAAGGACAAGAAGACGGGGGTTCCCGAGAAAAACCCCTGGAACGTGGCGCAGCTCAGGCGGTTCTACGCTTAGAGTCGAAATATAGTCCTCCTTTGTAAAAATACAATGTACTGAAACGCCCGCGAGTTTTCAGACGCACTCTTTTCCTTTTCAGGGCACCGAGTGGGGATGGAAAGGTTTTTAATGAGGCGGGCTCGCGGTGCTGCAATACAATAAAAGATAGTGATGAGATACATCTTTTTGCTTCGACAGGCTCGGGGGCTCATAACCCACGACAGCAAAATATATATATTCTCTCAAAAAAATAAATTCTTCGAGATAACAAAATAGTATAAGCTCCAGCCAAAGGCTCGGGGGCTTCGCAATATAGATTACATTTTGCAATATAGACAACTTCATCAATACAAAGAATTCGACAAAAAAATATAGACATAACTTTTCGCAATATAGTACAACTCAGTCAAGGCCTAATATACTATCTATGGATAAACCTTTGGTTGTCCTGTGCTCGGCATAGGTCCCCTTGACGAAGAATTCAGAATCCATCCGAAGAAGTTCATCCATCATCGCCTCGGCCAGAGGAGTCACCATATCATTGATCTCGTCAATGTGATTTTTTCGTCGCGATTTTTTGGCCAAGCAGTCAGCGACAATCTTCGTCAGGTCCAATTTGGGATGGCAAATATGTATCATGATCATGGCGAATCTTGCTCCAGCAGTCAGCTGAGCTCGCACAAAGTTATGAATACGAGGGGCATCTCGGAATTTTTCCATCAATCCAAGAAGAGTTTCAGGAGCTACATCTCGAGGGAACAGAGTCTTGTAAACAAGGGTCAAGGTTCTCGTGCAGAAGTTAAGAAATTCGTGAACCTGACAGGCGCGATCTTGGAACCTGACAATCTGTTGTGTTCACTCGGGAGTGGCCCAGAACAAGCAGCCATGGTTAAGAGAACGATTAACGAGGAGGTTTGTTCTCACGTTCACCCTTTCATCTTCAGCAGCAGCGTCGAGAACAGAACCTATTGAGCGACAGAACAAGAAATTTAAAAAAAGAGGGGTACAGCAAAAGGCAGAGACAGTGCTAGGTTGAAAAACATACCTAACATATCCACACTAGCTTCAGTCATTAACTCGAGCATATTATTTTCTCGAGCAGTTGCTTTTTCAGCTTCAGAAATAGTAGCGTCTTTGGTAGCTATGGCTTCTTTAGCTTGTTGAAGGGCAATTTTCTCTCTTTCGGATGCTTTACGAGATAGCTCCATCATCGCAAGAGTTTTCTTTTTCATGGATTGAAGTTGTTGGCGAAGTTCTTGCAAATCTTGCGAGAAGTGCTTTCTTGAAGAACCTTCGATAAGGTTATCATCGACAAGGGTTTTCTTCGAGAAGGAAGAAGCAGGCGAAGTATCGGCAGGACAAGGATTGGCGGAGTAGTTATCAAATATCAACTGGAAAAGAATATTTCAGTATCAATGATCATGCAAAATAGAATTTCATTGATCTTCGGGAAATTTACACAGATATTACAGAAAGGGGTCTTCAAAAGGATTGCTACGACAATTATCGCCAAAGCTACTATGGCGACAACTTCAAAAGGAACAGGAAAATAAAAAAGATAGGGCATTCTACTAGACCTCCGGCTTCGATGAGCTAGGAGCAGGAGTGGGCTTGAATCCAAGATAAGCAAAGATTTTCTTCGTGTTGGGCTTCGCAGCCTTAATCAGCGATCGCCACTTGGTGGTCTCCATCTCCTGTGTGTCGCCAACCTTGGTCCAGTCGATGTTTTGTTGACTGTCAGCAACCAGGGCGACAGTGCTTTCAACGGCAACCTTCATATTTTCTTGGCGCAGCTTCAGTCCAAGATCTTCTGGCGGATTAAAGTCCTTGGCAAGAGCAAGGAAAGTTGCGGGTTCCTTTTTCTTCGGGAAGAAGTAAGGGTAGAGCCGCGACAATCCTTCCTGGGCCTGCTCAATACCCTCATGGGCTTCTGTTCCGTGAAACTCAAGGAAAGAAAATACGTCGAGAAGGGGATCATTGTCAGGATCTTCAAGTTCAAATTCTTGGTTTGTTTTCCCTGTCGAGGAAAAATTATGTTGGTCAGCAAACAAGTAAAAAAGAGCAAGTCCAAGGAATACAAGATAGATCGAGTACTTACTGACAAAGCGACGATTTTGTGAATCCAAGCGCTTGAGAATCGCCTCTTCATGGGCAGCTTGTGCGGTTTTATGCTCGTTCAAGGCAGTCTCGGCGTCATGAAGCCTATTCTGAAGCTCTTCGACACCAGCAGCTTCTGCTTTGGCCTTGTCAGCCTCTGCCTTAGCCTTACTAGCATCAGATTCGGCCTTCTTACGAGCCTCCTCACTTTGCTCTAGTTTCTGAGCAAGAGTGTCGGCGTGTTTGTTGGCCTCCGCAAGTTTTTCTGCCAAAATAGTCAGAAGTAAGTAAAAATTACGACAAGAAAGGAGTAAGAAGTCATGGGCAAAGAGAAGCAGGAAGTCAGTACCTTCAGCTTTGCTAGCATACTCGCGGTACCCAACGAATTGGGCACCGAAGCGGATGAACTCCTTAATTAAAGGCTGTTAAAGAAAGACAAAGAAAGAAAGTGTCGGTAGGAGACAAAAATGCGATAGCACAAAATAAAAAGAAGCAAACAGTGAAAATAACGACAGCATCAGAAAGCGTACAAGAACTTACATCATCCAGAAGAGGAGTCGAGGAGCTACCCAATGGCAGGGTAGGCTCTGTGATTGTTTCAACCCTCGCCCTTTTTGGTGAAGGGACAAGGGGGCTCGCAGTAGGAGCAGGTTCGTCGGTGTTTTGTTGCGGAGGCGAAGATTCTTCTCCTTCAACTTGCACTTCAGAAACAACTAGAGTATGCGACGTACTCGTTCGAGCAGTCGCATCAAAAGCTGGCATTTCTTCCTCGTCGCCACTACGATTAAATGGCGGCAGTATAAGAAGCAAGATAGACAAAAATCTTCACGTAGCAAAACAGTAAAAAGCAAAAGGTGACTTACGAACTGAAGGGCTTCAAGGTATGGATCGAAAGCTGCCTTCTGACGTGAAGGAGCAGCTTCTTCGGCTTTGGAGGTGCCGGAATCTTCGACATCAGCCCTCTTCCTTTTGTTCTTTGGAGAAACAGCAGGAGGAGGAGACTGCGCCGATGTAGTAGCCTTAGAGGCAGCCTCCTTTTCAGAAGATCCCGCAGATTTTCGAGAACCTACGGGTTCATTCTCAAAAGAAGGGGCATCTTGGTTGTCATCCGTGACAACAGCTCGTTCTTCGACTTCTCCACCTTCAGGAAGGGGAGGAAGCGAGACAAGATCCCGATGGTTCTATACAAAAATAAAGGGAAGCGTTAGCAAAAGAGTTATGTAAAGGATGGCAAACAAAAATGAGCCAGTCGATAAAGGTTACCTTGGGAAGTGCATTGGTGGCGCTATATGGTTTTACGCGACAAGACGAAGGGACAGGATCTTTCGAGGTTAGGGAGGAGATTTTCCGGACAAGTTTTTCTAAGTCCTTGACCGACAAATCCACCGACAACCGATCCACATCATTGTCGCCAGCATACCTCCAGAGGGGATTTTTGCAAGCCTGTAGAGGCTGCACTCTGATTCTAAGGAAATATGCCGTGATCTGGATACCCGATAGCTCTTTGTCGCGGGTGTTTTGCAGTTCATGGATGCGGGTCATCAGCGCCTCCGTCGCCGTTTTTTCTTCCTCGGTAGCCTCTGCATCCCAGGAGCGGCGGCGATAGATTTTTTCGGCACCGTCAAAAGGAGGGATGTTGTCTTCAGCACATCCATGGTTCTCCTCATGGATGTACAGCCACTTCTTGCGCCACCCTTGAACTGAGTCAGGGAATTTGACATCGAAGTAATCGACATCGGGGCGAACACAGATAACAACGCCGCCTATGTTATAGGCGACATTGGGAGAGCCATTGCGGCGACAAAAGAAAATGCGCTTCCACAACGCCCAGTTAGGCTAGACGCCGAGGAAGGATTCGTAGAGGGTGATGAAGATGGAAATGTGGAGGATAGAATTGGGTGTGAGGTGGTGAAGTTGCAGTCCGTAAACAAAAAGCAACCCCCGAAGAAAAGGGTGAATGGGGGCAGAAAGGCCGCGAATGAGATGATCGACAAAACTAACCCGATACTCCATTGGAGGGGTTGGGTAGCTCTCTTCGCTGGGGAAGCACAGCGCCTTGGGCTTCTTGCTTATTCCCAGTTTCTTTAGGAGGTTGATGTCTTGGGTAGAGATTTTGGATCTCTCCCATTCAGCGCTCCCCAGATCCGCGGAAGCCATTGCTGATTCTGGCGTGCTGTGCCTTGTCAGTCTGCGCGGTGGCATCAACAACGGCGCAGGAGTACAGCTCGAGGGAAGTTGAGCTCAGGGAACTATGGGGCGCAAGAGAAGATTTTTGCAGAGGAGAGCAGGAGAGCGGCGCGAGCGAAAGTACTGGAGGAAGAAGAAGGGGACCTTATATAGAGGTGCGGCGAAGCGGCGTACCGTTGGATGGAAAAAGTGTGCGGCAGATGATGTCCACGTGGAACAGGGGTAAAAAAGTAATTTCACCCTGGAGGAGTTACAGTGCGTGCGCCAGGAAAAGCGGAGGACGTGTGTCCCCCACTTGCACGACGTGTCAATATGATGCGTAATTTGGGCCCGCAAGGCAGCGAGAGAGAACTTCTCGCGATTTCCAGGAACTGCGGTCGTGGCTATCGTCAGCAATGACGTCACTTTAGTAAGAGAAAAATTTGACTTACCAGCTTCATAAAAAGGCGACAACAAAAGATATTGGAGAAGCCTTTGATATTGAGGAGCCTTTGATCAAATACAAGTTTTTGATCAAATGCTCGGGGCTACTTTGGAAAAATGAAAAATTCAAGAAAGACAAAATAGAAATAATATGAGCCTATGATGAAATACAAATATTTGCTCATAGCCTCGGGGGCTACTCCCATCGGGAGCGCTGTTCGCGCACCCGAGAGATTTGAAAATTTCGGCAGAGGAAAAAATATAGCGGCATAAGGCGTGGAGCCTACACCCAAGCACAAGTCCTTGGTTGTAGACTCGGGGGCTACTCCCATCGGGAACGCTGTTCGCGTACCCGATGAAATTATAAAAAAGAAAGATAGAAGAACAAGAGAGTATATTTCGAGTTATAAATAACTCTACATATACTCCCATCGGGAGAGCAATATAAGTCATTTGTTGACTCAATAAAATGTGCCATTCCAACAGCCGAATAAGCACTCGACAATATATTCTCAGAATGCCAAAGTTGCGAACAATTTCTGAATGCTGCAAATTTGCGAAGGTAAGACCCCAGATCCGTTCTGTGTGGCGTGGCGCCGTCTCTGACGTGGGTTTGCTACTTTTATCCGTATCAACAGATACGAAGAAAAATCCTAACGGACGCGTTAGGTACCCGATAAATATGACTGGGACTCGACAGAATAGTAAGACCTTAAGCGGCACCTGTCGAAGTTTACACCAGTATCCCGAGATCATGTCCGGGGACGTGATTTTGAAGTAGGTTTTTGCGGATTGCCACTAGAGCAGTTAACTAGTACCTGATCCGTCAGATGAACTAGCCCCAACTACCATTATCCCTGTACAATAAAGAAATTCATATGAAGAAATATAGGGAAGTTTAAAGTTGTCGAGTAAATATAAGCAGTGGAGATTTTCCCTGACTCTACGATTCAAGCAAAATCTCGGGGGCTATTGACATAGGCATCCCCAATGGGCCTGCCGAAGATAGTACCCGGGGTTTACTGAAGGCCCACGACCCGAAGAATAAGAAGAATCGGAAGCCCAAGTTGATATTAAGGAAAGCTAGAGTTGTATTAGGAGATGATGTTTGTAATCTTGCGGGATGGGTTGGAAACCCTCCCGGACTCTGTAACTTGTACAATACGAATCCCTCGACTCCACCTCCTATATAAGGGGGAGTCGAGGGACAAAGAAAGCATCGAATCATTGTTTCTCAAACCTTAGTTTTCATAATCGTCGAGTACTTTTCGGCTGAAACCTTCGAGATCTACTTGCCCTCTACTTCCAACTAAACCCTAGTCTACAACCCGTAGGCATTGACAAGTTAATCCCTTGTCATCCGGGCCGGACATTTCCGAAATATCCGGCCCCCTCGAAAATGGCTAAGGACCTGAAGAAAAGCAAGTCAGGATATAGGCCGGATATTTGGCCGGACATTCTCCCGGTTTTGTACCTGAGGCCGGATTATCCGGGGGGCGGATTATCCGGCCCTTACTTAGGCCGGAATATCCGGCCCCCCGGAAGCCCCAACGGCTGGATTTTGGGGAGGGGTATTTATACCCCTCTTCTTCTTCCTTCCTCCTTTGCTCAATCATTGCACAAGAAATCTGCCAAGCTTCACCTCCATTAGAGCCACCTCAAGAAACACAAGATTTGCAAGATCTCCTTCCTCCCCAACCAAAGCTCTTGATCTTTGGAGATTCGAAGGAGAAGACACCGATCTACATCCTCACCGAAGCGTTTTTCATTTCCCCCTCATTTGTTTGAGGGATCTCATGCTAGTGTTCCTATTTGGTTCCCTAGTTGATTTGTGTTGATGTGTTGTTGTTGATTGTTGTATTGTTACAGATTTAGGAGCCTCCAATTCAGTTGTGGATGTGTGCCCCAAGAACCTTGTAAAGGCCCGGTTTCCGCCTCGAGGAAATCCCTTAGTGGAAGTGGGCTAGGCCTTCGTGGCGTTGCTCACCGGAGATCTGAGTGAAGCCTTCGTGGCTGTTGGTTTGGCTTTCGTAGCAACCACACTCCTCCAAACGTAGACGTACCTTCTTGCAAAGGAAGGGAACTACGGGAATCATCTCCGTGTCATCGCGTGCTCCACTCTCGGTTACCTCTGTCCTATTCTATCTCTTATATTGCTTAGCTATATCTTGCTTAGTTGTTTGCCTTGTCATATAGGTAAATTCACTTAGTTGCACATCTAGAGAATTTACCTTTGTGTCAAGCCTAAATTGAAAAAAAACTAAAAATTGGTTAGCACCTATTCACCCCCCCCCCCCCCCTCTAGGTGCGGCATACGATCCTTTCACTTGTCCACCTCCATGCAGTTCTTGTTCTTCTTTGTGGCGGCCAATCGTGTTGTCACCTCTGCAGCTACCTGAGCCGCCAGGTCAGCCACATAGCCATTGACGGTTAGCATCGGGGTGACCGCCACCTTGGACTCAAAGAGGGGCTGTGAATCGGCAACTTGCGAAGGGATCTGATAGTCCCCAACGCAGACAAGTGCCTGGCTAAAGTCATCACAGAAGGAGTCCTACACACATCATAGTACATATACCGTGAATCTACTTGGGAACGAAGACATGGCTAAAGTGGACAACACAAACCATACCAACATCGTCCTAAATCAGACAAGAAATTCATTTCAACTGTGGACAACACAAACCCTAGCAACATCATGATAGGTCAGCATATTTGGGACAAACAAGAAACCGGAAATGTGGCACCCTAGCAACATCATGATAGCTCAGCACAATCCGGACTAACCCCTACTACAATATAAAACCTTAGCTAAGACAACTCTTAACCTAGATCTAAACATACCCGAGGTACCGGGATAAGGGAATCCTTACAATGATCGACGGAGGTGAAGAAGTGTTGCGCCAGGAAGAAGATGAAGCCGCCTAGATGTAGTCATCACCGTCGCTGCTTCCACCATCGCCGACCGGAGATGTGTGCGTCTCTTACCTACTTGCCGACGGGAGGAAGAGCTCAAAATTTCGGGGGAGTGGAGGAGGGGGTAGAAATAGGCGATGGGCATGGCGGGAGGTGACAGAATCCTTTCCGCTCCCCTTTTTGCTTTTCGCCGATGTGCGGAGCAGCTCCCGCCATCTCCCTGCTCGTCTCCACGCGTGCGCCGAAGATCCCCTTTTGCGTCAGCTGCGTACAAGATTTTCCCGCGTCGCTAGAAATGGCCGAACCGGACGTGGCCTGGCCCGAGACTGCTTTAATACCCGGTTCGTGCAAGAACGCGACTCTACCTAGGCAACCAAACTAGCAAAAGTTATTAGCCGATACGAGCCAGCCAACCAAACGCACCCTTTGTTCTTCGTCCACGCCTTGCTTGGTACGGTGGAGGTCGCTTCCGCTCTACTGATAAAGCAAAAAAAAAAAAAAAACTACATGTACGGACACGGCAGATGTAATATGCGGCCAATTTCGGCACACGCCAAACGCTTCTCGAAGAGGTCGAAAACGGAGATAGAATACAGCATACCAGCTCGCTGGACGCCATCAGTCACTCCAGAGATGAGATCCTTGACCATACCATCTCTCCTACCTATGTGATTGACCACGCGCATGGATGATTAGATCTTCAGCAACCCCACGATGAACAGTGCAAATCAGCTGCACGAGAGTACAGACGTGGATCCAAACGAAGATGACACCTAAGGCTAGCACCAATTCGGCAACTAACGTGCCACAACAGGAAAACTCGGTAACTCGTCGTCAGTAAGTTCAGTGCTTATTTATATCAGCTTGCTACTGAGCTCATCGATTAGTTCCCATCCTCCAATTTTCTTTCGTCGATTTCTTTGACTCATCAGGGTAAACATATAGCATATGGATCCGCTGTTTCGTTTTTGACATATCGCAGTGAACGGGTCGATTCTAATTCTTCTCGTTCATGCTGCAGGTGCTGAACTGGGCTCGCAGACCAGGCTTCATGGACCGCACTGCCGCAAGAAGAAACCAGAGTTTCAGTATGGACCGCACTGAATTTTCCTGCGATTTTAGAGTTTTCACCATGTCGCATGAATCTGAAACGACAGTTCTTCCTCCAGCTGTTGACACTTCGTGTTCCCGTGGACCTCGTCGGGACGTGGACGATCTCCCGGCGATGCTGTCGATCGGGACGCTCGGGATGCGCCAAGGTCGCCGGGAGGAGCCCCAGAGGATGCAAAAGGAGCTCACGTTGCTCATGAGGGCCAATGCAGTGACCACCACAGCGGAGGAAGACGAGGAGGGCAGGAGGCGTCACCTAACGCTAAATGGAGGGATATTCAGGCACAAGTCGTTCAGGAAACTCATGTTAAGTGTTCTCAGTGGCTTCCTTCCAAGACTAAGCTTCAGGGGAACTACGCCTGAGCTGATACCTACCGAGGTGCTGTTGCAGAATGCTTTTGGTTCACAACTCACGTCCTGTTTAGAACTGTTTCCTGTTAAATCCATAGCCATCAGTGATTAATACTCACTTATTGCGCATGCTCATACATTAGCCCTACTTGATTTTCTTCATGACAGATACCCTGGCCGTCGCTTCATAACGATATGCCAGCTGACAACTCGGTAATGTCAGAGGCCACCATCAAAAGCTATCGAACAGCGCAATTGCCTTGGAGGGGCAGCGCCATGTGGGCAGAACAAGGGAGAAAATGGATCAAAACAGATTCAGAGTGTAAGTTCATCTGATAAGAGCGGTACTTGAAATTTAACTTACAGCTAATATTATTTTTTATTGACATAGAAGCTAATATGTCTTTCCATTTTTCACCAGATATAGTGCTGGAGATCTGAAACCAGGATCTAAGCACGGGGGAAAGGATTAGGAGCTCCTGATACTAAGGTTTCAAGGTGGGATCCTACCGGGATTTCACTTGCAGTGTATTTTATCTTTTCTAGTTTAAATTTTAATGCTAAAATTTACACTAGAAAAAAGAAGTACTACAAGTAGGATTTAGATGAGATTTCACTTGACACCCTACCTGATACACCCTTGTTTGGTACATGTACAAGTCTGTCTGCATCTTTCGTGTGTGTTCTTCTTACCGTACAAACGGATGCCATTGGTAGCAAGTGATCCTAGCAAGGAGTTGGTGCAAGTAATTAAATTGAAATATTTACATGCTTTCTCCTCAGCCTTGAAATGTACATATGGTCTCTCAAGTTTAGAATACGCATGTAAACTATGAAATGACAGATATTGACACTGGCAATAAAACCATCTTTCTCCACATCTGATGCTTTTTCAATAAATGTATTTTATTATTTAAAAAAAGTAAGTATTACACACGGCTTCTGCATAACTATGATGCACACAACTGCACAATCATCCAACAATACAAATAGTAAAACAAAAGGAGTAACAAAGAGATATCCATGTTGGAAAAAATATACCTCGTTGTGTCCTCCAATCATTTAGACACTTTCATAAATAGATCTTGGTTCTCCACACGCTAAAGAGACGACAAGGATGGAGCAAACTGGTGCATCGGTAGATAATCCGCAAGAGAGAATAATTATTATCATTAAAATATAATCATTTCTATATAGCTATAGCGACCAAATAATGGCAAGTGTGTCCACCCTAATAAGTAGTTTAAACCTATGATCCACCAAATTTATCCAATTGCTGAAAATATTCGCAAGGCTCCGTGGTGGGTATAAGGTCAAACATATTTGGATGACAAACCATATACATCTATCAAAATGGCATTGGAAGAATATATGTTTGATAGTCTCGTCTACATCTTTTCCTAAGGATAGAACATACACTTTTTTACTTCTATGCCAATTGTGTTTCGCAAGGTTGTAGAATAACCCCTCTACAAAGATACCACACAAAATTTTAGTTTTAGTGGCATCTTCACTTTCGAGAAAATTTTGTTACTATCCACTAGCACATCAGGCTGAATCATGGCGTTGTACATGGATTTTTCTAACCTCATGTAGACTCCATATGAACTCATCAGTCCCTTGCGACAATTGTACCTAAGGCAAACTCTCAAGCAAAGAATTCCAAGATGCTAGCCTAGGGCCGATAAGACCACATTTTAACGTCACATCTAGAGATAAAGTTGCCATCATCTTTCCTGAAGTGTCCGATTTCTGATGCACAATATTGTACAATGCAGGATATTGTTCCCTAAGACTGGCATTTTTTCTGCAGAAATTCCACCGATCTATTAATAATCATCAACAACGGTACAAAGATGCTCAAAAGTAATAAAAATACAAATAGGTCACTCGACCACCTAGCGACGACTACATGTACTAGCACGAGCCGAAGGCGCGCCACCATCCCTACCCCTCCATCACCGGAACCAGGCAAATCTTGCCGTAGTAAAGCTTATTGTAGTAGATAGACATGAAGTCATCGTGCTAAGGCCCCAAATGACCAACGCACCAGAGCATCAACCATTGCCAATGATGACAATCGTAGATCAGAATAGACTAACCTGAAACCACACAACCGAAATGAAAGATGACCAGGTCATGGGAGATCCACCGGACACACAACTCCACGCGCCCTTCACCGGCGCTAGATGCACCACCGAAGCGAGGATAGGACAGAGAGGACCTTATTCTGACTTTAGGAAGTAGCCACCGCCTCACCACCCTGAAGAAGACACTGAAAGGCTAAATGAAGAACTGAAACATTCCCGCCGAAGAGAGGCCACGGTCCACCACACCTCCAAGGCCCCAAGGCCACTGGAGGTGAAGCGGACCAGCAACGTCGTCCACGAGCGGGATGAAACCTGATGTATTTATCTTTCCCGAACCGGTTCCTCTAGAGTGGTATTGCAAAGCCACTTATCTTAACACAACATTATCTGAGGCCCATCCTTATTTGAGAAAACCCCTTATAAAAAGAATATGTTTTTGTCACCATGAGGCTACACCAAAAATATGAGTCCCCGGAATAACCTAGGACAAAGCCCTTAAGCTTACAAGAAACTTCAAACAGAGGATGAGCTACAAGTAGCCCTATATTTGCAAAGACTCGTAATTTGTGTTTCAAAGTTTCAAATATCTGAATCAAAATTCTACGGATAGATAATGATGTATACTACAATGGTGTAAAATCTCAATAGAAACTACTTCATATCCTCGGCTACACAAGAATAACAAATTCTAGCAAATTTTATAGTGAATAGTGCATATTTCAAAACTACAAAACTTGTCAGATCTTGTCAATTTCGTGTAGCCTAGAATACAAATTGATTTGCATTAGTATTTTACACCATTGTAGCATACATCATGGGCTACTATACCTCTAGAATTTTGTTTTGGATTTTTTACACTTTAAAATACAAAATTTGAGTGTTTGAAAATAAAGAGATATATGTAGCTCGGCCTTGAAAACGACATACTCTTAACCCTACGTACTTTCTCTTTAAGATGGTTTGCCAAATCCCATCTTCGGTAAGAAGGTTGAATAGCCAATTACCAAGAAGATCTCGGTTTTTTTACCTCAAGGTCATGTATACCAAGTCCTCTTTGATCTGTTGGATGGCAAACCACATTGCATTTAGCCAGTCAATATTTTTTAACTAACTCCTTGCCAAAAAAAAATTGATCGGAAATAATCCATTCTCTGCAAGACTCCTTCAGGAAACTGGAAGAAGGAAATCGTATACAATATCATATTACTGAGTACAAAATTAATGAGAACCAACCGTCCACCAAGAGATAGCAACTTGCCTTTACAACTAACTAAACACTTCTGAAGTCCTTCGTCGACATGTTTCCATTCAGTATTTGTAAGCCTCCGATAATGTATTGGTATGCCTAAGTAAATAGGAAATTGACCAATCCCGCAGCCAAAAAGGTCAGCATACAGAGTTGCTTCTTCCCGAGCCTCGCCGAATCAAAACAATTCACTTTTATGGAAGTTAATTTTAAGACCCGCGGTAGCTTCTGAAAAGCTGATAAAATCAACTTAAGATTTCTCCCTTTCTCAAAATCGTGTTCCACAAATAGAATCATATCATTGGCATACTGAAGAATAGATAGTACATCATCAATGAGATTTGGAACTATCCCTCAGTTTGTCCACCAACTTTTGCATGCTCAGTAATTATGACTAGCATATCTGCGACTATATATTTCTGATGAGTATAATTGCACTGTTGTCTTTTACCCTATGACCTAAAATTAAATATGCATCAATTGTAAGGACTAATATGGTGAATTCAACATACATGTTGAGTCATTCATGTTTGAGCTCTTACCTGGTTCACAAAAAGGAAGTACACAACTTTCCCATTTTGTTGACCTGTTGGAAAATGCACATCCGGATATCACAAACATCGACTTAGGTACTCATTCAATGTAATGGAACGAATATAAATAATAAAGGTTGTCCTAACCATAATTTAATATGCTAGCTCTGAAGATGTTGAACATAAGCCCATTTATGTTTACTTTTACAAGCACCCCAATGGTGTACAAACAAAAAGAAAGCCAGATGCTTATAATAATGAACAACCCTTATGCCAGTCTAGAAACATAACAATTTAAATATCTAAGAAAGAAACATGGGTTACCCAGAGAATGAAACACTACAAACTCGTAATCCACATCCAAACATATCAATGTCCGACAACAACAATTCAAATTACATTCAATAATGTAAAAAAAACTTCCTACACCCTTCAAGTAAGAGGATACTTACGAGTTGTGAGTGGCCTTCATAGGTAGGTCAATCATGTATGAGGATGTATGCAATGATACACCTAGACGAAGAGATCTTTTAATTGTTCAGATAATCAGCATTGGTGCTACACCTTATGATTATGTTGGTAATTGACTAGTTTTCCCGTACCTAGCAATGGAGGATAGTCCTGCAATGGAAGCAAAATTGTTAGGAAGGCCACACTACTCAAATTTAATCTTTTTGGTTGCTCTTCGTATTTCTTATTATCAGGCCCTTTGCCGCAATAAAAACAAGTTCAAATTTAGTAATTCAAGCTATTTTTTTACATCAAGATAGAATCATTGATCCCACACAGGCATCTGCACATCGGATGTGCACACGGCCTCAAAGAAGAAGCAGAAGAAGAAAGGAGGATGGAAGAACGATAACTCATAGACATGATACGTATCAATAGTGCCTATGAAAAAACATATGGTGATGGAGGATCAATCTGCAACCTATGCCGCCACCCATGTGGATTTATCCTTCACCACATGCTCCAACCGCGAGCGAACCTATGATAATAAAATGCAATCTTGGGTATTCAAATAGCTTCCCATTATTGATATCAATCCAAAATGAACTCAAAATCTTGGGTGATAAAACTCCTCCCCATTAGTAATTCAAACTAAATCTTGATATTTTCAATTACAAAAAGAATCCTATAAAAATATCATCCAAAGGGACTCTAGGTTATTAAAAAGTATACCAAATGAGCAGGAGCATATCTTGTAACTAAGGAAGTGGCTATCAGATTAAACAACTCTATAACCTAATAGAGAGTCATCAATGCCAAAATGCAAATGGTGTCAACAATAGGTGATTGTATATATTGCATGCATGAGTTATTACCCTACAACTTAATTAAGCTGCAAGATAAGCTACCTATCACTACAGATTTAGAAAGCTTGGTGTACAATGACTTCTAGACTGTTGAGTTCTCTTAAGAGAGAACCGAAATGCTAATACAGGTGGTAACTAGACATGTAAATCCGAACAATTTATGCAAATAGGAAACTTTCTGAATGTAATTTTTCCTGAACAACAAATACATCTAGGGGAGGAATCTTGTAACAGAGGAACCAAATCGGCATGAAAGATGGATGGAAGCTTTAAGTAGCAGTGCCATGACACTATATATCTTTCAAAACCCTGATAACTACACCAATTTCTGAATATACAACTTTGGATTAATTGCATTTGTTAGGATTATGTCATATGAAATGTTTTGACTGCAGTGTCACCTTGATCCTGGCGTAGCCTTCTATATACTTTAGCACATCCGTAAAACAAGGTCTGTTATGCCCGTGCTTTTTGAGTGGTGTGTCACATGATTTGTAGTTAAGTTCATAATCAGGATTTATTTTAGAAATGGTGTCTCTGAATCATATGATTGATAAATAGTGATGAGTGAGTGGGTATAGCCCTGAGGGGCAGAAAATTATTTCTGTTTGCATAATTTTGTATCTTATTTGATCAACTCTTTTTGTATCAAGAATTTTAGTTTCTATAGAGAATCCCTTTTGAATAACAGTAACTTAGCTAAATGCAGTGAAAATGGCAGTGTAAACTTCGTGCCTTTTGCAACCAAGTGGAAACAATTAAAAATGAATATTTATTTCCACATTAAGGCATGGCTTGTTATATGATACACACAATGTTAGTTTAATCCCTCCTCAATGATTCTCTCAAAATATCATTTTTAACAAGATATAGTAAATTTCCTTGTTATATGACTCATTCTTGATCGAGCTTTGATCTTTATTGCTCCCACTGAACCAACATGAACTTATGGCTACTGGGATGCAACCATGAACCATCTACTGACGGTCGCTCTGGATATGTACAACCAAACTGGTTGGCAGCATACTGGTATATTAAGAAGCCTATTTACGTTTTTAATTTTAGATGACTTATCCATGTATTAACCTTGGTCCTTGAGGTGTGATACTTTGAATGATGAAATAATTAACAAATACTGTTGTGTGCATTGATTGATGCAGAGGCCAAGTTCACCCCATTTCACAAAGAAAAATCAATCTCTCACATGTTTTGTAACTGGAAACGTGAAATTCCTTGTGCACTATGCTCACATGTTTTTTTTGGAGTAAGCACATTATGTTGGTGACTTTTCCTATGTACTCAAACCAAGGGAGTAGTAATTATGGTGTTTTTGATAAGGAGAAAATTTATAATCCTCTGTAACTTCTGTTAATTTTGTTGGTTGATTGATGTCCTGGTCCATGTTCTAGCGTAGAACACAAGGAGCACATGGTGGTAGGGACCACAGAGTACCCTACCAACACAATACCATAGTATTAGTGGCACAACATGAGTGGAGATTTAGCGTGTTAGTTGCTTGTTAATTTTATTTTATTTTCTCACCAACCTCCTATGTATTGTATATGCTTTGTGCATAAACTTACATGTGTATAGAGATAAGGAGATTGTTGTTCTCTTATTTAAAGAAAATAAAATTGCATTAAATAAGTTCTACCATCTACATTGGCAACTAATGAATGAAGAATATCATTGTAGATAAGTAATAGTGAAGTAGGACAGAAGACCCAAACTACATATATTTGATCCAACTCCTTGCCTTTGTTGGTGGAATGCAAGTAATACTTTCCTTTCAGATTCTCCCAAAAAGGGTCGATGCAACTAGTGTTACGAGCCATTGCAATTTTGTGGAGCTGAATCTTGCGGCAAGAGTAGTGAACATCGGGGTGGTGGCCCAAACAAGTGGTACCAGCGGGTTGTGTTGGGTGCGGTGATTTCTCTCGACGCTTGAACGGTTACCTGGAAATCTTGCTTGCATTCTGGTTATAATTTAGCTAGGTTGGTGTAGTTTGTCTTGTGAGTTAGACAATTTTGCATATTCATCAGCCAGTTCGTGTTTTTTTCTTGCATTGAATAAATTCTCATGTGCTTTAATGAATAGCTAGAGCTTTTGGGGTTTCTTTGAAAATCTCGGTATTCACGACTGGGCGTCCCAACCATTCATAAGCTCTATAATACAAGTGTGACCAAGGGAGGATGTGTGCGCCTTACCGATGACCCACAAGTATAGGGAGTGTATCGTAGTACTTTCGATAAATAAGAGTGTCGAACCCAACGAGGAGCAGAAGGTGTTGATGAGCAGTTTTAATCAAGGATTCACTGTAAATACTGGCAAATAGGTTTGCATGGGTATTTAGATTGCAGATAAATAAAGTATGAGTAAATAAAATGCAGCAATAATAATTGCAGCGAGTGTCCCAATCCTTTTGATAGCAAAGGACAAGCCGGTTATTTTACTTATGATGAACAAACGTTCCTGAGGACACACGGGAATTACGTCAAGTGCTTTCGCTTCACATACTGAATAATCTTCAATGTTTGGTAAGTTTTATCTGGGTGAACCTATGCTAATGTACTACCCCATACTTGGACTAATACATACTTGTGATTATACCTCTTGCAAGCATCCGCAACTACAAGAAAGTAAATAAGATAAATCTAACCTAAGCCTTAAACATTGAGATCCTACACTTCCTCGTGCACCGGTTTCCTAACGGGGGTTTAGGTTTCTGTCTCTCCCGCAAACCCACAATTAGTAGTAAAATACACAATGCATTCCCCTAGGCCGATAAAGGTGAAGTATCATGTAGTCGATGTTCACATGACACCACTAGAAGAATAGCACCACAACTTAAATATCAAATCATTGCATATTACTCAACGTAGTTCCACTACTAACATCATGACTTCTCCCATGTCCGCAAGAACTAAACGATCGAGCTACTCACGAGACATCATATGGATCATAATTAGAGCTGATATAATGATGAATAACAATCTGAACATAAACCTTAATTCAACGGTTTCACTCAATAGCATCAACTACAAGGAGTAATCAACACCGGGAAAGTTTCCCCTATGAACTAGACAAGTATCAAACCCAAGATGTTACAGCGGGACGGCGTGGATACGGCGGTGATGATGGTACTAGTGGTGGAAATGATGGTGATGATGATCCCGATGAAGTCCAGCCCGATGGCGGTGACGATGGCGACGATCTCCCCTCTCTGGGAAGGAATTTCCCCGGCAGATTTCAGCCTGCTGGAGAGCTTTTCTCTCTTTCTGGTTCTCCGCCCCGTAGCAGCGGTGGAATATTTCTTCGGCCGCTCCCCCGATCTTAGGTTTCTCGAGGGGTTGAAATACACGAGGGGCGTCATCAGAAGTGGGCCAGGGCGCCCACACCATGCCTAGGCGCGGCCTGGGGTGGGCCTGTGCCTAGGTTGTTAGGCCTGGAATTAAAACTTGAAACTCGTGAGCTAAATGAGTAACTGATACGTCTCCGACGTATCGATAATTTCTTATATTCCATGCCACATTATTGATGATATCTACATGTTTTGTGCATACTTTATGTCATATTTATGCGTTTTCCGGCACTAACCTATTGACGAGATGCCGAAGGGCCAGTTCCTGTTTTCTGCTGTTTTTGGTTTCAGAAATCCTAGTAAGGAAATATTCTCGGAATCGGACGAAATCAACACCCAGCATCTTAGAATCCCCGGAAGCATCCAGAACACCCGAGAGAGGCCTGAGGGGGGCCACAGGCCCACCACACATGACCCTGGCGCGGCCAAGGGGGGCCCGCGCCCCCCTAGTGTGTCGTCGCCTCGTTGACCTTCTGACGCCGCCTCTTCGCCTATAAAAAGGTCCCTGACCTAAATCTTCGATACGGAAAAACCACGGTACGAGAAACCATCCAGAGCCGCCGCCATCGCGAAGCCAAGATCTGGGGGACAGGAGTCTCTGTTCCGGCATGCCGCCGGGACGGGGAAGTGCCCCCGGAAGGCTTCTCCATCGACACCGCTGCCATCTCCACCGCCATCTTCATCACCGCTGCTGTCTCCCATGAGGAGGGAGTAGTTCTCCATCGAGGCTCGGGGCTGTACCGGTAGCTATGTGGTTAATCTCTCTCCTATGTACTTCAATACAATGATCTCATGAGTTGCCTTACATGATTGAGATTCATATGAGTTTTGTATCACAATTCATCTATGTGCTACTCTAGTGATGTTATTAAAGTAGTCTATTCCTCCTCCATGATGTAATGTTGGCAGTGTGTGCATCATGAAGTACTTGGTTTATGCTATGATTGTGATCTCTTGTAGATTATGAAGTTAACTATTACTATGATGGTATTGATGTGATCTATTCCTCCTTTCATAGTGTGATGGTCACAGTGTGCATGCTATGTTAGTACTTGGTTTGGTTGTGTTGATTTATCTTGCACTATAAGGTTATTTAAATATGAACATTGAATATTGTGGAGCTTGTTAACTCCGGCATTGAGGGTTCTTGTAGCCCTACGCAATTAGTGGTGTTCATCATCCAACAAGAGAGTGTAGAGTCTAGCATCTATTTATCTATTCTGTTATGTGATCAATGTTGAGAGTGTCCACTAGTGAAAGTATAATCCCTAGGCCTTGTTCCCAAATACTGAAATCGCTTGTTTACTGTTCTACTGCATCTGTACTGCCTGCAATATTACCACCATCAGCCACACGCCAGTTGTAGCATCAAGCTATTTTCTGGTGTCGTTACTACTGCTCATATATATTCATACCACCTGTATTTCACTATCTCTTCGCCGAACTAGTGCACCTATACATCTGACAAGTGTATTAAGTGTGTTGGGGACACAAGAGACTTCTTGCTTTGTGGTTGCAGGGTTGCATGAGAGGGATATCTTTGACCTCTTCCTCCCTGAGTTCGATAACCTTGGGTGATCCACTTAAGGGAAACTTGCTGCTGTTCTACAAACCTCTGCTCTTGGAGGCCCAACACTGTCTACAAGAATAGAAGCACCCGTAGACATCAAGCACTTTTCTGGCGCCGTTGCCGGGGAGGAAAGGTAAAAGGCACTCATACTCCGGTTCCAGGTAACAGTACTTTTCTGGCGCCATTGTGTTTGTGCTCGAAGCTATTTCCTTTAGATCCTGCAATTGCATCTTTTTGTTTCTTGTTTACACTAGTAAGGCATAATGGACAACAATGAGCTTCTTATTCTATTTCCTGATTTAAGACATGGATGGTTTGATCCGAAAATTAAAAAACCCATGGAACATATTAGCATGAACACATTGAACACCATTGTTGCTAATGATATGGAAAATTCTAAGCTTGGGGAAGCTGGTTTTGATGAGCATGATCTTTTTAGTCCCCCAAGCATTGAGGAGAAAATTTACTTTGATGATACTTTGCCTCCTATTTATGATGATTATAATGATAGTAGCCTTTTGGTACCGCCTGTTATGGAGGATAAATTTGATTATGATTACAATATGCCTCCTATATTTGATGATGAGAATAATAATGATAGCTACTTTGTTGAATTTGCTCCCACTACAACTAATAAAATTGACTATGCTTATGTTGGGAGTAGTAATTATTTTATGCATGAGACTCATGATAAGAATGCTTTATGTGATAATTATATTGTTGAGTTTGCTCATGATGCTACTGAAAGTTATTATGAGAGAGGAAAATATGGTTGTAGAAATTTTCATGTTACTAAAACACCTCTCTTTTTGCTGAAAATCTTGAAGCTGCACTTGTTTTATCTTTCTATGCTTGTTGCATTATGCTTCTTGAACTTGTTTATTTACAAGATTCCTTTTCATAGGAAACATGTTAGGCTTAAATATGTTTTGAATTTGCCTCTTGATGCTCTCTTTTGCTTCAACTCTCATCTTTATGAGTGCATCATTAAAACTGCTGAGCCCATCTTAATGGCTATAAAGAAAGAACTTCTTGGGAGATAACCCATGTGTTTATTTTGCTACAGTAATTTTGTTTTATATTTGTGTCTTGGAAGTTGTTACTACTGTAGCAACCTCTCCTTATCTTAATTTTGTTGCATTGTTGTGCCAAGTAAAGTCTTTGATAGTAAGGTTCATACTAGATTTGGATTACTGCGCAGAAACAGATTTCTTGCTGTCACGAATCTGGGCCTAATTATCTGTAGGTAACTCAGAAAATTATGCCAATTTACGTGAGTGATGCTCAGATATGTACACAACTTTCATTCAATTTGATCATTTTCATTTGAGCAAGTCTGGTGCCTCTTTAAAATTCGTCTTTACAGACTGTTCTGTTTTGACAAATTCTGCCTTTTATTTCGCATTGCTTCTTTTGCTATGTGGGATGGATTTCTTTGTTCCATTAACTTCCAGTAGCTTTGAGCAATGTCCAGAAGTGTTAAGAATGATTGTGTCACCTCTGAACATGTGAATTTTTGATTATGCACTAACCCTCTAATGAGTATGTTTCGAGTTTGGTGTGGAGGAAGTTTTCAAGGATCAAGAGAGGGAGATGATACAATATGATCAAGGAGAGTGAAAGCTCTAAGCTTGGGGATGCCCCGGTGGTTCACCCCTGCATATTTCAAGAAGAGTCAAGCGTCTAAGCTTGGGGATGCCCAAGGCATCCCCTTCTTCATCGACAACATTATCAGGTTCCTCTAGTGAAACTATATTTTTATTCCATCACATCTTATGTACTTTGCTTGGAGCGTCTGTTTGTTTTTGTTTTTGTTTTGTTTGAATAAAATGGATCCTAGCATTCATTGTGTGGGAGAGAGACATGCTCCGCTGTTGCATATGGACAAGTATGTCCTTAGGCTTTACTCATAATATTCATGGCGAAAGTTTCTTCTTCGTTAAATTGTTATATGGTTGGAATCGGGAAATGCTACATGTAGTAATTGCTAAAATGTCTTGGATAATGTGATACTTGGCAATTGTTGTGCTCATGTTTAAGCTCTTGCATCATATACTTTGCACCTATTAATAAAGAAATACATAGAGCTTGCTAAAATTTGGTTTGCATAATTGGTCTCTCTAAGGTCTAGATAATTTCTAGTAAGAGTTTGAACAAGGAAGACGGTGTAAAGTCTTATAATGTTTACAATATGTCTTTTATGTGAGTTTTGCTGCACCGCTTCATCCTTGTGTTTGTTTCAAATAACCTTGCTAGCCTAAACCTTGTATCGAGAGGGAATACTTCTCATGCATCCAAAATCCTTGAGCCAACCACTATGCCACTTGTGTCCACCATACCTACCTACTACATGGTATTTCTCCGCCATTCCAAAGTAAATTGCTTGAGTGCTACCTTTAAAATTTCCATTCTTCACCTTTACAATATATAGCTCATGGGACAAATAGCCTAAAAACTATTGTGGTATTGAATATGTACTTATGCACTTTATCTCTTATTAAGTTGCTTGTTGTGCGATAACCATGTTCCTGGGGACGCCATCAACTACTCTTTGTTGAATATCATGTGAGTTGCTATGCATGTTCGTCTTGTCTGAAGTAAGGGAGATTTACCACTAAAATGGTTAGAGCATGCATAATGTTAGAGAAGAACATTGGGCCGCTAACTAAAGCCATGATCCATGGTGGAAGTTTCAGTTTTGGACAAATATCCTCAATCTCATATGAGAAAATTAATTGTTGCTACATGCTTATGCATAAAAGAGGAGTCCATTATCTGTTGTCTATGTTGTCCCGGTATGGATGTCTAAGTTGAGAATAATCAATAGCGAGAAATCCGATGCGAGCTTTCTCCTTAGACCTTTGTACAAAGTGCATAGAGGTACCCCTTTGTGACACTTGGTTAAAACATATGCATTGCGATGATAATCCAGGTAATCCGAGCTAATTAGGACAAGGTGCGGGCACTATTAGTATACTATGCATGAGGCTTGCAACTTGTAGGATATAATTTACATAACACATATGCTTTATTACTACCGTTGACAAAATTGTTTCTTGTTTTCAAAATAAAAGCTCTAGCACAAATATAGCAATCAATGCTTCCCTCTGCGAAGGGCCATTCTTTTATCTTTATGTTGAGTCAGTTCACCTATTTCTCTCCATCTCAAGAAGCAAACACTTGTGTGAACTGTGCATTGATTCCTACATACTTGCATATTGCACTTATTATATTACTTTGCATTGACAACTATCCATGAGATATACATGTTACAAGTTGAAAGCAACCGCTGAAACTTAATCTTCTTTTGTGTTGCTTCAATACCTTTACTTTGAGATTATTGCATTATGAGTTAAACGCTTATGCAAGACTTATTGATGCTTGTCTTGAAGGTACTATTCATGAAAAGTCTTTGCTATATGATTCATTTGTTTACTCATGTCATTTACCATTGTTTGGATCGCTGCATTCATTACATGTGCTTACAATAGTATGATCAAGGTTATGATGGCATGTCACTCCAGAAATTATCTTTGTTATCGTTTACCTGCTCGGGACGAGCAGAAACTAAGCTTGGGGATGCTGATACGTCTCCGACGTATCGATAATTTCTTATGTTCCATGCCACATTATTGATGATATCTACATGTTTTATGCATACTTTATGTCATATTTATGCGTTTTCCGGCACTAACCTATTGATGAGATGCCGAAGGGCCAGTTCTTGTTTTCTGCTGTTTTTGGTTTCAGAAATCCTAGTAAGGAAATATTCTCGGAATCGGACGAAATCAACGCCCGGCATCTTAGAATCCCCGGAAGCATCCAGAACACCCGAGAGAGGCCAGAGGGGTGCCACAGGCCCACCACACATGACCCTGGCGCGGCCAAGGGGGGCCCGTGCCCCCCTAGTGTGTCGTCGCCTTGTTGACCTTCTGACGCCGCCTCTTCGCCTATAAAAAGGTCCCTGACCTAAATCTTCGATACGGAAAAACCACGGTACGAGAAACCATGCAGAGCCGCTGCCATCGCGAAGCCAAGATCTGGGGGACAGGAGTCTCTGTTCCGGCACGCCGCCGGGACGGGGAAGTGCCCCCGGAAGGCTTCTCCATCGACACCGCTGCCATCTCCACCGCCATCTTCATCACCGCTGTTGTCTCCCATGAGGAGGGAGTAGTTCTCCATCGAGGCTCAGGGCTGTACCGGTAGCTATGTGGTTAATCTCTCTCCTATGTACTTCAATACAATGATCTCATGAGCTGCCTTACATGATTGAGATTCATATGAGTTTTGTATCACAATTCATCTATGTGCTACTCTAGTGATGTTATTAAAGTAGTTTATTCCTCCTCCATGATGTAATGTTGGCAGTGTGTGCATCATGAAGTACTTGGTTTATGCTATGATTGTGATCTCTTGTAGATTATGAAGTTAACTATTACTATGATGGTATTGATGTGATCTATTCCTCCTTTCATAGTGTGATGGTCACAGTGTGCATGCTATGTTAGTACTTGGTTTGGTTGTGTTGATCTATCTTGCACTCTAAGGTTATTTAAATATGAACATTGAATATTGTGGAGCTTGTTAACTCCGGTATTGAGGGTTCTTGTAGCCCTACGCAATTAGTGGTGTTCATCATCCAACAAGAGAGTGTAGAGTCTAGCATCTATTTATCTATTATGTTATGTGATCAATGTTGAGAGTGTCCACTAGTGAAAGTATAATCCCTAGGCCTTGTTCCCAAATACTAAAATCGCTTGTTTACTGTTCTACTGCATCTGTACTGCCTGCAATATTACCACCATCAGCCACACGCCAGGTGTAGCATCAAGCTATTTTCTGGTGCCGTTACTACTGCTCATATATATTCATACCACCTGTATTTCACTATCTCTTCGCCGAACTAGTGCACCTATACATCTGACAAGTGTATTAGGTGTGTTGGGGACACAAGAGACTTCTTGCTTTGTGGTTGCAGGGTTGCATGAGAGGGATATCTTTGACCTCTTCCTCCCTGAGTTCGATAAACCTTGGGTGATCCACTTAAGGGAAACTTGCTGCTGTTCTACAAACCTCTGCTCTTGGAGGCCCAACACTGTCTACAAGAATAGAAGCACCCGTAGACATCAGTAACTCGCAACTCGACTCTCCTTCCGAGTTTCATATTTTGTCATTAAACGAGTTCAAGCTAAACGAGCCGAGTTCATCGAACTCGTGAGAAGCTCGTTTAGCTCGGTAAAAATGAAGTCGGCCCAAGCCCGTCAAAATGGGCAAGTTTATTTGTAGTTTCTCAACTTGGCAATCTTATTCTCGTGATATATTGATCGTTGTGGTTTATGTTGTTCTGGTACCATAATCCTAATGTTTGTTGTTCATCATTCATGCCGAAATATTTGGAAAAAATACGCTATATATTTTACATGTTCTATTTGACAGTTTTAAACGAGCTACTCGTGAGTTACTCGCGAGCTTTGCGAGTCGAGCCGATTTTCAAATCCGGACTCGATTGTTAAACGAGTCGAGTCAAGCTAACTCGATTGTTGACCGAGCTTTAGCGTGTCGAGCCGGCTCGAATTCCAGCCCTATTAGGTTGTGGTCTGGAGCCCCCTGGCCCATCTCAGCCTCCCCATCTGGCTTCTTCCGTTATCTGGAAAAATAGGATTTTCTAGCTTCTTCAGAAGTATGGTTTCTTGACGGTCCTTTTTCCAGCAGATTCTTGACTCCGACGGTTAATTCTCCAGTAATCATCAAACATGCAAAAATAGATGGAATAACATAAGTATCATCTCTAAATATGAAATATATCAATGAATAATAGTAAATTATGATATAGAATAGTGACGCAAATTGGATGTATCACTTACTTTGGACTATATGAAATATTAGGAATGATTTTAAAAAAAACACAGTACACATACGCTCACATACACGCGCATACACTCACTCCTATGAACGCGCACACGCACACCCTACCCCTATGAGCACATCCGAAATTGACGAAGTCACCACAGGAGTCTCGCTGTCGATAGAAATGTCGCCTCGCACTAAATGAATATTTCATCTTTATGAGACACACAGATGTCAAACCTGTGGTTTGAACTCTAGTGGGATGGGGTACAACCACCCAACCTCAGGTTGGTTCTCATATTTTGTCTTTAATAAATTATTTTTTACTTTTTCAGCAGGTTTTCCCATTAGCTATGCACTAGATATGAAGTATTTTCTCCAGCCAGCCGAGTAGCGCCAGGCTATAGATTTTTAGTGTAACCATTTGGCAACAATATCATGGGTTATTAACATGTTGATGTATGGAGGATGCATGCTAGTAGTTATTTTTAGATGACTTATCCATGTTGAGTACTTTTTTTATAAAAAAACAATATGCACCAATTGATGCAAAGGCTAGGCTGCCCTTTTCCGAAAAAGTAACCTGATACGTCTCAAACGTATCTATAATTTTTGATGCTCCATGCTTGTTTTGTTACAGTTCTTATATGTTTTATGTGCATATTTCCACACTTTTTAGCATTTTCTGGGACTAACCTATTAACGTTGTGTCGTAATGCCAGTTCCTATTTTCTGTTGTTTTTGTGTTTCAAAAAAGTTGTACATAAAAGTTTCTCGGAATTGAACGAAACAAAAGCCCAGAGTCTTATTTTTCCGGGACGAAGACGGAGCCAGAAGGACACGCGCAGGAGAGCTACCACGTGGCGGTACATAGGGCAGGTGTGGCCCCACCCTTGGTCGCGCCTGGCCCGTGTACTGGTGCCTCGTCGCCTCGTTTGCTCCGCCCTTCCGCCTATTTATTCCTCGTATCGGGAAACCCCCAGGGACGAGAGCCTCCATCCACGAAAAGTTTCGACGCCGCCGTAAACCGAAACCCTAATTCGGGAGGGTTCTGCAGTCCATCCCGGCACCCTGTCGGAGAGGGAAATCACCGCCGGAGGCCTCTACATCGCTATGTCTTCATCCGAGGTGATGCGTGAGTAGTTCTCCACGGGACCATGGGTCCATAGCAGTAGCTAGATGGCTTTCCTCTCCTTGTTGTGCTTCATGTATAGATCTTGTGAGCTGCCTAACATGATCAAGATCATCTATTTGTAATTGCTACATGTTGGTTTGATGTGGATCCGATTTATAGAGATTGCTTTGGTTGAGATTATGTATTTATGTTATTATGATCTTGCATGCTCTCCGTTTCAAGTAGATGCTCTGGCCATGTAGATGCTAGCGACTCCAAGAGGGAGTATTTCTGCTCAATAGTGGGTGCATGCCTCTATTTAACCATGGGAAGTGACCTTGTTCTCTACGGTTGTAGATGTGTTGTTGCTACTAGGGAGAAAACATCGGTGTTCTATTCAAGAGTAGTTTCATCGTTTACTTTACACACATTGCTTAAAGCGATAGTCCGTTGCTTGCAACTTAATACTGGAGGGTGTCGCAGATGCAATCCTGAAGGTGGATTATTAGTCATAGATGCAGTTGGATTACGGTCTATGTATATTATTGTAATGCCCGCATACTTTCCTAGCATGTATTCTGCACCAACCATTAGCGTAGAATCTCTGTTTATCAATTGCTCATCTGTAATTTGTTTACCCAGCATATTTATTTATTGGGGAGGCGCCTCTAGTGAACTGTGGAGCCCGGTCCTTCTTCTTTTAATTGCAATCTTCTACAGCATTTTCCTATTATGTCCTCTGCAAATAATTCTTCTTCCACATGGTTCGTTTAATCCTTTATTTTCAGCAAAACCAGTGAGCTTGAAAACCTCACTGAAAGTTGGGGACAAAGTACTTGGTTGTTTGTGTGCATGTCTCCACGTTGCTGCTGACGCCGGTAGTGCGCCCTGCCACGAGTTGGTTCACAACACCTCGGGAAAGAACGTTTCTCTCCTACTGGTCGATAAACCTTGGTTTCTTACTGGGGGAAAACGTCCTGCTGTGTTCATCATACCTTCCTCTTGGGGTTTCACTTAACGTTGCGCATAAATTCTCCTTCATCAACTCCGCGACCAGCAAGACTTTTTCTGGCACCGTTGCCGGGGAGAAAAGCATCTCTTCTGCGAGGGGAGTCTCTCACTCTCAACTATTTTACTTTGTTATTGTTTTGCTTGCATACTTTATTTTTATATTGTTTGCATTTTATATCGAAAATCCAAAAAAAATAGTATAGTTTTTATTTGTGTTGTTTACTTTACTCTGTAAAATGAATGTCCCTGAAGTTGAGGTTCGTACTTTTAAGCAACAAGGGGGTGAAAGTTTAAAAGATGCTTGGTATAGAATATGTGATGCTCATCATAGATGTACTAAGAAATATTCTACTATGATTCTTCTTAGGAATTTCTTTGTTGGTATTTCTACTTGGAATAGATATGTTCTAGATACTCTTATTGGTGGTAATTTCCTAGGTGCTCCCGCTTCGGAAGCCTATGTTTTAATTGAAAGTTTAGTAGGAAGTCCTCCCATTAATGTTGCTAAAACTGAGATCACTTAAGAAGAGGTGGTAAAAGGACTGGATTCTTTAGAGAAAAGTTTGCCCAATTTACTTTTTGATGATATCCATACTAATGAGTTGATAGGAGAATAAATAAAAAAATGTTGTTTTGGAGGGTAGCATTGCAAATGATGATAGAACTATTAGAATTGGTAAACTTGAAGAATCTATGGAAACTTTGAGTTCAACTTTTTCCTCTTTTGGTTTCAAAAAGGAGAGAGCTTTTGTTGGGAAAGAACAAAAATGTATGTATGTCTCTAAGGCACTCAAACCAAAAACCCGTCATATGTTTAAATTTGATATAAAAAAATTAGTGCAACTAAGAGGAAATTGCATGTTGAATCTTCAGAGGTTTATAAGGTACTTGATGATACAAATGATGTTTTGGAAGAAGTAATTGATCTTGATGCTTTCTCTCTTGATAATACTTGATTTGCACCCTTTCTGCGCCTATCTCAAAGGCGTTAAAGAAAAGCGTTTATGGGAGACAACCCATGTTTTATTTCTGTTATTTTTTCTTTGTTGAGTCTTGGAAGTTATTGCTACTGTAATAACCTCTCCTTATCGTTTTTATTTCGTTTTTGTGCCAAGGGTACCCTCTAATAGAAAGAAAGCAGTGTTTAGGGTATTCGCAATTCTAAAACACACTACTAGGAAAAAGCAATTCAGTGGCGCACCACTATCCCCCATCAGTGGCGCACTGCTGGTGCGCCACTACTATCACGCCACTGCTAAGTTTTAGTAGTGGCGCACTACTGGTGCACCACAACTACCCTAAGTAACAGTGGCGCACTGCGCCGTGCGCCATTGATAGGTACACTGGTGCGCCACTACTACTCCAAAGGGGTGCGCCACTGTTGTTCAGCAGCAGTGCGCCACTACTGTCTGCTGTCGGTGCGCCACTGCTGCCTTCTTGGTGTAACATCCCAAGAATTTCAAAATAAAACAAATGAATTTCACTAGTTCCAAATTTTGGAACCAACAAAAACTTTTATTAATTAAGTAGGATACATAGTGATCTTGCTTAATTCTTGTGCTATTGCTATGATTGCTTGTTATTAGTAATTGAAGTGATCTTAAACCCTAAACCTCACCCCTCTTTTCATCACCCAAGTTAAAATAAAATAAAAGGAAATTAAATAAGAAAAAGGCATATGTGCCTATGGCTATTTTTACAAAACTCTACCCTAAGCTTTTTTACCTTGCTTAGAGGTTTGGAAAATCTTCATACACCCTATCTAACCCTTATCAAACCAAATCCAAGTGGTTTTCAAAGAAAATAAAAAGAAACTAAAAATGCCATAGAGGCATATGAGAGTAAAATAGCAAATTTGTGAATTTAAGAATCTTGACCCTAATACATGTTGTGAATGGTTGGATCACTCCTATATACCATTTCAACATTCAACAACACCATTTGGGTCAAGCCAAGTCAATTTCAAAACCAAATGCAACATATGCATAGAGGCATATGTGACACATAGCCATAATACCCAATTTTTGACCTATGACTTTAAACCTTGACCAAATGTGGGGAAACCTTCTCTAAACCTAATCCAATGCTAAATTGACCCTAACCCATGCCCAAGTAAAGCAAGATCAACACTTTACAAAAATAATGAAAAGTGACACATCACCTCTTATGTGTTATGGCCAAATTTGCAAATCTTTGAACAAGACCCTTTGAATTTGTTTCAATGGTCTTAAAATGTTTCTAAACTAATAAGAACCACATTAGAGTCAACAAAAGTCAACTCAATTGAAGAGAAACCAAATAGGGAGAAAATCCCCAAAATTCACTCACATACACTTAGCCAAATTTGCAAATCTTCAACCAAGGCCACCATTGCTTGATCTCTTGCTTGTAGAATACTTATATATGATAAACAAACACAATTGCATCAAAGAAACAAGAATCAAATCAAAGGAAATCTCAAAACCATCTCACATGTGATGATGGTCATTTGTGTGATTTTTAACATGATCCCCTCTTTACCCCTCTGGCTTTGACTTTTCCTCAACCAACCTTGGTCAACTATGACCATGTCATCCAAGACCATATGAAAGTGAACAACTTTCATGTTGACCATCCCTGCTGAAGTTGACCAGGTTGACCAGTAGAGAATTGCCAAGTGGAGACTTTGAATTAAAGAGAAGATGATCCACTTTTTGAAACTTTGCAAATCTTCACCAAAATGGACACCACCACCACCATTCCATCACTTTAAATATAAGAATGAAGTGCACCAAAAAGAATTTCAAAATTCAAACTTTATTTTCATGCGGCCATTTTATCGAACACATGGCAGGCATCATCTTTGTTTCATGGTACATGCTATTATCCAGAGGATTTTGGCCTAAACCCCTTTCAACTCGTGATGATCACCACCCTCTGCAACCCCTGCATCAAGCCATGTCCTTGCACCATCGATTAAAGCGTGGAGAAAACCTAAACTAAGCAATGACGTGCACCATGCCGGCCATGCTTGCCACTCCTCTCTCTGGCCTTCCCCTCTCACTTTCACCATGTCACAGAGCTCCCCTAGCACACAAGGACGACGCCTGTACCCTGCCCTAGCTCTCCAAGCCACAGCATTGGCTGAACCAGGCGCGCCCATGCACGCCCAGAATGTGCCAGGCACGCGTTGAGCGCGCCCAGACGACGTTCTGGACGCCGCAGTCCACGTCCTCGCCCCGACAGCCTCGTCCTCCCCTGCAAGGTCTAGAACTGCGTCGAGCACCGCCTCACCACCCTCTGCAAGCTAGACAGCGTCGCTAGCCTGCGGCCGCCGTGTCACCGTCGCCATCATCAAAACTCGGCCGCGCCATACCGAGAGCACTCGAGCGTCGCCTGCACGCCTCTGTCCACCATTTGACATGTCGTCGCGCTCAATAGCTCCGCCTAGCAGTCGCCTACACGCCGCGCATCGTAGCTTGACCCTTCACGCCTCAGAACGCCGGCGCCATGGACGACCTCCACGGGCACCCACAGCACTCACGCGCCACTATAAATAGAGGCCACCAGAGCACTCCTCTCTCACACCAATCTCTTCCCCTCTCATCACTGCCTCTCCTCGACCACCCAATTGAACCCCATCTCACCGGAGCCGCCCCAATCGAAGGCTCGTTCCCGCCGGAGCCCGCGGACCCTCTACCTCGACTGGAGCCGCCCCGAGCCTCGCCGCGGTACCAGGAGCCTCTTCGTCCTCGCCAACGATGCCTCGCACCTCTCCCTCAACCGCCGGCGGCCCAGGACGCTCCCCGACCCCCAACCTCCGTCGCCAGCACGCCCTCCTCTCGCCGGAGAAGAAGACGAACCACAACCGTGCGATCGGGTTCTAATCTGACGGTCGACGTTGCCAGGTACCGATTCGGTGTTAAGGAGAGACTGACACGCAGGCCCCACCCTGTCAGTTGGCCCGCTGCGTGGGAAGCGCTAGTTGGGCCAGCCCAGTTCCTTCCCCCTCGTTTCGGCCCATTCTGTTTTCCCGCGTGGCCCAGTAATTCAAATTTGGTTTAATCCATTTAGTTCAAATCCAATACTGCTGCCCACTTCAAATTTGAATAGCTTCAAATCTACAAATCCAAATCTGGTGATTCAAAATGCTATAGAAAGCTTATGAAATTATCTAGCAAACCTCACTGGATTCAACCTCATATGTTGTGTAGTTTTTGAATAGCAAAAATAACAAAACAGATACTTTTCTGTATTCAAATAAATCTTAAAAATCAACCAATTTGAATTTTGAAGTGAATCCAATTGCAATAATTCACATTTAACAAACTCTAATTTACTATGTAAAAACATGATATATTTTCTGTACATGATCATGGGCTAGAATCAAAATATTGGCTATGTAGTCAATACTAGCCCATTTAAACTATTTCAAATTTTAGGAATTTAAACCAATGAGGTGTAGCACCTCATTTAAAGCATTCTCACAAGTGATATGAAGTAATGTGTTGACCTTTAAATGCTTAGGCTCATACTTGCTCACTTGTAGAAGTTAAATCAACATAGTATTTAAATTGCAAAGGTTAATTAAAACATATGAGATGATGAATCTCATTTAAATCCCTTTTCTCAAATACTAAGTGTGAAGTGTTGACCTTGGTCAACATGGGATCATTCCTGGTTATTTGAGAATATTGCATCACCTCAATAATAGTTTTTCCTAAATTAGTTACAACTATGTGTTAAAGCATATGAGAGGTATTCCTCTCATTTAAATCTTGTTCTCAAGTAATTCAACATGAGGTAGTGACCATGGTCTAATAATCTCATATTGAATTATTTGGTGGCATTAAATCACTGTCATGTTAGTATTAAATTGCATGAGGTATGGAACCTCATTTAAATCATTTTTCTCAAATGATAAGTATGAAGAGGTTGACTTTGGTCAACCTAGGTCATATATTATTCATAAAAGAAATTAAATCTTAAGAAGAATTCAATGAGAGGAAATTATTTCTCCAAACCAAAGATAAACCCTACTTCCAATTTTCAATGAGAGGAAATTATTTTCCTAATGTTAAATAAAGAAACCCTAGTATAATTTGTGAATAAATGTAAGTAGTGATGCTAGATCAATGGTGTGAGCCATTAAAGCTAAATAAGACTACTTAAGTGTTGTCTGGTGATTGTATCCTCGTATTCGTTTATAGACGCTAGTACCGGAGACTATCAAGAGGAAGAGGTCTTCTACCAAGAGGAAGAGCAAGAAAACTTTGATCACATCACCAATCAAGGCAAGCTAACACTCTTGCAAGGTTCCCTTGTGCAAAGCTCTACAAGAGCAAGGCACCATTACATTTTACTTTATGAACCTATCCCAAGTTTTTACTTTACAAGCTTTACTTGATTTTATTTATCAAAGTTACTTTTTGGTTTATGATTCACTTGGTTGAATTATAGAGTAGTACAAGAGCATCACACTTAGCCTAGCAAGCTCCAAGATACTTAGCACCCCTCATAACTAGTGGCTAGTGCTCAATATTAAAAGTGACTACTCTAATTGGGAACTTGTGAATCGAAATGACTTTGAAAACCTTGGAATGATGAGTCATTCTATTGAGAGATTTTGAAGGTGAATATGACTGGTGAATGACTTGGTGAATTTTACAAAAACACTGATGGTTGGGTTCGGATGCGATACCATTCCAATTTTACAAGTACCCCCACAATACCTGAATCTGGGTAAGGCTTAGCTGGAAACTTATGTATTTTAGTATGGGCACCCTCTAAACAAGCGTCATAGGGGTTATGCCGAGGCTGCCTCCGTACTGGTGAAGTGATGTGAAATGACGTGAAATGAGGTGAATGTCCGGCCCAAGCCCTGTGCAGTTCCCAGGTTGACCGCGTGTTTTCACTGGGAGGCCAAGCTCATGGGGAGAGGTGCCTATACTAGAGTATGTAAATGAAAGGTTAGGATTGGTAGTTCGCGTACTGCGTACGATAAATCAGGGCCAGTTACTCCTGACGAACTATTGCAATTGTTGTGGCACAAGTGTACAACCTCTGCAGAGTTAAACCTATTCGAATAGCCGCGTCCGCGGTTATGGACAGTTGGAAAGGCCATACCGTTCCGTCATCAGAACTTTTCTAAAAATATGAATGGTGACTTGTGATTTGAATTGAAAGGTGACTTTGACTTTGAATCACAACGGAGTCGTGGGAATGACACTAATGTTCTCACTTGAGTTAGTTAAGCAAATGAAGAGGCTTTGATTATTAAAGTGTTTATGAAATAAAACTGGCTTTATGCAAATGAAACTAGAGCTTAGAACCCCCGTACTATAGTGGATAGTGTTTACCTTAGTATTAGTTTGCGAGTACTTTAAAGTACTCATGGCTGTGTCCCTGGCTATTCAAATGGCCAGACTATGAAGAGGAGTACCAGAACCCGGAAGAAGGATAGCAGGACGTCTACGACAACTAGGATCACCCCTGACGTCAACAGTTGCCTGTGGAATAGATGGACTACTACTACGCTACTTTCGCTTCCGCTATGTGTTATGTAATGAATAAATAGAACCTCTATTATTGTAATGAGACTGGATCATGTGATCCTTTATTTGTAAGACGATTATGGTATGTAATGAATGATGTGTTGTGATATCACTCTATTATGTCTCGCAAAAACAATATTCCTGGGATTGCGAGGAATGGCATAATAGGCATCTGGACTTAAAAATCCGGGTGTTGACAAGTTGGTATCAGAGCCATTGTTGACCTTAGGAGACCCTAGTTAGAATGGACGTCTGCAAAACTTAGTTTCAAAAACCAAAGAAGTGAATATTTGTGAAAAACTTATTCTCACTCTTATCCTTGAAATCTTTTTTCAAAATGAGAAATTCATGCTCTACTTTTTCTCTGTAGCACTATCTAAAATTTTGCACACTGAATACTTCTCTAATTTACTCCTCCTCTTTATCATAGATGGAATACAAATGGGAGTGCTATCAGCTTGGTCGCGGAGGAGAACTGAGGTTCGAAAAGGATTTGAAGCAACTAGTGGAATATCTAGGACACCCGTATCCCGAGTTCTTCGGAATACCCCTCAAAAACCACTCCGGAGAACCACCTCAGTGGGAAGTTTCTACTGATCTACGAAGAAAGCTTGGAGCCCCGGTATGGGAAACCATCTGGTTTTCTGTAACGGGAAACACTTGGAAGGAAGGACTAGTCAGAGCTATGCAAGAAGCAATTTTCCGTCTGTGCGGACAAAATGAGAACCAGATTAAGAACACTCGCTTCATCTACTACCCAAGACAGGACTCCATGGGAAGACCGATGACCATGCCCCCGCACCCGGAGATGAACCCCTATGTAGCACCCCAGGACTTCAAGAAGTACAAAACCCGTAGGGATTTGGACAACGCCCTCGCCTCTCGCCAAGCACATTACCCGTGAAGAAGAAGAAACCACCATGACGAATGAAGAACAGTACTACTAAGTCACTTGAGTAGGTGTGAGTTTGTATCAGGATTCCCTTGTATCGTAGAGCGATGAATGGTTCTTCAAACCAACGGTGTGTTAGATTTGTAATGTGTGATGCTTGGTATGAATGAAAAAGTGTTGTTGGTTTTTACCTCCACAACACTACTCAAGTTTTCAATATTATGAACTTTTTAAACTTAACAAAACAAACCATAGAAATTTCCCTCTTATCTTATCATCTACATCAATGTTTAGATGGCCCCACCAACCCGCAACGCCACCCAGGATGCTATGATGCAACTGCTGCAAACGATGATGGCAGACCGAGAAGTCGAGAGAGCTGAACGCCAAGCCAACATTGCTGCACTGCAACAGATAGCTCAGAACAATCAAGGCCATGGAAACCACGATCACCCTGGATCGAAGCTGAAGAACTTTCAGCACACCAACCCTCCGATGTTTAGCAAGACTGAAGAGCCCCTTGATGCTGATGACTGGCTCCAGACCATGGAGAACAACCTCGAAGTTGCGGGAGTGGAAGCCGCAGAAAAAGTACTGTTTGCCACCCACTACCTGTCAGGACCTGCCAGAGCCTGGTGGACAAGTGCCCGTGCAATGAATGCGGGACAGATGATGACATGGGAAGACTTCAAGCTGAAGTTTAGCAAGTACCATGTGCCTCAAGGGCTGATCAAGAAAATGAGAGACGAGTTCCGTGAACTCAAGCAAGGAAGAATGTCCGTGGTGGAATACCGCGACAGGTTTCTCACTCTGTCAAGGTACGCCCCGGATGAGACCGACACCAATGAGAAGAGAAAGGAAAGATTTCTGAACGGACTGCACGACGAGATGCAAACTGTGTTAGTGAACATTCCGTTCGCTGACTTGGAAGCCCTTGTAGACTCAGCCATACAGATGGAAGGAAAGCTGCATCAGGCCAACGAGAACCGCAAACGCAGAATGATGAACCAGAATGGACCCCACCATACCCAGAAGTACCGCAATAACTCCTCTGGAGGATTCACCCCAAGATACAACAAGCCAACCACTCAGAATTATCGCCCCAACTACACCAACAACAACGGAGGACCCCCGAAGCCCGGAGGCAACAACAACAACAATCACAACAACAATACCCACCCCAACAGCAACAACAACAACGGTAACAACAACAACACCAATACTGCCCCAAGGACTGGAAGCAATGCTACCCCCGTCATTCCCAGAGACAAGACCACCGTCAACTGCTATGAATGTGGAGTTGTGGGTCACTTCTCCAATGAGTGCCCCAAGAAGCTTGCCAGGATTGCCGCCAATACCGCTGCACCTGCTCAGCAACAGCGCCGCTTTGCCGGAAGAAGGAACCAGAACAACAACAACGGCCGTCTCTACCACATGACTGCCACTGAAGCTCAGGAAGCACCCCAGACCATGCCAAGTATGTCTTCCTGTTAAATAAAATGCTCAATCTCTCTTAGGAACCTAACTTTTCTTAAAATCTCGGGACGAGATTTGTTTAAGGGGGAAGGGTTTGTAACATCCCAAGAATTTCAAAATAAAACAAATGAATTTCACTAGTTCCAAATTTTGGAACCAACAAAAACTTTTATTAATTAAGTAGGATACATAGTGATCTTGCTTAATTCTTGTGCTATTGCTATGATTGCTTGTTATTAGTAATTGAAGTGATCTTAAACCCTAAACCTCACCCCTCTTTTCATCACCCAAGTTAAAATAAAATAAAAGGAAATTAAATAAGAAAAAGGCATATGTGCCTATGGCTATTTTTACAAAACTCTACCCTAAGCTTTTCTACCTTGCTTAGAGGTTTGGAAAATCTTCATACACCCTATCTAACCCTTATCAAACCAAATCCAAGTGGTTTCCAAAGAAAATAAAAAGAAACTAAAAATGCCATAGAGGCATATGAGAGTAAAATAGCAAATTTGTGAATTTAAGAATCTTGACCCTAATACATGTTGTGAATGGTTGGATCACTCCTATATACCATTTCAACATTCAACAACACCATTTGGGTCAAGCCAAGTCAATTTCAAAACCAAATGCAACATATGCATAGAGGCATATGTGACACATAGCCATAATACCCAATTTTTGACCTATGACTTTAAACCTTGACCAAATGTGGGGAAACCTTCTCTAAACCTAATCCAATGCTAAATTGACCCTAACCCATGCCCAAGTAAAGCAAGATCAACACTTTACAAAAATAATGAAAAGTGACACATCACCTCTTATGTGTTATGGCCAAATTTGCAAATCTTTGAACAAGACCCTTTGAATTTGTTTCAATGGTCTTAAAATGTTTCTAAACTAATAAGAACCACATTAGAGTCAACAAAAGTCAACTCAATTGAAGAGAAACCAAATAGGGAGAAAATCCCCAAAATTCACTCACATACACTTAGCCAAATTTGCAAATCTTCAACCAAAGCCACCATTGCTTGATCTCTTGCTTGTAGAATACTTATATATGATAAACAAACACAATTGCATCAAAGAAACAAGAATCAAATCAAAGGAAATCTCAAAACCATCTCACATGTGATGATGGTCATTTGTGTGATTTTTAACATGATCCCCTCTTTACCCCTCTGGCTTTGACTTTTCCTCAACCAACCTTGGTCAACTATGACCATGTCATCCAAGACCATATGAAAGTGAACAACTTTCATGTTGACCATCCCTGCTGAAGTTGACCAGGTTGACCAGTAGAGAATTGCCAAGTGGAGACTTTGAATTAAAGAGAAGATGATCCACTTTTTGAAACTTTCCAAATCTTCACCAAAATGGACACCACCACCACCATTCCATCACTTTAAATATAAGAATGAAGTGCACCAAAAAGAATTTCGAAATTCAAACTTTATTTTCATGCGGCCATTTTATCGAACACATGGCAGGCAGCATCTTTGTTTCATGTTACATGCTATTATCCAGAGGATTTTGGCCTAAACCCCTTTCAACTCGTGATGATCACCACCCTCTGCAACCCCTGCATCAAGCCATGTCCTTGCACCATCGATTAAAGCGTGGAGAAAACCTAAACTAAGCAATGCCGTGCACCATGCCGGCCATGCTTGCCACTCCTCTCTCTGGCCTTCCCCTCTCACTTTCACCATGTCACAGAGCTCCCCTAGCACACAAGGACGACGCCTGTACCCTGCCCTAGCTCTCCAAGCCACAGAATTGGCCGAACCAGGCGCGCCCATGCACGCCCAGAATGTGCCAGGCACGCGGTGAGCGCGCCCAGACGACGTTCTGGACGCCGCAGTCCACGTCCTCGCCCCGACAGCCTCGTCCTCCCCTGCAAGGTCTAGAACTGCGTCGAGCACCGCCTCACCACCCTCTGCAAGCTAGACAGTGTCGCTAGCCTGCGGCCGCCGTGTCACCGTCGCCATCATCAAAACTCGGCCGCGCCATACCGAGAGCACTCGAGCGTCGCCTGCACGCCTCTGTCCACCATTTGACGTGCCGTCGCGCTCAATAGCTCCGCCTAGCAGTCGCCTACATGCCGCGCATCGTAGCTTGACCCTTCGCGCCTCAGAACGCCGGCGCCATGGATGACCTCCACGGGCACCCACAGCACTCACGCGCCACTATAAATAGAGGCCACCAGAGCACTCCTCTCTCACACCAATCTCTTCCCCTCTCATCACTGCCTCTCCTCGACCACCCAATTGAACCCCATCTCGCCGGAGCCGCCCCAATCGAAGGCTCGTTCCCGCCGGAGCCCGCGGACCCTCTACCTCGACTGGAGCCGCCCCAAGCCTCGCCGCGGTACCAGGAGCCTCTTCGTCCTCGCCAACGACGCCTCGCACCTCTCCCTCGACCGCTGGCGGCCCAGGACGCTCCCCTACCCCCAACCTCCGTCGCCAGCACGCCCTCCTCTCGCCGGAGAAGAATACGAACCACAACCGTGCGATCGGGTTCTAATCTGACGGTTGACGTTGCCAGGTACCGATTCGGTGTTAAGGAGAGACTGACACGCAGGCCCCACCCTGTCAGTTGGCCCGCTGCGTGGGAAGCGCTAGTTGGGCCAGCCCAGTTCCTTCCCCCTCGTTTCGGCCCATTCTGTTTTCCCGCGTGGCCCAGTAATTCAAATTTGGTTTAATCCATTTAGTTCAAATCCAATACTGCTGCCCACTTCAAATTTGAATAGCTTCAAATCTACAAATCCAAATCTGGTGATTCAAAATGCTATAGAAAGCTTATGAAATTATCTAGCAAACCTCACTGGATTCAACCTCATATGTTGTGTAGTTTTTGAATAGCAAAAATAACAAAACAGATACTTTTCTGTATTCAAATAAATCTTAAAAATCAACCAATTTGAATTTTGAAGTGAATCCAATTGCAATAATTCACATTTAACAAACTCTAATTTACTATGTAAAAACATGATATATGTTCTGTACATGATCATGGGCTAGAATCAAAATATTGGCTATGTAGTCAATACTAGCCCATTTAAACTATTTCAAATTTTAGGAATTTAAACCAATGAGGTGTAGCACCTCATTTAAAGCATTCTCACAAGTGATATGAAGTAATGTGTTGACCTTTAAATGCTTAGGCTCATACTTGCTCACTTGTAGAAGTTAAATCAACATAGTATTTAAATTGCAAAGGTTAATTAAAACACATGAGATGATGAATCTCATTTAAATCCCTTTTCTCAAATACTAAGTGTGAAGTGTTGACCTTGGTCAACATGGGATCATCCCTGGTTATTTGAGAATATTGCATCACCTCAATAATAGTTTTTCCTAAATTAGTTACAACTATGTGTTAAAGCATATGAGAGGTATTCCTCTCATTTAAATCTTGTTCTCAAGTAATTCAACATGAGGTAGTGACCATGGTCTAATAATCTCATATTGAATTATTTGGTGGCATTAAATCACTGTCATGTTAGTATTAAATTGCATGAGGTATGGAACCTCATTTAAATCATTTTTCTCAAATGATAAGTATGAAGAGGTTGACTTTGGTCAACCTAGGTCATATATTATTCATAAAAGAAATTAAATCTTAAGAAGAATTCAATGAGAGGAAATTATTTCTCCAAACCAAAGATAAACCCTACTTCCAATTTTCAATGAGAGGAAATTATTTTCCTAATGTTAAATAAAGAAACCCTAGTATAATTTGTGAATAAATGTAAGTAGTGATGCTAGATCAATGGTGTGAGCCATTAAAGCTAAATAAGACTACTTAAGTGTTGTCTGGTGATTGTATCCTCGTATTCGTTTATAGACGCTAGTACCGGAGACTATCAAGAGGAAGAGGTCTTCTACCAAGAGGAAGAGCAAGAAAACTTTGATCACATCACCAATCAAGGCAAGCTAACACTCTTGCAAGGTTCCCTTGTGCAAAGCTCTACAAGAGCAAGGCACCATTACATTTTACTTTATGAACCTATCCCAAGTTTTTCCTTTACAAGCTTTACTTGATTTTATTTATCAAAGTTACTTTTTGGTTTATGATTCACTTGGTTGAATTATAGAGTAGTACAAGAGCATCACACTTAGCCTAGCAAGCTCCAAGATACATAGCACCCCTCATAACTAGTGGCTAGTGCTCAATATTAAAAGTGACTACTCTAATTGGGAACTTGTGAATCGAAATGACTTTGAAAACCTTGGAATGATGAGTCATTCTATTGAGAGATTTTGAAGGTGAATATGACTGGTGAATGACTTGGTGAATTTTACAAAAACACTGATGGTTGGGTTCGGATGCGATACCATTCCAATTTTACAAGTACCCCCACAATACCTGAATCTGGGTAAGGCTTAGCTGGAAACTTATGTATTTTAGTATGGGCTCCCTCTAAACAAGCGTCATAGGGGTTATGCCGAGGCTGCCTCCGTACTGGTGAAGTGATGTGAAATGACGTGAAATGAGGTGAATGTCCGGCCCAAGCCCTGTGCAGTTCCCAGGTTGACCGCGTGTTTTCACTGGGAGGCCAAGCTCAAGGGGAGAGGTGCCTATACTAGAGTATGTAAATGAAAGGTTAGGATTGGTAGTTCGCGTACTGCGTACGATAAATCAGGGCCAGTTACTCCTGACGAACTATTGCAATTGTTGTGGCACAAGTGTACAACCTCTGCAGAGTTAAACCTATTCGAATAGCCGCGTCCGCGGTTATGGACAGTTGGAAAGGCCATACTGTTCCGTCATCAGAACTTTTCTAAAAATATGAATGGTGACTTGTGATTTGAATTGAAAGGTGACTTTGACTTTGAATCGCAACGGAGTCGTGGGAATGACACTAATGTTCCCACTTGAGTTAGTTAAGCAAATGAAGAGGCTTTGATTATTAAAGTGTTTATGAAATAAAACTGGCTTTATGCAAATGAAACTAGAGCTTAGAACCCCCGTACTATAGTGGATAGTGTTTACCTTAGTATTAGTTTGCGAGTACTTTAAAGTACTCATGGCTGTGTCCCTGGCTATTCAAATGGCCAGACTATGAAGAGGAGTACCAGAACCCGGAAGAAGGACAGCAGGACGTCTACGACAACTAGAATCACCCCTGACGTCAACAGTTGCCTGTGGAATAGATGGACTACTACTACGCTACTTTCGCTTCCGCTATGTGTTATGTAATGAATAAATAGAACCTCTATTATTGTAATGAGACTGGATCATGTGATCCTTTATTTGTAAGACGATTATGGTATGTAATGAATGATGTGTTGTGATATCACTCTATTATGTCTCGCAAAAACAATATTCCTGGGATTGCGAGGAATGGCATAATAGGCATCTGGACTTAAAAATCCGGGTGTTGACACTTGGGTGCGCCACTGTTACGGCGAGCTGGTGCGCCATTGCTGCTTGTTTAGGTGCGCCACTGTGGCATCTCAGACGTGCGCCACTGCTGGCAGCTTTGGTGCGCCACTACTAGTAGTTCATTTTCATTTTTTGTATTTCTGGCATGTATTTGTACAGGTTGTATAGCACAGTATAACAGCACAGATACAGAATATATAACACATATATACAACAGCACAGTATACCAATACATAGTCCTTCACATTAGCCTCCATGATTCACAAGATTTCAAATATTAGACAAGTGTTACGGTGTTACAAGTCAAATGAGCTAGTGGTTACACAAGGTCGATCATCTAAACTAGCATCACATAGAAGAGAGCTAGAGTCACTACTAGCACCGTCCCGATGAAAGTGGTCTTCATCCGGTTCCTCCTCCGCTCCATCCTCTCTCCCGCCAGATAGCGTGCGTATCTGTCTTCGGCCTCCGCTCTAGTGGTGTACCCTTTGTAGCTGTTACCGCTAAAACGGTGAACCTGTCTCCGACACTCCTCCCAGTCGTTGTAGACTCCGGGAACCTTGCCCTTGTACACGACATACCACATCATATCTGCACATATATGAACAAGCCAAAGAAACTAAGAAGTGCAAACTCAAATAAGAGACAAGTAGCTAGTATGAACTAAATGGAATGCCTCATACATTGTTGGTCCAAACAAATATTAACATTTAGGGAAGGCGTTAGTGAGGCCAGGTAGGATGCACAAGAGATTGATACTTGTGTCATCGCACCAGGCTCACTAGCGCCTCCCCCAAGTGTAGTGACCACAAAATTTAATCATCGGCCAATGCAATTAAGAAGTGCAAACTCAAATAAGAGACAAGTAGCTAGTATGAACTAAATGGAATGCCTCATACATTGTTGGTCCAAAGAAATATGAACATCCCGGGATGGCGTAAGTGAGGCCAGGTAGGATGCACAAGAGATTGATACTTGTGCCATCGCACCAGGCTCACTTGCGTCACCCCGGGGTCCTCTGTTGTCCGAACATTCTAATCATCGGCACTAAAATGGAAGAAAGGGCTATGCAATTAAGAAGTGCCAACTCAAATAAGAGACAAGTAGCTATTATGAACTAAATGGAATGCCTCATATTTTGTTGGTCGGAACAAATATGAACATTTAGAGAAGGCGTCAGTGAAACCAAGTAGGATGCACAAGAGATTGATATTTGTGTCATCGCACCAGGTTCACTGGCCCCTCCTCCAAGTGTATAGGTGACCAAACATTCTAATCATCGGCATTCTGAAAAACCAAAGCAAATGGAATGACGATGGCCTCATATATACATTGTTGGTCGAAACAAATATGAACATCCCGGGATGGCGTCAGTGAGGCCAGGTAGGATGCACAAGAGATTGATATTTGTGCCATCACACCAGGCTCACTGGCGTCACCCCGGAGTGTACAGTTGACCAAACATTCTAATCATCGGCATTTTGAGATACCAAAGAAAATGGAATGACAAGGGCCTCATACATTGTTGGTCCAAACAAATATGAACATCCCGGGATGGTGTCAGCGAGGCAAGGTAGGATGCACAAGAGATTGATATTTGGACATAACATCATCATACCTAACATCCTAGCTTCATACAATTTAATATAGAATTCAAACAACACGAAGCAACGAAGATAGAGTTGACAACACTCTAAGTTCTAACTATCGGTGTCCGAGCCGGATTCGCCGGTGTGGGGGTAGTGCACACGGCAGGCGGTGTCGTCGAACACCTTGACGATCATCTCGCCGTCCCCCTCGTACAGGAAGGTGAGCTGGCAGCCGGGCTCGAGGTGGAGGTCACGGGCGAACTTGTCCCACCCCGTGTGCAGGTACATCTTGCCCTGCCCGTCGAACAGGACCTCCACGGACCAGCGGCAGAAGTTGCAGCTAGCCTCCCGTAGCTGCAAGTGCGCCGGCTCGACGCCGTCGACGAACTCGGCGAACTTGTCCGGTAGCCTCTTGATGCCGAGTGGGTCGTCGTCGATGCGGAGGAGGAACTCGAAGCAGCGTTCCTCATGCGAAGACGAGGAGGATGCAGGTGACGGTGACCGTGGGGCCCTTGCTGCTCCACCACGGCGGCCCCTTCCCCGGCCCCGGGGGCGCCCAGGACCGCGGCCTCGACCGCCTCGCTGGCCACCGGGACCGGCCATCCTACATGTTTACATTTTTGAACCATATTACGATCCATTCCACTAACAAAATTGGGCATGACCTATGCTAATTTATGTACATATGAGTGCCCCATTTTCGCCGAAACGGAAATGAATCAACATTTCGGCCATAATGGGCAACTCTGTCGATCCCTGCACAAGAATATGTCACCATATACACCAGCTGAGCACCATGGCACATGTACAATTGTTCCTCATATACACCAGCTGAGCACCATGGCATGCATCAACAGCTAGCAGCAGCAACTATCTAGCAGCATGCATCAACAACAAGCGGCAGCTAGCATCTAGCAGCAAGCTCACCGTGCGTCGCGTGTAGTCGCCGAGAGGTGAGCTGTTGCTCCGGGTCGAGGAAGATCAGGTCAGGTGCTCAAGTTCCAGGAAGTAGCAGCAACATACACACCTAGCAGCATTAAAATCAGCATTAAAAAGGAATCAAATAAATGGAAACTTTACATAGGAAAATGACACTACAGACTATGGCCAGAATCAGATAGCATCAAGCAATGTTCAGTATGCTAATTTTCCCTTTTTTCACACAATGTTCAGTATGCCAATGTTCAGCAAGCAACTCTCTCTCACTCTCTACATACCAAACAGAGAAGCTTTCTTTGTTCACACTTGTTACAATGCCAATTTTGAAGGTTTGCCAATGGGCTCTATAACAAAATGAATGATTTTACAATGCATTTGTTCTAAAAATAGAGGATATGTAACCTAACAGCAGCAACCTATCTAGCAGCAGCAACCTATCTAGCAGCAGCAACAACACCAAGCAGCAGCAACCTATCTAGCAGCAGCAACAACACCAAGTAACAGCGGCAACCTATCTAACATTAACAATATTTGAATGGACTTTTATTGCTTAAAGTGTACTTTACATGTAACAATGCTCTTAATAGCATGCAATTGTGAGTTACTAAGCAGCAGGCTTGCAGTTCAAGGTGTTTAAATTTCACTTGTGAGTTACTAAGCAGCAGCAGCAATTGTGAGTTACTAAACAATATGATCCAGTATCCTAGGACGTGTTTTAATCTTCAGTTAAGAATTTAATCAATTGGATAGGGAGGGACCAGAGGCAAAAATTCTTAGATGGGCAAGCAATATGGTTGCAATGTATTGGGCCCAACTTGCATACATCACCATGATTGAAAAACATTTCGGAGAATACTTAGAACACTATTTCTGGAAAGTTAAATGGCGGTGCACCATTTAATTCCTGAAAGTTAATCCGGCTGAAAGTTTTAGTCAAATTTGTGCTCTTCTAATGTTCCTTATGGTAGTGTCTTACATTTGCCTATGTTCTCACATGAATAGTTGCTATGATCAGGTTCGTCCCAAAGTCCCTCTTTATCTCATGTGCATGTTCTCTATAACTAGTCTGGATGATGCAATACTATTTATTGTGTTAGGTGACTGGAACATTAAATTGGTTTACAGAATGTTTTGGTTTCTGTATACTTGAACTTATATAGCCTAACTGGTACTTACTAAAACCATCAAAATGAACACTGTTAGCATCAGCAGTTAGAACTAAATTCCACTAAGCCTACAGTCAAAATGAACACTGTTAGCATCAAAATGAACACCTACTGCTGATGCTAACACTGTTAACAGTGTTTTGCTATTCGTTTTTACATTTCATTCAACACCTACAGTCCTAATCCTAACTCCATCATTCCACTAAGCCTAACTTTTCTAGGGTTAGGGTTGGGTCATGGCAGGGAGGGGCGGCCAGGGGGAAGGGGTGAAGGAGGGAAGGGGAGGACGGGAAAGAGGGAGGCCCCGAAAAAGAAGACGGCGGGCGGAGGGAGACGCAGGGAAGAGGGAGGAGGTACCTGTCGCCGCCGGGAGGGGAGCCTCTCCGTCGCCCGATGACTGCGGTCGGGAGGGGTGGGATCTGGTCGGGCTGGGGTGGCGAGGAGAGGAGGGCGTCGCCAGGGTGGTGAGGGCGTCGCTCGTGTCGCCGGGGAGGTGGCGTCGGAGAGGAGGCCGCCGTCGGAGAGGAGAGGATCGATTGGGGAATGGGGAATGGGGATGGGGAGAAGAAGAGATGGTCGGGATGGCTAAGTCCCCGACCCCCCCTAAGTAATGGCGCACTGCTAGGGGTGCGCCACAGTGATGCTTAGCAATGGCGCACCACTACGGGTGCGCCACTACGACTTTAGGATAGGGTCAAAAAGTATTTGGCTCGTACTGTTGACAAGATCCGCACCGTACCGCAGTGGCTAGCTATCTGTCCCCTGTTTGGTTAACCCTGGCCGGCCAGGTTCGAACCCTAGCGGCCCCAATTTTTTTCCCTTTTTTTAAATTGATTTAATACTATAATAAATAGCATAATACACCAACATAAAATGCATAAATAATTATAATTATGTAGAATATCCAAAAATATAAATTATATGTCTATTTTGATCGGTACAATGTGTAGATTAACAATATGACATCCATTATTCATACAAGAAAATGATACATAATTATCTCAAAAAAAAAGAAAATGATACATAATTATCTTTTCACAATCTTCTTGCCCTTCTTTCTCGCGGTTGAATAATTTAGCCCCGGAACTCCTAGACTTCTTCTCTTGAATGGACGGCCTTTAGGTAGGGTGGTCCTGCTTCTTCTTGTTGTGTATGGTTCTTCATCATCGTCGTCGTCATCTTCCATCTTCGGATCGCCCTACTGGTCAAAGTCTAGCTCGTTGGCGGCTCCATCCATTCCGATGATGCTCCTTTTGCCTCTCCTCACGACAACACGGCTGGGCTTTTGCGGGTCGGTAATGAAGAAGCATTGGTCCACTTGGGAAGCTAGTACCCATGGCTCATATTTCGCGGTGACCTTTGCGCCCGCTGTCTTGGATTTTGCTTCGGGTATAACCATGGTGGTGAAATGCCGGTCTTCTTTTATGACGTTCTTGGCCCACCTGACACGGAACATCGGCACATTCTCTCCGGCGTAGCTCAGCTCCCAGATCTCCTCGATCTTTCCGTAGTATCTCTGCTTGACGTCACCGGTGTAGGACTCCATCGTTACCCCGGAGTTCTGATAATCGCTCTTCATGTCCTTTTCCTCGGTGTAGAATGTGTAGCCGTTGATATCGTACGCCTGAAATGTCATCAGGTTGTGTTCGGCGCCCTGTGACAAGGCGAATATGAGTTTTTCTTCCGCAGAAGAATCCTCGTCTATAGGGTACGTCAGCATCTTGTCCTTGAACCACCGCGTGAAGGTTGAGTTGTGCTCTTTGATTATATCTCCGTCTGTCCTCAGTTGGCCCTGATCACTGTACGTCTTTGCGATGAAGGTTTTGTGCTCTACCACCCAAGGATCGACCACGTCTATGTGTTGTAGCGCGACTAGGTTTGCTCTTTCAAAGTCGGCGATTCGACCCTTGAAGTCGACATGCATTTCGCGGCTACCGTCGCGGTGACCCCATCCAGCGAGCTTCCCGAGATTCCTGTTTACGGGCAGGCCAACGGGGTTCTTGATTTCTAGATAACTCGTGCAAAAGGAGATGCACTCTTCTGTCAGAAAGCCCTTGGCTATGCTTCCGTCTGGACGTGACCTGTTGCGAACGTACCCTTTGATGACACCATTCATCCTTTCGAACGGCATCATGCTGTGCAGGAACATCGGCCCCAGTTGGATGATATCCTCCATGATATGTACCAGCAGATGCACCATAACGTCGAAGAAAGCGGGCGGGAAGTACATCTCAAGCTCGCACAGTATCACCACGATCTCTTCCTGTAGCCTTCTAAGTTGCCTCACGCCAACAGACTTCCGAGAGATGACGTCGAAAAAGTTGCATAGGCCAAAAAGCGTTTCACGGACGTGCGCGTCCATGATCCCACGGATTGCAACCGGAAGTATCTGCGTCATCAGCACGTGACAGTCGTGAGACTTCATCCCGCTGAACCTCTGCTTCGCTTTGTCTAGGTACCTGCTTATCTTCCCCGCGTAACCGTAGGGAAGTTTTACTCCTAGGAGACAGTCGAAAAACTGCTCGATCTCCTTCTGACTTAGAGTGAAGCACGCGGGGGGGGGGCAGTAATATTCAATCTTTTTGGCATTTTTGCCCTTGCGACGACTTTGCGTGTCCTCTGCCTCATCATCATCATCGTCATCATCATCATCATCATTAGGGCGTCCCGCGTGAAGCTCCTCCCTGATCCCAATTGATTGCAAGTCGTACCTTGCTTTCGGCCCATCTTTGGTCTTCTCTGGCATGTTGAGGAGGGTACCAAGCAGACTCTCACACACGTTCTTCGTGATGTGCATGACATCAAGGCTGTGAGGCACACGGAGGATCTTCCAGTACGGCAAGTCCCAGAAAACAGACCTCGTCTTCCATACCTTAAGCAGCGGCTCTGGCGCCTTTCGCTTCTTTCCCGGCGGTGGGCACTCTTTCCAATTTTTCAATAGCTCATCTATTTGCTCGCCGCTTCTCGTACGTGGCCGTCTTCGGGGTTCGTCTTGACCATCGAACAGATCCTTGCGTTTCCTCCATGCGTCGTCCTCGCGAAGCCACCTTCGATGTCCCATGAACACCGTTTTCGAGGACCCGGGATCTCTATCTAGCTGGCGGTACGTTGTGTCGTCCATGCACCTGACGCATGCATTGAATCCGTGGACCACCTGCCCCGCGACATATCCGTAACCGAGAAAGTCGTGCACCGTCGTGAGCAGTGCGGCTCTCATAGGGAAATATTCTTCCGCGGCGGCGTCCCACGTATTGGCAGGCGTGTCCCATAGCGTGGCTAGCTCCTCTTTCAGAAGCCCCATATACAGATTGATGTCGTTCCCTGGTTGTTTCGGCCCTTCAATTAGCATACTCATTTGAATGTACTTCCTCTTCATGCACAACCGGGGGGAGGTTGTACATCCACACAAACACGGGCCAGGTGCTATGCGTGCTGCTCTGGCTGCCAAACGGATTGACTCCATCGGTGCTCGCGCCCAGCCTTATGTTCCTAGGATCGTCCCCAAATTCTGGGTACTCGAGGTTCAACGCATTCCACTGGCTAGCATCCGAAGGGTGTCTCAACATCCTGTCCTTTTTCTTTTTGTCCGAATCATCTGCGTCATCTTCTACCTTCCTCATCTCCGCGTGCCAGCGCATTAGCTTTGCTTGCTTAGGATCCGCGAAATACCGCTGCAGACGAGGAGTGATCGGAAAGTACCACACCACCTTCCGAGGAGCTTTCTTCCCCTTCTTGTACCGACTGACGCCGCACACCGGACATATGGTACACGCCGCGTGCTCGTTCCGATAAATGATGCAATCGTTCAAGCACACATGATATTTCACATGCGGTAAATCCAGAGGACACACGATTTTCTTGGCCTCCTCGATACTAGTCGGACACGTGTTACCTTTGGGAAGACGTTCCTGCCAGAATGACATGTTGTCGTTGAAGGATGTGTCGGTCATTTTGTGCTTTACCTTCATCTCCAGTGCCATGAGCGTTACTTTCAGGCGGGTATCCTCCGGCCTGCATCCTTCATACAATGGAGTAACCGCGTCTACCTCCAGTTGATCCATCTTGGCTTTCTCTCGGGCGGCAGCTCTTGCGTTACTCGTCTGCTTGAGAAGCAGCTCTTGAAGATAAGGGTCCTGCACCCAGTCCATCGACGATGGTCCATCGTCTTCATCTTCATGATCATCATGATGACCTCCATCTTGATCTTCCTCATCATCAGGTCCAGGATCTCCTACATTGTGATCATGATCATCTCCGGGATCTTCTACATCCTGATCATGCCCGAGATCTTCTACATCCTGATCACCTCCTTCCTTATTTCTTGTTGAAATCCCATGGACAAATTCATAATCATCTTCGTCGCCTTCCCACCGATAGCCATCCATGAAACCACGCATGAGAAGGTGGTCCCGCACCATATCGGCTTTAGGGTCCATAAGGCTCGTCAGCTTGCATCTTCGACATGGACATCTTATCTCCTTTTGGTTATTTCTAATCATCTCGGCTGTCGCGGCTTTCAAAAACCTAGCCACAACGCCTTCGCTCATCATGCGGACCATGGTCGCCTGCGGGTATAGAGAAAATGGATATCTTAGCATACCAAAAGAAAATTTTGGCATGACCTTCCCTAAAAATAGGACATATGTATATGCGAGTATGCCCACTATTCGCCGAAACGGAAATGAATCAACGTTTCGGCAAAATATTGGCAACTCCATCGCATTTCAAATCCCTGCAAACAAACACATGCAACACATGTGTGGATCGGAGGCTTTGCATATACAACACATGTGGAGGCTTCGCATACAACGCACATGCACGTGATCGACAAGCTTTTCGCGCATGCGCACAATACATGAGCTTCGCATAACATATGTGCACACACACGTGTGTGTGCAAGATGATCGGAACCGGTCACACACAAAGCATAAAACCAACAAAGTTACCGATACTGCGAGACTTAGAGTGTTGGATGAGGTAAAAAGTTGACATTGAGTAGGGTATTGAGCTAAGAAAGCTTCACCATTACTTACCTATGAAGAAAATTAAGTTTACCAACTTAATTTTGGTGAATGAAGAGGTGAAAATGAGGTGGGAAGGAGGGGCAACACGACCAGATCCAGATTTGGTGGGAGGTGGTGGTGCAAGAGTGTTTGGGGAAAGTGGGTGGCACATGTGAGTGGAGAGGGTGAAAAGCAGGAAATGGTCCCAGGTTAGCAGTGGCGCACCACATAGCCGTGCGCCACTGCTAGGGTGACATAGCAATGGCGCACTGGTAAGTGGTGCACCACTGCTACGCCTCTCATCTCTAAAGGGGTTCTGGCCACCCCCTAGCCGTGGCGCACCCTACGACATGCGCCATAGGTAACCATTGTAGCAGTGGCGCACCACAGCAGTGCGCCATTGCTAAGACTATCATCTCTAAACGGGCTCTGGACACCTCCTAGCAGTGGCGCACCTCTACAACGTGCGCCATAGGTAAGGAATGTAGCAGTGGCGCACCCCGGAGACGTGCGCCACTACTAGGTTGGGGGAGGACCTGGCCTCCTGTCACCACTTACTTATGGCGCACCAGAATCAAGGTGCGCCACTACTACTTTTGTAACAGTGGCCCACCGTTTTGTGGTGCGCCACTGCTAAGTAGTAGTGGCGCACGGCAGTCATGGTGCGCCACTGATGGCAGTCTTACGGCTAGGCCTTTTCCTAGTAGTGACAGATTCTATGTTGGTCACGAAAAAAGTTCTTAAAAATCGGCAGAACGTTATTTTGAGCTGCAAAGTTTTTTGCTTATGCTCCAGTATGTTAGCTAACTTTCGTTAGTTTAGCATTTTTCGATTCGAGCAACACAACTATTTATTTAATTTCGATCTCTGCCAGCTGGTCTGTTTTAACGGATTTTTGCCATGTTTTGCATTTGTGTCTTATGCTTCGTCTTTTGAGTTCTTTTGTGAAAAAGAGTGATACATCTCAAACGTATCTATAATTTCTTATGTTCCATGCTACTTTTATGATGATACTCACATGTTTTATACACACTTTATGTCATTATTATGCATTTTCTGCCACTAACCTACTGACAAGATGCCGAAACGCCAGTTCCTGTTTTCTGCTGTTTTTGGTTTCAGAAATCCTACAAAGGAAATATTCTCGGAATTGGACGAAATCAACGCCCAGGGTCTTATTTTTCCACGGAGCTTCCAGAAGACCGAAGAGGATACGAAGTGGGGCCACGAGGGGCCATAACAATATGGCGGCGTGGCCTGCATGGGGCCCGCGCCGGCCTATGGTGTGGGGCCCCTGCGCCGCCTCCAACTCTGCCCTTCCGCCTACTTAAACTCTCCGTCGCGAAAACCCTATCACCGAGAGCCCACGATACGGAAATAGTTCCAGAGACGCCGCAGCCGCCAATCCCATCTCGGGGGATTCAGGAGAACGCCTCCGGCACCCTGCCAGAGAGGGGAATCATCTCCCGGAGGACTCTACATCACCATGATCGCCTCCGGACTGATGTGTGAGTAGTTCATCCTTGGACTACGGGTCCATAGCAGTAGCTAGATGGTTGTCTTCCCCTCTTGTGCCATCATGTTAGATCTTGTGAGCTGCCTATCATGATCAAGATCATCTATTTGTAATGCTACATGTTGTGTTTGTTGGGATCCGATGAATATGGAATACTATGTCAAGTTGATTATCAATCTATCATATATGTGTTGTTTATGATCTTGCATGCTCTCCGTTGCTAGTAGAGGCTCTGGCCAATTGATACTTGTAACTCCAAGAGGGAGTATTTATGCTCGATAGTGGGTTCATGCCTCCATTGAATCTGGGACAGTGACAGAAAGTTCTAAGGTTGTGGATGTGCTGTTGCCACTAGGGATAAAACATCGATGCTTTGTCTAAGGATATTTGTCTTGATTACATTACGCACCATACTTAATGCAATTGTCTGTTGTTTGCAACTTTATACTGGAAGGGGTGCGGATGCTAACCCAAAGGTGGACTTTTTAGGCATAGATGCATGATGGATAGCGGTCTATGTACTTTGTCGTAATGCCCTAAGTAAATCTCATAGTAGTCATCATGATATGTATGTGCATTGTTATGCCCTTTCTATTTGTCAATTGCCCAACTGTAATTTGTTCACCCAACATGCTATTTCTTATTGGAGAGACACCACTAGTGAACTGTGGACCCGGTCTATTCTTTTACATCTGAATACAATCTACTGCATTAATTGTTCTCTACTGTTCTTCGTAAACAAACATCATTTTCCACACCATGCGATTAATCCTTTGTTTACAGCAAGCCGGTGAGATTGACAACCTCACTGTTACGTTGGGGCAAAGTATTTTGATTGTGTTGTGCAGGTTCCACGTTGGCACCGGAATCCCTGGTGTTGCGCCGCACTACACTCCTCCGCCAACAACCTTCACGTGGCCCTTGACTCCTACTGGTTCGATAAACCTTGGTTTCTTACTGAGGGAAACTTGCTGCTATACGCATCACACCTTCCACTTGGGGTTCCCAACGGGCGTGTGCTTTACGCATCATCAAGCTAAATTTCTGGCGCCGTTGCCGGGGAGATCAAGACACGCTGCAAGGGGAGTCTCCCACTTCCAATCTCTTTACTTTGTTTTTGTCTTGCTTTACTTTATTTTATTTACTGCTTTGTTTGCCTTCTATATCAAAAATACAAAAAAATTAGTTACTTGCATTACTTTATTTACTGTCTTGTTTGCTTTCTTCATATCAAAAACACAAAAAAATTAGTTACTTACTTTACTTTATTTACTGTCTTGTTTGTGTTCTCAATATTAAAAATACAAAAAAAATAGTTACTTGCATTTACCTTATTTACCTTTTTGTTTATTTCATCATGTTTCCTCCTAAGTTCACTCTGAAAGATATACCGGTAGGACAAGGGTCTATCATTGGAAGAGATAATATAGAAGAATTTTTCACTCATGTTAGTACGGTTGAAGATTTTGAAGATAGGCACTTGGTAGAACTTGCTCCTACTTATGAAATTGGTACTGCCTCTTTAGTGCACATGTTGGAAGCTAGATTTGTTAATCTCAACCCCGTAATGCAACATATGTTTCTTACCCTCTGTGATATGGAAGAAGGAGAAAAGAAATATTTTGTCTTAGAAACCCTTCTTAAAGAATTTGGTGATGTAGCAAGAGAAGCTAGAAAAGTCTTTATTCAACATAAGATGCTTGGCTTTTATACCAATTTTGCAAATACCCTTGAAAAGATGGAAAAAGATAGATTAAAGTACACTAATAAAGTTAATTGTGAGGGGGAGATTAAAACATCAATACCTTGCAAGCTCTTAGGATTGTGCGAGGCACTAGAAAAGAATTTTGATTGGATTGTTCCTGAAAATTTGTTTGATGAGAATAGCAAGCCTAAGAGTAATGAAAGAGGAGCCTCTGAAACTTACATAGATAAGATACAATGCATAGTTGATAAAACTCCAAACCCCTCTGTTGATGCTTCATCTCTTGATAATACTTGATTCACACTTTCTGCGCCTAGCTGAAAGGCGTTAAAGAAAAGCGCTTATGGGAGACAACCCATTATTTTACTTCTGCACTTTTGTTTTATATTTGAGTCTTGGAAGTTGTTACTACTGTAGCAACCTCTCCTTATCTATATTTTATTGCATTTTTGTGCCAAGTAAATTCTTTGATAGTAAGGTTGATACTAGAATTGGATTATTGCGCAGAAACAGATTTCTTGCTGTCACGAAATTGAGTAGCCCCGTCTGTAGGTAACTCAGAAAAATCTGCCAATTTACGTACGTGATCCTCAGATATGTATGCAACTTTCATTCAATTTGAGATTTTTCATCTGAGCAAGTTAAGTACCCCAGAAAATTTCGTCTTTACGGACTGTTCTGTTTTGACAGATTCTGCCTTTTATTTCGCATTGCATGTTTTGCTATGTTTGATGGATTTCTTTGTTCCATTAACTTTCAGTAGCTTTGTGCAATGTCCAGAAGTGTTAAGAATGATTATGTCACCTCTGAATATGTGAGTTTTTGATTATGCACTAACCCTCTAATGAGTTTGTTTTGAGTTTGGTGTGTAGAGGAAGTTTTCAAGGGTCAAGAGAGGAGGATGATACAATATGATCAAGAAGAGTGAAAAGTCTAAGCTTGGGGATGCCCCCGTGGTTCATCTCTGCATATTTCAAGAAGACTCAAGCATCTAAGCTTGGGGATGCCCAAGGCATCCCTTCTTGATCGACAACTTATCAGGTCACCTCTAGTGAAACTATATTTTTATTCCATCACATCTTATGTGCTTTACTTGGAGCGTCTGTATGTTTTTATTTTTCTTTTTGTTTGAATAAAATCGGATCCTAGCATTCTTTGTGTGGGAGAGAGACACGCTCCGCTGTTGCATATGAACACTGGTGTTCTTAGCTTTACTTTTAATGTTCATGGCAAAGGTTGAAACTGCTTCGTTCATTGTTATATGGTTGGAAACAGAAAATGCTTCATGTGGGAATTGGTATAATGTCTTGAATAATTTGATACTTGGCAATTGTTGTGCTCAAATAGATCATAATTAAGCTCTTGCATCATGTACTTTGCACCTATTAATGAAGAACTACCATAGAGCTTGTTGACATTTGGTTTGCATGATTGATCTCTCTAAAGTCTAGATATTTTCTGGTGAGGTTTTTGAACAACAAGGAAGGCAGTGTAGAGTTTTATAATGCTTGCAATATGTTCTTATGTAAGTTTTGTTGTACCGGTTCATACTTGTGTTTGCTTCAAACAACCTTGCTAGCAAAAGCCTTGTATTGAGCGGGAATACTTCTCGTGCATCAATCCTTGAGCCAAAACCTATGCCATTTGTGTCCAGCATACCTACCTACTACATGGTATTTTTCTGCCATTCCAAGTAAATACTTCATGTGCTACCTTTAAACAGTTCAAAAGTTATTATCTCTTATTTGTGTCAATCTTTTATAGCTCATGAGGAAGTATGTGGTGTTTTATCTTTCAATCTTGTTGGGCAGACTTTCACCAATGGACTAGTGGCTTCATCCGTTTATCCAATAATTTTGCAAAAAGAGCTGGCAATGGGGTTCCCAGCCCCAATTAATTAACTTTCATTAATAATTCTCTTCACATGTTTTGCTTTGATTCATCAGTAAGCAACTTAATTTTGCAAATAGACACTCCTCCATGGTATGTGAATGTTGGAAGGCACCCGAGGATTCGGTTAGCCATGGCTTGTGAAAGCAAAAGGTTGGGAGGAGTGTCATCTCTAAATAAAACTAAAATACATGTGTAAACAAATAGACACTCCTTCATGGTATGTGAATGATTGGAAGGCACCCGAGGATTCGGTTAGCCATGGCTTGTGAAAGCAAAAGGTTGGGAGGAGTGTCATCCATAAAAAAAAACTAAAATACATGTGTAAACAAAAGAGAAGAGGGATGATCTACCTTGCTGGTAGAGATAACGTCCTTCATGGGAGCCGCTCTTTGAAAGTCTGTTTGATGAGGGGGTTAGAGTGCCCACTGCCATTCGTTGACAACAACAAACACCTCTCAAAACTTTACTTTTATGCTCTCTATATGATTTCAAAACTCTAAAAGTTCTAGCACATGATTTTATCCCTGCTTCCCTCTGCGAAGAGCCTTTCTTTTACTTTATGTTGAGTCAGTTTACCTACTTTTTTCTATCTTAGAAGCAAACACTTGTGTCAACTGTGTGCATTGATTCCTACATACTTGCTTATTTGCATTCATCATATTACTTTGTGTTGACAATTATCCATGAGATAAACATGTTGAAGTTGAAAGCAACTGCTGAAACTTATATCTTCCTTTCTGTTGCTTCAAAACTTTCTACTAAGAATCTATTGCTTCATGAGTTAACTCCTATGCAAGTCTTATGGATGCTTGTCTTGAAAGTACTATTCATGAAAAGTCTTTGTTATATGATTCAGTTGTTTAATCATTGTCTTTACCATTGCTTCGAATCACTTCATTCATTTCATATGCTTTACAATAGTATTGATCAAGATTATGATAGCATGTCACTTCAGAAATTATCCTTGTTATCGTTTACCTACTCGAGGGCGAGTAGGAACTAAGCTTGGGGATGCTTGATACGTCTCAAACGTATCTATAATTTCTTATGTTCCATGCTACTTTTATGATGATACTCACATGTTTTATACACACTTTATGTCATTATTATGCATTTTCCGGCACTAACCTATTGACAAGATGCCGAAGCGCATGTTCCTTTTTTCTATTGTTTTTGGTTTCACAAATCCTACAAAGGAAATATTCTCGGAATTGGACGAAATGAACGCCCAGGGTCTTATTTTTCCACGGAGCTTCCAGAAGACCGAAGAGGATACGAAGTGGGGCCACGAGGGGCTATAACCATAGGGCGGCGCGGCCTGCATGGGGCTCACGTCGGCCTATGGTGTGGGGCCCCTGCGCCACCTCCAACTCTGCCCTTCCGCCTACATAAACTCTCCGTCGCGAAAACCCTATCACCGAGAGCCACGATACGGAAATAGTTCCAGAGACGCCGCAGCCGCCAATCCCATCTCGGGGGATTCAGGAGATCGCCTCCGGCACCCTGCCGGAGAGGGGAATCATCTCCCGGAGGACTCTACATCACCATGATCGCCTCCGGACTGATGTATGAGTAGTTCATCCTTGAACTATGGGTCCATGGCAGTAGCTAGATGGTTGTCTTCCCCTCTTGTGCCATCATGTTAGATCTTGTGAGCTGCCTATCATGATCAACATCATCTATTTGTAATGCTACATGTTGTGTTTGTTGGGATCCGATGAATATGGAATACTATGTCAAGTTGATTATCAATCTATCATATATGTGTATTTTATGATCTTGCATGCTCTCCGTTGCTAGTAGAGGCTCTTGCCAAGTTGATACTTGTAACTCCAAGAGGGAGTATTTATGCTCGATAGTGGGTTCATGCCTCCATTGAATCCGGGACAGTGACAGAAAGTTCTAAGGTTGTGGATGTGTTGTTGCCACTAGGGATAAAACATCGATGCTTTGTCTAAGGATATTTGTGTTGATTACATTACGCACCATACTTAATGCAATTGTCTGTTGTTTGCAACTTAATACTGGAAGGGGTGCGGATGCTAACCCGAAGGTGGACTTTTTAGGCATAGATGCATGCTGGATAGCGGTCTATGTACTTTGCCGTAATGCCCTAATTAAATCTCATAGTAGTCATCATGATATGTATGTGCATTGTTATGCCCTCTCTATTTGTCAATTGCCCAACTGTAATTTGTTCACCCAACATGTTATTTCTTATTGGAGAGACACCACTATTGAACTGTGGACCCCGGTCCATTCTTTTACATCTGAATACAATCTACTGCAATAATTGTTCTCTACTGTTCTTCGCAAACAAACATCATTTTCCACACCATACGATTAATCCTTTGTTTACAGCAAGCCGGTGAGATTGACAACCTCACTGTTACGTTGGGGCAAAGTATTTTGATTGTGTTGTGCAGGTTCCACGTTGGCGCCAGAATCCCTGGTGTTGCGCCGCACTACACTCCTCCGCCAACAACCTTCACGTGGCCCTTGACTCCTACTGGTTCGATAAACCTTGGTTTCTTACTGAGGGAAACTTGCTGATGTACGCATCACACCTTCCACTTGGGGTTCCCAATGGGTGTGTGCTTTACGCGTCATCAAAGAGCTTTGGGAAGAAGTAGATACAGTAGCATATGTTAAAATGTGTTTGATATGTGCCATTACTGAAGCCTTGCTGATTTGATATATTTTTATGGGATTTCTATTTTCGTGCCCCTGGTTCGTTAGTTGTACTCAGTTTTCCCCAGTCCCTTAGTTTTTCCTCAGTTTTCCCCTCCTCTAGTTTGAAACACGCACAAGTGCTGGAACGGCCGGTAGCCGTCAGGTCAGAGGCCTTGACCGTTAGTCTGACCGGGTGGGGCCGCACAGGGGCAGCTCCTCCCTGACCGTCTCGTGCTGATGGGTAGGGTCAGGAGACACGTCGGAGCAGCCATCCATCTATCGCTGACGTGTGGGCCGTTTTATTTCATGATTTTATACGCGGTGCTGCCAATGACAAATGGGGCCGCTCTATAGGGCTGCCGCAGCCAATGACCAGTGGGGTCGTCTATTTTTCAGGAAAAGACATATATTGCCGCTCTGTGGGGCTGCTGAAAGGATCGTATGCCGCACCTAGAGGGGGGGTGAATAGGTGCTAACCAATTTTTAGTTCTTTTTCAATTTAGGCTTGACACAAGAGGTAAATTCTCTAGATATGCAACTAAGTGAATTTACCTATATGACAAGGATAACAACTAAGCAAGATATAGAGAGAGAATAGGATAGAGGTAACCGAGAGTGGAGCACGCGATGACACGGAGATGATTCCCGTAGTTCCCTTCCTTTGCAAGAAGGTACGTCTACGTTTGGAGGAGTGTGGTTGCTACGAAAGCCAAACCAACAGCCACGAAGGCTTCACTCAGATCTCCGGTGAGCAACGCCACGAAGGCCTAGCCCACTTCCACTAAGGGATTTCCTCGAGGCGGAAACCGGGACTTTACAAGGTTCTTGGGGCACACATCCACAACCAAATTGGAGGCTCCCAAATCTGTTACAACACAACAATCAACAACAATACATCAACACAAATCAACTAGGGAACCAAATAGGAACACTAGCATGAGATCCCTCAAACAAGAGAGGGGGAAATGAAGAACGCTTCGGTGAGGATGTAGATCGATGTCTTCTCCTTCGAATCTCCAAAGATCAATAGATTTGGTTGGGGGAGGAAGGAGATCTTGTAAATCTTGACTTTCTTGAGGTGGCTCTAATGGAGGTGGCTTGGCAGATTTCTTGGATAATGATTGAGCAAGCAACCAAGGAGGAAGAAGGGGGGTATTTATACCCCCACTCGAAAAGGAGCCGTTGCTGAAACCGGGGGGCCGGATAATCCGGCCTAAGTAAGGGCCGGATAATCCCCCCCCCCCCCGGATAATCCGGTCTTCGGGGCAAAAGAGTGACATTGTCCGGCCAAAAGTCCGGCCCGTAGCCAGAGTAGATTTTCTTCCAGTCCTTAGCAAAAAACGGGGGGGCCGGATATTTCCAAAATATCCGGCCCGGATAATCCGGCCCTGGTACAATACTGGGACATTATCCGGGCAAATGTCCGGCCCCCATACAGAGCCAAATTTCCTCGAAGACTTAGCCAAAACCAGGGGGCCGGATATTTCAACAATATCCGGCCCGGATTATCCGGCCTGGCCAACCTTTTTCTGAATCCTTTTGACACACGATCAAATCCAACACACAAGAATAAATATCTATGTAATCCCTGTACCACTTAAACAAACATTAGTGTATCATATATATTGACATCAAACACACAAAACATAATGTGAGAGATGTTCTTTCAATCTCCCCCTTTTTGGTGTTTGATGACAATATACGGATTTGCAATAGAATCATTATAGAGACAAGCATGATGGCAAAACATAGAGGAACTCCCCCTACACGTGTGTATATAAGTAATTTGCATTTGAATACAAATACACAACACATAGGAGTATGGTGCCTCAACACAAGAGATATCCAACATGAGCTCTAACAAAAGACATTGACACATATGAAGTTGAGATAGGATGAAAGAAGTCATACCCATGTGTAGATATATAATACGGAGATATAGCATCACACATAATGAAATATCCTTGATCTCAACAAATAGAAATCCGAAAACCATAACAATGTCTCACACCACATAGCACATAGTTTTGAACGGCACACAAACAAACCAAATAGTTCAAATAAGCGGGAACACAAGCAATATAAGAATGGTAAACGCATATGCTTGAGCCCAAACCATGCAAATCCCCGAGAATACTAATAGAACACTTCTCCCCCTTTGGCATCGAGACGCCAAAAAGGGGACAAGCGCGATGCTACACGTCCCATGGGAATCACTCGGAGGCATAATCATCATCGGACTCTTGCACCTCTTCTTCTTCTTCTTCCTCTTCATCAGTGTCAGGAGCATCCGGAGAGCGACGAGAGGTGTTGGACCTTTGAAGGCAATCATCAAGATCACTCCATGGAACCTGTGCAGAGTGCCAACCACTGTAACCCTGGTGAGCTGGAGGCTGAGGCGGGGGACCTTGATCACCACTGAGCTTGTGTAGAATAACCGCCTGAGTATGCTTAATCTCAGAACGCTCACGGCTAGCTACATAGTTCTCCTTGTGAATCTCAATGTTCATGCAAAGGATGTGATGCTGAAACCAACTAAGCCGAGTCACTTCCTTCCTCATAGCCGGGACATCAGGATGACGAGCAGGAGCAACACCACCAGAACGAGCATCATGCATGAAAGAGTCAGGTGCAGGTACAGCTGAAGAGACTGGCTTAAGCTTGTAGGCCTTCTTGACATGGTGCTTCACCAACAGATACCCACTCAAATCTTCACTCACTGCATACGTAGTTGTTGATGAGAAGCTGGATGTAGGGGGCATAAGGTATGGTGGTCCGGGAGACCATGGCATCACGGATCTCATGGAAGATAAAGTCCATGATATCAAGAGTGTAGTCCCGCACCTCATTACCATCACGAGCACACTTAAAGCTGAGGTGCATAAGATCCACAAGGACTCCCCGGATAGCATCATTGTTACCACCACTTGGGCAAATGGTTGCCCGAAAGAACCGGAGCAACTGACTGTATATGAGGAGCAGCCCCTTAGTATAACCAATCCTTCCTGCTGAGGTATAGAGATTCGCAAGAGCATTCTTGTCAGTCTGTTGTGGTCCATGAAGACGACGACCCTCATCAATAGGAACTCCAAGAATACCAGCAAAGCGGCGCAGAGTAGCAGTGCAGTGAGTAGAGCCAGACATCCATTCCATAGTGCGTTCCTCATCGGTCTTGATTGCCAAAGTGGCAAAGAATTGCTTCACCAACTCTGGGCTATAGTCACATTGAATCTTCATGATATCTTTCAAGCCCATTCTTCCAGCAACCCAGATAGCGTCTTCAAAATGGTTGTTCTCAGCCAGGATGTCCACATTGATAGCTTGCATGGGTCTCAGATTCTTCATAGGCTCATAGATGTCCTTGTAGATGAACACTTGCTCCATGCACCAGAATCTTCTGCCCTCTATCTCTTCATCCCTTGGAACATCTTCATACCAGTTCTTCAAGCGAATAGCAGAATAAGACACTGGATCCATGGTCTTGTAGTTCTCCCTCACTTCCTTGTTCTTCCTCCTTGAGGTGACGGACTTGCGAGGTGCATTGGGTGCAAACTCGTCACTAGATCGATCATGCCTTTGACGTCTCCGACCACCCCGAGAAGCACCACCTGTGAGAAGCAAAGGCGGGAAGCAAAGAGAAGGTAATGCTCATATGTCATGTACGATATAGTAATATACTCGAGAAACATGCTATAAGTCGGTACACATCTAGACATGATAGATTGAAGCAAAACTGCAGCGGCGATGAAGCTCCAGGCCGGATAATCCGGGGTCCCCTGGGGGCGGATAATCCGGCCCGGCCGGATAATCCGGCCTGCTCGAGGGGCGGATAATCCGGCCCTGCGAGATGTGCAGATTTCCAATCAAAAACTTGTCTAAGACTAGATCGGCCTCATAGCATGCAAGAGGAGTACACTACTCGTGATTTGGAACAACCAGACACCAATTCCACCAAGAAAATAGCACATATAAAACACAACATCTAGGATTAGAGATTGTGAATCATACCCACATCCATTGTGGAAACCGCTTGGAGGAGAAGGTAGCTAGGGAGGAGATGCACCCGATCCACCCAAGAACTCCGAGAGGGGGCGGACGGAGCGTCTCCGGCGAGGAGGAGGAGATCCGGCGGCCTTGAGAGGAGAAAGAGGAGAGAGGCGCGTGGGGGGGGAAGGTCTGAACCGTTTTGCCCCCTGCGCCCTCGACTCAACCCTTTCAAGATCTGCCCAGGTCGGATAATCCGGCCCTAGCTTAGGGCGGATAATCCGGCCGGGCCGGATATTCCGGGGTCGCCTGGGGCCGGATTATCCGGGGTTCTGGAAAATTCCAGAATCACCGGGAATCCGGCCCATCTTTCGTTGGTTATTTGCAACACCCATATATGATGTAATAAAGTATCACGTCACATATAAGGTGCAAATTTACCAATAAGATGGAGCACCCTAGATCATCCGACCGAAAAACCTCAAACTCCAAGTTTTTACCAAACATGACAAATGAGCAAGATGGAAATGGCTTATAGGAGAGGGTAGGCTTAGGTTTTAGAAGATACAAACTGCTGATGGTACATGGTCACTCAAGTTTGCAAGATATGAGCAAATAAGGCCAAACTAGAGTGAATTCCCATAAGAACATGGAGATGTCAACAAAATCCAATGAAAAACCAAACAACTCCAACTCTCCACGAAGAAGAGTGTGGTGGCCTAGGCCACCATATATGAGTGTTATGGTATGGCACCGCGAAGATATATCTTGGGTCCAAACCAATACTCATCATTTAAGCTCACATATCAACATATGATATAACGAGAATGAAATCTTTAATGTTGGCATTATGGGGGGAGGGATAGCTCAATAATTTAAACCGCACTCCCCCTATTTCCATGCCCACATCTAAACCAAATAAAGTTTTGAGACGAAGGTGTGTTTGCAAGATGGTCAAGCTATACTCCTTGAATCGATGATATTTAGCTCATTCCTCAAATAAGTGAACCTTGCTTCATCAAGAGGCTTCGTGAATATATCGGCAAGTTGATCTTTGGTAGGAACATAGATGAGCTCAATATCACCACGGGCAACATGATCCCTAATGAAGTGATTTCGGATCTCAATATGCTTCGTTCTTGAATGTTGCACCGGATTATAGGCAATCTTGATAGCACTTTCATTGTCACATAAAAGAGGCACTTTGTCACAAATGACACCGTATTCCTTTAAAGTTTGCCTCATCCATAACAATTGAGTGCATCCACTTGCGGCGGCAACATATTCGGCTTCGGCGGTGGAGAGAGATATGCAATTTTGCTTCTTAGATGACCAACACACCAAGGACCTACCAAGAAATTGGCAAGCCCCCGAGGTTGATTTCCTATCATCCTTGTCTCCCGCCCAATCCGCATCGGTGTACCCATTGAGAATAAAACTTGAGCCTTTGGGGTACCAAATACCATATCTTGGGGTATCAACCAAATATCGAAAGATTCTCTTGAGAGCTATCATGTGGCTCTCCTTAGGAGAAGCTTGATACCTTGCACACACACCTACACTCAACACTATGTCCGGTCTAGATGCACAAAGGTAAAGCAAGGATCCAATCATGGAGCGATATACCTTTTGATCCACCTCTTTACCATTGGGATCAAGTGCAAGATGACATTTGGTAACCATAGGAGTGGCAACACCCTTCATCTCGGTCATCTTGAACCTCTTGAGCATGTCTTGGAGATATTTTGCTTGATTGATGAAGGTTCCTTCTCTCAATTGCTTGATCTCAAACCCAAGGAAAAACTTCATCTCTCCCATCATAGACATCTCAAACCTATCGGTCATAAGCTTTGAGAATTCATCATTGAAAGCTTTGTTAGTAGAGCCAAATATAATATCATCAACATATAATTGGCAAACGAAAAGCTCCCCATTGACCCTCTTAGTAAAAAGAGTGGGGTCGATTAGCCCAACATCAAACCCACGGTCTACCAACAATTCCTTAAGGTGCTCATACCAAGCTCTAGGAGCTTGTTTGAGACCATAAAGTGCTTTATCAAGCTTGTAGACATGGTTAGGAAAGTTGAGATCCTCGAACCCCGGGGGTTGCTTAACATAAACCTCTTCATGCAAAGGACCATTAAGAAAAGCACTTTTCACATCCATTTGTTGTAGCTTAAAGTTATGATGCGATGCATAAGCAAGAAGGATACGGATGGACTCAAGACGAGCCACGGGAGCATAGGTCTCTCCAAAGTCAATCCCTTCAACTTGAGAGAAACCTTGAGCCACCAATCTTGCCTTGTTCCTCACAATATTTCCAAACTCATCTTGCTTGTTCTTGAATATCCATTTAGTGCCTATAACATTGCGGCACTCCTTTGGCTTCTCTACTAAGGTCCACACTTTGTTGCGCTTGAAGTTGTTGAGTTCCTCATGCATAGCTTCCACCCAATCCGAATCTTCAAGGGCTTCAAACACTTTCTTGGGTTCCACTACGGAGATATAGGCATGATGATTGCTAAAGTTAGCCAATTGCCTTCTTGTGGAGACTTTTGCTTGAACATCACCAAGGACCTTATCATGAGTGTGTCCACGAATTTCAAGGGTCCTATCTCTTCTTGCCAAACGACGGGCCTCGATCTCCTCCTTGGTTCTTCTTGGCCTTGGAGGTGTCACTTGATCAACTTGATCATTTGGGTCCCCGTCTTGACCTTCAATTTGAGCTTCCTCAATTACTTGAGGTTGCTCATCCTCATGTGCTTGATCTTGGACATTATCCGGTGAGAGTAGAATGTTGAAAGGATATTCATCGGATCCATCATGAATCCGTGGTTGATCTTGTCCTTGATCTTGTCCTTGATCTTGCACACAAGGGGGAGGGTTTTGTTCTTGTTCTTGGGTTGGTGCATCATTTGCTTCACTTGATGGGGTTTGTTGATGTTGAGAAGATGAGGGCTCCACCGTGGTAGAGCATAGTCCTTCCCGAGACGCCACACCGTGTCCCTCAATGGGGCGGAAAAATCCCACACCCATTCTTACTATGGCATCTTGAGGTATTTCATCACCTGCACAAACATCAACTTGCCCCACTTGGGAGCCATCATTTTCTTCGAACTTCACACTACAAGATTCAATGATAATCCCGGAGGATACATCAAAGATTCTATAAGTGTGAGATTCGGCACCGTAACCAACAAATATACCCTCCAAAGCTTTAGGAGCAAATTTAGACAAACGAACCCCTTTGATTTTGTAGAAACACTTACACCCGAACACCTTGAAGTATGAGATATTAGGCTTGTTCCCGGTGAGTATTTCATATGGAGTCTTGTTCAAGCCCTTGCGGAGATAGAGCCGGTTGGAGGAGTGACAAGCGGTGGAGATGGCTTCGGCCCAAAAGTTATAGCGGGATTTGTACTCTGCCATCATAGACCTTGCCATATCCATAAGAGTCCGGTTCTTCCTCTCCGCAACACCATTTTGTTGAGGGGTGTAAGCAGCGGAATATTGATGACGAATCCCCTCATCACTAAGAAAATCATTGAGTGTGTAGTTCTTGAACTCGGAGCCGTTGTCACTTCTTATTGCCATAATGAGGAGGTTGTGTTGGCGTTGCACCTCGGTAGCAAAATCAATGAATACTTGTTGAGTCTCATCTTTCGTCTTGAGAAAGTAAACCCAAGTGTATCTTGAGTAGTCATCGACAATCACCAAGCAATGTTTCTTCGCACCAAGACTTGCATGAGTAACGGGACCAAAGAGATCCACATGAAGGAGCTCCAAGATCCTCTTGGAAGAGATGATGGTCTTGCTTGGATGCGGAGAGTCATGCATTTTGCCTTCAACACAAGCCCTACAAACACGATCTTTGGCAAAAGACACATTTTCCATTAGTCCCACAATATGGTTCCCCTTGTGAAGACTTTGCAAAGTTCTCATGTTGACATGGGCTAGGCGGCGATGCCACAACCAACCCACGTCCACCTTTCCGAATAGGCACATCGCACTTGACGTGGTGGTCCCCGAAAAGTCCACCACATACAAGTTGTGTTCGCGATACCCAACGAATGCGACTTTTAGAGTCTTGCTCCACAAGAGGACCACAATATCATTATCAATAAAGACGGCGAAACCCATCTTGCCAAGGGCGGAAACGGAAAGCAAATTGTAACCAAGGGTTTTGACAAGCATGACATCCACAAGAGTAATGTTGTGTGCAACCACAACCTTGCCAAAACCCAATACCTCGGATGTAGAATTATCGCCAAAGGAGACGGTGATATCATTTATGTTAGGCCTCAACTCCTTGACGAGGTTCTTGCCGCCGGTCATATGACTTGTACATCCACTATCAAGTACCCATTTTGAACCTCCGTGCGGCATAGTCCTACATGAGATCAATTCTTGGATTTAGGTACCCATTTTTCAATGGGTCCTCTTTTGTTAGCAACAAGGGTCTTTGGGACCCAAATAGACCAAGCAACATAACCATCATATGGACCAACATACTTAGCATAAACATCACCATAATAATCTTTAAAGAGAACATAGTGAGGATTATCTATTCCCGCACCATCATCATTAATGGTGTTGCCCTTTCGGGGTTCACCATTAGCTTTCTCATGTGCGGGCTTGGTCTTTTTCTTGTTTGCCTTTTTAGCCTTGGAATTAAAACCAAGCCCCTCCTTCCCATTGTTTGATCTTTGCTTACTCAAAAGATCATCCAAAGAAAGTTTACTTTGGGGAGAGGAGGTCCTAGCAAGTTCATCTTTCAACCTAGCATTTTCCTCAATAACATTTGCATGATCACATGAAGGAGTAGAGGAGCTAGGCACATCATAAGAGGCAAGCCTAATTTGAAGTTGCTCATAAGACTTGGATAAGAGAGTGAATTCACTCTTCAAAGCTTTGTGAGCTTTGTCTAGTTCATCTAGATCTTTCACAAGTTTCTCATGATCAACCTAAAATTGGGCCTTTTCCTTTTTAAGCACTTTAAACTTAGCCCTAGCAAGATCTCTAGCTTTAGTGAGCTTGTTAATTTTATCTTGAGGCTCTTCAAGAGTTTCTAGCCTCTCCTCAAGAGAAGCTATAGTTTCTTGACTTTCCTCAAGAGCATTTTTAAGAGCATGGATTTCAAGAGAGTCTTCTCTCTCTATTTGACCCTTTTTCTCAAGCATATCACTTTGTTGAGCTATACGAACCATGAGGCTAGAAACATGCTTCTTAGTGTTACCTTGTAGGTTAAGAATGAAATCATCAAAATCTAGCATTTCTTGTTTCACTTTTAGACTAGCATCATCAACCCCTAGGTCACTAGATAAGTTAGGCATAGAGGGGTTAGGGGATGATACCTCGGAGGATTTAGCCATAAGGCAACTTTCTTCCTCCACATGAATGACCTCATTGGGGGATTCACTTGGTGATGAAGAGTTGGTGGAGAGGGAGGCAAGAGCGACCAATCCATTAGAGGTTGCATCTTCTTCATCATCAACATCATCATCTCCGGAGGTATACTCTTCTTGAGTTGATAGCACAATAGGTGTGTCCAAGGAGGACCTTGCCATGAAGCAATGTGCATTCTTGATATGAGGGTTCTCATTGGGAGATTCAAAGAGAGATGAAGAGGGTGTGTTGGTGGTGACGATGGCGGCTAATTCCTTTGAGCTTTCTTCATCTTCATCACCACTAGAACTTTCAACTTCATCCGTAGAATATTCTTCCCTTGTTACTAGCACAACTCTTGAGGGTCTCTTGCCCTTCTTGGTCTTGTTGTTGTAGAACTTCTTGTTGAGGGGCTTTGAATATTTGCCCTTTGAGTCTTTGCTCTTGTCCTTGGGAATGAGCCTCCCATTATGAAGCTCTCTATTCTCATAGGGGCATTCGGCAATGAAGTGGCGCTTGTCATCACAATTGTAGCATGATCTTGTCTTTGGACCAAAGCTAGTGAACCCATTTTTGTTGTTCCTCTTGATGTTGTCTTCCTTGGCCTTGGAGGGATCAACCCAAAAGGATTTTGCATGGAAGGCCATGTGATCATGGTAGTGGCATTGCAAATCTTCCGGATAGGTCATACTCCAAGATGCCCTATACGATTCTTGAGGAACCACTTCTTCAACGGAGTTGACCACCAAGGCAAGGTTGGAACCTTTTGCCATCCCAATAGCACGATTGCGAGAATTATGAGATGTTTCCTCAAGCACCTTGAGAGCTTGCAACTCGTGCACGACTTGTTGAGAGGTGAGAGAGGAATAGCATTCCCTTCCCACAAGAGTCTTGACATCAATGGGTACAAATGGCATCATGCATTCAATGTACTTCTCCTTGATCCAAGAATCATTGATGTGGGTGGCACCAACAAGCCGGAAGGCATCGGCAACGGTGAGAAGTCTTCCATACATGTCTTCATGATCTTCATCCGGTAGCCTCATGAACCCTTCGGCTTTATTCTTGAGAGCATTATACTTGTTCCTCCTTGTGCTCTCACTTCCAATGCAACTCGAGGTCAAACCATCCCAAGCTTCCTTGGCGGTGGTGTAGTTCCGGACACGATGCAATTCCTTTGTCCCCACACTAGTTTGAATCATGTACAAGGCGGTGACGTTGAGTTGACTATCAACCGCTTCTCTTCTAGTCAACTTGTCGGGGTTGTATGGCTTGAAGCCCTCCATGATGATTCTCCATAATTCATTGGAGGCACTACAAACATGAGAGCGGAACTCAAATCGCCAAGTATCGAAATTTTCAATAGAAAACTTAGGTGGGTCGCCCCGAATGTTCAAATGGGGATGGGGAACCGGTATGTCGGGTGATTGGAAAGGTGGAGGTACTCGATTGTAGCTCTCACTTTCACTAGTTCCCTTGGGAGATGCAATGGGGGATTTGATAGTGTTTAAGTTATCACCTTCCACGGGTTTGGTAGATGAGGGTAAGTCCGAAGCCTCTCCCTCATTTAGCTCACCCGTGTCTTTAACCTCTACACTAGGAGCCTTGGGAAGGGCCGGAGCCAAAAGCTCGGCAATCATCTTTTTCATGCTTTCCATTTGGGCTTCCACGGAGGACTTCAACGAATTGAAGTCTTCCACGGAGACCATCTTGGCGGCCCCTTCCGAGGACTCCTCGTCCGGCATACTCTTAGGCGGTTAAGCCCGAAATAAGAGCCGAGGCTCTGATACCAATTGAAAGGATCGTATGCCGCACCTAGAGGGGGGGGGGGTGAATAGGTGCTAACCAATTTTTAGTTCTTTTTCAATTTAGGCTTGACACAAGAGGTAAATTCTCTAGATATGCAACTAAGTGAATTTACCTATATGACAAGGATAACAACTAAGCAAGATATAGAGAGAGAATAGGATAGAGGTAACCGAGAGTGGAGCACGCGATGACACGGAGATGATTCCCGTAGTTCCCTTCCTTTGCAAGAAGGTACGTCTACGTTTGGAGGAGTGTGGTTGCTACGAAAGCCAAACCAACAGCCACGAAGGCTTCACTCAGATCTCCGGTGAGCAACGCCACGAAGGCCTAGCCCACTTCCACTAAGGGATTTCCTCGAGGCGGAAACCGGGCCTTTACAAGGTTCTTGGGGCACACATCCACAACCAAATTGGAGGCTCCCAAATCTGTTACAACACAACAATCAACAACAATACATCAACACAAATCAACTAGGGAACCAAATAGGAACACTAGCATGAGATCCCTCAAACAAGAGAGGGGGAAATGAAGAACGCTTTGGTGAGGATGTAGATAGATGTCTTCTCCTTCGAATCTCCAAAGATCAAGAGATTTGGTTGGGGGAGGAAGGAGATCTTGTAAATCTTGACTTTCTTGAGGTGGCTCTAATGGAGGTGGCTTGGCAGATTTCTTGGATAATGATTGAGCAAGCAACCAAGGAGGAAGAAGGGGGGTATTTATACCCCCACTCGAAAAGGAGCCGTTGCTGAAACCGGGGGGCCGGATAATCCGGCCTAAGTAAGGGCCGGATAAACCGCCCCCCCCCCCCCCCCCGGATAATCCGGTCTTCAGGGCAAAAGAGTGACATTGTCCGGCCAAAAGTCCGGCCCGTAGCCAGAGTAGATTTTCTTCCAGTCCTTAGCGAAAAACGGGGGGGCCGGATATTTCCAAAATATCCGGCCCGGATAATCCGGCCCTGGTACAATACTGGGACATTATCCGGGCAAATGTCCGGCCCCCATACAGAGCCAAATTTCCTCGAAGACTTAGCCAAAACGAGGGGGCCGGATATTTCAACAATATCCGGCCCGGATTATCCGGCCTGGCCAACCTTTTTCTGAATCCTTTTGACACACGATCAAATCCAACACACAAGAATAAATATCTATGTAATCCCTGTACCACTTAAACAAACATTAGTGTATCATATATATTGACATCAAACACACAAAACATAATGTGAGAGATGTTCTTTCAGCTGCCGCAGCCAATGACCAGTGGGGTCGTCTATTTATTTAGAGAAACTCATATATTGCCGCTCTGTGGGGCCTCCGCAGCCAATGACTAGTGGGGTCGTCTATTTTTCAGGAAAAGACATATATTGCCGCTCTGTGGGGCTGCCGCAGCCAATGACCAGTGGTGTCGTCTATTTATTTAGAGAAAATCATATATTGCCGCTCTGTGGGGCCTCCGCAGCCAATGACCAGTGGGGTCGTCTATTTTTCAGGAAAAGACACATATTGTCGCTCTGTGTGGCTGCCGCAGCCAATGACCAGTGGGATCGTCTACTTATTTAGAGAGAAAAAATCATATATTGCCGCTCTGTGGGGCCTGCACAGCCAATGACCAGTGAGTCGTCTATTTTTCAGGAAAACTCACATATTGCCGCTCTGATATATGTCTTTAGAGAATATCATAGAGAGAAGCAACAAGTTCGCTAATTAATTATTCTTAAGCTAGACCGGAGAACCGCTGGCAGCTCGTTCCCCACCGTCGGACGGAGCAGCCATCGCCGGCGCCTCGTCGCACCGCCGGCTCTGTCCCCCGGCGACATCGGATGAACTGCGGCGCTGCACGTCAACCACGGCTCCAGCACTTGTTTCGTCCGCACGCATTGTACCCACCGCAGGAAAGTCCGCCGCAAGCAGATCCGCCGCCCACGACGACCGGGATTCGTTCCGCGCACCAATTGGTATAGCTTGGTAAGACCTCCACTTCTGCCTCCCCCGCCCCCTAATCGATTCGGTTCCCGTAATTTATTGGAGTTTGCAGGTACGAAATAGTCCTCAATGTCTGGTCGTAGCGGGTACACCGGCGAGGGTGGGGATTCGATCATGTCGTGGCCACGTTCTACTTCTCCTACCTCGTCGGAAGTGCAGGTATCTAGCTTCAGCTATCTGTACTACCGTTGAATTTGAAGTTCCACCATGGCCTGTTGGGGTGATTTCAGTTGTTCTTTTTTCCATTATTGTTACAGTTAGCCAGGCAAGCCGATGATCCATGGTACATTGCATACCAAGATGAATCAACCCAGTGGTGTAGCCAGAGGATGGATTTGGAGGAGAAGGTGGCCAATTTAGGTGATGAATTGGCCCGTAAAAACCTGATGATATTCGAGCTGAAGCGTATTGTGGAGGAAGAAAAGAAGAATTCAGAGCTTATTCGCAAGGAGAAGTTGAGAGTTGAGACAGATCTTGCCGTATTTGATCAAGTGGTAGAAAATCTAGAACATGAACTTAAAGTGATGGGAGAGGAGAAAAGTAGATTCATCTGTGCAGTTTTATTAGGTGTCATCCCTGTCCTAGCAGTTATGTGGTTCTGGTAGACGATTTAGTATAGAATTGTTATTCAGTAGATGGCTCTAACCAATCGTATTTTGTTATGGCTCTAAGCACTGTATTTTGGTGTACAATTTCCTACTTGTGCTAAGTAATGCGCACGATAATTTTAGAATGCATGAACATTTTATAAAAGTGAAGGGATCCCAAAAGTGAAAGCATGTACCAGCCTCCGGATCAAATACATATCAATATCTTCCCAATCAAGTTGGGATAGAATTCAAATCATACATACAGAATTCAAGAACGTGGAGAAGCTTTTTTTGAGACGGAGGTAGTAGTTCGAACAATTTTATCCCATTTGGAAATTGAAAAATACAAATTTATCATAATTTATCCCAATTTGCGGCGTCGAACACGGTCATCTGCGCCATCAAACGTTGAAGCGATGTTATCGGCGATGGCTTCAATGTTCGTGGCATCGATGACCAGTGTCGGAACCGCCGCTGTCTTGGTGTACTTCATCAGCGACGGATCTGCGGAGGGCTGGATCTGCGGCTTTGCAGCGCGGTTGTAGACGATGGCTTCAATCGTCTTGGCATCGATTCGCACTCTCGGCACCGGAAGTGAGACATCAACAGGCTCCGACATTGAAGGCTGGGTCTGCGCCGTCGAAGCGATGTTGTAGGCGATGGCTTCAATGTTCGTGGCATCAATGACCACTGTCGGCACGACCGCCGTCTTGGTGTTCTTCATCATTCAACAGATCTGAGAATAGAATCCTCACCGGTTAGAGACAGAGAGAGACAGAGAGAGACATTTCAACTATTTCTGACGGTTAGATCCTCACCGGCACTCTTAGATCCACGGCGCACGCACGGTTAGATCCGCACCGCCGCACGCCGCCGCACGCACGGTTAGATCCGCGCCGCCGCACGCCGCCGCACGCACGGTTAGATCCGCGCCGCCGCACGCCGCCGCACGCACGGTTAGATCCGCGCCGCCGCACGCACGGTTAGATCCGCGCCGCCGCACGCCGCCGCACGCACGGTTAGATCCGCGCCGCCGCACGCATGGTTAGATCCGCGCCGCCGCACGCACGGTTAGATCCGCGCCGCCGCGACTGCCGTAGTAAGAGAGGAAATACGAGAGAGGAGGATGCGACTGGAATATGCGACTGCGAGGGTTGGTAGGTATGTGCTCTGCTCTTGTCTCCGTATGCGTCCATCGTGGTAGAGAGAGAGATACAGGCCATCCGATCATAAATGATCGAACGGTGCAAGCGTTCGTTGAGCTTTCAACTAACCAAGATCCGTGTGACATACATCTCGACCAATCAGAGATCAGCCAGTGAGTACAAGTTAGGAAAACTGAGTAGAACTAAGAGGGGGAAAAGTGAGGAAATGTTTATCGGAAGGGCAAAACTGAGTATGACTGAGTAAAACAAGTGGGCCCAGAGGGGGAAAACTGAGTAACACTAAGTAAAACAGGGGCACCCAAATAATAAACGGACTAAGGGAAATTGAAGCTTTTGGCATAAAAATTGTAAAATTGTGTTATTTGAACAATATATTACATTTTGGCCGACTAGATATTGTTTGCAACTCAAAGATACACAAGTGTGACGAATTTGGACTCATTTGGACAAAGTTTGTAAGCATAGTGGGTATTTTGGAGGTGTATTGAGCAGAAAGCCCTGCATCTTCATATCTAGTAGCTCATGGACTAGGAAGTGGTTTTGAAGCTTTTGGCATAAAAACTTCATATCTCTATATTTCCTTTTCCATTATTATTTCTCTAGGTTGTAGGTAACATAACAAGGCTCCATGGGAAGGTTCCACCATGTTTTGAATTATTTTGAATTGAACCCTAAAACCCTAAAACCCTAAAACCCTAAAATGATAAATGTGGCTTAAATGTGGCATAAAATTGTTCATACAAATTCAAATTGTTCAACACAAAGGGATCCCCAATACAAAGGGAACCACAATACAAATTGTTCATACAAATTCAAATTGTTCAATACAAAGGCATCCCCAATACAAATTGTTCAACACAAAGGGATCCCCAATACAAAGGGAACCACAATACAAATTGTTCATACAAATTCAAATTAGTTGTTCAGAATAAAATCTTTCTCTTGCTCCTGGTGTGACTCGCCGGGGCCACCACCTTACTCCGGGTAACCCTACCAGGGATATTACCGGTGTCTACCTTCCTTTTGCCCTCTTTCTTGTTCTTCTTCTTCTGCAAAGCTTGTGCTTTTTCTTCTGCCATGTACTCTTCGAAGTTAGCTTCTATCATGGCCTTACTACTTTCGAGGCATTCTCGACTATACTGTTCCCTCTCCTATAGACTCATCGGTTGAAGACATTCTACATCCATCTGTTCCCTCTGCTCTCGATCCATCGGTTCAATCTCCTCATGTTCAATTGCTGCTTCAATCTCCTCTGCATTTGCTGCTTCAATCTCCTCATGTTGAACTGCTGCTTCAATCTCCTCTGCATTTGCTGCTTCAATCTCCTCATGTTGAACTGCTGCTTCAATCTCCTCTGCATTTTCTGCTTCAATCTCCTCATGTTGAACTGCTGCTTCAATCTCAAGTTGAATTGCTGCTTCATTCTCCTCTGCATTTTCTGCTCCCGCCTGATCTTCCATTCCAAAAGCTGGGTCAACTCCATTTTTACAAAGCCTAGCAATGTGTCCAGGGATTCCACAACGTTTGCACTTACGTTTTCGAATCGGTGCACCACCCTCTGCACTAGCTCTGATCCTATTCTTCCTCGGCCTACCTGCCGGTCTAGTCAATACTGGAGAGTACAGTTTGAAGCCTGGATCGACTTTCATCCATTGGTCTTTTCCCAACAAGGTAGGAACATTCATAGCATATGCAGCCCTAAATTTGGCAACAGAGAAATACTCTGACACATACTGATCAACTTCACCATCTTCACCCCCTATAACACTCATGAAAAACAATGCGTGTATGCAGGGTATCCCACGGATCTGCCATCCCCTACAATGGCATGTCCTATCAACCAAACTCACTGGATACCTCCACTGCCTGTTTTCTTTGTCAGTGTAGGTTACCTCAGCCTCCATTCCTTTTCTGACGCATTGCATCCTCAATTGTTTTGCCCTGGCATGCAAAGACTTAATCAAAGATGGGAGCATGAGATGGCCAACATAATTTGTGGATGCAATTCTTTGACGCAGATCGATCTTTATCATGATCATCTGCCTAATCTTATCAAATATTTGCCACAGCATAAGCCCTTTCAATGACTTGACCTTTGAATTGAAACTCTCCGCAAGGTTACTTGTTACATAGTCTACCTTGCAAATTTCATTGAATTGGCTTCTTGACCACACCCTACCATGATGTTCATCCAAGTACTCCTTCACCCCAGGTTTTTGTTTATACAACACATCCAAATGAAACAGATGCTTCCTAGAGCTGCATGTGTATGAAGCTGGCCATAGGTTGTCAGTAAAAACTTTACCCTTGAATTTCTTTGTAAAATTCTGTACCAAGTGTCGCATACATTCCCTATGCTCCACTCCAGGGAATACTGCTTCTACCGCAGTCTCCAAACCTTTGCAAGCATCTGTGTGGATAACAAGTCCTGGTGGATGACCTATAAGGTCGCGCAAATTCTGCAGAAACCAAGTCCAACTTTCCTGTGACTCAACCTCCAAAACCCCATAAGCAACAGGGAACATCCAATTATGTCCATCAACTGCAGTAGCAGCAACTAGTTGTCCTTTAAACCTGCCATGAAGAGCTGATGCATCCACGGCCAAATAAGGCCTGCAACCGTCCAAAAAGCCTTTCCAGCACGCTTTGAAACAAACAAAAGCCCTTCTAAAACATTCCTTGTGCATTACCTTCCCGCTTTTCCATTTGTAGGGAACTGTATGCTTGTCTATCGCTACAACACTGCCTGGACTAGCCATCTCCACTTCAGCTTTGAAAGTGTAAAGCAACTGAAAGCTTTCATTCCATGGACCATTGATCTTGTCAAGAGCCATTTCCTTTGCATAGAACATCCTCATGTAAGGTACTTCCATTTTATACTTCTCAACCACCTTTTTTACGAGTGCTGTTGGACCAAGTGAAGGATTTTCTCTCAGCCAATATAGGATTACATCTGCCAACCACCTAGTCTTCGCTAGCTTTGTTTTCAGCTCTGGCTCTCCCCCTAGAGCTGGACACCTATGGATCTCCTTATTCTTCTTTATCTGAAACATAATGATAAGGGATGTCAGTAATAGATAACAAATTTTACACCGTGATCTAAATACACAACTGGTTGGCGTAGTACCTGAACCAAGCTGCTTATGCGCATTGTGGATGCATGCAGCCTAAACTTACACCTTAGGTATGGGCATTTAATTGTGAACCTACCTGGCTCACTTTTAATAACCTCAAAATTATTCTTAGTGAGAATGTGATATGTAGTAATTGCATTACAACAGTCCATCATCGTTTGAAACACGGTGCCTTCTACAAGCTGGGGATTCTCCCTGTTCCACTCAATTGTTGGCAAGTCTTCACCTTCGTAATCGGCTAAAACGAGGCTGTCATCATTCTCATTCTTCTCTTCATCATCAGTGTCATCAAATCTGGCACCAAAAGCCATATCTTCCATGTATTGATCCTCCATTGCCTGCTTACTGCATCGATCTACCAATTCAGGAAACATCAACTCATCCTCATCATCTTGAGGAGGCTGATCCTCAATGTCTGCATCGTCCTCCACATCGACCGTACGAACGATCTGGCTACCACTAGCACTGGGGACAGATGGTGCTGCTGTGGACCTACAAGGAGCGCCACGGCGCACACTATTAGCAGAGGCAGCAGCAGTAGAGAGACATGATGCCCGACCACCTGATGATGCCCCAGCACCAGATGATGCCTGGCCCCTGTCCACATGGATACGAATTTTACCGAACCGGCAAGAAGCATTCAAAGCAAAAAAGAAATCCCAGATCGTCTTCGGAAATTAGTGGAACAAATCTTCCCTCCGAGCTATTGAAATATTCGAAATGAACTGCATCGAGAGAGCTCCAGGTGTAGTTATCGTAGATGTTAGCTTTGAAATCCGTTAACGAGATGGTGGTTGCAACCACCGCAGGGAAGTTAAACCCAGTCTTACAGCGTTTAGAATCACGCGTAAAGCTAGAATCCAGCCTAACCACCAGCCGAAAAGCCAGCGCTGGATCCATCCTATTCGAAAAGCAACGCAGTTAGTTGAGCAACAACGATTGGCGCTCAAAAACTGCCTACTGTTAATTCACATGGGATAGGCAGACGATGCTTACCCAGATGGAATCCATGCGTTAGATCCCTCCGATTCCCAATCTTCTCCACGGCTGGCGGGAATAGTCTGCACACCAGACGGAATTACAAAGAGGACAGGGGTAGATCCAGATCTGGTGGAGGCGGAGCCCGGGGGTGGTGGTGGGGGCGGGGCCGGCTCGGCGGCGGACGATGCCATAAGGTAGGTGGACAGGATGGCGTGGCGGCGGAGGGGCGGTGTGTGAGCTCCTCCAGTCTCAGACGGAGGGGAAAGCTTTGGGTCAGCTCTTCCAGTCAATAGTCAACACATTTCGAAAGCAACGGTCAAGTCAAAACCACCGCGGCTCCCTAGCCGTCACCGGTAATGGAAGGCCTCTGAACAGACGTTAACCCTCCCGTCCGAGCCTCTGAAAGGGGTTTCAAACTAGAGGGAGGGGAAAACTGAGGAAAAGTTAAGAGGCTGGGGAAAACTGAGTACAACTAACGAACCAGGGGCACGAAACTAGAAATCCCTATTTTTATTTGCACTAATGTTGCTAATCAATTGTGCTGAGTTTTGTGTGAAGAAAGTTTTCAAGTGCAGGGAGAGAAAAATGATGCAATAATATGAAGCATGGACAAGAGAGCTCAAGCTTGGGTATGTCCCCTGGACCCCCCAAGAAATATTCAAGAAGTATAAGTGTCAAAGCTTTAGGACGCCCAAGGCATCCCCTCTTCATCAACAAAAAGCACCAGATCATTTTTCAACACGCTATATATTCATTCCTTCATGTGATATGTGTTATTCTTGGATCTTCTTTACTTTTTTCTGTGTGTTTACTTTTAATAAAGTTGGATCCCATCATTCATATTTACTTTGGAGTGAGACACACTCCACCGCTTTGCATATTTACTTTGGAGTGGGACACGCTCCGCTGTTTTGCATGTTTATTTTGGAGTGAGACACGCTCCACTGTTATGCATTTTGCGTTGGAGAGAGACACGCTCCACTTTTACATTTATTTGAGTTTCAATAGCTCTCTCGACATTTACTTGTTTTTCATATATGAGAGTTGTTTGGTTTCATTTGGTTGGCGTTGGAAGCATGAATTTTTTTATGTGTATGTGATGCAAATGGAAGCATTTTTTGACTGTGGCATAGTTGTTTTTGCATATCTTGCTAGATGTTATTCTCATGACAAGCTTGTTAATTATGCTTTCATTATGATTAGTCTCAAATATTGAGAGTGTTTAGTGTGCCATTTAAGGTTTCATGCATTGTTTTTAGCATACAATAGAAAAGCATATTATTGTGGTATATATTCTCCTGCGAATGTTTTTATTTGTGTCGACTTGGCACATGTTTTGTAACATGTTATGACTACATTCCAGTCAATTCTTGCCTCTATGATCATTTAGTTTGCAACTTATGTATCACTTTATGCTTTGATTAATATATTTTGTCGTTGTGCATGATTATGACCATTATGCTCTCTTAGTTGGTCGCACCAGGTCTTTTTCTAGCCTCCATTTGTGTGAATATTTTATTCATGCATCCAACCACCAAAAACCAGATATGCCAAAGTGTCCACCATATCTACCTATATGTGGTATTTCATTGCCATTCTATAGTAGTTTGCTCAGGTGCTACCTTTAAATTTCAAAGTATTATATTTTTGTTGCTCATGGGAAAGTAGTCAAAAATGACTATTGTGTCTAGCGTGTGTTCCATTTGTAACCGTAGATCTTTTAAGTTGCTTGTTGTGTGATAACCATTGAAATACTGGGGACACCTCAGCGTGCTTTGCCGCTGAAAATCATGTGGGTTGCTATGCATGTTCATCTTGTCTGAAATGAAGGAGATTATCCATGCAATATAGTTTGAGTATACATTTTTGTTAGAGAAGAACATTGGACCGCTAACCGAAGCCATGTATCATGGTGGAAGTTTCAGTTGGACAAATCCTTAATCTCTTATGAGAAAGCTTCTAGCAATAAAATAATAATAACAGGAGTCCACTTATCTGTTGCTCGTGTCGTTCCGGTATGGATGTCCCAATTTGAAGATGTTTTAAAAATGAGAAATCAATAGCAATGCATCTCCTAGGACCTTTGTACAGGAGGCACGGGGGTACCCCTTTGTGATACTCGGTTAAAACAACTTGTATGTGATGAGAGCTAACGGTGATCCGAGGTGAGTAGGACGATGTGTGAGCACTAGTAGCAATTATGCATGAGGCTTGCGATTTAGAAGTAGCACTTTTGCACAACCCATATGCTTTGTACTTACCATTGACATCACCAACCTCTCAATAGTGCATTTTATACTCTTGTTGTTTCAATAAAAAGCTCTAGCACATGAGTGATCTTACTTGCCTCTCAAAGAGAGATATTCTTTTACTTTTATGTTGAGTCTCCACCTTCTAGTTTATGCACCACTTATGAGAGCATAGTTTTCATTCTTAGTTTTATGTGCATGATCCCAAGATTTTATTGATTGATTCATAATTATGGTATTGCTTGTTCAAACTTTTTGTTTCTAGTCATCTGATACGTCCTAAACGTATCTACAATTTTTGATGCTCCATGCTTGTTTTGTTACAATTCTTATATGTTTTATGTGCACTTTTTCACACTTTTTAGCATTTTCTGGGACTAACCTATTAACGCAGTGCCGCAGTGCCAGTTCCTGTTTTCTGCTGTTTTTGTGTTTCAGAAAAGTTGTACATGAAAGTTTCTCGGAATCGGACGAAACAAAAGCCTAGAGTCTTATTTTTCCGGGACGAAGACGGTGCCAGAAGGACACGTGCAGGAGAGCTGCCACGTGGTAGTACATAGGGCAGGCGCGGCCCCACCCTTGGCCGCGCCTGGCCCGTGTACTGGCGCCTCGTCGCCTCGTTTGCTCCGCCCTTCCGCCTATTTATTCCTCTTATCGGGAAAACCCCAGGGACAAGAGCCTCCATCCACAAAAAGTTCTGATGTCGCCGTCAACCAAAACCCCAGTTCGGGAGGGTTCTGCAGTCCATCCCGGCACCCAGCCGGAGAAGGAAATCACTGTCGGAGGCCTCTACATCGCCATGTCTTCATCCAAGGTGATGCGTGAGTAGTTCTCCACGGGACCATGGGTCCATAGCAGTAGCTAGATGGATGTCCTCTCCTTGTTGTGCTTCATGTATAGATCTTGTGGGCTGCCTAACATGATCAAGATCATCTATTTGTAATTGCTACATGTTGGTTTGATGTGGATCCGATTTATAGAGAGATTGCTTTGGTTGAGATCAAGTATTATGTTATTATGATCTTGCATGATCTCCGTTTCTAGTAGATGCTCTGGCCAAGTAGATGCTAGCGACTCCAAGAGGGAGTATTTATGCTCGATAGTAGGTTCATGCCTTTATTTAACCATGGGAAGTGACCTTGTTCTCTACGGTTGTAGATGTGTTGTTGCTACTAGGGAGAAAACAGTGGTGTTCTATTCAAGGGTAGTTTCATCGTTTACTTTACACACATTGCTTAAAGCGACAGTCCGTTGCTTGCAACTTAATACGGGAGGGTGTCGCGGATGCAATCCTGAAGGTGGATTATTAGTCATAGATGTAGTTGGATTACGGTCTATGTATATTGTTGTAATGCCCGCATACTTTCATAGCATGTATTCTGCACCAACCATTAGCGTAGAATCTATGTTTATCAATTGCCCATCTGTAATTTGTTTACCCAACATATTTATTTATTGGGCAGGCGCCGCTAGTGAACTGTGGATCCCGGCCCTTCTTCTTTTAATTGCAATCTTCTAGAGCATTTTCCTGTTGTGTTCTCTGCAAACAATTCTTCTTCCATATGGTTCGTTTAATCCTTATAATCTTTTAAAGGTGTCCAAGCATGTATGTTTTGCTTCCACTGATGGGACGAGCTGAGTACCATTTTATTATGTATCTATGCTATGCTCTTGACAATCACTTTGCTTTCCATGCACGTTATACATTTTGTTTTCTTTGATTACTCTTCATGTTTTAGCATGGTTATTAAGTTTCATTGTTTGATTATATCTATCATGCTTATGTTAGGATTCTATGATTCCAGCTATGTTTGCTTCTACATTTAGATTGATACAAGTAGTGAGACAGCATGTCACCTCAAAAATTATTTGCTTGTTATCACTGACCTATGATACGTCTCCGACGTATCGATAATTTCTTATGTTCCATGCGACATTATTGATGATATCTACATGTTGTATGCATACTTTATGTCATATTTATGCATTTTCCGGCACTAACCTATTAACGAGATGCCGAAGAACCGGGTTGCTGTTTTCTGCTGTTTTTGGTTTCAGAAATCCTAGTAAGGAAATATTCTCGGAATTGGACGAAATCAACGCCCAGCGGCCTATTTTCACACGAAGCTTCCAGAAGACCGAAGAGGATACGAAGTGGGGCCACGAGGTGGCGACACAGCAGGGCGGCGCGGCCCAAGCCTTGGCCGCGCCGGCCTGGCATGTGGGGCCCTCGTGTGGCCCCCTGACCTATCTCCTCCGCCTACTTAAAGCTTTCGTCGCGAAACCCCCACTACCGAGAGCCACGATACGGAAAACCTTCCAGAGACGCCGCCGCCGCCAATCCCATCTCGGGGGATTCAGGAGATCGCCTCCGGCACCCTGCCGGAGAGGGGAATCATCTCCCGGAGGACTCTTCACCGCCATGGTCGCCTCCGGAGTGATGAGTGAGTAGTTCACCCCTGGACTATGGGTCCATAGCAGTAGCTAGATGGTCGTCTTCTCCTAATTGTGCTTCATTGTCGGGTCTTGTGAGCTGCCTAACATGATCAAGATCATCTATCTGTAATGCTACATGTTGTGTTTGTTGGGATCCGATGGATAGAGAATACTATGTTATGTTGATTATCAATCTATTACCTATGTGTTGTTTATGATCTTGCATGCTCTCCATTATTAGTAGAGGCTCTGACCAAGTTTTTGCTAGTAACTCCAAGAGGGAGTATTTATGCTCGATAGTGGGTTCATGCCTCCATTAAATCTGGGACAGTGACAGAAAGTTCTAAGGTTGTGGATGTGATGTTGCCACTAGGGATAAAACATCGATGCTATGTCCGAGGATGTAGTTATTGATTACATTACGCACCATACTTAATGCAATTGTCTGTTGTTTGCAACTTAATACTGGAAGGGGTTCGGATGATAACCTGAAGGTGGACTTTTTAGGCATAGATGCATGCTGGATAGCGGTCTATGTACTTTGTCGTAATGCCCAATTAAATCTCACTATACTCATCATATCATGTATGTGCATGGTCATGCCCTCTTTATTTGTCAATTGCCCAACTGTAATTTTTTCACCCAACATGCTATTTATCTTATGGGAGAGACACCGCTAGTGAACTGTGGACCCCGGTCCATTCTTTTTAATCGAATACAATCTACTGCAATACTTGTTCTGCTGTTTTATGCAAACAATCATCATCCACACTATACATCTAATCCTTTGTTACAGCAAGCCGGTGAGATTGACAACCTCACTGTTTCGTTGGGGCAAAGTACTTTGGTTGTGTTGTGCAGGTTCCACGTTGGCGCCGGAATCCCTGGTGTTGTGCCGCACTATATCTCGCCGCCATCAACCTTCAACGTGCTTCTTGACTCCTACTGGTTCGATAAATCTTGGTTTCTAACTGAGGGAAACTTACTGCTGTACGCATCACACCTTCCACTTGGGGTTCCCAACGGTCGCGTGATGTACGCGTGTCAACCTACTCGAGGACGAGCATGAGTTAAGCTTGGAGATGTTGATACGTCCCAAACATATCTATAAATTTTGATGCTCCATGCTTGTTTTGTTACAATTCTTATATGTTTTATGTGCACTTTTCCACACTTTTTAGTATTTTCTGGGACTAACCTATTAACGCAGTGCCGCAGTGCCAGTTCCTGTTTTCCGTTGTTTTTGTGTTTCAGAAAAGTTGTACATGAAAGTTTCTCGGAATTGGATGAAACAAAAGCCTAGAGTCTTATTTTTTCGGGACGAAGACAGGGCCAAAAGGACATGTGCAGGAGAGCTGCCACGTGGCGGTACATAGGGCAGGCGCGGCCCCACCCTTAGCCGCGCCTGGCCCGTGTACTGGCGCCTCATCGCTTCGTTTGCTCCGCCCTTCCGCCTATTTATTCCTCGTATCGGGAAAACCCCAGGGATGAGAGCCTCCATCCACGAAAAGTTCGGACGCCGTCGTCAACCGAAACCCTAGTTCGGAAGGGTTCAGCAGTCCATCCTGGCACCCTGCCGGAGAGGCAAATCACCGCCGGAGGCCTCTTCATCGCCATGTCTTCATCCGAGGTGATGCGTGAGTAGTTCTCCATGGGACCATGGGTCCATAGCAGTAGCTAGATGGCTATCCTCTCCCTGTTGTGCTTCATGTATAGATCTTGTGAGCTACCTAACATGATCAAGATCATCTATTTGTAATTGCTACATGTTTGTTTGATGTGGATCCGATTTATAGAGAGATTGCTTTGGTTGAGATTATGTATTATGTTATTATGATCTTGCATGCTGTCTATTTCTAGTAGATGCTCTAGCCAAGTAGATCCTAGCGACTCCAAGAGGGAGTATTTATGCTCGATAGTGAGTTCATGCCTCTATTTAACCATGGGAAGTGACCTTGTTCTCTACGGTTGTAGATGTGGTGTTGCTACTAGGGAGAAAACAACGGTGTTCTATTTAATGGTAGTTTCATCGTTTACTTTACACATATTGCTTAAAGCGATAGTCTGTTGCTTGCAACTTAATACTGGAGGGTGTCGCGGATGCAATCCTGAAGGTGGATTATTAGTCATAGATGCAGTTGGATTACGATCTATGTATATTGTTGTAATGCCCGCATACTTTCATAGCATGTATTCTGCACCAACCATTAGCGTAGAATCTATGTTTATCCATTGCCCATCTGTAATTTGTTTACCCAACATATTTATTTATTGGGGAGGCGCCTCTAGTGAACTGTGGACCCTAGTCCTTTTTCTTTTAATTGCAATCTTCTACAGCATTTTCCTGTTCTGTTCTCTGCAAACAATTATTCTTCCACACGTTTCGTTTAATTCTTTGTTTTCAACAAAATCAGTGAGCTTGACAACCTCGCTGAAAGTTGGGGACAAAGTACTTGGTTGTTTGTGTGCAGGTCTCCACATTGCTGCTGACGCCGGCAGTGCGCCCTTCCACGAGTTGGCACCTCGGGAGAGAACGTTTTTCTCCTACTGGTCGATAAATCTTGGTTTCTTACTGAGGGAAAACTTCCTTCTGTGCTCATCATACCTTCCTCTTGGGTTCCACTTAACGTTACGCATAAATTCTCCTTCATCAACTCTACGCTCAGCATAACCCTGCAATTTGTTTTGCTGGTAGTGCTTTAATGAGGATCTAGTTACTCAACAAGATGAACTTTTGATGATGCCTCTTTTCCAGCGAGTACCCTTACCATCGCAACACCATCTTAGAAGCAAAATATATATATGAACAAGTTTGTAGTGCACAGTAATTCACATGGTAATCTAGAGATTCGAATACAAAACTCTCGAAAGGGCCCTTTGTAGTTATTAATGAACTTACCAAGCACTGATCGATTTTGGTAGTCATGTGGTAGACTGCCGGAGAAAGTAGGTACAAAGTAATTAAAGTGTGTCTCAGGCAAATAATTCAAGTTGTTAAATTCACTTCTCATCATATCATTCCCCATGCACTATAAAATCATATTAGCTCTATATAGATATCGCTTATATTGTGCTTTATGCATCTGCATCTTCTGACTCGTAGACATTTTGCCCCACTGGTCTTTCTCCTGCTATAGGTAACAAGGTTTTTCTCTCTAGAAATAAGGGGTAATACGATTAGACTTTCGTGTAGAAACATTAGAACGAGTTCATGACATGTATGACACAAGTATTGATCTTGTCATATGTTTCTTAGTAGTAGTTTCTACATTTGATGGACCTCTCTCTTCCCGATTTGTTTCATCAACCTCAATGTAAATCCTAACTTCCAAGCCGCACTTTCATAGGGAACCCTTTGCATCAGGAGACACGTATGAAGGATGGATGCATGCACATGTTTGGAGCAAGAGGTGTCAGGATAGCTAAAGTTGCAGCCGCGGATTTTTCCGGCCACTCGGGCTGGAAATGATTGTGGCATCGCTCCATCTATGGACCTACCAATTTCTTGTTGAAGACTTGGCCATTCATTTCCTTTCAATTCTTCATTGAGAGGGTGTGATCGAGGCCCCTTAGACAAGATTGACAAATACTCAGAGCCAAATAAGATGCGAGTGTTCAAAAGAGGCAATTGGCCCAACCACACTCCACGAGTAGCAAATATTTGAACCAAAATATGAGTAGTTGATTCATCTATCTATCATAGTAGGGCAGCAAAGACCAAACGACTTGTGTAGATCCAACTCCCTTTTTAACACTTTCAAATCATGAGCATGGATACTTGTAAAATGATGAAAATGGTGGTTCGATAAACTTAAGGCTACTGGGATGCAACCATGAACCGTCTACTGACGGTCGCTCTGGATATGTACAACCAAGCTGGTTGGCAGCATACTGGTAGATTAAGAAGCCTATTTATGTTTTTAATTTTAGATGATTTATCCATGTATCAACCTTGGTCCTTGAGGTGTGATACTTTGAATGATGAACTAATTAACAAATATGGTTGTGTGCATTGATTGATGCAGAGGCCAAGTTCACCCCGTTTCACAAAGAAAAATCAATCTCTCACATGTTTGTAACTGGAAACGTGGAATTCCTTGTGCACTATGCTCACATGTTTTTTTTTGGAGTTAGCACATTATGTTGGTGACTTTTCCTATGTACTCAAACCAAGGGAGTAGTAATTATGGTGTTTTTGATAGGGAGAAAATTTATAATCCTCTGTAAGTTCGGTTAATTTTGTTAGTTGATTGAGGTCCTGGTCCATGTTCTAGCGTAGAACACAAGGAGCACATGGTGGTAGGGGCCACAGAGTACCCGACCAACACAATGTACCATAGTATTAGTGGCACAACATGAGTGGAGATTTAGCGTGTTAGTTGCTTGTTGATTTTATTTTATTTTCTCACCAACCTCTTATGTATTGTATATGCTTTGTGCACAAACTTCCAGGTGTATAGAGATAAGGAGATTGTTGTTCTCTTATTTAAAGAAAATAAAATTGCATTAAATAAGTTCTACCATCTACATTGGCAACTAATGAATGAAGAATATCGTTGTAGATAAGTAATAGTGAAGTAGGACAGAAGACCCAAACTACATATATTTGCTCCAACTCCTTGCCTTTGTTGGTGGGATGCAAGTAATACTTTCCTTTTAGATTCTCCCAAAAAAGGGTCGATGCAATTAGTGTTACGAGCCATTCAAATTTTGTGGAGCTGAATCTTGCGGCGAGAGTAGTGAACGTCGGGGTGGTGGCCCAAACAAGTGGTACCAGCGGGTTGTGTTTGGTGCGGTGATGTCTCTCGACGCTTGAACGGTTGCCTGGAAATCTTGCCGCATTCTGGTTATAATTTAGCTAGGCTGGTGTAGCTTGTCTTGTGAGTTAGACAATTTTTCATATTCATCGGTCAGCTCGTGTTTTTTTTCTTGCATTGAATTAATTCTCATGTGCTTTAATGAATAGCTAGAGCTTCTGGGGTTTCATTGAAAATCTCGGTATTCACGACTAGGTGTCCCAACCATTCATAAGCTCTAGAATACAAGTGTGACCAAGGGAGGATGTGTGCGCCTTACTTTGGACTATATGAAATATTAGGAATGATGTTTTCCTTACTTTGGACTATATGAAATATTAGGAATGATTTTTTCAAAGAAACACAGTACACAGATGATGACCCACAAGTATAGGGGGTGTATCGTAGTATCTTCGATAAGTAAGAATGTCGATCCCAACGAGGAGCAGAAGGTGTTGATAAGCAGTTTCGATGAAGGATTCACTGTAAATGCTCACAGACAAGTATTCAGGGGGTTTTGATGTAGCAGATGAATAAAGTACGAGTAAGTAAAGTGCGAGAGTAACAATTGCAGCGAGTGGCCCAATCCTTTTTAGCACAAAGGACAAGCCGGTTTGTTTACTTATAATGACCAAACGTTCTCGAGGACACACGGGATTTTAGTCTAGTGCTTTCGCTACATACGGCTAATTAATCTTCATTGTTTTGATAAGTGTTGTGTGGGTGAACCTATGCTAATGTACCGCCCTTCCTAGGACTAATACATACTTGTGATTATACCCCTTGCAAGCATCCGCAACTACAAGAAAGTAATTAAGATAAATCTAACCACAGCCTTAAACTCTGAGATCCTGCTATCCCTCCTGCATCGATATACCAACGGGGGTTTAGGTTTCTGTCACTCCGGCAACTCCGCAATTGGCAAACAAGTACAAGATGCATTCCCCTAGGCCCATAAAGGTGAAGTGTCATGTAGTCGACGTTCACACGACACCACTAGAAGAATAACACCACAACTTAAATATCATAACATTGAATATTACTCAACCATACTTCACTACTAACATTTAGACTTCACCCATGTCCTCAAGAACTAAACGAACTACTCACGAGACATCATATGGAACATGATCAGAGGTGATATGATGATGAATAACAATCTGAACATAAACCTTGGTCCAACGGTTTCACTCAATAGCATCAATAACAAGTAGAAATCAACACCGGGAGAGTTTCCCCTATCAAACAATCAAGATCAAACCCAAATTGTTACAGTGGTGACGATGTGCAGCGGTGGAGACGGCGGTGATGATGATGGAGATGATGATGATGGTGATGGAGATGATGTCCAACTCGATGGCGGTGACGATGGCGTCGATTTCCCCCTCCGGGAGGGAATTTCCCCGGCGGATCTCAGCCTGCCGGAGAGCTCTTTTCTCTCTGGTGTTCTCCGCCCCGCAGAGGCGGCTGTGACTCCTCGCGACCTATTCCCTCGAGCTTAGGTTTTCTGGACGAAGACGTTCGCGAAGAAAAGGAGGCGAGAGGGGGCTGTGGGCCCCCTCCTCACAGGGCGGCGCGGCCAGGCCTTGGGCCGCGCCGGCCTATGAGGTGGGCCCACCTCGGGTCCCCTCGGGTCCCCCTTCTGGCTCCCTTCGTCTTCTGGAAAAATAGGATTTTTCATATAATTTCCGTCAACTGTTGATCTTCTGAAATATTGCATTCTGACGGTGTTTTTTCCAGCAGAATCCTGACCCCGGTGCGCGATCCTCCAATAATCATGAATCATGCAAAATAGATGAAATAACATAAGTATCATCTCCAAATATGAAATATATCAATGAATAACAGCAAATTATGATATAAAATAGTGATGCAAATTGGACGTATCAACTCCCCCCAAGCTTAGACTTCGCTTGTCCCCAAGCGAAACTGAACTCGGTAAACAGGTCCACATGTTTATGGAGTGAAGAGTCGATATATAAAATACGGACAAGAAGCATCATATTCATTCACACAAGACATTCTAGTAAACAACTCCCTCATATAATTCAACTTGAAACAAGTATAAGGTAATCACAAATAAAGGTGCATAAGAAATCTTAGTTGGTGATGGCAAACTTCGTTCTTGGTCAAAGAACAGTTAACAGGTTACACTTATCTATCGAGCAGCGCTCTTATGTTAAAGTTTATATGGCACAACTTGCATATTCAATCATAATAATCTCCTCATGATCATTGATAACTTTCAAAGCTATATTCCACTACTGCAAAATAGGCTATCAGTGACAGGCTCAGAAGGCCCATTAGTGACAGGCACAGCGCCTGTCACTGATGACTAGTCACTGGTATGAGGTTACTAGTGACAGGCAAAATGCATGTCACTAGTGTAGGTATAGTAGTGACAAGCAAAAAAGATGCATGTCACTGGTTGTGATCGCCGGTAGCAAAAAAAATTAATGCATTTTCCACGAATATTTCAAATAACACAATAAGAGGTTATAAAAAATAATATGCATTTTCCATGAATATTTCAGATACCATAATAAGACGTACCAATGATACATTCACGCCACCCAATATGACATCATATTGCGCAGCTAACACGTACACTATCATAAAAAGTTGCAATCTATCATAGACTAACAAAGGATAGTTCCTTGATCAGTTATGTATCAAACAGTTTAAGCTTCAAAAACTGCACCACCACAACACATGTATTATGGTGATATGCATAGCTGCAAGTTATTTTCACTCTTCTGATTTCCATCAGCCTGTTGAGGTGCAAATTCTGTCATTACTTCTTACTTGTATGGACCTCAATGGCGCAGTACACTGATAACGTGCTTAACCTGATACAAACAAGGAAATGAGTATATAACTGTGAGCAATGGCACCACGTGCATAAGCACTTGTTGGAGATTAAAGAAATTCTAAATATAAATCAAATAGTGGCATAAAAATCAGATTTTGCTATTATTTGTCCCTAAATTCAGAAGAGTGGAATTAGCAACAAGAAGGTAAACCATGCAAAGGTATGTGTATAAGAATATAAGAATATTTCTAAGAAAACATAGAATAACAACGACATCATGAAATGGCGGTAGTCTGCACTGGTTCATATATTTTAAGTGGTAAGATAGAAAAGAAATTAAAATACAAGGTGTGCTTTCCTCTGAAGCTCGAGGTGGGGAGAACCATGATGAGCTTCTTTACAGGAGAATGATGAACAAAACATGCGTGTACGCAGAGTAATTATATGCCTTCTGATATTTCAGTACATGAATCAGTAGAAATATAGAATGAATGATCGCTTTATTTTCCCTATTATTGATTTTTGCACCTCGTATTTTCATGGCAAAAAAGAGCCCTGCAGTTCCTAATGAGGAAAATTGCTTCACTGTGGATGTTGTAGTAGTAGGGCGTGCAGTATGCAGTGAGGACCAGGACTTTTGGCAACAAATTTATACTTGTATTGAAGATTAATTAGTGAGGGTGGAGAATTTTCATATCCTCTAGCCAAGCATAGATCTTCTCTTACATATTAATATTTTACACCAAATCCTCTTCATCTCCTGCCATTTCATTTAAGCTCAGTGGAGGAATCAGTCCTATCGTTTCCGAGCCCAAAGAGCATTTTATTTCACCGTATCATCTGTATTGGCTACCACTTGGAGATGGAGCGCAGTACTGCTGCTACTGCATCATCGCAAGGCTACTCCCCATGTCGGTCCTAGTAGTCTCTCACTCTCTCGCAATACTCTGAACCCTTCCAGGTAACAACTAACTTGACTACATACTCATGTCTCAGGTTATATTGTCTTGGAGCAAAAGAGAGTTAATTCGAAGTGCAGACTAGCAATTGGTAATATCAAGATTGCATTATGCTACTGTGCTAACAAAAAATCCTATCTCAGGGCCAGATACAGTCACGAGGATCAAATACATTATGCTACCGTGCAAACATAATTTCTCACTACAGAATTTTCATTTTTGGTACAAATATAAATTTAGAAATAGTATTGCTCATTTCCATGTTATGTGTAGTACTAATTGTCCTAGGTAAAGTTTGCAGTTGTATTTTTTTGAGGGAAAGTTTGCAGTTGTCTTCGTTGATGATAAAGATTAAAAAAACCTAACGATAGTATAAATATTTCAGATACCTTCAGGTGTAGTACGGCTTGGAGGAGCAGTGGACGACGCCGGACAGACGGTGCAGGGCAGCAACATCCTCGCTTCAGGCAGCGGCGTCCTACTGAAAAGAAAATGTGTACATGTTTAACCTGAAGTTGATGTGCGAAACAACAAAGGGCAGCGTCAGTTCGTTGTATTCCAACAGGTGCGTTGCTCCTAACCCTACAAAGAATGAACATTCTGCAAAAAAATGTCCCTATGTTGGCATGTCCGAGGCACACGTGCACTGATCTAATGGGGGACATCCTGTATCCTGAGATGAACACATGAACTTTTGTATCTTCAGCTGATCCGATACACACAAAAACAAAAGGGAAAAACATATCGGAAATTTGGGCGTGAGAAGTTGATAGATGCTAGATCGAGATGTGGCTACAAACCTGGAAAATCTATGGTGAAAATCGAGGTAGAAACTGGCCGAACTAGCCGCTGAAAATCACCGTAGCATGTCCTGCAGCAAAAAAGGATCAAGAGAAACTCACGGCACCACCGCGCACAACGGTAAACGACGACGTGGCGAGGCGTGGACATGGTTACCTTACAAAAAGATCGTTGGAGTTCGTCTCCAATCGAATTCAATCTAAATTTTGTTCGCCGCGGAGGATTGTAGCGGGAGGTGTCGATGCCCCCACAGAGGATCAGCGGGGAGCCCCGCTCTGAGAGGTGGCGCTTTCCAATCTGCGGAGATTGACGAAAACTGTGGTTGCGGAGATTGATACCACAGGTTGTAAGTGCCGCTCTCTCGCGCAAGTACCCCGGAAACTGCCTCGTTCGATCGCTACAAAGTGGGGCTTGTTAGACTGTACATGCCATTCAGGCTTGTCATCAGATCGCATGATCTATCGTGCGCGGCCAGAAACCGTGGGTTGCTAAAACTACGTAACCAAATACCTAGCTTTGCGGAAAACAGAATAAGATCAATCGGTATTGCGTTTCACTAGAACGACCACATCACCTAGCATTGCGGAAATATAATTTTAATTTCTTAGACGGTTTTCTGAGTGGGTTGCTAAAACTACCTACCTATCCAAACAAAGACGTTCGACTCATCTCCGGTCTGGGCCAGGTTCACAAACGTGGCACCTGGTCGGCCGGTTGAGACTTGAGAGAGGAGGCACGCACGTGTCAGCTGATATGGTTGGCTAGCTGGGCCATCGACCTGGTTAGCTGGTTAGGCAAAAAAAATTGTTCGTTTAGTGACAGACAATTATAGATGCCTGTCACTAACATATTTTCGCCTTTAGCCAAATTTCACAAAAACTGCCAGTGACAGTCTTTTATACGCGCCTGTCACTAGTGTGCTCGTACTTGTGACGGGCTTATATGAGCCTGTCACTAGTGTCTGTACTAGTGACAAGCATAATTCTACCTGTCACTAAATGCTTGGCGGCTATAAGCATTTCTGTAGTAGTGTTCATTCAGATAAAACTTGTACTAAACAAGGAAAGGTAAAAGACATGATGAGGTAAATCACAATATAATGGCTTGATCACAACAACTCAAATGCTTGCTTAAGATGGAGGGAAATAGGTTTACTGACTCAACATAAAGTAAAAGACAGGCCCTTCGCAGAGGGAAGCAGGGATTAAATCATGTGCTAGAGCTTTTTCAGTTTTGAAATCATATAAAGAGAATGAAAATAACATTTTGAGAGGTGTTTGTTGTTGTCAACGACTGGTAGCGGGTACTCTAACCCCCTTGCCAGACAAACCTTCAAAGAGCGGCTCCCATTTTATTTTTATTTTTGTGTGGCACTCCTTCCAACCTTTCTTTCACAAACCATGGCTAACCGAATCCTCGGGTGCCTGCCAACAATCTCATACCATGAAGGAGTGCCTTTTTATTTTAGTTTTATTATGATGACACTCCCCCCAACCTTTGCTTACACAAGCCATGGCTAACCGAATCCTTCGGGTGCCGTCCATCAATCACATACCATGGAGGAGTGTCTATTTAGGTTAATTAATTTGGGACTGGGAATCCCATTGCCAGCTCTTTTTGCAAAGTTATTGGATAAGTGGATGAAGCCACTAGTCCATTGGTGAAAGTTGCCCAACAAGATTGAAAGATAAAACACCACATACTTCCTCATGAGCTATAAAACATTGACACAAATAAGAGATAGTAAATTTTGAATTATTTAAAGATAGCACATGAAGTATTTACTTGGAATGGCAGGAAATACCATGTAGTAGGTAGTTATGGTGGACACAAATGGCATAGGTTTGGGTTGAGGTTTGGATGCACGAGAAGCATTCCCTCTCAGTACAGGTCTTTGGCTAGCAAGGTTAATTAGCAAGCAAAAGAGTTGAGGGAAACAAACAAATATACATGTGATAGAAACAATCATGCATCTTCCTTGTAAGCACAAACAATTTTAAATTCAGAATAATAAGCTATGAGCTAACAAGAAAGGAAGACAATGAAACAACTACATGTATTTCTCTTTTCTACTTAAACCTCAAAGTGTTGTTGCTATTGACCAATACTAAGTTTGCCAAAACCAAATAGATTTATTCAATTCTCCCAAAGTGATACCAGTACTAATAGCAAGATCAATCATATAATAGAGATTGCAAACTAAAATAAGATGCGCAATATGTAAATGATAAGACTTCTCATTAATATTCCATAACGATAACTCACACCAAGGGATACATAGACAACCAACTAAAGGAGAGATACTTCCACACTGCAACCCATCTTATATGATAACTTCCCTACTCATGATATGACACTACTTGATAGTAAAAAAGTAAAAGATAGTGATGATGTGATACCGCGGCACTCCCCCAAGCTTGGAACAAACCAAGGGGATGCCAATACCGATGATGAATTACTCCTTCGGCGATGGTGGTGATGAATTCCCATCATCAGACTTCCAAGGAAGAGGCTCTCCATCAACAAACGACATCTTGGTCTCGGGAATCCTGAAACTAGCAGCATAGCTTATGTGTTTAAACCTGTTTTCATACTCACAGTTCTGATTCTGAACGTCATAGAGTTGAGCTTGGAGTTTGTTCGTGGTGTCGTGAAGTGAGAGGATGTCGCCCCATAGCTTTGCAGTCTCCTTCTCGTGTGCATCAATAAGTTCAGACACAATCTTGTGGAAGATGTCCACCTCACGCTCAGCCATCTTCTTGTATTTGAAGACATCTTGTTCTAGCTTCTCCATCCTGTCTTCCAAGCTTCCTTCTCCTTTAGGACCCTGGACATCCTTGATCTGCAGTTCTCCATCAACGAGCAGCAACTCCTTGGGGTGCATCCTCAGCTCCTCCATGTACAAGTTGTCAACGTCCTTGCAGGAGCTGTCCTTCGGAGTTTCTGACGAAGACATGATGGCTCTAGATCCGAAGCAAATCCTGGCAGAAACAGCTCGAAACAAAACACGTCGAGAAAACGATATACGGACCTCCAGGGGTCCGGGGGATTATATAGCAGGAATTTGTATGTAATAAGGAAAGTACCAGGTCGAACCAGAGTCGGAGAGGGGCGACGAGGCGGCCAGCTCATAGGGCGGCGCGGCCTGGCTGGGGCCCACGCAGGCCTATGGGGGCACGCCCTCGTGCGTCTCCTCCACTCCGTTTCGATCTCGTAATTTTTCATATTTTCCAAAAATACCAAAAACATTGTTCGGAAAGCAAATCGCGAACTTTTTATTACCAGTACTGTTACCTATTCAAAGTCGAGTTCTGGCGGACTGTCAATTTGTCCTTTGATGAAAGCCTCCGGTGTTTCCACTCGAATAACATCAACATCTACATTATAAGAATCTCCTGAGATATAATGCTTGAGTCTTTGTCCATTCACCACTTGTGTAGCATTGCCTTGGAGAGAGCTAATTTTTATTGCTCCTCAACGATACACCTCCTCAACAACATATGGTCCTTCCCATTTCGAGAGTAATTTCCCTACAAAGAATCTGAGACGAGACCGATACAATAGGACTTTATCCCCAATATTAAATTCTCTTTTGATAATCCTTCTATCATGCCATTTTTTAACTTTCTCTTTAAAGAGTTTAGCATTTTCATAAGCTTCACTTCTCCATTCATCTAGAGAACTCAATTGCAGCAACCTCTTATTACCAGCTAGTTTAGAATCTTTATTTAATTCTCTAACAGCCCAATAAGCTTTGTGCTCTAGTTCTAAAGGTAAATGACAAGCTTTTCCATAAACCATTTTATAAGGTGACATTCCCATGGGATTTTTATAAGCAGTTCTATAAGCCCATAGTGCTTCCTTCAATTTACTAGCCCAATTCTTTCTAGTTTTATTAACAGTCTTTTGCAAGATAGATTTAATTTCTCTATTTGATAGTTCTACTTGCCCACTAGTTTGAGGATGATAAGCGGAAGCAATTCTATGATTAATACCATATTTAGCAAGAGTTTTTCTAAAACCACCATGAATAAAATGAGAACCTCCATTAGTCATAATATATCTAGGAACTCCAAATCGAGGAAAAATAATATCTGAAAGCATCTTTAAAGAGGTCTCACCATCAGCACTTTTTGTAGGTATGGCTTCCACTCATTTAGTAACATAATCAACAGCAACAAGTATATGAGTGTTACCTTCTGAAGAGGGAAAAGGTCCCATGAAGTCAAATCCCCAACAATCAAACGGTTCAATAACAAGAGTATAATTCATAGGCATTTCATTGCGTCTGGAGATATTACCAACCCTTTGACATTCATCACAAGATAAAATAAACTTCCTTGCATCCTTGAAGAGAGTTGGCCAATAAAAACCTGATTGTAGAACCTTTTGCGCAGTTCTATCTCCGGCGTGATGTCCTCCATAAGCACTACCATGACATTTACTCAATATCTCTTGTTGTTCATATTCGGGAACGCATCTTCGCAGAATACCATCCACTCCTTCTTTATATAAGTGTGGGTCATCCCAGAAATAATGCCTCAAGTCATAAAAGAATTTCCTCCTTTGCTGAGCTGAAAAGGCTGGAGGCAAGTACTTGGAAACAATAAAGTTAGCATAATCAGCATACCAAGGACTGTCTCGCGAGCTCACCTTAATACAGCCAATTGTTCATTTGGAAAACTATCATTAACAGGAACAGGATCATAAGCAATATTTTCCAATCTAGACAAATTATCAGCAATAGGATTATCAGCACCTTTCCTATCTACAATATGTAAATCAAATTCTTGCAACAGAAGTACCCATCTAATAAGCCTTGGCTTAGCATCTTTCTTTTGCATAAGGTATCTAATTGCAGCATGATCAGTATGTATAGTAACTTTTGAATCAACAATATAAGATCTAAACTTATCACAAGCAAAGACTGCAGCTAACAATTCTTTTTCAGTAGTAGCATAATTTCTTTGAGCAGCATCAAGAGTTTTACTAGCATAATGAATAACATTCAATTTTTTATTTACTCGCTTTCCAAGAACAGCGCCTACAGCAAAATCACTAGCATCACACATAATTTCAAAAGGTAAGTTCCAATCAGGAGGTTCAACTATAGGAGCAGTTGTTAAGGCTTTCTTTAGAGTTTCAAAAGCTTCCTTACAATCTTCATCAAAAACAAAAGGTACATCTTTTTGAAGAAGATTAGTAAGAGGCTTTGAAATCTTGGAGAAGTCTTTAATAAACCTCCTATAAAACCCAGCATGACCAAGAATACTACGAATACCTTTAACATCCCTAGGATAGGGCATCTTCTCAATGGCATCAACTTTAGCTCTATCAACTTCAATACCTCTCTCGAAAATTTTATGTCCCAATAAAATTCCTTCATTAACCATAAAGTGGCATTTCTCGCAATTAAGAACAAGGTTAGTTTCTTCACATCTCTGCAAAACTTTATCGAGGTTTCGCAAGCAATTATCAAAAGAATTCCCATAGACGGAAAAATCGTCCATGAATACCTCTACAATACTCTCGCAAAAGCCATGAAAAATAGCAGACATGCATCTTTGAAAAGTAGCAGGAGCATTACATAAACCAAAAGGCATACGTCTATAAGCATAAGTTCCATAGGGACAAGTGAAAGTGGTTTTCTCTTGATCCTTAGTTTTAACAGCAATTTGTGAAAACCCAGAATAACCATCCAGGAAGCAAAAATGAGTATTTTTAGATAACCTTTCTAACATTTGATCAATAAAAGGCAAAGGGTAATGATCTTTCTTAGTAACTTTATTAACTTTTCGATAATCAATGCACATTCTATACCCTACAACTACTCTTTGAGGTATGAGCTCATCATTATCATTAGGCACAACAGTCATTCCTCCTTTCTTAGGAACACAATGCACAGGACTAACCCATCTACTATCAGCAATAGGATATATAATACCAGCTTCAAGAAGTCTTAATACCTCATTTCTTACCACATCCTTCATCTTAGGAATTAGACGACGCTGAGGTTCAACAACAGGCTTCGCATCATCTTCCATATTAATGGCATGTTGGCAAATAGAGGGAGAAATCCCCTTCAAGTCATCAAGAGTGTAGCAATAGCACCTCGGTGTTTCTTCAATATTTCCAATAACCTTTCTTCTTCAAACTCTGTAAGCTTAGAACTAATAATAACAGGATATATTTTCTTATCATCAATATGAGCATATTTAAGATTATCAGGCAATGGTTTTAAATCAAAGACAGGATCTTCCTTTGGTGGCGGTGTTGTACCCAGATCTTCTACCGGTAAATCATGCTTAAGAATAGGTTGACGAAGGAAAATTTCATCAAGCTCATCTCTTTCTTCCCTAAAAACTTCACTCTCACTATTCTCCAAATGTTGCTGCAAAGAATTATTAGGAGCAAGAGCAATAGATGCACACTGTTCAACTTTAAAACCATTATTAGGCGAATCAATTTTATAAGGAGTTTTGGTAAATTTAGAGAAGTTAAACTCATAAGATTCACCAGCAAATTTAGTCAAAATTTTCTCTTTCTTGCAATCTATAATAGCTCCACAAGTATTTAGAAAAGGTCTACCAAAAATGATAGGACAATATTTACTAGCAGCAGAACCAAGTACCAAAAAGTCAGCAGGATATTTAATCTTACCGCATAGAACTTCTACATCTCGAATAATACCAATTGGAGAGATAGTTTCTCTATTAGCCAGCCGAATAACCACATCAATATCTTCAAGTTCACAAGAACCAATTTCGTGCATAATCTCCGTGTAAAGCTCATAAGGAATAGCACTAATACTTGCACCAATATCACATAAACCATAATAACAATGATCTCCAATTCTAACAGATAGCATAGGAACAATAGCTTTCTTAGACTTATTAGGATGTGAAACAATATTAGAAGCATCTTCACAGAAAATAATATGACCATCCTCCACATTTTCAGTCACAAGATCTTTAACAATTGCAACAGCAGGTTCAACTTTTATTTGTTCTTCAGGTTCTATAGGTTTCTTTTCACTTTTATGAACCGCACTATTTATAAGAGAGTACTCCTTCATTTTAGCAGGGAAAGGAGTTTTTTCAATATAAGCTTCAGGAATAACATGATCAACAGTTTCAACTACAACACATTTATTAATAGATGAATCAATTTTATCTTTATACGGTTCATGATACTTATCAAAATTCTTTTTAGGCAATTCATAATGAGAGGAAAAAGCTTTATAAAGATTTGCAGCAACTTGAGAATCAAGACCATAAGTAGCACTCATATTACGAAATTTATCCATATCCATAAAAGATTCAATGCATTTATAATCATAATTTATACCTGATTCTCTATCTTTGTCGTTCTCCCATCCTTCAGTATTTTCCTGGATCCGATTAAGAAGGTCCCTTTTAAACTCTTCTTTGTTGCGCGTAAATGATCCAGAACAAGAAGTATCCAGCAAGGTCTTGTCTTCAAAAGAAAGTCTTGCATAGAAATTATCAATAATAACATTACCAGGAAGCTCATGAATGGGGCATTTGAGCATTAAAGACTTCAATCTCCCCCACGCTTGGGCAATACTCTCTCCATCATGAGGCCAAAAATTATATATGCGGTTCCGATCCTTATGAATTTCACTTGGAGGATAGAACTTAGAATAAAACCGGGGCACAATATCATTCCATTCAAGAGAATCCTCATTATCCAGTAATTTATACCAATGCGCCGCTTTACCAGACATCGATATAGAGAATAGTTTCTTCCTCACTTCATCCATAGCAATACCTACACACTTGAATAAACCGCATAATTCATGTAAGAACAATAAATGATCTCCAGGGTGGACAGTTCCATCCCCTGTATAACGGTTATCCACTACACGTTCAATAATTTTCATAGGTATTTTGTATGGCATTTCTTCCTCACCTGGCGCCTCATCCACTACCTTTGCAGTAGTAGTAGATTTTCCAAATAAAAACTCAAGAGAAGATATCTCCATAATGAATTATGGCAGCAGGCAGAAATAAAATCAGCACAAACAGTAGAAGTTTCCCTTACCAATTCCACTTACCAATAGCGCTTCACTCCCCGGCAACGGCGCCAGAAAATAGTCTTGATGACCCACAAGTATAGGGGGTGTATCGTAGTATCTTCAATAAGTAAGAATGTCGATCCCAACGATGAGCAGAAGGTGTTGACAAGCAGTTTCGATGAAGGATTCACTGTAAATGCTCACAGACAAGTATTCAGGGGGTTTTGGTGTAGAAGATGAATAAAGTACGAGTAAGTAAAGTGCGAGAGTAACAATTGCAGCGAGTGGCCCAATCCTTTTTAGCACAAAGGACAAGCCGGTTTGTTTACTTATAATGACCAAACGTTCTCGAGGACACACGGGATTTTAGTCTAGTGCTTTCGCTACATACGGCTAATTAATCTTCATTGTTTTGATAAGTGTTGTGTGGGTGAACCTATGCTAATGTACCGCCCTTCCTAGGACTAATACATACTTGTGATTATACCCCTTGCAAGCATCCGCAACTACAAGAAAGTAATTAAGATAAATCTAACCACAGCCTTAAACTCTGAGATCCTGCTATCCCTCCTGCATCGATATACCAACGGGGGTTTAGGTTTCTGTCACTCCGGCAACCCCGCAATTGGCAAACGAGTACAAGATGCATTCCCCTAGGCCCATAAAGGTGAAGTGTCATGTAGTCGACGTTCACACGACACCACTAGAAGAATAACACCACAACTTAAATATCATAACATTGAATATTACTCAACCATACTTCACTACTAACATTTAGACTTCACCCATGTCCTCAAGAACTAAACGAACTACTCACGAGACATCATATGGAACATGATCAGAGGTGATATGATGATGAATAACAATCTGAACATAAACCTTGGTCCAACGGTTTCACTCAATAGCATCAATAACAAGTAGAAATCAACACTGGGAGAGTTTCCCCTATCAAACAATCAAGATCAAACCCAAATTGTTACAGCGGTGACGATGTGCAGCGGTGGAGACGGCGGTGATGATGATGATGGTGATGGAGATGATGTCCAACTCGATGGCGGTGACGATGGCGTCGATTTCCCCCTCCGGGAGGGAATTTCCCCGGTGGATCTCAGCCTGCCGGAGAGCTCTTTTCTCTCTGGTGTTCTCCGCCCCGCAGAGGCGGTTGTGACTCCTCGCGACCTATTCCCTCGAGCTTAGGTTTTCTGGACGAAGACGTTCGCAAAGAAAAGGAGGCGAGAGGGGGCTGTGGGCCCCCTCCTCACAGGGCGGCGCGGCCAGGCCTTGGGCCGCGCCGGCCTATGAGGTGGGCCCACCTCGGGTCCCCTCGGCTCCCCCTTCTGGCTCCCTTCATCTTCTGGAAAAATAGAATTTTTCATATAATTTCTGTCAACTGTTGATCTTCCGAAATATTGCATTCTGATGACGATTTTTCCAGCAGAATCCTGACCCCGGTGCGCGATCCTCCAATAATCATGAATCATGTAAAATAGATGAAATAACATAAGTATCATCTCCAAATATGAAATATATCAATGCATAACAGAAAATTATGATATAAAATAGTGATGCAAATTGGACGTATCAACAGACGCTCACATACACGCACATAAACTTACTCATATGAATGCACACATGCACACCCCACCCCTATAAACACATCTGGAAGACTAAGCTGGTGGATTGGATCTTAAAATTGACGAAGTCACCACAGGCGCCTCGCTATCGATGAGGATGTCGCCTCGCACTGAATGAATATTCCGCCTTTATGAGACACACGGATGTCAAACCTGAGGTTTGAACTCTGGTGGGATGAGGGTACAACCATCCTTCTAACCACCCAACCTTAAGTTGGTTCTCATATTAGAAATGATTTTCTCTTGAATAAATTATTTTTTAGTTTTTCTGCAGGTTTTCCCATTAGCTATGCACTAGATATGAAGCATTTTCTCCAGCCAGTCGAGTAGCGCCATGCTATGGATTTTTTGTGTAACCATTTGGCAACAATATCATGGGTTATTTACACTCGGTGCGGCTGGCGGACTAATTAGCATTTAGCATGTTGGTTTATGGACGATGCATGCTAGTAGTTATTTTTAGATGACTTATCCATGTTGAGTATTTTTTAATAATACAATAAAAAGCCATATGTATCAATTGATGGAAAGGCTAGGCTGCCCTTTTCCGAAAAATTAACCCTGTAATTTGTTTTGCTGGTAGTGCTTTAATGTGGATCTAGTTACTCAACAAGATGAACTTTTGATGATGCCTGTTTTCCAGTGAGTACCCTTACCATCGCAACACCATCTTAGAAGTGAAAAATATATATGAACAAGTTTGTAGTGCACAGTAACTCACATGGTAATCCAGAGATTAAGATATAAAACTCTCGAAAGGGCCCTTTGTAGTTATTAATGGACTTACCAACCACTGATCGATTTTGGTAGTCATGTGGTAGTCTGCCGGAGAAAGTAGGTACAAAGTAATTAAAAAGTGTGTCTGAGGCAGATATTTCAAGTTGTTAAATTCACTTCTCATCATATCATGCCCCATGCGCTATAAAATCATATTGGCTCTATATAGCTATCGCTTATATTGTGCTTTATGCATCTGCATCTTTTGATCCGTAGATATTTCCCCCACTTTTCTCCTGCTATAGGTAACAAGGTTTTTTTTCTCTAGAAATAAGGGGTAATAGATTAGGCTTTCGTGTCGAAACAGTAGAACGAGTTCATGACATGTATGAAACAAGTTTTGATCTTGTTATATGTTTCTTAGTAGTAGTTTCTATATTTGATCCAAGCCGCACTTTTCATAGTGAACCCTTTGCATCACGAGTCACGATTGGAGGATGGATGCATGCACATGTTTGGAGCGAGAGGTGTCAGGATAACTAAAGTTGCATTTGCGAATTTTTCCGACTACTCGGGCTAGAAATGATTGCGGCCACCGCTCCATGTGTGGCCCTATCAATTTCTTGTTGAAGACCCGGCCATTCATTTCCTTTCAATTCTTCAATTAGAAGGTGTGATCGAGACCCCTTAGACAAGCTTGACTAATGACCAGAGCGAAATAAGATGCGAATGTTCAAAAGAGGCGATTGGCCCAACCACACTCCACGAGTAGCAAGCATTCGAACCAAAATATGAACAGTTGATTCATCTCTGTATAGTAGGGCACCAAAGACCAAACGCATGTGCAGATCCAACTCCCTTTTCCACACTTTCAAAATCATGACCATGGATATTTATAAAATGGTGAAATGGTGGTTCGATAAACTTATGTTCTCCATCTCTAACGGCGCCATTACGATTTACAAGTTATATACCTTTTTTTTCTTTTGGCAAACAAACAACAAATTGTAATGTTTTTTGAGTATACTATATGTACATCGGGATATAGCATGTGCTCATCACAAACAACAGAACTCTCTCCGATCCAAATTAGTATTTAATTGAAAAAACTTATGTACTTGATCTGTTCCATAAAAATCGTCTGAGATTTATTCAAATTCGGATATATATATAGATACTAGAATCTTATATACATACATCTAGATTTTAATAAATCTAAGACATATCTGGTTTGACAGAGGGAGTAAAATATTTATTAAAATTTATCTAAGTTACTTAAATCTGCGACAAATAATCTAAATTGGAGGGATTGACATGATGCCCCCAAAACCCCTAGCCCGCAGATGGGCCACGCGTCGTGCACGCACCACATTGTCTCCCTTCTCAGGTCGACGCCACGAGTTCCACACGGTGCCTCCCTAGCGTCACACTCTCTTTAACGCTCACTCCCAGTGACACGTAGGCCACATCACTTGATAGGCCCACACGCCAGAGAGTTAATTCTATTACTCAGAGCCTTGACACGGTACCTTTTGGGTTCCCCCACACCCTTCTCTGCATCCATCGTCTTCCACTCTCGCCAGCCACCGCAGCGAAGGCAAGATGCCTCCTCCCCACACCGGATCTTCCCCTACCCTCCCTCCACTCCAAACTCCTTCACTCCTCACTTCGCTTGCCGCGCCATTTCAAACCCATGCCCAAAACCATATCCCAAGCATGTCCGACTCGGCGCCAATCGCATTGCAGCCAGCGAGCTCCTCTGATCCGCCCCCGCTAGAGCCCAACGAGCCACTCTTCTGCGGGTACCTCTTGCTCTGCCAGGTTGGTGATGCCAGCGAGGAGGACGATCCTCCACCCGCGCCGGCGAGGATGCCCGACAATAGCAGGTGCAGGCCTATGATGGAGGTGGTGAAGAAGGATGGGTCCGGCACGGTGGGCAAGTGGAAGGTGTCCAAGCTCGTGGTGGATCACAACCACAAGCTAGATTTCATAGGGTAATTCAAATATCTAAAATACATTACTCTCAAAGAGGCACAGTGCGGGAGCTCTCAGCACCTTACCGAGACCCCGCACAGTGCGGGAGCTCTCAGCACTGGGCACGTCCTTTTATTTTTTTTACATTACTCTCAAAGAGACCTTTAGACTAGATTTTAAGGGATTTACCAACCACCTGGTTTTGGTTGTCATGTGGCATAACGGCAGAAAAAGTAGGTACAAAGTAATTAAAGTTTGTCTCAACTGATATTTCAATTTGTTAAATTCACTTCTCGTCATACCATGCCTCATGCACTATACAATCACATTGGCTCTATGTAGATATCACTTATATTGTGGTTTCTACATCCGTTCACCCGTAGACATTTCACTTCACTGATCTTTCTCCTGCTATGAGTAACAAGTTACTGTTTTCTAGAAATAAGGGGCAACAAGATTTGACGTCCGTGTTGAAACATCACTACGAGTTTATGAGAATCTTGTTTTACGCTATATTTGATCTCTCTCTCTTTGCACTTTGCTTCTTCCATCTCCGTGGAAATCCCAACTTCCAAGCCACGCTTTTTTTATAGTGAATCATTTGCATCACGAGACAAGATTGAAGGATGGATGCATGCACTATATTTGGAGTGAGAGGTGTCAGGATAACTGAAGTCGCACTTGCATTCTTTCCGGCTACTAATGCTGGAAATGATTGCTAGCGCTGCTCCATATGTGGCCCTATCAATTTCTTGTTGAAGACTCAGCCATTCAGTTCCTCCCGAATATTCAATAAGCAGGTGTGATCGAGGTCCCTTGTACAAGCTTGAAGAAATGTTTCTGCGAAATGAGACCCGAGTGTTCGAAAGAGGCGATTGGCCCAATCACACTGCATAAGCATCAGTAACAATATTCGAACGAAATATGGGCAGTTGATTCATCTCTATCTCATAGTAGGGCACCAAAGACCAAATGCATGTGCAAATCCAAACTCTTTTTTGCACAGTTTGAAATCATGACCATATGGATATTTGTAAAATGACAAAATGGTAGTCCGATGAAATTGTACCCTCTATGTGTATGTGTGTGTCTGACCACCATTACAATTAACAAGTTGTACATTTTTTTTGGCAAGCGAACAAATTTTAATGTGTTTTGAGTATATTATTGACATCGTGATATAGCATGTGCTTATCGCCAAAAAAAGAAAGAATAGAACTCGCTCCGATCCAAATTATTTAATCAAAATTGTAGGCAAAATATTTAAGTATTAAAATATATCTATGTAAATTAAATCTGCGATAAATAATCTAAATTGGAGGGGGTTTACATGATCCCAGTCCCCTAGCCCACAGGTGGGCCGCACGCCATGCACGCACCACACTTTCTCCCTTCTCAGGTCGTCACCACGAGTCTCACGTTGCCTCCCTAGTAGCTGTCACACTCTCTTTAACGCTCACTCCAATGACACGTAGGCCACATCACTTCAGAGGCCCACGCGCAAGAGAACGCTCGTACATAGAGCCTTGACACGGTACCTTTTGGGTTCCCCCACACCCTTCTCCGCATCCACCCCCGCGGGAGCCCAACGAGCCGCTCTTCCGCGGGAACCTCTCGCTCCACCAGGCCAGCACTGCCAGCGAGGAGGATGATCCTCCGGCAGTGCCGACGGGGACGCCCGATGACATGGCTGATGGAGGTGGTGAAGAAGGACGGGTCCGACACGGGGGGGGGGGGGGGGGGGGCAAGTGGAAGGTGGCCAAGCTCGTGGTGGATCAGAACCACAAGCTAGTGGTAGATTTCATAAGGTAATTCAGATATCTAGATACATAACTCTTAAAGAGACCTTTAGACTAGGTTTTAAGGGATTTACCAACCACTGGTTTTGGTAGTCATATGGTATAACGGCAGAAAATGTAGGTACACAATAATTAAAGTTGGTCTCAGTCGATATTTCAAGTTGTTAAATTCACTTCTCGTCATATGATGGCTTGTGAACTATAAAATCATATTGGCCCTGTGTAAATTTCACTTATATTGTGCTTTCTGCATCTTTTCATCCATAGACATTTCATTTCACTTCACTGATCTTTCTCCTGCTATGAGCAAAAAAAAATTTCTAGAAGTAAGGGAAAACAAGATTAGACATCCGCATCGAAACATTAGTACGAGTTGATGGGATGTATATATGAAACAAGTATCAATCTTGTTATCGTTTCTTGATAGTTTCTACATTTGATCGACCTCTCTCTTCGCATTTTGTTTCTTCCACCTCCGTGGAAATCCCAACTTCCAAGCCACGCCTTTCATAGTGAACCCTTTTCATCATGAGACAAGATTGAAGGATGGATGCATGCACATGTTAGGAGTGAGAGGTGTCAGGATAACTGAAGTCACAAACATGGATTTTCCTGGCTACTCATGTTGGAAATGATTGCGGCTGCTGCTCCATGTGTGACCCTATCAATTTTTTTTATTGAAGACTCATCCATTTAGTTCCTCCCGAATCTTCAATTAGGTGGTGTGAACGAGATCCCTTCAATTAGGTTCATATCTCTCTCATAGTAGGGCAGCAAAGACCAAACACATGTGCAAATCCGAACTCCCTTTTGCACAGTTTGAAGTCCATTAAAAGAGTTGGTATTCACGATTGGGTGTCCCAACCATCCATAAGCTATAGCAAGCAAGTGTGACCAAGGGAGGCTGTGTGCACTTTAAGTTGGGCTATATGGAATGTCAATGATTTTATCTTTAACAAAGTAAAAAAAATGCAGGTTATTTCATTAACTATGCACTGGATCCATATGCGGTATTTCTTCCAGCCAACAAAGGAGAATGAGACTATGGATTATAGGTGCAACTGTTTCGTAATAGTAGCACGTGATTTTTACAGCCGGTGCGGTTGACGGTCTGATCGGCGTTTGACATGCTGATGCATAGGCATGTTACTAGTTCTTTTTAGATGGCATATCCATGTTAAAACTTTGTGCAACCTGTAATTCGTAATAAGCTGTAATACTCTTTTAATAATGCACCGTATGCCTAACTAATGCAGAGGTTGGCTGCCCTTTTCGATTTTTTTAATATGAGTAGTAATCTCGTGATTTGTTTTGTTGGTAGTGCTTGTAATGAGGGTCCAGTTACTCGAGAAGATAATCTCGTGATGCTGCTTTTCCAGCGAGTGCCCTTACCATCTACCGTAACACGAGACCATCTTACAAGCGGAAAATATATTAAAATATATTTACTTTTGTATGAACGAATTTATAGTTCACGGTAATTCACAGGGTAATTCAGAGATATAAGATACATAACTCTCAAAGGAGCCTTTAGACTAGATTTTAAGGAATTTACCAACCATTGGTTTTGGTAGTCATCACGGATCCAGAATCCAATCTTAGGGCGGGCAAAGCTAGTGTGACATCTCAATGAGGGGGGCTAAGCTAGCTAAATTATCTTAAATAAGCAGCTATCATGGCTAATCTCTCAACGAAAATCACAAGCATAGGGGGAGGGGGTGTAGCCCCTGCTGGTCCCCCCCTTGTCTCCGTCCCTGGTAGTCATGTGCTAGAACCGCAGAAAAAGTAGGTACAAAGTAATTGAAGTTTGTCTCAGCTGATATTTCAAGTTGTTAAATTCACTTCTCATCGTATCATGCCTCATGCACTATAAAAATGACAATGGTTCTATGTAGCTACAACCGTTGTCGTTTCCTATTCGACGGTACTCCAGAGGAGGGATCCTCATGGCGGGAAGAAGAAGTAGGAGCCATCGGGCGGAGAGTCCTCGGGACGGTGGTACGCGATTTACCCAGCTTTGGAACACCTGCTCGAGGACAGGGCCTCTGTTGCTTGTCTGGAATTATCTGGACGCTTTCACGTTATTACAATGAGTTATGGTTGTGCCTCTACGGCTCCCGGGATCCGGCTTATAAAGGCGACAGGATCTAGGGTTTCTAAGGAGAGTCCTAGCCGGAATACAATCTTGCCTAACTACGTAACATTACATTACCGTGCACGTCAAGGATCGGCCTTTTCCTATATGCCGTACTGGATCCGGCTACCCCTAATGGGCCAGGCCGGATCCGACTTCCAGAGTAGGTCGGTGGATCCAGCTCCTTGTTCCCGGGCTGGATTTCCTCCATCTTGATCAACAACAACTGGGCCACCCGATAGGCCATCCATATGCCACCATCACCATCTATGGGCCACTCGGACTTGCTGGATCTAGCCACTGTTGATGGTACACTCATGAAGTATACCCACAACAAACATTTCACTCCACTGATATTTCTCCTACTATGAGATATTTTTTTCTAGAAATAAGGGGCAACAAGATTAGACGTCGTGTTGAAACACTAGTATGAGTTTATGAGATGTATATATGAAACAAGTATTAATCTTGTTTATGTTTCTTGATAGTTTCTACATCTGATTGATCTCTCTCTTCACACTTTGCTTCTTCCACGTCTTTGGAAATCCCAACTTCCAAGCCACACATTTTCATATCGAATCCTTTGCATCACGAGACAAGATTAAAGGATGGATGCATGCACATATTTGGAGTGAGAGGTGTCAGGATAACTGAAGTCGCTTCCGCGGACTCTTAGGCTACTCATGCTGGAAATGATTGCGGCCTCCACTCCATGTCTGGCCCTATCAATTTCTTGTTGCAAATTTGTCCATTCATTTCCTTCCGGGTTTGATCGAGGTCCCTTGTACAAGTTTGACGAAATCTTTGAGCGAAATAAGATCCGATTGTTCAAAAGAGGCGATTGGTCCAACCACACTACATGAGTAGGAGTATTTGAACGAAATATTGGCTGTTGGTTCATCTCTATCATAGTAGGGTACCAAAGACCAAACGCATGTGAAAATCCGAACTCCCTTTTGCACTATTTCAAATCATGACAACATATATTTGTAAAATAATGAAATGGTCGTCCGATGAACTTATGCTCTTTCTCTCTGAGCACCATTACAAGAGTTGTACACTTTTTTTTGGCAAATAAACAAATTGTAATGTATTTTTGGTATATTATGGACATCGTGGTATAGCATGTGCTCATCACAGAAAACAGAACTCTCGAATCCAAATTATTTAATTAAAATTTTAGGCAATTTTTTTAAAATATATCTAGGTTAATTAAATATGCGATAAATAATCTAAATTGTAGGGGGTTTGGCATGATCCCAATTAATAATCCCAATCCCCTAGCCCGCAGGTGGGCCACACGTCATGCAACACCACACTGTCTCATTTCTCAGGTCGTCGCCACGAGTCCCACACATTGCCTCCCTAGCAGCACACTTTCTTTAACGCTCACTCGCAGTGACACGTAGGCCACACCACTTGATAGGCCCACGCGCCAGAGAGTTAACGCTATTACTCATAGTCTTGACACGGTACCTTTTGGGTCCTCCCACACCCTTCTCCACATCCACCGTCTTCCACTCGCCAGCCGCCGCAGCCAAGGCAAGATGTCTCCTCCCCACACCGGATCCTCCCCTACCCTCCCTCCACTCCCAACTCCTTCACTCCTCACTTCGCTTGCCGCGCCATTTCAAACCCATGCCTAAAACCCTATCCCAAGCATGTCCGACTCAGCGCCAATCCCGTTGCCGCCAGCGAGCTCCTCTGATCCGCCCCCGCCAGAGCCCAACGAGCCGCTCTTCCGCAGGTACCTCTTGCTATGCCAGGTCGGTGATGCCAGCGAGAAGGACGATCCTCCGCCCGCACCGGCGGGGACGCCCGACTATAGCAGGTGCAGGCCTATGATGGAGGTGGTGAAGAAGGACGGGTCCGATGCGGTGGGCAAGTGGAAGGTGACCAAGCTCGCGGTGGATCATAACCACGAGCCGGAGGTAGATTTCATAGGGTAATTCAAATATCTAAAATACATTATTCTCAAAGGGGCCTTTAGACTAGATTTTAAGGGATTTACCGACCACCTGGTTTTGGTTGTCATATGGTATAACGGCAAAAAAGTAGGTACAAAGTAATTAAAGTTTGTCTCGGATATTTCAATTTGTTAAATTCACTTCTCGTCATATCATGCCTGATGCACTATAAAATCACATTGGCTCTATATAGATATCACTTATATTGTGTTTTCTGCATCTGTTCACCCGTAGACATTTCACTTTCAGTGATCTTTCTCTTTCTCCTGCTATGAGTAGCAAGTTACTGTTTTCTAGGAATAAGGGGCAACAAGATTAGACTTCCGTGTTGAAACATCAGTATGAGTTTATGAGATGTACATATGAAACAAGTATCAATCTTGTTTTACGTTTCTTGATAGTTTCTACATTTGATCTATCTCTCTCTTCGCACTTTGCTTCTTCCACCTCCGTGGAAATCCCAACTTCCAAGTCACGCCTTTTCATACTGAATCCTTTGCATCACGAGACAAGATTGAAGGATGGATGCATGCACATGTTTTGAGTGAGAGGTGTCAGGATAGCTTAAGTTGCTCATGCGGACTCTCCGGCTACTCATGCTGGAAAGGATTGCGGCTTCCGCTCCATGTGTGGACCTATCAATTTTTTGTTGAATACTAGGGCATTCATTTCTTCTTGAATATTCAATAAAGCAGGTGTGATCGAGGTCTCTTGTACAAGCTTTACAAAACCGTTGAGCGAAATAAGATCCGAGTGTTCAAAAGAGGCGATTGGCCCAACCACACTGCATAAGCATAAGTATCAATATTTGAACGAAATATGGGCAGTTGGTTCATCTCTCTCTCATAGTAGAACAGCAAAGACCAAACGCATGTGCAAATCCAACTCCCTTTTGCACAGTTTGAAGTCATGACCATTTGGATATCAAATTGTAAAATGACAAAATGGTAGTCCGATGAAATTGTACTCTCTCACTCTCTATGTGTGTCTCTCTCTAACCACCATTACAATTTACAAGTTGTACATTTTTTTGGAAAGCGAACAAATTGTAATGCGTTTTGAGTATATTATTGACATCGTGATATAGCATGTGCTCACCGCAAAAAAAGAACAGGACTCCCTCCGATCCAAATTATTTAATTAAAATTTTAGACACAATGTTATTTAAATATATCTAGGTTTATTAAATCTAGGGCAAATAATCTAAATTGGAGGGGGTTTGACATGATACCAATCCTCTAGCCCGCAGGTGGGCCGTGAGCCGTGCACACACCACACTGTCTGCCTTCTCAGGTCATCGCCACGAGTTGCCTCCATAGCGTCACACTCTCTTTAACGCTACTCCCAGTCCCACGCGCCAGAGAAAGACGATGTACTCTCAGCCTTGACGCGGTACCTTTTGGGTTCCCCCACACCCTTCTTGGCATCCACCTGTCTCCCACTCTTGCCGGAGGCCGCAGCCAAGGCAAGACGCCTCCTCCCCACACTAGATTTCCACCCTCCCCTCCACTCCCAACTCCTTCGCTTGCCACGCCATTTCAAACCCCCGCCGAAAACCCTACCCCGGCCATGTCCGACGCGCCACCGCCGCCCGCGACCTCCTCCGATCCGCCCCCACTGGACCCCGATGGGATGCTCTCCCGCGGCTACCTCTCGCTCTGCCAGGCCGGCGCGGCCACCGAGGAGGAGGACGACCCTCCGCCCGCGCCGCCGGGGCCGTCCGATGACAGCAGGTGCATGGCGATGATGGAGGTGGTGAGGAAGGACGGGGCCGACACGGGGGGCAAGTGGAAGGTGTCCAAGTTCATGGTCCACCACAACCACCACCTGGACTCCTCCGTCTCCGCCGTGCCCTGGCGCTCGGGATGGAGTTCGATTCCGTCCACGACACCAAGGGCTTCTATTATGGGTATAGCGACATACCCATGCCCAAAACCCTATCCCAAGCATGTCTGACTCGGCGCCAATCCTGCTGCCGCCAGTGAGCTCCTCTTATCCGTCCCTGCCGGAGCCCAACGAGCCGCTCTTCCGCGGGTACCTCTTGCTCTGCCAGGTCGATGATGCCAGCGAGGAGGACGATCCTCCGCCCGCGCCGGCGGGGACGCCCGACTATAACAGGTGTCGGCCTACGATGGAGGTGGTGAAGAAGGATGGGTTCGACGTGGTGGGCAAGTGGAAGGTGTCCAAGCTCGTGTTGGATCACAACCACGAGCTGGATGTAGATTTCATAGGGTAATTCAAATATCTAAGATACATTATTCTCAAAGGGGCCTTTAGAATAGATTTTAAGGGATTTACCAACCACCTGGTTTTGGTTGTCATGTGGTATAACGGCAGAAAAAGTAGGTACAAAGTAATTAAAGTTTGTCTTAGCTTATCTTTTAAGTTGTTAAATTCACTTTTCGTCATATCATGCCTCATGCACTATAAAATCACATTGGCTCTATGTAGATATCACTTATATTGTGCTTTTTGCATTTGTTCACCAGTAGACATTTCACTTCACTGGTCTTTCTCCTGCTATGAGTAACAAGTTAGTGTTTTCTAGAAATAAGGGGTGGCAAGATTAGACGTTCGTGTTGAAACATCACTACGAGTTTATGAGGTGTACATATGAAACAAGTATCAATCTTGTTTTACGTTTCTTGATAGTTTTTACATTTGATCGACCTCTCTCTTTGCACTTTGTTTCTTCAACCTCCATGGAAATCCCAACTTTTAAGCCACGCCTTTTCATAGTGAATCCTTTGCATCACGAGACAAGATTGAAGGATGGATGCACGCACATGTTTGGAGTGAGAGGTGCCAGGATAACTGAAGTCGCACTTGCATTGTTCCTGGCTACGAATGCTGGAAATGATTGTTGTCGCTGCTCTATATGTGGCCCTATGAATTTCTCGTTGAAGACTCAGCCATTCAATTCCTCCCGAATATTCAGTAAGCAGGTGTGATCGAGGTCTCTTGGAGAAGCTTGAACAAATCTTCGAGGGAAATAAGATTCAATCGTTAAAAAGAGACGATTGGCCAAACCACACTACATGAGTAGCAATATTTGAACGAAATATGGGCAGTTGATTCATCTCTTTCTCTCATGGTAGGGCACCAAAGACCAAACGCATTTGCAAGTCCAAACTCCTTTTGTACACTTTCAAATCATGCCAATAGATATTTGTAAAATGGTGAAATGGTGGTTCGATGAACATATGCTCTCTCTCTCTCTGTGATCACCATTCCAGTTACATGTTGTGCACCATTTTTTTGGCAAAAAACAAATTGTAATGTGTTTTGAGTATATTATGGATATAGCATGTGCTCACCACAAACAACAGAACTCCCTCCGATCCAAATTATTTAATTAAAATTTTAAGCGAAATATATCTAGGTTAATTAAATCTAGGACAAATAATATAAATTGGAGGGGGTTTGGCATGATCCTAATCCCCAAAACCGCGGGTGGGCCGCGCGTTGTGCACACACCACACTGTCTCCCTTCTCAGATCGTCGCCCTAGGGTGCGTTTAGTAGCCTGCACTCCCCTTGGCTCGCATCAGTCCAGCAATTTTCGGTCCATTTGGATCTCTGGGCCAAGGCACGTTCTTGCATCGCACGGGTCTCAAAGCACCCCCGGGATAGGCCCTAGAGGAATGCCCGAAATGGCAGTTTCTCCAGGGAGAGGCCTTAGCGATGCAAATCCCCATCTCCGCTGATGCAAACCGTGGGCCCGGGATGCAAAAGCGAGAATGTGTAGACAACGTGAGCCTCCTTAATCTCTCTCCTTAATCCACTCCATTGCTCCATTGGAAAAGCTCCTCGATGATGGCCACGGCCTCCGCGGCGGCCATGCCATGGCCACGGACTCCGCCACGGCCATGCCACGGCCACAGCGAGGAATTCCGCCATGGGTGTGCGTCGACGAGTGCTAGTAGCAGCCTCCTCTCCTCGCGCCGCACCCGGTCGCTCCCACCCAGCCCAGCTCCCGGCCGCGTCGGCCGCCCCCCTCGCCGGCCTGTCCTGGCCGTGCTTGCCATGGCCGCGGCTGGCCCAACCCGGGCAGCGCGCGCCCGCGCCGGCCTGCCCCGCCCCTCCCGCACCTGGCCCTCGCCCTCGCCCGCCCTCGCCCGCCGCGTCTGCTGATGCCTGCGCCCGCCGCGCCCGAGACGCCCGTCCCATGGCCGCGGTGCCCTGCCCCGCGCCCGAGCCGGCCTGCCGCGCCATGGTGTGTATAGCCGCGCCTGCGCCGGCCGCGGCGCCCTGCGTCCGAGCCGCCCCACGCCGTCCGCCGCGCTCAGCCGCGCGTGCCTCGCCGGATGCGGCGTTTCGCCGCGTGCCCACTTGCATGCGCAGCCCGGTCTCGCCGTGCCGTCACTAGCCCCACGCTCGACCTCGCCGGCCTCATCCCATGCTGGCCTCATCCTTGTCGGGCTGTGGAGTTGAGTTGATGATGAGTTTGTCTAATTTCAACTTTATTAGGTGCTAAGTAAATGATTAGCATATATTAGACAGTACTACACACACTAATACAGAATAACCAAACGTATGTAAGTTGTATCCGCTCAGATTTGTAGGCTAACACAGAACAACCAAACGAAATGCATTTGAGTCTCTAACGGTACGATGCAGGCTAACAAACAACGGCCACTTTTTGCACCGGAATTCGTCCGGAACGAGTTGTGGATTTCTTCCACTGGCTCGCGCAGTGGTGCAGAAATTGAATGCGGGCAATCAAACGCGCCCCTAGAATCCCACACGGTGCCTCTCTAGTAACATCACACTCTCTTGAAACGCTCACTCCGAGTGACACGTAGGCTACACCAGTTGATAGGCCCACGCACCAGAGAAATTGACGCTCCTACTCTCAGCCTGGAACACAGTACCTTTTGGATTTGCCCACACCCTTCTCCGCATCCACCCGTCTCCCACTGTCGCTCGCTGGCGGCCGCATCCAGGGCAAGACGCCTCCTCCCCACACCGGATCTCCACCTCCCCTCCCAACTCCTTCGCTTGCCGCGCCATTTCAAACCCCCGCCCAAAACCCTACCCCCGACCATGTCCACCGACGCGCCGCCGCCGCCACCGCCGCCTGCGACCTCCTCCGATCCGCCCCCACCCCCGCCGGACCCCGACGGGCCGCTCTCCCGCGGCTACCTCTCGCTCCGCCAGGCGGGCGGCGCCAGCGACAATGACGACGACCCCGCGCCCGCGCCGCCCGACGACAGCAGGTGCAGGGCGATGATGGAGGTGGTACGGAAGGACGGGGCCGACGCCAACACGGGGGGCAAGTGGAAGGTCTCCAAGCTCTTGCTCGACCACAACCACGACCTCCAGGCCTCCGCCTCCGCATCCGCCGCCGCCGTGCCGGCCCTCGGGATGGAGTTCGACTCCGTCCACGACGCCAAGGGCTTCTACTACGGGTACGGCGACGCCGCGGGGTTCAAGGTGCGCACCGGCTCCAACCGCCACTCCGCCGGCACGGGCGCCATGATCATGCAGCGGTTCCTCTGCTCCAGGGGCAACTACTCATATAGGAGGGGTAAATCCAAGGATCTCGATGCTGCCAAGGATCTGCAGGAGGGCGCTGTGGGAAATGAGACGGGGATTTCTGGTGGCTCTAAGAAAAGGGGCCGCAAGCCCGGGAAGAAGACCACGCATGCAATCGAGGCGGATAAGGGTGTTGTTGCGGCAGCTTCCACTGAGAATGGGCAAGTGCTGCAAGGAGGATGGATCTGCGGAGAGGTAGGGGTAAAAAGGATGTTGTAGAGAAGGATGTCGATTCTGTCGTCGAACCATTGCAAACAAATGGTGAGACGGCGGATGTTGCACAAGATGGTGCCCATGAAGCGGATGGCAATAATGTTGTTGAGGATGAAAGGGAGAAGGTGGCGGAGGTGAAGGAGACGAGAGGGAGGGGAGGCCCAGGAAGGCTGTTACAGAGGGCAGCGCCCTGCAGGCATGTGCGTCGAGTGACCTCGGTGCAACGGCTTCGCATTCCACTACCGAGGAAAGGAAGAACTTACTTAATAAGATCAAATGCATAAGATCCGAGTCTTCGAAATAAGATCCGAGTGTGCATAAGCATCAGTAACAATATTCAAACGAAATATGGGCAGTTGATCGATTCATCTCTATCTCATAGTAGGGCACCAAAGACCAAATGCATGTGCAAATCCAAACTCTCTTTTGCACAGTTTGAAATCATGACCATATGGATATTTGTAAAATGACGAAATGGTAGTCCGATGAAATTTCAATATACTAAATATTTTAATATACTAAATAATATACTAAATATTTTCTTAAAATTTACTAAATAATATACTAAATATTATTGACATCATGCTAAATAATATACGAAATGGTAGACCAAATGCATGTGCAAGCGAACAAATTTTAATGTGTTTTGAGTATATTATTGACATCATGATATAGCATGTGCTTATCGCAAAAAAAATATAGAACTTGCTCCGATCCAAATTATTTAATCAAAATTGTAGGCAAAATATTTAAGTATTAAAATATATATAGGTAAATTAAATATGTGATAAATAATCTAAATTGTAGGGGGTTTACATGATCCCAGTCCCCTAGCCGGTAGGTGGGCCACGCTCCGTGCAGCACCACACTATCTCCCTTCTCAGGTCGTCGCTACGAGTCCCACACGGTGCCTCCCTAGTAGCTTCACACTCTCTTTAATGCTCACTAGTAGGCCTCATCACTTCAGAGGCCCACGCGCCAGAGAACGCTCGTACATAGAGCCTTGACACGGTACCTTTTGGGTTTCCCCACATCCTTCTCCGCATCCACCCCCGCGGGAGCCCAACAAGCCGCTCTTCCGCGGGTACCTCTCGCTCCGCCAGGTCGGCACTACCAGCGAGGAGGACGATCCTTCGGCAGCGCCGGCGGGGACGCCTAACGACATGGCTATGAAGGAGGTGGTGAAAAAGGACGGGTCCGACGCGGGGGGGGGGGGGGGGAGGGGGCAAGTGGAAGGTGGCCAAGCTCGTGGTGGATCACAACCACAAGCTAGTGGTAGATTTCATAAGGTAATTCAGATATCTAGATACATAACTCTTAAAGAGACCTTTAGACTAGGTTTAAATGGATTTACCAACCACTGGTTTTGGTAGCCATATGGTATAACGACGGAAAATGTAGGTACACAATAATTAAAGTTGGTCTCAGTCGATATTTTAAGTTGTTAAATTCACTTCTCGTCATATGATGGCTGATGGCTCGTGAACTATAAAATTATATTGGCTCTGTGTAGATATCACTTATATTGTACTTTCTGCATCTGTTTACTCATAGACATTTCACTTCACTGATCTTTCTCCTGCTATGAGAATTTTTTTTCTAGAAGTAAGGGAAAACAAGATTAAATATAGGCATCGAAACATTAGTATGAGTTGAAGAGATGTATATAGGAAACAAGTATCAATCTTGTTATCGTTCTTGATAGTTTATACTCCACCTCCGTGGAAATCCCAACTTCCAAGCCACGCCTTTTATAGTGAACCCTTTTCATCACCAGACAAGATTGAAGGATGGATGCATGCACATGTTTGGAGTGAGAGGTGTCAGGATAACTGAAGTCACGAACATGGATTTTCCTGGCTACTCGTGTTGGAAATGATTGCTACTGCTGCTCCATGTGTGGCCCTATCAATTTCTTATTGAAGACTCATCCATTCAGTTCCTCCCGAATCTTCAAGCAGCGGGTGTGATCGAGATCCCTTGGACAAGCTTGACGAGATCTTTGAGCGAAATAAGATCCGAGTGTTTGAAAGAGGTGATTGGCCCAACCACACTGCATAAGCATAAGTAGCAATATTTGAACGAAATATGTGCAGTTGGTTCATCTCTCTCTCTCATAGTAGGGCAGCAAAGACCAAACGCATGTGCAAATCCGAACACCCTTTTGCACAGTTTGAAGTCATTACCATTTGGATATTAATTGTAAAATGACGAAATGATAGTCCGATCAAATTGTACTCTCTGTCACTCTTTGTGTGCGTCTCTTTTTAACCACCATTACAATTTACAAGTTGTACTTTTTTTTAGCAAGCGAACAAATTGTAATGTTTTTTGAGTATATTATCGGCATCGTTATATAGCATGTGCTCATCGCAAAAAAAAAACAGAACTCCCTCCCATCCAAATTATTTAATTAAAATTTTAGGCAAAATGTTCAATAAAATCTATATAAATTTGTTAAATCTACAACAAATAATCTAAAATGGAGGGGGTGACATGATCCCAATCCCCTAGCCCGCAGGTGGGCCGCGCTTCGTGCAGCACCACACTGTCTCCCTTCTCAGGTCGTCGCCACGAGTCCCACACTGTGCCTGATACGTCTCAACGTATCTATAATTTCTTATGTTCCATGCTATTTTTATGATGATACTCACATGTTTTATACACACTTTATGTCATTATTATGCATTTTACGGCACTAACCTATTGACAAGATGCCGAAGAGCCAGTTGTTGTTTTCTGCTGTTTTTGGTTTCAGAAATCCTACAAGGAAATATTCTCGGAATTGGACGAAATCAACGCCCAGGGTCTTATTTTTCCACGGAGGTTCCAGAAGACCGAAGAGGATACGAAGTGGGGCGACGAGGCGCCGCCACCATAGGGCCTCGCGGCCTAAGGGGGGCCCGCGCCCCCCTAGTGTGTGGGCCCCTCGTGACGCCTCCAACCCTGCCCTTCCGCCTACTTAAAGCCTTCGTCGCGTAAACCCCTGTACCGAGAGCCACGATACGGAAAACCTTCCAGAGACGCTGATACATCTCCAACGTATCGATAATTTCTTATGTTCCATGCTTGTTTTATGACAATACCTACATGTTTTATACATACGTTATGTCATATTTATGCATTTTCCGGCACTAACCTATTAACAAGATGCCGAAGAGCCAGTTGATGTTTTCTGCTGTTTTTGGTTTCAGAAATCCTAGTAAGGAAATATTCTCGGAATTGGACGAAATCAACGCCCAGGGGCTTATTTTTCCACGAAGCTTCCAGAAGACCGAAAGGGAAACGAAGTGGGGCGACGAGGCGCCGCCACACTAGGGCGGCGCGGCCCAAGGGGGGCCCGCGTGGCCCTAGCGTGTGGCCCCCTCGTCAGCTCTCCGACTCCGCCCTTCCGCCTACTTAAAGTCTTCGTCGCGAATACCCCAGTACCGAGAGCCACGATACGGAAAACCTTCCAGAGACGCCGTCGCCGCCAATCCCATCTCGGGGGATTCAGGAGATCGCCTCCGGTACCCTGCCGGAGAGGGGAATCATCTCCCGGAGGACTCTTCACCGCCATGTGATACGTCCAAAACGTATCTACTTTCCCGAACACTTTTGCTATTGTTTTGCCTCTAAATTTGTGTATTTTGGATACAACTAACACGGACTAACGCTGTTTTCAGCAGAATTGTTCTGGTGTCTCGTTTTTGTGCAGAAATCCAACTTTCGGGAAAATCCTCGGAATTTATGCAGAAGGCCCTATTTTCCCAGAATACTGACGGAGCCAGAAGGACAAGTAAGGTGGAGGCCCGAGGGCCCCACTCCATAAGGCGGCGCGGCCTAGGGGGGGCCCACGCGGCCCTATGGTGTGGCCCCCTCGGCCGGCCTCCGACGCCCTCCTTCGGACTATATATTGCCTTCGACCTAAAAACGCACGGAAAAAAGTCGAAGTCGCCAGAAAGCCTCCAGAACGCCGCCACATCGCGAAACTCCGTCTCGGGAGCCAAAAGTCTCCGTTCTGGCACTCCGCCGGGACGGGGAATTGGAGGAGATCATCGCCATCATCACCACCGACGCCTCTCCATCAACCAGCCATGCTTCCCCCATCCATGTGTGAGTAATTCCCCCGCTGTAGGCCGAAGGGGATGGTAGGGATTGGATGAGATTGGTCATGTAATAGCATAAGATTGTTAGGGCATAGTGCCTAGTGTCCGTAATTGGTACTTTGATGATATTGTTGCAACTTGCTATGCTTAATGCTTGTCACTAGGGCCCGAGTGCCATGATCTCAGATCTGAACATGTTATTATTTCATCATGATATTCATTGTTTATGGTCTTATCTGCAAGTTGTATACACATGTCGCTGTCCGGAACCAATGGCCCCGAAGTGACAAGAATCGGGACAACCGGAGGGGATGGTAGTGACGTGAGGATCACATGTGTTCACGGAGTGTTAATGCTTTGCTCCGGTACTCTATTAAAAGGAGTACCTTAATATCCAGTAGTTTCCCTTGAGGCCCGGCTGCCACCGGCTGGTAGGACAAAAGATGTTGTGCAAGTTTCTCATTGCGAGCACGTACGACTATAATTGGAACACATGCCTATTGATTGCTTTGTACTTGGACACCGTTTTATTATTATCTGCAAATGCCCTGCTATGATTGTTACATGAGTTTCTCTCATCCATGCAACGCCCGTCATCCGTCCCCGTGCCTACAGTATTTTAATCCTGCTGTTTACTAAAATCACTATTGCTGTCTTTGTTACTCTGCTGCTGCTATTTCACTACTGCTACTGTTATAAAACTGTTACTACTGATAAACCCTTGCGAGCAAGTCTGTTTCCAGGTGCAGCTGAATTGACAACTCCGCTGTTAAGGCTTCCAAGTGTTCTTTGTCTCCCCTTGTGTCGAATCAATAAATTGGGTTATACTACCCGCGAAGACTGCTGCGATCCCCTATACTTGTGGGTCATCAAGACTTTTTTCTGGCGCCGTTGCCGGGGAGCATAGCTTTATTTGGAAGTTCACTTGGATTGATATTGTTCGCTGCAAATTCTCCATCATGGGTAAAGCTCGCGATTCTAAAGTCGCCATATTACCATCCACTACAAGAAAAGGTACAACTCTGAGTACCTCTGCTACACTTGATTCACCATCTGTGATAAGTCAACTTGTTTCACCGCCACAAGCTGGTACGTCTGCTGAATCTGAAAACTCTCATAATATTGATAATGTTTCTGCTGTGCTTGATGATAGTGGTTCGTTGGGATCCTTTCTAGATGCTACAATTGCTAGGTCTAGACAAATTGAAAATGCTGAAACTGCTGATGAAAATGCCACTACACCTGTTAGTTCACCTGAACTTGATTATTCTAGTGATGATCCTGATGAAGATTATGTGGAGCTTAATGATGATTTTATTGATAAATGCAATTCTATTACTGATGCAAGTAAAATTAAAAAGTTTCTCGCACAATATACTGTTAGACATAAGCTATCTCCTGATCCTGAATTTTCCACATCTCCTATATGCATTAAGGATAAAGATTATGATTTTTCTCTTGATCTATCTCATATAGCTATTGTAGAGAAAACACCCTTTTGTGGTACTGAAAAAGAAAGTGCTGTAGAACACATGATTGAACTTTCTTCTATGAGTAGCTTGTTTTCTGATGATATCAAGATGCGTACTTACTTTGTCGCTAAAATTTTTCCTTTCTCATTAAAGGATGACGCTAAAACTTGGTATAATAATTTGCCTCCTGGTTCTATTAAAAGTCCAACTGAGTTGCGTGATGTTTTCTTTCGAAAATACTTTCCTGCTAGTGCTCAACATGCTGCTTTACAGAGAATTTACAGATTTGATCAGGGAGATGAAGAGAAATTGCCTGCAGCATGGGCAAGATTTTGTTCTCTTATCAGAGCTAGACCTGGACATGATTTAGAAAAGAATGATCTACTTGATATATTTTATAGTGGACTAACCATTGAATCTAGAGCATATTTGGATAGTTGTGCTGGTTGTGTTTTCAGGAAAAGAACTCCAGACGAAGCTGAAGATTTATTGGCTAGAATAAGCCGGAATCATGATGATTGGGAAATACCTGAACCAACTCCAACGTCAATATTGAAGAAGAGGGGTTTAATTGAATTGAATGATGAAGATATGCGGGAAGCTAAGAAGTCTCTCAAGGAGAAATGTATTAAATCCGAAGATGTGAAGAATCTACCTCCCATAGAAGATATATGTGAGATAATTTCCCCTTCACCCATGATTGAGGTAAACTCCCTTCAACGCTTTACTAGGGAAGATATTCCGTATTCAAAACCTCCTGCGCAATGCTTAGATGAGTTTGATAATTATATTGTTAAGCAAGAAAATTTTAATATGAGAGTAGAGAATCATCTAATGGAAAATTCCCAAGCTATTAGCAATTTGCATGATATTGTGGAGAGAACCTCCAATGATGTTAAGGTGCTTGTTAAACATTTTCAAATGATTCAAACTCAAATTGATCAACTCACTAAAGTGCAAAATGACTTGCTAAATAATAATTCTAAAGAGAAACATGCTTATGAAGTAACAACTAGAGGCGGTGTCTCTACCCAGGATCCTCTATATCCTGAAGGGCACCCCAAAAGAATTGAACAAGATTCTCAACGCATTGAACCTAGTGCTCCTTCTAAGAAGAAAAAGAAGAAGAAACATAAAAATGTTGTAGAATCCTCTGAACCTGCTAATGATCCTAATAGTATTTCTATTTCCGATGCTGAAACTGAAAGTGGAAATGAACATGATAATAATAATGATAATGATAAGAATGATGCTTCTGATAAAGAAGAGGTAGAAGATGAACCTGAAAAGCATGCTAAAAATAAAAAGTATACTAAAGAAGATTTTATTGCTAAGAAACATGGTAATGAAAGAGAACCTTGGGTGCAAAAGCAAATGCCTTTTCCTGCTAAGAAATTAAAATCAAAGGAAGAAGAACACTATAATAAATTTTGCGATTGGATGAAACCTTTATTCTTGCAAATCCCTTTGACTGATGCTATTAAATTGCCTCCTTATTCAAAGTATATGAAAGATATCGTTACTAACAAAAGGAAAATCCCCAATGAGGAAATTTCCACTATGCTTGCTAATTACTCTTTCAATGGCAAAGTGCCAAAGAAGTTGGGCGACCCAGGTATACCTACTATTCCTTGTTCTATTAAGAATAATTATGTTAAAACTGCTCTATGTGACTTGGGAGCCGGTGTTAGTGTTATGCCTTTTTCTCTTTATAAGAGACTTTATCTAGATAAGTTGATACCTACTGATATATCTTTGCAAATGGCTGATAAATCTACTGCTATTCCTGTTGGTATATGTGAGGATGTTCCTGTTCAAGTTACTACTAACTGCTTGATATTAACTGATTTTGTTGTGTTGGAAATGCCTGAAGATGATAATATGTCTATTATTCTTGGGAGACCTTTTCTTAACACCGCAGGGGCTGTTATTGATTGCAATAAAGGAAAGGTTACTTTCAATGTTGATGATAAGGAGCATACTGTCTATTTCCCAAAGAAGATTGATAAAGTATGTGGAGTCAATACTATTTCTAATGTGAGAACTATCAAAGTTGGAACTATCGATTGTCCTATATATGAGCCTAAAGAAGGTTATCAAAATCTTATGATTGGATCCATATCAATACAATTCAAGGTAACATGATTGATTTGAGGTTTATTTCTTCTTATGTTATGTAAAAATTATTCGGTGGCAAGACTTGATCAACCTTGTTAACGAATACTTTTTATATGCATAGAGGAGGTAAACAACATTTCTTTCTTCCTCCACTTGTCTTACTTGCTGTAGCACTTTTGATTTGCAAAGTTCCTTAGTTAATTAGAGTTTTCAAAAAAATTCCTGGCCAGTAATAATAAACTTAATACCCAGAAATGTGCATTTTTCAAAGTTTTCAAAAATTCACGAAAATTATACCGTTGGTCCTATTTTTCGAAGAGGCACCTGGAAGCACCAGAGGATGACCTGTGGGGCACCCCAGGGTGCCACACCACCAGCCGGCGTGGCCAAGGAGGGGGGCGCGCCACCCTGTGGTGTGGGCCCCTCCTTGCCCCACTACAGCATCTCTTCCTCCCAGCATCTTCTCTCTCCCGAAAAAACTCGAACCAGCTTTCTCTCACTCGCGTTTTTGCTCAAGAGCTCAGGATTTTTCGATCTCTTTGCTCAGCCCAGATTTCTGTCTGAAATTTGGCACATTTGCTCTCCGGTATGTGACTCCTCCGCCTATCCAAGTAGAATTTTGTTTGGTTGAGTATATCTTGAATATTTTGCTGCTGTAGGTAACATGTTTAGTGAGCTTGCATGCTTGTTCTAAGTTGTATAAACTAGTTTTGATGCATGATTAGTACTCTAGCAAGTCCTATAGTAGTTCCCCTTGATTATATGTCACCAAATCAAGTTTTATATCACTTGTTGAAAAATTTCAGAAAAGAAAGATGAAGAAGTTCAACTTTGGAGAATTGTTCAAGAGAGGAACAACCAGCACCGGGAGGCCTTCTAGGACCGCCACCCGACTTAGGCGATCGTACAATGAGGATATCATCGCGCCTAGCTTCGCGCCCGAAGAGGACAACGGGGCTCCTAATGCTTCGTCTTTTCCATGCTATGATTTTCTGAGAAATGCAGGGATATTGGATGATTTCTTCACCCTTGTCAATAGGGCGGGCTTAACCACCTACGTGGGAGACGAAAGGGAGCAATACTACATGCTCACCAAAATTTTCGTCGAGAGCTTCAAGTTCAACAACAAGCAATATGAGCCGACAGTTGCATTCAAGATCTATGGTAATCCTGTTACTATGGAATTGGAAGATTTTTGTCGTGCATTGGATATTGCCCCTATAGGTACAGCAAGGAGGATTGATGACAACCCCCGGGACCTGTTGGAGCTCTATCGAGGAATCACCGATGATGATTGTCGCACCATTCAGCGTGGCAAGATAAGGAACATTCAACTCCCCGCCATTAAATATTTTGCATATTACATTGCTACTAGCATTCTTGGTAGGGAGAACACTAGCAATATTTCTAGTTACCATCTTACTTTCTTGAATATTGCACTTACTGGTCGGACATCTTATCATCTTGGTTCTCTTATTGCTCGCCGCCTGTCTAATAGGGGGCCTATTTTTGGAGGAACTATTGCACTACGCGTTTTAACACATTTAAGACTTCCTCTTGATCCTAGTGATGTGCCATTAACCCCTAGGAGGCTTGATATTGCTGCTATGAAAAGCCATCATTTTGTTACCACTGATTCCACTTTAGATAACATGGTCTATAGAATGTTGTTTGCTGACGGGGATGAGAAGGAAATCCCTCTTCCCCAGCCAGGTTTGTTCAGTATTGACAGGGAACCATGGTCGCGCACTAAGGAGGAGGTGGATAAACATATCAAGATACAAGACTTCCACCAGCAGCATGACTCCGAGGACGCCGAGCCCTCCTACGATTACACCTTCACGTATCCGGGTGCTTCTTCTAGCACATACCCGGAATATGATCCATCTTCATCGTACTACGGAGATACTACCTGTTATCACCAGAATTTGACCGAGTTAGAGGTGGGCCGCGATCGAGATGGGCTTGAAGAATATACATGGAAGAATATACGTGAATCGGCCTTATATGCAAAGTTTGGGCTAGTTTGCCCGTGTATCTGTAATATAGTAGGATACGTGTCGGTTAGTTAGAGTTTGTCTTGTGCACGGTTGGGATTATTCCCACGTTAGAAAGTCTACGGACTATAAATATGTATCTAGGGTTTATGAAATAAACAACAATCACGTTCACCACAAACCAATCTAGGCGCATCGACAACTCCCTTGTCTCGAGGGTTTCTTCCGGGTAAGCATCATGCTGCCTAGATCGCATCTTGCGATCTAGGCAGTACACGTTTATTCGCTGTTCATGCGTTGCTCGTACTGAAGCCTTTTTTATGGCGAGCAATGTAGTTATCTTAGACGTGTTAGGGTTTGCATTGTTCATCGTATCATATGCCATCGTCGTGCAACCCTGAGACGTCTAGCCGCCCTTACGCCTATCTTAGGTGTAGGGGCGGCACCCCGCTTGATCATTATTTAGTAGATCCAATCCGTCATGATTGCTCCTTGTTCTTCAAGGTTTAGTTTAATATCTGCATAGTTAGGCCTTACAAACGGATTGAAGGATCCAGTGGCGCGTAGGGTGTAGTTTGCTAGCCCTAGACAGGATGTTCCGGGGATCAACCTTGTGTTGGTTTTTAGGCCTTGTCTAGGGACGGTTTACGATCACCGTGCGTGGCCGCCGGGCTCAATCACGAGTAGGATGTTCCGATTATGTGGTGAAAACCCTAAATCGTAGTAGATCGCTTTAGCTTTATATTGATCAAGCAGGACCACCATATATTCGTACACCTCGTGCGAATCATGGGTGGATCGGCTCTTTGAGCCGATTCACGGGACAACCTGAGAGCCGATCGAGGCTCGTATTTAATGTTTACGTGTATGCCATGCAGGAAACTAAGCGAGGCATCTCCATCACCTTCCTGACCAGGTATAGGTCAGGTGGCACGCCCTTGCACCAGCATCGGACGTGCGTGCCGAGTCTTTGCGGGCCGTCGCTCGGAGGGACCAGGGCCAGCCGCAGTCCTGGGAGCCTCCCGGCTCTACTGTGTTGCCCGTCGCTGCTCGCCGGTGGGTTTCTGACCGCAACACATTCTGGCACGCCCGGTGGGACAGTCTTCGACATCAACCGCATCGCCATCTACATCTGAGATGGCGGACGGCACCCCAGTCACGTACGAGGATCTGACCGAGGAGCTCAAGAAGAAGTATGACGAGGTCAAAGCGATCATCGAAGCCGACCTCATCGGCTCTTTTCATAGAACCCGCTCACATGGCATCAGGTGGAAAGGGTTCTCACCTGAAGGCGCGCTCGATGGGGTGGACCTGTCCGCCCCGTCAGAAGAACGCACCAGGTCCCTGTGTCAGGAGGTTAACTTCATGGTAGCTCATTCGCTACACCGCCATTCTGAGAGCCTGGTGAACACTTTGGAGCGTGTCGCTCTGCGGGTGATCCAGGAAATCATGAGGCATCAGTACTCTCCGTCAGGACCAGCTCTCGGGACTTACCAAGGAGAGATGCCACTCCAGTCCCGTCCACCGCTGCCATTCGCGTTGGCAGCACCAGAAGTGCCGAGTTCACCGGCATACGTCGTCTACAAGATCGGTGGTGACCCTAGTGACTACCAGTTCTTGCATGAGGCGCCGAAGGAGATCCCTCACGGGTACACGTGCACATACGTGCCAGACTGCGATGGCAGGCACTCACAAACCAGACTGCAACAGCAGGGACCTCTGGAACAACAGGAGGAACTTCGGGGACAGATCTTGAGAAGCAGACGTGGCTAGCTAAGTATGCCACTCCGACAAACCTCCAGAGCTCAGCTCCTGCAGTTGGCTCAGAGCTGGAAAAGCAAGCATGGCTGGCTAAGTATGCCACTCTGGGGAATCTTCAGAGCTCGACTCCTGCAGCCAGCACCGCGGATCAGATCAGTACCATCCTGAGAGACCAGTTCGGCATGGTGCCGAAAAGGAGGACAATCGGCTATTCCAAGCCGTACCCCAACGAGTACGAGTTGATCCCACTACCACCCAAATATCGGCTCCCTGATTTCTCCAAGTTTAATGGATCAGATGGTTCCAGCTCCATCGAGCATGTGAGCCGATATTTGGCACAGCTGGGCACGATCTCAGCAGCAGATGAGCTGCGTGTGAGGTTCTTCGCACAGTCCCTCACAGGATCGGTTTTCGGGTGGTACACATCGCTGCCACCAGACTCTATCCGGACGTGGAAGCAGTTGGAAGAGCAGTTCCACATGCAGTATCACTCAGAGGCTTCCGAGGCCGGCATTGCCGATCTAGCACAAGTACGTCAGAAGCGTGGAGAAACTGTGGCAGAATACGTCCAGCGCTTCAGACTTGTTAGGAACCGATGTTATTCGGCTCGTGTGACCGAAAAAGAAGCAGTCGAGTTGGCAGTGGTGGGCCTTGCATCACCAATCAAGGATATGGCCTCCCAGGCAGACTACCCTTCACTGGCGCACATGGTTCAGAAACTGTCGTTATATGAACAGCGCCACCCAGACTTGTACCAGGACAAATTCAAGCGTGCGGTAGTCCTCGTTGAGGCAGATGAAGACGAAGGCTCTGCGGGAGATCAAGAGGTAGCAGTGGCTGAATGGACTCGGGGGGCAACCCCCGTGTCCTGCAAATGGGTTAAGCCACCAGGTCCGCCCAGAGGGTTTGATTTTGACGTAACTAAAACTGAGCAAATCTTCGACCTCTTACTCAAGGAGAAGCAGCTGAAGATACCCGAAGGCCTCAAAATCCCCACGGTACAGGAGCTGAACGGAAAGCCATACTGCAAATGGCATAACTCGTTCTCCCATACCACCAACGACTGCAGGGTGTGGCGTCAGCAGATCCAAATGGCGATAGAACAAGGACGTCTAATTTTCAACCAGTACGCCATGAAAGTCGACACTCACCCCTTCCCCGCCGTTAACATGGTGGAGTACACTTACCCTGGAGGGTGCCAGCCAAGATTCTCGTTCAATATCAACATGGTAGGACCTGGACACCACTCTGGTAAGGACGGAGACGAGGGCAGCTGCTCTCGTAGCAAGGACACAGAGGAAGCCGTTCCACGCGATCGGCTCCGTCACGATGGCAAGCGCTACATCACAGAGGGAGAAGTGAGGAACGTGAGATATCAGCGACCTCTCTCTGATCACCTCCTCAACAAGTATGTGAGTCAATATGACCAACGCCGACGACCCAACGACGTGAAAGAGATCGTCTGGCTAGGGACGCCAGGAGACGTCGTCGGCTTGATCGCGACGAGGAGAGATATGAGCGCCACGCCAAGGAAAGGTTAAGAGAGCAAGACGACGAGGACAGGCACTGGGACTGCCCCTTCTTCAGATACTGCTGGGATTCAGGAATGAGCCGATTGCCTACAATCGGCAACTGCCCAGAATGCAGACAGAAGAGGAAGGATGCAGCTAACGTGTCCATGTTCAAACGTCTAGGGCCTCTCCCACCTCGGAACAAGCACGCTGAGTCCCCTCGGGTGGAAGATCTCGAGGATTTGGAAGACGATGATGAAGAAGAAGACAGGTACCACCGGCCGAGGTGGTGCCCTGATGGACTCAGCCGTTCCCAAAAGCGTAGGGTTCAGCGACTGCGTGGCTTGGAGGAAGCCGAAAGGTTATACCTGCACACGCTAAGGAAGGCACGGCCTGATCTGGCCGCGAAAATTCAGCGAACCCTGGATGAAGAGGGTCGACCACAAAAAATGGAGTGGCGCCCCAAGCAAAGGAAAGCCGATGATGAAACATCGGCTGGCACAAACATGGTGTTCATCCTTCCGACGGAGTTTAGTGCTCCAGGATTAGACGAGGCACCCGTGGCACAACTTGACTGCGGCCCACGGCCGGTTATCTTTGAGAAGCCACGAGAAAGAAGCTACAGACATCTGAAGGCCCTGTACTTGCGAGGTTATATCAATGGGCAGCCTGTCAACAAGATGCTGGTGGACACCGGAGCGGCAGTCAACATTATGCCATACTCCATGCTACGTCGGTTGGGACGCTCTAGCTCGGATCTGATCAAGACCAACGTGACACTGAGCGATTTCAACGGCCAAGCGTCTGACGCACAAGGTGTTCTGAACGTGGATCTGACCGTGGGAAGAAAAACCATCCCTACGACGTTCTTTATTGTCGATAGCAAGAGCACCTATGCTGTCCTGCTGGGAAGAGATTGGATCCACGCCAACTGTTGCATTCCATCCACGATGCACCAATGCGTAATACAGTGGGATGGAGATGAGGTAGAGGTCGTCCATGCAGATGACTCAGCCGAGATTTCAACGGCTGGCATGAACGCTTGGGAGACAGCAGGCCAAGAGCCACTCTCAGGCATCAATTTGGACGACTGCGAGCGCATCGACGTGACAAAGGATGGGGTTAGGCTGGTCTTATCCACCGGCCTGACCGTATAGCAAGAACAAACCTATGGACAAACGTGGCGAGGCCGATCCTTGGGATCGGCCCCAAAGATCTATGGAGAAACATGGCAAAACCTTCATTGAGCGATTCAATCAACGTGGAGGCCGATTCCAGCAATCAGCCAAAATTATCCTCACCACACATTCTGCCTGTGTTCAACGTCGATCTAATGGGCAGCGGTTTTACGTCGGCTAATGAGCTAAAAATCAGCATTGGCCCTACTGGAGCCGACGTTCACATACAGTGCCTTGGCTAACTACAGAGCCGATATCCGCAGTTACCTGGCAGATTCGGCTCGGGGGGCACCTAGTCAGACGAACATGTGCGATACATGTGCAGTGAAATATTGGGGGCCGATAGAAAATCGGCCAGAGAAAAAAAAATTCTCATGGTATACAGCCGATGCACGGACATCGACTTTAGAGCTAAGAAACAAAGCCGATGCACAGCCATCGACTCTAGTACAATTACACAAGATCTACCAGCTGCGTGTTCAAGACACGGATTTCGACCAGGTCGGTTTTCAGTTCAGCCTCATGGCCAACCTCCAACCTTTTGCTCTTTAAGCCGTTGGTGTTTCGTCTGCAATATCGGCTTTCAAAGGAAGAAAAGGTGATCGGCTCCGGTGTATCTACCGTCGGCCTGGCTAAGTTGGCCACTTTCTCAGCTACGCTCGTAGGAATGACTAGGACCTCTGCATGGTGGCTGTCTCAATTGCCTGAGTTCAAGGCCCTTGGACTGAACTGTGTACCCTCGCCACTGTTCTCGCCTTAACTGAGGCTCGGGGGGCAGCTGATTTGGTAGACACTCTGTTTTTGGGAGCCGATTGGAGTTGCATCGGCTGACCCTGCATCATAACCTTCTTCGGAAGCGGTGAGTTGTTGCAGAAGAAGACTACTAGAACTGCGGAAAGGAGCCTGAAAGGGAAGCCGTCGTCATCTACAGGGTTTGGACCGTCCTGTTGCTGCAAGAAAATGAAGGACTGGATTCTCAAAACAGCCGATGAACAGCCATCGGCTATAGGATTGCAAAGTATTATGGTCAGATATCAAATTACAGTCTGAATTTGAGAAGTGCTTGACTGACGGTCTAATTGGTATCTGAGCCTGGCTTCATGAGCGTCTGAGGCGAAAAGTCCGATACGTTGCTATCGGTCTTGGTGCGGCAAACGGAAGACTTGAAATTGGATTAATTGAGAGTCAAATTGGAAGAACAATTCTTATTGATTCAAAGGAGCGACTTTACAAGAAAGAGCCGATGGCTCTCAAAAGGGGGATCCGATGCCTAGTGCACTGCTACTACTAGTCCTACACTAATTTGCCCCTGTTCTAGGGGTCATCGCTGTCTTCATCGTCGCCATTGTAGCTGCCATCGGCGCTGCTTCCAGAGAGTTCCTCGTCGCTGCTGCCCCAGCCCTCGGCCGGAGCCTCTTCTTCCTCGTCATCATCATCATCCTCGCTGTCCGCCCAAGCGCGGAAGCGCTTTGCCGGCGGATACCCAGCAGAGGAGGAGGAATCATCCTCCTCCTCTTCCTCTTCTTCCTCTACTTCTTCTTCTTCCTCCTCCTCGTCGGAGGAGGTGGAGTTCGCCCAGGAATGGAGGTCATCTTCGCTCTCGCTCTTCAGTTCCCCTTCGATGAGGAACTCAAGGTCGTCCTCCCCATCGGTCAGAGGTAAGTCACCATCTGACCCGACGAGTGCTTCGGGTGGGCCATCTGGCACGGGATCAAAGTTCCACTCCTGCTCGCTCGAGGAGGAAGATTGGAGAGAGAGGCCTGAGGAGATGGAGGAAGAGGAAGACATTGCTACAGGGAAAGAGGGTTTTTTAGGTGCCGATGGCCAGAGCAGAGCAAGGGGATGAAGTGGCGAACCGTTCGGCACAGTTAAATAAGGGGGAGCCTAGTGGAGATTTAATGCCATTACAGTTTCCGAGGAAGTGATGCTAAAGCTATCAGATCTTGCAGAGAAGTTGAGAAGGCAAGGCATCATGATGAAGGATGCTGCGACGGTTCTGCTCTGCCACGAGATGACCCGACGAAGAAAAAGCAGAGTGATTTTGGAATTATCAATTCGAAAACCAGGGGGGCATGTGTTATCACCAGAATTTGACCGAGTTAGAGGTGGGCCGCGATCGAGATGGGCTTGAAGAATATACATGGAAGAATATACGTGAATCGGCCTTATATGCAAAGTTTGGGCTAGTTTGCCCGTGTATCTGTAATATAGTAGGATACGTGTCGGTTAGTTAGAGTTTGTCTCGTGCACGGTTGGGATTATTCCCACGTTAGAAAGTCTACGGACTATAAATATGTATCTAGGGTTTATGAAATAAACAACAATCACGTTCACCACAAACCAATCTAGGCGCATCGCCAACTCCCTTGTCTCGAGGGTTTCTTCCGGGTAAGCATCATGCTGCCTAGATCGCATCTTGCGATCTAGGCAGTACACGTTTATTCGCTGTTCATGCGTTGCTCGTACTGAAGCCTTTTTGATGGCGAGCAACGTAGTTATCTTAGACGTGTTAGGGTTTGCATTGTTCATCGTATCATATGCCATCGTCGTGCAACCCTGAGACGTCTAGCCGCCCTTACGCCTATCTTAGGTGTAGGGGCGGCACCCCGCTTGATCATTATTTAGTAGATCTGATCCGTCATGATTGCTCCTTGTTCTTCAAGGTTTAGTTTAATATCTGCATAGTTAGGCCTTACAAACGGATTGAAGGATCCAGTGGCGTAGGGTGTAGTTTGCTAGCCCTAGACAGGATGTTCCGGGGATCAACCTTGTGTTGGTTTTTAGGCCTTGTCTAGGGACGGTTTACGATCACCGTGCGTGGCCGCCAGGCTCAATCACGAGTAGGATGTTCCGATTATGTGGTGAAAACCCTAAATCGTAGTAGATCGCTTTAGCTTTATATTGATCAAGCAGGACCACCATATATTCGTACACCTCGTGCGAATCATGGGTGGATCGGCTCTTTGAGCCGATTCACGGGACAACCTGAGAGCCGATCGAGGCTCGTATTTAATGTTTACATGTATGCCATGCAGGAAACTAAGCGAGGCATCTCCATCACCTTCCTGACCAGGTATAGGTCAGGTGGCACGCCCTTGCACCAGCATCGGACGTGCGTGCCGAGTCTTTGCGGGCCGTCGCTCGGAGGGACCAGGGCCAGCCGCAGTCCTGGGAGCCTCCCGGCTCTACTGTGTTGCCCGTCGCTGCTCGCCGGTGGGTTTCTGACCGCAACACTACCTCATGGGCTCGATGGGATTGAACTCCACTTAGGCCAAAAGCCTAAGCTTGGGGGGAGGTATACCGGCATCACTCATTCTTTGCATATTATGATTGCTGGATACTTGTATATACTTGTTTTGTTTGTTTGAGTGGTTTTCTAATGAGAGGAGGATGATATTTGGGGAAGTGCTGCCTGAAAACAGATTCTGGACTGTTACCGAAAAAATTCCCAAAAATAGCCAGAACAGTATTTTGCGAAGCCAATTTTTGTTCCTGTTCCCCAGGTTGTTATCTAACTTTCATTAGTTGAACACTTTTCGATTTGAGCAGTGGAAGAATTTATTAAAAATCGGGTACTGTACTGCTGTCAAGTTTGACGAATTTCTGCTGCTTTGTGTTTATGTGAGTTTTCTAGTTTGCTATTTCTTGTTTTCGCTTTGTTTCCTTTCCAAAACATAAAAATACCAAAAATATTTCTGTTGTTTCTCTTCATAATTTGTTTGCTTTGGTTTCTTGCATTTGTTTCGCTTTATTTGCTATTGCTAGTTTGCTACGAGAAAACCCAAAAAGATTTTGCTTTGTTTGCTTGTTTCCTTTTGTCCTTGTTTCCAATTCGAAAACACCAAAAATATTTGCTGTTCTTCTTTGGTTTGTAAAGTTCATCTTGAGTTCAATGGCCTTCGGTGGCTGGAGCGTGGTTTTCATTTCATATTATCCAAGGTACACAAGTGAAAGGCAATAATGACGATCTACGACAATTGGATTGTGGTGAGAGGCTGGTATGAACTCTATTTGTTTTCATTTTTGTACATATACTCATCCATGTGAGCATGCTTAGTTGGTTCATGTGAGGTATATGTTATTTGAGAAAGTCTAGTAGTTTATGATCTCTCATGTTTAGCTCCAATCTATTAATATGAGTAGCATGTCATGGATGTTTGCTTGCATTGTTTTATTCATAAGTAAGTATGGCATTGTGGTATCCTCCTCTGAATAATTCATTTATATCGACTTGGCACATGCTCACGCATGCATATGACTGAACCAAAGTCAATTAAGCCTCGATGATCTATATTGCTTCAGAGTTCTTGTATCATTTTTATGCCTCCGTTAATTTATTTTGCCGCAAGCATGATTATGACAGTTACTGCTCTCTTGATTTGTCGCTCCCTAGTCTATTGCTAGCCCTCACTTGTACTGAGCGGGAACGCTGCTCGTGCTTCCAAATACCTGAAAACCAAGTTGTTCCAAAGTGTCCACCATAAATACCTATGCATGGCATTTCAAACCATTCCAAGTAAATTCTCATGCGCTACCTTTAAAACCTTCAAAATGCTTCTCAATTTGTGTTTATGTTTCATAGCTCATGAGGAAGTATGTGGTGTTTAGCTTTCAACCTTGTCATTTACTTTTGACGGACTCTCATATGGACTAGTGGCACATCCGCTTATCCAATAATTTTGCAAAAAGAGCTGGCAATGGGATTCCCAGTCCCGAATTAATTAACTTAAATAGACACTCCTCCATGGTTTGTGATTGATGGACGGCACCCGAAGGATTCGGTTAGCCATGGCTTGTGTAAGCAAAGGTTGGGGGGAGTGTCATCATCATAATAAAACTAAAATAAAAAGGCACTCCTTCTTGGTATGTGATTGTTGGCAGGCACCCGAGGATTCGGTTAGCCATGGTTTGTGTAAGAAAGGTTGGAAGGAGTGCCACATAAATATGCAAATAATTCATGGGAGCCGCTCTTGAAAGTCCGGTTGGCGAGGTAGTTAGTGTACCCATTACCATTCGTTGACAACAACAAACACCTCTCAAAATAATTTTACTCCTGATTTCTAAAATGAAAAGCTCTAGCGCATGTTAATCCCTGCTTCCCTCTGCGAAGGGTCAATCTTTTACTTTTATGTTTTGTCTCCATTATTTCTTTGAGCACTATCTCGAGAGCACAACTGTCATTCTTAGTATAATATGCTTGTCCCAAAATATGATTGATTGTGGTATAACTTTGATGCTTTTATCTTTGACAATCACTACTTCTAGTCTTTCTATGAACTCCAGAGGTGCCCGGGCATTTATGTTTTGCAAATCAAATACAGGCAAGCGAGATACCACTTTATCATACTCTCTTATGAACATTGCAATCCTGCTTATATACATGATTCATGATGCTTATTATCAATTGTTGGTACCTCTCCATGATTGACATAGCTGTTAGATGATCTTATTTGTATGTATCTCATTATGAACTGCTTAAGTATTAGCCATAGCATGAGAATATATACATCATATGAGCAAATGTGTTCGTGAAAGTTCTTTTATCGCTCAGTTGTTAACTGAATTGCTTGAGGACAAGCAATAAGCTAAGCTTGGGGGGAGTTGATACGTCCAAAACGTATCTACTTTCCCGAACACTTTTGCTATTGTTTTGCCTCTAAATTTGTGTATTTTGGATACAACTAACACGGACTAACGCTGTTTTCAGCAGAACTGTTCTGGTGTCTCGTTTTTGTGCAGAAATCCAACTTTCGGGAAAATCCTTGGAATTTATGCATAAGGCCCTATTTTCCCAGAATACTGACGGAGCCAGAAGGACAAGTAAGGTGGAGGCCCGAGGGCCCCACACCATAAGGCGGCGCGGCCTAGGGGGTGCCCGCGCGGCCCTATGGTGTGGCCCCCTCGGCCGGCCTCCGACGCCCTCCTTCGGACTATATATTGCCTTCGACCTAAAAACGCACGGAAAAAAGTCGAAGTCGCCAGAAAGCCTCCAGAACGCCGCCACATCGCGAAACTCCGTCTCGGGAGCCAGAAGTCTCCGTTCTGGCACTCCGCCGGGTCGGGGAATTGGAGGAGATCATCGCCATCATCACCACCGACGCCTCTCCATCAACCAGCCATGCTTCCCCCATCCATGTGTGAGTAATTCCCCCGCTGTAGGCCGAAGGGGATGGTAGGGATTGGATGAGATTGGTCATGTAATAGCATAAGATTGTTAGGGCATAGTGCCTAGTGTCCGTAATTGGTACTTTGATGATATTGTTGCAACTTGCTATGCTTAATGCTTGTCACTAGGGCCCGAGTGCCATGATCTCAGATCTGAACATGTTATTATTTCATCATGATATTCATTGTTTATGGTCTTATCTGCAAGTTGTATACACATGTCGCTGTCCGGAACCAATGGCCCCGAAGTGACAAGAATCGGGACAACCGGAGGGGATGGTAGTGACGTGAGGATCACATGTGTTCACGGAGTGTTAATGCTTTGCTCCGGTACTCTATTAAAAGGAGTACCTTAATATCCAGTAGTTTCCCTTGAGGCCCGGCTGCCACCGGCTGGTAGGACAAAAGATGTTGTGCAAGTTTCTCATTGCGAGCACGTACGACTATAATTGGAACACATGCCTATTGATTGCTTTGTACTTGGACACCGTTTTATTATTATCTGCAAATGCCCTGCTATGATTGTTACATGAGTTTCTCTCATCCATGCAACGCCCGTCATCCGTCCCCGTGCCTACAGTATTTTAATCCTGCTGTTTACTAAAATCACTACTGCTGTCTTTGTTACTCTGCTGCTGCTATTTCACTACTGCTATTGTTATAAAACTGTTACTACTGATAAACCCTTGCGAGCAAGTCTGTTTCCAGGTGCAGCTGAATTGACAACTCCGCTGTTAAGGCTTCCAAGTGTTCTTTGTCTCCCCTTGTGTCGAATCAATAAATTGGGTTATACTACCCGCGAAGACTGCTGCGATCCCCTATACTTGTGGGTCATCACCATGGTCGCCTCCGGAGTGATGTGTGAGTAGTTCACCCCAGGACTATGGGTCCATAGCAGTAGCTAGATGGTCGTCTTCTCCTAATTGTGCTATCATTGTTAGATCTTGTGAGCTGCCTAACATGATCAAGATCATCTATTTGTAATGCTACATGTTGCGTTTGTTGGGATCCGATGAATATTGAATGCTATGTTATGTTGATTATCAATCTATCATCTATGTGTTGTTTATGATCTTGCATGCTCTCCGTTATTAGTAGAGGTTCTGGCCAAGTCGTTACTTGTAACTCCAAGAGGGAGTATTTATGCTCGATAGTGGGTTCATGCCTCCATTAAATCTGGGACAGTGCTAGAAAGTTCTAAGGTTGTGGATGTGCTGTTGCCACTAGGGATAAAACATCAATGCTATGTCTAAGGATGTATTTGTTGATTGCATTACGCACCATACTTAATGCAATTGTCTGTTGTTTGCAACTTAATACTGGAAGGGGTTCGGATGATAACCTGAAGGTGGACTTTTTAGGCATAGATGCATGCTGGATAGTGGTCTATGTACTTTGTCGTAATGCCCAATTAAATCTCACACTACTCATCATAACATGTATGTGCATGGTCATGCCCTCTTTATTTGTCAATTGCCCAACTGTAATTTGTTCACCCAACATGCTATTTATCTTATGGGAGAGACACCACTAGTGAACTGTGGACCCCGGTCCATTCTTTACATCGAATACAATCTACTGCAATACTCGTTCTACTGTTTTCTGCAAACATCATCATCCACACTATACATCTAATCCTTTGTTACAGCAAGCCGGTGAGATTGACAACCTCACTATCACGTTGGGGCAAAGTAATTTGGTTGTGTTGTGCAGGTTCCACGTTGGCACCAGAATCCCTGGTGTTGCGCCACACTACACTCCGCCACCATCAACCTTCAGCGTGCTTCTTGGCTCCTACTGGTTCGATAAACCTTGGTTTCTTACTGAGGGAAAACTTGCCACTGTACGCATCACACCTTCCTCTTGGGGTTCCCAACGGACGCGTGTTGTACGTGTATCAAGCTCTTTTTCTGGCGCTGTTGCCGAGGACGTGAAGTAAAATTACACCACAGAGATTCATAACTCCCACGTCAACTGCACGCCAGCAAGCTCTTTTAGTGGCGCCGTTGCCGGGGAGAACAAGACACGCTGCAAGGGGAGTCGCCACTTCCAATCTCTTTACTTTGTTTTTGTCTTGCTTTACTTTTATTTACTTCTTTGTTTGCTACATTATATCAAAATACAAAAAAATTAGTTGGTAGATTTACTTTATTTACGATCTTGTTTGCATTCTATATATTAAAAACACAAAAAAATTAGTTACTTGCATTTACTTTATTTATTTCATCATGTTTCCACCTAAGTTTACTCTTAAAGATATACCGGTAGGACAAGGGTCTATAATTGGAAGAGATAATATAGAAGCATTTTACACCCATGTTAGCATGAACGAAGATCTTGAAGATATACCCTTGGCAAAAACTGTCCCTACTTATGAAAGTGCCTCTGCCTGTTTGGTACACATGATAGAAACTAGATTTATTAGTCTCAAACCCATGATACAACACATGTTTCTTACACTTTCTGATATGGAGAGGGGAGAAAAGAGAGATTTTGTTTTAAAAGTCCTTGTTCGAGAATTTGAGGATATAGCTAAAGAAGTTAGAAAAGTTTTTATTAAGCATAAGAGGCTTGGTTTGTTCACCGATTTTAAAGGAACACTTGAAAAGATGGACATGGATAGAATAAGGTACACTAATAATGTTAATGATGGTGGGGAGATTAAAGCACCGATACCTAGTAAGCTCCTAGGAATGCATGAAGCTCTAGAAAATAACTATGGTTGGCTTGTCCTTGAAAATTTGTTTGATGAGAATAGCAAGCCTAAGACTAATGAAAAGGGAGCCTCTGAAACTTACATATATAAGATACAATGCATAGTGGATAAAACTCCAAACCCCACTGTTGATGCATCATCTCTTGATAATACTTGATACACACTTTCTGCGCCTAGCTGAAAGGCGTTAAAGAAAAGCGCTTATGGGAGACAACCCATGATTTTACTTCAGTACTTTTATTTTATATTTGAGTCTTGAAAGTTGTTACTACTGTAGTAACCTCTCATTATCTTTATTTTATTGCATTTTTGTGCCAAGTAAAGTCTTTGATAGTAAGGTTCATACTAGATTTGGATTACTGCGCAGAAACAGATTTCTTGCTGTCACGAATTTGAGCAGTAGTCTCTGTAGGTAACTCAGAAAAATCTGCCAATTTACGTGAGTAATCCTAAGATATGTACGCAACTTTCATTCCATTTGAGAATTTTCATTTGAGCAAATTTGGTGCACCTAAAAAATTCGTATTTACGGACTGTTCTGTTTTGATAGATTCTGATACGTCTCAAACGTATCTATAATTTCTTATGTTCCATGCTACTTTTATGATGATACTCACATGTTTTATACACACTTTATGTCATTATTATGCATTTTCCGGCACTAACCTATTGACAAGATGCCGAAGAGCCAGTTGTTGTTTTCTGCTGTTTTTGGTTTCAGAAATCCTACAAAAGAAATATTCTCGGAATTAGATGAAATCAACGCCCAGGGTCTTATTTTTCCACGGAGCTTCCAGAAGACCGAAGAGGATACGAAGTGGGGCGACGAGGCGCTGCCACCATAGGGCCGCGCGGCCTAAGGGGGGCCCGCGCCGCCCTAGTGTGTGGGCCCCTCGTGATGCCTCCAACCCTGCCCTTCCGCCTACTTAAAGCCTTCGTCGTGAAAACCCCTGTACCGAGAGCCACGATACGGAAAACCTTCCAGAGACGCCGCCGCCAATCCCATCTCGGGGGATTCAGGAGATCGCCACCGGCACCCTGCCGGAGAGGGGAATCATCTCCCGGAGGACTCTTCATCGCATGATCGCCTCCGGATTGATGTGTGAGTAGTTCACCCCTGGATTATGGGTCCATAGCAGTAGCTAGATGGTTGTCTTATCCTCATTCTGCCATTGATACGTCTCCAATGTATCTATAATTTCTGATGTTCCATGCTTGTGTTATGACAATACCTACATGTTTTGTTCACACTTTATGATGATTTTATGCATTTTCTGGAACTAACCTATTGACGAGATGCCGAAGTGCCAGTTCCTGTTTTCTGCTGTTTTTGGTTTCAGAAATCCTAGTAAGGAAATATTCTCGGAATTGGACGAAATCAACGCCCAGAACCTTATTTTTCCTGGAAGCTTCCAGAGAGTCAGAGAGGGACCAGAGGGGAGCCCTGGGGGCCCCACACATGGTGGCGGCGCGGCCCAGGGGGCGCGCCCCCCTAGTGTGAGGAGGCCCCGTGGCCCCTCCGACTCCGCCTCTTTGCCTATTTAAGCCTCACTGACCTAAAACATCGACACGGATTGACGAAACTCCAAAAAACCTTCCAGATTCGCCACCATCGCGAAACTCCAATTCGGGGGACAGAAGTCTCTGTTTCGGCACCCTGCCGGGACGGGGAATTTCCCCTGGAAGGCATCTCCACCGCCATCTTCACCGCCATCGCTGTCTCCATGATGAGGAGGGAGTAATTCTCCCTCGGGGCTGAGGGCTCTACCGTAGCTATGTGGTTTATCTCTCTCTTTGTGATCTAGTTGAATATCATCTATGTGCTACTCTAGTGATGTTATTAAAGTAGTCTATTCCTCCTCCATGATGTAATGTTGACAGTGTGTGCATCATGTAGTACTTAGCGTAGTTTATGATTGTGATCTCTTGTAGATTATGAAGTTAACTATTACTATGATAGTATTGATGTGATCTATTCCTCCTTTCATAGTCTGTCGGTGACGGTGTGCATGCTATGTTAGTACTCGGTATAATTGCGTTGGTCTATCATGCACTCTAAGGTTACTTAAATATGAACATCGAATGTTGTGGAGCTTGTTAACTCCGGCATTGAGGTGCTCTTGTAGCCCTACACAATTAATGGTGTTTGTCATCCAAAAAGAGAGTGTAGAGTGGTTTTATTATGTGATCAATGTTGAGAGTGTCCACTAGTGAAAGTATGATCCCTAGGCCTTGTTTCCAAACATCGAATCTCCGCTTATTTACTGTTCTGTTGCATGTTTGCTTGCTGCCATCTTTTATTCAGATTGCTATTACCGCTCATATACATCCATATTACTTGTATTTCACTATCTCTTCGCCGAACTAGTGCACCTATACATCTGACAAGTGTATTAGGTGTGTTGGGGACACAAGAGACTTCTTGTATCGTGATTGCAGGGTTGCTTGAGAGGGATATCTTTGACCTCTTCCTCCCTGAGTTCGATAAACCTTGGGTGATTCACTTAAGGAAAACTTGTTGCTGTTCTACAAACCTCTGCTCTTGGAGGCCCAACACTGTCTACAGGAATAGAAGCGTGCGTAGACATCAAGCTATTTTCTGGCGCCGTTGCCGGGGAGGTAAGGTAAAAGGTATTCACATCCTCCGACTACTAAGCTATTTCCTAGCACTGTTGCCGGTGTGTGAGTGCTCGAAGCTATTTCCTTTAGATCCTGCAATTGCATCTTTTTGTTTCTTGTTTTACACTAGTAAGGCATAATGGAAAACAACTGTGAGCTTTTTAATTTATTTCCTAAGTTAAGACATGAATTGTGTGATGCGAAAATTAAAAAACCTATGGAACCTTATTTGCATGCTAGTAGCAATGTTATTAGTATGAACGCAATCACTGCTAATGCTATGGAGAAGTCTAAGCTTGGGGAAGCTAGTTTTTATGATCTTTTTAGCTTCCCATCTTTAGGGGAGAAATTTTGCTCTGATAATACTTTATCTCCCATATGCGATAACTCTAGTGATCCTTGTGATATTTTAAATCCACCTACCGAAAGTATTCCTTTCAAGATACCCATGAAAATTATTGAACGTGTTATGGATAACCGCTATGAAGGGGATGGAACTGTCCATCCTGGAGATCATTTACTGTTTTTGCATGAATTATGCGGGTTATTCAAGTGCGCAGGTATCTCTATGGATGAAGTGAGGAAGAAAATATTCTCTATTTCGCTGTCTGGTAAAGCGGCGCATTGGTATAAATTGCTGAAGAATAGTCATTCTCTTGGTTGGGAGGAAATTGTATCCCTCTTTTATTCTAAATTTTATCCTCCTCATGAAGTGCATATTGATAGGAATTACATTTATAACTTTTAGCCTCGTGATGGAGAGAGTATTTCCCAAGCATGGGGGAGACTGAAGTCACTAATGCTCAAATGTCCCATTCATGAGCTCCCCCGTAATGTTATTATTGATAATTTTTATGCAAGGCTTTCAGGACATCACAAGGATTATCTAGATGCCTGTTTGGAGGGATCTTTCACAAGCAAGGAGGTTGAAGCTAGGTGGGATCTTCTTGATCGGATTGAGGAGAACGCTGAAGATTGGGAGAACGACAAAGGTAGAGAGTCAGGTATAAATTATGATTATGAATGCATTGAAACTTTTATGGATACTGGTAAATTTCGAAATATCAGTGCTACCTATGGTCTCAACTCTCAAGTTGCTGCAAATCTTTATAAAGCTTTTGCCTCTCATTTTGAATTGCCTAAGAAGAATTTTGATAAGTATCATGAACCTTTTAAAGATGCTTGCATGAAGGATGAAATTGTTGTTAATGATTGCAATAAACATGCTCAAACTCCTAAGAATGATATTTCCTATAAGCATGTTAATTTTTGTGGAATGCATAGACCTTGTGGAATTAATCAAATCGAAGATGAATATTGTATCCATCATATTAATGAAAAAACTAGAAAGTGGTCTAGGGCTCTAGATGATCTTGGTAAAAAAGTTTGTGCCATCTATCCTTTTATTTGTGAACTTTGTCATAGAGTGGGTCATTTTAATTTTCAATGCTCCTCCAATGATAATTCGAACCCCATGAGTGCTGCAAATTTGTATTGTGATGATGAAATTACTCCTAATCAGCATGATGAACTTACTTTATTTTTGTGGTGTGAAGAGTTATCAAGAAAAATCTCTTTGTTACATATAAGTGATCTTGATATTGATGATGTCCTGCATGGGTGTTTTTCTTATTGCATTGATAATTGCCATACAAATACTTACATACAAAATATTTTAGAAGATGACACTTTGCCAAAATATGATAGGACCGCTGTGTGTTTTGAACTTATTAATGAAAAGGAGGAATCCTCCCAAGTTTCTTCTATTGTTTCTGGAAATAAATCAGGTTATGAGGTGAAGCCTCCCTTCAAGCCTCTTCCTCCTAAAGAAGGGAACGAGGAGAAGGAAGAGAAGAAGAAGAAGAAGAAGAAGAAGAAGAAGAAGAAGAAGAAGAAGAAGAAGGGAAATAAAAAGAAAGAGGTAACAACATATCCCCGCGTGAATGAGATAACGATAGGTAATCGTAAGTATGTTGCTCCTAATGACTATTATGATAATGAATTTGAATACAATGATCTTCCTATGCCCTTTACATACATTAGTGATCATGATTTAGAAGAGCACACTACTTTTGATATTAAAAATCTCTGGGAAACTAATTCTGAAAATGATGATGTTAATAATTGCCATAGTATTAGTACTATCCATGCTTCTTCCCATAATGATATAGAAAGCTCTAAGCTTGGGGATGAGGTGTTTGAAAATCCTTTTGCTACTGATGATTATATGTTTAATACATCTCCTTCTAGTAATGATGATGGTAAGGTTGCAAATGAACATACTGTGGAGGATAACTATTCTATTTCTTATGATGACACTATGCCTCCAATCTTTGATGATTATTTTAAAGAATGCTATGATATAGGTTATAACTATCCTTATGAAACTTGTCATAGTTATGATTGGATTGCCAAAAACAATTCCCTTAGTATGCAACTTGTTTACCATGTTCAAATTCTTGATAATAATCTTGCTCCAGTTACTATTAATGAGAAGAACTCTTCTTATGCCAAAATTAGTGATACTTTTATGCATATGAACCATGATAAGAATGTTTTAAGTGATGGGTATATTGTGGATTTCATCAATGATGCTACTGAAAGTTATTATGAGAGAGGGAAACATGGTTATATGCATCTTAATAATATTAAGTTTCCCCTCTTTATGTTGAGAATCTTGAAGTTACTCGTGTTTTATCTTCCTATGCTTGTCACTTTGTTCTTCATGAATTCATTTGTTTACAAGATTCCTTTTCATAGGAAGTGGGTTAGGCTTAAATTTGTTTCATACTTGCCTTTTGATGCTCTCTTTTGCTTCAACTACTTTTCTTGAGAGTGCATCACTGAAACTGCTGAGCCCATCTTAATGGCTATAAAGAAAGCACTTCTTGGGAGATAACCCATGTGTTTATTTTACTACAGCAACTTTGTTTTATATTTGAGTCTTGAAAGTTTTTACTACTGTAGCAACCTCTCCTTATCTTTATTTAATTGCATTGTTGTGCCAAGTAAAGTCTTTGCTTAGGGTTGATACTAGATTTGGATTACTGCGCAGAAACAGATTTCTGTCTGTCACGAATTTGGGCAGGGTTCTCTGTAGGTAACTCAGAAAAATATGCCAATTTACGTGAGTGATCCCCAGATATGTACGCAACTTTCATTCAATTTGAGCATTTTCATATGAGCAAGTTAAGTGCCTCTAAAAAATTCGTCTTTACGGACTGTTCTGTTTTGACAGATTTTGCCTTTTATTTCGCATTGCCTCTTTTGCTGTGTTAGATGGATTTCTTTGTTCCATTAACTTCCAGTAGCTTTGTGCAATGTCCAGAAGTGTTAAGAATGATTGTGTCACCTCCGAACATGTGAATTTTTGATTATGCACTAACCATCTAATGAGTTTGTTTTGAGTTTGGTGTGGAGGAAGTTTTCAAGGATCAAGAGAGGAGGATGATATATGATTAAGAAGAGTGAAAGGTCTAAGCTTGGGGATGCCCCCGTGGTTCATCCCTACATATTTCAAGAAGACTCAAGCATCTAAGCTTGGGGATGCCCAAGGCATCCCCTTCTTCATCAACAATTTATCAGGTTTCTTCTATTGAAACTATATTTTTATTCCATCACATCTTATGTGCCTTACTTGGAGCATCTGTATGTTTTTGTTTTTGTTTTGTTTGAATAATTTGGATCCTAGCATTCATTTTGTGGGAGAGAGACACGCTCCGCTGTTGCATATGGACAAATATGTCCTTAGCTTTATTCTTAATGTTCATGGCGAAGGTTGAAACTGCTTCGTTAATTGTTATATGGTTGGAAACGGGAAATGCTACATGTGGTAATTGGTAGAATGTCTTGAATAATTTGATACTTGGCAATTTTTGTGCTCATATGGATCATGTTTAAGCTCTTGCATCATATGCTTTGCACCTATTAATGAAGAACTACATAGAGCTGGTTAAAATTTGGTTTGCATGATTGGTCTCTCTAAGGTCTAGATATTTTCTGGTAAAGGTGTTTGAACAACAAGGAAGACAATGTAGAGTCTTATAATGCTTGCAATATGTTCTTATGTAAGTTTTGCTGTACTGGTTAATACTTGAGTTTGCTTCAAACAACCTTGCTAGCCTAAGCCTTGTATTGAGAGGGATTACTTCTCATGCATCCAAAATCCTTGAGCCAAAAACTATGCCATTTGTGTCCACCATACCTACCTACTACATGGTATTTCTCTGCCATTCCAAAGTAAATTGCTTGAGTGCTACCTTTAAAATTCCATTCTTTGTCTTTGCAATATATAGCTTATGGGAAAAATAGCTTAAAAACTATTGTGGTATTGAATATGTACTTATGTATCTTATTTCTTATTAAGTTGCTTGTTGAGCGATAACCATGTTCCTGGGGACGCCATCAACGCTTTGTTGAATATCATGTGAGTTGCTATGCATGTTCGTCTTGTCTGAAGTAAGGGTGATTTATCATGAGTTGAATGGTTTGAGCATGCATATTGCTAGAGAAGAACATTGGGCCGCTAACTAAAGCCATGATCCTTGGTGGAAGTTTCAGTTTTGGACAACAATCCTCAATCTCTTATGAGAATATTATTTGTTGTTGAATGCTTATGCATTAAAGAGGAGTCCATTATCTGTTGTCTATGTTGTCCCGGTATGGATGTCTAAGTTGAGAATAATCAAAAGCGAGAAATTCAATGCGAGCTTTCTCCTTAGACCTTTGTACAGGCGGCATAGAGGTACCCCTTTGTGACACTTGGTTAAAACATATGTTATGCGATGATAATCCATGTAAATCCAAGCTAATTAGGACAAGGTGCGGGCACTATTGGTAATCTATGCATGAGGCTTGCAACTTGTAGGATATCTTATACATAACACATATGCTTTATTACTACCGTTGACAAAATTGTTTCTATGTTTTCAAAATAAAAGCTCTAGCACAAATATAGCAATCCATGCTTCCCTCTTCGAAGGGCCATTCTTCTACTTTTATGTTGAGTCAGTTTACCTACTTCCTTCTATCTTAGAAGAAAACACTTGTGTCAACTGTGCATTGATTCTTACATGCTTGCTTATTGCACTTATTATTTTACTTTATGTTGACAATTATCCATGAGATAAACATGTTGAAGTTGAAAGCAACCGCTGAAACTTAAATCTTCCTTTGTGTTGCTTTAATGCCTTTACTTTGAATTTATTGCTTTATGAGTTAACTCTTATGCAAGACTTATTGATGCTTGTCTTGAAAGTACTATTCATGAAAAGTCTTTGCTATATGATTCAGTTGTTTACTCATTATCTTTACCATTGCTTTGAATCACTTCATTCATCTCATATGCTTTACAATAGTATGATCAAGATTATGTTGGTACCATGTCACTTCAGAAATTATCTTTGTTATCGTTTACCTACTCGAGGACGAGTAGGAACTAAGCTTGGGGATGCTGATACGTCTCCAACGTATCTATAATTTCTGATGTTCCATGCTTGTTTTATGACAATACTTACATGTTTTGTTCACACTTTATGATGATTTTATGCATTTTCCGGAACTAGCCTATTGACGAGATGCCGAAGTGCCAGTTCCTGTTTTCTGCTGTTTTTGGTTTCAGAAATCCTAGTAAGGAAATATTCTCGGAATTGGACGAAATCAACGCCCAGAACCTTATTTTTCCCGGAAGCTTCCAGAGAGTCAGAGAGGGACCAGAGGGGAGCCCTGGGGGCCCCACACATGGTGGCGGCGCGGCCCAGGGGGGCGCGCCCCCCTAGTGTGAGGAGGCCCCGTGGCCCCTCCGACTCCGCCTCTTCGCCTATTTAAGCCTCCCTGACCTAAAACATCGATACGGATTGACGAAACTCCAGAAAACCTTCCAGAGCCGCCGCCATCGCGAAACTCCAATTCGGGGGACAGAAGTCTCTGTTCCGGCACCCTGCCGGGACGGGGAATTGCCCCCGGAAGGCATCTCCACCGCCATCTTCACCGCCATCGATGTCTCCATGATGAGGAGGGAGTAATTCTCCCCCGGGGCTGAGGGCTCTACCGTAGCTATGTGGTTTATCTCTCTCTTTGTGATCTAGTTGAATATCATCTATGTGCTACTCTAGTGATGTTATTAAAGTAGTCTATTCCTCCTCCATGATGTAATGTTGACAGTGTGTGCATCATGTAGTACTTGGCGTAGTTTATGATTGTGATCTCTTGTAGATTATGAAGTTAACTATTACTATGATAGTATTGATGTGATCTATTCCTCCTTTCATAGTCTGTCGGTGACGGTGTGCATGCTATGTTAGTGCTCGGTATAATTGCGTTGGTCTATCATGCACTCTAAGGTTACTTAAATATGAACATCGAATGTTGTGGAGCTTGTTAACTCCGGCATTGAGGTGCTCTTGTAGCCCTACACAATTAATGGTGTTTGTCATCCAACAAGAGAGTGTAGAGTGGTTTTATTACGTGATCAATGTTGAGAGTGTCCACTAGTTAAAGTATGATCCCTAGGCCTTGTTTCCAAACATCGAATCTCCGCTTATTTACTGTTCTATTGCATGTTTGCTTGCTACCATCTTTTATTCAGATTGCTATTACCGCTCATATACATCCATATTACTTGTATTTCACTATCTCTTCGCCGAACTAGTGCACCTATACATCTGACAAGTGTATTAGGTGTGTTGGGGACACAAGAGACTTCTTGTATCGTGATTGCAGGGTTGCTTGAGAGGGATATCTTTGACCTCTTCCTCCCTGAGTTCGATAAACCTTGGGTGATTCAATTAAGGGAAACTTGCTGCTGTTCTACAAACCTCTGCTCTTGGAGGCCCAACACTGTCTACAGGAATAGAAGCGTGTGTAGACATCAGCCATCATGTTAGATCTTGTGAGCTGCCTATCATGATCAAGATCATCTATTTGTAATGCTACATGTTGCGTTTGTTGGGATCCGATGAATATGGAATACTATGTTATGTTGATTATCAATCTATCATATATGTGTTGTTTAAGATCTTGCATGCTCTCCGTTGCTAGTAGAGGCTCTGGCCAAGTTGATACTTGTAACTCCAAGAGGGAGTATTTATGTTCGATAGTGGGTTCATGCCTCCATTTAATCTGGGACAGTGACAGAAAGTTCTAAGGTCGTGGATGTGTTGTTGCCACTAGGGATAAAACATCAATGCTTTGTCTAAGGATATTTGTGTTGATTACATTACGCACCATACTTAATACAATTGTCTGTTGTTTGCAACTTAATACTGGAAGGGGTGCGGATGCTAACCCGAAGGTGGACTTTTTAGGCATAGATGCATGCTAGATAGCGGTCTATGTACTTTGTCGTAATGCCCAATTTAATTTCACACTACTCATCATGATATGTATGTGCATTGTTATGCCCTCTTTATTTGTCAATTGCCCAACTGTAATTTGTTCACCCAACATGCTATTTCTTATTGGAGAGACACCACTAGTGAACTGTGGACCCCGGTCCATTCTTTTACATCGAATACAATCTACTGCAATACTTGTTCTTTACTATTCTTCGCAAACATCATTTCCCACACTATACAATTAATCTTTTGTTTACAGCAAGCCGGTGAGATTGACAACCTCACTGTTAAGTTGGGGCAAAGTATTTGGATTGTGTTGTGCAGGTTCCACGTTGGCGTCGAATCCCTAGTGTTGCGCCGCACTACACTCCTTCACCAACAACCTTCACGTGCTTCTTGACTCCTACTGGTTCGATAACCTTGGTTTCTTACTAAGGGAAAACTTGCCGCTGCACGCATCACACCTTCCTCTTGGGGTTCCCAACGGGCGTGTGCTTTACGCGTCATCAGTGCCTCCCTAGTAGCGTCACCCTCTCGTTAACTCTTACTCCCAGTGACACGTAGGCCACACCACTTGATAGGCTCACACGGCAGAGAGTGACGCTCGTACTCAGAGCCTTGACACGGTACCTTTTGGGTTCCCCCACACCACAGCCTTCTCCGCATCCACCCATCTCCCACTCTCGCCGGCAGCCGCATCCAGGGCAAGACGCCTCCTCCCTGCACTGGATCTCCACCTCCCCTCCCAACTCCTTGCTCCTCACTTCGCTTTCCCCGCCATTTCAAAGCCCCACCCAAAACCCTACCCCCGACCATGTCTGTCGACGCGCAGCCGCCGCCCGCGACCTCCTCCGATCCGCCCCCGATGGGCCGCTCTCCCGCGGCTACCTCTCGCTCCACCAGGCCGGCGCCGCCAGCAAGGAGGACGACGACCCTCCACCCGCGCCGCCCGATGACAGCAGGTGCAGGGCGATGATGGAGGTGGTGAGGAAGGACGGGGCTGACATGGGGGGCAAGTGGAAGGTCTCGTAGTTCGTTCTGGACCACAACCACGACCTCCGGGCCGCCTCCACATCCGCATCCGCCGCCTCCACCGTACCGTCCCCCGGGAGGAGTTCGACTCCGTCCGCGACGCCAAGGGATTCTACTACGGGTACGGTGATGTCACGAGCTGGAGGTAGATTTCATAGGGTAATTCAAATATCTAAGATACATTACTCTCAAGGGGGCCTTTAGACTAGAATTTAAGTGATTTACCAACTGACACGCGTACAGCACGCGACCGTTTGGAACCCCAAGTGGAAGGTGTGATGCGTACAGCAGTAAGTTTCCCTCAGTAAGAAACCAAGGTTTATCGAACCAGTAGGAGCCAAGAAGCACGTTGAAGGTTGATGGCGGCGGAGTGTAGTGCGGCGCAACACCAGGGATTCCGGCGCCAACGTGGAACCTGCACAACACAACCAAATTACTTTGCCCCAACGTGACAGTGAGGTTGTCAATCTCACCGGCTTGCTGTAACAAAGGATTATATGTATAGTGTGGATGATGATGTTTGCAGAGAACAGTAAGAACAAGTATTGCAGTAGATTGTATTCGATGTAAAGAATGGACCGGGGTCCACAGTTCACTAGTGGTGTCTCTCCGATAAAAAATAGCATGTTGGGTGAATAAATTACAGTTGGGCAATTGACAAATAAAGATGGCATGACAATGCACATACATATTATGATGAGTAGTGTGAAATTCAATTGAGCATTACGACAAAGTACATAGACCGCTATCCAGCATGCATCTATGCCTAAAAAGTCCACCTTCGGGTTAGCGTCCGCACCCCTTCCAGTATTAAGTTGCAAACAACAGACAATTGCATTAAGTATGGTGCGTAATGTAATCAACACAAATATCCTTAGACATAGTATTGATGTTTTACCCCTAGTGGCAACAGCACATCCACAACCTTAGAACTTTCTGTCATTGTCCCAGATTTAATGGAGGCATGAACCCACTATCGAGCATAAATACTCCCTCTTGGAGTTACAAGTAACGACTTGGCCAGAGCCTCTACTAATAACGGAGAGCATGCAAGATCATAAACAACAAATAGATGATAGATTGATAATCAACATAACATAGCATTCCATATTTATCGGATCCCAACAAACGCAACATGTAGCATTACAAATAGATGATCTTGATCATGTTAGGCAGCTCACAAGATCGAACAATGATAGCACAATGAGGAGAAGACAACCATCTAGCTACTGCTATGGACCCATAGTCCAGGGGTGAACTACTCACACATCACTCCGGAGGCGACCATGGCGGTGAAGAGTCCTCCGGGAGATGATTCCCCTCTCCGGCAGGGTGCCGGAGGCGATCTCCTGAATCCCCCGAGATGGGATTGGCGGCGGCGGCGTCTCTGGAAGGTTTTCCGTATCGTGGCTCTCGGTACTGGGGTTATTATCGATGAAGGCTTCTTATAGGCGGAAGGGTAGGTTTAGGGGCGACGCGAGGGGCCCACACAACAGGGCCGCGCCGCCCTGGCGTGTCGCCGCCTCGTCGCCCCACTTCGTTTCCCTTTCGGACTTCTGGAAGCTTCGTGGAAAAATAAGACCCTGGACGTTGATTTCGTCCAATTCCGAGAATATTTCCTTACTAGGATTTCTGAAACCAAAAACAGCAGAAAACAGCAACTGGCTCTTCGGCATCTTGTTAATAGGTTAGTGCCGGAAAATGCATAAATATGACATAAAGTGTGTATAAAACATGTAGGTATTGTCATAAAACAAGCATGAAACATAAGAAATTATCGATACGTTGGAGACGTATCACCAACCACGTGGTTTTGATTGTCATGTGGTATAACGGCAGAAAAGGTAGGAACAACGTAATTAAAGTTTGTCTCAGCCGATATTTCAATTTGTTAAATTCATTTTTCATCATATCATGCCTCATGCACTATAAAATCAGATTGGCATCACTTATATTCTGCTTTCTGCATGTGTTCACCCGTAGACATTTCACTTCACTGATCTTTCTCCTGCTATGAGTAACCAGTTACTGTTTTGTAGAAATAAGGGGCAACAAGATTAGACATCTGCGTCGAAACATTAGTACGAGTTTATGAGATGTACACATGAAACAAGTATCAATCTTGTTTTACGTTTCTTGATAGTTTCTACATTTGATCGATCTCTCTCTTTGCACTTTGCTTCTTCCACCTCCGTGGAAACCCCAACTTCGAAGCCATACCTTTTCATACTGAGTCCTTTGCATCATGATACAAGATTGAAGGATGGATGCATGCACATGTTTGGAGTGAGAGGTGTCAGGGTAATTGAAGTCGCTCTTGCAGAATTTCCAGCTACCCATGCTGAAAATGATTGTTGCCGCTCCTTTATGTGTGGCCCTATCAATTTCTTGTTGAAGACTCGGCCAGTCAGTTCCTCCCAAATATTCATTAAGCAGGTGTGATGTAGGTCCTTTGGACAAGCTTGACGAAATCTTTGAGCGAAATAAGATCCAAGCGTTCAAAATAGGTGATTGGCCCAACCACAAACTACATGACTAGGAATGTTCAAACAAAATATGGGCAATTGATTCATCTCTTCTCATAGTAGGGCAGCAAAGACCAAACACATGTGCAAATCCAAACTCCCTTTTGCACATTTCAAATCATGTGTTCAATCTGCCTCCAAGTTTGCCCGCTTGCTTTTCTCTGTTCATGGATCTACAAGCTAAATTATTCATTCATTCTTCTCTGTTCACTGTGGAAACGCCTCACAGTCTTCAGTTTTACGCTTACGCTGAGGGGAAGAATTGTTTTAGACTTTCTACACAAAAAATGTTTTTTAAACGGGGTTTGTGCTCGGAGCTAAGGAAAAAAGTCCTTGTGTGCCTGCAGATACGATGGCCTTCTCTTTTTCACCTAAAAAAGAATCATTTTTACTATATCCATGTTTTTAGTAGATGTATCCTGTACCAGATCATTCAATGACGATCCTATCTTTGATTTACTACCTCAGGTGCAGTTGGAACCTGTTCTTTAGCGTATCAGGACGGCATATGGCTAGCCCCGTCCTTATTTTATATAACGAGCTGATATATTGTTCTATGCTTTACAATTCTACAGTATTATTCAATCAAATATGCAAATAATATTAGTTATTTCTGTATTGTTTCTAAACTGACTTTCCTTGAACACTATCTGATGGTTTCTGCTTTTGTACTATATTATATAACATGCGGACCATCATTATTATATCCATTTATCTTACTTGATTGTGCTTTTGGCCTGTTATTATCTTTTTTTTTCACCTCTGGCTTGTTACTATCAAATTATAACCTATTCCAAATTTCAGATGTAGTCAACAGGTTATCAGAATATGACATTTACTGCTTTGTTACTTGTTAACAGGCAGAAAGATTGGCAAAAGGAAAGCTTCTATTTCCTGGGTGAATTATTTATATTCGATGAAGAGACTCTTGGATGGTTTTCAGATGCCACGAGTTGCATGAATGTGATGCAAGTATCAGCATCGGCTGCTTACGTTTTCAACATGCATCCTCCTACTAGCGTTTACTTTGGTGACTATCCGGATGTCTATCTAATCAAGAGGCCAGCCCAGATGCAAGCCATGACATGGTCTGGCGCTGCAGTTGACCCTAGAGTGCACGATCTGTTCCAGGCTTCGAAGATTGTCACCATCTGTGATGGGCGACGTGCTGAATTCTGGGACACCCACTGGATTAATGGGCGTCGGCCTTCAGAACTCTGGCTTGTGTTCTGGAGCCATTCCACTCGTTGAAATCTTACTATGTGTGCGGCCAGCACTGGCAACTTATGGCTCCGGTATGTCAAAGGCTAACCCACCTGTGTCGGTTCTCTGCAACCTCAACGAGCTTTGGCAGCACACTCACAGCGTGTTTGGCAAGAGCAGGGAAGGGGATTGGGAGTTTAACGCCTCTTCCCTATCCCCGTCTCAATTACCAGGGACCCCTAGGTAAGAGATTTGTGGGAGTTTAACATGTGAATTCCCTTTCCACTTCTCTCCTTAATTCCCATTCCATCCAACCAATTAAGGGATTAAAAATCACCATACCATAAACTCCCATTCCCTTCCTCTAATTCCCACGAACCAAACAGGCTGTCAACGCCTCATGCTGGTCGACAACGAGGGCTACCTCGATTTCCTCACCTGGTGTGGTGGTGCATCCAGCATAACCCTTTGCTTCCTATTGTGCTCCTAATGCCCTGGGAGCTCCTTGCATTACTCTCCCAATCTGATGCGAAGGTTTGCAAGGCAGCCACAATAACCACTGTTTGGATGATCTGTAAGGAGTTGTAAGGAGCGTAATGGCCGCTTCTTTGAACCATGCTGCACCTCTGTTCGGCAGGTTTTCGAGCGCCTGGTGGATGAGGCAAAAAAAATTGGTGAGATGCGGGCCTTCTTGCCAATGTGATTAGAGACCCAAATTAGATGCTATTATATTCAGCTTGATCGATGTTTAATTCTTGAATTTTGGGCCAGATTTTTTCACTGCCCCTCTTAACCTTGTAAATAACATTTTGTTGTTTGTTTGCTCATTCAATGAAACACAGCTAAAGCTGCTTTTTTGAAAGAAAAAATTCAAGAAATCACATAAAACAAGAAATTGGATCGCAGAGGGCCGGCTAGGAGGCGCCCCAAGGGGCGCCCCAACCACTAGTTGAATCAATTCTCATGTGCTTAATGAATAGATAGAGCTCTTGGGGTTCCATTAAAAAAAGTTGGTATTCACGATTGGGTGTCCCAACCCTTAATAAGCTCTAGCAAGCAAGTGTGACCAAGGGAGGTTGTGCGCACTTTAAGTTGAGCTATATGGAATGTTCAGAATGATTTTATCTTTAACAAAGCAAAAATGCAGGTAATTTCATTAACTATGCACTGGATCCATATGCGGTATTTCTTCCAGCCAACGAAGGAGCATGAGACTATGGATTTTAGGTGCAACTATTTGGTAATGGTAGCATGTGAGTTTTACATCCGGTGCAGCTGACGGTCTGATCGGCGCTTGACATGTTGATGCATAGGCATGTTACTAGTTCTTTTTAGATGGCATATCCATGTTAAAACTTTGTGCAACCCGGGATTTATAATAAGCTGTAATACTCTTTTAATAATGCACCGTATGCCTAATTAATGCAAAGGTTGGCTGCCCTTTTCGGAAAAAGTTTAATATGAGCAGTAATCTCGCGATTAGTTTTGCTGGTAGTACTTGTAATGAGGGTCTAGTTACTCGAGAAGATAATCTCATGATGCTGCTTTTCCAGCGAGTGCCCTTACCATCTAGCGTAACACGACACCATCTACAAGCGGAAAATATATTTAATTCTCTACGAACGAATTTATAGTTGATGGTAATTCACGGGTAATTCAGAGATATAAGATATATAACTCTCAAAGGGGCCTTTAGACTAGATTTTAAGAAATTTACCAACCACTGGTTTTGGCAGTGATGTGGTAGAACGACAGAAAAAGTAGGTACAAAGTAATTGATGTTTGTGTAAGCCGATACTTCAAGTTGTTATCACTTCTCATCATATCATGCCTCATGCACTATAAAATCACATTGGCTCTATATAGCCTTTCACTTATATTGTGCTTTCTGCATCTGTTCACCCGTAGATATTTCACTTCACTGATCTTTCTCCTGCTATGAGTAATAAGTTACTGTTTTCTAGAAATAAGGGGCAACAATATTAGACGTCCATGTTGAAACATCACTACGAGTTTATGAGATGTACATATGAAACAAGTACCAATCTTGTTTTACGGTTCTTGATAGTTTCTACATTTGATCGATCTCTCTCTTCGCACTTTGCTTCTTTCACCTCCGTGGAAATCCCAACTTCCAAGCCATATTTTTCCATAGTGAATCCTTTGCATCACGAGATAAGATTGAAGGATGGATGCATGCACATGTTTGGAGTGAGAGGTGTCAGAATAATTGAAGTCGCACTTGCATTGTTTCTGGCTACGAATGCTGGAAATGATTGTTGTCGCTGATCCATAAGTGGCCCTATAAATTTCTTGTTGAATACTCGGCCATTCACGAATATTCAATAAGCAGGTGTGATCGAGGTCCCTTAGACAAGCTTGACAAAATATTTGAGCGAAATAAGATTTGAGCGTTCAAAATAAGCGATTGGCCTAACCACAAACTGCACGAGTAGGAATGGTCGAACAAAATATGGGCGGTTGATTCATCTCTTTTCATAGTAGGGCAATAAAGACCAAACACATGTGCAAATCCGAACTCCCTTTTACACAGTTTCAAATCATGAACATGGATATATGTAAAATGATGAAATAGTTACCCGATTAACTTATGCTTTCTCTCACCACCACCATTACAATTTACAAGTTGTACACCCGTTTGTGGCAAACAAACAAATTGTAATGTGTTTTGAGTATATTATTGACATCGCGATATAACATGTGCTCACCGCAAGAAACAGAACTCTCGAATCCAAATTATTTAATTAACATTTTAGGCAATATTTTTTAAAATATATCTAGGTTAATTAAATATGCGATAAATAATCTAAATTGTAGGAATAATCCCAATCCCCTAGTCCGCAGGTGGGCCACACGTCGTGCAGCACCACGCGGTCTCCCTTCTCAGGTCGTTGCCACGAGTCCCACACAGTGCCTCCCTAGCGTCACACTCTCTTTAACACTCACTCCCAGTGACACGTAGGCCACACCACTTGATAGGCCCACGCGCGAGAGAGTTAACGCTATTACTCATAGCCTTGACATGGTAGCCAGTCGCCGCAGCCAAGGCAAGATGCCTCCTGCCCACACCGGATCTTCCCCTACCCCCTCCACTCCCAACTCCTTCATTCCTCAGTTCGCTTGCCGCGCCATTTCAAACCCATGCCCAAACCCCTATCCCAAGCATGTCCGACTCGGCACCAATCCCGCTACCGCCAGTGAGCTCCTTTGATCCGTCCCTGCCGGAGCCCAACGAGCCGCTCTTCCGCGGTTACCTCTTGCTCTGTCAGGTCGGTGATGCCAGCGAGGAGGACGATCTTCCGCTCGCGCTGGCGGGGACGCCCGACTATAGCAGGTGTAGGCCTATGATGGAGGTGGTGAAGAAGGATGGGTTCAACGCGGTGGGCAAGTGGAAGGTGTCCAAGCTCGTGGCGGATCACAACCACGAGTTGGAGGTATATTTCATAGGGTAATTCAAATATCTAAGATACATTACTCTCAAAGGGGCCTTTAGACTAGGTTTTAAGGGATTTACCAACCACCGTGTTTTGGTTGTCATGTGGTATAATGGCACAAAAAGTAGGTACAGAGTAATTAAAGTTTGTCTCAGCCGATATTTCAAGTTGTTAAGTTCACTTCTCGTCATATCATGCCTCATGCACAATAAAATCACACGGACTCTATGTAGATATCACTTATATTGTGCGACCCATAGATATTTCACTTCACTGATCTTTCTCCTGCTATGAGCAAAAATATTTTTTTTTCTAGAAGTAAGGGGAAACAAGATTAGACATCCGCATGAGTACGAGTTGATGAGATGTATATAGGAAACAAGTATCAATCTTGTTATACGTTTCTTGATAGTTTCTAAATTTGATCGATCTCTCTCTTCGCATTTTGCTTCTCCCACCTATGTGGAAATCCCAATTTCCAAGCCTCGCCTTTTCATAGTGAATCCTTTGCATCACGAGACAAGATTGGAGGATGAATGCATGCACATGTTTGGAGTGAGAGGTGTCAGGATAACTAAAGTCGCACTTGCATTCTTTCTGGCTACCAATGCTGGAAATGATTGCTGTCACTGCTCCAGCTGTTGCACTATCAATTTCTTGTAAAAGACTCAGACATTCAGTTCCTTCCGAATATTCAATAAGCAGGTGTGATCGAGGTCCCTTATACAAGCTTAAAGAAATGTTTCAACGAAATAAGATTTGAGCGTTCAAAATAAGCGATTGGCCCAAGCACAAATTGCATGAGTAGGAATGGTGGAACAAAATATGGGCAGTTGATTCATCTCTCCTCATAGTAGGGCAGCAAAGACCGAACACATGTGCAAATCCGAACTCCCTTTTGCACATTTCAAATCATGGCCATGGATATTTGTAAAATGATGAAATAGTTGCCCGATGAACTTATGCTTTCTCTCACCACCACCATTACAATTTACAATTTGTACACCCGTTTTTGGCAAACAAACAAATTGTAATGTGTTTTGAGTATATTATTGACATCGCGATATAACATGTGCTCATCACAAAAAAAAAAAGAACTCCCTCCCATCCAAATTAGTTAATTAAAATTTTAGGCAAAATATTCACTAAAATCTATCTAAGTTTATTAAATCTACAAACAATAATCTAAATTGCAGGGTTGTTGACACGATCCCAATCCTCTAGCCCGGGGTGGGCCGCGCGTCGTGCACGCACCACACTGTCTCCCTTCTCAGGAGTCATCGCCACGAATCCCACACAGTGCCTCCCTAAGGGCATCTCCAGCGGCGCGACGCATTTTATTGTCTGGGAGCGTCCGTTTTCGTCGCGCCGCAGACGCGAAAATGGCCGTTTTTGTCCGCACGTCCGTTTGCGTCTGGGGGTGGCTTCCGCGGGACGACACATTTTTTTCTTGTTTTTTTTCCTCTTCTCCATTTAAATATTTAAACATAGTTCCAAATATTACATGTTGGAGCATGGTTTTACACAAACTAATACATAGTTAGGAACATGGTTTACACAAATAAAAATATTTTTAAAAAAGAAAATTCAGTTGTGTTGATTTTCGTATGTTCGCTGCCAAGAAAGAACACTCGAGGGCACACCCAGTCACCCAAACTGGAAAATCCAGCTGGTCACGGTGCCCCTGTTGGTTGTTCCGAGGAAGAACAACCAGAAACCTTCACTACTGGCTTCAACTGGCCTGTAGCGATATTAGCTGCAAAGAAAGAACACTCTAAGTTCTAACATCGGTGTCCGAGCCACGATTCGCTGGTGTGGTAGTGCCCGCGGCACGCTGTGTCGTCGAACACCTTGATGATCATCTCGCCGTCCCCCTCGTAGAGGAAGGTAAGCTGGCAGCCGGGCTCGAGCGCGATGTTGCGGGCGAACTTGTCCCACCCCTTGTGCAGGTACATTCTGCCCTGCCCGTCGAACAAGACCTCGACAGTCCACCGGCGGAAGTTGCAGCTGGCCTCCCCTAGCTGCAAGTGCGTCGGCTCGACGCCATCGACAAACTCGGCGAACTTGTCCGGGAGCCGCTTGATGTCGAGCGTTGATGCGGAGGAGGAACTCGAAGCAGTGGTCCTCCTGCGAAAACGAGGAGGGCGCAGGTGATGGCGAGCGTGGGGCCATAGCTGCTCCACCACGGCGGCCCCTGCCCCGGCCCTGGGGGCGTCCAGGCCCGCGGCCTCGACCGCCTCGCCGGCCACCAGGACCCGCCATGGATTTCCTTGCGGGCCTCGCTGCGTCGCAGGAAGAGCTAGACGGCGCTACGGTGGAGTTTTTGGCGGCTAGGATTTGTTTGGAGGAATGGATGAGAAAGAAGAACGCGCACCCTCTTTATATAGGCTGAAGGACGCAAACGTTCGCTCAGCTTCGTCTCCCCGTTGGAGATGCCCTAATAGCGTCACACTCTCTTTAACGCCCACTCGAGTGACACGTAGGCCACATCAAATAAGAGGCCCACGCGCCAGAGACTGACGCTCCTACTCTCAGCCTGGAACACGGTACCTTTTGGGTTCTCCCACACGGCCACACCCTTCTCCGCATCCACCCCAGCCGTCTCCCCACACTCGCGCTCGCCGGCGGCCGCAGCCAAGGCAAGACGCCACCTCCCCACACCGGATCTCCCAACTCCTTCGCTTGCCGCGCCATTTCAAACCCCCGCCCAAAACCCTACCCCGACCATGTCCGCCGACGCGCCGCCGCCGCCGCCCGCGACCTCCTCCGATCCGCCCCCGCCCCCGCCGGACCCCGACGGGCCGCTCTCCCGCGGCTACCTCTCGCTCCGCCAGGCCGGCGCCGCCAGCGACGACGACGACGACCCCGCGCCCGCGCCCGCGCCGCCCGACGACAGCAGGTGCAGGGCGATGATGGAGGTGGTGCGGAAGGACGGGGCCGACGCGGACGCGGGGGGCAGGTGGAAGGTCTCCAAGCTCGTGCTCGACCACAACCACGCCCTCCAGGCCTCCGCCTCCGCCCCCGCCGTGCCGGCCCTCGGGATGGAGTTCGACTCCGTGCACGACGCCAAGGGGTGCTACTACGGGTACGGCGACGCGGCCGGGTTCAAGGCGCGCACCGGCTCCAACCGCCGCTCGGCTGGCACGGGCGCCATGATCATGCAGCGGTTCCTCTGCTGCAGGGGCAACTACTCCTACAGGAGGGGCAAATCCGCCAAGGATCTGGATGCCGCGAAGCAGCTGGAGGATGGCGCTGTGGGAAATGAGGAGGGGAAGGCTGGTGCCTGCAATAAGAGGGGCCGCAAGCCTGGGAAGAAAACCGCGCAGGCGATCGAGGCGGAGAAGGTTGTTGTTGTTGCGACAGCTTCCACGGAGAATGCGCAAGGGGTTCCTACTAGCAGGATGGATCTGCGGAGAGGTAGGGGTAAAAAGGATCTTGCAGTTGCAGACAAGGATGTCGACTCTGTCGTCAAACCGTTGCAAGCAAATAGTCAGGCGGCGGATGTTGCACAAGATGGTGCCCCTGATGGAGGTGCCGACGGCGACAATGCTGACGGTAATGCTGTTGAGGATGAAACTGAAAAGGTGGCGGAGGTGAAGGAGAAGAGAGGGAGGGGGAGGCCCAGAAAGGCTGTTGCAGAGGGCAGCGCCCTGCAGGCATGTGTCTCGAGCGACCTCAGTGCGACGGCGGCTTCGCAGTCCACTAACGTGGAAAGGAAGAACTTACTTAATAAGTATCTCGAGAAGCGACAGAGCAGACCTGCTGCAGGAAGGCCTGCCAAGGTAAATCACAAACAGCTTGCTATTTGTTGTCGTGGGGATGAAGGATATATCATACATTGCGATATTGTGAAATATGGCCCGTATTATAGGGATGTATTGAGGCATCGTGCTATTACATTAGAAAGTATATGCTTGCTTGTTTAGGAAACAAAATTTATATACAATATTACCGCTGTCTATTATGTTCTTTCTTCAAGGGAACGGGACCAACTTTCAGTTATGATATATTTGTGCTGCACATTGTGATGACATGAAACATCCATGTTTACATATGCAGCATCCTTAAATAATTTCATTCCAAGGTCATTTGCAATATATGAACTTGGTATTGATTCCAAGTTGGGGTGTACTGTTGCCTTTCTAGTACTTTCCACTCAACCTCAGTTTGGTCCCATTCTTAGCTGGAAGTCCGAAATCACACTGTTTGACCATGGATAAAATGATTCAGTTAGTTTCGTAGTAAATTTTTGAAACTGTCTGTCGTGGCGAGCTGATAACATATACTTATGTCGCAAGCTCACTAACTGTCATAGTCCTCATCTGATTTGTGTAACCTTGATTGTATGTAACCATCTTGTACATTGACTTAAGATGTGTGCATAAACCACGTGACTAGCATGGGATTGTCTGTTGTGGAACATAACAGAAGAACTAAGTGAGTCCTAGTATGAAAAGTAGAGGGTTTGATTTGGCCCATTTCGAAGCAAGGAGCCAGTCTAAGGGGAAAGTAGCAGAACCGAACATGCATGTTTACTTTCCAGAACACGTGCAAACTTATCAGCGTGTGTTGCATATGTCTGGACTCCGGACATAAAAATGTGTTAGAATGTTGAAGTGTCTGGGTAATGGTCCCCATAGCATCTACGATAATCGTATATATGATATCGTATCATTGTGCTTTGTCTTACTTGGTAAGTATGTGTGCTTCTCCTTTTTAGATTGTCTCCCGCCAAGCGTTGGCGGAAAGGCGTCAGCGTGGTGATGGAGGTCGATTTCTGGCAAGCGAAGGAGTGCAGGTAACATTGCTTGCATATCACCTAGAAGTATTTGTGAATGCCGTGTATTATTGTGCTCTATTGCCATTAGCTGTTTCCATTAAGTGGGTGTCTTAACTGTCATCCCTTAGTTGGAACTTACAAGTTACAGCTCACTGCAATTTAAAATAGTGGTACATAAATAGCCACCTGTTATATGGTTGATATTGTCACATGCTAAGGGTTGGAGCCTCATGTCCTTTTCTGTTTAATGGTGGATGATGCGATAATGTGGCTAGTCCCCTCTTTTTAAATAAAGGGTTGGGTTAAAATGAAAGCTTCAATCATAAGGCATTCACTAACAAACTTGGAAACTAATTGATATGGAGATTTCCCTAGGCTACCGTGGGAATCAAGCAGCAGGCTGCTTGTCCTTCTCATTAAGCCTGTCTCTTTCACCCTGCCCCACATGGCAGATATGTACTGTTACTTCGTTTGCTTAGCCGTTTCCATTCTGCTACCAAACCTGAAGTCATACCATTCACTATGTACTTGTATTCGACAGCCATTAATGTATAACTCCATGGGGCTGATTTCAACAGAGACCATCTTTAGCTCTTCTTGTTAGCCTTTGCTGAACTATTTTATATTATCTGTGGGTTGTTTGTACTTACCTCACTTCGCAGCCTTTGAATGTTTACACATTCTGCATTTTTCTTACCTGGCGTGTCTTTGTATTGAGGTCTCTCATGAATATGGAAATTAAGCGTTGACGTGCTTCAGTTCATCAGTTTTTATCAGAATACATGTGAAGCATTCCTGTGACATCTCCTTGTTCTTATGCTTCCCTATGCTTGTTCTTAACAGCCTTCAAGGCAACCTTCAGAAAGGCGCTCCAAACGTCTTGAGAAGCAGAATCCTAAAAGAGAAGAGATGGTAAGCTTGTGTTCATAATTTTTAACTGTAATTATCTGTTTTAACTTTTTCTCTGCAAGTGTTGCATAGCAGATAATTGTTTGAGTTATCTGTATCTTAAATTTGATTACATAACATGAAAAGGGAATATTGGTTTCTCTGCATTTTACACCCTTCCATATGAATTGCTGCGCTTGCATATTGCTATATTGGACTCCTCCCTTCACTTTAACATGTATGATTGTTTCCCCTTGCTCCAGCCTGAGAGTAAAGAAGATGAAATAATTGAAGCAGAACCGGATCCAGAAACTGAAGTAGTTGCTGGGCCTGGAGGACAGCCGAAAGTTGGAATGGTTTTCCTGAATGAAGACAAGGCCTATGAGTTTTATGTCAGCTATGGGGGAACTGCAGGATTCAATGTCCGAAAAGGATGCTCCGAGAAAACATCAAAGAATGTTAGGATATCTCGGGCTTATGTGTGTTCTAAAGAGGGATTCCGCCCTAAAAGTTTTACTGCCGAGCCAAAGAAACAGCGACCAGAAACAAGAACTGGCTGCCAAGCACACATGACTGTTAAAATCACAACTAGCGGCAAATATGTAGTGACTGAGTATGTAGCTGATCATAATCATGATCTTGAAGCACCCTTGGTGGACATTCAGATTGTGAGATCACATAATTTATTAGCAAAGTTACAGCAGCCGCCGGATCCACCAAAAGTTGTTTTGATACCAGATGATTATAAAAATTACATTAGGACAAGGCGCACGAAAGATATGCAATTGGGTGATGCTCGGGCGATTTGTGAGTATTTACAGAGGATGAAAGGCGAGAATCCTTCTTTCTTTTATTCCATTCAGGTGGATGAAGAAGACCAATTCACAAATGTATTCTGGGCAGATGTTAAATCAATGATGGATTATAACTACTTCGGAGATGTAGTTTGTGTTGACACAAGGTATAGCACAAGTGATTACGGTAGGCCTCTATTGTTATTCATTGGAGTTAACCACCATAAGCAGCCAATCATATTTGGTGCGGCTTTTATTTATGATGAATCAGTTGAATCTTTCAAGTGGTTGTTTGAAACATTCAAATCTGCTATGAGCGGAAAGCAGCCAAAAACTGTTTTGACTGACCGCTCTACATCAGTAAGGGATGCAGTTGCTTCTGCTTGGCCAGGGACTGTCCACCGTTGCTCACTGTTGCATTTGTATCAAAATGCTACCAAGCTATTAAGGGATACATTCCAATGCTCTGAGACTTTTGCCCATGATTTTAGTAGGTCTTTGTATGACTATGAGGAGGAAGTGGACTTCTTATCAAGCTGGGAAATCCTCTTAGAGAAATACAATCTGAAGGATAATGAGTGGCTAAGTAAATTGTATGAGGATAGAGAAAGATGGGCTTTGCCTTATGGGCGTGATATATTCTGCGGGGCTATTGCAGGCACACTTCGAAGTGATAACACGGATGCCATCCTTGCAGATATTCTTAAAACAGAAATTGATCTTCCGTACTTCTTTAACAGATATGATAGATTTTTGGAGGAGAAACGTCTAGCTGAACAACAAGCTGACTACCTTGCTGTCCAAATGACACAGAGGGTAGCACCTCTGCGATTACTTTGGCAAGCTGCTAATGCATATACTCCTACACTGTTTGAGATGTTCAAGTCAGAATTTGAATTGATCTTGGATTGCATGGTCTATAACTGTGGTGAAATTGGACCCATATCTGAGTATGAGATAACTGTCAAAAACAGGCCTCGGGCTCATTTTGTTAGATTTGACTCGTCACAATATATGGTTGTTTGTAGCTGCAAGAAGTTTGAAAATGTAGGTCTTCCATGTTGCCATGTACTGAAAGTTCTTGAGATCAGAAATATTAAAGAAATTCCACCACACTATATTTTGAAAAGATGGCGAAAGGATGCTCAGAGTGAACCTTCAAAGGAGAATTGTGGTTCTGCTGTTGTGGATGAAGATCCCAAGTTCTCCATGTCTAAAAGGTACAACTCACTGTATCGAACTTTATATAAAGTTGCAGCAAAGGCTGCAGAAAATGTTGAAGCTCATACATTTATGGAGAACCAATATGATCAGCTCCTGGAGCAAGTCGAGCTTGTTTTGCAAGCAAAGCTGCATGATAAACCTTCCTTAAGCACTATCCTGAAAAGTCACCAGCAAAATTTGCTTCAGAACGATACCACCAACATTGAACCTCAAAGAGCAAGTACTAAGAAAAAGAAAAATGCAGAAATTCGTCGCCGGCAGCAAAGTCCTCTTGAATCAAGTAAGAAGAAAAAGGGTAGACAAGGTTTGTTCATCACCTAAGCTGCTCCATACTGTTTTGAACATGGACAGTGTTTGATCTTATTCAGCTGTTGCAGGTCCAGTGGAGCTCGATGATGCTGAACTCCCACTTAATGTGGTTGTTCCTCCTGCAGTATCGAATGACATTCCAAGTCACATTAGGATTCCAACCAACCAGTTTCTTGAACCAAGCCATATGATGCAGGTAAATCTATGTCCCCTTCTACTTTTTCATAGACCCCTATTTCATTTACAGAGGAGTGAAGATGACGATTGCTGTAGTTTGTACTTAGGGTACATTGAAGTAGTGATGCATTATAGCTTTGTCAAAACAGGCACCTTATGTTACACAGCAGTTCGGCCTTAATTCTCTTCAAGGATTTGCTGGCATGTCACCGTTTGGTCAGGTAATAAATGTTTTTTATTTCTTGAAGAAAATATGCAATTTGTACTTTACTCTCAATGCAAGCTGGTGTGTCTAGATGCAGGAACCATCACATGTTCACCTTCAGCAACCTCATCTACAACAACCACCCTTTCATAGTGTTCCTCAAATGCACGAGGTGATTCATTCTATAGTTCTGCAATGATGCATTATTCTGTCCGGTTACACCCATGTTCTTTCCAAGGGATCTTTTTTTTGCTCCACATATTTCTTTAGCATTAGCCATGGTAGGACTTTAAGTAAGCATTTAGTTTGTATCCACATGTTCGCCTGTAGAGCAACTTCTCTCTGTGGGAGATATATATAGGTGCTGTAGTCAGCCATGTCGCTGCAATCAATATTACATCGCATGAACTCATTCCATAACTTTCTCTATGACTAAATTTTTCCTTAAGAAAGAAAAAAGATAATAGCTCATTTTCGCTGTGTTCTGATGCAGGCTCCCCCTCCAGATATTCAGTCATTGCAGTTCCTTAGTAGCAATACTCAGCTGGGCCACCAGACAACGGATCAAGGCCAGTACACCATCCCAGTCTGGGATTTCCTGTGATGTAGCATGTGTTCATGCCAGAATGTAGAAACTGTATTATTCAAGCTGTAAATTATGTAACGAAAAATAGTGTAGAAACCGAGATATCCTCCCTTCCCACCTTGTTTATATGAATAAAAATCTGGAGCATTAGTTAAACTTGAACTGTACCTCGGTACTCATGGTAAAATGTTTGGGCATGTTGAAAGCCATGAAGAGTACAGTTAGTGCTAGCTGTGATAGGAGAATGGTACTCCCTGCGTTTCAAGACACAAGCTATTCTAGTTGTCTTAAGTTGAACATCTTGATGTTTGGCCAAGTCTACACAAAAAGTGAACTAATATCTAAAACGCCAAATGAGCTTTACTAGATTCACCATGGGATACTTTTTATGGTGTATTTATTCGATACTCGTGGTACATATTTGTTTTCTATTAACATCCAAATTCAAAAGAAAGACCTATGATCGAAATGAGCTGGCGCATGTGATATTTTCCATGCGAAATGCAAATTAGTTTTGACATTTTGAGATCAAGAGAAATGCAGACCAAAGCTGTGCTTATGCTTCTCAAATATACTTCTAAACAAATAGAAGTAGTGCTTCTGACTTTGCTGAAAGGAATCAGTCTACTGAGTACAACAATCTAGTGATCTTTTGGTTCAAAAAACACTCATTTCTCAGAGGTATGTGTGATAGGTTAATAGGTAATACACATCTTATATCTTGTGCTACATCTTAACGGCCAAAATCCCTATCAAATGTTGTTCTTCCACTACCATGCATTGGAGCACATATGATGGAGTGCGTCTTTCAGGTGCTCAACATAGCATTGGACTTCTGACTGAGGTACTGCTGCCAGACCTCGCCGGAGCCTTTTCCTTCATGCTGACGGCCATCTTCAGAGCAAACATTCTTGGGTCCATCGTTGTAGAGAATGTCCGTGTTATCATTTGCGCGCTTCCAGTTGGTAGGGAGCTTCAGATAATCGTTATAGAAGGCCAGAGTAATTGCCAACCTAATGCTATCCCTGAAAATGGATGTTGGACAGGGCCAGAAATGGTGTTATAATATACCCTAGGTGAATCAATATGATTCTATAATATATGCTGAAGATGAATATTTTTGCCCACAACATAATCAAGTCACTGACCTATGACAAGCTAGGTTGACAGCCTTGGCCCAGAACGCGATAGAGTCAACCAGATTCCTCTTCAGATTACGTGGCTCCACAATAAGCACATCAAAATCAAGTAAGCACGTGTCCTTGTCAAAAGGTTCAGTATATACCAAACCTTTTGGGGCTGTTCTTTGAACAGCACTCAGAACATCCATACTGATGTAATCACCAAGGCGCTTGCTACAATCTTCAGCAGCACTGATGGCGTAACTGCCTAAGTCAATGGGAGCAAGGTCTTCAACTTTTCCCTGGGTAGGAGAGTGATGTTTCACATAAGGTAATCCGAAGATAGTCAGAAAATTCTTACTTTAGTATAACACTCAGACATGACATGGTTATGTCTTTGTGTTTTAGATGGATCTGCATGCTCAAAACTTTTTCAGAAGCTATGCCTATTCATCGAAGAATTTATAGCCATGGCAAGATGATCAACTTACAATATGCAGGTCTGCTTTGTTGATTGACTGATTCAAAACAGAGGTAAGGGGTGGGGGTGGTCATCTTCATTTAAATTCGTTTCATGCAAACAAAGACTGGTAATTCTTCAATTATTCGACAACACTAATGCAATCGGCTAATACAAACTTCTTGAAGAAACTTTATTATGCACAATATAGGCATTCTATTAAATTATCAATAACTACTGCTCACTACCACAGGTGAAAAAACTGAGAGAGGAAACAGGCTGTATGACGACATAATTATCTTTTGGCAAAAAAGTAGTAATGGGATCAATGATTGTTTTTTCCAGAAGTTCGGTAATAGGTTCGAGTAAATAGAATAGATGTATGCACAGTACCTTTACAATTGAGTCTGGTGAGATATAAACATGTCTCTTTCGTGAGAACTGAGTTGCGATAATGATTGGCGACAGCTCACTGCGGAATGACCATAAGAAGTTTCCCGCTGGAGTGGCAACATTTAGCTTTTCCTTTGTTTTCTTTTGACTGAAGAGGTAAGCAAGCATGAGGACAGGCTAATTCCAATGACAAAATGAGCATTTTACTCTGCGTGCTCTCACCTAGTAACAGTAATATTTGAATCAGGTAGTACTGATTTTATCTTGTAGAAGTGCAATTGCTCATTGCCTCCTTCTGGTGTCAAGAAAGTGAAGGATACATCATGTGGATCACTGTCAAACAAACAAAAACGAAACATGATGGCTATATAAGACACTAAAGAACACGTAAAGCTGCCATTCTGTCATTAACTCTATATATATCATTAGTAGTGCAATGAGCACATAAGTTAAACTCTACAGTTCCAAAGGGATTTATCACTATAGTTTCTGTGGCCACCATGGCTACACGGAAATGTGAAATAACCATGAAGTTTATCATGCATAGGAAAAGAATTATTGATCAGTTGGCAGCTAAAGTTCACTGTTAATCTGTTACCATGGCAATTACTAAGAGGAAAATTACTGAAACACATGTGAGCATAGAGATAACCTTGAGCTGGACAGGGTGGAGTTTGTCAGCGCAGCAAGAGTACGAAGATCCAGACAGCTTATCCAAGAGATGATATGCACACCTACAACCTGGTGATCCTGCAGGGAAAATGGTATTAGCTTCTTTTGGCAACTCAAGAGTCACTTGTAGCAAATGAAATCATTATCGGTGCAAACCATCCCACATCTGAGGGGCATGCTATAAAAATGCAGTAAAATACTAGATACAAATTCAGATTCAACACTACACTGCTAGTGTCTACCCTCAAGTTGCTGTTCCCATCCCAAATTTGGTCTTCAGAGTTTTAAAAAATGGATGAAATGCAAGCTAAATTGCATCCACCAAATTTCCCCATCCCAGAAACGAAGTGCATTTCTCACTAGCATGAAAATGGCATATCCCAGTAATATGAACCCCATGCTAGCTATGCCATGATCTGGAGTTCTGGACTGTGGAGGTGAAATGTGGAGAAATCAATTGGCAGGTAGTAATAGTGTTGCGGCCAGGGCCAGCGCAAACGAGGCGAGGAGAACAGACAGTCGAGACAGGCACGAGGAAACCGCGGCAGCAGGCACTAGTACCGCGGCGTGGAGCGAGGGGTCGATGGGGATCCAGTTGCGGCCGCGGTCTTGGTGGAGGCGGAAGTGGGTGGCCGGCAGGAACTGGAGGCCCCCGAGCACGAGGATGGCGGCGACGGCCAGCATCTGCATCCCCGGCCACGCCCGCGGCGCCGGCTCGACGTCGCAGTGGATGACGCGCTGGGGCTGCTGCGCCCCGTCGCCCCTCGCGTTCGCGGCGGCCGCCGCAGGACGGCGCTGGAGGCCTTCCATGGCGGGGCGGGGCGGGGCGGAGGAGGGAGGGAGGCGGTGGTGGGAAATTGGGAATGGTGTTCGAGCTCCCAAGTCCGTCGTCGCCGAGGGGTTTGTAGACGAGTCTTGGGCTCTTGGTGCGAGGCCGGCCTGGCCTGGCCGTTTTTCTCTGTTCTTTTTCTGGGTTTCTGGATCTTGTGGCGATCGGGCGGTTCCATTTATGTGTAGGTGGCAACATTTTGGTTTTACAATTCGTCGTGTCATCCCAAGGAAAAGCCTGTACACCAACGCTCGGAATACATACCTTGTTGGGAACACAGATTTTTAGAGTTTTATAAGGTAGGTTTTTCACAAGATTTTTGTTGACCAAGTCCTTTCATTTGTGGTTTTGCCAGAGCAGAGTCAGCAACATTTGCTTCCTTTTCCTTACCTCTTGTAGGAATGTGTAGCTAGTCGGCGACGCTAACGAAAGAGATAGCAAATGGAGAGACAAGTTAGGAGTGGGGACTAACAACACATTGGATTGAGAATAGTGACTAGAATTTAAAAGAAATAATACAACGCTTGTGCTAATACTAGAGCCAATGGAATGGTTCATATTAAGAAATCCGAGTCTTCAACCAAACACACCCGCACAATAAATGACATGACCGACTGCCCGCACAACCTCTTTGAACATGGATACATTTCTACCACTTACATGCACTCTTTATTTCGTTCTCTACCATCTTCCTATATATATGTAGGTTTTCGTTGCTAACTTTTTCTCAAGAATTAACATAATACACAGAAGCACTATTACTGGAGCGCGTTGATAGGAAAACACTTGAGAGTGTTAGGAATGGTTGGCAGCGGGAGCACTAGTAACCGTTGACTCATGCAACTAAGTTTGCGCGAAGTTGTATACATTTCGTAGTTCTAACTCCATGTAATAAGGATATTAGCAACATCCAGTTAGAACTAGCTATGTAGCAGAGAGACGGTGGTCCAATGGATTAGGTTCAAACCTACAACATGTTTCCCGGTTTTGTTAAGGTACGTCATGTTAATAGTGCTGAGCGAGTTCATGCACAATCGTGTGGTATGTGCGATGTCAATGGACATGCCACATGGGTGTGCGATGCCCCTCTGGCAAACAACGTGATTATAAAGGGAAATGTTTTGCTCCTATATCGTAACAACACTATATTTTACTCAAAACGAGCATTCGGTTATAAGATAATAAATTTCATGGAGTATGCAACCGTTCTAGATGAAAAAAATAAGAGTATTCATAAGATCTAGATCTTTGGGTAGAACAAAACTAACCAGATACAAGAAACAATTGCATATCACCAAGATTTGGTACCTAGGGTTAGCTTGGGCATTGGGATGAGCCGTTTGATCTGAAGTCTTTCTTACTACATTGTTTTGGGTGGGGTTGACCTACGTTCCGCTATAGAGAATTTTAGCTTTTAAGTATGCACACGCTATAGGGAATTCCCCAGCAATTTAGCTCATGATGTGTTGGTGTTAAATGTGCCATGTCCTCATTTTCCAAATCTAGAATTTTCTAAAGGTTTGAGTATAAGAAAACTAACATCGCTGGAGGAAATAGTTCATTGTTTTCATAGTGAGAAAAATATATTAACAAATGAACATGATTACAATCTTCCAAACAGAGTCCAGGACCTGACCTAAGCCATACATTCTTCCTAGCTTCGGTATAGCCAATGTTGGCTAGAACATGGCCTACCAGGTTTTTCTCTCACCGGATATGCATAACCTTGAACTCTACTACACCCTTCCCGAGGTGTTTTATCTCTTGCAGCGGGAACATGGTTACAGAATGGTCTGCTATGTCACTTCGGATCATAGCTACTACGGTACTCCATATCGATCGCAAAAGACTGAGCTCTCCATTGTAGCCCTAGGGCCACTCCTTCCATGCACACCACTAACTCTGCTTCAAGGGGAGACGAGCAGTGTTGCATACATTTTTTGGAACAAGAGATTTTTAGAGAGTTCTATAAAGTAGGTTTCCCACAAGATTTTTTTTGACCAAGTCCTTTCAATTGTGGTTTTGCGAGAGGAGAGTCAGCAGCATTTTCTTCTTCTTCCCCCCTCTAGTATCTAGGTGAAGCTAGTCGGCGACGCTAACGAAAGAGGTAGCAAATGGAGAGACAATGGAACGGTTGATGTTAAAAAAATTCAAGTCTTCAACTAAACACACCCACGCAAAAAATGACATGACCGATTTCCCGCACAACCTCTTCGAACATGCATACATTTCAACCACTTACATGCACTCTTCATTTCGTTCTCTACCATCTCCCTATATATGTAGGTTTTCATTGCAAACTTTTTCTCAAGAACTGGCATTCATACACACAAGCACTATTGCTCGCGCGCATTGATAGGAAAATGCTTGGGAGTGTTAGGAATGGTTGGCAGCGAGAGCACTAGTAACCATCTAATCATGCGACTAAGTTTGCGCGAAGTTGCATACATTTCATAATTCTATCTTCATGTAATAAGTATATTAGCAACATCCATTTTGAACTACCTATGTAGCAAAGAGACGGTGGTCCAATGCAATAGGTTCGAACTTAGCTAGACCATGTTTCTCTACTTGTCAAGTTGCGTCATGTTAATAGTGCTGAGCTTGTTCTTGCACAACCATGTAGTACGCACGATGTTGTTGGAGATATGCCCAAGAGGCAATAATAAAAGTGGTTATTATATATCTTTGTGTTTATGATAAATGTTTATATACCATGCTATAATTGTATTAACCGAAACATTGATACATGTGTGTTATGTAAACAAACAAATGAGTCCCTAGTAAGCCTCTTAACTAGCTTGTTGATTAATAGATGATTAGTTTCATAATCATGAACATTGGATGTTATTAATGACAAGGTTATATCATTATATGAATGATGTAATTGACACACCCAATTAAGCGTAGCATAAGATCACGTCATCAAGTTATTTGCTATAAGCTTTCGATACATAGTTACCTAGTCCTTATGACCATGAGATCATGTAAATCACTTATACCGGAAAGGTACTTTGATTACATCAAACGCCACTACGTAAATGGGTGGTTATAAAGGTGGGATTAAGTATCCGGAAAGTATGAGTTGAGGCATATGGATCAACAGTGGGATTTGTCCATCCCGATGACGGATAGATATACTCTGGGCCCTCTCGGTGGAAATGTCGTCTAATGTCTTGCAAGCATATGAATAAGTTCATAAGAGACCGCATACCACGGTACGAGTAAAGAGTACTTGTCAGGAGACGAGGTTGAACAAGGTATAGAGTGATACCGATGATCAAACCTCGGACAAGTAAAATATCACGTGACAAAGGGAATTGGTATCGTATGTGAATGGTTCATTCGATCACTAAGTCATCGTTGAATATGTGGGAGCCATTATGGATCTCCAGATCCCGCTATTGGTTATTGGTTGGAGTAAGTACTCAACCATGTCCGCATAGTTCGTGAACCGTAGGGTGACACACTTAAAGTTGGATGTTGAAATGGTAGAACTTGAATATGGAATGGAGTTCGAATATTTGTTCGAAGTCCCGGATGAGATCCCGGACATCACGAGGAGTTCCGGAATGGTCCGGAGAATAAGATTCATATATAGGAAGTCATTTTATGTGATTTAAAATGATCCGGAAGGTTCTATGGAAGGTTCTAGAAGGTTCTAGAAAAGTCCGGAAGAAACCACTAAGGAAGGCGGAGTCCCGGAGGGACTCCACCTCCCATGGCCGGCCAACCCTAAGGGGGAGGAGTCCCAAGTGGACTCCCCTATGGGGGCCGGCCACCCCCCCACATGGAAGGGGGGAATCCCACCTCAAGTGGGATTCCCACCTTGGGTAGGTTTCCCTATCACATGGAAGGTTTTGGGTTCGGGTCTTATTTGGAGACTTGTAGTCCAACACTTGGGGCTTCCACCTATATAATGAGGGGCCAAGGGGAGGGGGCCGGCCACCCAAAGACCACAAGGTGGCCGCACCCCTTAGTGGCCGGCGCCCCCCTCTCCCAAACCCTAGCGGCCCTCTCTCCTCCACCACATCCTGCACGCTTAGCGAAGCTCCGCCGGATTTCTCCACCACCACCGACACCACGCCGTCGTGCTGTCGGATTCAAGAGGAGCTACTACTTCCGCTACCCGCTGGAACGAGGAGGTGGACGTCGTCTTCATCAACAACCGAACGTGTGACCGAGTACGGAGGTGCTGCCCGTTCGTGGCGCCGTGATCAAGATCTTCTACGCGCTTTTGCAAGCGGCAAGTGATCATCTACCGCAGCAACAAGAGCCTCATCTTGTAGGCTTTGGAATCTCTTCAAGGGTGAGACTCGATAATCCCCTCGTTGCTACCGTCTTCTAGATTGCATCTTGGCTTGGATTTCGTGTTCGCGGTAGGAAATTTTTTGTTTTCTATGCTACGTTATCCTACAGTGGTATCAGAGCCGTGTCTATGCATAGATGGTTGCACGAGTAGAACACAATGGTTTTGTGGGCGTTGATGCTCTTGTTATCTTTAGTTGAGTACTTTGCATCTTTATGGCATAGTGGGATAAAGCGGCTCGGACTAACTTTACATGACCGCGTTCATGAGACTTGTTCCTCGTTCGACATGCAACTTGTATTGCATAAGAAGCTTTGCGGGTGTCTGTCTCTCCTACTATAGTAAAGATTCAATTTACTCTTCTATTGACAACACTAGTATCACCGCTGTGGTTCATGTTCGTAGGTAGATTGGATCTCACTCGAAAACCCTAAACCACGTAAAATATGCAAACCAAATTAGAGAACGTCTAACTTGTTTTTGCAGGGTTTGGTGATGTGATATGGCCATAATGTGATGATGACTATGTATGAGATGATCATTATTGTATTGTGGCAACCGGCAGGAGCCTTATGGTTGTCTTTAAATTTCATGTTGAGTAGTATTTCAAAGTAGTTGTAATAGTTGCTACATGGAGGACAATCATGAAGACGGCGCCATTGACCTTGACGCTACGCCGACGATGATGGAGATCATGCCCGAAGATGATGGAGATCATGACCGTGCTTTGGAGATGAAGATCAAAGGCACAAAGACAAAAGGGCCATATCATATCACATATGAACTGCATGTGATGTTAATCCTTTTATGCATCTTATTTTGCTTAGATCGCGACGGTAGCATTATAAGATGATCTCTCACTAAAATCTCAAGATAATAAAGTGTTCATCCTTAGTAGCACCGTTGCCAAGACTTGTCGTTTCGAAGCATCTCGTGATGATCGGGTGTGATAGAATCAACAAGTGCATACAACGGGTGCAAGCCAGTTTTGCACATACGGATACTAAGGTGGCCTTGATGAGCCTAGCATGTACAGACATGGTCTCGGAACACATGATACCGAAAGGTAGAGCATGAATCATATGATTGATATGATGAACACTTTGAGTGTTCGCCATTGAAGTTACATCTTGTCTCGTGATGATCGGACTTGGTGTGGTGGATTTGGTTCGTGTGATCACTAAGACAATGCGAGGGATATTGTTTTGAGTGGGAGTTCACCTAGTTTTTAATTATGTTGAATTAAAATTTGAACTCAATTTGTCATAAACATTAGTCTAAACTATTGCAAATATGTTGTAGATATGGCGTCCTCAATCAATTTTAACCAGTTCCTAGAGAAAGAAAAGCTTAAGAGCAACGGTAGCAACTTCACCGACTGGTTCCGTCATGTGAGGATCTTCCTCAATGGCGGAAATCTGCAATATGTGCTTGATGCACCGCTAGGTGACCCTCCTGCAGAAACTGAAACCGATGAAGTAAAGAATGTTTACGCAACTCGGAAAACTCGGTACTCTCAAGTTCAGTGTGCCATCTTATGCAGTCTGGAAGCCGATCTTAAAAAATGTTTTGAGCACCACGATCCACATGAGTTAGTCAATGAGTTGAAAACTATCTTTGAGACTCATGCGGCCGTGGAATGCTATGAAGCATCGAAACACTTCTTCAGCTGCATGATGGAAGAAGGCAGCTCCGTTAGTGAGCACATGCTCGCCATGACCGGGCATGCGAAGAAACTCAGTGACTTGGGAATAGTGATTCCTAATAGACTGGGGATTAATCGTGTCCTTCAATCACTGCCACCTAGTTACAAGAACTTTGTGATGAACTACAATATGCAGAACATGAACAAAGAGTTACCTGAACTCTTCTCCATGCTGAAATCTGCTGAGATTGAGATCAAGAAAGAGCACCAAGTGTTGATGGTCAACAAGACCACCAGTTTCAAGAAACATGGCAAGTCTAAGGGAAAATTCAAGAAGGGTGGCAAGAAAGCTGCCACGCCTCCTGTGAAACCTAAGACTGGCCCTAAGCCTGATGCTGAGTGCTATTACTGCAAGGAGAAGGGACACTGGAAGCGTAATTGCTCCAAGTATTTGGCGGATCTGAAGAGCGGCCTTGTCAAGAAGAAGAAAGAAGGTATATCTGATATACATGTTATAGATGTTTATCTTACTGGTTCTCGTACTAGTACCTGGGTATTTGATACTGGTTCGGTTACTCATATTTGTAACTCGAAACAGGAACTAAAGAATAAACAAAGACTACTAAAAGATGAAGTGACCATGCGCGTTGGAAATGGATCCAAAGTCGATGTGATCGCTGTCGGCACACTTCCTCTACATCTACCTTCGGGATTAGTTTTAAGCCTCAATAATTGTTATTTTGTACCCGCGTTGAGCATGAACATTATATCTGGATCTTGTTTAATGCAAGACGGTTATTCATTCAAGTCTGAGAATAATAGTTGTTCTATTTTTATGAATAATATATTTTATGGTCGAGCACCTGAAAAGAATGGCTTATTTCTGTTAGATCTCGATAGTAGTGATACACATATACATAACATTGATGCTAAGCGAATTAAATTGAATGATAATTCTACTTATATGTGGCACTGTCGTCTTGGTCATATTGGAGTGAAACGCATGAAGAAACTCCATACCGATGGATTACTTGAATCACTTGACTTTGAGTCACTTGATAGATGCGAAGCATGTCTAATGGGAAAAATGACTAAGACTCCATTCTCTGGTATTATGGAGCGAGCTACTGACTTATTGGAAATCATACATACCGATGTATGTGGACCAATGAGTGTAGCATCGCGCGGTGGTTATCGTTATGTTCTAACCTTCACAGATGATCTGAGTAGATATGGGTATATCTATTTCATGAAACATAAATCCGAGACTTTTGAGAAGTTTAAGGAATTCCAAAGTGAAGTAGAAAATCAACGTAACAAGAAGATTAAATTTCTACGATCTGATCGCGGAGGTGAATATCTGAGTTATGAGTTTGGCATGCATTTAAAGAAATGCGGAATACTTTCACAATTAACACCGCCGGAAACACCACAACGAAACGGTGTGTCCGAACGTCGTAATCGAACTCTCTTAGATATGGTTCGTTCTATGATGTCTCTTACTGATTTGCCGTTATCATTTTGGAGTTATGCATTAGAGACAGCCGCATTCACTTTAAATAGAGCACCATCAAAATCCGTTGAAACGACACCGTATGAATTATGGTTTAATAAGAAACCTAAGCTGTCGTTTCTGAAAGTTTTGGGTTGCGAAGCCTATGTAAAAAAGTTACAACCGGACAAGCTAGAACCCAAAGCGGAGAAATGCGTCTTCATAGGATACCCTAAGGAAACTATAGGGTACACTTTCTATCACAGATCCGAAGGCAAGATCTTTGTTGCTAAGAACGGAACCTTTCTTGAGAAAGAATTTCTCACTAAAGAAGTGACTGGAAGAAAAGTAGAACTCGATGAGATTGAAGAATCTCTGCTCGTTGATCAGAGTAGCGCAGTACCGGAAGATGTTCCTGTGCCGCCTACACCGGCAACAGAGGAAGCTAATGATAATGATCATGAAACTTCAAATGAGATAGCTACTGAACCTCGCAGATCGACAAGGGAACGTGCCACTCCAGATTGGTATGATCCTTGTCTAAATGTCATGATTGTGGACAACAATGATGAAGACCCTGTGACGTATGAAGAAGCGATGATGAGCCTAGATTCCAACAAATGGCAAGAAGCCATGAAATCCGAAATGGGATCCATGTATGATAACAAAGTATGGACTTTGGTAGACTTACCTGATAGCCGCAAGGCTGTCGAGAATAAATGGATCTTCAAGAGAAAAACAGATGCTGATGGTAATATTACTGTCTATAAAGCTCGACTTGTCGCAAAGGGTTTCCGACAAATTCAAGGTGTTGACTACGATGAGACTTTCTCACCTGTAGCGAAGCTAAAATCTGTAAGGATTTTGTTAGCAATAGCTGCATTTTTCGATTATGAGATTTGGCAGATGGATGTCAAAACGGCGTTCCTTAATGGAGACATTGAGGAAGAGTTGTATATGGTACAACCCAAAGGTTTTGTCGATCCTAAAAATGCTGACAAAGTATGCAAACTTCAGCGTTCAATCTATGGACTGAAGCAAGCATCGAGAAGTTGGAACCGACGCTTTGATAAGGTGATCAAAGACTTCGGGTTTATACAGTGTCATGGAGAGGCCTGTATTTACAAGAAAGTGAGTGGGAGCTCTGTAGCATTCCTGATATTATATGTAGATGACATATTATTGATTGGGAATGATATAGAACTATTAAGCAGTGTAAAGGGTTATTTGAATAATAGTTTTTCAATGAAAGACCTTGGTGAAGCATCGTATATATTAGGCATCAAGATTTATAGAGATAGATCAAGACGTCTAATAGGGCTATCACAGAGTACATACCTGGACAAGATTCTAAAGAAGTTTAGAATGGACGAAAGTAAGAAAAGGATTCTTACCTATGTTACCAGGCAAGGTCTTGAGTAAGACTCAAGGTCCGGCTACAGCAGAAGAAAGAGAAAGGATGAGTCAAATCCCCTATGTCTCGGTAGTAGGCTCTATCATGTATGCCATGCTATGTACAAGACCGGATATAGCACATGTTGTTAGTTTGACTAGCAGATATCAAAGTGATCCAGGAATGGAACACTGGACAGCGGTCAAGAATATCCTGAAGTACTTGAAAAGAACTAAGGATATGTTTCTTTGTTATGGAGGTGACCAAGAGCTCGTTGTAACAAGTTACACCGATGCAAGTTGGAACACTGATCCTGATGACTCTAAGTCACAGTCTGGGTACGTGTTTATATTGAATGGTGCTGCAGTAAGCTGGGCAAGCTCAAAGCAGTGCACGGTGGCGAAATCCTCAACATAATCGGAGTACATAGCGGCTTCAGAGGCTTCATCAGAAGCGGTATGGATGAAGAGGTTCATTATAGAGCTCGGTGTGGTTCCTAGTGCATTGGACCCACTAGTCATCTACTGTGACAACATGGGTGCCATCGCCAATGCACAAGAACCAAGGTCACACAAGAGGCTGAAGCATATCAAGCTGCGTTATCATTCGATTCACGAGTACATCGAAGATGGAGAAGTAAAGATTTGCAAAGTACACACTGATCTGAATGTAGCAGATCCGTTGACTAAAGCTCTCCCTAGGGCAAAGCATGACCAACACCAGAATGCCATGGGTGTTAGGTACCTTACAATGTAATCTAGATTATTGACTCTAGTGCAAGTGGGAGACTGTTGGAGATATGCCCAAGAGGCAATAATAAAAGTGGTTATTATATATCTTTGTGTTTATGATAAATGTTTATATACCATGCTATAATTGTATTAACCGAAACATTGATACATGTGTGTTATGTAAACAAACAAATGAGTCCCTAGTAAGCCTCTTAACTAGCTTGTTGATTAATAGATGATTAGTTTCATAATCATGAACATTGGATGTTATTAATGACAAGGTTATATCATTATATGAATGATGTAATGGACACACCCAATTAAGCGTAGCATAAGATCATGTCATTAAGTTATTTGCTATAAGCTTTCGATACATAGTTACCTAGTCCTTATGACCATGAGATCATGTAAATCACTTATACCGGAAAGGTACTTTGATTACATCAAAGGCCACTGCGTAAATGGGTGGTTATAAAGGTGGGATTAAGTATCCGGAAAGTATGAGTTGAGGCATATGGATCAACAGTGGGATTTGTCCATCCCGATGACGGATAGATATACTCTGGACCCTCTCGGTGGAAATGTCGTCTAATGTCTTGCAAGCATATGAATAAGTTCATAAGAGACCGCATACCACGGTACGAGTAAAGAGTACTTGTCAGGAGACGAGGTTGAACAAGGTATAGAGTGATACCGATGATCAAACCTCGGACAAGTAAAATATCACGTGACAAAGGGAATTGGTATCGTATGTGAATGGTTCATTCGATCACTAAGTCATCGTTGAATATGTGGGAGCCATTATGGATCTCCAGATCCCGCTATTGGTTATTGGTTGGAGTAAGTACTCAACCATGTCCGCATAGTTCGCGAACCGTAGGGTGACACACTTAAAGTTGGATGTTGAAATGGTAGAACTTGAATATGGAATGGAGTTCGAATATTTGTTCGAAGTCCCGGATGAGATCCCGGACATCACGAGGAGTTCCGGAATGGTCCGGAGAATAAGATTCATATATAGGAAGTCATTTTATGTGATTTAAAATGATCCGGAAGGTTCTATGGAAGGTTCTAGAAGGTTCTAGAAAAGTCCGGAAGAAACCACTAAGGAAGGCGGAGTCCCGGAGGGACTCCACCTCCCATGGCCGGCCAACCCTAAGGGGGAGGAGTCCCAAGTGGACTCCCCTATGGGGGCCGGCCACCCCCCCACATGGAAGGGGGGAATCCCACCTCAAGTGGGATTCCCACCTTGGGTAGGTTTCCCTATCACATGGAAGGTTTTGGGTTCGGGTCTTATTCGGAGACTTGTAGTCCAACACTTGGGGCTTCCACCTATATAATGAGGGGCCAAGGGGAGGGGGCCGGCCACCCAAAGACCACAAGGTGGCCGCACCCCTTAGTGGCCGGCGCCCCCCTCTCCCAAACCCTAGCGGCCCTCTCTCCTCCACCACATCCCGCACGCTTAGCGAAGCTCCGCCGGATTTCTCCACCACCACCGACACCACGCCGTCGTGCTGTCGGATTCAAGAGGAGCTACTACTTCCGCTGCCCGCTGGAACGGGGAGGTGGACGTCGTCTTCATCAACAACCGAACGTGTGACCGAGTACGGAGGTGCTGCCCGTTCGTGGCGCCGTGATCAAGATCTTCTACGCGCTTTTGCAAGCGGCAAGTGATCGTCTACCGCAGCAACAAGAGCCTCATCTTGTAGGCTTTGGATCTCTTCAAGGGTGAGACTCGATAATCCCCTCGTTGCTACCGTCTTCTAGATTGCATCTTGGCTTGGATTTCATGTTCGCGGTAGGAAATTTTTTGTTTTCTATGCTACGTTATCCTACAGATGTTAGTGGACGTGCCACCCGGGAGTAGGATGCTTCTCTCTCGGTAAAGGTGATTATAAAGGGAGATTTGCCCCTATATCGTAATAAAGTTATGTTTTACTCTGGACAAGCATTCAGTTATAAGTCAATAAACTTCATGGAGTATGCAACAATTCTAGATGAAAAATATAAGTGTTAATAAGATCTAGATCTTTGGGTAGAAGAAAACTAGCCAGATACAAGAAATAGTTGCATATCACCAAGATTTGGTACCTAGGGTTTGCTTGGGCATTGGGATGAACCGTTTGATCTGAAGTCTTTCCTACTACATTGTTTTGGGTGGGGTTGACCAACGTTCCGCTGTAGAAAAGTTTAGCTTTTAAGTATGCACATGCCATAGGGAATTCTCAAGCAGTCTGGCCCATGATGTGTTGGTGTTAAATGTGCAACCATGTCCTCATTTTCCAATGCTAGAATTTTCCAAAGGTTTGAGTATAAGAAAACTATCTGGGATGCAGTAAATAGTTCATTGTTTTGCTAATCGGAAAATATATCAATTAAGGAACATGATTACACTCCTTCAAACAGAGTCCAGGACCTGACCTAAGCCATACATTCTTCCTAGCTTCGGTATAGCCAATGTTGGTTAGAACGTGGCCTACCAGGTTTTCTCTCTCGTCGCATATGCAGGACCTTGAACGCTACTGCACCCTTCCGGAGGTGTTTTATCTCTCTCAACGAGAACGTGGTTATAGAATGGTCCACTATATCACTTTGGATCATAGCTACTGCGGTACTCCATCTCGATCACAAAAGACTGGGCTCTCCATCGTAGCCCTAAGGCCACTCCTTCCATGCACACCACTAACTCTGCTTCAAGGGGAGACGAGAAATCTTGCAAGTGGTAGCATGCTGAATAAATAATGTACCCTTTGTCATCTTGAAGAATCATCCCAGTACCCCATATTCTCGTAACCTCGTCGAAAGAACCATCAATATTCCTTTTTGCCTAGCCTGAAATTTTGGTAGTGACCACCACTGAGAGGGAGCCGTGTGTGTGTGTCGGGGGGGGGGGGGCTTCCGTTCTCTTTTCCCATATGTGTTCAACTAGTTGATTCACATCTTGCCCTTGATACCGTCATCTTTGAGGAACAAACTTGTTTGCGACAATGAAGTCAAGGTAGCCACAGAAAAAGCGACACGAGGCTTCCACTGGTGTTGCCAACTTGAGCTGTACAACTTCATTCCTGGCATGCCAGATCCTGGCACACTCCATGTCCGCCGGTCTTCTCAGCTAGTAGGTGGAAGAGAAACTCCGTCCCGATGTTGACGAGATTTGCCGGGCTCTATAGTCTCCACGTATTCATCATAGATGTCAAGAGAATTTCCGCCATGGGTGACATGGGCATACCCTTCGGGTACCCATTATTGGTATACCTGGATCGGCTCGGCCCAATATGGAGAAGGCCCAACAAGGCAACCCGAAGAAGTAGTCGACTAGGACTCTTGTAAAACCCTAGGCTGGTTGCATATATAAAGCTAGCCAGGGCACCCGAAATAGAGAGACCAACATATAGACAGAATAGATAGACAACATAGCTACGCCTATGGCGGCACCCTGTAAACACATCTATGATCATATAGTGGATTGCTAGTAGCACGTAGGGATCCTCCACCGAGGGGACCCGAAGCTGGGTACGTCGTGTGCCTAATCTCGCTCCCGGAATCTCCATCGTCGCTCTCTCCCGAAACCCAAGTCTACAATACGTAGGCATTGCCGAGGTGATCCCTCGTCAATTGGCGCCGTCTGTGGGAAGCGCGACGCTGGATTTTGTTATCTGGGCGAGATCCCTCTACATCATCATCAAGTTTGACATTGGCTGATTCATGTACGCTGGCGTCTTCAAACTCGTCGTGACTCCGTTGAAGTATCGAACAAGCAAATCGGCGCGAGGCGAGGATCACAAGGAGTGGCTCGCGTGGCCAGCAGCAATTGTTAAAATAGGCATGAGGCAAGACATCGTTCTAGTCATGGATTGATTGGTGACACGCCATGGTTTTTTCATCCAGCAAAGTAAATCAACAACACGCGGCAGCCGGTCAAAATTCGTCGAGACGCCGTGCAGGGTGCAGACGAGTAGCAGCAGCGAGAAAAGGCTTCAAAGGAATCCAAAGGCTCGTACGACAGCCTGGCCGGCAGCCGACCGGTCAAATCAATCGGCTTGCCTAGCACACTTGTTGAGTCCATGAGCTTCACGGCCGACCATCCAATCCCATCTATCTCTCTCTTATCAATAATGTTATTAATTATTTAATTCAAAAGCTAACTCTTTGCATGCATATTGATTATATATGAGGAACAAGACAAACAGAGCAAGATTAGATTATTACCCGCACGTCACAATATTGAGGAAGTGGCAGGGAATCAGACAAAAATAATCATTACAATTATCGGGAGCTTACGACACGTCATCTGGCAATCGCCTGTGCACCCGAAGTATTGTGACTCCTCAGGGCGGAATTCTTTCGGATGAACATTAAACAATTTTGTCGACCTCGTCCGTATCGTCACCATTTTTTTTGTCTAAATGGGGCTCAACCTCGCCGTCACAAACTTGCCATCCAATACAAACATATCAGCACGGTTCTACTTCATTGGCTGCGTCCGCTTCATCGACTCCGTCAGTCGGAGGACCTGCTCTCATGTCGGCTCTGCCGCACCCGATAAAAAAGCTAAGTGTTCCTCTTTCAAGAGTTGATTATTATTTACTTTCGTCACACCGGAATACTCGGGGCTGCGCCTTTACTTCGTTACCACAAATATACTCGGTTACTTGGTGAATTTCTTTTCTCCGGCTCTGGATATATCTTCCCTGGCTTAGTGAAATTATCTTCTTCGGCTCAGTGGATTCATCTTCTTCGGCTTATTGGATTTTGTCTTCGTCGGATTCATCTTATAAGGTTATAATTGGTTTTCTCTCATACAATAATACCCGACGCAGTTCCGGGTCAGTGGATTTATGAATATTACTGGGTTTATTTTCTTCGGGTCAATGAATTCATCTTATATGGTCATCTTGGATTCATCTTCTATGGTTATTATTGGAAATATTTTCTTCGGGTCAATGGATTCATCTTATATGGTTATCTTGGATTCATCTTCTATGGTTATGACTGGATTTACTTTCTTCGGGTCAATGGATTCATCCTTTATGATATCAGCGGATTCATCTTCAATATATGCTTCATGGTTAATGGCGTAATCTTCAAACGCGGATTCATCTCAAGTACTTCATCTCGGACTTCATCTTCAGTATTTCATCCTTAATGGCCTTCTTTCGGCGACATGGATAATACTCGGGGGCTCGACAACGACTTCGCCGCGAGTAACAACTGTGACACGACATCTAAGAAACAATCATGACAACACCCCAGAAGTGCTCGGGGGCTCGAATATTTCTTCATTAACAATATGGCGGCATCTACTTTCGCTATTTGGTGGTTTCTACTTCAGCACGACTTCTTATCTACACTTGAAGACTTCATCACGCATCGACTTCGTCGTGTCCAAAAAGCTAAGTGTTCTTTTATTTTGCACAAAGTTGATTATCGTTTACTTTTGCCGCACCCGACGCTCGGGGGCTGCACGGCATATATTCGCTTTACATATCATCAAATCCGAGCATCTAACACCGCATGCGAAAAAGAGAGTCAAGGAAAAGATAGAAAAAGTTTGTTTATTTGTGCAGGAGATAGCAAATTTCAAAGTATATAAAAGAGCACCCGACGAAATTTTCTTCAAGAGAGAACCCGACAAAATCTTCTTCAGGGAGGAACCCGACGAAATCAAAAGAGCACCCGACAAAATCTTCTTCAGGGAGGAACCCGATGAAATCAAAATAGCACCCGACGAAATCTTCTTCAGGGAGGAACCCGATAAAATTGTGAGAGAACCCGACGAAATTTTCTTCAAAAGAGAACCCAATGAAATTTTATTCAAGGAGGTGCCGAAGAATTATACTCAAGGAGGTGCCGAAGAATTATCCTCAAATAGGACCCGAAGAAATTTTCCTGAAGGAGGAAATGGAAGAATTATCCTCAAATAGGACCCGAAGAAATTTTCCTGAAGGAGGAACCCGAAGAATTGTCCTCAAAGAGGACCCGAAGAATTGTCCTCAAGGAGGACCCGAAGAAATTTTCCTGAGGGAGGAACTCGACGAAATTATCATCAAGGAGAAACCAAAAAAAAAAAAAAAAAAGAGGAGTAGAAAAAAAGGGGAGGAAAAAAAAGAGGATAGACAAATCTTCGGGTCCATTGACTCGTCATTTTTTCTGAGCAAGAGCATCGGCGATGTGCCTGACGACAATATAGAAGAACCAATATATTCGGCTGTCTCATCAAGCCCGAGAGAAAAATATAGAAGAACCCGCAAAATGGGTCATTACATCAGCCGAACAAGGCACTCGACAATATATTCTCAGAACGCCAAAGTTGCGATCAATTTCTGAATGCCGCAAATTTGCGAAGGTAAGACCCCAGATCCGTTCTGCTGGGCGTGGCATCGCCGAAGACTGCGCTGTGCTACTTTTATCCGTATCAACAGATACGAAGAAAAATCCTAACGGACGCGTTAGGTACCCGATAAAATATGACTGGGACTCGACAGAATGGTAAGACCTTAAGCGGCACCTGTCGAGTTAACACCAGTATCCCGAGATCATGTCCAGGGACGTGATCTTGAAGTAGGTTTTTGCGGATTGCCACTAGAGCAGTTAACTAGTACCTGATCCGTCAGATGAACTAGCCCCAATTACCATTATCCCTGTACAATATAGATATGGATGTCAAATAAAAATAGCAAAGACCTGGAGTCGATAAAAAAGAGGGGCTGTGCCAAGTTGTTTATTGAGTAGTACAACTCGAGCCTATGCCTAGGTGCAAGCACCTGCTCATAGGCTCGGGGGCTACTCTTATCGAGAGTATTGTTCATCCTCCCGATAAGATACAAGAAAGAGGAAAAATTGTGGTGTCAATTAAAAGCAAGTTGAGCCTACACCCAAGTGCAAACACTTGGCTGTAGCCTCGGGGGCTACTCCCATCGGGAGCGCTGGTCGTGCACCCGATAGAAAATAACTTCGACAGCATCTATGACAATCAAGGTTTGCAGACTCAACTCGATTCTACAACTCGAGTGGAGCCTACTCCCATCGGGAGCACATGGATTTCATCGAGTCCTCCAGAAATATAGTTAAGTTCTTCATCAAGTAGTACAACTTGAGTCTATGCCCAAGTGCAAGCACTTGCCCATAGACTCGGGGGCTACTCCCATCGGGAGCGCTGCCGCGCACCCGATAATTTCAAGAATCGTCGACATCATCTACGCTACACATGATCTACGACATGGACCTCGCCTTGTATTTTCTTCGACTCCGGAGATGGTTATGCTTGGAGTTTCTACGCAAGTCTTCGACTTCCCTATAAACTCGGGGGCTACTGACATGGGCATACCCTTCGGGTACCCATTATTGGTATACCTGGATCGGCTCGGCCCAATATGGAGAAGGCCCAACAAGGCAACCCGAAGAAGTAGTCGACTAGGACTCTTGTAAAACCCTAGGCTGGTTGCATATATAAAGCTAGCCAGGGCACCCGAAATAGAGAGACCAACATATAGACAGAATAGATAGACAACATAGCTACGCCTATGGCGGCACCCTGTAAACACATCTATGATCATATAGTGGATTGCTAGCAGCACGTAGGGATCCTCCACCGAGGGGACCCGAAGCTGGGTACGTCGTGTGCCTAATCTCGCTCCCGGAATCTCCATCGTCGCTCTCTCCCGAAACCCAAGTCTACAATACGTAGGCATTGCCGAGGTGATCCCTCGTCAATGGGACACCTACATAAAGTGGCCAGGAAGCGTGGAAGTTGTCCCCGCGTTCAACACCATATAGTACACATATGTCAGAGACCTTAAGATTACATTTGCATTTTTTCCAAGTTGGTAGGGTATTAGTAGCTAGCTTCCACGTCAATATGCGTACTTTTTGGCGGCAGGGCACCCCCATATTGCCTTCTAGATGGAACGATTGCCATCCGTTGCCCTGCTGGTGGCGCCTAAGAAAGGCAATTGGCATTCCTCCATTTCCAAGTAGTACGCACTACATACTGTAAAGACACCATTCTTCGTTGGCGCCCATGCGAGCACATCCTCAGACAGCCTCGGCGACGGGCGAATCTTGGTGATCTCATTGATATCCACCCGCATGAAACATCGTTGGAGCAACTCCATAATTCATGTGCCATGCTCATTCAGCAAATCTAAGATCCTTCTAATTCGACAATTTCCTTGCATGGTTACCGGCCTAAATGAATGTGGTCTCAGTAATTAGGGATCACGCCAAACTCATACACGCTGACCATTACCAATCCTCCACGGAGTCCTTTTTAAGAAGCTGCAACCCATATTGGATAGCTTGACAAGTAGATGATGCATTTCCAGTAAAGACAGAGTCCCGTAGCTGTCCATTAGGATAATATTTCGCCTTTAAAACTCTGGCACAAAGACTTTCTAGATTAGAAAGAAGCCACAAGGCTTGCCTCGTTAGAAGTGCTTGGTTAAACTATCGGAAGTCTTGAAATCCTAGCTACAAGCTTTACTTTTAGTGATTTGATCCCATGCCATCCAATGGGTTTTTCTCTTTCCTTCCCTAGAGCCCTAACAATAGATCCTAACCATTCCTGATAGGTCATCACACACTGATTTGGGAGTTAGAAAGCACCCATAACGTAGGCTAGAATAGCTTGGGCTTGGCCTTAATCAACAAGAAATAGTACCTTCAACACCCATGATTCAAGGATAAGATAGAAATACAAGCACAAAGAATTTAGTAAGCTTGGATGTTTGGTTGTTCAGAATAGGAAAACACATAAATGCTAATACATAGGGTCAGATTAAATTTCAACAACATAAAAAAGGTATAACTAGAATATCATAACACTAAAGATCTTGGCCCTGTACTGTGTGCACAGGAACTCTAAAAAGAAGTATGGCTAGATGGCTAAATTCTCCACAAGCCATATTTTGGAATATGTGATGCGAACAAAAAAACAAAAAAAAAAGATAGTTAACATACACACATTGAACTGATCTCGGGGACCAATGGTCTTGATGCAAGTTCTTTCTGACATAGCGCTTTTTTCACGTGGTGCACATTGAATTTTGTGTAGACTATCGGACCAACCACCTCTTCTCACTCATTCTGTTTCCCGTTGATGAGTTTCTCACATTCCCTTTTCCAAAATTCTTGTGATTCTACTTGAAAAGAGAAGATATATAGCGTAATAAATATTTACTTGAGACGATATATCATTTAAGGGACTTCAAAGATAATCAAAGAAAGGAGATCTAAGAGCTAGACTCTTGATGAATTCTCTAGACCCTTGTTAGTATTTTTCCATCTCAATTTCTACGACCACATGTTTTTTGATTATCTTTGAAGTCATCTAAATATTATTGCATAATTCAGCAAACTGATGCACACAACATTTATATTATTGCATAATTCAGCAAATATCGGTTTTACTCAAGGATCACTTAGGTTGTAGCAATAACAAGCCATCTAAATATAAAGAAGAAGAAAGTCTTTTCTAGACATCTTGGATTCGCTTACTATGCTGCCAACCTCCCTGCCTCAAGACAACCCGAACGGCCAACAGCAGATGATTGCAGCCAGTATCCGCAGATCCCCGATGCTCCACATGTAGGATGTAAGACCACATGTGAATTGAAGAAGCCGTCCTGTGTAAGACTGATGCGTGCAGTTAACACATGTTCGTTGGGAACCCCAAGCGGAAGGTGTGATGCGTACAGTAGCAAGTTTTCCCTCAGTAAGAAACCAAGGTTTATCGAACTAGTAGGAGCCAAAAAGCACGTTGAAGGTTGATGGCGGCGAAGTGTAGTGCGGCGCAACACCAGGAATTCCGGCGCCAACGTGAAACCTGCACAACACAATAAAAGTACTTTGCCCCAACGTAACAGTGAGGTTGTCAATCTCACCGGCTTGCTGTAACAAAGGATTAATTATATAGTGTGGAAGATGATGTTTGTTTGCGAAGAACAGTAAAGAACAATTGCAGTAGATTGTATTTTAGATGTAAAGAATGGACCGGGGTCCACAGTTCACTAGCGGTGTCTCTCCCATAAGATAAATAGCATGTTGGGTGAACGAATTACAGTTGGGCAATTGACAAATAAAGAAGGCATAACAATGCACATACATATATCATGATGAGTACTATGAGATTTAATCAGGGCATTACGACAAAGTACATAGACCGCTATCCAGCATGCATCTATGCCTAAATAGTCCACTTTCAGGTTATCATCCGAACCCCTTCCGGTATTAAGTTGTAAACAATAGACAATTGCATTAAGTATGGTGCGTAATGTAATCAACACAAATATCCTTAGACAAAGCATCGATGTTTTATCCCTAGTAGCAACAGCACATCCACAACCTTAGAACTTTCTGTCACTGTCCCAGATTCAATGGAGGCATGAACCCACTATCGAGCATAAATACCCCCTCTTGGAGTTACAAGTATCAACTTGGCCAGAGCCTCTACTAGCAACGGAGAGCATGTAAGAACATAAACAACATATATGATAGATTGATAATCAACTTGACATAGTATTCAATATTCATCGGATCCCAACAAACATAACATGTAGCATTACAAATAGATGATCTTGATCATGATAGGCAGCTCACAAGATCTAACATGATAGCACAATGAGGAGAACACAACCATCTAGCTACTGCTATGGACCCATAGTCCAGGGGTGAACTACTCACACATCGATCCGGAGGCGATCATGGCGATGAAGAGCCCTCCGGGAGATGATTCCCCTCTCCGGCAGGGTGCCGGAGGCGATCTCCTGAATCCCCCGAGATGGTATTGGCGGCGGCGGCGTCTCTGGAAGGTTTTCCGTATCGTGGCTCTCAGTACTGGAGTTATTCTCGACGAAGGCTTATGTAGGCGGAAGGGTAGGTCAGGGGGCGCCACGAGGGGCCCACACGCTAGGGCCGCGCGGCCCCAGGCCTAGCCGCGCCGCCCTACTGTGTGGCCGCCTCGTCGCCCCACTTCGTTTCCCTTTCGGACTTCTGGAAGCTTCGTGGAAAAATAAGATCCTGGGCGTTGATTTCGTCCAATTCCGAGAATATTTCCTTTGTAGGATTTCTGAAACCGAAAACAGCACAAAACAACAACTGGCTCTTCGGCATCTCGTCAATAGGTTAGTGCCAGAAAATGCATAATAATGACATATAATGTGTATAAAACATGTGAGTATCATCATAAAAGTAGCATGGAACATAAGAAATTATAGATACGTTTGAGACGTATCAAGCATCCCAAGCTTAGTTCCTACTCGCCCTCGAGTAGGTAAACGATAACAAGGATAATTTCTGAAGTGACATGCTATCATAATCTTGATCAATACTATTGTAAAGCATATGAGATGAATGCAGCGATTCGAAGCAATGATGAAGACAATGAGTAAACAACTGAATCATATAGCAAAGACTTTTCATGTATAATACTTTCCAGACAAGCATCAATAAGACTTGCATAACAGTTAACTCATAAGCAATAAATTCTTAGTAGAAAGCTTTGAAACAACACAAAGGAAGATATAAGTTTCAGCGGTTGCTTTCAACTTCAACATGTATATCACATGGATAATTGTCAACACAAAGTAATATAACAAGTGCAATAGGTAGACATGTAAGAATCAATGCACACAGTTTACACAAGTGTTTGCTTCTAAGATAGAAAGAAGTAGGTAAACTGACTCAACAATAAAGTAGAAGAATGACCCTTCGCAGAGGGAAGCATGGATTACTATTTTTGTGCTAGAGCTTTTCATTTTGAAAACATAGAAACAATTTTGTCAACGGTAGTAATAAATCATATGTGTTATGTATAAGACATCCTATAAGTTGCAAGCCTCATGCATATAATACTAATAATGCCCGCACCTTGTCCTAATTAGCTTGGATTAACACGGATTATCATTGCATAGCATATGTTTCAACCAAGTGTCACAAAGGGGTACCTCTATGCCGCCTGTACAAAGGTCTAAGGAGAAAGTTCGCATTGGATTTCTCGCTTTTGATTATTCTCAACTTAGACATCCATACCGGGACAACATAGACAACAGATAATTGACTCCTCTTTAATGCTTAAGCATTCAACAACAGATAATATTCTCATAAGAGGTTGAGGATTTGTGTCCAAACTGAAACTTCCACCATGATTCATGGCTTTAGTTAGCGGCCCAATGTTCTTCTCTAACAATATGCATACTCAAACCATTTGATCATGAAAATCGCCCTTACTTCAGACAAGACGAACATGCATAGCAACTCACATGATATTCAACAAAGGTAAAAGTTGATGGCGTCCCCAGAAACATGGTTACCGCTCAACAAGCAACTTATTAAGAAATAAGACACATAAGTACATATTCTTCACCACAATAGTTTTTAAGGCTATTTTCCCATGAGCTATATATTGTAAAGGCAAAGAATAGAAGTTTAAAGGTAGCACTCAAGTAATGTACTTTGGAATGGCGGAGAAATACCATGTAGTAGGCAGGTATGGTGGACACAAATGGCATAGTTTTTGGCTCAAGGATTTGGATGCACGAGAAGAATCCCTCTCAATACAAGGCTAGGCTAGCAAGGTTGTTTGAAGCAAACTCAAGTATAAAATGGTGCAGCAAGACTCACATATAAACATATTGTAAGTATTATAAGACTTTACATTGTCTCCTTGTTGTTCAAACACCTCAACCAGAAAATATCTAGACTTAGAGAGACCAATCATGCAAACCAAATTTTAACAAGCTCTATGTAGTTCTTCATTAATGGGTGCAAAGTACATGATGCAAAAGCTTAAAAATGATCTATATGAGCACAACAATTGCCAAGTATAAAATTATTCAAGACATTATACCAATTACCACATGCGGCATTTTCCGTTTCCAACCATATATCAATGAACGAAGTAGTTCAACCTTCGCAATGAACATTAAGAATAAAGCTAAGAACACATGTGTTCATATGCAACAGCGGAGCGTGTCTCTCTCCCACACAAAGAATGCTAGGATCCGATTTTATTCAAACAAAAAAAACAGACGCTCCAAGCAAAGCACATAAGATGTGACTGAATAAAAATATAGTTTCACTAGAGGTGACCTGATAAGTTGTCGATGAAGAAGGGGATGCCTTGGGCATCCCCAAGCTTAGATGCTTGAATCTTCTTAAAATATGCAGGGATGAACCACGAGGGCATCCCCAAGCTTAGACTTTTCACTCTTCTTGATCATATTGTATCATCCTCCTCTCTTGACCCTTGAAAACTTCCTCCACACCAAACTCAAAACAAACTCATTAGAGGGTTAGTGCATAATTGAAAATTCATATATTCAGAGGTGACATAATCATTCTTAACACTTCTGGACATTGCACAAAGCTACTGAAAGTTAATGGAACAAAGAAATCCATCAAACATAGCAAAACAGGCAATGCGAAATAAAAGGCAGAATCTGTCAAAATAGAATAGTCCGTAAAGACGAATTTTTCTGGGGCACTTAACTTGCTTAGATGAAAAAGCTCAAATTGAATGAAAGTTGCGTACATATCTGAGGATCACGCACGTAAATTGGCAGATTTTTCTGAGTTACCTACAGATAATTCTACTCAAATTCGTGACAGTAAGAAATCTGTTTCTGCGCAGTAATCCAAATCTAGTATCAACATTACTATCAAAGACTTTACTTGGCACAACAATGCAACAAAATAAAGATAAGGAGAGGTTGCTACAGTAGTAACAACTTCCAAGACTCGAATATGAAATAAAAGTGCAGAAGTAAAATAATGGGTTGTCTCCCGTAAGCGCTTTTCTTTAAAGCCTTTCAGCTAGGCGCAGAAAGTGTGAATCAAGTATTATCAAGAGATGAAGCATCAACATCATAATTTGTTCTAATAATAGAATCATAAGGTAACTTCATTCTCTTTCTAGGAAAGTGTTCCATACCTTTCTTGAGAGGAAATTGATATTTAATATTACCTTCCTTCATATCAATGGTAGCACCAACAGTTCGAAGAAAAGGTCTTCCCAATATAATGGGACAAGATGCATTGCATTGAATATCCAAGACAACAAAATCAACGGGGACGAGGTTATTTTTAACCATAATACGAACATTATCAATCCTCCCCAAAGGTTTCTTTATAGCATTATCGGCAAGATTAACATCCAAATAACAATTTTTCAATGGTGGCAAGTCAAGCATATCATAGATTTTCTTAGGCATAACAGAAATACTTGCACCAAGATCACATAAAGCATTACAATCAAAATCATTGACCCTCATCTTAATGATGGGCTCCCAACCATCTTCTAACTTCCTAGGAATAGAATTTTCAAGTTTTAGTTTATCTTCTCTAGCTTTTATGAGAGCATTTGTAATATGTTTTGTAAAGGCCAAATTTATAGCACTAGCATTAGGACTTTTAGCAAGTTTTTGTAAGAACTTTATAACTTCAGAGATGTGAGAGTCATCAAAATCTAAACCATTATGATCTACAGCAATGGGATCATTGTCCCCAATTTTTTGAAAATTTCAGCAGTTTTATCACAAACAGTTTCAGCAGTTTCAGGCAATTTTGCACGCTTTGCACTAGGAGTAGAAACATTGCCAACACCAATTATTTTACCATTGATAGTAGGAGGTTTAGCAACATGTGAATCATTATTATTACTAGTGGTGGTAATAGTCCAAACTTTAGCTACATTATTCTCTTTAGCAAGTTTTTCGTTTTCTTCTCTTTCCCACCTAGCATGCAATTCAGCCATCAATCTAATATTTTCATTAATTCGAACTTGGATGGCATTTGCTGTAGTAACAATTTTATTATCATTATCCCTATTAGGCATAACTTTCAATTTTAAAAGATCAACATCAGCAGCAAGACTATCAACCATAGAAGCAAGAATATCAATTTTATCAAGCTTTTCCTCAACAGATTTGTTAAAAGCAGTTTGTGTACTAATAAATTCTTTAAGCATGGCTTCAAGACCAGGGGGTACACTCCTATTATTGTTGTAAGAATTCCCATAAGAATTACCATAACCATTACTATTAGCAGAAGGATATGGCCTATAGTTGTTACCAGAATTATTCTTATAAGCATTGTTGTTGAAATTATTACTTTTAATGAAATTCACATCAACATTCTCTTCTTGAGCAACCAATGAAGCTAAAGGAACATTATTTGGATCAACATTAGATCTACCATTCACAAGCATAGACATAATCACATCAATCTTATCACTCAAGGAGGAGGTTTCTTCAACAGAATTTACCTTCTTACCTTGTAGAGCTCTTTCCGTGTGCCATTCAGATTAATTTATCATCATATCATCAAGAAGCTTTGTTGCCGCCCCCAAGGTGATGGACATAAAGGTACCTCCAGCAGCTGAATCCAATAGGTTCCGCGAAGAAAAATTTAATCCTGCATAGAAGGTTTGGATGATCGTCCAAGTAGTTAGTCCATGGGTTGGGCAGTTCTTTACCAAAGATTTCATTCTCTCCCATGCTTGAGCAACATGTTCATTATCCAATTGCTTAAAATTCATTATGCTACTTCTCAAAGATATAATTTTAGCGGGAGGATAATATCTACCAATAAAAGCATCCTTCCATTTAGTCCATGAATCAATACTATTCTTAGGCAAAGATAGAAACCAATCTTTAGCTCTTCCTCTTAAAGAGAAAGGAAACAATTTTAATTTTATAATATCACCATCTACATCCTTATACTTTTGCATTTCACAAAGTTCAACAAAATTATTAAGATGGGCAGCAACATCATCAGAACTAACACCAGAAAATTGCTCTCTCATGACAAGATTTAGTAAAGCAGGTTTAATTTCAAAGAATTCTGCTGTAGTAGCAGGTGGAGCAATAGGCGTGCATAAGAAATCATTATTATTAGTGTTTGTGAAGTCACACAACTTAGTATTTTCAGGAGTATTCATTTTAACAGTAGTAAATAAAGCAAACTAAACAAAGTAAATGCAAGTAACTAATTTTTTTGTGTTTTTAATATAGAGAACGCAAACAAGATAGTAAATAAAGTAAAGCTAGCAACTAATTTTTTTGTGTTTTGTTTTATGCAGCAAACAAAGTAGTAAATAAAATAAAGCAAGACAAAAACAAAGTAAAGAGATTGGAAGTGGATACTCCCCTTGCAGCCTGTCTTGATCTCCCCGGCAACGGCGCCAGAAAAAGAGCTTGATGCGTGCAGTTAACACACGTCCGTTGGGAACCCCAAGAGGAAGGTGTGATGCGTACAGTAGCAAGTTTTCCCTCAGTAAGAAACCAAGGTTTATCGAACCAGTAGGAGCCAAGAAGCACGTTGAAGGTTGATGGCGGCGAAGTGTAGTGCGGCGCAACACCAGGGATTCCGGCGCCAACGTGGAACCTGCACAACACAATCAAAGTACTTTGCCCCAACGTAACAGTGAGGTTGTCAATCTCACCGGCTTGCTGTAACAAAGGATTAATTGTATAGTGTGGAAGATGATGTTTGTTTGGGAAGAACAGTAAAGAACAATTGCAGTAGATTGTATTTCAGATGTAAAGAATGGACCGGGGTCCACAGTTCACTAGCGGTGTCTCTCCCATAAGATAAATAGCATGTTGGGTGAACGAATTACAGTTGGGCAATTGACAAATAAAGAAGGCATAACAATGCACATACATATATCATGATGAGTACTATGAGATTTAATCAGGGCATTACGACAAAGTACATAGACCGCTATCCAGCATGCATCTATGCCTAAATAGTCCACTTTCAGGTTATCATCCGAACCCCTTCCGGTATTAAGTTGTAAACAACAGACAATTGCATTAAGTATGGTGCGTAATGTAATCAACACAAATATCCTTAGACAAAGCATCGATGTTTTATCCCTAGTAGCAACAGCACATCCACAACCTTAGAACTTTCTGTCACTGTCCCAGATTCAATGGAGGCATGAACCCACTATCGAGCATAAATACTCCCTCTGGGAGTTACAAGTATCAACTTGACCAGAGCCTCTACTAGCAACGGAGAGCATGCAAGAACATAAATAACATATATGATAGATTGATAATCAACTTGACATAGTATTCAATATTCATCGGATCCCAACAAACACAACATGTAGCATTACAAATAGATGATCTTGATCATGATATGCAGCTCACAAGATCTAACATGATAGCACAATGAGGAGAAGACAACCATCTAGCTACTGCTATGGACCCATAGTCCAGGGGTGAACTACTCACACATCGATCCGGAGGCGATCATGGCGATGAAGAGCCCTCCGGGAGATGATTCCCCTCTCCGGCAGGGTGCCGGAGGCGATCTCCTGAATCCCCCGAGATGGGATTGGCGGCGGCGGCGTCTCTGGAAGGTTTTCCGTATCGTGGATCTCGGTACTGGTGTTATTCTCGACGAAGGCTTATGTAGACGGAAGGGTAGGTCAGGGGGCGCCACGAGGGGCCCACACGCTAGGGCCGCGCAGCCCAGGCCTGGCCGCGCCGCCCTACTGTGTGGCCGCCTCGTCGCCCCACTTCGTTTCCCTTTCGGACTTCTGGAAGCTTCGTGGAAAAATAAGATCCTGGGCGTTGATTTCGTCCAATTCCGAGAATATTTCCTTTGTAGGATTTCTGAAACCAAAAACAGCAGAAAACAGCAACTGGCTTTTTGACATCTCGTCAATAGGTTAGTGCCAGAAAATGCATAATAAAGACATATAATGTGTATAAAACATGTGAGTATCATCATAAAAGTAGCATGGAACATAAGAAATTATAGATACGTTTGAGACGTATCAAAGACCTGCAATTTTTTTGGTTTTGTCTATATGTTAAAAACAACATCATTTTGAAAATTCCATATCGCCCAAACTAAAGCACAAAACCACACTCGAATTCGAGATTTTTCTTTGGTTCATCAATCCCATTAAGCCAATTTCCAAACAAATTTGTAACATTAGCTTTCTGATAGACACATGATTTTGGTCGTGTTAATGAAACCTCAAAATTTGTGTGTGTCTGTTTAAATAGAATCCATCCCATCTCTCTCCAAGAACATTCATCGGTACATTTTTTGCTAGAATAAAAATAGAGTAAATTCCACTTTTTACCATGTAGTTTTGCATTTGTGATACTAATTACCCCGCGAAGTGGAAATTTATGTAGATATCCATTTAAAGGCTTTGTACCATTGGTTTTTGGTGTGTGTCCATTGGGAAAGGTGTTAGGTGATGACCAGGGTCCAAAAATATCAGGACGTTAGTGATAAATGGCACATATGGATTAAATAAGTTTGGACATAATCGTTCATAAGGCCCTAATATATTTAAATATTTTATCGCTCCACATCAACGTATCATACCTAGCCTAACTAACAATAATAAGTAAAATGATAAACTTGGTCAAAATCATCGAAGTCTAGAAATTCCATTAAAAGAGATAATATATGTCACGAATGCACAACTACAGGGTAAAAATTGAAATTCACTTATAAAAATATAGGTCTACAACTGAGCATGGCCACAAATAATGACATAATTGTGTGCACCAACTCTCGAATGTCGGTACAGTTCAACTTCCTACACACGGAGTCATTATTCTTCTCCACCATGTCACACTTCTTACATAAGTTTTTTCCGTTGCTACCTCTTTCTTATGATTGGTAATTGTATGCTCAAATGACATTGCCCAAGTGTGTCGATGGAAAATGAAAATAGGGTTAGGAATGGAAGGCAATGGGAGCACCAAAAACACAGATGTTCGGTGTCTCTGTTTGCACAAAGTGGTATGCATATCGCAGCTATATCACGATGTGATCATGCTATTGGTAACATCCAGTTGCGAGAAAGATAAAAGAGAGGGTCTTCCGAAACATGTCTACCATGCCACGGACCATCTTACACAAAATCAAGAAGGATGCGCTTCCTAGACTGGGACCACGGCAAAATATCTCAGATTCCTCAGGTTAGAAGAGCAAGCTCGTGCTCATAGGTCCAGTGTCTCACCAGTTCTTTCGTATCATGCTTTCTTGTACTTCAAACTTCCCCTTTACTAATAGTACTGTGACAAACCTTTTGCCGTCTTTCATAAAGCATACAATTAGATGGTAAGAAATTTCACGGAGGAAGCTTTATCAGAGTAGAAATACTAAACTGGCCGGTGAAAACATCTGGAGCCTTGAGCAAGCGGAAAACTAACTGAATATAGGAAATAAGCGTGGGCCACCAAGATTTAACACAGGGGGTTTCCCGTTTGCGTGGCCGTTGGGACAGCTGGTTGTTTGCTATGCACTGACAATCTTCTTAGGTAGACCAAAACCTGTCATTTGTATGATTAGCAAGGCCAGTGTTTGAGATGCATATGCCACGAAGACACGATGTCCAATTAATCTTTCCTAAAGCAGGAGTTAAAGCTACAAGTAATTGTGCATTTGTAGTTGATGTATCTGTATCGGTTTCATGTAAATGAAATTACGAGAGGAGAACTGCTCAACTAAAAATAGGGGAAGATATTTTACGCAATATTCTAGGGGTAGTGGAAATTTCATTGTAAAAACTAAAATTGCCTTTGAAGTAATGCCTTTCAATTTATCCGAATAAAATTTGAAAGTTGGTTGCCGAAGAAAAAATGCATGACTTTAGATTTAATAGTACTCTCCACACGTGAAAAATCATAATCTTCCCCATTCTTCTTTCTGCAACCGGAAATGCGAAGGAACAAACGAGCAAAGTACACTTGTAGAGAAAATGCCATCACACGCGACTGAAATTACCTACACACGGTTGAGTAAATCGTCACTATGCATGGGCGGTTGATAGACCGTCACATCCCACGCGTTTAAATAGAAGGTACGAAGGGTGAGACTTCACCCACGATTTGGTAAGACAACTTTTTTTTGCGAATATTAAGGCCTCTACAAATGAAATTTCATACTCGAGTGTCTTGCGTGGTCAGAAGATGCAAATGATGTATATTGTTTAGTCGTATGTGTTCAACTTATTTCGTACATGTTTAGTACTCACTGTTAGTACTCCCTCCATTCGGAATAAAAGGTTGACGCGTGTTTTTAGGTCGTAAATTTAACCAACATAATAGAAGGTATAAATTTTAAAATATATATTATTAGAAAATTTAGATGTTTTACTTTCTAATGATATAATTTTTATTTTGCATAATTTATGCTATATTGATCAAATTGATAACCTGAGACGTCCCACGAAAGCAGCCCCGTTCTGAGATGCCCCCGTGTCGTCCCCCGCGTACAACCGCCGCCGGCCTCTACGCCCCCTCCCTGTCGCCGCTGCCGCCGGCCCTTGCCGCGGTGGCGGCGGGCCCCATCCCCAAAGGGTGGCGGGGGTCCTCTGGCCGCTGCGGGCGGCGGAGATCGGAAGCCGGGGCGGCGGCCCCGGGCTGGTGGTGGTGGTGGCACTCGCCGGTGCGGCTGCTTGGGCGCCGCAGCGCAAGGGCGGCTGGGAGCGGCGGACTGCGGCGGCGCAGGTCTGGCGCGGCTGCAGTTGGCGGCGGGCGGGGTGGCCCATCCGAGCCCGATCTGGGCCGAGATGGGCGGCGTGGCGGGGCGCGTGTGTGTGGCGGTGGGGTGCTGTGCCCGGTCACGGTGGTGGCCTCACGTTGGATGATGCTTACCGTGCCGAGCCGATCTCCAGAGCCGTACTGCCTGGCCGCCTGCTTCGTCTTCTATGGCCTGCTGCGAGGACGGCTTTGGCCGATTCGTTCGGGCGACCATGGGCAGCGCCGCTGGTTGTTCTCTAAGGTCGACATGGGCTTGGCGGCGTCGGCTTAGCGAGGCGATGATTTCTGAACCTCCTTCGTCTTCGTCGGGCGACGGATGGCAGCGTGGGGGCCATTTCTTCCGCGTCGAGGAATAAAGGTGGCGGTTCTAGGATTCTTCTCGCACCAAGTTTGAAGATCTGTCGGATGTTGTTCTCACTAGTCTGGGTGGATTGACGTGTTCCGGAAGGCCCTGTCGGAGAAATTCATTGTGCGAGTAATGCCTGAGGATTGCTGGATTGGGTGGTTTCGATGGTGCGCACCCATGTTTTTATCTGGTCGTTTGGTTTTAGAGGGAGCGCTTCGAAGCTCGGTTGGCTGTTAATATCATGGAGTTCATTTTCTTTCCATGGTGCTAGCAGAGAAGGTCATCAAGCCGAGATCGGTGGAACAACTATGATGGTCGGATATTGGTGGTGAGGTGGAGTTGGCTTGGTGCTTCGTGACTTGAAACAACGACTGGTATGTGGGGGCGGCTGCACAGGAGAAGTTTAGAGTCTAATATTTCGGGGTGAAAATCCAAGGTCTGGCATTAATTGGTTGTGTCTGGCAATGTTCTTATTGAAGGCATTGTTTTGAGAGAGATGACTTTCTTCAGGGTGAAAACCTAAGATCTATGATCGGGCGATGACAGCGTTTGTGCACTGTTTCCTTTTTGGAGGCGTCGCTTATGGAGAAGCTGATCTTCTGGTGTTATTTTGGTGGTGTCAGTGTTGTTATTTCAAGTTATGGATCTCTGTAGCGGGACCTTTCTGTTTTGTAATTCTTTTCTCTTATTTGGCTGTGTGCATCCTTTATGCCATTAGGGTATGATGTTGTTACAGAGGGTGGGTGTAATTGGTATCTCTGTGATATTGATATATGCTCTTTATCGAAAAAAAGATATATGTGCCAACCTTATAATTCTGAATGAAGGTAGTACTGTAAATTAACATGGATCTTCCAAATTGTATGGCCCATATAGAAATGGCAGTACCACAAAAGTCACTTTTTTTGACAATCAATACCATATATATTCATAGTAACAAATAGTACATGGTAGAGATACATCAACTGACTCCAACGATTACAAAATAAAGTCCAAAAGATAGTAACAAATCTTCGAGATCTTCAAATTATTTCTTTTTGCAGAACACAATCTTATACTCTTCTGAAGGCAGTCAAAGATAGATAACAAACCATAGACCTGTAGATACCGACGAAAGATCTCCCATATTTTTTTGAGCCGCAATGCGAAGGCTGCGTGCACGCACACAACCATTAAAACAATCATTCAACATCGGCAAGAGTACCAACACCAGTATGTCAGGAAATAACAACCGACTAGCTTTGTCGTCGTCGATGGAGAGTCGAGAGTACGAATCACCATTGTCGAGGACGTATCAGCCGGGACAAAAACTGCGAGGATAATCCTCCTCGCGGTAACAACGACAAAAGCCAAAATCGACCTGGCGAAACAAGATCTGAAGGCTTATACCTAAAAAATTGTGACCTTTCAACACCACCATTGACGCCGGGAAGAAGATCTCGTCACCGAACGAAAGGCCGAAGATCACTTATTGCAGACGATGTCATCTTCATTGAGGGGAAACCAACAAAAAGGCGGCTACCAAAATCTTAACATAATCTAATAAAAACAATACTTCTATTGAAAACTTCACGCATAGATTGGGTTCCTCACTTCTCCCGACGCTGATAAAGATAACCGGAGAAGGGGGAACCAATCTATAGAGGAGAATGAACTGGAAGCGGGCTAGAATTGAGACGGCGGCTGCGCGTACGTCTACCACAAAAGTCACTTACAAGCACGGAAGTCGGGTCTGTCCCGTCCGCACTCCGATTATTTAGCCCCCGCACAAGCAGTTCATAGGATGAAGTGCCATCTTTCAGGTGCCGAGTGCTGCGTCGAACTTCTGACTAACGTACTGTTGCCAGGCCTTGCCGGAGCCCTTTTCACTACAAGAAAAGTTCTGATAGACAACGTCTCAAAATCGTCCGCTAAGGGGTATTTTTCGTCGCCTATGGGCCTAACCCGACGATACGGGTTCTGTTGTGGAAACTGCGTCAGGCAAAGTCCTACGACGATTTTTTCGGTCCGTCGCGCTTTGGCGCCCTTCCGCCATGGAAAATCGGACCGTTGCCCAAGTGTTTCCGGGAGCCCGTTGACTGCTGACGTCATGCAAACTGACACGTGGCAGACGCCGTTAACTGGCAGTTAACGGCGTTAACCGGCTGAAACCCCGTGGTAGATGGTAGGCCCACACGAGGCCTGCCACGTCTTAAGCGGGCCGGCCCATTAAGTTTGCGGGCCGGGCCAGCTGACTTAGTTTGACCGGTCAACTATATAGCTGGGCTGGTCCATCAGTTACGTGGGCCGGGCCTAACCTCTAAGGTTGACTGGTCAAAACTTTAATGGGCCGGCCCACTAAGCATGTGGGCCGGGCCGAATGCACTCGATTGACCGGTCAACAGGCAAAAGGGCCGGCCCACAAGACATGTGGGACCCACTTTCTTGGTATCGGGCCGGCCCATTTACAAAGTGGGGTCCACATTAAGGCAACCCGGGCCGGCCAAGAAGTTATTGGGCCGGCCCAATTAGCATGTGGGTCCCACTTTCCTGCTATCGGGCCGGCCCATTTAGTACGTGGGGTCCACATTTGATCAAATGGGCTGGCCCAACAAGCCAGTGGGCCGGGCCAAAAGCACCGGTGGGTCCCACTTTCCTGTTAAAGGGCCGGCCCATTTAGTATGTGGGGTCCACCATATAGCAAGTGGGCCGGCCCAACAAGATAGTGGGCCGGGCCAAAAACACAGGTGGGTCCCACTTTCCTGTTAAAGGGCTGGCCCATTTAGTATGTGGGGTCCACCATATAGCAAGTGGGCCGGCCCAACAAGATAGTGGGCCGGGCCAAAACACTGGTGGGTCCCACTTTCCTGTTAAAGGGCCGGCCCATTTAGTATGTGGGGTCCACCATATAGCAAGTGGGCCGGCCCAACATGCTAGTGGGCCGGGCCAAAAACACAGGTGGGTCCCACTTTCCTGTTAAGGGTCCGGCCCATTTAGTATGTGGGGTCCACCATATAGCAAGTGGGCCGGGCCAAAAACACAGGTGGGTCCCATTTTCGTCTTAAAGGGCCGGCCCATTTAGTATGTGGGGGCCACCACAAAAGCAATTGGGCTGGCCCAACTAGTTAGTGGGCCGGCCCAGTAGTGGGTGGGGTCCACCTTAAAGCAAGTGGGCCGGCCCAATAAAAGTGTGGGGTCCACAGTAAATCAAGTGGGCTGGCCCAATAAGTAAGTGGGCCAGCCCGTTTAGTTGCTGTTTATATGCCGGCGTAATAGGCGCTTTAGGATTTTGCGGGCCGGCACATATGTGATTTCGCTTAATTGGGCCGTTTAAGGGATGGGAATTCGTGATTTAGCTACTGAGAATATTTACGCAGCATTGATTTCTGTCGGATAGCCTCACTTACCACAAGCACCAAAGAAAAAATGCGCGAAAGAACTATAAAAACTAACTAAATATTACATCAGCTGCAAGGCATTGAAAAAATATTACAGAACCCAGAGAAATTGAATGGTAATTAAACCTAGCAATACAATGAAGGGATCCGGCAAATCTTTTAAGTTGTCCATGCAGCACCTATATCTGAAACAAAGACATTACAAGTTAAGACAGCAACAATGGAAAGGCAAAGACACTACAATATTGTTTGCCAAAGAATTTGGAACTCATCATTTCGTCGTTATAACAAGATCATTGTAATGCGCATAATAAGCAAACAAAGAGTGCATGCCGCATACCAACAGCCAATATAACAGAGCATGTTAGAATGAAACAGCAGACTTACTACTGTCGAGTCCCATGCAAACCAACATGTTCAGGGAGTACAAAATTGGCATGAACAACATAGTAGCAGGCTATAAATTTTGTAACAACGACTGAGCAAGATGAAGTTATGATGGCTACATCTACAGAGCAGGGAATGTAAACCAAAAATAGAAGTTACGATGGCAAAAGCTAAAGAGGAGGGAATGTGAACCAACATGTGCCAAGTGCAATTACTTCATTTTGGCCGTGAACTAAATAATACTCCTGAACTTATAGTGAAGGGGATGCAAATCAAGATGTTTCGGGATATAAACTTGTAATGAGCAACACATAGAGGATAGTTAATGCTGGAGCTTAGGATGGACCAGATACAGAATATAGTGGGATCACTTGTGAACTTGTATAAGAGGGAATGCAAACCAATATGTTCAGCTTTCCATATTTGAGCGTCATGCCAAGTCAGAGAAACAAGTCAATAATGCAGCTTTTGAAGAACAAGATGGCACGCAAAATTATTATCTAGTAGTATGACAAGTATATTTGTACTACAGGCTAGATAGCAGAGTGATCGCATGCCAAACTAAGTCCTTACTTTGTTAGCTTACAATGAACTAGATACAAAACAATGGCATCACCTGTAGTACAGGGAATGCAAGCCAACATGTTCATGGAGTAAAAAATTGGCACAAACAACATAGTAGCAGGCCATAATTTTTGGCTAGATCTACAGAGCAGGGAATGTAAACCAAATATAGAAGTTACGATGCCAAAAGCTATAGAGCAGGGAATGCGAACCAACATGTGCAATTACTTAAAATTGGCCATGAACTAAATAATAGCAGGATGTTACTATAATACCTATAATTTTTGTAACAACGACTGAGCAAGAGAGAAGTTATGATGGCTACATCTACAGAGCAGGGAATGCAAACCAAAATGTTCAATCGCTTAAAGTTAGCAATGAAGTAGAAAATAGCAAGGTGTTACGGTCATAGCTAGGAATGAACTAAAAGAGCTTCAGACAAACAAGCATCTGAACCCAGAACATGGCGCTAAAACAAGGGACTTACATTAGGAGAAGCACTCTGTGGGAGTCACAGCAGATCTTCCTGGGGTTGATAGATCCGGTGATGAAGTACGCTACATGTGCTACTTGGGGTTGGAGAGACGGCCATTACACTTCATGGTTACTCATCTCATCTGCAAAAATGTAACGGCGCGTCGTTAGCACAAACAGGTTCCCCCAAGATTAAACAAGAACTTGCAGGCAAGCAATAGAAAAGCGACAGTAGAAGAGTTTAGATCATGCACGGCGCCGGTGAAGCAGATCCGGTTAATGCACAGTGGTGTCGGTGAGCTAGATCCGATGCGGTGGACGATGGATCCGGTGAAGCGGCTCCGGTGGGGTGGACGATACCGCAGCTGAAACGACTGCGGTAGACTGCTGGATGAGTATATGGTTTCGAGGTTCGGCGGGGATGATCCGGTCCGGTTGATGACGGCGTCGATGAAGCGGCTCCGGCAGACAGCCGGATGACGAGGATCGCGAGGCCTCGGGTAGGCCAGGGAAGTCCGGCGGGGATGTTCCGGTGCGGTGGCCGTGTGGAGGTGGGAGAGAGAGGGACTTGGGAAGTTCCGGTGGGTGGTCTCAGAGGAGAGAGTGAGGGAAATGAATTTTTTTTCGGGGGGTTTCCGGAGCTAGGGAGGTGGTGATCGAAAAAAAATGACGGGTAGACCCCCCACCAACCGACTTATACATGGACATTGTTGTCATCTTTACGAGGGTAGAATGGGAAGTTAGAAGCGTGTGAAATATTTGTATTTTTCGGGCGGGAAGTTTTGCCGCTGGAATGAGATTTCGAATTTGGCCACAGTCCAAGTACTAAGTAATACAAAAATATGAGACCGTACTAGTACGGCCAAATGTCACATCAATTCATCATCACGTTGAAAATCGGTTACCACGATCATAATTATTGGCCGTTGGCACATCAGTTCTCCAACGCTTGATCCAACGGTCAAAGTTCCTTTTTTTAAGAGAACGGTCAAAATTCATTGGATTCGCTCGGGAACTGCGCGCGCCAAAACGAGTCTGACGAAGATGTTTCTAGAGTTCTCACGGACGCGCCTTGGCGATACATTGAATGCAAATCTTGCAAGGTCAAAAAAAAATGCAAATCTTGCAGGATCGTATGTGGCTGCTATGAGCTGAAGTACTCCATGAAACCATGAACATACATGTAGATGGGAATCCCATGTAGACGATCTGAAGAACGACCCGCTGCATCTTTCACAAATCCATCTACATGACATGATAAACTTTAATTAAGAAGCAGCCACGTAACAATTATTGCCCAAAATCTAACGGGTTCGACAATAAGCTGGTAATTCTCTATTATATATAAACACCAAAAAATATAGCAAGTAAGAAAGGAGTGTCAATGCCACCAGGACTTACAAAAAAAAGGGAATTAGCACTTCGTAATCTCTTTGTTTTTACACATACCTTCTGCTCAGGAATCCAGGGCCTAGGGTCACATCAAGTCATAATCAGAAACCAAAGTCGGTTCCCATGTTCTCCAATTCAAAACGCGTACAAAATATTTCAGTGTGTGAAATAATTGTATTCAATAGGCAGGAGGTATATGCTACAGTGTTGAGATTTTGAATTAGACGGTTGTTAAGCTATTGATTATATGGAGTCGAAATTTGGTAGTATACATAAGTATCTTTGTTCACAACTACTTTGTCTGAAGCAGGAACAGCTGTTGTGTTGCAGCACAACACAAAGGAGAAGCACTGTTCCGTTCATTGCACTCAATACAGCGATGAATGAACCAGACCAGTTGACAAGCTTCTAGACCTGGGCTATATGTAGAAAGCTGGAAATCAATGGATCACAGAAAATCATCAGTGTCAAGCTTTAATGCACTAGCCAACGCGACCAAAAGTCCGAACTTGAGACTATGGGCTCTGATACCATGTCAAGCTTCATCCACGAGCCAACGGAACCACAAGTCAGAACTGATGGAAAGGGCTAGGCAATCCACTTATAATATTAACAATCAGCAGGGTTCCGGTTCAAAAAAAAATCCACATCACAACAAGGAAACGACCACCAAGATCATAGCAATTGCAGATAAATGCACCTACGAAATATGCTCAGACTAAGGAACCATTTTACAAGACGAAGGTAATGACTCATCCTTTGTCCCGTTCATCTCCAATTATCTAGCAGATACTCTTCTTACTACTTACTAGCATTCCTAACCTGCTCCAGTAGGGCCTCCTTCTGTGCTGCTATCGTTCTAAAATTGTCGACTTCTAGTCTTAGCGCAGCTGATGCAGCTCGTTCTACTTGGAGTTGCTCCTCTAGAACTTGAGCATGCAAATACTTTGACTTGGACATGGACTTGCACTTCAGCAGTCCAGCATTCCGTAAGAAAGTGTTTTTGGCAATGCCTTTCTTTTTTATTGCCATAGAAAATGCCTTCACACATTCTTCATCGGTTTTTTCCAGACCGTTTTTACCGGGTTTTGCCATCTCTAATTTCATATCTTCCTGCAAAAAATTCAGTTCGTACACATGTGTAAACATGATAGTTACTACGAGAGAAACTTGCGATAGTAGATTTATCATGTGTATGACCTACTTTTATTCCTACAGTTTGGCATGTCTGATTCACATCACATGAATTTTAATAAACATATATAATATCATATTGACATGTACTTTACTACTCCTACAAGTTGGGATGTGAGTCGTCACAAAATTTCAATCTTTTAGAAGACTTACAAGAACACTCTGTGCGACTTCTCCAATCACTTCAAGTTTGTTCTTCTGGCATGCTTCAAAAATCTCTGGCAGTCATCTCTTTGTTTGGTTCCCTTTTACTTGCATTATGTAACATCTGCATTTTAGTACTACCATTTATAAATCGAATAACGTGGTTGAAATGGAGGATCATAATATAAGCTGCACACTGGTGTATATACTCTGCATGATCTTTTACTAAAATATTTCTAAATAGCAGTATAAAACAACATGTCCTTACTTTTTGCCGAATGTGCACTATAAGGTTACGAGATCCCGTACGGCTAGGTAAAAGTAGTTTACCGCGGTTTTTCTGATTCTGTTTAGCCAAATTCTGCAAAAAGGAGACTAGTGAGACACTGCTATAAATAAGAATCCAAGATGTGATCTGGTCTCAGTCTTACAAATCATACCATATTCTTTGGATCAGACCAGTGCTTCACAAGATCTCCCCACTGTTTGTCAGTCATTTGCTTAAAAGGAGATATAGTTGGAACACTCCCAGTAATCTTTCCAGTGAAGTATTTCTTCTTTAGCCTGCTGCGATACTGGCGCAGACAGTCTGAGAATAGACTGTTGAGAACATGCTTTACTTCCTCTTGGTCCTCATCGAACTCGAACCTTAACTGTTCACAACAATATAAACCGTTGGTGCGATATACATAGAGCCAACAACAAGCTAGAAGGAACGGGACGTGCCAATGTGGTATACTAGTATGAGTAACATTACCAAGAGAAAGATGACTTACGTGTAACCTGTGCACTAATTTTTCAAAATGCGCAGAGGTGTCTACGTGCTCTTTCCATGTTGGGAAGATAGGAATTTCATTCCTGACGAAAATTCCTACATCCGATGCTAATTTACAAGATTCTTCTGGGTCCAGTGGCCTTCTGCCACCTACGATAGATGAAAGGCGAAATCTTGATTCCATCCCAGCAAGCTTAGCTACGAACATTTTCCCTACTGTTGGGCCCCTCGTTTTTCTTGATCGTGGTGCAACTACAAAGTTAAGCATTACATCAAGCTATCAAGGTAGATATATATATATTTATATTTATATATTTATTTATTTATTTATCTATAAAGTATAACTTTATAACGGAGAATGAAACTATAAGCATTGGAAAATGTACCTTCTTCGGTGTGGGGCTCATCCTCAGGGGAGTTGTCTATGGCAGGACTAATATGGGTCAGTGGGAGATCATCAACAGTTTGTTGATGTTGTGCTAGCAGTGTTTGGCCAGTTGTGGTTGTGTCAGCTGGGACTGGTACAGTGTGTCCTTGGGCAGTATTTCCTACCACAGCTACTGCTGATCCCAATTGTGGCTGAGAAGTTGCCGTGGAAACTGGTTCTGCTGCCAATTGTTGTTGAGAAGTTGCTGTGGAAACTGGTTCTGCTGCCAATTGTGGCTGAGAAGTTGCTGTGGAAACTGGTTCTGCTGCCAATTGTGGCTGAGAAGTTGCTGTGGAAACTGGTTCTGCTGCCGATTGTCGCTGGTTGACTGGATTGGTAACAGGTGGCTGATTCAACCTCTTGGGGTGTTCACCACGTTTTTTTATTTCAGTACTCTTAGCATTTTCGTTATTTTCTTCAACTAATGCCATGAATCGCTGAGGCTTGTCTAGTAGCGAGAAGCAGGTTTCTTTTTTGGTTGCGACTGTTCTATCACCGATTCAGGTGCATATTGAATGGTCTTCCTCTCATTGGTGGTTCCTGCGAAATTCTTACTTGAAGCTGCAGATTCCTAGCACACATAAACGATATTTCAGTCTACAGAAGTCCCATATATGATGATATGCAAATGGGATAGAATGAAGAACAGTAAAGGATGACGTGCATGAACATATATATGATGCATTAAGGAGACCTAGAGGTGGCATGTGAACATGTTTGGTGGGATTCAGGATACAAGTATACAACACATGGAAGTTGCAACAGATATCTCAAAGTAAAAACACAGAAATCACCTGGTGGGGTTGAGGAGAATGGTCAGGCAAGGCATCTTCCTGAGTCAGCTCTCCAAGAGGCTCAGCAGGATCAAATTGTGAATCATAACATTGTTCTTTATCTTTGGGGAGGGGAAAGGGTTCTTCTCCGATTTTGTTCAGGTTTGCACTAGAGGCAATAGCGTTACAAATGCTTGTGCCCACACGGCTTGCATATCTTCTACATATATTCCGTATCCGTTTCTCTTTTAATTCATTCTTCTGTATTGCAATAATATCTAGCATGCATTACAAAAAAAATGCTAATGAGATGGCGGTGCAAGTAAGCAAAAAAATACTTTTCGAAATCACATGCATAACGAATGCGGCCATATCAACCTTCTTGGAAGTGGGCGCGTGTACGCTTTGGTTTCCTGCCGTGGACCATGGAGGCGCCCATCTCTCCAGTCCGGTGGATGGAAGGAGTAGGGGATTAAGATACGAGAACCCGGCGATGGTGCCTGGCGGTTACACGGCGGCGGTGGAAGTCGGCTACGGAGGAGCTCGTTTGGTACAGTGGTCGTCGGTGGGGGTGGGGGAGGTGGAAGCTACTCCGGCTTGCTAAAAAGCAAGGGAGACGGCGGAACGTCGTCGGTCACTACGGTGGCCGATGAGAAGGCAGTAGTGCTGGTGTGGGAGTGGGACAGTGGGCCGGCGCCGGCGTGTGAGATGATCCGGTGGGTCATGCAGGGTGGAAGCGTGAGAGAGAGATGCGGGGTTCGGCGCCGCCGGTGATAGGTCTGAATTGAGCGGTCCGGGGGGATAAGATCGACACTGTACTTATTTCACATCGCTTTGAATTTTGGAAGCGGGAGGGGGGGATTTCGGCGGGAATTTTGGGGCAGAGTTGAAATTATTACTGGTTGGTGGAAAACTGTGGAACCCTAGCCTACGAAATCCCAGGTCTGAAGCTGAGGGTCCTTTTGGTGTGGCTTTTTTGGCTTTTGGATTTTGGAAGCCAAAATAATATAATATTTTCTTTTTGGCTTCCAAAATCCAAAAGCCAAAAAGGCAAAAAAAAAAGCCACAACAAAAGGGCCCTGAGTATGTTCGGGGTCAAGGGGATATGCTTGTTGGTTCTTGGGTGCATATGATCTCTTTATTTCGAAATTCATCTTCTATACATTTTGAAAAATGTCAAAAAAGAATAAAACGAAAAATGCATGTGTACTTCTTCGCTTGCTTTATACACATAAAATATTTCAATGGAAAATCGAATAGTAATTTGGGCTATGTAAAAAAGAGTTACTCCGTAAAAAAAAATGTGCTAACCATAAGGCTTTTTATGAGACATGTTTTCTCTCTTTTTTTACATCGACCATGAAAAAAACTTGTTTTTTTACATCAACCATGAAAAATACTTTTTTTATATCGACCATGAAAAATACTAGGAATTTGCTAAGAGCATTCACAACGTGTAGCCAAAAGTGGTTCCATATTTGATTTTTGGCTTTTGGAACTAGTTCCATACATTGTAGAGGTAGTTCCAAAACCAGAAAAACAAGGAACCGGAGCAAGTAGGTGCTCCGATGCCAAATTTCACTTTTGGCATTTGGAACTAGTTCCCTACATTGTGAGAGTAGTTCCATATTGGCTTTATGTGTTGTTTTAGCTTGATGGTGGGTCCCACGTTATAAATATTTGGAACCACTACATTGTGGAGCTATTGCTATATTTCACACCAAAGCCAAATTCACCATCGTATCAGATTTGGCAATAGCAACATTGTGGATGCCCTAAAGTTATATTTTCCATCTTGTACACAATTAAAAATATCTTTAAAACAAACAAATCTCTAATGTCTAGGTGTACCATCTCTACTAGTACTAGTATATACTAGTAAATTACACGTGCCTTGCACGTGAGAGCTCTTTTTTTTAGTGAAACAACTTCGACGCAGGATTTTGTGAAGCTTTTTAACTTAATTGGTCAAACATGCGAAGCATGTGCCATTTACTTGTACAACTTTATCGGAAAAAAATTACTTGTACAAGCTAGTTCCCCTAAGTACTACCAGCACATAAGTAAACAAAAGAACCAGGGACATCATCAACTGAAAACAACAATCTATTCATATAGCGGCTCTTGCATCACCCTTTGAAAATCATCTACCTGCAAAGATGAGTGTAGAGTTTCTGCTCGTGCTTTCACCTGTTCCAAGATCGTCCAGTTGATCTCATGGACATCTGCATCAGCCAAAGCGGTAACCAAGTTGCCAGCCACTAGCTTCTGCAGATCAGCAACAGCATGTAGGCCATCTTGAATTGTAGAATTCCATCCTCGGTTCATTTCTTTGTTCCGCCAAGTGGCCACATCCAAGTCCTTTTGAAGACGCCTAATCTTAGCTTCCCCATTGCCACATCCTTCTGTTTTGTTCCTACAAACGTTTGCATCACTGGAACTCTGGACATCTGTGCTACAATGCTGCTTGGCGGGGACATGAGCTTGATCACTTGCTTCTGCGATTTGCCATGCATAAAATCAATCAGCAGATTAAAAGGAAATATGTTGGTTGATTCATGTCACCACTTTGAGCAACCCATGAGTTTCTAAACCTTAAATGGAGTCTAAAACATTGCAATAAAAGGGTGGGTGCATCATTTGGATGCAGAGGCCGGGGCGACCCTATTTTCAAGAAAAAATTAGGAAATCTGAAATCTATATCTATATCTCTACCATCTATACCACTCCACTCCAGTTTACAGTTTGATTTCTTTCAGTACATTAGATTATGTCATGTTTAAAACACTATTATAAAATTACCTCCTTAATGTTGAGCTCAGGAGGATCCAGATGTGCTGATCCTAGGCGGCCCCTCAAATGATTGCTTGCTAGAACAATAGGACCAAATCCCGCCTCCTTTCTACCAATGTCTGCATCACTGGCACGCTCACTGTCTTTGTTAGGAACATGAGCAGTGGCTAGCTGCTGCAAATCAAAGTTCATCAAATCAATCAGCAAACAACACATATGAAATTTGAGCAGTGCGGCTAAATACCTTCTTCAGCAGCTGCCCCACGGAATCGTCCTTTTGGCGGCACATCACACGGGTGAAAAATCTCGGCAACGACTTGGGGTGCGGTGATTTTGTCCCATTCCACAGTATGCCGAGCTTGGCTGCAATTATCTTATTCTGCAAGATATTTTGCCTCCGAGATTCTTCGTAGGCATTCTCGAGGGGAATATCTAGCAGGCATTACAAAAAAACAGATGCTAATAACAAGCAGTGGAAGCAAGCAATAAACTAGTCTCGGAAATCAAATACATAACAAAAGCTGCCGGACAAAGTGTTCAACCTTGGTCGACTGGGGAGGTGGCGCGTTGGCCGTTCGTTTTGGTTCGGTGGATCATGGTGGCGCTTTGTGTACCGATCTCGCCAGCCGGTAAGATGAACCAGTGAGTCGGGGAAGCAGATCCGACGAAGCGGACGGAGTGTGGTTGACGGCGTCGCTGAGCTGGCTCCGGCGCGGTGGATGTCGGCTACGGATGGAGGACTGAGAGGGAGCGAGACGGACTAGGTGCGAGGTAGGGAGAGAGGCCCTTGCTTGTCCGTGGGTGGGGCTGGATATAGGGGAAATGAAAGCCCTAGAAGATAGCATCCTGCTAATATCCTAGTACAAAACAATTGAACTAGAAAATCCCGCCAATATATGGTGCTGAATTGCGGGCGGCTCATAGCTTGTGCACAAATAAAATGGGAAAATCCAAAAAATGTACTAGTTCAACAAAAAAAAAACTCTAGTGGCAAAGTCGCTAGCTCGCCATGAGAAGATGCACTCCGCCAAAAAAATGTCATGAGAAGCTAGTTTGCTATGGATCTTGCATTAACCCTGCTCGGTAAAATGGTGGCACAAAAGACAAGCTAAATCAAAAATAATGGTGGTAGAAAGATGTAACTCTCAAATGTAAACTCTACTAAACAGGGCCAGCTCAAAAAGATGCCTCATATTATTAGTACTTCCTCCGGTCCATATTAACTGCCACTAAAATGGATGTATCTACAAATACATCCATTTGAGTGGCATGTATATGGATAGGAGTAGTAGATCAAGGAGTTGCGAGACAGTGGAGGAAATGAGGTGGGGAGGAGGAGGGTGACGACCAGACCCCCACCTCCACGGCACCGCATAAATAGAAGCTAAAATATGTGAAACAGTGGAGGAAATGAGGTGGAAAGGTCTTCTTTTTAGCCCCAGCGTCACCGCAGATCAGGTGACATGCACCTATTGCATGTCACCGTGTGACATGCGGTTTAAATTCAAATTTGAACACTGCGAGCAAATCTGAAAAAAATCATGCATGTTCATAGATATTAAGATAACCCCTAAAAAATTCAAGTCAAAATTCGAAACATACATCGAGAAACAAAAAAGAGAAATCTGTCATGAATAGTTCCCGAATTCAAATCTGAGTTTCTCTGTAGACTATTCACATCTGAGTTTCTCTTTTTTGTTTCTCGATGTATGTTTCGAATTTTGATCTGAAATTTTTAGGGGTTATCTTAATATGAGCTGTGAACGTGCATGATTTTTTTCAGATTTTTTCGCAATGTTGAAATTTGGATTTAGGCCGCATGTCACACGGTGACATGGTGCATGTCACCATGTCACCTAGCTACCGCTCGAGAAATGGAGCCCCTCTCCGCTGGGCTCCATAAGGCTAGTCATAGTGCTAGTATCATAGCTAGTATCATGCACATTGGACCCACAAAAATGCTGATGTGGCAGCTAATTAAGGAGGAGAGAGGAGATTAGAGTAACATAGGTAGATAATGTAACATAGCGCATGTCACGAGAAAAGTTAATGCCAAACAAATCTTGTGCACAAATTTGCATCGAGATTCTAAAAAATAATAAATATAGCATGGCTATGATACTGCTTCATGTTACTAACCACTATAGAGATAGTATCATATACAAGTATTATATGCATGATACTACTACATGATACTTACCACTATGACCAGCCTAAAAGCTTCCTTTGCTCGTGTCGATCGTTGAAGACAACGGCAAGTGCATGTCGAGAGGACAGAGAATAAATTTCGTCCCCGCGTCAGCGCGTGCTATCTACCCCAAACCCTAAACTCTGTCTTATGAAGTCAAAGCATGCATGAAGAGAAGTGGTTTTTGGTTTCAAACATGGAAATTTCAAAAACCCTCTCAAGAGCTACATTTTGGAGTGACTAATTTTTCATATTCATGATTTAAACTTGTTTAAATGGGCATAAAAATGGGCATAAAATTCAAAATAAATCAAAATAAATGAAACACCAAGGCACATAGTCTTCTTATGTCATATAGTAAGCATTCAATTAAGTTGATAAACAAGGTCTAGACATACTCAAACCAGAAAAATCATGTATCTACCCCCTAACCCTAAACTCTGTCTTATGAAGTCAAGCATGAAGAGATGTGGTTTTTGGTTTCAAACATGGAAATTTTCAAAACCCTCCCAAGAGCTTCATTTTGGGGTGACTAAGAAGGATACATGATTACTTTGTCATATTCATGTCTTAAACTTGGTTAAGTCATGGTCAAACCTAGGATTTGACGAAGATTCAAATGGGCATAAGAATTCAAAAAAAATCAAAAACCAAAGCACATAGTCTGTGTATGTCATATAGTAAGCATTCAAGTTGATAAACAAGGTCTAGACATATTCAAACCAGAAAAATCATGGAAATTTCAAAAACCTCCCACGAGCTTCATTTTGGAGTGGCTAAGAAGGATCGATGCAGGTTACTTTTCATATTATTCATGTTTTAAACTTGTTTAAATCTTGGTCAAACCTAGGATTTGACCAAGATTCAACAAATGGGGATAAAAAAATGAAAACCCAATGCACATAGTCTTCTTATGTCATATAATAAGCATACAATTAAGTTGATAAACAAGGTCTAGGCATATTCAAACCAGAAAAATCATGTATGTGGCTACCCCTAACCCTAAACTCTGTCTTATGAAGTCAAGCATGCAGAGATGTGGTAGAAAATTATTCATGTTTTAAACTTGTTTAAATCTTGTTCAAACCTAGGATTTGACCAAGATTCAAATGGGTAGAAAATTAAAAAATTGAAAAAAAATAAAAAACCAAAGTACATAGTCTTCTTATGTCATATAGTAAGCATTCAAGTTGTTAAACAAGGTCGATCTAGACATATTCAAACCAGACAAATCATGTATCTATACCCCTAACCCCTAATTAAACTCTGTCTTATGAAGTCAAGCATGAAGAGAAGTTGTTTCGGGTTTCAAACATGGACTAAGAAGGATCATTTTTAAAAACCCCAAAAGCTTCACATTTTAGAGTGCATAAGAAGGATCCAGGCTTACCCTTTCATTTTGATGTTTTAATCTTGTTTAAATCTTGGTCAAACCTAGGATTTGACCAATATTCAAATGAGCATAAAATAAGAAATAAAAAAACAAAAAAACGAAAGCACATAATTTTCTTATGTCATATAGTAAGCACTCAAAAGTTCATGAAGAAGGTCTAGATACATTCAAATCAAACAAGTCATCTACCCCTAACCCTACACTGTGTCTTATAAATGAAGTCAAGCATGAAAAGAAGTGTGGTTTTGGGTTTCAAACATGGAAATTTGAAAAACCTCCCAAAAGCTTCATTTTAATTAGACGGACTGATTAATTAAGAAGGATCCATGATTAATTACCTTTTCATTGTCATGTTTTAAACTTGTTTAAATCTTGGTCAAACCTAGGATATATTTGACCAAGATTCAAATGGGCATAAAAATTCAGAAAAAAATCAAAATAATGAAAAACCAAAGCATGAAAAGAAGTGTCGTTTTGGGTTTCAAACATGGAAATTTCAAGAACACATCCCAAAAGCTTCATTTTAGAGTGACTAAGAAGGATCCATGCTTACCTTTTCATTTCATGTTATAGACTTGTTTAAATCATGGTCAACCCTAGGATTAATTTGACCAAGATTCAAGTGGGCAGAAAATTTAAAAAATAGAAAACTGAAAAACCAAAGTACATAGTCTTCTTATGTACGTCATATAGTAAGCATATTCAAGTTGATAAACAAGGTTTGGGCATATTCAAACCATACAAATCATGTATCTACCCCCTAACCCTAAACTCTTTCTTATGAAGTCAAGCATGAAGAGAAGTGGTTTTGGGTTTCAAACATGGAAATTTCAAAAACCTCCCAAAAACTTCATATTAGAGTGACTAATTAAGAAGGATAGAGGCTTCCCTTTTCATTTTCATGTTTTAAACTTGTTTAAATCTTTGTCAAACCTAGGATTTGGCCAAGATTCAAATATATGGGCATAAAATTAAAAAAAATAGAAAAATGAAAAACCCAAGCACATAGTCTTCTTGTGTCATATAGTTAGCATTAAAGTTGATAAACAAGGTTTAGACATGCATATTCAAACCAGACAGATCATGTATCTACCCCCTAACCCTAAACTCGGTCTTATGAAGTCTAGCATGAAGAGAAGTCGTTTTGGGTTTCAAACGTTTAAGCCAAAAGCCCCTTTTCAAATATTTCAAACTTATTCAAGTTTGGTTCAAATTTGAAAGACATACAAGTTATAGCACACATAGTGCATACATTTTCACACATACTGCACTAGATAGATGCTAACCCTATAGTTTGAGGCCATTTGGATGAGGTAGAAAAAATTCTTGGATTAGAATCGTGTTGTTCGAACCCCGTAGTTGGATTTTTTTGAACCTTGATCTGTAGTACTGGGCAAAACCCTAGTTTAACCTATTTAATTATAGATTCGTATATCGATTTTTCTACCTTTTTATTATTACTATGCAGCACATGTGTGTTTGCCCGTCTAGCTAGTGAAACTCGGAGGAAGAGGGATCACTCATTCACTCGGAAGGTCAGAAGAAGGGAGAGGATTATGGTGTCTCCCCTTTTTCGGGTGACGATGTTGACTATTGTGCAGGGTTTGTCAGTGAGCAGGGAGGTGCGAGCGAGCGAGTCGAGCGAGGCCGAGAATGAGAGAGATTTGTTTTTTTTTGTGTGAGAGAGGGACAACCGAAGGATCCTGAAGGACCCAGAGACTTCCAATACGCATCCTGATGCGTCTTCTCTTGACAAAGAAGATGGCTGGGAGTTTGCGTACCTATTGCACGTGACTTGTGCTCACTGAAGTGTGGGACCTCACGCGTGGGCACCACACGTAAGTGACAGTCCTGTTGGTGTAAAAACTCGGTTGATTATTATAGTGCATTAGAACAAAGTTTCCTATAGATTCAAGCGTAGGAAATCCAAGTTAACTCATTTAATTACATGACATTATTTTTTCCATGAAGCAAAGTTAACACATCTATCAATTGGTACATTTTGGAGTGACTAAGAATTTGGCATCCATATATGCTCACCGGATATATAGATAAGGCCAAGCAAACACATCGAATATTTGTGAAGAAATGTTTTTGCTATAACCTTCAAATTGTTAGATTTACATCACATACAAAGAACACACCTTTAATTTCGCCAGGTTTGTGCACTAATAAAGTACTCCTACAGTACTAGAAATTGAATTGTTCTACTCCGGAGTGATATGCTCACCGGAGTATTTTTGGATCTTAGCTGGAGCGGCGTTTGGCGGTTGCACGAAGCCGTGCTGGATGTTAAGCCTGTCGAGGCACGCCTGGTGGAAAGCGTGCGCCTCCTTAGCCTCATCGGCGCGCCGCTGCAATGCTGCGTCCCTGGGATTTGCAGCCGCCGCATTCTTAGCCTGCACGAAAGCTTGTAGAGCATCCCGGCATCTATAGAGTGCCGGGAACATCACGTTATATACGAGCTCCTTGGCGGTGTTGCTCCTGCAAAGGGCGTCGCCGTGATGCGCTTCGAAAGAACGGCCTGGCTCCACGGCCGGCACTGCCTGAAGTGCGGTCGGATTAGGCGGCTGGCCACGGGAGCTCCCTGCCTCCGCATCGTTATCGCCGGCCGGGAAGGGGATCTCACCTGCTGGCAAAGAAAACCATGCGGCATGCACGGGCGGAAAAGCCGGCCAGGGCCGAGCGGGCGTCGCATGCGGGGTTGCGTGGGAGATCCCTGCCTCTGCATCCATCGGCCCGCACGGGAAGCAACTGGCGAGGGGCTCCACGGCCAGCGCCGCCGCCGCGGGCTTAACAACCGGCCAGTGCAGAGCGGGCGGGTTATGCCTTGGTGCGCGATGGACGAAGCGAAGGCGGCGCTGATTCTCCGCTTCCTCGTCGGTGGTAGGACTACACGCGCGGCGACCAGAGCCAAGTCGGAAGTCCATAGCTATGTCGATTGGTCACTTAAGCTGGAGAGGTTCTCTTACCATTTCGGAGAAGCGGAGTAAGAGGAAGTTGTTGCTTATACGGGTTCACTGCCACGTTGGGTTAAGAGGGGCAAAGTTGGTCAATGCCTAGGAAGTTGGAATCGTTTTGGCCCCAATTTTTTAATTACCTTGCGGTTCATCTCTCGGTCTCTCCCACCTCTTCACTATCCCTCCCCTTGCCTCCTTTCATTCTTCATCGTAGTGCATCTTCTTTTTCTAGCACCTTCACAAAAATCATACACATTTGGCCGATTCTGTCATTGTGTGCACTAATAAAGTAAAAAAAAATCCATTATATGTGAATAAACGTTTAATACACTAGCTCGCAAAGATGTTTCTCAAGGCGATATGCACAATGCCTGCCAAAAATGGGTCATGATAACTAAATTTCGTGTTAATTTTTGCATGACATGTACTCACTTGTGTATGAAGCCAAGCAAACTCATAATCTATACCAAAAAAATGTGAAAGAGTTCTTTTTAGTATCCTTCATACATGGGGTTCCTATTTTTACTTTCTATTTTTACTAGTTACAAGTACTCATGCATGAAAACTTTTGAAAATATGTGCATTTTGGGCTGTGTGGAGACATGGTACAATAATATATTCAAGTTGATATACAAAGTCTAGACATATTCAAACTAGACAAATAATGTATCTAACCCCCTAACCCTAAACTCTGTCTTATGAAGTCAAGCATGCATGAAGAGAATTGGTTTTGGGTTTCAAACATGGAAATTTCAAAATCATCCCAAAAGCTTCATTTTAGAGCGACTAAGAAGGATCCAGGCTTACCTTTCCATTTTCATGTTTTAAACTTGTTTAAATCTTGGTCAAATCTAGGATTTGACCACGATTCAAATGGGCATAAAATAAAAAAATGAAAAAATGAAAAACCAAAGCGCACATAGTCTTCTTATATGTCATATAGTAAGCATTAAAGTTGGTAAACAAGGTCTAGACATATTCAAACTAGACAAATCATGTATCTACCCCCTAACCCCTAAACTCTGTCTTATGACGAAGTCAAGCATGAAGATTAAGTGGTTTTGGGTTTCAAACATGGAAATTTCAAAAACCTCCCAAAAACTTTATTTTAGGGTGACTAAGAAGGATACAGGCTTCCCTTTTCATTTTCATGTTCTATACTTGTTTAAATCTTGGTCAAACCTAGGATTTGACCAAGATTCAAATGTGCATCAAAATTCCAAAAAAATCAGAAAAATGGAAAACCAAAGCACATAGTTTTCTTATGTCATATAGTAAGCATTAAAGTTGATAAACAAGGGTCTAGACATATTCAAACAAGAAAAATCATGTATCTACCCCCTAACCCTAAACTTTGTCTTATGTAGTCAAGCATGAAGAGAAGTGGTTTTGGGTTTCAAATATGGAAATTTCAAAAACCTATCAAAAGCTTCATTTTAGAGTGACTAAGAAGGATCCATGCTTACCTTTTCATTTTCATATTTGAAACTTGTTTAAATCATTGTCAAACCTAGGATTTGACCAAGATTTAAATGGGCATAAAATTAAAAAAATCGGAAAAATGAAAAACAAAAGCACATAGTCTTCTTATGTCACATATATATATAGTAAGCATTCAAAAGTTGATAAACAAGGTCTAGCTAGACATATTCAAATAAGACAAATCATGTATCTACCCCTCTAAAACCATAAACTCTGTCTTATGAAGTCAAGCATGAAGAGAAGTGGTTTTTGGTTTCAAACATGGAAATTTCAAAAACCTCCCAAAATTAAAGCTTCATTTTAGAGTGACTAGTTAAGAAGGATCCAGGCTTACCTTTTCATTTTCATGTTTTAAACTTGTTTAAATCTTGGTCAAACCTAGGATTTGACCAATATTCAAATCGGCATAAAATAAAAAATAAATAAAATAAAAAACCAAAGCACGTAGTCTTCTTATGTCATATAGTAAGCATTCAAGTTCATAAACAAGGTCTAGACATATTCAAACCACACAAATCATGTACCCCCTAACCCTAAACTTTGTCTTAATTATATATGAAGTCAAGCATGAAGCAGAGAAGTGTGGTTTTGGGTTTCAAACATGGAAATTTCAAAAACCTCCCAAAAAGCTTCATTTTAATTAGACTGGCTGGTTAATTAAGAAGGATCCATGATTAATTACCTTTTCATTGTCATGTTTTAAACTTGTTTAAATCTTGGTCGAACCTAGGATTTGACCAAGATTCAAATGGGCATAAAATTTCAGAAAAAAATCGAAAGAATGAAAAACCAAAGCACATAGCCTTCTTATGTCATATATATAGTAAGCATTCAAATTGATAAACATGGTCTAGAAATGGGGTTGTTCGAACCCCGTAGTTGGATTTTTTGAACCTTGATCTGTAGTACTGGGCAAAACCCTAGTTTAACCTATTGAATTATAGATTAGTAGGTCGATTTTCTACTATGCAGCACATGTGTGTTTGCCCGTCGAGTGAAACTCGGAGGAAGAGGGATCACTCGGAAGGAGAGAAGAAGGGAGAGAATTATGGTGTCTCCCCTTTTTCGGGTGATGATGTTGACTTTTGTGCAGGGTTTGTCAGTGAGCAGGAGGTGCGAGCGAGCGAGCGAGCGAGTCCAGCGAGGCCGAGAATGAGAGAGATTTGTTTTTTTTGTGAGAGGGACAACCGAAGGATCCAGAAGGACCCACAGACTTCCAATACGCATCCTGATGCGTCTTCTCTTGACAAAGAAATAGCTGGGAGTTTGCGTACCTATTGCACGTGACTTGTGCTCACTGAAGTGTGGGACCTCACGCATGGGCACCACACGTAAGTGACAGACCTGCTGGTGTAAAAGCTCGGTTGATTATTATAGTGCATTAGAACAAAGTTTCCTATGGTTTCAAGGGTAGGAAATCCAAGTTAACTCATTTACATGACATTATTTTTTCCATGAAGCAAAGTTAACGCACCTATCAATTGGTACATTTTGGAGTGACTAAGAAGGATCCAGGCTTACTTATTCGTTTTCACGTGTAAAACTTGTCTAAATCTTGGTCAAACAAAATTGGCAGGGAAGCATTAAAGTTGATAAACAAGGTCTAGACATATTCAAACCATACAAATCATGTATCTACCCGCTAACCCCTAAACTATGTCTTAAGAAGTCAAGCATGAAGAGAAGTGGTTTTGGGTTTCAAACATGGAAATTTCAAAAACCTCCCAAAACTTCATTTTAGGGTGACTAAGAAGGATACAGGCTTCCCTTTTCATTTTCATGTTCTATACTTGTTTAAATCTTGGTCAAACCTAGGATTTGACCAAGATTCAAATGGGCACAAAAAAACAAAAAAATAAAAGCACATAGTGTTCTTATGTCATATCGTAAGCATTCAAGTTGATAAACAAGGTCTAGATATATCCAAACCAGACAAATCATGTATCTACCCCCCCTATCGACCCTAAACTTTGTCTTATGAAGTCAAGCATGAAGAGAAGTGGTTTTGGGTTTCAAACATGGAAATTTCAAAAACCTCCCAAAATTCAGCTTCATTTTAGAGCGACTAAGAAGGATCGATGCTTACCTTTTCATTTCCATGTTTTAAACTTATTTAAATCTTGGTCAAACCTAGGATTTGATCAAGATTCAAATGGGCATAAAAATTCAGACAAAAAATCTAAAGAATGAAAAACCAAAGCACATAGCCCTCTTAATTATGTCATATAGTAAACACTCAAGTTGATAAACAAGGTCTAGACATATTCAAACCAGAAAAATCATGTGTATATCTACCCCTAACCCTAAACTCTGTCTTATGAAGTCAATCTAGGATTTAACCAAGATTCAAATGGGCATAAAATAAAAAAACAGAAAAATGAAAAACCAAAGCGCACATAGTCTTCTTATATGTCATATAGTAAGCATTAAAGTTGATAAACAAGGTCTGGACATATTCAAACTAGCTAGACAAATCATGTATCTACCCCCTAACCCCTAAACTCTGTCTTATGACGAAGTCAAGCATGAAGATAAGTGGTTTTGGGTTTCAAACATGGAAATTTCAAAAACCTCCCAAAAACTTCATTTTAGGGTGACTAATTAAGAAGGATACAGGCTTCCCTTTTCATTTTCATGTTCTATACTTGTTTAAATCTTGGTCAAACCTAGGATTTGACCAAGATTCAAATGTGCATCAAAATTCCAAAAAAAAAAACAGAAAAATGAAAAACCAAAGCACATAGTTTTCTTATGTCACATACATATATATAGTAAGCATTCAAAAGTTGATAAACAAGGTCTAGCTAGACATATTCAAATAAGACAAATCATGTATCTACCCCTCTAAAACCATAAACTCTGTCTTATGAAGTCAAGCATGAAGAGAAGTGGTTTTTGGTTTCAAACATGGAAATTTCAAAAACCTCCCAAAATTAAAGCTTCATTTTAGAGTGACTAGTTAAGAAGGATCCAGGCTTACCTTTTCATTTTCATGTTTTAAACTTGTTTAAATCTTGGTCAAACCTAGGATTTGACCAATATTCAAATGGGCATAAAATAAAAAATAAATAAAATAAATAACCAAAGCACATAGTCTTCTTATGTCATATAGTAAGCATTCAAGTTCATAAACAAGGTCTAGACATATTCAAACCAGACAAATCATGTACCCCCTAACCCTAAACTTTGTCTTAATTATATATGAAGTCAAGCATGAAGAAGAGAAGTGTGGTTTTGGGTTTCAAACATGGAAATTTCAAAAACCTCCCAAAAAGCTTCATTTTAATTAGACTGGCTGGTTAATTAAGAAGGATCCATGATTAATTACCTTTTCATTGTCATGTTTTAAACTTGTTTAAATCTTGGTCGAACCTAGGATTTGACCAAGATTCAAATGGCCATAAAATTTCAGGAAAAAATCGAAAGAATGAAAAACCAAAGCACATAGCCTTCTTATGTCATATAGTAAACATTCAAATTGATAAACATGGTCTAGACATATTCAAACCAGAAAAATCATGTATCTACCCCTAACCCTAAACTCTGTCCTATGAAGTCAAGCATGAACAGAAGTACGGTGGTTTTGGGTTTCAAACATGGTAAATTCAAGAACCTCCCAAAAGCTTCATTTTAGAGTTACTAAGAGAAAGATCTAGACTTAATTACCTTATCATTTTCACATGTTAAACTTGTTTAAATCTTGCTCAACAAACCTAGGATTTTACCAAGATTCTCAAATGGGCATAAAAATCAAAAAATGAAATACCAATGCACATAGTCCTCTTATGTCATATAGTAAGCATTCAAGTTGATAAACAAGGTCTAGACATATTCAAACAAGACAAATCATGTATCGACCCCCTATCGACCCTAAACTTCGTCTTATGAAGTCAAGCATGAAGAGAAGTGGTTTTGGGTTTCAAACATGGAAATTTCAAAAACCTCCCAAAATTCAGCTTCATTTTAGAGCGACTAAGAAGGATCGATGCTTACCTTTTCATTTCCATGTTTTAAACTTATTTAAATCTTGGTCAAACCTAGGATTTGACCAAGATTCAAATGGGCATAAAAATTCAGACAAAAAATCTAAAGAATGAAAAACCAAAGCACATAGCCTTCTTAATTATGTCATATAGTAAACACTCAAGTTGATAAACAAGGTCTAGACATATTCAAACCAGAAAAATCATGTGTATATCTACCCCTAACCCTAAACTCTGTCTTATGAAGTCAATCATGAAGAGAATTGGTTTTGGGTTTCAAACATGGAAATTTCAAGTACGTCCCAAAAGCTTCATATATTTTAGAGTGACTAATTAAGAAGGATCTTGGCTTACGTTTTCATTTTCATGCTTGAAACTTGTTTAAATCTTGGTTGAACCTAGGATTTGACCAGAATCAAATGTGCATAAAATTCTTAAAAAAAATAGAAAAATGAAAAACAAAAGCACATGGTCTTCTTATGTCATATAGTAAGCATTCAAGTTGATAAACAAGGTTTAGATATATTCAAACCAGACAAATCATGTATCTACCCCCTAACCCTAAACTCGGTCTTATGAAGTCTAGCATGAGGAGAAGTCGTTTTGGGTTTCAAACGTTTAAGCCAAAAGCCCCATTTCAAATATTTCAAACTTATTCAAATTTGGTTCAAATTTGAAAGACACACAAGTTATAGCACACATAGTGCATACATTCTCACACATACTGCACTAGATGCTAACCCGGCCTATAGTTTGAGGCCATTGGATGAGGTCGAAAAAAATCTTGGATTAGAAATGGGGTTGTTCGAACCCCGTAGTTGGATTTTTTGAACCTTGATCTGTAGTACTGGGCAAAACCCTAGTTTAACCTATTTAATTATAGATTCGTAGGTCGATTTTTCTACTATGCAGCACATGTGTGTTTGCCCATCGAGTGAAACTCGGAGGAAGAGGGATCACTCGGAAGGAGAGAAGAAGGGAGAGAATTATGGTGTCTCCCCTTTTTCGGGTGATGATGTTGACTTTTGTGCAGGGTTTGTCAGTGAGCAGGAGGTGCGAGCGAGCGAGCGAGCGAGTCGAGCGAGGCCGAGAATGAGAGAGATTTGTTTTTTTTTGTGAGAGGGACAACCGAAGGATCCAGAAGGACCCACAGACTTCCAATACGCATCCTGATGCGTCTTCTCTTGACAAAGAAAATGGCTGGGAGTTTGCGTACCTATTGCACGTGACTTGTGCTCACTGAAGTGTGGGACCTCACGCATGGGCACCACACATAAGTGACAGACCTGCTGGTGTAAAAGCTCGGTTGATTATTATAGTGCATTAGAACAAAGTTTCCTATGGATTCAAGGGTAGGAAATCCAAGTTAACTCATTTACATGATATTATTTTTTCCATGAAGCAAAGTTAACGCACCTATCAATTGGTACATTTTGGAGTGACTAAGAAGGATCCAGGCTTACTTATTCGTTTTGACGTGTAAAACTTGTCTAAATCTTGGTCAAACAAAATTGGCAGAAAATTCAAAAAAAAAAAAAAACAGAAAAATGACAAACCAAAGCACATAGTCTTCTTATGTCATATAGTAAGCATTAAAGTTGATAAACAAGGTCTAGACATATTCAAACCATACAAATCATGTATCTACCCGCTAACCCCTAAACTATGTCTTAAGAAGTCAAGCATGAAGAGAAGTGGTTTTGGGTTTCAAACATGGAAATTTCAAAAACCTCCCAAAACTTCATTTTAGGGTGACTAAGAAGGATACAGGCTTCCCTTTTCATTTTCATGTTCTATACTTGTTTAAATCTTGGTCAAACCTAGCTAGGATTTGACCAAGATTCAAATGGGCACAAAAAAATAAAAAAATAAAAGCACATAGTGTTCTTATGTCATATCGTAAGCATTCAAGTTGATAAACAAGGTCTAGATATATCCAAACCAGACAAATCATGTATCTACCCCCTATCGACCCTAAACTTCGTCTTATGAAGTCAAGCATGAAGAGAAGTGGTTTTGGGTTTCAAACATGGAAATTTCAAAAACCTCCCAAAATTCAGCTTCATTTTAGAGCGACTAAGAAGGATCGATGCTTACCTTTTCATTTCCATGTTTTAAACTTATTTAAATCTTGGTCAAACCTAGGATTTGACCAAGATTCAAATGGGCATAAAAATTCAGACAAAAAATCTAAAGAATGAAAAACCAAAGCACATAGCCCTCTTAATTATGTCATATAGTAAACACTCAAGTTGATAAACAAGGTCTAGACATATTCAAACCAGAAAAATCATGTGTATATCTACCCCTAACCCTAAACTCTGTCTTATGAAGTCAATCTAGGATTTAACCAAGATTCAAATGGGCATAAAATAAAAAAACAGAAAAATGAAAAACCAAAGCGCACATAGTCTTCTTATATGTCATATAGTAAGCATTAAAGTTGATAAACAAGGTCTGGACATATTCAAACTAGCTAGACAAATCATGTATCTACCCCCTAACCCCTAAACTCTGTCTTATGACGAAGTCAAGCATGAAGATAAGTGGTTTTGGGTTTCAAACATGGAAATTTCAAAAACCTCCCAAAAACTTCATTTTAGGGTGACTAATTAAGAAGGATACAGGCTTCCCTTTTAATTTTCATGTTCTATACTTGTTTAAATCTTGGTCAAACCTAGGATTTGACCAAGATTCAAATGTGCATCAAAATTCCAAAAAAAACAGAAAAATGAAAAACCAAAGCACATAGTTTTCTTATGTCACATACATATATATAGTAAGCATTCAAAAGTTGATAAACAAGGTCTAGCTAGACATATTCAAATAAGACAAATCATGTATCTACCCCTCTAAAACCATAAACTCTGTCTTATGAAGTCAAGCATGAAGAGAAGTGGTTTTTGGTTTCAAACATGGAAATTTCAAAAACCTCCCAAAATTAAAGCTTCATTTTAGAGTGACTAGTTAAGAAGGATCCAGGCTTACCTTTTCATTTTCATGTTTTAAACTTGTTTAAATCTTGGTCAAACCTAGGATTTGACCAATATTCAAATGGGCATAAAATAAAAAATAAATAAAATAAAAAACCAAAGCACATAGTCTTCTTATGTCATATAGTAAGCATTCAAGTTCATAAACAAGGTCTAGACATATTCAAACCAGACAAATCATGTACCCCCTAACCCTAAACTTTGTCTTAATTATATATGAAGTCAAGCATGAAGCAGAGAAGTGTGGTTTTGGGTTTCAAACATGGAAATTTCAAAAACCTCCCAAAAAGCTTCATTTTAATTAGACTGGCTGGTTAATTAAGAAGGATCCATGATTAATTACCTTTTCATTGTCATGTTTTAAACTTGTTTAAATCTTGGTCGAACCTAGGATTTGACCAAGATTCAAATGGCCATAAAATTTCAGGAAAAAATCGAAAGAATGAAAAACCAAAGCACATAGCCTTCTTATGTCATATAGTAAGCATTCAAATTGATAAACATGGTCTAGACATATTCAAACCAGAAAAATCATGTATCTACCCCTAACCCTAAACTCTGTCCTATGAAGTCAAGCATGAACAGAAGTACGGTGGTTTTTGGTTTCAAACATGGTAAATTCAAGAACCTCCCAAAAGCTTCATTTTAGAGTTACTAAGAGAAAGATCTAGACTTAATTACCTTATCATTTTCACATGTTAAACTTGTTTAAATCTTGCTCAACAAACCTAGGATTTTACCAAGATTCTCAAATGGGCATAAAAATCAAAAAATGAAATACCAATGCACATAGTCCTCTTATGTCATATAGTAAGCATTCAAGTTGATAAACAAGGTCTAGACATATTCAAACAAGACAAATCATGTATCTACCCCCTATCGACCCTAAACTTCGTCTTATGAAGTCAAGCATGAAGAGAAGTGGTTTTGGGTTTCAAACATGGAAATTTCAAAAACCTCCCAAAATTCAGCTTCATTTTAGAGCGACTAAGAAGGATCGATGCTTACCTTTTCATTTCCATGTTTTAAACTTATTTAAATCTTGGTCAAACCTAGGATTTGACCAAGATTCAAATGGGCATAAAAATTCAGACAAAAAATCTAAAGAATGAAAAACCAAAGCACATAGCCTTCTTAATTATGTCATATAGTAAACACTCAAGTTGATAAACAAGGTCTAGACATATTCAAACCAGAAAATCATGTGTATATCTACCCCTAACCCTAAACTCTGTCTTATGAAGTCAATCATGAAGAGAATTGGTTTTGGGTTTCAAACATGGAAATTTCAAGTACGTCCCAAAAGCTTCATATATTTTAGAGTGACTAATTAAGAAGGATCTTGGCTTACGTTTTCATTTTCATGCTTGAAACTTGTTTAAATCTTGGTTGAACCTAGGATTTGACCAGAATCAAATGTGCATAAAATTCTTAAAAAAATAGAAAAATGAAAAACAAAAGCACATGGTCTTCTTATGTCATATAGTAAGCATTCAAGTTGATAAACAAGGTTTAGACATATTCAAACTAGACAAATCATGTATCTACCTGTTATCACCAGAATTTGACCGAGTCGGAGGTGGGCCACGATTGAGAAAGACTTGAAGATATACATGGAAGGAAAAACAAGAATTGGCCTTATGCACGAAGTTGGGCTGAATTGCCCATTGTATCTGTAATTTAGTGGATCGTATCTTTAGATTAAAAGTTAGAGTTTTACTCGTGCACGGTTAGGTGCACGTCCGAATTAGAAAGTCCGCTGGACTATAAATATGTATCTAGGGTTTGTGGAATAAACAACAACACAACGTTCACCCCAAAAACAAACCAATCTCGGCGCATCGCCAACTCCTTCGTCTCGAGGGTTTCAATCAGGTAAGCGACATGCTGCCTAGATCGCATCTTGCGATCTAGGCAAAGACAAGCCCCACGTTGTTCATGCGTTGCCACGTCTTGAAGCGTCTTTGATGGCGGGCAACGTAGTTATCATAGATGTGTTAGGGTTAGCATAGCTCTTCGTATAAACATGCTTACGTAGTGCAACCCTCGCATGTCTAGCCGCCCTCACGCCTATCTCAGGCGTGGGGGCGGCACCCTGCTTGTTCATCATCTAGTAGATCTGATCCGTTACGATTGCTCCTTGCTCCGCAAGGATTAGTTTAATATCTGCAATAGTTAGGCCTTACGAAGGGGGGGAGGATCCAGCGGCACGTAGGGTGGCGTTCGCAAGTCCTAAACAGGATGTTCCGATGATCAACGTCATGTTGGTTGTGTGGCCTTGTTTAGGATCGGCTTACGAGCACCGTGCGTGGCCGCGAGGCCCAACCTGGAGTAGGATGATCCGATTATGCGGTGAAAACCCTAAATCGTCGTAGATCTCATTAGCTTTATCTTGATCAAGCAGGATCACCAAGTATTCGTGCACCCCGTACGGATCATGGGTGGATCGGCTCTTTGAGCCGATTCACAGGATAGCCTGAGAGCCGATCGAGGCTCTGATTTAATGTTTACGTGTATGCCATGCAGGAACTAAGCGAGGCATCCCCATCACCTTCCTGACCAGGTATAGGTCAGGTGGCACGCCCTTGCACTTCGCATCGCCGCGTGTGACCAGAAGAGCATTGCGGGCCGTCGCTCGGAGGGGTCTCAGCCAGCCGCAGCTCTAGGCTCTTCCCGGCTCTACCGTGTTGACAGGCCGCTGCCCGCCGGTGGGTTTTGGCGATCAACACATTCTGGCACGCCCGGTGGGACAATCATCTACATCAACCACATCGCCATCTACATCTGAGATGGCGGCGGACGGCACGCCAGTCACCTACGAGGAGCTGCCTGCTGAGCTCAAGAAGAAACATGACGAGATCAAGGCCACCCTCGAAGCCGACCTCATCGGCTCTTTTCAGAGAACCCGTACCCATGGCATCAGATGGAAGGGGTTCTCACCACAAGGTGCACTCGATGGGATAGATCTCTCTGCCCCGTCGGAGGAACGCACCAGGGCCCTTCGGCAGGAGATCAACTACTTGGTGGCTCACTCGCTACACCGCCACTCTGAAAACTTGGTCAACGTGTTGGAGCGTCTCGCTCTGCGCGTGATCCAGGAGATCATGAGCCACCAGTACTCGCCGTCAGGACCAGCTCTCGGGACGCACCAAGGAGAGTTGCCACTCCAGTCCCGTCCACCGCTGCCATACGCGTTGGCAGCACCAGCTGAAGTGCCGGCTACACCGGCATTCGTCGTTTACAAGATCGGTGGTGACCCTAGTGACTACCAGTTCTTGGCTGAGGCGCCCAAGGAGATCCCTCAAGGATACGCATGCACGTATGTGCCAGATTGTGGCAACTGGCCACTCTCAAACCAGGCCACAACGTCAGGGACTCCGGCGCAAACAGGAGGAACGTCAGCGACAGAGCTTGAGAAGCAGACGTGGCTAACTAAGTACGCCACCCCGACGAAACTCCCGAGCCCAGCTCCTGCAGTTGGCTCAGAGCTGGAAAAGCAAACATGGCTGGCTAAGTACGCCACCCCGGCGAATCTTCAGAATACATCTCCTGCAGCCAGTACGGTGGATCAGATCAGTACCATACTGAGAGACCAGTTCGGCATTATGCCGAAAAGGAGGGCAATCGGCTATTCCAAGCCGTACCCCGACGAGTACGAGATGATCCCGCTGCCACCTAAATATCGGCTCCCTGACTTCTCCAAATTCAGTGGATCGGATGGCTCCAGCTCCATCGAGCACATCGGCCGATATTTGGCGCAACTAGGACCGGCTTCAGTGTCGGATCAGCTACGCGTGAGGCTCTTTTCACAGTCCCTCACAGGATCGGCTTTTGGATGGTATACCTCTTTGCCAGCAAACTCCATCCAGTCTTGGAAGCAATTGGAAGAACAGTTCCATACGCAATACCATTCAGAAGCTTCCGAGTCTAGCATTGCCGATCTAGCACAACTACGTCAGAAGCGCGGAGAAACGGTGACAGAGTACATCCAGCGCTTCAGGAATCTTAGGAACCGATGTTATTCGGTTCGTATAACCGAAAAGGAAGCAACGATCGGCAGTAGCTGGCCTTGCAACACAGCTCAAGGACATGGCCTCCCAAGCAGATTATCCCTCGCTGGCGCACATGGTTCAGAAACTATCAGCATATGAACAGCGCCACCCAGACCTGTACCAAGACAAGTTCAAGCGTGCAGTAGTCATGGTCGATACAGAGGAAGGTGAAGTGCCTGCGGGAGACCAAGAAATAGCAGTGGCTGAGTGGACTCGGGGAGGAACCCCCGTATCCTGCAAATGGGTAAAGCCACCAGGGCCGCCCAGGGGATTTGATTTTGACGTGACCAAGACTGAACAAATCTTCGACCTCCTGCTTAAGGAGAAACAGTTGACGATTCCTGAAGGTCTCAAGTTCCCTACGGCGCAAGAGCTAAACGGAAAGCCGTACTGCAAATTCCACAACTCGCTTTCCCATGCCACCAACGACTGCAGGGTGTGGCGTCAGCACATCCAAGCGGCGATAGAGAAGGGGCGTTTAATTTTCAACCAGTACGCCATGAAGGTAGACACCCAGCCCTTCCCCGCCGTTAACATGGTAGAAGTCATCTACCCCGAGGGCTGCCAGCCAGGTCCCACGTTCAGCATCAACATGGTAGGGCCTGGGAACCACTCTGGCAAAGATGGAGATGAGGGCAGCTGCTCTCATAGCAAGGACACAGAAGAGGCCGCTCCACGCGATCGGCTCCATCATGATGGCAAGCGCTACGTCACAGAGGGAGAAGTGAAGAACATAAGATATCAGCGACCTCTCTCTGATCACCTCCTCAACAAATATGTGAGTCAGTATGACCAACGCCGACGGTCCAACTATGATGATGAAGGAGATCGTCTGGCTAGAGAAGCCAGAAGACATCGTCGGCAGGATCGCGATGAGGAGGAGCACGAGCGCCGTGCCACGGACAGGCCAAGGGAGCAAGAAGACAACGCCAGACACTGGGATTGCCCTTTCTTCGTACAACTGCTGGGATTCAGGAATGAGCCGATTGCCCACAATCGGCAATTGCCCAGAATGCAACAAGAAGAAGAAGGAGGCAGCCAACGTGTCTGTGTTTGAGCGCTTAGGGCCTCTCCCACCACCAAGCAAACGCGCTGAGTCACCTCGTTGGGCAGATCTTGAGGATTCAGAAGACGAGGGACTAGAAGAAGAAGAAGACAGGTACCACCGTCCAAGGTGGTGCCCTGACGGACTCAGCCGTTCACAGAAACGCAGGGTTCAGCGGTTGCGCGGCCTGGAGGAAGCCGAAAGGTTATACTTGCATACGCTAAGGAAGGCACGGCCTGATCTGGCTGCAAAGGTTCAGCGAGCCCTGAATGAAGAGGGTCGTCCACGGAGAATGGAGTGGCGCCCCAAACAAAGGAGAGCCGATGATGAAACATCGGCTGGCACGAACATGGTGTTCATCCTCCCTTCAGAGTTCAGTGCTCCAGGGTTAGATGAGACATCCGTGGCACAACTTGATTGCGGCCCACGGCCGGTTATCTTTGAGAAGCCACAAGATAAGAGCTACAGGCATCTGAAGGCCCTTGTATTTGCGAGGATATATCGATGGGAGGCCTGTGAACAAGATGCTGGTAGACACCGGAGCGGCAGTTAACATCATGCCGTATTCTATGTTACGTCGGCTGGGACGCTCTAGCTCGGATTTAATCAAGACCAATGTAACATTGAGCGATTTCAACGGCCAAGCGTCTGAGGCACAGGGAGTTCTGAACGTGGATCTGACCGTAGGAAGGAAAACTATCCCTACAACGTTCTTCATCGTCGATAGCACGAGCAGTTATGCTGTGCTGTTGGGAAGAGATTGGATCCACGCCAACTGCTGTATTCCCTCCACGATGCACCAATGCATAATACAGTGGGATGGAGATGAGGTAGAAGTCGTCCAGGCCGATGATTCAGTTGAAGTTTCAACGGCTGGCATGAACGCATGGGAAGCAGCGGGCCAAGAACCCCTCTCAGGCATCAACTTAGACGACTGCGAACGCATCGATGTGACAAAAGGAAGGGTTAAGCTGGTTTTATCCACCGGCCTGACCATGTAGTCAAAGCAAAGCGACGTGTAACTTGGCGAGGCTGATCCTTGTGATCGGCCCCAAAGGTCTATGAAGGGACATTACAGAACCTTCAGTCAGCGCTCTAATCATTATGGAGGCCGATCCCAGCAATCGGCCAAAATTATCCTCACCACATGTTCTGCTTGTGTTCACCTTTGACCCTATCAGGAGCCGACGTGCGAGTTACAGAGCCGATATCCGCCATTCTTTAACAGATTCGGCTCGGGGGGCACCTGAATACTGGAACAGATGCAGGGGTACATGTGTGCAATGAATACTGGGGGCTGATGGGAGAAAATCGGCCAGTAAAAAAAAAACAAAAAAATTTACAGCCGATGCAAGGGCATCGACGTTAGAATTGAAAGACAGCCGATGCACAACCATCGACTTTAGCAGAAATTATGCAATGTCTATCGAGTCTCCACCAGATCCAGGCCAACGGTGGTACCTTCTGTTGCCTCGAGTGAGTAAAACAATGGAAACTTCTTCAGCCACTTCGAGCCGATCCGGGTTCCTGAACCCCGTTGTCAAGGATTTCCAATCTTTGGGACGAAAGATTATCGGCTAACGGAGGAAGAAAAGGGATCGGCTTTGGCGCATTCTCTCTGACATTCTCGCCTCGAGTAAGGCTCGGGGGGCAGCAGGCCTGGTGGATGCTCTCTTTTGCTCTGTTTAAAGAGCCGATTGGGGATACTATCGGCTGATCCTTCATTGCAACCTTCTTCACGATGATGAGTACTGAAGAGGATTATTGGGTTTGGTTAGAAAGTTCAAAGGCTTTCCTGAAAGATCCTGCATCAGTTGAGGAAGGGAAGGGTGAAATTCAAAGAACCGGTGTGGTACTATCGGCTCATTACGCATTGGCAAAGGGGGCGAATCGGCAAGGTCAGTAGAAGGAGGAATCGGCTAAATTAAACTCAAAGGAAATCGGCAAGATCAAATTGGGGAAAGTTCTTCATTGATTAGATTTCTTACATAAAAGAGCTGATTGCTCTCAAAAGGAAGTACTAGGGGATACATTGCCCCATCTACTACTACTGGCCCTATTCTAGAGGTCCTATCTACGGGCCATCACTGCCCTCGTCGTCGCCGTCGTCGCCGCTGTCGGCGCTGCTCCCGGCGGGCTCGTCGTCGCTCCAATGGCCGCCGACCGGGTCCTCGTTGTCTTCATCCTCTTCGTCAGCGGCGTCCTCGTCGCTGTCGAAGTCGCTAAGATTGCCCGGCCAAGGGCAGAACCGCTTGGCCGGCGGCTCGTCGGAGGAGCTCTCGTCGTCGTCCTCCTCCTCCTCTTCCTGCTCCTCCTCCTCCCCGGAAGAGGTGAAGTCGCAGGAGAAGCTGTCGTCGTCGCTCTCCTCCTCCGTTGCCCCAACGGCGAGGAAGCGGAGGTCGCTCTCCCCGTCCGTCGAGGATTGGTCGTCCTCGGACCAGATGGAGAAGTCGTGGTCTGACTCCTCCCCGGCCGCAATGGCGCGGCGGATGTTCGCTGCATGGACCTCTGCCGGATTGTACTCCGGCGTCGGCTCACGGGATGCGGAGGACTGGCTGGAAGGACCCGATGGAGCAGAGGAGGAAGAAGACATGGTGGCAGGAGGGCTTTTGGAGTGCTAGTGCGATGGAGATACGGAGGAGAACTGTGCGTAGCGGTTAAATAAAAGGAGATATAGTGGAAATTCAATGCCACAGCAGTTTCCGAGGAAGTGGTGCCTAAGAAGAAAAAAAAACTGCCAGATCACGCGGAGAAGTTGAGGAGGCAGGGCATCATGATGAAGGATACTGCGACGGTTCTGCCACGACATGACCCGACGAAGGAAAACAGAGTGATTTTGGAATTACCGATTCCAAAACCAGGGGGGCATGTGTTATCACCAGAATTTGACCGAGTCGGAGGTGGGCCACGATTGAGAAAGACTTGAAGATATACATGGAAGGAAAAACAAGAATTGGCCTTATGCACGAAGTTGGGCTGAATTGCCCATTGTATCTGTAATTTAGTGGATCGTATCTTTAGATTAAAAGTTAGAGTTTTACTCGTGCACGGTTAGGTGCACGTCCGAATTAGAAAGTCCGCTGGACTATAAATATGTATCTAGGGTTTGTGGAATAAACAACAACACAACGTTCACCCCAAAAACAAACCAATCTCGGCGCATCGCCAACTCCTTCGTCTCGAGGGTTTCAATCAGGTAAGCGACATGCTGCCTAGATCGCATCTTGCGATCTAGGCAGCACAAGCCCCACGTTGTTCATGCGTTGCCCGTACTGAAGCGTCTTTGATGGCGGGCAACGTAGTTATCATAGATGTGTTAGGGTTAGCATAGCTCTTCGTATAAACATGCTTACGTAGTGCAACCCTCGCATGTCTAGCCGCCCTCACGCCTATCTCAGGCGTGGGGCGGCACCGCTTGTTCATCATCTAGTAGATCTGATCCGTTACGATTGCTCCTTGCTCCGCAAGGATTAGTTTAATATCTGCAATAGTTAGGCCTTACGAAGGGGGGGAGGATCCAGCGGCACGTAGGGTGGCGTTCGCAAGTCCTAAACAGGATGTTCCGATGATCAACGTCACGTTGGTTGTGTGGCCTTGTTTAGGATCGGCTTACGAGCACCGTGCGTGGCCGCGAGGCCCAACCTGGAGTAGGATGATCCGATTATGCGGTGAAAACCCTAAATCGTCGTAGATCTCATTAGCTTTATCTTGATCAAGCAGGATCACCAAGTATTCGTGCACCCCGTACGGATCATGGGTGGATCGGCTCTTTGAGCCGATTCACAGGATAGCCTGAGAGCCGATCGAGGCTCTGATTTAATGTTTACGTGTATGCCATGCAGGAACTAAGCGAGGCATCCCCATCACCTTCCTGACCAGGTATAGGTCAGGTGGCACGCCCTTGCACTTCGCATCGCCGCGTGTGACCAGAAGAGCATTGCGGGCCGTCGCTCGGAGGGGTCTCAGCCAGCCGCAGCTCTAGGCTCTTCCCGGCTCTACCGTGTTGACAGGCCGCTGCCCGCCGGTGGGTTTTGGCGATCAACACTACCCCCTAACCCTAAACTCGGTCTTATGAAGTCTAGCATGAGGAGAAGTCGTTTTGGGTTTCAAACGTTTAAGCCAAAAGCCCCATTTCAAATATTTCAAACTTATTCAAATTTGGTTCAAATTTGAAAGACACACAAGTTATAGCACACATAGTGCATACATTCTCACACATACTGCACTAGATGCTAACCCGGCCTATAGTTTGAGGCCATTGGATGAGGTCGAAAAAAATCTTGGATTAGAAATGGGGTTGTTCGAACCCCGTAGTTGGATTTTTTGAACCTTGATCTGTAGTACTGGGCAAAACCCTAGTTTAACCTATTTAATTATAGATTCGTAGGTCGATTTTTCTACTATGCAGCACATGTGTGTTTGCCCGTCGAGTGAAACACGGAGGAAGAGGGATCACTCAGAAGGAGAGAAGAAGGGAGAGAATTATGGTGTCTCCCCTTTTTCGGGTGATGATGTTGACTTTTGTGCAGGGTTTGTCAGTGAGCAGGAGGTGCGAGCGAGTCGAGCGAGGCCGAGAATGAGAGAGATTTGTTTTTTTTTGTGAGAGGGACAACCGAAGGATCCAGAAGGACCCACAGACTTCCAATACGCATCCTGATGCGTCTTCTCTTGACAAAGAAAATGGCTGGGAGTTTGCGTACCTATTGCACGTGACTTGTGCTCACTGAAGTGTGGGACCTCACGCATGGGCACCACACGTAAGTGACAGACCTGCTGGTGTAAAAGCTCGGTTGATTATTATAGTGCATTAGAACAAAGTTTCCTATGGATTCAAGGGTAGGAAATCCAAGTTAACTCATTTACATGACTTTATTTTTTCCATGAAGCAAAGTTAACGCACCTATCAATTGGTACATTTTGGAGTGACTAAGAAGGATCCAGGCTTACTTATTCGTTTTGACGTGTAAAACTTGTCTAAATCTTGGTCAAACAAAATTGGCAGAAAATTCAAAAAAAAAATAGAAAAATGAAAAACCAAAGCACATAGTCTTCTTATGTCATATAGTAAGCATTAAAGTTGATAAACAAGGTCTAGACATATTCAAACCATACAAATCATGTATCTACCCGCTAACCCCTAAACTATGTCTTAAGAAGTCAAGCATGAAGAGAAGTGGTTTTGGGTTTCAAACATGGAAATTTCAAAAACCTCCCAAAACTTCATTTTAGGGTGACTAAGAAGGATACAGGCTTCCCTTTTCATTTTCATGTTCTATACTTGTTTAAATCTTGGTCAAACCTAGCTAGGATTTGACCAAGATTCAAATGGGCACAAAAAAATAAAAAAATAAAAGCACATAGTGTTCTTATGTCATATCGTAAGCATTCAAGTTGATAAACAAGGTCTAGATATATCCAAACCAGACAAATCATGTATCTACCCCCTATCGACCCTAAACTTCGTCTTATGAAGTCAAGCATGAAGAGAAGTGGTTTTGGGTTTCAAACATGGAAATTTCAAAAACCTCCCAAAATTCAGCTTCATTTTAGAGCGACTAAGAAGGATCGATGCTTACCTTTTCATTTCCGTGTTTTAAACTTATTTAAATCTTGGTCAAACCTAGGATTTGACCAAGATTCAAATGGGCATAAATTTTCAGACAAAAAAATCTAAAGAATGAAAAACCAAAGCACATAGCCCTCTTAATTATGTCATATAGTAAACACTCAAGTTGATAAACAAGGTCTAGACATATTCAAACCAGAAAAATCATGTGTATATCTACCCCTAACCCTAAACTCTGTCTTATGAAGTCAATCTAGGATTTAACCAAGATTCAAATAGGCATAAAATAAAAAAACAGAAAAATGAAAAACCAAAGCGCACATAGTCTTCTTATATGTCATATAGTAAGCATTAAAGTTGATAAACAAGGTCTGGACATATTCAAACTAGCTAGACAAATCATGTATCTACCCCCTAACCCCTAAACTCTGTCTTATGACGAAGTCAAGCATGAAGATAAGTGGTTTTGGGTTTCAAACATGGAAATTTCAAAAACCTCCCAAAAACTTCATTTTAGGGTGACTAATTAAGAAGGATACAGGCTTCCCTTTTCATTTTCATGTTCTATACTTGTTTAAATCTTGGTCAAACCTAGGATTTGACCAAGATTCAAATGTGCATCAAAATTCCAAAAAAAAACAGAAAAATGAAAAACCAAAGCACATAGTTTTCTTATGTCACATACATATATATAGTAAGCATTCAAAAGTTGATAAACAAGGTCTAGCTAGACATATTCAAATAAGACAAATCATGTATCTACCCCTCTAAAACCATAAACTCTGTCTTATGAAGTCAAGCATGAAGAGAAGTGGTTTTTGGTTTCAAACATGGAAATTTCAAAAACCTCCCAAAATTAAAGCTTCATTTTAGAGTGACTAGTTAAGAAGGATCCAGGCTTACCTTTTCATTTTCATGTTTTAAACTTGTTTAAATCTTGGTCAAACCTAGGATTTGACCAATATTCAAATGGGCATAAAATAAAAAAGCAATAAAATAAAAAACCAAAGCACATAGTCTTCTTATGTCATATAGTAAGCATTCAAGTTCATAAACAAGGTCTAGACATATTCAAACCAGACAAATCATGTACCCCCTAACCCTAAACTTTGTCTTAATTATATATGAAGTCAAGCATGAAGCAGAGAAGTGTGGTTTTGGGTTTCAAACATGGAAATTTCAAAAACCTCCCAAAAAGCTTCATTTTAATTAGACTGGCTGGTTAATTAAGAAGGATCCATGATTAATTACCTTTTCATTGTCATGTTTTAAACTTGTTTAAATCTTGGTCGAACCTAGGATTTGACCAAGATTCAAATGGCCATAAAATTTCAGGAAAAAATCGAAAGAATGAAAAACCAAAGCACATAGCCTTCTTATGTCATATAGTAAGCATTCAAATTGATAAACATGGTCTAGAAATATTCAAACCAGAAAAATCATGTATCTACCCCTAACCCTAAACTCTGTCTTATGAAGTCAAGCATGAACAGAAGTACGGTGGTTTTGGGTTTCAAACATGGTAAATTCAAGAACCTCCCAAAAGCTTCATTTTAGAGTTACTAAGAGAAAGATCTAGACTTAATTACCTTATCATTTTCACATGTTAAACTTGTTTAAATCTTGCTCAACAAACCTAGGATTTTACCAAGATTCTCAAATGGGCATAAAAATCAAAAAATGAAATACCAATGCACATAGTCCTCTTATGTCATATAGTAAGCATTCAAGTTGATAAACAAGGTCTAGACATATTCAAACAAGACAAATCATGTATCGACCCCCTATCGACCCTAAACTTCGTCTTATGAAGTCAAGCATGAAGAGAAGTGGTTTTGGGTTTCAAACATGGAAATTTCAAAAACCTCCCAAAATTCAGCTTCATTTTAGAGCGACTAAGAAGGATCGATGCTTACCTTTTCATTTCCATGTTTTAAACTTATTTAAATCTTGGTCAAACCTAGGATTTGACCAAGATTCAAATGGGCATAAAAATTCAGACAAAAAATCTAAAGAATGAAAAACCAAAGCACATAGCCTTCTTAATTATGTCATATAGTAAACACTCAAGTTGATAAACAAGGTCTAGACATATTCAAACCAGAAAAATCATGTGTATATCTACCCCTAACCCTAAACTCTGTCTTATGAAGTCAATCATGAAGAGAATTGGTTTTGGGTTTCAAACATGGAAATTTCAAGTACGTCCCAAAAGCTTCATATATTTTAGAGTGACTAATTAAGAAGGATCTTGGCTTACGTTTTCATTTTCATGCTTGAAACTTGTTTAAATCTTGGTTGAACCTAGGATTTGACCAGAATCAAATGTGCATAAAATTCTTAAAAAAAATAGAAAAATGAAAAACAAAAGCACATGGTCTTCTTATGTCATATAGTAAGCATTCAAGTTGATAAACAAGGTTTATACATATTCAAACCAGACAAATCATGTATCTACCCCCTAACCCTAAACTCGGTCTTATGAAGTCTAGCATGAGGAGAAGTCATTTTGGGTTTCAAACGTTTAAGCCAAAAGCCCCATTTCAAATATTTCAAACTTATTCAAATTTGGTTCAAATTTAAAAGACACACAAGTTATAGCACACATAGTGCATACATTCTCACACATACTGCACTAGATGCTAACCCGGCCTATAGTTTGAGGCCATTGGATGAGGTCGAAAAAAATCTTGGATTAGAAATGGGGTTGTTTGACATAGGCATCCCAAATGGGCCTGCTGAAGATGGTACCCGGGGTTTACTGGAGGCCCAATACCCGAAGAATAAGAAGATTCGGGAGCCCAAGATTTACTAAGGAAAGATAGAGTTGTAATAGGAAGTGTTGTTTGTAATCTGGCGGGATGAGTTAGAAACCGTCCCGGACTCTGTAAACTTGTATAGCACGAATCCCTCGGCTCCACCTCCTATATAAAGGGGGAGTCGAGGGACGAAGAATCAATTGAATCATTGTCTGCGAACCCTAGTTTTCATATTCGTTGAGTACTTTTCGGCTGAAACCTTCGAGATCTACTTACCCTCTACTTCCAACTAAACCCTAGCCTACAATCCATAGGCATTGACAAGTTGATACCTTGTCAATTGGCGCCGTCTGTGGGAACTAGAGGCGTAAGGAGCTGATCTCGATGGCACGCTCAAGATCTTCGACATCGTCAACCGCAAGCAACACAATGGATCGAGGTAAACAGATCGCTGCTGGTCTTGTCGATTTTGTTCCTCACCCACCCTCCCGTTTGGATGCATATGCGTATCTGGCGGAGCCCATGGAGATGACGTTCGGAAGGTTTCACTTTCGCGTCGAGAAGGAAGGATCGTATCGTGTCGAGATTCCGATTTCGTCGGGATCGTCGGTGGTCGATTCAGATTTTTCAAGCTATGCATCGTCAACCGAGTCAGGAGAAGAAGAAACCTCGGCGACACGTTACGTCAGCACCAGAACAAGAGAGAAACTCGCCAAGATCTTCAACGACATGTCGTTTGAGTCATCTGCGGACTCATATATAAGCGACGGCTCAAGCGATGTCGACAGTTACGACTTCATCGACAAATCTCTCACAGTGGGCAAGGTCTTCATCAATCTCAACGATGATGTCACCAAACCCAACGTAGATCTGAGTACAAAGTATCATCAGATTTACGCCATTGAAGATCAAGAGGAGACATCTGAGGCTTTCGACAGTCTGGGAAATCCATACGTCGATCCCTCCAATCTGCGTCAAGGCCTGGGCAACAAATACGTCGGGCCAGAGCCGCGAGATAGAGTTCAACTTTCACAAGCAGCGTGGGACAGAGCCGCGAGAGCTATGAACGGCACAGAACCAATGGCTACTACAGCCACACCAGAAGAATTGCAAGCATATCAATATAGGCTCGCACGAGCTGCCAGGGAATTGGAAAAGCAGGGCGGCTTTGAATTGAACGGGAGGAAGGAGGCAGCACGCATCCGGCGAGGAGAAGGGCAGATCTAAGTCGACAATCTAGAACTACGGGTGATAGCCACCGGGAGGCGCGGAACAGAGCAAGATCAAGGCTGCAACATATACCCGAAGCAGAAAGAGAGCACTTGGTCCAAAACCTCCACATGTCCTTTATGTCGATAGATACAAGAGGAAATATCATCCCTAAGACACCAGAGGCTGGGTATATGGCGACACATGCTTTTATCCTTGCATCTAAACCACCTCCAGGTGATCCAAGGGAAACACTATACAATATGGCGGTAGCAGGAGTTGGAGCTATGGGGACAGCGTTTGTATCAACGCCTCCCGAAGGAGCGGCAAGACAAAATAGTCCACGACCCGCAGCAGCAACAGCGGCAGCACCTGAAGGACCAAGTGGAGCAAGAGACACAGCAGCACAAGCAAGAGTCGACAGAGCGTGGCAGAGCAGAAGGGATCATCGGCAATCTCCGGAGCTGACCGACGAAGATATGTGTGGCTTGCCATGCTTCACGAGGAGAGTCCGGAAAACTCGAGTCCCCTCAGGATTCAAGTTACCCGATAATTTCAAGAAGTTCGACGGCCTTCAAGATCCAGAGGACTGGCTAGTCGACTATCTAGAGACGGTGAAGGCGACGGGAGGAACTAGGGCAACAGCCATGCAAAGCATCCAGGTGCATTTGAGTGGAGCCGCACGATCTTGGATAAAAAAACTCGCTCCAGGATCCATCGACAGCTGGGAAAGTTTCGAGGATGTGTTCGTCAAGAACTTTAGATCCACGTGCAAAAAACCCGCGTCGTTAGAGGAGTTGAGAGCGTGTCGACAAAAGCCAGATGAGCCAATGAGGAAGTACATCCAGAGGTGGAATATCATTAAAAACTCAGCAGAAAATATATCTGACGAGAGAGCAATAGATGCGTTTGTCGCAGGAGTCAGGCGTGGAGATTTCGTCGAAGACTTGGGAAGGACCAATCCAAAGACAGTATCCGCGTTAATGGAGATAGCAAATAAATGGGCAGATGGAGAAGACGCTGTCCACAACAAACGACACAGGTCGCCAGAGGAGGACCGCGGTCGAAACTATCAACCGAGGCGAAGATTTCCTCGGACGTGCAGAACTACGACGCTCCAGGACAAATTTCGGCAGGTTTTCGGACAAACACAGGAGGAAGCAACAGAGATGATTACCAGAGAAGCAGTGAACAGCGAGGTGATAACAGGGATGATTCACGCAACAGGCAAAATAGCGGGCCTAGGTTCCCAAGACCTTTCGTGTCCCCTGAAGAGATGATGAACGGACCGTGCCAGATGCATTTTTTCCTCGACAGCAACGGAAAAAGACAGTCAGGGCACTTGCAGAAGGATTGTCGAAATTTTCAAGCAATGTTGCGGTATGCAGAGAACGCTAATGCGCGGGCAGCACAGAGAAATCCTCGAGAACCCAGAAGCGAGATTCACTTGCCGCCGCCTCCCGCGATTACAGACGACAATCGGCATCAGCTCAGAATAGCGGCAGCACCTCCACCACCACCTTATGTTGATCCTAACTCCAACGGAGCAGTGTTGATGATTCAGAAAGGAAGGCCGTCTAATAGAGCTCAGAAAGTAATCTCACGACAGGTGTTTATGGCAGAGAAAATGCCTCCACCAACAGTTGAGTACCTTAATTGGTCAGGACAAGATATCGGCTTCACAATAGCAGATGATCCGCAGCAAGTTCCTCGACCAGGGCAGTCAGCACTTATTCTGCCAGCGGTTATCGCGGGATTTGATGTCTCTCGAGTGTTCATAGACGGCGGCAGCAGCTTAAACCTTATGTATGCAGATACATTGAGGAAGATGAACATATCCTTAGCAAACTTGAAACCAACAGACACAAGGTTCCACGGCATCACACCGGAGAAACCAAGTTATCCATTGGGAAAGATCAATCTCGACGTTCAGTTTGGGACCCGAGAAAATTATAGAATCGAGAGGCTCGAGTTTGAAGTCGTGGATTTTCCGTCGCAATATCACGCTCTGTTGGGACGACCAGCATATGTTAGATTTATGGCAGTGCCACACTATACATACTTGTTGTGGAGGTTGCCTGGACCAAAGGGACCAATCACAGTTAAAGGAAGCTTTGCCTTAGCCGATAAGTGCGACAAGGATTTCCACCGGTTGTCAGAAACCTTCGGGATGCAAGCTGAGTACTTGGCGTCAAAAAGCATGCCTGATTACGACGTCTTGCCCAGGACGTTGGAAGGCCAAACAAAGAATCAACTTTCAATCGAGAAAAATTCAAAAGAGGTGCGAGATTCACCCGACAGAGACCCAAAAAGACGACATCTATCGCAAACGACATGGATATCGCATAGGAAAGCGCTCGTCGAGTTCCTCCGTGAGCCTTTGGAAAATCTTCGCATGGTGTCCAGGTGACATGCCAGGAGTACCAGGGGAACTTGCCGAGCACCACCTAAACTTGGATCCACTAGCGAGACCAATCAAACAACCTTTGCGGCGTTTTTCGGAACCAAACCGCAAAGCCATGCTGTCAGAAATTAATCGACTACAAGAAGCTGGTTTTATCAAAGAGATATTCACAGAAGCCACATGGGTAGCAAATCCTGTGCTGGTGCCGAAGAAAAACACTAAGGTCCTTCGCATGTGCGTCGACTTTACGTGTGTCAATAAACATTGTCCAAAGGATCACTTTCCCCTCCCGAGGATCGATCAAATTATCGACTCCACGGCTGGATGCGAACGTCTTTCCTTCCTGGATGCATATTCTGGTTATAACCAGATCAGATTGAAAGAAGAAGATGAAGTAAAGACCGCGTTTATTACACCTTACGGCGTGTTTTGCTACAGAACAATGCCCTTTGGTCTAAAAAATGCGGGAGCAACATATCAAAGGATGATGCAGAAGTGTTTGGCGACACAGATTGGGAAGAACGTGCAAGTATACATTGATGATGTCGTCATAACATCAAAAAAGGGGCAACGCTGATCGAGGATCTCAAGGAAACCTTCGACAACCTTGATAAGTTCTGCCTCAAACTGAACCCGACGAAGTGTTCCTTTGGCGTCCCAGCAGGAGAACTTTTGGGGTTTCTAGTCTCAGCAAGAGGGATTGAAGCAAATCCCGACAAAATACAGGCTATCGTAACAATGAGGAAGCCAACAAAGTTGAAGGAGATACAACAGCTAACGGGGCGAGTCGCAGCTCTGAGCAGATTCGTCGCTAGGCTGGGAGAAAAAGCACTGCCATTCTACGCTTTGATAAAACAAGGAGATAAATTCCAGTGGAACGAAGAAGCCGACAGAGCTTTCGAGGATTTGAAGCGCACAATTTCGACACCGCCAATTCTGGTGGCACCAAAAAAAAGGGAACCCCTCCTGCTATATATCGCAGCCACACCCCAAGTGGTGAGCACGGTACTAGTTGTCGAAAGGGAAGAAGAAGGAAAACTCCACGGCGTGCAGAGGCCAGTATACTTCGTCAGCGAAGTTTTATCGCCATCAAAACAAAGGTATCCGCAGTACCAAAAGATAGCATATGGAGTATTCACGACAGCACGAAAATTGCGCCACTATTTTTCGGCACATCCGATCATAGTGGTCAATGAAGCTCCCTTGTCAAATATACTGAACAACCCAGAAGCTACGGGTCGTGTCTCCCTTTGGGGAATAGAACTTTCCCCTCGGGACATCACGTATGAAAAAAGAAAAGCAATAAAATCGCAAATACTGCCGGACTTCATCGCAGAGTGGATGGAGTTGCAAAATACAGGACCTCCAGATTTGTCGAGAACTTGGACCATGAACTTCGACGGGTCCAAAAGACTAGAAGGAGCTGGCGCAGGAGTAGTACTCATATCACCTGAAGGCGACAAGTTGAAGTACATCCTTCGGATGACGTTCCCCAACGCATCTAACAATGAAGCAGAATATGAGGCCCTCATACACGGGATGAAGATGGCGAAAGCCTGTGGTGCAACCCGACTGAAAATCTTTGGCGACTCACAGTTGGTGGCTCAACAAGTTATGAACCAATGTGACGCAGTCAATGATAGCATGATGGCATACAAGGAGGTGTACAACGAGCTCGAGAAGTTGTTTGATGGATGCGAAGTAAATCATATTAGTAGATTGAGCAACGACGAAGCCGACGTTCTTGCAAATATCGGGTCTCAATGCCTTGCAGTCCCGCCAGGGGTATTCTGGGAAGAGATAACAGAAAGATCCACTAAGTCGACAAAATCAAAAAAGAAGGAAAAGAAACCCTCGGGGGCTACCAAGGAAAAGCAAGAGGAAGAAGAAGAAGATCAGGACCTGGTCATGGTGATACAGGTACCATGGATGCAGCCGTACATATCATACATCCTCAGGAAAGAAATACCCGACGATCCAGTCGAGGCAAGGCGAGTAATTCGACGCTCCAAAGCTTTCACGGTGGTCAAGGGAGAATTGTATAAGCGAAGTATTTCAGGCGTCTTGCAAAGGTGCGTCACACCAGAAGATGGAAGAATAATTCTGAAGGATGTACACGAGGGAATATGTGGCCACCACGCAAGTAGTCGAGCTATCGCAGCCAAAGTTTTTCGGGCAGGATTCTACTGGTTGACAGCAATCGAGGACGCCAAGGACATAGTAAGAACTTGCGACGCGTGTCAAAGGTTTGCCGCAAAACCTCACTCTCCAGCAGCAGAGCTAGCACCAATACCATTGTCATGGCCCTTTGCTCAATGGGGACTTGATATGGTGGGCAAGTTGCACAAATCCTGGCCAGGAGGAAAGGAGTATATGCTGGTAGCTGTCGATAAGTTTACAAAGTGGATAGAAGCGAAGCCGATAAATTCACCAGATGGAGCATCCGCAGTAAAATTCGTAAAAGGCCTCGTCTTCAGATTTGGAGTGCCCCACAGCATCGTCACAGACAACGGCAGTAACTTCACATCCCATGAATTCAAAGATTATTGCGAAGAGGTGGGTATTAAGCTGTACTTTGCGTCAGTCGCACATCCTCAAACCAATGGGCAAGTCGAGAAAGCAAATGGCATCATCTGCAATGGCATCAAGAAACGTTTGTTAGGACCACTGGAAAAAGCTCGACATACCTGGCCCGAAGAACTACCAAGCGTGTTGTGGAGCATCCGAACAACACCAAACACAGCAACGCAGGAAACTCCGTTTTTTCTGGTTCATGGAGCAGAAGCAGTACTACCAATCGAGATAGAGCACAACTCTCCACGTGTCGCTGAATATGATGAAGAAACATCGAGAAGAGCGCTAGAGGACGACGTCGACGCACTTGATGAAGCTCGAGATGAAGTATTATCTCGGGTAACCAAATATCAACAGGACTTGAAGAATTACCACAGTCGACGTTTGCGGCCAAGATCTTTTCAGGTGGGCGACTTAGTTCTTCGGCTCACGCAAAAAAGTCATGAAAAACTCGAGTCACCGTGGCTTGGCCCTTACATCGTCACGGAAGTAATCGGAGGAGGAGCATACAGGATAAAGGACAAGAAGACAGGGGTGGAGGAGCCAAACCCCTGGAACGTGGCGCAACTTAGGCGGTTCTACGCCTAGAGTCGAAATATAGTCCTTGTAAAACTTTACTGTACTGAAACGCCCGTGAGTTTTCAGACGCACTCTTTTCCTTTTTCGGGGCACCGAGTGGGGCCGGAGAAGGTTTTTAATGAGGCGGGCTCGCGGTGCTGCAGTATAATAAAGATAGTGACAATATAACTTTTCTTCTTTATCGACATGACCAAAGTCTTTGCCCCGACGAATTTCAATATAGTTCATCGACAAAAGAAAAACCTTGCCTTGGTATTCAAATACCTCGTGAGTCAATAAAAATACAAAATAGTACTCAATAAAAAGCTCGGGGGCTCATATTCGCCTTAAATATATAAATGCCTTGGTTCAAAACCTCGCAAATATACAAATATAGTAAAGAGTCACCGAAACACTCGGGGGCTAGACAAACAGAGAAATATAATGATTGCTTTACAATATAGTCATGGATTACAAAGAAGAAATATCTACAAGAAGAAAATAACTAGTCCTGATTCAGTATGTCATCAAGAGTAACTCTGTTTTCCTCAGGAGCAGCACCAAGAAAATCGGCATAATGGCCATCGGCAAAAAAGTCGGCATCCATCCGAAGTAGGTCCTCAATCATTTCTTCGGCTATGGGCGTAACCTTCGTGTTAATCCTGTCAACACCAACTCTCCGACGTTTTACCTTTTGGTGAACCTTCTCGACAACCTGGGTAAGGTCAAGCTTCGAGTGGCAGATCTGGAGCATGATAAGAGCAAATCTGGCGCCAGCTACTAGTTGAGCTTTGACAAAATCATGGATACTGCGAGCATCCTTGAACCTTTCCATCAATTCAGGAAGAGTTTTTGGTTGGACGTTCCGAGGAAACATGGAGTTGTAAACCATGGACAAGGTCTTGGTACAGAAGTCAAGGAAATCGCGAGTTTGAGAGGTGCGATCTTGAAATCTGACAATTTGGCGGGTCCTCTCCGGGGTAGCCCAAAACAAAGAACCATGGTCCAGGGAAAGATTAACAAGGAGGTTTGTCCTAGCACTTACCCTCTCTTCCTCGGCAGCAGCATCAGTAAAGGCACCTATCAAAACAAAGAAGTGGAAACCTTTAAGAGACAATAGCATGAAGATGAAAGATATCAGAGGATGAAACAGGCATACCCGACATATCTGCACTGGCTTCATTCATTAATTCGAGCATGAAATTTTCTCGAGTAGTCGCCTTTTCAGCCTCGGAAGCAGCAATTTCCTTAGCAGCCACGGCCTCGCGAGCTTGCTGGAGAGCAACTTTTTCGGCTTCAGATGACTTGCGAGATTGTTCCATCATCACAAGTGTTTGCTTCTTCGCATCTGAAGGCTCTTTGTCGAAGTTCGTCAGTTCTTGCGACAAGGTATCGTCGACAGTGCGATATCAGCAAAAGCTCTCCTCGCGCGAGAAGAAGAAGGCGACACATTGGAAGGAGCGGAAGTTGGAGTATAGTTATCAAATATCAACTGAAATATAAACAGGATAAAATCAAACGACAAGCAAAGATAGAGTTTTTCATTAATCTCTTGGAATAATTACAAGGGCATTACAGTGGAGCTAAGGAAATACGTGTCGCCAAACGACTACTTTGGCGACAAAAGCAAAAGAAACAAAGAAAAACAGAGGCATGCAACTAGACCTCCGGCCTTGACGAGCTAGGAGTCGACGCTGGCTTAATCCCGAGATAGGCCAAGATCTTCTTCGTGTTGGGCTTGGCTGCCTTGATCAGCGACTTCCACCTTGATTGTTCTATTTGCTCGGTGTCGCCAACTTTCATCCAGTCGATAGTCTGTCGACTGTCAGCAACCAAGGCGACAGTGTTTTCAACGGCAACCTTCATATTCTCTTGGCGCATCTTCAGTCCAAGGTCTTCCGGTGTATTGAACATCTTGGCAAGATTGAGGAAAGTCGCAGGCTCCTCCTTCTTCGGGAAGAAGTAGGGGAACAATGCCGACAATACTGCGTTCGCGTTCGATACACCTTCACGAATCTCGGACCCATGAAGCTCCAGATAGGAAAGTGCGTCAAGGACCGGATCATCGGCAGGATTCGTCAGATCAAATTCCTGGTTTGTTTGGACTGTCAAGGAAACAAAGTATTAGTGAAAAGACAAGAAACAAAGATTCTCATAAAAATAGAAGGGAGCAGTAAAATTACCGAAAGTGCGGCAACTCTGAGTCTTCAGGCGCTTGAGGATTCCTTGTTCACGAGAAGCTTGCGCAGCTTTGTGCTCATCTAAAGCAGCTGTAGCATCCTTAAGCTTTTTCTGCAGTTCCTCGACACCAGCAGCTTTCGCCTTGGCTTCATCAGCTTCGGCCTTGGCTTTGCTAGCAGCGAGGTCCGCTTTCTTGCGAGCCGCCTCACTTTGCTCAAGTTTTCGAGAAAGTGCGTCGGCGCGTTCATTAGCCTCTGCAAGTTTCTCTGTCGAGATATAAAAAAAAAGAGAGAAGAAAGATCAAAAATCGCGACAAGCAACAGGAGTAAAAAATCAAGGAAAAACAGCAAGTACAAAAGTCGTTACCTTCGGCTCTATTAGCATATTCACGGTACCCAATAAATTGGGAACCAATGCGGAGAAGATCCTTGATCATAGGCTGTTCAACGTGAACACAGAAAGAAAAACATCGGCATGAAAAAGAGAAAAGGTGTGAAAAAACAAAATAAGGAAAATGTAGATGTCGACAAGCTTACATCATCTAGGAGCAGAGTCGACGAACTGCCCAACTGAGGGGCAGGTTCAACAATCTTTTCAACCCTTGCCCTTTTTGGTGAAGGAGCAAGGGGGCTTGATGGCGGAGTAGTGGTGACGACGTTTTGTTGAGGAGGCGAGGTTTCTTCTCCTTCAACTAGCGTGTCTGAGGCAAGTACAGTACGTGACGTGCTTGTCCGAGGAGCCACGTCAGTAGTTGGAACTTCTTCCTCGTCATCACTATTAATCAAAAAATCGGCAGCATAAAAAGCAAGACAAGATAAATATTTCGAGTACAAAAATAGAGAGAAATAAAGACGACTTACGAGCTGACGAGGGATTCAACATAAGGATCGTAAGCTGCCTTCGGATGAGAAGGAACAACTTCTTCAGCCTTAGAGGTGCCAGAATCTTCAACATCAGTCCTTTTCCTTTTGTTCTTTGGAGAAACAGCAGGAGGAAGGGATTGCGTCGATTCACTGGCTTCAGACTCAACTTCTTTTTCATGAGAAGCCGCAGATTTGTGAGAACCCGCGACTTCACTTTCACGAATAGAAGAACCTTGAGTATCTTCGGCAACGATGGCCTGTTCTTCGACTTCTCCACCCTCCGGAAGAGGAGGAAGGGAAGTCATAGTAGGATGGTTCTGTAAAAAATAGTGACCAGAAGGAAAATTAAAAGAGATGACAATATAATGAGATGCAGAGAAAGTGCAAAACAAGGTAAAAACTCGGCAAGACAAAATACCTCGGGGAGTGGATTGGCGGCGCTGTACGGTTCCACGCGACAAGAGGAAGGAATTGGGTCTTTACCCAGGCGAGAAAGTCTTCGAATCAACTTCTCCAAGTCCTTGGTGGAAAGATCACCAGAGATTCTGTTGGCATCATTTTTACCAGAATACGTCCAAAGGGGATTTTTGCGAGCCTGAAGAGGCTGCACTCTAATCCTAAGGAAGTAGGCAGTGATTTGAACACCAGACAGCTCTTTGCCTCGAGTGTTTTGAAGCTGGCGAATACGAGACATGAGTGCCTCTGTCGCCTTTTTCTCTTCCTCAGAAGCTTTGGCATCCCAGGAGCGGCGGCGCTGAATTCTGGCACTTCCGTCGAAAGGAACTATGTTGTGCTCAACGGAGTTGGCGCTTTCTTCGTGAATGTAGAGCCACTTTTTGCGCCATCCTTGGACAGAATCAGGAAATTTGACGTCGAAATAGTCGACATCAGTACGAACACAGATAACAACGCCACCTATGTTATAAGTGACGTTGTGGGAGCCATTGCGGCGGAGGCAGAAAATGCGTTTCCACAGAGCCCAATTGGGAGGGATTCCGAGGAAACATTCGCAAAGTGTGATGAAGATGGAAATGTGAAGGATGGAATTGGGGGTCAATTGGTGCAGTTGAATCCCATAAACAAAAAGAAGACCGCGGAGGAAATCGTGGATTGGGGTCGAGAGGCCGCGGATGAGATGATCAACAAAACTAACCCGATACTCCATTGGAGGCTTGGGGTAGCTTTCTTCGCTAGGAAAGCGGATGGCGTCCTCCTTCTTCATGAGGCCAAGCCTCTTCAGCATGTTGGTGTCTTGGTTGGAGATTTTGGATCTCTCCCACTCGAGATCCTCGGCGGCCATCTTGGATTCCGGAGTGCTGTGGCGAGTCAGACGCGCACGCGGTGGCATCAACAGCAATGGCAGAGCAATGTGTGTGAGCGCGGAAGATCAGAGAAAGATTGGGCGCAGGAGAAGTTTTGCGAAGAGGAACAGGTGAGCGGCGCAAGCGAGGGGATGAACGGAGGTTGAAGAAAGGTTTATATAAGAATCGGGTGAAGCAGTGTGCCGTTGGATGAAGAAATCGTGTGGTGAGAATAGATCTTCTAGATACAAGGGTAAAAAGGTATTTTTACTGAGATAGGCGTTACTGTACGTGCGCCAGAAAAAGCGGAGGACGTGTGTCCCCCACTTGCACGACGTGTCACCGTGGTGGAAGCAATGGACCCACAGGGCAGAAAAATCATGACTATTCGAGAAGGATGAAGTAAATTTGGTTAAGGGAAGCATGTCGACAAGAAAAGTTAAAGAAGATTGGCGACAGGAAGAATTATTCAATACTTCGGGAGCCTTTGATCAAAAACAAGTTTTTCCCCAAATGCTCGGGGGCTACTTCGACAAAAAGTAAAACTTCGACTATGGCAATATAGAAATTGCGGGAGCCTACAACCAAGCACAAGTTCTTGGCTGTAGCCTCGGGGGCTACTCCCATCGGGAGCGCTGTTCGCGCACCCGAGAGATAAAAAAGAGAGAAGAAGAAAAAATCATATTGGGAAATAATGACAATATAGCGACAAGGTGGACTAAAATGTTGAGCCTACAACCAAGCACACGTTCTTGGTTGTAGCCTCGGGGGCTACTCCCATCGGGAACGCTGTTCGCGTGCCCGATGAAATTAACAAAGGAAAAATAGAAAAGCAAGAGAGTATATTTCGAGTTATAATTAACTCTACATATACTCCCATCGGGAGAGCAATATAAGTCATATTTGACTCGATAAAATGTGCCATTCCAACAGCCGGAAAAGCACTCGACAATATATTCTCGTAACGCGAAGTTGCGATCAATTTACGAATGCCGCAAATTTGCGAAGGTAAGACCCCAGATCCGTTCTGCTGGCGTGGCATCGCCAAAGACTGCGCTCTGCTACTTTTATCCGTATCAACAGATACGAAGAAAAATCTAACGGACGCGTTAGGTACCCGATAAATTCGGCGGGACTCGACGAATGGTAAGACCTTAAGCGGCACTGTCGAAGTTTACACCGGTATCCGAGATCATGTCCAGGGACGTGATTTTGAAGTAGGTTTTTGCGGATTGCCACTAGAGCAGTTAACTAGTACCTGATCCGTCAGATGAACTAGCCCCAACTACCATTATCCCTGTACAATATAGAATTTTATGTGAAGAAGTATAAAAAAGTTAAAGCTTCCGAATAAAAATAAACAGTGGAGATTTTCCCTGATTCTACGATTCAAGCAAAATCTCGGGGGCTACTGACATAGGCATCCCAAATGGGCCTGCTGAAGATGGTACCCGGGGTTTACTGGAGGCCCAATACCCGAAGAATAAGAAGATTCGGGAGCCCAAGATTTACTAAGGAAAGATAGAGTTGTAATAGGAAGTGTTGTTTGTAATCTGGCGGGATGAGTTAGAAACCGTCCCGGACTCTGTAAACTTGTATAGCACGAATCCCTCGGCTCCACCTCCTATATAAAGGGGGAGTCGAGGGACGAAGAATCAATTGAATCATTGTCTGCGAACCCTAGTTTTCATATTCGTCGAGTACTTTTCGGCTGAAACCTTCGAGATCTACTTACCCTCTACTTCCAACTAAACCCTAGCCTACAATCCATAGGCATTGACAAGTTGATACCTTGTCATTGTTCGAACCCCGTAGTTGGATTTTTTGAACCTTGATCTGTAGTACTGGGCAAAACCCTAGTTTAACCTATTTAATTATAGATTCGTAGGTCGATTTTTCTACTATGCAGCACATGTGTGTTTGCCCGTCGAGTGAAACTCGGAGGAAGAGGGATCACTCGGAAGGAGAGAAGAAGGGAGAGAATTATGGTGTCTCCCCTTTTTCGGGTGATGATGTTGACTTTTGTGCAGGGTTTGTCAGTGAGCAGGAGGTGCGAGCGAGCGAGCGAGCGAGTCGAGCGAGGCTGAGAATGAGAGAGATTTGTTTTTTTTTGTGAGAGGGACAACCGAAGGATCCAGAAGGACCCACAGACTTCCAATACGCATCCTGATGCGTCTTCTCTTGACAAAGAAAATGGCTGGGAGTTTGCGTACCTATTGCACGTGACTTGTGCTCACTGAAGTGTGGGACCTCACGCATGGGCACCACACGTAAGTGACAGACCTGCTGGTGTAAAAGCTCGGTTGATTATTATAGTGCATTAGAACAAAGTTTCCTATGGATTCAAGGGTAGGAAATCCAAGTTAACTCATTTACATGACATTATTTTTTCCATGAAGCAAAGTTAACGCACCTATCAATTGGTACATTTTGGAGTGACTAAGAAGGATCCAGGCTTACTTATTCGTTTTGACGTGTAAAACTTGTCTAAATCTTGGTCAAACAAAATTGGCAGAAAATTCAAAAAAAAAAAGAAAAATGAAAAACCAAAGCACATAGTCTTCTTATGTCATATAGTAAGCATTAAAGTTGATAAACAAGGTCTAGACATATTCAAACCATACAAATCATGTATCTACCAGCTAACCCCTAAACTATGTCTTAAGAAGTCAAGCATGAAGAGAAGTGGTTTTGGGTTTCAAACATGGAAATTTCAAAAACCTCCCAAAACTTCATTTTAGGGTGACTAAGAAGGATACAGGCTTCCCTTTTCATTTTCATGTTCTATACTTGTTTAAATCTTGGTCAAACCTAGCTAGGATTTGACCAAGATTCAAATGGGCACAAAAAAATAAAAAAATAAAAGCACATAGTCTTCTTATGTCATATCGTAAGCATTCAAGTTGATAAACAAGGTCTAGATATATCCAAACCAGACAAATCATGTATCTACCCCCTATCGACCCTAAACTTCGTCTTATGAAGTCAAGCATGAAGAGAAGTGGTTTTGGGTTTCAAACATGGAAATTTCAAAAACCTCCCAAAATTCAGCTTCATTTTAGAGCGACTAAGAAGGATCGATGCTTACCTTTTCATTTCCATGTTTTAAACTTATTTAAATCTTGGTCAAACCTAGGATTTGACCAAGATTCAAATGGGCATAAAAATTCAGACAAAAAATCTAAAGAATGAAAAACCAAAGCACATAGCCCTCTTAATTATGTCATATAGTAAACACTCAAGTTGATAAACAAGGTCTAGACATATTCAAACCAGAAAAATCATGTGTATATCTACCCCTAACCCTAAACTCTGTCTTATGAAGTCAATCTAGGATTTAACCAAGATTCAAATGGGCATAAAATAAAAAACAGAAAAATGAAAAACCAAAGCGCACATAGTCTTCTTATATGTCATATAGTAAGCATTAAAGTTGATAAACAAGGTCTGGACATATTCAAACTAGCTAGACAAATCATGTATCTACCCCTAACCCCTAAACTCTGTCTTATGACGAAGTCAAGCATGAAGATAAGTGGTTTTGGGTTTCAAACATGGAAATTTCAAAAACCTCCCAAAAACTTCATTTTAGGGTGACTAATTAAGAAGGATACAGGCTTCCCTTTTCATTTTCATGTTCTATTCTTGTTTAAATCTTGGTCAAACCTAGGATTTGACCAAGATTCAAATGTGCATCAAAATTCCAAAAAAAAACAGAAAAATGAAAAACCAAAGCACATAGTTTTCTTATGTCACATACATATATATAGTAAGCATTCAAAAGTTGATAAACAAGGTCTAGCTAGAGATATTCAAATAAGACAAATCATGTATCTACCCCTCTAAAACCATAAACTCTGTCTTATGAAGTCAAGCATGAAGAGAAGTGGTTTTTGGTTTCAAACATGGAAATTTCAAAAACCTCCCAAAATTAAAGCTTCATTTTAGAGTGACTAGTTAAGAAGGATCCAGGCTTACCTTTTCATTTTCATGTTTTAAACTTGTTTAAATCTTGGTCAAACCTAGGATTTGACCAATATTCAAATGGGCATAAAATAAAAAATAAATAAAATAAAAAACCAAAGCACATAGTCTTCTTATGTCATATAGTAAGCATTCAAGTTCATAAACAAGGTCTAGACATATTCAAACCAGACAAATCATGTACCCCCTAACCCTAAACTTTGTCTTAATTATATATGAAGTCAAGCATGAAGAAGAGAAGTGTGGTTTTGGGTTTCAAACATGGAAATTTCAAAAACCTCCCAAAAAGCTTCATTTTAATTAGACTGGCTGGTTAATTAAGAAGGATCCATGATTAATTACCTTTTCATTGTCATGTTTTAAACTTGTTTAAATCTTGGTCGAACCTAGGATTTGACCAAGATTCAAATGGCCATAAAATTTCAGGAAAAAATCGAAAGAATGAAAAACCAAAGCACATAGCCTTCTTATGTCATATAGTAAGCATTCAAATTGATAAACATGGTCTAGACATATTCAAACCAGAAAAATCATGTATCTAACCCTAACCCTAAACTTCTGTCTTATGAAGTCAAGCATGAGCAGAAGTACGGTGGTTTTGGGTTTCAAACATGGTAAATTCAAGAACCTCCCAAAAGCTTCATTTTAGAGTTACTAAGAGAAAGATCTAGACTTAATTACCTTATCATTTTCACATGTTAAACTTGTTTAAATCTTGCTCAACAAACCTAGGATTTTACCAAGATTCTCAAATGGGCATAAAAATCAAAAAATGAAATACCAATGCACATAGTCCTCTTATGTCATATAGTAAGCATTCAAGTTGATAAACAAGGTCTAGACATATTCAAACAAGACAAATCATGTATCTACCCCTATCGACCCTAAACTTCGTCTTATGAAGTCAAGCATGAAGAGAAGTGGTTTTGGGTTTCAAACATGGAAATTTCAAAACCTCCCAAAATTCAGCTTCATTTTAGAGCGACTAAGAAGGATCGATGCTTACCTTTTCATTTCCATGTTTTAAACTTATTTAAATCTTGGTCAAACCTAGGATTTGACCAAGATTCAAATGGGCATAAAAATTCAGACAAAAAATCTAAAGAATGAAAAACCAAAGCACATAGCCTTCTTAATTATGTCATATAGTAAACACTCAAGTTGATAAACAAGGTCTAGACATATTCAAACCAGAAAAATCATGTGTATATCTACCCCTAACCCTAAACTCTGTCTTATGAAGTCAATCATGAAGAGAATTGGTTTTGGGTTTCAAACATGGAAATTTCAAGTACGTCCCAAAAGCTTCATATATTTTAGAGTGACTAATTAAGAAGGATCTTGGCTTACGTTTTCATTTTCATGCTTCAAACTTGTTTAAATCTTGGTTGAACCTAGGATTTGACCAGAATCAAATGTGCATAAAATTCTTAAAAAAATAGAAAAATGAAAAACAAAAGCACATGGTCTTCTTATGTCATATAGTAAGCATTCAAGTTGATAAACAAGGTTTAGACATATTCAAACCAGACAAATCATGTATCTACTCCCTAACCCTAAACTCGGTCTTATGAAGTCTAGCATGAGGAGAAGTCGTTTTGGGTTTCAAACGTTTAAGCCAAAAGCCCCATTTCAAATATTTCAAACTTATTCAAATTTGGTTCAAATTTGAAAGACACACAAGTTATAGCACACATAGTGCATACATTCTCACACATACTGCACTAGATGCTAACCCGGCCTATAGTTTGAGGCCATTGGATGAGGTCGAAAAAAATCTTGGATTAGAAATGGGGTTGTTTGAACCCCGTAGTTGGATTTTTTGAACCTTGATCTGTAATCTTGGGCAAAACCCTAGTTTAACCTATTTAATTATAGATTCGTAGGTCGATTTTTCTACTATGCAGCACATGTGTGTTTGCCCGTCGAGTGAAACTCGGAGGAAGAGGGATCACTCGGAAGGAGAGAAGAAGGGAGAGAATTATGGTGTCTCCCCTTTTTCGGGTGATGATGTTGACATTTGTGCAGGGTTTGTCAGTGAGCAGGAGGTGCGAGCGAGCGAGCGAGCGAGTCGAGCGAGGCCGAGAATGAGAGAGATTTGTTTTTTGTGAGAGGGACAACCGAAGGATCCAGAAGGACCCACAGACTTCCAATACGCATCTGATGCGTCTTCTCTTGACAAAGAAAATGGCTGGGAGTTTGCGTACCTATTGCACGTGACTTGTGCTCACTGAAGTGTGGGACCTCACGCATGGGCACCACACGTAAGTGACAGACCTGCTGGTGTAAAAGCTCGGTTGATTATTATAGTGCATTAGAACAAAGTTTCCTATGGATTCAAGGGTAGGAAATCCAAGTTAACTCATTTACATGACATTATTTTTTCCATGAAGCAAAGTTAACGCACCTATCAATTGGTACATTTTGGAGTGACTAAGAAGGATCCAGGCTTACTTATTCGTTTTGACGTGTAAAACTTGTCTAAATCTTGGTCAAACAAAATTGGCAGAAAATTCAAAAAAAAAAGAAAAATGAAAAACCAAAGCACATAGTCTTCTTATGTCATATAGTAAGCATTAAAGTTGATAAACAAGGTCTAGACATATTCAAACCATACAAATCATGTATCTACCCGCTAACCCCTAAACTATGTCTTAAGAAGTCAAGCATGAAGAGAAGTGGTTTTGGGTTTCAAACATGGAAATTTCAAAAACCTCCCAAAACTTCATTTTAGGGTGACTAAGAAGGATACAGGCTTCCCTTTTCATTTTCATGTTCTATACTTGTTTAAATCTTGGTCAAACCTAGGATTTGACCAAGATTCAAATGGGCCCAAACCCAAAAAAATAAAAGCACATAGTGTTCTTATGTCATATCGTAAGCATTCAAGTTGATAAACAAGGTCTAGATATATCCAAACCAGACAAATCATGTATCTACCCCCTATCGACCCTAAACTTCGTCTTATGAAGTCAAGCATGAAGAGAAGTGGTTTTGGGTTTCAAACATGGAAATTTCAAAAACCTCCCAAAATTCAGCTTCATTTTAGAGCGACTAAGAAGGATCGATGCTTACCTTTTCATTTCCATGTTTTAAACTTATTTAAATCTTGGTCAAACCTAGGATTTGACCAAGATTCAAATGGGCATAAAAATTCAGACAAAAAATCTAAAGAATGAAAAACCAAAGCACATAGCCCTCTTAATTATGTCATATAGTAAACACTCAAGTTGATAAACAAGGTCTAGACATATTCAAACCAGAAAAATCATGTGTATATCTACCCCTAACCCTAAACTCTGTCTTATGAAGTCAATCTAGGATTTAACCAAGATTCAAATGGGCATAAAATAAAAAAACAGAAAAATGAAAAACCAAAGCGCACATAGTCTTCTTATATGTCATATAGTAAGCATTAAAGTTGATAAACAAGGTCTGGACATATTCAAACTAGCTAGACAAATCATGTATCTACCCCCTAACCCCTAAACTCTGTCTTATGACGAAGTCAAGCATGAAGATAAGTGGTTTTGGGTTTCAAACATGGAAATTTCAAAAACCTCCCAAAAACTTCATTTTAGGGTGACTAATTAAGAAGGATACAGGCTTCCCTTTTCATTTTCATGTTCTATACTTGTTTAAATCTTGGTCAAACCTAGGATTTGACCAAGATTCAAATGTGCATCAAAATTCCAAAAAAAAAACAGAAAAATGAAAAACCAAAGCACATAGTTTTCTTATGTCGCATACATATATATAGTAAGCATTCAAAAGTTGATAAACAAGGTCTAGCTAGACATATTCAAATAAGACAAATCATGTATCTACCCCTCTAAAACCATAAACTCTGTCTTATGAAGTCAAGCATGAAGAGAAGTGGTTTTTGGTTTCAAACATGGAAATTTCAAAAACCTCCCAAAATTAAAGCTTCATTTTAGAGTGACTAGTTAAGAAGGATCCAGGCTTACCTTTTCATTTTCATGTTTTAAACTTGTTTAAATCTTGGTCAAACCTAGGATTTGACCAATATTCAAATGGGCATAAAATAAAAATAAAATAAAATAAAAAACTAAAGCACATAGTCTTCTTATGTCATATAGTAAGCATTCAAGTTCATAAACAAGGTCTAGACATATTCAAACCAGACAAATCATGTACCCCCTAACCCTAAACTTTGTCTTAATTATATATGAAGTCAAGCATGAAGCAGAGAAGTGTGGTTTTGGGTTTCAAACATGGAAATTTCAAAAACCTCCCAAAAAGCTTCATTTTAATTAGACTGGCTGGTTAATTAAGAAGGATCCATGATTAATTACCTTTTCATTGTCATGTTTTAAACTTGTTTAAATCTTGGTCGAACCTAGGATTTGACCAAGATTCAAATGGCCATAAAATTTCAGGAAAAAATCGAAAGAATGAAAAACCAAAGCACATAGCCTTCTTATGTCATATAGTAAGCATTCAAATTGATAAACATGGTCTAGACATATTCAAACCAGAAAAATCATGTATCTACCCCTAACCCTAAACTCTGTCTTATGAAGTCAAGCATGAGCAAGTACGGTGGTTTTGGGTTTCAAACATGGTAAATTCAAGAACCTCCCAAAAGCTTCATTTTAGAGTTACTAAGAGAAAGATCTAGACTTAATTACCTTATCATTTTCACATGTTAAACTTGTTTAAATCTTGCTCAACAAACCTAGGATTTTACCAAGATTCTCAAATGGGCATAAAAATCAAAAAATGAAATACCAATGCACATAGTCCTCTTATGTCATATAGTAAGCATTCAAGTTGATAAACAAGGTCTAGACATATTCAAACAAGAAAAATCATGTATCTACCCCCTATCGACCCTAAACTTCGTCTTATGAAGTCAAGCATGAAGAGAAGTGGTTTTGGGTTTCAAACATGGAAATTTCAAAAACCTCCCAAAATTCAGCTTCATTTTAGAGCGACTAAGAAGGATCGATGCTTACCTTTTCATTTCCATGTTTTAAACTTATTTAAATCTTGGTCAAACCTAGGATTTGACCAAGATTCAAATGGGCATAAAAATTCAGACAAAAAATCTAAAGAATGAAAAACCAAAGCACATAGCCTTCTTAATTATGTCATATAGTAAACACTCAAGTTGATAAACAAGGTCTAGACATATTCAAACCAGAAAAATCATGTGTATATCTACCCCTAACCCTAAACTCTGTCTTATGAAGTCAATCATGAAGAGAATTGGTTTTGGGTTTCAAACATGGAAATTTCAAGTACGTCCCAAAAGCTTCATATATTTTAGAGTGACTAATTAAGAAGGATCTTGGCTTACATTTTCATTTTCATGCTTGAAACTTGTTTAAATCTTGGTTGAACCTAGGATTTGACCAGAATCAAATGTGCATAAAATTCTTAAAAAAAATAGAAAAATGAAAAACAAAAGCACATGGTCTTCTTATGTCATATAGTAAGCATTCAAGTTGATAAACAAGGTTTAGACATATTCAAACCAGACAAATCATGTATCTACCCACTAACCCTAAACTCGGTCTTATGAAGTCTAGCATGAGGAGAAGTCGTTTTGGGTTTCAAACGTTTAAGCCAAAAGCCCCATTTCAAATATTTCAAACTTATTCAAATTTGGTTCAAATTTGAAAGACACACAAGTTATAGCACACATAGTGCATACATTCTCACACATACTGCACTAGATGCTAACCCGGCCTATAGTTTGAGGCCATTGGATGAGGTCGAAAAAATCTTGGATTAGAAATGGGGTTGTTCGAACCCCGTAGTTGGATTTTTGAACCTTGATCTGTAATCTTGGGCAAAACCCTAGTTTAACCTATTTAATTATAGATTCGTAGGTCGATTTTTCTACTATGCAGCACATGTGTGTTTGCCCGTCGAGTGAAACTCGGAGGAAGAGGGATCACTCGGAAGGAGAGAAGAAGGGAGAGAATTATGGTGTCTCCCCTTTTTCGGGTGATGATGTTGACTTTTGTGCAGGGTTTGTCAGTGAGCAGGAGGTGCGAGCGAGTCGAGCGAGGCCGAGAATGAGAGAGATTTGTTTTTTTTTGTGAGAGGGACAACCGAAGGATCCAGAAGGACCCACAGACTTCCAATACGCATCCCTGATGCGTCTTCTCTTGACAAAGAAAATGGCTGGGAGTTTGCGTACCTATTGCACGTGACTTGTGCTCACTGAAGTGTGGGACCTCACGCATGGGCACCACACGTAAGTGACAGACCTGCTGGTGTAAAAGCTCGGTTGATTATTATAGTGCATTAGAACAAAGTTTCCTATGGATTCAAGGGTAGGAAATCCAAGTTAACTCATTTACATGACATTATTTTTTCCATGAAGCAAAGTTAACGCACCTATCAATTGGTACATTTTGGAGTGACTAAGAAGGATCCAGGCTTACTTATTCGTTTTGACGTGTAAAACTTGTCTAAATCTTGGTCAAACAAAATTGGCAGAAAATTCAAAAAAAAAACAGAAAAATGAAAAACCAAAGCACATAGTCTTCTTATGTCATATAGTAAGCATTAAAGTTGATAAACAAGGTCTAGACATATTCAAACCATACAAATCATGTATCTACCCGCTAACCCCTAAATTATGTCTTAAGAAGTCAAGCATGAAGAGAAGTGGTTTTGGGTTTCAAACATGGAAATTTCAAAAACCTCCCAAAACTTCATTTTAGGGTGACTAAGAAGGATACAGGCTTCCCTTTTCATTTTCATGTTCTATACTTCTTTAAATCTTGGTCAAACCTAGCTAGGATTTGACCAAGATTCAAATGGGCACAAAAAAATAAAAAAATAAAAGCACATAGTGTTCTTATGTCATATCGTAAGCATTCAAGTTGATAAACAAGGTCTAGATATATCCAAACCAGACAAATCGTGTATCTACCCCCTATCGACCCTAAACTTCGTCTTATGAAGTCAAGCATGAAGAGAAGTGGTTTTGGGTTTCAAACATGGAAATTTCAAAAACATCCCAAATTTTAGAGCGACTAAGAAGGATCGATGCTTACCTTTTCATTTCCATGTTTTAAACTTATTTAAATCTTGGTCAAACCTAGGATTTGACCAAGATTCAAATGGGCATAAAAATTCAGACAAAAAATCTAAAGAATGAAAAACCAAAGCACATAGCCCTCTTAATTATGTCATATAGTAAACACTCAAGTTGATAAACAAGGTCTAGACATATTCAAACCAGAAAAATCATGTGTATATCTACCCCTAACCCTAAACTCTGTCTTATGAAGTTAATCTAGGATTTAACCAAGATTCAAATGGGCATAAAATAAAAAAACAAAAAAATGAAAAACCAAAGCGCACATAGTCTTCTTATATGTCATATAGTAAGCATTAAAGTTGATAAACAAGGTCTGGACATATTCAAACTAGCTAGACAAATCATGTATCTACCCCCTAACCCCTAAACTCTGTCTTATGACGAAGTCAAGCATGAAGATAAGTGGTTTTGGGTTTCAAACATGGAAATTTCAAAAACCTCCCAAAAACTTCATTTTAGGGTGACTAATTAAGAAGGATACAGGCTTCCCTTTTCATTTTCATGTTCTATACTTGTTTAAATCTTGGTCAAACCTAGGATTTGACCAAGATTCAAATGTGCATCAAAATTCCAAAAAAAAACAGAAAAATGAAAAACTAAAGCACATAGTTTTCTTATGTCACATACATATATATAGTAAGCATTCAAAAGTTGATAAACAAGGTCTAGCTAGACATATTCAAATAAGACAAATCATGTATCTACCCCTCTAAAACCATAAACTCTGTCTTATGAAGTCAAGCATGAAGAGAAGTGGTTTTTGGTTTCAAACATGGAAATTTCAAAAACCTCCCAAAATTAAAGCTTCATTTTAGAGTGACTAGTTAAGAAGGATCCAGGCTTACCTTTTCATTTTCATGTTTTAAACTTGTTTAAATCTTGGTCAAACCTAGGATTTGACCAATATTTAAATGGGCATAAAATAAAAAATAAATAAAATAAATAACCAAAGCACATAGTCTTCTTATGTCATATAGTAAGCATTCAAGTTCATAAACAAGGTCTAGACATATTCAAACCAGACAAATCATGTACCCCCTAACCCTAAACTTTGTCTTAATTATATATGAAGTCAAGCATGAAGCAGAGAAGTGTGGTTTTGGGTTTCAAACATGGAAATTTCAAAAACCTCCCAAAAAGTTTCATTTTAATTAGACTGGCTGGTTAATTAAGAAGGATCCATGATTAATTACCTTTTCATTGTCATGTTTTAAACTTGTTTAAATCTTGGTCGAACCTAGGATTTGACCAAGATTCAAATGGCCATAAAATTTCAGAAAAAAATCGAAAGAATGAAAAACCAAAGCACATAGCCTTCTTATGTCATATAGTAAGCATTCAAGTTGATAAACAAGGTCTAGACATATTCAAACCAGAAAAATCATGTGTATATCTACCCCTAACCCTAAACTCTGTCTTATGAAGTCAATCATGAAGAGAATTGGTTTTGGGTTTCAAACATGGAAATTTCAAGTACGTCCCAAAAGCTTCATATATTTTAGAGTGACTAATTAAGAAGGATCTTGGCTTACGTTTTCTTTTTCATGCTTGAAACTTGTTTAAATCTTGGTTGAACCTAGGATTTGACCAGAATCAAATGTGCATAAAATTCTTTAAAAAAATAGAAAAATGAAAAACAAAAGCACATGGTCTTCCTATGTCATATAGTAAGCATTCAAGTTGATAAACAAGGTCTAGACATATTCAAACAAGACAAATCATGTATCTACCCCCTATCGACCCTAAACTTCGTCTTATGAAGTCAAGCATGAAGAGAAGTGGTTTTGGGTTTCAAACATGGAAATTTCAAAAACCTCCCAAAATTCAGCTTCATTTTAGAGCGACTAAGAAGGATCGATGCTTACCTTTTCATTTCCATGTTTTAAACTTGTTTAAATCGTTCAAGATTCAAATGGGCATAAAATAAAAAAACCGAAAAATGAAAAACCAAAGCGCACATAGTCTTCTTATATGTCATATAGTAAGCATTAAAGTTGATAAACAAGGTCAGACATATTCAAACTAGCTAGACAAATCATGTATCTACCCCCTAACCCCTAAACTCTGTCTTATGACGAAGTCAAGCATGAAGATAAGTGGTTTTAGGTTTCAAACATGGAAATTTCAAAAACCTCCCAAAAACTTCATTTTTGGGTGACTAATTAAGAAGGATACATGCTTCCCTTTTCATTTTCATGTTCTATATATACTTGTTTAAATATTGGTCAAACCTAGGATTTGACCAAGATTCAAATGTGCATCAAAATTCCAAAAAATATCAGAAAAATGAAAAACCAAAGCACATAGTTTTCTTATGTCATATAGTAGCATTAAAGTTGATAAACAAGGTCTAGACATATTCAAACAAGAAAAATCATGTATCTACTCCCTAACCCTAAACTTTGTCTTATGTAGTCAAGCATGAAGAGAAGTGGTTTTGGGTTTCAAATATGGAAATTTCAAAAACCTACCAAAAGCTTCATTTTAGAGTGACTAAGAAGGATCAATGCTTACCTTTTCATTTTCATATTTTAAACTTGTTTAAATCATTGTCAAACCAGGATTTGACCAAGATTTAAATGGGCATAAAATTAAAAAATCAGAAAAATGAAAAACAAAAGCACATAGTCTTCTTATGTCACATATATATATAGTAAGCATTCAAAAGTTGACAAACAACATCTGTACATATTCAAATAAGACAAATCATGTATCTACCCCTAACCCTAAACTCTGTCTTATGAAGTCAAGCATGAAGAGAAGTGGTTTTTGGTTTCAAACATGGAAATTTCAAAAACCTCCCAAAAGCTTCATTTTAGAGTGACTAAGAAGGATCCAGGCTTACCTTTTCATTTTCATGTTTTAAACTTGTTTAAATCTTGGTCAAACCTAGGATTTGACCAATATTAAAATGGGCATAAAATAAAAAAATAAAAAAACCAAAGCACATAGTCTTCTTATGTCATATAGTAAGCATTCAAGTTCATAAACAAGGTCTAGACATATTCAAACCAGACAAATCATGTATATACCCCCTATCGACCCTAAACTTCGTCTTATGAAGTCAAGCATGAAGAGAAGTGGTTTTGGGTTTCAAACATGGAAATTTCAAAAACCTACCAAAAGTTTCATTTTAGAGCGAGTAAGAAGGATCGATGGTTATCTTTTCATTTTCATGTTTTAAACTTATTTAAATCTTGGTCAAACCTAGGATTTGACCAAGATTCAAATGGGCATAAAAATTCAGACAAAAATCTAAAGAATGAAAAACCAAAGCACGTACATAGCCTTCTTAATTATGTCATATAGTAAACATTCAAGTTGATAAACAAGGTCTAGACATATTCAAACAAGAAAAATCGTGTATCTACCCCTAACCCTAATTAAACTCTGTCTTATGAAGTCAAGCATGAAGAAAAGTGGTTTTGAGTTTCAAGCATGCATGGAAATTTCGAGAACCTCCCAAAAGCTTCATTTTAGAGTGACTACAAAGGATCCATGCTTACACCTTTTCATTTTCAAGTTTTAAACATGTTTAAAACCTGGTCAAACCTGGGATTTGACCAAGATTCAAATGGGCATAAAATTCAAAAAAATTAGATAAATGAAAAACCATAGCACATAGTCTTCTTATGTCATATAGTAAGCATTCAAGTGGATAAACAAGCTCTAGACATACGAAACCGGACAAATCATGTATCTACCCCTATCCCTAAACTATGTCTTATGAAGTCTAGCATGAAAAGAAGTGGTTTTGGGTTTCAAACATGGAAATTTCAAAAACCTCCCAAAAGCTTCATTTTGGATTGACTAAGGAGGATCCAGGCTTACTTTTTCATTTTTCATGTTTTAAACTTGTTTAAATCTAGGTGAAACCTAGGATTTGACCAAGATTGAAATGGACATAAAAAATCAACAGTTTACAACAGCACACAAAATAAACATGAAATTACATCTAAATCCCTAACTTTTACATGGAGGACCCCAGGCTGAAAGCAAGAAATGCGATCGGGTCTTGAATCTTGATGCGTCTTCTCTTGACAAAGAAGATCGCTGGGAGTTTGCGTACGTCTGACGTCACTTGTGCTCACTGAAGTGTGGGACATGACGCATGCATGGGCAACACACGTAAGTGACATGGATTCAAGGGTAGGGAAGCCAAGAGAAAAAAACGAGAATTTGGACAAAAATAACCCAATCTTGCTAGTATGTCGAAAGTTTGTTTTTCCCAATCTTTTCGACTTTGGGTTATTTCTGTCTATTTTGCCGATCGAAAAAACGAGGACAGAGACTGGAAACGGTGATGCATCTAGCTTGTAGTACGTCGATTAAGACTTCATGAGCAACACTAGTCCGACGTAAGTACGGTGTATACAGACAAGACAGGGACTAGACATTGCTACCCACGTCCCTCTGCGCCCCTTCAAAGAAATCATACTCCGTACTAGAATCTCGAAACGTAGGAATTAGTCTGACACGATTTCTGATTGTTTAATTCATAGGATTGCAATTTTCAGAATTCATTGATAATACATTTTTATACAAAAACAAAAAAATCCTTCATTGTGTAACCGTATGTTACTACTAGTATTTCTTTTGGTTTTCACACGCAATCAAATGTTATTGGATCCAAATACCGTTGTTTCTCAATCCTATATATTTGGAGATGATCATCACCCTCTAATCATACAATTTTCATATCCCCGCACTTTGAAAATCTTGCGAATAATCAAAGCAGCCAAAATGTATGGTGTGTATTGTATATGTTTATGCCATGCTTAGTTTCATCGAATATTGTTTGGTTGCATCGCGGGGAAACCGCGTGAATTTAGATTAATTGTTGCATGTTTGTTTGTGGTGTGACCAACTGCTTTTGCAACGAAACAACCCCCCCACCATGTACGCATTGTTTGGGTCGCATGCATGATGTGTACAAAATGTTAAAATAGAAATAATGTAGGAATTGAATATGATTGCATGTTGAATTAATCCTATATGAGAGAAATCACACAAATTTGAATTGCATGTTCTTTGGTTGTAGTGCTACACAAAAAACACGTGAATTAGTATGAATTATCATGTATTCAAGAATCAAAGGAGCCACTGAGATTTGAATCCCACAAAATTTCTATGAATTTTCTTCGAACCAAACAAGCCCAACAAGTTTCCAAAGGAATATAATACAACGAACAAACAACTTCCGTTGTTGGAATATTTCCTTAGGACATCAATCCAATAGAAACTATATGATCCAGTTTCAGCGACAATCTGGTCGGTGTAGGCTCGAGGAGGCCAATTGTATATATATGTTTGGACCGGTTGGTTGAGTGATCATGCTCGTGACATCCAGCTGAAAGGTAAAATTCGGGCAAGGCCAGCGTGACACCACAATACTTTTGAAATATTCAAAAGCGCGTAATATTTGTGAAATTTTAATAATAGCTACTACTTATGTGAATTTTTTTCGTTCATACGCTTATTGGGGGGTAGGCTAACCCTAATGGCCTCCTCAAGATCCCTACCTCTACCAAGGTTTCCCGAGTTCATCCACCTCGACGGGTTCCTTGCCACTTTCGACCATGTTGTGGGCATCATTTCGGGTTCCCGTACCACGGCAGTCCTTTCGGGAGTCCCGAACCCGATGCCATAATATTTGTTTGAAACAAATTCAAGACCGCACAATATTTGTTGAAATAAATGAATAAGCATTTTTAAATAGCTAAATAAAAGAAGTATGAATTTTGAAAAATTTATTTTTTCTAAAACATTAATTGGAGCATTGACATGTTGAACCCACTTGTCGATTTTGCTATCAACATGACTAACTAGCTGATTAGATAACCAAGTGGTAAAATTTGCAACATATTAGACCACCACATGGTGGAAACTGCAAAAAAAAATGTCCAAGTGGTGGTTTGTGCAACATATAGAGCAGTACAGTATATGGTAGTACAAGATGAATGTGTGCCTTGCCGTGGGCCCGTGGTAATATATGATGATGATGGCAAAGGATCTTTTCTCTGCTGAAACTGTCCAGAGCTGATTTGATGAGACAAAATACAGCTCCACGGCGTGCAAGGACAGTATACAGTACATTAGCTTCTTCTCGGGTTACACGCCTTCACGACAGGTGCAGTAGTGCAGCAGAGACCAGAGAGAGAAGGCACGCCCGTAGTACTCGTATTATTGATTTCAATTCAAATTGTTTTTGCACCTTCTCCGTCTTCTTCATCTCCATCTTCTCTGGCGACCCCGCCTACACCAGCAGCCCTGCACCACCGCCGCCATGCCTTTTTCGGATCATCTCGAGCCACCTGTTTGATGGTACTAGTAGGAGTTGTGGACTTTTATCCATATCGCTCTACCAGCTGCCGCTCGCACCGTCCTCCAATACCTCATACCCAAACGCCGGCGTCCCACTCCCACACCCCACACCCACTTGACCGCATCCTTCCAATGGCGAGATCGATCAATGAGAGTGGCAGTTCTTGGGTGTTTCCTGATGGCCCCCTTGAAGAAATCGCATCCCGATGCGATGTCATCACCGCCGCGAGCCTCGTCGGTTCATGCAAGTTTTATCATGATTCAGCAACACAAAGTGTAGCTCTGCCTGCATCTCAGCCGTTTGGCATGCCCTGTGTTCTTCATACTCACCAAATCGAGGTACCGCCCGCGCACAATCCCTTCTCCCGCGTCCACAATTTCAAGCGGCGGGGTGCGCGAGAAGGACAAGCAGCATGATGCAAAAGATCGCAAGGGTACCTTGTGCCAACCGACGCCATGGACAGGGGATCTCTTCCGATGCCGTGATTCCAGATGGCGGTACGAGCATGTGGGCAGGCGCGAATGGAGATTGGATCGCCGTTCTTGGCTTCCCCTGGAATTGGGAGCTTGTCAATGTGTACACTGGTCGCCGGATTCCTCTACCACCAATAAGTGAGTTTAAATCCACCCCGGATAAACTTGTGTTCGAGTCTAATGATCAACATCTTCAATCTGCTGAAGATAGCTATTTGCCGAGTTCCAACATTTGCTTCAAATTATACTAGTTTCTCTGTTCTTGCCATCTTCAACGCGGCAATTGCAGGTCCTTCACCGTGCTTCTAGCGAGATGGACAGTTCTTGACAACCAGTTCTTAGCGTACGGCTACTCCGATGCAATCATCCACAAGGGTATTGTATTTGTAACTTTCAGACAGTGCGAAGTTTATGCATGGAATCAACTTTCTTGGGGTAATTTTTCTCATCTCATATGATGTGTTTTCGCTATTACCTGCTAGTTTCAGATTTAGCTTTAGCCTTTTTCTTTTTGTTGTGCAGTTTTCGTGTCATGCCTGTACCTTTCCCCCTCTATATTCAATCAAAATCAGCAGCGATATGCCTTTGAGTCAAAATAAAGTACTCCCTCCGATCCAAATCAAATTGACTCAGCTTTGTCTAGCCAGTGCATCTAGCTAGACAAACTTGAGTCAATTAATTTGTGCATATCTAGCTAGACATATCCAGTTGAGTCAATTAATTTGGATCGGAGGCAGTATTTTAGCTACATCATTATTCATGTATGTAATGAACTAATCAAGTTTTGCTGAACTGACTTCAAGCTGTGCTTTTCTTTGCAAGGTCCTTTGTTGATCAGCACGGCACCTATTCCGCCAGAACTTGATGAACAAGGTCGGTACAATCTTGGCTCCTGGTGGTTAGCATGATCTCCTGATGGTTCTAGACTTTTTCTGGTCCATACCTGGGGCGTTACTGACGGGCGGGATTATACTGGACTGGTTCGGATTTTACCTGCTGCTGCTACCTCTGAGGGTCGTCATGGTCGCACTATTCGTGGGTATGGTAAGGGTTTACTTGGCTGCGAGGTGTACAGCATGGACACCAGTCAGTTGATGTCACCGAGGCCATGGAGGAGGATTATTTCCCTTGGATCATATTCTCTCTTCCTTGGAGTGAACTATCCGATTATCATTCCAGTAGAAGACGGGGCAGAACATGACCGTCCAAATATGGCGAGAAGCAACTCTATTTACACATCGCACCATGCAGTAGGCCTTGCATATCCTCCTTCTCCAGAAATTTGCCGCTTCAGTTTGAATTACGAAGGCATCTTGTTGGTTTCCAAACCAACATTAGATGGACATGGCGACAGGTTCCGTTGTGGCTCATCCCAAGCTTCGCCAACGCCCGGCAATGGAACCTGCCTTCGCGTCATAGGTCCAGAAAGAAGGGCTGATGTACTTTATGTAATACTCGTGTTGTAATGCAAGATTTGTATCTGTTGAACTATTTCATTTGCATGTTTATCTCTACCTAGGCTACTCCCTTTCCGTAGTTGTGTTGTACTATCTGTTGAACTATTTCCTTTGCCTGTTATCTCTGCCTAGGCTACTCCTCCATAGTTGTTAAATTGATGTAATGCTCCTACAATGCAGGCTACACTGGGCGTGTGGCCTGTAATGTTATCAAACACCTTTTGTACTCGTTCTAGTAAGCATTTCACACTATAGCTCACATAATTAAAGTACTCCTGCAACGTATTAGTTGAAAGATATCTCTCATAAGTAAGTACCCCTCTTTGAGCTTATGCGAAACATAAATGACTATTTTAGAAATATATACTCTCGACACAAGATTATATTAAAAACAATGGTACATAGTTCTATTAGAAAAAGAAAGTGTGAATAGTAGAATGATGGAGAAGTGTTTTTTGAGGTCTGTGCATAGCTAGTGTTCATGGTGCAAAAGCATTTAGACTAGTCACAATGGGAAGTATCGTAGACTGATACTAGTCTATGATACAACACCTTCAATGCATAGTAACATGAATTAGTATCATGCAATGTTGCGAAAAACCAATTATTCATTTCTTTCCAAATAGACTAGCTTTGCGAGGATGACAAAACATTTCTTTATTGCCCTCTCGTATGAATCACCTCCATACATCACCTCTCATACCAATTGAAAGCCATGCCAAATCGTTGGTTCAAGACCATGAATACCAAGCCAATTTTGTTAGCTAGTTGGACCACCCTCGGATTGAGAACCAACGGTTAAAAGAAAGGTGGGCGCCAACTCATATTTTTTTCTCGAGAGTCCGACACTTGATGTTGATTGCAAAGTTCACAAAGGCCAAAATTTTGACATCCTCTTTGTGCAAGTCTTGCCACCATCCAAACTCGGTTTTGAAGTACCAACCAAGAAAAAAAAAAGCTTGCACCTTGGAGGACCCCATGGACCATGAAAATTTTGAAAAACTTCCAGTAAATCATGCATATTTCGATTTATATTTTGGTGAAGTTTCATTCGATTTGAATCATAGGTTTGTGAGCAAATATATATTTAGTTTAAACTAGTGCTCGAGTACGTAAGAATCTATTTAATCACAAGCTAGTCATCCGAATGGGATGAAATATTCATAGATTTTAAAACAAGGAATCTACATATTACTTTGGATTTTTTCAAAATTTTCTGAATAGTTTTTCTTTTTTAGCTTCGAAATAAGAGATAGTTTGGAACGTTGGATCTCAAATGGATGGTAGATGGTGGGACACAGTCACAATGTATCTTGGAAGCATCAAGTCACTGAAGCTCTGTCCGGTTTCCAAACCAAGCTAGGAAAGGCATTGAAAATGAAGTTCTGCTCTAAAACATTTCTCATTCCATTTTGGTGCTCGCGCGGTTGCATGCTGCCCACGTGTTAAGGTACGTGTCTCTGGCATGTAGAGAACTACGATTATTGGCGAAAAATATATCGAAATGGAAAGCGTAAAAAAAGCCCTCTCTGGTCAACCTGATGTGACGAGACATCACTGCACCAAACGTCGTCGCAAATTTATAGATGGGTGGTGTGCTAGTCTACCAACAGTCAAATCGGCGCCCAGTCGCAGCAGCAGCCTAGAGTACTACCTAGTTTTTGCCCCTTGCATGTCTATCATCTTCTTCTTCACCCCGTTACAAAAAAAATATAAAAAATCTTCTTCTTCACCCTCCCAGAATCACGCGCACGCGCAGGATCTCGATCCCCACCACGCCGCATCACTAGTACTACTCCGTATACCTTTCTCTCCTTACCCCGGCCGGCCGTGCGCCGCATCGTTCCTTCCATAGCGCTCGCCCTCTCCTCCGAAAACCCCAAGCGCAGTTGCATCCGCCATCCACCTAAATCCATCTTCACGTGATGGATTATTCTAGGCTTTGCCGGGGCAGCGGGGACAGCCACTTGGAGGCTCTCACCGGCGACAACATCGACCTCATCGCTGCGCATCTGGACGTTACCTACACCGTCCGACTTGCTGCATGTTCCAGGGAGCTCTACGACATGATCAGCAAGGATGAAGGTAAGATGCACCATTGGGATGAACCCTGCACTGCGATGCCTCCGCTCGCTTATTGGTTCGGTGAACAGGACTGGCGACAAAGCATCTCGTCTGCATGATACCGTGTACGACCTGGTGCCCCTCGACCATCCTCGCCGTTCTGTCGCCCTGCCGTTCATGCACGACAGAAAATGGCTTGGCGCGAACGGCGACTGGATCGCCGCTGCCGATCATCATGAGTGGTGCCTCGTGAACGTCTACACCGAGCGACATATCCCCCTTCCATCCCTACCTGATTCGAAGATTCATCATAGTATTGTTTCATATCGACCTGCATACTCTTTTAACTAGGGTCCAGCAATTAATTTGTTGAAGATTGTAATCTGCCAAGTGCCCACAAAAGGTGGGAGGTACGCAGATTACAAGCTCATCGCCTTGTTCGACAAAACGATTTTCTACCTTGAAGGGGGTGGTGACTGGAGAATGCTGGAGGCCCTTACACCTGCACCTGATTATCCAAATTACTGTGATGCCATTGAACTCCGTGGCCACGTTTTTGCGGTGGACCAAAGCGACGGCTCCACGTATACGGGACACCGCAAATGGTATTTTTTCAGTCCTTATGTTGCATTGCATGATACACTGCCTTAACCAATGAAGTTATTCATGAACTACCTTGTTTATATTTTACCTTTCTTATATGACTTAATGATCACACCCCCTTTTGCTGAATATGAATGAACCGTTGCTTGCAATGAATTAGTAGTACTAATTAGTCACCAACAAACATAGTATGCTCAGTATGTGATTGCATTCCTGAATTAGTAACTCTACGCCATGCAGAATATGGGTGTAATTAACCGATATCTCAAAAGATAACGTGGCACTATGAAGGCACCCTTTTTGATAACCTTTTACACCCATTGTTTCATATATAACTAATTGATTTTGCCTCCAAAAGGAGGACGAGAGACCTCGCCATACGCATCGAGAGAGATGCATAAGGACTTTCATAAGTATATGACTTAACGATCACATCCTTTATCTGAATATGAATGAACCGTTGCTTGCAATGAATTAGTACTAGTCAGTCATCAGCAAACATAGTATACTCCGTATGTGAATGCATTCTGAATTAGTAACTCTATGCAAGCGCAGAATATGGATGTAGTTAACAAGTATCTCAAATGTTAACGTAGAAACAGAAAAATAGAAGAAAATCGTTTGTAATTACATGCGTAGCTTATATTTTCTAGAGATCGGGAAAAAGCCTTGATTGGATGTACCTACATGCAGATCAAACAGTTCTTTGTTTATATCGGTGAACAATCTGCAGAATGGTATAATTAATTTTGTTTTTGATACATTTTTTCTCCCATTTTCTTGAATAGATTTCAGTTTCCCACAATTATCTTTCATTAGTGATTGTGACGTCCCCTCATTCAAAATAACTCAGGTTATCTTTTTCCTAATTCAATGATATTTAAGTTTGAGTAAGTTTACGATTAATATCTACAACCTCATATATATATAAGATTTAGCACCTGCAGGCCTAACAAAGTTAGCTGCCTCTAGTCCCCTGTATAGTTCTTTCTTTTTGCTTTCTCAGTTTTTCGTAGCCTTGCTACAACCCTGTATGCTCTAATATATAATGATGCACGACTAGGCATGTGTTCGAGAAAAGAAAATCTAAATATCTTTTGTAATATATGAACCTATATTGATGTTTTAGATGTTGGTAGTATAATTTTCGATAAACTTGAACAGACTTAAATCAGTTTAACTTAGCACAACCATATAGCGTACCTTTTTTAGAACGCGAAAATGAGGTAAACAAATACCATGTGTACCCTTTACTATCAATAGTAGAGAAGATATTATGAACCTTCAACTCTAAAATGCAAATTCTTCTACTGAATGGATAGCTGCATCTGATACCTATTTTGCAAATGTTACCAGACTTGGGGTTAGCTACAAAGAGCATTTCTTTCTTGTCAAGCTTCATGCACTACCAACACAACCAAAAGTCCGAACTGATCGCAAGGGCGGCAATCCACTTATACAATTCAACACCCCCCCTCACGTGTGATGGGAGACAATGTGGAAAGACTCAGAGGTATAGCTCAAGAGGCATATACGTGGACTCCGAGGGGGCAACAACAATTTTAGGATAAATTGCGAAAGCCAGGACTCGAACTCGAGACCCTGGCTCTGACACCATGTCAAGCTTCATGGACTAGCCAACGCAACCAAAAGTCCGAACTGATGGAAAGGTCTAGGCAATCCACTTATACAGTTAAACATTTCTTACCCTTCGGGTGGTCACAGGGAAGCTCTCTAATAGATCACTTAAGATAAAGGGAATTAACTACAGCACAGGACTTAAACTTAAGATGATATATATTTGTCAAAATTTGAACGTATCTATATGCTTTCACTGTCTAGATACATCTGAATTTGGACAAATCTCAGACACTTTCGGTGGGACAGAGGTAGTATATAACTGTGTATACACTAACTAGTGTCTAGTTTTGGCGAAGTTTAGACTAGTTTCGTGGGATGGATGCAGTATAACTGATATATTGGACACTCGATTTGAACACATGAATGACCAATGTCCTTAGCTTACATAGTCGTATTTATACTGTGAGCATGAACGATGAACAATGCTGCTGTTTGAATATGGTTGCCAGTAACACCCTATTCGTCTCCATTTCTAATATTGCAGAAAACCTGATGCTCCCGTTTGTAATCCCGCCACCGGTGGTGGATGATCAGCAGTACGCGTGGTTCCTCGCTCCATCTGCTGATGGCAAGCGATTGATGATCATCCTTACAGTAAACAAGATTGGGATTGCCAATGCTGAAGTACCTCCTGACATTCCCTATGCTGCTAATGGGCTTCAGCTACGGCAGTATCCTCCTGTTGCCACCTACGTCTTTGAGCTGGATCCCTTATCTTTGCACGTGCGAGGGACTTTCTTTGGAGGCGGGTTAACAGCCTCAGCGACCACTCTGTTCCTCGGACTCAATTACCCAATCATTGCCAACCTGAAGAAGCGTGAATCCAAAGCTCCTGATGGCACATTGGTTCCATTCATGAGGAAAAACTGCGTCTACACAGCATACCGGAATATTTGTTATAATCAATACCCTAAAATTTTGCGCTGCAACCTCCAGCCAGATGAAGGTGAGACTGTGGGAGTTATCAGCCTTCCCAAGGATGGTTGGGATAGTGTCCGACAAGCGGCTATGTGGTTTAAGCCTGCTTTAAACATTGCCCGTTCGGTGTTACCTTTAAAAAACAGTGACACTTTTTTATTATGCTTGAAGTGTTGAGAAGTAGTACTTGTTTTTAGTATGTACTAGTTTGAATCAGTTTATTTGAACAACGCCTGCTTTTGTATTTCGTGTTGCCTTCATATTATAACCCATGCATGGCTGTTTTAGGATTGACTTTATTTCAGCACTATAATTACAATGTGTGTACGTCCTTTATAATATAGCCACCTCTTGTTGATCATACTCATGAGAGGACCATTCCTATTTTTTCGCCGCTAAAGGGTAAAGTACATCCACTGGCACGGGGGTGTGTTCGGTTCCACCCCATCCCCAAACCGAACATGCATCAACTACGAGCAAGGAAGTAGATGTGCGACCTAGGTGACTGTGCGGACCCCACATGTGAACCAAAGAAAAAAACATGTCAATACGGAACTGATGTACATACGACAACTCCTATATGATATGCGTATGTACGATTGAGCATCTGGAGGTGTGCTGCCACCTGCTTCCTCACACGAAGGGTTGGATCTTGTGATCAGACTGAAATTGTCGTGTGCATAGCAAGGTTCATGTCAATAAGGCTGAGTTTGGCATCTAATTCTAGGCAATAAATACTTTTGGGTTCCAACGGCCATCTACAAGGTATTTGCTATAGGCCTACTTGCTCCGGCTGTCGAAGCCCAATAACTACAAATGGGCCTTTCTGCTCATGCAATGTTGGCCCTTTTCTAAAGAACCACAGATCCTATGATTGGCAAAAAACAAAAACACGGAGATTCTACATAAAAGTTGTTTGTATTTATTTTGAATTATTGGGTTGCAATTTTTGAAACTGCTCATGGCCAATATGAAAATCCTTGATCGCTCCATACCCACAAAGATCACGGTATTTTCAAAAATTCATAAAGTGGATTTGAAATTTAAAACATATCCTAATAATTCCATGATTTATTCTATTAACTTGCAAGATCTTGGAGTGAAAGAGCTTGTATTAGTCTGCGAAAATAATACTGATAAACCTGTCGTTAACAAGAAATGAAGGTTTATCGTTCAGAGAGGATGCCATGTGGGACCCATGAGACAGTAGCGTCCTCAACGTTTCAAAGAAAAAGGCAAGTAGCCCGAAAATAGGGGTAAAAAATAAATCCTACAAAGGAAACATTTATAGTTCATAGAGGCTGACATGTGGGACCGATCTGCCAGCTGCATCCTCATCATTTCGAAGTCGGCATGGATCAGAAGAAAAAGGCAAATAGCCAGAAATTAGGGGTCAAAAATAAATCCAAAAAGGAAACTTTTATTCTTCATAGAGGATGACATGTGGGACCGACCTGCCAGCAGCGTCCTCATCGTTTCAAAGGCCGCGAGGATCAAAAGAAAAAAAGGCAAATAGCCAGAAATTAGGGGTAAAAAATAAATCCAACAAAGGAAAGGTTTGTTGTTCATAGAGGCTGACATGTGGGACCCATGAGCCAGCGGCGACCTCAATTTCAAAGGCGGCATATGATCGAAAAGAAAAAGGCAAGTTAGCAAAAATCACGGGGTAAAAAATCTAAGAAAAGAAACTTTATTGTACATAGAGGATGACATGCGGGTCCCATGAGCCAGCACCTTACTCAACGTTTCAGAGGCGGCATGAGATCCAAAGAAAAAGGAAACTGACCAAATATCAGGAGCAAAAAATAATCCAAGAAAAGAAACTTTTATTGTACATAGAGGATGACATATGGGTCCCACTTATACAAGCTCTTTCGCTCCAAGATCTTGCAAGTTGATTGTACATAGAGGATGACATGCGGGGCCCTTGTGTCACAGCCTTAATCAACGTTTCCAAGGCGGCAGGGGATCAAAAGAAAAAGGAAATAGCCAAAAATAAGAGGGTGAAAAAAATCCAAGAAAAGAAACTTTTATAGTATAGAGGATGACATGTGGGTCCCATGAGCCATCAGCTTCCTCAACGTTTCAGAGGCTGCATGAGATCGAAAGAAAAAGGCAAGTGACCAAAAATAAGAGGGTAAAAAAAATCCAAGAAAAGAGACTTGATTGTACATAGAGGATGAGATGCGGGTCCCATCGATCAAGTGACTTACTCAACGTTTCCAAGGCGGCGGGGGATCAAAAGAAAATGGAAATAGCCAAAGATCGAGGGTGAAAAAAATCCAAGAAAAGAAACTTTTGTAGTACATAGAGGATGACATGCGGGTCCCATGGGCCAGCAGGTTCCTCAACGTTTTCAAGGGCGGCATGAGATCGAAAGAAAAAGGCAAGTGACCAAAAATCAGAGGCTGAAAAAAAAACCAATAAAATAAAGTTTTATTGTACATAGAGGATGACATGCTGTCCCAACGTTTCAAATGCGGCTTGAGATCAAAAGAAAAAGAAAGTAGCCAGAAATTAGGGGGTAAAAAAAACTCGAAGAAAAGAAAATTGATTATACATAGAGGATGACATGCGGGTCCCACGAGTTAGCAGCTTACTCAACGTTTCCAAGGCGGCAGGGGATCAAAAGAAAAAGGAAATAGCCAAAAATCAGAGAGTGAAAAAAAAACCCCTAGAAAATAAACTTTTGTAGTACATAGAGGGATGACATGCGGGTCCCATGAGCCAGCAGGTTCCTCAACGTTTCAAACGTGGCATGAGATCGAAAGAAAAAGGCAAGTGACCAAATATCAGGAGCCAAAAATAATCCAAGAAAAGAAACTTGATTGTACATAGAGGATGACATGCGGGTCCCATTGTGCGGCAGTGGTCCCAACGTTTCAAATGCGGCTTGAGATCAAAAGAAAATGAAAGTAGCCAGAAATTAGGGGGTCAAAAAAAAAACTCCAAGAAAGGAAAGCTTTATCGTTCATACAGGCTGACACGTGGGACCTATGAGCCAGCAGCTTACTAAACGTTTCAAAGGCGGCAGGGGATCAAAAGAAAAAGGAAATAGCCAAAAATCAGAGGGTGAAAAAAATCCAAGAAATCAAACTTTTATTGTATATAGAGGATGACATGCGGGTCCCATTTTGCAGCAGCGGTCTCAATGTTTCCGAGGCGGCACAGGACCAAAAGAAAAATGAAGTAGCCAGAAATCAGGGGGTGAAAAAAATCCAAGAAAAGAAAGATTTCAATTGGGCTGCATCTGGACATCTGGGCCTTCGAACTATCCTTCTGGGCCTTTTGACTCGTACAATTTCAGCCCACTCCAGAACATGAAAGTTCGGATTTTTCTCAAAAAAAAACAGGAAAGTCCTATGCTTCGCCAAAACAAAAAACAAGGAGATTCAAGATATAAGTTGTAAAAATAAAGATTTAATTTATCCGTTTGCAATAGCTCAGAGCGAAATACACTGTTTATTGTCTGCAAAATAATCAAGATATCACATGTTTCTTGTACGGGGAGGCTGACATCAGGGACCCATGAGCCAGCAGCGTCGTCAATGTTTCAAAGGCGGCAGGGGATCGAAAATAAAAATAAACCAAATATCAGTTGGTAAAAAAATCCAAGAAAATAAAACATTTATCGTTCTGAGAGGATGACATGCGGGACCGATGAGGCAGCAGCATCCTCAACGTTTCCAAGGCGGCAGGGGATCAAAGAAAAAAAAGGAAATAGCCAGAAATTAATTAGGGGTTCAAAATAAATCCATCAAAGGAAAGTTTTATTGTTCATAGAGGATGATATGTGGGACCGACCTGCCAACGGCGTCCTCATCGTTTCAAAGGGGGCAGGAGATCAAAAGAAAAAGGGCAAATAGCCAGAAATTAGGGGTAAAAAATAACTCCAAGAAAGGAAACTTTTATTGTTCGTAGAGGATGACATGCGGGACCCATGAGCCAGCAGCTTACTTAACGTTTCAAAGGCGGCATGAGATCGAAAGAAAAAGGCAAGTGACAAAATATCAGGAGCCCAAGATAATCCAAGAAAATAAACTTTATTTACATAGAGGATGACATGCGGGTCCCATTTTGCAGCAGCGGTCCCAACGTTTCAAATGCGGCTTGAGATCAAAAAAAAAGAAAGTAGCCAGAAATTAGGGGGCCAAAAAAAATCCAAGAAAATAAAGTTGATGGACATAGAGGATGACATGCGGGTCCCATGAGCTAGCAGCTTACTCAACGTTTCCAAGGCGGCAGGGGATCAAAAGAAAAAGGAAATAGCCAAAAATCAGAGGGTGAAAAAAAACAAAGAAAATGAACTTTTATAGTACATAGAGGATGACATGCGGGTCCCATGAGCCAGCAGGTTCCTCAACGTTTCAAACGTGGCATGAGATCGAAAGAAAAAGGCAAGTGACCAAATATCAGGAGCCAAAAATAATTCAAGAAAAGAAACTTGATTGTACATAGAGGATGACATGCGGGTCCCAATTAGCAGCAGCGGTATCACCGTTTGAGAGGCTGCACGGGATCGAAAGAAAAAGGCAAGTGACCAAATATCAGGAGCCAAAAATAATCCAAGAAAAGAAATTTTATTGTACGTAGAGGATGACATGCGGGTCCCATTTTGCAGCAGCGGTCTCAATGTTTCCAAGGCGGCACAGAACCAAAAGAAAAATGAAGTAGCCAGAAATCAGGGGGTGAAAAAAATCCAAGAAAAAAGATTTCAATTGGGCTGCATCTGGACATCTGGGCCTTCGAACTATCCTGCTTGGCCTTTTGACTCGTACAATTTCAACCCACTCCAAAACAGGAAAGTTCCGAATTTTCTAAAAAAACAGGAAAGTCCTATGCTTCGCAAAGACAAAAAAACAAGGAGATTCAACATATAAGTTTGTTTATGTAAAAATAAAGATTTAATTATCCTTTTGAAATAGCTCAGAGCGCAATACATTGTTTATTGTCTGTAAAATAATCAAGATATCATATGTTTCTTGTACGGGGAGGCTGACATCGGGGACCCATGAGCCAACAGCGTCGTCAACGTTTTAAAGACGGCAGGGGATGGAAAGAAAAAATAAACCATAAATCTGTTGGTAAAAAATCCAAGAAAAGAAACATTTTCGTTCTGAGAGGATGACATGCGGGACCCATGAGGCAGCAGCATCCTCAGCGTTTATTGTTCATAGAGGTTGACATGTGGGACCCGTGAGCCAGCAGCATCCTCAACGTTTTAAAGGCTGCACGTGATCGAAAGAAAAAATAAGCCACAAATCGTTTGGTCAACAAAATCCAAGAAAATAAACATTTACCGTTCTGAGAGGATGACATGCGGGACCCATGAGGCAGCAGCATCCTCAACGATTCCAAGGCGGCAGGGGAAATCCAGAAATTAATTAGGGGTTCAAAATAAATCCATCAAAGGAAACTTTTATTGTTCATAGAGGATGACATGTGGGACCGACCTGCCAACAGCGTCCTCATCGTTTCAGAGGGGGCAGGAGATCAAAAGAAAAAGGCAAATAGCCAGAAATTAGGGGTAAAAAATAACTCCAAGAAAGGAAACTTTTATTGTTCGTAGAGGATGACATGCGGGACCCATGAGCCAGCAGCTTACTCAACGTTTCAAAGGCGGCATGAGATCGAAAGAAAAAGGCAAGTGACAAAATATCAGGAGCCAAAGATAATCCAAGAAAAGAAACTTTATTCTACGTAGAGGATGACATGCGGGTCCCATGAGTCAGTAGCTTACCCAATGTTTCCAAGGCGGCAGGGGATCAAAAGAAAAAGGAAATAGCCAAAAATCAGAGGGTGAAAAAAAATAAAGAAAATAAACTTTTATAGCACATAGAGGATGACATGCGGGTCCCATGAGCCAGCAGGTTCCTCAACGTTTCAAACGTGGCATGAGATCGAAAGAAAAAGGCAAGTGACCAAATATGAGGAGCCAAAAATAATTCAAGAAAATAAAGTTTTATAGTACATAAAGGATGACATGCGGGTCCCATTTAGCAGCAGCGGTATCACCGTTTGAGAGGCGGCAGGGGTTCAAAAGAAAAAAGAAATTGCCAAAAATCAGAGGGTGAAAAAAACCAAGAAAATGAATTTTTATAGTACATAGAGGATGACATGCGGGTCCCATGAGCCTGCAGGTTCCTCAACGTTTCAAACGTGGCATGAGATCGAAAGAAAAAGGCAAGTGCCCAAATATGAGGTGCCAAAAAAAACTCCAAGAAAAGAAAGTTGATTGCTCATAGAGGATGACATGCGGGTCCCATGAGCCAGCAGGTTCCTCAACGTTTCAAACGTGGCATGAGATCGAAAGAAAAAGGCAAGTGACCAAATATGAGGAGCCAAAAATAATTCAAGAAAAGAAAGTTTTATAGTACATAGAGGATGACATGCGGGTCCCATTTAGCTGCAGCGGTCTCACTGTTTGAGAGGCGGCAGGGGATCGAAAGAAAAAGGCAAGTGACCAAATATCAGGAGCCAAAAATAATTCAAGAAAAGAAAGTTTTATAGTCCATAGAGGATGACATGCGGGTCCCATTTAGCAGCAGCGGTATCACCGTTTGAGAGGCGGCAGGGGATCGAAAGAAAAAGGCAAGTGACCAAATATGAGGTGCCAAAAAAAATCCAAGAAAAGAAAGTTGTATAGTACATAGAGGATGACATGCGGGTCCCATTTAGCAGCAGCGGTATCACCGTTTGAGAGGCGGCAGGGGATCGAAAAAAAAGGCAAGTGACCAAATATGAGGTGCCAAAAAAAACTCCAAGAAAAGAAAGTTGATTGCACATAGAGGATCACATGCGGGTCCCATTTAGCAGCAGCGGTCTCAACGTTTCCAAGGCGGCAAGGGATCAAAAGAAAAAGGAAGTAGCCAGAAATCAGGGGGTCAAAAAAAATCCAAGAATAGAAAGAATTTTGGTTCATAGAGGATGACATGCGGGACCCATGATCCTGCATCGTAAACGGCTCGATCGGAGAACGTTGAACGAGATGGCGCGATCGAGAAAAAAAACAATGCCAGAGAGGCTGCCATCTGGGCCCTACATCCCTCGGCGGTGCGGATTTGCGTTGACTCGGCCGGCGAACCCGAGATTTCGAGATGCACCACGTCCCGGGCCACCATACGCGACGTTTTGGCCGCTTTCGTCGGGCTAGGTGGCCTCAAAAACGAGAAAAAAAAAGTTTTGACATGCACCACGGAGGGACCCAAAATCGTCGGCCATGGTACACCAGCAACCACGGCGCGACTTCAACTTCGTCGGCCATGGCAACTTTTCTTGTAGTGTTTCTTGATGCTGTTGGCCGTATTGGGAGCAAATATTCTTGGGTCCGTCATAGTAGCATAGTAGAGAATGTCCGTGTTTGCATTTGTGCGCTTCCAATTGGTAGGAACCTTTAGAGCATCTTCGGTCCCGTTTCTCAAATCGTCCCCCAAACAGTGCCGGATCGAGCGATTGGAGGACGAGTTTTGTTCGTGCCGCGTTTAGGAGACGTCGCTCCCTAGTCGCGTCCCCCAAAGGCCTTCCAATTCAAATAGTTTGCATTCAAAAGAGATCATACCCGCCGAAGTTGTCGCGATCAGAGTAGCAGCGATTAAAGTACTGGGCGCGAGATCATATTACAGGCCGACGGATGAATTAAAACAAGGGGTTGGGGTAGGGCGATGCCGACGCCGAGGACGCATCCTGAGTCGACGTAGGCCCGTCGATCACGATGAACTCATCGTGATCTACCCGGTGTGCATGCTCCGTTGCCGATGTCGAGGCAGAGGCCGACACAGGTGTAGTAGCAGATGCGTCTGCCACCTCTTGCTTCGGGGTTGGGGCCGTTGCTGCTGCCGCTACAGCTGCCTGGACTGCCGCCTCGAACTCCGCCTCGGCCGCCGCCATTTTGGCTTCGATGTCGTCGAGGATCTGGCCTTTGAAGAAGTTGCGTGCCGCCCGCGTCCAGGGAGACATTCCTTCTGTCGACGCTCTCAGCAGGGACATGTCGTCCCTGCGTTTCTTCAGCTCCATCTTCTCCTCTTGCCTCTTGAGCAGCGCCGCCCACCTTTCCTCGGCCTTTTTTATCGCGGGAGAGCAATGTCGAGGAGACCTCAACAAGGCACTGCGTGAGCAACGCCTGCGTATTCTCGGCCGATGCAGCATCGGCCAAGGCGGCCTTGGTAGCCTTGTTGCCAATAGGGCGCCCTGCCGATGTTACCAGCAGCGCATCCAGATCAATGACGTCTTTCCCCTTCGATAACGAAATGCGCGTCAACCTTCATTTGTGGTTCTTCTTGAGCTTGGTATAGCAATGCATCAGCGCGAATGACTTATGCCCATCCGAGTTCTTCCGGTACAAATCCATGGCCTTGTCAAACTAACCAAAGAAAGCGCAATCATTACATCGAACACATTGTAGGCTACAGATTATGTAAGAAAGAGTCGTACCAGTTGGGCGACGTCGGCGCCGCTGTCGCCTCTGGTCTCTAAGTCATGATGATACCCATGGAACATGTTCACCGACGCCTGGATGATGGCCCATCGCGTCGACATTGGCTTTTGGCTCCTCTTCATTGTCACTTTGTTGTATTCGCTTTTGATGAGCTCGCGCTCATCGAACTCGGCCTTGATCCTCGCCCAATACTTCTCGTATTTTTGGTTGACGTTGATGATAGAGTCATGGCTCACCGTCACCCACGACTCGCATAGACATTGATCCTCCAGAACCGTCCACTTGGGGCCTCGTGTGCCCGACGCCTTTTTCTTCTTATTCTTCACGCCGTCCGCGTCAACCTCCACGAGATCATCGGCATCCTCGCCGGCACACTCGTCCTCCTCTTCGTCGCCGCCCTCTTCGTCCTCGTCGTCCAACACCCCCTCCTCCACCCCGTCCCCCTCCCCTCCCCCTCCTCCTCCTCCACCACCTCCTCCTCCTCAGCACCGGCACCGTCGAATTCGAGCGGACCCCTACGGCCATTGAACGGGGCGCCCTCCGGACCGGGTCCTGGCTCGTACGTCGGGGAGTAGAACATAGCGTTGGGGTTGAAGCCGTCACGAGGAAGCGCATCCTCGTACCGCGGCGACAAGTTTGGCGTCACGCACCCGGGAGTGGCGGAGGTGCCGTCGTTGTAGAACCCGGATGTCGACGGGGACAGCACTCCTGGAATGTACGGCGACATCGTCGTACTCCATGGGCATGCGTTGGTGGCAACGATACACCCGACCAGCGCTTGCTGGTGCGCGCGCGCCGCCAACGCCTTCTTCTCCAGCTGCGCCGCCCTCCGTCCTTTCTGCTCCGCCGTCGACAACTTCCGGCGCAGACAGTCTTGATGCCACTGATCATCGGTCCAGCCTTCCGGCTTCTTCTTCGGAGCCGGCGCCTTCCGCGGCTTCGCGAAGGGCGCCTTCGCCCCTTTCGTCTCATTGCCCCGCGGCTTCTTGGTCCCTTTCTTGGCCATTTTATTTGGGGCAGTCGGTGGCGCCATGGATGGGGAGAGGGTGACGGCGGGAGGAATAGCGTAGCGACAGCGGGAGGGAGAAATGAATCGGCGGACAGGATAGGTGATGTCTACGTTCCCCCTCCTTTCCTGTAGACAGTGTTGGGCCTCCAAGAGCAGAGGTTTGTAGAACAGCAGCAAGTTTTCCCTTAAGTGGATCACCCAAGGTTTATCGAACTCAGGGAGGAAGAGGTCAAAGATATCCCTCTCATGCAACCCTGCAACCACAAAGCAAGAAGTCTCTTGTGTCCCCAACACACCTAGTAGGTGCACTAGTTCGGCGAAGAGATAGTGAAATACAGGTGGTATAAATAAGTATGAGCAGTAGCAACGGTGCCAGAAAATAGCTTGCTGGCGTGTAGTTGATGGTGGTAGTATTGCAGCAGTAGTAACGCAGTAAAACAGTAAACAAGCAGCGATAGCAGTATTTAGGAACAAGGCCTAGGGATTACACTTTCACTAGTGGACACTCTCAACATTGATCACATAACAGAATAGATAAATGCATACTCTACACTTTTGTTGGATGATGAACACATTGCGTAGGATTACACGAACCCTCAATGCCGGAGTTAACAAGCTCCACAATAATGCTCATATTTTAGTAACCTTTAGTGTAAGATAGATCAAAAGACTAAACCAAGTACTAACATAGCATGCACACTGTCACCTTCATGCATATGTAGGAGGAATAGATCACATCAATATTATCATAGCAATAGTTAACTTCGCAATCTACAAGAGATCATGATCATAGCATAAACCAAGTACTAACACGGTGCACACACTGTCACCTTTACACACGTGCAGGAGGAATAGAACTACTTTAATAACTTTGCTAGAGTAGCACATAGATAGTAGTGATACAAAACTCATATGAATCTCAATCATGTAAAGCAGCTCATGAGATCATTGTATTGAGGTACATAGGAGAGAGATTAACCACATAGCTACAGCGGAGCCCTCAGCCTCGGGGGTGGATTACTCCCTCCTCATCATGGAGGCAGCGATGGCGGTGAAGATGGCGGTGAAGACGGCGGTGGAGATGGCTCCGGGGGCAATTCCCCGTCCCGGCAGGGTGCCGAAACAGAGTTCTGTCCCCCGAATTGGAGTTTCGCGATGGCAGCGGCGCCCCTGGAGTCTTTCTGGAGTTTCGTCAATTGGTGTCGAGGTTTTAGGTCACGACGGCTTAAATAGGCGAAGAGTCGGAGTCGGAGGGGCCACGGGCTGCCCAAACCATAGGGGGGCGCGCCCCCCCCCTGGCCGCTCCGGGGTGTGTTTTGGTGGCCCTGTCCCCCTTCTCTGGCGGTTCTCGTGTGTTCTGGATGCTTCCGGGTAAAATAGGAACTTGGGCGTTGATTTCGTCTGATTCCGAGAATATTTCGTTACTAGGATTTTTGAAACCAAAAACAGCAGAAAACAGGAACTGGCACTTCGGCATCTTGTTAATAGGTTAGTTCCAGAAAATGCACGAATATGACATAAAGTGTGCATAAAACATGTAGGTAACATCAATAATGTGGCATGGAACATAAGAAATTATCGATACGTCGGAGACGTATCAGCATCCCCAAGCTTAGTTCTGCTCGTCCCGAGCAGGTAAAACGATAACAAAGATAATTTCTGGAGTGACATGCCATCATAACCTTGATCATACTATTTGTAAAGCATATGTAGTGAATGCAGCGATCAAAACAATGTATATGACATGAGTAAACAAGTGAATCATAAAGCAAAGACTTTTCATGAATAGCACTTCAAGACAAGCATCAATAAGTCTTGCATAAGAGTTAACTCATAAAGCAATAATTCATAGTAAAGACATTGAAGCAACACAAAAGAAGATTAAGTTTCAGCGGTTGCTTTCAACTTGTAACATGTATATCTCATGGATATTGTCAACATAGAGTAATATAACAAGTGCAATAAGCAAATATGTAGGAATCAATGCACAGTTCACACAAGTGTTTGCTTCTTGAGATGGAGAGAAATAGGTGAACTGACTCAATATTGAAAGTAAAAGAATGGTCCTCCATAGAGGAAAAGCATCGATTGCTATATTTGTGCTAGAGCTTTGATTTTGAAAACATGAAACAATTTTGTCAACGGTAGTAATAAAGCATATGCATCATGTAAATTATATCTTATAAGTTGCAAGCCTCATGCATAGTGTACTAATAGTGCCCGCACCTTGTCCTAATTAGCTTGGACTACCGGATCATCACAATGCACATGTTTTTACCAAGTGTCACAAAGGGGTACCTCTATGCCGCCTGTACAAAGGTCTAAGGAGAAAGCTCGCATTGGATTTCTCGCTATTGATTATTCTTCAACTTAGACATCCATACCGGGACAACATAGACAACAGATAATGGACTCCTCTTTTATGCATAAGCATGTAACAACAATTAATAATTTTCTCATTTGAGATTGAGGATATATGTCCAAAACTGAAACTTCCACCATGGATCATGGCTTTAGTTAGCGGCCCAATGTTCTTCTCTAATAATATGCATGCTTAACCATAGGGTGGTAGATCGCTCTTACTTCAGACAAGACGAACATGCATAGCAACTCACATGAACTTCAACAAAGAGTAGTCGATGGCGTCCCCAGTGAACATGGTTATCGCACAACAAGCAACTTAATAAGAGATAAAGTGCATAAGTACATATTCAATACCACAATAGTTTTTAAGCTATTTGTCCCATGAGCTATATATTGCAAAGGTGAATGATGGAATTTTAAAGGTAGCACTCAAGCAATTTACTTTGGAATGGCAGGAAATACCATGTAGTAGGTAGGTATGGTGGACACAAATGGCATAGTGTTGTTTGGCTCAAGGATTTGGATGCATGAGAAGTATTCCCTCTCGATACAAGGTTTAGGCTAGCAAGGTTGTTTGAAGCAAACACAAGCACGAACTAGTACAGCAAAACTCACATAAAAGACATATTACAAGCATTATAAGACTATACATCGTCTTCCTTGTTGTTCAAACACCTCACTGGAAAATATCTAGACTCTAGAGAAACCACTCATGCAAACCAAATTTTAACAAGCTCTATGTATTTCTTCACTAATAGGTGCAAAGTATATGATGCAAGAGCTTAAACAAGAGCACAACAATTGCCAAGTATCAAGTTATCCAAGACATTTATAGCAATTACTACATGTATCATTTTCCAATTCCAACCATATAACAATTTAACGAAGAGGAAACTTCGCCATGAATACTAAAAGCTAAGAACACATGTGTTCATATGCAACAGCGGAGCGTGTCTCTCTCCCACACAAGCATGATGTAATCCAATTTATTCAAACACAAACAAAAACAAAAACATACAGATGCTCCAAGTAAAGCACATAAGATGTGACCGAATAAAATATAGTTTCAAGAGAAGGAACCTGATAATTTGTCGATGAAGAAGGGGATGCCTTGGGCATCCCCAAGCTTAGACGCTTGAGTCTTCTTGAAATATGCAGGGATGAACCACCGGGGCATCCCCAAGCTTAGAGCTTTCACTCTTCTTGATCATAGTATATCATCCTCCTCTCTTGACCCTTGAAAACTTCCTTCACACCAAACTTCTCATAATCTTCATTAGAGGGGTTAGTACATAATCAAAAACTCACATGTTCAGAGGTGACACAATCGTTCTTAACACTTCTGGACATTGCTCAAAGCTACTGGAGTTTAATGGAACAAAGAAATCCATCCCACATAGCGAAAGAAGCAATGCGAAATAAAAGGCAGAATCTGTCAAAACAGAACAGTCCGTAAAGACGAATTTATAATAAATACTTCCGTTGCTCAGATCAGAAAACTCAAAACTAATGAAAGTTGCTTACATATCTGAGGAACACGCACGTAAATTTGCATATTTTTATGATTTTTCTACGGAGAGAAAATCCCAGATTCGTGACAGATAGAAATCTGTTTCTGCGCAGAAATCCAAATCTAGTATCAACCTTCGATTAGAGGCTTCACTTGGCACAACAAAACACAAAACTAAGATAAGGAGAGGTTGCTACAGTAGTAAACAACTTCCAAGACACAAATATAAAACAAAGTACTGTAGCAAAATAACACATGGGTTATCTCCCAAGAAGTTGCTTTCTTTATAGCCATTAAGATGGGCTCAGCAGTTTTAATGATGCACTCGCAAGAAATTGTATTTGGAGCAAAAGAGAGCATCAAGAGGCAAATTCAAAACACATTTAAGCCTAACATGCTTCCTATGAAAAGGAATCTTGTAAATAAACAAGTTCAAGAAGCATAATGCAACAAGCATAGAAAGATAAAACAAGTATAGCTTCAAAAATTTCAGCACATACAGAGGTGTTTTAGTAACATGAAAATTTCTACAACCATATTTTCCTCTCTCATAATAACTTTCAGTAGCAACATGAGCAAACTCAACAATATAACTATCACATAAAGCATTCTTATCATGAGTCTCATGCATAAAATTATTACTCTCCACATAAGCATAATCAATTTTATTAGTTGTAGTGGGAGCAAATTCGACAAAGTAGCTATCATTATTATTCTCATCAAGTGTAGGAGGCATAGTATTATCATCATAAAAATTACTCTCCATAGTAGGCGGCACTAAAAGACCAGTATCATTATAATCATCATATATGGGAGGCAAAGTATCATCAAAGAAAATTTTCTCCTCAATGCTTGGGGGACTAAAAAGATCATGAAAACCAGCTTCCCCAAGCTTAGAACTTTCTATATTATTATCAACAATGGTGTTTAAAGCGTTCATACTAATATTACGACCAGCATGCAAATAAGATTCCATAGGTTTTTTAATTTTCGCATCAAACAATCCATGTTTTAAATCAGGAAATAGAATAAGAAGATCATTCTTGTCCATTATGCCAAACTAGTGTAAACAAGAAACAAAAAGATGCAATTGCAGGATCTAAAGGAAATAGCTTTGAGTACTTACAATGCGGAAAATAGCTTGGTAGCCGAGATCCGGAGTGTGAGTACCTTTTACCTTTCCTCCCCGGCAATGGCGCCAGAAAAATAGCTTGATGTCTACGTTCCCCCTCCTTTCCTGTAGACAGTGTTGGGCCTCCAAGAGCAGAGGTTTGTAGAACAGCAGCAAGTTTTCCCTTAAGTGGATCACCCAAGGTTTATCGAACTCAGGGAGGAAGAGGTCAAAGATATCCCTCTCATGCAACCCTGCAACCACAAAGCAAGAAGTCTCTTGTGTCCCCAACACACCTAGTAGGTGCACTAGTTCGGCGAAGAGATAGTGAAATACAGGTGGTATAAATAAGTATGAGCAGTAGCAACGGTGCCAGAAAATAGCTTGCTGGCATGTAGTTGATGGTGGTAGTATTGCAGCAGTAGTAACGCAGTAAAACAGTAAACAAGCAGCGATAGCAGTATTTAGGAACAAGGCCTAGGGATTACACTTTCACTAGTGGACACTCTCAACATTGATCACATAACAGAATAGATAAATGCATACTCTACACTTTTGTTGGATGATGAACACATTGCGTAGGATTACACGAACCCTCAATGCCGGAGTTAACAAGCTCCACAATAATGCTCATATTTTAGTAACCTTTAGTGTAAGATAGATCAAAAGACTAAACCAAGTACTAACATAGCATGCACACTGTCACCTTCATGCATATGTAGGAGGAATAGATCACATCAATATTATCATAGCAATAGTTAACTTCGCAATCTACAAGAGATCATGATCATAGCATAAACCAAGTACTAACACGGTGCACACACTGTCACCTTTACACACGTGCAGGAGGAATAGAACTACTTTAATAACTTTGCTAGAGTAGCACATAGATAGTAGTGATACAAAACTCATATGAATCTCAATCATGTAAAGCAGCTCATGAGATCATTGTATTGAGGTACATAGGAGAGAGATTAACCACATAGCTACAGCGGAGCCCTCAGCCTCGGGGGTGGATTACTCCCTCCTCATCATGGAGGCAGCGATGGCGGTGAAGATGGCGGTGAAGACGGCGGTGGAGATGGCTCCGGGGGCAATTCCCCGTCCCGGCAGGGTGCCGAAACAGAGTTCTGTCCCCCGAATTGGAGTTTCGCGATGGCGGCGGCGCCCCTGGAGTCTTTCTGGAGTTTCGTCAATTGGTGTCGAGGTTTTAGGTCACGACGGCTTAAATAGGTGAAGAGTCGGAGTCGGAGGGGCCACGGGCTGCCCAAACCATAGGGGGGCGCCCCCCCCCCCTGGCCGCGCCGGGGTGTGGTTTGGTGGCCCTGTCCCCCTTCTCTGGCGGTTCTCGTGTGTTCTGGATGCTTCCGGGTAAAATAGGAACTTGGGCGTTGATTTCGTCCGATTCCGAGAATATTTCGTTACTAGGATTTCTGAAACCAAAAACAGCAGAAAACAGGAACTGGCACTTCGGCATCTTGTTAATAGGTTAGTTCCAGAAAATGCACGAATATGACATAAAGTGTGCATAAAATATGTAGGTAACATCAATAATGTAGCATGGAACATAAGAAATTATCGATACGTCGGAGACGTATCAATAGGTCAAATGTGTTGGGATGGCAGAAATGTGCGGCGGGAGAGGAGCGATGTGGCGGGAGAGGCGCGATTAGGCGGGAGCGGTGGACGAATTTTTTCTGTGCCGCTGACACGTCGGGCCCGCGTCGCTTCGCTTCGCTTTTCGGTGTGTCTGGCGTCCCCGGAGCATCCCCTGTGTAGCGGGGACAGGCTCGGGGTGCCGGACACCGTATCGAACCGCACCGGACAAAAAAAAGACTTTGGGGGACGCGGCTAGGAATGTTTTTTTGTTCGGGGAGACAGTTTGGGGGACGCGACTGGAGATGCTCTTAAATAATCTTCATAGAAGGCCAGAGTCATAGCCCCCTGAAAATGGATGTCTGATAGGACCGAAGATGTGCTATAATATACATTAGGTGAATTAGTATGATTTACTGTATAATATATGCCGATGATGGAATTTTTCCCCAGAACACAACCAAGTCACTGACCTTGAATTTGCTAGGTTGACAGCCCTGGCCCAGAACATGATAGAGTCAATGAGATTCCTTTTCAGATTACGTGGATCCACAATCAGCACATCAAAATCAAGTAAGCACCCGTCCTTGTCAAAAGGTCCAGCATATACAAAACCTTTTTGAGCTGTTCTTTGAACAGCATTCAGAACATCCGTACTGATGTAATCACCAAGGCGATTGCTTTTTTTTTAGATAATGGGCGTTTTATTATTACTAAGGAAGCAATTACACCAAGGCGCTTGCTACAGTCTTCAGCAGCACCGATGGCATAACTGCCTAAATCAACGCGAACAAGATCTTCAATTCTTCCCTGATAGGCGAGTGATGTTCATGTAAGTTCATCCGAAGATACTGAGAAAATGCTTACTTCGGTAGTTAGGTATAACAAATGGTTATGCTATTATCTTCTGAATTCGATATGCATGCTCAAAAGCTTCTCATGACCTATGCCCAATTCATCAAAGAACAGTATGCAGTTCTGTATTTTTGCTTTACTGATTCAAAGCAGTGGTAAGGGGGTTGAGGTGCTCATTTTCAGTTAAACTCATGTCATGCAAAGTAAAGGCTGGTAATTCTTCAAGTATTTCTCACTATCACAGGTTAGAAAAAGGGAGAGAGCAAACAAGGTGTATGATGATAGAACTATCGTTTGGCATAAAGTCTTAATGGTATCAATGACTGCTTTTCCATAAGTTCAGTAATAGGCTCGAGTAAATAGACTAGATTTATGCATAGTACCTTTACACGGGGGCGTACGCAGAAGGGTGGTCAGGTGGGCCATGGTCCACCCTGAATTTTTAGAAAACGTTTTATATTTTGTTATTTGAGCAATTTTTTTATCACATATGAGCAGAAAAAATAGGAATTAGAGGTGTGTGCCCACCATGGGATATTTTTGTGGGTTCGCCACTGCCTTTACAATTGAGTCTGCTGAGATATAAACATATCTCTTCGCGAGAATTCAGTTGATGCGATAATGATTGGTGAGACTTCATGCGGAATGCCCAAATAAAGTTTCCTACTGGAGGGGCAACATTTAGATTATCCATGATTTGATTTTGACTGAAGAGGCAAACAAGGATGAGGAGGGACTAATTCCAATGACAATATGAGCATTTTAATTTGCGTGCTCTCACATAGTAACGGTAACATTTGAATTTACTTCTAAATAAATATGAGCCCGGGCTATTAAAAAATATCAATAACTTATTTGGAAACTGGTTAGCAGGGGTTATTAAAAAATAGAAAGCACAAATTCAAGTTGGCGTTTGTGCTTTACTTTGGCCACTCTAGAATGTGTGAAATGATTATATCTTTAACAAGGCAAAATCTACTTCTTTATGCAGGTTATTTCTTTGGTGAATCCGTATGTGGTTCTACCTATAACCAAAGGAGAAGTGAGAGGATTTGGTTACTGGGTGCAACCGGCCGGAGATGGTTGCTCAAGATATATATAGCCAGTGCAGCTGGCGTTTTGATCATAGGATAACATGTTGATGCAAGGTCATTTCATGCTTTCCTTTTTTTAGATGGTTGGTACATGTATCGACCATGTATAAACCATGATGTAATCTTTTGTAAGACTTGAATTCATTAAATAAGGAAATAAAGAGCCTTATACATCAATCGAAGCAGGGGTTGGGACGTTGTCTCCGTTTCGAAAAAAATATGAGCCTGGGTTTGCCCAAATATGAGACATGCTTATGCTTCTCAAATATACTTCTAAATAAACAAAAGTGGTTCTTTTGACTTTGCTGAAAGGAATCAGTCTATTGAGTACAACATTCTAGTGATCATTTGGTTAAAAATATACTCATTTTTCACATGTATTTTTTGAAAAAGGGCGTTTCATTACTCAAAAGGTTTGACGTAATACACCCGGCCTCTGCATAGTTAGGATGCACACAACCATTCAAGAAGGTTACAACACAATGTTCACAATAAAAAGGTAACATGAAACAAAAATCCTATCATGGTGTAGGAGCCGCTATCCTCATAATGCAGCCACCCATGTTGGATAATAAGCTTCTTGGCCGAATTCTCCAATCGTATAGACACCTCCGTAAATTGGTTGTGTTCCTCCATGCGCTGAAGCGACGGCCATGAACATAGCGTAGCCGTAGACCGGTAAATTACCTCAATAAGAGAAGAATTTTTGTCATTAAAAACCTGTCATTTCTATATAGTCACAGTGAAAAAATAACAGCGATCGCTCCCACCCTGATAAGATTCATAAACCTAACCTCTACCCATTTAGCCAATTGCCAAAAATATTTGCAATGCCTCGAGGTGGGTAAGCTAGATCCTATTTGAATGATTGACCATATAGCTTTAGCGAACCGACACTGGAAGAAGAGATATTTTATTATCTCGTCTTCGTGACAGAGAATACATTTCTTACAACCATCCTAATTATGTTTTGCAAGGTTATCTTTGGTGAGGATAACACCGCGACGTAGGTACCAAGCAAATAACTTTGTTTTCAGTGGTATCCTTAGTTTCCAAATGGTTTTATTGTTATAAACCGGTTGGATAGGTTCTATTAATAACTCGCACATGGATCTTACTGATGGCGTGTAATACACACGTTCGTTGGGAACCCCAAGAGGAAGGTATGATACGCACAGCAGCAAGTTTTCCCTCAGTAAGAAACCAAGGTTTATCGAACCAGTAGGAGCCAAGAAGCACGTTGAAGGTTGTTGGTGGCGGAGTGTAGTGCGGCGCAACACCAGGGATTCCGGCGCCAACGTGGAACCTGCACAACACAACCAAAGTACTTTGCCCCAACGAAACAGTGAGGTTGTCAATCTCACCGGCTTGCTGTAACAAAGGATTAGATGTATAGTGTGGATGATGATTGTTTGCGAAGAACAGTAAAGAACAAGTATTGCAGCTGATTGTATTCAATGTAAAAGAATAGGACCGGGGTCCACAGTTTACTAGAGGTGTCTCTCCCATAAGATAAATAGCATGTTGGGTGAACAAATTACAGTCGGGCAATTGACAAATAGAGAGGGCATGACCATGCACATACATGATATGATGAGTATAGTGAGATTTAATTGGGCATTACGACAAAGTACATAGACCGCTATCCAGCATGCATCTATGCCTAAAAAGTTCACCTTCAGGTTATCATCCGAACCCCTTCCAGTATTAAGTTGCAAACAACAGACAATTGCATTAAGTATGGTGCGTAATGTAATCAATAACTACATCCTCGGACATAGCATCAATGTTTTATCCCTAGTGGCAACAGCACATCCAGAACCTTAGAACTTTCTCATCCTTGTCCTGCATTTAATGGAGGCATGAACCCACTATCGAGCATAAATACTCCCTCTTGGAGTTAAGAGTAAAAACTTGGCCAGAGCCTCTACTAATAACGGAGAGCATGCAAGATCATAAACAACACATAGGTATAGATTGATAATCAACATAACATAATATTCTCTATCCATCGGATCCCGACAAACACAACATATAGCATTACAGATAGATGATCTTGATCATGTTAGGCAGCTCACAAGATCCGACAATGAAGCACATAAGGAGAAGACGACCATCTAGCTACTGCTATGGACCCATAGTCCAGGGGTGAACTACTCACTCATCACTCCGGAGGCGATCATGGCGGTGAAGAGTCCTCCGGGAGATGATTCCCCTCTCCGGCAGGGTGCCGGAGGCGATCTCCTGAATCCCCTGAGATGGGATTGGCGGCGGCGGCGTCTCAGTAAGGTTTTCCGTATTGTGGCTCTCGGTACGGGGGGTTTCGCGACGAAGACTATATGTAGGCGGAAGGGCAGGTCAGGGGGCCACACGAGGGCCCCACACAACAGGCCGGCGCGGCCAAGGCTTGGGCCGTGCCGCCCTAGTGTGGCGCCACCTCGTGGCCCCACTTCGTAAGTCCTCCGGTCTTCTGGAAGCTTCATGGAAAAATAGGCCCCTGGGCGTTGATTTCGTCTAATTCTGAGAATATTTCCTTACTAGGATTTCTGAAACCAAAAACAGCAGAAAATAGCAACTGGCTCTTCGGCATCTCGTTAATAGGTTAGTGCCGGAAAATGCATAAATATGACATAAAGTATGCATAAAACATGTAGATATCATCAATAATGTGGCATGGAACATAAGAAATTATCGATACGTCGAAGACGTATCAGCATCCCCAAGCTTAGTTCCTGCTCGTCCCGAGCAGGTAAACGATAACAAAGATAATTTCTGGAGTGACATGCCATCATAACCTTGATCATACTATTGTAAGCATATGTAATGAATGCAGCGATCAAAACAATGGTAATGACATGAGTAAACAAATGAATCACAAAGCAAAGACTTTTCATGAATAATACTTTCAAGACAAGCATCAATAAGTCTTGCATAAGAGTTAACTCATAAAGCAATAAATCAAAGTAAAGGTATTGAAGCGACACAAAGGAAGATTGAGTTTCAGCGGTTGCTTTCAACTTATAACATGTATATCTCATGGATATTGTCAATGTAAAGTAATATAACAAGTGCAATATGCAAGTATGTAGGAATCAATGCACAGTTCACACAAGTGTTTGCTTCTTGAGGTGGAAAGAGATAGGTGAACTGACTCAACATAAAATTAAAAGAAAGACCCTTCGCAGAGGGAAGCATTGATTGCTATATTTGTGCTAGAGCTTTGGTTTTGAAAACAAGAAACAATTTTGTCAACGGTAGTAATAAAGCATATGTGTTATGTAAATTATATCTTACAAATTGCAAGCCTCATGCATAGTGTACTAATAGTGCCCACACCTTGTCCTAATTAGCTTGGATTACCGGGATTATCATCGCAATACACATGTTTTAACCAAGTGTCACAAAGGGGTACCTCTATGCCGCCTGTACAAAGGTCTAAGGAGAAAGCTCGCATTTGGATTTCTCGCTTTTGATTATTCTCAACTTAGACATCCATACCGGGACAACATAGACAACAGATAATGGACTCCTCTTTAATGCATAAGCATGTAGCAACAATTAATGTTCTCATATGAGATTGAGGATGTATGTCCAAAACTGAAACTTCCACCATGATTCATGGCTTTAGTTAGCGGCCCAATGTTCTTCTCTAACATTATGCATGCTCTAACCATTAAATGAGTGGTAAATCTCCCTTACTTCAGACAAGACGGACATGCATAGCAACTCACATGATATTCAACAAAGAGTAGTTGATGGCGTCCCCAGGAACATGGTTATCGCACAACAAACAACTTAATAAGAGATAAAGTGCATAAGTACATATTCCATACCACAATAGTTTTTAAGCTATTTGTCCCATGAGCTATATATTGCAAAGGTAAAGAATGGAAATTTTAAAGGTAGCACTCAAGCAATTTACTTTGGAATGGCGGAGAAATACCATGTAGTAGGTAGGTATGGTGGACACAAATGACATAGTGATTGGCTCAAGGATTTTGGATGCATGAGAAGTATTCCCTCTCGATACAAGGTTTAGGCTAGCAAAGTTATTTGAAACAAACACAAGGATGAACCGGTGCAGCAAAACTTACATAAAATACATATTGTAAACATTATAAGACTCTACACCGTCTTCCTTGTTGTTCAAAACTCAATACTAGAAATTATCTAGACTTTAGAGAGACCAATTATGCAAACCAAATTTTAGCAAGCTCTATGTATTTCTTCATTAATAGGTGCAAAGTATATGATGCAAGAGCTTAAACATGAGCACAACAATTGCCAAGTATCAAATTATTCAAGACATTTTAGAATTACTACATGTAGCATTTCCCGATTCCAACCATATAACAATTTAACGAAGAAGATTCAACCTTCGCCATGAATACTATGAGTAAAGCCTAAGGACATATTGTCCATATGCAACAGCGGAGCGTGTCTCTCTCCCACACAATGAATGCTAGGATCCATTTTATTCAAACAAAAACAAAAACAAAAACAAACCGACGCTCCAAGCAAAGCACATAAGATGTGATGGAATAAAAATATAGTTTCAGGGGAGGAACCTGATAATGTTGTCGATGAAGAAGGGGATGCCTTGGCATCCCCAAGCTTAGACGCTTGAGTCTTCTTAAAATATGCAGGGGTGAACCACCGGGGCATCCCCAAGCTTAGAGCTTTCACTCTCCTTGATCATATTGTATCATCTCCCTCTCTTGATCCTTGAAAACTTCCTCCACACCAAACTCGAAACAACTCATTAGAGGGTTAGTGCACAATAAAAATTTACATGTTCAGAGGTGACATAATCATTCTTAACACTTCTGGACATTATACAAAGCTACTGGACATTAATGGAACAAAGAAATTCATCCAACATAGCAAAAGAGGCAATGCGAAATAAAAGGCAGAATCTGTCAAAACAGAACAGTTCGTAAAGACGAATTTTAAAGTGGCACCAGACTTGCTCAGATGAAAATGCCCAAATTGAATGAAAGTTGCGTACATATCTGAGGATCACTCACGTAAATTGGCATAATTTTCTGAGTTATCTACAGAGAATTAGGCCCAGATTCGTGACAGCAAAGAAATCTGTTTCTACGCAGTAATCCAAATCTAGTATGAACCTTACTATCAACGACTTTACTTGGCACAACAATGCACAAAACTAAGATAAGGAGAGGTTGCTACAGTAGTAAACAACTTCCAAGACTCAAATATAAAATAAAGTACTGTAGTAAAAACATGGGTTGTCTCCCATAAGCGCTTTTCTTTAACGCCTTTCAGCTAGACGCAGAAAGTGTATATCAAGTGTTATCAAGAGATGAAGCATCAACATCATAAGCTCCCCCATCCGTAGTGGTACTAAAGGCTTTGTCAATTTTAGACCTATAATAATAATATTTTTTGGTTTAGGCACTTTAGAGACATACATAAACTTTTGCTCCTTACCCACATAAACTTTCTCCTTGAACTTAAGAGAAGAAAAAGTTGAACCCAAGGTTCCCATAGCTTCTTCAAGTTCACTAATCCTATGGGTTCGATTATCATGAGTAGCACAAGTTTCTAAAACAGCAATTTTTTCATTAATTCCACCTAGAGATTTATCAAGTTTATCAGTGCTATTAAGTAATATTCCCAATTTAGTCTCAATACTTGGAAGATCTTTCTCTATGCCCTCCAACTTTTTCATGACATTTTCAAGAGAGATTTCAATTTTAGTTTCATTAACAGGTGGTATTCCAACTAGACTCTCAATAATGCAACTAGCTTCTACGGTCGGAGTGCCTAGAAAATTTCCTCCCGCAAGCGTATCAAGAACATACCTATTCCAGCTAGAGATTCCAACATAAAAGTTCCTAAGTAGTATAATAGTGGAGTGTTTCTTAATGCACCTATGATGAGCATCGCTAATTCTATACCAAACATCTTTAAAACTTTCTCCCCCTTGTTGCTTAAAGGAACGAACTTCAACTTCCGGATTACTCATTTTTAACAGTAGTAAATAAAGCAAACTAGATAAAATAAATGCAAGTAACTAATTTTTTTTTGTGTTTTTGATATAGAGAACAAGACAGTAAATAAAGTAAAACTAGCAACTAATTTTTTGTGTTTTGATATAATACAGCAAACAAGAAAGTAAATAAAATGAAGCAAGACAAAAACAAAGTAAAGAGATTGGATTGTGGAGACTCCCCTTGCAGCGTGTCTTGATCTCCCCGGCAACGGCGCTAGAAAAAGAGCTTGATGGCGTGTAATACACACGTTCGTTGGGAACCCCAAGAGGAAGGTATGATGCGCACAGTAGCAAGTTTTCCCTCAGTAAGAAACCAAGGTTTATCGAACCAGTAGGATCCAAGAAGCACGTTGAAGGTTGTTGGTGGCGGAGTGTAGTGCGGCGCAACACCAGGGATTCCGGCGCCAACGTGGAACCTGCACAACACAACCAAAGTACTTTGCCCCAACGAAACAGTGAGGTTGTCAATCTCACCGGCTTGCTGTAACAAAGGATTAGATGTATAGTGTGGATGATGATTATTTGCGAAGAACAGTAAAGAACAAGTATTGCAGCTGATTGTATTCAATGTAAAAGAATAGGACCGGGGTCCATAGTTCACTAGAGGTGTCTCTCCCATAAGATAAATAGCATGTTGGGTGAACAAATTACAGTCGGGCAATTGACAAATAGAGAGGGCATGACCATGCACATACATGATATGATGAGTATAGTGAGATTTAATTGGGCATTACGACAAAGTACATAGACCGCTATCCAGCATGCATCTATGCCTAAAAAGTCCACCTTCAGGTTATCATCCGAACCCCTTCCAGTATTAAGTTGCAAACAACAGACAATTGCATTAAGTATGGTGCGTAATGTAATCAATAACTACATCCTCGGACATAGCATCAATGTTTTATCCCTAGTGGCAACAACACATCCACAACCTTAGAACTTTCATCACACCGTCCCCATTTAATGGAGGCATGAACCCACTATCGAGCATAAATACTCCCTCTTGGAGTTAAGAGTAAAAACTTGGCCAGAGCCTCTACTAATAACAGAGAGCATGCAAGATCATAAACAACACATAGGTATAGATTGATAATCAACATAACATAATATTCTCTATCCATCGGATCCCGACAAACACAACATATAGCATTACAGATAGATGATCTTGATCATGTTAGGCAGCTCACAAGATCCGACAATGAAGCACATAAGGAGAAGACGACCATCTAGCTACTGCTATGGACCCATAGTCCAGGGGTGAACTACTCACTCATCACTCCGGAGGCGATCATGGCGGTGAAGAGTCCTCCGGGAGATGATTCCCCTCTCCGGCAGGGTGCCGGAGGCGATATCCTGAATTCCCGAGATGGGATTGGCGGCGGCGGCGTCTCAGTAAGGTTTTCCGTATCGTGGCTCTCGGTACTGGGGGTTTCGCGACGAAGACTATATGTAGGCGGAAGGGCAGGTCAGGGGGCCACACGAGGGCCCCACACAACAGGCCGGCGCGGCCAAGGCTTGGGCCGCGCCGCCCTAGTGTGGCGCCACCTCGTGGCCCCACTTCGTAAGTCCTCCGGTCTTCTGGAAGCTTCGTGGAAAAATAGGCCCCTGGGCGTTGATTTCGTCCAATTCCGAGAATATTTCCTTACTAGGATTTCTGAAACCAAAAACAGCAGAAAACAAAGAATCGGCTCTTCGGCATCTCGTTAATAGGTTAGTGCCGGAAAATGCATAAATATGACATAAAGTATGCATAAAACATGTAGATATCATCAATAATGTGGCATGGAACATAAGAAATTATCGATACGTCGGAGACGTATCACTTACCAAGAATATACCATTCTTGGTGAGTTCCTAGCAGAATATATATTTCCCTTGAACTAGTTGGATTGAAGCTAATTTCTGTAGCCATTCGTTCCAAGAGGTTAATCGGGGACTGGCTACATCACGTCTGAACGTCATATATGGTGGAGAAGTTTTCATCACACCCTGAAGGTTGACATCCTTATGACGTACAATCCTATACAAAGTTGGATATTGTTCCCCAAGAGTGGTTGCACCCAACCAATTATCCTCCTAGAACCGTATCTCCGACCCATCCCTAATGAAAAAAGACCCGTATGGAAAGAAATGCTTCTTAGTTGTTATGATGCCAGCCAAAAAGTGTGAATCTCTCGGTTTCCAAAAAATCCGAGAAATCTCTTTTGAGCCTACATACTTCCTCCTCAACAAGTTTTGCCACGCACCATCCTCAGTTAAAAACTTGGCCAACCATTTACCTAGTAAGGCCTTGTTCTTAATCTCCAGATCATGGATACCAAGTCCACATTGATATTTAGAACGGCATACCACATTCCATCTTTTCAACCGATATTTTTTCCTTTCACTATCTCTTTGCCAAAAGAATCTTGATCGAAGATAATCCAATCTGCGAAGAATTTCTTTGGGCAACTGGAAGAACAAGATCATATACAGTACCATGTTTGTAAGTACTGAATTTATGAGTACTAATCTTCCACCCAGAAAGAGTAATTTTCCTTTCCGACTACTAAGTCTTTTCTGCAATCTTTCCTCGACTATTTTCCATTCGGCTAGTGTGACTCTCTGATGGTGAATCAGAATACCCATGTAGCTTATCGGAAAAGATCCCAAACCACACCCGAACAACTCGGCATATTGGTTGGCTTCGTCTTGGGCGTCACCAAAACAAAACAATTCACTCTTATGGAAATTAATCTTTAGACCAGACATTAGCTCGAAAGCTGATAAAATTAATTTCAGATTTGTTGCTTTTTCCAGGTCAAGCTCCATAAGAAGAATTGTATCGTCGGAATATTGCAGAATAGACAGTCCCCCGTCAACTAGATGGGGTACCACTGCTTCAATCTAGCCATCTCCCTTAGCACGCTCAATTAAAATGTCCGGCATATACGCCACAATGTTAAATAACATTGGAGATATGGGATCGTCTTGCCTCAACCCTTTCTTTGATTGGAAGTATTTAACGATATCATCGTTGACTTTGATGGAAACACTTCCACCAAAGATAAAGTTATGAATTAATGTGCGTCATTCGTGAGAAAAGCCTTTCATCCGAAGTGACTGGTGAAGAAAAGACCATTTAACCTTATCATATGCTTTTTCAAAGCCCATCTTGAGGATAACTCCATTCAACTTTTTGCGATGCATCTCATGTAGTGTCTCATGCAAGGTCACAACACCATCAAGGATGTATCGACCTTGCATGAACACAATTTGAGTTGGTCGCACCACATGATCAGCCACCGAATTTAGGGCTCCTTTGATTCAAAGGAATATGAAAAGTGTAGGAATAGAAAAGGTGTAGGATTGGAATGTCATGCCAAGTTGAATCCTATAGGAATATGGTGTGTCTTTGATTGTTGCAAAGGAATTTTTCCATGAGGTATGAGTTAATGTTTTTTCCTATAGGATTTGCACTACAAGATTCCTATAGGAAAATTTCTAATCCTACATAATTCCTATGTCAATTCTATGAATATTCCTATGTCAATTCTATGAATCAAAGGAGCCCTTAGTCTAATAGTAGCAACTTTGCTAAATATTTTAAAACAAACATTATGAGGATAGGTTGGTCTAAATTGTTGAATAGGATCGACATCATTAACCTTTGGGAGTAAAATGATTTCCGTGAAGTTAATACGGAACAATTCTAGTTGCCCGAGGCGAAGCTCTTTAAACATCTCTAGGAGATATTTTTTAGTAGTATCCCAGAATGTTGATAGAACTCGGCCAGAAAACCATCAGGTCCCGGTGCCTTGTTATGTTCCATTTGGAAGACTGCTTTCCTTATCCCATCTTCCGTATATGGGGCGGTAAGGACAATATTCTCCTAAGAGGACACTTGTGGAATATCATCAATTCTGAATTCATCCAGGGTTATATCTGACTTCTCACTTCTCAGGTGCCCAAAATAAACCTTTATAATAAGATGTGATGTATAACTTTGACTGCTCGTGTCCCTCGATCTTAACCCCATCCTGAAGGAGGGAGTGAATGTGTTTCTTTCTGTGCCTACCATTAGCAACACTATGAAAATATCTCGTATTCGAAACTCCCTCCAACAAGAATTGAGCTTTTGATCGTTGGTACCATTTGAGTTCCTCCTCGCGTGATAAACCAGCTAACTTCGCATTATATTGATTCTTTAAATCAATTTCTAGCATCATTAGCTGTCCGATTTCCGTGATTGCCTCTAAATCGTCAATTGACGTTGATAGGCTGAGTTTCTCTTGTTTAAGCTGTCCAGCCATATGTCGCGCCCACCCTCCAAGGTATTTTCGCACAACCCGTAGCTTGTGATTCCACCTTTGGATAGGGGTGCCCGGGACAAACTGTTGTTCGCATACATTCTTAACCATATAAGAGAAACCCTCCCTTTGTAACCATCCAAGTTCGAATTTGAAAGGATGTTTACGTGGAGGAGATGGAATCCCAGTTGTTCATCCAAGTATGGGTGATAGGTTAATAGGTAACACACATCTTATATCTTGTGTTACACCTTCAGGGCCAAAATCCCTATCAAATGCTGATATTCCACTACCATGCAATGGAGCACATATGATGAAGTACGTCTTTCAGGTGCTCAACATAGCATCGGACTTCTGACTGAGGTACTGCTGCCAGGCCTTGCCGGAGCCTTTTTCTTCATGCTGACGGCCATCTTCAGAGCAAACATTCTTGGGTCCATCATAGTAGAGAATGTACGTGTTAGCATTTGCGCGCTTCCAGTTGGCAGGGAACTTTAGATAATCGTCATAGAAGGCCAGAGTCATTGCCAATCTAATGTTGTCCCTGAAAATGGATGTTGGACATGGACAGAAATTGCGTTATAATATACCCCAAGTGAATCAATATGATTATATAATATATACTAAATATGAATATGAAGGTACAATTGCATACAAGTGTAAATTCTAATAGAGTTCAGATCACAACCAAGTAGACAAATGGGATTGAAGATGTAGACGTTGATGATGATGATGATGATGATGATGATGATGGAGATCGATATGTTGCCCTTCAAGATCCTAGTCTCCTCCTCCTTTTCTGTGTTGGTGGAGATGGTGATGGAGGCGGCGGCAGGAGGGCTCTGGCCCTAGGGCGTGGATGAATTATGTGCCTCTCATTAGCTCCTCCCCTTCTCAAATAGCAATATGGAGGTTGGTTTGACCTAGGGGCCGAATATATCTATCGAGCCTTCACAAATGTTGTTCCGTTTGACAAAACGGAGCCGATGGAGCCCCGTACGGACGTACGATACGGGCGGGCTCTACCCGTACCGATGTCGCTATTCTTATTGAACTTTCGTATATTGGACGCCATTTCTTCATACGAACTCCGATTTGGGTGTTCTTTGGCTCGTTGAACTCGTATGAACGAGTTCTAAAACACATGGCCTTAGATCTTAAATATAAGATGTTGGAAAATATCACTTTTCTTACACCTCATAGGCTAAGTCTGGTGCTTGTAATTCTCTCATCTTGTACCATCTTGGTCCATTTTGCCCCCTTTCTCCATGATTACCAATAACACCTAAATACATGTCAAGACAAGGGAAACATAATAAAATCATACTAAAACTACTAAATATGCAAAACTCATATGAAAGTGAATAAGAACTCGTAATTATGTAAACTAAGCATAGGTGTATCTACCTAGAGCATGAAATGAGTGACAATATGAATAATAGTATACTTAAAAACCTCAATAAAATAGTACTAAATTTCGAGCTATCATGCCCCTCTTCCATATGATAAAGAACCGCGACAGTAATGTCACTTCCCTTCGTACACTTTATCATACTTCAAATGGTAGTTCTCTCTAGTTCCTAAAGCAAATATTATGTGGCACAGTTCACATAATATCTAGAGAGAAAACTAACACACATTCATATATTAAAACCATAGATCATCTTTGCTTCATCTCATAGTCATGCTAGGGTCTCTCCATCTCCCCAAAAACAAAGGAACTACTCACACATGAAGGCAATCAAGACCATAGCAATAATATTGATGGGATATGAGAGTACAAATGAATACAAGTTAAGATCCACACTAGAGTTTGGATTGCAACCGAGTAGACGAAGGGGATCGGTGCTGGAGACGTGGATGATAATGATGATGATGGTGATGTAGATTGGCATTGAGACCTTCAAGATCCAAGTACCTTATCCTCTTAAGTGGTGGTGATGGATGGGATCACTAGTAGAAAACGGGTCTTTCGTTCGGAGCTACAAGGAGCCTTAGTCCTGGCTGTGATTTGATTCGGGACTATCGCTAGGGACCTTTAGTCCCGGTTGGTGACACAAAACAGGATTAAAGGTTCTGCGTTGGGTGCGGCAGGCCGCTAGCACCTTTAGTCCCGGTTGTTAACCCCAACCGGGACTAAATACCTTTTATTTGCGCCAAAACTAAGTTCTTTTTTATACTGTTATAATTTTTGATATTTGAAAGTGTTTGAATATGAATTTGAATAATTGTTGCATACTTTCGAATGTGAACAAACTTTGAACATGAAAAGTATTTTACTTTGGAGAAGCAATCCAAAACATTTTCTGTTTTGTATAATAATTAATCTAACTATTCAAACCATTAACCAAGCCCACGCTCCGATTTCAAGTTGACGACTTGACGTGTGAGGTCACTGTCCATTAACTTCATCGTGGAGGCGTTCACGGGCTTGCGGGGAAATTTCCCGGGGCGGAACTTCCGAAGATGTCCTAGGGCGTGTGCACCAACGACATCTTTGAGAAGTTCCGCCACGGGAGATTTCCCAACCCTTTCCTCGAAGATGTAAGATATTAATACTGCAGATGGTTGGCTTGTTTTTTGCTAGTTATATAGAGGTTGTGACGTACCATAGGGAGATTCCCCAACACTGTTAGAGGAGATGGAGACTTTAACGGGCTTGCGAGAAAATTTTCCTGAGGCGGAACTTCCGAAGATGTCCTAGGGTGTGTGCACCAACGACATCTTCGAGGAAGTTACGCCACGGGAGATTTCCCAACCCTTTCCTCGAAGATGTAAGATATTAACACTGGAGATGGTTGGCTTGTTTTCTCTAGTTAAATAGAGGTTGTGACGTACCATAGGGAGATTCCCCAACACTGTTAGAGGAGATGGAGGCTTTCACGGGCTTGCGGGGAAATTTTCCCGAGGCTTTCAATGTCCCAGGACGTGTGCACCAACGACATTTTCGAGAAGCTCCACCACGGGAGATTTCCCAACCCTTTCTCCTGGCCATGGGGACGAAGCTCCCTACCTTTTGGTTGGCTTGTTTAGCTGCTTGCGATTAGCGACGCTCCTTTTATAGGCCGGTCGCCGCTTCCTCCTTCGTCTTGTTCCTATGACATGACGTCGTGCGCTACATGCCTTATCTCGCCGAGCAGTGCGTCCGTCCACGCGTCCTTATCCCACCGACAATTTTGTTAGATGACACTGAAAATCCACCTTTAGTCCCGGTTGCACCCACCAAACGGGACTAAAGGTTGGCCTGCTAAAAAACCCTTTAGTCTCGGTTGGTTCCTCCGACAAGATGTCATGCGCCACATGCCTTATCTCGCCGAATGGTGCGTCCACGCACGCGTCCTTATCCCAACGATAGTTTTGGCATTAAAAATCCACCTTTACTCCCAGTTACACCCACCAAACAGGACTAAAGGTTGGCTTCCTCTTCTTCTTCCTCCTCCTCATCTTCATCGACGTCATCCACGATGAAGCCATGCTTCTCGTACTCGTTTTGTCCCTCCTCTGCTCACCACCATCTCTGGCTTCCTCTTCTTCCTCCTCCTCATCTTCATCGGTGTAATCCACGATGAAGCCATCCTTCAAGTACTCGTTTTGTCCCTCCTCTACTCACCACCAGCTCTAGCTTCCTCTTCTTCCTCCTCCTCATCTTCATCGGCGTCATTCACGATGAATCCATCCTTCTCGTACTCGTTTTGTCACTCCTCTGCTCACCACCATCTCTGGCTTCCTCTTCTTCCTCATCATCTTCATCGGCATCATCCACGATGAAGTCATCCTTCTCGTACTCGTTTTGTCCCTCCTCTGCTCACCACCAGCTCTGGCTTCCTCTTCTTCCTCCTCCTCATCTTCATCGGCGTCATCCTCGATGAATCCATCCTTCTCGTACTCGTTTTGTCCCTCCTCTACTCACCACTAGCTCTGGCTTCCTCTTCTTCCTCCTCATCGACATCATCCACGATGAAGTCATCATTCTCGTACTCGTTTTGTCTCTCCTCTGCTCACCACCAGCTCTGGCTTCCTCTTCTTCCTACTCCTCATCTTCATCGGCGTCATCCACGATGAAGCCATCCTTCTCGTACTTGTTTTGTCCCTCCTCTGCTCACCACCAGCTCTGGCTTCCTCTTCTTCCTCCTTCCCATCTTCATCAGTGTCATCCACGATGAAGCCATCCTTCTTGTACTCGTTTTGCCCCTTCTTTGCTCACCATCAGCTCTGGCTTCCTCTTCTTCCTCTTCCTCTTCGTCATCTTCATCAACGTCATCCACAATGGAGCCATCCTTCTCGTACTCATTTTGTCCCTCCTCTGCTCACTACCAGCTCTGGCTTCCTCTTCTTCCTCCTCCTCATCTTCATCGGCGTCTTCCACGATGAAGCTATCCTTCTCGTACTCGTTTTGTCCCTCATTTGCTCACCATCAGCTCTGGCTTCCTCTTCTTCCTCTTCCTCATCTTCATTGGCGTCATCCACGACGAAGGCATCCTTCTCGTACTTTAGAAAACAGAAAATGATTTTCTATTATTTTTCTAAATTAAATCATTTTTCATGTTGAAAGTTTTGCTAGATTTTAAATTATGCAGAACATATGAGTTAATGCATTTTTAATTGAAAAATGGCAAAATGGTTAATAGTTGGGCTAGTTAGAACATTTATTTTAGAAATAGAAAATGATTTTGGATTATTTTTCTAAATTAAAACATTTTCATGTTGAAAGTTTTGCTATATTTTAAATTATACAGAAGTTATTTTAACTCATATTCTAACATTTTGCAAAATGTCAAAAAGGTGGAAAAATTGAAAACGCCCCAAAAAAGGACCTTTTATTTTGGTTGGTTCCTCCAACCGAGACTAAAGGTCATTTGCGCGCGCGAACAGAAGCGGCGGCTGAAAATACATTTTAGTCCCGGTTGAAGATTCCAACCGGAATATTAGACCCTTTAGTTCCGGTTGGAGATACCAACCAGGACTAAAGGTCATAGGGTATAAAATTGGCTCTTCTTCCTCCCGGTTCATCCCAGTAATATTTGAATCAGGTAGTACTGATTTTATCTTGTTGAAGGGCAACTCATCATTGCCTCCTTCATGTGTCAACAAAGTGAAGGATACATCTGGTGGATTACTGTCAAACAAACAAAAACGGAACATGATGGCTATATAAGACACTAAAAAACACGCAAAGCTGCGATTCTGTCATTAACTCTCTATATATCATTAGTGGTGCAATGAGCACATAAGTTAAACTATACAGTACCAAAGGCATTTATCACTATAGTTTCCGTGGCCACCATGGCTACACGGAAATGTGAAATAGTCATGAAGTTTATCATGCATAACAAAGAAAGTTATAGATCAGTTACAACAAATTCTTTTTTTTTTTTTGAGAGGAGTTACAACAAATTCTGGCAGCTAAAGTTCACTGCTAATCTGTTACCATGGCAAATCCTCAGAGCAAAATTACTGAAACACAAGTGAAACGCATAGAGATAACCTTGACAGGGTGGAGTTTCTCAGCAGAGAAGAGTACGAAGATCCAGACAGCTTATCCAGGAGATGATATTCACACCTGCAACCTGGTGATCCTGCAGGAAATCGTTATCAGTGCAAACGATGCCACGTCTGAAAGAAATGCTATAAAAGTGCAGTAAAATAATAGATGCAAAGTCAGTTTTGACACTACATTGCTAATGTCTATTCTCAATTTGTTGTTTCCATTCCAAATTTGTCCTTCAGATTTTTTTAAAAATGGATGAAACGGAAGCCAAATTGCATCCACCAAATTTCCCCATCCCAGAAGCGAAGTGCATTTCTCAATTGGCAGGTAGCTATGAAAATGGCATATCCCAGTATATGAATCACATATGCTAGCTATGCCATGATCTGGAGTTCTGGGCTGTGGAGGCGAAGTGTGGAGAAATTAATTAGCAGGGAATACACAGCTCTGGCAATGCAAACGACACGAGTAGAACAGACAGTCGAGACAGGCACGAGGAAACCGCGGCAGACACGAGTAGAACAGACAGTCGAGACAGGCACGAGGAAACCGCGGCAGACACGAGTAGAACAGACACGAGTAGAACAGACAGTAGTACCGCGGCGTGGAGCGAGGGGTCGATGGGGATCCAGTTGCGGCCGCGGTCTTAGTGGAGGCGGAAGTGGGTGGCCGGCAGGAACTGGAGGCCCCCGAGCACGAGGATGGCGGCGACGGCCAGCATCTGCATCCCCGGCCACGCCCGCGGCGCCGGCTCGACGTCGCAGTGGATTACGCGCTGGGGCTGCTGCGCCCCCTCGCCCCTCGCGTTCGCGGCGGCCGGCTCGGGCCGGCGCTGGAGGCCTTCCATGGCGGGGCGGAGGAGGGTCGACGGGAGGGCGGTGTTCGAACTCCAAGTCGTCGTCGCTGTGGAGTTTGTAGACGAGTCGGGGGCTCTTGGTGCGAGGCCGGCCTGGCCGTTTTCCTGTGTTCTTTTTCTGGGTTTCTGGATCTTTGTGGCGATCGGGCGGTTCGATTTATGTATTTTGGTTTTACAATTCGTCGTGTCATCCCAAGAAAAAGCCTGTACACCAGCTGAGAATGCATAGCTTATTCGAAACAAGAGATTTTTAGAGAGTTTTGTATAAGGTAGGTTTGCCACAAGAAACCTTTTGACCAAGTCTTTCCCATTGTGGTTTTGCAAGAGCAGAGTCAACATTTGCTTCTTCTTCCTCGCCTCTGGTAGCAAAGTGGAGCTAACCGGCGACGCTAATGAAAGAGATCGCAAATGGAGAGACAAGTTAGGAGTGAGGACTCACAATGCAAACAATGAAAAAGGAGGTCAGGGGTATGTGAGTTGGAAGTTGAGATTTCAAGATAGTTGGTTGAATATCTAGTGGATCGAGATAATTGAATAGAATCGGATGCTTGTACTAATACTAGAGCCAATTGAATGGTTGAAGTTAAAATATTCAAGTCTTCGACCAAACACGCCCGCACAATAAATGACATGACTGGCTGCCTACACAACCTCTTCGAGCATGGATACATTTCGACCAATTACATACATATTCCTTATTTTGTTCTCCGCCATCTCCCGGTTCTTATATATAATGTAGGTTTTTGGCGCTAACTATTTCCAAAGAACATGCGTAGTACACACAAACACTATTGCTCGAGCGTATTGATAGGAACATGTTTGAGACTCTTAGGAATGGTTGGCAGCGGGAGCACTAGTAGAAGCTTCATCGTAGAGCTATGTTTGCACAAAGTGGAATAGAGTTGATAGTTCTATGTTTATGTAATCAAGATATTAGCAACATCCATTTAGAACTACCACTGTAGTATATAGCCGGTGGTCCAATGCACTAGGTTTGAACTTAGAACACGTTTCTTGGCTTGTCAAGTTGCGTCCTGTTAATGGTGTTGAGCATGTTGTTGTAGTAGTTTAAAAACTAGGCCGAATCAATGATTAATAGGCCGATAAATCGCTACTAATAGCCTGATTGTGTCGATTACCTATAATCGCTTGTGTTAGTCCTTTAACCCAATTAATTACTTTGACAATGTGATTACTAGGAATATTCCAGATTAATTATTCCACTTTGGTCAATAAAGTTGCAGAATTTTCAAAGCAGATTGTCCGTCCATCCAGCCGCTTCCCCATACAAATCAAGTAGGTGTTTAGAAGCTTTAACTCGATTCTCGCCTTCAGGAGCTCGAATCCCGCCTTCACTGAACAATTGCTCACTGTTACCGACCAGACCTTGGATACAAGATCTCGGCCGCCTTGAGGAGCTTGTCGAAGAGCTCAGGACGCCTTGAAATAGGGTAGGTGGTTGAGGTGCAATAGTAACAGTTCCTAGGTAGGTCGCGGGAAAAGAGAAAGTTCAGAGGACAAAGTAGGAGAAGCGAAATAAAGGAACATGGTGTCGGTTTCTATCCCCTTTGTTGCTCATGACCTAGAAGATTAGGTCTAAGAGGAGAAGCGTACATGTTTTATTGTGATTTTGGGCTCTAGAAAAGTAGGGTAGGCATAAGGATACCTTTCCACCATTTGTTTCTTTCTTATATAGACATATTTTGGTGCTAATTTATGTAGGTTGCACCGATTAATAGCTGACCGATTAAATCAGTTAATTGTCCGAATTCTGATTATTCACTACTCCCAAGCCGATCAAGCAGTTAACGATTACTGATTTTCTTACCATCATCACGTGATGTTAATGGCCGTTTTTCTCTGTTCTTTTATGGGTTTCTAGATCTTGTGGCGATCGGGCAGTTCGATTTGTGTAATGGTGCCAAGATTTTGGTTTTACAATTCGTCGTGTCATCCTAAGGAAAATCATGTACACTAACGCTGAGAATGCATAGCTTATTCGGAACAAGAGATTTTTAGAGAGTTTTTTATAAGGTAGTTCTCCCACAAGAAACTTTTTAACCAAGTCCTTTCAATTGTGGTTTTGCAAGAGCAGAGTCAGCATTTTATTCTTCTTCCTCCCCTCTGGTAGCAAGGTGGAGCTAGCGGGCGACACCAATAGAAGATTCGCAAATGGAGATCAAATTAGGAGTGGGGGCTCACAATGCTGACGATGAAAGAGGAGACCGGAGGCGTGGGAGTTGGAAGTTGAGATTTCAGGATAGTTGATTGACCGTGCACAACCACTTCGAACATGGATACACTTCAATCACTTGCATACACTATTCACACACGCACTATTGCTCGAGCGCATTGATAGGAAGACGTTTAAGAGTGTTAGAAATGGTAGGCAGCAGGACGTATAGAGAGGACTATGTTCACGCAAAGTGGTATACATTTCATAGTTCTATCTTCATGTAATAAAGATATTATCAACATCAATTTAGACATATGCAGTATAGATAGGTGGTCTAATGCATTAGGTTCAAACTTAGAGCATATGTTTATTGGCTAGTCAAGTTACATCATATTACTAGTGTTGATCATGTTCTTGCACAATCATGTAGTAGGCACAATGTCATTGGACATGCACGCGGGTCATGTCTTTAGTTCCATGGTGAACTCGGTGGCAGAAAATAGCATTCGATATTTGAGGACTGGTAATGGTGGTTCGAGTCCTGGCGGTGATGAGGTATTTGCTTGGTGATTCGTGACTTGAAGCAGTGGCATCTACAAGTGGGAGCGACAACACATGAGAAATTCAAAGTCTAAACTTGCAGGGTGAAAACCTAAGATCTCGTCTTAATTGGCTGTGTCTGGCAATGGTTTGTTGAAGGTATTGTTTTGTGAGTGTGGACTTTCTCCCGAATGAAACCTATAATTTATGATCAGGGCGATAACGATGCTTGTGCACTGTTCCCTTCTTGAATGCATCACAGTTGGAGAAGAGGGATTTCTGGTGCTGTTTTGGTAGTGTTTGGTACGCTATTACAAGAAACAAATCACTGGGCTTTTCTTTCATGTAATTCTTTTTTTTTGCTGTATGCATCGGTATTGCCATTATAGCACTGCGTTATTACAGAAGATAGGTGTAATTGGTATCTTCGTGATATTAATATATTTCATTTATTGAAAATAATTATTAAAAGACTTCAAAGATAATCAAAGAAAGGAGATCTAAGAGCGAAAACTCATCGGCGCTCTTGAGCACCAGTGAGCTCGGTTTTTGAAAATTTTGAAATTTTTTCTTTTTGGTCTCAAAAAGTTCAGCAAAAATACGTAGATAGATATGTACATAGAAATTGCACGCCTGCAATTTTATTTAAAAATACATTGTATTTTGGGAAATACAAAAAAGACAAATTTCTGACAGTATATAGGCGCTATATACGTGTATTTTTCTCAGAAATTTGTTTTTTTCACAGGTCAAAACATTACGAGTTTTCTACCTAAACTTTGCATGGATATACACACCATATACCATATATATGTATTCCCAAAATAAAATTTGAATTTTTTTGAAACTCAAAAATACAAATTTTAAGTTTTTCAAAAGGAGGGCACATTGGTGCCCAGGTGCACTGAATTTGCTTCCAAGATCTAAAAGACACTTAATAAATTCTCTAAACCCTTTAGTATTTTTCCATCTCAATTTCTGCAACCACGGTTTTTGATTGACAGGTACTTGTGGTTGTGGTATTGCAATCTCAATATTTGCGTGTGTTTGGTCAATAGAATCCATCCCATCTCTCTTCAATAACATTCATCCGTAAATTTTCTGCTAGACTAAGAATACATGTCTACAACCGAGCATGCCCACAAATAATGACATAATTGTGTGCACCAACTCTCGAATGTCGGTACAGCTCAACCTCCTACGCACAGGGTCATTATTATTCTCCACCATGTCACACTTCTTATATAAGGTTTTTTTTTTTTTCCACTGCTACCTCTTTCTTATGAATGTCAATTGTATGCTGAAATGACATTGCCCAAACGTGTCGATGGAAAATGGAAAAGAGGACTAGGAATGGTAGGCAATGGGAGCACCAAAAACACTGATGTCCTACGTTTCCGTTTGCACAAAGTGATATGCATATCACTGCTATATCTCGATGTGGTCATGCTGTTAGTAACATCCAGTGTGAATCAATCGAAAAGAGAGGGTCTCCCGGAACATGTCTACCATGTCACGGATCATCTTACACAAAAACAAGAATGATGCGCTTCCTGGATTGGGACCACGGCGAAACATCTCAGATTCCTCAGGTTCGAAGAGCAAGCTCGTGCTCATAGGTCTTGTGGGTCGCCAGCTCTCGAAGTTTTTTTTTAAAGAGAAGGCCCTTGGCCCAGCTTTATAAATAAAGCGACGACATCCAACAATATCCGATACAACAAGCAAACCGATAAGACTAGAGAGCTACCCAAACACATGGGCGACACAGCGATCCCCCTGGATCCTAGGAGACTAAGCATAAGGACATATAAGAAGTCCAACAGTCATCATACATAACCCTGAAGCGGGGCGAATAGATAGTCTGATAAGAGGTAAAACCGAAGCTCAGGTCCTAGCTCTTGCATGTAGCCTCCTAACCTCGCGCAGCACCTCGTCCAGCAACGCCCTGTCCCTCGGTCTGACCAACACCCTCTAGCACTGCATGTGTCGTGACATATGAAAGATAGCATCAGCGGGGTGTCTAATCAGAGTTCCTTCAATAGTAAGCTTGTTACGTATATTCCATAAAGCCCAGCATTGGGCCGCAAACGTACGAAGGGGACCCGGTAGCCCTTGCGCGAGCGCAATGAAATCTCCAGCCCCTGCCGGGTTCCAAGAAGTACCCAGAAGCTCCCTAGCTCCTGCCCACATGAACCTTGCCAAGTAACAAGCAAAGAAGATATGGTTGCAGTCCTCTGGTTCCCCACAGAGGCTGCAAAGGCCATTGGAGGGGCCTCGCCGTCTAGCCACCTGATCGCTAGAGGGAAGTCTACTCCGGATAAGTTGCCAGAGGAATACTTTAATCCTTGGAGGTACGCGAGTCCGCCAGACCTCCTTGAAGTGGGTGACTGTTGCCCCCTGCGTCAGTCCAAGATACATGGACTTGGAGGAGAAGGTGCCCGAAGGTTCTAGGGACCATGACACCTCGTCCGGCAAGTCCGAAACCGGGAGCGCCTGAACCTCACGGCATAGGTTGTCCCATTCAACCATCTCGGCTAAGCTGAATTGCCGTCGAAAGCGCAAGCGCCATTCCCCCGGCGATCCCACCGTGGTTTTCGCCGCACGCACCGTGACAAACGGTTGATCGCAGCAGCTAAAAATCCGCGGGAAACGAGCCGACAGAGGTCCCGACCCTGTCCACCAATCTAGCCAAAAATAGGTACGCAACCCATTATTGACTTTGTGTTTGGCGCCTAATTTGAAATGACACTTGATCTTTTGTATGGCATTCCAGAATTGGGAGCCCTTGGTGGGGACGGCTCGCGAAAAAAGTCCCTACCCAACAGATACTTCGCGTTAATAAGGTCCGCCCAAAGACCCATATCGCCTTGATAGATCTTCCAGATCCACTTAAGCATAAGGGCGATGTTCATGAGCCTGGTGTTCAAGATCCCCAAGCCCCCAAAGGCCTTAGGCTTGCACACCGAGGCCCAGTCCACCATGTGGTACTTCCGCTTGTCCCCCACTCCTTCCCAAAAGAAGCGGCACCTATGTTTGTCCATGGCACTGTGAGTGGAGTCATGTAGCAGGTATATGCCCATGGCAAACAGAGGCAGGCTCGAGAGGCAGGAGTTGGTAAGCTCCAGCCTCCCAGCCGAGGACAAGAAGAGTCCTTGCCATGGGTCAACCCTATGACCCACCTTGTCAGGGAGGAAGCCCCAGTCAGCCAGCTCTCGAAGTTGCTCTTTATTAATATATATTGTGACAAACCTTTTGCCGTCTTTCATAAAGCATATAATTAGATGGTAAGATTTCATGGAGAAAACATTATCAGAGTAGAAAGACTAATCAGGCGGTGAAAATATCTGGAGCCTTCAGCAAATTGAAAACTAACTAAATTTGAGCCATCTAATAATCATCCAATGATCAGTATTGTCACCGTGTTCAGCGGTAAAATACTGTCAGCCCGCTCAGCCTCCACCGTGTTCCGCCTCACCCATGTTAACTCTGTTCGTCTCTGCCTCCAAAACATCCTCAGAAGGAAACTGCCTCTCTAGTCGCTACCTCCAAATCATCCTCAGAAGGAAACTGGTTGACAATTGGTTTCCCCACCTTGCTAACAGATCCGCTCAAAACGAAATCCCCTCAATCGAGACTCAACTCCATCTTCATCAATTGGCAAGCCGCCGCTATACATCATCTTGCACGCCGCCTCCGCATCCAATTAATCCTAGCGATCGGCACGACCTGCCGCCGCTGACATCGGGCCCCTCCTCAAAGGGCTGCATCAGCGATGGCGAGCAGACTCCCGTGAGGTTCGTGTATTTCTCCCCTATGATTTTCTTGCCAGTTCGAGAAAAGTTTTGGGGACTGGAGTTGGTGTTGTCACGTCTGTCACCGTCCACCGCCGCAGCGACGCCCTTGACCAACGCGGCCCTCGCCGTTCCGCCTCCACGTTGTCGTGTTCCAGAATGCCGCCTCCCTGCCCGTCGTGAGGACGCTTCCGCCCCGTACCCAACTCGATGGCGTTTGGCTCCCCCAAGGCGGCGGGCTCTCATCCCTATTTCCTGCACACAAAAAGGTACCTGAAATTGCATATGTCCGTATCACTTGCATGTTTAATTATTTGCCAGAAAGGTCATTAGCTATGTCTGCATAACTTGCAGATTGAAGGAAGCGAAGTCCTTTTTTGAAGCAAAAGGCAGACGTGGACAAGTTTTTTATGTTTCTCTGATTTGGATTATATATCATATACAAAGTAGTATAAGATTTTGCTGTCTTATGTATTACTTTTTTTGCAGATAGATAGGGATTAGTTTTGAGAATAACCATTGTATCCGAAGAGCTTAATGCCTACACACGTAAAATAGGGCAAGACCAATTCGGTATGTTCACAGCCTTAAACAGAAATATGTTATGATGATAGGCAATAAAATGCAAGATTATTCCTTGTGGCAAACAGAGACAACCATTTCTATATTTACTTCTATGGTTTAAAAATCAGAAATTTGTGTTTCTTTTATAGACGGAGGGGGTATACCTTAAGAGGAAGCAAAAATATGCATGTCATCCTCCAAGTGCGCTCCATTTCAGGACATAACCAACAGGCAAAACTAAGGTGATAACAACATTCGTTGCTTTGAACTTGCTGCAAATTGTGCCATATATGCATATCCTAAAGAGGTGAAAAGGCAGATGAATCGAGAATATTATGCAAAAAATAAAGATAAGATTTAATTTGATGCTATCACTATATTGAAATCTTATATATCCCGGATAAAATAAGGTAGACATATGTTTGTTCACAATCTTTGATGCTATCAATGCCCTCTAGATTCATGTGAAAATTATTGAATGGTTACTTCTGGTATGCTGAATGTGAAGATTTTGCAAGATAGTGATAATCTAATGTACGTGTATTGCCATTTCCAGGAAAGTTTAGACTTGTCATGAATTGAGGTATGCATATTTGCATCTATTTTGCAGCAGCGGTCCAAGGATGATCACTAGCAGTATTTTTAAAAACCAAAAGTATTTATACACTGGAGATTTAGCTTATTTTTCCTTTTTCAAATTGAGATTTAGCTTATTTTTTCATTGAGGCTAGACATTTTCAAAATAGAATGACGTTCTTTTATCTCATATCTCCATCGAATTATACTTGAGAAGTAGGTGTTTTATTGGCGCTACTATTGATAAATGTGTATTCCCAACTATTTTTCAGTGGGAATTTACCATGAAAGCAGAAAGTACTATTTGTTATGAGAGTGTCAAGCAAGGGTTACTTTGTATTTCTGAATATTTGTTTTCCTTCATAATTCACCAAGGGTGCTATCTCTTTATTTTCTTCTTAAATCTTATGTAGGAGAGATTGAGTGAAGGAAATGGCTTTCCAGGGACCAACAACTACACTTAAATTCTCAGGCATGGCACTCCTTATGGTGTAGAAACATACAGGTTAGACAGTTGTTTAGCTTTTAGGTGTGATTGGTAACCAATCACTCTTGGTCCCATATTACTCTTTTCGTCGACGTTTCTCATTTTAAACCTTCTCTTTTCTCTTATTTCTTTCTTGGACTTAAGTCAGCTTCAACAGTGAAATAAGACAGTATAAAGCCATTGGGATCGGTCTACTCCGTGCTTTTTTTGTTATTTGTAATATAATTTAGCAATAAATGTATTTAAGCTTGAGTGATAGACTTTCTGGATTGATTTTTACTGGAGTGAACATCAAAGATTTTGCTACAATACAAATTGTATGTGTATAAATTTGCAATGCTTGCAAGATGTGTCTGCCATGTTTGCATTACTCTTTCACACATGCCGGATTAAAAAATTCGAAAAGAACGATGCTACAAAGGATGGAAAATAAATTCATAAGCGTGGGCCAGCAAGTTTTGGCAACGGCTGTGTCTGTGGGGTGTGGGTGGGGGGGGGGGGGGGGGGTGGATACTGCTCAATTAAAAATAGGACAAGGTATTTTACCCAATATTCTAGGGCTAGTGAAAATTTCATTGTAAAAACTAAAATGCCTTTGAAGTTCTTTTTGCTGGGATAATACCTTTCAAATATACGAATAAAATTTAAAATTTGGTTGCGGAAGGAAAAAAAAATACATGACATCAGATTTAGGAGTACTCTCCACACGTGAAAAATCGTAATCTTGCCCCTTCTTCTTTCCACAACCAGACATGCAAGGAACAAACACGCAAAATACACTTGTACAGAAAATGCCATCACATGCTGCTGAAATAGCCTACCCACATGGTTTAGCAAACCATCACTCGTCTAAATAAAAGCTTTCGAGGGAATCAGTCAAGGTGCCGACAGTCATCATGTCGTTGGCACAACTAGAATTGCCGCCGGCACAACCCTCTACCGACGGCACCTCGCCGTCAGCATAATATGTTGTCGGCGTAGACCCATTTGCCGTCGACATAGGTTGGCTGTCGGCACAGCATCCTGTGTCGACGGCTCGGCATAGAACTAACGACCGTTTGGCAATTCTGACTTAAATTTCTTTTAAAAAATAATTCAAGTTTTTTAATCTCTCACAAGGATCATTTTAACTCTAACTACACTTAATAAGTGTCACATTCTACTTGTGATCAAACTTCCAGCTTCCATGAAAGAAATGACACTTTGTTGATAATACTACCGTATCAATCCTATTAATCCCTATTTCTTAACGTTGCACCTCTTTATTATTTTGAATTCCAAATAATTACTTATGTAAAATGGATAAGTACGGAAATTCAATTCGGCTCCCGGGTGCGTATGCTCCCTCTACCAACAAAACATATTTCGAAGTGTGGAAAAATTTTGACAAAAAATTCTACATGTACATCTCCATAATATATGTGTATGCGTCAAGTTTCACAAAAAAATAATATTTTTTGTGGCCTATGTAAAAAAGAGAAAACTTATCCTGTGAAAAGTATTGTTTTCAGCACTGATTTTTGTCTTTTTTACACACGTCACATGATAAGTTCATTTTTTATGAAACGACTTTGTGAGCGCGTAGCACGTGAAGATGTACGTGCGAATTTTTTGTTTCAATTTTTTTGAAATTTAAAATAGGTGTAAGATACATTTCAAAATATAGGGAGCATATGATCCCATGTTCCAAAACACCACTCCCATATTAATCTTGAATTCAAATGATAATAAAATTATTTTATTTTTTGTCCTTTTCTATTTAATATGGAATAATTAATATCTTTAAATCTGTAAATCAGAATTTGACAAATATTATGTTTAAATCGCTCGAAAAATGAGAGGAATCCAAATATGACATCTATATCATATTTTGAACCTGAAAGTGATTTTTCCGGAAAATCATGAGCATTAGATCATATACCTGCAGTTCAAATCTGATCGACTTCCTACCGATTTGGCAGGAATTTGTCTTTTTTCGCGAGGGGTGGGCGAAAATATTTAAGATAGCCCGGTTGGGAAATTGTGCATGTAAGGTGGTCTAGTATTTTTCTAAAATGGGGTGGTTCCATTGTGAAACTTTCATTTGGTGGTTGGTTCACAAAACACCTCTTTTTGGGACTCGAAAAATAGAAAATAACTTTTTGGTGCGACGAAAAAGAAATCTTCCTCCTACAACATTGTTCGCCATCCCAAGATACAGATGTGCGCAGAATATGGACACATTATCACAAACTATGCCACAAATCTAGCCATAACTTTGGTCATTCAGCCTAAAAGCCTTGAAACATCGAACATGATAGCTCATTTCTGAGAAGGTTTTTTTGAGATATTTGCAATATTGCAAGTTTGATATTTTTCCTTTCAACTATGTCACATAATATGACACCATGTGAAGGTTTTTCATTGTTTTGATCATTTTTTTGAATTGCTTATGCCCATTTCAAACTATGGTCAAAACGGTGATGATTATTAACTCAGGGATGAGCCTCGCTAAACATGCAGTGGATCACTGATGAAATAGCATATTGTGAACCAAAAAATGATATTTCCGAAAAATCATGAGCATTAGATCATGTATTTGTAGTTCAAATCTGACTGACTTCCTACTAACTAGGTAGGAATTTGTCAGAAATTGTGTATGTAAGGTGGTCTAATATTTTTGAAAAATGGTGTGGTACCATTGTGAAACTTTCATTTGGTGGTTTCTTCACAAAACACCCCATTTTTGGGACTCGGAAAATGGAAAATAGATTTTTTGTGGGACGTAAATGAAAGTTTCCTCTAGCAACATTGTTCTCCATCCTAAGATGCACATGTGTGCACAATATAGGCACAATATCACAAACTATGCGACGATTCTAGCCATAATATTGGCCATAAAAAATCGCACATGATAGCTCATTTTTTAAAAGTTTTTTTTAGATATTTTCAATATTCCAAGTTTGATATTTTTCCAAGATAGATCTTATTTTTTTTAATTTTTTGATATATTATTTGTATTTTTCTGAATTATAATGATTTAGTTATGATTTTTCTAAGATTAATGTGGTAAAATAGAAAATAGATTTGCCGACGGCTTTGCTGTCGGCACAGGGCTGAAGGCTGCCGTGGGCACAAGCCTAACGTTGTTACCTCGCCGTTACGATGGAGAGGTTGTGCCGATGGTTGCCGTCGGCACAATGCTTCCCGTGCCGGTGGTTTTCCTGTGCCGACGGCTTGCCTGCTGGCCTGGCCGGAACGGCCCCTGTGCTAACGGTCCATACATTTAGCTGTCGGTACAGAGGATGGCCGTCGGCACCTTGTGCATTTCCTATAGCGACGAATTCGGTAAAACAAATTGTAAGAGAATATTAAGGCCTTCAGAAATGAAATTTCATACTCGAGTGTCTACCTGTTCTGAAGATCCCGTATGTGTTCAGATTATATCTCCCATGTTGCTCACATGGCATGCTTCAACAACGTCGTCTTGCACAAATTGGTCAGCGTCACAGAAGTTTCCCCTGAATTTTCAGCTGCTGGATATGTTTGCAGACTTCCGATTTTAAACCCGTGAGCTACTAGCATCATTCTTACTGCTCCCTCAGTTCCAATGAATAAGACATATTCTTTTTAAAAACAAGCTAAGTAAAATTTAGCCAAATTTTTAGAAAAAACTATCAAAACCCACGATGTTATATAGATATCATATGAAAATATATTTCGTGGTGTATATTAAGGTGTTGATTTGGATTAACTTTTTAAAAACATACTTTATTCAATGGAACGGAGGTAGTACTCATTGTTAGTAGTTAGAGCATTTCTAGCAGAGCCCGTATAACGCGGAACCGAAAACTACGAGTTCGGTCTCCCAAACTGTGGGAAATTGTTGTCACGGCGCAGAACATAAATCGAACTCGTGAACCGAAAACACGCAAATCAAACGTCGCGGGAAACTGAAACTCGCGATTGAACTCGATTTGCTCCGATCAAGCTGAATTCGTTGATAATTTACAATAAGGCAGGCAAAATACATGCATCTTCGACCTACATTCGGTAGTTGGGGCCGAATTTAGACTAGATTTAAGTCCCCGGATGGACTATACTGTCACCGGGGCGCTTCATGTCGCCGGCGGAGGGTTTTTGGTCGCCGGCTATTCCTAGGCGACGATGAGCGCCGCCACCTCGAAGGCCACCGCCTCGGAGGTGCTCCCGCATGCTAGAGGCGGCCCGTCGGCGTCGTTGTCGTCGTTGCCGTGCGGGGGCAGCGCCGGCAGCGGTGGGCTACACGAGCCGGCAGCGGGGGACGCCTCCGCTTCTCCTTCCTCAGCCGCCTCCTCGCGCGCTTGACGGCGCGCCATAAGTTCCAGCCATTTCCGATCGACCCGCTTCCATGCGCCATCGGAGCGCGACCTCCTGGCGCGCTCCGCCTCCGCCCGTACACCCGACGGACGCCGAGGTGTTTTTCCGCCGCCGATTCGGCCACCTCCCCTACTCACGCGTCTTAAACGCCCCATTTCGGACGGAGGGATGGTGGCCGAAGCGGCGGAGCGGCGTCGGAGGAGGCGGAATCCCTCGCCGAAGAGGAGGCAGGCGGCGACGGCAGGAGTGAAAGCGGCGGAGGGGAGTAGGGTTTACGAACCGAACTGCCCTCCGCGGCCCCTTTTAATATGGGGCGTCCGCTCGAGCCCGAACTCGTTTTACGGGCCAGGCCGTGAGTTCGGGCTCCGTTCTGGCCCATTTCCGAACCGAACCCCTATTCTCGCCGAACTTTTTCAGTTTCAGCCGCGAATTCGGGCTCTGTTAGAGATGCTCTTAGTACTACAAATTGACATGGACCCTTGATCTTCCAAATTGACATGGATGCATATACAAATGGCGGTACCATAAAGTCACTTACAAGCACGGACGTCGGGTTTGTCCCGTCCGCACTCCCATTATTTAGCTCCCGCAGCAAGGAATTGCCACGCCACCCCAACGGTGGAGAACATAGTCTGAAGAGCCATCTTTCAGGTGCTCAGTGCCGCGTCAGACTTCTGACTAAGGTACAGTTGCCAGGCCTTGCCGGAGCCTTTTTCTTGATGCAGATGGCCGCCTTTAGAGCAAACACTCTTGGGTCCGTCGTAGTAGAGAATGTCCGAGTTATCATTTGCGCGCTTCCAGTTGGTAGGGAGGTTCAGATAATCGTTATAGAAGGCCAGAGTAATTGCCAACCTAATGCCATCCCTGAAAATGGATGTTGGAAGGGCCAGAATGGTGTTATAATATACCCTAGGTGAATCAATATGATTCTATAATATATGCTGAAGATGACTATTTTTGCCCACAACATAATCAAGTCACTGACCTATGACTAGCTAGGTTGACAGCCTTGGCCCAGAACGTGATAGAGTCAACCAGATTCCTCTTCAGATTGCGTGGCTCCACAATAAGCACATCAAAATCAAGTAAGCACGTGTCCTTGTCAAAAGGTTCAGTATAGACCAAACCTTTTGGAGCTGTTCTTTCAACAGCATGCAGAACATCCATACGGATGTAATCACCAAGGCGCTTGCTACAATCTTCAGCAGCACCGATGGCATAACTACCTAAATCAACGCGGACAAGGTCTTCAATATTTCCCTGGGTAGGAGAGTGTTCATGTAAGTTTGAAGATACGGATTTTTTTTTACTTGATTATATAGCACATGGAATGTTTTTGCCGATGCAAAATTTCAAGATGGACCGTTCCGTGAGCCGCACGTCTCGGGGGCGACACGCTGGCGACTTCTGGCGCCTCCCTGCCGCCGAGGATCCCCGCCCGCCGGAGATCGCGACGGCGAGGTGCTGGCGCTGGAAGGCGATCTACTTCGATGAAGGCCGACGGAGGTATGGCTCAGTCCTCCGAGCTGATCATGGGGTTACTTTCCTGCTGGATGATGCAGGATTGGAAATTGAGAGGATAATTGGAGATCGTCGAATCGTGAATGGATTATCAGTGGATTTTCCGAACCATCGCGCTATGATCGGTCCGCGGATCGTGATGGAACAGAGTTTGGCGCCATTGATTTCGCCGTCCTGTGTACGCGCGGGAGATTTGGTTTCTGGGCTTCAAGCCCGTTCGGAAGTCATGGCGGAAATTTGCTCGGTCAGGCCTCAGCCCAATACTGTTCCTACGAGCCCAGTCCGTGGGTTAATCAGACCAGCCACCGACCGCATCTCTCACAACTTCCCATCCACAAACCCTAGATCGAGGGCGACGTGCGGCGTCGTCTTCGTCAAACCCGTAGATCCACCGCGAAATCGAGCGCCATCGTATTCTCCTCCAAGGATCTGGCAAGAGGTGAGATCTGGTGATAGTAGATCCTTTGTGCAAGTGGTGAGCGAGATGGATCGACGCCCGCCTCGTCGTTCTCCTCCGCGCAGGGGGATGCGAGGTGGATATCAGCGTCCAGCCTACAATCCTCGGTTCAGACCGGCTGGAGAAAGGCGCGAAGATGAAAGAAGATGGGAGGAGGAGAGACGTTGGGAGGAGGACAGGAGAAGGGAGGTGGATCGCCGTTTGGAGGAAGATAGAAGGATCGAAGCTGAGCAGAGGCACAGATCTGAAGAACGCCGCCGCAGTGAGGAACGAAGGTCGGAGGAAGAACATCGTCGTGTGGAAACTATCCGCATTACAGAGAAGACAGCAAGGGAGCGGGCCCTGGCGGAGCATCAAAGGAAAGAGGAGATGGCGTCAACGAACAACCGAGATCGATGGGCTCATCGGCAGGAGATGGCTGGGGCGCGTGCAGATACTTCCGCGAACTCCTTCGCCACCGCACCTTCATCAACTCTTCCCCATCAAAATACCGTGGTGAGTTCAGTTAACCCCGCCCGACCCTCAGATCCGCTTGAGTCAAATGCAGGAAGATCTGTCAACACAGCTTCCGTTGTTCCATTGGTCAGTACGGCTCCGACGGGGTCCTGTGTACCTCCGTCGGCTGCTGCTGCTAGTAGAGAGGTTCCTTTGAGTTCTTTACCTTTCCAGAATGTTAGGAATGAAGAGTTTCTGGGTTGTCTGAATTGTGGGAAAAATCATCACATTAGTATTTGCCAGGAAAGGGATCCATGGGAATATCGTGCGCCATATTATGGGAGTCCTGATTTTGGGCAAGGTTTTTACATGATTCCTGCAGTAGAAGCTGAAGTGCAATCTCTTGAATTATTGAATTATGCTCAGATAACTGTTGTGCGAGGTGATGTTACATTCAGGGATATGGAGCATGAATTTCAGGTCTGGTCTGATACCATGGGTTACAAATGGCGGTTTTATGTCAAAGTGGCTGCTGAGAATCAGTTTGTGACTAGGTTTCCTAATGCCAAATGTATTGAAGAGCTCTCACATTTTGGGAAATTTTTCATAAAGACAGTGCCTGATGCTATCATCAAGATTGAGAAATGGGCTGGTGATGTTGAGCCCTTTGCTGTCATGGAGGAAACTTGGTTCAGGGTGAAAGGAATTCCTATGAAATATAGAAATAAATCCACAGTGTACTATGTTGCAAGCATGGCTGGGATGCCTTTGGCTTTGGATATGAATTTTCTCAGAAACTTTGCATATGTGAGAGTTAAAATTGGTTGTCAGGACCCTGCTTTGGTTCCTAGCTCAAGAATTGGCACCATCAAGAAGGGGTTTTATGAATTCCAATTCACTAGAGAGGTCATTGATCCTTCTTCCACCCTTGCTAATTACTATGCTGCAGCTGTAGATAATAATGATGGTGGTACACAGCAAAGTTCACCGAAAAGACAAAGGACTGGAAGAGAAGAAGAGAGAAGTGCTACAGATAATGTGGGGAATGAAAACAATAGTAATATTGGTGGTGGAAGCTCACAGACAAATCAACAGAGAGCTTGCAATATTGAGATTGAAAAGGGAAAGAATGTTGTAGTCAGCTCTTCAAGTATTTCTGATGAATTATCAGAATCCTTTGCTACAAAAGTGAACAGAGCAATGGGGATCACTGTCAGTACTGATGGCAATGCTACATCATCCTCTGCAAATGCTGACAGAATTCCAACTCCTTCTGATAGTGTACCACTCCAAGAGGTTCACAGAGATGTTGTAAATGCTCTTGTTCAGGAGTTACCTGTGATCAATTCTAAGATACCTGTACCAGATAACAATGAGTCCTTCAAGAAATTCTTGGATACTTTGACAAAAAATGGTAGTGACAAGGTATACATGCACCAGAAGACATATCAGAAAGCTATGGAACCAATAATTGAGGATCAAGAAATGCCTGCACCTGAACATCAAGGAGGTGATGATGATAATCTGGATATGGTGGATTATGGAAGTAGTGGAGATGAAGCTGTTGAACAGGGTGAGGAAGAGGAAGGAGAATTTGTGCAAGGTGTGATCATGGGACTAGCTGCCCCTTCTCTGGAGCATGAAAGGACAGCTGTAGTCATTCCTATGGTTGGTCCTCAACCTGAACTTGAACAGATGCAGGATGAGATGCAGGAAAGTTTGACACAGGAGGAACATATGGCTATAAACTCAAGGATGCAAGAGGAGCAGACTATCAGAGCAAGCTCAAGAATTGCAGGTATGCCAGCCACAACCAACAGGACTGAAGATGGTACAAGACTCCATAACCAAGCTGGATCTATCCCAGGTACAAATCTTAATTCAGTAAATTCTTTTGCTGTTTTAGATGATGAAGATATTTGTGCTAGAGCTCTAGAAATGGGGGTTGCTCCTGGTTCCTTTAATCTTGAAAAAATAAATCATATTAAAGCTCTTGAAGTAGCTAGACATAATTTGGCTGAGAAAATAATTAAGAAGGCAAATGGTAAGGAGGCTGAAAGTGATACTGCTGGTACACATACTTTGTTTCTGGGATTTGGTGAGGAAGATATGGATGATGAAGGATATACTCCTTTTTTGTCAAAGAAAACTAAGAAAAAAATGAAGTCTGCTTGTAAGATTCAAAGATCCCTGGAGAAGAACAGACAGAAGAGGGTGGGAGTGGGAGCACAATCAGGTTTGTGTGCTGCCCAGGAGAAAGTCACTAATGATCACCCTGTGTGTGGCATTGTGACTGGATCCAGGATCAGGAGAAAAAACCCTAAATATTTATGATAGGTGCCAGCTTAAATTGTAGAGGAGTGGGGAAGAAAGGTATGAGCATTTTCTTGTCAGATTTTGTTAGAGAACAACAACTGGACTTCATTGGGTTGCAGGAGACTATCAAGGAAAAATACAGCTCTTCCTTTTTTAGGAGAATTGATCCTGGGAATCAATTTTCCTGGAAATGGATTCCTTCTGTCGGAAGGACTGGTGGTATCTTGGGTGGGTTCAGAAACTCCAGATTTGATGTTCTTGATACAGTGCTAGGGAGATTCTACATAGGTGTGACTCTGCAAGATCTGAAGTTGCAGCACAGGTGGAAGTTGGTTCTGGTATATGGGGCAGCACAGGAAGCTGACAAGGAAGATTTTTTAAGGGAGCTTGGGGATATTTGTTGCAATCAGAATTTGCCTATGTTAATAGGGGGAGATTTTAATATTTTGAGGTTTCCTTCTGACAAAAACAAAACTATGAGAAAGAGCAAATGGACTGATTTGTTTAATGCAATCATCAATACATATGAACTCAGAGAAATTGAGATGTCTGGTGGTCAGTATACTTGGTCCAATAATCAAGCAAATCCTACTCTGGAAAAGCTGGACAGATTTTTGATGACTAATGAGTGGGAGAAAATGTTCCCTTTAGTAACTGTGCATAAGATATCCAGGGAAGTATCTGATCATAACCCCATCATCTTGGATACGTTGGAAAATAGAGAGCAGATCAGTAGAAATTTTAAGTTTGAAAAAAGTTGGCTCAAAGAGGATGGTTTTCTGGAAAAGGTAGAGGAAATTTGGAGGCAACCTGTATATGCAAAGAATTCCTTGGAGACTGTACAAATTAAACTGAAAAAAGTGAAGAATTGTTTGAAAGGTTGGGGAGCAAACATCAGAGGGAAAGACAAGAAGAAAAAACAAGATCTACACATAGAACTGGATATGTTAGAAGATCTGGAAGAAAAAGGGTATATTTCCAGTATACAAGCTTGCAGGAAATCACAGATTCAGGTAGAGTTGTTGACTTTACTGGAGAAAGAAGAAGCTTTTTGGCAGCAAAGATCCAGAGAAAAGTGGTTGTTGCAAGGTGATAATAATACTAGCTTTTTTCATAGAGTTGCCAATGGAAGAAAGAGAAAAAGAACAATGTTTTCTCTGAAGGATGGGGGTAGAACCATCCAGGGGACATCTTCCCTGATGGAACATGCTACTGAATTTTACAAACAATTGTTTGGTCCTGTGGTGGACTCTGGTGTGAGACTAGATGACAGTATCTGGGATGAAAATGAGAAATTGGATGAAAATGATAGAAATATTTTGAATGCTCCTTTCACAGAGGAAGAGATTCATCATGCAATAAGTCAGATGGAGAAGAATAAAGCTGCTGGCCCTGATGGAATACCTATTGAATTTTATCAACACTGTTGGAGTGTAGTGAAAAATGACCTGATCAAAATGTTTAATGATTTCCATAATCATCAGATCAACCTGGAGAGAATTAACTATGGGATTATCACACTTATTCCCAAAAGTGATGATGCTGAAGTGATTCAGAAGTATAGACCCATATGTCTGTTGCAAGTTTTGTTCAAGATTTTCACAAAAACTATGACTATCAGGGTGGAACCTGTCATGAATAAGTTGATACATCCTTGTCAAAATGCTTTCATCAAAGGAAGATTCATTGCTGATGGGGTGATGCTTTTGCAAGAAGTGTTGAGAGAATCTAAAGCCAGGAAAAAACAGGGTGTGGTGTTAAAAATATATTTTGAAAAAGCTTATGATAAGGTCAACTGGAATTTCTTGATTGACTGTTGCAGACAAAAAGGCTTTAGTAACAAGTGGATTGTTTGGATTAAAGAAGCAGTGACTAGAGGTACTCTTAGTGTCAAAATAAATGATAAGGTGGGTCCATATTTTGGCAGTTATAAAGGTGTTAGACAGGAGGATCCTTTTGCTCCTTTCCTGTTTAACATGGCTGCCAACAGTTTATCAAAAATGATTGTTTCTGCTCAAAAAAATGGGCTTATTAAAGGGCTGGCTGATAATTTAGTAGAGAATGGTGTAGCTATTTTACAGTATGCTGATGATACTATCTTACTTATGCAAGATGATATGGAGGGAGCAAGGAACTTAAAATTACTCTTGTACATTTTTGAGACAATGTCTGGCCTAAAAATAAACTTTGAAAAGAGTGAGACAATGTTGATATTGGAAGATGCTGGGAAACTGGATGGATATGTGGATCTGTTTAATTGCCAAAAAGGGGAGTGGCCATTCCAATACTTGGGTACTCTAGTGTGTGCCAGGAGATTATCTGTGGCAGAAATGCACTTCATGGGTGAAAAAATGAAGAAAGGTATGGGTGGATGGATGGGTGGAGCTATGTCTATTGGAGGTAGGTTAGTAAAGATTGATTCCTGCTTGTCCAATAGTGCTGTTTATCAAATGTCCATGAGATTGCTGCATAAGACTACCATTGAAGAAATCAAAAAACCTATCAGGGCCTTTTTCTGGGCTGGTGATGCAAACAAAAGAAAATACCACTTTGTTAAGTGGAGATGGATATGTAAACCCAAAAGTAAAGGAGGTTTGGGTGTGAAGGACTTATACAAGTTTAATATAAGCTTGATGTGTAAATGGTGGTGGAAACTGGAGAATGAGGATGGACCTTGGCAACATTTCATGAGGAAAAAATATCTGGGTGACACAGGGATACAGTGGGCTAAGCACAGAAAAAATGATTCTCCACTGTGGAAGGATATGATGCATGTTAGGGATATCTATCTCTGTGGTAGAAGGATGGCAGTGGGAAATGGTTGTAGAACCAGCTTTTGGAAAGATGCTTGGTGTGGTCATACTCCTTTGATGGACAAATTCCCTGATTTATACAATATTTGTAATGAGCAAACAATTTATGTAGCTGATGCTGCTCATGTGGGTTGGAGACTTTCATTCAGGAGGTGGTTATCTGAAGACTTGCAGAGACAATGGTGTGGCCTGGTGAACATTCTGAATCAGAGGGGTTTATCTGATACTGTGGATAAACCAAAGTGGAAATGGACAAAAAGTAGGCAGTTCAATGTGAAAAGTGTGTACAAGCAAATCTGCAGAAATGGAATTGACAGATCCTTCAAACATCTTTGGAAAAGCAAAATCCCATTGAAAATCAAAATTTGGCTCTGGCTGATTTGGCATAATGCCATTGCTACTAAGGACAATTTGGTGAAAAGAAACTGGAAGGGTGACCCTCTTTGTGAATTCTATTCCACACATGAATCTATTCTACACCTTTTCTTCTCTTGCCCTGCAGCTCAATACATTTGGAGTTTGGTGGGGATGACTGTGGGTGCTCCTACTCGCCCTGGATCCTTTGCACAATTCTTCTGGTGGATGCCACAGTTTTCCAATGCAAATCGCAACGTGCAAATTGCTGGCATTGCTGCTATTTGCTGGGCAATTTGGAAAACGCGTAATAGCTCCTGTTTTGAGAAGAAAACCCTGAAAAACCCTGTTGACTTAATCTTTCTTGCTACCTCTTTTATGAAATATTGGGCAGGTGCTCACTCTGACACGGAGGCGGCCCAACTTCAGCAAGGCGCTGCAGCTCTCATCAATCTGGCCCTGGGTGCTGGAGGCAGAGGGGGAGCTGGGAATACGACGGTGGTCAGTCAACAGCTGAGGCTTGAGCAAGGTGATGCTACTATGGATATTGACGCACAAGACAATGCAGATGCTGATGCTGATAATATGCAAACATGATGGAGCCCTTTCTTGATGCCCCCAGGATGAATTTCCCTATCTTGATGCCGTTTGATCATCTCCCGGAGAGCATCTACTCTCTGTGCGCTGTAACATATACTTTCTGTTGGTTAGAAGGGATAGCTTATGGCCGTTTAGATCGATGGTGCTGGAGTTGTTTTTCATAGTTTGCTGATGTTTTGCTGTATATATAACTAGACAAAAACCTGACGATGTATTTTCGTTATCCCATGATAATGAAAATTCGATCCCCAGTGGGGGATTGCTTGGAAAAAAAATAGCACATGGTTTATCTTCTGAATTCGATCTGCATGTTGAAAAGCTTCTCATGACCTATGCCCAATTCATGAAACAACTTATAACCCTGTGGCAGTATGACCCTCTTACAATATGCAGGTATGTATTGTCGATTTATTGATTCAAAGCAGTAGTAAGGGGGTGGGGGTGCTCATTTTCACTTAAATTCGTCTCATGCAAATTGCAAAGTAAAGACTGGTAATTCTTCAAGTATTTGACCATAGTAATGCAAAACAGCTGGTACAAACTTTTTGGAGGAACTTTATGATGCGCAACACTCCATGTAAATGATTAGCAACTTTATTTTTAAACTGGGAAACCCAGCCTCTGCATCAATCGATGCATACGGCTGATCAACAACGAATGGTCTATCAGAAGTCTATCACAGGTTAGGAAAATGTAGAGAGCAAACAGGGTGTATGATGATACAACTATCTTTTGGCAAAAAATCTTAATGGTATCAATGCTTGTTTTTCCTGAAGTTCAATAATAGGTTCGAGTAAATAGACTAGACGTATGCACAGTACCTTTACAATTGAGTCTGCTGAGATATAAACATGTCTCTTTCGTGAGAACTGAGTTGCGATAATGATTGGTGACAGCTCATTGCGGAATGACCATAAGAAGTTTCCCTCTGGAGTGGCAACATTTAGCTTATCCTTGATTTTCTTTTGACTGAAGAGGTAAACAAGTATGAGGACAGGCTAATTCCAACGACAATATGAGCATTTTAATTTGCGTGATCTCACCTAGTAACGGTAACGATTGAATGAGGTAGTACTGATTTTATCTTGTAGAAGGGCAATTGATCACTGTCTCCTTCTGGTATCAAGAAAGTGAAGGATACATCATGTGTATTACTGTCAAACAAACAAAAAGAAACATATTCTGTCATTGACTCTATAGAATTAGTACTGCAATCAACACATAAGTAAAAAACTCCACAATACCGAAGCGAGCTATCACTGTATATGTTCTGTGGTCACCGCTACACGGAGATGTGAAATAATCGTGAAGTTTATCATGCATAACAAAAACTCTTGTATACCAGTTACAGCAAATTCTGGTAGTTAATAGTTCCCTGGTATCGTGCCAATTTCGTGAGAGCAATATTACTGAAAGACACGTGAATCACATAAAGAGAACCTTGAGCTAGACAGTGTGGAGTTTGTCAGCACAGCAAGCGTACGAAGATCCATGCAGCTTATCCAAGAGAAGATATCCACACTTCCAACCTGATGCGGCACATCCTGCATTGGAAGGAAATAGAGCTTCGACAGACAGCGAGACAGGCACGAGGAAACGCGGCAGCAGGGAGCAGACAGTCTACCGCGGGGTGGCGCGAGGTGTTCAAGGGGATCCAGTTGCGGCCGGGGCCGGCGGGGTGGCAGAAGTGGGTGGCCGGCAGGAACTTGAGGCCCCAGAGCACGAGGATGGTGGCAAGAGCCAGCATATGCAGCCCCGAGCAGGCCCGCGGCGCCGGCTCGACGTCGCAGGGGATGACGCGCTGCCCGCCCGGAGGCTTCTGCGGTCCCTCGCCCATGACGCTGGCGGCGTTGGAGGGTACAGAGGAGGGAGGCGGGCGAGATGGTGGGAAACTGGGAATGGTTTTTGAACTCCGAAGTTGTCGTCGCCGGGCATTCTCTCGGTGCAAGGCCGGCCTGGATGTTTTTTTCCTCCAGGTTTTGGATTTTGTGGTGATCGGGCGGTTCGATTCATGTGGTGGTGCTATTTAGTACGAAGGAAAAAAAAGCCTTGGTTTTCACCCTGAGAATGCACGCCCCGTGTTGGGAACAAGGTGGATCCCCCACAAGACACTTTTGAATAAGGAAACTGCTGAGCGTCCCCGGGATCAAATCTTCCGATCCCCGGGTCCGAAGCCGTTCGATAGGACGATCACAACTTCATGATGCCATCATCCGGGTCAACGCAACCAACCGAAAAAAGGGGAAAGCACACCACGACTCCATGAGGCCATGAGGGGCAGCATCGCCCTCTCGAGAGGTGCTTCTGATGGCTCCCATCGGCTGCGCCGGCAACCACGTCGCCGGCAGCACGCTCCAGCAGCGCCCCCTCCCTCACCGGCAGCATCATCACCTCTCGTCGGCAGGACCGACGTGGCGTCGCCTCGCCGTCAGCATCAGCACCCCTCGTCGGTAGGACCGCCGCGGCGCCGCCTCGCCGCCAGCATCAGCACCCCTCATTTGCAGCACCACCACCCTCGGGCTCGCAGCATCGCCGACGATGTAGGCTCCATGGTAGCACCACCATTATTCTTTGGTAGCAAAACTGTTGTTCCTTAGTAGCACCTCCGCGCACCTATGGCAGCAACTAAGCCCGTCACGCAACATAGTAGCGCCACCGCCCGCCTAAGGTAGCAAGGGCGCCCGCCGCAAGCAACAACGACGCCCGCCGCAAGCAACAACAACGCCCGCCGCTGGCAGCAGGGTAGCGCCGCCGCCCACCAAGGCAGCAACGACGCCCACCAAAGGCAGCAACGATGCCTGCTGCTTGCAGCCACGGAGCTCCCGCACGCAGCAGGGTAGCTCCACGGCCCACCGAAGGCAGAAATAGAGCCCGCCCGCTGGCAGCAATGACGCCCACCTATGAAGCGCGGATACTTTGCTTTTCTGCCGTACCAGTATCGGATACTGCTCGGATACGGGATACTGCCCGGATACTTCCCGATACGTATCCCGTACGTATCTGCTATTTTTTGAATTAAAGAAAAATAAGAAAATTACGGACACATGAGGGATACCCAAGGGATACTTGAGCAATACTCGGGGGTACATAAGCCAGCCCACCGCCCACTCATCTTCTACCGCTGACCCTTCCACTCCACCCCATCCCCATCGAACGATTGATTTTGATCCCTGAATTCATTCCTTCTCCATTCAGATAAGCAATGACTAGTGTTAGTACATCCCATCAAACAGATCTTCAGTTGGGAGCTCGAGCTAGAGCATGTGCAACGGTAACAACTACAGGAAATGCATCCCAACTACTAGCTATTGATTCATGTGATTTCTAGAGATGAATTTTACTTCTTTAATTATTAAAATATCTATGTTGGATGTGGAGGAAAACATCCACGTCCATGTTAATCCTATGAGGAATATTTAATTTATTTATGTTTTTAAATATTTACATATATATATGAACGTATCACCGTATCTGTGTTTTTGAAAAATTGTCGTATCACGATATCCCCGTATCGCGTATCGGATACGTATCCAAGTATCCGTGCTTCATAGACGCCCACCACACACAGCAAGGTAGCGCCGCCGCCCACCTTAGCCACCTAAGGTAGCACCGAAGCCCTCCCTTGGCAGCAATCACTCATGCGGCTGGCAGTATCCGGCGAGCACACCGGCGACCGGATTTGATGTATACCATTGCCGGCTTGAAGCGCTGGCCTACAGCATGGGAGCCGCCGAACTCGAAGCTCTCCATGGCGCGCGACGAGGTGCTACACAGGAGAGAACGGATCGAGCTAGGAAGGAGAGATTTTAGGCCGACGAGGTGTGGCTGGGCAGCCCTGGGAGGGGCGATTTGCAGGTAGTATCCATGGCAGAGCCTTCACATGAAGGAAGAGATGATGGGAAGAGATAAGATGGGGAGAACGTGGTGGGGCCCTTTTCTCCTCTCATTCGGTTGTTAGGAAGGACACTACGTGGATGCGCGTCGATCCGGACGATCAAGACGTCGCGATCCCCCGGGGGAATAGAAGGGTTTTCCTTTGAATTGTGGTTTTCCTAGAGTACATTTTACCCCACCCTCACCCTCCTCGGGCTCCTCCCCACTAGTGCTCCTCCCCACTAGTGGTGTGAGGTGGAGCTCGCTAGGTTTGGATAATGTTGGGCGCGTGGGTGGAAAATGTGCAGCCACAACAAGTGAATTAAGGGAATCTCGAGCGGCCCAATTGCCATTTTGGTCCGTTTAGAGCGGGTAATGGACACGAAAATGGCTGCCCTAGTCTATTTTATCCGTTTGGGTAGGGGTAGCCTAGCCTGACAAATATTATTTCTAATAATATTTTTTATTGATAGAATATAAATTACAAAGTGTGAAGAAAGAAGAAATAGCTAAAAATCAAAAGCCTAGGCTAACTAGGGTTGCCGCCGCCATTGATCCCTACTCGTAACAAACACTGGAGGCGCCCATGGCAATGACCAGTAAAAAGGCGCCCTGTGCAGGCGAAGCCGTCGGTGCTGGTGGGGGACTTGCTGATGGCACCGACGCTGATGCAAGCACTGCTGATGTCGTGGGAAGAGAAGGTGGCGTGCGGGGGTGGTTGGGTCACCGGAGGGGTGATTGGCCTACCCTACACCCGCGTGGAATCGCGAAGCTGGACGGCGAGGCCATTCTAGTGTGCGAGCTCCTCCAGCTCTATGTGTGATGGAGATCTCCATCGCCTCCTCCTCGGTGATGTCCGGCGGCTGGATCTCCAGGATGATGAGCAGTGCATCGCCACCGCCATTGATGTCATCATCGCTTCCCTCAGCGTCGTTGTTGTCACCTCCCTCGTCATCGAAGGGGCCGCAGCCTGAACTGAAGGGTGAAGAAGCCAACATCGCCGAGGTAACCAACGCACCAGTGTGGGTTGAACTCCCAGGACCAAAGGTGTCCCAGTTCGTCTAGTTCATCGCATAGGTCGGATCATCCTTCTGATTTAGCTGTAGGATGGAACGGCGGAGGCGGATGTTGTCACACCGCGCACACCCTTTGCGTGCGACGGGAGGAACCGGCACCCTCCTGGAGTAAAGGAGCCAGCCCGATGGCAGGTTCACGTCTGGCCACGACATTGTCCATCCCATGTCGAACATCTCACATGCCTAGTCCACTGGCACGTATCGGCGGTCACACTGCTTCTTCATGTCGCTTGAAGACCCACCTCGTGGCCGTTCTTCAAGCGTCGAAAGGGTCACCCTTTTCCTAGGGTGGTGGCTGATACATCTCAAATGTATCTACTTTTCCAAGCACTTTGCTCAAAGATTTGCTCCAAAATCTCACCATACTTGGATAAAAACTGTTGAACTGGCGCTTTTTTTTTTAGCAAAGTCTTGTTTCTGTCAGTTTTCACAGGAAATAAATTGGGGAAAATACCAGGGGAGTTTTCATCAAAATAGAGGGCCTGAAGCATTGGATCACGAGAGGGGAGCCACGAGGCCCAAAAGGGACCAGGTGGCGCACCCAGTACCTTAGGGCGCGCCACCTAGGGCCTTTTGGCCCTCGGTCGTCGCCTCGCCTCCCTCCTTAGTGTGGTGCTATATATACCTGAAAAACCTACTTCTATGGGAGGACGAGATGTTTCACGAAATAGAGCGCCGCCGAGACCACCATCTTCATTTTGGGGGCCAGATTGATCCTGTTCTCCACCCCGGAGAGATAGATTTCGAGGGCTTCTTCATCATCACTGCCACCATGTGGTGTCCGCGTCTACACAATTTGGGCGTAAATTTTATCATGGAATGCGTCATTGTAGACGATCATTTTTTAATCCGTTTGGGACAAGTGGCTGAAGATACCCTAAGCCGGAGCATTAAAAAAGTTACCGAAATTTATGTGAAAGGAGGAGTCAATAGAATGGTTGGTACTAGAAATTCAAGTTTCCAACCAAACTGTAGACGATAAATGACATAACTGATTGTACCAACTTTGGGTACATGGATAAAGTTTAACCTCTTATATACATTCTTCATATTGTTCTCTACAATGTACCGGTTCTTATATGTTTGGGGTTCTTGGATGCTCCGTGTATTTTGACCGGAACCGTAGGAGCCCTATTTTTATTTATTTTTATAGGAGGGAAAAAAAACTGTACAAGCTGAAACCTTCTCAGTTTTCTTCTCAGGAACCAAAATTGAACGCGTGATCCAGTGTTGCTCTAGCGCGCATTGGGCAGAAAATGGGAGGATGTTGGGAATGGTAGGCTACGGGAGAACTAGCAACAGTATACTCTACGGGTGTGGTTTGCCGTTTGTGCAAATTGGTTTGTCTCCATGTAATCACACTCGTTGCGATATCTACACAAGTACCAGCACGATAATGATCTGAAGACATGTGAGTAGGCAGCGAAACTAACATCATGAAGTGGCCTTTCAGGCACAGTGTTACGTGTCTTCACCATTCTGGTTGGAGGCCGAGTTAGGAGTAGCTTGCGGCTTTGCGTGCTGAAGTATGGGGTGCCTCCTCACCGGGTTGCTTTTTTGTTGGGTGAGCATGGTTGTGGTGGCTGTGTTTTGTCTTTCTTTTATTTTTCAACCTCGCCATTTCGGGGTGTAGTTCTCACTGTATGTATATTTGCAAACTTCTTTCCCAATGAAAATGTAGGCTCCTTGAAGTGTTAGAGAAAAAGACTAACGGAGGACATAAAATAGGTGCAATTCATCAAGATTTGGCACCGGGGGTCGCTTGTTTCGCCGCCAGGACCTGACACATAATCAACAAGGTTAGCATTTAAATTCGTACATGCCACGAAGGAACTTCCAATCAGTTGTGATAATGATGTGTATAAATTACAACCTTGTAATTCTTTCCAAAAGCTCTAAAATGAAATGTTTATATGAGTAGTCCCACACTAAATTTATGTACTGCCATGAACTGGTTTCATAGTAATGAAATTAGGAGCGGAGAGCTCATCAATCCTAAATGGGGTCGTTTTACAAATGGTATACTTGCAGCCACGAGACTTTCTGTGCGAAAAGTAGCATGCCTTCGAAGTTAATGTCCTGTGGCTTTTCTCACTATTAGTTGTAGAAGAAAACAGAAAACATGGATTCCGAGTTAAGAGTATCTCCACTATGGAAAAATAGTATGAATGTGGCTAGACTTTTCTCTCAGCATCCCAGATGGGCCGAATAGCTAGCTGTGCTGACCTAGGTAGGAAGTTGACATGTATGCATAATATTTAATTTGTTTTCCTCCTTGATCATAGGACCGAGCTTTACGATTGTTGCAAGGCTCTTAAAACGTTGCAATATACAGAACCAAGAATAAGATAGAAATGCACGCACAAAACAGAGTATTGTTAAACACTGGAATTTAAGAACCTTGTTCGGTCATCAGAAATAGAAAAAAACATGAAACCTGATAAATATGGTCAAAGTAAATTCAAGAAACACAAAAATAAGGTATAACTGGGATACAATGAAACGAAATATCCCAGTCCTATACTTTTTGCCACATGGATCATAAAATTCTGGAGTTTTTCCTTTCTATGTGACATCAAAATAATTATTTTGTTTCGTTTGAATGGAGATATTAATATCACATTTATGTATTTTTGTCCAGTTTTCCAAAGAGGCCGTACTAGTTACAACGTTATTGAGTGCACCAACATCATTGCCTCTCTCCCAAGGTTCTACTACCCACCTTTCGGAATCTGGGATGCCAACATAAAATTTATAAAAGATAGTTAACATCAAGATTTCAACAGACTTGGTGTAAGTTCTTTGTAACGTATTACTCTTGGTATACGTTGCACATTGAATTGTGCACATGCTATCTGACCAACTATATCTTCTCACTTATTATGTTTCCTGTTTATGAGTTTCTCACAATCTTTTTTCCCAAATTCTTGTGACGCTAGTAGAAAAGTGAAGATAATGCGGAAATTCAATTGGGCACCTTGACATGATATGTCGTTGAAGAGACTACAAAGACAATCAAAAAGTAAGAGAGACTCTAGATGACTTCTCCAGAACCTTGTTAGTCCTTCTCTATTTCAATTGTGCAACTACATCACCATCTTATAGACATGGGATTGTGATAGTGAAATCTTACAGGTTGTGATGTCTTGCGGTTGGCTCAGCCGCCGTCTTTAACGAGAGCCCCGTATACCTCCGTATCTGGAACAGCCCCGTATACCTCTTTATCTAGATAAAGTTGTGAAGCTTTACCTCTTTATCTAGATAAAGTTGTGAAGCTTTCTTAGGAACGGAGAGTTGTGAAGCTTTCTTAGGAACAGAGAGAGTATGGTTTTTTTGGGTGAAGGAAGCATATGCACCCAGGGCCGAATTGAATTTTGGCTGTGTTTCACCGCTAGATAGTCAAAACTTTCTCCTTCCTGAATCCAGTTGAACCTTTCTTGGAAGCACAGCACGATTTCTTCCATTCAGACAGGGACCTCCAGTATTTCCAAGAATTCGGAATCTTCCCTCAGAAATTTCAGGAATTGTATTTGCAGAGAGATGGCTAACGTAGCGCTCCTAGTTTACATGATGAAATAATAGAGCTAGCCTCATTAATATGTACTGGAATAGGTTCAAGAAAACTAAAAATAAAATTAGTCCTAGGTTACAGTCCATAAATAGCACTTAATTGAGAAGCTACCTCTGCGTTTTTTCTTTTACAACATAATAACTTAAAAAGGTGCACCCAAAACCCAAACAAAGATAGTACCGACTACATGGTTAATACTTGGAGCTTTGAGTAGGACGCCACATAATGATAGTGCTTGTCAGACAACTTGTCGCAGCGGTGGTCTTCTGGTTGAATCTCAGTAAGTTCACCGGTGCTTATACTGTACCAACGAAGCTTGTCCGCTCGTTTGTCGAACATGACAAGACCATCTCTCTCCAGGTCAAGAGCCATGACATCATAGTCACAATTCCAGCAGTACGTGTCATACCGACGAAGGTTGTCCCTTCCGAATGCATGGCTCATATTAAGGCGGTACTTGAGGCTCCACTCATAAGGCTCATCAACATCAAGACTCCAAACAAGAATCGTACGAGCATCCTCCTCTGGCACTGCATAGTGCAAGGCCCCCGAAGATTGGCCCAAGCAACCTTTGCCAATTCTATCCATAAAACCAACATCTTCATGCGGCAGCTCAATAATCCGAAGAGTGGGCGGAATGCCATGACTAATTCCCTCCAATCTCTTCAGTACTAGAATCTCATGCAAGTCTCTGCGCACATACAATGCTCCATCAATAAATAGGTGTGGTTGAGAAACTACTCTTCTCTCATAGAGCCAGGATGTATCATCCACAAACCAAGTGGAAAGATCAGACGAGTACACCTGAAGTTTGCCAGGGCCAAATCCCAAATAGCGGGTACTCAGCCGCTGAAAGTTGAAGATGTAGAACTTTGCCGACCATGATGGGCTGAAAGCCAAAATACTCATATTGTAAAAAGGGTCATAATGGCTACGAGGAGTATCAGGGAGCACCCTCCACTCTCGTGTTGCCGGATTGCACACGATGAAGCGGCAAATACCTACAGGAGTATAGCTGCTCTTGTACTTACAAAGGACTAGGCCATTGCAAGAATCCTTCAGCTCTAATTGCTCATACTGTGGTAGGAAACTAAGAGCTTCATCAAATTCCTTATCATTGTGGGGCAGGCTAGCAAGCATGATAGCAGAGTTATCACGGCGTTGGTACAGAAGACCTGTCGGAATTTTCAGAAGCTTCTTGCTGTAGTGCGGATCAGAGGAGAAGGCAAGCCAATCTTTGGAGACACACTTGAAGCGGCAAAAAGACTTGAACGGCAGCCGGGAGAGGACCTCCACTACTAGATCATCAGGTAGCTTAGGAGCAGGAGAACCATTCTCAGGGTTCATGTCTTTATGGTAGTTTACTGAAAGGCAAAACTGATAATGTCAGGATAGACATGGAAGCAGTTTTATAATCATGGAGAGAAAAGATGTTGTAACACAATTCAATCATCTGAAACTATGTTCTATTCGGTACAAAATAGTTGCTACAAGACTTAATCATTTAAATCCATTTCAAGTTCAGATTCACTGGGATAAGGTAATCATAAAACATTAGTATACAGCAACAGAAATAACTAAATGATGGATACAGCCAATTTGTTTGAAAAGTTTGATTCAGTACTATAAGCAAAATTGAACAACAGTGTCTAGATTTGCAGGATTAAACCAATAATTTGGTCACAACAGAAAGCTCTCTGTAAAGGATCCTTGCACGTAGTAATTTATCTTCACACCTAGCAGATTTCCAGCCATTTGGTGTTATTGCAGTTTTCCATGCATTTAATAATCAATCTGTTGTGACTTATTTGTTTCGAGAGCTCTACAGCTTTGTGTAAACACGGATATAACATAGAAGCAAGGAAATCATTAACTGATTAACGATGTGTAGCTAATTAATCAGTACCTTCCACGAACCATGGGCTAATTGCACGCACTTGGGAAGTCATGGAATGATTAACAACATGTAGAGTTGGATCATCTTCGTCACCCTCACTCTGAGAAACCAACATTGCTTCGGCAGAAGCTGCATGGGTCAGCTGAACTGCATCTTCCATGAACTCAGGAGTTCAGTCTGAATGGCCGCTTCTGAAGCAGGGGGCAGTGAGCGATCCAGGTGGTCAATACATGATTTCAGGGTTGCTGCAGCTTGGCTCTCATTGCATGACGCAGATGGTGGGTCATGTTGTTGGCCTAAATGTGGTTTAGCTGTGTAAAACTTATCGTCTTCTGGAAAACCGAAAGTGCATTCTCCCCCAGCTACTTCGTTAGATGCCTGACAATTCTGATCAACAACCTCTGGAGCTGGAGCTGTCACACTATTATTGGTGACCTGTGGGGATGGAATAGGTTGGTTCTCCATGACACAGCCTCCTACAGTTGAGGTTGATTTGGCAAGTGAAGTGTTGGCAGGATTGATATCTTCTTTTTCCGACTCAGATGGCAATGAGGAGGTCTGAGAAGTAGCATGCTCCGCTAACAGGACTGACATATCAGCCATTTTCTTCTTATTGAGTTCCGCTAGCTTGGCTTTTAGACGGTTGTCGTAGTATTTGATGATCTTCTCTCGTTGAACGTTGTAGCCATTCTCTAGGGATTGCAGCTTCATTAACAGGGTCTGCGTAAAAATGGTAGAATTAATTTTCCAGGGAGAAAATTATGAATTGTGTTTATGTCGGAAATAAGAAAACATGAATTCATCATTGGTAACTTAAGAAGTTTTACCTCCTGGACTTGAAGGCTAGAGGTTTGCCCTGATGATGTTGAAGCACACTGGGTGATATCCACCTTTGTTGAATTGTCCTGTTCATGTTCCCCAGACAGGCTATAATTTGTTTCCTCGTCGGTCATGATGTCATGCTGAATACTGCCTTGTTGCTGAAAAGGTATATGATCGCTGGGTGTATTAGCCGCAGGATATAGTGCAGCTTAGGTTACGAATAATATCCGGAAACTAAAATTGAACAGTAGTACAGATGAATGAAAGAGAAAAAGTTTCATACCAGGAGCCTCGAAGTGCTAACGGTTTCTGTCCTTTTCGTTGAACCGGCATTAAACCTGGGGGGCATTCGCCGTGAGGTGTTCTGCTGTTCAACATCTTTGTCCATGCTGGGATAGGCCAGATATTGAGAAGGGAAAGCCAAAAAAAATAAAAAACCATGAATTAAGAAAAAAGTAATTAATAAGACAAAGAATTGTACAAGAAAGAAAAATCATGCGACCTAGATATAGAAGTTTCAAGTACTCCCCCAATAAGGAATGCAGAAATTAATACATAAACTAAATCCGAACAACTCGAACCTATCTGAAAGGGAGCAATCAAATTAGGTACTTCAGTACGCAGTTTGAAACAAAATTCAACTTCTGTTTGATATCCATCAATAGGTTCATGTCATCAGGCAATTGTAACGTATACATATGAGAATGGTGACCAAGAAATAGAAAATGGCTAACAATATGTTTGGCAGATAAGAGAGGGAAATGTAGAAATGTTAGGATTTCTTTGGTCCTTTGTTACTGAAAGTAGGCATTTCTGTTACTAAATTTCAGGTAGAAGATCACGAAAAAAGTTGATCTACTTACATTGGCAGTGCACCAGTGATACAGAGCTATCAATATTTGTTTCCCAACTTTTTGTCACATGAAACGGCTAACCTAGTGCGAAGAGAACAGAGATTTCACGGAAATTAATTTTTTCGCGAAAACGCAAAAGCTTTGCGTTTCGATTCATTGATAGAAAAGGAGTTTACATTACAAGCCTAAGACAAGGCCGGGACATCCACACACACCCAACACTCAAAACGAGACTACGACAAAAGGCCAAAAAATCCGTCGAGTGCTCCTCTAAGACGCTACAGTGTGAGCTCCTCCGCCAAACAGAACCCATGCCGATGAAAGTCGCAGTGCTTGTGCATCATCGAAATTACCAAGAACCTGCCAGCCGCAGCCAAGACGCGTACCACCCGGATTCCCCGAGCCCACCACGGCTCAGCTGGGAGCATTGCTGCTCCGGCCTCAGACCAAATCCAGGGATGCCGTCGGCGCAGCGGCTACCTCCCAACAACCTCAACCGACGTACAAGCGTGCAGTCTTCAGCAGCCGGCCATCAAGCACAGAGGCCAGCCCATAACTGCTCATCCAGAGGCTTGCTCACGCTGTCCGAGGAAGATCCTTGTCGCGCAAGCCACCGTGATACCCTTCAAGAGGCCAGCGCGCCACCTGCATCGCAAGACGACTCCCATGTGGCCAACACAGAATTCCCCGGGAAGAACCACTGTCTGAACTCAAGTTCCCAAGACGACGCCTCCAAGAAGGGTACGACGTCAAAGACGCCGTTGTCACCCGATTTGGCATGCCAAATCTGAGGTTTTCACACGGAACCTGAGACCCTGGGCGAGCGAGGTGCCGGAACTCCTTGGTGACACCAGAAAGGAAACGGCGCCCTCAGGCGCTGCCGTCACCGGCCCCGAAAGGCAAGGCTTTCGCCTGGAGTATGGAAACAGATTGTACCCTTTCTTTAATTTCCGTTAAATGGAAACGCGGGTGGACCCGATGGCGGCGGCGGGAGCCCCTCGGCTGTCCGGCGACGGCAACGGCGCTTGGGAAGATGGCGACGGCGCTGGAATGGCGGCGACGGTGCTAGGAGGCCGGAGTTGGCACCGTGGCGGCGCGGGTCTGCCGGCCCAGATGTGGGCCCTTTGGGCTCGATCTGGGGCAGGTGGGCCCGCCGTGCTGACCACATGCGCCTGGGTGCGGCCACCACCTCCTCCTCGCCCGTCCTCCTCGGCCCAGAGCGCAGGGGTGCTGCTGCTCTGGCCGGGTTGAGCTGAGCCAAACGCCATCTTGGCGTGGCGGCTCGGGGCGTCCGTGTGGTGCCAGCGGCGAGGTGGGCGATGCTGGGTGGCCAGCGATGCTTCTCTGAGGTGGATGCACGCAGCCCTGCCAGCGAGCCCTCCCATGGTGGCACATGTGCCGCTTGCGGCTTGGTGGTGCCCCTATCAGGCGGCATTGCCCCCCTCTGCCCCCGATCTAGCGCGCTGGACGTGCTGCCAGCGGGTTGCCCTAGCAAGACTAGTGCTTTGGAAAGGTCAGCGGGCGAGCTCTGGCCGAAGGGCGGACACTGCTTGCGGTAGTGAGGTTACGGAATATGAGTAGAGAAATCCCAACATTTCTAATCTGAGCATTAATAATCCAGGAGCGGATGAAATAAGAAAGTTTAATGTTCTCCAAACCGCCAAATCTGGCAGCTCCCAGGACGAGTATGCAGATGCTGCTACCCACGAGTTCCAGGAAAATCAACTAAACTAGATAAGCCTAACCGTAGTGCGAATCCGCCCAAATCAGAAAACCTAGAAACAGTCTTACCTTGTCCAAGCTACCGGAGAATGCGGCTCTCCGGCCAATGGTGAGGCGTCAGAGTGGCGCAGCGGCGGTCCAGCAGGGCGCAAGGAGAAAAGAGATGGCCGGTCGCCTCTCGGAGCTGAAAGAGAGAGCGGCGTCGGCGGTCGAGTGAGAGAAGAGAAAGGGAAGCCGCCGCGGGGAGAGAATGTATGCAACCGGGAGTGGCGGCCCTTCTCTACGGATTAGACATTACTGAAACTCTACGGATTAAGCTCATCATCAAGCTAGACTACTCTGAAAAATCAGTCGACCATGCCTTAAACTTAAGTACCCCAGTGAGATGATTTGTTAATAAAAAAAAACCTCAGATTAAGCCCTACATTTCAATCTAAATGTCTTGATCAATTGATCACATTAGAATTAGAAAGAAGTCCATATACCCCCCAAAGTTTCAGGACGCTAACCCCCCTAAGTTTAAACTGGGTCAAATCACCCCCTTAGACTGCTCATAGTGGGAGTAACTTAGGTAGTAACATCACATATTTCAAGGTGTTTTGGTGACATGGCATAGCAATAAATGAAGAAAGAGAGGGAGGTGGTAACTAGCTATGTTACCATAACATCACACACCCCAAGATAAAATGAGTCTACAAACTAATAAATGAGACTTTGCATGATATCATCTCTAAGTTACTTTCCACTATGAAGGTAGTAACATGAACTAGTAACTTATGCATGACACCATCTTATGTTACTCCCCACTATGAGCAGCCTAACTATACAAAACCGGACAAATTACCCCCTCAGACGAGATTGGCTGTTTTGGAGATGGTTTTGGCCACGTCAGACCCCGGTTTGGTCCAGAATAGAGCCACACCGTTTCCATCGCAGAGGAGAGACGCATGTCTCGAGCGATTCCGGCCGCCCCTCCTCCGTCTCGAGCGATTCCGGCCGCCCCTCCTCCTCCTCCCGATTCCGGCCGCCGCCTCCTCCTACTCCTCCCGATTCCAGCCGCCACCACCTCCTCCTCCTGAATCCGCCCGCCTAATCCTCCTCCCTTACCGAAATCGGCCGCCGGCGCCTCCTTCTGTACCAAATCCGTCCGGCTTCTCCACCAAATCAACCTAATCTGGCCGGCTTCTCCACCATGCTGCTTCTTCAGGTGCAAGGTAATAGAGTTCCTCCTTTCAAAAGGAGTGTTGCTCTATCTGGCTGCTACAAATGACAAGGACAACACACTGACTTTTTTCTTTTTCAGTCAAACATAACATCTATGAAAAACATGATCTTTCGTCAACCTAAACTAAACGAGAATCAGGAGAGATATCAAAGAATAAGTCATTCCCGATCATCCTACACTTTCGAAGTACACACATCATACGCCAAAATATCACAATTGTGCCGCCAGATCACTCCTAAAACAAACACCTCGTGGGACGGGTAGAAGCAGAGAAAGGGTTTGGTGCAGCCTAGCTGCTCGTGTGCGACGATCTTCCGTCGTCGCCGCCGTCAACAGGGTCACTTGTTCATGCGACGATCTTCCGCCGCCGCCGCCGTCAACAGATATCTGTCGCCCGTGGCCGAGGAGTGGAGGCGCTGTGTCTCAGAAAGAAACCAAACAGGGTCACACGCGGCAGCGGAATTGAACAGAGGAAGGTGCGATGGAGAGCTTACTTATTCGCCGGAACGGAATCGAACAGGAACGATGGCGCGGCGCGGCGCAACGCGGCCTCTCCCCTCACGAGCGGCGCGGCGCGACGTCTCTCCTCACGTGCGGCGCAGCGTGGCGTGTCTCCTCTGCTCTGATGGTAAACGGTGCGGCTCAACCTCTGTGTGACGGAAACGGTGCGGCTCGATCCTGGACCAAACCGTAGTCTGACGTGGCCAAAACCATCTCCAAAACAGCCAATCTCGTCTGAAGGGGTAATTTGTCCGGTTTTGTATAGTTAGGGGGGTGATTTGACCCAGTTTAAACTTAGGGGGTTAGCGTCCTGAACCTGAAACTTAGGGGGGGTATATGGACTTCTTTCTTAGAATTAAAGTAAAGACTATGCATCAAGTGTTACACATCCCAAATCTCAACCTTGGACAAATAAATCTTTCTTCTAACAAAGAAATATGAACAATCTATAGGTGTTCAAAGCCAAGCCTCCACACACTTCACTAATGACATTGGAATGACCCTATATAATCTTCAAGTCCATAGAAAATGGTAAACACATGGGATAATGCCCATGAGATCACATTTCCAAATAAGAAGTCAAGGACTATTCCCAACACCAGTAAATTACTTTTTAATACCAGTAATACAAAACGAAGTTCCTAAAGAACATTAAGAGGTTATTCAAACCTTAGCAAACAATTTTAAATTACAAAAGAATGAGAATTGAAAATTCCTCTATTACCCTACCTATGTGCCATATTGAATTGTGATTAAAATACAACAATAATAACAACCCTAAAATATTTCTCATATAACATAATGTCTTGGATGTCATCTTTGGTAACTTCCAATAAGAGACATACCCTCAAACTCACTTAAACCACATTTGAATTCAACTATGAATTCAGAACAGAAAAAAGAGAAAAGGAGAAGAAAGAAAGAGACGCAGCCGAAGCAGGCCAACCAACCAAACTAGTCCATTAGTGTACCCCACGAACCAGGCCACCGAGTAGCCCAGTTGAGCCAGCCCATCATACCGGTTTGCTGAAGAATCACAGTCGTCTATCTCCGTTTCTTGAAGCATCTCGGTGGCAGCACCTCCATCACTGGCCACGCCGAGATGCGTGTTGTCGCCCCGAGACACCTATAAGGATACATCACGTCCAAGATTTCGGCTCTGTTATCCCCTGCTTCATTTTCAATAAAATGGAGCTGGGGGGGGGGGGGGGGGTTCGGCTCCCCTGTTTTTCTAAAAAAAACATCACGTCCAAGAACACCTAATCCTCCATTCTCCCGTTCCTTTTCTTCCTCGCACGCGTGCTTTGGAACCCTAGTTCTCAGCTACTAGCTCGCCCTGCCGATTTCGACCACCCCGAGCACCACTGTGAACCCCTGGAGCTCTGCCTCGTCTCCATTAACCTCCTCGTCGGAGTTCCTCGAATCGAGTCGCCATTCCACCACCAGTCTCCGACTGTCGCCGTCGATTGTGACCACCCCAGACCTCGCCGCCAAGCCCTACGCGCTCCTTGTGACCCCTTGTTCTCCTAGTGTACGTGCTCGCTTTGCTCTATCGCGCCCCATAGCGGTGCCATGTCGTGTACCTCTGAGTGTTGTCGCTCTGCCTCTCCGTCGACCAAACTCCAATGAAAATTAGGAAGCGGCACCGCCCCTTTTAGGTCCACCGGGCGAGCCGGGGAACAACGACACCATTGTCCACATCCCTCCGGCCATCACATCCTTCCATGGCATCAATTTTGACTCGGTCCGCGCCCATGTGGCACCTGACGTGGCCACTGGACCCACATGTCTATGGCCAGGGTTAGGTCTAACCCAGGTGCAAATAATATTTCTATTTTAAATTCAAGTTCTAGAAAACTTTCTAAACCTTGGAAATTCATATCAAATTCAATTTAAGTCAGAAAGATACGAATGAGGTATCAAAATGTTTAGAAGAACGAGAGAAATGAGTGGGCTGACATAATAAACTGCTTCTCTTAGTAGCTACAAGGCTGGATTTAAGTAGGCGAGTCGTGCGCAGTTGATTTCATTATTACTGGCCGCTAGTTTACCCTCGCCTCGTGCTGCCGAACGAACCCACCAGCAGGCAGCAGTCCACCACGATGTCGTTCCCGACTCCACTTCCGCGCGTCCGGTCCGTCCCCACTCACTCCCACTCCCCACTCCCCACTCCCCTCTTTAACCCCCGCACCGCCGCGCTCTGCCGCCGACAGGGCGCGCTCCTCACCCAACCGCCACCTCGCCCCGCATCTCGGCCCAACCACCCACCTCCCCGCGCTGCGATGGCCGGCGGGTCCCTGTCGCCGTCGTCCTCTTCGTGGGCCCCGAGCCCCGCGGCGGTGATGGCGCTGGTGGCGCTGCTCGGCCTCGGCCTCGCCGGCTACATCGTCGGCCCGCCGCTCTACTGGCACGTCGCCGAGGCGCTCGGCCGCTCCACGGGGGCCTGCCCCGCCTGCCTCTGCGACTGCGACGCGCTGCCGCTGCTCTCGCTGCCCGAAGGTACCCTGCTGTCGGTGCCCCCCAACCTACTCAGATCTCCTTAACCCACTGTTCGACAAGGCCGTTCTTTTCTGTGCTTTCGCCGTGCAGTTTTCTCTGCACAGAGCGCAACGCGTTTGTAGCTACTGACTACTGCGTTCTGCTGTGGACGAGGCACGATAAGACTACTGTGGATAGGCTAAGAACTTGGCATGATGTGCAGAGTAGGAAATCTGTAGATTTTATCAGGCGTTCTAACCTGTGATGTGGATGTCCTAGCACGCATGCATAGATTAGCTTGCTAGATTTGTTCAACGCATATGGATCTTACTTCCTGTGACTGACTTGCCTTGACTGAATGATTATGACTGTAAGGATACCTGAAATTTGGGTCCTAACCAAGATTTTTCGGTTATTCGGACGCCGAGCATAGATAGGTTCAGGTTCTACCTTTGTGTCGGAACTATGTATGGTAACAGAACAAGATAGAGTTGAAACTTGAACGTATAGCAGACAAGATACATAAATGTGGATGCCTATCTTGCATTGGTGCTATTACATATGAGCATTGCAATTTTTATGCTGAAGTTGTACCTACGATGGCTTCCTTTTCTCCCGTGTTTGTAATTTGACGCAGTAATACAACTCTCACTCTCTCAGATTGACTATAGGCCGGAGATGAAATGTTCATGATAGATGAAAGCATCTGTTGATATTTGCATTAGTCATGACCATCACATGTCCTGAATCTACTCACAGATGTCTAGTTGCTATTCATGAAAATCATTTGTTATACTAGTAACCTCTGTTTTTTCCTCCCCATTTACAGTAAGCGTAGGCTTTGATGTCATTGTCATTTTGAAGTATCTTATACAGTTAAACATGGAAAATTATTATGTTTACCTCTCAATTACTCCTCTGTCCCATAATATACTCCTCTGTTTTATCTGCACAAATTGCATAGTACTCGTCTGCCCAATAATATGCGATGTTATTACAACCAATATGCTCATATATTGGCCTAATAACATCTTATATTATGGGGCAGAGGGAGTATCTTAGAAGCATTGTCTTGTCAATAAACGTAGGCAGTTTCCTACGTATATCCATATCATAAGCAATTGAACATGAAAAATGAAGCATCCACGGGCCTATATTCCATGCAATATTTTACAATTGTAAGGTGATTCTTTAACTGTTTACGGTTGATTCTGATGCTTTCAGACTGCGCCAAACAATTCAAAGGGGTTAGTGGCCGCGCTTCTGCTGAAGAAACAGAGAAGAGCTTCACAGAGCAACTGATAGAAGAACTGAAGCAGAGAGAGGAGGAAGCAACTGAAGCTCAGCAAGAAGCTGATGTGAAATTGCTTGAGGCCAAAAAACTAGCTTCTCAGTATCAAAAGGAGGCTGACAAATGCAGTTCAGGAATGAATACCTGTGAAGAAGCTAGGGAAAAGTCAGCAGATTCACTGCTCGGTCAAAAGAAATTGACTGCTCTGTGGGAGGAAAGGGCTCGGGAGCTAGGATGGAAACCTGGGAATGTCAAAACACACCAGAATCTGTAATGAGTACACTGGCGTATGATGATGGATACAGCATGCCAAGCAACAGAGATCTCATGAGAAAGACCCTTGTACAACACTCGGTGATAGAGGAAACAAAAGGGTTCCATTTCTGGTGACCTCTAACTGTGCGCCACCATGACATTCCTTGTCGATAGTTAAATTATATTGGGTTTGTAGTATATACATCTAGACCATTTTGTGGCCATTAATGTTAAAATGGCCATAGAAGGACATTCATCATCTGTAAATCCTAAAGGGATTGTCACTTTCTTTGTTGTTGTCTATAAAATGATGGTAATTAAGAAGGAATTTCTATTAAGTTGTACCAACTTGTTGACTGGATAGTTGTTTGCTGAGTTGTGACATTCTCTTTTCCCAGATTCTCACAATAGTATTACTTGAAAAAAGAAGGTAGTGCAGTCGAGATTTACTTGAGATGATATTTTAGTGAAGTGGTTACCGAAGACACCGTCAGAGAAGGGGGTGATACTCCCGATCGCAGACTACTCCAAACTCTGGTCATTATGTTTTGGTGACAATCAACATAGATGTGATAACAAATTCCCTTCCTCGAAGCATGATGGTGAGGAAAGAAAAGGGTTACACTTATAGTCTCTATCACACTTTACGCTGTCATGAACTTCATTGTCCATATTTATTTATTTATTTTTATCAAGTTCGTAGTATACTTCCATAGCTTGATGTAACCATTATGCTAAAATGGTCACAAATCAGTTTATGCTTTCAAAATCTCATGTTTTGCTAATCTAAATGGAATCCATACATCCAATATTTCTTCAAAAATATGCATACGTACCTGTATGAGAATTTAAAAATTATACAAATATGCCCACAATAAATGAAATAACTGCTGCCAGCTGTTGGAACATGGGAAGAATTTCAACCTTTAAATAGACTCTTTATATGCTCTCCACGATGGCACACTTCTTATATAAGCAATTGTTTTGGTGCTACCTCTTCCTCCTGAATTGTAATAGTACACTAACAATATTGCTCTAGGTTGTTGATTGGAAATTGTACGAAGTGTTAGGAATGGTAGGCAATGGGAGCACTCGCAAAAGTTTCGCCGGAAGCATTTGTTTGCACAAAGTTCTATGCATGGCATAATGATATCTCCATCTAATCTCGCTACTCGTAACATCCAGGGACAGGAAAAAACATAGGTAGAAGTCACATCTGATCCCTTAGCAAACAAAAAAACCAACTGTATGAAACATGCAAAAGAGTAGAACGGCTCCACTGTCATTCCTAGTTCGCCCCGTTAGATAGGGTTGTTCACCGATCTGCTGCATCATGACACCTGCTCAGCAACACTACTATATTAGTGTTCAAGCAAGCACGTGGTACAAGTAACGTCCAAAAAATCTTGCTCGTGATGTGTGGGTATAAAGATTACAATTCATGTTTTTTTTTTCCAAAAGCGGCCGTTAAACCCTTCTATATATGTTCAATAACTGTGAATTTGACTTCCTGATCATCTTACGGGGGAGGCGACGTTTCTGGCATGACACGAAGATCCTCAGAAAGGACAAACGTGTTGGAGGTGCTCGTGTTAGCTGGCCCATGAGCTTCGGGTTCCACCTCTCCTTGGTCAGCTCTGTCAATATAGCAGCAAGATAAATATAAGGAAACCAAAAGAAAAAAAGAGGAAGAGACAAGAAAGAACAACTTACGAGTTAACGGTGCCGGTCATGGCGGAGGGGTCGAACATTTATTGGTCTTCGGGAGAAGATTCTTCGGCGGCGGTTCCAGCGGGTTTAGATTTGCTGGAATCTTCTTCGTCGTCGTCTCTTCTCCTCTTGCGTTTTTTCGGAGAAGCAGCATGAGGAGGAGAAACGGATTGAGTGGACTCCGAGCGCTGCTCTGATTCTAAGTCTTTGTCAGAGGAACCCGCGGTTCTTTGAGATTCTGCGGGTTCACTCTCAAGAATGGAGGATTCTTGCGAGTCGTCGGTGACAACTGCTCGCTCATCCACTCCCCCACCTTCCGGCATTGGGGGAAGAGAAGAAAGAAATTGATGGTTCTACAAATAAAAAAGAATAAGAACGAGAGGGGAAATCACCAAAAAATGAAGAATAATTGCAGTAGAAAAATAGAAGTACAACTCGAAAAGATAGTACTCACTTCGGGAAGGGCGTGGTTACCACTGAAGGGTTCCACTCGACGGGAAGAAGGAACTTCGTGATTTTTGCTCAAGGAGGTGAAGCGGCGGAAAAATTTCTCCAAATCTGTCAAGGAAAGATCCTCGGAAATCTTGGCAGCGTCTTCATTACCCGAGTACCTCCAAGGGGATTTTTGCGAGCTTGTAGAGGCTGCACTCGAATCCGCAGGAAATGTGTGATGATTTGCACACCCGACAGTTCTGCCCCATCGGTGTTCTGAAGCTCTTGGATGCGAGCAATAAGAGCGTTAGTGGCTGTCTTTTCCTCATCTGTGGCCTCGGCATCCCAGGATCTGCGCCTTTGAGGTTCTTCGGCAGCATCGAAAGGGGCAAAGCCGTATTGTTGACCAGCCGAAGAAACATCCTTCACGTAAAGCCACTTTTTCCGACAACCTTGGACGGAGTCAGTGAACTTCACTTCAAAATAGCCGGCGTCCAGACTAACGCAGATGCACACACCAGCTACATTGTAGATGGTTTTCCTCGAGTTGTTGCGGCGAAGGTAAAAGATGCGCTTCTAGAGGCCCCGAGGAGGTTGGATCCCCAAGAAGCACTCACAGAGAGTGATGAAGATGGAGATATGAAGGAGAGAATTGGGGTCAGCTGGTGCAGCTGGATCCCGTAGATAAAGAGGAGGCCTCGAAGAAATTCGTCGACGGGAAGGGAGAGAACGCGAATGAGGAAGTCAACGAAGATTACCTGGAAATCAGATGGAGGATGGGGAGAAATCTCGTCTCCTGGCATCCTCATAGCTTCATTGTTGAGCAGGCCCATCTTCTTCAGCATCTTCTTATCTTGCGCGGAGAGTTTTGACCTCTCCCATATGGTGATCTTATTTCTCTCCGTGCGCTCTTCGGTGCCTGGGCGCGGTTCTTACACTGCTTGGAGCGCTGACCCATGGTGGAATTGCGCCCAAAGTAACAGAGAGGCAGCAGAGGGTGCACGCGTGAGGTGCTCGAGGAGGAGGAAGAACAGAAAGAGGGAGAAATTGTGCGGCGTGGCGAAGGGGGAAAAGTGAGGACAAGGGTCCAATCTATAGGAAGAAGACGACACGCTCAGACGTCAGATGAAAAGGGAAGGATTGTGAACCTTATGCATGTCCACGTGGTAAAATGGTCTTTTCAGTTTAATTTACTGAGGGGAAGTTACCGCGGGCATGCCGGGAATTCCGGAGGACGTGTGTGCCCCACCCGCACGACATGGAGGAAGTGCAGAACTTTGGACCCACGGAACAATGGTTCGTCAGGGTTCATGTCTTCCCGAAGTGGCCATACGTGGCTGTCGTCAGCAGCAACGTCACGGTAGGAAAAAGCTCCGAGAGGTGAAGCAAAATATAATGGGAGGAAAACTTCGAGAGTTGGAGCAATACATAGTTGAAGAAATATTTGGGAGCCTATGTTCAGATGCATGCACCTGCTCATATGCTCGGGGGCTACTCTTATCAGAAGCATTGAATTTTTTTCTGATAAGAGATAAGAGCGAAAATGTAGAGTGTCAAGGTAACAGAAGTTGAGCCTACAACCGAATACAAATATTCGGCTGTAGCCTCGGGGGCTACTCCCATCGGGTGTGCTGGTCGCACCCGACGAAATAAAAAAGGGAAAAAGAGAACAAAAAATACGAGTGAAGGATAAAAAATAGAGTGGTTGGATAACAGAAGTTGAGCCTACAACTAAGTGCAAACACTAGGCTGTAGCCTCGGGGGCTACTCCCATCGGGAGCGTCGGTCGCGCACCCGATGATATAAAAAAAAGGTGTGCGAAGACAATATAAAGAGTTGCATTTGAAGAAAGTTTCGTACATCTTCGAGTTATACATAACTTGTCATGTACTCCCATCGGGAGATCAAGATATTATTCAATATAAATATATCAACTTGAAGGAATAAGATTCCTTCAGCCGAACAAAGGCACTCGACAAATGTATTCCCAGAGCACGTCCGCCGCGGTTAAAACTCTGAATGCTGTTACTCGAAAAAAGAGTGCGAACGTAAGACCCCAGGATCCGTCCTGTGTGACGTGGCATCGCACCCGAATGCGCTCTCTCACTTTATCCGCGTCAACAGATGTGAAGAAAAATCCCGATGGACGCGTTGGGTACTCAATAAAATAAAGCTGGACTTCGGTGACGATAAGTCCGTAAGCGGCGAGTGTCAATTACGCCAGTATCCCGGGTTCGAGTCCAGGGACTTGATCTTGAAGTAGGTTTATGCGGGTTTGCCACAAGAGCAATTAACTGGTACCTGATCCATCAGATGAATCAGCCTCATTTACCAATATCCCTGTACAAAATAGACATTGAGCAAAATAATCGTTTTCGTAAATGCATACTTTGGTTTTTACGATGGAGATTTTACTCGACTCTACGATTCAAGCAAAATCTCGAGGGCTACTGACATAGGTATGCCTAGCAGGCATGCCGAATAAAGTACCCGGGTCGTATCGAGATGACGCCAAGCCCATGGACCCGAAAGTTTGGAGGCCCAAAAGATTAGAGTTCTCCGAAAGGAAATTAGAGTTGTATTAGGAAATTTGTATCAATATAGGAAAGGTCCAATGCACCTCGGGTAGTTTGTACCTTGTACGACACGAAAATCCTTGGCTCCACCTCTATATAAAGGGGTAGCCGAGGGAGAAAGAAAGGACCAAATCTATTGTCAACAGAATCACCGTAATCTTTAGTCGAGCACCTTTTCTGCTGAAATCTTCGAGATCTACTTGCTCTCTACTTCTTATGAACCCTAAGTCTACAATCTGTAGGTATTGACAAGTTAATCCCTCGTCAGGGACGGTGTTTGGAGGATGCGGCTGGAGAGCGATGTCCCCCAAACGCGGCATGAAGGAAACACGTCCCCCAACGCTCGAGCCGGTGCCCTTTGGAGGATGCGGCTAGAGATGCTCTAAGTTTGGTACATGGCAGGTGAAACATGCCAGATTTTAGGGTACGTGAGAAACCTTGGAAGAAAAATATTAGCTTGGTACACACCATCTCAACAATTATTACTAAGATGATTGCTACCCGGCTTGCCCCACTAATGTGTGACCTTGTGTCGAATTTCCAAAGTGCCTTCTTTAAAAAAGCATCCTTGACAACGTCATGAGATGGGACTACATTCTTGAGCTCCTTAAGAGACACGGTTTCCCGCCCAAGTCCTGTGGTTGGATCACCGTCTCTTCAAGGGTCCTTCTAAATGGGGTGGCCAGCCCTCCCATTTTGCATGGAAGAGGTTTGAGGCAATGTGATCCTTTGTCTCCTCTCTTTTTTTATTGCCATAGACCCACTCCAAAAAAATACTTAAGTTGGCCACCCAACATGAGCTCCTTCACAAGATAAGAGGAAGAGGAAAAAATAATCGAACATGTCTATTACGCGGATGATGCGCTGTTTTTGTGGATCCCAAGAAGGAGGACATTCGAAATCTTTCCTTACATCCTCGCCTTGTTCGGAGAGGCTACCGGTCTCCTCACCAACTTCCAAAAGAGCATGGTCATTCCCATTAGATGTCATGATATTGACATTGACTCGAGGTGCTTGATGGGGTTTGGTGATCCATGCTTCCTTCCAAATCAAGTATTTGGGGATGCCCCTCGGTTTGGAAGCTTAAGAGGATCGACTTTCCACCTTTAGAAGACAAGATGGCCAGCAAGCTTGTTACTTGGGATGGCAAAAATATCAATGTGGATGGGAGAGGGGCCCTTGTCAAATCCATCATCACGTCCCAAGCAATTTTCCATCTAACGTCGCTCAAAATCCTGCCGGGGTGCACCGCTTCCATGAATAAAATCGAGCGTGATTTTCTTTGGGCTAGCACCAAGGAGGTCACTCGGGGCAATTGTAAGTTGAATTGGGAAGCGGTTTGTAGACTCAAGAAGCTTGCTGGTTTGGGCATCCTACATCTCGTGAAATTTGCGAGGGCTCTTCGGTTGAGATGTCCTTGGTAACCTGAATAAGCTTTGGGTGGGCATGGGTACCCCTTGTTATGAGGTGGATATGGACCTATTCTACACATCCACTAGTATCTTCATTGACAATGGGGAGATCGCCCCTTTTTGGGATTCCCGTGGCTCAACGAGAAAAAGCCCAAAGATATTACTCCGCTCATATATGAGGACTCCACAAGGAAGAAATTCAAGCATGCGCTTACCAATAACTCTTGGTTTGCCAAAATAAAAATGGACACCAACTTGACCGTCCGTCACATTCATGAGAGCTTTGAGTGCAACTAAATGTCTTTCAACTTATTGAGGATGCACAAGACTCCATCACTTGGAACCTCACTTCGAATGGGGGGTACACAACGACCTCCGCTCACAAGGCGCATTTCTTTGGAGCCACATTAACAAATATGAATAAGATGGTGTGGAAGGTTTGGGGCCCTCCAAAGGCCAAGTTCTTCGCTTGGTTAGCCATCCGCAATAGAATTTGAACGACGGATCGTCTTGGGAGAAGGGATTGGGACAATTGTGGACTTTGCCCGCTTTGCAAACAAACTCAAGAGACGGAGGCACATCTCCTCTCTCGATGCGGCTATACCAGGAGGCTTTGGGATATGGTTAAGAGTTGGTTTGGGATTCCTCCGTCCACACTTATGAGTGGGCGGGTGATGGAGAGTGAATACATTGAACCGGCCGGCATGTGAGCTTGGATATTTGTCCGCAGGAGCTTGCTCGTGATCTGAACTGAAATCTTTGATGAAATGTCCAAAAATTGCACGTCCATCTCTAATACAACCGGGCGACGCTGTTTTCTTGTGGGGCCGTATGAGGTAGGGACGTGAAAAGCCAGGCCTTCCGGGCCATGCACAGGTCGGACCACCAGGTTGGTCGGGTGGTAACTTCCCGTTTTACCATGATGGGCTAGTTTATATACTCGGGTCGCTTCCATCTCGGGGCATCTCCAGCAGCGCGACACAAATGGTCGCTGAGCGACCGTTTTCGTTCGCCGTGACCAGAAATGCGTCTGGCACCACCTCCAGCGGAGCGACGCAAAGTGATCGGGCCTTCCGTGGAGACGCAAACCTGGTCTAAATATGCGTCTGGGATGCGTCTCTGGCGGACGCTCGGCGGACGCGGAAAGTGTCCGCTCGCGTCTGGCGAACATTTTGTCTGGCCCACCAGGCAGTGATGCAGCGTCGATGCGTCTTCTCCGCCAGTACTGGCGCCGAGACGTCGCTTCGGCAGTCCACGGCCGCGTTAATGGCAATGCCTCGCATGCCGCGCGGCCGTCGCCTACTTCTGCGCACGTAGTAATGGCGATGCCACGCGTGGCGCGGCCGTCGCCCTGCCTCCGACCTATATAAACAGGGACGCGAGCATCTCATCTCCTCCCCACAAAACTCTAGCCGCCGCTGCCGTAGCGCCGCTTCCGCTCAGCCCTAGCAGATCCTCCATGAGCAGCACCGGACGCGGCCAGGCTGCCGCGCCTCCACCTCCACCTTCACCTCCCACTCCACCTCCCCCGGCCTCGAGCTCCGACGACGAGTTCGACTCCGAAGACAGCACTGACCTCCTCCACCCGGTCAGGGACGCCGCGGCCCTGGCTGAAGCGGAGAAGGAAGCAGAGGAGGAGCGGGCGACCCATGCAGCGGTCGACGCCGAGCTGGAACAGCGCAGGCTGGCGGCCGCCGCTGCAGCAGAGGACTCCGACTCGTAGATATCTTGGTCCTCCGATGACCCTGATGCGCCTACGTCGGAGGAGAAGGCGGCGGAGCAGAGGGCCATCGTCGAGTCTTTCGAGACGCTGAAGGACGACGCCGCCAACGCGAGGCTGGAGCAGTGCCTGCAAGAGGACGCGGCGGCGCACCGAGCCATCGCGGTCGCGCGGGAGGCGGCAGAGAAACAGGCGACGGAGCGACGCAACGACGGTGCCGGCCCGTCAGGAAGCAAGTAGTCTAGACCTATAGATCTACTTTGTATAGTTTTTATGCATTCATATGTACTAGTTTGAAAGTTTTTAACTATGTTGCAATTCAAAAAATGGGTCACCCCGGTGGAAGCACACCCAGACGCAAACGGACGCGCGAACAAAATATATCCGTGGGACGACGCAAACGGACGCTCGCGATCACTTTTGAGGATCCGAAATGCGTGGGGCGGCTGGAGATGCCCTCATCCCCATCCATTCTCCACCGCACTGGTCCTAAACCAAAACGTTGTATACCGCTGCGTGAGCAGAAGGAGTGATTCCTTGCTCACCGGCCTGACCGCTATCCTGGCAGCAGGTTGATCGAGGCCGAAGCTTGAAGAAGATGAGCAGTGCTCCTGCATCTTGGTGATACTGGGTTGGAGCGAGCAGGTAAGTGCACATTTTGACCATCCCCACGTGCTTGCAAATTGGCGATTTTTTTAAATAATACGAATTTTTTATTTACCGGGAATAGCGCGCGATTTGGAAAAAGTTGAAAAGTGTGACCTGGTCGGTCGGCAGCTGACCGATCGGCCTCAGCTACCGACCAATTTGTCAGCTACCGATCGACTGGCTAGCTACCGACCAATTGGCCATCTAAACCCCGATGGTTTGCATGGATTTAGGTTTATTACCATTGATATCTCATGGCTCTTCTCCCCCAGTTTTGTCCCGCCACGGCTTTCCCGGCACATTTTCTTCCTCTTCTGTTTACACCGCCGTGTTTCCCTCCCGCCCTTGCCGCCACCCTTTCCACCACTTTTTCCCACCATCTTTCCCGCCAGTCCTCTCCGCCACCATCTCCCGCTATATTTTCCCGCCACGCTCTCGGATTTTTCCCTATAAAAGCAGGCATCGACACTCTTCGCTGCACAAGTATTTATATCACTTTTTTTTCTGTTGGCTCACCCTTAGCCGTCATGAGTGTGCCGTGCTCTGACCAGGAGTTTAGGCCGGTGAAGGCGAAGGCTGCAAGTTTGCCCCCGGGTGTGACTGCGGAGCGGTGTTGGTGCGGCCATCTTGCTAAGGTTAAGCAGGTGGAGGATTTCTCCGACCAGTTCGGCATGAAACTTTTCATGTGTGCGAGCTATGAGCATGATCCCACCCCATAGTTCAGCTTCGTCGTCCACCAGGCCGCCTGTATGTTTCGACATAAATTTATGTAGGCATAAATTTATTTATGAATGTGATTTAATGTTACTATTTGTGTTGCAGTCTCCCCCGCCCCTATGCAAATGGTTTCACTGGATAGACACGGAGCAGCCGAATTGGGCGCGCCAGGAGGTTGAGGAGAAACACCGGCGTGCGTGGGCAACGTTCTTTGAGGAGGAGCTTTGGGAAAAGGTTCGTGCTAATGAAAAAGCAGAGCGAGAGAGGCAGATACAGAAACTAAGGGCGGAACAAGCTCGTAATCGCAAGGTGAATCAGAAGAGGATGGATGATGAGGCTACACGTAGGTTTGCAGAGGAAGAGGTGCGCAGGGAGGCTCGTGAAGCGGAGAGGAAGAGACTAAGGGAAAGAGCTGCTGAGGCGCAAGCGGCAGAAGAACGCGGCGACAAGTGTGGAAAATGGCCACGGTGGACGCAGCGAAAGTAGAGTGATGTGTCGTACTGGCTATGTATCTTAATTTCAGTTTTAGTTTATCGTTGTATCTTAAATTCCGATGTAGTGCTAAGCCGTATTTTAATTTCAGCTGCAATGTATCTTATTTTCAGTTTTAGTATTAATGTGAAATGAATTTGCCGCAAAAATGTTGTGTCAGAAATTTTGCCTCGTTTGTTTCCCGCCATTTATTCTCGCCCAAATCTGCCGCCACTTTTTCCCGCTCACATCTTCCCGCCGAAAGTCATCCCTTCTAGCCTATAAATACCCCCCACCGTTTCTTTGTGTTTTAGTGTTTTCTCTCAACAAGATGGATCCCCCATATAAGAATCCCCCATCTTTTCAATGTATTCATGCAAACCTCTTCTAGACGAGGCCCGCGAAATAATGAGGGAGAGTAAGGTAGAGACATTCGAGGAGTTCATCAGCAGCGACTCCTTGCTCCGTAAGGTGGGTAGGAAATTTGAGGCTTGATCTTATGGATGTCCAGTCAAGAAGATGCTTGCTCGCAGCCCACGGGAAATAAGGTCTGAGCTTATCAGGTTGAATGAGAAGTGGAAGTCACTAACATGGAAGAATGAAGAAGATAGGGAAAGGGATTTGAAATATCCAGCACGGTGGGCGGTTGAGAGTGAGGATGATGATGATATCTTTGAGCCTAGCAGCAAGGCGAAGACAGCTGCATCATCGAAGGGCAAGAGTGCCAAGTCATTGATACGTCTCAAACGTATCTATAATTTCTTATGTTCCATGCTAGTTCTATGACAATACTCACATGTTTTATATAAACTTTATATCGTTTTGATGCATTTTCCGGCACTAACCTATTAACAAGATGCCGAAGTGCCAGTTCCTGTTTTCTGCTATTTTTGGTTTCAGAAATCCTACACAGGAAATATTCTCGGAATTGGACGAAACAAAAGCCCACGGTCTTATTTTCCACGGAGCCTTCCAGAAGACCGAAGAGGAGACGAAGAGGGGCGACGAGGCGGCCACACCATAGGGGGGCGCGGCCCCACCCCTGGCCGCGCCGCCTTATGGGGTGGGCCCCTCAAGCGTCCCCCGACTCTGCCACTTCGCCTATATAATCTCTCCGTCGCGAAACCCTAGTATCGAGAGCCACGATATGAGAAAACATACTAAGATGCCGCCGCTGTCAATCGCATCTCGGGGGATTCTGAAGATCGCCTCCGGCACCCTGCTGAAGAGGGAAATCATCACCGGAGGGCTCTGCATCACCATGCCCGCCTCCGGACTGATGCGTGAGTAGTTCATCCTTGGACTATGGGTCCATAGCAGTAGCTAGATGGTTGTCTTCTCCTCTTGTGCTATCATGTTTAGATCTTGTGAGCTGCCTATCATGATCACGATCATTTATTTGTAATGCTACATGTTGTGTTTGTTGGGATCCGATGAATATGGAATACTATGTCAAGTTGATTATCGATCTATCATATATGTGTTGTTTATGATCTTGCATGCTCTCCGTTGCTAGTAGAGGCTCTGGCCAAGTTGATACTTGTAACTCCAAGAGGGAGTGTTTATGCTCGATAGTGGGTTCATGCCTCCATTGAATCTGGGATAGTGACAGAAAGTTCTAAGGTTATGGATGTGCTGTTGCCACTAGGGATAAAACATCAATGCTTTGTCTAAGGATATTTGTATTGTTTACATTACGCACAGTACTTAATGCAATTGTCTGTTGTTTGCAACTTAATACTGGAAGGGGTGCGGATGCTAACCCGAAGGTGGACTTTTTAGGCATAGATGCATGCTGGATAGCGGTCTATGTTCTTTGTCGTAATGCCCTAAGTAAATCTCATATTAGTCATCATGATATGTATGTGCATTGCTATGCCCTCTCTATTTGTCAATTGCCCAACTGTAATTTGTTCACCCAACATGCTATTTATCTTATTGGAGAGACACCACTAGTGAACTGTGAACCCCGGTCCATTCTTTTACATCTGAAATACAACCTACTGCAATCATTGTTGTCTGTTGTTCTTTGCAAGCAAACATCATTCTCCACACCATATGTTTAATCCTTTGTTTATAGTAAGCCGGTGAGATTGACAACCTCACTATTAAGTTGGGGCAAAGTATTTTGATTGTGTTGTGCAGGTTCCACGTTGGCGCCGGAATCCCTGGTGTTGCGCCGCACTACACTCCTTCACCAACAACCTTCACGTGGCCTTCATCTCCTACTGGTTCGATAACCTTGGTTTCTTGCGAGGGAAAACTTGTCTTTGTACGCATCACACCTTCCTCTTGGGGTTCCCAACGGACGTGTGCTTTACCATCACAAGCAACTCTTTTTCTGGCGCCGTTGCCGGGGAGATCAAGACACGCTGCAAGGGGAGTCCTCACATCCAATCTCTTTACTTTGTTTATTGTCTTGCTTTACTTTATTTTATTTTCTGTGCTGTTTGCTTTCTTTATATCAAAAACACAAAAAAATTAGTTACTTGCATTTACTTTATTTACTTTTTGTTTATTTCATCATGCTTCCCCCTAAGTTCAGTTTGAAAGATATATCAGTAGGGCGTGGGTCTATCATTGGAAGAGATAATATAGAAGAATTTTTCACTCATGTTAGTACAGTTAAAGATTTTGAAGATAGATCCTTGGTAGAACTTGCTCCTACTTATGAAATTGCTACTGCCTCTTTAGTGCACATGTTGGAAGCTAGATTTGTTAATCTTAATCCTATAATGCAACATATGTTTCTTACACTCTGTGATATGGAAGAAGGAGAAAAGAAAGAATTTGTTTTAGAAACACTTCTTAAAGAATCTGGTGATGTAGCTAGAGAAGCTAGGAAAGTCTTTATTCAACATAAGATGCTTGGCTTTTATACCAATTTTGCAAATACCCTTAAAAATATGGAAAAATATAGACTAAAGTACACTAATAAAGTCAATTGTGAGGGGGAGACTAAAGTACCAATACCTTATAAGCTCATAGGAATGCATGAGGCACTAGAAAAGAATTTTGATTGGATTGTTCCTGAAAATTTATTTGAGGAGGATAGTAAGCCTAAAAGTAATGAAAGAGGAGCCTCTGAAACTTACATAGATAAGATACAATGCATCGTTGTGAAAACCCCCAACTCTGATAATGATGCTTCTTCTTTTGATAAAACTTGATTTACACTTTCTGCGCCTAGCTAGCTGAAAAGCGTTAAAGAAAAGCGTTTATGGAAGACAACCCATTATTTTATTTCTGCAATTTTTGTTTTATATTGGGATTTCTATTTTCGTGTCCTCGGTTCCTTAGTTGTGCTCAGTTTTCCCCAGCTCCTTAGTTTTTCCTCAGTTTTTCCCAAGTCCTTGTTTGAAACGCGCAGAAGCAGCTCAGACGGCAGGATTCCGTTTAGTTGACCGTTCCGTGCTGATGTGTGGGGCCGCGTCGCGTGGGGCTGGTAGAAAGGGACCGCGTGGGACAGGACGAGATAGTGTTTGGTTGCACGTGAGCAGGAGCTGGGTTTTGTCTCTCTCGGCTCAAATTGGCATTTTCCCTTTTAAGAGCACCTTTTCCCCTCTTTCTCTCTCTGTCTTTTTCACCAAATTAGTATCAAATCTAGAGAAGCTTCTATTTCTGCCTTTTGGCCCTCGTTTTTGCCCAATATGGCAGCAAATCTATAAGCTAGTATATGATAAATTCACATCAGCATAATCAGAAAACTACGTATAATATATACAGCAGCCAAAAGCAGCCAATAACGTTGTTAATGTTCACGACAAACTAAGCTGAAAAAAATACAAGACGCACGCAATGTATGGCCAACTAGAAGATTACTCATTCCTCATATATTTCTTCGTCGCTCCATTCGTGCATTACCCCAAGGAAATATTCATTGAACTCGTTCCGTCTGCAGTGTGCGGCCAATACATCCTCCAGACGGTATGGCCTGTGTTCATTTTTCATACCGTAGTTTCCTATTCTATCCACACGTAGTGGCCACTCATCCCATGCCTTTGTATCATGAGAGTACTCTCTGATATAACCCAAATCCGTGTAGTAGATGCAGCCAGGTCGAAGTGTCGGGTGCACTCTAGTGTCGACGGAGATACACTGGATATAATTCACGAAGAAGGCATTACTGCCAATGTTACCGACCAGATGGAGAGAGCGGCTCTGAGTGTCCACACGGTACACCAATGGTTTGCCCGCCAAAGCCCGGTTGACCAACAACACAAACAGCAGATCACCATCCGACTTCACAAGGTAGAACCTCTCATTTCCAAGTTCTGGAAATGAAATTAGTGTCTCCATCTTGACAGTGCTCGTGCGCTGCTGCAACTGTACATTGGTGCACACTATTCTTCCGGACTCAAAATTGTCCGCAGCTATTGCATACAGTTCACCATTGAATGGGGTAATGCAACGCAGACAATGGTTCTCGATCGAAAATCTTTCTTCTCCCCAATCTTCATATATATCCTTAGTTGGAGTGCTCTCATCGACCCAACCAATTTCCGGTGGGTAATGTGCGGCAACGAAGACCATAGTCGGGGATTTGATTACAGCGACTGAATTCAGAAAAACAGATGGCATCTGCGCCTCAAACATAGTGTTTGATGCCTTTGTGAGTGGGTTCAGAAGCCGTATCTTGTGCGGCGGGTTCTTCTGGGCAAGCACGATGACGCCACGGCAAAAGCCGACGAAGTAGTATCTAAAATATATAGATGAAGATAACATTTAGCACTAAGATGTTTAAGATTGAAAATAAAAAGGTAGATATGGAGGAATTTGAACCTTGTATGAACTTCCGGTAGATCTATGGTGATGGAGCGTGATGTGCCGAGTTGGAGGAAGGTGAACTCAGCGACGCGTGGAAGGGCGTGGTCTAGCATGATCCATTCGTCCAGGTGCACGTCGGGCTCAGGCAAACCTGAGCGCCAATTTCTACAGACTTGCCTCATAGCAGAGTAGGTGTCGGCGTACTCCTCGTTCGCCAGTAAGCATTCGCCGATCTTGTGAAGTGGTCCATCAGCCGAGAGAGAGGCCCAGTTCACGGAGGCGCCGCGCTTGGATGCGCCGCCCTCGGCGGCGACGAGCTCGGTGGCAACGGGCTCGGCGGCGACGGGCTCGGAGGCGATGGGCGCGGAGGCGACGGGATCGGAGGCGACGGCCGCCGGCGCATTCTTCTTCTCCATCGCCGGCAGGGTAGCGTGCGTAGGGCGGTTGGGGTTTTTCCGATTTGGAGAAGTTGATGGGACATGAGAGGGGTGGTTTCGTGCGTGAGCGAGAATGAGACGACTGTGTGCAGAGGGAGGGAAGGAGGGGCTTACGCGTCCTAAATGTGACCCGCATCCTACGCGTCCACTATTTGCATGTCTGCACCGCGACACGCGTCAACAATGGCACGTCTTCCACTTCTGCACCGCAACACGCGTCCTCGGGTCTAACACTGGAAATTTAGATATACTCAGGTATACCCTCGAGTCATATACTAGCATTTTTTGTGTGCTCAGTTTTCCCCTTGAGTGCTAATACTGGCTAGTGCAATATACTCAGTTTTACGCTCAAGTGGCTGGTCAACAGAGAGTCAACAAATGGAATTAACTAGTTAAATGAGTTATTTAATGTGCAAAAAATTCCGAAAAAGAGTGGCACTTACTCATTGAGTCTTTACCACAAATGGCCACTTCTCAAATCATAGATAAATCATAGATAAATCAAGTTTCACCACAAATTGCCACTTCTCAAATCACCTAGTAGCTATGAAGGTGCATGGTTTTCCATAATAAGCCCTACCCAAAACAGCTTTCCCCAAAACATACTTTGTCTGAATGAGGCCATAATTTTCACACTCATGTAGATTTGTATTGCAAATAGTTTGAGGTAGGCCAAGATGGGTTTCATTGTACAAAACACGCATTTTCCATTTTTTAAATCTCATATTTGAATCCCTTAGTCTGTTTACTACTCACTTGCCCTTGGTTTCTTGATACTACTCAGTTTTGCCCTCTCCCTTCACAAACTCTCACAGACGCCCAACATTGCCCTGATTGGTCTAGCCCATGTCACGCGGATCGTGCCCGCCGACCGTTGATCGTATGATCTAACGGGCAGGATAACCCCTATCTCTCTCTATGGTCGGGGCCACCACCCTCTCTCTCTCTCTGTCGTCGGTTAGCTTCACGCAAAGTTTGGTTTTCTGCATTATTTTTTACGAGCTAAATTATAAACTCTTTTTAGGCATTACTTTTCACGCAAAAGATGATAAACCATCACCGATTTGTTGTAGCCATTACTTTTCAAGCAAAAAAATGATACACCATCACCGATTTGTTGTAGCCATTACTTTTCACGCAAAAAACGATAAATCATCACCGATTTTGTTGTAGCCATTACTTTTCACGCAAAAAATGATACACCATCACCCATTTCTTGTAGCCATTACTTTTCACGCAAAAAAACGATAAACCATCACCGATTTTGTTGTAGCCATTACTTTTCACGCAAAAAATGATACACCATCACCCATTTCTTGTAGCCATTACTTTTCACGCAAAAAACGATAAACCATCACCGATTTTGTTGTAGCCATTACTTTTCACGCAAAAAATGATACACCATCACCCATTTCTTGTAGCCATTACTTTTCACGCAAAAAATGATAAACCATCAACGATTTGTTGTAGCCATTACGGTAAATAATAAACTATCATGAATTACCATTTCTTTTAGGCATTACTTTTCACAGTAAAATGATAAACTATATCACGAAGTTCCATTTCCGTCAAGATAGTCCGCATTACTTTTTTGTTGAGATATATACCCCCACAACGGTCGTCTCCTCCTTAATTTATTGTGTAAACCCCCCACAACGGTCATCTCCTCCTTAATTTATTGTGTAAACCCCCACCAACGTTCACCTCCTCCTTATTTTATTGTGTAAACCCCTACAACGGTCATCTCTCCCTTATAAACACCCACACGGCCATCCCTTGTGTCAATACGTTCTGCCTCTCTCTTCTTCGTTCACATACACTTGATCCATTGCCATGGCTTCCACGTCTCGGACGCGGACCGGAATGGGAAGGGGAAGGGGAAGGGGAAGTGGATCATCATCATTGCCACCACCACCGTCAACACTGCCATTGATCATAGAGGAGTTCTTCATCGTCGTCTATGAAGACCCTTTGGTCAAGAAGGTACGTACGCGTTCCCACATATATAATGCATGTGATTAATTATGGGCATGTTCTAAAAAACCTTTAATTTCAAACGATCGGCGCTCGATCTCTTTGCAGGCTCTCCCAAAAAAGTTTGCGGACTATCTTGACGGCCAGGAGCCAGCTAAGGTGTATCTGCGAGCAGCTGACTGTGGTCCTCGTCTCTGGACCGTGGAGGTCCTATTTGACTGTCAAGGCCAGATGTACCTCGACAAGGGCTAGGAGAATTTCGCCATCGCGCACGGTGTGGATTTCGGCTGCTTCGTACACTTCAAATATGAAGGCGATGATGTGCTCACAGTGAACGTGTTTGACGGAACAATGTGCAGGAAGTACTACTACTCGAACGACAAAGATACTGACGATGAAAGCGACGACGACGTGAAGCCATGCATCCATCCCCTTTAGATAAGGGGATTATGACCAAGAATATATATGTAGCTTCATATGTATCGATTTAGAGATCTAACTATTTTCTATATATTATGCATGTAAAAGATAATATCGCATTTCCACTATTATTCGAGCACCACATCCTCCAAACGATGCCGATGCCGATGTCGATATCGGCATGGTCAGAACGGCTATGCTCGCCGCCACTGCTAGGTCAACGTCGGGATGCACAATGTTTAGCATAAGAGTCACTTTAGATTAAGCTGCAAAAATAGTCACCTACCACAACGGTCATTAGCTGCGGAGGCCCCACAGAGCGGCAATATAATTTTTTATAAATAAATAGACGACCCACTGGTCATTGGCTGCGGCAGCCCCATAGAGCGGCTCCATTTTTCATTGGCAGCACCGCGTATACAATCAGGAAATAAAACGGCCCACGCGTCAGCGGTAGATGGATGGCTACCCGTCAGCACGAGACGGTCAGAGAGGAACTGCCCTCTATGCAGCCCCACTTCTGTGCAGCCCCACCCGTCAGATTAACGGTAATGGTAAGGCCTCTGACCTGACGTCAACCTGCGTCTTCGAGGGGTTTCAAACTAGAGGGAGGGGAAAGCTGAGGAAAAACTAACGAGCTGGGGAAAACTGAGTACAACTAACGAAGCAGGGGCACGAAAATAGAAATCCCTTTTATATTTGAGTCAAGGTGCTTGTTACTACTGTAGCAATACCTTTGTATGTTTACTTTATTGCATTGTTGTACCAAGTAAAGTCTTTGATAGTAAGGTTGATACTAGATTTGGATTTTTGCGCAGAAACAGATTTTTAGCTGTCACAAATTTGAGTAGATCTCTCTGTAGGAAACTCTTAAAAATCTGCGAAAATGCATGAGTAATCCTCAGATATGTACGCAACTTTCATTCAATTTGAGCTTCTTCATCTGAGCATGTTAAGTGCCTCGAAAAAATTCGTCTTTACGGACTGTTCTGTTTCGACAGATTCTGCCTTTTATTTTACATTGCCTCCTTTACTGTGTTTGAGTGGATTTCTTTGCTCCATTAAATTTCAGTAGCCTTGGGTAATGTCCAGAAGTGTTAGGAATGATTGTGTCCTCTCTGAACATGTGAATTTTTGGTTATCCACTAACCCTCTAATGAGATTGTTTTGAGTTTGGTGTGGAGGAAGTTTTCAAGGGTCAAGAGAGGAGGATGATATAATATGATCAAGAAGAGTGAAAAGTATAAGCTTGGGGATGCCCCGTGGTTCATCCCTGCATATTTCAAGAAGACTCAAGCATCTAAGCTTGGGGATGCCCAAGGCATCCCCTTCTTCATCGACAACTTATCAGGTCACCTCTAGTGAAACTATGTTTTTATTCCGTCACATCTTATGTGCTTTACTTGGAGCGTCTGTATGTTTCTATTTTTTTGTGTTTGAATAAAATCGGATCCTAGCAATCCTTGTGGGAGAAAGACACGCTCCGCTTGCTCATATGAACACTGGTGTTCTTAGCTTTACTTTTAATGTTCATGGCGAAGGTTGAAAGCCGCTTCATTCATTGCTATTTGGCTGGAAACAGAAAATGCTTCATGTGGTAATTGGTATATTGTCTTGAATAATTTGATACTTGGCAATTGTTTTGAGTTCTCAAGAAGATCATGTTTAAGCTCTTGCATCATGTAGTTTAAACCTATTAGTGGATAACTACCGTAGAGCTTGTTGAAATTTGGTTTGCATGATTGGTCTCTCTAAAGTCTAGATATTTTTTGGTAAAAGTGTTTGAACAACAAGGAAGATAGTGTAGAGTCTTATAATGCTTGCAATATATTCTTATGTAAATTTTTCTGTACCGGTTCATAATTGTCTTTGCTTCAAACAATCTTGCTAGCCAAAGCCTTGTACTGAGAGGGAATGCTTCTCGTGCATCCAAAACCTTAAGCCAAAACCAATGCCATTTGTGTCTACCATAACTACCTACTATGTGGTATTTTTCTGCCATTTCAAGTAAATTGCTTGCGTGCTACCTTTAAAAATTTCATTCCTTGTCTTTACAATACATAGCTCATGGGAAAGTAGCCTAAAAACTATTGTGGTAAAGAATATGTCGCGTATGATCTTATTTCTTATAAGTTGCTTGTTGAGCGGTAACCATGTTTCTGGGGACGCCATCAACTGTTACACCTTTGTTGAATATCATGTGAGTTGCTATGCATGTTCGTCTTGTCTGAAGTAAGGGAGATTTGCCATGATTTGAATGGTTAGAGTATGCATATTGTTAGAGAAGAACATTGGGCCGCTAACCAAAGCCATGTATCATGGTGGAAGTTTTAGCTTGGACATTAATCCTCAAATCTCTTATGAGAATATTATCTGTTGTTGAATGCTTAAAGCATTAAAGAGGAGTCCATTATTTGTTTTCTATGTTGTCCCGGTATGGATGTCCTCAAGTTGAGATCTATCAAAATCTAGAAATCAAACGCGATTTATCTCCTTGGACCTTTGTACAGGTGGCATAGAGGTACCCCTTTGTGACACTTGGTTGAAACATATGTAATGCAATGATGATCCATGGAAATCCGAGCTAATTAGGACAAGGTGAGAGCACTATTGGTATTCGATGCATGAGGCTTGCAACTTATAGGATGCTTTATGCATAACACATATGAATTATTACTACCGTTGACAAAACTGTTTCCATGTTTTCAAAATAAAAAGCTCTAGCACATGAGTAATCCCTGCTTCCCTCTGCGTAGGGCCTTTCTTTTACTTTATGTTGAGTCAGTTTACCTACGTCTTTCTATCTTAGAAGCAAACACTTGTGTCAACTGTGTGCATTGATTCTTACATACTTGCTTATTTGCACTCATCATATTACTTTGTGTTGACAATTATCCATGAGATATACATGTTGAAAGTGGAAAGCAATTGCTGAAACTTATATGTTCCTTTGTGTTGCTTCAAAACCTTCTATTAAGAATCTATTGCTTTGAGTTAACTCTTATGCATGTCTTGTTGATGCTTGTCTTGAAAGCACTATTCATGAAAAGTCTTTGCTATATGATTTAGTTGTTTCTATACCCATTAGCTCATCACGCCAACAGTTCTCTTGGGTTGACTGAACCTACCTATCCGAAATCCCTGTTGTCATTATCTTTACCATTTCTTTGAATCACTTCATTCATCTCATATGCTTTACAATAGTATTGATCAAGATTATGATAGTAGCATGTCACATCAGAAATTATCCTTGTTATGGTTTTCCTACTCGATGGTGAGTAGGAACTAAGCTTGGGGATGCCTGATACGTCTTAAATGTATCTATAATTTCTTATATTCCATGCTAGTTTTATGACAATACTCACATGTTTTATATACACTTTGTATCATTTTGATGCATTTTCCGGCACTAACCTATTAACAAGATGCCGAAGCGCTAGTTCCTGTTTTCTGCTGTTTTTGGTTTCAGAAATCCTACACAGGAAATATTCTCAGAATTGGACGAAACAAAAGCCCACGGTCTTATTTTCCACGGAGCCTTCCAGAAGACCGAAGAGGAGACGAAGAGGGGCGACGAGGCGGCCACACCATAGGGGGGCGCGGCCCCACCCCTGGCCGCGCCGCCTTATGGGGTAGGCCCCTCGAGCGTCCCCCGACTCTGCCCCTTTGCCTATATAATCTCTCCGTCGCGAAAACCCTAGTACTGAGAGCCACGATCCGAGAAAACATACTGAGACGCCGCAGCCGTCAATCCCATCTCGGGGGATTCTGAAGATCGCCTCCGGCACCCTGCCGGAGAGGGGAATCGTCACCGGAGGGCTCTACATCACCATGCCCGCCTCCGGACTGATGCATGTGTAGTTCATCCTTGGACTATGGGTCCATAGCAGTAGCTAGATAGTTTTCTTCTCCTCTTGTGCTATCATGTTTAGATCTTGTGAGCTGCCTATCATGATCAGGATCATCTATTTGTAATGCTACATGTTGTGTTTGTTGGGATCCGATGAATATGGAATACTATGTCAAGTTGATTATCAATCTATCATATATGTGTTGTTTATGATCTTGCATGCTCTACGTTGCTAGTAGAGGCTCTGGCCAAGTTGATACTTGTAACTCCAAGAGGGAGTGTTTATGCTCGATAGTGGGTACATGCCTCCATTGAATCTGGGATAGTGACAGAAAGTTCTAAGGTTATGGATGTGCTGTTGCCACTAGGGATAAAACATCAATGCTTTTTCTAAGGATATTTGTATTGTTTACATTACGCACAGTACTTAATGCAATTGTCTGTTGTTTGCAACTTAATACTGGAAGGGGTGCGGATGCTAACCCGAAGGTAGACTTTTTAGGCATAGATGCATGCTGGATAGCGGTCTATGTTCTTTGTCGTAATGCCCTAAGTAAATCTCATATTAGTCATCATGATATGTATGTGCATTGCTATGCCCTCTCTATTTGTCAATTGCCCAACTGTAATTTGTTCACCCAACATGCTATTTATCTTATTGGAGAGACACCACTAGTGAACTGTGAACCCCGGTCCATTCTTTTACATCTGAAACCTACTGCAATCATTGTTCTCTGTTGTTCTTTGCAAGCAAACATCATTCTCCACACCATATGTTTAATCATTTGTTCATAGTAAGCCGGTGAGATTGACAACCTCACTATTAAGTTGGGGCAAAGATTGACAACATCGCTTCAGTTACTACCCAAGACATGACCCCATGGGAAGGCCAATAACTATGCCACCACACCCGGAGATGAACCACTATGTGGCATACCTAGATTTCATGTTGTACAAGACCCGCAAGGAGTTGGACAACGCCCGCGCCTTTCGCCAAGCACATTACCCATGAAGAAGAAGAACCCACCAAGAAGAGTAATATCACTAAAGCACTATCGTAGGTGTGAGTTTGTATCGGTCCCTTTGTATCGTAGGACGAATGAATGGTTCTTAAAACCATGGTGTGTTAGTTATGTAATGTGTGATGCTTGGTATGAATGAAAAAGTGTTGTTGGTTTTACCCCCTCAACACTACTCAAATTTTCAAGTTTTGAACTTTTTGAACTTAACCCAAACAAACCCTAGAAATTTCCCTCTTATCTTATCATCTACCTCAATGTTCAGATGGCCCCACCAACCCGCGGCACCAACCAAGATGCAATGATGCAGTTGCTCCAGATGATGATGGCAGACCGAGAAGCCGACAGAGCTGAACGACAAGCCAATATTGCCACACTGCAGCAGATAGCTCAAAACAATCAAGGCCATGGAAACCATGACCACCTTGGGTCAAAGCTGAAGAACTTTCAGAACACCAACCCACCCATGTTTAGCAAGACAGAACAGCCACTAGATGATGATGATTGGCTACAGACAATGGAGAACAACCTGGAAGTTGCGGGAGTAGAAGCCGCAGAAAAAGTACTGTTCGCCACCCACTACCTGTGAGGACATGCAAGAGCCTGGTGGAAAAGTGCCCGTGCAATGAATGCGGGACAAATGATGACTTGGGAAGACTTCAAACTCAAGTTCAACAAATACCATATGCCCCAAGGACTGATCATGAAGATGAGAGACGAGTTCCGCGAACTCAAACAAGGAAGGATGTCCGTGGTAGAATATCGCTTCAGATTCCTCACTCTGTCAAGGTACACCCCGCATGACACCGGCACCAACGAGAAGAGGAAGGAAAGATTTCTGAATGGACTGCATGATGACATGCAGACTGTGTTAGTGAACATTCCGTTCGCTGACTTGGAAGCCCTTGTGGACTCAGCCATACAGATGGAAGGGAAGCTGCATCAAGCCAACGAGAACCGCAAGCGCATGATGATGTACCAGAATGGACCCAACAATGCACAGAGGTACCGCAACAATTCAACTGGAGGATTTGCCCCAAGACACAACAAGCCCACTGCTCAGACATACCGCCCAAACTACTCCAACAACGACGGAGGACCCCCGAAGCCCGGAGGTAACAACAACAACAGCCACAACAACAACAACCACAACAACAATAACAACAACAACCACCACCACAGCAACAACAACAATGGTAACAACAACAACACCAACACTGGCCCAAGGACTGGAAGCAACGATGTCCCCTTCACCCCAAAGGATAAGTCAAAGGTAACCTGCTATGAATATGGAACTGTAAGTCACTACTCCAATGAGTGCCCTAAGAAGCTAGCCAAGACAGCCCCCAATACCACTACACCTGCCCAGCAACAGCGCCGCTTTGCAGCTAGAAGGAACCCGAACAACCGTAACGGCCGTCTCTACCACATGAGTGCCACATAAGCTCAGGAAGCACCTCAAGCCATGCCAAGTATGTCTCATGTTAACCCAATTGACCAATCTCTCTTAGGAACCTAACTTTTCGTAAAATCTCGGGACGAGATTTGTTTAAGGGGGAAGGGTTTGTAACATCCCAAATTTTGAAACAAAGAAGAAAATGAATTTCCTTTTTCCAAAAATGAGAACCAACAAAAACTTTTATTACATCTTGTGCTATGCATAGTGCTCATGCCCAATTGTTGTGAGTTTTGCCATGATGTGTGTTTGCAATCCTTGAATTGTGCCAAAACCCTAAACCCTACCCTTTCTCAAAACCAAAGAGGAACACTTAAAAAGAAAATAAAATAAAAGGGTGAAGCATATGTGGGCTTATGGCTATTTCTCTAATAATGGCCTATGCCCTATTTACTTTACCCCAATTGGTGAAACCCTCCATCAACCCAACCAACCTCATTTGAACCCAAAACCATGATCCTTTGGATCAAGGAGAAAGAAAGAAAAGGAATTGAGAAATTGCAAAAACCCTCACATATGGGCCTATGGCCATTTTTGAAAATCTTTAACCTAGGCCATATAAAATTGTGCCAATGGTTTGGAAACTATTTTAACCTCAAAAGAATCCCCTTTGCACCAAAGAAACCAAAATCAAATCAAAGAAAAATCAAAAACCTAGTTACATGTGATAATGGTCACATGTGACATTTTTAACAAGTACCCCACTTTGAGCCCTTGTATTAAGAGTTTTCTAAACCAAACCCTCCCAATTCTTTGCACCTCATCCAAGACCTTATCAAGGTGAACAACTTTTGTGTTGACCACCTTGTCTAATTCTTTCTCCATTTATTATTGTGATCAAACAAAGTGGTGACATTGAATCAGATTCTAGATTCTACCCATTTTGGAATTTCACAAAACTACTCACCTTTGCAAACCAAGACCACCACAATGTTCCAAATCATATATGAATCACACCCATAAAAGGATTTGGAAAAATTCAAAAAAATTTCTCTTTCGGCCATTTTCACAAACACCTTTTGTGCACAATACCACCAACTCCACACACACTAAAAACTGCTTGGTTTTAGCCTCAACCATCTTGCTCAGGTCATCATTCCTACTCTCCTTACTCCCCTGGACCAAACCTTGCACTTGGCACCACTATTCCTAGTACAAACATGACCATGTCACTCAACTTGACATCACCATGCCAACCATACTTCCCTGCCCTCTCTAGCCTCACTCACCTTGCCAAATAGATTTGCCTCATCACACTGAACACGGTGGTACACTCCCAGGACGAACAGAAGCATTGCCCAGGCTAGGCCAGGACGTGCCCATGCCGGCCAGGCACGCCAGAGCGTGCAAGGACGCGACCAAGGGCACGCCAGAGCTGGACTCTCCCCGTCGCTGCTGACCTCCCCCTGACCCCTCCTTTCTCCCACGCGCTCACCAGGACGTCAGCTCCCTCCCAGACATGGTCATCTGGCCTGAGAAGCTCTGTAGCCGTCATCACCATCGACGTCCGCCGCCACTGTCCGCTAGTACATGACGATCGCCCGAGCTACTCCGTCCATCCCCTGCCGCGCCATCACGCACGTCATGCTCGCCCTGACCTCAGGAACTGTCCTACGCCCTCGCCCACTCACCTCAGCCCCTGTAGCGCCGTCACCCGCCTCGCCGTGCCCATGCCACTCGGCCTCCTGGGCCAACTATAAAACGGAGCCCTCCTTTCCCTCTCTGGGCACAGCACCCCCTTCCCCTCCTCTCACTTGCTCTCCTCGCATCTCTACACCTTCACATTAGCCACCACACCGCCCCAATTTCACCACCGGAGGCCGCCGGAGACGCTGAAGACCGAGCCCGCGAATTCGTCCACCTCAGGAGTCGTCACGACCCTCCCTCGACTCGCCGTCGTCCCATCGGTCATTTGCCCGCCTCGCTGACCTCGCTGGACGCCGGTAAGGACCTCCCCTGGACCCCCTGGCCGCCGGTAGGGTTTGGACCTCGCCGGAGCTCGTCGCCGATGAGGACGAACCCCAGCCGTCCGATCCTCTTTAATCTCACGGCCCCTATCACCGCGTACCGTTTCGCTGTTAAGTGGCACTGACCGCTGGGCCCCACCTTGTCAGGAGGCCTGCTCGCGCTGGATGCGTAGCTGGGCTGGCCCAGTTCTTTTTCTCCCTTCTGGCCCATTCTCTTTCCCGCGCGAGCCCAATAATTCAAATTCGAATAGTTTGATTTAATTCAATTTCCTTGCAGATGCTTTATTCAAAATCAAATAAAATCAAATCTACTCAACCAAATTTGATCAACTTTATATGGTTGGAAAGCCTATAAAATTCTCCATCAAACCCCACTGGTCTCAAACCCTATTTCTTCTTAGATCATCTGCAACAAAAATGACAAGGCAAGTACTTTTCAAATTTCAAACAATTATTAAAAATCAACCATTAGTGATTTTGAGTTGATTCCAACTCTCATAAATCACATTTCACTTTGTCTAATTGATTACGTAAAAACATGACGTAGTTGTGTGCATGATCATGAGCTAGATTCAAATGATGACTATGTAGTCATTTCTAGCTCATTTAAATCATTTCAAAATTTAGGATTTTAATTCTATGAGGTGTAGCACCTCATTTAAATCATCTTCCCAAGTAGGGTGAAGTAATGTGATGACCTTTGTTGCATGGTCTCATACTTGCTCATTTGAGGATCTTAAATCAAAGTAGTATTTAAATTACATGAGATGATGAATCTCATTTAAAATCTTTTTCCCAAATAATAAATATGAAGTGTTGACTTTGGTAAACATGGTCTCATACTTCTTATTTGAGGAGATTAAATCTTAACAAGATTCAATGAGAGGAAATTATTTCTCCAAAGAAAATAAAAAGAAACCCTAATCCCTATTTCAATAAGAGGAACTTATTTTCCAAACACTAAAGAAGAAAACCCTATTGTGATGTTAAGTGATGAGTGGGATGATACTAGATCATCTTGTGTGAACCATTTGTAGGCTTAGTCTAGCCTTAAGATTTGTTTGGTGATTGTATACCTTGTATTCGTTTATAGACGCTAGTACCAAGGAGTACCAGGAGGAGGAAGTCTACCTTGAAGAAGAGGAAGAGAACTTTGATCACTACCCCAACCAAGGCAAGTTATACCCTTGCAAGTTACCCAAATGCAAAGCTCTACAAGAGCAAGGCACCATTACATATTACTTTATGCTTAATGATCCTATCCCAAGTTTTTACCTTACAAGTTTTTGATTTTGGTTTATCAAAGTTTATTTTTGATTCATGATTCACTTGGTCTAGATATAGAGTAGTACAAGAGTATCAAATTTAGCCTAGAGCAATACAAGCTAGTTAGCACCCCACATGACTAGTTGCTAGTGCAAAAATTAAAGTTGACTACTCTAGATGGGAACATGTGAAAACCAATGACTTTGAAAACCTTGGAATGATGAGTCATGCTATTAAAAGATTTTGAAGGTGAATATGACTGGTGAATGACATGGTGAATTTTACAAAACTGATGGTTGGGTTCGGATGCGATACCATTCCAATTTTGAGTACCCCCACAATACCTGAATCTGGGTAAGGCTTAGCTAGAAACTTATGTATTTTAGTATGGGTTCCCTCTGAACAAGCGTCATAGGGGTTATGCCGAGGCTGCCTCCATTGAAAGTGAAATGACATGAAATGAGGCGAATGTCCTACCCAAGCCCTGTGCAGTTCCCGAGTTGGCGGTTTGCTATCACCGGGAGGCCAAGCTCATGGGGAGAGGTGCCTATACTAGGGTATGTAAATGAAAGGTTATGATTGGTAGTTCGCAAGACCGAGTGCGATAAATCGGGCGATTACACGACGGACTATTGCAATTATTGTGGCTCAAGTGTACGACCTCTGCAGAGTTTAAACTATTCGAATAGCCGCGTCCGCAATCATGGACAGTTGGAAAGGCCATACTGTTCCGTCATTAGAACTTTTCAAAAATATGACATGTGACTGGTGACTTGAAACTTGAAAGGTGAATTTGACTTGAATCACAACAAAGTTGTGGGAATGACACTAATGTTCCCACTTGAGTTTAGTTAGACAATCAAAGAGTCTTTTATTACTAAAGTGCTTATGAAATAAAACTGGCTTTATGCAAATGAACCTAGAGCTTAGAACCTTCTTATTATAGTTGATAATGCTTACACTAGTATTAGTTTGTGAGTACTTTAAAGTACTCATGGCTGTGTCCCTGGCTATTCAAATGGCCAGACTATGAAGATGAGCCCCAGTACTAGGATGAAGGATAGCAGGACGTCTATGACAACTAGGACTACTCCTGACGTCAACTGTTGCCTGTGGAGCAGATGGACTACTACTACGCTACTTCCACTGTGTGTTGTGTATTGGATCCATAGATCCCCTATGTTGTATAGGACTGGATCATGTGATCCTTTGTTGTAAGACAATTATGAGTTGTAATGAATGATGTTCTGTGATATCAATCTATTATGTCTCGCAAAAACAATATTCCTGGGATTGCGATGTATGGCATAATAGGCATCTGGACTTAAAAATCTGGGTGTTGACATGTCCCAATGACCAAATTGATTGCATAGGAAACATTGTCTCGTTATCCCTCCAGCTTCAGATTCATCCATATCATTTCGGATGCACTGCGATGGCCGTCTACCGATGCATGTCCTCAGTAGCATCGGCCCTGGGATATATCGCTTTTCACCAGGGTTTACAGTGTTGAAATCTCCCATTGACCAAAATCCTTCCAGCTCACCGCTCCAGGTGTTGAGCACGGCCTCCTTTAGATAATACGGAGAGACGAACGAGATTTCCGACATCCCCAGGATACCACAAACAGCTAACACATGTGGGAAAGGAAGATGAAGCAACTTTGGTTTGTTGCATGTGCACTCACAAGTTGTCCAGTCTTCATTGCCAATTTTCACATCATGCATCCTCTGCGGATTCCCACATCCGAACTTATATGTAGGTAAGCGGACTACGTACCTTCTTTCCACATTTCCAATTTGAACAAAAACGAGATGCTTAGCTTTCTCCTTCTTCTTATGCATGTACTCCATAATCTTCGAACAATATGGTGTGGTTGATTTGTTCACCATATGCATTCGAGCCTTCTCACGTCTCTCTCTGTAATATTGAACTGTGCCCATGAAAATACCCTCTACTATAGCTGTAAGTGGCAAAGCTTTGTTGCCTCTCAGCACAAAGTTATACGACTCTGCGAGGTTGGTTGTCATGACGCCGTATCTAGCTCCATGTGTGTCGTGCAACAAAGACAACCTCTCCGTAGGCTCATGCTCTATCCACTGCTCAAAGTTTTTAATCTGCCTTCCCTGCCTTCTCCATGTTCCGGGCGGGTCAAATCCGGGCAAGTCGCACAGACCTTGGGGTGCCTCGTAAACTGGTGCTTCTACAGTTGTTGTTCCTGCTGCAACTGCCTGCATATGTTTGCATCTCGAGCTGCTTTCCTCTGCACAAGTTGTTGCTTCGTGAACTCCTGCAGTTTGCTACGCAAAATATTATACTTCCACTGCTGGTTCTGGATGCACAGCTTCTTGAAAACATTCATAAGGTTCTTGTTCCTGAATTGTGTGTAAAAATTGGCCCCCAGGTGGCGCATGCACCAACGGCTCACCAACGGCTCTCAATGTCAATCCATGGCGTTTCTTGCCCAGGCTCTTTCAGTGTCTTAATAGCTTTCAGTATACCTGCATGCCTATCATGAAGGATGCAAACATTCGGCTTGTCCTTTACAATTGAAATCTTCAGCTGCCTGAAGAACCATAACCAGATTTTGGTGTTCTCACTCTCCACGAAAGCAAAAGCGAGTGGCACGATTTGATTGTTTCCATCCATTCCAATGGCGGTCAGGATTTGACCCTTGTACTGACCGGTCAGAAACATGCCATCGACACATAACACGGGTCGACAGTGTCCAAATGATTCGGTGCATACACCGAACGAGAAATAGACTTTATGCAGAACCCTGTAAGATGGGGACTCCGGCGAAAACAAGTCCTGGATGTTCACATATGTGTCTGGATTCCTGGCCTACAGCGTCTGCAGCAAACGAACAACGGCGTCGTATGGGTCTCGAAACGAACCAAACCTCATCTTCAGCGCCCTGTGCTTAGCCCTCCAAGCCTTTCCATAAGAAATGGTGTAAAAATGATGCTTCTTAACATTCTTCTGTATGATGTTTACTCTCATGGCTTGCCCTTCCACTATTTCAGTGTACAGCAGCTGAGCTATGAGATTAGACGATAGGTTGCAATGATCATTGCGGATACTTGCAAGCTCACAACTGTGCTCCACAAAGTCGCACGCCATATTGTGTCGTACTTAGGAACATACCCATGCACCCTTCTGGGACAATTGATGTCCACGCATTCCATCTTCAGGTATTTTCCAGATGACACGGTTGTTCTCAGCTGCCTCTGGCTCGCCATTGCCCACTTAATTATTGCATCCTGCATATGTCGCTTCAACGGAAACATGGCCCCTATGGCCACATTGTTCTGGTGATACTCCCAGTTAGAATCAAGGCCATCATTGATTGTCATTTCAGACGAAAAGTTATGATTCCATCTGCCGGGAATAGGCACCTCCTCCCCATCATCATACTCATTGGAAACATCAGCATCACTTTCACCTTCTGTATCTTCCTCTTCGATATGGTTATGCCTGTATCCATTTTCTTCGTCACCATCAACCTCACCGTCTTCTCCTGTGTAACCATCACCCTGACCACTATAAACATCTTCCGCATGGCTGCTCTGTTCAGGCTCGTAACCACCGCCACCGCCGGGTGCTTGACTGCTCTGGCCTGATTCGTAACCACCTCCTCCACTGTAACCGCCTTCAGGAGGCGCTACCTCCTTCGCCACCGGAAGAACTAATGCCACAGGGTTAGTTCCTTTCCTTCCAGACCCTTTTAACCAGCTGACCCACTTAGAGGTATCATCTACAGGCCTTAGATACCACAAAATGTTTGATACCGACTTAGTCCACAATGCATGCACACCCACTGTGTGCACTTCAGGATTAATCCCGAAACATTCTGTCAACCAGTCTTTCACCTGCTCAATTGTCCATGTTCCAGGAGCAGTCATATTCATCTCTACAGATTTGAACTCACTCAGATCAACTCCCATTTCATTTGATCGGACACTACCCATACCATAGTAAAATACTATCTTCACTACATCTTTCATCTTTGCTCACCTAAAAAAATTTCGTCCGCGTCAACTACTAAAACCAGCCCACATAAATACACTAACACTAAAACCAGCCCACATTAACCTACACAGTTAACACTAATAAGAAAATATTAGGATTTACCCTTGTAGCGTGAGCAGCCTCTCCAACTGCAGCAGCACGAACAACATGCAGCAGCTCAGCACCACCACCAATTTACAGCAGCTCAGCCCCTTACACCACCACCAACCTCCACCACTTCATCACCATTGCTGCTAAACAGCACCACTAAATGCCTCCAAACCCTAACCCATCTGTAGATCGGGCTTTCCTCAACTAATACCAGCAAAACGGTGAAGTTTTATTGGCTAAATCAGTGGGGATCTGCGAAAAACGGAGTTTTTGGAGCTCTTCTCGTGTGCAGCCGACGAACAGCCAGAGGAAGAAGAAAAGAGGAAGGAAGAAGAAAGAGAACATCGGCGGGGGAGCGTCTTCGGGCCGGCAGAAAAGATGCCATGCACGGTTGGGCCCCAGCCGGCCGATCAGTCAGCTGCTGACCGATAGGTCTGGCGCCTGACCCTGCCTGCGCCACAGCCTGCAGTCGGACGTTAGTAGGCCGATCGGCCCGCTACTGACCGATCGGTCAGCTACCGAATGACGAGGTCACACTTTTCAACTTTTCTAAAATCGCGCGCTATTCCCGAAATTAAATAAAAAATCGTATTATTAAAAAAATCGCCAAATTGTACCATCCGGGAACGATGGAGTTCAGGCCTTGCAAGCTGAGAGAGATGAAATCAGCAAAAAAGTGATAAAACAAGTGTAGTTAGGCCATCTTCAGCAGGCCGATCGAAACCGTTCTGGGATGTTCGTTTTGATCCGCACGGACGGATGGACGGCCCATGCACGTTCCAGCGGAACGATGTAAATGGACTGATCCGTCCGCCCCAATGCATCTGCATCCTAAATTTGGGAAACCGATACTTTGGGCTAAACACTGCGCGAATAGCGAGCGTGTCCGGCCACGCGTGCCATGGACCCACCTGGAAACGAGTGTTGACCGAACGGAAACATTAGCCATCAAGACCATCGGTGACCACTTCGCCCGCCGCCGAAGTCTGTGCACGTCGCCTGGACTCCTGCGCTGGCAATGAAACCGATGGCGCTGGAAGTCACGCAGGCGCGCTCGGTATTGATGGCCAACGGTATAAAGGGCATGTCCAGCGGGGCGACGCATTTCAGACGTCGCGTCCGTTTGCGTCGGGGTGGCTCAGCGGCACGACGCATACTTCTCCCCTTTGATAAAAGCCATAATTAACATTAATAAAAAACATACAAAGACTTAAAAAAAGGCCATAAAGGCCTGCTAAAACCTAGCTATTGGCTACCGCTCATCGTCGGTGATGAAGTCGACGAACTCCGGCGTTGGTCATGGAATCTGGTACGCCGGCGATGGAGGAGGAGGGCAGGCTGCGGCAACTGCGGCCAGGCATTCGGCGGCGCGCGGTCGTTGGAACGCGTCGACGTGGCGGAGGAGTCGCCGACCTCCCCTGCGCGAGCACCGATTCGCGAAGCTGGATGGCGAGCCCGTCCCACATAGCGAGCTCGTCGAGCTCGTTATTGGCCAGTGCCATGGCAATGGCCTCCTCCTTGCTAATGTCCGGCGGCTGGGTCTCCGGATCCCACGCTGGCCCGCCGTCGTCGTGGTAGTTGTCTGCGCGCTCGGCCTCGACGGTGTAGTCATCCTCCTCATCCTTGTCCTCGTCCTCGTCTGCATCCTCGTCGTCGTTCTCGTCTTCTTCCACGGCGATCTCGCGGTCGAAGTAGTCGAGATCTCCGAGGTATCCAGCTTGGCGGCACGCGTCGAACTCCCACGTCCCGAACGAGATCCAGTTGTAGGAGTTCAGCACGTATGTCGTATCTTCTCGGAGATCAGCCGGCAAGATCACTCGGCGGCGGCGCACCTCGTCATGGCGCTCTAGGCCCTTGCATGGCCGTCAGGAGTTTAGGTACCAGCATCCTCCAAGCAGGTTTGCATCCGGGCATGCCACCGGCCGGTTTTCCTCCGAGAGGCGGCGCGCGAACTCGATGCGGACGTACCGCCCGACCCGCGGCTTCTTGCCGGACCGTGAGCTGCTAGCCTCGTGGTCGTTCTTGGTCTTGCGGAACGGCCAACATTTCTTCCCCATGGCGCCGGTCGGGTGGATAGGCTGGAATATGGCAATGGTGTGGTCGGGAAAATGGGCGCCGACAGTGAACCATTAAGAGGTTCGGATGCCATCTCGCCTTCAATGTCCTGCCACTGTGATGCCGCCCACCAACGCACACTCGCGGAAGCCGAGGCGCACCATTAACGAGGCCCCAACGACGCGCCGGACAGCGTGGACGAGGTCTTCTTCTACGATGAAGATGACGATGACCATGAGGACAATGAGGACAACGACGACCACGAGAAGATGGACGACGTGCCTCCCGCTACTGTGAAGTTGGAGGCCGTCGTCCCCGATAACCACGACGAGGACGCGGCCACGACCCCTTGCCGCTTCATTGGCCGACGAGAAGGCCAAGTGGTCCTGGTCAGGGCTAGATGACATCGTCCAGCTCTCGGCCATGGTGGCGGCACACGTAGCATCGTTGCCACCGCCACCAGCGCTGCCGCCGCACGTGCCACCACAGGCACCATTGGACGGCTAGGAGGTTCCACCGCCTCCGCCACCGACGCCACCGCACTTCGTGCCTCCTCTGCAGCACGCGCCACCACCTCCGCAGTACGCGCAGCCGGTGGAGGTGACTGCTTGGGCGCAGCAAGTGTGGGCGCCCCCGCCCTTCATCAACCTCGCCTTCGACGATGAAAAAGACAGCGGCGCATGAAGTAGTTTAGATTTTATTTATAATCTATCATGTTGAACGAATGAAATTTCTATCAAATTTTCGCGCGTTTTTTTAAACTTCACGTCATTTTTTTCTCTACTGTGCGTGCGTGGACCAAATGGGTCGCGCCGCTGGGTGCTTTGTCCGGACAGGCCAAACAGCGCGACGCAACCTGTCCATGGGCCAATCCAAACAGATAAAAATGGACCGTTTAGGTCGCCTATTTGGATCAGCCAGCTGAAGATGCCCTTACACACTGATTGGGACACTTGTAGAATCGAAGCCAAGGATTTCGGTGTTGGAGACCCAGCACTGCACCCCTGACGTTGGCACATGTTTTGGCACATGATCAATGAGAGCAGCCCGGAAGTATACCTGAACATTTCTCGGGCCAGGCCGGGCCTCGGGCCGGGTCGGGCCTCGGGCCGGGCCGGGCCGACCAAAGCCCGACGGGATAAATCTTGGCCTTGGCCCGGCCCAGCCCAACAATCGGACCGGAAATCTTGGCCCAAGCCCGGCCCATCATAAGGCAAGCCCGTTAGGCCTCGGACCTGGCCGCTTCCTTAAATCGCGTAAAATCATGGCCCAGGCCCAGCCATCGGGCCAAAAAATCAGGCCCAGGCCCGGCCCACAGGCATGCTCAGGTCGGGCTTGGCCCAGAAATTTCAGGCCGGGCCGGGTCGGGCCGATCGGGCCAGGCTGCCCATGGCCATGTCTGCCCGGGAGGCACCCGTTCGCGGCGAGAGGTAGACGATGACTACGACATGCTTATGGGGCTTTGGCACATATGCGTACACCAGAAGCTGCTGTGCTATGATTTCCTGCCAACTCATGGTGACTTTGGCTGCTTACAGTGTGGAACTGAGGAGAAGGGGAAACGAATCAAATTATGGGCTTGTTGAGTGATTTTTCTGCTCTTCGTGACTCCTTAAAAAGGCATCGATGGTAAAAACTCGCCGTTTCTAAACGAAATTTTGTCAAAAAGGACCACCTGCCCGACTGAAATGTCAAAAAGGACCACCTGTGAACGGAAATGGCAAAACTGCCGTGGCGGCACGACGGCCAGCCGACGCGTGGCGCCTGCCGCCGTAGCCGGTGGCGGCAGGGCCTGCCGCCGTCAGCAGTGGCGGCACGTCCGGCACCGTCAGCCGACCGACAACGGAGCGACGCCGACGTCTCCATGCCGCCCGTGCCGGTGGCGGCACGCTGAGCTGGCAGGCCTGCCGCCACCACCGGTGGTGGCACGTCCTGCTGCCCCGACAGCCCTCCACAGTGCGCTAACGGCGCTGATTCCCACGCTGACGGCGCTGATTTCCACGCAAACCGTGTCGATTCGGGCTGTCTCGATTACGAGGCTGTTTGCTCCGGTTTGAGTCTATTTAGCACTAGTTTTTGCACTTTCAGCTATATTAGAGACTGTAGTTGTACAGAAAATTGATTGTATGATTCTCCGACATGAGTTGACGTCCGCCGCTGGTACAGGACCGTGACCACCGAAAGTGGTTGTTTCACGTCCTTTATAAGTAGCAGCTGGCCAGCTATTCGTCTCATACGTTTTCATCTTTCTTCGCGTACGAGAGCTCACAGAAGAACAGCTCGAAGCAGCCCTCCCATGCCATTGTTCTTTAGTGATTGATTAGCTAACTGAGTCACTGATTGAGCCGCTAATTGGGTGCACGAAGCAGCGAAAGAAGAAAATTAAGGTGAGTTCTTGTAGATCGCCAATTTTATTCGTACATGCATATGTTAGCTGTTGCTATTTGTGGTGTAGTGTAGTATATTTTACTCTACTAATTAGGCAAGCAACATTGTATTAGCATATTATGTACAGAGAGTGAGATTTTATGAAGGATGTAATTTAATTTGAAATAGAACAACACGTAGTGCAGCGTACTATTATTGCATGTATGACTGAAAATTAAAGAGATGGATAATTTGTTGAACTAATAACCGTATGTTAGGAACATGCTTTAACTCGCAAATTTTAATGTGTATTTTAGGTGGATTGAAGTATGCACATGCTCTCTCACAGTTATTACTTGGATTATTGTGGCGCGTAAATTATTTAGAAAAGGAAGGATTAATTATTTCCGTAAAGTCTTACCGCCATGTTAGAATAAGTGTATTAATGAAATTATTAAAACAGTAATATGATTTAAGGTAGGATGTTACTAATATTATTTTTTAAAATCTGGTTGTGCGGTAGGTACGATGGAAAATTTGGTAGTGTACTATGGGGACGTTGTACGTGATGAATTCGGTGGGGTGGATTTCTCGAACTGCGACTCGATGGAAGTTGCAGTGATAGATATGGTCAATAGAGCATTTGCGGATGTAAGAAAAATCATCCGAGCCCCATTTGGTCAGGGGATGCGTGGACAGAGGATGACGGTTGAGGCTCTTATCGTCGTAGAAGGGAATGGACCTCCCCGTTGGGGTTTGCGGGAGGTAAAAAATGATACAAATTGGCGTACGTACATGAGGTTTGCAAGCACACCTGGTGCTGCTATGTACGGACGGCCGATGGTGTATGTGAAGTTTATTTCAGCTACTGATGATGCTGGAAGCAGTAGGAGCGCTGCAGAAGAGCAGCTGTCCATCACCGCAGGTCCTAGCACCGGCCTGTCGGATCAGCTTGCCATGACCGCTGCTCGTAGCATCGACCCATCGGAGCAGATGCCTAGCCACCATAATGTTGACCCAGGATATTGGTCCGCGGTCGTCGACATCAGCGAACATGTGGAGGGATTGCCTGAGGCGTTGGATGATGATGCTCGTTCATCTTCGTCCGAATCCTCGTCGGATGAAGAAGGAGTAGGTCCTCCTGCAGGGCGGTCCCAGGTCCAATGGACGCTGACTTCCTGCAGACCATGACCATAAGCAATGAATTTCGGTCTGTTCCAGGCCTAGGAGAGGATAGTCTGCTAGTTGGGCAAAGTTTCCCTGACAAGGACTCCGCTGACCAGGCAATAAAGAGGTATGCATTGAGCATATCTCGGGAGCACAGAGTGAAGCAGTACGAGCAGTATGGCACGTACGAGCAGTATGGCGCGTACGAGCAGTATGGCACGTACGAGCAGTATGGCGCGTACGAGCCAACCTCCTACGCGGAATCCATCATATGCACGCGTCGACTCATCTCTACTTGACCGCTCACAATCAGCTCGCATGTCTCCGCCCCATGGCGCCACACAGGTATTATCAGATACATTTAAAATTATAAATGCGCGTACGTTCTTCTACAAGATTTTACAATAAATATTATCTTCTGCGCATTAAAAATAGGAGGAGAATATTTTCTCTACTAATCCGTTCGGGGAACGATTTTCATACACCCAAGGGGAGACTTCAAACGTCGACAACACCACTCGCGTATGTTCATATTTTATAAATAATCACTCATACAACATAAAATTACGCCTATTATTTACGAATATTTTCCATCCGCAGCAATCTTTTGAACCTAACTGGTCAGAGACGGAAGCTGGACTCGGCTACAATATGCCTCCTCCACAGGTTCCTTCAATTTTAATATATAATTTCTCCCATAAAAATATTCATGTCTATTACTTACAACTAATTTTTTTTACGCAGCAATCTTTTGATCCTGCTTGGCCCAACATGATAGCTGGTTTCGGCCACAATATGGCCCCGCCACAGGGTACTGAGCATATGCAGGAAGAATACTATCCCGGAACTTCTAGTCAACCTGAGAATCAAGGGATATTTAATGAATTCTTTGGAGCTGACATTATAAGCACACAAGGCAGTTTAATTCCTCCGGCGACACAATCTCAACATGTATTACAAACTCCACCACGTAACTATGAGGCCCACACGGATGAGGAGCACGAACAAGACGGTCGAGGTTTGAGCCAACATCGTATACCAAATCCTTGGTCGCCTTCTGGTGCTAAGCAGAGACCACCACGCCGTCGTCGATAAGGGTGATATGTTGACGACTCTGCCATATTACTATTATTTCTATCTATGTATGACCTATGTATGAGACATATTTCTATAATTTCGAATAATTATTCAACCAGTTTTTCAAAATAAGATACATGCACATGCAAAAATACAACATAAAATGAAGATACATCGGCAATGCCAACACCACAACTTAAAATAAACGCTACGAGTAACATTATAAGCTTCACTTTTTTGTAGCCCGGGTAGGGGTTTTATAGCACGCGACTCAGAGAAAAGGCGGGAAATCTTGGCGGGAATTCATGGCGCGAAATTTTGGCGGGAAAAATTAAGGCGGGAACTTTACGCGGGAAAATTTACGCGCGAACTTTTTCCGGGAAACCAACATTTATTATTAATACATCTGCCGAAATAAAGTTGGAAATATAACTTAAATTAAAATACGGCTAATCACTACAACGGAATTTAAGATACAACGCGAAAGTAAACAGAATTTAAAATACGTAGTTACTACAACAGATCACTCTATTTGCCCTGCGTCCAGCGTGGCCATTTTCCAGTCTTGTCGCCGCGTTCTTCTGTCTGCGCCTCGCAGCCCTTTCTCTTAATCTCTTTCTTTCCGCTTCACGGGCCTCCCTGCGCACCTCTTCCTCTGCATACCTACGTGCAGCCTCATCATCCATCCGCTTCTGATTTACCTCGCGATTTCGAGCTTGCTCTGCCCTTAATTTTTGTATCTGTCTCTCTCTTTCTGCTTTATCATTAGCAATAGCCTTTTCGAAACGCTCCTCCTCATGGAACCTTGCCCACGCACGCCTCTGTTTTTCCTCCACCTCACGGCGAGCCCAATCCGGCTGCTCCTGGTCTATCCAGTGAAACCAGTTGCAAAGGGGCGGCGGAGACTGCAACAAAAACAAGACGATAAATAAATAAAAATTAATGACATACAAATATGATTTTTAATCATGTCGTTACAACATACCGCAGGTCTCGAGGACGATGAACTTGTATGTGCGGGTGGATCATGATCGTAGTATGCGCACATGAAATATTTCATGCCGAACTTATCCGAAAAATCCACCACTTCCTTCACCTTCGCAAGGCGGCCGCACCAACACCTCTCTGCTCTAACCCCCGGCGGCAAAGTTGCATTCTTTCCCTTCATCGGTCTAAAATCCTGGTCTGAGCAAGGCACACTCATGCTGGCTAAGGTATGAGCACTTGTGTACCAAATGATATCAGCGAACTGAGCGAGAGAATTAGGCACACTCGACGCTGGCTTTTATAGCGAATCGAGCGAGAGAATTAGGCGGGAAAATTTAGCGAACATGCCTCAATCAAGGCAATCAGCCAAAAGCGGTACAATAATTCGAAAAAGTACATGGAAATCAGCGCCGTCTGGCCGCGGCTGTGCGAACTGTCGGGGCAGCAAAGACTTGCCTCCACCGGTGGCGGCGGCAGCATGCCACGTCGGCGTGCCGCCACCGGCAAGGGCGGCAGTCGCGGGCCGTTCACGGTCGGCCGACGGTGCCGGACGTGCCGCCATCGGCCGACGGCGGCAGTTCGCGCCACCGGCTACGGCGGCAGGCGCCACGCGTCGGCTGGCCGTCGTGCCGCCACGGCAGTTTTGCCATTTCCGTTCACAGGTGGTCCTTTTTGACATTTCAGTCGGGCAGGTGGTCCTTTTTGACAAAATTTCTTTCTAAACGTTATACAGTGCGCAAGCTGGCGTACCATTGATCAAAGGTCATTTTGTCCTCGCTTGTGCAGCAGTGGGGCTGTCTGCCCGGGACCAGCTTCCACCCTGTTCATCAGCTCAGATACGGGTTTCATACCTGATATCCTTGATGGGAATACATTGTGTGGTCCTTCTTCATGCCTGAATCTTAAGCTGCTGGCTGCCATCGATGCGGCAGGTTCAAATGCCGCTCGGTTCAACGTCGAGTTTTCCGCGGGTGATGCCTCCTTTAGGGAGTGGTGGAAGATGATGTTGTGTAATGCGATGGAGAACCTAAAAAGCCATGTCTTTCATAACCATGCTTGTCACTTGGATAATATGGGAAGAGCGTAATGCAAGAGTTTTCAACAATAAGTCTGCGCCCCCAACCATGTTACTTCAAATCGTTAAGGATGCGGCTAAGCTTTGGATCGCCACGGGTGCGAAGCATTTGAGTTTTATAATAACGGAAGTAATCCCTTTTTTCTTTTTTTTTTTGTCTTATCAAGACTCTCCTACTTATTTAATGAATGAAGGCAAATCTTTTACCCTTTCAAAAAGAGAAATAGGCTGGATAAGACGACAAAATTAACACCCAGACTAGATAGGGCGTCGGTTTTCTAGAGCAATAATCCTAGACTTACGGAAAGGAGAGCCTACGGAAATGTTACGGGATTACCTGGAGGGATTTGGTTGGTTGAGCTTTTATTTCTCCCTGAAAAATCGGACCATGTTCCCTTGCATGCAGTGCTATGGTGTGAGTCCGTAAGAAAATTCTGTAGAAATTGTCCGTACGTGTAGCATTACTCTTTCTAGAGAGTCTTGATCTTCTCAATCGCCCCACAATAATACTACATTTACGGAAATTTTCTTACGGGGATTTTTACGGGATGAGGTGGATGACTTCGGTTGGTCCTAATCATCTCCCTTCCGTGAATTTGGGAACCGCATGATTCCCATGTTTCCCGTAACTCAGATCCCGTAAGGAAATTTACGTAGGTAGCATTATTGTTCCCCCCGTCCAGCACGTTCTTTGCCTTTGCCAGCAGATTCCACAGATGACTAGATGGCCATTTTATATAAGCACTGTAGAAAGCGCTCGGTACTAGTAATAAATAGAGTAGTAAAATAATACTCCGTATTACTTTGAAAAATGATTGTATGCCCCCGGGGCTGCTCGCCATCGCAACCTTCGGATCCCGCACCGTCCGATTGTGGCCATCGTCTGGCTTCCGATCCACACGCGTCTCTGCGGGCCCACCCACGACGCGTCATCCCCTCGTCCTCATCCAGAGAATTCGGGAATTGCAGACGGCAGCTCCCCACCTCCCCTTCGATTCCCCATCGTTGACCACCGCGCCGCCGCCTTGCTCGTCCACCGGCGTGCCCGCCTACAGCTTGCTCCCCCCGCTCGGCGCCGTGCTGCTCCTCTGCTGTCGTCCCACACCCCGGAGTTGCTCCTCCCGCGTCGTCCCCCGTGCTACTCCTCTGCCTGCGGGTGAAATCACACCGCCATGGACCACCTTGATGGGAGATCGGGCGCCGAAGATCCTGTCGCCGTTGGCCGGCTGCTGCCGCGCTTCGTGGCTCACGACGATGCTGCTGCGGGGCGCCACCGACGTTTGGGCCGGCCGCCACTGCGCGACGCGACGGCGTCGCCCGCCTAGCTCGCCGCCGCCGGTCGGGCTCACGACGCGGTAGAGCTCCTCAGTGGCGACAGCTGCGTCCAGCCAAGCTCTCTGCGCCTCCTGCTATGATTCCTGGATGATGCTTTTTGCACCGTCGCGGGGTGAGTCTAACTTTCCTGGATGTCCCAACCATAGTGCTACCATTGGCCAACAAAGGGTGCTACCAACGCTGGCCGGGGAAGCTACACATAGTATTTCCGAGTTGCTACTGTATGGTGTCCTGGTTTGGGACTTCGCTCCGCCAGCTACATAGATATATACTTTTTCTTTTTTTGCTACCTCAAAGTGCTACGAAGCCACGATGCTACAATAGTATATATTTTTTTCTACAATTATGAAAACTGTTTTGCTACTTTTGGTACAAAATTATGCTACGATTTTCCGACGAGGTTGGGTTTGCTACGATTTTCCCGCGGAGGGTGGATTTTTGCTACCATAGGCATAGGGCGTTGCTACTAGCAGCTGTGGCGTTGCTGTCCTTGACGGACGGAGTTGCTACAACCTCGGACGGCGTTGTTGCCGGCTGCAGGCCGTTGATTTTTTAGAGGATTTGCAACATATGAATAAAAAAATTGCTACAATTTATTTTGCGGTTTTGCTACATCTGCGTAATATGTTTGCTACGTGGTCTCCGGCGATGTCTCCAGCGAGCCCAGCCTTTTTATTTTCTTTTCTGAACGAACCGTTTTTTGCTTCAGTCATTTGATGCCGGGGTTGATTTTTTGCTGCCGGAGATGTTTTTTTTGCTACATGCAAATCTAACCGTCAAAATGGTTGATCCAACGGCTGGGACCCGGGGGCCCGGGGGATGCCCAGCAGTTTCCTATTACTTTCGTTTCAAAATATTAGCCTTTTTAATGTCTCTTGTATATTTTCTGATGAAGTAAACGAATGAAAGGAGTATCTCCATGTGCCAGTTGAAGACCGTGATTCCTCTACTATCTTGGATATCTTGGCCTGTCTCGGCCACAAGATAAACTCTGTTAATTACTCGGTGTTTGTAGTAGAAGGGTCAAGAACGTGGCCGGCGAAGAGCACCGCGCCGGACACCTCCTCAACTATGAAGAACGCAAAAGGATGGTCCGCGACGAAATCCACAGGCGGTTCAGGCTCTTCGTCGCACTCAGAGACCATGGTGACGGCCGTGGCGGCCGCCGCCACGGTGCCTTCCTCGTTCACTTCGACAATCGCTCTGTGAAACACATCTTCCACCTGCAGTCGCACGTCGCCGCCACCGCCGGAGTCCTCCACCATGTCAAACAAATCGGCGTGCCCGCCGAATGCTGCTTGGAGCCCCAAGCTCCTGAGAACATTTCTCATGCTGCAGAAGAAGGACAGCTTGAACTTGGGGAGCCGGAGCTTGGTCACGCTCCTAGACCACTTGGGAAGGTGGTCGAACAGAAAGCCCGGGCCGCTGGATGCCATCTCGTCGACAAGGCTACGCAGCCCCTCGCGCGCAGTTGGGAGGAAGACGCACATGGAGTACCGCGCCTTGCCGCCACCGCCGCCATTCGCGGCCTGCTTGTAAGGGAGCTTGAGCACCTTGAACCCGTCGTGGCAGCCCACCCGGTAGTCGCCGCCTCCGATTCCTCCCATGAAGGGCACGCTGACGGCGCTGCCGTCGAGACGGTAGAACCTGTGCTCTTTGGTGCGGCTCCGGAGGAAGGCCTCCTCCCACTCGCCCTTGAAGTAGATGGCATTGGTGAGAACGAGCCTGGTGCCCCCGTGAACGGAGCCTGGCGGGAGGACGGAGGTGATGAGCTTCTTTGTGGCCTTCGCGACCCAGCTGTTGATCTCCTTTCTTGCATCCTCTGCCTGCAGAACACAGAGATCGCATCGATCGGCCATGGTTGAAAGGCACAAATAGAGCGAGATATGTACGTTACAGATCTAGATTGTTCGATGCCAAGGACGGCGAACTACTGCATGCTGACCTTTCTGATGAAGTCGACGGCCCGCGCTTCCGCCTTGTAGGACTCGACGGCGGCCTGCCGATAGGACGGCTTGAGCGACAGATCTTTCTGGCACCACACGCCACACGCAGACGTAACGACGAGCGGCCCTGACGGGTCGTCGGTGCCGGCGAGGGCGTTCTCCGCCACGGCTCGCACGATCCCCGCGACCTCGTCTCGCGACGCGGCGCCGAGCACGGCAAGAACCTCGTCCAGTGTGGTGCCACGGGCGCCGGCAGCTAACAGACCTAACGCGGTGTAGATGGACAGCGGCGAGAACATGATGTTCTGGTCCTTGTGCTCCTCGCCATTGGACAACTTGTCGGCCAGGCGGAGCGCGAGCGCCGTCAACCCGCCGGAGTCGACGGAGGTCCCTTGACCGCGAGCCTTCTTTTTCGGGCGCATCGCCTCCTTCTCCACGGTGCCCTAGCTAGCTTGTCGATGTCACGAATCTACGGCGCAGGGTTTTATATCGCTACTAATTCGGGAGAAAACATTATTTAAGGACGGCGCTTGTGTGAATCTACATGGACACTCGATGTTATTGATCTTTTTTAATCTTTGTTATTGACCTTCTTGTCTTTTTTTTTTTGAGGCAAACCATAGCCTAATCAGTAATCACAACTCACGAGTCCCGGCCGAGCTACAGGTGAAATGCTTGGCGGGCCAGAACAAATAAACTAAGGTCATTAGACTGATATTGGGCTGGGTTCTACCAATAAATATCTCTTTTTTTTTTGTTTTCCTGCTAGGTTGGGCGGGCCATGGCCCAGGTTCACCCGACGAAGCACCAAAAAAATCCACAGGCGGCTAATAAATTCGTCAAAAATTTATTAAAATATTAAAATTTGAGCACCAGTTCGAAAAAAAAATTAATGTGAGCAAATTATATAATATCGATAAATTTTGTCTGGTAAAAATATTTTTGGTACTAACCGGTAAAACCGGTTTTCAGCGAGATTTTGGAAACACTAGCCGAGAAAAAAAAATCCCGCTCACTAGTCACTATATGACTTTTATGGAATTGTTTTTTGAGGAGCACTTATATATGGTTAGTGTATTTATGTTTTTATGTAAGTTTTTTGTTTGCAATTCCTTCTCTAATTTAACATATCTATGTACTTGTAGATCACATATATGTTTTTACCTTGATTTGTTTTTTTTTTGTAAGATGACACATATAGTATTTTTCTAATATTATATAATTACTATATCTATGATGCACTACTTGAGCCAATGATGTTATCAGAGCCCAATGATTGCTTTCTTAACCGGATAATGTAAGCCCCATGATGCAATTTTTCTCACTAAAATTTGCTAAATTCTGTATGAATACTAGCTCTTGATAATACTAAAGTAAACGGAGTAGCGATCTGGTCACTCGAAGGGAGCAGGCTCCGATTTTTTTAGATGAAATGGCTTCCTTTATTTAAGAAAATGTCATATCAGATAGCGCCGCTCTAATACAGTCGATCTGGTGCCTCATTAAACCAAGTTTTGCAAATTTTATTCTTGCAGCCTTCCCTAGCTAGCTTATCAGCTACTGAATTGCCTCGCAGAACTCAAAGTCCATGATCATGGATTTCAGCTTTTCAATTAGCGGCCCCAGAGCCGACGGATCCCAAGCCTAATTTTGAGGGGAACAAAGATTTTTCATACCATATGACGGTGTGTTGCAGGTGATCCTTGGAAGATTTAAGGTAAAGAGAGTTAATCAAAAAGTGCCACGGTGCCTTAGGGACCAGAAAATCTTATCAGAGAGAATTGAAGGTCATGAATCTCACACCAAAAGTTTTCCTAGTCGATGGGTCACGGCAGGGCCGAGAGATTGAAGGAAGGTGATGTTACGTCCCATTGGACCAAGCACACTTGTTGTCTTGTTGATCTCTACTCTGGCAGTACTTTTCCGTTGCAGTTGAGCATGGTATTGTGATTTGTGATGCATGCTTGTGATGTCGAAGTCTCACATTTTCTGTGTCTGACTGTGTAAATGGAATCCACATGTCCGATCACCCATACTTATTGTACTAGGCAGAAAATTCAAGTCTTCAACCAAACATGCCCACAATAGATGATATAGATAATTTAAGTCTCCACTCTCCACCTTCTACATATATAGCCTCCTCACATTCTTCTCTACCATGTCGCAATTCTTATACAGATTTTCGATGCTACCACTTTCTCAGAAACTGAAATTGTACGCTTGAATAATATGAGCAGGCTGACATAAAACTCGTGAAGAGTGTTAGGAATGGTAGGCAACGGGAGCACCAGGAACATTATTTGTTTGGAAAGTTGTTGGTGCAAAGCAGTACACGTATCAGGTTTATATATCCATGTAATCACGGTGCTAGTAATATCCTGTGACAAGGTACCTATTTGCACCGAGCTCTTGCATCTCTCAAGAGTAGTAAGACAAAAGCGGTGACAAAATTTAGCCGGCAAATGAACTGACTGGCCGTAGCAAACAAAGCTCTTGCTTGGCCTTCGGGACGTCTTGTTTGCTCTGCGCTTGTTCCTAGTGGCTGCCGATCCCCTGCACCAAGCTGATACATAGTGGCAAAAGCTACCAGATGTACATGCCACGCCTGGCGCATGGTGCGTTTGTGTACAAATCACAGTTCATGTCCTTGATTCCAAAATAGGAACTGAAAGTACTGTAATCGCATTGCATTTATATATCGCTGTGTACCAGATCCATGGAAATAAAATTGAGAGAAAAGAGCTTATCAATTCGAAAAAGAACCGTTTTATGTGAAATTCTTTTGGCAGCGGAACTTCCTTTGTGAAAACTAACGTGCATTTAGAGTTACTGAAATAAAGAAATGTATGTTTTGAAAGTCAGATCAAGGTCTTTCACCACAAAGCAATTTCAAACAATCAACAAGGAAACGACCAATAAAGGCCCAATCACCAAATATAAGATCCATGTGATGTGATGCTCATGTCCACTTCAGGGGAATTCCTATATGCCGACCAGCTCGGTGCCTGCACCGCGCCGCACACCCCCGTGCGCGGTGTGGGCCGGCCCGGTTAGGCGATTTTACTGTTTTTTCTTATTTTTCTTTTCCTTTCCTTTTCTGTTTTCTGTTTTTTTTTTTGTTTTTTTTTTGTTTTCTGTTTTCTTTTTCAGTGTTTCTTTTTTGTTCTCTCGTTTTTTTCTGTTAAATTTTTTTTTTTCGAAAATTATCAAATTTAAAAAATGTTCAAGTATGATAAAATTTGAACGAATTTTTAATCTTGAACGAATTTTGAAATTTGAACAAATTTTAAATTTTGAACGATTTTTAAATTTGAACAAATTTTTCATCTTGAACGAATTTTCAAATTTTGGAAGAATTTTGAAATTTGAACAAATTTAAAATTTCGAACGATTTTTAAAATTTGAACGAATTTCGAAATTTGAACAAATTTTTAATTCTGAACAATTTTTGAACTATGGACGATTTCCAAATTTTGAACGAATTTAAAATCGAACGCAAAAAAAAATAGAAATGAAAAACAAAACTTTACTGGGCCGGCCCACAGGCTGGGGAGGGTGTGCGGTGGGTGCACCGCACCGACCAGGTCGGTGTATATCACCCCCCATTTCAGAAGGAGTCCTCCTGTGCTTTCCGACACTTTTTTGCACGAATTCTAAAGCAGCCTAACGGCTGTGATTAAGGGAGCTAATCCCAACTGGTTTTCCTAATAACAGGAACTGACGTATCCCGCACAAATCTTCTTGCGTCCATGTCCAGCTCGGCCTGTTGGCCCGCAACTGCTCGAGGCCACGATCTACCTGGTCGCCGTTACCATGTTCTTGATCTCCCCGACGTCGTCGCCCTTGCCCAGCTGAAGTGCGTAGGCAGAGGCTGCACTTGACGGAGCAGGTGACCGCCGCCATGGCTCCTGGCTGGCCGTGCTGAATTTGATTTTGATTCCGTCAAGCGAACAGAGGAAGGGGAAAAGGGGGAGATGGGGAGTGCTAGTGGCCTTGTGCAGGTGGAACCATTGGATTTGAAGGAGGTCGCCGGCCTGGATGCGCGGCGGAGAGTCCATACGGCGGCGCACAACACATTATGCTACCGTGAAACATTATATGCTTGTAACAAACGTGGAGATTCTGGGAAAATAGAGATTTGGTGAGGTAGATAGCAGCATCGGTTCCTCAACTCCAGATGTATTTCAACAGTCGTTAGTGTGGTTGCAGATGAATTTCACGCCAAACATTGTCCTAGTCGATGGTCTGGTCGAAGCCAGGTGATGTTATGTCCCACTGGACCAAGCAATTGTTGATCTCTACTCTGGCAGTACTTTTCTGTTGCAGTTTAGCATGGTATTGTGATTTGTGATGCATGCTTGTGATGTCGAAGTCTCACAGTTTGTGTGTCTGCCTGTGTAAATAGAATCCACATGTCCGATCACCCATACTTTTTCCCAAAATCTATTAAGTGCGGGGGCTCCATGTTGTCTTACACAGTGCGTCAGTGCCCACATGCGTACACCGTCCGATGTGATTAGACTAGTCAAACATGTCCTTCCACCAGCAACCACTCGTTCCTTATCCATCTCCTCCTCTCGATCTCATCGACAACCTCTCGCAGTAGCTCTGTTGCGTCTCTGTGCTGCCTCTAATTCCCCCGCCTCACAGCCTCCCGGCCACCTCTGATCCCCTTGCCGCCGGCAGGACCTCGACCTCCACCGCACGCTGCATGCCCTCGGCTCCATCGGGCGTTGCCAGGACGACGTCCACCTCCACAGCACGCTGCAGGCCCCCGTCCATGGCGCGCCGCCGGGATATGGGCCTCGCCTCCACCGCGCGCTGCTGGCCCCCCATCCATGGCACCGCCGGGAAGGGCCACGGTCCCACCGCGAGCCGATGGGCCCTCTCTTCAATGGTCAAGCACGCCGCCGGTCCCTGCCACCACTCCTCTTCCTGTCAACTCCCGCACCTCTGGTTCCCCTAGTTCTACATCCTAAAATATCGAAGGATGTAACAAAAGTAGGTTTCTCCGAGGGCTCGTTGTAATTTTTTGGAGTTGGATGTATTTTTCGATTGTTTTTTACATCCACGATCTTGGAATAGCAGTTTCCCTAAGATCTGGATAATAGGTTTCCCAGATTTTTATGTAATTTCTTTCTTTTTTTACATCCGCTGTCCTTTTTATACATCCTCGATTGAAATCACAAACACTTGTATATTTTTTTGGCATGTAACTTCGTGTAATTAAACCCAACTTTATACATGCCAATATTTGTTCTGAGATCGAGATAAAGAGGAGATGGCAGATGCATTTTTTGGCGTCAATTTGCGACCACATGATGTATTTATTTTACATTGTCGATCTCGTATATTTTTCTGTTCATAAACTTGCGACTTGCAGCGGAGCCGGGAAATGAGAAGTCATTCAGGTGCCCCGGCCATCCCAGGCGGAAGTAAGAAACGTGTTAGATAAGAACTTTCTATTTTTAGAAAGTGAGGAATGTTGGAGTAGTTTATTTCTATTTTTGGGTGGGGCACTCCCTAAGACTAACCGGTGCTAGGGCACTGTGTAGCAACGCCCATACTTTTTGTACTAGGCAGAAAATTCAAGTCTTCAACCAAACATGCCCACAATAGATGATAGATAATTTAAGTCTCCACTCTCCACCTCCTACATATATAGACTCTTTACATTCTTCTCTACCATGTCGCATTTCTTATGTAAATTTTGATGCTACCACTTCTCGGAAACTGAAATTGTACGCTTGAATAATACTGAGCGGGTTGACATGAAACTCGTGAAAAGTGTTAGGAATGGTAGGCAACGGGAGCACCAGGAACAGAGATTGCGGCAGAAGCTGTTGGCGCAAAGTGGTATGCGTATGAGGTTTATGTATCCATGTAATCAAGGTACTAGTAATATCCAGTGACAGGTTAAGGATATGCACTTAGCGACTGCTTCTTTCTAGAGTAGTTAGGCGAAACCGGTGACAAAATCTGGGCCATTAGCTGTCAAAAGAGCCGACTGGCCGTAGCAAATAAAAGCTGGGTCCCTGATCCCTATCCTTCCGCTCCAGGGGTTTGCTTTGCCACGGCGACGTCTTGTTAGCTGTACGTGCGCCTGTGCCCTTGTTCCTTGCGCATCTTGTGAGTTGTGACCTTGTGGCAAAAGCTAGCAGATGTACATGCCACATCTGCCTCATGATGTGTTTGTGTACAAATCACACTTCATGCCATTGATTCCAAAACAGGAACCGAAAGTACTCTAATCACGTATTGCATTTGTGTATCACTGCGTACCAGATCCATGGAAATGAAATTGAGAGCAGATAGCTTCTCAATTCGAAAAAGAACACGTATTATGTGAAATTCTTTTGGCAGCAGACCTTCCTTAAAACTAACATGCATTTAGAGATGCTGAAAGAAGACGAAAGATGGTTTAGAAGTTCGTAGCAAAAGGTCAGATCAAGGGCTTTAGCCACAAAACAGTTTCAAGCAATCAAAGGAAACGGCCGATAAAGGCACAAGCACCAAATATAAGATTCTGGGGAAAAAAATCGAGATTTGGTGAGGTAGAAATAGCAGCATCGGTTCCTCAACTCCAGATGTATTTCAACAATCATCAGTTCTACAGAATAGTCAATATCGTAAAATTTTGCAACTAACAACATTTGTTACTGAATTACAAAATGAGACATCTGTCATTGTGTTAGGCAACTAGAGTCTAAGCCAAAAGGTCCATTGTGGACACGCTGAACATCATTACATTTTGCAACTAAGAACATTCCTTACTACTGTGTTAGCCAGCTAAAGAAAAATTCTAAGGGCAACAAACATTGACGGGACAATAAAAACTTTAATTCCGTCCCTGTTTGGTTGCGCCGCGGCAGAGCATCCAGTATTCTCTGATGCCAATATGCATCCAAGGGTAGGGAGAAGATAACAGGTGCAGTGTTGTAGGGATCCTGGCGTCAAATAGAGCAAGTGTCATGAATGCCATGAAAAGGATAAAACTGAATCATAAAAGATAAGTAGCAACCTTGCACCCCTAAGGATTCCATGTGCCAGTTGTTTGCAGAAAGGGAGAGCAATACCCTTGAAAACTTTTTGGTAATGTGGCCCAATTACTTGGCCTGCATTTAGCTTCATTTTTGTTAGCAAAATCTCAGCTGAAAGAAACTACACAGGGGAAGAAACTGTATGCTAAAGATGATCTCATTTTTCAAAGCATGATTTCTTGATTCGTCCATATGATATACAAATATAAGGAGACATATTAGAAAACGGGTGTTAAAGTAAAATGACAACATAACAGGCCTGACACACTCATTTGTTTAGAAGGAAATCATTACAAAAATTGCCTTGAATAAAAAGCAGACACTGCTCAAGATGTTATAGTAAAACTACACCGGCCAATAAACAAGTGTGGCATGAGCCTAAGAAAGGTGTCGACAAAAGAATAGAGAAACAGCTTACCAAGTGTGTTATAGTTACAGTTAAGTTCTGAAACTAGCGGTACAGAATGTACATGGATGTCTGTTTTCTTTTCACCAGATGCACTGGTTGAACAATATTCAACTGGTAGAGCATCATCATCATCAGTAGAAACTGACGAGAACAACACGGGGAGGAATAATAACCCAGCAGGAAATCTTTGCCTCCTTGTCACCCACAGAAATAAAGCAGCATAAGGAGTACAGTGGATTATAGAAATTGCAATCTCCAATACTATGCACAAGCAGATGATTGTGCTGCTCAAGATAGAGAAGAATATATAGAATATAGAAGCTGTCGGTAGAAGAAGCAAGACTGGTGTAAACAACAGGGAACCAACCACATGTTGTTCAACTGTGTAGTCATAGCTATCTAATCTCTGCCTAAGAGGATTCCATTTGCGCCCTCTGTTAATAATACAAGCATGTATCAGCAAGTCTACAAGAAATGTACAAGGAAGAAATCTAATGAAGAAACAAAATATTTTGAAACTTAAATTGCTATAAGTTCATTTAGAACTGCAACAGTTGATTAATTAAATCACTAAATAAACGGTTAGTTAAAACAGTCATCAAAATAAGGACGCCAATTAAGCCAGAAGATGAGAAATGAACATCATCCTAACTTTTACAGCCGTTCATTTCTCTAAAAGCTGTTAGCTCCACGGTGAAAATGCTAATTATTATCCAATAACATTTTTGTTTACTCTCTAAAAGATGTCAGCTCCACAATTGATTATTAAATGTTCGATGTTCACCATGGAAGCAACATATCCATTGTAAGAGAACAACTTAAGCATGTGCAGATGTAAAACTGGGCACAACCGCACAACAATACAATGACGTGTCTCATACAAAATAGACAAAAGTGTGATAATCTTCTGTACTATAAGTATAATTTGTTGTCTTTGTGTAGGGTGCACATATGATCATATATTTTTATCAATTCTACATGCACAACACAGACAGTTCTAGTGCTATGAAGAAAATTAGATTATATTTTAAATTGTAAAGCAACTAAACCCAAAAGAGTTCATTTCATCTTAGGTGCATTTACCCAACAATGTATCCACAGCTTTACCTGAAAAGACGCCACAGCGATGTCACTGTCTGAATCTGCCTTGAATATATTAAGGAGATTAACCACTGAAGCAGGGTAACATGTAATGTCGCAAGCTGGATAATGTCTATGAAGAATGAAACAGGAACTGTGAAACCTAAAAGGATTCCAGAAAATGCAAGGCCTTGAATTATATGCTTCAGGAAGCCTCCCAAGATGAACCAAAGGGTAGAATAAATTTGGATTGCATTCAGAGAAATCATGCCTAGAAGTTCTGCTAACTCCGTATTCAGCTTAAAGCCTGCTGGAACACCCATCAGCCACACACAACCAGATCTCAGGACAGCATCTGTCATGTAGTGGAGAAGAGAAAAAGTCCAGGAGCAAATAGTCTCCATGTTTAACAATAATGCTGTTCCAAGGATGAAACCCATCAGAAGATCCATGATAATATTTGACCACAACGCATGCTTCTTAATTGCAGCTTTGTGTGCATATTCAACATTCACAGAGGAGCTGCAGAGTATGGAAGTAACATGATAAGATACCCAGGATAATTGAAGAGAAGCTTAGTGTTAATAACAATCTATCCTACCATCACCACTAACAGCTAAAATATATGTAATCTCAACTTCTAATATTGGGGAAACAAAAAGGTTCCTTACATCAAGGTTAACGTGAACCCATAAATGGAATGAAATACAGTAGTCAGCTATCATAAAGCAAAGAAACCAGGTGAGGTTGGCAACCACATTTGACATGACTAGACGAGATAACTAGCTACCGGTTAATTAAGTTATAATGGCAAACTTAAGCAGCATCATAGGCATCCCAAGTTACCTTAAGGAGGTGTCTTGAAGGGAAACCGGCAAATACAGAATATGGCAACAACGGAGATGCATGTTTTTCCATGAGTGTCTGAAGACCTTTTGTAACATGGAGTACTTGGACACATGGCTTAAACATTTTCTGAACAGTTGAATGAAGATGTAGACAATAGTCAATACTGAAGCCAAAACTATTCCGGTCAAATGTTGCAACAATTGAACTAAGGCCTCAAACCTGAATAAACAAGCAGCAGTCAGATAAGAGAAGAAGAAGAAGAAGAAGAAGAAGAAGAAGAAGAAGAAGAAGAAGAAGAAGAAGAAGAAGAAGAAGAAGAAGAAGAAGAAGAAGAAAACAGTGCTAGTCAGAGAAGGTAAACAAAGGATGATGCTTACACAGTTGCAAGCAAGAAATGAGCTGCAGAACTATTATTCGCAGTTTTCCAAGCAACTGGTACTCTAGCTGCATTTGAGCAATTAAGCGCCAAAACAATCGGATCCTACAAACATATATGTGGACCAGATTATTTAACTGTTTAGATTATACTGTAAGAACATGTAAGCAGTAAGGAGCATACCAAATCAAGAACTGGTGGTCTTTTTTGCAGATCACATATCCAATTCGGCTTCTTGAAGGGGGGCTTCAAACTATGAGGAGCATCATCCCCCTGGGAAAAATGGTTTCTACCAGCAATTGGAACATCATAAAGTATGACCTAAATAAATTGAAAAGAAAAAAGTAACTGGTCACAGTAAGCAATTGAACAGTACCAAAGGAAATAGTTTACAATTATCCAAACTATCATTATCACAAGGTTGTAAGAAGTGAGAGTTGACTTACATACGTGGCAATGATTAATCTCAACATTCTGGTCATCAAGATACAAATGCTGAAGCATTGGAATTTGGTTCACATTACATTTGAAGCACTTTTCAGGCTTACAGCAAAAGTGCACCCAGTTGCCACCTTTAACTACTGACTTCTTGCAAGTGTCCAGAAAACCATCTAATACGCTACAATCACATTCCCATTTTCTATTATTTCTGCTTTTCTCTTGATCTTCACTTCCCAATGATCCATTCAATACAACAGAACTGTCTTGATTTTTGGCAGAATGCTTTGTCTTAACAGCTTGAGTCTGCAACAGCCGATATTTTTCTTTAACACAGCAGGCTTCAAAATCTCTTGGAAGATGCATAACACAATCCCCAAGGATGGTAAATGCTGCAGATTCTTGTAGTGTTATTGGCATCCTTTTATCTGAGGAAAGGATGGTGGCCTAACAAAAAAGAAAACATTTAGCAAGGTAGCAATCTCAAAATCCAAAAAACATTAGAAAAAATATCCTCACTTCTCTTATAACTATATGTATATTACAATATTAATTAAGAAAATACAACAAACAATTTTTTTCCATCCTCTAATCTTTTTATCTTTCATTCAGCAAAATCTGATCAAATGTTTCACATCAGGAATTATGAAATTTAGAAGCTAAAGATGACTTCACGCTAGATGTTATATCCCCCTTCTCGTAATACATGTATCCAATTTTTATAGTATGTGAATGGACGATTGCAGTAAACAAGCAATGGTCCTGGTATCAAAACATGTAACACAAATAAGCTGCAATAAGGATCTAAGTCAAGTGAAACATTGAGGATAAAAAATACAGACCACCACAAAAGGCCAATAAGACATAAGTTTGGCTGTAAAGGGAAAGCTCATACTCAAACATTTCCAAGTCAGCTGTTTGAACAATAAAATGATTTAAATATTCAGAGCCTTCAGACATAAGATGATTCAAAACAACAGAAGTGTTACGAGAAACCGATTCAACAAGTGGCGGTGCCAGGACTTAAGTGTTGTGGTGTCAATGCTTCATAATGGCTTAACATGTAGGGATTTATGTCTACAAATTCAAAAAAAAATCAAAAGTCTAATGGCAAAGCTGTGATGTGTAGCACTGCCACTGCATTTAACCACTTCACCATAAGTCCATAACATGTACATGATCTTCACTTGCTGTTCAGTTTAAGTAACGCACACAAACTAGATTAAGCTAATGGCTACAGATTTCAAGGGCTGGAAGAGGGTCATACGAAATATTTGCAAAATACCCCCATTCAACAAATTCCGCTATTATCTTTCCTATGGTCCATGCAGAAATATTAAATCCAAGAATGGTGTCATTCCCTTGTGCTAACCAAACACAAACTTGTTGGTTAGATTATCCATTTCGACTAGCCAAACACAAACCAGCGGTATCAGATGACTCCAGGATGCAGGCATCAATACAAAAAAAAAATATCCGTTTGGTTCCTGAGGATTTTAACTCGTAAACCCCTAACCCAAAGCCAGAAGCATGCATATACAATATTCGTTCTTTTATCGCAATTCAGGGATGAGGTCCGCTTATTTATTTCCATTGGGAGAGGGGTTTCAAATATTCTTTCTTTTAGTAAATAAATAAGTTATTTGTGTATCTCACCGACTGTGCACTAAGTGCAGCTAAAAGTCAGCCACGTAAGAAAATCAATAAATGCGTTGCGACAAACAAAAAGTTAGGGCTGGTTTGACTGGCCTCCCCACGTTTTGAGTGTTCTATGCCATATAATTATCTGCATTGTGATTTATGTGCTACTACCTACTATAATAAACGAGCGGAACCAGATCATATGTTTTGCCTTCTTAACTGATCTCTTATATAAATTAGGTTAGTTCACCTTAAAATTTCAGAAATCTTCTTAGAGTATAATAACAAAATGAACCAAACTGGCCATTGTCACAGCCTCCAGCTAAACCCTAATAGAATCCAAGATAAACGGGATAGATGGCAAGGTACATTTAAAAGCACCATCGATGCCAGTATTGTAAATTGTAATGCTGCCGTGACTGACCTGTAAGGTGTCGAGGCTGGGGAAGGACCGCAAGATCTCTCCCTCGGAGACAAACGCCGAGACGACGATGTCGACAGAGCCCGCGTGGGGGAAGAGCCACCCGAACATGACATATCTGGTGGACACGGACTCCTCCAGCTCTGGCTGACGCTGCTGGCGCGGCCACCAGATCCTGCACCGCTCCATCGGGCAGGGGCTGATCTAGATGGTGTGCCCAGAAATTGTGAAGGTCCCTCCCTCCCTGCTAGTGGAATTGATTTAGCTAGGAGGGAGAATCGCTCGCTGCTGGATGAGAACGAACAACGTAGCTCATACCTCAGAGGAAGGAAGGAGACCCAATGGCCACAGACCGGGACGGGGGCGGAGACAGCGGCGGGAACACGCGCGATGCTCCGTGAGCCGAGGAAGAAGGGGAGCGGCGATGGTGGCGGCGACGCCTGTGGGAGGCGGCAGCACGGGGCGGGATGGAGGCGTCGGTCGCCGGCCTTCGGCGGTGACGCAAGGTACGGCGCGGCGGAAGAACAGGCACGGCAAAGAGGGCGAGTCTGGTTGCAGAGGATGTGTTTGGTACAGTGCATCACCCTTTCCCTCAAAGAACAAAAGAGTGCATCACCCTAGCATGGATGCTCATGGTTGCAAAGCCAGAGGAAGTTAAACTTTTAACTTCTTGAGAGCCAGGATCAAACTCAGATTTTGTTTCTACAATACATTTTTACTATAAAATGGAAGTTGACATATTACTTTTAAATAACATATGATGATTTATGGCCGTCAAATTGCCCTCAACAACACTCGTAAACTTCTAACCATCATCATCTGGTGGTATTTTTTAGATCTGAAATCAAGTGGAATGGAATGCAACCTCTAGATGCGGAATGGACTAGTTCTACCAAATCAGTGGAACCTGGTGGAACGGCTACTAACAATCACCAAATCGATGAAAAAAAGAGAGGATTAGTTATCCTCACCCCCGCACGACCCAAATCCTATCTCTCAATGTCGTTTCTCTAGTCTCCCTCGTCCAATTGGTGGTGCGGTAGCAACGGGTACCAAGCAAGGATGCCCCATCGGCGGGAAGCAGCAGCGACAACGGCTCTCAAGCGAACATGTGTGGCGGCGGCAACGGGAATCAGAAGCGGAGACGGCGGGAATCGCTTCAACTGAAAAAAAGCTAGCAGCCTACGCTGCTACTAGATGCTATGCCACAAGCTGATGTTAAATGAGGGGCAACGAGTTGTTGCGGATGTTGGACATCGACGGTGCTTCTAATTGTTAATTGTTCAAATCATAAATTGTTGTGCTGGGTCACTAGTCTTTAAAATAGTGATTGATAATCTTCTATACTGCTATTTGGATGTAGACCAATCTATACAAGCTAATTGTAGATTTAATTGAAATAGAAAACATTAAAATGCAAACAATATTAGAATTGGAAATGAATTAATATTATTAAAATCTATATACATGTATTTGTGATGGAGGTAATTTCACCTTTTGTCACCTAAGAGGCTACCAAACATAGAGATGGAACCATTCCATTCTACTTGGTTCACATCTTTACAGTCTTTTTTGGTTTTATTATAATTAAATTTAGTTAGCAGGCTATCAAATCAGTCGTTTCTTGCTTGCTTTGGTATCTTTACAAAATTAAAGTTGAGTTAACGCCATGTTATTTGGTTTATTACCCTAAAGACCGAGAGGCAATCCTTCCATCCCCGTTAATTTTGGTTAATCTACTAAAAGGGACTATTTTGTTTACAAGCATCCTCTGCAACATGTGCATCTCTTAAATTGTAGTTTAGTTTAACATATAAGCCCTCTCTCATCTTCTTACTTTTTGCATATTGTTTTCTTTCTTTTATGATGTCTCTTTTCATAATGGTTTAAAGAATTTTCTGTGTCCACTGGATGCCCAAGTGTGATTTGCATAGTTGCATTTTAGAGAGCTTTTTGTTCGCACATCCCAAAATCAACCAAATTATTAAAAGTTGTACTCATCTATTCACACATCTCTAGTTGACATATTAGATTCTTAAGAAGAGATGAACAAAAATAAGCAGGAAGAGAAAAGGGGATCTCAAGAGACTAGCAATCTCACTCCAATACATTTGTTTTCTTAAGGTAGCACCCTATAGTCTCATTTCCCACCCTCTATATAGAGTGTGCAAACTGTGCATCTTATGCTAAATGTTTGTTTGGGGGGAGGGGCTTTAGCATTCATGTCACTTGTGTAGATCGGGCCCCCTTGGAATGTATTCACCACTCCCTAGGACATTTCCACCACTAAACTCACCCCCAAACTCCACTCCACCATAGATCGGGCCCCTTGGAAGATCTTCACCAAAGGATTTGGTCCCTCTCAAGCCACATTTGGAGTTCTTGGGATTTTGCTTCTCAAGCCTTCCTTTGAAGTTTTTCTTGCTCCATTGAGCAAGGAGAGCAATGTCTTCGGGTAATTTCTATCATCACCTTCCTATGTCTTGAATCCCTTCATACATTGCACATTTGTTGAGGGATTCGAGAATCTAGGGTTAGGGTTAGGGTTTGGTCTAGTACCTCATGCCATTGCAATGCCATACACCTCAATTCATGGAATTCACTCTATATTGCTATAGTATGTGTACACGTACTGAGTTTTTGGCTGAATTTGTCTCAAAATTCTGGGAGCTTCTTAGTGTTCATCACCACCCGGCCTATGGCCCAGTGCGTCGGCTCACACACCGACCGGGCCGTCGTGTCACCCGGCAGACCGGCTACCAGACCAGCTGGTCCGGTCTACAGCCCGGTGCTGTCGGCCGATGCGCCGACAAACCCTAGAAGAAGGAAAATAGACAAGTGAAGTCGTAGCTGGTATAATAAGACCGCAGCTGATATAGGATAATTATGAAGAGAAAGTATGTGAAGTGAGGTATATCTTAACTAAAACTAGGTAAGTAGCCACAGCTGGTAAGTAGATATTGACTAGAACCATAATATAGCCACAGCTGGTATCCAATAAGACACATCTGGTACTAGGTAGTCTGCAGCTGGTACCAGATAGCCCACAGCCTGAACATTTCTTTACCCTAAAAGAAAGGGGATCCCGCAGCTAGTATTTCACAGCTGGTATCTCGTAGTTGGTAAATATTTAGTCGGAGGATTCATAATGGATACCCACAAGTGTGTGGATACACCACAAAGAATTCTTCGTGAGACTTTAGAAAAGTACAAAATATAAACTAGACTTAAACCAACTACCTAACCTTGGAGTTTAATGATTAGAAGAAAGGAAGTTTGAAGATCATTAGTAAACTCCAAGGGGGAGAGGAAGAATTTGAAGGAGAAGTATTAAGATATTATTTGTAGTGTGATAGATAAAGAAGAAGGTGCGAATCGAGAGGAAGTCCGATCTTATTTTTATAAGGTTGTTGGGAGGTACCCATCTAAAAGTACTCTCAGGAGGTTGTCAGACCAGAAGCCGAGGTTCATATCTCGAGGAAGTAAGGGTTAGACCTTAACTAGAGTGGGTAATTGTAATTACTCGAAACCAAGAGAGCTCAAGTAAGTCTAAGATAATGAAGTTGGATGAAGAAGATGTCGAAGGACATGCAAAGCTTAAGAAGGCTTAAGACCGAAGGAGTTTGACCATACCAAAACATAAGCCTATTAGAAAGATTCCTTTCATGGAACCTAAAGAAACCAAAAGGAAGATAACTAGCATAAATTAGAAGCCATGATTGGATGGACTAAATGAGTCTAATCCATTCGTAGGAATAAACCACCAGGAGCATGCTTATTGTAAATACCTTACCAAGTACCATTACTTTCGTTATGGTAGTAAGGGAAAACAATACCCTACTTTAAATGAATCTTTTAGAATTAAGGTTTGAGTATCGCAGCTGGTACACCATAGTGCCATATTACACCGCAATTTGGATTACCATGGTGATAGAACCAAGATTTGAGTACCCAAATAGGAAGATGTCACCACAACCATTAGTAAAGGCCATTAACACAATAAGATGTCCTAATCCAAGAATCTTTGGAGAGTAAGCCTATAAGCTTAGAGTGTTGGAAGAAATCATAGAATAGAAGAAAGTATCGGTGCGGACATCGAGAAGACTTAGGAAGGATCTGGACAAGGGATATAATCAATTATATCTAATGTGATCACCATGGAGTTGAAGGATGGTGATCTGTTCAAGACATTTCAACGTTAGAAACATGAGAGCGTTCGAACTTCGTGACGAAGTTCGGTTTAAGGGGAGAGGCTGTAATATCCCAGGTTTAGAGGCAATAAAATGAGAGAACACCAAAGTGTGCATTGCATTCATGCATAGAAAATACCGGGAATTTTCGCGCTTCAAATAAAACTTACCACGATGGCGAAGTTTCACTTGACTTGCTGGAATTGAAGTAGATCATCAAGTCAAGCGCTATAAACTTCACTGTGATCTTTGTTAAAACCTTGTTTTGGGTAGAGATGATTTGATCTATGGATTAGATCAAATCGAATTATATTTACAACAACACATTCTTTAAGAATCAAACCCTAACTTATTAAAGACTTAAAGGTTAGCAACTACCTTTGTGTGTAAATTAATTCACTTCTAAACTTATTACCAAATAAGTTAAACCACAGTCTAAAGTGCATAAAAGCCACACATTCTTATTTAAATAATAACTTATTAAATATATGGAATATCATAAAACTAAATCCATTTACATTACAAATTATAGTTCAAACTATTTGAATAAAACTAACTATGGGTATTTTGAAACTCATATGATCATGCCTTGGTGAAATCAAACACCAACCATCCAAATTTGAGGAATAACCTTCAACCTTGATCTTTTGATCAATATTATACTATAAATCCAATCCAATATGATATAGTGACTCATCTACAATAATAAAACCATCCACAAGATAATTAGTAACAAATGCCACTTGGCTATGCAAAAATAAATCATATGAGAGGATAATGATCTTGCCACATAGGATGAAAATATCTACATGACTTGCTTTCCAAGCTATGACACCTCATGCTCAAAGGATTGCTATGGATAAGGGCATGACAACCAAGCACCTTAGTCATCAAGCCAACACAAGAGTCACCACCTATGTGTCATGATGCTAGAGCTTGCCCAAGCCTATAAATAGAGCCACACCCTCCATCCATTTGGTTACCTTGTAGCATGATACAAGGAAGAAAACACATAGAGCTACTCCATGTGAATTAGCTAGGATCAAGGTGAAGAAGCTAGGAGGTGGAGGCATACCACAAGATGTAGGTTTACCAGATTTCCTGACGAACAAGCTACAGAATATTGCAAGGTAGAATTCCTAGGCAAACCATATATTTAGAGAATCACATCATCATATCTTGAGTAGGACCTTAGGTTATTAAAAGACATTTAGAAGTGAGAGAGATTATAGATGCTAACCATAGCCATGTCTATCCTAGAGAATTTTAGAGTAGTATTACATCTTACTTGTTTAACCCAACCTTTAATCTTGTAGATGAGCCATGTTCCATTAGTGAAACATAACCAAAGCTTATGCTCATATTCTAATCCTAGTTGTGTATCACATTGGTGATCCCTACTTAAACCCTAAACTACATTTGGATTCCAACCCATGGATTAATTTGGATTATAATTATAACCCTGCCATGCCTCATGCCTATTTTATACTTCAATTAGTAAAGCACCACTAAAGCTCTAAACCTTTCATATAGGATCCACCCCACTTAAAATATTATGCCCTAACTTGTGTATCATAGATCACAAGTATCAACCAATCCATATATACCTAAGGACTAAATGTCATTTGGTGAGTAGAATGAAACCATTACCCTACTCTACTTTGTTATCCAAATACTTTGCCTAAGTGAACCAAATGAATAGTATTTATAAAATAGCACCACCTCAGCAAGAGAGTTAATCATGATGAGCTTAGGATTCATTTTAAATAGTTCAAACAAGAGTTTGATAAGCAAGAGTAGTGAATATAGAGTTGATCCAACCATTTTGTTTAAACCTTATAAACCATTCCCCACATAAAATCATAAAGCAATTCCATTCTCCTTCCCATTTGTTAAACCCTAGTCATACCTAAATTATATGGGAATAATCAATATGGTTAAGCACTTGCAAAATAGAATATGTTCACCATTCACATGTTCACAATTTCAGATCTTTTAAAATAGAATTGATTCCTAAATTTAAAGTAATTGAGTTGAACCCTAAAATTCATATCTATTTGTACTTTTAACTTGTGCCTCATAAGAACTAAAATTAATCAATTATAAAATGGTTGTTTAAAAACAAAACAATACAGTAAGTAACATTATCAAATTGTTGTGATATTCAACTAATTTATAACCTATAAAACAAAACAGAATCCAAATTTGAATTCAAACAACAAAATAGAAAACAGAAAAGAAAACAAAAATTTGAAAAAGAAAAAGAGAGGGAAACCTACCTGGCAGCCAAAGACCACAGCCTTTAGCCCAACAGCAACCCACTTCGACCAGCCCAGGAGCAGCCCAGCCCGCGAACGAATGCAACCCAGCACTTACCGTTTCGTTGCTTTAGAAATCGTGCGAAGAGAGTCGTCGTCTTCGTCTTCCTCCACGGCGTCGACAGCGCAGAGAGAAGCTCTGGCCACGTCCTCGTCGTGGATAAGCACACCCCGGACGCCGCAGAAGGTTCTAGAGCTCCACACTATCATCCTCGCGTCCGAGCCTATCCGAAGACATCAAGATTCACGCCCAAATGCACTTCACCGTCGCCAGTTCATCTCCACCTCTGTCGCCGGCGAGCCGACGATTCTGACCTAATTATGGCCTATAAATAGGAGGGGAGAACCGCCGTGTAATCCTTGTTCTTCGCCGCTCATCCAATCCCTTCCTAGCCCTCTCTACATCTCACTGGAACCCCCGCCATGGCCGGCCAGTTCTCCGGCTAGCCGTCGATTGAGAGCACCCCGGAGACCGTCGAGTGACCTGGGGGATGCACGAGAGCCTGCAGATCATCCTCGAGCAAGGAATCGATCAAGAGCTTCCTCAACCAGTCCAATTTGGTTGATCCCTTCCACAGCACCTCGTCGGAATCGGCGAATTCCTCGTCGTCTCCGACCATCTTCTTCGCCTCCGACCACTGCAATCGACTCAAGGTGAACCAGCGCATCTCTGAAGCCCTTAGTTACATCCTTGCGCGTTCCGTAGCCACCATTCGATAGTTGGCCGGAGTGCACCGCCGCAGGACATGGTCGCCGGTGTAGCTCCGGTGGTCCTCTGAGGAGGGCGACCACACCATCGTGCTCGTTAGGTTCCAGGAAATCGAAAAGTATCGGTAGCTCATCTCGGGAGGCACTAAAACGGCGGCGCCGTCCTCAGCAGACCGCCGGCGGTTAAACGCCGGTGAGGTCAAACCCGTGGTCAAGGTTGACCGGTCCTTGCCGCGTGGCTGCTGAGGTGGACACACAGGTCCCACCTGTCTGTGTCTGTGGGTGTGTACCGATTGGGTACGTTTAGATTTTTACCTTATTTCAAATTCCAGAAAAATGCTGGAACTTTATAAAATCATATGAAATCTATTTCAACTCAAAAAAATATAAATAATATATCAAAATGCTCACAAAAATAAACTCTATTCAAATGAAATATAAAACATAAATGTGTGCCAAAATAAAAATTCACTTATTTTTAACTTTATTAAATATGTCTTTCTAATTGTTTAAAATGCAATTTGAATTCAATAATTAGTGAAGTTTCAAATTTAAATTTTAACTATTCAGTAACTAATTAAAATGTTAAGATTAATTTTTCTTTATCATATTTGCATTAACTTAATTATTAGTGGTAGTTCATAAACCCTAATTTGCATATTACTATTTTCTATTTTCTTTAAATAGTAATAACTCAAGAAAATATTAAAAGCCAATATTATTTTGGTAGCCCCAACAATTGTTTACTTAAACATCTGTAGTTAACAAGTTAAATACTTTAACCCTAATAACAATTATTAAACCCTGATTTCTAAATTAAACCTAAATAAGAGTTAACTTAATTCTTAAGTCTTGAAAAAATTAATAAAATGTCAACCCATTACTAACTTTGTTTCAAATAAATTAGTAACCACACCTATATTGCCAATTATCATTTTAAGAGTTGTATCATAATTAGAAACCCTAATTCCAACATAAATATGAACCTTGATCTCATTATTTCATGTGATCACCCTAAATTAGTGCAACCCTAAAACCCTAGAGGTTTAGCTCATGTGATAATATAAGCTTCACCTATACCTATAAAACCCTAGTAAGAAACAAATGAATGCATGCTTATGATCCACTAGGATAAAACCAACTCACATGGGATCATCATTTCATGTCTCTATCTTTGAGTAATACCTATATGATCCATTAATGTCACTTAGGAGAAAACCTAACTTGTTAATATGTTAGCACCATTGATCACCACACTACAAGAAATTTGGTGGCTTGCGACCCTCCATATTAGTCACTGGAAGGTCATTGTGCGCCATCTATGACCACGCTCTGACCAATAATTGTTGGTCGCCAGTTGAGCGTCACTGACGGCTCACAACGACCTTTAGTTTTTGTTGGTCATAGAGGTCCATGACCAAAATTTGGTGGTCATGAATTCTACGACCAAAATTTTAGTCACTGGAAATCTAGCATATCCACGTCAGATCCAACGTGGCAATCCTACGTGGCAACCAAGCCAATTGGTCGTGGATCAAAATCAGCCCAGTCCATTTCTAGTGTCTACATGGGCCAAGCCCAAAAATCCAGCCTTTCACTTTTCTGGGCCTAGGCCTTTGAACGTCAATATTTTTTGATTTTCAGCCTGCTTTTCAGATACGTTGGGCTAATTCGATCAAAAGTTGTATGGGCCGTAGTTTTGTACAAAATTATTATTTGGTCCAACTCAATTTGGTCGTGGCCTTTTTATAGTCCAGTAGTGTTCGGTGCTCATGCATCTTTACGTTCAGTAATGTGTTTTCCCAGGTATTTCATCTAATAAATACAGAGCATTACATAACACCATACATTACAGCCGAATTCACAAGTTCACACATAACAACATTACAAAGTAACTTGACAGCCGAGTTAAAAGGTTCACACATGACAATCTTACATAAAATGGTCTCGTAGCAAACAATTCTCTCCATCAGGTGAGCAAGATGCAAAATATCTACCATCTCCCACTCCCAGCCAATGGTTCACTGAACCTTACCTGCAAGCTTCTCAATCAAGTGAGCAAACCTGGTATTCGTCTTCTACCTTCTTGACCACCTGCTTGTCAGACTTGTGCGGTTTACTCCTACCAAAAACAATGTTTGTTGTGCTGCAACGAATGCAAGTGGGATCTGCAAGCATTCAAATAAGATAACTAAGCAGGAATCTTAGTTCAAGATATTGCTACTGAGCAATCACTTAATTGCTAGGCAATATTGTTGAACCATGGAAGAACAGACAATACAAAGCTGAACTGGTAGTAGCATTATTATGATAATAGCAGTTCTACAGAGTTTTTAAGAGTGTAAATGCACATACAGATATTCTACAAACCAACTAGAACGGAACCAGTAATCTATGGAATGCCAAAGAGGTAGTCCCCGTACCATAGATGGATAAAATACAAAATTCCAGAAGCAAAATTTAAACAACACCATGTTTCATGAGATGTAGAGCAACAAAATTATTTTACATACAGAGAAGCAATTTATTATGCAATTCTTCAATCAAGCCAAACATGAATTAAACAGAGTCTTTTAAATGCTTCAGAACATAATGAGAACATAATGGCTTTGAGGAACATACCCTTGTATATGGATAAAAGTAAACAGCAGTCCAGGCACACGTTCAAAATAAACAGCTAGCATTCTAATTGTACAGATCAAGCAAGCATCATTGAAAATATAGTGACAACAGCAACAGTTTATCTAAAAAATCAGGGAGCCAACATTTGGACATTCTTATCTTGTTTACATAGATGATTATCTGTAGAATCAAACAACTACAATATTTCAGCATTTTGACATTAGTCTTTAATCAGTCTTGCAAAATTTGAGAATCTAGCAAGCAAAACCTAATTCTTAGGACAAGGGCAATTAGGAGAATGGCAAGTACCAGCTGTCTAATTCAACTTCTAATCAGAACAAGGGCAATTAGCACTCATTAGCCTTAGCACTACCAACCCATCCTAGATCACATATGCTGCTTGACAAATGATACAACTAAGACAAACCAGAGTTACCACTGGGTCAGACAAAAGCTAACCTCAGCAGCGTAGAAGTCATCCTCAACAACAGAGTCCCCTGTTCAGAATACATTTGGTAGTCAGAAACATCAAGCTAGTAATTCAGCACATGCAATAAAATCTAAGTAATCACTGATATACTGAACATGAAACCAATGAATAAGAATAACTAGCATGTTCATGGAGATGTAGGCATCTATGCATGAAACGGTCCAATCACAAGTGCAAAACAGAGTATAGCTTGGATGAAATGAATATTCACATCTAGTTTTGCTAAACATCACTGCAACACGAGTAAATCCAGTAAGAAGATATTCAGCCACATTAGCTAATTCATCTTTACGTTAACATGATGTATATTCATAAGGGTATTAAGATCACGCATCAGTTTCTATCAGTAGTAAGGAAGTAGGATACAAAATTGAATGAGATTTATCTCTATCTACACAACAGAGCCACAATGGATCGATTGCCACCTCAGGTAAAAGAGAAAAACACCCTCCAAATAAAAGGACACAAACAATTTCATAACTGAATGTACTGAAGAATTTCGAGGAGGATTTATACCGTGGTGTTGCAGATGCTATCAATAACCAGGCATTTCAGGATTTCGTGAATCAGCGCCGCATGTGGATTGGAGATGCTGAGGTGAGTGAGGCTCCATCCTCGAGTCCATGGGTTCCTGCAGAGATAGAGAGTGTGTGTGTGAGATTCAGATCAAGACATCTACAGACAAAAAGGAAATAAAGGACCAGCTCAATATGCAGCCTTCATTATGTCCTAACAATGCAAAAAATGAGCATGAGGCTAAAATTACCATTAAAACATATGTATATTTTCAGGCTGGTGATGCTTGAAACACAGACCAAGAGTAACACCACCCAATACCGCAAATTATTCCTCAAATTACAACAAATCTGACAGTATCAGACCAGCTGAGATGGTAAACAGCAGATAGTACTACCACTGGAGTATTACACTAGCAATGAATGGCTCTATTTACATATGGAACCAGGGACATGTTTAACCAGCTATAAATGTATGTACCATGGCAAGGACAGTACTGCATCCACTCAAGAATTCCTAATAACTTGACAAGAACAACATCCCAATGATAGTACTGTCTCCAATCCTAACAAGCCAAGATTATAACCCTAAGCATGAAACTAAAGATCCCGCTCAAAATCTGATTCTTCCACAACGAAAACCTAAGACCATAGGAGGATCGAGGGATAGCCAGCAGATATATGAACAAAAGTGGATAATTCAGAGAAGACAAACCTGCGCCTAGTCTGAAGGCGGAGAGGCCAGTTGTTGACAACTGCTTGGTTGGAGTATATTTTGTTGGCGGATCCGGTCTACGTGAGGTCGGAGACGACGTGGAAGGCGAGCTCCGTGGTCGGTGACGCGGAAGCCGTCTGCGGCGACCACGCAAAGTCAAGAAGAACTCCAGGGGTGGCTGGAAATCGCCGTCTTCAAAGACCTCCGTCTTCGGGTTCCTACTGCGCGCTTCCTGTTTAAAAAGATGCAGCGCATTAGAGGAGATCGAGCAGGAGGTGATGGGGTCTGAGGAGAGAGGAAGAGAAAGGCGGCGCCGCCGGTTCAGCAGGAGCACCTACTGGTCGGGCGACTGGGTACCATGAACTCCCCCGCGAGCTCGCCCGTCACGGGTGGATGCAAGCAGGCCACCGGTATCCTCAGTAGAGCTCCCCCCCGCGTCACCATCGGTGGAGAGGATTTTGAAGAAGGGGAGGTGGATGGCGTCAGATCTTGTGTGGGTGGAGAAGGGAGGGAGTGGGCCGGCGGTGGATCTGGCTCGAGGCAACTCGACGGGGGAGGAGACGAGGGAGGAGAGGAGCGGGCGAGGTGTAGACCGGCGAGGGGCATCGCTCCGGTGAGGCGGGGGACTGCGAAGGTGGGTGGCGGCGGGGTAGGGTTTGGTGGTGGAGCGGGTCGGGGTCAGGAGAGCGCGATCTCGACTGGTTGGTCTTCTCTTCTTGCTATTGGGTGGGGCCGTAGAGTACCAACCGCGAGAAATTTGGGGGAAAATAGGCGCGTGGTTTGAGCGGGCCTGAAATTTTTTCGATAAGGACTGGAGGGAAAAGAGGCCGGTAGGATTGGTCGGGCTACGAAACTATTTTGTAAGAAAAGGCCCCACATGGTTGGCTAAGCTATCTAATTAGGGCATCATCTATCTAATTGAAAATTGCCATAAGCTGGGATCTACTGAGTTGGCTTGTGGCAATTATATTTCACCACTATGTATGTTGCAAAATAATCTCACGTGTCAGAAAAAGTAGTCAATTGATTTTAATTAAGGTACTATTCTATCACTTTGTGTACTACAATTATAGAAGTAATAATATTTTATTGCTTGTGCGCTGTCTACAAGCTTGTGGGTTACCTACAAGCTTTTTTTCTTCTTTTGGATAACCTCGTGGATAGGCTCCACTACGTATGTAGTCATCTACAAGGATAATTTTTTACTTGTGGACAACCTTATGAACTATGTAGTGGATGCCCTTAAACATCCTGGTCAGTTGTAGATTTAAACTTAGTGCTACTGAGACACATAAATGGATGTTGCCATATGGACATGACATGTAGGCAAAAATAAGGTGACCTACCAATCAATATATGCATGGCATCATGAAATATCACACATGACCATTTAAATTGGTCAAAGTCGACTAACATTAAGGTCCTAGACCATGCCATCTATCTTATGACCAATTCGTGTGACTGGGTTATGACATTTCTCAACAGAATAGTCGTAGAAAATTAGGGTTTGGACCCTCCCAAACGCCATACGACCAATTGATGTGAAATGGTCATATAGTTATGACCAATATATTTGTGGTCACCGTAAGTAGGTCACTAGTTAACACATTTCTTGTAGTGCCACTCCATTATACCACACCATTAGGATCAACCTTAATCATCATAATTTAGTAGAACTATAATTATGAACCCTAGTATCAACCTTGTGTAATAATTCACAACACATGTTCCTATCCCACTCAACCCTACTTAGGAAATGATAAGCCACTTAGCTTAGAAACTATTAGTGATTACTTAGTGAAGCAATTGTGAAGTCATAGTAAACCCTAACTCATAGCAACACCTTGACCATCATTCTTTGATATGATAACCATAATCAGCCATAGTAATAAACCTGCTAATACTTGTTACATATAGACCAATTCTATTTAAGAATCCAACTAGTTTCTATTAGTGAAACTAAATGAACCCAATAGTAAAATCTAAAGTTGCATAGTTCCTATGTATAGTAATTCATATTCTTATTTAACCTGTTCTTCAAATGTTATTCTTTTGAAGTACAAATGTCAATCCAACCTTATCATCCACTATGTTATGTAGAACCTAAAATGGGCAACTGTCCTTTATATTATTCCACCACTACTTTTTATGTGTATGATTGTTATAATGTCTTATATCACTTGGTTATGATGCTAATATAACCAAACCCTAATAAGAACATTGTTTGAGAACCATTCTAAAAGTGCAACCAACCCTAAAGAAATCTTTACAACTCATACATCCTTAATCATCGAGGTTAAGTTACGCTCGGGACGATTGCATCTCATACTATGCATTATAGCATCTTTGCCAGTTCTTTAAACATTGTCCTTACCAGACGATGATGGTATTTCAGCATTTGGAGTTCTCACGTATCGAAGCTTTTGCCTGCATAATCTTGCAGTCAAGAAAGGCAAGTTCATCGCTTGCTCATGTCATTTGATTATTTGTATCAAACTATATGCAAAGTACTATACTTATCACTCATGCATTGAAAAGAAAAGTATTATTTTACAATTATGAATATGACTATGTGGTGGGCAATGGAACCATGGTATGTGTTGATATGGTGGAGGTTCCATTGCATGGGTTATATCACCCTAGGATTAATTACCAATGCCGTCCAGTGATTCTAGCGCCGTACATATCGCATTATCCATAAGATCTATAATGGCTCTGGGGAAGTCAGCTGTATCTTTTCCCTTCTGCACGCCAACGGATTGGTAGAGCCAGCGGGGTGTTGGAGGCACTGCCGTAGGTTGGGATAGCCTTTTAAATCCCCATCCATTAGTGATGATGGCTCTACGATCTATGATGGATTGTCCAGAGTACACCATGAGTAAAGCCGTATTATCGGGGGAAGTCTACTGGAGGTGTACGGTTGGACAAAAGGGTGGGTTTGCAGGGTCGCGGAGAAGGCAGTGATTGGCTTGGATCTTATACTGGGCCTCACACCAAAGGAAGTCTGGACGGGGACATACTCTCGGCCGGCAACATGGTTAAGATCTCTTGTGGGGTAAAGTAACGCACCTCTGCAGAGGGTATCAAGAATTGTGACTGTCACTCCCTGTTTCGGGAAGGGAACTGCGAACGCGGCAGGAAAGGAACTCCACGAAGTTCTAGTCAACCTGTGAAGACTGACGGGCATAGTTTTCAGAATAAAATAAACCTTCTGAAGAAATGATTATGAAAACTTGCATTGGCCTATGACTTTCTGGTCTATGGCTGTAGCTAGTGCATGATACACATATTTCCTAATATGAACTTGCTGAGTACGCTCGTACTCATTCTATCTCGTTTGAACCCCCTTCTTAGATCAAGGCACCGAAGGAGAAACTACCGTGGAACTCGAAGACAAAGAGGTCAACTGCAACAAGATGAAGAATCCAATCAAAGAAGTCAATGGAGTCAACTTCTGCATCAGCTATACTGGAAACCTAGACTAGTGATAGAAGGGAACATTTCCCTAATCCTAGCACCTAAGTAGCTAGATTTCTATAGCAAGCCAAGTAGCTCTTAAACTTGAGTCAGCAATAAGATAGACTACGAGTCGTTCTTCTGGAGCTTTATTTGAAGTTTTACCTCACTGTAAAGTAGGAGGCTGTGTGGATCTTATGTAAACAGTTCGTGTGTACTTCTATATACATACCTTGGACTCGCATATGTTTCTGTTGTACCACTCTGAGAGATGTAATATGAGTGGAACGGTGTTTCACTTGTGTTATGTCAACGACTTGTGTACTACACCATGCAGTGGTACGCTGGGTCACCGCAGCTGGTATCAGAGCAAATGCTTTGACCCTAGGATTAAAACCCTTTAAAGGAGACCTATAGGTTTGGTAGTGTCTATAGGAAGTGTTTTAGCTAAGTTAACTATGCTAAACCAACTATTCTTTTGACTTGAGATGGGTATTCACTTGAGAATAATCCTGACACACTTGAGTCAATCTTTCTAATCTATATTTCTTAAGTAAAGTTAGTTAGTTATCTTGCTTCATTCCAAATAATTAGAACACCATTGAAGCTTAAGATAAATGGTGGTAGTAGACCACAATTGGTATACTATACATGGTAGTCCAAAGAGAGGATACAACCATAAGGAAGATATCCTATTGGAAGAAGTATACCAACGCAAGTTATGGTTAAGTAAGAGTCATTTAAAATGCCAAATGACTGATGTTAAGTAATGTAGATAAGTAATATGAGGTAGTATGTACCTATGATGAGTTAATCATAGGAGGTAAGGAAGAGAGATAGGAGTATTTAAGTCTACTTTTCATGGTAGAGTTGGTAATCATATATGATTCACTTGAGAATCATGATGTGAGGGAGTAGAACATCACAAGTGAATTACAAGAGTGTGATAAGGAGTAGGATTTAGGGAATAGTTCGAAAGCTTAGGCCTTAAAATCCTAATAACTGTATCAAGTATGTTAGAATCATAGTCCTTAATTTAAAGAAGACTTATTTAGAGCATATCACATAGAGAAATCCTAGAGTTATAGGTGGTATATTCTAAACAATCATGTGTTTAGAATAGACATGTTAGAACTAATTGTATTATAGGAAGTAGTCCTCAATAGCACATATATATGGTATACTATTTTTTAGTGCTTCCAAAGAAAACTAGGTTAACTCCAACTATTCCAGGCCATTTTGTTTCAAGTTTGTCTCATTGCAAATGTGCAAATAAGATAAATGTTGAGACAAATAGTAGAAATTCACGTATTGTGCTAAGTATCACAACCTAAACCTATCGTATGTGGTGTTATATACTACACATCTGATCCTGATGTTTAGGGATGTCTTACCCAACTATTATATTCAGGCATATAAGGATGTGTATTATAAACACAAAGCTGGATCTTCTTGGATTTTATTGGATTTTCATTGTTTGACTAGATCCATACATGAAGTTTGACTTTGATATGCAAATGCATGTTGCAATATCAAGCTCTTACTTAATGTTATAGGTCTAGAGGGTAAAGGTATTCGTGTGAGGAAGTGACGAATTCTGAAGATTTGAAGACAAGATGAAGGTTCACTTGAAGAAGGAAGTAAAGTTGTGGGAAGCAACCACAACAATCGGAAGGAAGGACCAATCAAAACTCACTTCTATCCTTAAACAAGGAGTACTTCAACATGGAAGTATCATGGAAGTGGGAAAAATAGTAAATATGGCGCAGTAGAAGTAGAGCCATATTCATTCTGGAAGAAGGGAATGCAAGTGAAGTCACTTACAATACTATTTTCATAGTATCCACAAGTGGTTATCTTGCAAAACAAACCCTAGAAGAAGGAAAATAGACAAGTGAAGTCGTAGCTGGTATAATAAGACCGCAGCTGATATAGGATAATCATGAAGAGAAAGTATGTGAAGTGAGGTATATCTTAACTAAAACTAGGTAAGTAGCCACAGCTGGTAAGTAGATATTGACTTGAACCATAATATAGCCACAGCTGGTATCCAATAAGACACATCTGGTACTAGGTAGTCTGCAGCTGGTACCAGATAGCCCACAGCCTGAACATTTCTTTACCCTAAAAGAAAGGGGATCCCGCAGCTAGTATTTCACAGCTGGTATCTCGTAGTTGGTAAATATTTAGTCGGAGGATTCATAATGGATACCCACAAGTGTGTGGATACACCACAAAGAATTCTTCGTGAGACTTTAGAAAAGTACAAAATATAAACTAGACTTAAACCAACTACCTAACCTTGGAGTTTAATGATTAGAAGAAAGGAAGTTTGAAGATCATTAGTAAACTCCAAGGGGGAGAGGAAGGCTGAAGGAGAAGTATTAAGATATTATTTGTAGTGTGATAGATAAAGAAGAAGGTCTGAACTGAGAGGAAGTCCGATCTTATTTTTATAAGGTTGTTGGGAGGTACCCATCTAAAAGTACTCTCAGGAGGTTGTCAGACCAGAAGCCGAGGTTCATATCTCGAGGAAGTAAGGGTTAGACCTTAACTAGAGTGGGTAATTGTAATTACTCGAAACCAAGAGAGCTCAAGTAAGTCTAAGATAATGAAGTTGGATGAAGAAGATGTCGAAGGACATGCAAAGCTTAAGAAGGCTTAAGACCGAAGGAGTTTGACCATACCAAAACATAAGCCTATTAGAAAGATTCCTTTCATGGAACCTAAAGAAACCAAAAGGAAGATAACTAGCATAAATTAGAAGCCATGATTGGATGGACTAAATGAGTCTAATCCATTCGTAGGAATAAACCACCAGGAGCATGCTTATTGTAAATACCTTACCAAGTACCATTACTTTCGTTATGGTAGTAAGGGAAAACAATACCCTACTTTAAATGAATCTTTTAGAATTAAGGTTTGAGTATCGCAGCTGGTACACCATAGTGCCATATTACACCGCAGCTGGATTACCGCAGCTGATAGAACCAAGATTTGAGTACCCAAATAGGAAGATGTCACCACAACCATTAGTAAAGGCCATTAACACAATAAGATGTCCTAATCCAAGAATCTTTGGAGAGTAAGCCTATAAGCTTAGAGTGTTGGAAGAAATCATAGAATAGAAGAAAGTATCAGTGCCAGACATCAGAAGACTTCCGGAAGGATCTGGACAAGGGATATAATCAATTATATCTAATGTGATCACCATGGAGTTGAAGGATGGTGATCTGTTCAAGACATTTCAACGTTCCGAAACATGAGAGCGTTCGAACTTCAGGACGAAGTTCAGTTTAAGGGGGAGAGGCTGTAATATCCCAGGTTTAGAGGCAATAAAATGAGAGAACACCAAAGTGTGCATTGCATTCATGCATAGAAAATACCGGGGAATTTTCGCGCTTCAAATAAAACTTACCACAGTAACTGAAGTTTCACTTGACTTGCTGGAATTGAAGTAGATCATCAAGTCAAGCGCTATAAACTTCACTGTGATCTTTGTTAAAACCTTGTTTTGGGTAGAGATGATTTGATCTATGGATTAGATCAAATCGAATTATATTTACAACAACACATTCTTTAAGAATCAAACCCTAACTTATTAAACACTTAAAGGTTAGCAACTACCTTTGTGTGTAAATTAATTCACTTCTAAACTTATTACCAAATAAGTTAAACCACAGGGTCTAAAGTGCATAAAAGCCACACATTCTTATTTAAATAATAACTTATTAAATATATGGAATATCATAAAACTAAATCCATTTACATTACAAATTATAGTTCAAACTATTTGAATAAAACTAACTATGGGTATTTTGAAACTCATATGATCATGCCTTGGTGAAATCAAACACCAACCATCCAAATTTGAGGAATAACCTTCAACCTTGATCTTTTGATCAATATTATACTATAAATCCAATCCAATATGATATAGTGACTCATCTACAATAATAAAACCATCCACAAGATAATTAGTAACAAATGCCACTTGGCTATGCAAAAATAAATCATATGAGAGGATAATGATCTTGCCACATAGGATGAAAATATCTACATGACTTGCTTTCCAAGCTATGACACCTCATGCTCAAAGGATTGCTATGGATAAGGGCATGACAACCAAGCACCTTAGTCATCAAGCCAACACAAGAGTCACCACCTATGTGTCATGATGCTAGAGCTTGCCCAAGCCTATAAATAGAGCCACACCCTCCATCCATTTGGTTACCTTGTAGCATGATACAAGGAAGAAAACACATAGAGCTACTCCATGTGAATTAGCTAGGATCAAGGTGAAGAAGCTAGGAGGTGGAGGCATACCACAAGATGTAGGTTTACCAGATTTCCTGACGAACAAGCTACAGAATATTGCAAGGTAGAATTCCTAGGCAAACCATATATTTAGAGAATCACATCATCATATCTTGAGTAGGACCTTAGGTTATTAAAAGACATTTAGAAGTGAGAGAGATTATAGATGCTAACCATAGCCATGTCTATCCTAGAGAATTTTAGAGTAGTATTACATCTTACTTGTTTAACCCAACCTTTAATCTTGTAGATGAGCCATGTTCCATTAGTGAAACATAACCAAAGCTTATGCTCATATTCTAATCCTAGTTGTGTATCACATTGGTGATCCCTACTTAAACCCTAAACTACATTTGGATTCCAACCCATGGATTAATTTGGATTATAATTATAACCCTGCCATGCCTCATGCCTATTTTATACTTCAATTAGTAAAGCACCACTAAAGCTCTAAACCTTTCATATAGGATCCACCCCACTTAAAATATTATGCCCTAACTTGTGTATCATAGATCACAAGTATCAACCAATCCATATATACCTAAGGACTAAATGTCATTTGGTGAGTAGAATGAAACCATTACCCTACTCTACTTTGTTATCCAAATACTTTGCCTAAGTGAACCAAATGAATAGTATTTATAAAATAGCACCACCTCAGCAAGAGAGTTAATCATGATGAGCTTAAGATTCATTTTAAATAGTTCAAACAAGAGTTTGATAAGCAAGAGTAGTGAATATAGATTTGATCCAACCATTTTGTTTAAACCTTATAAACCATTCCCCACATAAAATCATAAAGCAATTCCATTCTCCTTCCCATTTGTTAAACCCTAGTCATACCTAAATTATATGGGAATAATCAATATGGTTAAGCACTTGCAAAATAGAATATGTTCACCATTCACATGTTCACAATTTCAGATCTTTTAAAATAGAATTGATTCCTAAATTTAAAGTAATTGAGTTGAACCCTAAAATTCATATCTATTTGTACTTTTAACTTGTGCCTCATAAGAACTAAAATTAATCAATTATAAAATGGTTGTTTAAAAACAAAACAATACAGTAAGTAACATTATCAAATTGTTGTGATATTCAACTAATTTATAACCTATAAAACAAAACAGAATCCAAATTTGAATTCAAACAACAAAATAGAAAACAGAAAAGAAAACAAAAATTTGAAAAAGAAAAAGAGAGGGAAACCTACCTGGCAGCCCAGCACCGCAGCAGCCTTAGCCCAACAGCAACCCACTTCGACCAGCCCAGGAGCAGCCCAGCCCGCGAACGAATGCAACCCAGCACTTACCGTTTCGTTGCTTTAGAAATCGTGCGAAGAGAGTCGTCGTCTTCGTCTTCCTCCACGGCGTCGACAGCGCAGAGAGAAGCTCTGGCCACGTCCTCGTCGTGGATAAGCACACCCCGGACGCCGCAGAAGGTTCTAGAGCTCCACACTATCATCCTCGCGTCCGAGCCTATCTGAAGACATCAAGATTCACGCCCAAATGCACTTCACCGTCGCCAGTTCATCTCCACCTCTGTCGCCGGCGAGCCGACGATTCTGACCTAATTATGGCCTATAAATAGGAGGGGAGAACCGCCGTGTAATCCTTGTTCTTCGCCGCTCATCCAATCCCTTCCTAGCCCTCTCTACATCTCACTGGAACCCCCGCCATGGCCGGCCAGTTCTCCGGCTAGCCGTCGATTGAGAGCACCCCGGAGACCGTCGAGTGACCTGGGGGATGCGCGAGAGCCTGCAGATCATCCTCGAGCAAGGAATCGATCAAGAGCTTCCTCAACCAGTCCAATTTGGTTGATCCCTTCCGCAGCACCTCGTCGGAATCGGCGAATTCCTCATCGTCTCCGACCATCTTCTTCGCCTCCGACCACTGCAATCGACTCAAGGTGAACCAGCGCATCTCTGAAGCCCTTAGTTACATCCTTGCGCGTTCCGTAGCCACCATTCGATAGTTGGCCGGAGTGCACCGCCGCAGGACATGGTCGCCGGTGTAGCTCCGGTGGTCCTCTGAGGAGGGCGACCACACCATCGTGCTCGTTAGGTTCCAGGAAATCGAAAAGTATCGGTAGCTCATCTCGGGAGGCACTAAAACGGCGGCGCCGTCCTCAGCAGACCGCCGGCGGTTAAACGCCGGTGAGGTCAAACCCGTGGTCAAGGTTGACCGGTCCTTGCCGCGTGGCTGCTGAGGTGGACACACAGGTCCCACCTGTCTGTGTCTGTGGGTGTGTACCGATTGGGTACGTTTAGATTTTTACCTTATTTCAAATTCCAGAAAAATGCTGGAACTTTATAAAATCATATGAAATCTATTTCAACTCAAAAAAATATAAATAATATATCAAAATGCTCACAAAAATAAACTCTATTCAAATGAAATATAAAACATAAATGTGTGCCAAAATAAAAATTCACTTATTTTTAACTTTATTAAATATGTCTTTCTAATTGTTTAAAATGCAATTTGAATTCAATAATTAGTGAAGTTTCAAATTTAAATTTTAACTATTCAGTAACTAATTAAAATGTTAAGATTAATTTTTCTTTATCATATTTGCATTAACTTAATTATTAATGGTAGTTCATAAACCCTAATTTGCATATTACTATTTTCTATTTTCTTTAAATAGTAATAACTCAAGAAAATATTAAAAGCCAATATTATTTTGGTAGCCCCAACAATTGTTTACTTAAACATCTGTAGTTAACAAGTTAAATACTTTAACCCTAATAACAATTATTAAACCCTGATTTCTAAATTAAACCTAAATAAGAGTTAACTTAATTCTTAAGTCTTGAAAAAATTAATAAAATGTCAACCCATTACTAACTTTGTTTCAAATAAATTAGTAACCACACCTATATTGCCAATTATCATTTTAAGAGTTGTATCATAATTAGAAACCCTAATTCCAACATAAATATGAACCTTGATCTCATTATTTCATGTGATCACCCTAAATTAGTGCAACCCTAAAACCCTAGAGGTTTAGCTCATGTGATAATATAAGCTTCACCTATACCTATAAAACCCTAGTAAGAAACAAATGAATGCATGCTTATGATCCACTAGGATAAAACCAACTCACATGGGATCATCATTTCATGTCTCTATCTTTGAGTAATACCTATATGATCCATTAATGTCACTTAGGAGAAAACCTAACTTGTTAATATGTTAGCACCATTGATCACCACTCCATTATACCACACCATTAGGATCAACCTTAATCATCATAATTTAGTAGAACTATAATTATGAACCCTAGTATCAACCTTGTGTAATAATTCACAACACATGTTCCTATCCCACTCAACCCTACTTAGGAAATGATAAGCCACTTAGCTTAGAAACTATTAGTGATTACTTAGTGAAGCAATTGTGAAGTCATAGTAAACCCTAACTCATAGCAACACCTTGACCATCATTCTTTGATATGATAACCATAATCAGCCATAGTAATAAACCTGCTAATACTTGTTACATATAGACCAATTCTATTTAAGAATCCAACTAGTTTCTATTAGTGAAACTAAATGAACCCAATAGTAAAATCTAAAGTTGCATAGTTCCTATGTATAGTAATTCATATTCTTATTTAACCTGTTCTTCAAATGTTATTCTTTTGAAGTACAAATGTCAATCCAACCTTAGAAGCCCTAATCCTTCTTTGAAATACTCATTGTTTCTTAAACAACATGTTCTTCAAAAGTTATTCTTTTGAAGTATAGTATAAGTAATCATCCACTATGTTATGTAGAACCTAAAATGGGCAACTGTTCTTTATATTATTCCACCACTACTTTTTATGTGTATGATTGTTATAATGTCTTATATCACTTGGTTATGATGCTAATATAACCAAACCCTAATAAGAACATTGTTTGAGAACCATTCTAAAAGTGCAACCAACCCTAAAGAAATCTTTACAACTCATACATCCTTAATCATCGAGGTTAAGTTACGCTCGGGATGATTGCATCTCATACTATGCATTATAGCATCTTTGCCAGTTCTTTAAACATTGTCCTTACCGGACGATGATGGTATTTCAGCATTTGGAGTTCTCACGTATCGAAGCTTTTGCCTGCATAATCTTGCAGTCAAGAAAGGCAAGTTGTTGCGGTCAGAAACCCACCGGCGAGCAGCGACGGGCAACACAGTAGAGCCGGGAGGCTCCCAGGACTGCGGCTGGCCCTGGTCCCTCCGAGCGACGGCCCGCAAAGACTCGGCACGTACGTCCGATGCTGGTGCAAGGGCGTGCCACCTGACCTATACCTGGTCAGGAAGGTGATGGAGATGCCTCGCTTAGTTTCCTGCATGGCATACACGTAAACATTAAATACGAGCCTCGATCGGCTCTCAGGTTGTCCTGTGAATCGGCTCAAAGAGCCGATCCACCCATGATTCGCACGAGGTGTACGAATATATGGTGGTCCTGCTTGATCAAAATAAAGCTAAAACGATCTACTACGATTTAGGGTTTTCACCACATAATCGGAACATCCTACTCGTGATTGAGCCTCGCGGCCACGCACGGTGTTCGTAAACCGACCCTAGGCAAGGCCTAAAAACCAACACGAGGTTGATCCCCGGAACATCCTGTCTAGGGCTAGCAAACTACACCCTACGCGCCACTGGATCCTTCAATCCGTTTGTAAGGCCTAACTATGCAGATATTAAACTAATCCTTGAAGAACAAGGAGCAATCATGACGGATCGGATCTACTAAATAATGATCAAGCGGGGTGCCGCCCCTACACCTAAGATAGGCGTAAGGGCGGCTAGACGTCTCAGGGTTGCACAACGATAGCATATGATACGATGAACAATGCTAACCCTAACACATCTAAGATAACTACGTTGCTCGCCATCAAAAAGGCTTCAGTACGAGCAACGCATGAACAACGAATAAACTTGTACTGCCTAGATCGCAAGATGCGATCTAGGCAACATGATGCTTACCCGGAAGAAACCCTCGAGACAAGGGAGTTGGCGATGCGCCTAGATTGGTTTGTGGTGAACGTGATTGTTGTTTATTTCATAAACCCTAGATACATATTTATAGTCCGTAGACTTTCTAACGTGGGAATAATCCCCACCGTGCACGAGACAAACTCTAACTAACCGACACGTATCCTACTATATTACAGATACAAGGGCAAACTAGCCCAAACTTGGCATATAAGGCCGATTCACGTATATTCTTCCATGTATATTCTTCAAGCCCATCTTGATCGCGGCCCACCTCTGACTCGGTCAAATTCTGGTGATAACACAAGTTCATCGCTTGCTCATGTCATTTGATTATTTGTATCAAACTATATGCAAAGTACTATACTTATCACTCATGCATTGAAAAGCAAAGTATTATTTTACAATTATGAATATGACTATGTGGTGGGCAATGGAACCATGGTATGTGTTGATATGGTGGAGGTTCCATTGCATGGGTTATATCACCCTAGGATTAATTACCAATGCCGTCCAGTGATTCTAGCGCCGTACATATCGCGTTATCCATAAGATCTATAATGGCTCTGGGGAAGTCAGCTGTATCTTTTCCCTTCTGCATGCCAACGGATTGGTAGAGCCGGCGGGGTGTTGGAGGCACTGCCGTAGGTTGGGATAGCCTTTTAAATCCCCATCCATTAGTGATGATGGCTCTACGATCTATGATGGATTGTCCGGAGTACACCATGAGTAAAGCCGTATTATCGGGGGAAGTCTACTGGAGGTGTACGGTTGGACAAAAGGGTGGGTTTGCAGGGTCGCGGAGAAGGCAGTGATTGGCTTGGATCTTATACTGGGCCTCACACCAAAGGAAGTGTGGACGGGGACATACTCTCGGCCGGCAACATGGTTAAGATCTCTTGTGGGGTAAAGTAACGCACCTCTGCAGAGGGTATCAAGAATTGTGACTGTCACTCCCTGTTCCGGGAAGGGAACTGCGAACACGGCAGGAAAGGAACTCCACGAAGTTCTAGTCAACCTGTGAAGACTGACGGGCATAGTTTTCAGAATAAAATAAACCTTTTGAAGAAATGATTATGAAAACTTGCATTGGCCTATGACTTTCTGGTCTATGGCTGTAGCTAGTGCATGATACACATATTTCCTAATATGAACTTGCTGAGTACGCTCGTACTCATTCTATCTCGTTTGAACCCCCTTCTTAGATCAAGGCACCGAAGGAGAAACTACCGTGGAACTCGAAGACAAAGAGGTCAACTGCAACAAGATGAAGAATCCAATCAAAGAAGTCAATGGAGTCAACTTCTGCATCAGCTATACTGGAAACCTAGACTAGTGATAGAAGGGAACACTTCCCTAATCCTAGCACCTAAGTAGCTAGATTTCTATAGCAAGCCAAGTAGCTCTTAAACTTGAGTCAGCAATAAGATAGACTACGAGTCGTTCTTCTGGAGCTTTATTTGAAGTTTTACCTCACTGTAAAGTAGGAGGCTGTGTGGATCTTATGTAAACAGTTCGTGTGTACTTCTATAGACATACCTTGGACTCGCATATGTTTCTGTTGTACCACTCTGAGAGATGTAATATGAGTGGAACGGTGTTTCACTTGTGTTATGTCAACGACTTGTGTACTACACCATGCAGTGGTACGCTGGGTCACCGCATAAGGCTACTCCTACTTCTGATGCTGCTGGGTCTAGCTCCATTAGGACTGGAGATGATGAAGAAAATGAAGACTATGATGAAGAGGAGTCCACATCCCAGCACTTCTACTGATGGGAACACTAGTTTTTCTACTCTATCCTACCTTTTTTTTGTTCCGATGCCAAAGGGGAGAAGAGAGTAGAGTCTCGGACTAACTACGGGATTTCTGGGAGGGGTGTTGCCATTTGCACAAGCCATTGATACTTTATTTGGTACTTATGTGGCTTGTGCTATTTGATTTCTAGAACCATTTGCTACTCTTAATAATTCGTGTGTGGAGAAGTTATTGTATGCTTAATCTCTATGTAGGATGATTATGCTTATTGCTTATATCTTGTTATATGCTTGTCCATACCATGCGTGTTTCCTAAAGATATTGGGGAAGCTTCTCATGTTATACAAATGGTGCACTTTGCATTCAAACGCAAATTCTCGAAGTGCATACATTATGGGGGAGCTGTCTTAATATCTTATATGGAATCAAGGTTCTAAGCTTATCAGAATATCTATATATGACTCTAGCTCAGTTTATCATCGTATACCAAAAAGGGGGAGATTGTAAGGGTATTTTACCATGATCCATTATTTTGGTTACAATGACACCGTAGCTAGAGTAATCGAACTAATACATGCCTACAAGGTTATACTTATGTATTAGTCAATCAGGCATAATGGTATATCAATGGAACAAGAAGGTGATCGAAGGGAGACCCCCCACTTCGAAGAAAAGAAGGGAAGCTCAGGCCGGCGCATGGCCCGATGGCACCGGGTGCCACACCGGCTGGTCCGACGCAGACCGGCCCTGGCACCTGTGCACACCGGGCACATTCCAGGGTGCCTGGCTTGGTCGCCCGGAGCCCGCCCGGTCACTCACCCGGTGCCATCGGCTCCTGCACCGGCCGGCCTCGCGTATGCCGACCCATACACCAGTGACTACCGGAGCAAATGTACTGTAAGCCCAGAACGTCGTCCAGCACCTGGCCCGGCGGCTGCCAGCATGTGGCCCGGTGGCACCGGGTGTGGCACCGGCCAACCCAGCACACCGGCCCATTCGACAAAATGCTGAGCTGGACAAGTTGTCAACTGTCTGCAATGTAACATCCCAAATTTTAAAACAAAGAGAAAATGAATTTCCCTATTTCCAAAAATGAGAACCAACAAAAACTTTTATTAAATGAGGTACTATGCATAGTGCTCATTCTTGATCCTTGTGTTATTACCATGATGAGTGTTGGTATGCTTATCAAATGTTCCTAAAACCCTAAACCTCACTCTTCTTTTCACCATCCAAGATAAAACAAAATAAAAAGAAATTGATAAGAAAAGGCCTATGTAAGCCTATGGATATTTTTGCAAATAATGAACTAGGCCATCTTCTACCTTGTTGAATGATTTGGAAAAAAAACCTCAACAAACCCAACCTATCACTTACCAACTAAAATCAAAGGTGAAACAAAAATAAAATAAAAAGATGCATAGAGGCATATGTGGCACATAGCCATAATGACAAATCTTGCCCTATGCCCTCATACGCTACCCAAATGGTTTGAAACCATCACTAAACCTAATCTAACCCTAAATGGACCCTAGACCATGCCCAAGTGAATCAAGTGAAACAAAATAGAAGAAAAAAGAAAAATAAGAATAACACCACATATGAGGCTATGGCCATTTTTGCAAATCTTCAACCAAGGCCATTTTGAATTGTTTCAATGGTTTGGAAATGTTCCTAAACTAATAAGAATCACTTTTGAATCAAAGAAATGCAAATCAGATAAAGAGAAAATCAAAAACCAAGTCACATATGATAATGGTCATATGTGACAATTTTAATATCTTACCCACTTTGAGCCCTTGTACTAAGAGATTTCTAAACTAAACATTCTCAAGTCTTTGCACCTCATCCAAGACCTCATCAAGGTGAACAACTTTGGTGTTGACCACCTTGACCCATTCATTTTCAATTGCTTAATATAAGATGGCAAAGTAGGGACATCAAATCAGATTTAAGATTATGCCACTTTTGAAATTTCACAAACTAACCTAATTTTGCACACCACCACCACCATTGTGTGCCAAATATTATATGAATCAACTCCACCAATTTTATTTTCAAATTTTGAAAATTTCTTGCTTGTGGCCATTGTGTCGAACACTTGGTGGGCAGGAATCAAATAAAATCAAATTCAGTATTTCAAATAGTGTTCTGGCCCAAATTTGATTTGCACTTGATCTTACCTTGTCCCCTTGTCCCCTCCAACACAATGCCTCTATTGATCAACCCTAGACATGGCCAACATGGCAATGCCATGCCCATGCCGGCCATGCCATGCATGCAACATGCCATCTCTAGCTCCCCTCTCTTCTAGCCTTGCCCACCATGTCCCTCTGCTCCTCCTAGCTCTACTGAGCCTGCCTGTGCTCGACTTGGTCGGAGAGGAGCACCGCAGCTCCCGGAACGCGCCGTGCCCACGACACCCAGAACATGCCAGGGTTGGCATAGACGCCGCCCACGGGCACGCCAGTACACGCGCCGCCCCGTCGACTCACTCCTCGCCTGGACCCCACGTCTGCCCTGAGCATCGCCAAAGTACCAGGGACCCACCGGACAACCTCTCTTCCCCGACCGTCGCCCACCGTCGCCGGAGAAGGAACCGAAGTCCGCCACTGCCGCGCAGAACATCGGATGCTCCCGACCGTGTTAGGCACCGCCTAGCCGCGCCATGACCACCAGGAGAACCGCCAGGACACGCTGAACATCACCATGCCCTCGCCTAGCTCGCTAGCGCTCTGCAGACACGTCGCTATGGTCGACCTCGCCGCAGCACATGGCCTCGCTCCGCCGCTATAAAAGGGACACTCCCCCGCTCAATTCGTCCACACCACCTCGTTCCCCTCCTCTCCCTCTTTCTCCTCGACCTCTCACTGCTCCATATTAGACACCAACGCCACCCAATTGCACCATCGGAGCCATAGCACTGCCGCAGACATCGCCGTCGATTGGAGCCGCCCCAGGAGACGCCGCTGGTCCCAGACGAGTCACCGTCCTCAACAACGACCCTACGCACCTCGCCGACCCTCGCCGGAGCTCGGGTGAGCTCTCCTACCCCCCACCTGCGCCGCCAGTGAGCCACCCTCTCGCCGTCGACGACGATGGCCGTGATCCGTTGGATCGTCGCCTAATCGTGCGTCCCAGATTAGCCATACCGTTTCGAGTTTTAAGTGAGACTGACAGGTGGATCCCACCATGTCAGGTGATACGTCTCCAACGTATCGATAATTTCTTATGTTCCATGCTACTTTATTGATGATACACACATGTTTTATACATACTTTATGTCATATTTATGCATTTTCCGGCACTAACCTACTAACGAGATGCCAAAGAGCCAGTTGCTGTTTTCTGCTGTTTTTGGTTTCAGAAATCCTAGTAAGGAAATATTCTCGGAATTGGACGAAATCAACGCCCAGGGTCTTATTTTTCCACGAAGCTTCCAGAAGTCCGAAAGGGAAACGAGTGGGGAGACGAGGCGCCGCCACAACAGGGCGGCGCGGCCAAGGGTGGGGCCGCGTGGCCCTGGCGTGTGGGGCCCTCGCGTTGCCCCTAAACCTACCCTTCCACCTATAAGAAGCCTTCGTCGATAATAACCCCAGTACCGAGAGCCACGATACGGAAAAACTTCCAGAGACGCCGCCGCCGCCAATGCCATCTCGGGGGATTCAGGAGATCGCCTCCGGCACCCTGCCGGAGAGGGGAATCATCTCCCGGAGGACTCTTCACCGTCATGGTCACCTCCGGAGTGATGTGTGAGTAGTTCACCCCTGGACTATGGGTCCATAACAGTAGCTAGATGGTTGTCTTCTCCTCATTGTGCTATCATTGTTCGATCTTGTGAGCTGCCTAACATGATCAAGATCATCTATTTGTAATGCTACATGTTGCGTTTGTTGGATCCGATGAGAATATGGAATACTATGTTATGTTGATTATCAATCTATCATCTATGTGTTGTTTATGATCTTGCATGCTCTCCGTTATTAGTAGAGGCTCTGGCCAAGTCGTTACTTGTAACTCCAAGAGGGAGTATTTATGCTCGATAGTGGGTTCATGCCTCCATTAAATGTGGGACAGTGACAGAAAGTTATAAGGTTGTGGATGTGCTGTTGCCACTAGGGATAAAACATCAATGCTATGTCTAAGGATATTTGTGTTGATTACATTACTGATACGTCTCCGACGTATCGATAATTTCTTATGTTCCATGCCACATTATTGATGTTATCTACATGTTTTATGCACACTTTATGTCATATTCGTGCATTTTCTGGAACTAACCTATTAACAAGATGCCGAAGTGCCAGTTGCTGTTTTCTGCTGTTTTTGGTTTCAGAAATCCTAGTAACGAAATATTCTCGGAATCGGACGAAATCAACGCCCAAGTTCCTATTTTCACCGGAAGCATCCAGAACACCCGGGAAGGACCAGAGGGGGGGCACTGGGCCCCCAGACCATAGGCCGGCACGGCCCAGGCCCTGGCCGCGCCGCCCTATGGTGTCGTCGCCCCTTCGACCCTCCTGCGCCGCCTCTTCGCCTATATAAAGCCCCTGGATCGAAAACCCTGAGACGTTCGACGAAAACCACAGAAACCTTCCAGAGCCGCCGCCATCGCGAAGCCAAGATCTGGGGGACAGGAGTCTCTGTTCCGGCACGCTGCCGGAGCGGGGAAGTGCCCCCGGAAGGCTTCTCCATCGACACCGCTGCCATCTCCACCGCCATCTTCATCACCGTTGCTGCTCCCATGAGGAGGGAGTAGTTCTCCATCGAGGCTCGGGGCTGTACCGGTAGCTATGTGGTTCATCTCTCTCCTATGTACTTCAATACAATAATCTCATGAGCTGCCTTACATGATTGAGATTCATATGATGATGCTTGTAATCTAGATGTCATTATGCTAGTCAAGTGAGTTTTACTTATGTGATCTCCGGAGACTCCTTGTCCCACGTGTGTAAAGGTGACAGTGTGTGCACCGTGTGGGTCTCTTAGGCTATATTTCACAGAATACTTATTCACTGATGAATGGCATAGTGAGGTGCTTATTTATATCTCTTTATGATTGCAATGTGTTTGTATCACAATTTATCTATGTGCTACTCTAGCAATGTTATTAAAGTAGTTCTATTCCTCCTGCACGATGTAATGGTGACAGTGTGTGCATCCGTGTTAGTACTTGGTTTATGCTATGATCATGATCTCTTGTAGATTATGAAGTTAACTATTGCTATGATAGTATTGATGTGATCTATTCCTCCTACATATGCATGAAGGTGATAGTGTGCATGCTATGTTAGTACTTGGTTTAGTCTTTTGATCTATCTTACACTATAAGGTTACTTAAATATGAACAAATTGTGGAGCTTGTTAACTCCGGCATTGAGGGTTCGTGTAATCCTACGCAATGCGTTCATCATCCAACAAGAGTGTAGAGTATGCATTTATCTGTTCTGTTATGTGATCAATGTTGAGAGTGTCCACTAGTGAAAGTGTAATCCCTAGGCCTTGTTCCTAAATACTGCTGCGTTACTACTGCTTGTTTCTTGTTTCTTGTGTTACTACTGCTGCAATACTACCACCATCAACTACACGCCAGCAAGCTATTTTTTGGCACCGTTGCTACTGCTCATATATATTCATACCACCTGTATTTCACTATCTCTTCGCCGAACTAGTGCACCTATTTGGTGTGTTGGGGACACAAGAGACTTCTTGCTTTGTGGTTGCAGGGTTGCATGAGAGGGATATCTTTGACCTCTTCCTCCCTGAGTTCGATAAACCTTGGGTGATCCACTTAAGGGAAAACTTGCTGCTGTTCTACAAACCTCTGCTCTTGGAGGCCCAACACTGTCTACAGGAAAAGGAGGGGGAAGTAGACATCAATTACGCACCATACTTAATGCAATTGTCTGTTGTTTGCAACTTAATACTGGAAGGGGTGCGGACGCTAACCCGAAGGTGGACTTTTTAGGCATAGATGCATGCTGGATAGCGGTCTATGTACTTTGTCGTAATGCCCAATTAAATCTCACACTACTTATCATAATATGTATGTGCATTGTCATGACATCTTTATTTGTCAATTGCCCAACTGTAATTTGTTCACCCAACATGCTATTTCCTATTGGAGAGACACCACTAGTGAATTGTGGACCCCGGTCCATTCTTTACATCGAATACAATTTACTGCAATACTTGTTTTACTGTTCTCTGCAAACATCATCTTCCACACTATACATCTAATCTTTTGTTACAGCAAGCCGGTGAGATTGACAACCTCACTGTTTCAATGGGGCAAAGTATCTTGGTTGTGTTGTGCAGGTTCCACGTTGGCGCCGGAATCTCTGGTGTTGCGCCGCACTACACTCCGCCACCATCAACCTTCAACGTGCTTCTTGGCTCCTACTGGTTCGATAAACCTTGGTTTCTTACTGAGGGAAAACTTGCTGTTGTACGCATCACACCTTCCTCTTGGGGTTCCCAACGGACGCGTGCTGTACGCGTATCAAGCTCTTTTTCTGGCGCCATTGCCAGGGATCTGAAGAAAAGTTACACCACAAAGATTTCTAACTCCCACGTCAACTGCACGCCAGCAGCTCTTTTTCTGGAGCCGTTGCCGGGGAGATCAAGACACGCTGCAAGGGGAGTCTCCACTTCCAATCTCTTTACTTTGTTTTTGTCTTGCTTTATTTTATTACTACTTTGTTTGCTGCACTATATCAAAACACAAAAAAATTAGTTACTTGTTTTACTTTATTTACTATCTTGTTTGCGTTTTCCATATTAAAAACACAAAAAATTAGTTATTAGCATTTACCTTATTTTTTTATCATGACTAGTCCTGTAGCTGTTACTCTATCACCCGAGGAATCGATCTTCACTTTTAAACAAGGTGGTGAAGAGAGTTTTAAAGAAGCTTGGTCTAGAATTTTTGATTCTTATAATAAAACTGAACCTAAAATGATGCTAAGTTTGCTTCTTAGTAATTTTTATTTTGGGCTTATTCTTCGTTATAGATATGTCTTACATGCTGTAGTGGGAGGAGATTTCCTTCACTGTGATGGGGATCAAGCTTTTAATGCCATAAAAAAATTGGTTACATCATCTAGCTCCACTAATAATTTTGATCCATCCCTTGTTAGTATTTATAATAGATTGAACACTCTTGAGACAAGTGTATCTTGCTTAAAAGAAGGGTATGGTCGGATTCGTGAGCATTTTGATTATGTTCCAATAAACTCTGAACCTTCAGTGTGGGACCCCACTATTAAAGTTACTATTGATGGTAAATTTTTTGATGCTCGTTGTGATATTATGACTGAATTTTGCCTTATGCCTGAAAGTATTTATGAATCTTTGACACTCTGGGGACTTACTGAAGGTGGAGAAGGAATAACTCTCACTGATAACTCTGTTATAATTCCTGAGGGAATAGCTGAAGGAGTATTCACAACCCTTCTTGGAAAAACGGTATCCACTGATTATCTCGTTATTGAATGTGTAGGTACAGGACAAATCACATTTGGAAGATCCCTGCTGAAGCTCTTAGGAGTAACCATAGATGTGGGAAAAGGCACTCTAAATTCCTCCATACCTGGATGTGGTCATATATTCCCTAAACCAAAGAATAAGAATAAGAGTAAGAAGGGTAGGCGCAAAGCCCCTGGTAAGAATGCCAATGCTTCATCTCTTGATAATACTTGATACACACTTTCTGCGCCTAGCTGAAAGGCGTTAAAGAAAAGCGCTTATGGGAGACAACCCATGATTTTACTACTGCACTTTTATTTTATATTTGAGTCTTGGAAGTTGTTACTACTGTAGCAACCTCTCCTTATCTTTATTTTATTACATTGTTGTGCCAAGTAAAGTCTTTGATAGTAAGGTTCATACTAGATTTGGATTACTGCGCAGAAACAGATTTCTTGCTGTCACGAATTTGAGCAGTATTCTCTGTAGGTAACTCAGAAAAAGCTGCCAATTTACGTGAGTAATCCTCAGATATGTACGCAACTTTCATTCAATTTGAGCATTTTCATTTGAGCAAGTCTGGTGCACCTAAAAAATTCGTCTTTACGGACTGTTCTGTTTTGACAGATTCTGCCTTTTATTTCGCATTGCCTATTTTGCTATGTTTGATGGATTTCTTTATTCCATTAACTTTCAGTAGCTTTGTGCAATGTCCAGAAGTGTTAAGAATGATTATGTCACCTCTGAACATGTGAATTTTTATTATGCACTAACCCTCTAATGAGTTATTTTGAGTTTGGTGTGGAGGAAGTTTTCAAGGATCAAGAGAGGAGGATGATACAATATGATCAAGGAGAGTGAAAGCTCTAAGCTTGGGGATGCCCCCGGTGGTTCATCCCTGCATATTTCAAGAATACTCAAGCATCTAAGCTTGGGGATGCCCAAGGCATCCCCTTCTTCATCGACAACATTATCAGTTCCTCTAGTGAAACTATATTTTTATTCCGTCACATGTTATGTGCTTTACTTGGAGCATCTGTTTGTTTTTGTTTTGTTTTGTTTGAATAAATTGGATCCTAGCATTCATTGTGTGGAAGAGAGACACGGTCCGCTGTTGCATATGAACAAATATGTTCTTGGCTTTACTCATAATGTTCATGGCGAAGGTTGAAACTGCTTCGTTAATTGTTATATGGTTGGAAACGGGAAACTCTACATGTGGTAATTGGTATAATGTCTTGAATAATTTGATACTTGGCAATTGTTGTGCTCATGTTTAAGCTCTTGCATCATATACTTTGCACCTATTAGTGAAGAAATACATAGAGCTTGCTAAAATTTGGTTTGCATGATTGGTCTCTCTAAGGTCTAGATATTTTCTAGTAAGGGTTTGAACAACAAGGAAGACAGTGTAGAGTCTTATAATGCTTGCAATATGTTCTTATGTGAGTTTTGCTGTACCGGTTCATACTTGTGTTTGCTTCAAACAACCTTGCTAGCCTAAGCCTTGTATTGAGAGGGAATACTTCTCGTGCATCCAAATCCTTGAGCCAAAAACTATGCCATTTGTGTCCACCATACCTACCTACTACATGGTATTTTCTGCCATTCCAAAGTAAATTGCTTGAGTGCTACCTTTAAAATTCTATTCTTTGTCTTTGCAATATATAGCTCATGGGAAAAATAGCTTAAAAACTATTGTGGTATTGAATATGTATCTTATGTATCTTATTTCTTATTAAGTTGCTTGTTGAGCGATAACCATGTTCCTGGGGACGCCATCAACTATCTTTGTTGAATATCATGTGAGTTGCTATGCATGTTCGTCTTGTCTGAAGTAAGGGTGATTTATCATGATCAATGGTTTGAGTATGCATATTGTTAGAGAAGAACATTGGGCCGCTAACTAAAGCCATGATCCATGGTGGAAGTTTCAGTTTTGGACATCAATCCTCAATCTCTTATGAGAATATTACTTGTTGTTGAATGCTTATGCATTAAAGAGGAGTCCATTATCTGTTGTCTATGTTGTCTAGGTATGGATGTCTAAGTTGAGAATAATCAAAAGCGAGAAATCCAATGCGAGCTTTCTCCTTAGACCTTTGTACAGGCGGCATAGAGGTACCCTGTAATGTCCCAGGTTTAGAGACGATCGAGGGGTAGATTTTAGAAAGGGATGTGCATTGCATTGTAAATTCCGGGGAAATTTCGCGCTTTTAAAACAAAACTGCATCAAAGGGGGACAGGTTTCTCTCTCGACATCCTACAGGGTTAGGGTTTCGAGAGTGCGATGAACTTGTTCCTACTTGTCTAAATTAGGGTTTTGAGACGAGAGAAGTGGAATTGCATTGAAATCATAAGTTGCATGATTGAATTACAAGTTAAGTTGTTTGAATGAATTCAAACCAAATTTGAATTTGAATTTCAAATACAAACATCAAATGGTTATCACATAATTCAAATTTGAGATAATTTAACAAACAATTATCATTAAGCAAGAATATAAGTAATACAACAATTACATAAAGCTCATTAAGGAAAACTTGAGCTTTATTGATAACCACACACATAATACATTGTCTTTACAATATTCAGAATGGAATTATGAATTTACAACACATTACATGAAATGAATAAATGCAAAAAGAAAAAGGAAAATTACAAGGAAATTTAAATGACCTAAACTACATTGTGATCTTCATGAATTCTTTGATCAAGTGGATCTTGAGTTGCATCTTGATCATCTTCTTGATCCCTGCACACACAAATAACAATCAGAACATTAAGCCAAGTGGCAAAGCCACTTGGCAGGTTAGCAAATATTACATAGAGTGGATATGACCAAGCTGCCGAGCTGATCCATCCCACCAGCTCAAGTCCCAAGTCACACACACACAGGCAGCACACAAGGCCTGCTGCATGTGTAACAACACACAGTGAGTCACCAGGGTAAGATGTGGTGCTGTCGACCAGAGAAGCCATGGCTGGCCATATAAAAGCTTTTGACATCCAAAACCCTAGTCACTTGATTCATCCATCGACAGAACTGCACTGGTAAGCCACCAAGAACACCAAGAACAGCTTGAACAGAAGAACAAATTTCACTGTTCAACCTGCTCCATCACACCACAGTAAATAACCAAGAAGCATCAAGCCACAGGGAGGAGCAGGGCAAGCCAAACAAACCACCAGAAGCAAAACCTCTACACCAACATCAAATTCTAGGAGCTGGAGTGAGGTATACAAATCATCATGAACAAACCAGATGGTTTTGTTCATATATAAGCATATGCACCAATCACACACAAGCAAAAGGGTGTGATACCCAATTTGTGTCATCATCTGGCTACTAAGCCATATGGTGCAAGCAAAGGTAGTAAGGCCACTAGTAAATCATCTAATGGGAACAACAGCTATGAAAATCAATGCATAACTGAAGAAATCCAGCCAGAGATGAAAACACAGCTAGCCTAGCTACACCCTTAGCACCTACAGCTAGTCAGGCCATCAGACATAGACAAAACATTGTCTATTTGATTTCAACATCAAGAGCTACTGGCAATCCAATAAATGGATCACCCAGAAAGCATTTAGTGAGCCACAGCAAGCCAACAAGAGGGGAGCTACCCTAGGGCAGCATATGATTACTGCCAGGGTCACCTCAACCACTAAAACAGCCAAACCACCAAGCCAAGCACAAATATCATCACCCAGATTGGGTTCAAAGTAGAGCTAGGGTCCCCAACTAATGTTGGCATCCCTCTAGCTCAATCAAACTAATTATAAGAGTCATCACTGCAAGCAGTTCATCTCATTTATCCAATAAACAAGGACAAGCTATACAGATAAATGAAAGTCATAGATCACCAGTAACTGGAACACTTACACATGATCCAATTGAGCACTGCAAGCAACAGCAATTGCTTGAGCCAACCACATCACACACCAGCACAAGGCATGGTGATGCACAGTCACCAGAATAAGCCCAGACAGGCATAGGCAGTAAATAAAGCAAGCAATGATCAAGCAGCTGATGATCACTGGATCACCAGAGCTTGCTAAGGCATGCTAGAACCCAATTCTAGCATCACATTGACCATATAAAATTAAACAGACACATTACATAATTAATTGCATCACAGATAAGCAAATGAGCTAAACATAATTATATCCAAACAGCACACCATCACTGGATGGTGCTGCCTAGCCAACCAACAGATTCTATTGAGCATTTCCAGGTATTATAGCACAAGGGATAGCACACCAGGAGCACTGGCTCTTGCAAAATGGCAAGAATTACACACAGTAATTAAGCCAGAGCAAGGAATTGAATACACTTGAGGATCTAGCAGTAGTAGCATCAAGAACAGAGTCACAGAGATAGTTTCAAGCAAGAAATGCAAGCTTAAGCAAGCACATGGCTTTAGAAAAATTGCACAGAAGCATGCATAGCAAAGATAGCACAGCCTAAGCTAGGCCATGGAGAGTAGCAGCAGCAGCATAAGCACAGGCATGGCCACAGAAGTTGTGGTCATGGCAAGCAGAGCACAGCAGTAAGCGCAGCAGCAGTGGCAGCACGGCATGGCGGTATCTCCAACAGGAGGAGGGCCATGGCCAGGGCTAGCAGAGGAAGAAGAATAGGAACAGAAGAGGAGCATAAGGGGGGCGCACTTACTTGGAGTCGAGCAGAACTGTGGCGCCATGGCGGCCACGGCGGCACGCGCCGGAGCACGGCGGCGCCAGGCCAAGCCAGGCCATGGCGGTGCCACGGCAGCTCATGCACACGGTGGCGAAGCCACGGCGGCGCCACGACGCCAGGAGCGGCGGCGGCGACGAACCGCCGCGGAACTCCACGGCCTTGCGAGCAGGCGAGTTGGGGACGAGAAGCGGAGGCGGCGAGGACCAGATCGACGCCATAGATCTGGTGCGCCGTCACGAGGCGGTGCAGATGCGCCTCATCTCACCACCGGCGACGGCCGGAGGTGGCTGGAACAAAGCGGCGACGGCGCAGGCGACCACCGCGTCGCAGGAGAGGTTAGGGTTTCGCGGGAGGGGAGAGGAAGAGCGCGTCTGGGTCCGACCGAGCCGGTTGGGGCGGCTCGGGTTAGACTCAACCCGTTGGGCCACCTGACAGGTGGGGCCCAGGGGTATTATAGACTTTTCACAATTCAATAAAAAACCAGAAACTTTGAAATTCAATAGAAAATTGATAAGAGCTCTAAAAAAATAATTAAAAATATGAAAATTGATCAGCATAAAATTCTCTATTTAAATAAAATACCAAACAGAATTTTTGAAGACAATTATGAATAAGTCTTATTTTGATGATTTAAATAATAATTTAAATCACACATATTATTTTCAATAATGAAAATAAGTCCATTAATGCAATTGGACTCTAAAAACACCTTGACAATATTTCAAGGTTGTATTTACCCTAAATCAAGTATCTACAAGTTGTTCTTAGTATTAACCTCTCACATGAAATAACAACGACATCGGAAGGGGGGAACAAACCCTAAAACAGAAATCATGCATAATTGCTTCTTTAACCATTGCCCTTATCGGACAATGATGCTATTTTTCAGAGACAGAGGACAAGGGTCAGTCCACACCTTCCAACTGCAAAACTTTGCAGTGTTCAGGCAAGTTCATCACTTGCTCATGTCATTTGAGTATCTTTATCAAATTACTTGCAAAGTACTATGATTATCACTATTGCATAAAAACCAAAACCACTATTTTCATAACTATGAATATGACTATGTGGTGGGCAATGGAACCATGGATTGTGTGGATATGGTGGAGGTTCCATTGCAAGGGTTTATATCCATCTAGGATTAAACAACAAATGTCGCCAGTGATTCTTGTGCCGTAATACCCGTGTTAACCATAAGATCTGGAGTGGGACGGAATAGTCAATTGTATTTCCACCTGTTGTACATCAACGGATGCGCTTACCGTAGCAGTTGTATCTGGCGGAACAACCGGAGGGTGGGGATCCCATTCTAATTCCCCACGGTAATGCAATGCTTACCGTAGCAGTTGTGTCTTGCGGAACAACCGGAGGGTGGGGAGCCCATTCTAATTCCCCATGGTAATGCGGTCTATGATGGGTTGCAGCTGCCGGCGAAGGAGTTTATGGTAGAGCCCGGAACTATTGTCGTGGTCGGGGTCCACCCTGAAATTACGGGAATAATGGGACCGGCGAGGACCCAGGGTCAGGGTTTGCAACAAAGGGTGGGTGTGCGAGGTAGCGGAGGAATATAATTGACTATGACCTTATACCGGGCCTCACACCGAAGGAAGTGTGGACGGGAAAGCTGCCCGGTTGGCACCAAGGTTAAGATCTCTTATGGGTAAAGCAACACACCTCTGTAGAGTGTAAAGAACCGTGACCTGTCACTCCCTGTTCCGGGATAAGGAACTGCGAACGCGGCCGGAAAGGAGCTCCATGAAGTTCTAGTAAACCGGTGAAGGCTGACGGACATAGCTCTTGGAAATAAAAGCAATCTCTTGAAGAAATGTTTATCAAAACTTGCATTGGTATTAGACTTTCTGGTCTAATATCGTAGCTAGTGCATTAAACACCTCTTCTCTATAATGAACTTGTTGAGTACGCTCGTACTTATCCCAATCTTAAATCCCTTGCTTAGATTGTCTGAATCGTCTGGAGGAGGACTACGACCACACTGAAGGAGCCGAGATCATCGGCTATGAAGAACCAGACCTCTCTGGAGGTGTTGAAGGCGTAGACTATCTCATAGTCTACGGAACCGGGGAGGCTTCCGGAGGAGATCAAGCCTAGAAACATCAAGTAGTAGTAGTAGCCGAGCAGCCCGAACTCTTAGTATTCAGCTGCTCGAGAGAATAAATGTACAACTTAATGAGACATCTATATTGTAAGCTAAGTTGGGTTCGCCTCGAACCCAGGAGTATTCCTCTTAGGACCCAAGAGGAGCTCCAAGACGATATGTGTATGATATTTGTAATATTAAATGAATGAGTTATGGACCTGCTATGTTCTGTTGTACTACTCTGAGGGATGTAATATTTGCGGAATGGTACTTCGTGAATGTTATATCAACGACTAGCATACTACAACATGCAGTGGTATGCAGGGTCACCACAGTTGGTATCAGAGCTAAAGCTTTGACCTTAGGTTGGAACCTAGTAAATGGGACCAAACGTTAGGAGTCAAATAGGACTAGTAAAGAATTCTCTAAAAATATGGTGTATATTCAATTGAGAATACAACAATCATATCTTTTAGTGCGATAATTCTTTATTATCTCTATTATGATGCATTATTACTAATCTTATAATCTTTCTATTTCTACAGCCAACATGGCAAGTTCACGTCCGGGACGAAACGTGAAAGTGATGGATTCCACACTGAGTGAATATGAAGGAGGACTTGCAGATATTCTACGTGCCATGTTACTTGAATTTGGGTGTGATCCCCAGATCCAAGTAAAGAAATACATGTACTACGATGGTACTGTATTGGCAAAGTGTAGGGTAGGACTACGACTTCCCGAATCTTTGGGAATGAGCGTAGTAATGCCAGCAGGGGAAGCCAGAACTATCAACACAGCCTACCATATAGCCGTTATGAGAGCCATAACCGATATTCGGGAGCATAAGACGAAAGAGCTCATGGGTTCCGAATTCACCCACATTCCTCATAAGCAGGAGGAAGAGGATCCTATGCTCAACCACTACAAATATGCAAAACGCAAACCAATAGCAGCTGCAAAATACATGGATAATAGCCGCAACTTAATATCATTGCTCTTCCAGTTGAATCATCATTTGACGGGAGCAATTGATACGATGCTAGAGGAGTTTACTGAACCCAAGGAGGAGATTAGGGGGAAAGAACCCATGGAGAATGTGGTGCACACACCAGTTTACTCAGCTGGTGACTACATTAGTATTGATCCTCTTGAGCGAGAAACTACACCCGTTACACCTGGGAACTATCTTGGGAGTTCCTATGGGGGATATGAGGGTGGAGAGGAATCCGGAGACAATCAGCGTTTCGAGACTCCTATAGAAAACTCCACGGGTTGGCGTTGGGGATCTGATACTGGAACTCATAGTACTTCAGTGTATTATGACGGAGAGATGAATAAGGATGCCACGACCCAGAACCAGAGTTATCCTAGTAATGGAGGAGTTGATGGAGGGCATCCGACACAGGTTGAGTCGGATACGAATGCTGGAAATACCTATGGTGGAGCTACAGGGGAGTACACCCGATGGGTGGACTATGATGCACTTAACGACCAGTTTGTGAACACTGATTTCTCCCTAGGATCATCATCTGATTCTGACTACCAGCCGATGGGGAGATCTTATATTCCAGGGTCTATCAGGAGGACGACACGTTCGACCGGATGGAAGCCTGGGATGTACCGGGAGTGAAGATCGACTAGAGTCCACCAAGGAAGGCGGGACTACAATACACAAGTACCACGTGTATTGTAGTGTGTAATATTTGTAGAAATTTGTACATATACTTTAATAAGTGAGTTTGCATACTCACATCGACTTGAGTATTGTAATAAGACCACTTAAGTATGTATATACATGGTATATGTTTTGTATGATTTGGATTTGCTTCTTGATTTCCATTGCGTGACTAGTTCTGTGCACAAAGTTGAGCTCAGAAAACTTGCGCATGGAGTAATTATGAGTATCATCTTGTGTTGCAGAACTAGGGGGTTATGTCGGGAGCGTTAGGAGAGGAGACCGAAGCGCAGCGCATGGAGCGCGAAGCGAAGCAAAAGGAAGAGGCTGATGAAGCAGCCAGGAATCAGTTTCCACCACCACCACCCATGACGCAACAGAATTTCGTCCAGTACATGCAATTGGTGGAGGAGAGGCAACGTGTTAAGTTGGAGCAGTAGAATAAATTCTTCCAGGAGCTGCTGCAACAGAATAGGGTAGAGAGACCCGAGAATCAGGGAGTCACTTTATCAGACTTCCAGAACACCAAGCCTATATCTTTCGCATACGCGCCCGAACCAATGGACGCGGAGGATTGGCTTATGGATACCGAGCGAAAGCTCAATACTGTTGGTTGTAACGACCAGGAGAAGGTTCGTTATGCTACCCACTTGTTGTGTGGACCTGCCGCATCATGGTGGGACAACATCGTAGCCGTTTATCCGGCTGGAAAAGTATTCACCTGGGAGGAGTTTGCGAGGAAGTTCAGGGAATCCAATGTCCCTGAAAGTATTGTGGAATTGAAGCGTCGAGAATTCGAAAGTCTCGAGCAGAAGGACAAGGCCATCCTGACTTATGTCAGGGAATTCTCAAAGCTGTCCCGGTATGCTGTTGAAGAAGTCAACACCGAGGACAAGAAAAAGAAGAGGTTTTTGAGGGGGTTAAGTCCCCAGTTCAAGGTACAGCTCCGGATGATGAGAGCGACGGAGTTTCAAGAGTTGGTGGATGCCGCCATCACTCTGGAAGATGATTTCAAACAACTGCAGGAGGAAAAGAGGAAGAAGGCCAAGTTTGAGCCTAAGAGGTTTGTTAGTAACAAGCCCAACACCAGCTTGAGTTTCAAGCCAAGATACAACAACAACAACAACAGCAACTACTACGGTAGCTGGAAGAACCAAGCATTTCACACTGCAAATCAAATTGTTTGCAGAAGCTGTGGATTCACAGGGCATTTTGCCAAGGATTGCAAGAAGCCAAAGATCATATGCTTTGGTTGTCGACAGGAGGGGCACATGCTGAAGGACTGCCCCAAGAGAAACACCGGAGGAGGTCAGTCTGGAGGAGGTGGAAGCCGAGGAGGAAACACCAGAGGGAACTGGAAGAACAAGAAACCCTTCGGCAAGCTGAACTGCACTAGTCTGGAGGAGGTGGTCAACTCCGATCAGGCGGTGATAGGTACGCTCCAGATACTCACCCATCCTGGCAAAGTACTTTTTGATACTGGTGCAACTACATCATTCATTTCTCAGCAATTCATCATCAAACATGGGATTAGTTGCACTAAGTTAGATACACCCATAACCATACTTTCTGCGGGGGGAACGATCGTAGTAACCCATACCAAACAAAAACAAGTCATCATGATCAATAAGTGCGCGTTTGATTTGAGACTGTTCATTTTACCAATGAAGGACATTGATGTCATTCTTGGTATGAACTGGTTAGAAGCTAACGGAGCATTGATCGACTGTGTGAACAAGACTGTATCTTTGAAAAGCCCCGATGGAAGAAGAATGATTTACCAAGGCGACAAGCATACACAGATAGAAGTTGAGCTACAGCTGAACAACATGAAGGAGGTGAAATTAGAAGATATACCTGTAGTGAATGAATTCCAGGATGTATTTCCTACGGAATTACCAGGTATGCCACCAGATAGGGAGATAGAATTCACTATCGACCTAATTCCAGGAACAGCTCCGATTGCTAAAGCACCATATAAGATGGGGCCTAAGGAGTTGAAAGAACTTAAGGAGCAATTGGATGACTTGGAACAAAAAGGATTCATTCAAGAAAGTGTTTCACCATGGGGATCACCTGTGATCTTCGTGGATAAAAGAGATGGAGGAAGAAGGATGTGTGGAGACTACAGGAATCTGAACAACGTCACAATCAAGAACAAGTATCCACTTCCAAGAATACAAGATCTATTCGATCAAGTTAGAGGCGCGGGAGTCTTTTCCAAAATTGATCTAAGATCCGGTTATCACCAGATAAAGATCAAGAAGGAAGATTGAAAGGACACGGATGTCGCCTAGAGGGGGGGGTGAATAGGCGATTTAAAACTTTTACGAGATGGGCTTAACTAATGCGGAATAAAACTAGCGTTTACTTTGTCAAGCCCAAAGCATATATACTATGGTTCACCTATGTGCACCAACAACTTATTCTAAGCAAGAGTTCACCTATGTGCACCAACAACTTATGCTAAGCAATACAAGCAAGTATGTGATAGCAAGATATATATAACTTCAAGCACGATGGCTATCACAAGGTAAGGTGCATAAGTAAAGAGCTCGGGTATAGAGATAACCGAGGCACGCGGGAGACGATGATTTATCCCGGAGTTCACACTCTTGCGAGTGCTAATCTCCGGTGGAGAGGTGCGGTTGCTTAGTGCTCCCGAACGCCACAAGAGGCTCACCTTGAGGTGTGGTTGCTCGATGCACACCAACGCCACAAAGGCCTCACCCCAAGATGCGGTACTCACACCACACACCGAACGCCACGAAGGCGCCTCACCTAAATCTCCGGTGACCCTCGCCACAAAGGCCTAGGTCACGGTTCCACTAAGGGATTTCCTTCGAGGCGGAAACCGGGCCTTACACAAAGATTGGGGCACACATCCACAACTTAATTGGAGGCTCCCAACAAATCGCCACAAAGGCCTAGAATCCGTCTAGGGTTCCAAGAACCCAAGAGTAACAACTTCCTTGCTTTCACCTCCACGAATCACCGTGGAGAACTCAAACCGATGCACCAAATGCAATGGCAAGAACACCACAAAGATGCTCAAGTCCTTCTCTCTCAAATTCCAACAAAGCTACAAAAGCTATTGGGGGAATAAGAGAGGAAGAACAAAGGAATTCACAAAGAACACCAAGATCAAGATCTAGAGGATTCCACTCACAAAGAGATGGATTTGATTGGTAGAAAAGTAGATCTAGATCTCCTCTCTCTTTTCCCTCAAATGGGGGCAAGAATCATGGAGGGATTGAGAGATGGAGCAAGCTTCTCTAGTTCAACAATGGAGGGGAGAGAGAGTGAGAGAAGCACAGCCCAAGGAGGAAGAAGGGGGTATTTATACCCCCAAGAAAATCAAGCCGTTTGGGCAAAAACGGGCCGGATATTAGGCCCAAGTTGGGGCCGGATTATCCGGGGGCCGGATAATCCGGCCTCAGGGACAAAACCTGGACAAAATCCGGCCAAAAATCCGGCCCCTATCCAGAGCTGCTTTTCTTCCGGTCCTTAGACGATTTCGGGGGGGCCGGATATTTCCGAAATATCCGGCCCGGATAATCCGGCCCGGATATTTCCAAAATATCCGGCCTAAGAAAACAGCAGAAACACCAAAACTAAAACGGGCATAACTTTTGCATCCGGACTCCGATTTCGATGATCTTGGGCTCGTTGAAATCACAACAACGAGCTCTACAACAATATGCATAGAAACATCATAGTCCAGCAAAGGAGGATAGAAACAAATGATGAAAGGTTTGACCTATCTCAAAAAGACATACCGGTAAAACCTCCAATCTTGAAAATGCAACAAGTTGCCCATGGAAAAACCATTCTCAATGAACTAGAGCTTGTCATGAGAATAAGCACAAGCTCTAAAACATCACATGGATAAGATCCAAATAAAACCAAGAAAGATGATGAACCAAACTCGAAAACGCAATAAGTGATCTATGCGAAATCCGTTTTCGATGAACTAGAGCTTGTCATGAGAATAAGCACAAGCTCTAAAACATCACATGGATAAGGTCCAAATAACAACCAAGAAAGATGATGCAAGGATGCAAAGGTTTGAGCTCTCTCCGAACGATACGATCGAGTTACTCACTCGAGAGCCCTCTTGATAGTACGGCAACTAAACTATAAACCGGTCTCCAACTACACTATGAGACCGGTGAGAAACAAACCCTATCAAGAGCAAACCTTATACTTGCGCATTCCACTTGAGCTCGATGACGACGATCTTGACCTCAACAAGATGGAACGCCTTTCTTGCTTGTGCTTGCTTGACGAAGTCTTGTGGATTGCTCCCCCATAATCCACCATGGGAGAACTTCTTCTTCGGCGCATCTTCACATATCCATGATCACCATATGGATGGCAAGACTCAAGCAAAGGATCTCTTCGAGATGGCTCATCTTGAACTTGCACTTCATTTCTTCATTCTTCATCATGTTGATGTCTTGAAGTAACTTGAGGGCTCACTTCATCTTCATCTTCAAGACATACTTGACACTTGATATCCTTCATCAATTTCTTCTTATTGCAACCTTGAAGCCAACATATGGTTCAAGCATTGCCTATGGACAACTCCTACAAATATAACTCAATGCAAACATTAGTCCATAGGGATTGTCATTAATTACCAAAACCACACATGGGGGCTCCAAGCACTTTCAATCTCCCCCATTTTGGTAATTGATGACAATCTCTTTGAGAGGGTTTATATAAGGAATTTAAGTAACAAATAAGTTGGATCTATAGAGCAAACTCCCCCATAATATATGCATGTGTGAATGATCTTGACTTTCATTGCATATATTGGCATTCAAAGCCTAGTGGAGTTTCCTCTAAAGATTCAACTATGCAAAGCAACAAGATGCAATGCAATGAAGGCACATGCTTAAGCACAAAGCAAAGACATAACCAAATTCCCTTAAACCCTCCAAACTTCTCCCCCATTGGCACCAATTGCCGAAATGGGTGAAAAATTTAGAAGGCTAATATAGTGAGAGTTCCTCCATAGCGTGTGCATTTCTCATAATTTGAGTGGAATCAAATGCACATATCCAATTACGAATATTCGGAAGGAATCACACCATAGATAGGATCAACAATTGCAAAAAGATAACAAAGTCAAGACGCTTCAACAAATGAAGCAAGCAACCAAATGAACCACAAAGAAGATATCAAAAAGAAAGATAGATATTATGATAAGATCAAGAAGATTGCTCTAAATAATATGAGGAAGCTCCCCAAGGTTTGTGCACAAAACTATACAATTTGTATTGGAGTATAAAGTGCACAAACATGGAATCATCACTCCCATAATATCATTCAAAAACAAAATATACCAAGTGAATCAAACTCTAATGATCACCACAAGATAGTGCTCTAAATCAAATGAGGAAGCTCCCCAAGGTACATGCATAAATTAAAATGTTGTCTTTGAATACAATATGCATAACATGGAATCCTCACTCCCTCATTACCATTTAAAACACAAACATTTGGAATAGATCATAGATAGAGAAATAAGCTTAACACTTGCAACAAACAAATAGTTGAGCAATAAGTAAGAGGCACCATAATAAAAGGCTCAACCAAGAGGATATGTGAAAGGCATGATAAAGCATATTATAAGACTATTATATGGATGAGCAAAAAGCATCATCATAGTCTTCAATGAATTATATTTCTTAGCATGACCAATCAACATGCAACAAATAAATAAGATATCAAATGGAGATGTATCATCTCTTATGTGTATAAGTTTCTCTAAGTGGACAATATCACAAAGATATTTATCCACAAAGAAACATGCACACACCAAATAGATACACAAGAAAAATAGCATGATATCCAAGACGAAGTCATGCAATATACCAATAAGATTTTTGCTTAATAGCATGGCCAAAGGCTCAATATTATCTTATTGTACATTCATGAACTTCAACCACAAACAACTAAAATACATCACAAATATCAACAAGGGATAGAAGATAGTTGGGATGCATTTGAGAAAGGCAACAAGTATCACAAACGGGGATACCAAAAGAAGTAACTAAATTTGCACTTTCATCTATATTGCACATGTGAGAGCCTTGAGGAATTGATATGCAACAAAATTGCTAGATAGGCATAGTTGGGATGGATGAATCATGAGCATGATTTAAAATACTTCCCAACAAATGCACTCATCTCAAATTACTCACATTCACAATAAAGAGGTTTCATTAAGACTTTTGCAAGAAGCACAACATTTGCAAATCAAGAGATTCATGCCAAGATGCAACCATAAGGTTGGATACAAGAAAAGTATGCATGAGAAGATACTTGTTACCAAGATAGCATTGGTGTGGATGTAGTAGATATGTGTTCGTTGATCATCCTAGCTTGCCTCACGTTACCATTGAGTCACCACTTCTTTCCAAGAGTGAGACAAGCATTCAATGCATATCCATTGTACCTAACACAAAGGTAAGTACAAAATGGTCCCCAAACTAATTGGGTCCGAAGTAGTTAGACACACTACAACATATAGGACAAACTCCACAATTCTATGTGCATATAGATATGAAATTGAATTTCATGCACATCTTAGCCAAATTAGGATTTGATGGAGTTTACCCTATATATTGGATCAAAGAAAGTGACACATGCCATAAGATATACATATATTAAATATGCATGCACAATACTTTCAAGAACCAAAGGAAGATACAATTTGGACAAAACACCAAATAAACCAAGAGACAATGGTTGTCCAAATTATATCAAAGAATCAAATCAACACAAGATTGACTCCAAAGACTTATCTCATTATAAGAAGCTAATTAAACCTAAGCACAAAGGAATGAGATAACCAACTCCCAAGAGAGCAAGGTTCCAACAAATAAACCAAACCCTCGACACTTTTTATGATGGCACACAGTACCAAAAAGAAAATTTATGACTCCCAAAACCAAATTTTTGATAAAGATCAAGAGAAGTTTATATAACAAATATAGGAGAGCTCCCCCAAGATTAGTGCATTATCTAGGATTTAGAATATGGATACAAAATGCACACAACTAGGATCATCACACTACCTATATCTACTAAAAAAAGCTAAGAAAGTTTGAATAGAAAAAAGAACACATGGGAGTCAAAGCACAACAAATTCATGGCAATAAATAAGGCAATTTAAACACAAGATCCATAAGATGCAAGGAAGACACATGGGAGTCAAAGCACAACAAATTCATGGCAATAAATAAGGCAATTTAAACACAAGAGCCAATGTAGATATGATCAATAAATATCTACCTCATAATTGATTACCAATTGTCCTAGGACAAGAGGTATTAGGAAATATTTCCGGTGGTAGTTTGTAAGTATACATAAGATCATATTTACAACGAACAAAGCATATGGTAAAAGATAAGAGTTAACCATCATGCAAAGATAGTTTCTTGATAGCTTCATTTAGTCATACCAACATGCAAGGCAATTAATAGTATTCATACCAACATGCGAAGCAATTAATAGTATTCATACCAACATGCAAAGCAATTAATAGTATGACTTGAAGCACATGGTTTTCCAAAAATGTATTGATGGACACGTTGTGAAAAACCATGCCAAGAAAAACTTTCACAAATAAGATCCACAAAGATATTAGCAATGAAGCCATTTAAGCAAATTGGAGCTTGTTTGAGCAAACATGCCACATAGGAGAGAGATAAATTACGGTATCAATTCTATGTGACACAACCTCAAATGTTCACATTTTCTAGGCTTGTAATATGCACAAAGCTTATTACTCCCCCATAATGTGATAAGGAATTTATTTTCACAAGAGGCAAATAAGATCCAAGTAGAGATATTAATGGACATTAGAATTTGAATTTCTCATGAAGATGACATACCACATAGAGACTAGATAATCTTGCAATATCAATTCTAAGTGGTATTCCTCATGTACACACATTGTTAGGATCATGAAATTCCCAAAGGAATGTCACTCCCCCAAAATGGGATTGTCCATTAATCGCTCATAAGAGCCATATAGGATACAACAAGATGCAAAGAGGCTCCAACACACACACAAATACATGGTGTGCAACCTAACATACATAGACTTGATTTCTCAAGAAAAACTAGTAGGATGCACAACATATACAAACATATGTTAGGAACAAAACTAACACATGCAAAGGGGCGAGTAACTTTCAATATAAAAGAGTTGAGCACATGTTACCGCAAGGAGGAACATTGGGTGTATGATAGAAGTAAGATAACCAAAAGACTTGGCTTGAGATAAGATAAGTGATGAAGATCCCTTAATTCTTCATGATGTAACCAAGTCTCCAATGCCCACCAACAAGCACCTATTGATCAAGTTTTGGATTGTTGGTCCCCAACTAAGTTGGGTCCTAAGAGGTTAGTCACAATAGGCTTGGCAACCCAAATGGTTCTTTTCTTGACACCACTTTGAGCACCAACATATTTGGCAAACACATTGCCACCCTCATCCTTACGAAGAGAATAAACATCATCAATGGAGATAGAGTTGGATGAGGTACCAATAGTGCAAAAAGAGGAGATGTGGCCCTTCTCACGGCATATGTAGCAAGTTCTTTTCCTCTCCTTCTTCTCACTAGATTTCTCCACAATGGGAGCATTGGCTTGATTCTTCTTGGGAAGTGGAATTTCTTCAACTTGAGGTTGAATATGAGTTTGAGCTTGAGGCCGCTTCCCTTTTTGCTTCTTCTTCAAAGGGCAAGATCTAACATGGTGCCCTTCAATTTTGCACTTGAAGCAAACAATCTTGGCCGGGTCTTTGACTTGTACTTGGCCCTTCTTCTTGTTGTTGTTGTTGTTGTTGGACTTGTTCTTGTTGTTGGATTTGAATCCAAGTCCACTCTTGTCATTGGGGGATTGTTGCACACTTAACATCGTGTCAAGTTTGCATTTCCCTTCATGACTCTTTACCAAGTCATTCTTCAAAGAAGTGACTTGAGCCTTGAGCTCTTTGATTTCCTCTACATGGTTAGTAACAACACAAGTACTAGAGGAAGTAGAACCTTCATTGTTAGAGCAAGAAGGCAAGGAAGATAATTCATCACAAGATTTAGCAATATTATGAGTGGATGAATTACTAGGACTAGCACATGGCAATATAACATTTTGAGTAGTAGTGCTAGTACCCACATGAGGCTCACAAGGTGTTGCCTTAGATATGATAGCCTCATGAGCTAACTTTAGCCTATCATGAGAGGCTAGAAGATCCTCATGGGAGCTAGCAAGCTTTCCATGATTTTCTTCCAATTTCCCATAATTGCTAGTTAGCAAATCAAGTTGAGCCCTTAGCTCAACATTCTCCTTCAAGGTAGATGCTTCACAAGAAGTAGAGTTAGTAGCACAAGCATCATTATCAATAGCAATAGGAGAAGGCAAGTTGGCATGCACTTTTAGATAAGAAGCTTTAAGTTGCTCATGCGACTCGGTGAGTTTGGTGAGCGTACTCTCAATGACCCTTGAGCCCTTTTTGAGTTGCTCAAAATCCTCAAGGAGTTTAGAATTAACAAACACAAGCTTATCATTTTTTAGCTTTAGTTCATTTGCCATCTCAAGAGCTCTATCATGGTTTTCCTTTTCTCTAGACAATTCTAGAGCAAAGGTCTCCTCAAGAGCTTCCTTGATGGTTTGTTCTTCTTCAAGTTCATTCTTTAAAGATGCTACATCATCGGCATACTCTCGTTCAAGAGCACCCTTTTTATCAATGGTGTTCTCATGCATCCAAATAAGTTTTTGGCTCTCAATAGCGGTAGTCAAGATTTCAAAGAAGTGAGTGCTAGCAATTTTATCTTTGCAAATAATCTTGAATACACTCTTACCCTTATCGCGTAGAGAGACAACCCAATCCTCTTCTTCATATTCATCCTCATTCTTATCACCACGAGACATATTAGGTTCCATGGTAGGAGGTACCGTGGAACCCTTGGCCATAAGGCATATATGAGGACCGTGAAATAAAGATGAGGAGTTACTTGAGGCTCCTTTCAAGATCTTGTCTTGACCAATAGAATCTTTGGTTTCCTCTACATTGTTAGACACACAACAACTAGAGGAAATAGAATCATTTTTATCATGGCCACAAGACAATGCAAGCATATCATCATTAGATTTTTTCAAGCAACTTACACATGATATGCAAGGACTATCAACACAAGAATGTAAATCATTTCTAGTGCTAGATGTGTTTAAGTCCAAAGATGAACCATTGCAATGAGATATAGATGAAGGATCATCAATAGTAAGCTCAATACCAACATTGCAATTTCCATCACCACTCACCATATCATTACCTTGTGTCTTGAAACACTTTGGTGAAGTGGATGAAGATGAGAACTCATCACGGCCGGAAGTGGAAGCAATACAATCATCCTCAATGATATTGGACACATCATATTTATCTCGAAGTTTTGTCCATAATTCATGAGCGCTCCCAAAAGGCATGATTGAAGAAGTAACTACATTGCTCACAACAATGGAAAACACATGAGAAGCAAGAGCATCGAGGCAAGAGTTTTTCTCCTCCTCAAGAGATAAATTTTGAGGATCCTTAGGAGAAGAAAAACCCATGCCAAGAAATCGCTCCATGTCCGGAGACATACGCCGCAAAATATTAAGCACATAAATTTTCCATAGAACATAATTTGTGCCATCAAATATAACCAAGTTATTGTGCGCTAATCCCCTAACCGACATCTTTACTCTCAAGGCGGTGAAGCCTAAGAATGAGAGACCTTGCTCTGATACCAATTGAAAGGACACGGATGTCGCCTAGAGGGGGGGGTGAATAGGCGATTTAAAACTTTTACGAGATGGGCTTAACTAATGCGGAATAAAACTAGCGTTTACTTTGTCAAGCCCAAAGCATATATACTATGGTTCACCTATGTGCACCAACAACTTATTCTAAGCAAGAGTTCACCTATGTGCACCAACAACTTATGCTAAGCAATACAAGCAAGTATGTGATAGCAAGATATATATAACTTCAAGCACGATGGCTATCACAAGGTAAGGTGCATAAGTAAAGAGCTCGGGTATAGAGATAACCGAGGCACGCGGGAGACGATGATTTATCCCGGAGTTCACACTCTTGCGAGTGCTAATCTCCGGTGGAGAGGTGCGGTTGCTTAGTGCTCCCGAACGCCACAAGAGGCTCACCTTGAGGTGTGGTTGCTCGATGCACACCAACGCCACAAAGGCCTCACCCCAAGATGCGGTACTCACACCACACACCGAACGCCACGAAGGCGCCTCACCTAAATCTCCGGTGACCCTCGCCACAAAGGCCTAGGTCACGGTTCCACTAAGGGATTTCCTTCGAGGCGGAAACCGGGCCTTACACAAAGATTGGGGCACACATCCACAACTTAATTGGAGGCTCCCAACAAATCGCCACAAAGGCCTAGAATCCGTCTAGGGTTCCAAGAACCCAAGAGTAACAACTTCCTTGCTTTCACCTCCACGAATCACCGTGGAGAACTCAAACCGATGCACCAAATGCAATGGCAAGAACACCACAAAGATGCTCAAGTCCTTCTCTCTCAAATTCCAACAAAGCTACAAAAGCTATTGGGGGAATAAGAGAGGAAGAACAAAGGAATTCACAAAGAACACCAAGATCAAGATCTAGAGGATTCCACTCACAAAGAGATGGATTTGATTGGTAGAAAAGTAGATCTAGATCTCCTCTCTCTTTTCCCTCAAATGGGGGCAAGAATCATGGAGGGATTGAGAGATGGAGCAAGCTTCTCTAGTTCAACAATGGAGGGGAGAGAGAGTGAGAGAAGCACAGCCCAAGGAGGAAGAAGGGGGTATTTATACCCCCCAAGAAAATCAAGCCGTTTGGGCAAAAACAGGGCCGGATATTCGGCCCAAGTTGGGGCCGGATTATCAGGGGCCGGATAATCCGGCCTCGGGGACAAAACCTGGACAAAATCCGGCGAAAAATCCGGCCCCGATCCAGGGCGGCTTTTCGTCCGGTCCTTAGACGATTTGGGGGCCGGATATTTCCGAAATATCCGGCCCGGATAATCCGACCCGGATATTTCCAAAATATCCGGCCTAAGAAAACTGCAGAAACACCAAAACTAAAACGGGCATAACTTTTGCATCCGGACTCCGATTTCGATGATCTTGGGCTCGTTGAAATCACAACAACGAGCTCTACAACAATATGCATAGAAACATCATAGTCCAGCAAAGGAGGATAGAAACAAATGATGAAAGGTTTGACCTATCTCAAAAAGACATACCGGTAAAACCTCCAATCTTGAAAATGCAACAAGTTGCCCATGGAAAAACCATTCTCAATGAACTAGAGCTTGTCATGAGAATAAGCACAAGCTCTAAAACATCACATGGATAAGATCCAAATAAAACCAAGAAAGATGATGAACCAAACTCGAAAACGCAATAAGTGATCTATGCGAAATCCGTTTTCGATGAACTAGAGCTTGTCATGAGAATAAGCACAAGCTCTAAAACATCACATGGATAAGGTCCAAATAACAACCAAGAAAGATGATGCAAGGATGCAAAGGTTTGAGCTCTCTCCGAACGATACGATCGAGTTACTCACTCGAGAGCCCTCTTGATAGTACGGCAACTAAACTATAAACCGGTCTCCAACTACACTATGAGACCGGTGAGAAACAAACCCTATCAAGAGCAAACCTTATACTTGCGCATTCCACTTGAGCTCGATGACGACGATCTTGACCTCAACAAGATGGAACGCCTTTCTTGCTTGTGCTTGCTTGACGAAGTCTTGTGGATTGCTCCCCCATAATCCACCATGGGAGAACTTCTTCTTCGGCGCATCTTCACATATCCATGATCACCATATGGATGGCAAGACTCAAGCAAAGGATCTCTTCGAGATGGCTCATCTTGAACTTGCACTTCATTTCTTCATTCTTCATCATGTTGATGTCTTGAAGTAACTTGAGGGCTCACTTCATCTTCATCTTCAAGACATACTTGACACTTGATATCCTTCATCAATTTCTTCTTATTGCAACCTTGAAGCCAACATATGGTTCAAGCATTGCCTATGGACAACTCCTACAAATATAACTCAATGCAAACATTAGTCCATAGGGATTGTCATTAATTACCAAAACCACACATGGGGGCTCCAAGCACTTTCAAAGATGTTCCGAAAACTGCCTTTGTTTCAAGGTATGGACATCATGAATACCTTGTAGTGCCTTTTGGATTAACCAATGCCCCAGCAATTTTCATGAATCTCATGAATAAGATTTTCATGCCATATCTAGACAAGTTTGTCATCGTATTCATTGACGATATCTTGATCTATTCCAAAGACAAAGCCGAACATGCTGAACACCTGAGGTTAGTGTTGCAAACACTAAGGGAACATCAACTCTATGCCAAGTTTAGCAAGTGTGAATTTTGGCTAGATCAAGTGAAATTTCTTGGTCATGTCATTAGTAAAGATGGAATAGCTGTTAACCCGAGCAAGGTAGCAGCAGTTCTAGAATGGGAAGCACCCAAGACTGTCAAGGAAATCCAACGATTCCTAGGAATGGCAGGATATTATCGGAGATTCATTGAAGGATTCTCCAAGATAGCAGGACCAATGACAAAGCTATTAAGAAAGAACACACCATTCGTGTGGTCAGAGGAGTGTGAGAAGAGTTTTCAAACTCTGAAGGAGAAACTTACCACGGCACCGGTGTGAGCAGTTCCTGAAGTTGGCAAGGATTACACCGTGTACTGTGACGCATCCAAGCATGGATTGGGTTGCGTACTCATGCAAGATCGGAAAGTAATATCTTATGGATCGAGGCAACTCAGACCTCATGAAGTGAACTATCCAACACATGACTTGGAATTAGCAGCAGTTGTATTTGCACTCAAAACTTGGAGACATTTTCTCTATGGAGCCAAGTGTGAGCTCTATACAGATCATAAGAGTCTCAAATACTTCTTCACTCAGAAGGAACTCAACATGAGGCAGAAAAGATGGCTTGAACTAATCAAGGATTATGATTTGACCATCAATTATACTCCAGGAAAGGCCAATGTTGTAGCAGATGCCTTGAGTAGGAAGAGCACCGGAGGAGTGGAACAAGAGATATCACCAGAGTTGAGGAAGGAAATAAGTCAAGCCCAAATACAACTTTGGGAAAAGGAAGCTCATGAAGGACTATCGGCTTTGCAAGTAGCCGATGAGCTAAATGTTAACCTGAAGAATGAGATAATGATGGGTCAGTTGGACGATCCATTCATCGTGGAGGAGATGAGAAGAATAGATGAAGGAAGACCATCAGAATTTCACCGCGGAGAATCGGGATCATTATGGTTCCAGAAGAGGATTTGTGTTCCGGATATTGCTGAAATCAAGGAAGTAATACTCCGGGAAGCCCATCAAACACCATACTCCATACATCCGGGAAGTACAAAGATGTACATGGATCTAAAAGAGCTATTTTGGTGGAACAACATGAAGAGAGAGATAGCACAATATGTGGCGGAATGCCATACCTGCCAAAGAGTGAAGGCTGAACATCAGAGTCCGGCAGGGAAGTTACAACCTCTACCCATTCCAGAATGGAAATGGGAGGAGATAGGAATGGATTTCATCACCGGACTACCCATGACCAATAAAAAGAAGGACATGATATGGGTAATCGTGGACCGGTTGACGAAAAGTGCACACTTCTTAGCGGTAAACCAGCAGGATAAAGGAGAGAAACTCATCGATCTTTACATCAAAGAGATCATGAGTAAACATGGAGTGCCCAAGAAGATCGTGTCGGATCGAGGATCCGTGTTCACGTCAGCATTTTGGAAGCAATTACACGAAGCCTTAGGATCCAAATTGGATTATAGTACCGCCTATCATCCCCAGACAGGTGGACAAACAGAGAGAACTAACCAGATTCTAGAGGATATGCTCAGGGCTTGTGCCTTAGACTTCGGAGGATCATGGGAAGAACATTTACCACTAGCAGAGTTTTCATACAACAACAGCTATCAAAGTAGCATCAAGATGGCACCGTTCGAAGCTCTATATGGAAGGAAGTGTAGATCACCGATATGTTGGTATGAAGCCGGAGCAAGCAAAGAATTCAATCCTGATTATGTCAAGGAAAAGCAACAAATAATTGACATTATCAGAGATAGGTTGAAGATAGCCCAAAGTCGGCAAAAGAGTTACGCCGATCAGAAAAGAAGAACATGGGAGCCACAGGTTGGAGACATGGTATATCTCAAGGTGAGCCCGATGAAAGGACTTCAGAGGTTTGGAGTAAAAGGAAAGCTAAGCCCTAGGTACATCGGACCTTTCAAGATTCTGAGTCAAAATCGAGGGTTAGCCTTTGAATTGGAACTACCGGGAAGGTTATCTCAGGTTCACAACGTATTCCATGTGTCGCAACTCAGAAAGTGTTTAAAGACCCCAGATGAACCAGTATCACATGAAGAGCTCGAGTTACAACCAGACTTGACTTACATCGAGAAGCCAGCGAAGATTCTCGAGGAGAACTGGAAAACTCAGGAATCAAGCTATAAAATATTGCAAGATTCAATGGAAGCATCATCCCGAGAGGGAAGCCACCTGGGAAAAGGAGGAAGACCTGAGGAAAACATACCCCGAACTCTTCAGGTATTACAACCACAACTTCGGGACGAAGTTTTCTTTAAGGGGGAAAGGCTGTAATGTCCCAGGTTTAGAGACGATCGAGGGGTAGATTTTAGAAAGGGATGTGCATTGCATTGTAAATTCCGGGGAAATTTCGCTCTTTTAAAACAAAACTGCATCAAAGGGGGGCATGTTTCTCTCTCGACATCCTACAGGGTTAGGGTTTCGAGAGTGCGATGAACTTGTTCCTACTTGTCTAAATTAGGGTTTTGAGAAGAGAGAAGTGGAATTGCATTGAAATCATAAGTTGCATGATTGAATTACAAGTTAAGTTGTTTGAATGAATTCAAACCAAATTTGAATTTGAATTTCAAATACAAACATCAAATGGTTATCACATAATTCAAATTTGAGATAATTTAACAAACAATTATCATTAAGCAAGAATATAAGTAATACAACAATTACATAAAGCTCATTAAGGAAAACTTGAGCTTTATTGATAACCACACACATAATACATTGTCTTTACAATATTCAGAATGGAATTATGAATTTACAACACATTACATGAAATGAATAAATGCAAAAAGAAAAAGGAAAATTACAAGGAAATTTAAATGACCTAAACTACATTGTGATCTTCATGAATTCTTTGATCAAGTGGATCTTGAGTTGCATCTTGATCATCTTCTTGATCCCTGCACACACAAATAACAATCAGAACATTAAGCCAAGTGGCAAAGCCACTTGGCAGGTTAGCAAATATTACATAGAGTGGATATGACCAAGCTGCCGAGCTGATCCATCCCACCAGCTCAAGTCCCAAGTCACACACACACAGGCAGCACACAAGGCCTGCTGCATGTGTAACAACACACAGTGAGTCACCAGGGTAAGATGTGGTGCTGTCGACCAGAGAAGCCATGGCTGGCCATATAAAAGCTTTTGACATCCAAAACCCTAGTCACTTGATTCATCCATTGACAGAACTGCACTGGTAAGCCACCAAGAACACCAAGAACAGCTTGAACAGGAAGAACAGCTTCACTGTTCAACCTGCTCCATCACACCACAGTAAATAACCAAGAAGCATCAAGCCACAGGGAGGAGCAGGGCAAGCCAAACAAACCACCAGAAGCAAAACCTCTACACCAACATCAAATTCTAGGAGCTGGAGTGAGGTATACAAATCATCATGAACAAACCAGATGGTTTTGTTCATATATAAGCATATGCACCAATCACACACAAGCAAAAGGGTGTGATACCCAATTTGTGTCATCATCTGGCTACTAAGCCATATGGTGCAAGCAAAGGTAGTAAGGCCACTAGTAAATCATCTAATGGGAACAACAGCTATGAAAATCAATGCATAACTGAAGAAATCCAGCCAGAGATGAAAACACAGCTAGCCTAGCTACACCCTTAGCACCTACAGCTAGTCAGGCCATCAGACATAGACAAAACATTGTCTATTTGATTTCAACATCAAGAGCTACTGGCAATCCAATAAATGGATCACCCAGAAAGCATTTAGTGAGCCACAGCAAGCCAACAAGAGGGGAGCTACCCTAGGGCAGCATATGATTACTGCCAGGGTCACCTCAACCACTAAAATAGCCAAACCACCAAGCCAAGCACAAATATCATCACCCAGATTGGGTTCAAAGTAGAGCTAGGGTCCCCAACTAATGTTGGCATCCCTCTAGCTCAATCAAACTAATTATAAGAGTCATCACTGCAAGCAGTTCATCTCATTTATCCAATAAACAAGGACAAGCTATACAGATAAATGAAAGTCATAGATCACCAGTAACTGGAACACTTACACATGATCCAATTGAGCACTGCAAGCAACAACAATTGCTTGAGCCAACCACAGCACACACCAGCACAAGGCATGGTGATGCACAGTCACCAGAATAAGCCCAGACAGGCATAGGCAGTAAATAAAGCAAGCAATGATCAAGCAGCTGATGATCACTGGATCACCAGAGCTTGCTAAGGCATGCTAGAACCCAATTCTAGCATCACATTGACCATATAAAATTAAACAGACACATTACATAATTAATTGCATCACAGATAAGCAAATGAGCTAAACATAATTATATCCAAATAGCACACCATCACTGGATGGTGCTGCCTAGCAAACCAACAGATTCTATTGAGCATTTCCAGGTATTATAGCACAAGGGATAGCACACCAGGAGTAATGGCTCTTGCAAAATGGCAAGAATTACACACAGTAATTAAGCCAGAGCAAGGAATTGAATACACTTGAGGATCTAGCAGTAGTAGCATCAAGAACAGAGTCACAGAGATAGTTTCAAGCAAGAAATGCAAGCTTAAGCAAGCACATGGCTTTAGAAAAATTGCACAGAAGCATGCATAGCAAAGATAGCACAGCCTAAGCTAGGCCATGGAGAGTAGCAGCAGCAGCATAAGCACAGGCATGGCCACAGAAGCTGTGGTCATGGCAAGCAGAGCACAGCAGTAAGCGCAGCAGCAGTGGCAGCACGGCATGGCGGCATCTCCAACAGGAGGAGGGCCATGGCCAGGGCTAGCAGAGGAAGAAGAACAGGCACAGAAGAGGAGCAGAAGGGGGCGCACTTACTTGGAGTCGAGCAGAACTGTGGCGCCATGGCGGCCACGGCGGCACACGCCGGAGCACGGCGGCGCCAGGCCAAGCCAGGCCATGGCGGTGCCACGGCAGCTCACGCACACGGTGGCGAAGCCACGGCGGCGCCACGACGCCAGGAGCGTCGGCGGCGACGAATCGCCGCGGAACTCCACGGCCTTGCGAGCAGGCAAGTTGGGGACGAGAAGCGGAGGCGGCGAGGACCAGATCGACGCCGTAGATCTGGTGCGCCGTCACGAGGCGGTGCAGATGCGCCTCATCTCACCGCCGGCGACGGCCGGAGGTGGCCGGAACAAAGCGGCGACGGCGCAGGCGACCACCGCGTCGCAGGAGAGGTTAGGGTTTCGCGAGAGGGGAGAGGAAGAGCGCGTCTGGGTCCGACCGAGCCGGTTGGGGCGGCTCGGGTTAGACTCAACCCGTTGGGCCACCTGACAGGTGGGGCCCAGGGGTATTATAGACTTTTCACAATTCAATTAAAAACCAGAAACTTTGAAATTCAATAGAAAATTGATAAGAGCTCTAAAAAAATAATTAAAAATATGAAAATTGATCAGCATAAAATTCTCTATTTAAATAAAATACCAAACAGAATTTTTGAAGACAATTATGAATAAGTCTTATTTTGATGATTTAAATAATAATTTAAATCACACATATTATTTTCAATAATGAAAATAAGTCCATTAATGCAATTGGACTCTAAAAACACCTTGACAATATTTCAAGGTTGTATTTACCCTAAATCAAGTATCTACAAGTTGTTCTTAGTATTAACCTCTCACATGAAATAACAACGACATCGGAAGGGGGGAACAAACCCTAAAACTGAAATCATGCATAATTGCTTCTTTAACCATTGCCCTTATCAGACAATGATGCTATTTTTCAGAGACAGAGGACAAGGGTCAGTCCACACCTTCCAACTACAAAACTTTGCAGTGTTCAGGCAAGTTCATCACTTGCTCATGTCATTTGAGTATCTTTATCAAATTACTTGCAAAGTACTATGATTATCACTATTGCATAAAAACCAAAACCACTATTTTCATAACTATGAATATGACTATGTGGTGGGCAATGGAACCATGGATTGTGTGGATATGGTGGAGGTTCCATTGCAAGGGTTTATATCCATCTAGGATTAAACAACAAATGTCGCCAGTGATTCTTGTGCCGTAATACCCGTGTTAACCATAAGATCTGGAGTGGGACGGAATAGTCAATTGTATTTCCACCTCTTGTACATCAACGGATGCGCTTACCGTAGCAGTTGTATCTGGCGGAACAACCGGAGGGTGGGGATCCCATTCTAATTCCCCACGGTAATGCAATGCTTACCGTAGCAGTTGTGTCTTGCGGAACAACCGGAGGGTGGGGAGCCCATTCTAATTCCCCACGGTAATGCGGTCTATGATGGGTTGCAGCTTCCGGCGAAGGAGTTTATGGTAGAGCCTAGAACTGTTGTCGTGGTCGGGGTCCACCCTGAAATTACGGGAATAATGGGACCGGCGAGGACCCAGGGTCGGGGTTTGCAACAAAGGGTGGGTGTGCGAGGTAGCGGAGGAATATAATTGACTATGACCTTATACCGGGCCTCACACCGAAGGAAGTGTGGACGGGAAAGCTGCCCGGTTGGCACCAAGGTTAAGATCTCTTATGGGTAAAGCAACACACCTCTGCAGAGTGTAAAGAACCGTGACCCGTCACTCCCTGTTCCGGGATAAGGAACTGCGAACGCGGCCGAAAAGGAGCTCCATGAAGTTCTAGTAAACCGGTGAAGGCTGACGGACATAGCTCTTGGAAATAAAAGCAATCTCTTGAAGAAATGTTTATCAAAACTTGCATTGGTATTAGACTTTCTGGTCTAATATCGTAGCTAGTGCATTAAACACCTCTTCTCTATAATGAACTTATTGAGTACGCTCGTACTCATCCCAATCTTAAATCCCTTGCTTAGATTGTCTGAATCGTTTGGAGGAGGACTACGACCACACTGAAGGAGCCGAGATCATCGGCTATGAAGAACCAGACCTCTCTGGAGGTGTTGAAGGCGTAGACTATCTCATAGTCTACGGAACCGGGGAGGCTTCCGGAGGAGATCAAGCCTAGAAACATCAAGTAGTAGTAGTAGCCGAGCAGCCCGAACTCTTAGTATTCAGCTGCTCGAGAGAATAAATGTACAACTTAATGAGACATCTATATTGTAAGCTAAGTTGAGTTCGCCTCGAACCCAGGAGTATTCCTCTTAGGACCCAAGAGGAGCTCCAAGACGATATGTGTATGATATTTGTAATATTAAATGAATGAGTTATGGACCTGCTATGTTCTGTTGTACTACTCTGAGGGATGTAATATTTGCGGAATGGTACTTCGTGAATGTTATATCAACGACTAGCATACTACAACATGCAGTGGTATGCAGGGTCACCACATACCCCTTTGTGACACTTGGTTAAAACATATGCTATGCAATGATAATCCATGTAAATCCAAGCTAATTAGGACAAGGTGCGGGCACTATTGGTATAGTATGCATGAGGCTTGCAACTTGTAGGATATCTTATACATAACACATATGCTTTATTACTACCGTTGACAAAATTGTTTCTTGTTTTCAAAATAAAAGCTCTAGCACAAATATAGCAATCCATGCTTCCCTCTGCGAAGGGTCATTCTTCTACTTTTATGTTGAGTCAGTTTACCTACTTCCTTCCATCTTAAGAAGCAAACACTTGTGTTAACTGTGCATTGATTCCTACATACTTGCATATTTGCATTCATCATATTACTTTATATTGACAACTATCCATGAGATATACATGTTACAAGTTGAAAGCAACCGCTCAAACTTAAATCTTCCTTTGTGTTGCTTCAATGCCCTTACTTTGAATTTATTGCTTTATGAGTTAACTCTTATGCAAGACTTATTGATGCTTGTCTTGAAAGTATTATTCATGAAAAGTCTTTGCTATATGATTCAGTTGTTTACTCATTGTCTTTACCATTGCTTCGAATCGCTGCATTCATCTCATGTGCTTTACAATAGTATTGATCAAGATTATGATAGCATGTCACTTCAGAAATTATCTTTGTTATCGTTTACCTACTCGGGGACGAGTAGGAACTAAGCTTGGGGATGCTGATACGTCTCCAACGTATCGATAATTTCTTATGTTCCATGCTCTCTTTATTGATGATACACACACTACACCACGACCTCCCATGTAGCTACCTATATGTTACAACGGTTTGGCGATGCGCTGCTATGGAACAACTTCCCCACTTTCCGAACGAGCGAATAGATAAGACGTGATTTATAACTTCCTTTAATCACAATCCTTCTCCTCAGCTAGTAATACGCACCGTCCGCAAAAGGCACCCGCCCCTACAATTCCGTGTGAGCATCTCCATCTCGATCTATCTTTATGGCTGCCTCCGACTCCGCGTTCGGCCGACCGTGCTTCGTTCTCGTATGGGACTCAGATTCCGAGGATTGGGCAATGATTTGCGGCGGCGAGACGAACACCATTGACGAGTCAGTAGGTGCAGCGGTACTGGAGGTCCGGCAATCCAATTCGCAACTGACGTCTTTCAATTTCTCACTTACCCGATCCAATTTTTGCAATCTTTTTTTCAAGATCTAAATACAGTATTTTTTATGCAGTCTTTCGTTGGCTTGATCTGTTACTCATTATCCTAGGTCATGTGCTTGGTGGATCGGTGATGCTCCGCCTGCCCGTTCCTGCCTCTCATTCACGGACGCTCGCTCGCGGGTACCCTGCGCCAAATTTCCTGTCCTGATTCAGCTTCGCTTCTCTTAATCAGGTGACCAAGTCCTACAGGTCATCAGTCCTTCTTACTAATTTCACTCTGCCTGCTCTCAGCCAGCATCACCTCCCTTGATCAGTACATGATGTATTCCACTAAATTTTATATCATCGCAGGTTCTTTTGTTGTTGATAGTGTCATGCGATATACATGTTGTGTCTGAACATCAACTTGGGTTTCTGGTTTTGATTAATTTGACAGTGGTGCGATTGATTACCTAGTTATCGTTTTGTTCATCTGGTCCATAAATATTAGACATCCCGTGACTATGACGAGCCAGGCAATCCTTTGATTCTATCTGTGTAGAAATACAGATCCGTTGTTACCTATAGATGCACTTGAAAACTATCTTAGGGACCATTTTCAGTCTGTTGGCTATCCATGTGGAGAATAAAATAATTTATTAGCTCAAATTCATCTTGCATTTGATGATTTGTGCATTAATGTCAATGGTATGCAACTTTCAGTGATGTGCTGACTTCTAATAGTTTGGAAATTCAACTTTCAGAAGGGAGACCACTTAGATTAAAATTCTTTGACTGCATCGATCATGCATTATGTATCTGTATTTGTCAGGTAATCTTTAGATTGGGCTATACACATAATAGTTTGGAAATTTATGCTGGTTTCTTATGACAGCGTGCTTTGTGCTTTTGCAGTTCCAGAACAGAGTCTAATCTTCAGTCTTTGTGCAGTCCAACTATGAGAAGTATGAAGCCATGGTTTTACAGAAGAAGGGTACATAATGTAATCAGAGTATGTGGTGTAGCGTGGTGAAATCCTTGGTCCTGAGGTACTTATGGCCTCAAACATATCAGTCTAGCCATCTCACGTACTACTTATGCATGTATATCTGAATTTAGTTACTTCTGAATAATGATTTAGTCTCTCGAAATTACTACTCTGTATCAGTGTTCTTCCAGAAGGATCCACATGTAGTCGGCAAAGCACATAAATTCTTAGCGGATTAGGATGCAATATCTTTTATTCTATCTACTATATTCTATTAAATTATTTACTCTGAATTATAACAGGTTTAGTCAAAATAAAATTATTAGGAAATTACAACGCGGCATCTTTTATTATGTCTGCTATATTCATTTAATCTTATACTCCGCGGACAATAAAATCCATTAAGCTACTTTGTGTAAATCAGATTGCACTCCCAAGTAAAGCTCCCCCAATGAGTGTGGTAATATTGGAAGATTAATAGCATCTAGAAAAAAGAGTTCATGCAAGAATCTGTTGCAACCAAGAGATTATGATGTATATATGGCTAAAAGTATTCTCGTTACTTTGACCTTGCTATTTAGAGAGAATAAACAATAACTTTCTTCTTTGTTTAGAGAGAGGAGTGGTCATACAGGAGGAGTAATTACCTCATGGCCTTCATCCGATGTATCTTGCAGCTATTATAAATTATACTATTTTATTAACTTGTTGCGTGTCCTACTAATGTTACATTACTTATCTTAATTTTTGTTGTTGTTGCAGATTACCAATACAAGTGGATGATGCAAGTATGAGAATAGTGCTACTACATAGTTTGAAATTAGTGTTTAGAATTTCATTTTCACATATAGAGATATTGTATTCATTGGATCGTCTTCTTTGTAAAGCTACAACGTTAATTTAATATATGAGGTCTTTCTGTTTATAATATTGTGGCTCATGTGCACTCTCCGCTGAACAATAAATCAATATATGATCCACCATTAACGATTTGAGGTGTCTAGTAACTATTGTAAGATTTTGCAATGATTGCAATATCATTTCAAAATCCATTCATGCAGGTTAGCCACCAACGCATATGAAGCGTTGTTCGGCTCTAACTATATACGTTGCTATCTTACAACGCTTCTTTATGTCATTTACCAACGGATGTATATGCGTAGTTGTAGACCCTTGCAACGCCACCTACGGCAACGCATACTAAATCCGTTGGTGTAGAGGTTACCAACGCTTATATGGACATTCGGCAACACATCAATGCGTTGCTGAAGGGGGGTTCCTGTTGTAGTGACACATGTTTTATACATACTTTATGTCATATTTATGCATTTTCCGGCACTAACCTATTAACGAGATGCCGAAGAGCCAGTTGCTGTTTTCTGCTGTTTTTGGTTTTAGAAATCCTAGTAAGGAAATATTCTCGGAATTGGACAAAATCAACGCTCAGGGTCTTATTTTTCCACGAAGCTTCCAGAAGTCCGAAAGGGAAACGAAGTGGGGCGACGAGGCGCCGCCACAACAGGGCGGCGCGGCCAAGGGTGGGGTCACGCGGCCCTGGCGTGTGGGGCCCTCGCGTCGCCCCTAAACCTACCCTTCCACCTATAAGAAGCCTTCGTCGATAATAACCCCAGTACCGAGAGCCACGATACGGAAAACCTTCCAGAGACGCCGCCGCCACCAATCCCATCTCGGGGGATTCAGGAGATCGCCTCCGGCACCCTGCCGGAGAGGGGAATCATCTCCCGGAGGACTCTTCACCGCCATGGTCGCCTCCGGAGTGATGTGTGAGTAGTTCACCCCTGGACTATGGGTCCATAGCAGTAGCTAGATGGTTGTCTTCTCCTCATTGTGCTATCATTGTTCGATCTTGTGAGCTGCCTAACACTATCAAGATCATCTATTTGTAATGCTACATGTTGCGTTTGTTGGGATCCGATGAATATGGAATACTATGTTATGTTGATTATCAATCTATCATATATGTGTTGTTTATGATCTTGCATGCTCTCCGTTATTAGTAGAGGCTCTGGCCAAGTCGTTACTTGTAACTCCAAGAGTGAGTATTTATGCTCGATAGTGGGTTCATGCCACCATTAAATCTGGGACAGTGACAGAAAGTTCTAAGGTAGTGGATGTGCTGTTACCACTAGGGATAAAACATCAATGCTATGTCTAAGGATATTTGTGTTGATTACATTACGCACCATACTTAATGCAATTGTCTGTTGTTTGCAACTTAATACTGGAAGAGGTGCGGACGCTAACCCGAAGGTGGACTTTTTAGGCATAGATGCATGCTGGATAGCGGTCTATGTACTTTGTCGTAATGCTCAATTAAATCTCACACTACTCATCATAATATGTATGTGCATTGTCATGCCATCTTTATTTGTCAATTTCCCAACTGTAATTTGTTCACCCAACATGCTATTTCTTATTGGAGAGACACCACTAGTGAACTGTGGACCCCGGTCCATGATACGCGTATAGCACGCGTCCGTTGGGAACCCCAAGAGGAAGGTGTGATGCGTACAGCGGCAAGTTTTCCCTCAGTATGAAACCAAGGTTTATCGAACCAGTAGGAGCCAAGAAGCACGTTGAAGGTTGATGGCGGCGAGATGTAGTGCGGCGCAACACCAGGGATTCCGGCGCCAACGTGGAACCTGCACAACACAAACCAAGTACTTTGCCCCAACGAAACAGTGAGGTTGTCAATCTCACCGGCTTGCTGTAACAAAGGATTAGATGTATAGTGTGGATGATAATTGTTTGCAGAGAACAGTAGAACAATTGCAGTAGATTGTATTTCAGTATAGAGAATTGGACCAGGGTCCACAGTTCACTAGTGGTGTCTCTCCCATAAGATAAATAGCATGTTGGGTGAACAAATTACAGTTGGGCAATTGACAAATAGAGAGGGCATGACCATACACATACATATTATGATGAGTATTGTGAGATTTAATTGGGCATTACGACAAAGTACATAGACCGCTATCCAGCATGCATCTATGCCTAAAAAGTCCACCTTCAGGTTATCATCCGAACCCCTTCCAGTATTAAGTTGCTAACAACAGACAATTGCATTAAGTATTGCGCGTAATGTAATCAATAACTACATCCTCGGACATAGCATCAATGTTTTATCCCCAGTGGCAACAGCACATCCATAACCTTAGAGGTTTCTGTCACTCCCCCAGATTCACGGAGACATGAACCCACTATCAAGCATAAATACTCCCTCTTGGAGTTAAGAGTAAAAACTTGGCCAGAGCCTCTACCAATAACGGAGAGCATGCAAGATCATAAACAACACATAGATATAAATTGATAATCAACATAACATAGTATTCTCTATCCATCGGATCCCAACAAACACAACATATAGCATTACAGATAGATGATCTTGATCATGTTAGGCAGCTCACAAGATCCGACAATGAAGCACATAAGGAGAAGACAACCATCTAGCTACTGCTATGGACCCATAGTCCAGGGGTGAACTACTCACTCATCACTCCGGAGGAGACCATGGCGGTGTAGAGTCCTCCGGGAGATGAATCCCCTCTCCGGCAGGGTGCCGGAGGCGATCTCCTGAATCCCCCGAGATGGGATTGGCGGCGGCGGCGTCTCTGGAAGGTTTTCCGTATCGTGGCTCTCAGTACTGGGGGTTTCGCGACGAAGGCTATTTGTAGGCGGAAAGGCAGGTCAATGGGCGTCACGAGGGGCCCAGGAGACAGGCCGGCGCGACCAGGGCTTGGGCCGCGCCGCCCTACCTCATGGCTGCCTCGTGGCCCCACTTCGTTGACTCTCCGGTCTTCTGGAAGCTTCGTGTGAAAATAGGCCCCTGGGCGTTGATTTCGTCCAATTCCGAGAATATTTCCTTACTAGGATTTCTGAAACCAAAAACAGCAGAAACAAAGAATCGGCTCTTCGGCATCTTGTTAATAGGTTAGTTCCAGAAAATGCATAAATATGACATAAAGTATGCATAAAACATGTAGATATCATCAATAATGTGGCATGGAACATAAGAAATTATCGATACGTCGGAGACGTATCAGCATCCCCAAGCTTAGTTTCTGCTCGTCCCGAGCAGGTAAACGATAACAAAGATAATTTCTGGAGTGACATGCCATCATAACCTTGATCATACTATTGTAAAGCATATGAGCTGAGATCAAATCATTCAAAGCAAGTATCTATATTGATATAAGAGATGATAATGCAAGAGTTAGACAAGCTAGAAGTTTTCATGAACTATTGCTTTAAAGACATGCAACCGTACAAAGTTCATTAAGGATGTATTAAGTATTCAGCACAGAAGTTCTATCCTTCATTCCAAGCATCAAGTAAATTTTCACAACATAAGAAGGATTCAGTCAAGTAAACATAAACATGAACGTCATGAATCAACTGTTTCGAAGTCTACTCAACCGGTGAGCGCAAGCATTTGGTATTAGCACCAGGATGTTATGGCATAAAGAACGTTAATGGGGGTTTGGAAGGCCAAATGGAAGAAAGGCTTGCAAAGCTGTAAATGACCATTAGACAAGAGGAAGCCTTATGATCGAAGCTATGCAAGGAGTAGTGATTGTCATGCAACGGATGCACATAGAGCTATATGTGTATGAAAGCTCTCCAATGGAACTAGTGGGGGTGCATCCAACTTGGTTGCTCACGAAGACCTAGAGCACTTTTGAGGAGGCTCATCATTGGAATATACAACCCAAGTTCTATAGTGTAAATTCCCCACATAGTTATACTAGTAAAACATGAAAACTCTCTCATATGAATGTAGGTGCTAAACATGAGCACAAATGATGACTATGAATAATGCGGGTGCTAAAACATGAGCACAAGTGTGGATAAGAGATAGTAATGCTGCCCCCTTTTTCTTTATTCTCCCTTTTTTTTTCTCTTCTCTTTTTTTTCTCTTTTTTTTTCTTTCTTTTCATTTTTTTCTTTCTTTTTTCTTTTCTTTTTGATGGCCTCCACGGCTCTTTTCATTTTTAGGGGCAACATCCTGATATGACAACACACTTTTTGGTACAAATAACTCATAATGAATGAAACATGATGTATGAAACTGTATGCCTCTGCCAGTGTAGCAGGATGTGCAATGATCTAGCGTAACATGGGTAAACCACACATCAGCTGTATATGATCATGCAAAGCAATATATAAATAATAAATGACAACATGGCATGTAATGTAAAAATGGATGTTGCATGGCAATATATCTCGGAACAACTATGGAAATGCTGTGGTAGGTAGGTATGGTGGCTGTTTTGAGGAGATGTATGGGCTTATGTGTAGGAGAACAAGAGAAAGTTCTCCCACGGGTTTGGATGTACTGGCGAAGTATGCACAATTCTCAATGTGAGCAAAAGGCAATGCACAGTACCGAAGAGGCTAGCAAATTTGGATGGTGGAAGTGCCAAAAACCGTAGCTTAACATTAGTCAAAAAGAACTCACAAGCTTATTGCAAACAACTAGCAGGTTCATCATTAAGAGCATGATTAAAATTTACTCCAAGGAGGGCCGTTCACGGTGGCACAAGTACTCCGCTAGCTCCCTCGACCTTCAGCACAACTTAGTTATTACGATGAACTCTCAGACATGGAAAGCTATCAAGTCCAACTACGCCTTCAACCATTTAAATAGAGTTTGTAGTACGGTACAAGCTTAAAGACAACAATCCACTACTAATTTTAACTTATTTATCCAGCAAGCCTTACCATCTAAATACCTCAAAACATTTGCAAAGAATCAAGTTATCAAAGCTCAATGTTCTACAAGTATTTTATTATACACTACCACATGCAACATTTCCCGTTTCCAACCATACAACAATTTAACGAAGAAGAAACTTCACCATGAATACTATGAGTAAAGCCTAAGGACATACTTGTCCATATGCAACAGCGGAGCGTGTCTCTCTCCCACACAATGAATGCTAGGATCCATTTTATTCAAACAAAACAAAAACAAACCGACGCTCCAAGCAAAGCACATAAGATGTGATGGAATAAAAATATAGTTTCACTAGAGGAACCTGATAATGTTGTCGATGAAGAAGGGGATGCCTTGGGCATCCCCAAGCTTAGACGCTTGAGTCTTCTTGATATATGCAGGGGTGAACCACCGGGGCATCCCCAAGCTTAGAGCTTTCACTCTCCTTGATCATGTTGTATCATCTCCCTCTCTTGATCCTTGAAAACTTCCTCCACACCAAACTCAAAACAACTCATTAGAGAGTTAGTGCACAATCAAAATATACATGTTCAGAGGTGACATAATCATTCTTAACACTTCTGGACATTGCACAAAGCTACTGAAAATCAATGGAATCAAAATATCCATCGAACATATCAAAACAGGCAATGCGAAATAAAAGGCAGAATCTGTCAAAACAGAACAGTTCGTAAAGACGAATTTTATTGAGGCACCAGACTTGCTCAAATGAAAATGCTCAAATTTAATGAAAGTTGCGTACATATCTGAGGATCACTCACGTAAATTGGCATAATTTTCTGAGTTACCTACAGAGAATTTTGCCCAGATTTGTGACAGTAAAGAAATATGTTTCTGCGCAGTAATCCAAATCTAGTATGAACCTTACTATCAACGACTTTACTTGGCACAACAAAACACAAAACTAAGATAAGGAGAGGTTGCTACAGTAGTAAACAACTTCCAAGACACAAAATAAAAACAAAGTACTGTAGTAAAAACATGGGTTGTCTCCCATAAGCGCTTTTCTTTAACGCCTTTCAGCTAGGCGCAGAAAGTGTGTATCAAGTATTATCAAACGATGGAGCATCTACAGCGGGGTGTGGAGTTTTCTTAACTATGCATTGTATCTTATCTATGTAAGTTTCAGAGGCTCCCTTATCTATAGTGGTTTTAAGAGCTTTATCAATTTTAGGCCTATAATAGCTTTTTGGTTTAGGCCCCTTAGAGACATACATGAACTTTTGCTCCTTACCCACATAAGCTTTCTCTCTAAATTTTATAGATGAAAATGTTGAACCCAATGTTCCCATAGCCTCTTCAAGTTCACTAATCCTTTGGGTTTGATTATCATGAATAGCACAAGATTCCAAAATGGCAATTTTCTCATTAATTCCACCTAGAGATTTATCAAGTTTATCAGTGCTATCAAGTAATGCTCCCAAAGTAGTATCAATACTTGGAAGGTTTTGTTCTATGGTTTCCAACTTTTTCATGACATCTTCAAGAGAGGTTTCAATTTTAACTTTATTAACAGGTGGTATTCCAAATAAACTCTCAATAATGCAACTAGCTTCTAAGGCAGGAGTACTTAGGAAGTTACCTCCCGCGAGACAATCAAGAACATACCTATTCTAGCTAGAGATACCAACATAAAAATTCCTAAGTAAAATAGTGGTGGAGTGTTTCTTAGTGCACCTATTATGGGCATTACTAATTCTATACCAAGCATCTCTTAAACATTCTCCCCCTTGTTGCTTAAACGAACGAACTTCAACTTCAGGATTACTCATTTTAGCCATAGTAAATAAAGCAAACTAGATAAAATAAATGCAAGTAACTAATTTTTTTTGTGTTTTTAATATGGCAAACAAGATAGCAAATAAAGTAAAACTAGCAACTAATTTTTTTTGTTTTGATTTAGTGCAGCAAACAAAGTAGTAAATAAAGTAAAGCAAGACAAAAACAAAGTAGAGAGATTGCGATGTGGAGACTCCCCTTGCAGCGTGTCTTGATCTCCCCGGCAACGGCGCCAGAAAAAGAGCTTGATACGCATACATCACGCGTCCGTTGGGAACCCCAAGAGGAAGGTGTGATGCGTACATCGGCAAGTTTTCCCTCAGTATGAAACCAAGGTTTATCGAACCAGTAGGAGCCAAGAAGCACGTTGAAGGTTGATGGCGGCGAGATGTAGTGCGGCGCAACACCAGGGATTCCGGCGCCAACGTGGAACCTGCACAACACAAACCAAGTACTTTGCCCCAACGAAACAGTGAGGTTGTCAATCTCACCGGCTTGCTGTAACAAAGGATTAGATGTATAGTGTGGATGATGATTGTTTGCAGAGAACAGTAGAACAATTGCAGTAGATTGTATTTCAGTATAGAGAATTGGACCGGGGTCCACAGTTCACTAGTGGTGTCTCTCCCATAAGATAAATAGCATGTTGGGTGAACAAATTACAGTTGGGCAATTGACAAATAGAGAGGGCATGACCATGCACATACATATTATGATGAGTATTGTGAGATTTAATTGGGCATTACGACAAAGTACATAGACCGCTATCCAGCATGCATCTATGCCTAAAAAGTCCACCTTCAGGTTATCATCCGAACCCCTTCCAGTATTAAGTTGCTAACAACAGACAATTGCATTAAGTATTGCGCGTAATGTAATCAATAACTACATCCTCGGACATAGCATCAATGTTTTATCCCCAGTGGCAACAACACATCCATAACCTTAGAGGTTTCTGTCACTCCCCCAGATTCACGGAGACATGAACCCACTATCGAGCATAAATACTCCCTCTTGGAGTTAAGAGTAAAAACTTGGCCAGAGCCTCTACTAATAACGGAGAGCATGCAAGATCATAAACAACACATAGATATAAATTGATAATCAACATAACATAGTATTCTCTATCCATCGGATCCCAACAAACACAACATATAGCATTACAGATAGATGATCTTGATCATGTTAGGCAGCTCACAAGATCCGACAATGAAGCACATAAGGAGAAGACAACCATCTAGCTACTGCTATGGACCCATAGTCCAGGGGTGAACTACTCACTCATCACTCCGGAGGCGACCATGGCGGTGTAGAGTCCTCCGGGAGATGAATCCCCTCTCCGGCAGGGTGCCGGAGGCGATCTCTTGAATCCCCCGAGATGGGATTGGCGGCGGCGGCGTCTCTGGAAGGTTTTCCGTATCGTGGCTCTCGGTACTGGGGGTTTCGCGACGAAGGCTATTTGTAGGCGGAAGGGCAGGTCAATGGGCGTCACGAGGGGCCCAGGAGACAGGCCGGCGCGGCCAGAGCTTGGGCCGCGCCGCCCTACCTCCTGGCTGCCTCGTGGCCCCACTTCGTTGACTCTCCGGTCTTCTGGAAGCTTCGTGTGAAAATAGGCCCCTGGGCGTTGATTTCGTCCAATTCCGAGAATATTTCCTTACTAGGATTTCTGAAACCAAAAACAATGAAAACAAAGAATCGGCTCTTCGGCATCTTGTTAATAGGTTAGTTCCAGAAAATGCATAAATATGACATAAAGTATGCATAAAACATGTAGATATCATCAATAATGTGGCATGGAACATAAGAAATTATCGATACGTCGGAGACGTATCAGTCCATTCTTTACATCGAATACAATCTACTGCAATACTTGTTTTTCTGTTCTCTGCAAACATCATCTTCCACACTATACATCTAATCTTTTGTTACAGCAAGCCGGTGAGATTGACAACCTCACTGTTTCGTTGGGGCAAAGTATCTTGGTTGTGTTGTGCAGGTTCCACGTTGGCGCCGGAATCCCTGGTGTTGCGCCGCACTACACTCCGCCACCATCAACCTTCAACGTGCTTCTTGGCTCCTACTAGTTCGATGAACCTTGGTTTCTTACTGAGGGAAAACTTGCTGTTGTACGCATCACACCTTCCTCTTGGGGTTCCCAACGGACGCGTGCTGTACGCGTATCATCAGGCAGCCCACGCGTGCGAGACGCTTGGTGGACTGGCTTTCTCGTGTTTAAACCATTTCGGCCCATTTAGGTTTCCCGCGCTGGCCCAGGAGTTTGAATTCGAATTTTTGATTTAAATCAAATTGCTTGCAGATACTTTTTCAAAACTAAATAACTTCAAATCCACTGGGCCAACTTTGATGAATTTGGTATTGTTGGAAAGCTTGTGAAAAGCTCTACCTAACCTCACTGGTCTCAACACTAGATTCTTTGTAGAATTAATGTGGTAAAAATTACAAGGCAAGGCCTTTCGCAACTTCAAACATTTATTAAAAATCAACCCTAAGTGATTTTGAGTTGATTCCAACTCTCATAAATCACATTTCACATACTCTACATGTTTATGTAAAAATATCACATATTTGTTTGTATGATCATGGACTAGAGCAAAAGAACGGCTATGTAGCTATTACTAGTCCATTTAAACTTACCCAAAATTATTTCTTAAATAGTATGAGAGGCTCTCTCCTTTAAATCATGGTCTTAAGCAATTCAAGATGATGTGTTGACTTGGTCTATAACATCTCATCATGGATCACTTAGAGACATTAAATTGTTGCAATAGAAGTATTTAAGATGCATGAGGTTTGGTACCTCATTTAAATCTTGTTCCCCAAATAATAGATATGAAGTGTTGACCTTAGTCAACATGTATTCATACCTTATTATCATTTGAGGAAATTAAATCTTAAGAAGATTCAATGAGAGGAAATTATTTCTCTCCTACAAGTTTTTCTTAACACCCAAGTCAAACCCCTTGTGATTAATGTTGTGAAGCTAGAATAGTTGGTGTGAACCAAATTGAATGCTTAGTCTAGCCTTAAGAGTTGTTTGGTGATTGTATTCCTCGTATTCGATTATAGACGCTAGTACCGAGGAGTATCAGGAGGAGGAGGTCTACTTCCAGGAAGAAGAAGACCACTTTGATCAGTACACCAACCAAGGCAAGCTAATATTCTTGCAAGTGCAAAGCTCTACTAGAGCAAGGCACCATTACACTTTTACTTTGTATTCAATGATCCAATCCCAAGTTTTTACCCTCACAAGCTTTTATTTTGATTATCAAAGCTTACTTTTATAGTGAACTTTGGTCTAAGTATAGAGTGTTACAAGAGTATCAAATTTAGCCTCAAAGCTTTATAAGCTAGATAGCACCCCTCATGACTAGTGCTAGTGCTAACAAATAAATTTGGATACTCTAGATGGGAACTTGTGATTTGAAATGACTTTGAAAACCTTGGAATGATGAGTCATTCTATTGAAAGATTTTTTACTTGGATGACATGGTGAATTTGACAAAAACTGATGGTTGGGTTTGGATGCGATACCTTTCCAATTATTTAGTACCCCCACAATACCTGATTATGGGTAGGTCTTAACTGGAAGTTTATGCATCTTAGTATGGGTTCCCTCTAAACAAGCGTCATAGGGGTTAAGCCGAGGCTGCCTCCGTTGAAAGTGCAATGATGTGAAATGAGGTGAATGTCCGGCCCAAGCCCTGTGCAGTTCCCAGGCTGACGGTTTGTCTTCACTGGGAGGCCAAGCTCATGGGGAGAGGTACCTATACTAGGGTATGTAAGTGAAAGGTTATGGTTGATGATCCGCGTACTGAGTTACGAGTATTCAGCGTTATCCCTGACGAATGTAATCAAATGTTGTGGCACAAGTGTGCAACCTCTGCAGAGTGTAAACCTATTCGAATAGCCGTGTCCACGGTTACGGACGATTGGAAAGGTCATACTGTTCCATTGTCAGATGTTTTCTTGAAAAGGAATGATGAATTGAATGGTGACTTGACTTGAATCACAACTGAGTTGTGGGAATGACACTACTGTTCCCACTTGAGTTAGTTAGCATATGAAGAGTCCTTTATTAAATGCTTGTGAACTAAAATTGGCTTTATGCAAATAAAACTAGAGCTTAGCACCCTCTTAATCAAATTGATAGTACTTACACTAGTATTAGTTTGCGAGTACTATAAAGTACTCACGGCTGTGTCCCTGGCTATTCCAATGGCCAGACTATGAAGAGGAGCAGCAGTATCAAGATGACGGCCAGCAGGACGTCTACGACAACTAGGAGTATCTTTTGACGTCAAGCGTTGGCCTGTGGATTAGATAGTCCACTACTACTACGCTTCCGCTATGTAATGTGTTCGTTGACCAATAGATCAACTATTTGTGTAATATTGGATCATGTGATCTATATTTGTAAGACGATTATGGTTTGTAATGAATGATGACTTATGATATCAGCTGTTATGTCTCGCAACAACAATCTTCCTGGGATTGCGATGTATGGCATAATAGGCATCTGGACTTAAAAATCCGGGTGTTGACATGCAACGGCTGGATTTCAAGTGGACCTATAAATACCCCTTCTCCTACCTTAGAACAGTTAGGCACTACACTACAAACTGTTCTTGAGCTCTCTCTCATACTCCATTGATAGAAACACCAAAACCCTCAGATCTTCCTCCTCCTCCTCCACCCAAACTCAAATCCTCCAGGGAAAAGCTAGAGGAGGTCTTGATCTATAGTTCCACCGAACAAATATTGTTCCCCCTTGTATTCATCAAGATACATGCTCTCTATGGTTTCTTGGAAACCCTAGGAGGGCAAAAGCGTCCGGAAGCATCCGGGCTGTGAATTTGCTCCTGACAAGATTGTGAAGGTTTGGAGGCTGCCTCAAAATCTACCACAAGTGAAAAGAGCTATTCCTTCGTGGGATAGGCTCGGGAGAAGAAGGTGAGCCTTCGTGGCGTTGGGGAATCCTTCGTGGGACCCCACCTCTCCAAATGTGACATACCTTCTTGCAAAGTAAGGGAACACATGAATAAACCTTTGTCTCCGCGTGCTATCGGTTATCTCTAACCGAACTCTTTACATGTGTTATATCTGCTTGTGAGAGCCTTCGTGCTCGAGTTACTTGTTGATACGTCTCCAATGTATCTATAATTTCTGATGTTCCATGCTTGTTTTATGACAATACCTACATGTTTTGCTCACACTTTATAGTGTTTTTATGCGTTTTCCGGAACTAACCTATTAACAAGATGCCACAGTGCCAGTTCCTGTTTTCTGTTGTTTTTGGTTCCAGAAAGGAAGTTCGGGCAATATTCTCGGAATTCGACGAAACAAAGACCAAACATCATAATTCACCGAGACGGACCAGGACACCGAAGGAGAGTCGGAGGGGAGGCCTGGGGCCCCCAGACCATAGGCCGGCGCGGCCTGGAGGGGGGGGGCGCCGCCCTATGGGGTGGGCCCCCCAGGTGCCTCCTTGCGCCGCCTCTTCGCCTATAAGACCCCTCGTGACCTAAAACTTCGATACGAATTGACGAAACTCCAGAAAGACTCCAGGGGCGCCGCCGCCATCGCGAAACTCCGTTTCGGGGGACAGAAGTCTCTGTTCCGGCACGCCGCCGGGACGGGGAATTGCCCCCGGAGCCATCTCTATCGACTCCATCGCCATCTTCATCGCCGTTGCTGTCTCCCATGATGAGGAGGGAGTAGTTCTCCCCCGAGGCTGAGGGCTCTACCGGTAGCTATGTGGTTCATCTCTCTCTCCCATGTGATCTTTATGTGATCATGAGCTTTGTATCACTATTAATCTATGTGCTACTCTAGTGATGTTATTAAAGTAGTCTATTCCTCCTCCATGATGTAATGTTGACAGTGTGTGCATCATGTAGTACTTGGCGTAGATTATGATTGTAATCTCTTGTAGATTATGAAGTTAACTATTACTATGATAGTATTGATGCGATCTATTCCCCCTTTCATAGCTATTGTTGATGGTGTGTATGCTATGTTAGTACTCGGTCTAAATTGCAACGGTCTATTATGCACTCTAGAGGTTATTTAAATATGAACTCCGGATGTTGTGGAGCTTGTTTAATCCGGCTTGAGGTGTGCTTTTATAGCCCTACATAATGAATGGTGTTTGTTATCCAACAAGAGAGTGTAGAGTAATTCTATTATGTGATCATTGTTGAGAGTGTCCACTAGTGAAAGTAGGATCCCTAGGCTTTGTTTCCAAATATCGAATCGCCGTTTATTTATTGTTCTACTGCATGTTTACTTGCTGTCATATTTATTTCAGATTGCTATTACCACTCACAATCATCCATATTACTTGTATTTCACTATCTCTTCGCCGAACTAGTGCACCTATACATCTGACAAGTGTATTAGGTGTGTTGGGGACACAAGAGACTTCTTGTATCGTAATTGCAGGGTTGCTTGAGAGGGATATCTTTGACCTCTACCTCCCTGAGTTCGATAAACCTTGGGTGATTCACTTAAGGGAAACTTGCTGCTGTTCTACAAACCTCTGCTCTTGGAGGCCCAACACTGTCTACAGGAATAGAAGCGTGCGTAGACATCACTTGTATCATCATAGAGGGTGTCTTAACTAATTTGCATTAGGCTCACCTTTATATTCCGCAAAACCTAACATTGCAAAGAAATAATTAAAACTTATAGAAACCTATTTACCCCCTCTAGGTTTACCATCTCTGAACTTTAGTTTGCCAATCTATACAAGCTATTTATAGATTTAATTGAAATAGACAACATTAAAATGAAAAAAATGGATTTGGAAATGAATTAATATTATTAAAATTTATACATATGTATTTGTGATGGAGGTAATTTCACTTTTTGTCACCTAAGAGGCTACCAAACATAGAGATGGAACCATTCCATTCTACCTAGTTCACATCTTTACAGTCTTTCCCCGCTTTATTATAATTAAATTTAGTTAGTAGGCTATCAAATCAGTCGTTTCTTGCTTTGATATCTTTACAAAATTAAAGTTGAGTTAAGGTAATGTTATTTGGTTCATATACCCGAAAGATCGAGAGGCAATCCTCCCATCCATGTTAATTTTGTTTAATCTACTAAAAAAGACTATTTTGTTTACAAACCTCCTCTGCAGCATGTGCATCTTTTAAATTGTAGTTCAGTTTAACATATCAGCCCTCTCTCATCTTCTTACTTTTCGCATATTGTTTCCTTTCTTTTATGATGTCCCTTTTCATAATGGTTTAAAGAGTTTTCTGTGTCCACTGGATGCCCAAGTGTGATTTGTATAGTTGCGTTTTAGAGAGCTTTTTGTCCGCACTTTCCAAAAATCAACCAAATTATTAAAAGTTGTACTCATCCATTCACACACCTCTAGTTGACATATTAGATCCTTTAGAAGAGATGAACAAAAGTAAGCAGCAAGAGAAAAGGGGATCTCCAAGAGACTAGCAATCTCACTCTAATAAATTTGTTTTCTTAAGTTGGCACCCTATAGTCTCATTTGATACCCTCTATATAGGGTGTGCAAACTGTGCATCTTATGATAAATGTTTCTTTGTGTGGGTAAAACCTTTAGCATTGATGTAATTCATCTCACTTGTAGAGCTTGTCATTGACGAATGCCAACGCCTCCTCCGATTGCACCTCTATCTCATCCCGCTTCTCTGCTACCATGGCAGCTCCTAGATCGGCCTCCATCGCCATCATGGCAGCTCGGTCACCTGCCACATCGCCTCGGCCCTTTTCCCACCGTGTCACTCTATCCCCAACTCACCACCGTGTTGAGCCTAGCCTCACATGATGCCCCTATTATTTTACCACCCAGTCACTAGCTCGACATTCCCACATGTCCCCGCCTCCACATGCCACGAGAGCGACGCCACCCACCCCCCCATCTACCCCTCCTGGGCGCCTCGGCGGGAGGCAAAGAGGGATAGAAAGGGGGGATTATGACCTTTTGACATGTGGCTCCACTTGTCATTACATATGTAAAAAGGATATAGGCTCGCCCTTTTAGTCGTAGGATAGGGAAAATGTAGTATTAATAGAAATCATGTAGGATTGGGCCGCCCTGTCTACTTAAATCCTATTGGATGAGGACCTTTTTTGTGGTGAAGGAAAATTTTCATGAGGTCCAACCTCGTGACATCTTCTTCCTATTGATCGAATTTACAACCCGACATTTTTGTTAGACTATTTTCTATGAGATAAGATCATGCGAATCAAATGAGCTCTAAAGAAAAGTTATCATAGATTTCCAATCCTACGCAAATCTTTTGAGAATCCTAAAAATCAAAGGAGCGTAGAGTGAAGCTATGGGCAGTATGGTGGAGAAGGATCCCCAAAAGATGTACTCTCTATAATAATATTATTATTATAGGATCTCAACTATATCTTCTTTACCAAAATGTAATGATCATACTAATTAATACTCATATATTCGAGCAGTTTTCCTGTACCGTGAAGTTAGAACCTTATGTATGGTTTCTTTTGATGCTTTTGAGTTTAATTTATGTTGTCGTTCTTGTAATAAGGCTGCCCACGCCCTCGCCTGGTATGGTAAGCGGACTAATGTGTTGAACTCGGTCTTGGTGAAGAAGGAGCCAGCTCTTGTTTCCGGTTTGGTTGCTAGCGATCTTTCTATGCACCAGGTTGAGTGGAATGTACAGTTTCAAAAAAAAAAAAAAGAACATGTGGCTCCACTTGTCATTACATATGTAAGAAAGGAAATAAGATCCCATTTGGTTGTACGATTTAAAAATTGTAGGGATAGAAATCATATAGGATTGCGATGGCATGTATATTTGAATCACACGGAAAAAGGAATATTTTTATTGTGGTGAAGGAATTGTCATGAGATCTAACCTCATAATAATATTTTCCTATTAGATTTACACCACAAGATTTCCATGGAACTATTTCCTATGAAAGAGTATGCTCCAATGGATCAAACGATCTATAAATTAAAAAAAAAAATCATAGGATCAATCCTACGTAGATTATATGAAAATCCTATTTATCAATGGTGCTCTAAGTGAAGCCCTCACAAATGTAGTATCTAAATTTATAATAGTATTAATATTATAGGATCTCAACTATATCTTCTTTACCAAAATGTAATAATCATAATTAATACTCATATATTCAACCAGATATTATAGTCTTAACACCTCCCTAAAATCGCTCCCTTCCAAATAGGAAAGCAGGCCTCGAAGAGCTCAAAAAAGGCCACCCAGCAGCCCAGGCACGCTTCATCACAGGAGGGAGCAGAGGAAGACAGGGAGGAAGGGAGTGGGGCCCACCCGCCCGGCCTTCCGCTCGCTGACTCCGCCAGCCTTCGTTCCCCCTCTACCTGCTCCTCCTCCTCCGCTCCGATTTTAAATTTCGAAACCCCTCCACCTCGTCCTCCTCCCCCTTAAACCTCGCTCTGCCTGCAGCCTGCCACTGGGCGCACGCAGGCTCGCGGCGCGACGCAATCAGCTCATGATATCTCGGCTCCGCGGCTCGCAGATTCGGCGCTCGGCGAGGGCGACGCGGTGGGCGGGCGGCAGGACGGGCGATGGGGTGCCTGTTTGACTGCTTCCGGGCGGCCGGCGGCGAGCCGCGCGGCGGCCGCGCCCGCGCCCAGCTCGTCTCCTCCTCCGCCATCCCCGCCGCGTGTCCCAAGGTACCTTTTCTCTCCCCCGCGCCGAACCCGCGTGTCAATTCCGGGATGCCCGCGGATCAGCTACCCGGGCCTGGAAATTCCAGCCGCGATTCGTTAATTTCGTCCCTTCATTCGTCTCCACCAGGTTGCCGAGAGGAAGACCGCGCCGCCGTCGAGGAACGCGCTCTCAGCCGTGTTCCTCCGCGAAGGTCTGCAAATTTCCCTCCCCCCATTTTCTCGTCTGTCCTTCCCAACCCGATTCATCCTCGTAGTCTGATTCTGACGCCGTCATGCACTCCTGTGTCGTTCGCCTTCGCGTCGTCCGTGAAGACGAGGGATCGCAGGCCACGAGCTCGGGGCCGAACCAGGACGGCGAGAGGGAGCGGGCGGATCGGGAGCTCATGCAGCACGAGGTACGCCGATCGGTTCCGCGAATCTGGCCCTGTTCAGATCTGTCCCCGTGCTACTCTGTTCCGGGCTGTATCCTGCCACTTGAGCTCAGTTTTGTCTCACTAGCATGTGTAGCAGTGTGCCCGTGTTGCCGGATCATGGAGCGTGTTCTATCGTTCTTCTTCTGCTTTTCGGACTAGTTTAATCTCATATGCGCCATTTTCAGGAAAAAGGTGTTTCTGTTTTTTGTATGTGTGATGTTTGTGGGGTTAGCTCTGTCGGGATTCACACTGGCATTTCACTTGTCAGCTGGCCGTGGCCATTGTTCAGTTTTTTTTCCTTCCACTTACATAATGAAAATTGGTGCTTTCTTCTTCACTTGTATCTTCATTGATGTTTGTAGCTAACTGGTAATGTTGTATATGAGGATGATAATTTGTTACCCATACATCAGACAGTCAGTAGTAACACAGCGTGGACTCATAGTAGCGATAGCGAAATCAACATTTTATTTACTTACCCGCTTGCTTGTTCTGAGAAACAGACTGACTTTCATTGGTATTTATAGGCCATTTCCATCAAAAACAACGGCACACTGTTGCAAAATCCAAATGAAATAAGAAAAGGGCCTGAAAGAACGGATTCAGTTACACCTGCCTTGTCTAAAAACTTGAAGTTCGTGGACGCACCTAAGACTGAGGATTGCCAAACTCCTCCAGAGTCTCATCAGAGCTCCAATTTACCAGATGCTATGAGGTATGCCAACCTGTGCTATCTGCTTATATAATATTTGAATGTCTGTATTCTGTTCCCTGCTTCTGAAGAGGCTGGGGTATTCACCTTCACTGACTAGTAGATTAAACACTTCTACTTCCATATAACAGCTCTTCTTGGAAAGGGTGTGATGCATCAAACCTGCACGATTCTGAAGCTGTGAGCAAGACTGAAGATTCCAACGGTGTGCATAACGAGTTATCCACCTTAGATTCATGCTCTTTCAGCAGTAATAATGATGATATCTATCTGGATGGATCCAAGCTGTCATTCTTTTCAACTCCTCAGAAGGTGAATGCTGAGATGCATACTCCAGCTACTAATGCATCTAACGTGGAGGGATTGGGAAATGAAAGCAGTTCGCAGCATTTATCTGAAGCTCTGAAGCCAGCTGTGGATTTCCAAAATTCTGAGGTATCCAGCGAGAATTTCTTCCAGCCCAATATATCAGACAAGGATCTCAAGTGCGGAAAGAACGGCACTCTGGTTTCAATTGAACTTTCAATCTCTGATGAATGTTCACTGTTTCAGAACTCTGAGGGTTCTGTATCACCTTGTAACAAGATAAGCGATAGCATGAGCACAGCTTTTGAGGAGAAACGCCAGACCACTGAGATGGCAGTTCATGCCAGGAGAAAATTGATTACAAACATTGGTTCAGACATTGAATTCCCAAGCTTGTCCGAGTGGTTGAAGCCTCCAAACTCTAGGACAAGTGACAGTGCTAAGAGTTCTGATGATGATAGGCCTATTATTGGAATGGTCGCAGCTCACTGGAAAAACGAAGAGCCAGAGAATGGCACTCCTCAATGGTGGGATGGAAATGGCATTCCCAACTCAACAAATAAGTACAAAGAAGTAAATCCTATTTCTGTTTCTCTTACTTTCTGTTACTTGAGTAAATGTGGCTTACCTAGGAATAACACATTCGATGATTAGGATCAGAAGGTTAGTTGGCATGCCATGTCATTCGAGGAGAGGCTTGAAAAGGCTTTATCTGAAGAGAAGTTGCTTTCTCAAAGGTTCAGAATTTTCCTCCATTTCACATCAAATCACAGTTTGTTCTGGCATGATTTCCCTTTTTTCCATGGTGTAATGTTCTTGTCTGATTTTGGCAGGAAATGCTCCACCGGAAACACATCTCAGTTCTCAGGTGTAGAAGGTGAGGAAAGTGATACCGCTGCATCTCAACATCTACGTGTTGCTGCTTTTACATGATATCTTGTTATGCAAAGAGTTATGAAGCTTCCAAGCAATATGGTTTTTTGCTGCCTTCCTAATTGATGGCTCCTGCACAGTTTTGTTTCCCTCTACTGTCCTTCAGTAGGTAGCTTCTAGAAGTGATCTTTCTGTCGATTGCTTTGTATTAAAGTAGCAGTGTTCCAAGTTCCGAGACAAATCAACAATGTTGATTTCTAGTATAATTAGCCTCAAGATTCTCAAATTGTGCTGCTGACTGCTATATTCTCTTCATGTGGTACTTCTTTTTGTTTGGGATGTGAATGTTCTGTTCTTGATACTAGTAATCTTATAAGGCATGGCTGCCACAACAGAGAAATGATGTATTTAAAAACAACAGATAAATGATCAATTTTCCTGTTTACCTGAAAAAAGATGCAAATAATATTTAAAAGGCACGGATGTGAATGTTCTGTTCTTGATACTAGTAATCTTATAAGGCACGGCTGCCACAACAGAAAAATGTTGTATTTAAAAACAACAGATAAATGACCAATTTTCCTGTTTACCTGAAAAAAGATGCAAATAATATCTGACGTCTGGTCTAACACTTAATTTCTTACCCTTCGCCTTTCAATTGTCTTCGGTGATGCCTTTGTTGAATTAGAATCTGCCTTTCCATCCTTGTCTACATTCTGTAGGTTTTTATATTGACTGTTTCTAGTCCAACAGTAGTAGCTTTGCATTCTGAACATTGAACGGCAACTGTATGGCCTCCCTGGTCAGATAACCCGCAAATATCTTCTTATCTGTTCTTGCAGTTATCCTAACATGCTGATGAATATTATAACCCAAATTGGTAATTGACATGAGAAACATGTTTGATCTAGCCGGATCCTTCCTGCCTGTATGGTATGTTACGGACTTACAGTTTCTTGAGCTAATAGATGACGGTTTCTTATTTTAGAAGCTAAGCATTCAGCCTCCAGAATGGTACATCTTTGACTGTTAATGGCATGTGACCTATGCAAAGATGTCTTCTGAATTTGATAGATGGATTGACATGTAATTTTTTTATTCACTGTCATGCTTCAAGTGATCCAAGAGCGTTGAACTTAGGGCATCTCCAGCGGCGCGACGCATTTTGGACGCCCAAAAGTGGTCGCGAGCGTCCATTTGCGTCGCCCCGCGGACATATTTTGCATCCGTTTGCGTCTGGGTGTGCTCCTACCGGGGTGACCCATTTTTTCAATTGCAACATAGTTAAAACTTTCAAAGTAGTACATATAAATGCATAAAAACTATACAAAGTAGATCTATAGGCCTAGACTACTTGCTTCCTGACGGGCCGGCACCGTCGTTGCGTCGCTCCGTCGCCTGCTTCTCCGCCGCCTCCCGCGCGGCCGCTATGGCTCGGTGCGCCGGCGCGTCCTGGCTCAGTGCCTGCTCCAGCCTCGCGTTGGCGACATCGTCCTTGAGCGTCTCGAAAGACTCGACGATGGCCCTCTGCTCCGCCGCCCTCTCCTCCGGCGTAGGCGCATCAGGGTCATCGGAGGACCAAGATATCTCCGAGTCGGAGTCCTCTGCGGCAGCGGTTGCCGCCAGCCTGCGCTGTTCCAGCTCGGCGTCGACCGCCGCATGGGCCGCCCGCTCCTCCCGTGCTTCCTTCTCCGCTTCAGCCAGGGCCGCGGCGTCCCTGACCGGGTGGAGGAGGTCGGTGCTGTCTTCGGAGTCGAACTCCTCGTCAGAGCTCGAGGCCGGGGGAGGTGGAGTGGGAGGTGAAGGTGGAGGTGGAGGCGCGACAGCTTGGCCGCGTCCGACGCTGCTCATGGTGGATCTGCTGGAGGCTGAGCGGAAGCGCGGAGCTACGGCAGCGGCGGCTAGGGTTTAGTGGGGAGGAGATGAGATGCTCGCGCCCCTATTTATATAGGTCGGAGGCAGGGCGACGGCCGCGCCACGCGTGGCATCGCCATTACTACGTGCGCAGAGGTAGGCGACGGCCGCGCGCCACGCGAGGCATCACCATTTACGCGGCCGCAGACTGCCGAAGCGACGCCTCGGTACCAGTACTGGCGGAGAAGACGCATCGACGCAGGGTCGCTGCCAGGCGGGCCCGACGAAACGTCCGCCAGATGCGAGCGGACACTTTCGGCGTCCGTGGAGACGCATCCCAGGCGCATATTTGGGCCAGGTTTGCGTCTCCGCGGACGGCCCGGTCACTTTGCGTCGCCCGCTGGAGGTGGTGCCAGACGCATTTCCGGTCACGGCGGACGAAAACGGTCGCTCTGCGACCAGCCCTTACAGCATCAACCTGTGAGAAATTTGCTAGGGTGCTGGAAAGAGTCAAATCATGGGGTCAGCACAAGAAATCTTGAAAATGACCCATTGATTGCTTTTTTGTAATTTAACCTCGTAGATAATACGTGTTGTCCACAAATGCCAAAGTCTATCTGATCTAATGTACATTGCGCACGCACCTTTGCATGACTTGTGGGGCAGAACCAATCTAGGAGCGACAAACTGAATGTCAAGAGTGCTGATTGTGTTAGCTCACTTAACACTGAAAGCGACAGGAATTATTGAGAAATAAATCACTTCTTTTTATATATTGATATCCATTATGGAGCAGCAGGACAGCATTGTTGAGCTACAGGATAATAAGTTACACAGCCTGTTTTGCTTAATCAGCAACATGATGTCTATTTTAGAGATCTGAAGAAGTTACAATATACACATTGAATCATGGAGTTAACCATGAACTAGGCGCCTGAATGAAAAATTTATGTGTTACTATTACTATCTTATACTCACAACCCATACATAGTAAGTATCACAAAACCATATTGTTTACATATTAGATCAGAAGAAAGAAAGCTCTGTCCATGAAGCTCTGCTGTCTACCACGGCCTCTGCGCTGTGCGGCGCGGGCCTTGCATCTCTGTCTCCCACTTGACTGCATCTGTTCTAGCTTGTCGGCGAATTCAGTAAGTCTAGCATCTACACCCGCAACTCCGAGGAAGAAGTTCGAAGATCTCAGTTAATTTCCTGCTGATCAAGCATATGATCTGCAGTCATAGAATGCTGCCGGGTCGTTGACTTCCATCATCCTCGCGATCTCCTCCAAGTACCCGTCGACCTTGTAGTAATCGTTCGTGGTGGCGGTGGCGGTGGCGAGGCTATGATCATTCTGATGAAAGGCGGCGGTCGCTGACAATGGTTTCTGCTCCGGCACTGGCATGGCAGGTAGAGTGCCCCATTGCTCCATAAACTGCTGGTTCTGCATGGCGTCTCTGTAGAAGAAGTTGACGTTGTTCGCTGAGCCCATCTGGCTGATGTGCTGCTGGTGCTGATGGGGGATGCATGAAGCGGCGGAAGCTGCCGGAGCCAGGCAGTTCATGTACTCGTCGCCGCCTTCCGATGACTCGAAGCTCCCCGTGTTGGAGCTCGACTCGGCGACGGCGGCGGACATCGCCGGCGCCGGCCTCCACGTCGTCTGTTGCGGCTGCTGGTGCTGCTGCTGCTTCCTGTAGGTGATGGTTCTCCTGAAGATCCTGCAGATCGTCCACACCTCCTGCATTTTCCAGTCACACGTCAGATAATAGGGTCAATGTTGCTGCACCAGACCACACATATATGCAGATGCCATGGACTGGTCGCCGTTGCAAGGATCAGGCAGCTGATCCACACATCGGCGAGACTGCGCGCGACTGGACGCATCCACACGTGTGGGACTCTAAACGGAAATGGAAGGCATGCGTGGACTAACTACTTACAGCTTCCTGCATGCTTGGGGAGGCGGTGGCGGCCGAGGCGGCGGCCGGCGGGAGGCGGAACTCGTGCATCATCCAGTCCGTCTTCGTGCCCTTGCCGGCGCTGCCGCGGTAGTAGACGAGGGATTTCTTGAGCCCGATGGACTCGCCGGAGTTTCCGCCGGCGGCGGAGTAGATCGGCCGGTCGATGCCTGTCGCCTTCCAGAAGCCGGAGCCGGTGACTCTGTTGGGACGGATGCTGTTCCGGTACTTCCTACCCCTCAGGCAGAAGAAGTACCACTCTTTCTCTCCACCAACCGTGCTCGCCTCTGCAGAAACGAATTGCACTCTGTCAGATAAATAAAAGTTCTGCTGCAGAAGGTAGATCGTATTTGAAGCCATTAATTTGTGCACCAAATTAAGCTAGTGAAATGGTGACAAGTGACCAAGAACAAGATCAGGGAGAAGAATCTTACTTGGGAGATCCCATGGGTCATGCTTGTAGATGTCCATCTCCCGGATAACCTCAATTCTCAGCGCCTTCCTCGCTACCTTCCGCCGGAGGTAGAAGGTCACGAGCTCCTCGTCGGTCGGGTGGAACCGGTACCCCGGCAGCATCACGTCCTCTTCCTCGTTGTCATCTCCGGCGGCGCCGAGCAGCACCTCCCCGTCGCTCTTCACTCTCTCCATGGCGCTGATCTCCTCCTTGGCCACCATCGACACCATCTCGATCTCTATATGTTCAACAATCTAGCTAGCTAGCTACCTCTCCTCCTGTGATCTTGCCTTCGTTGATTCTCGCGGCCTTATCGATATATCGTTTATGCGTCTTGCTTGCTGCTGCTTCGGTGCGTGGTTCTTTGGATCTTCTTGATGTAATCAATCTCCTTGTGTTGGATATATATAGCTAGGAAGGTCTCTTGATGGCCTTGGAGTTAAGGAGGAGTAAGCTTCCATGGGGTTATAAATGGGGAGAAAGAGAGCTCTTCTCGGGCAGGGTATGCAAGAAGCTACGATCTGCCGAGGTGACATATTTCTGGTCCAAGTCGCTGGGTTTGAATTATGTCGCCACAGTCCATCTTGACGAATCTTCACAGCAGCAGCTTGTTACTAGCACTGGCTAGCTGTGCTTGTGTTACTCTGCAGCTATTTGTGTGCTTCTTCTTTGGGCGTGTCACTGAGGAAAGTCTTAGCAGCTATAATACATGATGCAACTTGGCACCTAAGAACAAGCCAAGTCACTGGGTGAAAAGCTCGCAGAGAAATCAAAAGGCCATGAGCCTTTGCTCTACAAAAAATCAAAAAGGCATGATCTCATATAGCCTTTGACTGGGTTCCGGATTATAGAGAGAAAGGAATATTGCGGACGTATTCGATTTTGCTGTCAAGGGCTGAGCCGCTGAACCTTGTTTGTCTTCCAGCCGTTCTGTGATCTAGAGACGCAGAGGGTGATCTTAATGGACGCTTATTTTTCTTTGCAATGACGCATGTGATTGCTTTGCTAAGTACCACCAGGTTAAGGAATCAGACCGTACTGTTTCTGACTTGGACACTTGGTGCAATGCGTCGCGTTTGTGCATGTCAAAATGAAAACACGTACACTCAAATGAAAACACGTACAAAGACCGATTAGAGAAGAAAACATAAATCTTCAGGGGGGCCAATGTGGTGCAGTAGCAAGTAAAGTAGGTTGTACAAAGTCGTTTAGTTTGCCCCATACTAAAATTAAGGAACAACGCATGCGCGATGGAGGAGCAAGATGCATATAGTCTTCGTTGACAATGGAGCGAATGTGAGCAATGTTGGTGTAACACGTATGTATGCATGTGCTATGTTCCAGAAGGCGCTTAACATGGGTGTTGTTGATAAGTATATATATACTATTGGCTAGCTGATGAATATTAAACGCAATTGATCATCTACATATACTTTAATTCCTTTTAAAAGCGAAAGCTCTTCTTTTTGTCATTGCCTTTTTTCCGGCTTTGCTAGAAACAACTATTAGAGGAAACTATTCATTTAGACAATGAGACTTGTGTAACTATAAAAAGATGAGACTATGTTCATCTAAATCCCAACTAAGAATACACAATTACAAGCCGATTGTAAAATAGTCCACTCTCTCTTTTCGTAAAACACTCGGCCGACTATAGCATTTAGACTAAGAATATGTCTATTTTTAACTCCTCGGTTATGCTATACGCTTAAGTTTCATCCATGAAATGTACCGGATATTTTCAGTCCCAAAAGAGCCCGATCATATTGGATTTATTGATACATTAGAAGCAGTTTTGGCGACGAGGTGGAGGAAGATTTACACATGTAGCATTCTATTCCAGATGACACAAATAAAAGATGAAAATAATATATAAATGGACCAGAGAGGGGTAAGATATGGATGAAGAGATTTATCAACAATTTACTGAAACCCATTGTGTTTGAACCCGATCAACTTGAATAAAAATCTTAGAAATATATGGGTTTCAAATACTAAAAAAGATATACCTTTAGAAAATGGGTATTTAAATAAAGACCAAATCCAAATATAGAAAAAAGGCAAAAACCTTAGGAATTTATTGGAACTATTATTTACTATATTTATGAATGATTCATCAGTAAAAAAATAATGAAATATGGTTACTTCTCTTTAGGATGATTTCTAGGTTACTAATATTTTTTATTGATTTTTATCAAATATCCTAGCTTTCCTTTTTATTTAAACCTGACGAGGGGGTACCGCGTGTGTGAAATTTCCACCATAGAACGTTATCAAAACCCCTTCTAGCGAGACATGTGACCACAATAAGTCAGTTTTAAATCTTGAATGAACCCATAATATTGTGAGACAAAACACAGAATTTGCCAACAGTTGAGTAACCAAATGAACCCTATCACTGCAACAACACTCATATTACCTGACACTTTTAGATGTTAAGCCAGACTTGTTTAAAGACCACGGTTTAGGTTGGAAATGCGCTAGTAATAACTGCGTCGTGGAAAATGCACGTGCAACACTTTATTTTTTTTGGCTCAACGATTAATGTGGGTTGTGGATAAGTATATACTCCCTCTGTCACAAAATGTAAAACGTCTAAGGATTAGTCAAAGGTTAAATCTAACTAACTTTAGTTAAATAATTAGGAAAAATATCTACATCTACAATATTGAATGGACACATTAGGAAAATATACTTTACAATGAATCTATTGATATCTATTGTAGTTGATCGTATTATTATGTATAAACTTGATAAAACTTAGAAAACATTGTTTTTTAAGTAATCCTTAGAAGCCTTATATTTTGGGACGGATTAAGTATATACTAACTTATTTGCTAAGAGATGATATTGAAGGCAATTTCTCATCTATCTATTTTTAAACTTCTACGAAAAGGGAAAGCTCTTCTTATTCATCATTGTCCTTTTTCAGCTTTGCTAGAATAAATTATTTAAAGAACTATTCAGTTAGATAATGAGACTTGTGTAACTATAAAAAGATTAGATGATCTTCGTCTAAAGTACCGACTAGGAATTTGCAATTACAAATCGATTCTGAACTAGCCCCTACCTCTTTTCGTCAAACACATGGTTGACTACATTTTTTAAATAGAGAAAATATCTATTTTTAGTTCCTCGATTATCTTGTAAGTTTAAGTTTCATTCATGAATTGTACTAGATAATTTCGGGCCCTAAAGTGTCTACTATTGTTTAGTTCCTTGTAAAGTTAGATTTTTTTTACAACAACTAGGATACATTTTACACTTGTAGAATTCAATACGTTAGAAATAAAATATAAAAAAATATAAAAATGAAGTAGATGGGTGGGATGGGGGACCAAGGAATCATGAAAAGTAAACTGATATACAGTTCTTTTTTAACCTGGTTAACTTATAAATATTTGGAAAAATATAAGTTCCAAAAACACACAAAATAGACTATTAGGAAATTGATACTTCCTCTGTTCAGTATATTATTTATCACAGACTCAGATGAATCTATACATAAAATATGTCTAGTTACATCCAAATCAATGATAAGTAATATGGAACAGAGGGGGTTTCTATGTAAATTTAATTAAAAATAGAAAAATCAAATCTGCTGAATTAATTGAAATTCCAAATTTATTTACATTATTTATGAATGATGTGCAATTTAAAAATCCATGAAATCTTGTTACCGTGATTTGGGATAATTCTAGGTTTTCTAATATAGCTGTATCAACTTCCTTAAAATTTCATGGTTTTTTTTAACAAAAATCTGGTTAATGGCGTGAAATTGCGATCGCAAAACATCAGCGAAGCCTCTTCTAGTTAGACAAGCAACCACGTCAAGTTGATTTTAAATTTGAACGAGGCCAAAATATTGCAACATAAAACCTAGACTTGGCAAAAGAAAAATAATATTAAAAATGAACCTTTTCCTTTAAATTAAGTCAACCATGAATGACGACTACCCTCTCTAGCACAGTAAAAAAAATAGAAAGGAGTAACAATGGCAAAAAAAAAAAAAACCAAGACGGGAAAAACAACAACAATGTTTTGTAGTCTAAATTTAATGAATTTGCATATCTTTTACCTTTTAGGTTTGGATAAGTGCAAGTCCAAGCACAGAAGTTTAGATGATTTTTTTGTACTAAAAGCTTTGTCAAAATTTAGTTGGTTTAACTTTTCAAAAATAGTATTACTGTATAAGTTTTATTCATTGGAATGGAACTAGTATGTTTTCTTTTCGGTATACAATCGTCCAAAGCTGCAAAGAGAAGGGTATTTTTTGCAGTTTCGCCATTTTTGCGGAATTTGCTCTGGTAACACCTAACTGGACGACTGGCACGGCCTCAGAACAACGCGCTGTGCTAGCTGACTAGTGAAGCGACAAACAAAACCAACCTGCCTGGAGATCTCGCACGAGGAAGCATGCAATACACACATGCCCAAATAAAGCTCTTCTTGTTCAGAAAAAATACGACACGTTCCCCCCATTGCAACTGAAGACAGTAAACATTTCAACGATTAACACCTGACACCTGTGAATCCGTGAAAAGCATGGTCGATTTTCCACGGGGAGTAGCAAAAGCATGTTGGTTGATTGGTTGCGCGTTGAAGAATGTTGGAAGATAGGATAAGGAAGACGCATTCCGAAATGAAAAGTGCACCTCACCTCGTCGTTTTCCATGGCCCACTGGACCAGGTCAGCCGCCGCATTCTCTGCTGCAGATGGGCCCCATGGCGAGGTCCGCTGTCAATGCACGAGCGGAGGACTCTTGTCCGTGCAGCCACGTCCACGCCACACACACCACATCACTAAGGGCATCTCCAGTGGCGCGATGCAAACGGACGCTCAAAAGTGATCGCGAGCGCAGGGCCGGTCCTGAGATTTTCAGGGCCCGGGGCGAAACTATAACCAAGGGCCCTAAAAACCTTAAATAGTAATTTATATATATATGTACATATAAAATATTACTGATAAATATTTAAATTATTTTTTATGCTAAAAACAGTGGGAAAAGACCCCATTACGTCATCTTCATTTTTGTTAAAAGACATGTGCAAAGAGTTCATGAATCACACAAAATCAATATTGATGCCAAATAATGTTTATAGTCTTGAAGTTTTGACATTCCAAGATGAAAAATTGTTGGCGAGGGATTGTCAATATCTATCTTACCGAAACGCATCCACTCTCACAAGAACCACGTTGGCCGATGGTGGTCGGTGTAGTGCAATCTCCTATCCATGAATATGTATATGGGCTAACGGACGGTAGAAAATACAAAAGCACTCTTGCGGATTACATAGCAAGTATGTCGACCTACACATTGACTCTTGCTTTTCAAGACTAAATTAGAAATGTGCACTTTTCAATTTGATTTTTTTACCTTGAACAAAAGGAAGGGGTAATACTGATTTTTAAATATTCTAAACAAATTAGTGTCACATATTAACACAAAGCCACGAGGGGAACTAGGGGTTGAGCGAGGGTCGATGGATGTTTTGGTCCTGTGGAGTGTGAAGTGTGGACCAATAAACTAAAACCAGCCTTAGTATTGTCTGAATTGATATTTTACCGAGCGTGACTTTTTTTTTAGGTTGTGAGTGCACATAATCCTCTATACCGACTAGAGTAATGAGAAGTGAGAATTATAATTACCGGACCTGTCCTATCCACTTAATCCCCTCATAGCTAGTTAAAGGGAAAAAGGTCCAAGCTGACCAAGAAGTAAAGCCCAGTACGTATAACCAAAGGAAAAGAGCCTTCTCAGCCTAGGCAGAATAACGCTTCGCTGTTCATCTTCTTCCGAGCTGCACGATCTAAAAACTTGGGTATGCTCCAATGGCGCCGCCACATATACCTTGACTACACGGAAATTTGGGCCCCCCTGGTTTCACGGGCCCGGGGCGGTCGCCCCGCCCGCCCCCCCTAGGGCTGGTCCTGCGCGAGCGTCCGTTTGCGTCGCCCCGCGGATGCCAAATTGACCGCAAGGGACGAAATGTCCGTTTGCGTCGGGGGCTGCCTCCAGTGGTCCGACGCATTTTGGACATGCAACTTTTTTTTTGTGCTACTTTTATAGTTGAATGATCAAGTTAAACGCGAAAAAGATGAACTCATGATGTTCATGTTGGTCCAATCGAATAGATTATAGCCTAAACAATTAACCGGATACGACTAGATTCAAACATATTTAACATACAAATAAGAATAAATTTAAAAACATATAAACTAAAACTATTTTTTGGCCTTCTTCTTCGAAGGCCCTGCGTCGTCGTTGTCGTGGAAACTCCTCCGCCTCTTGCTTGTCACCTCGTCGTCCGAACTGGAGGACGACGCGCCCGTCGAGGACTTGAAGCTGGAAGAAATGCCGTCTTCGTCGTCGTCGGACGACGACGCGCCACCCGCGCCAGCGCCCTGGACTTCTTCGTTGCCGCCGCCTTGTCGTCCGCCTTGGTGTCGGAGTCCTCCTCCTCCTCCTGGCCCTCCTCCTCGTTGTCGGCGTCGCTGGCAGCGCCGCCTTCGTCCTCCTCCTGGCCTTCGGTGCCATTGCCGCCTCCCTCCTCCTCGTCCTCACTCGGTGTGGAGGTAGGGTAGCTGGGCGTGGAGCCCGGATCGCTTGGCGTCGCCGGCGATTCCCACCAATGCAGGAATCCGGGCGACTTGCCCTCGCTGTCCGAGTCGGACGGCAGCGTGTAGTCGCTCATGGCGTGCCGGTGTTGGAGAAGAAGAAGAAGAGGAAGAAGAAGGAGGCGGTTGAACTTGAATTACCGTAGACGCGGGGGTTATAATGTGCGCGGATTAACGGCTGCGCGTAAAACGAAGAGGCCGGCGGTTGCTCTTCCGCGGCGGTTCGGCGCTCCATTGCGGCGGTTGGTCGCCGGCGGTTGTGAATTGGAGGCCGATCGAACCTAGGTCGCTGCCATGAGGGCCCGTGGGGACGCGAGCGGACGCTTGGAGCGACCGCCGAGCGTCCGCCGCGACGCAAACCTGGCGTATATTTGGGCCAGGTTTGCGTCTCCGCGGACGGCCCGGTCACTTTGCGTCGTCCCGCTGGAACAGGCCCCAGACGCATTTCCGGTCACGACGGACACAAACGGTCGCTCAGCGTTCGTTTGGGTCGCGCCGCTGGAGATGCCCTAAGCAATCTATCGCTGAGGCTAAACAGGGTTACCTCTGCAGCTAAGCAGGGTTTTCAGCTAACCCTGATCCTTACTCCTCACGTACGCTACGGACTGACTGATTAAGCCTCGTGCCTAACTAATTATGGTTCACACTTAGTAGTGCACAAGGCTTTCACTGTTGCCCCGGACAACGTACAAAAGCAACATATATTCACCTCGTACATTTCTACGTACTGTATATCTGTTCATCTATGCAATGTACAGTTGACCTTCGTGAAATGCTTTTGAAATCCACTCTTAGCATATCTTTATTTAGGATTTCGGTGCAGAAATAGTTTACTAACTTAATTTCGCGAATGTGGGCGGATCAACCAGTAGCCAAGGGCGAAACCAGGATGAGAATTGAGAGGGGGCAAGGATGTACTTATTGAAGAAAAAATATTTTTTAAGTGGGGACAAAGCTCTATTTAAGCTAGAGTTTACAAAGAGATTAAATGTTTAAGTGGGGGCAGCTGGCCCCCTTGCCAATAGGCTAGATCTGCCCATGGGATAAACGTTTCCCCTCATGGATTTACAACACTAACTAGTTGATTTTCTTATGCGGTCTTCTGGGCAAGTCCACCCTCCGAATAACACTTTTAGAAGATTTTTCGGAAGATATATTTTGGCGCTCCCATGCTTTATTTTTGCGATGATATGAACTACGTCTCGAATGGGAGGACCAATTTTAATTTTGGCCCTCCCATTCGAGAAGATAGTGCATATTATCGTAAAAAAGCATAAGCTGTATTTTGATTAGTTAGAAAAAATTGTATTTATCTTAAGAAATCAAAATATGTCCTTTTCTATAATAAAGGAAGTGCAAAATCTGAATTGATCTCAGAGCTAATATGGTGATATGATGCCAATTGTTCATAAGACATCAGTTCAAAAAAAAAAAAAAAATTTGTTCGTAAGACATGGATTTAACTATCTACAACTAGACGCACGTTATAATGTTTTAGTGGTCGTAGGTTATATTGATTTAGAGGTAACACGACACACGTGCTAAGTTCGTCAATCTCGATGCTTCGCGGCTATATACGAGTATTAAGCGTGTGCGTCTTGTGGTGTGTGACTAGCTTCGATCTTTTCTAGGGATATACTGAGTTTGCTTCTTCATGGAAGGTGAGACTAACCGATTGGAAGCTTTGAAAATATCACCACCCATCGCGCCTACCAATAATAATCTCCCTGGACCAAAATAGGGAATATCTATATCAACCCCTCCAATCTTTCACCTTTCTGTTTACCGACGCCTCTGGTCCTTTTTGAACCTTCCGAGAGAGAAAAAAGCGGAGCCTTTGAAACGGCTCTTGTCCTCTAGTCAAGAAAGTACGTCGATGCTCCACTTCCCAGGAGAGAAAAATGGCACAGGAGAAAAGGCAGCACTTCCACGTACGTACACATGGCGATTATTTAGCACATGGTTATGTTTGTATACATCTACTTGAGTGTAACCAAAGTCAGTGCGGTAGGATTTGTTTATGTTTAATTACCAATTTGAGACGAGTAACTAGCTACATGTAGTGTGAATTGTGAACTGGAAGCAGCATATTGCCGCTTCGTTTCCTTAAGATAAGCAACGCCTATGACCTTCCTCTTAGCTAACCATGGTTAGCGACAAATGACGGACTAATGGAGAGTCACATTTTTTTAATCATATGGACCAAGTCATTCCAGGATTACCCAAGTTGGCTGCTTAATGCAGTGTTAAAACTGTAGGCTAGCTTAATCAGTCCATGCTAATGTCTTGTCAACGTATTAGAGTTTGATTCCAATTGGGAAAAATGCAGGCTCGGATAGGTCAGATGAATGTTTCTTCTTGCTTATATTGCTGACTAAAAGGAAACAAGTGTCATTCAGGTGCTGATGGACCGAGGCCTGATTTTTCTTTTGATTGATTTCACACCGAAACTCAATTTTGTTTCTATCACACCCCGACAAGAAAACAACTGTCACCTATTCTCTGAATGTGATATGCAGGTCCTGGAATTTTCATGGTAGATTTAATACTGAAACCCATACAAAACAAAGCTTGGGATCATCCATGGTTGCAACGATTTTTCTAGCACGTTGGTTATTATCCTGGCCCAGGTGTTTGGTGAACTTTGAAATTATTTCTTTATTAAACACCTTTGAAATTTATTTGTTCTTCAGAGATTTATTGAGAATATCTGCTGGGACAAAACGATACACAGGCAGACTGCTACAGAAGTTATATAAAATTATGTCCCAGCATATTACTATTCAAGCGAATACTGAGTAGTAAAGCCACCAATGAATTAGATCCGGTTATTATTTCTGATATGGTCTCAGATATCGTAAATATTCTGATACTTGTGGAATTCAAGGTAATCTATCTTGTCAAAAGATGGGCATATTATCTCCACTCTGAACCATAAAATATACATCAGTAGAAGTCGAATTGTTCACTCCTTTCAGTTCAGCAGATCCCTACATTTTGTCCTGAAATGGTACAGCGCATGAACATAGGCCCTTTCTGGCCAACCAACCTATAAGGAAAATTCTAAAAGCGTAAAGAGGGTGCCAAAAAACAGAACTCCAGCAGACAAAAATGTACTTTTGTGCCTAAATAACTCACAGAGGACTGTAGTCTTAGCAACATTATTCTGAAGATTGGACGCTTCACATATGCAGCCTAGAAATGCAGTTGACATTATCAAGGTGGCAACAGGCCTACACAGGATGAACCATGACTTACGGAACTGACATGACACGAAACGGCTGAAAACATTTATGATTTCTCTTCTTGCCTGCAGCCAAATTCCTACTATTAGGTCAGAAGAATAACTGCTGCAAGATAATAGCAACAGCATAACACATAGTGGCCTACAGCATATGTACGCAATTAATATTTGTACTAACAGCAGTCCTAGAAGGAAAAGAACACCGAAGAAGCAAGCCATGGAATAGGATCGATTAGGTCAAGCAGCCACAACCAATTCCGACCATCGCATTCGCGGTTCAGGGACAGAATTGTTCCTTCCAGGTTGGGCCGCCTGTATCTTTCCATGAGCAGTTTCCGGCAACAGCAGAGCCAAGCAAAATGTGAGATAACTATGTGACTGTTTTCAGGTCAGCTCAAACAAAATCGGTTAACACTCATCACTGTCAGTCGCATTATGCGTGCATGTTCTGTTCCTTGTTTCTTGCGACTGTTTGCCACCAGACCTTCGCCGCCAACTGGTCCTTAAGTACAGTAGCATCAAGTATGATGGTCCAACTTTTAGGAAGTTCTTCTGGTCCCAAGGACAAGATGATAGCTAGTGTTCAGAAGCAGCAAATGCAGATGACCACTTAATAGTCCTACTTTTGAATGGACAGATGGCAAGGATTGAATATCTTGTACTACTTACTACGAGACTGTGTTGTCAAATTTTGGACCCGCGGGAAAGATTATAGTTGATACGGTGAGCTCTGGGTCAGTATGCATGGATTGACCTTTGGGCCTCCGACAGAACTGCGATATGGTCCTGTGATGAGACCTAACACCATACCGTGTATTCAGAGATATCTATGATTTGGTCAAGAAATTCAATCCAGTGAGTCATGAGCTTGAGCTAATGAGGCTAATTACTTGAAGGCTGCATGTTCATCACATGCTTTACCCTCAGGAGAGAATTCACAGCAGTGATTCACGGTTCTTAAATCACAGAACAATTACCCCAAAAGTGAAAAAAGTCAAGGCACGCCATGCTATCTTTATGATTTTGGACTGGGTTATACAGCAGGTTCTTTGCCATCTTCTTAAATTTACGCTGTTACCGCAAATTACTGGACGTTGTAATCTATCGTCAAAAAGTTCAGTTAACTTCCAGCATTATGAATTTAGGTGGTTTGCTGACCTTCTAGGTGCTTTCTCTGCTTGCTCTTAATGAATAGTTCAAGTTAATGCCAGCTTCGTTGTCTGAAGAATGTCTGGTACTACATGGTGATGACTGATAATAGATTTAACAATGTCATCACATCTCATTATAAATTGGTCTTGGACCATTTCTATCATCAACCTTGGGCATGACGATCCATCGATCTACAAGAATGGTTGGGATACTATTGAAGAGCATGCAAACGAAAATTCTTCTTCTTCCAGAAGAAGATTTGCATGCCCACGAACGAAACTGTGGGAGAATTCTTTCAATGTTATCTATGAATCTTTTTCTCGATTCCTACAGAACTAAATTGTTTGGAAATCGACAGAAGTTACTTTTGCCAGGTTGATGACAATATGTGTAATTTTGTGAAGTTGTCAATTTACACAAAATGCCAGATTTATGCTACTCCCTCCTGCCCAAATTAACTGAAGCAGCTTAGGATTACACTTGTACTTGGCATAGTATATGGCTACGTTAGTTAATCGGGACTGATAAAGTAGTAAGTTGGTTTTGATACAGCGGAACAGTGCATAGAGAAAAGTTCCAAGTCACCATATTGGACAAATATCTGACCCCAGAAAAATCACGTCCATTTTGTCAACATCTAGCCTGAATCGGAGATGTAAGTCAAATAGTTAATGAGGACTACATTCTCAATGATTCATTTTTCAGAACAATATAGTCTCCATGAAGCTTGAATCAGTGTTTAAATGTTTGATGTGGATCGCAGCAAGCAGATTCAGTGCAGAATTTTCGACAAAGAATGTCGACTGGTCCTCTACATGCCAAGCATTAAAAGGCAGTTTTGACACTGCAGCAATATGAATCACCACTGTGTTGAATTAGAGGTTCTGCAGTAATCTGGGGGACCTTTCTGGTCCTGAATGGAACAACTTAGATGCTTATAGGAATTATAGGAGCTTTCTAGAACAAACACAGTTGAATAATTCTTACAGAAGAGTGTTTGACCAATAGTCACAGCTTTCTATAGGAGTTAAGAGCCTTGTGGAGTTACGATCTTTGAAGTAAGAACACCCAATGGTCAGAGTAGAATGTTAGAGCAATACAGAGTAGCATAATAACTGGAGCATGTGGGAAACAATAGTAGGTCAGCAGACAATTGGGTTACTCCATTATGTAACTTGTATCCTTGTCCGGATGTGTATGGTACAATCATCACAACAATGTGTTAATAATGTCGACGGAAAGCGAATCGCTACCTCATCGTCATCGATGCAAAATAACTTCATCTCTCATTATGCACAGGCTAAAAAACAGAACCGGATTTCCCTTTGCCCATGAGCATGTCCTTGGCCTCGTTAATCTTGGAGGCGACGTAATGGCTCCCGCCGCCATCAGGGTGGTTGGCTACCATTACCCTCTTGTGAGCCTCCTTTATCTTGTCCAGCGCAGCGCGCTCTCTGGAACAAGAGTGGGGGATCTCTAGTTAACAACTGACAGCAACACAAGATTCAGTTAGCAAGAACAACTATGGATAAGAGCAATCACCTAATGCCGAGGATCAACGCTGCTTCCCTTCTGCTCATCTCCCTCTCGAATCCACCAGGGTAGAACCGTCGCACCCGTGGCATGGCGGCACGGATCCGGAAGGCTTGCCATGCCTGGATCATGTACCTGCTTCCCAGCGCAGCAGCAGCGACTGACAGCCCAGCTACCAGAGGCGTAGCCTGAGAGTGTTTTGTTCAGCAATTAGATGACACAGTGCTGCTAATTTCAGCATCATAGTTCAAACATGATATTTTACATGAGTAAAGTTGTGAGTGGTGTGCAGGTTCAGTTATATGCATCCCAAGAGGCAGAAGATACACAAAAAACAGGAACTACATCTTGAAATAATAATTGCATTTGCAGCCAAGCAAATGATTTGTTGCAGCCACAACAAATTCACAATCATAAGTCAAACGCGAAATTTTACATGACATGAGTAAGATTGTGGGTCATGTACATGTTCTGTTGTGCATCCTAACAGACAGACAAAAACAGAAATTCCAATTGCATCTGCACCCAACCAAATGATTTGGTTTCGGCCACGAATTGTCCTAAATCCATCGCAGGTACATGAACCCAGGTAGGCAGGCTGCCTGCTATCGCTGTGTAGCATTAGTGTATTTGTATGGACCAGCCTGCGTGGCGCAGGGGCCCGGTTATGGCTGCTGCAGTTGATGCAGGCAGCCCCGGACCAGCGGGCCACACTCGGCGCCGGGACTCAAGGACCTCCCATGACCCGATTCAACCAACCCACTTGCACCACTAGCAGCCCGGTCGCCATCTTCGGCGGCGGACCATGAAACCCTCCCGAATTGGCCCTGGCGGACCAGCGCGAAATTTCCCAGACAGCGTCGCTGCTCTGCTGTGCCTTTCATCCAGCCGGGCCGGCTCGGGACCGAGTTATTAGGGATCTTAACTGGATTGCTGGTACTCGAGGAGCTAGAATTGTGTGACCACCGTCTCTCTATCTAGCGAGCCGGGAGGGATTGCCGGGGACAGACATGGCGGCACGCGGCAGAGCGACAGCGATACCGTTAAATCTTCTCTACCACAACAATCGGGCAACCGGGATGGAAGAGCCAGGAGAAAAGAGGGCGTACCATTGGGCACCGTGGGGCGGAACGGCGGCGAGACGGCCGGAGCCAAATCCGTCGATGGACGAACGAACTCGCGGAACTCCGGGGCGGCGGCGGAACCGGAGAGCGATACTGGAGGATGGCTTTACCGGTGGTGCGGAGGGCTGTGGATTAAGGCGAGCCCGCTTGATCTTGCGCAGCAAGAAAGAAACCGAGTGGGAGAGGAGGAGGGGCCTGTTCCGATTTTATCTTTTTCTTTTGGTTGGCTGAGTGAGATGTTGGTTGGTTCTTCTTGGGGAAGAAGAAGAAGAAAGAAGATGCGGAGACGGAATTGTTTTCCTCCCGCGGGCGATACGGATGCATCGTGACGCTTCTGGAGAAGGCTTGAACGCACGCACGTAGCACGGCCTTTCGTGCTGGGCCCATTTGGCCCGTATAAGCGGTGTATTCCACGGTTGGGCTGTTAAGGGGCAATTCCGATATGCCGCCGGCCATAGACTGGTCATAGTGGGCTTAGAACATCTCCAACTGTGTCTCCCAAAGGTCCCCCAAACCACGCCGGATTGAGCGTTTGGGTAACGTGTTTTGTTCGTGCTGCCTTTGGGGGACGTTGCTCCCCAGCTGCGTCCCCCAAACGCCGCCCCCAATCAAGAATTCAAATTTTGCATTCAAAAGAGATCGTTCCCGCCGATCAGAGTAGCGGCGATCAAATTACAGACCATATAGTGCATCCTAAATTAGAAGAAGGGGTTGGTCGACGGCAACGTATCCTGAGTCGACGTAGGCCCGTCGATCACGACGACCTCGTCGCGATCTGCCTGGTGCTGTGCATGCTCCGTCTCCTCCGCCGCCGTCGCGTAGGCCGACGATGGTGTAGCAGTCGAAGACGCGGCAACCGGCTCTTGCGCCGCAGTTGCTGCCGCTTCCTGGGCCGCCGCGTCGGCCGCCGCCATTTTGGCTTCGATGTCGTCGAGGATCTGGCCTTTGAAGAAGTGCTGTCTACTGTTGGCTTCTTTTCCTGTAGACAGTGTTGGGCCTCCAAGAGCAGAGGTTTGTAGAACAGCAGCAAGTTTTCCCTTAAGTGGATCACCCAAGGTTTATCGAACTCAGGGAGGAAGAGGTCAAAGATATCCCTCTCAAGCAACCCTGCAATTACGATACAAGAAGTCTCTTGTGTCCCCAACACACCCAATACACTTATCAGATGTATAGGTGCACTAGTTCGGCGAAGAGATAGTGAAATACAAGTAGTATGGATGAGTATGAGTGGTAATAGCAATCTGAATAAAATATGGCAGCGAATAAATATGCAACAGAACTTGTTGGAAACGGTGTTTCGATGTTTGGAAACAAGGCCTAGGGATCATATTTCACTAGTGGACACTCTCAACATTGCAATCATAAAGGAATATAAATAAGCACTTCACTATGCTATTCTGAATTACTCTCTGGCAAGATAACGAACTCTAATTCATCATGTAGGCAAACCTTAAAGATGTATTCCCAAGTACTAATAAACACCCCACACTGTTACTGTGAGCATTCATAGGAGGTACTAACACACCACAATTTCATAGAGACATCCAACTCAAATCATAACTCAGTGAATAAGTATTCTGTGAAATATAGCCTAAGAGACCCACACGGTGCACACACTGTCACCTTTACACACGTGGGACAAGGAGTCTCCGGAGATCACATAAGTAAAATCCAATTGAATAGCATAACCACATCTAGATTACAAAGCTCATCATATGGATCTCAATCATGTAAGGCAGCTCATGAGATCATTGTATTGAAATACATGGGAGAGAGAGATTAACCACATAGCTCGGTACAACCCTTAGCCTCGATGGAGAACTACTCCCTCCTCATGCGAGACAACAGCGGTGATGAAGATGGCGGTGGTGTCGATGGAGATGCCTTCCGGGGGCACTTCCCCGTCCCGGCGGCGTGCCGGAATAGAGACTCCTGTCCCCCAGATCTTGGCTTCGCGATGGCGGTGGCTCTGAAAGGTTTCTCGTACCGTGGCTTATTCGTATCGAAGATTTAGGATAGGGAGGCTTATATAGGCGAAGAGTCGGAGTCGGAAGGGCCACGGTGGAGCCACACACCAGGGGGCGCGCCTCCCCCCTTGGCCGCGCCGCCACCATGTGTGGGGCCCACCTGGCTCTCCTCTGGCCCCTCTTCGGTACTCTGGAAGCTTCCTTGAAATATAAGATACTGGGCGTTGATTTCGTCCAATTCCGAGAATATTTCCTTACTAGGATTTCTGAAACCAAAAACAGCAGAAAACAGGAACTGTCACTTCGGCATCTCGTCAATAGGTTAGTTCCGGAAAATGCATCAAAACGATATAAAGTGTGAACAAAACATGTAGGTATTATCATAAAACAAGCATGGAACATCAGAAATTATAGATACGTTGGAGACGTATCAGCATCCCCAAGCTTAGTTCCTACTCGTCCTCGAGTAGGTAAACGATAACAAAGATAATTTCTGAAGTGACATGCTACCAACATAATCTTGATCCAATAATGATGTAAAGCATATGAACTGAGATCAAATCACTCAAAGCAAATGTCTATATTGATATAAGAGATGATAATGCAAGAGTTAAATAAGCTAGAAGTTTTCATGAAGTATTGCTTCAAAGACATGAAACCGTACAAAGTTCATTAAAGATGTGTTAAGTATCCAACATAGAAGTTCTATCCTTCATTCCAAGCATCAAGTAAATTTTCACAACATAAGAAGGATTCAGTCAAGTAAACATAAACATGAACATCATGAATCAACTGTTTCGAAGTCTACTCAACCGGTGAGCGCAAGCATTTGGCATTGGCACCTGGATGTTATGGCATAAAGAACGTTAATGGGGGTTTGGAAGGCCAAATGGAAGAAAGTCTTACAAAGCTATAAGTGATCATTAGACAAGAGGAAGTCTTATGATCGAAGCTATGCAAGGAGTAGTGATTGCCATGCAACGGATGCACATAGAGCTATATGTGTATGAAAGCTCTCCAATGGAACTAGTGGGGGTGCATCCAACTTGGTTGCTCACGAAGACCTAGAGCACTTTTGAGGAAGCTCATCATTGGAATATACAACCCAAGTTCTATAGTGTAAATTCCCCACATAGTTATACTAGTAAAACATGAAAACTCTCTCATATGGAATATAGGTGCTAAACATGAGCACAAATGATGACTATGAATACTGCAGGTGCTAAAACATGAGCACAAGTGTGGATAAAAGATAGTGATGTCGCCCCTTTTTTCTTTATTCTCTTTTTTTCTTTTCTATCTTTTCTTTTTCTCTTTTTGATGGCCTCCATGGCTCTTTTCACTTTTAGGGGCAACATCCTAATATGACAACACACTTTTTGGTACAAATAACTCATAATGAATAAAACATGATGTATAAAACTGTATGCCTCTGCCAGTGTAGCAGGATGTGCAATGATCTAGCGTAACATGGGTAAACCACACATCAGCTGTATAGAATCATGCAAAGCAATATATAAATAATGAATGACAACATGGCATGTAATGTAAAATGGAAGTTGCATGGCAATATATCTCGGAACAACTATGGAAATGCTGTGGTAGGTAGGTATGGTGGCTGTTTTGAGGAGATGTACGGGCTTATGTGTAGGAGAACAAGAGAAAGTCCTCCCACGGGTTTGGATATACTGGCGAAGTATGCACAATTCTCAATGTGAGCAAAAGGCAATGCACAGTACCGAAGAGGCTAGAAAATTTGGATGGTGGAAGTGCCAAAAACCGTAGCTTAACATTAGTCAAAAAGAACTCACAAGCTTATTGCAAACATCTAGCAGGTTCAACATTAAGAGCATGATTAAAATTTACTCCAAGGAGGGCCGTTCACGGTGGCACAAGTACCCCGCTAGCTTCCTCGACCTTCAGCACAACTTAGTTATTACGATGAACTCTCAGACATGGAAAGCTATCAAGTCCAACTACACCTTCAACTATTTAAGTAGAGTTTGTAGTACGGCACAAGCTTAAAGACAACAATCCACTACTAATTTTAACTTATTTATCCAGCAAGCTTTACCATCTAAATACCTCAAAACGTTTGCAAAGAATCAAGTTATCAAAGCTCAATGATCTACAAGATTATGCAAGTATTTCATTATACCACTACCACATGCAACATTTTCTGTTTTCAACCTTCGCCATGAACATTAAAAGTAAAGCTAAGAACACTAGTGTTCATATGAACAAGCGGAGCGTGTCTCTCTCCCACACAAGCATGGATTTATTCAGGGAATAACAAAACGAAAATAAAAGCACACAGACGCTCCAATTAAAGTACATAAGATGTGACGGAATAAAAATATAGTTTCAATAGAAGAAACCTGATAAATTGTTGATGAAGAAGGGGATGCCTTGGGCATCCCCAAGCTTAGACGCTTGATTCTTCTTGAAATATGCAGGGATGAACCACGGGGGCATCCCCAAGCTTAGAGCTTTCACTCTCCTTGATCATATATCATCCTCCTCTCTTGATCCTTGAAAACTTCCTCCACACCAAACTCAAAACAATCTCATTAGAGGGTTAGTGCATAATCAAAAATTCACATGTTCAGAGGTGATACAATCATTCTTAACACTTCTGGACATTGCACAAAGCTACTGAAAGTTAATGGAACAAAGAAATCCATCCAACACAGCAAAAGAGGCAATGCGAAATAAAAGGCAGAATCTGTCAAAACAGAACAGTCCGTAAAGACGAATTTTTCTGGGGCACTAAACTTGCTCAGATGAGAAAACTCAAAACTAATAAAACTTGCGTACATATCTGAGGATCACTCACGTAAATTGGCAGATTTTTCTGAGTTACCTACAGAGAACCCTGCCCAAATTCGTGACAACAAGAAATCTGTTTCTGCGCAGAAATCCAAATCTAGTATCAACCTTCTATTAGAGACTTCACTTGGCACAACAATGCAATAAAATAAAGATAAGGAGAGGTTGCTACAGTAGTAACAACTTCCAAGACACACCAAAACAGTAGCAAAATAAAAACATGGTTCTCCTAAGAAGTGCTTTCTTTATAGCCATTAAGATGGGCTCAGCAATTTTAATGATGCACTCCCAAGAAATAAGAGTTGAAGCAAAACAGAGCATCAAAAAGCAAATTCAAAACAAATTTAAGCCTAACCCACTTCCTACAAAAAGGAATCTTGTAAATAAACAAATTCATGAAGCATAATGCAACAAGCATAGAAAGATACAACAAGTGTAACTTCAAAAATTTCAGCATATAGAGAGGTGGTTTAGTAACATAAAAATTTCTACAACCATATTTTCCTCTCTTATAATAACTTTCAGTAGTATCATGAACAAACTCAACAATATAACTATCAAATGAAACATTCTTATCATGAGCTACATGCATAAAATTATTACTACTCCCAACATAAGCATAGTCATTCTTATTAATTGTAGTGGGAGCAAATTCAACAAAGTAGCTATCATTATTATTCTTATCAAGTGTAGGAGGCATAGTATAATCATAATAAAATTTATCCTCCATAGTAGGCGGCACCAAAAGACCACTATCATTATAATCATCATAAATAGCAGGCAAAGTATCATCAAAGAAAATTTTCTCCTCAATGCTTGGGGGACTAAAAATATCATGCTCATCAAAACCAGCTTCCCCAAGCTTAGAATTTTCCATAGAATTAGCAACAATGGTGTTCAAAGCGTTCATACTAATATCATTGCTACTAGCATGCAAATAAGGTTCCATAGGTTTTTTAATTTTCGCATCAAACAATCCATGTCTTAGCTCAGGAAATAGCTTAAAAAGCTCACTGTTACTTTCTATTATGCCTAGCTAGTGAAAAACAAGAAACAAAAAGATGCAATTGCAGGATCTAAAGGAAATAGCTTCGAGCACTCACAACGGCGCCAGAAAATAACTTAGTTACCTGGGACCAGAGTGTGAGTGCCGTTTACCTTTCCTCCCCGGCAACGGCGCCAGAAAATAGCTTGCTGTCTACTGTTGGCTTCTTTTCCTGTAGACAGTGTTGGCCTCCAAGAGCAGAGGTTTGTAGAACAGCAGCAAGTTTTCCCTTAAGTGGATCACCCAAGGTTTATCGAACTCAGGGAGGAAGAGGTCAAAGATATCCCTCTCAAGCAACCCTGCAATTACGATACAAGAAGTCTCTTGTGTCCCCAACACACCCAATACACTTGTCAGATGTATAGGTGCACTAGTTCAGCGAAGAGATAGTGAAATACAAGTAGTATGGATGAGTATGAGTGGTAATAGCAATCTGAATAAAATATGGCAGTGATACGTCTCCGACGTATCGATAATTTCTTATGTTCCATGCCACATTATTGATGTTATCTACATGTTTTATGCACACTTTATGTCATATTCGAGCATTTTCTGGAACTAACCTATTAACAAGATGCCGAAGTGCCAGTTCCTGTTTTCTGCTGTTTTTGGTTTCAGAAATCCTAGTAACGAAATATTCTCGGAATCGGACGAAATCAACGCCCAGGTTCCTATTTTACCCGGAAGCATCCAGAACACACGAGAACCGCCAGAGAAGGGAGGCAGGGCCACCACACCACACCCCGGCGCGGCCTAGGGGGGGGGGCGCGCCCCCCTAGGGTGTGGGCCCCCCTTCGACCTTCCTGCGCCGCCTCTTCGCCTATAAGAAGCCCCTGGATCAGAAAACCCTAGACCGATTGACGAAACCCACGAAAACCTTCCAGAGCCGCCGCCATCGCGAAGCCAAGATCTGGGGGACAGGATCTCTGTTCCGGCACGCTGCCGGAGCGGGGAAGTGCCCCCGGAAGGCTTCTCCATCGACACCGCTGCCATCTCCACCGCCATCTTCATCACCGCTGCTGCTCCCATGAGGAGGGAGTAGTTCTCCATCGAGGCTCGGGGCTGTACCGGTAGCTATGTGGTTAATCTCTCTACTATGTACTTCAATACAATGATCTCATGAGCTGCTTTACATGATTGAGATTCATCTGAGTTTTGTATCACTACTATCTATGTGCTACTCTAGTGATGTGTTATTAAAGTAGTTCTATTCCTCCTGCACGTGTGTAAAGGTGACAGTGTGTGCACCGTGTTAGTACTTGGTTTATGCTATGATCATGATCTCTTGTAGATTATGGAGTTAACTATTGCTATGATATTATTGATGTGATCTATTCCTCCTACATATGCATGAAGGTGACAGTGTGCATGCTATGCTAGTACTCGGTTTAGTCTGTTGATCTATCTTACACTAAAGGTTACTTAAACATGAGCATTATTGTGGAGCTTGTTAACTCCGGCATTGAGGGTTCGTGTAATCCTACGCAATGTGTTCATCATCCAACAAAAGTGTAGAGTATGCATCTATCTATTCTGTTATGTGATCAATGTTGAGAGTGTCCACTAGTGAAAGTGTAATCCCTAGGCCTTGTTCCTAAATACTGCTGAGTTACTACTACTTGTTTACTGTTTTACTGTGTTACTACTGCTGCAATACCACCACCATCAACTACGCGCCAAGCACTTTTCTGGCACCGTTGCTACTGTTCATACTTATTTATACCACCTGTATTTCACTATCTCTTCGCCGAACTAGTGCACCTATTTGGTGTGTTGGGGACACAAGAGACTTCTTGCTTTGTGGTTGCAGGGTTGCATGAGAGGGATATCTTTGACCTCTTCCTCCCTGAGTTCGATAAACCTTGGGTATCCACTTAAGGGAAAACTTGCTGCTGTTCTACAAACCTCTGCTCTTGGAGGCCCAACACTGTCTACAGGAAAGGAGGGGGAACGTAGACATCAAGCACTTTTCTGGCGCCGTTGCCGGGGAGGAAAGGTAAAAGGCTCTCATACTACGGTCCCAGGTAAAGTATTTTTCTGTTGCCGTCGTGTGTGTGCTCGAAGCTATTTCCTTTAGATCCTGCAATTGCATCTTTTTGTTTCTTGTTTACACTAGTTTGGCATAATGGACAACAATGAGCTTCTTGTTCTATTTCCTGATTTAAAACATGGATTGTTTGATGCGAAAATTAAAAAACCTATGAAATCTTCTTTGCATGCTGGTAGTAATATTAGTATGAACGCTTTGAACACCATTGTTGACAATAATATAGAAAGTTCTAAGCTTGGGGAAGTTGGTTTTCATGATATTTTTAGTCCCCCAAGCATTGAGGAGAAAATTTTCTTTGATGATACTTTGCCTCCTATTTATGATGATAATGATAGTGGTCTTTTGATGCCACCTACTATGGAGAGTAAATTTTGTTGTGATTATACTATGCCTCCTACACTTGATGAGAATAATGATGATAGCTACTTTGTTGAATTTGCTCCCACTACAACTAATAAAATTGATTATGCTTATGTGGAGAGTAATAATTTTAAGCATGAGACTCATGATAAGAATGCTTTATGTGATAGTTATATTGTTGAGTTTGCTCATGATGCTACTGAAAGTTATTATGAGAGAGGAAAATATGGTTGTAGAAATTTTCATGTTACTAAAATACCTCTCTATGTGCTGAAATTTTTGAAGCTATACTTGTTTTATCTTCCTATGCTTGTTACCTTGCTCTTCATGAACTTGTTTATTTACAAGATTCCTATGCATAGGAAGCATGTTAGACTTAAATATGTTTTGGATTTGCCTCTTGATGCTCTCTTTTGCTTCAAATACTATTTCTTACGAGTGCATCATTAAAACTGCTGAGCCCATCTTAATGGCTATAATGAAAAGAACTTCTTGGGAGATAACCCATGTGTTATTTTGCTACAGTACTTTGTTTTATATTTGTGTCTTGGAAGTTGTTTACTACTGTAGCAACCTCTCCTTATCTTAGTTTTGTGTTTTGTTGTGCCAAGTTAAGCCGTTGATAGAAAAGTAAGTACTAGATTTGGATTACTGCACAGTTCCAGATTTCTTTGCTGTCACGAATCTGGGTCCACCTCCCTGTAGGTAACTCAGAAAATTAAGCCAATTTACGTGCATGATCCTCAGATATGTACGCAACTTTCATTCAATTTGAGCATTTTCATTTGAGCAAGTCTGGTGCCATTTTAAAATTCGTCAATACGAACTGTTTTGTTTTGACAGATTCTGCCTTTTATTTCACATTGCCTCTTTTGCTATGTTGGATGAATTTCTTTGATCCACTAATGTCCAGTAGCATTATGCAATGTCCAGAAGTGTTAAGGATGATTGTGTCACCTCTGAATATGTCAATTTATATTGTGCACTAACCCTCTAATGAGTTGTTTCGAGTTTGGTGTGGAGGAAGTTTTCAAGGGTCAAGAGAGGAGGATGATATACTATGATCAAGAAGAGTGAAAGCTCTAAGCTTGGGGATGCACCCGGTGGTTCACCCCTGCATATATCAAGAAGACTCAAGCGTCTAAGCTTGGGGATGCCCAAGGCATCCCCTTCTTCATCGACAACATTATCAGGTTCCTCCCCTGAAACTATATTTTTATTCCATCACATCTTATGTGCTTTGCTTGGAGCGTCTGTTTGTTTGTTTCTGTTTTTGTTTTTGTTTTGTTTGAATAAAATGGATCCTAGCATTCACTTTATGGGAGAGAGACACGCTCCGCTGTAGCATATGGACAAGTATGTCCTTGGTTTCTACTCATAGTATTCATGGCGAAGTTTCTCCTTCGTTAAATTGTTATATGGTTGGAATTGGAAAATGATACATGTAGTAATTGCTATAAATGTCTTGGGTAATGTGATACTTGGCAATTGTTGTGCTCATGTTTAAGCTCTTGCATCATATACTTTGCACCCATTAATGAAGAAATACATAGAGCATGCTAAAATTTGGTTTGCATATTTGGTTTCTCTAAGGTCTAGATAATTTCTAGTATTGAGTTTGAACAACAAGGAAGACGGTGTGGAGTCTTATGATGTTTTCAATATGTCTTTTATGTGAGTTTTGCTGCACCGGTTCATCCTTGTGTTTGTTTCAAATAAGCCTTGCTAGCCTAAACCATTGTATCGAGAGGGAATACTTCTCATGCATCCAAAATACTTGAGCCAACCACTATGCCATTTGTGTCCACCATACCTACCTATACTACATGGTATTTTCCGCCATTCCAAAGTAAATTGCTTGAGTGCTACCTTTAAAATTCCATCATTCACCTTTGCAATATATAGCTCATGGGACAAATAGCTTAAAAACTATTGTGGTATTGAATATGTAATTATGCACTTTATCTCTTATTAAGTTGCTTGTTGTGCGATAACCATGTTCACTGGGGACGCCATCAACTATTCATTGTTGAATTTCATGTGAGTTGCTATGCATGTCCGTCTTGTCTGAAGTAAGAGAGATCTACCACCCTATGGTTAAGCATGCATATTGTTAGAGAAGAACATTGGGCCGCTAACTAAAGCCATGATCCATGGTGGAAGTTTCAGTTTTGGACATATATCCTCAATCTCATATGAGAAAATTATTAATTGTTGTTACATGCTTATGCATAAAAGAGGAGTCCATTATCTGTTGTCTATGTTGTCCCGGTATGGATGTCTAAGTTGAAGAATAATCAATAGCGAGAAATCCAATGCGAGCTTTCTCCTTAGACCTTTGTACAGGCGGCATAGAGGTACCCCTTTGTGACACTTGGTTAAAACATGTGCATTGTGATGATCCGGTAGTCCAAGCTAATTAGGACAAGGTGCGGGCACTATTAGTATACTATGCATGAGGCTTGCAACTTGTAAGATATAATTTACATGATACATATGCTTTATTACTACCGTTGACAAAATTGTTTCATGTTTTCAAAATCAAAGCTCTAGCACAAATATAGCAATCGATGCTTTTCCTCTATGGAGGACCATTCTTCTACTTTTCAATGTTGAGTCAGTTCACCTATTTCTCTCCACCTCAAGAAGCAAACACTTGTGTGAATTGTGCATTGATTCCTACATACTTGCTTATTGCACTTATTATATTACTCTATGTTGACAATATCCATGAGATATACATGTTACAAGTTGAAAGCAACCGCTGAAACTTAATCTTCTTTTGTGTTGCTTCAATACCTTTACTTTGAATTATTGCTTTATGAGTTAACTCTTATGCAAGACTTATTGATGCTTGTCTTGAAGTGCTATTCATGAAAAGTCTTTGCTATATGATTCACTTGTTTACTCATGTCATACACATTGTTTTGATCGCTGCATTCACTACATATGCTTTACAAATAGTATGATCAAGATTATGATGGCATGTCACTCCAGAAATTATCTGTGTTATCGTTTTACCTGCTCGGGACGAGCAGAACTAAGCTTGGGGATGCTGATACGTCTCCGACGTATCGATAATTTCTTATGTTCCATGCCACATTATTGATGTTATCTACATGTTTTATGCACACTTTATGTCATATTCGAGCATTTTCTGGAACTAACCTATTAACAAGATGCCGAAGTGCCAGTTCCTGTTTTCTGCTGTTTTTGGTTTCAGAAATCCTAGTAACGAAATATTCTCGGAATCGGACGAAATCAACGCCCAGGTTCCTATTTTACCCGGAAGCCTGCCTAACACACGAGAACCGCCAGAGAAGGGAGGCAGGGCCACCACACCACACCCCGGCGCGGCCTAGGGGGGGGGGCGCGCCCCCCTAGGGTGTGGGCCCCCCTTCGACCTTCCTGCGCCGCCTCTTCGCCTATAAGAAGCCCCTGGATCAGAAAACCCTAGACCGATTGACGAAACCCACGAAAACCTTCCAGAGCCGCCGCCATCGCGAAGCCAAGATCTGGGGGACAGGATCTCTGTTCCGGCACGCTGCCGGAGCGGGGAAGTGCCCCCGGAAGGCTTCTCCATCGACACCGCTGCCATCTCCACCGCCATCTTCATCACCGCTGCTGCTCCCATGAGGAGGGAGTAGTTCTCCATCGAGGCTCGGGGCTGTACCGGTAGCTATGTGGTTAATCTCTCTACTATGTACTTCAATACAATGATCTCATGAGCTGCTTTACATGATTGAGATTCATCTGAGTTTTGTATCACTACTATCTATGTGCTACTCTAGTGATGTGTTATTAAAGTAGTTCTATTCCTCCTGCACGTGTGTAAAGGTGACAGTGTGTGCACCGTGTTAGTACTTGGTTTATGCTATGATCATGATCTCTTGTAGATTATGGAGTTAACTATTGCTATGATATTATTGATGTGATCTATTCCTCCTACATATGCATGAAGGTGACAGTGTGCATGCTATGCTAGTACTCGGTTTAGTCTGTTGATCTATCTTACACTAAAGGTTACTTAAACATGAGCATTATTGTGGAGCTTGTTAACTCCGGCATTGAGGGTTCGTGTAATCCTACGCAATGTGTTCATCATCCAACAAAAGTGTAGAGTATGCATCTATCTATTCTGTTATGTGATCAATGTTGAGAGTGTCCACTAGTGAAAGTGTAATCCCTAGGCCTTGTTCCTAAATACTGCTGAGTTACTACTACTTGTTTACTGTTTTACTGTGTTACTACTGCTGCAATACCACCACCATCAACTACGCGCCAAGCACTTTTCTGGCACCGTTGCTACTGTTCATACTTATTTATACCACCTGTATTTCACTATCTCTTCGCCGAACTAGTGCACCTATTTGGTGTGTTGGGGACACAAGAGACTTCTTGCTTTGTGGTTGCAGGGTTGCATGAGAGAGATATCTTTGACCTCTTCCTCCCTGAGTTCGATAAACCTTGGGTATCCACTTAAGGGAAAACTTGCTGCTGTTCTACAAACCTCTGCTCTTGGAGGCCCAACACTGTCTACAGGAAAGGAGGGGGAACGTAGACATCAGGCAGCGAGTAAACATGCAACAGAACTTGTTGGAAACGGTGTTTTGATGTTTGGAAACAAGGCCTAGGGATCATACTTTCACTAGTGGACACTCTCAACATTGCAATCATAAAGGAATATAAATAAGCACTTCACTATGCTATTCAGAATTACTCTCTGGCAAGATAACGAACTCTAATTCATCATGTAGGCAAACCTTAAAGATGTATTCCCAAGTACTAATAAACACCCCACGCTATCACTGTGAGCATTCATAGGAGGTACTAACACACCACAATTTCATAGAGACATCCAACTCAAATCATAACTCAGTGAATAAGTATTCTGTGAAATATAGCCTAAGAGACCCACACGGTGCACACACTGTCACCTTTACACACGTGGGACAAGGAGTCTCCGGAGATCACATAAGTAAAATCCACTTGAATATCATAACGACATCTAGATTACAAAGCTAATCATATGGATCTCAATCATGTAAGGCAGCTCATGAGATCATTGTATTGAAGTACATGGGAGAGAGAGATTAACCACATAGCTACCGGTACAGCCCTTAGCCTGAATGGAGAACTACTCCCTCCTCATGGGAGACAGCAGCGGTGATGAAGATGGCGGTGGTGTCGATGGAGATGCCTTCTGGGGGCACTTCCTCGTCCCGGCGGCGTGCCGGAACAGAGACTCATGTCCCCCAGATCTTGGCTTCGCGATGGCGGCGGCTCTGGAAGGTTTCTCGTACCGTGGCTTATTCGTATCGAAGATTTAGGTCAGGGAGGCTTATATAGGCGAAGAGTCAAAGTCGGAAGGGCCACGGTGGAGCCACACACCAGGGGGGCGCGCCTCCCCCCTTGGCCGCGCCGCCACCATGTGTGGGCCCACCTGGCTCTCCTCTGGCCCCTCTTCGGTGCTCTGGAAGCTTCCTTGAAATATAAGATACTGGGTGTTGATTTTGTCCAATTCCGAGAATATTTCCTTACTAGGATTTCTGAAACCAAAAACAGCAGAAAACAGGAACTGGCACTTCGGCATCTCGTCAATAGGTTAGTTCCAGAAAATGCATCAAAACGATATAAAGTGTGAACAAAACATGTAGGTATTGTCATAAAACAAGCATGGAACATCAGAAATTATAGATACGTTGGAGACGTATCAAGAAGTTGTGCGCCACCCACGTCCGGGGAGACATTCCCTCTGTCGATGCTCTCAGCAGGGACATGTCGTCCCTGCGTTTCTTGAGCTCCAACTTCTCCTTTTGCCTCTTGAGCAGCTCCGCCCACTTTTCGTCGTTCTTTTTGGCGCGGGAGAGAAAGGTCGAGGAGACGTCCACGAGGCATTTCGTGATCGACGCCTGCGTCTTCTCACACGACGCGGCGTCGGCCAAGGCGGCTTTGGCAGCCTTGTTGCCAGTAGGACGCCCTGCCGACGTTGCCGACGCCGCGTCCAGATCAATGGCGTCCTTCCCCTTGGACAGCGACAGGCGCGTCAACCGCCATTTCTCATTCCCTTTGAGCTTGCTATAGCAATGCATCAGCGCGAACGGCTTATGCCCATCCGAGTTCCTCGCGTAAACCTCCATGACCCTATCAAACTAGCCAAAGAAAGCGGAATCATTTCATCGAACACAATGTAAGCGCTACAGATTATGGAAGAAAGAGTCGTACCATTTGGGAGAGGTCGACGCCGCTCTCGGCTCTGGTCAGTAATTCCTGATGGTATCCATGGAACATGTTCACCGACGCCTGGATGATGGCCCATCGCGTCGACATTGCCTTTTTGGCTCCTCTTCATTGTCACTTTGTTGTAGTCGCCCTTGATGAGCTTGCGCTCATCGAACTCAGCCTTGATTCTCGCACAATAATTCCCGTGTTTTTGGTTGGCGCCGATGACGGAGTCATGGCTCACTGATGTCTACGCACGCTTCTTTTCCTGTAGACAGTGTTGGGCCTCCAAGAGCAGAGGTTTGTAGAACAGCAGCAAGTTTTCCCTTAAGTGGATCACCCAAGGTTTATCGAACTCAGGGAGGAAGAGGTCAAAGATATCCCTCTCAAGCAACCCTGCAATCACAATGCAAGAAGTCTCTTGTGTCCCCAACACACCCAATACACTTGTCAGATGTATAGGTGAACTAGTTCGGCGAAGAGATAGTAAAATGCAAGTAATATGGATGTATATGAGTGGTAATAGCAATCTGAATAAAATATGGCAGCGAGTAAACATGCAGTGGAACAGTAAACAAACAGTGACTTCCCCGGCAATGGCACCAGAAAATACTTGCTGGCGTGCAATTGACGTGGGAGATAGGAATCTTTGTGGTGTGACTTTTCTATTCGGAGACAAGGCCTAGGGATCATACTTTCACTAGTGGACACTCTCAACATTGATCACATAATAAAACCACTCTACACTCTCTTGTTGGATGATGAACACCATGAATTGTGTAGGGCTACAAGAGCACCTCAATGCCGGAGTTAACAAGCTCCACAACATTCGATGTTCATGTTTAAATAAACTTAGAGCGCATGATAGACCAACGCAATTATACCAATTACTAACATAGCATGCACACTGTCACCAACAGACTATGAAAGGAGGAATAAATCACATCAATACTATCATAGTAATAGTTAACTCCATAATCTACAAGAGATTACAATCATAAACTACGCCAAGTACTACATGATGCACACACTGTCACCATTACATCATGGAGGAGGAATAGAGTACTTTAATAACATCACTAGAGTAGCACATAGATTAATAGTGATACAAAGCTCATCATATGAATCTCAATAATGTAAGGCAGCTCATGAGATCATTGTATTGAAGTACATGGGAGAGAGATTAACCACATAGCTACCGGTACAGCCCTTAGCCTCGATGGAGAGCTACTCCCTCCTCATGGGAGAAAACAGCGTTGATGAAGATGGCGGTGGTGTCGATGGAGATGCCTTCCGGGGGCACTTCCCCGTCCCGGCGGCGTGCCGAAACAGAGACTTCTGTCCCCCAGATCTTGGCTTCGGGATGGCGGCGGCTCTGGAAGGTTTCTCGTACCGTGGCTTATTCGTATCGAAGATTTAGGTCAGGAGGCTTCTTATAGGCAAAGAGGCGGAGTCGGAAGGGTTACGGGGGCGCCACACAATAGGGGGGCGCGCCCCCCCCTCTGGGCCACGCCGCCACCCTGTGTGGTGGGCTTGTGGCTCTCCTCTGGTCCCTCTCGGGTGTTCTGGAAGCTTCGTGGAATTATAAGATGCTGGGCGTTGATTTCGTCCAATTCCGAGAATATTTCCTTACTAGGATTTCTGAAACCAAAAACAGCAGAAAACAGGAACTGGCACTTCGGCATCTCGTCAATAGGTTAGTTCCAGAAAATGCATAAATATGACATAAAGTGTGAACAAAATATGTAGGTATTGTCATAAAACAAGCATGGAACATAAGAAATTATCGATACGTTGGAGACGTATCAGCATCCCCAAGCTTAGTTCCTACTCGTCCTCGAGTAGGTAAACGATAACAAAGATAATTTCTGAAGTGACATGCTACCAACATGATCTTAATCATACTATTGTAAAGCATATGAGATGAATGCAGCGATTCAAAGCAATGATAAAGATAATGATTAAACAACTGAATCATATAGCAAAGACTTTTCATGAATAGTACTTTCAAGACAAGCATCAATAAGTATTGCATAAGAGTTAACTCATAAAGCAATAGATTCAAAGTAAAGGCATTGGAGCAACACAAAGGAAGATATAAGTTTCAGCGGTTGCTTTCAACTTCAACATGCATATCTCATGGATAATTGTCAACATAAAGTAATATGATGAATGCAAATATGCAAGTATGTAAGAATCAATGCACAGTTAACACAAGTGTTTGCTTCTAAGGTGGAAGGAAATGGGTAAACTGACTCAACATAAAGTAAAAGAATGGCCCTTCGAAGAGGGAAGCATTGATTGCTATGTTTGTGCTAGAGCTTTCATTTTGAAAACATAAAGAGAGCATAAAAGTAAAGTTTAACCTTCAAAGAGCGGCTCCCATGAAACATTTTATTTTTGGGTGGCACTCCTTCCAACCTTGCTTTCACAAACCATGGCTAACCGAATCCTCGGGTGCCTGCCAACAATCTCATACCATGAAGGAGTGCCTTTTTATTTTAGTTTTATTTAGATGACACTCCTCCCCACCTTTGCTTTCTCAAGCCATGGCTAACCGAATCCTCGGGTGCCATCCAACAATCACATACCATGGAGGAGTGTCTATTTTTTTGTAAAGTTATGAAAGTTAATTAATTTGGGACTGGGAACCCCATTGCCAGCTCTTTTTGCAAAATTATTGGATAAGCGGATGAAGCCACTAGTCCATTGGTGAAAGTTGCCCAACAAGATTGAAAGATAAACACCACATACTTCCTCATGAGCTATAAAACATTGACACAAATAAGGGATGATAAATTTTGAATTGTTTAAAGGTAGCACTCAAGCAATTTACTTTGGAATGGCGGAGAAATACCATGTAGTAGGTAGGTATGGTGGACACAAGTGGCATAGTTATTGGCTCAAGGATTTGGATGCACAAGAAGTATTCCCTCTCAATACAAGGCTTAGGCTAGCAAGGTTATTTGAAGCAAACACAAGTATGAACCGGTACAGCAAAACTTACATAAGAACATATTGCAAGCATTATAAGACTCTACACTGTCTTCCTTGTTGCTCAAACCCTTACCAGAAAAATATCTAGACCTTAGAGAGACCAATCATGCAAACCAAATTTTAGCAAGCTCTATGTATTTCTTCACTTATAGGTGCAAAGTATATGATGCAAGAGCTTAAACATGAGCACAACAATTGCCAAGTATCTAGTTACTCAAGACAGTATACCAATTACCACATGTAGCATTTTCTGATTCCAACCATATAACAATTAACGAAGCAGTTTCAACCTTCGCCATGAACATTAAAAGCTAAGAACACATGTGTTCATATGAACCAGCGGAGTGTGTCTCTCTCCCACACAAGAATTAATTTATTCAAACAAAAAAATATAAACAAACAGACGCTCCAAGTAAAGTATATAAGATGTGACGGAATAAAAATATAGTTTCAATAGAAGAAACCTGATTAATTGTTGATGAAGAAGGGAATTCCTTGGGCATCCCCAAGCTTAGACGCTTGAGTCTTCTTGAAATATGCAGGATGAACCACCGGGGCATCCCCAAGCTTAGACTTTTCACTCTTCTTGATCATATATCCTCCTCCTCTCTTGACCCTTGAAAACTTCCTCCACACCAAACTCAAAACAAACTCATTAGAGGGTTAGTGCATAATCAAAAATTCACATGTTCAGAGGTGACACAATCATTCTTAACACTTCTCGACATTTCTCAAAGCTACTGGAAGTTAATGGAGCAAAGAAATCCATCGAACATACCAAAAGAGGCAATGCGAAATAAAAGGCAGAATCTGTCAAAACAGAACAGTCCGTAAAGACGAATTTTTTATAGGCACTGGACTTGCTTAGATGAAAATGATCAAATTGAATGAAAGTTGTGTACATATCTGAGGATCACACACGTAAATTGTCAGATTTTTCTGAGTTACCTACCGAGAACCCTGCCCAAATTCGTGACAGACAGAAATCTGTTTCTGCGCAGTAATCCAAATCTAGTATCATCTTTACTATCAAAGACTTTACTTGGCACAACAATACAATAAAATAAAGATAAGGAGATGTTGCTATAGTAGTAACAACTTCCAAGACACAACAAAACAGTAGCAAAATAAAAACATGGGTTATCTCCCAAGAAGTGCTTTCTTTATAGCCGTTAAGATGGGCTCAGCAATTTTAATAATGCACTCGCAAGAAATAGTAGTTGAAGCAAAAGAGAGCATCAAGAAGCAAATGCAAAACACATTTAAGTCTAACCCACTTCCTATGAAAATGAATCTTGTAAATAAACAAATTCATGAAGCATAATGCAACAAGCATAGAAAGATAAAACAAGTGCAGCTTCAAGATTTTCAGCAAAAAGAGAGGTGTTTTAGCAACATGAAAATTTCTACAACCATATTTTCCTCTCTCATAAAGATTTTCAGTAGCATCATGAACAAACTCAACAATATAACTATCAAGTGAAACATTCTTATCATGAGCTTCATGCATAAAATTATTACTACTCCCAACATAAGCATAGTCATTCTTATTAATTGTAGTAGGAGCAAATTCAACAAAGTAGCTATCATCAAATATAGGAGGCATACTGTAATCGTAATTAAATTTACTCTCCATAGTAGGCGGCACCAAAAGACTACTATCATTATAATCATCATAAATAGGAGGCAAAGTATCGTCAAAGAAAATTTTCTCCTCAATGCTTGGGGGACCAAAAATATCATGCTCATCAAAACCAGCTTCCCCAAGCTTAGAATTTTCCATATCATTAGCAACAATGGTGTTCAAAGCGTTCATACTAATATGTTCCATGGGTTTTTTAATTTTCGCATCAAACCATCCATGTCTTAACTCATGAAATAGATTAAAAAGCTCCATGTTGCTTTCCATTATGGCTAACTAGTGAAATAAAAACAAGAAACAAAAAGATGCAATTGTAGGATCTAAAGGAAATAGCTTCGAGCATTTACAACGGCACCAGAAAATAACTTAGTTACCTGGGACCAGAGTGTGAGTGCCTTTTACCTTTCCTCCCCGGCAACGACGCCAGAAAATAGTCTTGATGACCCACAAGTATAGGGGGTGTATCGTAGTATTTTCGATAAGTAAGAATGTCGATCCCAACGAGGAGCAGAAGGTGTTGACAAGCAGTTTCGATGAAGGATTCACTGTAAATGCTCACAGACAAGTATTCAGGGGGTTTTGATGTAGCAGATGAATAAAGTACGAGTAAGTAAAGTGCGAGAGAAATAATTGCAGCGAGTGGCCCAATCCTTTTTAGCACAAAGGACAAGCCGGTTTGTTTACTTATAATGACCAAACGTTCTTGAGGACACACGGGAATTTAGTCTAGTGCTTTCGCTTCATACAGCTGATTAATCTTCATTGTTTTGATAAGTGTTGTGTGGGTGAACCTATGCTAATGCACCGCCCTTCCTAGGACTAATACATACTTGTGATTATACCCCTTGCAAGCATCCGCAACTACAAGAAAGTAATTAAGATAAATCTAACCACAACATTAAACTCTGAGATCCTGCTATCCCTCCTGCATCGATATACCAACGGGGGTTTAGGTTTCTGTCACTCCGGCAACCCCGCAATTGGCAAACGAGTACAAGATGTATTCCCCTAGGCCCATAAAGGTGAAGTATCATGTAGTCGATGTTCACATGACACCACTAGAAGAATAACACCACAACTTAAATATCATAACATTGAATATTACTCAACCATAATTCACTACTAACATTTAGACTTCACCCATGTCCTCAAGAACTAAACGAACTACTCACGAGACATCATATGGAACATGATCAGAGGTGATATGATGATGAATAACAATCCGAACATAAACCTTGGTTCAATGGTTTCACTCAATAGCATCAATAACAAGTAGAAATCAATACCGGGAGAGTTTCCCCTATCAAACAATCAAGATCCAACCCAAATTGTTACAGCGGTGACGAGGTGCAGCGGTGGAGACGGCGGTGATGATGATGGAGATGATGGTGATGATGATGGAGATGATGTCCAGCTCGATGACGGTGACGATGGCGTCGATTTCCCCCTCCGGGAGGGAATTTCCCCGGCAGATTTCAGCCTGCCGGAGAGCTCTTTTCTCTCTGGTGTTTTCCGCCCCGCAGAGGCGGCTGTGACTCTTCGCGACTATCCCTTGGAGCTTAGGTTTTCGGGACGAAGATGTACGCGAAGGAGAGGAGGCCAGAGGGGGCTGTGGGCCCCCTCCCCACATGGCTGTGCGGCCAGGGCAGGGCCCGCGCCGGCCTATGAGGGGGGCCCATGGCGGCCCTCCTCGGCTCCTCCTTTTGGCTCCCTTCGTCTTCTGGAAAAATAGGATTTTTCATATAATTTCCGTCAATTGTTGATCTTCCGAAATATTGCATTCTGACGGCGCTTTTTCAGCAGAATCCTGACTCCGGTGCGCGATCCTCCAATAATCATGAAACATGCAAAATAGATGAAATAACATAAGTATCACCTCTAAATATGAAATATATCAATGAATAACAACAAATTATGATATAAAATAGTGATGCAAAATGGACGTATCACTCACCGTCGCCCATGACTCGCACAGACAAAGATCCTCCAAAGCCGTCCACTTGGGGCCTCGTGTGCCCGACGCCTTCGTCTTCTTTTTCTTCTTCACGCCGTCCACGTCGACCTCCACGAGATCATCGTCACCGGCACCCTCCTTGTCTTCTTCCTCGCCGCCCTCTTTGTCCTCGTCGTCGTCCTCATCCTCCACCCCCTCGTCTTCATCGTCCTCCTCTTCCTCAGCACCCTCAGCACCGGCGCCGTCGAATTCGAGTGGCCCCCTGCGGCCAGTGAAAGGGTCGCTGTCCGCACCGGGTCCTGGCTCGCGCTGCTCGTACGCCGGGGAGTAGAGGTTGTTGGGGTTGAAGCCGCCATGCGGCAGCGCATCCTGGTAGTGCGGCGACAAGTTAGGCGTCACGCACCCGGGAGTGCCGGAGGGGGCGTCGTTGTAGAAGGCGGATGACGACGGAGAGAAGACTCCTGGAACGTACACCGGCACGTTCGTACTATATGGGCTCGCGTTGGTGGCGGCGAGACACCCGGCCATTAAGTGCTGGTGCTGGCGCGTGATGCTGTCCAGGACTGGCGCGTGGTTGACGAGGGAGGAAAGCTTGTTCCTTCAGGTCCCCGGCAACGGCGCTAGAAAATATGCTTGATGTCTACGCACACTCCTTTTCCTGTAGACAGTGTTGGGCCTCCAAGAGCAGAGGTTTGTAGAACAGCAGCAAGTTTTCCCTTAAGTGGATCACCCAAGGTTTATCGAACTCAGGGAGGAAGAGGTCAAAGATATCCCTCTCAAGCAACCCTGCAACCACAAAGCAAGAAGTCTCTTGTGTCCCCAACACACCTAATACACTTGTCAGATGTATAGGTGCACTAGTTCGGCGAAGAGATAGTGAAACACAGGTGGTATGAATATATATATGAGCAGTAGTAACTGCACCAGAAAATAGCTTGATGCTACCACTGGTATGTGGTTGATGGTGGAAATATTGTAGGCAGTACAGATGCAGTAGAACAGTAAACAAGCGATGATTGCAGTATTTGGGAACAAGGCCTAGGGATCATACTTTCACTAGTGGATACTCTCAACATTGATCACATAACAGAATAAAGAGATATATGCTATACTCTATAATCTCTTGTTGGATGATGAACACCACTAATTGTGTAGGATTACACGAACCCTCAATGCCGGAGTTAACAAGCTCCACAATATTCGATATTCATGTTTAAATAACCTTAGAGTGCATGATAGATCAATAGTGATACAAAACACATTGTAATCATAAAGGGATATAAATAAGCACTTCACTATGCTATTCATAACAGTGAATAAGTATTCTGTGAAATATAGCCTAAGAGACCCACACGGTGCACACACGGTCACCTTTACACACGTGGGACAAGGAGTCTCCGGAGATCACATAAGTAAAATCCACTTGACTAGCATAATGACATCTAGATTACAAGCATCATCATATGAATCTCAATCATGTAAGGCAGCTCATGAGATTATTGTATTGAAGTACACAGGAGAGAGATTAACCACATAGCTACCGGTACAGCCCTTAGCCTCGATGGAGAACTACTCCCTCCTCATGGGAGACAGCAGCGGTGATGAAGATGGCGGTGGTGATGGCAGCGGTGTCGATGGAGAAGCCTTCCTGGGGCACTTCCCCGTCCCGGCGGCGTGCTGGAACAGAGACTCCTGTCCTCCAGATCTTGGCTTCGCGATGGCGGCGGCTCTGGAAGGTTTCTCGTACCGTGGCTTATTCGTATCAAAGATTTAGGCCAGGGACATTTAAATAGGCGAAGAGGCGGAGTCGGAGGGCTGACGAGGCGATGACACACTAGGGGGGCGCGGCCCACCCCCTGGCCGTGCCAGCCTGGTGTGTGGGGCCCCCAGGGCTCCCCTCTGGCGGTTCTCGGGTGTTCTGGAAGCTTCGTCCAATTCTAAGACTCTGGGCGTTGATTTCGTCCAATTCCGAGAATATTTCCTTACTAGGATTTCTGAAACCAAAAACAGCAGAAAACAGGAACTGGCACTTCGGCATCTCGTCAATAGGTTAGTTCCGGAAAACGCATAAAAATGATATAAAGTGTGAACAAAATATGTAGGTATTATCATAAAACAAGCATGGAACATCAGAAATTATAGATACGTTGGAGACGTATCAGCATCCCCAAGCTTAGTTCCTACTCGTCCCGAGTAGGTAAACGATAACAAAGATAATTTCTGAAGTGACATGCCACCAACATGATCTTAATCATACTATTGTAAAGCATATGAGATGAATGCAGCGATTCAAAGCAATGGTAAAGACAATGAGTAAACAATTGAATCATATAGCAAAGACTTTTCATGAATAGTACTTTCAAGACAAGCATCAATAAGTCTTGCATAAGAGTTAACTCATAAAGCAATAAATTCAAAGTAAAGGCATTGAAGCAACACAAAGGAAGATTAAGTTTCAGCGGTTGCTTTCAACTTGTAACATATATATCTCATGGATATTGTCAACATAAAGTAATATAACAAGTGCAATATGCAAGTATGTAGGAATCAATGCACAGTTAATACAAGTGTTTGCTTCTTAAGATGGAGAGAAGTGGGTGAACTGACTCAACATAAAAGTAAAAGAAAGGCCCTTCGACGAGGGAAGCATTGATTGCTATGTTTGTGCTAGAGCTTTGATTTTGAAAACAAGAAACAATTTTGTCAACGGTAGTAATAAAGCATATGTATCATGTAAATTATATCCTACAAGTTGCAAGCCTCATGCATAGTATACCAATAGTGCCCGCACCTTGTCCTAATTAGCTTGGATTACCTGGATTATCACCGCAATACATATGTTTTAACCAAGTGTCACAAAGGGGTACCTCTATGCCGCCTGTACAATGGTCTAAGGAGAAAGCTCGCATTGGATTTCTCGCTTTTGATTATTCTCAACTTAGACATCCATACCGGGACAACATAGACAACAGATAATGGACTCCTCTTTAATGCATAAGCATTTAGCAACAATTAATATTCTCATATGAGATTGAGGATATTTGTCCAAAACTGAAACTTCCACCATGGATCATGGCTTTAGTTAGCGGCCCAATGTTCTTCTCTAACAATATGCATGCTGAAATCATTCAACTCATGGTAAATCGCCCTTACTTCAGACAAGACGAACATGCATAGCAACTCACATGACATTCAACAAAGTGTTGATGGCGTCCCCAGGAACATGGTTATCGCTCAACAAGCAACTTAATAAGAAATAAGATACATAAGTACATATTCAATACCACAATAGTTTTTAGGCTATTTGTCCCATGAGCTATATATTGCAAAGACAGAAGATAGAAATTTAAAGGTAGCACTCAAGCAATTTACTTTGGAATGGCGGAGAAATACCATGTAGTAGGTAGGTATGGTGGACACAAGTGGCATAGTGTTTGGCTCAAGGATTTTGGATGTATGAGAAGTATTCCCTCTCGATACAAGGTTTAGGCTAGCAAGGTTATTTAAAACAAACACAAGTATGAACCGGTACAGCAAAACTCACATAAGAACATATTGCAAGCATTATAAGACTCTACACTGTTTTCCTTGTTGCTCAAACACCTTACTAGAAAATATCTAGACCTTAGAGAGACCAATCATGCAAACCAAATTTTAGCAAGCTCTATGTATTTCTTCACTAATAGGTGTAAAGTATATGATGCAAGAGCTTAAACATAATCTATATGAGCACAACGATTGCCAAGTATCAAATTATTCAAGACATCATACCAATTACCACATGTAGCATTTTCTGTTTCCAACCATATAAAAATTAACGAAGCAGTTTCAACCTTCGCCCTGAACACTAAAAGCTAAGAACACATGTGTCTCTCTCCCACACAAGCATTTATTCAAACAAAAAAAATGAAAACAAACAGACGCTCCAAGTAAAGCACATAAGATGTGACCGAATAAAAATATAGTTTCAAGAGAAGGAACCTGATACTTTGTCGATGAAGAAGGGGATGCCTTGGGCATCCCCAAGCTTAGATTCTTGAGTCTTCTTGAAATATGCAGGGATGAACCACCGGGGCATCCCCAAGCTTAGAGCTTTCACTCTCCTTGATCATAGTATATCATCCTCCTCTCTTGACCCTTGAATACTTCCTCCACACCAAACTCGAAACAAACTCATTAGAGGGTTAGTGCATAATCAAAAACTCACATGTTCAGAGGTGACACAATCATTCTTAACACTTCTGGACATTGCTCAAAGCTACTGGAACTTAATGGAACAAAGAAATCCATCCAACATAGCAAAAGAGACAATGCGAAATAAAAGGCAGAATCTGTCAAAACAGAACAGTCCGTAAAGACGAATTTCTAAGAGGCACCATACTTGCTCAAATGAAAATGCTCAAATTGAATGAAATTTGCGTACATATCTGAGGATCACTCACGTAAATTGGCAGAATTTTCTGAGTTACCTACAGAGAATTAGGCCCAGATTCGTGACAGCAAGAAATCTGTTTCTGCGCAGTAATCCAAATCTAGTATGAACCTTACTATCAAAGACTTTAATTGGCACAACAATGCAACAAAATAAGATAAGGAGAGGTTGCTACAGTAGTAACAACTTCCAAGACTCAAATATAAAACAAAATTACTGTAGCAAAATAAACACATGGGTTATCTCCCAAGAAGTTCTTTCTTTATGGCCATTAAGATGGGCTCAGCAATTTTAATGATGCACTCGCAAGAAATAGTAGTGGAAGCAAAAGAGAGCATCAAGAAGAAAATTCAAAACAAATTTAAGTCTAACATGCTTCCTATGCATAGGAATCTTGTAAATAAATAAATTCAAGAAGCATAATGCAACAAGCATAGAAAGATAAAACAAGTGCAGCTTCAAGATTTTCAGCAAAAAGAGAGGTGTTTTAGTAACATGAAAATTCCTACAACCATATTTTCCTCTCTCATAATAATATCCAGTAGCATCATGAGCAAACTCAACAATATAACTATCACATAAAGCATTCTTATCATGAGTCTCATGCATAAAATTATTACTCTCCACATAAGCATAGTCATTTTTATTAGTTGTAGTGGGAGCGAATTCAACAAAGTAGCTATCATTATTATTCTCATCATCAAATATAGGAGGCATATTGTAATCATAATCAAATTTATCCTCCATAACAGGCGGCACCAAAAGACTACTATCATTATAATCATCATAAATAGGAGGCAAAGTATCATCAATGTAAATTTTCTCCTCAATGCTTGGGGGACTAAAAAGATCATGCTCATCAAAACCAGCTTCCCCAAGCTTAGAATTTTCCATATCATTAGCAACAATGGTGTTCAAAGTGTTCATACTAATATGTTCCATGGGTTTTTTAATTTTCGCATCAAACCATCCATGTCTTAACTCAGGAAATAGAATAAAAAGCTCCATGTTGCTTTCCATTATGCCAAACTAGTGTAAAACAAGAAACAAAAAGATGCAATTGCATGATCTAAAGGAAATAGCTTCGAGTACTTACAACGGCGCCGGAAAATAGCTTAGTAGCCGAGATCCAGAGTGTGAGTACCTTTTACCTTTCCTCCCCGGCAACGGTGCTAGAAAATACTTGATGTTGTCCAGGACTGGCGCGTGGTTGACGAGGGAGGAAAGCTTGTTCCTTCAGGTCCCCGGCAACGGTGCCAGAAAATATGCTTGATGTCTACGCACACTCCTTTTCCTGTAGACAGTGTTGGGCCTCCAAGAGCAGAGGTTTGTAGAACAGCAGCAAGTTTTCCCTTAAGTGGATCACCCAAGGTTTATCGAACTCAGGGAGGAAGAGGTCAAAGATATCCCTCTCAAGCAACCCTGCAACCACAAAGCAAGAAGTCTCTTGTGTCCCCAACACACCTAATACACTTGTCAGATGTATAGGTGCACTAGTTCGGCGAAGAGATAGTGAAACACAGGTGGTATGAATATATATGAGCAGTAGTAACGGCACCAGAAAATAGCTTGATGCTACAACTGGCATGTGGTTGATGGTGGAAATATTGCAGGCAGTACAGATGCAGTAGAACAGTAAACAAGCGATGATTGCAGTATTTGGGAACAAGGCCTAGGGATCATACTTTCACTAGTGGACACTCTCAACATTGATCACATAACAGAATAAATAGATATATGCTATACTCTACACTCTCTTGTTGGATGATGAACACCACTAATTGTGTAGGATTACACGAACCCTCAATGCCGGAGTTAACAAGCTCCACAATATTCGATATTCATGTTTAAATAACCTTAGAGTGCATGATAGATCAATAGTGATACAAAACACATTGTAATCATAAAGGGATATAAATAAGCACTTCACTATGCTATTCATAACAGTGAATAAGTATTCTGTGAAATATAACCTAAGAGACCCACACGGTGCGCACACTGTCACCTTTACACACGTGGGACAAGGAGTCTCCGGAGATCACATAAGTAAAATCCACTTGACTAGCATAATGACATCTAGATTACAAGCATCATCATATGAATCTCAATCATGTAAGGCAGCTCATGAGATTATTGTATTGAAGTACATAGGAGAGAGATTAACCACATAGCTACCGGTACAGCCCTTAGCCTCGATGGAGAACTACTCCCTCCTCATGGGAGACATCAGCGGTGATGAAGATGGCGGTGGTGATGGCAGCGGTGTCGATGGAGAAGCCTTCCGGGGGCACTTCCCCGTCTCGGCGGCGTGCCGGAACAGAGACTCATGTCCCCCAGATCTTGGCTTCGCGATGGCGGCGGCTCTGGAAGGTTTCTCGTACCGTGGCTTATTCGTATCGAAGATTTAGGTCAGGGACCTTTAAATAGGTGAAGAGGCGGAGTCGGAGGGCTGACGAGGCGATGACACACTAGGGGGGCGCGGCCCACCCCCTGGCCGCGCCAGCCTGGTGTGTGGGGCCCCCAGGGCCCCCCTCTGGCGGCTCTCGGGTGTTCTGGAAGCTTCATCCAATTCTAAGACTCTGGGCGTTGATTTCGTCCAATTCCGAGAATATTTCCTTACTAGGATTTCTGAAACCAAAAACAGCAGAAAACAGGAACTGGCACTTCGGCATCTCGTCAATAGGTTAGTTCCGGAAAACGCATAAAAATGATATAAAGTGTGAACAAAACATGTAGGTATTGTCATAAAACAAGCATGGAACATCAGAAATTATAGATACGTTGGAGACGTATCAGCGCGCCGCCAGAGCCTTCTTCTCCTGCTCCGCCGCCCTCCGCCCTTTCCGCTCCACCATCGACATCTTCCGGCGCAGACAGTCTTCATGCCACTGATCATCGGTCATTCCTTCCGGCCTCTTCTTCGGGGCTGGCGCCTTCCTCGGCTTCGCGAACGGCGCTTTTGCCCCTTTCGTCGCATTGCCCGGTGGCTTCTTGGCCGCTTTCTTGGCCATCTTCTTGGGGGCTATGATGTCTACGGGTGCTTCTATTCTTGTAGACAGTGTTGGGCCTCCAAGAGCAGAGGTTTGTAGAACAGCAGCAAGTTTCCCTTAAGTGGATCACCCAAGGTTTATCGAACTCAGGGAGGAAGAGGTCAAAGATATCCCTCTCAAGCAACCCTGCAACCACAAAGCAAGAAGTCTCTTGTGTCCCCAACACACCTAATACACTTGTCAGATGTATAGGTGCACTAGTTCGGCGAAGAGATAGTAAAATACAGGTGGTATGAATGAATATGAGCAGTAGTAACGGCACCAGAAAATAGCTTGATGCTACAACTGGCGTGTGGTTGATGGTGGTGATATTGCAGGCAGTACAGATGCAGTAGAATAGTAAACAAGCAGCGATAGCAGTATTTGGGAACAAGGCCTAGGGATCATACTTCCACTAGTGGACACTCTCAACATTGATCACATAACAGAATAAATAAATGCTATACTCTACACTCTGTTGTTGGATGATGAACACCACTAATTGTGTAGGATTACACGAACCCTCAATGCTGGAGTTAACAAGCTCCACAATATTCGATATTCATATTTAAATAACCTTAGAGTGCATGATAGATCATTGCAATTACACCAAGTACTAACATAGCATGCACACTGTCACCATCACACTATGAAGGAGGCATAGATCACATCAATACTATCATAGCAATAATTAACTTCATAATCTACAAGAGATCATAATCATAACCTACGCCAAGTACTACACGATGCACACACTGTCACCATTACACCGTGCAGGAGGAATAGAGTACTTTAATAACATCACTAGAGTAGCACATAGATTAATAGTGATACGAAACTCATATGAATCTCAATCATGTAAGGCAGCTCATGAGATCATTGTATTGAAGTACATAGGGAGAGAGATTAACCACATAGCTACCGGTACAGCCCTTAGCCTCGATGGAGAACTACTCCCTCCTCATGGGAAACATCAGCGTTGATGAAGATGGCGGTGGTGTCGATGGAGAAGCCTTCCGGGGGCACTTCCCCGTCCCGGTGGCGTGCCGGAACAGAGACTCCTGTCCCCCAGATCTTGGCTTCGCGATGGCGGCGGCTCTGGAAGGTTTCTCGTACCGTGGCTTTTCCGTATCGAAGATTTAGGTCAGGGACCTTTATATAGGCGAAGAGGCGGAGTCGGAGGGCTGACGAGGCGACGACACAACAGGGGGGCGCGGCCCCCCTCTGGCGGCTCTCGGGTGTTCTGGAAGCTTCATGCAATTCTAAGATGCTGGGATTTCGTCCAATTCCGAGAATATTTCCTTACTAGGATTTCTGAAACCAAAAACAGCAGAAAACATGAACTGGCACTTCGGCATCTCGTCAATAGGTTAGTTCGGGAAAACGCATAAAAACGATATAAAGTGTGAACAAAACATGTAGGTATTGTCATAAACAAGCATGGAACATAAGAAATTATCGATACGTTGGAGACGTATCAGGCTACCGGCGGCGTCATGGAATGGGGAGAAGGTAGTGGCGGCGGGTGGACGGCGGAAGGGAGAAACGAATTGGCGGGGAAAGGAGAAATGAATCGGCGGCGGGGAAAGGAGAAATGAATCGGCGGCGGGGGAGGCCAGAAATGCGCGGCGGGATAGGCGCGATATGGCGGGAGGGGCGGGATTTGGTGGGAGTGGGAGACGATTTTTCACTGAGCCGCTGACGTGCCGGGCCCGCGTCGGTTTGCCTCGCTTTTCGGTGTGTCCGGCGTCCCCGGTGCGTCCCCTGTGGGACGGGGACGGGCTCGGGGCGCCGGACACCGTATCGGGCCGCGCCGGACAAAAATGGGCTTTGGGGGACGCGGCTGGAAAGCATTTTTTGTCCGGCGCGCCCCAAATCCCTTTAGGGGACGCTTTGAGGGATGCGGCCGGAGATGCTCTTAGACTAGTAACATAGGTAGTGATCTTCATAGTGGGTAGTAACTTATATGTGGTGTCATGCATTGTGTCATTTATTATATTGTAGACTCATTTTGCCTTGGGTATGTGATGTTATGGTAACATACCTAGTTACCACCTCACTCTCTTTCTTCATTTATTGGCATGCCATGTCACCAAAATGCCTTGAGATGTGTGATGTTACTAGCTATGTTACTCGCACTATGAGCAGTCTTATCAACCGAACCACAATTACCCATAGTTTCTCACTTGAAGCGTTTGTTCGCAGACCTAGGGGTGTAAACGGATAGGATAATTTCCGTACCGAAAACTGCCGCCGAATCCATTTTAAAGTATCCATATTCGATTTTTAAAAGATCCGGTGGATATGGATAGCCGATTCCGAAGTAGTGCTCCGGATATAGTATAGGATACGGTATAGCAAATAGCATGTAGATATGGATTATCCGAAATTTAATTAGGATAATCTGAAGGTTTGAAACCGAATAATCCAATTTTATAATCAAAAGCAAAGGCCAATCTTGGAAGGTCTACATTTATTAAGTTACCAAATTCATTTAACTAGCATGTTTATATCTAAATTTCTAACAATGCTTGAGTTTTAGCGCATTTTGTCTCTTTCTTCTTAACTGCACAAGGCTAAAAGTTTAAATCTCTCTCATGATTTGCAAGAACTATAACTATCTACCGATTAGAGCATATGTCCGACTATTTTTGTTTCCGGTCCGAGTCTGCGCCATTTCCGATTCGAATCCGCACACCGATCTATCTGCATCGAATCCGAAACCAATCAATATCCGCTCCGATCCGAATCCGAGGAAAATATATGGTAGAGGATATGGTATGAGAAAAATCCGATCCGATCCGATCCGTTTACACCCCTAGACCCTAGAGATGCAAAGTTGGCACGAGGAAAAATATAATAAGGATCAAATGTTGAGGCACCTAGCTGATGTGGTCCAGTGGAGAAATATCAATAATAAGCAAATGATTTTGGTGATGAACCGAAAAAAGTAATATTTGGTTCGAGTAAATATGGAGTGAACCCATTAGGAAATATGAGCAGGAAACACAACACTTTGCAAGTGCTTTTGTACATGCATAACCTTCCTCCTTCCTTGGCTATGCATGAAGAAATAGAGGTACATCATGATGTCAATGCTTGTTCAAGTACATTGGCATTTACTTGAAACTAATTGTATTATAAGTGAAAACTTTGTGGAAAAACAAGTACAAGTGCATGATGCTTGCAGAAAAGAAGAGCTCGATCTCAGTGCAATGCTTTTTTGCACTATGCATGACTATCCATCATTTGGTACACGTTCGGGGAGATCCCAAAGGGGTCCAAGGCGTTAGGTGACACGATCCCTCGTTGGGTCCCACCTAGTGCGGAAAGTCGGCCTCCCATGGTACCATGGACGATCTCACCGAAGGCACACTTACTCAAGTTCGATGATGTGGGGGTCTGAGTGGGGGCAGGTCCAGGGTTCAATGACACATGGCTAGGAGACCACATGTGGGGCAGCACAGGGGAAGGAAGGCTGGGGGATCTTTCGACCCAACACGTGATGGGACTGGGCCTAGGAGACACAACACCATCTTCATACTTCTTGGTGTCCCCCTAGAGTCGCTATGAGACATCTCACTATTTTTTGAGACACATTGGTAATCCAATTAAATGCACTGAAACATCTAATATTCTTTGTTGGAAATTTGGAATATAAGGTGACCTATCAGAAACATTTCTCCAGTTGTTCCTATAAGCATTGTTACATGGACTATTTCTAATGAAATTGACACCAATAGCTTCTCCATTTGTTTGAAAAAGACCATACAATGGAGTACTATCAACATTAGTTTAGTTTTAGAAAGCATACCAATTAAAGAATCAACTTTCGTAGTTAATAAACCAATATCTACCAAATAATTCACCTTCTTTGATGAAGTAAGAGCTCTCTCATTGTGTCAAGATGATTTGGTTAGGAACCCTCACTAGAATATGGCACTGATTGCAAAAGAAGTATCATTTTATTTTATTATCCTTATACTTTGTGGCAACACATTACACAACGTAAATTTATTTAATCATTGATTTAAATATTGTGTCTCATACGAACTACTCTCCTTGCTCAAAGGTAGTGTGTACAAAATATTGAAAGTCAAGCAAGTTAAGTAATTATTATAAAATATCAACATCTAAAATATCAAATCAGTACCATTAGATTCATTATGATATATATTTTCATATGGTATATATTTTATATTTACATATAGAAAATTTTCTAAGTAAATATGGTCAAACATTACCTCGTTTAACTTTTGAAAAAATTATATGCACTACATTGTAAAAACAAGGGAGCACGTATATAACGAAATACGGGAGTGTAACGGTCCAGGGTAGCCCCTCTATTAGATTTGGTTGCTCTTTTTCTTTTAGTGCATCATCATGCCATCATGCATCATATCATCCATCTTTTTACAATATAAAATTATTTTATGAACCATAATTTTTTTTTTGCTTCTCATGTGTTTTCTATATAAACCCCCTTTGTCTTATCTTTTAACAAAATCCTAAAACCCCAAAATTTCAAAAAAACAAAATTATTATTTTAATTATTGTGATCTCTCTCTTCCTCATCTCTGTTTGAATTCAAACTTCCTTTTGAATTTGTTTTGTGCTTCAAACCATCATTTAAATCAAAAGGAAAAGAAAAGGTTTTTTTAAAACAATACCCTAACCCCTCCCCCTGAGCTCTCTCTCTTCCCCGGCCCATCTCTCCATCTCTCCCCAGCCCATCTCCTCTTTCTTCCTCCTGGCCCAAGCAGCCCAACCCAGCGGCCCAGCCCGTTTCGGGAGGGAGCCTCCCTTTTCCTTGTCGTCTTCCTTGGGAGCATGCACAAAGATGGCGTGAGCGACCCTGTGGTCCTCCTCCAACCACCGAGCACTCACGCCGCGGCCACCACTCCCTCCTCCTTACCCCTTTTGCAAGCCAGCATCTCCAACCACCCCGCTCCTCCATCTGCCCCTTTTCCCCTCCTTCACAAAAGAGATAGAGAGATGGAGAGGGGTTTCACCATGGTGCTCCTCCGCCATAGAAAGCTTGACCGTGACGAAATTTTAGGCCTCCCCTCGACAAGCCACAGCCACCAAAGTCTCCACCACTCCGTCGCACCTCCTCTGGTGCAAAGAAATCGAGCCGGAGCTTCTCAAATTGACCATATTTTTGCGGTTTCTTCTCCGACCCGATGGCGCAGTTCGACGAATTCCGGCGCCCATGGTCCTCCGCCGGCGCCATAGACCTCTCCTTGACCTCCACGGCGAGGTACTCGATCTCCCAGGCCTCTTCCCCGTCTTGTTCCATCTCTTGCTTGTCCTACCGTTGTTGAACGTTGTCGTCTCCCACAGGTGCTCATCGACGGCAAGTTTCCGGTGGTCCCCTGGTCCCCCCGCCGCCTGCTTTGCGCTGTAGGGATTCGTTGCATAGAAAACAAAAATTTTCCTACCGCAAGAACGCAATCCAAGCCAAGATGCAATCTAGAAGATGGGAGCAACGAGGGGATGATCGAGACTAACCCTTGAAGATTTCCAAAGCCTATAAGAGTAGGCTCTTATTGCTGCGGTAGACGATCACTTGCCGCTTGCAAAAGCACGTAGAAGATCTTGATCACGGTGCCACGATCGGGCAGCACCTCCGTACTCGGTCACACGTTCGGTGTTGATGAAGACGATGTCCTTCTCCCCGTTCCAGCGGGCAGCGGAAGTAGTAGAACCTCCTCGGAATCCAGGCAGCACGACGGCGTGGTGGCGGTGTCGATGGAGAACTCCGGCGGAGCTTCGCTAAGCGTATGCGGGAGTTGTATGTGGAGGAGGGGTGCTAGGGTTTGGGGAGAGGGGCACCGGCTAGGGCACCCTTGAGGGGGTGCGGCCATGGTGGAGGCTTGAGTGGCCGGCCACCCTCCCCTTGTCCCTCATTATATAGGTGGAAGCCCCAAGAGTTGTGGTCCAAGTCTTCGAATAAGACCCCAACACCAAAACTTCCCAAAGGTGGGAAACCTACTCAAGGGGGGAGTCCTACCCAAGGTGGGACTCCCATCTTTCCTTGAGGTGGGGCTGGCCGGCCACAAAGGTGGAGCCCACCTGGGACTCCTCCCCCTTAGGGTTTGGCCGGCCACCTTCCATAGTGTCGTTCTTCCGGACTTTTCTAGAACCTTCTAGAACCTGCCATAAATGCACCGGATCATTTCCAAACTTGGAATATGACTTCCTATATATGAATCTTATTCTCCGGACCATTCCGGAACTCCTCGTGATGTCCTGGATCCCATCCGAGACTCCGAACAAAACTTCGAACTCCATTCCATATTCCATATCTACTTTAAACGACATCAAACCTTAAGTGTGTCACCCTACGATTCGCGAACTATGTAGACATGGTTGAGACTTCTCTCCGACCAATAACCAATAGCGGGATATGGAGATCCATAATGGCTCCCACATATTCAACGATGACTTTAGTGATCGAATGAACCATTCACATACGATACCAATTCCCTTTGTCACGCGATATTTTACTTGTCCGAGGTTTGATCATCGGTATCACTCTATACCTTGTTCAACCTCGTCTCCTGACAAGTACTCTTTACTCGTACCGTGGTATGTGGTCTCTTATGAACTTATTCATATGCTTGCAAGACATTAGACGACATTCCACCGAGAGGGCCCAGAGTATATCTATCCGTCATCGGGATGGACAAATCCCACTATTGATCCATATGCCTCAACTCATACTTTCCGGATACTTAATCCCACCTTTATAACCACCCATTTACGCAGTGGCGTTTGATGTAATCAAAGTACCTTTCCGGTATAAGTGATTTACATGATCTCATGGTCATAAGGACTAGGTAACTATGTATCGAAAGCTTATAGCAAATAACTTAATGACGTGATCTTATGCTACGCTTAATTGGGTGTGTCCATTACATCATTCATATAATGACATAACCTTGTTATTAATAACATCCAATGTTCATGATCACGAAACCATGATCATCTATTAATCAACAAGCTAGTTATACAAGAGGCTTACTAGGGACTCCTTGTTGTTCACATAACACACATGTATCAATGTTTCGGTTAATACAATTCTAGCATGGTATGTAAACATTATCATAAACACAAAGATATATTATAATAACCATTTTATTATTGCCTCTTGGGCATATCTCCAACAGTCTCCCACTTGCACTAGAGTCAATAATCTAGTTTACATTTGTAAAGATATAACACCTTGGCCTTCCGGTGCTTTATCATGTTTTGCTCACGGGAGAGGTTTTAGTCAACGGATCTGACATGCTCAGAACCGTATGTATTTTGTAATTCATTTGCGTCTCAACGCATCACTCATTTCCAAATGAGTCGGCTTTAAATATGTTTGGTCTTCTGGTGGAACCTTAATTCCGCGGTCTGAAATATGTCACTAATATTGTCACACACAATATAGCTTCAAAGTTCTGGCAATCCAAGATGAAACACTGGAGATGAATCCAAGATGAAACACTGGAGATGAATCCAAGATGAAGTATTTAAGATGAATCCACGTTGAAGATTACGCCATTACCCATGAAGCATATATTGAAGATGAATCCGCCAATATCATAGATGATGAATCCATTGACCCGAAGAAACATAAATGCAATAATAACCATAGAAGATGAATCCATTGACCCGGAAACGCATCGGGTAGTATTGTATAAGAGTAAACCCAATCCACATAGATGAATCCGAATGAATTCGCTGATCCGAAGAAATAAATCTGGTAATAGCCATAGAAGATGAATCCATTGACCCGGAGACCCATCGGGTAATATTGTATAAGTGAACCAATTATTAACCAAAGAAAACCAATCCAGTAATAAATCCACTGAGCCGAAGAAGATAAATCCACTAAGTCGAAGAAAATAATTCCAGTCGCCGCGAAAAAAAATAGTTCCACTGAGCCGGAGAAGATACATCCAGAGCCGAAGAAAAGAAATTCACCAAGTAACCGAATATATTTGCGGTAAAGAAGTAATGACACAGCCTCCAGTATTGGGTGAATTTGCTGTAATATTTTAATGGTACAGCCCCCGAGTATTCGGGTGTGACGAAAGTAAATAAATAGTTGAATCTTGAAAGAGAAAACTTAGCTTTTTATCGGGTGCGACGAAGCCGATATGGGCGCAGGTCGTGCCGCGGACACAGTCTGTAGTTGTGCGGCGCCTGGCCGGAAGTAGTTGATGAAGAGGACGCAGTCGAAATAGTTTCACCACCAAAGATAGTCCATGCGGCTGGCGCAGTCGAAATAGATATGCGGCCTGAAATAGTTGATGAAGAGGACGGGCGAGCACCCGAATATATCGGGTCCGCGATGTCGGGTCCATGGCCAGCGAAACCCCGAGTAAGACGAGTGCGCCATGGCGAGCACGGTCGACCGAGAAGAGTAATCAAAATTTTGCTTCAATCTGCACTTATATTACGACGCAAAAATCTGATAGCTTATGTGTCGGATGGTAAATTCAGGGTGGCGAAGTTTAGCGTGCACCCGTCAAAGTAGTATATACGCTGCCTTCACTTTCCAGATTGAATCCTGATTCGTTTGCAATAGCACTTTTTCTTCCTTTGTAGAAACTTGCTTCAGATTCTTGGGACTTGGTCCACGTGAGGTAATAAGAAAAGATCAGCTCCTTTGTATGCGACCACCGTAGATCCTGCTGAATCGTTCAAGCTGGCTCTGCTTGTTCTTGTTTTAATCGGATACGGAACCCACTCGGCGTCTTCCACGGTTTGGCCAGGCAGTGTGGGATTTGAATGACGAAGCCGGCCAATTGGGCTGATCGATTTTTGACACGAAATTTCTGAACGCGTTGCAGTGATCAGTCTCCAGATTCTTCTGTCCAGATGTGATCTGAACATTATTGACGATGACGATGGATCTCGCCCGGATCACAAAATCCAGTCGACGCTATTTCCCACAGACGGCGCCAATTGACGAGGGATCACCTCGGCAATGCCTACGTATTGTAGACTAGGGTTTCGGGAGAGCGACGATGGAGATTCCGGGGTCGAGATTAGGCACACGACGTACCCAGCTTCGGGTCCCCTCGGTGGAGGATCCCTACGTGCTGCTAGCAATCCAGTATATGAGCATATGTATGTTTACAGGGTGTCGCCATAGGCGGATCTATGTTGTCTATATTCTGTCTATCTGTTGTCCTCCCCTCTTTCGGGTGCCCTGGCTAGTTTTATATATGCAACCAACCTAGGGTTTTACAAGAGTCCTAGTCGACTACTTCTTCGGGTTGCCTTGTTGGGCCTTCTCCATATTGAGTCTTCTCCATATTGGGCCGAGCCGGGTATACTAATAATGGGTACCCGAAGGGTATGCCCATGTCACTGACACTATCGGAACTACACCAAGTTGTCAAAGAACCTCTTGACTTTAACATCCTTTGTCATTGTTAAAACAATGACATACTCTGCCTTCTTTTGTAGAATCCGTCACAATATTTAGAACTCTTCTAAATCTAGCATAGACAACTTCTAGCTCATTGTGCTACCTTTTAAACAACACTTAGTCTAATTTGAGATTGAAATTTTATTTTCATATGTGACAAAACAAATATTGATGCAACATCTTACAGCGCTTTGTTTGTCATTTCTCCATAGAAAACTATATATATATACTTGGTTCTTCTTAAGTACTCAAGAATATTCTTACTGTTTTTCAATGATCATCACATGAATCATTCTGGTACATGCTCATAACACTTTTAGAGCATAGGACATCTGATTGTGTACATATTATTCGTGATCTATAATCACTCATGTGTTTTTACTCATTGAGTGTCAGATACACTCAAGTCTTGTTAAACCTTCACATGACAAGAACATTTTCTTAATATATCTATATTGAACTACTTCAATATCCATCCTATGTACTTTGACTTAAACTTATTTATGTGTTTCAATCTATCTTCATAGATCTTGACACTAAATTTGTTTCAGTCCATATCCTTTCATTGAAATTAATTCTCAATGAAATCTTTTTTTAATCAAGTATATAATTACATCATTTATAACCAACTATATGTCATCTACATAAAGTATTATAAATATGTCTCAGCGCTCCCACTTAATTTCTTGCAAATGCAAGCCTCTTCAGCGTCTCTGATGAAATCAAAAACTCTTTGACTATTTCATCTGGTGAAGATTCCAACTCCGTGATACTTACTTCATCCAATTGAAGCTTGTATATCTATCTAGTATTCCACGGACTAGCAAAACTTTTGGTTGTATCTTGTATACACCTTTAATACACACTTCTTATAAGTAATGTATTTTGCCATCCTACTAGCATATCTCATAAAAGAAATATGTAGTGATTACTAGAATAATCCACATAGACTATAAGCATTGCTACGGAAGATCTAATCTTATCGTAGTCAACTCTTTGAACTTTGTCGTAAACAACTTTTCAACAAGTCAAGCTTCATCAATCTTTATAGATCCATTTACTTTCAAAAAGTATTCATCTATCTTGGATTTCATGGCGTATAGCCATTTTAACGGAGTCAGGGCCCATCATAACTTCTTTGTTTGTAGTTGGTTTATCATTGTTCAAAATCAATCCTTTGTCCACAAATCATTTATTTGATCACAAAGTAAACCATACCTACAAGGTTCAATATGTACTTCGATCTCCATGACTAAAACACTTTGTAGTCATGGGAGCCATGATCGTCGTGGCCGCTTCCGGAACCAATTCCGATGCTGCGCTACTCTGATCATTATGCTCAGGTTCATAAACTTTATCAAGTTCTATTGTCCTCCCACTCAAAAACTTCGCTAGAAACAATTTCTTGGAAATAAGAAACATTGACAAACACTTTTGTCTTTGTCTCCATAGTGGGAAGAATTCCCAATCAATTCTCTGGGATAACCAACAAAGACATTCATCCGATTTTGGTTGTAAACTTATTTACTTATGCTATGCATACCAAAATTTAAGAAAGGACTATTAGGGTTCATACCCATGCCATAACTCGTATGGTGTCATTTCTACGGATCATGATGATGCTCTATTCAGTGTAAAAGCGGTAGTCTCTAAAGCATAATCCACAAAAATATAATGGCTTTATTTTATTTTATCTCATCATTAATCCAACAAAGTTTGGATACATCTCTTGGATACTTCATCATCACTATGATACTCCAAGAAACGTGAGTTGTAGAAAAATTTCATAACTCTCTTAGATGTTCGCTAAAACTCGTAATTCAAATATTTCCACCATGATCCAATCATAGATATTTGACTTTTCTATTACGATGATTTCCACTTCATGCTGAAAAAATATTTGAATCCATTCAAATGTTTCAAACTTCTTCCTTATCGAATATATCCACATATATATACTCAATTCATTGTTGGAAGTTTTCATGAAGTAGAAGAATCTCCCGCACACAACTATGCCCAGTGAACCACATACATCATCATGTATTTTTTCACTAAGTTTGTTGCCCGTTCAACTCCTGGCCTATGAACGGTATTTTAATCATTCTCTTTAGAAAAAGATTTGCAAACGCCAAATGATTCAAAAATCAAATGACTCCAAAAATCCATTTGCATGGAGTTCCTTCATGCGTTCCTTTCTAACATGACCTAAATGGCGGTTCCACAAATAAGTGGAATTCAAATCATTTGCCTTATGGCATTTTAGCGTCAGTATTATGTGTGTGTGTGTTTCACCATTAAGATTTATAATAACTTATCCATCGTACATGGAGTAATGTCATAATTTGAACAACTCATTGTTTTCATTTGACCAGAGCAAAATAACAATTATTAAGTTCTTTATTATAAATTCTAAGGGCTAGATAGAATGCTAACGACGAACATAATAACACTTTATTTTGTTCGAGATGTGCATTCCTATCATATTCCTTGTCAGTCACTTAGGCCATTGTATTCTTGTATTGCGTTGTTTTGTATAACACTTCATACCAACCAATATAGTACTAATACCCAAGAATTTTATTGTGTGACCTAACTAGGAATACAACCATAACATGTATATCATTTATATACACCTGAGCTAGACATTCTAGTCTTTTATTTCTTTCTGCCAATAATCTTTTGTAGTTTCTCTTTTAGCTTTCCTCATTATTCAGAAAAACACATCAACTTCAATAACTTCTCGGTTTGTTGGTCAAATACCAATAACCTTGAGGTTCTTACTTTGAAGTTGATCATCATATGACAAGTGTTCCGGATTTCACTATTAGTAACCTTGTAATATGATGAACAATTTCACTCATAATTTTATCCATTGTATCATGATGTATTTCTGAGATCATGTCTGTACATGCTAGGCTCATAAAGTTTTAACCTTGGTATTCGCATGTGCAAATCTGGCTTGCACCCGTTGTATGCACACGTAGAATCTATAACACCCGATCATCACGTGATGTTCGATACGACGAGTCTTAGCAACGGTGCATACTAAGGATGATAACTTCATGGATATGCGAATATTGTTAGTGCCCCAATAGTTGGAGGATTGGGACGCCTTGCGTCTTCAACCTTTGTACATTCCCATAAAACTTATGAGTTTATGTAGTCTCACGAAATTATATTCTATCATCTTGCAATAAGGTCTTAGATATCACATATATCTCATACCTTGATTATTTCTGAAAACTAAATTTTCAGCTCCTTACTTTTCAAACAGATTTGAATTTCAAGTTTCACGGAGACAAGATAACTTTAGGTACTAATTGAAACCATAGCTCTTTGAATCAACAATGTGAGGTTTACTAAAAGTTTGCAATAGGACTTAATCAATTCTTGATTCTTTAACAATACGGTACCAATCCGTAAAGTTTCTTGTCAGACTTAACAATATTTCTATCTCAATTACAAGACTAGCGCATGGTAGAAAACGGATGCCAATACTACAAAATTAATTCAAAATACTACTCAGACTATGTTTATGATAATTAGTTCATGTTTTAATCTAATTACTAATGAATTCCCACTTAATACAACATCCCTCATAGTTGTTAAGTGGTACACGATCCACATCCACTACACCAAAACCGATCATCACGTGAGATGATGTAGCTTCAATGGTGAACATCAACATGTTGATCATATCATCCATATGACTCGTGTTCAACCTTTCGGTTTCCGTTGTCCCGAGGCCATGTCTGTACATGCTAGGCTCGTCAAGCAAACCCAAGTATTCCGCGTGTGCAACATTGCTTACACCCGTTGTATGTGAACGTTGAGTCTATCACATCCGATCATCACGAGATGCTTCGAAACGACGAACTGTTACAATGGTGCATACGAGGGGAGAACACTTTATTATCTTGATATCAATGTGAGGGATTGATGTCTACTTCCCCCTCCTTTTCCTGTAGACAGTGTTGGGCCTCCAAGAGCAGAGGTTTGTAGAACAGCAGCAAGTTTTCCCTTAAGTGGATCACCCAAGGTTTATCGAACTCAGGGAGGAAGAGGTCAAAGATATCCCTCTTATGCAACCCTGCAACCACAAAGCAAGAAGTCTCTTGTGTCCCCAACACACCTAATAGGTGCACTAGTTCGGCGAAGAGATAGTGAAATACAGGTGGTATGAATATATATGAGCAGTAGCAACGGTGCCAGAAAATAGCTTACTGGCGTGTAGTTGATGGTGGTAGTATTGCAGCAGTAGTAACGCAGTAAAACAGTAAACAAGCAGTAGTAACTCAGCAGTATTTAGGAACAAGGCCTAGGGATTATACTTTCACTAGTGGACACTCTCAACATTGATCACATAACAGAATAGATAAATGCATACTCTACACTCTTGTTGGATGATGAACGCATTGCGTAGGATTACACGAACCCTCAATGCCGGAGTTAACAAGCTCCACAATTTGTTCATATTTAAGTAACCTTATAGTGTAAGATAGATCAACATAACCAGATAGATCACATCAATACCATCATAATGATAATTAACTCCACAATCTACAAGAGATCATGATCATAGCCTACGACAAGAACCACACGGTGCACACACTAGTCACCTTTACACACGTGCAGGAGGAATAGAACTACTTTAATAACATCACTAGAGTAGCACATAGATGAATTGTGATACAAAACTCATATGAATCTCAATCATGTAAAGCAGCTCATGAGATCATTGTATTGAAGTACATGGAGAGAGATTAACCACATAGCTACCGGTACAGCCCCGAGCCTCGATGGAGAACTACTCCCTCCTCATGGGAGTAGCAGCGGTGATGAAGATGGCGGTGGAGATGGCAGCGGTGTCGATGGAGAAGCCTTCCGGGGGCACTTCCCCGTCCCGGCAGGGTGCCGGAACAGAGTTGTCCCCGAATTGGAGTTTCGCGATGGTGGCGGCGCCCTGAGTCTTTACGGAGTTTCGTCAATTGGTACTGCGTTTTTAGGTCGAAAGGGCTTTTATAGGCGAAGAGGCGGCGCAGGGGGGCACCTGGGGGCGCCACACCCTAGGCCGGCGCGGCCTAGGCCTGGCCCGCGCCGCCATGTGGTGTGGTGGCCCCCTGGCCCCTATCCGACTCTTCTTCGGTGTTCTGGACGCTTCCGGGAAAAATAGGAGGTTTGGCGTTGATTTCGTCCAATTCCGAGAATATTGCCCGAACAGCCTTTCTGGAACCAAAAACAGCAGAAACAGAACTGGCACTGTGGCATCTTGTTAATAGGTTAGTTCCGGAAAATGCATGAAAATGATATAAAGTGTGAACAAAACATGTTTGTATTGTCATAAAACAAGCATGGAACATCGGAAATTATAGATACGTTGGAGACGTATCAGCATCCCCAAGCTTAGTTCCTACTCGTCCTCGAGTAGGTAAACGATAAAAGATAATTTCTGAGGTGACATGCTACCAACATAATCTTAATCATACCATTGTAAAGCATATGAGATGAATGCAGCGATTCGAAACAATGTAAATGCAATGAGTAAACAAGTGAATCATATAGCAAAGACTTTTCATGAATAGCACTTCAAGACAAGCATCAATAAGTCTTGCATAAGAGTTACTCATAAAGCAATAAATTCATAGTAGAGACATTGAAGCAACACAATGGAAGATTAAGTTTCAGCGGTTGCTTTCAACTTGTAACATGTATATCTCATGGATAGTTGTCAATGCAAAGCAATATAACAAATGCAATAAGCAAGTATATAAGAATCAATGCACAATTCACACAAATGTTTGCTTCTTGAGGTGGAGAAAGATAGGTGAACTGACTCAACAATAAAAGTAAAAGAATGGTCCTTCAAAGAGGAAAGCATCGATTGCTATATTTGTGCTAGAGCTTTTATTTTGAAAACATGAAACAATTTTGTCAACGGTAGTAATAAAGCATATGTATCATGTAAATTATATCTTACAAGTTGCAAGCCTCATGCATAGTATACTAATAGTGCCCGCACCTTGTCCTAATTAGCTTGGACTACCGGATCATCACAATGCACATGTTTTAACCAAGTGTCACAAAGGGGTACCTCTATGCCGCCTGTACAAAGGTCTAAGGAGAAAGCTCGCATTGGATTTCTCGCTATTGATTATTCTCAACTTAGACATCCATACCGGGACAACATAGACAACAGATAATGGACTCCTCTTTTATGCATAAGCATGTAACAACAATTAATAATTTTCTCGTATGAGATTGAGGATATATGTCCAAAACTGAAACTTCCACCATGGATCATGGCTTTAGTTAGCGGCCCAATGTTCTTCTCTAACAATATGCATGCTTAACCCTATGGTGGTAGATCTCTCTTACTTCAGACAAGACGGACATGCATAGCAACTCACATGAAATTCAACAATGAATAGTTGATGGCGTCCCCAGTGAACATGGTTATCGCACAACAAGCAACTTAATAAGAGATAAAGTGCATAATTACATATTCAATACCACAATAGTTTTTAAGCTATTTGTCCCATGAGCTATATATTGCAAAGGTGAATGATGGAATTTTAAAGGTAGCACTCAAGCAATTTACTTTGGAATGGCGGAAAATACCATGTAGTAGGTAGGTATGGTGGACACAAATGGCATAGTGTTGTTTGGCTCAAGGATTTGGATGCATGAGAAGTATTCCCTCTCGATACAAGGTTTAGGCTAGCAAGGCTTATTTGAAACAAACACAAGGATGAACCGGTGCAGCAAAACTCACATAAAAGACATATTGAAAACATTATAAGACTCTACACCGTCTTCCTTGTTGTTCAAACTCAATACTAGAAATTATCTAGACCTTAGAGAAACCAAATATGCAAACCAAATTTTAGCATGCTCTATGTATTTCTTCATTAATGGGTGCAAAGCATATGATGCAAGAGCTTAAACATGAGCACAACAATTGCCAAGTATCACATTACCCAAGACATTATAGCAATTACTACATGTATCATTTTCCAATTCCAACCATATAACAATTTAACGAAGGAGGAACTTCGCCATGAATACTATGAGTAGAAACCAAGGACATACTTGTCCATATGCTACAGCGGAGCGTGTCTCTCTCCCATAAAGTGAATGCTAGGATCCATTTTATTCAAACAAAACAAAAAACAAAAACAAACCGACGCTCCAAGAAAAAGCACATAAGATGTGATGGAATAAAAATATAGTTTCAGGGGAGGAACCTGATAATGTTGTCGATGAAGAAGGGGATGCCTTGGGCATCCCCAAGCTTAGACGCTTGAGTCTTCTTGATATATGCAGGGGTGAACCACCGGGGCATCCCCAAGCTTAGAGCTTTCACTCTTCTTGATCATAGTATATCATCCTCCTCTCTTGACCCTTGAAAACTTCCTCCACACCAAACTCGAAACAACTCATTAGAGGGTTAGTGCACAATAAAAATTAACATATTCAGAGGTGACACAATCATTCTTAACACTTCTGGACATTGCATAATGCTACTGGACATTAGTGGATCAAAGAAATTCATCCAACATAGCAAAAGAGGCAATGCGAAATAAAAGGCAGAATCTGTCAAAACAGAACAGTTCGTATTGACGAATTTTAAAATGGCACCAGACTTGCTCAAATGAAAATGCTCAAATTGAATGAAAGTTGCGTAGATATCTGAGGATCATGCACGTAAATTGGCATAATTTTCTGAGTTACCTACAGGGAGGTGGACCCAGATTCGTGACAACAAAGAAATCTGGAACTGCGCAGTAATCCAAATCTAGTACTTACTTTTCTATCAACGGCTTAACTTGGCACAACAAAACACAAAACTAAGATAAGGAGAGGTTGCTACAGTAGTAAACAACTTCCAAGACACAAAATAAAAACAAAGTACTGTAGCAAAATAACACATGGGTTATCTCCCAAGAAGTTTTTTTCTTTATAGCCATTAAGATGGGCTCAGCAGTTTTAATGATGCACTCACAAGAAATAGTATTTGAGGCAAAAGAGAGCATCAAGAGGCAAATTCGAAACACATTTAAGTCTAACATGCTTCCTATGCATAGGAATCTTGTAAATAAACAAGTTCATGAAGAGCAAAGTAACAAGCATAGGAAGATAAAACAAGTGTAGCTTGAAAAATTTCAGCACATAGAGAGGTGTTTTAGTAACATGAAAATTTCCACAACCATATTTTCCTCTCTCATAGTAACTTTCAGTAGCAACATGAGCAAACTCAACAATATAACCATCACATAAAGCATTCTTATCATGAGTCTCATGCATAAAATTATTACTACTCCCAACATAAGCATAATCAATTTTATTAGTTGTAGTGGGAGCAAATTCAACAAAGTAGCTATCATTATTATTCTCATCATCAAATATAGGAGGCATATTGTATTCATAATCAAATTTATCCTCCATAACAGGTGGTAACAAAAGACTACTATCATTATAATCATCATAAATAGGAGGTAAAGAATCATCAAAGTAAATTTCCTCCTCAATTCTTGGGGGACTAAAAATATCATGCTCATCAAAGCCAACTTCCCCAAGCTTAGAATTTTCCATATCATTAGCAACAATGGTGTTCAAAGCGTTCATACTAATATCATTGCTACTAGCATGCAAATAAGATTCCATAGGTTTTTTAATTTTCGCATTAAACCATTCATGTCTTGACTCAGGAAATAGAATAAAAAGCTCACAGATGTTTTCCATTATGCCAAACTAGTGTAAACAAGAAACAAAAAGATGCAATTGCAGGATCTAAAGGAAATAGCTTCGAGTACTTACAGTGCCAGAAAATAGCTTAGTAGCCGAGGTCCGGAGTGTGAGTACCTTTTACCTTTCCTCCCCGGCAACGGCGCCAAAAAAGTGCTTGATGTCTACTTCCCCCTCCTTTTCCTGTAGACAGTGTTGGGCCTCCAAGAGCAGAGGTTTGTAGAACAGCAGCAAGTTTTCCCTTAAGTGGATCACCCAAGGTTTATCGAACTTAGGGAGGAAGAGGTCAAAGATATCCCTCTTATGCAACCCTGCAACCACAAAGCAAGAAGTCTCTTGTGTCCCCAACACACCTAATAGGTGCACTAGTTCGGCGAAGAGATAGTGAAATACAGGTGGTATGAATATATATGAGCAAAGAGCAACGGTGCCGAAAATAGCTTGTTTGGCGTGTAGTTGATGGTGGTAGTATTGCAGCAGTAGTAACGCAAAGAAAACAAGAAACAAGCAGTAGTAACTCAGCAGTATTTAGGAACAAGGCCTAGGGATTATACTTTCACTAGTGGACACTCTCAACATTGATCACATAACAGAATAGATAAATGCATACTCTACACTCTTGTTGGATGATGAACGCATTGCGTAGGATTACACGAACCCTCAATGCCGGAGTTAACAAGCTCCACAATTTGTTCATATTTAAGTAACCTTATAGTGTAAGATAGATCAACATAACCAGATAGATCACATCAATACCATCATAATGATAATTAACTCCACAATCTACAAGAGATCATGATCATAGCCTACGACAAGAACCACACGGTGCACACACTAGTCACCTTTACACACGTGCAGGAGGAATAGAATTACTTTAATAACATCACTAGAGTAGCACATAGATGAATTGTGATACAAAACTCATATGAATCTCAATCATGTAAAGCAGCTCATGAGATCATTGTATTGAAGTACATGGAGAGAGATTAACCACATAGCTACCGGTACAGCCCCGAGCCTCGATGGAGAACTACTCCCTCCTCATGGGAGTAGCAGCGGTGATGAAGATGGCGGTGGAGATGGCAGCGGTGTCGATGGAGAAGCCTTCCGGGGGCACTTCCCCGTCCCGGCAGGGTGCCGGAACAGAGTTCTGTCCCCCGAATTGGAGTTTCGCGACGGTGGCGGCGCCCCTGGAGTCTTTCTGGAGTTTCGTCAATTGGTACTGCGTTTTTAGGTCGAAAGGGCTTTTATAGGCGAAGAGGCGGCGCAGGGGGCACTGGGGCGCCACACCCTAGGCCGGCGCGGCCTAGGCCTGGCCCGCGCCGCCATGTGGTGTGGTGGCCCCCTGGCCCCTATCCGACTCTTCTTCGGTGTTCTGGACGCTTCCGGGAAAAATAGGAGGTTTGGCGTTGATTTCGTCCAATTCCGAGAATATTGCCCGAACAGCCTTTCTGGAACCAAAAACAGCAGAAAACAGGAACTGGCACTGTGGCATCTTGTTAATAGGTTAGTTCCGGAAAATGCATGAAAATGATATAAAGTGTGAACAAAACATGTTTGTATTGTCATAAAACAAGCATGGAACATCGGAAATTATAGATACGTTGGAGACGTATCAGGGATCATCTTATAATGCTACCGTCGCGTTCTAAGAAAAATAAGATGCATAAAGGATTAACATCACATGCAGTTCATATGTGATATGATATGGCCCTTTTGTCTTTACGCCTTTGATCTTCATCTCCAAAGCACGGACATGATCTCCATCATCAACGGGCATGATCTCCATCATCGTCGGCGTAGCGTCAAGGTTCATGGCGCCGTCTTCATGGTTGTTCACCTCATGTAGCAACTATTACAACTAATTTGAAATACTACTCAACATGAAATTTAAAGACAACCATAAGGCTCCTGCCGGTTGCCACAATACAATAATGATCATCACATACATATTCATCATCACATTATGGCCATATCACATCACCAAAGCCTGCAAAAACAAGTTAGACGTCTCTAATTTGGTTTGCATATTTTACGTGGTTTAGGGTTTTCGAGAGAGATCTAATCTACCTACGAACATGAACCACAACGGTGATACTAATGTTTTCAATAGAAGAGTAAATTGAATCTTCACTATAGTAGGAGATACAGATACCTGCAAAGCCTCTTATGCAATACAAGTTGCATGTCGAACGAGGAACAAGTCTCATGAACGCGGTCATATAAAGTTAGTCCGGGCCGCTTCATCCCACTATGCCACAAAGATGCAAAGTACTCAAACTAAAGACAACAAGAGCATCAACGCCCACAAAACCATTGTGTTCTACTCGTGCAACCATCTATGCATAGACACGGCTCTGATACCACTGTAGGGATTCATTGCATAGAAAACAAAAATTTTCCTACCGCAAGAACGCAATCCAAGCCAAGATGCAATCTAGAAGACGGGAGCAACGAGGGGATGATCGAGACTAACCCTTGAAGATTTCCAAAGCCTATAAGAGTAGGCTCTTATTGCTGCGGTAGACGATCACTTGCCGCTTGCAAAAGCGCGTAGAAGATCTTGATCACGGTGCCACGATCGGGCAGCACCTCCGTACTCGGTCACACGTTCGGTGTTGATGAAGACGACGTCCTTCTCCCCGTTCCAGCGGGCAGCGGAAGTAGTAGATCCTCCTCGGAATCCCGGCAGCACGACGGCGTGGTGGCGGTGTCGATGGAGAACTCCGGCGGAGCTTCGCTAAGAGTATGCGGGAGTTGTATGTGGAGGAGGGGTGCTAGGGTTTGGGGAGAGGGACACCGGCTAGGGTACCCTTGAGGGGGTGCGGCCATGGTGGAGGCTTGAGTAGCCTACCACCCTCCCCTTGTCCCTCATTATATAGGTGGAAGCCCCAAGAGTTGTGGTCCAAGTCTTCGAATAAGACCCCAACACCAAAACTTCCCAAAGGTCGGAAACCTACTCAAGGGGGGAGTCCTACCCAAGGTGGGACTCCCACCTTTCCTTGAGGTGGGGCTGGCCGGCCACAAAGGTGGAGCCCACCTGGGACTCCTCCCCCTTAGGGTTTGGCCGGCCACCTTCCATAGTGCCGTTCTTCCGGACTTTTCTAGAACCTTCTAGAACCTGCCATAAATGCACCGGATCATTTCCAAACTTGGAATATGACTTCCTATATATGAATCTTATTCTCCGGACCATTCCGGAACTCCTCGTGATGTCTTGGATCCCATCCGAGACTCCGAACAAAACTTCGAACTCCATTCCATATTCCATATCTACTTTAAACGACATCAAACCTTAAGTGTGTCACCCTACGGTTCGCGAACTATGTAGACATGGTTGAGACTTCTCTCCGACCAATAACCAATAGCGGGATCTGGAGATCCATAATGGCTCCCACATATTCAACGATGACTTTAGTGATCGAATGAACCATTCACATACGATACCAATTCCCTTTGTCACGCGATATTTTACTTGTCCGAGGTTTGATCATCGGTATCACTCTATACCTTGTTCAACCTCGTCTCCTGACAAGTACTCTTTACTCGTACCGTGGTATGTGGTCTCTTATGAACTTATTCATATGCTTGCAAGACATTAGACGACATTCCACCGAGAGGGCCCAGAGTATATCTATCCGTCATCGGGATGGACAAATCCCACTGTTGATCCATATGCCTCAACTCATACTTTCCGGATACTTAATCCCACCTTTATAACCACCCATTTACGCAGTGGCGTTTGATGTAATCAAAGTACCTTTCCGGTATAAGTGATTTACATGATCTCATGGTCATAAGGACTAGGTAACTATGTATCGAAAGCTTATAGCAAATAACTTAATGACGTGATCTTATGCTACGCTTAATTGGGTGTGTCCATTACATCATTCATATAATGACATAACCTTGTTATTAATAACATCCAATGTTCATGATCACGAAACCATGATCATCTATTAATCAACAAGCTAGTTATACAAGAGGCTTACTAGGGACTCCTTGTTGTTCACATAACACACATGTATCAATGTTTCGGTTAATACAATTCTAGCATGGTATGTAAACATTATCATAAACACAAAGATATATTATAATAACCATTTTATTATTGCCTCTTGGGCATATCTCCAACATGCGCTCACCACGTCGAGGCGCTCCTTCCTGCGCTACCTCCTCGCCCTAGCACCCGCACCTCCGTCGCGGCCGTGCTCGACCTCCTCCGCATCCGCACAGACGTCGTGCGCCTCCGCTTCATCTTCATCATCGACGGCCCGGAGTATCTTCTCTTCCGTCGACCACGCCACATCCAGATGGTGTGCGCCGGTGAGGCGCACGCCATGCCCGCACGCGTGCTTCCGGGATCCCCCTGCATCGCCGCGTGCCACCGTGCCATCCCCCGTGGTCACCGCCGCTCCCCGCGCCGAACTCGGTGTCGAACACCTTCCGTGCGGCAGCACAAGGTTCGCCAGCGTGGCTTCCGACGTGGCGGTGGCCCCACCTGTCTGCGACCCTAGCTAGCACCATCTCTGGTGAGAAAACATCCCCCAGATCTAGATCTGAAAGTTTTGCGAACCCCCTGCATGTTTATCTTTCTCAACCCGCGGTCCTCTTTCCTGTCTCTCTTTTGATAACCCCCTGAATCTTTATAAAATGAACCCAGGGTCCTTCCCCCTTTTTAGAAATTGTTTCTGAGCCCTTTCTACATAAAATAAAACATGTTTTCTAATTTTAATTATTGCATGGTAGCTCAAATGAAAAAGTGTTATATATGATAATTGATTAGAAAATGTGTTGAACATGAATATGCCTTCCATTCATCTGTTTGCATCTCGCATCATGTCATGACATGTAGTTCGTGTATGTTCACCCTAATTGAACCCCGGAGTATTTCGGACACCGACTAGGTTTTCCCCGCTCTGCTTAAATCTAAAGTAGCTCACCCTTTCCATGCTACTGCCATGCTAATCACCCTTTAATACTGACAGTAGAAAATGCAACTCCAACCTTAATTTGTTTGTCCAGGTTCCGATCCCGCTTAATTTGGATAGGATGCATTGCACCATCTATGTCATGTCATGCATATCATATCACAAGCATGCTGATTCTTCTATCGTAGTAGTAAGACTTGTATACGTTGTTTGTCCAGTATTTGCTTTTTCCCGGATAGGTTCACGAAGTGGTGATGTGAGATACGACAAGATCTTCGGCTGTTCGTCGGCAATCTTTCACAGGCAAGCATTTCCTAAACTCTTGTTTCTGCTGGAGTCACTCACCTATTTTGTTTTGCCTTCTCCCTTATGCTATCCTTGAGTTGCGTTCTTGTCACGTGTCCTATCCGCATGTTTCCTCAAGCAACCATATTGCCACGACATCCCTCCTACAACTATTGTTTGGTTACTGGGTCTGCCTTGCAAGTTGTAGTGCATGCTAGTGCCGCTTATATCTCGTTATCCCTGTTGTTATCTTATCGGGTTATCTGTTGGAAGGTTCAGTTGTTGAAGATAATCATGCCCTACTTAATTGTTAACAACTAAATTTGTAAGCAGTGGCATCTGTGAGCCCCTTTGCGAAAGCATCGGATCTTTGTCTCGCTAATGTCCCCTAGGACCCGAGTTCTTGTTATCTGTTCCGAGATTGGGCGCTCTACCCGTACGTGGGGATGTTTATCGGGACCCCCTCACCCATTACCTTTTATCAAGTCAGTTGAAAAGGGGGCCACAACCTTGGTTTTATTTTCCCGTGCCATGTATGCCATGCTTTACTTACTGTTTCCTTCGAGTGTTTACATTTAGTTGCCTTCGGATGTTTATATTCTATACATGATCCCGCGGGAAGTATAGCGAAAGCGTGTGGTTCACACGCCTAGCCGCCGTTGCAAACCCTGAGTCCGCTTCGAAGTGCGGCCGAACTTCGATACAGATAGCTTAGTCGGGTGCCCCCCTAGACTTTTTTGTTGTTGAACTGGAACAGTCTTGTTGTGAGACTTCAATGTCGCTCGGTGTGGTTGATCATGCGTATGGTTACATTTGGGCAACCCCTGCAGGGTGTACATCTTATCGATAAGCCGTGTCCGCGGTTATGGACGACTTGGATCTGTATAGCTTGATCATAGAACAACTTACACCTTTATGTTTCTGCTAATAATTTGTTAATAACTTGCGTAGTAATTTAGCATCACTACAATTGTTACTTAATAAAAATTGTCAACCGTGTGAGTGCTCTTGTTACTGCTTCCTCCTTTGCGACGGGGAACACATCGGCTGGGTTATGTTTGCAGAGCATAGAACTGTTAGTTTATGCCCTCTCTCCCCTTCTCTGATAGACGAATGTTGTAGAGTGTCTCTATAGGTTTTTAGTGCTTGCGCGCTGTCGCTTAAACCCATCATATTGCCTATGACATTTCTCTTGCATCCTCTAAGTCCCCTGCGTGCCTCAAGTACAAAGGACGACTGGTTGACGAATGCTATACGTCTTTAAGTCTTGTTAAGTATGAACCCGTTCCTATTGCTGCTTTGGGACATAACCGGGCAGGTATGAAGATCTTTGCGATGAAGAACGATGCTAGCAAGGTTACCTTCCGGCTTGTCCTAGGCAGGGTTATGGACGCAATTGGTTATCTTCAGGACTCTTAGTACAACTTATATCTTGTTCGTACTCGGAAGTATTCGATCTTCTATATGATTCAGATCTTGTATGTTTGTATCTTGATTCATTGGAGTCGTTATTGTAATATATAAGTTTCTTGTGGGCTCTATTGTAATCCTGCTGTAATGTTACCTCTCGTGTTAATTCCTCTGGCATCACGTGTGTGCTTCGTCGCGCACGTCATGTCGGAGGGCGTCTTAGAATCGATATCGTGCGGCTTTCGGCGGGATCGCTAGAATCCTTAGGTTACCAATTTTGGGGCATCACAGGGAGGCTATCTGTTGGAGCTGCCACATGCAGCTCCCCCTCTTCTTCTCTCTCGCAATCTCTCTTGTCGAGACCACACACATTCACTCGTATAGGGAGCAGTATGTATGTATATTTTGTCGGCTTTGCCGGCCAGCTGTGATTGTGTCTAGAGCGCGGAAGGCATGGTAAGGTAGTGCTTGCCAGCCACGATCCTTGGCATCCTCGGCAAGGCCTCGCTAGTGCGTGTCGGTAGGGGTGGCAGCGACCTAAAGGCAGGACGGTGGCGTGGTATGTCTCGAGAAAAGTCATACTATCTAGCTCGAGACTAGCTGGACTGCCTGGCCCACTTTTCGACAATCGCATTGGCGGTGGCGTGGTAGTCTGCAGCAATTTCCTGCACCGCTGGCGCAGTGGGAAGGAGCTTCCGCGTGTTTAGGATGGGCCATGGGCCAGAAAGATCTTGTTGTTTGGTGGTCTGCACAGAGATTTTTTTTAGCCCGGTGGAGATTTGGGCTTTGCCCGTTTGGTTACTTGCTTTTCAAGCCTTGTAGCATCCCAGAACGGCGTCACTATTGTTTTGTTGCAACCCAAAATCCGCTGCTGGTTCCTTCTACCCTTCAGTGGTGAGGTTACCAGTGATTGACAGCACAAGCAAGAACACAATCATCCACGACACATGACTTAGCACTAATCATAGATGACACAAGTTCATGACACACCATTTTTTAGACACAATCATATTTCTAGACACGGCAGACAAGATCATAGTTGAACACACTTGACACGAACAACAACTAGGCACGATCATAGTTCAACGCACGACACGAACAACAACTAGACACAGACATGGTAGCAGTGACACACAACCAGGTAAGCTTCATACATGATTTTCAAAGAAGACACACCTCGTGGCATCACCATGGTACATGCACCTGGTCATCACCTTAGTGCAGGTGTGGTCGAAGATGACCACACTGTACTCGAAGGTGGACACCTTCTTGAAAACGAGGAACTAGCCTACCTTCAACTGATGGGCGACGATGAAGCCCGCCCATTCCTGGCCGATGTATGCGTCATCACCTTCTCTCATCGTAGTCATCCTCCAGTTGCATCAATTGTTGCTGCAGACGGTGTTGTAGGAAGGGATTTGTCCGAAGCACTTGACGAAATCTTGAGGGATCAGGAGCAGGCTGAAGGTGGGCCTGAAGACGATGTGCAAGAACTTGTTCGGCCATACCTCGTCCTGCAAGTGGCCGACGTGAGCCGCCCTTCGCTTCTTCGACGGTCCCTTGTCAGGGCTCTCAGTAGGTGACCCAAGCTTCAGCTTCACAGCCTACCACAAGAACACATGGCATTAGAGGTGTGCCCTGCTCACAAGTATATACATGAAAACGAACATTGAAAACATAAGTGAGGCCTCATACATTGGCTCACATGGCAGCTCAAAAGTCTAGTGTGCAAGTAATCACACACACACGACTAAGTTTGAAGGCAACACATTGCCTTCCATTGTGGCATTATTCAATGACATGCCAATGCACTAGGTATACCAAAATGAGGTCTCATATATAGGATCACACGGCAGACAGAGGGACTGTCCACAAACTAAGTCAGGCATGCTAAGTGGCACACAAGACTAAGTTTGAGGGAAAACCCAGCCTTCCGTTGTGCCATAGTTAAATCAGTGGCCAATGCACTAGACATCCCAAAACGAGGCCTCATATATAGGATCACACGGTAGGCAGAGGTACTGTCAACAAACTAAGTCAGGCGTGCCATGTGGCACACAAGACTAAGTTTGAGGGAAGTACCCTGCCTTCCGTTGTGCCATAGTTGAATCATTAGCCATTGCAGAACTAAAGAAGTACAAACATGGAAACCAAGGTAGCATATGCCTCATAAAATGATGACATATGGAGGAGAAGTTTGATCAGAACCAATGGCATGGTCATGTTCAGTCACGCCATAGGTTCTGATCAATCATATCCTCACACACTAGTTCAATCACTCATTCCTAGTTACAATCATCAGTCTAGTTCAACCACAAACAACACAATCTAGAACAAACTAGCGCCACTCATTCCGCATAGCAATCTGAACATGCTAAACCCCAGCACAAAAAACCCTCCCCCTCTTTGCATGCACAGTAAAATCTGGCAGTTTCACCAATCCCCAATTCGATCTAGGAAGGATCTACCGTGATCGGAGATTAGAGTAACAGATCTAAGCAAATCGAGACCGTGAACAACAAGAACTGGACAAGAATAGCAAGAAATGGCAAGGAACACATTGCAAACATCAATCCGAACCCTATCCTAATGAAAACCCTAACAGATCTAAGGTGCATGTCATCGCAAATGCCCGAGAATGGCATGTTCTGGCATAACGAGTACGAAGGTGAGAAGGAGAGGTCGTTACCGCCATTGTTCCAGCCGAGGACGACCTCGAGTTCGGGGTGCCGATGAAGACCGCGGAGCAGGTTGCCCCGATGCCGCGCTACTGCTCATCGACGTCTCCTCCTCCGGTACCAGTGCTCGTCCGTGCGGCGGTGCGGCGGATTGGTCGACGGGAGGGGAACCGCCGAGTGATGTGACAGTTTAGGGGAGGTGAGAGTGCGGTCGCGAGTGAGAGTAAGGAGAGGGGAGCGGTAAGGCTAATTATGGCGCGTGTTCTCAAAGGTTTCCAGCTCCCTTCCCCCACGCGTGCTGCCTTCTGGCCTCAACGGGCCTGGTCCCGGAGAAACTGCCATTCCGGCGTTCCTCTAAGGCCTATCCAGGGGTGCTTTGAGACCCGGCTGATGCAAGAACGCGGTGACCTGCAGGCAACCAAACGGGCCAAAATTTATTGGACCGCTGCGAGCCAAGGTCCATCCAGACTACCAAACGGGCCCTAGACTATTTCGTGTCCTCTTGACCGGATAGACCAGCTAATATTTGAGTTTCTTCACGTGTTGAACGGCCTTGGGCTAACAACCAGACTACCTCATGAGGGCTTATAGTGGTCTCCTATGAACGGGGTATAATGGGTTTAAATATGGGTTTAACAGGGCTTATAATTAATCTATCAAATTAATCGATTAATTACCTAAGGGCACGTACAATGAGGTGATGTCAGCCTTCCCTTACGCTTGCCACATCAGATTTTTGCTTAGTTGGAGGAGAGAGAATGAAGAGAGAGAAGGTTGTCTTCCTTTAGCTAAGAGATGATCTCTTATGAAATAAGAGAAGACTATTTTTCCCATTGTACGACTTGTCTTCCCTTAGTTATATAATTTCCTACTAAAAATAATTAATTATTATTTATTGTAAGGGATGACAATAAGAGATAATGCATTATACCGATTATATTTATCATCCTCTCTAGATGATATGGACTGCTAAGAGAAGACGTGTCTTCTCAACCATTGTACATGCCCTAAGAACACAAAGTAAGTTTGAGATCAGGGGATTATACTGGGGCAAGCCATCACATCTAATGATCTAAATAAAAAGATTAGTTTCAACAATCATCTTCCTAATCTTGTTACTAATTATTCCTCTCTCGAAGCCCTTGGTCGTTGATGTCGTTGGTGCAACACCAAGGGGTCGCCAATGCCATCTTGAAACGCTGATTGTCGTCGTTGTCCTTGCTGAGAAAAAGACCTCCTACGTCTTCACCGCCAGTGTACCACCATGACATGCCTGTTGCCTCATGTTCACCACCGGTGCCAGAACTCTCATGTGATGGACCTTCATGTTTGCCACCAGTACAGCACGTCGCCGGTGACTCGCTTCCATCTTCGTCAACGGTGCCATAGCTAACTGGGGCGTCTAAGCGGACAGGGAGCTTGGTAGGTGTTGTATGCGTGTGAAGAGCACGCTGGGCCGTGACATTGCCGCTGCACCAGAAGGAGGCAGGAAGCAGGAAGGTCGGGTCGAAGCCATCTAAAGCTGCCAGCGCGAGGCGGCACTGGAAGGCCGGGTCAAGGATGGCGCGGCGGAGTATCCTGCCAGTCGCGGCTCAGAGGACGAGTGTTTTAACGTCAGCGAGCGCAACGATCTCAAGCAGTAGATCGATCGGGAGGGTTTCTTGCGCTGGCGGCGCCGACACCATCCTGCTGCACCTGTAAACATGTTTTTCGGTTGACATTGTTCTTGTCTAATACTCCCGTGAATCCGTGATCCTTTTTTTCTGTACGCAGAGGCCTGTGATCCTCGGAGTAACTCTCTTGTAGAACTCATACCATAAGCCAATGCTATTGCAAGGTATAGAAGCGCAACCGAGTCGAACTAGTACGAGGGATCAGCGAATCCTATTGCAAGGTAAACACTAAAATCGGAAAGGTAACTACTCGGATTGCATCCCAAAATTTCAAAATAGTACCATTGCGTAGTACTATATAGAAGCGCAACCAAGTCGAACTAGTACGACACACTAGCACACAGTAGGGATTTGGGAGCACTTTGCCCTAGGGTACTTTGAAAAGTGCTCCTAAATACCCCTTTAGAGGTACTTTGGCTTATCTATTGGGTATTTTGGAAAGTGCCCCAATTGCTATACATCTATTGGGGCAGTTTGAAAAAGTACTCCAATATATACACCTACTAGGGCAGTTTAGAGAACTTCCCCAATTGGTATACACCTATTGGGGCGACAGTTTAGAGAAGTGCCCAATTGATATACACCTATTGGGACAGTTTAAAGAAATGCCCCAATCGGTACATCTGAAATGATCAAGTATAAATTTTGTCTACAGAAGCAACAACAAACAAATTATATACAAATTCAGTTAAATAATAAGATTGCTTACTAATTAAATAACAATAAATTCGGTCAAAACTACAGAAACATCAGACATAAACATCTAGTCAAACTAGGCTAGCTAGTATTGCTGATCTTTAGGACTACATGTGCCCTGTTTGGGCTGTATGTAATGCTATCTGCCTTTCTTTGACATTAAACAAGATGCAGAAGCGCAAGCAAACACTAATTCATCACCAAGTTAGTTATATCACGTCATCACTAATGAATCAACCAGGCCAGCAATTGTCAAGAACACATGCCACTTATCTGGAAATCAAGTAACTACTAGTCCATCGGACAACCATACTATTTCTAATCCAGTGCCCTAATACAGATGCAAAGTATGCTTTGACAACAGATAGATAAAACTCATACAAATTATCACATAGAACTTGAAAGACAAACTAGGTGAAAATCTCTAACCATACTAGTTCCCTGTAGTAAACTTCATCTACAAACAAACACACTAACCTTCCCTGTAGAAATCTAAACTACTTTATAATCTGAACAAGTTCCCTGTAGTAAACTTCATCTGCAAACAAACAAACACACTAACCTTCTCTATAGAAATCTAAACTACTTTATAATTTGAACAAGTTTCATGTAGTAAACTTCATCTGCAAACAAAAACACACTAACCATCCCTGTAGAAATCTAAACTACTTTATAATCTGAACATGTTCACGGTAGAAAGTAGGAAATCCCAAGACCCATGAAAGTATATAAGACTTTTTTCTAAAAAAAAATTAAAATCAGTACAAATTGATCTGCCGGCAGGAAAAATGCAGGACCAAAGAGTTAGTGAATCATAACTAAGTTGCACTTCAAATTGGTTTATAACCATATGATTTTGAACTTAAAATGTAGAACAAAATGTTTACTACATGCCTTTGTTCTAACTATAGGTAAGGTCAGAACAATGATGGCATGCTAGTAAAGAAATGCACAATTGCGGAAGAAATGCATAATTGTAACAAAGTAGTAGGCATCACTTAAAACACATGACAACATTCATGCATATCTTATCGTCTTAAATACATGACAACATTCAACATACATAATTCATACCAGTCATAATAGTCTAACAAAATTTAGAGCATTCATACTTAAGTTAAACCATAACTAGTAATACTTAGATCCATCACTCCAGCGACTCAAGCTTCATCATAGTGATCCTAAGCCAGGCTCCAAATTGGTCCCTGCTCTTCACTGGAAGCAGGCCCCTCTCGTCGTCGAATGTGAACATCCAAATGTCTCCCTCCTTCAAGCTGAATCCTTTCATAACTCTTGGCCATACTTCTGTCATCTTGGCCATTCCAGTTGCATCAAGGTGCATAGAGCAATACTTGTCCACTGAGTATTCAGTGAAGTTCACCACCACACCAACAACTTCAGTCTTAAATGGAATACCACGATTCAGTGCATTCTGGTATACACTTGTGAAAATTCCTGTATATCCAGTAAGATCTTGTTATCGGTAAGATGCACTATTGTAATAGAAAACTGGATAGAAGAGTGAGAGATCCATGTACTATGGTAATATAAAACATGATTTTTTTTCAAGTATAAGTACAACAATTGTACTTACCATTTCTCCATCTGTTTTGACCATACTCTTAGTGAGCCTGCAGACATATCTCTTCACTGGTGGTTTTTGATATCCATCATAGTATTCCTTTTCAGGTTTGTTTGCTAACTCCTCAACATAGCTTCTTAGTTGCATTATTTGGTGATAGTTCATTTCTACGTCATTGCCAAAGATGCAATGCCTATCAAATGATTCTTTACCTATACAGCCAAGTCCTACATTCCAACATATTCTTATTTAACCATCAGGCTTTGCTAATATTTTTTTAAAGCAATGCTAGACAATAATCTAACCTCTTATTGTGATCTTTTTCTTCCCATCATCAGCATCTCTGTCAACATGAATGCATTCATCATCGTAATCAGCAATGATGTAGTCGCCTTCACTGTCATCACAAATGTAGTCATCTTCCTCATCTGCTGGTATGTAGTCGTCCGCATCATCGACAAAGACGTACTCATCGTCATCTTCATCAGGGATTTGCTCATTCTTCATGTTGCCATCTACCTCATCCATAATTTCCCTGCATGAAACAAGCAATTTTTTTGAAATGCAATCACCACATCAAGCTCGCACAAAATATCTACAAAATTAAATCCACGTGAGAAATCGTAGTAAGTTGTATGATTTACAAAAAAGTCCTTCTCTATGTTTGGCAAATCATTAATTGTTTGAAACTTATCCTAAACCAGTAACACTAACATGCTTTCATGTGGTAGTAACAATGTAATCACTTGACAGTAGCAAACTCTAACTAAGCAGCACTAACTCATAAATTAGTGTCATATGTATTCATGTGTTAATTACCTGTCTATGTTATCTTCTCCGAGGCGCTTCTTGGTGTATATTTTATCGTCTCCCAGACACTTCTCCTTGTCTCTGTTATCTTTTCTCTGGCGCTTCTCCTTGGGGCTGATGTACTTCTCTATTGACTAGAGAAAGCAATGAAGGAAAAAAATCAGGCCATAGAAAATACTAACCAATAGTGTCCTTCTCAGCTTGTACACAAACATTTACATGAAGGTACACCAATTAAGAGACTTGCAGTTATTGATTAACAATAAGGCATGCACACAAAAATGAATTACCTTACGGTTAGTTACTCTGCTGGGCGTGATGCGCTCACCACCGTCAACTTTGTGGGAAGGGAAGAGCTGGTACACAAACATTTACAAGAAGGTAGACCAATTATCAGAAACATTTATAGGAAGGTAGACCAATTATCAGACTTGCAGTTATTAATGATTAACAATAAGGCATGCACACAAAAATGAATTACCTGACAGTTAGTTACTCAGCTGGGCGTGATGCACTCACCAACGTCAACTTTGTGGGAAGGGAAGTGAATCAATGATCCGTGATAGATCAGCTCCCCATGTTCTAGAGGGCGTACATCGACGACATGGTCGTCTTGGTCGTACAGGATGATGCGGCTCATCAAGGCTCGTAGGAGCATCGAGCCCTTGTGCTTCGCCTTCTTACGGCTGTTGATGAATGTGGTGTAGGTAACAAACCACCTCATGTCCACCATGACTCATGCTTCTCCTCCCGGTTTAGGCTGGGAAGAAACAAGTCAAAATCAAAGAACTATAGACCAGATCTGGGAAGGAAGATGGGAAGAACTTGGAAGGAAGATGGAAAAAAGAGGAAGATGGATGGAAGGAAGCTAACCTGGATGCGATGGTCTTCTCTTACATCCGGTGGAAGTGCGGTGCGGTGGGAAACCCTAAGAGCAAAATGAAGCGGTGCGGTGGCTGCCTTGACTTTTATTTACTTGCACCTTTTACGAAATAACCCATGTCAGTCATTTTTACAAAAAAACACCCTAGGCATCTATAAGTTTTTCCACAATTCGTACCAAACAAAAAATGTTGAATGTGGCATCACTTTGCAGCATAATCATATTTGATAAAAACACATCTTCATTTCTTGCAATTTGTGACTTATGATTTTGCAATTTGCAATCACACTCACTTTGCAATTTGAAAAAGATTCATAATTATGCATGGTACAAAATATTGCAAGTACTTACCCAGGTAGATGTGATGAACAACACATCTCCATGAGTAGTTCATGCATTTTATGAAAAAACATGAACTTAACATGTGATTGATGATAAGCTCATATAAAACCATGCATCGGTTTGCATCACAATCAGATGTGATGAAAAACATATGCAGCAAATGTTTATGCAATATGAAAAAGCTTCAGAATTATGCATGGGACAAAATATTGCAAGTACTTACCTAGGTAGATGTAATGAACAACACATCTCCATGAGTAGTTTATGCATTTTTTTTCACAAACCCAAATATCAACTAGTGATTGATAATAAACTCACATAAACCACAATATTACATCAACCATTACAAGCACATTACAAAATAATAACATCAGTCTTTTTGCAAGCAGCATTCACAAAAGAAATAAACAATATCGTAGAACAACAATCTTACGAGATAAACAACAACCTACAGCAGCATCAATCATAACAGATAAACAACAACCTACAACCTAATCCATAACATGGCTGATGAATGTCTTCTTCGGTCGTCAATCTTCTCCAGATACAGGTGAATGTTGTCCTCCAACTAATCAACCCTCATAAGAAGTAGTGAACCAAAATCAATGTTGTTTGTTGTGCAGATATAGTCCATTTGTTCTTGGTTCATCCCAAATGCCACCTTGTTGTAGTTGCCACGGTGCAGAAAATACTGTCTAGATATTTCATCATCCATAACCCTGCTTGAGTATACAGCTATGCCCCTTGGTTTGTAATGGTAACCACTTAGGATGTGGGATGGCATGATCTGTGAAAGTAATACACATTTATTAGGTCTTGCTAAACTACCTTTAAGAAGATTAGCTTTCTGCTGAAAGAACTTACAAAGCGGTTAAAAAAGAGGTCAGATCGATCAACTATGTGCACAAAGTACTGCACGTCAACAACTGCTTCCTTATCATTTCTAAGGTTGTTCACATCCTTTAACATTTGAAATGTTATATATGCTAGGTCTGCCTCACCAACAGAGTGCGTGTTTGTGAAAATAGTCTTGTAAAATGGGACTCTCATGGACTCATGCACATATGGGGCTCCTGCAAAAATAGTATAGGATCTAATCACATACAAGTATTAAAGAACCAATTGTTGTAATGGAATGAGTAGCAAATTGAAAGCATGAACATACCATCCCTCATCTCATATGTTTTATTTTCTCCATCAGAGTTGGCTACAGTTACTTCAAACTCTATTCTTCATATTCCAGGTCTTCTGAATCATCTTCATCAGTATCATCAGCTTCATCATCCTCAGATGGTAATTTAAAGGTCACAAAATCGTCGAAATCGACGTAGTGCGCCATCACAAAGTATGACCCAAATGGTCCATACAGAATAGTGCATGTTTCCTTCTTCTCCAACAACAACAGCAACAATAAGTAAGAGACAGAAGAAGAGGAATCTAGAAGAACTTAGTGATGATTTGGTCATTACTTCAGTTAGTGTAGTGCGGAAGCAAAAATGCTCTTACGGAAATCTACTAACAGACAACACACTATTAGTCAAGGTAAAAGAGGAGAAGCTGGAAGAGAACATTGCTGACAAGGAAGATGATTTCCATACTAGAAAGCGATGCATTTATGAACAAAACGATTGGTTTAGAGCAAGGAATCCACCGAAGGTTAGTATGTTAGCAATTTTACCACACCATGGTTTGTTGTACAACGTTTAAAATTGTTGTCTTCCTCTTTGCACAGCCACAATCTTACCACAACATGTAGTAATTCATTAAATCTTGCTAGAATTGTTGTGTTGCTATATAACTGCTAGCTTAAATTGTTGTTTTTCTGCTAACAATACAGAAAATTGCTGGTTTGTTGTACAATTGCTTGCTTGAATTTTTGGGTTTCTTCGAATTGAAACAACCTCACCGAAGAGTACACTATAATTTCACTGTAGACACCAATGAGTATGTTAGCTAATATAGGAAATGGTACTGCTGATTAATGTTGCATTGCATTCTGCATGATGTAGGGAAATAAAATCAAAACTGGCATCAAAGTGGGGTCCTTCGCCAAACGCTTACAGATGGTGGCATTGAGAACAGTTCAGGAAATTGAAAATCCGGGTCATGAATCCCAAAGCTATTGACCCCGAGGTCTACACCTTTGACTGGATCCCAATGGCTATCTCTGTTATCACCAGAAATTGACCAAGTCAGAGGTGGGCCGCGATCAAGATGGACTTAAAGATTATATACGGAAGAAATACATGAATCGGCCTTATGCGCAACGTTTGGGCTAGTTTGCCCTTGTATCTGTAATATAGTAGATCGCATCTTAGATTAAAAGATAGAGTTTAACCCGTGCACGTTTAGGTGCACGCCCGAATTAGAAAGTCCCCTGGACTATAAATATGTATCTAGGGTTTATGAAATAAACAACAACCAACGTTCAACCACAAATCAATCTCGGCGCATCGCCAACTCCTTCGTCTCGAGGGTTTCTACCGGTAAGCATCATGCTGCCTAGATCGCATCTTGCGATCTAGGCAGCACAAGCTTTATGTTGTTCACGCGTTGCTCGTACTGAAGCCTTTTTGATGGCGAGCAACGTAGTTATCTTAGATATGTTAGGGTTAGCATTGTTCTTCGTATCATATGCTGTCGTAGTGCAACCCTTGCATATCTAGCCACCCTTACACCTATCTTAGGTGTAGGGGCGGTACCCCGCTTGATCATTATTTAGTAGATCCGATCCGTTACGGTTGCTCCTTGTTCTACAAGGATTAGTTTAATATCTGCAATAGTTAGGCCTTACAAAGGGTTGGAGGATCCAGCGGCACGTAGGGTGTCGTTTGCTAGTCCTAAATAGGATGTTCCGGGGATCAACCTCGTGTTGGTTTTTAGGCCTTGTTTAGGATCGGCTTACGATCACCGTGCGTGGCCGCGAGGCCCAATCGTGAGTAGGATGATCCGATTATGCGGTGAAAACCCTAAATCGTCGTAGATCGAGTTAGCTTTATCTTGATCAAGAAGGACCACCATATATTCGTGCACCTCGTACGAATCATGGGTGGATCGGCTCCTTGAGCCGATTCACAGGACAACCTGAGAGCCGATCGAGGCTCGTATTTAATGTTTACGTGTATGCCATGCAGGAAACTAAGCGAGGCATCTCCATCACCTTCCTGACCAGGTATAGGTCAGGTGGCACGCCCTTGCACCAGCATCGGACGTGTGTACCAGAGGCTTTGCGGGCCGTCGCTCGGAGGGACCAGGGCCAGCCGCAGCCCTAAGTTGTTCCCGGCTCTACTGTGTTGCCCGTCGCTGCCCGCCGGTGGGTTTCTGACCACAACACATTCTGGCACGCCCGGTGGGACACCAAGCAAAGGAAAGCCGATGGCGAGATATCGGCTGGCACAAACACGGTGCTCGTCCTCCCGACGGAGCTTAGTGCTCCAGGATTACACGAGGTACCCAATTTGGACGACGGCAAGCGTATCGACATGACGAAGGATGGGGTTAGGCTGGTTCTACCTACCGGCCTGACCGTGTAGTAAGAACATTGGGATCGACCCCCGAAGACCTGTGAAGTGTGACAAATTGATGAGCAAACGTGGCGAGGCCGATCCTGGGGATCGGCCCCCGAAGATCTATGAAGGGACATTACAGAACCCTCATTGAGCGCTTCGATCGATATGGAGGCCGGTTCCAGCTAACGACCAAAATTATCCTCACCACACGGTCTGCTTGTGTTCAACGATGATCTAATGAACAGCGGCCACGTCGGCTACACGAATCCTAACGGAGCCGACGTGCAAATGCAGTGCCTTGGCCTACTACGGAGCCGATATCTGCAGTCACCTGACAGATTCGGCTCGGGGGGCACATAATCAGCAGACAGACGCATGGGCAATAAAATGTTAGGAGCCGATGGAAAATCGGCCAGTAAAAAAAATGTAGCAAGTACAGCCGAAGCAGCGTCATCGACTTCAGAAAGATCAAGTTCAGCGAAACATCTGTCTCTGTAGGCCCTACTGAAGAAACGCGCCGAGGGCGAGAAGGGCGTCAACACGGATGCGATCCACCTCAGCGATCTCAGCCTCGTCGTCCTCGTCTTTGCCCGTCACCAACTGACTGCTCAGAGTACGAATTTCAGCCAGATCGGTCTTCAGATCGGCTGTGAGACCTTTTGCTTCATCTTGAGAACGGGCAATAAGGGCTTCCTTGTCTTGGATAAGCTGCTTGGTCACCCTGACCCTCTTTTCAAGGCTCTCCAGCTCCTTGCGCAGGGTCTCGAGTTCGGCGCGATTGGCAGAAGTGTCCGTCTTGGCGTCCAGAGCAGCCTTTTTCTCGTTGAGCCGTTGACACTTTTCCGCAATATCGGTTCTCAATGGAAGCTGGGTGTGGCGAAGAGTAATCCTTTGTCGAGCCGATTGCACCCTTGACTTGAAGACCGACAGAGTAACAGCTGGCCAGAGCTTCACTTGCAGTGTCATAGGGAGATGGGGCTGGATATCTTCAAGGATGCCTTTGACTTCCTCGGAATTTTCGATCAAGGTCTCAATTGAGGAAGAGAGCAAATCCTTGAGACGCTGGAGTGGACCATGGACCGTGCTAGGACTCGGCTCTCCACTCACCTTGGAAAAAGTTGGTTCGATGGAATCTGGATCGAACGTCAGCAAGCTCGAGAGATCACAACCCTGATAAGGCAAACAAAGCGAGTTTAGCATACAATGAAGAAGGTGATAGAGCCAAGGAGAGGGGGTATACCTCTCCCAAGGTAGGAGGAACAGCCGATGTAGTGATGATCAGCTTTTCTGTGGACTTGGCTAGGTCAGCCACTTGGTCGGCCACGATCGTCGAGGTGGCTAGGTCCAGGGTAGTGGACGGCATCGGTACCTCCTCGACGTCTCTGCTAGAAGTTTCTTTGGTCTGCAGAAGGAAGTGGTTAGCCGATCCAAACGACGATGGGTTAGCACGAAGTGTGACCAGGGAGAGAATTACATTTGAGACCTCCTGGCTTGATGGAGAGGTTCGTGGGTCTTTACGAGCCCTTTTGACGCATCGACGCTTCGTGCGTGACCCCGATCTGGTCGGGGCTTGGGGAGCAGGAGGCTCGGGGATCGACCCTTTCTTAGGAGCCGGTGCGGGTGAAGCCGTCTGGCTCTGAGTGGTGGACCTCTCAGAGTTGCCTGAGCTCGAGTCCCCCTGGCTGGATTCCACGGCCCCGCTCGAGGTTTCTTCCGTGGAAGTCTGTGGAAAAGAATACGAGCGTGTTGTAAAAGACTGGGAAAGCGGATAAATGTGGACAGGGCATCAATCAACTTACATGCAAGCTTTCTTGGGCAGGAGCTTTACGCTTCAGGGTCTTCCTGGCAGCTACCTTCCTCACTGCCGTCCTCGCCTGAGTCGAGGCTCGGGGGGCAACTGGCCCTGAAGATGCTTTATTCTTGGGAGCCGATTTCGGTGAAATCGGCTGACTCTGCATTATGACTTTCTTCAGGGGTGGCGAGCTCTGGCAGAAGAGGACCACTGGTGCCGGAGGGAGAAATACGAAGGGGGAACCATCGGCTTGCGTAGGAGCCGGGCCATCTTGTTGCTGCCAGGAAATGGAGTCAGGTCACAGACAATCACCATAATGCTGTTACAAGAAATGTTTAAGTAATGATACCTGGTCTGCAGGAATGTCATACTCGGCATCGAGTTGTCTCAGCAGCGGTCCCAGAGCTCTTCTGAAGACATGGGTCTTCCACATGGACCACCAAGTCTCGAAGCCATCGGTGGTGGAGGAGAAACGGAGGTCGTGTGGAATTGGAATGGCCAAAGCATCGAAGAAGGTATAACATCTTTGGCCAGTAAGAATGTCAGGCAGTTCAGCTCTACTTGCTGTCAGGTGGTGTAAGAAGAAGTGTGGAGGCACCTGCCCGAGGCCAAGCTGTCGGGCTACCACTACCGGTTGGTAACACTCATAACCAGGCTTGATGATCCGGTTCGAGGTACTCATACCAACAGGGAGGAAGCAAGGACGGATCATGATAGAATACAGATGCTGGGTGCTAGCGTCATCGGCAAAGTCATCCAATCGAAAGGAGATTGGGTTTTCAAAGTTCGCCGATTTAGTATAAGGAAAGAACAGGGGGTTGTCCAAACCTTGGAAGAAAATCTTGAACCACCCTGCTGCTTCCTTGGGGATCAGCCTGCTGCCTGGGAGACCATACAAAGCTTGGCCATAGCTGGTGCATCGGATATCCTTTCCATTAACATCTGGAAAGGTGCAGGTGGTCAAAGGTGGGAAGTCTGGGATCTGATTCTGAAAATATAGCTGCGCCCATAACTGAATAAACCACCAAGGGCCGCCAGTTTTGACTGTCTTTTGAGAGAACAGTTTGACAGACATCAGTTGAAGAGATCGATAGACTTCTCCAAGAAACAGTTTGCCTAGGCCGAGTTGGGTGCCTTTGGCAAGTTCATAGGCCAGGGAAAGGTAATTCTTGGTAGGGGCAAGTGATGGGCCACAGAAAATAAAGTGCTCCAGCCAGAAATTCAGGAAGGCTGTATGCTCTCTCTCTGTCACAGGGCCTTTGGTCTTCATATAACGATTGAGGTAGGCACCCCAGCTGGTACATTCTTTCTTAGAAGACAAGGTGAAAGGGACCTTCGGCAGTTTGAATGCAGAAGGGCTTGGGGATGCAATGTCTAGGCCTGTGATCATGGCCACATCTAGCAGAGTTGGTGTCATGGGGCCATGGCCGAACATGAAGCAGTTCAGTGCGTTAGACCAGAAGTAGCCGATGGTTTTCAGAATGTTTTCATTCTTCTCAAGGGGAGACAATGATAATGATAAGGCATCGGCTATCCCTATGGCTTCCCAGGTGGCATAATGGGTTTTGGATACTCTAGCGTACCATGCCACCCAACCCTCAGGGGGATTAGGCCAGGCTCGCAGGCAGTCGGCCCAGGAAGTCAGATCTAAGTTCTGGTTCACAAATGGGATTCTGTTAGCTTCGCATGAAATTAAGAGGGCGGGACTCTCGGAAGAACGAGGACCGAGGCACATAGAATTTGCGAGAGAAGGATGTGGCAGTAGGATGTCTGAAACCTAAAATGAGTAATGGAGCAAAACATTAATTCAGGTGCTTGCTATTAATCCTAACGTCAATTCGGATGGCCAGAGGAGATTAAGGGTTACCTTCAGATCGGAGACCATGGCGTTGGTGTTGGATGATTCCGCCATTAGACGCGCTGAAGAGTTGCAGGCGGCGCGGTCGAGATCTGAGACGAAGGCGGCCGTGAGTGGGAACTGCTCAGGCGGCGATTTGGGGATCTGAGTTTGCTTTCTCAGACGAAGGGCACAGGTTACCGTTTGGAAGGGCGACTAGGGCAACCTTACTCGTGTTTTATGGAGGAGACCGATGCGATGCCATCGGTTCGTTTGGGGAGATCGTTTGACTTTGACTATCGGCAAAAGGCTGACGGGAGATACTTCTTCATTAACAAAAGGAGGGTTTTTTACAATGAAGAGCCGATTGCTCAAAGAAAAGGGGAACAAAAGAAGAGCCGATTGCTCGCATGCTACTGATCCTATTCTACTGATCCTCGCTGCCCTCGTCGTCGGCGTCATAGCTTCCGCCGGCGCTGCTTCCGGAGGACTCCTCGTCACCGCTACCCCAGTCTTCGACTGGAGCTTCTTCCTCTTCGTCATCATCGTCATCTTCACTGTCCGCCCAAGCACGGAAGCGCTTCGCCGGCGGGTACCCAGCGGAGGAGGAGGAGGAGTCGTCTTCCTCTTCGTTTCTCCATGAGTGGAGGTCATCTTCGCTCTCGCTCTCTAGTTCCCTTTCAATGAGGAACTGGAGGTCGTCCTCCTCGTCAGTCAGGGGCTTGTCGCCATCTGACAAGAGGCCGAAGTCCCACTCGGGCTCTGACATCGGCTCACTCGAGGAAGAAGATTGGAAAGAGATGCCGGAGGAGACAGAGGAAGAAGAAGACGTGGCTACAGGGAAGGAGGGTTTTTTTTTTTTTGGTGCCTATAGCTAGAACAGAGGAAGGGGATGAAGAAGGGCTGATCAATCGGCACGGTTAAATAAGAAGGAGCTTAGTGGAGATTTAATGCCATTGCAGTTTCCAAGGAAGTGATGCTGAAGCTATCAAGTTCAGTAGAGAAGTTGAGAAGACAAGCATCATGATGAAGGATGCTGCGACGGTTCTGCTCTGCCACGACATGACCCGACGAGGAAAAGTAGAGTGGTTTTCAAATTATCATTACCAAAACCAGGGGGGCATGTGTTATCACCAGAAATTGACCAAGTCAGAGGTGGGCCGCGATCAAGATGGACTTAAAGATTATATACGGAAGAAATACATGAATCGGCCTTATGCGTAACGTTTGGGCTAGTTTGCCCTTGTATCTGTAATATAGTAGATCGCATCTTAGATTAAAAGATAGAGTTTAACCCGTGCACGTTTAGGTGCACGCCCAAATTAGAAAGTCCCCTGGACTATAAATATGTATCTAGGGTTTATGAAATAAACAACAACCAACGTTCAACCACAAATCAATCTCGGCGCATCGCCAACTCCTTCGTCTCGAGGGTTTCTACCGGTAAGCATCATGCTGCCTAGATCGCATCTTGCGATCTAGGCAGCACAAGCTTTATGTTGTTCACGCGTTGCTCGTACTGAAGCCTTTTTGATGGCGAGCAACGTAGTTATCTTAGATATGTTAGGGTTAGCATTGTTCTTCGTATCATATGCTGTCGTAGTGCAACCCTTGCATATCTAGCCGCCCTTACACCTATCTTAGGTGTAGGGGTGGCACCCCGCTTGATCATTATTTAGTAGATCCGATCCGTTACGGTTGCTCCTTGTTCTACAAGGATTAGTTTAATATCTGCAATAGTTAGGCCTTACAAAGGGTTGGAGGATCCAGCGGCACGTAGGGTGTCGTTTGCTAGTCCTAAACAAGATGTTCCGGGGATCAACCTCGTGTTGGTTTTTAGGCCTTGTTTAGGATCGGCTTACGATCACCGTGCGTGGCCGCGAGGCCCAATCGTGAGTAGGATGATCCGATTATGCGGTGAAAACCCTAAATCGTCGTAGATCGAGTTAGCTTTATCTTGATCAAGCAGGACCACCATATATTCGTGCACCTCGTACGAATCATGGGTGGATCGGCTCCTTGAGCCGATTCACAGGACAACCTGAGAGCCGATCGAGGCTCGTATTTAATGTTTACGTGTATGCCATGCAGGAAACTAAGCGAGGCATCTCCATCACCTTCCTGATCAGGTATAGGTCAGGTGGCACGCCCTTGCACCAGCATCGGACGTGTGTACCAGAGGCTTTGCGGGCCGTCGCTCGGAGGGACCAGGGCCAGCCGCAGCCCTAAGTTGTTCCCGGCTCTACTGTGTTGCCCGTCGCTGCCCGCCGGTGGGTTTCTGACCACAACAATCTCCCAATGCCTTTTTTTAAGAATGAAAACCATTTTATTGTTTCATTTATTGTGATTTATTACTAGAAAGAGAAATCATCATGCAACAAAAAAATTCAAATGTAAACAAAACTATACCATGGGAAATATAGCTTTAATGTGGAAAAATGAAAAGAACTGGTGTTGATGGCAAAGCCGTCCACACGCCTTATGACGTGAGGCGCCCGTTGTGGTTCGGTCGCTAGCACCACGTGTTACCGACGGTGCCGTGAATTCGACATTAGCCATCGCCTTAGTTGTAGCTGTTTGGACGGCCTTATTATGCCGACGGTGACTATCAGCACATGTGCATCTACGCCGCCGGCTTTTGTATGCTGACGGTCTTTTACACGGTGTAGGTATCCACTTCCCGTGTCAACGGCCCTGATAAATGGCCGTCGATGTAGCCGTAGGCCGTCGGTGTTTGGTAATTTTCTTTTAGTGAGTTAGTGGCAGGTTTAGCTAGCTGTTTAAATCATGTATGCATAGAGCTGCTTTCAGTCAACTTAGAGTTAAGAAATACGGAGAAGAGAAAAGCCGTGAGGGCACCAAAACTCCGGTGTGTATTTATTCATCTGAGAGTTGAGCGATGCAGCCGAGAGAGATCTAGCAAGCTAGTGAGTTGAGAGCAAGTCTTTCAAGGGACACGCTTGTTACGGAAGACTCTATCATTGCGTTCATTTTAAAATTTCCAAGAGACAAGATGTGTGAGAGAAGCCAAACCCTTGCGATTATAAAAGATCTAAAACTAACCAAGTGTAGATCTAAAACTAACCAAATACATTGGCTATATATAACTGATCATAAATAGGTTTGGTCATTGATCCGTGGCAGCATAGATAAATAGATAGATAGATAGATAGATATATAGATCATATAGAAAAGAAGTATCATGTTCTGAATATCTTCTCGACTTGCATACAAACCCAGAGAAATTATACAGTTCTACGAGACTGTCTTTCACGATTCAGCTTCCCTACACACCATGTTTTACTAGAAAGATTGCATGGTTTGAAGTAAAGAGACCAGATCAGTCTCGTGCAAGTGCAAGAACAAACACCTGATCGATGTATGCCCCGGGTTATGCAGCCTGGTGACAGCCTTGGTACCTAAGTCGAGCCAGAGGAGCACACTTTTGTCGACACGCACGATAACAGCTCCACTCCTCTCCCCGAACCCTTCTAGAACAAGTGGTAGAGGCGAACTGACCAGTCCCACCGGCTTCTCGATTTCCTTCCTACCGATCACGAGCTTCCGGCTCCATATGTCAGCCCTGGACTCGGCCGGAGACTCGGTTGGTGCCAATGTCCACATCGATATCCCACCTCTTTCCAACACAAGCAAACTAAGACGGCCATGCACGGAGGACAAGAGCAGGTGTTTGTCTTTCTTAAAAGCCATCATTCTGGAGAAGCACCCAGCTGGGAGGTCCATCGTCGTCGCCGCCTCCGCGTCGACGTCCAAAGCGAGGATCATGTTCTTGGGGTCTTCCCAAATATTCTTGGGGCAAAGCCAGTGGACTGTGCGGCCGATAACTACGGCAGGGTAGGAGGAAGAGACTCTCAGACTCCGCGAGTGCTCAGTGACGGAGGATTCTCGGACGTCGCCCCATTGGCCCAACTTTGAGGAGAAGGTCTGGAAGCGCATGTTCGTGTCCGCGACGAGCAGTTCGTACGAGGCCCCGGCATCACCATCACTGACGCTGAGGAAGACGTGCGGGTAGACGTCGGCCAAGGTGATGGGAGGGAGGGAGGTGATATGGCCTGTGAAGGTGTTGCAGACCCGCAGCTCAAAGTTGGGAGCCTCGTGGTCGGATAAATAAACTCCCTTTTCCCGGCGGAAGAGGAGCAGACTGTCCCGCGACGCCACGGCCGTGAACGGTTTCCAGAGCATACCAGTGTCCAGGTGGACGCGGTGCTTGGTTGGAGATGGGGTGTGGATGACGCGACTGCTCTGGACCACACTAATGGTGGTGTGACGTAAGAAGGAGACACCGAGTAGGAGGGCGGGGTCGAAGACGCCGCCATCTGCAGCATACCGGACCGCTAGGCGGCGGTGGAAGGCCGGATCGAGGATGGAGCGGCGGAGGACCCTGCAGATACTGGCGCAGCGAACGATGGTCGTAACGTCAGAGCACGCGATGATCTCTAGCAGGAGATCCACCGGGAGGGATTCCCGCGACGGCCCGCTGCAGTTGCGTCTTTTGGTCGACATCGTCGGGTTGTTCATGTGCAGGAAGCTAGGTCGAAGAAGGAAATTGAGCGTTGGTCTTTTTATGAGCGCAGACCTGTGAACTGTGATCCTGGATGCCTGGGACGGTCTCCTTGTTGGACTCGGCCGAGTAAAGCAATTGGATGCACTACTACTTAAGTAGAGGTACAGCTGATCACCGAATTCTAATTTGAGATGAACACGAAGACCCTATAAAAAAAAGATGAACACGAACGAAATCAGGAAGGCCTCCGAGATTGCATCTGATTCAAGGTGAACACGGAATCCGGAAGGTCTCGAGATTGCATCTGGCAATTTTAAAACCCTCGCCGCCCGGCAAGTTAGCATCGACTCGAACCTTGGATGCCGAAGTTGCGCCCTAAGAGCATCTCCAACAGGCGCGCTATATCGGCCGCGCTGCAAAAAAACGGCCGGTATACCGCGCGCGGGAGGGAATCAGACGCTCCAGCAGGCGCGGTGCTGTAAAATTTTTAGAGCGCGCGGCATTTTGCGCAAACCGGAGCGGCATATCTGACGCGTCGGCTACAGCGCGCGGCATCGCTCGTCCAAGCGCGAAAAAACCCCGCGCTGAAACTTCCTCTTCCGCGTCGCCGCCCGAGCGCCCAATCCGTCGTCTTTGCGCGCCGCCGGCGAAATCCCGACGATGGACGACCCCTCCGGCAACCCACCGACCCCTCCCTACTCCGTCCCACCCTCCGCCGCCGCCACCACTTCCGCCGCGCCGCCGCCAAATCCTAGCGGCGGCGCCGACTGCGGTAATGCAACGACTGCTGCGCGCGCGCTCTTCGTCCCTCCGCGCGGGGCGCTGCACGCAGGCGCAGCCACCGCGCAGATGGCAGCCGCGCAGGGCGCCGGCAACGCGCGGCCCGCGCTGAGGAGGGGGAAGGCCCCGTCGACCAAACGGCCGCACATCGGTGCCGCCTCCGTCGCGCCGCCGAAGAAAGCGAAGGCGCCCGCCACCCGCCGGCCGCAGCCTCCTCCTCCGACGACGAACCAGGCGCCTCCTCCTCCTCCTCCGACGATCCAGCCGGCGCCTCCGTCCGGCAACCGCGCGGGCGCATATATGGTGCATGATGAAATGCCCGAGAGGTAAAAAACACTACTTTTCATCGAAATTGTAGTATAGATGCATACCTAGCCGTATAGTAATAAATTTCATTGCAATGTAGAGTCGATGATGCGACATACATGGAAACAATGAATGTTGGATCCTCGTTCATGCATGATGAAGCCGCCGATGGAGAGGAGGAATATGAGGATGTAGATGAGGAAGGAGAAGGGTTGATTGAACCTCGCCATCCTGGTCGGACCGCCAACTACACCGTAGCGGAGGACAAGTTGCTTTGCAAGACGTGGTTGACAATTGGAATGGATCCAACAACCGGTACCGATCAAACAAGAGAAACATATTGGCTGAGGATGACGGAGTACTTCAACACACACAACACAAGTGGGAACGAGCGAACAATGCACTCATTTCGGTCCCGTTGGTCCGGCATCAACAACGATTGTCAAAAATGGGCGGGCGTGCAAGCCAACATCGATGTTCTCAATCCAAGTGGCACAAATGAGAATGATAGGGTAAGTCATTCTACTACTATGTTCACCATATGGATCATATGAGAAGAATACGGTTCTACTTCATATAGCTCATCTATTTTCTTTTCCGCATATGTGTAGAACTCTATGGCTCAAGGTTTGTTTAGGGATGTGGGAAAGAAGAACAAGAAAGGCAACAAGATTCTTGGCAAGCCATTCACCTTGCACCATTGCTATGGAGTGCTAGGGAATGAAGAGAAGTGGAAGACGCGCGGCAAGTTGGATGCGGCAACTATGACGGCCAATGCTACCGGTGATGCAACAATCATCGATGATGATGATTCAAGTGATGAAGGCAAGAAGAGAAGCTCCACTCCTCACTCCGTCAACAATGGGCGGAGGAATGTGCATGGTAGGAAGACCGCCAAAGATATGAAGGGAAAGAAGGCCGGAGATGATGACATTGCCATTGCTATGGAAAGGATTGCAAATGCAAGGCTGCAAGCAAATGAAGATAGGAAGATGCAACGAAACTTGGAGAAAGAGGCTATGGATGCTATTGAAGCTAGGAGAGCCGCTTTGGAGGAGAGGATTGCCGCCAACGAGGAGAGGAAGTTGGCTTTGGAGGAGAAGAGGCAAGCCACCGAGGAGCATGCACGCCTAGCGGAGGAGGAGAGGAAGCTTTTCTTGATGGATACTTCCCATATGGATGAGAGGCAAAAGGAGTACATCAACCTTCTTCGCGATGAAGTGTTGGCCAAAAAGAGATTGTTGGTAGCCAACATGAACACTTCCACGACCGTCATGTTTGGAGGAGGCATGTTTGGAGGAGGCATGCCGACGTTTGGAGGAGGCATGGGAGGCATGACCGGCATGGGAGGCATGGCCGGCATGGGAAGCATGCCCATGGCCGGTATGGGAGGCATGGCCGGCATGGGAGGCTATGGAGGCATGGCCGGCATGGGAGGACCAAGCTATGGAGGAGTGTTTGGAGGGACTATGGGAGGCTCGATGAGTGGTGTGTATGGGAGTATGGGAGCACCACCGGGAGGCTTCGTGTCTTCCATGAATGCTACTATTCCTCCTTCAACCCAAGATGACGAGGAACAAGAAGAATGTGTTGACTTGAAAAATGCGGAAGTGTGATATGCATTTGTGATATGCAAATTATGTGTTCCACTTTGTCCATTTGAACCATATGTCGTGTGTCATTGTTGAACTACGCCATTTTGTGTGTCGTTCTTGAACTATGTGATGCATGTTGCACTTTGTGTCATTTGTTTCATGAATTATGTGTGATTATTTGATCTTTGTGAATGCAAAATAGTCTACAAAACTGTTTTCCGCGCCCGCGCGCGCTGTATTTTGCCGCGCCCGGCGGAGGACCATTTTTTCAGCCCGCGCACGCGCTGCATATTAGCGCGTCCGGCTGAGGAAAAAACGGCACAGCGCGCGCTAGTTGTTTACCGTGCGCAAATTCTGAGTTTTAGCGCGCCACGATATAGCGCGCCTGTTGGAGATGCTCTAAACATGCAAAAGATTGCAGGATAAAATGTAGAGCATCAAAGAAAAACCAATGCCTTTCTTAGAGAGAAAACATTCATAACGGACGTCATGTTCGGTGCAAAAGATTGCAGGATAAAATGTAGAGCATCAAAGAAAAGCACAGAGTTCACGAGCTAAGGGCATCTCCAGTGGAACAGCTCAAGCGGATCTACCGTGTTTAAACATATCCGTGCGGATACGGATCGGTCACAGATGCTCTAGCGGTGCGACCCGTTCGGCGCCACCCAGCGTTCCACCAAATTTAGGGAGACACATTATCTGCACGGATCCGCCGTGGATAGCATGCGTGTCCTCCCACTCGTACCTCTAGCCCGCAAGGCAGCTACCCGATGGCACAAGACTGACCGGCGGCAGTACCCATGGCCTGATGGCCATCAAAGCTATCGCTGACCACTGTCGCCGCCGCCTCAACTACTGAGCCGACCTTGATGACAATGGAGTTGAGAAGTTGCACGGGCATTGATGGCTAGCGCCACTTAAAGACGCCCGGATCTCGTCCCCACCAATATCGCCATTGCCATTGCCATCGGTAGCAAACCAGCGCCGCCACCCCACCAGTGATGAAGATCGCCAAAGACCATGAGGTTGGGTCGTCATCACCAACCACTGATGAAGATGCCGAAGTGGCTGAAGAAGACCGCCAACTACCGCTGGAACTCTCCGCAATGTCGTTCACCTCCACGTCGACGGAATCTGGCACCACCTCCACGAGTGCAGATTTGTCGGCTGCAAGCCAATGCGGCGGTGGCATTTCACCAGCCACCCCAGCCATGCGAGGGTAACACGCAATGGCTGGCACCACAACAAAGGTAGCAAACCAGCGCCGCTTGCATCGATGAACGGGCCCATGCTGGAGGAGGAGATGCATCGCCGCATCACTTCGGCACAACTCCGCCGCAGCACGTACATCATGCCTCCACCGCAACACATGCCGACGGTGGTCGCTGCATGGAGCCACAGGGTCCTAGACGCCTTCGCTATTCATCGACCTCACCATCAAAGATGAATAAGATGCTGGCACTTTTTTTTTGTTTCTTTCTCTACCTAATAATAAAGAAAATAAGGCTTCTTGTTGGTCCATCAATAACTGCCCCTCAAATCGATGAAAATTACCCACCATGCCATCCGGGGGATTTTATAATTTGCCACACTTTTCTTTGCACTTCTATCATTTGCCATTTTATGTGTCACTGATAGGTGGTGGTCATGTGGCAAATAATAGACACTTTAAAGAAAAGTGTGGCAAATCATAAAATATCCCATGCCATCCATAAGTCAGAAAAACGGTTCGAAAGAAAAAAGCTTTCCGTCGTTTCGTCAGTGTATTTTTGTTCGTTTGTCCATTGTTTTGTCCATGTGATCCTTCACCCGGCTTGGAATCGATTTTCGATTTGCCCAACCGACAAGAACTCTTGAACGTGCACGGGAACAAGACCCATAAATAAAGGGAGCTCTAACGAGAACAGAGAAACAGAAACGCATCTAGATTCTCGACGGCCTTGGCGGCTACCTGGATGACGCCGAGCCCGAGCAGCTCGTCCGCGGAAATCAGGCCGGTTGTGGGGTGGCCTTCTTGAGGCGCGATGGTCTACTCTGATGCCACCGCGAGGACATGAAAGCAGCGGGATGCCGTCGAAACACTACATCACGGTATAAAATTTGGGGCATTTCAAAGTGCCCCAAATTTGAACCAAAGTGCCACTAATTAGCTATAGGGGCACTTTTTCAAGTGCCACCTTTACTTGCGTCTCTAAAAGTATTTGGGGCACTACCTAGTGGCACTTTGCCAAGTGCCACTAAATGCAATTAGGGGCACTTCTAAAAGTGCCACTAAATCCAATTAGGGGCACTTTGCCAAGTGCCACTAAATTCAATTAGGGGCACTTTGCCAAGTGCCACTAAATCCAATTAGGGGCACTTCTAAAAGTGCCACTAAATCCAATTAGGGGCACTTTGCCAAGTGCCACTAAATCCAATTAGGGGCACTTTGCCAAGTGCCACTAAATCCAATTAGGGGCACTATGCCAAGTGCCACTAAATCCAATTAGGGGCACTTTGTCAAGTGCCACTAAATCCAATTAGGGGTACTTTGAGATGTGCCCTATATACTCAAATACCATTTCATATACTCAATTAGGGGTACTGTCATACAAGAATGAGCACACAACATGAACATTATGTCATACAAGAATGAGCACATACTGTCATACAAGAATAAGAACAAACAGTACCAACATATATACTGTCGTACACACTGTCATACAAGAATCCAATACACTTTGTCGCGTCCAACATAATATCTCACTATGTCTCACAGAGCAAAACGGAGACGGAAATTATGACACTCTCAGTTTGTATACTGTCAAATCATCACCATGTTTCGACTTCGAACATCATAACTGATCAATGCTGAGCATCAGTTGTACCCAGACGAGGCATCAGTGAGCAGCATCACCTTGAGTATTGAGCATTGTACCTTGAGTATTGAGCATTGTACCTTGAGTATTGAGCATTGTACCTTGAGAGAAATAGTAATATGATTAAACAAAAAGTAGATGAAAAATAGAAGTGCACTGTCCATGCTCAGATGACAGTAAGTAGTTTAATATCTCCATCTACAGTATGCATTTCTTCAGAAAAGTAAGAAGAGAAAGAGGGGCTTGGATTAATGCAAGTAGCAGCCTGCCCATGTGAAGTACTTTTTCCTAGCATGCAAACTGAGGGTCATTTAATAAATGCTTTTTTCGGTATTTTTTCTGCCCGCTGTAGTATGCAAATATGCAGAGCAAGGGTAGTGATGCTGGACATGCTAAGGGCTTGTATGTTGGGTTACAGAGAAGTGAAGATGTTATTAAAATGGATGGATGAAGTACTTGATCCAATAAGTTCATGCAAAAGCAAAACACTATAGGAACAATCTGTTGTTTGGACAAAAAACAACTAGTCTGTCCATCTGAGAAGCACTTGAGAATGTCCAGGAAATCAAGAACATAACCCCAGCTTTAGCTCTAAACAACTAATGCCACCCAGCATGGGGGCAAACAACCTAAATCAAGAACAAACCATGGGCATGTAGGACTGGAAACAGTTGGCAGGGCATCTATGCTGTCGGTACTGAAACCACACGGTACATCTGCGCCAGTTGCTAACACTGCTTTACTAGGACCAAATTAGTACTTAGCAGCCAAGTCGATTATAGAGCAAAAGCTGTCAAATACAACTTGGCAGTGCAAGAGTCAAGGGCAATGGATTTGGAAGTCCTTGAAACAACATTGTTTGTCAAGAAGAAATCACAGAGCGACGGAACAAACAGGAATGATGCCATGGACAGTGCAGAGGATAAGAACCAGAGCAAGGCTTAATCCTAGTGCTGAACTAAACAAGTTACTAGGGTTCTTCGTTCTGTCCGGCGAAGAGGAGAACCAGAGCGACGAAAATATATATGCCTCCTCGCACTCTCTTATCCCCTTTCGTCTCTTCATTACTAGGGTTCTTCGTTCTGTCCGGTGAAGAGGAGAAGGCGCGGCGACATCGAGCGCGGCGATCTCCACCGGGGCGGGTGAGGAGCGGGTACGACCACGCAGCTCAGGTTGGCTTCTCATCCCCATCCTAGGCTCATGCATTCTAGATTTGGTTGGCTGCTCATCCCCATTTTCTGGCAGATTTGGTTACAATCAGTACATTCTTTGGCACTTTGAGTGATGTTAGGCTGGTGAACTCTGAATCTTTCAGTTGTAACAGATTAGAGATTTGAATCTAGATTTGAATCGAACTAAAGGAACCTGTGCAATACAAGTTTTGCCGAGGCTTATCTACAATATCTACTATCACTAAACTAATAATAGACAGAGAAATCACTACTAGGGAAAAGCCTATAGGTGGAGGCAAGTGGTGCCGGCGCACCACCATAGGCATGCGCCGGTGGAACTTGTTGCCGGCGCACCAGGAAACCACCGCGCCGGCGATGCCTTCCCACTGCCGGCGCACCAGCTGACACGACGCGCCGGCGCTATTTCCTGGCAACACCTCCCCCCCACTCGGCCAGGCCCACGAAGCATTGCCGGCGCACCAGCCCAGGAGCGCGCCGGCGGTAATTTTCTATTACCGGCGCGCTCTTGGGCTGGTGCGCCGGCAATGCTTCATGGGCCTGGTCTGGAGCAGATATAGCCGGATGGGCTATACACTGCCGGCGCACCCAGGTCCTGGTGCGCCGGCAGTAACCTGGGACTTATTACAGCCACCAACCAGCACTCACAAGCCACTACACTCACTCCTCATCCACACAACCCGACCCTTCTCCCAACCCACCTAATATTTGCCCATTTCTACCCCAACTTTAGCCAATTTGACCAAACAAAATCATATTTTTTGAGCAAATCTTCCCTTCCTACATGCATCTCCCACATCCCTATGTAGATCTAGATCTATCTATCACGCATTGACCGCTCAATCTAGATCTAGATCTAGAAAGTTGGCTTCCATACGCCGTGGTAGCGGCGCGACGTCTCGATCTCGTTGACGAATATATCAAACAAATAGGTGATTAATGAACAAATTGAGGAATGAAATCGACTTATGTTGGACATTTGAAGCAAAGCTCTCGTGTGTGGCATATATATATGTTGTGCTTGTGCTTGTGTGTGTTGGCGTTGAAAATGAGTTGCCAACGTTGCGTCGAAATGTTGATTCTTTAAGTTTCCGTTTCGGCACATTTCTGGCGCTCCTATGTCCTACCGTGTAGGAAGGTCATGCCGAAATTTTCCGTGAAAACTACCGACGGATGCATGGTTCTAATGAATTATGTAATCTTACCATGCAGGCGATAATGGTTATCGAGATGAGTGAAAGCATCGTGATGAGATATCTGAAACACGCGATCATCGACATGTATGAAAATAACCGCACGGAGGTATTGTGTCCGTGCCGGAGATGCAAACGAGGGAAATGGTTTGACCCGTATTCAGGCAAATTGCAGGGGCACCTGCTCACTAATGGTTTCATGCATGGACACACTCAATGGATGAGTGATGATGGCGCGGAGGTCAATGGGGCGACGACGGCAGGTGGTAAAAATGGCCGGCAAGAAGGAGGGCATCATGATATTGATGACGATGAAGAGTTTGTCGCACAGGACGATAACCTTGACGACGACAATAACCTTGACGACGACGAAGAGGTGCCGCTAGCTTCAGTCGTGCGGGACCCTCATCTTCAAGATCTGCTTCTCGAAAAGACGAAAGGCGCCAAGCGGAAATCAAAGCTTGAGCAACTCGAGATAGACTCGAATACTCCGTTGTATGACTCAGGTCACGGGTTGGGGGAGTCTTGCTTGAGAGTAGCTCTCGATGTGCTGCAGATGAAGGCGAAACACGGATGGACGGACACAAGCGTCGACGACATCCTGGAATACGTGAAAGATCTCCTTCCTGCCGGGAACACGTGTCCTGGTAGTCTAGCCGAGGCCAAGAGAATCACGTGCCCTCTCGACTTACCCCACGAAAAGTATCACGCCCGCATCAACGATCGTATCATGTATCGCAAGGAGCATATGGACAAGACCAAATGTCCCGTGTGTGAAGCTGAACGGTACAAGAAAGGGAAGAAGAAAGCTCCTCGGAAAGTTGTGTGGTACTTCCCGCCGCCCCCGGCTTCAACGGTTCTACGCGGACCGCAAGGAAGCAAAGCTCATGCGCCGGCACGCGAAAGAAAGGAGGCAGTGTTGAATGATAAAGAGCGGATTGAGCACCCAAAGGTGCGACGCAGCCTTCGGATGCAAGCCAGTGGAAAGCATTAGACAATGAATTCGGAAGTTTTGGGGCAGATCCCAGAAACATCAGGTTGGGTGCGAGCACGGACGGATTCAATCCGTTCGGAAACCAGAGCAGCACACATAGCACATGGCCCGTGTTTGTATGGATCTACAACCTCCCGCCCTGGCTGTGCATGAAGAGGAAGTACATACAGATGAGTATGCTAATTCAAGGGCCGACACAGCCAGGAAACGATATCAACATGTATCTCGAACTATTAAAGGAGGAGCTTGAAATGTTGTGGGCGGAGGAAGGGGTAGATACATGGGACGCCGTCGCGGAAGAATATTTCCCTTTGAGAGCCGCGTTGATCACGACGGTGCAGGACTACCTCGGATACGGTTACATTTCGTGCCAGGTGTGCCATGGACACAAGGCATGTGTCAGGTGCATGGAAGAGATGATGTTTTTGCAGCTTGGTAAGGATCCCGTCTCTTCGAAAACAGTTTACATGGGGCATCGAAGGTGGCTACAGAAAACTGACCCGTGGAGAAAGCGTGGAGATCTGTTCGATGGTACAAATGAACCCCGAGGACCTCCACGTAAGAAGAGCGGCGAAGAGATCGATACATTCGAAAGGTTGGAAGGAGTGCCACTGCGCCGGGAAAGATTCGTCAAAAGCCTGGAGAGAACAAGAAGAAAAGGAAACGACGCCGCTCATTGGTGTATGGAAAAGGAGGTCCGTGTTTTGGGACTTGCCGTCTTGGAAAATTCTCGATACACCTCAACGCCTTGATGTCATGCATATTACAAAGAACGTGTGCGAGAGCTTGCTTGGCACTCTTCTCAACATGCCGGACCGGACCAAAGATGGGCCGAAAGCAAGACAGGACCTGAAAGTTTTGGGCATCAGGGAAGAGCTTCAGATCCCGCCGGCCCAAGAGGGACAGTCGGAGGAGGAGGCGGACGGCGGTCAGAAGCGCAAAAGGATTAAGCAGCCAGACTATTACTGTCCCCCTCCCCGCTTCACTTTTAGTCCGGCCGAGGTCGATCAATTTTTCAATTGCCTTGTAGGAGTCGAGTGCCCTTCGGTTACTCCGGGCTAATAAGCAGATACATGGACCCCAAGAAACGAAACTTCAGCGGCATGAAGTCTCATGACACACGTGATGATGACGCAGATTCTTCCGGTTGCAATCCGAGGTATAATGGATGACCATGTCCGTGCAACGCTGATCGGCTCTGTAACTTCTTCGACGTCATAACTCGAAGTCGATAAGCGTGAAGAAACTCGCAAGGCTCCGTGAAGAGATCGTGGTGATCCTATGTGAGATGGAGATGTACTTCCCTTTGCATTCTTTGACGTGATGGTCCAACTGTTGGTCCATATCATGGATGATATCGTCAGTCTAGGGCCGGCATTCTTACACAACATGATGCCATTTGAAAGAATGAATGGGGTCATTAAAGGATACGTTCGTAACAGGTCACATCCGGATGGAAGCATCGTACAGGGCTGGCTCACCGAAGAGTGCATCTCTTTCTACACGAATTATCTAGACATCGAGGACCCTGTTGGTTTGCCTCAAAACAAGTACCTCTGTAGGTTCGAGGGAGTAGGCCACAAAAATGGAAGGAAGGAACTGCACGTGCACATGTCTGGTCGGAGTTCCGACTTTGACAGGGCCAACTTAGTAGCGCTACAACATATTGACTTGATCGATCCTTGGTTGAAAGAGCACAAAACCATGATAGAGAACAGTGGCAAGCCGATGATGACGGAAGCGTAAATATACAGAGAGCACAACTCCTCTTTCGCGCTGGTTCAAAGACCACATTGATGCTAATCCCCCACCAATGGATTCTGACAAGGATAAACTAGTATTGGCCTTGTCACATGGCCCCGCGCCCAACATCATGACTTACCAAGCGTACGATATCAACGGGTACACATTCTACACGGAAGAAAAAGACAAGAACAGTGTTTACCAGAACTCAGGGGTAATGATGGATTCCTGGACGGGTGACGTAAAGACTAGATACTACGGAAGAATCGAGGAAATCTGGGAGCTTAGCTACGCTGGGGAGAAAGTGCCGATGTTCCGTATCAGATGGGCTAAGAGCGTCGAAAAGAAGACCGGTATTTCACCACCATGTTTCTACCCGAAGCCAACAAATCAAAGTCCACGAACGCCACCGCTCGTAATGAGCCATGGGTACCGGCAACACGTGCACCAATGCTTCTTCATAACCGACCCATCCAGGCCTAGCCGTGTTATCGTGAGGAGAGGCAAGAGGACCATCGTCGGAATGGATGGAGTCGCCAACGAGGAAGACTTCGAAGGACAAGTCGGAGACCCAATGATGGAAGAATCCGAGGACGAAGACACAACATACACCACAAGAAGAAGCAGGACCACGCTACCGAGGTCAGGTCGACCCTTCAAAAGAAGAAGTCACGACACGGGGCTAAATTATTCAACGACGAGCAAGAAAAGCAAGAAGAAAGCGAAACACTCTTCTCAATCGATGATGTAAAAATTTATTTGCAATCTATAACTCATATTTTGTGTAATTCATAACTACTCATATGGTCATGGCCAATATTTTATGTATGACTAATTAATATTGTGTTGGTCAATATTTTGTGTATGTATATATAACTCATATTTTTTTGTAATGCCTAATTAACTCATATTGCTTTGTTATTATCTTGAAAAGAGAAGGAAAAAAATAGTATAGGATTTGTGGGAAAAGAAAATAAACATAAAAGAAAGTGAAAAGAAATAAAGAAAAGAAGAAAAATAAAATAAAATAGAAAAGGAAATGTTTTAGAAAAGGAAAAAAATAGTATAGGATTTGTGTTGGTCAATATTTTATGCATGCATGTATATATAACTCATATCTTCATATTTTTACATAACTCATGCATATTGCTTTGTTATTATCTTAAAAAGATAAGAACATAAATATAATAGAAAAAGCCAGAAAATAATAGAAACATAAAAGAAATAGAAAAGAAATAAAGAAAAACAAAAGAGAGTGGGAATTGCATGATTTGGCCAAGTCCCGGAGTATACCGCATGATAGTCTTCTTGCCGGCACACCAGGCCTTTGGTTCGCCGGGGGAAAACTTGTCCCCGGCGAACCAAAGGCCTGGTGCGCCGGCAGTAAGACTACTGCGGGTATACCTGGGACTTAACCGCACGATCCTCTTCCTCATCCCTTCTTCCCAAATCGAGCCGAGACGACGACGTCGAACCCTAACCCGCCGTTCTGCACCGCCACATCCACTGTTCTGCACCGCCACCATCCACCTCCACCAGCCCCCACCACCTGCCCCGTACGCCGCCGCGTGGAAGGCCCGGATCCACCGCTCGCCCGCCGCTACAGAGAGGAGGAGCAGGAGCAGGGGAGCCCCAGACCTGCCGCTACCCCGCCGCTACAGAGAGGAGGAGCAGGAGCAGGGGAGCCCCGGACCTGCCGCTAGCCCGCCGCTGTCGACCCCCTACTGCTAGTCAGGTAATTTCTCCTTCTCCTCCTCCGCCCCCAATCCCACTAGGAGCATCTTATTTTTGTTCTTGCAGTAGTTGAATTCTTGCGCCGATTCTTGTATTACTCATAGCAAATTGAATTTGATGCCCTGGTTCATAGCAAATTTGATGCCCTGGTTGGCCACTAGTTCATAGAAAATGCCCTGGCTGCCATGTCACTGCTAGGGTTTCACCCACACTAGGGTTGCAAATAAAGATGTTGAATTACACACTAGGCAGTATGTTGGTTCTTCATTAAATGAAAATGAAAATGGTTTTGCTAGATAAATTGGTTTAGTTAAATCTTAAACATGTTCTCAAGAATTTGGTTTATGATGAAAATAGAAACTAGACACTTAGGCAGTATGTTGGTTCTTCATTTAAATCCCTACTGCCAAGAATTGGTTGATATATAAAATTCATTTAGTGATATGCAAAAATTCATAGGTTAATTTGTTCTCTGGTTTGAAAAAGGAAAATGAATGCTAGCAGTATTTTAGTTCTTGATTAAATGCATTCTCTGGTTTGCTAGGTAAAGAAGCAGCAGGTTTAGCTCACCAAACCATTTATAAAATGCCCAGAAAATGCTAGCATCTTGACTGGTGTTCTCTGGTTTAAAAATGCTAGCATTTTGGTTATGGTACTGCCAATTCATATAAAGTTCATAGGAGAAAAGAATGCTACTGCATTTATTCTCTGGTTTAATAATGGTTCATGCTATATATATGAAATGCTCTCTGTAATTTTTCAACTAGAAATAAAATGATGCAGTAGCTTTAAATGATATAGCAATAAAGTTGAAAATGAACTTTATATATGTTGGTTTAGTTGGTTTAGATGAAATGCAAATGAAGTAGCTAGCTACTTTATGCTACTGTAAGTGCTATCAAATGCTAAGTGCTACTGTAAGTGCTATCAAATGAATTTTGATGTTCACTAGCAGTAGGTTTACTTAATTTAAAAAGAACAAGTGCTAGCAGTAGGTTTAGTTCATAAAAAGAACAAGTGCTATTGAAAAAAGAAAATAAAATGCATGCTACTGAATTTATGAATTAAGTAGAACCAGATGCTACTGAAATGCATGCTACTGGCAATGAAACTTATCATAGCTATGACATTATGAATTAAGTAGAACCAGATGCAGTAAATTGCATTTAGTTGATTTATGTTGGTTTACACATTCTTGATTCTTGCCATAAATTGCTACTGCTTCAAAATGCTGGATCAAAATGTCTATAAGACAGGTTCATTTAGTTGATTTATAATTGGAGCTTTCTGATAATCCACAAATGAAAACTGGTGCTATGTTCCTTATCTGTTTGGCACTGTTTTAATTATGTAGCCAGAGAGTAGCATGGTGTTGATGTAAAATGGTTATGGTGTAAAATGCAGGGCTAGCATGATAAAATTATAAGTGGGTACAAGCTCTGTTTGTAAAATGTAAAATGTAAAATTATAAGTGGGTACAAGCTCTGTTTGTAAAATGCAGGGCTAGCATGGTGTTGATGTAAAATGGTTATGGTGATAAAATGCAGGGCACTGTTTTAATTATGTAGCCAGAGAGTAGCATGATGAAATTCTGTTGTTGTCTGAGTGTGAGAATTTGATTTACATTCATGTACTGTAATGCTAAGTGCTACTGTAATGCTACTGTAGTGCTATTACTGATGGTTATTGTGAAATAAAAATGAAAATGAAGCTGCTCCCCTACTGTAATGGTCAAGTTATATTGTCTCTCATTTATGGTGATGGTTATGGTGTTCATGGCTATATATATGTGAATTGCATTTCTGTTACACAGGGATTGAGTTGCTATTGAGTGCCGGAATGTCGATTCATTTCCGTTCCGGCAATTCTAGCACTCGGCATGACCAATTTTTAGCAAAGGTCATGCCGAATTTTTCCGTGAATTCTAACTCTTTTTCATCTTCTATTAGTGCAAGCCACCATGTCGTCTCAAGAAGAGTTAGAGGAGCACTACAATAGGCACTTCTTTAGGACGGAGGAGGATGCCGAGGCCGCTGGTGTTGGCGGGAGAGCATCATCTGCAACCCTGGGGATCGCGTGATTGCCACCCAGCAGGTCGAGGATTTCATGCTGGCGAACATTAAGAAGGGCGCCATTCTCATCCCTTACTTCCCCGAGTAAGTAATCACTCGCTAGTCCCCCATCACCATTCTATCCTATATCTCCATTTGCATTTCCAAAGGTTAATCCGTGTGTTTTCCGCAGAGACAAGTTCTGCACCCTCATCGTCGTGCACCCGCAACACTCGCATGCAGTCTATCTCGACTCGGGTAGGGACCGCAAGAAAGACTACTCCCACATCAGGGCCCTTCTCAATGATGCTCTCACCGGCTTCGCCAACAAGGCAGGCCCCCTCAAAGTAGAGAGGAAATCCCGAGGAGGCTTGGTCTTAACCCACACAACCAACTTCCCCTGCCTCAGGCAGTCGACGCCCGACAATGGGATGGACGCGTGGTACGCCATCCTTCAGATGCAGGAGTACATAAAGTACGCAGATGACATGTTGCTGCCAGAGAATCTCAGAAACAGGTTTGCAAACATGGCGGATGTCCCTGATAGAGAGATTAGAAAGAACTGGGGTCGCATCCAGCAGTTCATTTGCACGATAATCCTGCAGGATGTCAACAATAGGTCTGGCGAGTTCTTCTACGGCTATGGTCTACCACCTAATGACGAGATAGACCTCCGCTTGGAGATGTCGCGTGATGAGAGGCCGTTCAACTCGCTTGAGGGCTGCCGTCCATTCCCCCCTAGGCGTACAACCTGATCCTACGACGGGAACACTTGCTAAAGCTTGAACGATATGTCCTTGAACTTCCGTACTGTAATAATTGCTATATATTCCCATAGAATCGACTAGTTGCTTTTATTTAGTTGTATGAATGTGCATGTGAACATGTGTCTGTAGTTTCATTTACTTCGCTATATATTTCAAGATTATGGCGTACATAGCTTAATAATTATTTGCATTTACTCGACCACTACTTGCCTCGTATTTGGAGTTCGCCGATGATTAGAATGTTCGGTCAATCGTACACTCAGGGGTGGAGCCAGTGAGCCTTGGTGCGACGGCCACAAGTATCAATCTATTGTGCATCCTACCTAGCCTCAATGACTCCATCCCTGGATGTTAATATTTGTTTCGACCGACAAAGTATGAGGCACGCTATTTAATTCGTACTACTTGTCTTCTATTTGAGTTCGCACTTCTTAATTGCATTGGCCGATGATTAAAATGTTCGGTCACTTGTACACTCCGGGGTGGGGCCAGTGAGGCTTGGTGTGATGGCCACAAATATCAATCTATTGTGCATCCTACTAGCCTCACTGACCCCATCCCTGTATGTTATTATTTATTTCGACCAACAAAGTATGAGGCACATGCTATTTAGTTCATACTACTTGTCTCTTATTTGAGTTGGCACTTGTTCATTGCATTGGTACTAACGTTTTACTTGTCTTGTGAATGGAGATGCCGACGACATATGTCGCGTACAAGGGGAGGGTTCCTGGAGTCTACGACGACTGGGAGGACTGTCGGAGACAGGTGCACCGTTTCAGCGGCAACAGCTACAAGGGATACCCCACTAGGGTGGAGGCGGAAGGAAGATACGCTCGTTATCTAGCGGGAGAGATGAGGGACATGAGGAGGAACCGGATGAAGACCATGGCCTTCGTGATGATGGTCATCATGACCATGTTGGTCATGTTCTATGTGATTGTAGTTTAGGTTAGGACCTACATTGTGAGGTGTATTACGATACTTGTGACGACTATGTACCGAGACTTCTAACTTTGTGAAACTTCGTCGTTCGGTGTTGCATATGCACATGTGTTGTATGAATCAACACATTCCGGAACGAGACTTGCGTAATTGTGTATTGATACCGAAATGAAACTTGGCTCTCTATGTGCTTCTCATATTGCATGTAATGTTGTCTAAATACGAACTGCGTTGTAAATATATACTGCTGTCAAATATGTATTGTAATATGCTAGAAAAAAAGCTGGGAAATGAATTTTCGAATATAATTACCGGCGCACCTAAATGCCCTACTACCGGCGCACGTGGCATGCGCCGATCTGGAAGACCTACTGCCGCGCAGCTGCACGTGCGCCGGTGGAATTTCGCTTGCCGGCGAAGCTTGGGTGGTGCACCGGCGATGGTGACATATCGCCGGCGCACTACCTGGTGCGCCGGCAGTGTCCATTTATCACCGGCGCGTTCGCACCGGCGGGCTCGTGGTGCGCCGGCAATGGGCCTTTTAGGTGCGCCGGCAATGGGCCTTTTCCTAGTAGTGAATAGGACTACCTAGCAGTAACAAAAAGGAGATGGGTGCATGGTATTAGTAGCGAAATCATGGGGTACATAATCTTAAAAAGGTTGCGACCATATAGAACTGCCGTGAACAAAGATAGGACTTCGTCGGATGATTATGTGTTTTTTTTTAATTTATGCTATTTCTTGGCAAGCACATTAAAAAACACATAACCATCCAAAGTAAATGTCAATAAGCAAATAGTTAGTCTGGACCAAGTGATTTCAAAATTACTTGATATGTTCTTGGCAATGGTTCATGTCCTGATGACTGCATCTTATGAAATACCATATTACTTATAACAATGGTTCATGTCCAAATTACTTATACCACTGCTGCTGCTATAGGTGCTTGGCCAAGTTGCTGCATATATGTGTGTACCTGTTTGAATGCCATATTTACGCATCTGCGTGGATGAACTACTAGTGTGTATGTGTGTGTGATCTTAAGCTGCTTCATGGTTAACTGTAAAATTTAAATCAACTAAACATCGGCAGAGAAAGAGATTGTCTTAAAGCCTTATGCTCATAGCTTGTACAGATACAATCTATGACCATGATGTGCTTCCTGGCACAGCAGGGATCTCCTGAGTGTAGATATTTATGCCAAACCAACCCATTTTTTTGGCAGAGCATCACTAATAATCTCAGCCACATTTTATCTCATATAGCTATTTATTTCATTGATGTCGCCTTGCACGTAATGCTTGGCTGGCATCTTTAAAATTGTAGAGCTCATTTTTTTACAGCTTGCACAATATGTACAAAACCATGTATGTTAATATATTATTAAAAATCAATTCAACATTGTTTTATTTAATACCTTGCTACATTTCAGAGATGGAGGTGGGGAGCACGATGTTAAATCCTATCGTGCTCTCTGATGGTGAAGAGGAGATGCAGATGGACATGAGTGATTCGGTCATGGACGTCCCGGTGCAGCAGCCTGTGGTGGTTCATAGGGGTATGTGTCTTCACATGCCTACAAATATGTCGATTACGAGATAAACGGATATGTCTCTCACACAAATATGTACAACTATTATCTGCAGGACCGCGTATAACTGGCAACGAGGAGTTTGATAAGCACTGTGTTTGGGGAAACAATCTAGTACTCAATGAAGACCAATGCAAGGCCCTCACAAAGATGGTTCGTCAGTTCCCAGGAAAACCAATCAAGTACTATGTGTACAGGATGAGCAAATCTTCTGTCATTCAAAAGAACTGCAAAATGGTGTGTACTAATTTTAACTCCTTGCATAATTTCTGAAAAAATACTAGGTACTGCTAGTTTGCTACTTTGTGGTGCTTTGATCTGATTCATGCCCCCACTCTGTATAAAGCTTTTTGCTTCAAAAATGTTTATATTGGGCATGCAGTTGGAGATTTACTTTTCTTGTTGGAAGCAGACATTGGTACTGTTATTCCTGTGTTAGTATGTCATCTTGCTTAAATATAGATTTTACAAATCCAATATCGATTAAATCTATATTTGCCTTGTGCATGTTCAATCATCACTTACTAATTACTAATTTACTACCAGTAGTTATAACTGCCGCTTTACACTCAGCTTTTGTAGGGTTTGTTAGTGTTGTTGTTGTTATCACCAGAATTTGACCGAGTCAGAGGTGGGCCGCGATCAAGATGGACTTGAAGAATATACATGGAAGAATTACGTGAATCGGCATGTTATGCTGAGTTTGGGCTAGTTTGCCTTTGTATCTGTACCATATTTGGATACGTGTCGATTAGTTAGAATTTTACCCGTGCACGGTTAGGTGCACGTCTAAGTTAGAAAGTCCCCTGGACTATAAATATGTATCTAGGGTTTATGGAATAAACAACAACCAACGTTCAACCAACAAATCAATCTCGGCGCATCGCCAACTCCTTCGTCTCGAGGGTTTCTACCGGTAAGCAACATGCTGCCTAGATCGCATCTTGCGATCTAGGCAGCACAAGCTCCACGTTGTTCATGCGTTGCTCGTACTGAAGCCTTTTTGATGGCGAGCAACGTAGTTATCATAGATGTGTTAGGGTTAGTATAGTTCTTCGCGTAACATGCTATCGTAGTGCAACCCTTGCATATCTAGCCGCCCTTACACCTATCTTAGGTGTAGGGGCGGCACCCCGCTTGATCATTATTTAGTAGATCTGATCCGTTACGGTTGCTCCTTGTTCATCAAGGATTAGTTTAATATCTGCAATAGTTAGGCCTTACAAAGGGCTGGAGGATCCAGCGGCACGTAGGGTGTCGTTCGCTAGTCCTAGACAGGATGTTCCGGGGATCAACCTCGTGTTGGTTTTTAGGCCTTGTCTAGGATCGGCTTATGATCACCGTGCGTGGTCGCGAGGCCCAATCCTGAGTAGGATGATCCGATTATGCGGTGAAAACCCTAAATCGTCGTAGATCTCATTGGCTTTATCTTGATCAAGCAGGACCACCATATATTCGTGCACCTCGTACGAATCATGGGTGGATCGGCTCCTTGAGCCGATTCACAGGATAACCTGAGAGCCGATCGAGGCTCGTATTTAATGTTTACGTGTATGCCATGCAGGAAACTAAGCGAGGCATCTCCATCACCTTCCTGACCAGGTATAGGTCAGGTGGCACGCCCTTGCATCAGCATCGGACGTGTGTACCAGAAGGCTTTGCGGGCCGTCGCTCGGAGGGACCTCGGCCAGCCGCAGCCCTAGGTTGTTCCCGGCTCTACGGTGTTGCCCGTCGCTGCCCGCCGGTGGGTTTTGGCAGCAACACATTCTGGCACGCCCGGTGGGACAAGCTTCTACATCAACCACATCGCCATCTACATCTGAGATGGCGGACGGCACGCCAGTCACGCACGAGGGTCGACCATAAAAGGGGAGTATGGCGCCCCAAACGAAGGAAAGCCGGTGATGAGACATCGGCTGACACGACGAGATGTAAGCCTCTTTTGATCCATACAACCAAGATAGGGCCGGGCTTATCCAGCAGCTGCCCCGTATTATCTTTGCCATACGCTTCGCCTGCATTCAGCGTCGATCTAGCGGGTGACGGAAGACTGGAGTATGGGGGTTACATCGGCTGGCAAGTTCAGGGAAATCAGCATTGGTCCTGACTGCAGAGCCGATGTTCAGGAATAATCCTACCGATAACCGCAAAACCGATATCTGCAGTGACCTGACAGATTCGGCTCGGGGGGCACATGATCAGGCAGACAGACGCATAGGCAATGAAATATTAGGAGCCAATGGAAAATCGGCTAGTAAAAAAAAATGTAGCAAGTACAGCCGAAGTAGATGCATCGGTACTTCTCAAGTTCAACGAAACATTTGTCTCTGGGGGCCCTACCGAAGAAACGCGTCGAGGGCGTGAAGGGCGTCAACTCGGATGCGATCTACCTCAACGATCTCAGCCTCGTCGTCCTCGTCTTTACCCGTCACCAGCTGGCTGCTCAGGGTACGAATATCAGCCAGATCGGTCTTCAGATCGGCTGTGAGGCCTTTTGCTTCATCTTGAGAACGGGCAATAAGAGCTTCCTTTTCTTGGATGAGCTGCTTGGTCACCCTGACCCGCTCTTCAAGGCTCTCCAGCTCCTTGCGCAGGGCCTCGAGTTCGGCACGATTGGCAGAAGTGTCCGTCTTGGTGTCCAGAGCAGCCTTCTTCTCGTTGAGCCGTCGACATTTTTCGGCAATATCGGCTCTCAGTGGAAGCTGGGTGTGGCGAAGAGTGATCCTTTGTCGAGCCGATTGCACCCTTGACTTAAAAACCGACAGGGTAACAAAGAGCGGCGAGCTTCACTTGCAGTGTCATAGGGAGATGGGGCTGGATATCCTCGAGGATGCCTTTGACTTCCTCGGAATTTTCAATCAGGGTCTCAGTTGAGGAAGAAAGCAAGTCTTTGAGACGCTGGAGTGGACCATGGACCGTACTAGGACTCGGCTCTTCACTTGCCTTGGAAGAAGTTGGTTCGATGGATTCTGGATCGAACGTCAGCAAGCTCGAGAGATCACAACCCTGATAGGGCAAACAAAGTGAGTTTAGCATGCAATGAAGAAATTGATGAAGCCAAGGAGGAGGGGCATACCTCTCCCAGGGTAGGAGGAACAGCCGATGTAGTTACGATCGGCTTTTCTGTGGACTTGGATGGGGCAGCCGCTTGGGCAGCCGCGATCGCCGAGGTGGCTAGGTCCAGGGTGGCGGACGGCATCGGTACCTCCTCAACATCTCCGCTAGAAGTTTCTTCGGTCTGCAGGAGGAAGTGATTAGCCGATCGAAATGACAACGGATTAGCATGAAGAATGACCAGGGAGATAATTACATTTGAGACCTCCTGGCTTGATGAAGAGGCTCGTGGGTTCTTACGAGCCCTTTTGACGCAGCGGCGCTTCGTGCGTGACCCCGATCTGGTCGGGGCTTGGGGAGCAGGAGGTTTAGGGATCGACCTTTTCTTAGAAGCCGGCGCTGGTGAAGCCGTCTGGCTTTGGGTGGTAGACCTCTCGGAATTGCCCGAGCTCGAGTCCCCCTAACTGGATCCTTCGGCCCCGCTGGAGGTTTCTTCGATGGAAGGCTGTAGGAAAGAATACGAGCGTATGGTGAAGGATTTGGAAAGTGGATAAACGTGGACAGGGCCTGAACCAACTTACACGCAAGCTTTCTTGTGCAGGAGCTTTACGCTTCAGGGTTTTCCTGGCAGCCACCTTCCTCACTGCTGTCCTCGCCTGAGTCGAGGCTCGGGGGGCAACTGGCCCCGGCGATGCTTTACTTTTGGGAGCCGATTTCGGTGAAATCGGCTGACTCTGCATTATGACTTTCTTCAGGGGTGGCGAGCTCTGGCAGAAGAGTACCACGGGTGCCGGAGGAAGGAATACGAAAGGGGAACCGTCGGCTTGTGTGGGAGCCGGACCATCTTGTTGCTGCCAGGTGAAAGAGTCAGGTCACAAACGATCACCATAATGCGGTTGCAAGAAATGTTTAAGTAATGATACCTGGTCTGCAGGGATGTCGTACTCGGCATCAAGTTCTCTCAGCAGCGGCCCTAGAGCCCTCCTGAAGACGTGGGTCTTCCACATGGACCACCAAGTTTCAAAACCATCGGTGGTAAAGGAGAAACGGAGGTCGCGAGGAATTGGAATGGCCAAAGCGTCAAAGAAGGTATAACACCTTTGAGCAGTAAGGATGTCAGGCAGTTCAGCTCTACTTGCTGTCAGGTGATGTAAGAAGAAGTGTGGAGGCACCTGTCCGAGACCAAGCTGTCAGGCTGCCACTACCGGTTGATAACACTCATAACCGGGCTTGATGATCCGGTTCGAGGTACTCATGCCAACAGGGAGGAAGCAAGGACGAATCATGAGGGAGTACAAATGCTGGGTGCTGGCGTCATCGGCAAAGTCATCCAATCGGAAAGAGACTGGGTTTTCAAAATTTGCCGATTCAGTATAAGGGTGGAACAAGGGGTTGTCCAAGCCTTGGAAGAAAATCTTAAACCACCCTGCTGCTTCCTTAGGGATCAGCCTGCTGCCTGGGAGACCATACAGGGCTTGGCCATAGCTGGTGCATCGAATTTCCTTTCCATTTACATCCGGAAAGGTGCAGGTGGTCAGCGGTGGGAAGTCTGGGATTTGGTTTTGGAAGTAGAGTTGGGCCCACAACTGAATAAACCACCAGGGGCCGCCAGTTTTAACTGTCTTTTGAGAAAACAGTTTGACAGACATCAGTTGAAGGGATCGGTAGACCTCTCCAAGAAACAGTTTGCCTAGGCCGAGTTGGGTGCCTTTAGCAAGTTCATAGGCCAGGGAGAGGTAATTCTTGGTAGGAGCAAGTGATGGGCCACAGAATATGAAGTGTTCCAGCCAGAAATTCAGGAAGGCTGTGTGTTCCCTCTCTGTCACGGGGCCCTTGTTTTTCATATAACGATTGAGATAGGCGCCCCAGCTGGTACACTCTTTTTTAGAGGAAAGAGTGAAAGGGACTTTTGGCAGTTTGAATGCAGAAGGGCTTGGGGATGCAATGTCTAGGCCTGTGATCATGGCCACATCCAGCAGAGTCGGTGTCATAGGGCCATGGCCAAACATGAAGCAGTTCAGTGCATCAGACCAGAAGTAGCCGATGGTTTTCAGGATGTTCTCATTCTTCTCAAGAGGAGATAATGATAATGACAAGGCATCGGCTATCCCTATGGTTTCCTAAGTGGCATAATGGGTTTTTGATACTCTATTGTACCATGCTACCCAACCCTCAGGAGGATTAGGCCAGGCTCGCAAGCAGTCGGCCCAGGAAGTCAGATCTAGGGTCTGGCTCACGAAGGGGATTCTGTTAGCTTCGCACAAAATTAACAGGGCGGGACTCTCGGAAGAACGAGGACCGAGGCACATCGAATTTGCGAGAGAAGGATGTGGCAGAAGAATGTCTGAAACCTAAATTAGTAGCGGAGCGAAACATTAATCCAGGTGTTTGCCATTAATCCCATGTCAAGCTGAACGGCGAGAGGAGGTTGAGGATTACCTTCAGACCAGAAGCCGTGGTGTCGGTGTTGGATGATTCCGCCATGGGATGCGTTGAAGGAGTTGGGGGCGGCACGGTCGAGATCTGTGTAGGTGGTTTTGAGTTGGAACTGCTCAGGCGGCGATTTGGGGATCCGAGTTTGCCTTTTCAGATGGAGGTCGCAGGTTACCGTTTGGAAGGGCGGCTAGGTCGACTTTACTCGTGTTTTATGATAGAGACCGGTGCGATGCCATCGGCTCTTTTTGGAGATTTTGTGACTTTGACTATCGGCAAGACAGTTGACTGGAAATACTTCTTCATTAACAAAGGAGGGTTTTTTACAATGAAGAGCCGATTGCTCAAAAAGAAACAAAAGAAGAGCCGATTGCTCGTATACTACTAATCCTATGTCACTAATCCTCGCTGCCCTCGTCATCGGCATTGTAGCTGTCACCGGCGCTACTGCCGGAGAACTCCTCGTCACTGCTGCCCCAGCCTTCGACTGGAGCTTCTTCCTCTGCGTCATCATCGTCATCTTCACTATCTGCCCAAGCACGGAGGCGCTTCGCCGGCGGGTACCCAGCGGAGGAGGAGGAATCATCTTCCCCCTCTTCTTCCTCCACATCCTCGTCTTCCTCTTCCTTATCGGAGGAAGTGGGTTTCCTCCATGAGGGGAGGCCATCCTCGTTTTCGCTCACCAGTTCCCCTTCGACGAGGAGGTGGAGGTCGCCCTCCTCATCGGTCAGGGGCATGTCGCCATCTGACATGAGATCGAAGTCCCACTCGGGCTCCGATATTGGCTCGCTTGGGGAAGAAGATTGGAAAGAGAGGCCGGAGGAGACGGAGGAAGAAGAAGACATTGCTACAGGGAAAGAGGATTTTTGGTGTCGGTAGCTAGAACAGAGGAAGGGGATGAAGGAGGCTAGTCAATCGGCACAGTTTAATAAGGAGGAGTCTAATGGGGATTTAAAGCCATTGCAGTTTCCAAGGAAGTGGTGCTAAAGTTATCAGATTTTACAAGAAATTGAGGAGACAAGGCATCATGATACTGCAACGGTTCTGCCACAACATGACCCGACGAAGGGAAAGCAGAGTGATTTTGGAATTACCAATTCCAAAACCAGGGGGGCATGTGTTATCACCAGAATTTGACCGAGTCAGAGGTGGGCCGCGATCAAGATGGACTTGAAGAATATACATGGAAGAATTACGTGAATCGGCCTGTTATGCTGAGTTTGGGCTAGTTTGCCTTTGTATCTGTACCATATTTGGATACGTGTCGATTAGTTAGAATTTTACCCGTGCACGGTTAGGTGCACGTCTAAGTTAGAAAGTCCCCTGGACTATAAATATGTATCTAGGGTTTATGGAATAAACAACAACCAACGTTCAACCAACAAATCAATCTCGGCGCATCGCCAACTCCTTCGTCTCGAGGGTTTCTACCGGTAAGCAACATGCTGCCTAGATCGCATCTTGCGATCTAGGCAGCACAAGCTCCATGTTGTTCATGCGTTGCTCGTACTGAAGCCTTTTTGATGGCGAGCAACGTAGTTATCATAGATGTGTTAGGGTTAGTATAGTTCTTCACGTAACATGCTATCGTAGTGCAACCCTTGCATATCTAGCCGCCCTTACACCTATCTTAGGTGTAGGGGCGGCACCCCGCTTGATCATTATTTAGTAGATCTGATCCGTTACGGTTGCTCCTTGTTCATCAAGGATTAGTTTAATATCTGCAATAGTTAGGCCTTACAAAGGGCTGGAGGATCCAGCGGCACGTAGGGTGTCGTTCGCTAGTCCTATACAGGATGTTCCGGGGATCAACCTCGTGTTGGTTTTTAGGCCTTGTCTAGGATCGGCTTATGATCACCGTGCGTGGTCGCGAGGCCCAATCCTGAGTAGGATGATCCGATTATGCGGTGAAAACCCTAAATCGTCGTAGATCTCATTGGCTTTATCTTGATCAAGCAGGACCACCATATATTCGTGCACCTCGTACGAATCATGGGTGGATCGGCTCCTTGAGCCGATTCACAGGATAACCTGAGAGCCGATCGAGGCTCGTATTTAATGTTTACGTGTATGCCATGCAGGAAACTAAGCGAGGCATCTCCATCACCTTCCTGACCAGGTATAGGTCAGGTGGCACGCCCTTGCATCAGCATCGGACGTGTGTACCAGAAGGCTTTGCGGGCCGTCGCTCGGAGGGACCTCGGCCAGCCGCAGCCCTAGGTTGTTCCCGGCTCTACGGTGTTGCCCGTCGCTGCCCGCCGGTGGGTTTTGGCAGCAACAGTTGTTTCCTTAGGTGATCATGTGCTACTTGTTGATCTGTTTTGTTTCCTTAGGTGATCATGTGCTACTTGTTGATCTGTTGTTTTCTTAGGTGACATTGTTCTAGTAGTTTATATATGACAGACAATCTCTATTTATATAATCTTGTTTTTTCTTCAAATTGTGTAATTTTAGTTGTGCCTCTTCTCCTGATGTAAAGAAGCAGACAAATATACTAGTACTTTAGGAAGAATACAAATATTCTTTCCTAATGATTCTCAAATGTTTCTATTTTGCAAGGAATTTTTCGCAAAGTTCACAGAGAGGTACCTCAAGAAGTTCCTCAGTGATGCAATTGAGCTACCAGTCCAATGTGCGGGATATAAGAAGTACTACAATGTCAAGATGAGGCTAGGAATAGATCTAAAGAGGGCAATGCTGACAAGTGGCTGGGCGAAGGCTGTAAGGAGGTTCGGCTTAGAAGAAGGTTGCGTCTACATCTTCTGCTTCTCTGTCGATAAGAAGGGCCATTACCCTTGGCTTCTCATCGACCCCCTGGAAGCATGAAGACGGTGCCAACGGTGCCAGTGGTAACATTTTGGTTTGGTGGTAGCATTTCTCATAGCACTGTTGTGCTAGTTTGAAATGTTGGACTGTTAAGTAATCTAGTTAAGTAATGGACTGTTAAGTAATGGACTGTTAAGTAATGGACTGCTAAGTACCGACTGTTAAGTGACTGTTAAGTACTGCTAAGTATGGACTATTAGAAATGAACTGCTATGTGTCTATGCTACTGTTAAGTACTGCTACTATGCAATGTTAGTATATATATGTATGGAATGTTGCTTCCATGTGCAGCTTTTCCTCTTTCTATCAGCTTTGAAGTCTTAATGAACTGCAATGTTAGTATATAGTTGACAATCCCTGTTAACTATAGGATTACCAATGCTACTGGTGGCTGATATAGGATGTTTGTATATGCTAATGTTATGTTTATATCCCTGATAACTATATGCTAGCTATAGCATTGTTTTATCCCAGTAATGAACAATTGTGGCATTTAAAAGTGCCCCAAAAGGTATACATCTATTGGGGCACTTCAAAAAGTGCCCTAGTAGGTGTACACATATTGGGGCATTTGAAAAAGTGCCCCAAATGAACAATTGTGGCATTTAAAAGTGCCCCAAAAAGTATACATCTATTGGGGCACTTCAAAAAGTGCCCTAGTAGGTGTACACATATTGGGGCATTTGAAAAAGTGCCCCAAATGATCAATTGTGGCATTTAAAAGTGCCCCAAAAGGTATGCATCTATTGGGGCACTTCAAAAAGTGCCCTAGTAGGTATACACATATTGGGGCATTTGAAAAGTGCCCCAATAGGTATACAATTAGGAGCACTTCGGAAAAGTGCCACTAATTGGCTACTATTAGGGGCACTTTGACAAGTGCCACTAGGAGAAGTGCCCCTATATCTATACCGTGGTGTAGTGAAAGCTGGGGGCGACTCCGAGAAACAGAGCACACGACCTTCCCTTCGCGGAGATTTCGTTCGACCGCAGCTTGAGGACATGGATAAAAGATTCCGGTGAGGGCACCAAGTCAGGCAGGAATAGGAGCCTCCGCGGCTGGGAACTAGAGCTCGCCGCCGCTGGTCGCAGGCGCAGGTCCGACGACGCGATGCTGGACGAATCGGGGACGGGCCGGCGAGGGAGTCCATGGTGGCAGAATCCGCGGGCGCAATAAAGGTCGGAGGAAGAAGAGATGCAAGGGGCCGAGTCCACTCCTGCACGCATGTACCGCCGTGCTGGCGAGCCAATCAAGGAGGCGCGTCGCCGCCTAGAGTGATCTAAGGCGGAGCTTACTGATTGAGCAGAAAGTCTGAAACTGCTCGTCCCCATCATACTCGCTACTGCTGCCGGTCGCCCGCTTCCACAACAGGGTGCCTGCCAGGAGTCTTCTTTGGAGACGCGCGGGACGACGAAATTGAGCCAGTCGAGTTGGAGGAGTCGTCTAGGGGTCGACGACGGCCCGCTGCCTCGCTGAAGCCGACAGCGGGGCAGCTGCGCGGGCCGGACATGCTGCGGGCGCTGCAGCGCGAGTGGTCGCGGATGATGTGGGAGCTGCAGCTCAGGGTACAGAAGCTCGTTCACTAGCTGAAACCGTAATTGACAATCCTTGGTGAAATCTTATGTGGTTCATCATTAATCTATTTATTCATCCATTGTTGCTGGCGAATAATCGTGATTTCAATCCTGCAGCAAGTTTGCTTCTACTCATACTGATGTCAGAATTTCACCTCAAACTGGTTATGTTAGTTGACGGTACGACAAGGCCAAGACCTGGCATGGAAGACTCAACTGGCTGACTCTTTCGCGTTATAAAGAGCTAATTACATCAGCAGTACAACAACTTCACCTCATGTGCAGATTAGTACAGTAAATTGTAAAATGTGAAACCGCAGTACAACAAGTTGTTAATCTAAAGCAAAACTGTCAATACATGCCGAAATGGTGCCATGGTGGAGTGCAGTCCCGATTTGCAGTTTTGCAAGTAGGTTCCTGAGATTATTCAGTTATCTTTCTGGGTACTTACCTGTTCGCGGCATAGTAATAGCGAAATTTGTGGGTTAGTGCGATTTAGTTCCGCTTTCTTCTCCTCGACGAAGCACGCAGGGGGCTTGGGTGGCGTCGTTGGCGACAATTCCGAGGATTCCGACGAGATGCCGCCGGACCTGCACTTCCGTGCTTGGAATGAGGACCCACGAGAGTACGGTACGAGACCGACCACCCAGATCCCGCCGCTCTACTCGTTTCCTGTATCCTGTACATTTTCCGTCAATCCGGTTAGATTGATCTATCACATTGTGATCGGCGTCGTTGTAATCGATTATGTGATATGACGAAGCAAAAATGGTGTTATATTTTGGTGAGTGTAGAACCCGCTGAGTGTTGTGGAGTTTAATGGTGATTCTACGACTGGTCGAGCACGTCTGAGTGTTGGTGCTGTTTTGCTGTTGCCCAGTACACGCGCACCATAAATTCGTGGTCACCGGCATCCATCTGACATGAACGCGCGCACCATCTGCCTGGCTAGCAGCAGCGTGTAAGCACGGCAGCAGATGGATCCACCAGCCTGCTTGCTTGCTAGTGTACTAGCTAGTTAATCCGTGCTTTGTACTGAAAAGAGCCGTTTTGCACCCTATGTCAATCAAAACTGAAGCTGCGGTGCAATGGTCAGCAGATCAAGATAAATGTCAACACCCGGATTTTTAAGTCCGGATGCCTATTATGTCATATATCGCAATTCCAGAAATATTGTTTTTGCGAGACATAATAGATTGATATCACAGAACATCATTCATTACAACTCATAATTGTCTTACAACAAGGATCACATGATCACAATAATAGTTAATCTAATGATCAATTACAAAACACACACATCGGAAAAAAACGTAGTAGCGGTCCATCTGCTCCACAGGCAACTTTTGACGTCAGGAGTAGTCCTAGTTATCGTAGACGTCCTGCTATCGGTCTTCGTGGTAGTAGTGCTCCTATTCACAGTCTGGCTATTTGAATAGCCAGGGACACAACCGTGAGTACTTTAAAGTACTCGCAAACTAATACTAGAGTAAGTACTATAAGTTTTAGTAAGATGATTCTAAGCTCTAGGTTCATTTGCCTAAAGCCAATTTTATTTTATAAGCATTTAGTAAACAAAGACTCTTCATTTTCCTAACTTAACTCAACTGGGAACATTAGTGTTATTCCCACAACTCTATTGTGATTCAAGTCAAAGTCACCTTTCCAGTTCAATTCATAAGTCACCCATCACATGTCACCTTTTTGGAAAAAATTCTGATGACGGAACAGTATGGCCTTTCCAACTGTCCATGACCGCGGACGCGGCTATTCGAATAGGTTTACACTCTGCAGAGTGTTGGTGATGTGATTCGTTTCTCAGGATCCGTGGATAAGCTATACATATATCTGACCGATCATTCCTTAACCTGTCCAGCACAACAGTAGGTCACTGTTTTACATAGAGTAATGCTATATGTACAACGTTTGTTGTCTGATGTTCATACAATGACTGTTGCTGCCCTTGGCTATCACCAAGTTGTATGTATGGTAGTTCGGTTTTACATATGCTTGTCACAACAGAAAAAAGTGCACATATACTTACTCAACAGAAAAAAGAACTAAGTGGAGCGGCAGTCCAACCACTGGATTTACTTGCTAAACTGTCCGGTTTGATTAGTTTGAGTCTGTGTTGACAATTTCCTTGGACGGTGTTCGAACCTTGCACCTAGCGCATGTCCGAGTGCTCAATGGGGACGGCGTGATAAGCCATCCGAGTGCTCAATATGGACTGCGTGATAAGCGCTGATAACCAACTGGTCAACGTTTGTTCTGTTTCTTGTCAATACCAGGGACGGACTTCTTTTGTACTCCCGCGGGGGAGGGCTGTGCATGCACGTCATTAGCGGACGGACGCGTTTGCGTCCGGAGGTGTAGTAATTATATATTTTACGAGCTTCCGGTCAAGTTTTTCACCTTGGATATATTCTCATGTACTAGTGACTCACTGATTGATCCACGTTAAAACAACACAATAGCAGCAGCGATGCAATGCACCAGGATCTGGAAGTTAGCTGATGATAGAAAGGAGCTTTAGTACTCACAGAGGGTTAGAAGACCATTTTGCTCGAGGATCTGGAGAGCATCGTTGTGTCCTGAGCCTAACCGGTTAACAATACAATGATCAATTCTTGCCATATTACCGAGGTTGTGACCAGCCCTAATCTCAGACTAAATGAGGCAGAGGTGATGCATCTTGCGATTTATTTTTGGTACAAGCAATTAATTGGGAACAATCAGTCTCAACAATAATTGAAAGAAGCGCCAACTCCAATCCTTCCATGTACCGCTTCCAAGGGAATGCCGCATTGTTTCTGAAACAGATAGTCTGTGAAGATAGCATTACCATGTTGATCATGCAACGCCATTCGGCTGTGCCATGACCGGTGTTAAAAGAGCCATCCCCCGAGAGTTTTACAACCTGGATATCCTTACTCTTGACCACCTTCTCAATCCACAAAGTTTTAATCTCTATATCTACTATATTAAAAGGAAGAACCGATTCTGTTTCCTCCGGTCGAAGCTTTCGTCCTACATATTTTTCATATGACAATTTTACTCTCCCACCCAATCTCCATCGAATGCTTTGGTCACGCGCTCGGACTCCCTTTGCTCTGGCGCCACCCGCAATTTTCTTCGCCCCTCTCCTCCACACCCGACGCGACTCACACAACGCAGCCGGATCCGCGGTCGGACGCCTCCCCAGATCGTGAGCCAAAGCAGCAGCATGGATTTGGGCAGGATATGTAGGTAATATGGAGTTACCAGTGGTTAATAGTTATGTGAGGGTAGTATTGGTATTTCAACTAGTCCATCACGTGTAGCTAGAAACACTCCATATACACTTCACCTGGCAATATTCAGTTGTCGGCATGTTGCTGGGGTACAAGGAACAGATGTGACCCTGAGGTAAATGTGCAGCCCATTGCAGGATGAAAGAGGTAGTATCATGGAGTACAAAATTAATGCCATTGAGAGCAACATGCATTGTATGCGGCCTGTCAAGCTAAGAAATAAAAGAGCTATTGTCCACTGGACGAACTGAACCTGCTGGGGCGCTGTATAACTATCAAGCATCATATCTTTGATATTCGAAACACCAGGATGCCAAGGAATGTATGTTGCCAAGCCATTTTCTGTGATAAAGGGATGAATATAACTCAATTATTTGCGACCCAAACAGCAAGTGTTTTGAGATGACCCCTTAACTGGGTCTCTATTTTATTAGAAGCGAGAACAAGATTACTTACCGAATGTAGCAGCAGTAAGGATAGTGCCCATACGATGATGACTTTTAACTCCTCATCTCTTTAACAAATAGAAACACTTGAGATGACAACTCGTTGCTGCAAGCCATGAAATATTTTTGTCGTCCAACCCAGTCTTTCATGCAAGGATAAAGTACATTGACCTAGACTTTCACTTCGTTCACGAGCATATGTCTCGGGAGCAACTATAAATTCGATTCATCTCTTCAAATAATTAAGTTGCTGATAACTTTACTAAGCCACTTCGTTTACCATTATATGAGCATTGTAAGCTCAATCTCAATCTTTCATTAGTTAAGATTGAGGGAGGGTGTTAGAATACATATTTGTATATGTATACGTATAATAGAAAGATTCCTACCCATCGAGGCACATCCGGTCGGGCAACTATCCTTGTTACGTTTACACCCGCTTGAGCAAGCCGCGAAGGGTCGGCTTGAGCTTAGTAGAACAAAGCTCGCGAAGGCTCGAGCTGGGGAACGCCTTAAATCACTGCTTGTACACACAAGTGTAGATTAAGCTCAGCTTTGATAAAAAGTGATGGTATGCTGTAAAATATAATAATGTTTGTTCTTATGAAGAAACAAATTAAGCTCAAACAACCTCGAGTTTGGCTCGACAAGTTTGCAAAAATACATCTAAAGAGGCCTTGTTGATCTATTCGATAAGCCTGGTTAGCTATCTAGTCTAACTAACCATACACTCCTTGTTGGCGTCCGAAACCCACCGGCGAGCTACGGCTGGCAACACGAAGAGCCGGGAACAACCTTAGGGCTGCGGCTGGCCCTGGTCCCTCCGAGCGACGGCCCGCAAAGCTCCTGGTACGCACGTCCCGATGCTGGTGCAAGGGCGTGCCACCTGATCTATACCTGATCAGGAAGGTGATGGATTTACTTCGCTTAGTTTCCTGCATGGCATACACGTAAACATTAAATATGAGCCTCGATCGGCTCTCAGGTTATCCCGTGAATCGGCTCAAGGAGCCGATCCACCCATGACTCGTATGGGGTTTACGATTGCATGGTGGTCCTGCTTGATCAAAACAAAGCTAAAACGACCTACGACGATCTAGGGTTTTCACCGCATAATCGGAACATCCTACTCGTGATTGAGCCTGGTAGCCACGCACGGTGATCATAAACCGACCCTAGACAAGGCCTAAAAACCAACAGTAAGTTGATCCCCGGAACATCTTGTCTAGGGCTAGCAAACTACACCATACGTGCTACTGGATCATTCAACCCGTTTGTAAGGCCTAACTATGCAGATATTAAACTAATCCTTGATGAATCAAGGAGCGATCATAACGGATCGGAACTACTAAACAATGATCAAGCAAGGTGCCGCCCTTACACCTAAGAAAGGTGTAAGGACGGCTAGACGTCTAAGGGTTGCATGGACGAAAACATGTAGCACGGTAAAGCAATGCTAACCCTAACACATCTATGATAACTACGTTGCTCGCCATCAACAAGGCTTCAGCACGAGCAACGCATGGATAACGAATAAACGTATACTGCCTAGATCGCAAGATGCGATCTAGGCAGCATGATGCTTACCCGGAAGAAACCCTCGAAACAAGGGGTCGGCGATGCGCCATGATTGGTTTGTGGTGAACGTGATTGTTGTTTTTCTCAATAACCCTAGATACATATTTATAGTCCGTAGACTTTATAATCCCAACCGTGCACGAGCCAAACTCTAACTAACCGACACGTATCCTATTATATTTACGGATACAAGGGCAAACTGCCCAAACTTCGTGTACAAGGCCGGTTCACGTATTTCTTCCATGTATATTCTTCAAGCCCAATCTTGATCGCGGCCCACCTCTGATCCGGTCAAATTCTGGTGATAACACATGCCCCCCTGGTTTTGGAATTGATAATTCCAAAATCACTCTACTTTTTCTTCGTCGGGTCATGTCGTGACAGAGCAAAACCGTCGCAGTATCCTTCATCATGATGCCCTGCCTTCTCAACTTCTCCGCGTGATTTGACCGTTGTTTTCTTTTTTCTTTGGGCACCACCTCCTCGGAAACTGCTGTGGCATTGAATCTCCACTATATCCCCTTTATTTAACCGCGCCGAATAGTTCGCCTCTTCATCCCCTTGCTCTGTTCTGGCCATCGGCACCCAAAAATTCCCAATCCAGAGCAATGTTTTCCTCCTCTTCCTCCTCCGCCTCATCGGATCTCTCCTCCCAGTCCTTCTCCTCTTCATCCTCCTCCAGCTCGTCGGTGTTCTTCGATTCTTCCTCATCTCGCGAGCCGATGCCGGAGTGGGACCCGGTGGCTGCTCAGATGGCGGCGCACAACAAGCGCGCCCCAGAAGAGTGGGACTAGGAGGACCACGCCTCCTCCGTTTGGTCCGAGGACGACAAGTCCTTGACCAGCGGAGACGAAGAGCTCCAGTTCCTCGCCGATGGGGAACTGGAATCGGAGAGCGAGGATGACTTGTTCTCCTGGGACGGGTACACCTTCTCCGAGGAAGAGGAGGAGGAAGACGACGACACCGACTCCCTCGAGGATTACCCGCCGGCGAAGCGGTTCCGCGCCGGGTCAGATGATGATGACGACGACGACGACGACGACGTCGACGATGAAGATGACGAGGCCCCCCCTGGGGGCCGCTGGAGCAGTGACGAGGAGCCCACCGGCAGCAGCGCCGACGAGAGCTCCGACGACGACGAGGGCAGCAACGGCCCGTAGACTAGGATCCACTAGTATAGGCCTAGTAGTAGTAGATTGGCCAATAGGCCCTTCTTTTGTTCTTCCTTCCTTGAGCAATCGGCTCTTTCTCTGTAAGAAATCCTTTATTAATGAAGAAATATTCCCCAATTAATTTGGCTTCTTTGTCGATTTTGCCGATTGTCAAATGAAGTCAATGCACAAAGAACCGATGGCAGGGCATCGGCTTATGCCATAAACATGCTCTAAAGCCATAAAAGTTGCCTGTTCACACGGTCAACAGATCCAATTTGTGTCCACGCCAACCTCAAATTACAAACGCACAGATTCAGCAAATCCAATCGAGAAAATCATCTCAAATGCCATGGGCTCTGGCTTGAACCTGACCTGTTAACCTGCTCAATTGAGCTTGTTCTGTCTAGAGTCGATGGTAATGCATCGGCTTTTTCATTATTCTAAAGTCGATGTCCATGCATCGGCTGTACTGATATCTATATTTCTCAAGTCGATGTCTGCGCATCGGCTATGATTTGTATATAAATTTTTTTTTACTGGCCGATTTCTTGAATCGGCCCCCATTTTACTGATCATCCCACATGCTTGGGAAATATTTCTTGAGATGCTGACCATTGACAGCTACTGGGAACTTAGCGCCGTCCAGCTGCTCCAGCATGTATGCATTACCCTTCAAGGCTTGAACGACTTTCTATGGACCGTGCCAATTAGGAGACCATTTGCCATATGCTTTATCTTTGGTTCCTAATGGCAACACGGCTTCCCACACTAGATCACCAACTTGGAACTCCTTTGGTCTCACCTTCTTATTGTATGCACGAGCCACCCTGGCTTTATTCTCTTTAATCTTTTCCAACGACCAAAGTCTAAGTTCCGTTGCATCCTCAATAGTGTCACTCATCAGAGATGCGTATTCTTCAGCTGTTAGATCATTCTGAAACGTGACACATCTTGATCCAGCCGTGATTTCCCAAGGCAATACGGCTTCCTGCCCATAGACGAGCTGGTAAGGCGAAGTCTTTATGGCTCCATGGCATGACATGCGGTAGGCCCACAAAGCTTCTGACAGTGTTTCATGCCACACCCTAGGGTTCTCGTCAATCTTCCTCTTGATCAGCTTGATCAGGCTCTGATTAGACGCTTCAGCTTGCCCGTTGGCTTGAGCATAGTATGGAGATGATCGGATCAGCTTAATCCCCATGTCATCGCAGAATTTTCTGAATTCTTTAGAAATAAAGACCGAACCTCCATCGGTCGTGATTGTTTGGGGAATCCCGAACCTATGAATGACGTGTTCTTTCACAAATTTGATAACATCTTCTGATTTTACCTTCTTCATAGGGACGGCCTCCACCCATTTGGTGAAGTAATCTGTAATGGCCAGGATCCACTCGTGGCCTTTGCTCGACGCAGGATGGATTTTGCCGATCATATCCATGCCCCAACCTCGGAATGGCCAAGGCTTGATGATGGGGTTCATTGCTGATGCGGGTACCATCTGAATTTTCCCGAACATCTGACACGCTTGGCATCCCTTGTAGTACTTGAAGCAATCCTCAAGCATAGTGAGCCAATAAAACCCTGATCGCCTAATCAGCCACTTCATCTTATGAGCCGATTGGTGAGTTCCACAGGCGCCTTCGTGCACCTCATGTAAGAGCCGATTAGACTCAGTTGGTCCCAGGCACTTGAGTAGTAACCCTTCCAACGTCCTGTAGAACATGTCATCTCCTATAAGGACATATTTCATGGCCTTGTATCTTATCCGTTTAGGTGCCCCCCGAGCCGAATCCTTCAAGTAATTGAAGATATCGGCTCTCCAATCATCCTGTTTCAGGAACTGCACCTGAACTTCTGACCCATCTGGTATGTCCTTGTACCCTGACGCCATTTGCGCGAGATCATTGGCATCGGTATTCTGAGATCTTGGGACCCAATTGAAATTGATGTACCGAAAATGTGTCATCAGCTCACGACATTCCATCCAATATGGGAAGAGCGACTCACTCTCGCACTTGTATTCGTCCGTGAGCTGGGAAATCACCAACTTCGAGTCTCCAAAAAGCTCCACCGCTTCTGCCCCGGCTTCCAGCAGCAACTCCAGTCCCTTGCGTACTGCCTCATACTCAGCGACATTATTTGTGCAAGGGGTCGATAATCTGATGGAGAAGGAGTATGTTGCCCCCCGAGGCGACACGAGCAGAATGCCGATGCCACAACCATCGTCACAAGCCGATCCATCGAAGAACATAGCCCATGCACGTATAGATAGTGCTGCTATATTAGTATTGATCCGTTCAGCTATGAGATCGGCCAACGCTTGTCCCTTGACTGCTTTTGCAGGCTGATACCGGAGATCAAACTCCGATAACGCAAACATCCACTTACCAAGTCGGCCTTTCAAAACAGGAGCCGACAGCATGTGCTTAACGACGTCTGACTTGCATATGACGATTATTTCTGCCGTCAAAAGGATGTGATGGAGCTCGGTGCAGGTGAAGAACAGGCAGAGGCATAACTTCTCGACCTCAGGATACCTTGTCTCTGCATCCAACATCCTTCTGCTGAGGTAGAATACAACCTTTTCAACGCCCTCGTAGAGTTGCACCACCACTGAAGCAATGGACGTGTCAGCTACTGACAGGTAGATATAGAACGGCCTGTCCTGCTGAGGCGGAACTAGCACAGGCGGTGTTGTTAGATACCGCTTAATCTCATCAAACGCCTGTTGTTGTTCTGCCCCCCAGTGAAACTCGTCATCAGATTTAATCTTGACCAATGCCATGGACGGCTCAATTCGTCCTGAGAGATTAGAGATGAATCGCCGGACGAAATTGATCTTGCCGATCAGACGTTGGAGCTCCTTCTTCGTGGTAGGCGGCTGCATGGTACGTACTGCCTCCTGACTTTTCAGGCCGATCTCAATCCCTCGTTCATGAACAAGAAAACCTAGGAACTGATCGGCCGTCACACCAAAAGCACACTTCTTTGGATTCATTCTGAGTCCGAACTTCCGAGTTCGGTCTAGGATGCGTCGCAAATCATCCAAGTGTCCTTCCATGGAGACAGACTTGACCACCACGTCATCGATGTAGATTTCCACCAACTTGCCGATCAGATCATGAAAAATATAATTCATGGCTCGTTGGTACGTTGCACCGGCATTCTTCAAACCAAAAGTCATGACCACATATTCGAACAAGCCTACTGATCCTGGTACTCGGAATGCAGTCTTGTGTATATCTTCTGGGGCCATGAAAATCTGGTTGTAACCGGCATTGCCATCCATGAAACTCAACACCTTGTGGCCAGCAGCTGCGTTGATCAATGTTTCTGCCACGGGCATTGGATATTCATCCTTTGGAGTGGCTCTGTTGAGATCTCGGAAATCTATAGCCACACGCCATCGGCCGTCCTTTTTCTCCACAGGTACAATACTGGAGATCCATTCAGCATACCTGCATGGCCTGATGAACCCGGCGGCTAACATTTTCTCGATCTCTTTCTTGACTTCTTCGAGGATTTCGGCCTTCATCTGACGTGCTCGTTGTTGGAATGGCCGAAATCCTTTCTTGAGAGGGAGCCTATGCTCAATGATGCTCCTGTCTAAACCAGGCATCTCTGTGTAATCCCATGCAAAGCAATCTGGGTACTCTTTTAATAGAGCTATCATCTGGCTCCTGAGATGTGGATCTAACTTCTTGCTGATGAAGGTTGGTCGTGGCTTATCCCCAGGACCAATGTCGACTTCTTCTAGCTCATCAGCCGATGTAAACCCATACCCTAGCTTTCCATCACCTGTTAGATCGACACTGAACACAGGGAAAACGTGTGGCAAGGATAATATGGGCCGATTGCTGGAATCGGCCCCCATCTTGATTGCATTGCTCAAAAGAGGTTTACATCTTGTTCGTGCTTCACTATGACTACGTGAAATGCTTGAGACAAGATCATTACTTTTTATTTTTTGGGGCCGATCACAAGGATCGGCCATCCCATGTACGTTCATAGAATTTGCTCTTGTTACACAGTTAGGCCAGTGGATAAGACCAGCCTCACCCCGTTTTTTGACACGTCGATATACTCGCAGTCGTCCAAAGTGATGCCTGAGAGTGGCTCTTGGTCTTCCGTCTCCCAAACGTTCATGCCAGCCGTTGAAACCTCGGCTGTATCGTCTGCATGGACGACTTCTACTTCATCTCCATCCCACTGGATTAGGCATTGGTGCATCGTAGATGGAATGCAACAGTTGGCGTGGATCCAATCTCTCCCTAGCAGGATAGCGTAAGTGCTCTTGCTATCGACGATGAAAAATGTCGTAGGGATGGTTTTCCTCCCTACAGTCAGATCCACGTTCAGAACACCTTGTGCATCAGATGCTTGGCCGTTGAAATCGCTCAATGTAACGTTGGTCTTAATCAGATCCGAACTAGAGCGTCCCAACCGACGTAGCATGGAGTATGGCATGATGTTGACTGCCGCTCCGGTGTCCACCAGCATCCTATTGACAGGCTGCCCATTGATATAACCTCGTAAGTACAGGGCCTTCAGGTGTTTGTAGCTTCTTTCACGTGGCTTCTCAAAGATAACCGGCCGTGGGCCGCAGTCAAGTTGTGCCACAGGTGCTTCGTCTAATCCTGGAGCACAAAACTCCGCTGGAAGGATGAACACCATGTTTGTACTAGCTGATGTCTCATCATCGGCTTTCCTTTGCTTGGGGCGTCACTCCATCTTTTGTGGTCGACCCTCTTCGTCCAGGGTTCGTTGAATTTTCGCGGCCAGGTCAGGCCGCGCCTTCCTTAGCGTGTGCAGGTATAACCTTTCGGCTTCCTCCAAGCCACGCAATCGCTGAACCCTACGCTTTTGGGAACGGTTGAGTCCATCAGGGCACCACCTTGGCCGGTGGTACCTGTCCTCTTCTTCTTCGTAGTCATCTTCTAACTCCTCGAGGTCTTCTTCCCGAGAGGACTCAGTTTGCTTGTTCCTAGATGGGAGAGGCCCTAGACGTTTGAACACTGACACGTCTGTTGCACCCTTCTTCTTCTGTCTACATTCTGGGCAGTTGCCGATTGTAGGCAATCGGCTCATTCCTGAATCCCAGCAGTGTTTGAAGAAAGGACAGTCCCAGTGCTTGTCCACGTCGTCTTGTTCTCTTGACCTTTCCTTGGCACGGCGCTCGTATCTCTCCTCATCGCGATCATGCCGACGATCTCTCCTGGCGTCCCTGCTAGCTAGACGATCCCTTTCATCGTCGTTGTTGTACCGCCGGCGCTGGTCGTACTGACTTACATATTTATTGAGGAGATGATCAGAGAGAGGTCGTTGATATCGCACATTCTTCACTTCTCCCTCTGTGATGTAGCGTTTGCCATCGTGCCGGAGCCGATCGCGTGGAGCGGCTTCCTCTTTGTCCTTGCTACGAGAGCGGCTGCCCTCGCCTTTGTTCTTACCAGAGTGGTGCCCAGGCTCAACCATGTTAATGCTTAACGAGAAACCTGGTTGGCACCCCTCGGGGTAAGCGTATTCCACCGTGTTAACGGCGGGGAAGGGGCGTGTGTCGACTTTCATGGCGTACTGGTTGAAAATTAGACGTCCTTGTTCTATCACCATTTGGATCTGCTGACGCCACACCCTGCAGTCGTTGGTGGTATGGAAGAACGTGTTATGCCATTTGCAGTATGGCTTTCCGTTCAACTCCTGTACCGTGGGGATTTTGAGGCCTTCGGGTAACTTCAGCTGCTTCTCCTTAAGTAAGAGGTCGAAAATTTGCTCAGCTTTAGTTACGTCAAAGTCAAAACCTCTGGGCGGACCTTGTGGCTTAACCCACTTGCAGGACACGGGGGTTGCCCCCCGAGTCCATTCAGCCACTGCTACCTCTTGATCTCCCGCAGACCCTTCATCTTCCTCTGTCTCAACCAGGACCACTGCACGCTTGAATTTGTCCTGGTACAGCTCTGGGTGGCGCTGTTCATATAATGACAGTTTCTGAACCATATGCGCCAGTGATGGGTAGTCTGCTTGGGAAGCCATATCCTTGATCGGTGATGCGAGACCCACCACCGCCAACTCGAGTGCTTCTTTTTCAGTCAAACGAGCCGAATAGCATCGGTTCCTAACGGCCCTGAAGCGCTGGATGTATTCTGACACTGTTTCCCCGCGCTTCTGACGTACTTGTGCTAGATCGGCAATGCCAGCCTCGGAAGCTTCTGAGTGATACTGCATGTGGAATTGTTCCTCCAACTGCTTCCAAGTCCGGATCGAATCTGGTGGCAGTGATGTGTACCACCCAAAAGCCGATCCTGTGAGGGACTGTGCGAAGAACCTCACGCGTAGTGCATCTGCAGCTGAGATAGTGCCCAGCTGCGCCAAATATCGGCTTACATGCTCGATAGAGCTGGAGCCATCTGACCCACTAAACTTGGAGAATTCAGGGAGCCGATATTTGGGTGGTAGTGGGATCAAATCGTAGTCGTTGGGGTACGGCTTGGAATAGCCGATTGCCCTTCTTTTCGGCACCATGCCGAACTGGTCTCTCAAAATCGTGCTGATCTGATCCGCAGTGCTAGCTGCAGGAGTGGAGCTCTGAAGATTCGCTGGCGTGGCATACTTAGCTAGCCAAGCTTGCTTCTCAAGATCTGAGCTAGCTACAGGAGTTGAGCTCTGGAGGTTCGTCGGAGTGGCATACTTAGCTAGCCACGTCTGCTTCTCAAGATCTGATCCAGAAGCTCCTCCTGCTATTCCAGAAATCCCTGCTGTTGCAGCCTGGTTCATGAGTGCCCAGTTACTGCTGTCTGGCACGTATGTGCACGTGTATCCGTGAGGGATCTCCTTAGGCGCCTCATACAAGAACTGGTAATCGCTAGGATCGCCACCGATCTTGTAGACGACAAATGCCGGTGTACTCGGCACCTCTGGTGCTGCCAGCGCGAACGGCAGCGGTGGTCGGCTCTGGAGTGGCAGCTCTCCTTGGTGAGTCCCTAGAGCAGGCCCTGACGGAGAGTACTGATACCTCAAGATTTCATGGAGCACCCGAAGGGCGACACGCTCCAAAGTGTTCACCAGGCTCTCAGAATGGCGGTGTAGCGAATGAGCTACCATGAAATTGATCTCCTGACGCAAGGACCTGGTGCGTTCTTCTGAAGGGGTGGACAGGTCCACTCCATCGAGCGCGCCTTCAGGTGTGAACCCTCTCCACCTGATGCCGTGTGAGCGGGTCCTGTGGAAAGAGCCGATGAGGTCGGCTTCGAGGATAGCTTTGACGTCGTCATACTTCTTCTTGAGCTCCTCGGGCAGATCCTCGTACGTGACTGGAGTACCTTCCGCCATCTCAGATGTAGATGGCCATGCAGTTGATGTCGAAGACTGTCCCACCGGGCGTGCCAGAATGTGTTGGCGTCCGAAACCCACCGGCGAGCTACGGCTAGCAACACGAAGAGCCGGGAACAACCTTAGGGCTGCGGCTGGCCCTGGTCCCTCCGAGCAACGGCCCGCAAAGCTCCTGGTACGCACGTCCCGATGCTGGTGCAAGGGCGTGCCACCTGATCTATACCTGATCAGGAAGGTGATGGATTTACTTCGCTTAGTTTCCTGCATGGCATACACGTAAACATTAAATACGAGCCTCGATCGGCTCTCAGGTTATCCCGTGAATCGGCTCAAGGAGCCGATCCACCCATGACTCGTATGGGGTTTACGATTGCATGGTGGTCCTGCTTGATCAAAACAAAGCTAAAACGACCTACGACGATCTAGGGTTTTCACCGCATAATCGGAACATCCTACTCGTGATTGAGCCTGGCAGCCACGCACGGTGATCATAAACCGACCCTAGACAAGGCCTAAAAACCAACAGTAAGTTGATCCCCGGAACATCTTATCTAGGGCTAGCAAACTACACCCTGCGTGCTACTGGATCATTCAACCCGTTTGTAAGGCCTAACTATGCAGATATTAAACTAATCCTTGATGAATCAAGGAGCGATCATAACGGATCGGATCTACTAAACAATGATCAAGCAAGGTGCCGCCCTTACACCTAAGAAAGGTGTAAGAACGGCTAAACGTCTAAGGGTTGCATGGACGAAAACATGTAGCACGGTAAAGCAATGCTAACCCTAACACATCTATGATAACTACGTTGCTCGCCATCAACAAGGCTTCAGCACGAGCAACGCATGGATAACGAATAAACGTATACTGCCTAGATCGCAAGATGCGATCTAGGCAGCATGATGCTTACCCGGAAGAAACCCTCGAAACAAGGGGTCGGCGATGCGCCAAGATTGGTTTGTGGTGAACGTGATTGTTGTTTTTCTCAATAACCCTAGATACATATTTATAGTCCGTAGACTTTCTAACGTGGGAATAATCCCAACCGCGCACGAGCCAAACTCTAACTAACCGACACGTATCCTATTATATTTACGGATACAAGGGCAAACTGCCCAAACTTCGTGTACAAGGCCGGTTCACGTATTTCTTCCATGTATATTCTTTAAGTCCAATCTTGATCGCGGCCCACCTCTGATCCGGTCAAATTCTGGTGATAACACTCCTAACATATTTAACAACCCAAAATGGTATATTTGGCATATAAGTACCTATTCTGAAGTTGCCTAGCACCTTGTGTACTTCACAATTTCGGAAAGGTTGGAGTGCAACATTGCTGAATAACTTTTCATGTCCAATGAATATAATACAGTGAAAGTTTTTCACGGATGAATATATAACTTGCATGAGGAAGAACAAAGTAGCAAGTACGTGTGTTCAGAACTGTTTCATGGCTTGCAGCAACGAGTTCAAATCAACCTCGTGCAGTAGCAGTTGATTGAGGGACCGTGCATGTCCGAGTGTACTGAGCCAGGTGACTAGAGGTGTTTTCTCCATTGTTCCTAGGTCGAGCCGGAGAAGATATAGACCTTGGTTGAACAATCTCAGAATCACAACACCACTCCTCCCTCCAAACGCCTCGAAACTAAACGTCGGAGATGGGTCGGAACCCAGAAAACCCACCTGCCTCGCCATCTCCAGCTTGCTGATCACCACCTGCCGGCTCCACGTCCCTGTCGCTGCCACGGACGGCGTCAGTGTCCACATGGCTATCCCGTGGTTCTCCGTTACGAGCACGCACAGTCGGCCGCGCACCCGGGCCAGGAGCAGGCGATTTGTTAAGGTTGAGGTTGAGGAGCAGCCCGGCGGGAGCTCCATCACTGTCGCCTCCCCCGCGTCGACGTCCAGAGCGAGGATCTGGTCCCGGTCGTGCATGACATTGACATGGAAGGGCCAGTAGACGGTGCGGCCGATGACGGCGGAGCAGTAGGAGCCGCACTGCTGATGGTTTAAATGAGGGACAAGACGCCTGAGCCTGACTTGGCGGGTGTCGCTCCATATGTTTTCCTTGGATGAGAATGTCCGGTAGGACCATATGTTCATGTCTGCGACGAGCAGCTCGAAGGAACGGCCGGCATCGTCGACGCTGCAGAGCACGACATGGTGGTCACGGAACGACGCGTTGGGAAATGTGCTGGGTGGGAGATGGGTGACGTGGCCGGTGAACACGTCACACGTGCGCAGCTGGATCTCGTAATAGAGACGCCGGCGGAAGACAAGCAGGCCATCTCCGGAGGCCACGGGCTGGAAAGGGCTCTGGAGGCAATCATCGTCTAGGCGGGAGCGGAGCTGGGTTGTCGCCGGGCTCTGGATGACTCGTCGGGTCCAGACATCTCCGACAGAATCGCGTTCCAGGTAGGAGACGCCAAGGAGGAGGGCAGGGTCAAAGGCGTCGTCTGCCGCGAGGCGGCGCTGGAAGGCCGGTTCCAGGATGGCGTGACGGAGGATCCTGCCGGTGGCAGCGCAGCGGATGAGGGTCATAACGTCAGCGCGCGCCACGATCTCTAGCAGGAGATCCACCGGGAGGGATTCCTGGGTCGACATCATCGGGTTGTTCATGTGTAGGAACGTCGAAGGAGGAAGGGGCGTGGGTCTTCTTATGAACCTGTGATCCCGTAAGCCTAGCATTATTACCCTGGACTCCTCGAGCCTGGGGACTCCTCTTTGTCCACGTAGAGGCTGATCACCGAGAATTCTAATTCGAGATTAACACGGAACCGGGAAGTTCTCAAGGACTACATCTGATAACTTGTAAACTCGATTTCAGCCTTCAGCTCGTTTGAGGATCAAGCTGTCCGCCGCAACTACCAGCAGCGTGTGCAGTCTGCCTCGTCGTGTCACCGCCCCATAAGAGCATCTCTAGAGGGCTCTTAAACGGCAAACAGTAAACGCGGATATATAGTTTGGGAAAACGCGATTTGAGGGCAAAAAAAGCCTTCACTAATAGAAAAATAGAAAATGAGTCTTTTATTCGGAGCTACAAGGAGCATTACTTTCGATCGTGATTTGAATCGGGACTATTGCTAATTCCAACGGCTAGGACACGTGGCCACCTCTAGGCCCAGTTCGCTCCCGACCTTTAGTTCCGGTTGACCAACCGGGACTAAAGGAGCTGCTCCTTTAGTCTCGGTTATTATGTTTTATTTGCGCCAAAACTACACTTTTTTTTTAAATCTGTTATAATTTTGAATATTTGATAAGTGTTTGAATATAAATTTGAATAATTGTTGCAACTTTCGAATTTGAACAAACATCGAACATGAAAATTGTTTGAATTTGAAAAAGTAATCCAAAATTATTTTTTATTTTGTAAAATAATTAATATAACTATTCAAACCATTAAACAAGCCCACGCTCTGGTTTTCAGTTGACGACTTGACTGACAACACCTCTAGTGTGTGAGGTCATTGTCCATTAATTTCCTTATGAACTGGGAGCAACCGAGCAGGTGCTCCTCTCACCCTAGCTATCTCCCTCGACTATGACCACGTGCACGAGTAGCATACACATGTTACTTTGTTGCTACCCAGCCATGGCCCCCTCTATCTCCACTAGTGGAATAGACCAACAATGGAGATGGATGCATTCACGGGGTTGCGTGAAAATTTTGTTGGGGCGGGCTCCTCGAAGATGTCGTAGGACCTGCGCACCAACGACATCTTTGAGAAGCTCCGCCACGAGAGATTTTTCAACCCTTACTTTCGGCCATAGGAACGAAGCTCTCTACCTTCTTGGTTGGCTTGTTTTTGCTAGTTACATAGAGATTGTGACCTACCATAGAAGAAGTTTGCAGGAGAGAGAAGAGACTGCTGAAAGGAATAGAACAACAATGAAAATGGAGGCGTTCACGGGCTTGCGGGGAAATTGAAGTTTGCAGGAGAGGGAAGAGGCTGCTGATAGGAATAGACCAACAATGGAAATGGAGGCGTTCACGGGCTTGCGGGGAAATTTTGATCGGTCAGGTTCGGTCTGAGTTCTCAGTGAAGGATCTTGGTGTTCTGCATTATTTCTGGGGATTGAGGTTTCTTTACCCTCATCTGGTAGTCTTCTTCTTCGACAAGAAAATATGCCCTTGAGCTCCTTGCGCTTGCTGGTATGTTGAAGTGTACTCTTGTGACTACGCCCATGGCGTCTTCTGAGCATATTTGCAGTACTGATGGTGATCCCCTCTCCTCTGAGGAGGCTACCTAATATCGTAGCATTGTTGGTGCTCTTCAGTATCTCACAGTGACAGGTCCTGACATGTCATTTTTTGTTAACAAGGTGTGTCAGTATCTTTATGATCCTCGTACGCCGCATTGGTCTGCAATTAAACGTATTATGCGTTATGTTCGCCACAGTGTTGATAGTGGTCTGCAGCTTCGGCTTTTCTCCTCTACACTGATTTCCGCCTTTTCAGATGCAGACTGGACTGGCAGTATGGATGATCGGTGATCCACGGGGGGATATGCTATATTTTATTGAGGAAATTTTATCGTCTGGACTGCACGTAAGCAGGCTACAAGTTCCAGGTCTAGCGCGGAGTCAGAATACAAGGTCCTTCCTAATGCTACAATTGAGCTTTTCTGGATGTAGTCGTTACTGCATGAGCTTGGTGTTGTTCCCACCCAGCCTTCGGTGTTGTGGTGTAACAGTATTGGTGCTACATATTTGTCGTCCAACTGAGACTTCCATGCAAGGATAAAGCACATTGAATTAGACTTTCACTTCGTCCACGAGTGTGTGTCTCGGGAGCAACTACAAATTCGATTCATCTCTTCAAAGGATTAAGTTGCCGATATCTTTACTAAGTGATACGCGTACAGCACGCGTCCGTTGGGAACCCCAAGAGGAAGGTGTGATGCGTACATCGGCAAGTTTTCCCTCAGTATGTGATACGTCTCCAACGTATCGATAATTTCTTATGTTCCATGCCACATTATTGATGTTATCTACATGTTTTATGCACACTTTATGTCATATTCGTGCATTTTCTGGAACTAACCTATTAACAAGATGCCGAAGTGCCAGTTGCTGTTTTCTGCTGTTTTTGGTTTCAGAAATCCTAGTAAGGAAATATTCTCGGAATTGGACGAAATCAACGCCCAGGGGCCTATTTTTCCACGAAGCTTCCAGAAGTCCGAAGACGAAACGAAGTGGGGCCACAGGGTGCCCAAACCCTAGGGCGGCGCGGCCCCCCCCTTGGCCGCGCCGCCCTGTCATCTGGGGCCCCTGTGCCCCCTCCTGACTTGCCCTTCCGCCTACTTAAAGCCTTCGTGACGAAACCCCCAGTACCGAGAGCCACGATACGGAAAACCTTCCAGAGACGCCGCCAACGCCGATCCCATCTCGGGGGATCCAGGAGATCGCCTCCGGCACCCTGCCGGAGAGGGGAATCATCTCCCGGAGGACTCTACGCCGCCATGGTTGCCTCCGGTGTGATGTGTGAGTAGTCTACCCCTGGACTATGGGTCCATAGCAGTAGCTAGATGGTTGTCTTCTCCCCATTGTGCTATCATTGTCGGATCTTGTGAGCTGCCTAACATGATCAAGATCATCTATAATTAATTCTATATGTTGCGTTTGTTGGGATCCGATGAATAGAGAATACTTGTTATGTTGATTATCAAAGTTATATCTATGTGTTGTTTATGATCTTGCATGCTCTCCGTTATTAGTAGATGCTCTGGCCAAGTTGATGCTAGTAACTCCAAGAGGGAGTATTTATGCTCGATAGTGGGTTCATGTCTCCGTGAATCTGGAGGGGTGACAAGAACCTCTAAGGTTATGGATGTGCTGTTGCCACTAGGGATAAAACATTAGTGCTATGTTCAAGGATGTAGTCACTAGTTACATTACGCGCAATACTTAATGCAATTGTCTGTTGTTAACAACTTAATACTGGAGGGGGTTCGGATGATAACCTGAAGGTGGACTTTTTAGGCATAGATGCAGTTGGATGGCGGTCTATGTACTTTATCGTAATGCCCAATTAAATCTCACTATACTCATCATGATATGTATGTGCATGGTCATGCTCTCTTTATTTGTCAATTGCCCAACTGTAATTTGTTCACCCAACATGCTGTTCGTCTTATGGGAGAGACACCTCTAGTGAACTGTGGACCCCGGTCCAATTCTCTTTACTGAAATACAATCTACTGCAATACTTGTTCTACTGTTTTCTGCAAACAATCATCTTCCACACAATACGGTTAATCCTTTGTTACAGCAAGCCGGTGAGATTGACAACCTCACTGTTTCGTTGGGGCAAAGTACTTTGGTTGTGTTGTGCAGGTTCCACGTTGGCGCCGGAATCCCTGGTGTTGCGCCGCACTACATCCCGCCGCCATCAACCTTCAACGTGCTTCTTGACTCCTACTGGTTCGATAAACCTTGGTTTCTTACTGAGGGAAACTTGCTGCTGTACGCATCACACCTTCCACTTGGGGTTCCCAACGAGCGTGTGCTTTACGCGTCATCAAGCTAAATTTCTGGCGCCGTTGCCGGGGAGATCAAGACACGCTGCAAGGGGAGTCTCCACTTCTCAATCTCTTTACTTTGTTTTTGTCTTGCTTAGTTTTATTTACTACTTTGTTTGCTGCACTAAATCAAAATACAAAAAAATTAGTTGCTAGTTTTACTTTATTTGCTATCTTGTTTGCTATATCAAAAATAAAAAAAATTAGTTACTTGCATTTACCTTATTATAATGTCTATTCCCGTAGTTGTTACTCTATCACCTGAGGAATCAATCTTCACCTTTAAACAAGGAGGTGAAGAGAATTTTAAAGAAGCATGGTCTAGAATTTTTGATGCTTATAGTAAAACTGAACCTAAAATGACCTTAAGTTTGCTTCTTAGTAATTTCTATTTCGGGCTTATTCTTCGCTATAGATATGCCTTAGATGCTGTAGTGGGAGGAGATTTCCTTCATTGTGATGGGGATCAAGCTTTTAATGCTATAAGGAAATTGATTACATCATTTAGCTCCGATAATAATTTTGATCCATCTCATGCTAGTATGAATAATAGATTAGACACTATTGAAACAAATATATCCTGTTTAAAAGAAGTGTATAATCGAATTCGCGAATATTATGATTATGTTCCATTAAGCTTTGAACCTTCAATGTGGGTGCCTACTGTTAAAGTTACTATTGGTGGTGAAACTTTTCCTGCTCGTTGTGATATTATGTCCGAGTTTTGCCTCATGCCTGAAAAAATTTATAAATCTTTGACACTTTGGGGGCTTACTGAAGGGGGAGAAGAAATAACTCTTGCGGATAACTCTGTTGTAATTCATATGGGCATAGCTGAAGGTGTTTTCACAACCTTTCTTGGAAGGACGGTATCCATTGATTATCTCGTTATTGAATGTGTAGGGACAGGACAAATTACACTTGGAAGATCCCTGATGAAACTCATGGGAGCAATCATAGATGTTGGGAAAGGCACTCTAAATTTTACCTCTACACCCGGATGCGGTCATGTATTCCCTAGACCAAAGAGTAGGAATAAGAGTAAGAAAGGTAAGAGTAACACCCCTGGTAAGAATGCCGATGCACTATCCTTTGATAATACTTGATGCACACTTTCTGCGCCTAGCTGAAAGGCGTTAAAGAAAAGCGCTTATGGGAGACAACCCATGTTTTTACCTACAGTACTTTGTTTTTATTTTGTGCCTTGGAAGTTGTTTACTACTGTAGCAACCTCTCCTTATCTTAGTTTTGTGTTTTGTTGTGCCAAGTTAAGCCGTTGATAGAAAAGTAAGTACTAGATTTGGATTACTGCGCAGTTTCAGATTTCTTTGCTGTCACGAATCTGGGTCCACCTCCCTGTAGGTAGCTCAGAAAATTAAGCCAATTTACGTGCATGATCCCCAGATATGTACGCAACTTTCATTCAATTTGAGCATTTTCATTTGAGCAAGTCTGGTGCCATTTTAAAATTCGTCAATACGAACTGTTCTGTTTTGACAGATTCTGCCTTTTATTTCGCATTGCCTCTTTTGCTATGTTGGATGAATTTCTTTGATCTACTAATGTCCAGAAGCATTATGCAATGTCCAGAAGTGTTAAGAATGATTGTGTCACCTCTGAATATGTTAATTTTTATTGTGCACTAACCCTCTAATGAGTTGTTCTAAGTTTGGTGTGGAGGAAGTTTTCAAGGATCAAGAGAGGAGTATGATGCAACATGATCAAGGAGAGTGAAAGCTCTAAGCTTGGGGATGCCCCGGTGGTTCACCCCTGCATATATCAAGAAGACTCAAGCGTCTAAGCTTGGGGATGCCCAAGGCATCCCCTTCTTCATCGACAACATTATCGAGTTCCTCCCTGAAACTATATTTTTATTCCATCACATCTTATGTGCTTTTTCTTGGAGCGTCGGTTTGTTTTTGTTTTTGTTTTGTTTGAATAAAATGGATCCTAGCATTCACTTTATGGGAGAGAGACACGCTCCGCTGTAGCATATGGACAAGTATGTCCTTGGTTTCTACTCATAGTATTCATGGCGAAGTTTCTCCTTCGTTAAATTGTTATATGGTTGGAATTTGAAAATGATACATGTAGTAATTGCTATTAATGTCTTGGGTAATGTGATACTTGGCAATTGTTGTGCTCATGATTAAGCTCTTGCATCATATGCTTTGCACCCATTAATGAAGAAATACATAGAGCATGCTAAAATTTGGTTTGCATATTTGGTTTCTCTAAGGTCTAGATAATTTCTAGTATTGAGTTTGAACAACAAGGAAGACGGTGTAGAGTCTTATAATGTTTTCAATATGTCTTTTATGTGAGTTTTGCTGCACCGGTTCATCCTTGTGTTTGTTTCAAATAAGCCTTGCTAGCCTAAACCTTGTATCGAGAGGGAATACTTCTCATGCATCCAAAATACTTGAGCCAACCACTATGCCATTTGTGTCCACCATACCTACCTACTACATGGTATTTTCCGCCATTCCAAAGTAAATTGCTTGAGTGCTACCTTTAAAATTCCATCATTCACCTTTGCAATATATAGCTCATGGGACAAATAGCTTAAAAACTATTGTGGTATTGAATATGTAATTATGCACTTTATCTCTTATTAAGTTGTTTGTTGTGCGATAACCATGTTTACTGGGGACGCCATCGACTATTCATTGTTGAATTTCATGTGAGTTGCTATGCATGTTCGTCTTGTCTGAAGTAAGGGCGATCTACACTGAGTTGAATGGTTTGAGCATGCATATTGTTAGAGAAGAACATTGGGCCGCTAACTAAAGCCATGATCCATGGTGGAAGTTTCAGTTTTGGACAAACATCCTCAAATCTCTAATGAGAAAAGAATTAATTGTTGTTGAATGCTTAAGCATTAAAAGAGGAGTCCATTATCTGTTTTCTATGTTGTCCCGGTATGGATGTCTAAGTTGAGAATAATCAAAAGCGAGAAATCCAAATGCGAGCTTTCTCCTTAGACCTTTGTACAGGCGGCATAGAGGTACCCCTTTGTGATACTTGGTTAAAGCATATGTATTGCGGTGATAATCCAGGTAGTCCAAGCTAATTAGGACAAGGTGCGGGCACTATTGGTACACTATGCATGAGGCTTGCAACTTATAAGATATAATTTACATGATGCATATGCTCTATTACTACCGTTGACAAAATTGTTTCATGTTTTCAAAATCAAAGCTCTAGCACAAATATAGCAATCGATGCTTTTCCTCTATGGAGGACCATTCTTTTACTTTCAATGTTGAGTCAGTTCACCTATCTCCACCTCAAGAAGCAAACACTTGTGTGAACTGTGCATTGATTCCTACATACTTGCTTATTGCACTTATTATATTACTCTATGTTGACAATATCCATGAGATATACATGTTACAAGTTGAAAGCAACCGCTGAAACTTAATCTTCTTTTGTGTTGCTTCAATGCCTTTACTTTGAATTATTGCTTTATGAGTTAACTCTTATGCAAGACTTATTTATGCTTGTCTTGAAGTACTATTCATGAAAAGTCTTTGCTTTATGATTCACTTGTTTACTCATGTCATATACATTGTTTTGATCGCTGCATTCACTACATATGCTTTACAAATAGTATGATCAAGATTATGATGGCATGTCACTCCAGAAATTATACGTGTGTTATCGTTTTACACTCGGGACGACGAGCAGAACTAAGCTTGGGGATGCTGATACGTCTCTAACGTATCGATAATTTCTTATGTTCCATGCCACATTATTGATGTTATCTACATGTTTTATGCACACTTTATGTCATATTCGTGCATTTTCTGGAACTAAACTATTAACAAGATGCCGAAGTGCCGATTCTTTGTTTCTGCTGTTTTTGGTTTCAGAAATCCTAGTAAGGAAATATTCTCGGAATTGGACGAAATCAACGCCCAGGGGCCTATTTTTCCACGAAGCTTCCAGAAGTCCGAAGACGAAACGAAGTGGGGCCACAGGGTGCCCAAACCCTAGGGCGGCGCCCCCCCCCCTTGGCCGCGCCGCCCTGTCATCTGGGGCCCCTGTGCCCCCTCCTGACTTGCCCTTCCGCCTACTTAAAGCCTCCGTGACGAAACCCCCAGTACCGAGAGCCACGATACGGAAAACCTTCCAGAGACGCCGCCAACGCCGATCCCATCTCGGGGGATCCAGGAGATCGCCTCCGGCACCCTGCCGGAGAGGGGAATCATCTCCCGGAGGACTCTACGCCGCCATGGTTGCCTCCGGTGTGATGTGTGAGTAGTCTACCCCTGGACTATGGGTCCATAGCAGTAGCTAGATGGTTGTCTTCTCCCCATTGTGCTATCATTGTCGGATCTTGTGAGCTGCCTAACATGATCAAGATCATCTATCTGTAATTCTATATGTTGCGTTTGTTGGGATCCGATGAATAGAGAATACTTGTTATGTTGATTATCAAAGTTATATCTATGTGTTGTTTATGATCTTGCATGCTCTCCGTTATTAGTAGATGCTCTGGCCAAGTTGATGCTAGTAACTCCAAGAGGGAGTATTTATGCTCGATAGTGGGTTCATGTCTCTAGTGAATGCGGAGGGGTGACAAGAACCTCTAAGGTTATGGATGTCTTTGTTGCCACTAGGGATAAAACATTAGTGCTATGTTCAAGGATGTAGTCACTAGTTACATTACGCGCAATACTTAATGCAATTGTCTGTTGTTAGCAACTTAATCTTTGGAGGGGTTCGGATGATAACCTGAAGGTGGACTTTTTAGGCATAGATGCAGTTGGATGGCAATCTATGTACTTTGTCGTAATGCCCAATTAAATCTCACTATACTCATCATGATATGTATGTGCATGGTCATGCTCTCTTTATTTGTCAATTGCCCAACTGTAATTTGTTCACCCAACATGCTGTTCGTCTTATGGGAGAGACACCTCTAGTGAACTGTGGACCCGGTCCAATTCTCTTTCTTGAAATACAATCTCTGCAATACTTGTTCTCTTGTTTTCTGCAAACAATCATCTTCGACACAATTCGGTTAATCCTTTGTTACAGCAAGCCGGTGAGATTGACAACCTCACTGTTTCGTTGGGGCAAAGTACTTTGGTTGTGTTGTGCAGGTTCCACGTTGGCGCCGGAATCCCTGGTGTTGCGCCGCACTACATCCCGCCGCCATCAACCTTCAACGTGCTTCTTGACTCCTACTGGTTCGATAAACCTTGGTTTCTTACTGAGGGAAACTTGCTGCTGTACGCATTACACCTTCCACTTGGGGTTCCCAACGAGCGTGTGCTTTACGCGTCATCAGTATGAAACCAAGGTTTAATCGAACCAGTAGGAGCCAAGAAGCACGTTGAAGGTTGATGGCGGCGAGATGTAGTGCGGCGCAACACCAGGGATTCCGGCGCCAACGTGGAATCTGCACAACACAAACCAAGCACTTGGCCCCACCGACCCAGTGAGGTTGTCAATCTCACCGGCTTGCTGTAACAAAGGATTAGATGTATAGTGTGGATGATGATTGTTTGCAGAGAACAGTAGAACAATTGCAGTAGATTGTATTTCAGATGTAAAGAATTGGACCGGGGTCCACAGTTCACTAGTGGTGTCTCTCCCATAAGATAAATAGCATGTTGGGTGAACAAATTACAGTTGGGCAATTGACAAATAGAGAGGGCATGACCATGCACATACATATTATGATGAGTATTGTGAGATTTAATTGGGCATTACGACAAAGTACATAGACCGCTATCCAGCATGCATCTATGCCTAAAAAGTCCACCTTCAGGTTATCATCGAACCCCTCCAATATTAAGTTGCTAACAACAGACAATTGCATTAAGTATTGCGCGTAATGTAATCAATAACTACATCCCTCGGACATAGCATCAATGTTTTATCCCTAGTGGCAACAAGACATCCATAACCTTAGAGGTTTCTGTCACTCCCCCAGATTCACGGAGACATGAACCCACTATCGAGCATAAATACCCCCTCTTGGAGTTACTAGCAAAAACTTGGCCAGAGCCTCTACTAATAACGGAGAGCATGCAAGATCATAAACAACACATAGGTGATAAATTGATAATCAACATAACATAGTATTCTCTATCCATCGGATCCCAACAAACACAACATATAGCATTACAGATAGATGATCTTGATCATGTTAGGCAGCTCACAAGACCCGACAATGAAGCATAATAAGGAGAAGACAACCATCTAGCTACTGCTATGGACCCATAGTCCATGGGTGAACTACTCACTCATCACTCCGGAGGCGACCATGGCGGTGTAGAGTCCTCCGGGAGATGAATCCCCTCTCCCGCAGGGTGCCGGAGGCGATCTCCTGAATCCCCCGAGATGGGATTGGCGGCGGCGGCGTCTCTGGAAGGTTTTCCGTATCGTGGCTCTCGGTACTGGGGGTTTCGCGACGAAGGCTATTTGTAGGCGGAAGGGCAGGTCAAGGCGCGTCACGAGGGGCCCAGGAGACATGCCGGCGCGGCCAGGGCTTGGGCCGCGCCGCCCTACCTCCTGGCCACCTCGTGGCCCCACTTCGTTGACTCTTCGGTCTTCTGGAAGCTTCGTGTGAAAATAGGCCCCTGGGCGTTGATTTCGTCCAATTCCGAGAATATTTCCTTACTAGGATTTCTGAAACCAAAAACAGCGTAAAACAGCAATCGGCTCTTCGGCATCTTGTTAATAGGTTAGTGCGAAAATGCATAAATATGACATAAAGTATGCATAAAACATGTAGATATCATCAATAATGTGGCATGGAACATAAGAAATTATCGATACGTCGGAGACGTATCGGCATCCCCAAGTTTAGTTTCTCGTCGTCCGAGCAGGTAAACGATAAAAAAAGATAATTTCTGGAGTGACATGCCATCATAACCTTGATCATACTATTGTAAGCATATGTAGTGAATGCAGCGATCAAAACAATGTAAATGACATGAGTAAACAAATGAATCATATAGCAAAGACTTTTCATGAATAGTACTTCAAGACAAGCATCAATAAGTCTTGCATAAGAGTTAACTCATAAAGCAATAATTCATAGTAGAGGTATTGAAGCAACACAAAGGAAGATTAAGTTTCAGCGGTTGCTTTCAACTTATAACATGTATATCTCATGGATATTGTCAATGTAAAGTAATATAACAAGTGCAATATGCAAGTATATAGGAATCAATGCACAGTTCACACAAGTGTTTGCTTCTTGAGGTGGAGAGAAATAGGTGAACTGACTCAACAATAAAAGTAAAAGAAAGGTCCTTCAAAAAGGAAAGCATCGATTGCTATATTTGTGCTAGAGCTTTGATTTTGAAAACAAGAAACAATTTTGTCAACGGTAGTAATAAAGCATATGTGTTATGTAAATTATATCTTACAAGTTGCAAGCCTCATGCATAGTATACTAATAGTGCCCGCACCTTGTCCTAATTAGCTCGGATTACCTGGATTATCATCGCAATGCACATGTTTTAACCAAGTGTCACAAAGGGGTACCTCTATGCCGCCTGTACAAAGGTCTAAGGAGAAAGCTCGCATCGGATTTCTCGCTATTGATTATTCTCAACTTAGACATCCATATCGGGACAACATAGACAACAGATAATGGACTCCTCTTTAATGCATAAGCATGTAGCAACAATTAATTTTCTCATATGAGATTGAGGATATTTGTCCAAAACTGGAACTTCCACCATGGATCATGGCTTTAGTTAGCGGCCCAATGTTCTTCTCTAACATTATGCAATGCTCTAACCATTTTAGTGGTAGATCTCCCTTACTTCAGACAAGACGAACATGCATAGCAACTCACATGATATTCAACAAAGAGTAGTTGATGACGTCCCCAGGAACATGGTTATCGCTCAACAAGCAACTTAATAAGAGATAAAGTGCATAAGTACATATTCAATACCACAATAGTTTTTAGGCTATTTGTCCCATGAGCTATATATTGCAAAGGTGAAGAATAGAAATTTTAAAGGTAGCACTCAAGCAATTTACTTTGGAATGGCGGAGAAATACCATGTAGTAGGTAGGTATGGTGGACACAAATGGCATAGTGGTTGGCTCAAGGATTTTGGATGCATGAGAAGTATTCCCTCTCGATACAAGGTTTAGGCTAGCAAGGCTATATGAAACAAACACAAGGATGAAGCGGTGCAGCAAAACTCACATAAAAGACATATTGTAAACATTATAAGACTCTACACCGTCTTCCTTGTTGTTCAAACTCAATACTAGAAATTATCTAGACCTTAGAGAGACCAAATATGCAAACCAAATTTTAGCATGCTCTATGTATTTCTTCATTAATAGGTGCAAAGCATATGATGCAAGAGCTTAAACATGAGCACAACAATTGCCAAGTATCACATTATCCAAGACATTATAGCAATTACTACATGTATCATTTTCCAATTCCAACCATATAACAATTCAACGAAGAAGAAACTTCGCCATGAATATTATGAGTAAAGCCTAAGGACATACTTGTCCATATGCAACAGCGGAGCGTGTCTCTCTCCCATACAATGAATGCTAGGATCCATTTTATTCAAACAAAACAAAAACAAAAACAAACCGACGGTCCAAGCAAAGCACATAAGATGTGATGGAATAAAAATATAGTTTCAGGGGAGGAACCTGATAATGTTGTCGATGAAGAAGGGGATGCCTTGGGCATCCCCAAGCTTAGACGCTTGAGTCTTCTTGATATATGCAGGGGTGAACCACCGGGGCATCCCCAAGCTTAGAGCTTTCACTCTCCTTGATCATGTTGTATCATCTCCCTCTCTTGATCCTTGAAAACTTCCTCCACACCAAACTCAAAACAACTCATTAGAGGGTTAGTGCACAATCAAAATATACATGTTCAGAGGTGACACAATCAAAATATACATGTTCAGTATGAAACCAAGGTTTAATCGAACCAGTAGGAGCCAAGAAGCACGTTGAAGGTTGATGGCGGCGAGATGTAGTGCGGCGCAACACCAGGGATTCCGGCGCCAACGTGGAATCTGCACAACACAAACCAAGTACTTTGCCCCAACGAAACAGTGAGGTTGTCAATCTCACCGGCTTGTTGTAACAAAGGATTAGATGTATAGTGTGGATGATGATTGTTTGCAGAGAACAGTAGAACAATTGCAGTAGATTGTATTTCAGATGTAAAGAATTGGACCGGGGTCCACAGTTCACTAGTGGTGTCTCTCCCATAAGATAAATAGCATGTTGGGTGAACAAATTACAGTTGGGCAATTGACAAATAGAGAGGGCATGACCATGCACATACATATTATGATGAGTATTGTGAGATTTAATTGGGCATTACGACAAAGTACATAGACCGCTATCCAGCATGCATCTATGCCTAAAAAGTCCACCTTCAGGTTATCATCCGAACCCCCTCCAGTATTAAGTTGCTAACAACAGACAATTGCATTAAGTATTGCGCGTAATGTAATCAATAACTACATCCTCAGACATAGCATCAATGTTTTATCCCTAGTGGCAACAGTACATCCATAACCTTAGAGGTTTCTGTCACTCCCCCAGATTCACGGAGACATGAACCCACTATCGAGCATAAATACCCCCTCTTGGAGTTACTAGCAAAAACTTGGCCAGAGCCTCTACTAATAACGGAGAGCATGCAAGATCATAAACAACACATAGGTGATAAATTGATAATCAACATAACATAGTATTCTCTATCCATCGGATCCCAACAAACACAACATATAGCATTACAGATACATGATCTTGATCATGTTAGGCAGCTCACAAGACCCGACAATGAAGCATAATGAGGAGAAGACAACCATCTAGCTACTGCTATGGACCCATAGTCCAGGGGTGAACTACTCACTCATCACTCCGGAGGCGACCATGGCGGTGTAGAGTCCTCTGGGAGATGAATCCCCTCTCCGTCAGGGTGCCGGAGGCGATCTCCTGAATCCCCCGAGATGGGATTGGCGGCCGCGGCGTCTCTGGAAGGTTTTCCGTATCGTGGCTCTCGGTACTGGGGGTTTCGCGACGAAGGCTATTTGTAGGCGGAAGGGCAGGTCAAGGGGCGTCACGAGGAGCCCAGGAGACAGGCCGGCGCGGCCAGGGCTTGGGCCGCGCCGCCCTACCTCCTGGCCACCTCGTGGCCCCACTTAGTTGACTCTTCGGTCTTCTGGAAGCTTTGTGTGAAAATAGGCCCCTGGGCGTTGATTTCGTCCAATTCCGAGAATATTTCCTTACTAGGATTTCTGAAACCAAAAACAGCAGAAAACAGCAATTGGCTCTTCGGCATCTTGTTAATAGGATAGTGCCGGAAAATGCATAAATATGACATAAAGTATGCATAAAACATGTAGATATCATCAATAATGTGGCATGGAACATAAGAAATTATCGATACGTCGGAGACGTATCACTAAGCGTCTCACTTTACCATTGTATGAGCATTGTAAGCGCAATCTCAATCTTTCATTAGTTAAGATTGAGGGAGGGTGTTAGAATACATATTTGTATATGTATAATAGAAGATCCATACCCGACAAGGAACGTCGGGTCGGCCAACTATGCTTGTTATGTTTACACCCGCTTGAGCAAGTCGCGAAGGGTCGGCTTGAGCTTAGGAGAACAAATTAGGGATTTATATTTTCGTGCCCTCGGTTTCTTAGTTGTTCTCAGTTTTCCCCAGCTCCTTAGTTTTTCCTCAGTTTTCCCCAAGTGCTTGTTTGAAACCCGCAGAAGCAGCTCAGACGGCAGGATTCCCGTTAAGTTGACCGTTCCGTGTTGACGTGTGGGGTCGCGTCGTGTGGGCCCGTGTCGCGTGGGGCTGGTAGAAAGGGACCGCGTGGGACAGGACGAGGTAGCGTTTGGTTGCACGTGAGCAGGAGCTGGGTTTTGTCTCTCTCGACCATTGGCATTTCCCTTTTAAGAGTACCTTTTCTGCCTCCTTCTCTCTGCTTTTTTTCACCTAATTAGTATCAAATCTAGAGAAGCTTGCATTTTTGTCTTTCTTCAATTATTATTTGTGCCTTTTGGCCCTCGTTGTTTGCCCAATATGGCAGCAAATCTAGTAGGGAGCCCAATCTAGTACTCCATCTGGTTCATATGTATGTAGTTAAATCTAGAAGCAAATCTACAGGGAATGTACGATAAATTCACAAGGTCATATAGTAGAATAGGGATAGATAATAGGGATCCCTCCCTAGATAATAAGCTGCATTCAACAGCCAAACATAGTAGGGTTCGAGGTTCTTCACAGCACCATCATACTAACAACATAACAACGAGGGATCCCTAGCTAACAACAAAGGGATCCCAACAACAAAATGGAGGAGGCCGCAGCAGCACACGTCCAGGACTCCGCCTACCCCATCTGCCTCTGCCTCCACTTGTTGCTCCCCTTGGGAGCCTTGGGCTTGAGCGGAGGCATGCGCCCGGCGGAGATCTCCACCCGCTGGATGCTGCGGAGGTGCATGCCGAGCGCCAAGTGCTTGGCGCGGAAGGAGTGGGGGTTCACCGACGCGCCGACCTTGGGGTTGGTGTTGCCGATGTTCTCGGCATGCGTGAGGAGGCAGTTGAAGTCAGTGCCGCCGAGCCTCCTAGTGCAGAAGGGGCACCTGTAGACACCCTTGTCGATGGCGAAGAAGGAGACGTACTGGCCGACCTGCAGCCTCCGCAGCACCTGGCGAGTCTTGATGTCATGGTGCTCGTCGTCGCTGCCGACGTCGCTGCCAGACAGCTGATCCATATCAAACGGGAACTATTAGTGAATGATTTGCAACGATGACTAACGTGCATGATAACAAAGTTAGGAGAAATAGAGGCAGCCTCAGTTAGAGTGGACACGATTATATGTCTGCAAGGATGTAGTCAGTGAACCAAAGCTCATGCACAACAGATTTGTACACAGAAATGGTTCGATGAACCCTTCCTGTAAAAATCTGTACCCACCGATTCATCATAGGCAAAGAAACAGATTCCAGATCTGAACTAACACATTTCAGATTATTTGCAAAATTAAACGGTTGATATCTTTTGATTCGTGCATAAAATAACTGATTGAGATCCTATGATTACTTGCATAAATTAACTGATTGAGATCCCATTATTACTTGCATAAATTAACCGAACGGCCGAACCCCAAATCTTAAACGAAATCAAGGAGGATCAAAGCAAAATGGAATAAAATCGGCGCAAATATTAGCCCAATACTCATCCATCCACAGATCCATCTACACCAGCAAAAATATGGTTCAAAAAAGAATGGGGAACAAAAAAGGAAGTAAACCGTAGTTACCTCATTCCATGCGTCCTCCAGGGAGGTGTCGTAGGGGTTCGGGGGCGAGACGTACGGCACCTCCTCGTAGGGGTCCCATCCCGGCGGGATCTGAGCGCCACCGGCGGCAGCAGCCTCCGATGCACCGGCGAAGGAGGCGGCGACGTCCGTTGAGGGGACGGCGGCGACGTCCGTTGAGGGGACGGCATTGAAGAGGGAGGCGTTGCGCTTGGAGCCGACAGCGCCGTGGACGATGGGATTGGCATTCTCCTTGTCCATCTCGCCGGCAGAGGAGAGGGAGAGGGAGAGAGCTTTTTGTTTTGGAGAAGATGATGGGACGTGAGAGAGGCGGCGTTGCGTAGGCGAGTGAGAGTGACAAAGATAGTGGGAGGAGGCGTCTATAAAGGCAAGGGGTGGTTAATACGACCCGCGTCCTACGCGTCCACCGCTGCACGTCTGCACGTCTTGGACTTCTGCAATGCGACACGAGTCCACGATTGCACGTCTTCGACTTCTGTACCGCGACCCGCGTCTACGCGTCAACAATTGCACGTCTTCCATTTCTGCACCGCAACACGCGTCCTCGAGTTTAACACTGGAAATTTAGATATACTTAGGTATAACCTCAAGTATTATACTAGCATTTTTTGTGTGCTCAGTTTTCCCCTTGAGTGCTAATACTGGCTAGTGCAATATGCTCAGTTTTACCCTCAAGTAGCTGGTCAACAGACAGTCAACAAATGAGATTAACTAGTTAAATGAGTCATTTAATATGCAAAAAATTCTGAAAAATAGTGGCACATACTCATGGAGTCTTTACCACAAATTGCCAGTTCTCAAAACATAGATAAGTCATAGATAAATCAAGTTTTACCACAAATTGCCACTTCTCAAAGGCCTTCTCAAATCACCTAGTAGCTATGAAGGTGCATGGTTTTCCACAATAAGCCCTTCCCAAAACAGCTTTCCCCAAAACATACTTTGTCTAAATGAGGCCACAATTCTCACACTCATGTATATTTGTATTGCAAATAGTTTGAGATAGGTCAAGATGAGTTTCATTGTACAAAACACGTATTTTCCATTTTTTAAATCTCATATTTGAATCCCTTAGTCTGTTTATTACATAGGTGCCATTGGTTTCTTGATACTACTCAGTTTTTCTCTCTCCCTCCACAAATTCTCTCACACGTGCAACATTGCCCTGATTGGTCTAGCCCATGTCACGCGGATCGTGCCCGCCGACCGTTGATCGTATGATCTAACGGGTATGATAACCCCTCTCTCTCTGTTGGCGGTTACCTTCCACTCTCTAAGTATGCTAAAGGGCGGTTTTCTGTATTCATTTTCACGCACTAAAAATTATAAACTCTTTTAGGCATTACTTTTCACGAAAACAATGATAAACCATCACCGATTTGTTGTAGCCATTATTTTTCACGCAAAAAATGATAAACCATCACCGATTTATTGTAGCCATTAATTTTCACAAAAAAATGATAAATCATCACCGATTTGTTGTATCCATTACTTTTCACGCAAAAAATGATAAACCATCACCGATTTCTTGTAGCCATTACTATTCACGATAAAATGATAAACGAATCAATCTATCTATCTCTGTATTTGAAGTTTGGAAGGGTTCACCATCTACTTATGTTAACTTTCGAGGTTTTGACCTGAAAACAAATGGGTTTTATAAAGGGAAATAAAAGTTCAAAAAAATGTAAAAACGAAACAATCTACCTATCTTTGTATAGAAGATCGTCTGTATGATTTTTGAGGTAATTTAGAGAAGGTAGAAAAAATCCCTTTTGAGAAGGTCGAAAAAACCTAACTTGTTACAAAAGCTGGTTTCAGTGAGACCTAACCAAATTTGGCATACATTATGCCATATCTATAACAACAAGGAATATCTAAAAGGGAAAGTTTCACAAAATTTGAAATTTAGGGCGAAAATGATGCCATACATGATGCTATTTTTCGAGGTTTTGACCTGAAAATCAATTGGGTATTATAAAGGGAAATAAAAAGTTCGAAAAATATAAAAACGAAACAATCTATCTATCTATGTATAGAAGATCAGCTGTATGAAATTTGAGGTCATTTAGAGAAGGTAGAATAAATCACCTTGTTAGAAAAGCTGGTTTCAGTGAGACGAAACGGCATGCGTTTAAGCAAAGTGATTTTTTCGAACATCTCCAAATGACCCCAAATTTGCCATACATGATGCCATACGTGTAACAACAAGGAACCCTATCTAAATAGTGTCAAAAAAGTTTGCCCAACCGTATAGCTCTATCAAAAAGAACCTCACCATGGCGCTAGTATAATTTTGGGCTTAGTTACCAACTTTCGTTACCTAACCTTCAACACGAAACTTGTTTCAAATCACTTTTGGCGTACAAGAAACAAATCCCACCTTGATTCGAGCACCACAGCCTCCAAACGATGCCGATGCCGATATCGGCATGGTCAGAACGGCTATGCTCGCCGCCACTGCTAGGTCACTGTTGGGATGCACCCTCAATCCCGTCCCCTCATTCGATCACTGACACACCAGAGATACCGCCGAGGCCAATGCCGAACGTACATGCTGATGCCAATGACGAACATGCATGCACGGCGCTGTGGGCACGGCCACGCCGCCCCGCTATGCTGGACGCCACAGACCACCGCGAGGTCTTTCCCTTTGCCATCACACTCTTCTAGCACCCATCTATACACGCCAGAAAGGAGAGACACTAGTTTTCTCTACATTGCTCGCGTTCGTGTCAGACACGGTCAGTCAAAGTTTTGAGGTAGTCGTCGATGTCGTCGACCATTTCTTCTCTTCTTTGCATGGTTAAACGCGTCTAGTTCGTATCTATCTAATGCGTCTGGTCTCGCCTCATGCAGTTCTTTGTGGACGTCGATCTCATCTCGGCACCCCGCAGGCCACCTCCTCTGTGCCATCGTTGTAGAGCTCCGTTTAAAAATCTATTCCTACCCGTGTATTGCCCCTTGTATAGCGCCATGGCCCACTTGTCATTTGATATACTGAAGCCCCACTCGTGCGCGTTTTGGTCAGGGATACAGCGATGCTTACGGTCAAACAAAGATGGATGGTCTGACGTGTCTTTGCGGGCTCTACGTGGCCCCACTAGTCAGAAGATAACGGTCAACCGTCGGGCAACCGGCCGTTACAGCACCTGTGATGGTTTCAGACAAGGTCTTGGGAAAAACTGAGGAAAAACTAAGGAGCTGGGGAAAACTGAGCACAACTAAGTAACCGGGGGCACGAAAATAGAAATCCCAACAAATTAAGCTCGCCAAGGCTCGAGCTAGGGAACGCCTTAAAATCACTACTTGTACACACACGTGTAGATTAAGCTCAGCTTATTTGATAAAAAAGTGATGGTATGCTGTAAAATATAATAATATTTGCTCTTATGAAGAAACAGATTAAGCTCAAACAACCTCGAGTTTGGCTCGACAAGTTTGCAAAAAATACATGTAAAGAGGCCTTGTTGATCTATTCGATAAGCCTGGTTAGCTATCTAGCTAGTCTAAATAACCATACAATCCTAACATATTTAACAACCCAAAATGGTATATTTGGCATAGTAAGTACTATTCTGAAGTTGCCTAGCTGGCACCTTGTGTACTTCACAATTTCGGAAAGGTTGGAGTGCAACATTGTTGAATAACTTTTCATGTCGAACAAATCATACAGTGAAAACGTTTCACCGATGAATATATAACTTGCATGAGAAAGAAGAAAGTAGTACGTGTTCAGAAATGTTTCATGGCTTGCAGCAACGATTTCAAATCAACCTCGTGCAGGAACAGTTCCTTGACGGACACTTGATCTTCCGGTGTAGTGAGCCAGCTGGTGACCACAGGTGTTTCCTCCTTTGTTCCTAGGTCGAGCCGTAGAAGATAACAACCTTGGTTGAACAAGCTCGCGATCACAACACCACTCCTCCCTCCGAACACCTCCAAATTAAACGTCGGAGATGGGTTGGCAACAAACCCCGCCTGCCTCGCGATCTCCAGTTTGCTGATCACCAACTGCCAGCTCCACGTCCCTGTCGCTGCCACGGCCGACGTCAATGTCCACATCTCTATCCCGTGGCTCTCCATTACGAGCACGCACAGCCGGCCGCGGACCCGTGCCAGGAGCAGGTTATTTGTTAAGGAGCAGCCCGGCGGGAGCTCCATCACTGTCGCCTCCCCCACGTCGACGTCCAGAGCGAGGATCTGCTCCCAGTAGTGCAATGTGTTGACATGGCAGGGCCAGTAGACAGTGCGGCCAATGACAGCGGATCTGAGGGAGTCGAGCAGCTGGTTCGGGTGGGGGACGAGCCGCTTGACTTCACGGATGTCGCTCCAGTTGTTGTCCTTGGATGAGAATGTCCGGTAGAACCATTTGTTCATGTCAGCGACGAGCAGCTCGAAGGAACGGCTGGTGTCGTCGACGCTGAGCACGACATGGTGGAGATATAACGACACGTTGGAAAATGTGGTGGGTGGGAGATGGGTGACGTGGCCGGTGAATGCGTCGTGCGTGCAACAGCAGAGCATGCGGTAGGAAGGATCGCGGAGGACGAGCAGGCCATCGCGGGAGGCCACGGCCTCCAAAAGCATCTTGAGCCAGTCAGCGTCTAGGCGGGCACGGAGCTGGGTTGGCGCCGGGCTATCACTTGTTAGCACTAATCTTGATTATTGTATCTGCATTAGTTGTTTGAGTTTTGCATGTAGTTAGATGTTCATATAGGCGAGCCGTGAGCCAGTGAAGCTTTAGCCGTACGTCGGTACGTGTGAATGAGGCGAGATGCCAAGCTGCCGTGCGATACGGCGAGCACGGTGAGATGCCAACGTGGTCGTGCGATACGGCCAGGCCGTGAGAAGCGGCAAACACGTAACGAAGACTGAAGTGTGACAGGCTACATGATCAAGCTGAGCCGGGTGATCCGGCAAGTTATTCACAGCTGAATGTGTGGATTGTTTTGGCTGGGTCAGTGGTCGTTGAGGAGGCTGCGGAAGCGCTGAACATGGGCGTGCAAGTAGCTAGTGGTTGTTAGCTGCATGGAAGTAGTTATCTAGTCTAGTGCGCGTGTGCATAAAATTAGTGGAGTTAGTGGGTGAGTGTGGCCGATGGCTGTGCGTGTGTTTGCCTATATAAGGCACTGTAACTAGCATGTTTATTTGGTGAGATATAGAGAAGAGAAAAGCTGGCTGTGAGAGCTAGGCAGCCGGCACCAAATTTTCTTGTGTCTCCATTGCCATTCTTTGTGAGCTCGAGGAAGAAGAAGGAGCTGCGAGTTGCAGCTCCTACATTTGGTATCAGAGCGAGACGATCCTGAAGGCCGACGGCGACGGCGGTGTGATGCTGCTGAAGCTGGCGGAGGCGGTGCGAAGCCGCTGCAGGGCGGCGGACTCCATGCGAGCTGGAGGTCGCCGGCGCGAGGTGGAGCTCGCTGGCAGTGTGACGCCGCTAGCTGCTGGGCGCGGTGCGATGCCGCGAGGTTGCGACGGCGGTGTCGATGATGCGATGCCATCACGAGGAGATGACGGCCATGACGGGCCGTTCCTGCTTTGAAGCTCCATGAGAATTGAAGAATCAAGATTAGGGGGTGATTGTTAGCACTAATCTTGATTATTGTATCTGCATTAGTTGTTTGAGTTTTGCATGTAGTTAGATGTTCATATAGGCGAGCCGTGAGCCAGTGAAGCTTTAGCCGTACGTCGGTAAGTGTGAATGAGGCGAGATGCCAAGCTGCCGTGCGATACGGCGAGCACGGTGAGATGCCAACGTGGTCGTGCGATACGGCCAGGCCGTGAGAAGCGGCAAACACGTAACGAAGACTGAAGTGTGACAGGCTACATGATCAAGCTGAGCCGGGTGATCCGGCAAGTTATTCACAGCTGAATGTGTGGATTGTTTTGGCTGGGTCAGTGGTCGTTGAGGAGGCTGCGGAAGCGCTGAACATGGGCGTGCAAGTAGCTAGTGGTTGTTAGCTGCATGGAAGTAGTTATCTAGTCTAGTGCGCGTGTGCATAAAATTAGTGGAGTTAGTGGGTGAGTGTGGCCGATGGCTGTGCGTGTGTTTGCCTATATAAGGCACTGTAACTAGCATGTTTATTTGGTGAGATATAGAGAAGAGAAAAGCTGGCTGTGAGAGCTAGGCAGCCGGCACCAAATTTTCTTGTGTCTCCATTGCCATTCTTTGTGAGCTCGAGGAAGAAGAAGGAGCTGCGAGTTGCAGCTCCTACATTTGGTATCAGAGCGAGATGATCCTGAAGGCCGACGGCGACGGCGGTGTGATGCTGCTGAAGCTGGCGGAGGCGGTGCGAAGCCGCTGCAGGCGGCGGACTCCATGCGAGCTGGAGGTCGCCGGCGCGAGGTGGAGCTCGCTGGCAGTGTGACGCCGCTAGCTGCTGGGCGCGGTGCGATGCCGCGAGGTTGCGACGGCGGTGTCGATGATGCGATGCCATCACGAGGAGATGACGGCCATGACGGGCCGTTCCTGCTTTGAAGCTCCATGAGAATTGAAGAATCAAGATTAGGGGGTGATTGTTAGCACTAATCTTGATTATTGTATCTGCATTAGTTGTTTGAGTTTTGCATGTAGTTAGATGTTCATATAGGCGAGCCGTGAGCCAGTGAAGCTTTAGCCGTACGTCGGTACGTGTGAATGAGGCGAGATGCCAAGCTGCCGTGCGATACGGCGAGCACGGTGAGATGCCAACGTGGTCGTGCGATACGGCCAGGCCGTGAGAAGCGGCAAACACGTAACGAAGACTGAAGTGTGACAGGCTACATGATCAAGCTGAGCCGGGTGATCCGGCAAGTTATTCACAGCTGAATGTGTGGATTGTTTTGGCTGGGTCAGTGGTCGTTGAGGAGGCTGCGGAAGCGCTGAACATGGGCGTGCAAGTAGCTAGTGGTTGTTAGCTGCATGGAAGTAGTTATCTAGTCTAGTGCGCGTGTGCATAAAATTAGTGGAGTTAGTGGGTGAGTGTGGCCGATGGCTGTGCGTGTGTTTGCCTATATAAGGCACTGTAACTAGCATGTTTATTTGGTGAGATATAGAGAAGAGAAAAGCTGGCTGTGAGAGCTAGGCAGCCGGCACCAAATTTTCTTGTGTCTCCATTGCCATTCTTTGTGAGCTCGAGGAAGAAGAAGGAGCTGCGAGTTGCAGCTCCTACATTTGGTATCAGAGCGAGATGATCCTGAAGGCCGACGGCGACGGCGGTGTGATGCTGCTGAAGCTGGCGGAGGCGGTGCGAAGCCGCTGCAGGGCGGCGGACTCCATGCGAGCTGGAGGTCGCCGGCGCGAGGTGGAGCTCGCTGGCAGTGTGACGCCGCTAGCTGCTGGGCGCGGTGCGATGCCGCGAGGTTGCGACGGCGGTGTCGATGATGCGATGCCATCACGAGGAGATGACGGCCATGACGGGCCGTTCCTGCTTTGAAGCTCCATGAGAATTGAAGAATCAAGATTAGGGGGTGATTGTTAGCACTAATCTTGATTATTGTATCTGCATTAGTTGTTTGAGTTTTGCATGTAGTTAGATGTTCATATAGGCGAGCCGTGAGCCAGTGAAGCTTTAGCCGTACGTCGGTACGTGTGAATGAGGCGAGATGCCAAGCTGCCGTGCGATACGGCGAGCACGGTGAGATGCCAACGTGGTCGTGCGATACGGCCAGGCCGTGAGAAGCGGCAAACACGTAACGAAGACTGAAGTGTGACAGGCTACATGATCAAGCTGAGCCGGGTGATCCGGCAAGTTATTCACAGCTGAATGTGTGGATTGTTTTGGCTGGGTCAGTGGTCGTTGAGGAGGCTGCGGAAGCGCTGAACATGGGCGTGCAAGTAGCTAGTGGTTGTTAGCTGCATGGAAGTAGTTATCTAGTCTAGTGCGCGTGTGCATAAAATTAGTGGAGTTAGTGGGTGAGTGTGGCCGATGGCTGTGCGTGTGTTTGCCTATATAAGGCACTGTAACTAGCATGTTTATTTGGTGAGATATAGAGAAGAGAAAAGCTGGCTGTGAGAGCTAGGCAGCCGGCACCAAATTTTCTTGTGTCTCCATTGCCATTCTTTGTGAGCTCGAGGAAGAAGAAGGAGCTGCGAGTTGCAGCTCCTACATCACTACTGTACGGTCCATATTTAGGGGCACTTCAAAGTGCCCCAATAGGTAGCTAAAGTGCCCCTAATTACTTTTAGGGGCACTATGAAAGTGCACCGGATGCTTGTGTCTTTAAATGTATTTGGGGCACTTTGAATAAAATGCCCCAAATACATTTAGGGGCAGTTTCAAAAGTGCATCTAAAGGTTTTTAGGGGCAGTTTGGAAAGTGCCTCTAAATGTTTTTAGGGGCAGTTTCGAAAGTGCCTATAAATGTTTTTAGGGGCAGTTTGGAAAGTGCCTCTAAATGTTTTTAGGGGCAGTTTCGAAAGTGCCTCTAAATGTTTTTAGGGGCAGTTTCGAAAGTGCCTCTAAATATTTTTAGGGGCAGTTTGCAAAGTGCCTCTAAATGTTTTTAGAGCCAGTTTGAAAAGTGCCTCTAAATATTTTTAGAGGCAGTTTGAAAAGTGCCTCTAAAGGTTTTCAGGGGCACTTAGTGTTTTGCCTCTATAGTTTTTCAGGGGCACATTGAAATTTGCCTCTAAATGTCTTTAGAGGCAGTTTGAGATGTGCCTCTAAATGTCTTTACAAGCTAGTAAACAAAATGCCCCTAAAACTACAAGCATGACAGTGGTCATATTACAGTACTAATAACATTACAGTACTAACAGGCACAGATTTGGTCAAAGTTAAGATATAAGTCATATTACAGTACTAATAACAAATCACAGTGGTCACATTACAGTACTAACATGCACAGATGCATAACTTTGCAGTTTTGGAGGCATTGTCTAAGCAGTTTTGCATTATGTAACACTGACAGTAACTATGCAGTAATCACAGTGGTCACATTACAGTACTAACATGCACAGATGCATAACTTTGCAGTTTTGGAGGCATTGTGTAAGCAGTTTTGCATTATGTAACACTGACAGTAACTATGCAGTAATATGATGACAATATCTAAGCAGTGTCTTTCTGACTTGCACCCTTCCTCTTCTTAGCAGTAGATGCAACTGCTTTCAACTTCTTCTCAAGTGTACACGCAATCTCGGCCGATGTTCTATCGATTGCCGGATCAGTTACCTACAAGGAACCAATCTTGAATGTGTCAAACAACAGATGTTGGAATAAATAATATTGAGCAATTAAGATGTAACAACTAATTACACTAACGGAGGAATAAATCATCAAGTACTGGCAAAAATAATTTCAGCAAACGGAGGAATAAATCTTCAAGTATTGGCAAACACGGCCAAACCACGCCACCGATGGATCCGAAGCAGCACCGCGTTTTCGGCGACCAAAACATACTCACACAGATCCTGGCCAGGCCACACCAGCCACCACTAGATGCGCCCTAGCTAACACATGTTTCATGGAGGAGATCAAACACCCGGATTTTGCAATAGCCTATTCCAAGATCCAAGATCCAGTTAGCATAGGGTTCTTCGTGTCAACCGGATATGGACCTGGCCGGATCACCTGGCTAGCCGACACCGAGGACAAGACTGGAGACGACACGGCGGGTTTGCTCAGAGGACAAGACTGGAGACTAATTACACTAACGGAGGAATAAATCATCAAGTACTGGCAAGAATAATTTCAGTAACGGAGGAATAAATCATCAAGTACTGGCAAAATGAGATCTCTGCCAGGTTGACCGGCAAACTAAAGCAACTAGGTCGTGTTGCTGCATGCTCTATAAGTCGGCAGCAAAACATATATCTTGCAAAAGTACAAAAGCTGTTATGCGAGGTAGAAAACTAAAATCTAGCTGAATATATAATTGCACTACCATATACAAATAATTGTATTAAATCAAGTTGAACAAGAAACAATCAAGAAACAAATATAAGTCTCATATTTTCTCATATATCAACAAATATGATATTCTATCGATTTCATATGAATATATATCAACAAGTTGGATGTATGTATATTTTAAGCAAGAACATCCTGTAAAATGTGAAACAGTTGTATGTATACTTTAACCAAGCACATCTCTGTGGTGCACATGCTTTGACACTCCATCTTAACATGTCTACAGAGGCGACTAATAATAATGTTATTGTATAGTTTCTACTCTCCATAGTTTAGTTAAATTGCATATTTTACCTTGCTAATACTCTATGTTTCTTTTATATGTTTGACATTTATTATCTGTCTGTCTAGCACATTTTTCTACAAATAAAAGCATTACAACAAGGTGAACAAGAAAGATTCAAAGGTGACCTACATTTTTTCTTGGCCAGGTGATGCAATGTGCCTCAGTGTCTCCCATTTGAACCATTCTGCCTTTTGGTATTGGCAGGACAGTTGTTTTCTTGAAGACCACATTCACCAAAACTTTGACAAACTCCTCATTTTCAACTTCCTGAACTGTTCCCAGTGCCACCATTTGTAAGCTGTTTGGCGAAGTCAACCCCACTTCAATGCCAGTTTTAATTTTATTTGCCTACATTATGCCAGAATATTAATTAGCAATATCATTTGCCATATTAGCTAACTTACTAATTCAAGCAACCAATTGTACAGAGAACAGCAAATTAGTGTGTGGTACAATTGCTAACATACTAACCTTAAGTGGATTCCTTGCTCTAAGCCAATCATTATGTTCATCGGTCCATCGTTTTGTACTATGCCAATCACCTTCCTTGTCAGCAATGTTCTCTTCCAGCTTCTCCTCTTTTACCTTGACTAAGATTGTGTTGTCTGTTAGCAGATTCCCGTAAGAGCATTTTGGTTTCTGCACTACATTAACTGAAGTAATGACCACATCATCACTAAGTTCTTCTAGCTTATCATCAATAAGTTCTTCTAGCTTCCTCTTCTTCGGTCTCTTACTTATTGTTCCTGTTGGTGTTGCAGCTGTTGTTGCTTGGCTTTCTACATTGCCCTGTGATCCTTCGATGTAATCTCCCGACTTAGCATTTTTCCTTCTTTTACTTGTTCTTGGTGATTTCATTTCTTGACTGCCTTGTTCTGAGATAGTCACATTCTTGGTTTCGGATTAGGCAACATTCGACTAAGACCAAGCAAAGATGCTTCCTTCAATGCTGAAGATGATGTGCCTTGGTTTGTTGTCGACTTTTTTGTTCTTGTCCTGGTTGATGTCTGGCTGCTCAATGTTCCTGCATGTGCTGTTGATCCCTTGGGTGGTGGTGTTGATATCCTGGGTTCTGATGCTGTTGCTTCTGATCCAATGAGTACTGTTGTTGATCCCTTGGCTGATCCAGCTGCTTCTGGTAACTTGTGTGCCACTGCTCCTGATCCCTTGGGTGCTGCTTTTGATCCATTTAGTGTTGTTGATCCAGTGGATGCTCCAGTTGCTTCTTGTACCTTTCGTGCTGCTGCTGCTGCTGAAGCCTTGAGGGCTATTGTTGATCCGTTAGCTGCTACAGGCTTCGTATCGTCGGGCCGAATCATCGCTTCTGCCCCATTGATTGCTGTTGTTGATCCCTTGGCTGATCCAGCTGCTTTTGCTACCTTGCCTGCTTCTGCTTCTGTTGTTGCCTTTGATCCCTGGACTATTTCTGGTGCTCTTTTTTGGGCACATGCTGTTGCTGATCCCTGGACTGTTGCTGCTGCTGTTTTCACGGCATGTGCCGCTGCTTTTCCTGGTGCCTTGAAAGGTGATTTGAATGGAGCTGATGTTGACTTCAATGTTGTTTCTGTTGGTACCTTCAATGTATTATGACTTGATGATGGTGCACTTGTTATGCCAGATGCTATTGATGCTGATGCTGATATTGTTCTGCCTGGTGCACTGGAAGCTTCCTTTGTTTTCTCTTGCTCAGGTTGTGCTTGCTTATGCATCGACAGCTCTGCTAGTGTTGACGCCGCTAATTCTTCTGCGACTCCTTCTTCTTGATCCTGGTTTCCATGCATTTCATCTGTATGTCCATCTCGTTGACGTGCCATCAGGTAATTTACCTTTTCTTCCAATTGTTGACTCCTTGACATGAGTGTTTCCACGTAGCCTCTGAGCTCAATGTTCTGCTGCTTAGAATCCCTTCATGCTTCTACAGCTTCATCCAGTACCTTTGATGCTTTCCCTCCTACCAGTAGTCTAAATCCATGTCTTCTTGAATTCCTAGGTGGTGAGAACAATTCTGAGTAGAGGTCACCATCCGTGTGCTGCTCGGCAACTAATTCTGGGTTTTGTTGGAAACGTTCATTTATCAAAGCCTGCATTCAAATTTAAGCAACACATTCATTAGATGGTAGATGATAGATGATATAGTAATTTGTGAGTTGCATTTGCATTTATTTCAGGGAATATGACTTACAATTTTGGTTGCACAGAAACCATTCACCGGCAATCCATCTTTCTTTGTATGAACAATTCGGAAAAGTTCTGTCCTTGACACTGTTCTTCCCTGCCTCGGTTCCTACAGGAGTGCAAGTGCACATGTCAGTAGATCATATTTGAAATGATTCTGCAAAACTTATCATTGTGTACAACCATGCATTCAATTATACCTCCTGATCATGTACAACAGCAAAACTACGTGTTCCAGCTGTATGCAGACAGTTAGCTTGATTTAATCTGGTGTTTCTGTTCTTAGATGCCAGTACCTGAATAAAATCCTTATTAGCTAAACAAGCACACCACATCTTTACTATGACTAAAATGTGCCTCAAGGAGAAAGTCAAAGTACTCAAAACTAGCACAGAATATGGGTTACTGACCATTGAACTACTTTTCCTCCAGTTCTTGCACAGTGCTCTCCACTGTGCTCCATGAATTCTTTGCCCACACCCATTTGCAACATTCTGGTTAACCGATAATTCCGCTTTCCAGAAAGTGTTTTTCAGATAGCACTTAAAGGCTCTCCACTTTTTGCAGGCTGATTTCATGACCCATTCCTTGTGTGCTTAAGTTAGGTTGAAGAAAGCCTGTCAAAAAGTACTGTTTATGAGATACATTCTCCATTTGTGATGACATTAGCAGTAATCATTGAAACAACCTAATTACCTTCACAGTCATCCATAACTTTTCTTTTTCTGCAGTTGGAACCTTTCTCCAACGCACATGACCCATTGATACGTCTTTTCCTTTGACCAGATATGCTATGAAGTTCGTTAATTGTGAAGTATTCACTCCACATGGCTGACCAAGATAGTTGAATTCAACAATCACTTTGTTATGCGGACCATGCCTGTTCCAAAACTTCTTCATATCAGTAGGCCCTCTTCTTCTTTTCGGCTTTACTGAAACATTAAAACATTACAGAGAGTAAGAACCTACAACAGTTATAGCACATGGAATCCAGCAAGCCAGAGCCTACAACAGTTGTAGCACATGGAATCCAGCTAGCCAGAGCCTACAACAGTTGTAGCACATGGAATCCAGCGAACTGACGACCATACCTTGTTGTGCTTCAAGCTGTCCTCTCTCTTCAGGTTGTTCAATTTCCTCCTCCTCCTCTTCTCCAGGTTCCTCCTCTTCTTGTTCGTCCTCTTCTTCACTGTCATGTTCTTTGTTATCTACTGCTTCATCTTCGGTATCGTCACTGTCATTTTCTTTTTCCCCTTCTGAATCATATATCCTTGCAGACTGCAATTTGAACAGTTTTCAAATTCAGTAATTACAGAATGTAAATTGAATGAGTTTTTCTTATCTAAAATGATGCATGAATGAGAACTTACTTCTAGCATATCGTAGTAAACTCCCTTTGCCCTAGCTTCCTTCATAAGAGCTATTATTTCCATTTCATTGGAGATGAGTTCAGATGGTTGTACATCTCTTGTAGGCGGATTTAATTTCTTTAGTTTGTGGTTGAGCATGCTCATCCTCCTTTCTTGGCTTTCCAGCATTTTTGTTCCTGCATGAATAATAAATGGCATTGTCAACGTATATAAAGAAATTCCTTGTTGACAAAAAAAATGGTGCAAAAATCACTCACATTTTTCAACGTCCACACTATCCATATCAAAGAAATCTCTAATTGTTGGAGTGATTACAGCGTTCTATTCAACATCAACTGGGTCTTGCACATAGTAAACTTGTATGGCTTGGCTTGCAAGAATAAACGGTTCGCTATGTTCGTCTTGTGCATTGTAGGTATGGTTGAAATTGACTTCGGTTATTCCGAAACCATCCAACTCCCTAACTCCGTTACTTTTTACCCAATCACATTTGAATAACACTACGTGGCCTCCATTTGAGTAATTTAACTCAATTATTTGACTAATTCTACCATAATATGTGACATACCCTAAAGTAGGGTTTTTGTCCTTAGCACTTGCATAACTCGATGTTTTTGCAACATGTGAAACTCCATCACACTGTGTTGCTTTTCCTACACTATATGAGTGTGTGTGATAGGTGCAGCCATTTATACTATAGCTATTATAAGATTTCACCATCCTGTATGGTCTTTGAGATAACAGGAAAACTTCATCTGGTACATCAATTCCTTGATCTTTAAGAATTTGTACCTAGTAGAGAAATGAACCATGTTAATAATGCAATTTTTATTCACACAACCAGTCTACGAATGTGCTGTGGTGAGCATTACTTACATGGTTAGAAAACCAGTCTACGAATGTGCTGTGGTGAGCATTCTCAATATCTCTCTTTGACTTCCTTTTTCCTCTGGCCAATAAATTTTTATGCTCTCTACAAGATTTTAATGGGGTTAGACACTGGTCTGATATCAAAATGATGATGCAAATGGACTCACTACATGATTTTTATGGAATTAGTTTGGGAATGTACTCACTGCGCATATTTTTCAATATCTGGATAGTTCACAAGAACACATCGTTGTGCCTGCGACCAAGCAATGAAATCCAGCTGACTAGAAGCAAAACCTGGTAATATATGAGTTGGTGTTACTTAGTTTTGGTATATTCGTATTAACAAATTGAAATGCTTTGTAGGGAAATATGGAAGGAGAAGCGTGCCGTGTCTGCAAGCAGCCGATCACCAACTGTCGACGTTCTGACAGGCGTGCCTCAAGCTTCAAGATCATCGTGCCAAGTACCTACGAAGAATATGTGGTGATTAATCACAGCAATTGTTCATGGTCATGATGCCATCTACTAGCCTAATTGTTTCTTCATTTTTGGCAGCAATTGTTTGAACTAAATTATTCTACTTTCACATTTTTGTCAGACTATACCTTGTTATTTCAAGGAACAACTGAACAAGTACACAGACAAGTGGTTGCATAGTTTGGTTGGAGGCCAGAGGTATGAATTTTACCTGGAGAAGAAGGAAACCTGCACTACTCTGTATGGGCCATTTTGGTACTACTTTGAGAGGGCACACCATCTCGAGGTCGACGATGTTGTGACCTTTAAATTACCATCTGAGGATGAAAAAGCTGATGATAGTGATGAAGAAGATTCAGAAGAAGATTATGAAGAAGAGATTACTGCAGATGTGTTTGAAGTAACTGTAACCAACCCTGATGGAATAATTAAACCATATGACATGAGGGATGGTATGTTCATGCTTTAAATTTGCTAGTCCTTGCATTACAACTGTTGGTTCTTTTATTCTTGTATATAATTAGATCTTATACTATTTTCGCAGCAGCCCCACATGTCCCTGAGTCCGTTAGAGTCCCATTTTACAAGACTATTTACACAGACATGCTATCTGTTGGTGAGGCAGACCTGGCAGCAATAACATTTCAAATGTTAAAGGATGTGAACAACCTTGGACGTGATGAGGAAGCAATTGCTGACCTGCAGTACTTTGTGCACAGAGTTGGTCTATCTGACCTCTTTTTTAACCGCTTCGTAAGTTCTTTCGGCAGAAAGCTCATCTTCTGAAATGTACTTTAGCATGACCTAATAAATGTGGTTTACTTTCGCAGATGATGCCATCCCACATCCTAAGTGGTTACCAGTACAAACCTAGGGGCATAGCTGTATACTCAAGCAGGGTTATGGATGATGAAATATCTGGACAGTATATTCTACACCGTGGCAACCAGAATGAGGTGGAATTTCGGATGAACCACGAACAAATGAGCTATATCTGCAGAGAAAACTACATCAAGAAAGGTTCACTGATTCTTATTAGGGTTGATAAGTGGGAGGACAGCATTCACCTCTTTCTGGAGAAGATTGACGACTTAATGAAGCAGTAAGACTGCTGTTGCTGTAGGTTGTTGCGGATTAGGTTGTTATGGATTAGGTAGTAAGACTGATGTTGCTGCAGGTTGTTGTTTATCTCGTAAGACTGTTGTCGTAGGTTGATGTTTATTTCTGTTATGAATGCTGCTTGCAAGGAGACTGGTATTATTATTTTGTAATGTGCTTGTACTGGTTCATGTAATGTTGTGGTTCATGTAATGTTGTGGTTTATGTAAAGTAACCAGGTATATCACTAGTTGATAATTGGGTTTTCAAAAAATTGCAAAAACTACCCATGGAGATGTGTTGTTCATCACATCTACCTGGGTAAGTACTTGCAATATTTTTTCCATTGCATTATTGTAAAGCTTTTTCAAATTTCAAAAGCCATTGCTGCACATGTTTGCTGCCAAGTAGATGCAAAGGGATGCCTGGTTATATACCTGGTTATATCTACAGGTATTTTTACAAGATGCATGAACTACCCATGGAGATGTGTTGTTCATCACATCTACCTGGGTAAGTACTTGCAAAAAAATTTACCATACATAATTATGAAGCTTTTTCAAATTGCAAAAATGATTGCGAAGTACTTGGCCTGCTCATATTTGCATGATAAATAAAACTGAAAAAATAACAGACGCCGAGGGGGTTTTTTGCAAAAATGACTGACGTGGAGGGGCTATTCTGTTCAACTTAAAAATATCTTGGGTTATTTTGTAAAAGGTCCAAATACATAAAAATCACGGCAGCTCATCCTTTCACTTGCAGTTCGTTGTCTTCCTCCCTTCGTTAGGGTTTCCCACCTCAGTGACGGATCTAATAGAAGACCAAGAACGACGGATCCAGGTTAGCATCCTTCCCATCTTCCTTCCCATCTTTCCAGATCTGGACCAGCAACGACGTTTCTTTGATTTTTATTTGTTTTTTCAAGGCAGGGAGAAGCAGGGGTCATGGTGGACATGAGGAGGTGTGTTACCTACACCACGTTCGTCAACAGCCGTAAGAAGGCCAAGCACAAGGGCTCGATGGTCCTACGGGCCGACGCGAGTCGCATCATCCTGTACGACCAAGACGACCATGTCGTCGATGTACGTCCTCTACATGCTGGGGAACTGATGTATCATGGATCAGTTGTCCACTTCCCTTCGCACATAGTTGACGTTGGCGAGCGCATCACGCCCAGCCGAGGAATTAACCGTCAGGTAATTCATTCAACTTGTGCAGTTACTTGGCCTGGTGCTGTTAACTTGTGTACTGACTTGGCCTACTATCTAATGATGAACTGCAGTAGAAGCATGTTGTTACTAACAGTATGTGACATAGGCATCCCAAATGGGCCTGCCGAAGATAGTACCCGGGGTTTACTGAAGGCCCACTACCCGAAGAATAAGAAGATTCGGAAGCCCAAGATATTATTAAGGAAAGCTAGAGTTGTAATAGAAAGTCTTATTTGTAATCTTGCGGGATGAGTTAGAAACCTTCCCGGACTTTGTAACTTGTACAACACGAATCCCTCGGCTCCGCCTCCTATATAAGGGGGAGTCGAGGGACGCAGAGATCATCGAATCATTGTTTTACAAACCCTAGTTTTCATAATCGTCGAGTACTTTTCGGCTGAAACCTTCGAGATCTACTTGCCCTCTACTTCCAACTAAACCCTAGTCTACAATCCGTAGGCATTGACAAGTTAATACCTTGTCAATTGGCGCCGTCTGTGGGGACTAGAGGCGTAAGGATCTGATCTCGATGGCACGTTCAAGATCTTCGACATCATCAACCGCAAGCAACGCAATGGATCGAGGTAAACAGATCGCTGCTGGTCCTGTCGATTTTGTTCCTCACCCACCCTCCCGTTTGGATGCATATGCGTATCTGGCGGAGCCTATGGAGGTGACGTTCGGAAGGTTTCGCTTTCGCGTCGAGAAGGAAGGATCGTATCGTGTCGAAATTCCGATTTCGTCGGGATCGTCGGCGGTCGATTCCGATTTTTCAAGCTATACATCGTCAACCGAATCAGGAGAAGAAGAAACTTCGTCATCACGCTACATCAGCACCAGGGCAAGAGAGAAACTTGCCAAGATCTTCAGCGACATGTCGTTTGAGTCATCTGCGGACTCATATATAAGCGATGGCTCAAGCAGTGTCGACAGTTACGACTTCATCGACAAATCTACTATAGTGGGCAAGGTCTTCACCAATCTCAACGATGGTGTCACCAAACCCAACATAAATCTGAATACAAAATATCATCAGATTTATGTCATTGGAGAGCCAAGCAATGACCAAGAGGAAACATCTGAGGCTTTCGACGATCTGGGAAATCCATACGTCGATCCCTCCGATCTGCGACGAGGCCTGGGCAATAAATACGTCGGGCCACAGCCGCGACACAGAGTGCGACTCCCGCAAGCAGCATGGGATAGAGCCGAGAGAGCTATGGACGGCTCAGAACCAATGGCCACCACAGCCACGCCAGAGGAATTACAAGCATATCAATATAGGCTCGCACGAGCTGCAAGAGAATTGGAAAAACAGACAGCTGAGTTAAACAGAAGAAAGGAGGCAGCTTCTGCATCCAGCAGGAGAAGGGCAGAGCTGAGTCGACAATCTAGAACTTCGGGTGATAGCCACAGGGAGGCTCGGAACAGAGCAAGATCAAGGTTACAACACATACCCGAAGCAGAAAGAGAGCACATGGTACAAAACCTCGACATGTCCTTTATGTCGATAGACACAAGAGGAAACATCATCCCTAAGACACCAGAGGCTGGGTATATGGCGACACATGCTTTTATCCTCGCATCTAAACCACCTCCAGGAGATCCAAGGGAAACACTGTACAACATGGCGATAGCAGGAGTTGGAGCCATGGGGACGGCGTTTGTATCAACATCTCCCGAAGGAACAGCAAGGCAAAATAGTCCACGACCTGCGGCAGCAGCAGCAGCTCCTGAAGGACCAAGTGGAGCAAGAGATACGGCAGCACAAGCAAGGGTTGACAGAGCACGACAAAGCAGAAGAGAACATCGGCAGTCCCCAGAGTTAAACGACGAGGATATGTGCGGTTTGCCGTGCTTCACGAGGAGAGTGCGGAAAACTCGAGTACCTTCGGGATTCAAGTTGCCTGATAATTTCAAAAAATTCGACGGCCTTCAAGATCCAGAAGATTGGCTAGTTGATTATCTCGAGACGGTGAAACTCACAGGAGGAACCAGAGCAACAGCTATGCTAAGCATCCAGGTGCATTTGAGTGGAGCCGCACGGTCTTGGATAAAGAAACTCCCTCCAGGATCTATCGACAGTTGGGAAAGCTTCGAGGACGTGTTCGTCAAGAACTTCAGGTCCACGTGCAAAAAACCTGCGTCGTTAGAGGAATTGAGAGCATGTTGACAAAAGCAAGACGAGCCAATGAGAAAATATATCCAAAGGTGGAACATCATCAAAAACTCAGCAGAAAATATATCTGACGAGAGAGCGATAGATGTGTTTGTCGCAGGAATCAGGCGTGGAGATTTTGTCGAGGACTTGGGGAGGACCAACCCAAAGACAGTATCCGCGTTAATGGAAATAGGAAACAGATGGGCAGATGGAGAAGATGCTGTCCACAACAAACGGCACAGGTCGCTAGAGGAGGACCGTGGTCAAAATTATCAACCGAGGCGACGATTTCCTCGGCAGTACCCGAACTATGATGCTCCAGGACAAATTTCGGCAGGCTTTCGGGCAAACACAGGAGGAAACAACAGAGACGATTATCAGAGAAGCAATGAGCAGCGAGGCGATAATAGAGACGATTCTCGAAACAACAGGCAAAATAGCGAGCCTAGGTTCCCGAGGCCTTTCGTGTCTCCTGAAGAGATGATGAATGGGCCGTGTCAGATGCACTTTTTCCTCGACAGCAACGGAAAAAGACAGTCAGGACATCTGCAGAAAGATTGTCGCAATTTCCAGGCAATGTTAAGGTGGGCAGAGCATGCTAACGCTCGAGCAGCACAGAGAAATCCTCGAGAACCCAGGAGCGAGATTCACTTGCCACCTCCTCCCGCGGTTACAGAAGACAATCGACATCAGCTCAGAATAGCGGCAGCACCTCCACCACCACCTTACGTTGATCCTAACTCCAACGGAGCGGTGTCGATGATTCAGAAGGGAAGGCCATCCAATAGGGCTCAGAAAGTAATCTCGCGACAGGTGTTCATGGAAGAAAAAATGCCTCCACCAACAGTCGAGTATCTTAATTGGTCAGGGCAAGATATTGGCTTCACCATAGCAGATCATCCGCAGCAAGTTCCTCGACCAGGGCAGTCAGCACTTATCTTACCAGCAGTTATTGCGGGATTTGATGTCTCTCAAGTGTTCATAGATGGCGGCAGCAGTTTAAACCTTATGTATGCAGATACATTGAGGAAGATGAACATATCCCTAGCAAACTTGAAGCCAACAGACACGAGGTTCCATGGTATCACACCGGAGAAACCAAGTTATCCATTGGGGAAGATTAATCTCGACGTTCAGTTTGGAACCCGAGAGAATTATAGAATAGAGAAGCTGGAGTTTGAAGTTGTGGATTTTCCGTCGCAGTACCACGCTCTGTTGGGACGACCAGCATATGCTAGATTTATGGCGGTACCACATTATACATACCTGTTGTGGAGGATGCCTGGACCTAAGGGACCAATCACAGTCAAAGGAAGCTTCGCCTTAGCCGATAAGTGCGATAAGGATTTTCATCGGATATCAGAAACTTTCGGGATGCAAGCTGAGTATTTGGCGTCAAGGAGTATGACTGACTACGACGTGCTGCCAGACGTTGGAAGGCCAAATAAAGAATCAACTTTCAATACCGAGAAAAATTCTAAGGAGGTGCAGATTCACCCGACAGACCCGAAAAAGACGACGTCCGTCGCAAACGACATGGACCTCGCATAGGAAAGCGCGCTCGTCGACTTCCTCCGTGAGAACTGGAAAATCTTCGCATGGTGTCCAGCTGACATGCCAGGAGTACCCAGGGAACTTGCCGAGCACCACCTAAATTTGGATCCACTAGCGACACCAATCAAACAACCTCTGCGGCGTTTTTCGGAACCAAACCGCAAGGCTATGCTGTCAGAAATCGATCGACTACGAGAAGCTGGTTTTATCAAGGAGTTGCACACAGAAGCCACATGGGTAGCAAATCATGTGTTGGTGCCAAAGAAAAACACTAAGGTCCTTCGCATGTGCGTCGACTTTATGTATCTCAATAAACATTGTCCAAAGGATCACTTTCCCCTCCCGAGGATCGATCAAATTATCGACTCCACGGCTGGATGTGAACGTCTTTCCTTCCTGGACGCATATTCTGGTTACAACCAGATCAGACTGAAAGAAGAAGAAGCAGTAAAGACAGCATTCATCACACCTTATGGCGTGTTTTGCTACAGGACAATGCCCTTTGGTCTGAAAAACGCGGGAGCAACATATCAGAGGATGATGCAGAAGTGTTTGGCGACATAGATTGGGAAAAACGTGCAAGTATACATCGACGATGTCGTCATAACATCAAAAAAAGGGGCGACGCTGATCGAGGATCTCAAGGAAACCTTTGACAACCTCGACAAATTCTGCCTCAAGCTGAACCCGACGAAGTGTTCATTTGGCGTCCCAGCAGGAGAACTTCTGGGGTTTCTAGTTTCAGCAAGAGGGATTGAAGCAAATCCCGACAAAATACAAGCTATCGTAACAATGAGGAAGCCAACAAAGTTGAAAGAAATACAGCAGCTAACTGGGCGAGTCGCAGCTTTGAGCAGATTCGTCGCCAGGCTGGGAGAAAAAGTGTTACCATTTTACGCTCTGATAAAGCAAGGGGAGAAATTCCAGTGGAACGAAGAGGCCGACAGAGCTTTCGAGGATCTGAAGCGCACAATCTCGATACCACCAATCCTGGTGGCGCCGAAGGAAAAGGAACCTCTCCTGTTGTACATTGCAGCCACGCCCCAAGTGGTTAGCACGGTGCTAGTTGTTGAAAGAGAAGAAGAAGGAAAACTCCATGGAGTGCAAAGGCCAGTATATTTCATCAGTGAAGTTTTATCGCCTTCCAAACAGCGGTACCCGCAGTACCAGAAACTAGCATATGGAGTAATTGCAACGGCAAGGAAGTTGCGCCATTATTTTTTGGCACACCCGATAATAGTAGTCAACGAAGCACCCTTTCAAATATACTAAACAATCCAGAAGCTACAGGGCGTGTCTCCCTTTGGGGAATAGAACTTTCGCCTCGGGACATCACGTACGAAAAAAGAAAGGCAATCAAGTCGCAAGTTCTGCCAGATTTCATTGCAGAGTGGATGGAGCTACAAAACACGGGACCCCCAGATTTGTCGAGAACTTGGACCATGAACTTCGATGGGTCCAAGAGAGTAGAAGGAGCTGGCGCAGGAGTAGTACTTATATCACCTGAAGGCGATAAGTTAAAATACGTCCTTCGGATGACGTTCCCTAACGCATCCACCAATGAAGCAGAATATGAAGCCCTCATACACGGGATGAAGATGGCGAAAGCTTGCGGTGCAACTCGACTAAAAATCTTTGGCGACTCACAATTGGTGGCTCAGCAAGTTATGAACCAATGTGATGCAGTCAATGATAGCATGATGGCATACAAGGAGGTGTACAATGAGCTCGAGAAGCTGTTTGATGGGTGCGAGGTAAATCACATCAGTAGATTGAGCAATGATGAAGCCGACATTCTCGCAAACATCGGGTCGCAGTTCCTCCCAATCCCGCCAGGAGTATTTTGGGAAGAAATAGCGGAGAGATCCATGAAGCCGAAAAAGGTGCAGAAATAAGCAAAGGAAGAAAAAACTTCGGCGCCCCTCAAAGAAACCACGGAGGACGAAGAGGACCAAGAACTTGTGATGATGGTAGAAGTTCCTTGGATGCAAGCGTATATATCATATATCCTCAGGAAAGAAATACCCGACGATCCAGTTGAGGCCAGGCGAATTATTCGACGATCCAAAGCTTTCACAGTGATCAAGGGGGAGTTATACAAGTGAAGTATTTCAGGCGTCCTGCAAAGGTGTGTCACACCCGAGGAAGGAAGAATAATTCTGAAGGATGTACACGAAGGAATATGTGGCCACCACGCAAGTAGTCGAGCTATTGCAGCCAAGGTTTTTCGGGCAGGATTCTATTGGTTGACAGCAATCGAGGATGCTAAGGAAATAGTACGAACCTGCGACGCGTGTCAAAGGTTTGCCGCAAAACCTCACTCTCCAGCGGCAGAATTGACACCAATACCATTGTCGTGGCCCTTTGCCCAATGGGGACTTGATATGGTAGGCAAGTTGCACAAAGCTTCGCCAGGAGGATATGAGTACCTGCTGGTCGCTGTCGACAAATTCACCAAGTGGGTAGAAGCGAAGCCAATAAATTCACCAGATGCAGCGTCAGCAATAAAGTTCGTGAAAGGCCTCGTTTTTCGGTTTGGAGTGCCTCATAGCATTGTTACAGATAATGGTTCAAACTTTACGTCCAAGGAATTCAAGGAGTACTGCGCAGAAGTAGGCATTAAATTGCACTTTGCGTCAGTTGGGCACCCACAAACCAATGGCCAAGTCGAGAAAGCCAATGGAATCATCTGCAACGGCCTCAAAAAGCGCCTGCTAGGACCGCTTGAAAAAGCTCGACATACTTGGCCAGAGGAATTGCCAAGTGTTTTGTGGAGCATCCGAACAACACCAAATATGGCGACACAAGAAACTCCGTTTTTTCTCGTCCACGGAGCCGAAGCAGTATTACCAATTGAAATAGAGCATGATTCTCCAAGAGTAACAGAGTATGACGAAGAAACATCACAAAAAGCTCGGGAGGATGATATGGACGCACTCGACGAAGCTTGCGATGAAGTATTTTCACGAGTTACCAAATACCAGCAAGACCTCAAAAACTACCACAGTCGACGGTTAAGGCCAAGATCTTTTCAGGTCGGGGATTTGGTCTTACGGTTAAATCAAAAAAGTACTGAGAAGCTCGAATCACCATGGTTGGGGCCTTACGTTGTCACGGAAGTCATCGACGGAGGCGCATACAGGATCAAGGACAAGAAGACAGGGGCTCCCGAGAAAAACCCCTGGAATGTGGCGCAGCTCAGACGGTTCTACGCCTAGAGTTGAAATATAGTCCTCCTCTGTAAAAATACAATGTACTGAAACGCCCGGGAGTTTTCAGACGCACTCTTTTCCTTTTCGGGGCACCGAGTGGGGCCGGAAAGGTTTTCAATGAGGCGGGCTCACGGTGCTGCAATATAATAAAGATAGTGGAGATATACTTCTTATTCTTCGACACGCTCGGGGGCTCAACGCCTTCAAGTATCAAAATACGTACAATATAGATAAATTAGACTTACCGAAATATTTCGCCTTGGTACACTAACACCTCGCCAAATATGAACATCGGAAGCTAACAATTATAAAGATAGTGTACGCGTCAGAATCTTATTGCTTTGGTCCAAGAACCTCGCAACAAAAATATAGAACTTCGACACTAAGATACTCGGGGGCTTGCAACTCATCAAGGGAAAAAATAAAGACATTTTCTTACGACAAGAGGAAAAATCTTCGAGATGGCAAAAACAGTACAAACCCTAGCCAGAAGGCTCGGGGGCTCCAACAATATAGAGCACTTTGCAATATACAACAAATCTCTTTGGAAATAAAAAAGAAATCAAAAAGATACAGACACAATGTTTTGCAATATAGTACAAATCAGTCAAAGCCTAAAATACTATCTATGGACAAGCCTCTGGTTGTCTTGTGTTCAGCATAGGACCCCTTGACGTAGAATTCTGAGTCCATCCAAAGAAGCTCATCTATCATCGACTCGGCCACAGGAGTTACCATCTCATTGATTGTGTCAATATCATTTTTTCGCCGCGATTTCTTAGCCAGGCAATCAGCAACAATCTTCGTCAGGTCTAATTTGGGACGGCAAATATTTATCATAATCATGGCGAACCTTGCTCCAGCAGTCAATTGAGCTCGCACAAAATTATGAATGCGGGGAGCATCTCTGAATATCTCCAGCAATTCAGGAAGAGTTTTGGGAACCTCGTTTCGAGGAAACAAAGTCTTGTAAACAAGGGTTAACGTTGTCGTGCAAAAACTGAGAAATTCGCGCACCTGGCAAGCACGATCTTGGAACCTGACAATTTGTTGGGTCTGTTCAGGAGTGGCCCAGAACAGACACCCATGGTTAAGGGAAAGATTGACAAGAAGATTCGTTCTCTCGTTCACTCTTTGGTCTTCGGCGGTAGCATCAAGAACCGAGCCTATTAAGCGACAAGGCAAGAAATTTAAGGGGAGGCACAGTAAAGCAAAAAAGAGGCAGTACGAGGTTGAAAAAACATACCTAACATATCTGTGCTAGCTTCAGACATCAGCTCAAGCATGCTATTTTCTCGAGTAGCGGCTGCCTTAGCTTCCAGCACAGCAGCATCCTTGGCAGCCATAGCTTCTTTGGCTTGTTGGAGAGCAAGTTTCTCTTTTTCAGATGCTTTCCGAGATTGTTCCATCATTGCCAGAGTCTGTTTCTTCATGGATTGAAGTTGTTGTCGAAGTTCTTGCAAATCTTCCGACAAATGTTTGCTTGAAGAACCTTCGAGGGGATTATCATCGACTAGTATTTTCTTCGAGAAGGAAGAAGCAGGTGAAGCATCGGCAGAGCAAGGGTTGGTCGAATAGTTATCAAATATTAACTGGAAAAGAAAGTCCCAGGATCAATGATAGTACCAAGAGGAATTTCATTGATTTCTAGAAAGTTTACACGGACATTACAAAAGAAGTTCTCCAAAGGGACTAACAGGATAATTGTCGCCAAGGCTAAAATGGCGACAACAGCAAAAGAAATAGAGAAAGCAAAGGAAAGAAAAAGCAAAGGCATTCAACTAGACCTCCGGCCTTGATGAGCTAGGAGTTGCAGATGGCTTGATCCCGAGATAGGCCAGGACTTTCTTCGTGTTGGGCTTGGCTGCCTTGATCAACGACCGCCATTTTGTTTGCTCTATCTGCTCGGTGTCGCCAACCTTCATCCAGTCAACAGTTTGTTGGCTGTCAGCAACCAAGGCAACAGTATTCTCGACAGCAACCTTCATATTCTCCTGGCGCATCTTCAGTCCAAGATCTTCCGGTGGATTGAAGTCCTTGGCAAGGGCAAGGAAAGTCTTAGGTTCCTCCTTCTTCGGGAAGAAGTAGGGGAACAACTTCGACAATCCTGCGTCAGCATTCACCACGCCTTCGCGAATTTCTTGGCCATGAAACTCCAGATAAGACAGTGCGTCAAGCAGAGGATCATTGGTGGGATTCTCAAGGTCAAAATCTTGGCTTGTTTGACCTGCCATAGAAAATATATGTTAGTTGACAGCAAGTAATAACAAAAGAAAGCAAGTCCTAAGAAAAATAGAAGGGATCAACAGAGTTACCGAGGAAGCGACGATTTTGCGTGTTCAAACGCTTGAGGATTCCCTTTTCACGAGTATCCTGTGCGGCTTTGTGCTCGTTTAAAGCAGCTTCAGCATCCTCAAGTTTTTTCTGCAATTCTTCGACACTAGCAGCTTTTGCTTTGGCCTCATCAGCCTCTGCTTTGGCTTGGCTAGCATCAAGTTCGGCTTTCTTGCGAGCCGTTTCACTTTGCTCCAGCTTTTGGGCAAGAGTGTCGGCAAGCCTGTTGGCCTCTGCAAGTTTCTCTGTCAAAATAGAAAAGTACAGTCAAAATTGCGACAAAAAAAGGAGCAAGAAGTTAGAAACAATGGCAGCAAAAAAGTTGTTACCTTCAGTCCTGCTGGCATATTCACGGTACCCAATGAATTGGGATCCGATGCGAACAAGCTCTTTGATCATGGGCTGTCAAAGAAAAACAAAGATAGAAAACATTGGTATGAGAAAAATGTGAGGGCATAAATAAGCAAACAAAGGAAATGCAGATACTGGCAAGAAAATTAAGCAACTTACATCATTTAAGAGCGGATTAGAAGAGCTACCCAATTGAGGGGCAGGCTCAATGATTGCTTCAACCCTTGTCCTTTTTGGCGAAGGAGCAAGGGGGCTTGAAGGAGGAGTGGTGGTGACGACGTGTTGAGGAGGCGAGGATTCTTCTCCCTCAATTGGCGTCTCCGAAACAAGTAAAGTATGTGACGTGCTCGTCCGAGGAGCCACGTCACGAGTTGGTACTTCTTCCTCATCATCACTGCGATTAAAGATCGATAGCATAAAAAGCAAGATGAGACAAAAATCTTCGAGTACAGAAATAAGGGGAAATCAAGGTGACTTACGAGCTGACGAGGGAGGCGAGATATGGATCATAAGTTGCCTTCTGGCGTGAAGGATCAACTTCTTCGGCTTTGGAGGTGCCGGAATCTTCGACATCATTCCTCTTCCTTTTGTTCTTTGGAGAAACAGCAGGAGGAGGAGATTGTGCTGATGCAGTACCTTCGGAAGCACCATCTTTTTCGGAAGACCCCGCAGATTTTAGAGAATCCACGGGTTCATTCACAAAAGAGGGGGCCTCTTGGTTGTCATCAGTGACAATGGCCCTTTCTTCGACTTCCCCACCTTCAGGAAGAGGAGGAAGCGAGACAAGGTCTGGATGGTTCTGTACAAAATAAAAATAAAACAGGGGAAGATATCAGAAATGGAGTTACAACAAAGACAGTAAAGCAATAACAAGACAATTGACAAAGATTACCTTGGGAAGTGGATTGGCGGCGCTAAATAGTTTTACACGACAAGAAGAAGGGACAGGATCTTTTTTGCTGAGAGACGAGATTTTTCGGACAAGTTTTTCTAAGTCCTTGACCTCCAAATCCACCGACAGCCGATCTGCGTCCTTGTCGCCAGCATATTTCCAGAGAGGATATTTGCGAGCCTGAAGCGGCTGCACTCTAGTCCTAAGAAAGTATGCAGTGATTTGGATACCCGATAACTCTTTGCCGCGAGTATTTTGCAACTCGTGGATGCGAGCCATCAAGGTTTCTATCGACGCCTTTTCCTCTTCGGTGGCCTCCGCGTCCCAGGAGCGGCGGCGAAAGATTTTCTCGGTGCCATCAAAAGGAGGGATGTTGTCCTCCGCACATCCATGGTTCTCCTCCTGAATGTACAACCACTTCTTGCGCCACCCTTGAACTGAGTCAGGAAGCTTGACGTCGAAGTAGTCGACAGTGGGCCAAACGGAAATTACAACGCCGCCTATATTATAGGCGACATTGGGCGAGCCATTACGGCGGCAGAAGAAAATGCGCTTCCATAGCGCCCAGTTAGGCTGGACGCCAAGGAAGGCCTCGCAAAGAGTGATGAAAATGGAGATATGGAGGATTGAATTTGGCGTGAGGTGGTGGAGTTGCAGACCGTAGATAAAGAGCAGTCCGCGGAGAAAAGGATGAATGGGGGCGGAAAGACCGCGGATGAGGTGGTCGACAAACCTTACCCGGTACCCCATTGGAGGGGTTGGGTAGCTTTCTTCACTAGGGAAGCACAATGCCTTGGGCTTCTTGCTGATCCCCAGCTTCTTCAGCATGTTGATGTCTTGAGTGGAAATCTTCGATCTTTCCCACTCCGCCGCCCCAAGATCCACGGCGGCCATGGAGGACTTCGGTGTGCTGTGCCTTGTCAATCGACGTGGTGGCATCAACAATGGCGTGGGGTTCGCAGCTTGGGGTGAGGAGCTTAGGAGGCTGTGGGTCGCAGGAGGAAATTTGCAGATGAGAGAAGGAGGGCGGCGCGAGCGGAAGTGCTCAAGGAGGAAGAAGACAATCTTATATAGGGGTGCGGTGAAACGACGAACCGTTGGATAAGGAAAATGTGTGACAGATGATAGCCACGTGGCAACAAGGGTAAAAAAGTAATTCAACGTTGGGGAAGTTACGGTGCGTGCGCCAGAAAAAGCGGAGGACGTGTGTCCCCCACTTGCACGACGTGTCAAGATAGTGGATCAATTGGGCCCGCATGGCAGCGAGAAAAGACTTGTCGCAAATTTCTGACTAGCAATCGTGGCTATCGTCAGCAATAACGTCAACTTGGCAGAAGAAAAAATCCGACTCAACAGCTTCATAAAAGGCGACACGGAAAAATAATGCTGAGCCTTTGATCAAATACAAGTTTTTGATCAAATGCTCGGGGGCTACTTTGGAAAAAAGGAAAAGATCCAGAAGGACAAGATAGAAATGGCGTGAGCCTATGACCAAATACAAATATTTGTTCATAGCCTCGGGGGCTACTCCCATCGGGAGCGCTGTTCGCGCACCCGAGAAATTATAAAACTTCGGGAGATAAAAGAAAATATAGCGGCATAAGGCGTGGAGCCTACACCCAAGTACAAGTCCTTGGCTGTAGCCTCGGGGGCTACTCCCATCGGGAACGCTGCTCGCGTGCCCGATGAAATTATAAAAAAGAAAGAAAGAAAGAGAAAAAGAAAGATAGAAGAGCTAAAGAGTATATTTCGAGTTATAATTAACTCTACATATACTCCCATCGGGAGGGCAATATAAGTCATTTTTGACTCGATAAAATGTGCCATTCCAACAGCCGAAAAAGCACTCGACAATATATTCTCAGAACGCCAAAGTTGCGATCAATTTCTGAATGCCGCAAATTTGCGAAGGTAAGACCCCAGATCCGTTCTGCTGGGCGTGGCATCGCCGAAGACTGCGCTCTGCTACTTTTATCCGTATCAACAAATACGAAGAAAAATCCTAACGGACGCGTTAGGTACCCGATAAATTTTACTGGGACTCGACAGAATGGTAAGACCTTAAGCGGCACCTGTCGAAGTTTACACCGGTATCCCGAGGTCATGTCCAGGGACGTGATCTTGAAGTAGGTTTTTGTGGATTGCCACTAGAGCAGTTAACTAGTACCTGATCCGTCAGATGAACTAGCCCCAACTACCATCATCCCTGTACAATATAGATTTTTATGAGAAAGAAATATAGAAAAGTCGAAGCTGTGAAATAAAAATAAACAGTGGAGATTTTCCTTGACCCTACGATTCAAGCAAAATCTCGGGGGCTACTGACATAGGCATCCCAAATGGGCCTGCCGAAGATAGTACCCGGGGTTTACTGAAGGCCCACTACCCGAAGAATAAGAAGATTCGGAAGCCCAAGATATTATTAAGGAAAGCTAGAGTTGTAATAGAAAGCCTTATTTGTAATCTTGCGGGATGAGTTAGAAACCTTCCCGGACTTTGTAACTTGTACAGCACGAATCCCTCGGCTCCGCCTCCTATATAAGGGGGAGTCGAGGGATGCAGAGATCATCGAATCATTGTTTTACAAACCCTAGTTTTCATAATCGTCGAGTACTTTTCGGCTGAAACCTTCGAGATCTACTTGCCCTCTACTTCCAACTAAACCCTAGTCTACAATCCGTAGGCATTGACAAGTTAATACCTTGTCAGTATGCTCTCTAATTGCTTCTAACCAGTATGAACTGCAGTAGCAGCTTGATGTTGCTGATATGAATAGGCATATGTTCCTTTCAATGCTTGCATACTCAATTTTACTCAATTTGTTTCTGAAAAGTTCCAAATTATTACTGTCAACTTGCATAGTCATATACTATATATATGACTGTGTTTCTGTGTGCTGATTGCAATTTGACCTAGCTAGTACTAGTTGAGATATTGGTGAATGACTGGTTTGCAGTAGGTGGTCTTGATTAATTGCCACTGCTGTCCCTTTTGATCCTGAAATCTGTTGTATAGGCAAAACCTATAATACATAGGTTGCATATTTTTCTGATGGTTTCCAACCAAAGTAGTCTAGACATTATATGTTGATAATTTAGAGGATCTGGTGCTTGCTTAATTAAGTTTTCCCTTTTTGTGCTTCTTGTCTCGAAGTATAATATGCTTCATTGGCTACTATCATCTATCTAATGATGATTTAGAGTGGCACGTGGTTTTGGTTTAGACAAAATGATGCTACACCATTTTGACCAGCTCGTGCTATTTAATGCAATGCTTTGGCTGCCTAATTGTTAATCATTAGCTGCAATTCTCATAGTTGGTGTACCTTACTGCAAATCTTTGTTTAACAGCTCTTTCCTTCAAACAAAGTTGACATTGACGAGCGCATCAGAACCAGCCGAGTAACTAACCGTCAGGTAATTCATTTTTGTGTGCCTGCCTTAACTGCAAGTCTCATAATTGATGTCCAATCCGGAAAATGCTTGTGTACCAGAGTAGGGCTATGTTGAGAAGGACAGTTTTGGTTCGTATTTTATAACCTGCCTTAACTGATTTTTTAACCTACATTGCTTTCTCTAGTCAACAGAGAAGGACACCAGCCACAAGGAGAAGCCCCTGTTGAAAGATAACCGAGACAATGAGAAGCACCTGGCTGAAGATAACAAATACAAGAAGAAGCGCCTGGGAGATGCTAACAGAGACAGGTAATTAAAACAGAGAAGGACAGTTTTGTATCATAATACAACTTACTGTACTTTGATTGTGGATTTAATCTTGTAGATATTTTGTGCTAGCTTGATTTGGTGTTTGCAATTCAAACAGTTGCTTGATCTGGTTCAGTCTCAAACAATTCAAACAATTTCTTGATTTGGTGTTTGCAATTAAAACAATTGCTAGGTGTGTTTGCATTTCTAACAATTGCTTGTTAAATGCAGGGATGAGGTAGATGACGCTGTTAGCATTGGGAATACAGAAGTGTTTGCGTACATGAAGAATGAGAAAATCCCTGCTCATGACCAAGAGGAGGACACCAGCCACAAGGAGAAGCCCCTGTTGAAAGATAACCGAGACAATGAGAAGCGTCTGGCTGAACATAACAAATACAAGAAGAAGCGCCTGGGAGATGCTAACAGAGACAGGTAATTAAAACAGAGAAGGATAGTTTTGTATCATAATACAACTTACTATACTTCTATTGTGGATTTAATCTTGTAGATATTTTGTGCTAGCTTCATTTGGTGTTTGCAATTCAAACATTTGCTTGATCTGGTTCTAGTCTCAAACAATTCAAACAATTTCTTGATTTGGTGTTTGCAATTAAAACAATTGCTAGGTGTGTTTGCATTTCTAACAATTGCTTGTTAAATGCAGGGATGAGGTAGATGACGCTGTTAGCATTGGGAATACAGAAGTGTTTGCGTACATGAAGAATGAGAAAATCCCTGCTCATGACCAAGAGGAGGATGAGTACATCTTTTCCGATGATGATGACTACACACCAGCACATGAGGAAGATGACGAAGAGGATGACTACATACCAGCAGATGAGGAAGATGATTACATCTCTGCTGATGACGATGACTACATCCCTGGTGACTACAATGATGACAGCAATGATGAGAAGAAAAAGATAACAATAAGAGGTTAGATTACTGTGTACCTTTGGTTCATACAAATATTAACTAAGCTTGATGCTAACACAAGATTATGTTGGAATGTAGGACCTGGCTGCATAGGTGAGGGGTCATTTGATAGGCACTGCATTTTCGGCAATGAGGTAGAAATGAATTATCACCAAACAAAGCAACTGACAAGCTATGTTGAGGAGTTGGCAAACCAACCTGAGAAAGAATACATTGATGGCTACCAAAGACCATTTGTGAAGAGATATGTATGCAGACTCACCAAGAGTATGGTCAAATCAGATGGTGAAATGGTCAGTACATTTGTTGTACTTATGCTTGATTATATATCATGTTTGCAGTTACCATATCACATGGATCTTTCACTATTCTGTCATGTTTGGTATTACCATAGTGCATCTTCCTGATAACAACTTCTGACTGGAAATGCAGGAATTTTCACAAGTGTATACAAAATCACAGTTGCTAAAGTTCCTCATGACGCACAATGCTTGGAGGCGTGGTGTTCCTTTTAAGGCAGAAGTTGTTGGTGTGGTGGTGAACTGCACTGAAGGATGCTTAGGATCATCTGTCGATAAGTATTGCTTTATGTACCTTGATGCAACTGGAATGGCCAAGATGACAGAAGGATGGCCAAGAGTTGTGAAAGGATTCAGCTTGAAGGAGGGAGACATTTGGATGTTCACATTCGTCGACGAGAGGGGGCTGCTTCCCATGAAGAAAAGGGATAAATTTGGAGCATGGCTTAGGATCACTATGATGAAGCTTAAGATGGACTGATGGATTACTTAGGATCACTAAGTATTACTAGATATGGTTTAACTTAAGAATGTCTGTTCTGAATTTTTGTTAGACTATTATGACTGGTCGGAATTATGTTGTCATGTATTTAAGACGATACAACGATCTTGAATGTTGTCATGTATTTAAGACGATACAACGATCTTGAATGTTGTCTTGTGTTTAACTGATGCCTACTTTGTTATAGTTGTGCACTTCGTCCGCAATTGAGCATTTGTTTTTTATGTATGTTTAAAAAATGACTAGCATGCCATAATTGTTCTGACCTAACCTATAGTCAGAACAAAGGCATGTAGTCAACATTTTGTTGTACATTTGTTTTTTATGTGTTCAAGTGATGCCTACTTTGTTATAGTTGTGCACTTCGTCCGCAATTGAGCATTTGTTTTTTATGTATGTTGAAAAAATGACTAGCATGCCATAATTGTTCTGACCTAACCTATAGTCAGAACAAAGGCATGTAGTCAACATTTTGTTGTACATTTGTTTTTTATGTGTTGAAGTGATGCCTACTTTGGTATAATTGTGCACTTCGTCCACAAATGAGCATTTGTTTTTTATGTATGTTGAAAAAATGACTAGCATGCCATAATTGTTCTGACCTAACCTATAGTCCGAATAAAAGGCATGTAGTCAACATTTTGTTCTACATTTGAAGTCGTAAATCATATGGTTTTAAATAATTTTGAAGTGCAAATTTATGATTCAATGTATTTTTCAGTGTGCTGATGTTTTGCATCCGTAGTAGTGAACATGGTTCTTATTGGCAGCTTGCCACATTTGCTACTTCTTTACTCTTTCACCTCTTCTTGTACAGCCTATATTTGGCCTATATGTGTAAAGTGGATGGGAAATTCATTTTTATAGCCCATTCATTATGAACTTATTGACAGAGATTACATAATAGCAGTGGGCTCCATTTTTGCATGAGATACTTTGTGTTTGACTTTTGAACTTACAGGATAGCAACCACCATCTACCCCACAGCCTCATTAAATAGGTTGTAGGCAGTTACTACTACTTATTGTATTTATAATGCCCCTGGTTGGTTTTGCCTTCTGCCCTCCCTTGTTCATGCGGTGAAGCAAGTCTCCTTCATCTTCTTTCTCTCTCTTTTGTGCTGAAAAACTCTTTTCTCTCTGAAGATTTTCGTTTGTTTTGAGAGGTAGGAAAATATGTTTTTACATGTCACTACTTCACCTCACCTCCTTTTTCTCTGTTTGTTGAAAATCCTTTTTGTCCTCTGAATAATCTTGTTTGTTCAGATCTATGGATATATGTGTCTGGTTTCAGATCTATGGATAGATTTCTATGAATATGCCCTACCTACCTGTATTTTTTACTAGCTTTGGTAATTGCTAAATATACACAGGATGAACTGTGTTGTTTGTGGTTTGATGGGCAATCATTGTCATGAGAGGCGGGAGACTCTCAATTCATTTCGTTGTTATCTTGGAAGCAGATTTGATGACTTTATGGTATATATCCTTTTTTAGAATGTATCTTTTTTGTTGACAGATTGTAGACTATATCCTTATTTTCTGCATTTTTGTTCTACTGTTTTTTCAGACTGTGCCTTGTTTTGTGAGGAGGCAGTTCAACAACCTTGTTGGTAATATCTTTTTTGTCGTTACATCGGATGAAGTGAAGTACAAATTTCATGTTAAGAAAGGCAGTTCGAAGACACGTGTTTTTGGAAGTGGATACCAAAAATTTCTTCATGACTACGACCTGAAAGTTGGTGAATGTATCATGTTTGGGTTTGATAATGCTCCTGAACTGTTTGGGATTTTTGCAGAAGGTCCTGATGGCACTGAAAAGCATCGTGTCGATGGTAATTCTGTTATCTCCTTTACCATGTGTTGCCCATTTTTTTAATATAACTGATGTTATATCTCCTCTTTTTTTATTCTTTTATTAATTTTTAATTTGTATGCAGAAATTCCAACTGCAGTTGTCCACACTAAAGGTGTTATGCTTACTACTGCTCAAACATTGAAGAAGGAACAACTTCTCCGTGAGCGTGGTCTTGGTCTTGGTGTTGTTTTTGTGCACACCTTGACGAATACTGATTTGAAGGGCAATGGACTGGTATAATTCTCCTTTTCTTTATGTAATCTTAGTTATCCTTTATATCCTTCCCATATATAATTTAATTTTTATTATTCAGCGTATACCGAAGGAAGTTGTTAGGTCCTTGAATATCTCTGAAAGCGGGGAGGCATGTTTTTTTGTTGATGACTATGGCTACCGCCCTCAGGGTGCATACTACACTACTACTGATGGAAGGATGAAGTTCGATTCCTGCTGGTCGGAGTTTGCTAAGGAGTATAACTTTGAATCTGGGAATGTTGTTCTCATTCTTTTCAACCAGGGCGGCCGTGGTGGTATTGAAGTTTCAGTTGATATCATATGATATAATCCTTATCATATGATATAATTGTTTTAGTCTACAATTTGTGTGTGCCCATTGTGTGTTTATGTCATTTCGCTACCCTGGCCGCTTGTTTGACTATATATGTCGCAGTATCTATTATGCAGACTATATTTCTAAATTTTTTTTTTTGATTTGGGTTTTGGGGGGTAACTCCGCCTACCATATTCTCGGTAGCCGGTCCCAAGCCTGGATAAAGGAGGAGGGTCTCCCTGTTTCTTTCTTCTCAGTTTTGAGCGATATTTTAAGTTTTTTGTTCTGATTCTCGGTATCTGTAAATTTCTTGATAAAGGAGGAGTGTCTCTGTTCCTCAATCATTTGTCTTTCTTAGTCTTAGTTCATGTGTGCCAGGATAAAATTTGTCAATCTGGCAGTAGGAGGGTACACTGGCTCTTGTGTGAAGGGATTGTATAGTGGGATTGTGCAGGGGGTACACTTTATGATTGACTATTTGGTCCTGCATTTTTCTCTGCCCGGTTCAATTTTCACTGATTTTAATTGTTCATTTTTTGCAAAGTAATATGTACTTCCCTGGGCCTTGGGAAAAACAGAACAAGCCCACTAGGCTGGAAGTTAAGTGTTTTACTTCTCTGGGCCTTGGGGAAAACAGAACAAGCCCACTAGGTCGGAAGTTAAGTGTTTTATTTCCCTGGGCCTTAAAAGCAACGTGGGAACAGGTGAAGTGGGATCGATCGTGGGTGGAATAACTGCTCGACCACCCCTATATTCCCACCCCTCTCTTTCAATCACAGGCATAGACAGTTCTTTCTAAACTGTACGTCCCACCCCTCTATTCCGATCAAAGTTCTTCTGTTCTTCGATATCTCTTTTTTCTAATTTGATTTCTATTAATTGTTCATCCTCTCCTTGTTCTCAATTACTGGTTCCTTGGTTGCTCCTATTAATTGTTCGATCCAACATGTGCAGAACCTGAAAGGTCTTGCAGTTCATTCTCTCCAAATCAAACTGCTGTTTGACGGTGAGTTTTATGTTTTCTGCAGATTAAGATTTCTGATTAAACTATTCATTGTTCATCCTCTCATTGTTCTCAATTACTGGTTCCTTGGCTGCTTCAATTAATTGTTCGATCCAACCTGTGCAAAACCAAAAGGTCTAGCAGTTCATCCTCTACAAATCAATCTGCTGTTTGACGGTTAGTTGTTTACTTCCTGAATCTCTCACCCTGTGTCCATGCATAAATTATTTACCTGGATAAATGTTTGTTTACATCTAGCTATGTGACGGAAGAGAAAAGGGCAAGGATTACCCTCTAGCTATGACAGACACCGCTGTATTCCTTTTTCTGTTTTGTTCGCTCCCTTTTCGTCCGGTCACCATGCATGGCACACACCGCATTAATGTTTGTTTTACCTACAGAATGTACCTTGTTCATTCAGAGAGAGGTTGAACAAGTTCTCGTACTGTCAGATTTATTACAACTTCTTTTTTCTTGTACTTCAGGCTTTTAAGTTTGAAGGATTTAAGGAGTAATGTTAGTTTTGTCAGCTCATTCGTAAGTTATTTTCTCCATAGTTAGATTCAATTAATTGCCAACACATACAAACATGTGAACGACACACCACAAAGTTAGATTGCATGGACCACCTCATGGTTGTCGGACGCATCTCGTGGATGTCGGATATGGAGCCGACGGCGTGGAGGAAGCTAGTCCTGAACGGGTGAAGTTGGCCCAGGACACCACCCGTTGATCGCTGAAGCAGACCATAGCTCTCCATTATGTACCGTGCAACCGTAGCTGTACATTATACTACATACTGTAAACGGACATGTGCATGCATAAATTGTAATTTTTTTACATCATCTCCTAAATCTCTCCAATTCTATTGTAGGTGATGGCCGAAATGACTTGTGTTGGCTGTGAGCAACCTTCTGAAAATTGTGGCCGTGCAGAGAGGAAAACAACAAGTTTCAATGTTATCGTCGTTCCTGGATTCCTACATGGTGTGGTAAGACATGTTGAAACTGGATAATGTGGTTTCCATTCATTGTGATACAGTAGCCAATCATATTATTTATAACTTAACACTTTTTGTGTACATACAGAATGTACCTTGCTCCTTCAGAGAGAGGTTGAACAAGTTCACAAAGAATTGGCTAGTTGCCAGGACACCCAATTTCCGCAAATATGATTTGTTCCTGAGAAAAGATAGGTTGAGGACATACATTTGTGGTCCTTACTGGAAATCTTTAATTAGGGCTTATGATATAGAAGCGGGAGATGTTGTGCATTTCGAATACAATGAAGATTCTCTTGATGGACTATCCAACTTATTCAATGTTACTGTTTACAAGAACAATATTGAGAAAGCCGTAGTTAAAGAAACTGGTATATTCTGGCTCAACTCATGTTTTTAAATTTAGTATTGCTGAACCTATAGCCATTCCTATATGTTACTGAAATTGTATGGCACCTATTTCTGCAGTGGTTGGAGATATGCCTAGTTCCATACGGAACATCCTGTACAGAACTGTATTCACAAACATCAATTCAGTTACTGAGCAGGAGATGGCTGCCATTCTTTTTGGAATCTACAAAGATGTTTATTTCACCGAACATGAATTCTATGAACTAAAAGATCAGAAGAATTTTTGGGTGCACAAGATGGATGAGGACAATCAGGAATTTGAAGCCTTGGTAAGTTTGTCTGGTTTGATTTGTGCTACTAGCTAATTATTCTCATGTTTTCATGCATTTGAATGCAATAATTAGATGATGACAAATTATTATTTGCTCTTATGTAAGTACATGCCTAGTGAGGCTGTGGATGGCTACAGGTACCCAGTTTTTGGAAAAGCACATCTTTCAAGGAATGGACAACCCCTAGAAGGAGAAGAAGAAGAAGACTTTATTGACTGCACCTACAAAATTGAATGGGACCTTGGACATGTATCCTTTCAAAATGGTTGGACAGACTTTGTTGCTGCTGCTCACATTGGAGTTGAATCAATTGTTTTGATCAAGATATATCCAATGCAGGAGTATATAAGTCTCAACTTTGTTGAGATCATCAACTAGTGGGGGCAATTAGCTAGTTCAGATTATCAAGTAAACTTGTTCTAGTTTAATGTTCTACAGTAAACTTGTTCAAATTATCAAGTAGTTTGGATTATCACCTAGTTTAGCTTCAAATTATCAAGTAGTTTGGATTATCACCTAGTTTAGCTTTCAAGTTCTATGTGATGGTTTGTAGGAATTTAAGTGTTTGAATTATCTGTTTCTATTACCAGATGTTTATGTCTGTTGTTTACACATAATTTGTTGTTTTTAACTTTGTTTGAATTTGTAACTAAGCACTTGAATTTGGCGGTGGAGGCCATGTGTGCGCTGCTGGGCTGACTGCCTGCGCGGCTGTGCTTTGGTCAGTAGGACTTGTCCGTTTCGGATGACCTGAAAGGCTGGAAGCCGTGGCATCCCCATCTTGTCTCTACTTTGTTTCATGAAAGCTACTGTGCCTATCGTCCACTCTGCTCTGTAGTTTGTACGATTGCAGAGTAATTGTATCCACAGAAATGAGCCAACAACTGGCTGCCAGATTTCGTCCCGTCCGTAGCGCTTCGGAAGTCAATCTGGCGTGGCGCTGCTGGATACTTCTGATCAATAGGAATAGGAGGAAAAAAAGCTTATGATGAGCATCTATTGGATGTTAAACTCAGAAACATCTTTTTCAAAATTTTAAAATGCCGAAGAAACCGAACTTGGGTACATGAGAGTGAGCAGGAGAGGCGGCAGCCAGAACACATCTACGGTTCTGTTCTCCTCGGTGGCGACGCCGTCAGCGCTTGGGGCCTTGGGGAAGGGTGGCACACCGCGGCACCTCACCGGCGGGGAATTTGGGGCATTTGTGAAACTGCCCCAATAAGTATATAGCAATTGGGGCACTTTTTGAAACTGCCCCAATAGGTGTATACCAATTGGGGCACTAGTCAAACTGCCCCAATAGGTGTATACCAATTGGGGCACTTGTCCAAACTGCCCCAATAGGTGTATACCAATTGGGGCACTTGTCCAAACCGCCCCAATAGGTGTATACCAATTGGGGCACTTCTCAAAACTGCCCCAATAGGTAGGGCATTAGAGGCATTTTGGCCAAAGTGCCTCTAAAATGGGGTATTTAGCGGCACTTTGAAAAGTGCCCCAGGGCAAAGTGCCCCTAAATCCCTACCGTGTAGTAGTGTATGGATGACACGTTGGGTCTTGACAGCTCTGCAGTAGCCGTATTCCACGTAGGAGACGCCAAGGAGGAGGGCAGGGTCAAAGGCGTCGTCTGCCGCGAGGCGGCGCGGGAAGGCCGGTTCCAGGATGGTGTGGCGGAGGATCCTGCCGGTGGCGGCGCAGCGGACGAGGGTCGTAACATCAGCGCGCGCAACGATCTCTAGCAGGAGATCCACCGGGAGGCCGGATTCCTGGGTCGACATCATCGGTTTGTTCATGTGTAGGAAGATCGAAGGAGGAAGGGTGACGTGGGTCTTGTTATGAACCTGTGATCCTGGACTCTTTGTCTGACTCGGCTGCGTAGAGGCACCGAATAATTAGAGGTACAGCTGATCACCGAATTCTAGCTAATTCGAGATGAACACGGAACCGGGAAGGTTTCAAGGACTACATCTGAAAGCTTGTAAACTCGATTTCAGCCTTGAGCTCGGCTGTTTGAGGATCAAGCGGTCCGCCGCATCTACCCATAATTAACCCCGTTTGAGATCCCCCACGGCAAGTCCATTACCAGCTGTGGCGCTAGCTATCTAGGGCGAGCTTGACCTCTCATCGATCATGTATTGCTTCTCTAACACACATCATAAATTAATTATCAAGATTGGACATATCAGGATATCACAGTATTTTTTTTATAAAGATCAGGATATCGTATAGAGTTTCAAAGACAAAAAAGTGATACTCCAACTTATATAACTAAAAGGGAAGACTAATTAAAAACGTGTGCATGACGCATACTAAAATGTGCGTGCCCTGACATGGATTCATGCATGCAGATTGGTTCAGCCTAAAGGACGGGCGGCACGTTGAACGGGAGAGGCACAGCCCTGGCGACGGCGGCAAGCGTGATGGCAGCGCAGGCGGCCAGCGACAGGATCTTGGCCTGTACCACTTTTCTGGCGAAGTTGGGGCAGGCGCCGATCTGGTCGCTGAAGACCGCCGCAACCGCGTAGGTCGCCGCCATCGCCGAGTAGAGCAGCGCCGGCACGAGCAGGTCCACCACCACTAGCACGATCCCGGCGGGGGTGATCCCCTTCTCTTCCTCCTCCAGATCCGTGGCCACGGTCTTGTCGTCGTCGGGAGGGGCGGCGGCGGCGGCGAGGTCGAGGCTGAGCTGCAGGTAGATGGCCGCGGCTTCCAGGATGGTGACGGTAATGTTGCAGCCGACGAGGAGCACGAAGGCGCCGAATCGGGTGTAGGTGAAGGCGGCGACGCCGGAGCTGGGGGTGCAATCGCTGGAGGCGGCCATGACCATGGCCGACGCGAGGGCGAGGATCAGCGCGGAGAGGCGGAGCAGAAAGTTCACCGACTTGGACCCGTTGGGCGGCGGCGGCGGTGGGTCGTCCCGGTGGTGGTGCCAAGATGGCCACCACTGAGCTGCAGGTGCTTCCGGCCCTTGCATCATCGTCGCAGACCAAAACGTGGACTGATTTGCGTCGCAGTCGCCGCGGCACAGGCTTCAATTTATGCCAAATATTTGGTAAGTTGCCGTCGTAGCAAAACAAACAAACAAAAATTGACACCGACATCTACTCTCCAAGAAATATTGTTGCTTCGGTATGAGTGATTTATTTCCAAAACTAATACGGCCTCCGTCCTAAAATAACTTGCTTTACTTATTCTCGATAAGAATCGAATTGTGTCCGTGAATCAGGGTGGCGGATTTCTTGGTAAGTTGCCATCGTCCTAGGAAAAATATGTCAGATTTCTTTCCTGATTTCTACTCTCGGGAAAAATATTGCATGCTATTGAAAAAAAAAACAAATCCATGAATTCATCCATATGATGGTGGGATGATCTGTCGTAAAGGGAAAAAATGGTTCATATTTATCCTTCCTATATTGTGCCAATGTGCATGATATTTCATTCTAAAGACAGACATAGTGATTATGTAAAAAAAAACATTTGACAATCAGTACCATGATATAGAGTACTGTATTAACATGAGTGGACAGTGGCACGGCCTCCGAAACCGAGTCAACTGCGGAGCGGACCCAGGCATTGAGCGGGTGACCCAGCTGGTGCTCGTTGTCCTGGCTGCCGATCTGCTACCTGCCTACCTCCGACGATCCAATGAACTTGAAAAAAAAATACCATGCCTCTTTTTTTTAGATTGGGCTCAGTTGAAGTTGCCATTTTTTTCTAGATCACAACCCACATTTGTTCAGTTTCCTAAGTTCCATGGATTCTCCAAGTTTCTCTGGATGTGACCGACTTCTATTGATTTTTCATGTGGTCTGCTTCATTTTTTGCTATATCCAAATCGGTTCGTGAAAAAGTGCATATTTCATTTTCTGCATTGTTCATGGAAAAGTAAGCCTATATACTTTTTTTTTAGAAACACAGTACAACGCAGACGCTCACATACACGCGCATACACTCACCCCCATGAACGCACACACGCACACCCTACCCCTATGAGCACCTCCGAAAGACTGAGCCGGCGGGGATCTTGAAATTGACGAAGTCACCACTGGCGCCTCGCTGTCGACGGGAACGTCGCCTCCCACTGAATGAATATTCCGCCTTAATGAGACATACAGATGTCAAACCTGAGATTTGAACTCTGGTGGGCTGGAGGTATAACCACCCTCCTAACCACCCAACCTCAGGTTGGTTCTGAGTAAGCCTATATACTTAGTCACATAGAACTATGATATTTCTATCTGGATAGTATATATACGGATGACCCCAACGCAGCGGGATTGAGGCGGCAGGGCAAGGGCTATGGAGAGTGGGGCCGTGGAATCAACTATCACCGGAGCGTGGCCAGCTACCAGAGTCTACCACCGGCGGTGGGGATCTTGGGTAGACATAATAAGAACCGGAGATTTTCTCTTATTTCTTTTTGAACAGGGGAATAGTTCCAAAGGACCGAGAGCTTCATTTAATCACAATGATGGAGGTACATTTTACATGAAGGGTCTTAAACGAATAGGAAAATGTAGTCAAACCCTTATAGCTTGCACAAAGAACCTTGCATAAAAACATAAAAAACATTAAGGTCCAGCTCCTTCTCCACCGCGATGGAGCTCTCTGCAGCTGACCTCAGTGCCATCAGGGACAAAACCACTCGAGGCATAGAGGTGGGAGCCTACTACGTCGAAGCCAGAGGGTCTCCGGAGTTGCATATTCAAAAAAGTTTCATGGATTGCAGCAACGAGTTCAAATCAATCTCGTGCAGGAACAAGTCTTCGAGGTACACTTCACTTCCACGTGTAGCGATGCACGTGACGACAGGCGTTTCGTCCTTTGTTCCTAGGTCGAGCCGTATAAGGTAACGAGGACTTCGATAAGTTTGGTTGGACAATTTTAGGACCACATTCAAGATCAATACACCGCTCCTCTCTCCGAACCTACCAAGAAGATACATCGAGTTACCCAGCCCCGCCTGTCTCTCGATCTCCATGTTGGTGATGACCACCTGCCGGCTCCAGCTCCACGTCCCTGCCACGGACGACGCCAATGTCCACATCGCTATCCTGCGGCTCTCCTCCTGTACGAGCACGCACAGCTGGCCGCGGACCTGGGCAAGGAGCAGGCGATTCGAGGAGCAGCCCAGCGGGAGCTCCATCACGGTCACATCCCCCGCGTCAGCGTCCAGAGCGAGGATCTGGTCCCAGTCTTGCATGTAGTTGACACGGCAGGGCCAGTAGACGGTGCGGCCGATGACGGCGGAGCAGTAGAAGTCGCAATGGTGGTTCGGATGGGGGACAAGACGCCTGACTTGGCGGATGTCGCTCCATTTGTTTTCCTTGGATGAGAATGTCTGGTAGGATCGTACATTCACGTCTGCGACGAGCAGCTCGAAGGAACGGCCAGCATCACCGACACTGAGCACGACATGGAGCCTCACGTTGGGAAAGGCGGTGGATGGGAGATGGGTGACTTGGCCGGTGAATGTGTTGCACGTGTGCAGCTCGACATCGTAGTAGGGATGCCGGCGGACGACGAGCAGGCCATCGCGGGAGGTCACCGGCTTGAAAGGAGTCCTGAGGCAATCAGCGTCTAGGTGGGCACGGAGCTGGGTTTGCATCGGGGTTTGGATGACGCGTTGGGTCCTGGCAAATGTGGGGTAATTGATTTCCCAGTAGGAGACACCAAGCAGGAGGACGGGGTCGAAGCCGGTGGCGTCGGCGGCTAGGTTGCGGCGGAAGGCCGCTGCCAGGATGGCGTGGCGGAGGATCTTGCCGGTGGCGGCGCAGCGGACAAGGGTCGTAACGTCAGCGCGCGCCACGATCTCTAGCAGGAGATCTACCGGGAGGGATTCTGGCGACGGCCAGCTGCACTTGCATCTTTTGGTCGACATTGTCGGGTTGTTCGTCTACGAAAGGTCGATGAGGGTGCGTGCGTCTTTCTTGTGAACGCAGGCCTGGGATCCTGGGATGCTGAGGTCTTTTGTGAACTCTCCTTGTGGTACTCGGTTGAGTAAAAGCAATCAGAGGCACTACGTAAGTAGAGCTACAACTGATCACGGAATTCTAATTCCAGATGAACACGGAACCGGGAAAGTCTCTGAGATTGCACCTGTCAACTTTAGAACCGTCGTCGGCAGGCAAGTTTGCTATCCAGGCACGAACATAGCGACTAGATCCTTGGACGGTGAAGTTGTGGCTACGACAGGGTGTCAAGTGGGACCCCATCTAAATCCCACTTGTAGTGCAATTTGTATAAATTTTGACACTAAAAGTGAACCAGAAATGGTAAAATACACTAAAAGTGAAATCCCATTGGGATCCCACCTTATACCTTACGCTAAGCCCATGCCTTTTTCTTAGAGAAGAGTACAAAAGATTGCCGGATAAAATCCAGAACCAGCTCACTAGCTCTAGATAATCCTCGAGTTTGGCTCGACAAATTTGGAGAAATCGGCCTTGTTGATCTATGTGATTAGCTTGTAAGCTCAGTTTCCGCCTTGACCGTTTGAGAATCAAGCTGTGTCAAGATCACCAACCTGCAACCAGTGGCGGCAGGAAAGAATTCTAGGGGGGGGCACACCTCCAAAAAAAAATTTTTGCACCCTCTAGATTGTGAAAAATGTTTGCCAAATGAATAATATATAAGGCTCCGTTTGGATGTTTTTATTGGAAGGCTTGGCATTATATTGAGTTGAATGTCAATAACTTTGGATATTGAGATTAAATGCCAATATTTCTGTTTAGATGTTTAGATATTCAGAAGCCAGACTTAATATTGAGGGTGAATGCCAAATGCTGTTTGAACGGTCAAAGTATTGCACTAAATTGTAGTGGTATGCGAGTATGATCATTTGTATGACCATTTGTATCACATATCAAATTTTTTTTTTTTGAAAGCAATATATATATCAAGCTAGCAAGCCGCCTCATTAAAAACCTTCCAGTCCCCTTCGGTACCCTGGTAAGGAAAAGAGTGCGTCAAAAACTTGCAGCCACCAGTTACACACTATTACAATCAGCCCGAAGACTGTGAACTAACCAAGGCGGTGGCTCAGCATCCCAAGTGTTTGGCTCACCATTGATAGCAGCAAATTTAGCACAACAGTGAGCCACTTGGTTAGCTTCGCGACCCTCATACATAAAATGAAAAGAAGAAAAAGCACTCTTCATCTCACTAATCTCATCTAAGATAGGTCCAATCATAGATCTCTGTCGATTCCTTTCTTCCCAATGTTTCAACAAAACTTGACAGTCTGTACTCAGCACCACTCTATCAAAACCCTTCTGAATTGCATAAGCACATGCATCACGCAGAGCTAAAGATTCAACAGTCAGGGCGTCCAAAACCCCATCATACACCCTGGCTATCGCTCCACGGAAGGACACATTGTCCCTGGCAACTGCTCCCGTGGCAGCCCTGCTCTCCTCCTCCCGGATCGCCCCATCCAGATTTATTTTCACAAACCCTTGGATCGGTCTACTCCATTGACTAGCCCGCCGAGCTTCCTTAGTCGGAGTTTTCTTTGGCATCTCCAAAAGACTCAATGTCTCGGATATAAATTCCATTGATTTTGCTGGATTATACCCCATCTCTCCATGAGTAATGTTATTCCTGGAAGTCTAGATATTATACATCACTGTTATAATGTTTGCTCGCTCATCCTGGGTATACCTTGGATCACATAAGATATCCTTTGTCCAAGTCAGAGGGTGAAGCTTAGGTAATTTCAAGAGAAGAATTTCCTTGGCTGCACTCCAGAATTGCTTGGCATGACTACACTCAATTAGAGCATGCATTAGATCTTCCGATTCTGCTTTGCAAATACCACAAGTACTGTTCTCCATGACATGCCGCCGTGTAAGAGTCCTGTAATCAGGTAAAATTCCTCGAAGAACTCTCCACCAAAAGACACGTACTTTAGGTACAACACAAAGCTTCCATAATCGGCTCCACATATCGGCGCCATTATCGGATGTAGAGGCATTATCACCCCCACTGATATTCTGAACCCTCTCCTGACGATCCATCAGCGTGTTGTACGCTGATCTGACCGAGTATATGCCATGGTTTTCCTTCGACCATGCAATACTATCATCACCCCAACTGCTTCGCAAAGGAATTTTCATAATGGCTTCAGCATCAGGTGCAAAAAACAGATCCTTGATCATATCAGTGTTCCATTTATGTTCATTCGTGATCAATTCACTTACCTTCTCTATATCAGAGTCTCTACGACGACCCATAGGCCTCATAGAATGCAGCTTTGGGATCCAATTATCATTCCAGATAGAAATACTTTCACCAGATCCCACCCTTTTAATCATTCCAAGTCCCACAGCTTCCCTTCCCGCCAAGATAGCACGCCAGGTTTTTGAAGCTGCTTTTGGTGCAGAAGCTTCCATCAAGTTCGTATTATGGCAGTACCTTCCTAATAGAACTTGAGAGCACAAAGATGTAGGGTTAGTCAAAAGACGCCACACCTGTTTTCCAAGAAGAGCAATGTTAAACATATGCATATCTCTGAATCCCATACCCCCATTACTCTTCGGAACTGATAATTTTTCCCAAGATAACCAATGCATAGACCTTTTGTCTAAATTTCCTCCCCACCAAAATCTGCCCGATATTGAATTTAGCTTTTGACGGGAGCCTTTAGAAAGAAGAAAGCAACTCATGCTATATGTCGACATAGACTGAATAACAGATTTAATGAGGGCTTCCTTCCCCGGATATGATAGGTTCTTTTCCGCCCAACCATTAACTTTGCTTCTTGCATTATCCGCTATGAACTCAAACACTTCACTCGTAACCTTCCCAACTGCAGTTGGTAGTCCAAGATATTTCTCACTGAATGCCTCAACCTGGATATTTAGATTCGCCTTGACTTCAACCCGATGAGCATCAGAGGTACATGGGCTGGAAAAAATAGAACTCTTCTCCTTGTTTACTCTCTGGCCCGACGCCTCATCATATATTTGCAAAATCTCACTAAGTCTCCGGGCACTTGCCCCATTCGCATTGATGAAAATTAAGCTATCATCAGCAAACAGGAGGTGTGAAATCCAGGGTGATCTGTTGCAAACTCTCACCCCTCTATCCACAAAACCCAAACTGTACTTGTGCAAAAGTGTAGTCAGACCTTCTCCACAGAACAGAAAAAGGAAAGGCGATATGGGATCACCCTGCCTAATACCCCGAGTGGGTTGGAAGGGTTCCAATAAGCCTCCATTCACTTTAACTGAAAAAATTGACAGTAGATATGCACTTCATAATTAAATGAACCAATTTCACTGGGAAACCAAGTTTCAGCATCATAGCTTCAAGAAAAGGCCACTCTACTCGATCATAAGCTTTCATCATGTCCAATTTTACAGCACAGTGTCCCTTCTTGCCTTTCTTTTTCCTCTTCATTGAATGAATACTTTCAAACGCCACCAGAGCATTATCCTGGATAAGTCTCCCCGGTACAAACGCACTCTGTTCTTGACTGATAGTATACTCCAGAACTGGTCTCATCTTGTTTGCAATTGTTTTTGTACCAATCTTGTAAAGTACATTGCAAAGAGAGATCGGTCTGTACTGTTTAATTGATTGAGGATTTCTAACCTTCGGAATGAGAGTAATAGCTGTATCATTTAATTTTGCTGGTAACTCCCCTCCATTAAGAAAATTTAGTATTGCTTTACAAAGTTCTTCTCCAAACAGATTCCAGTGTCGCTGATAAAAACCAGCCGTAAAACCATCAACACCAGGAGCTTTGGACGGATGCATTTAAAAAAGAGCTTTTTTAATATCTTCCGCTGTAAACTCTTCCTCAAGCATAATTTTATCCTCTGCAGTTACCTTCTCTTCGACCAAGTCCAGAACTTGCTGAAAATTCGGTATGCCTTCAGAGGTATATAAACCAGAATAGAAGTTTTGTACTTCATCCTTAATATCATCCGCAGTCTCACAAACTGAACCATCTTCTCTGTACAGAATATGTATGCCATTAATTCTTTTTCTTTGAGCCGCATGTGCATGAAAATATGCAGTATTGCGATCTCCTGATTTCAGCCAATTGACCCGGGCTCTTTGCTTAATCCAAATTTCCTCTTGGTAGAGTACTTCATTAATTTTTTCCATGAGTCTCTTCTCCTCAGCCGATGGACCACCTCCCATCGAGTTTCTCCTCACACGATCTAATTCTTTCCTTAAATTTTGAAGCTTTCTTTTGAAATTACCGAAAGTAGATGTTCCCCAGGACTCCAAACCAGTTTGCAAACTAGATAGAGAGTTAGCAAAACCAGACAGGCCTGTACCTCTTTCAGTTTTACCCCACAGATCATTAACAATTTTATCATAATCAGCATGGGTTTGCCACATATTCTCATATTTAAAACTCCGCCCCTTTGAGATCCGTTGTTTCACGTATTTACTCATCTCAATCACCACCATGCAGTGATCTGATTGTACCAAATTCACATGCTTAACACGCAGAACTTGAAACATTTGACAGAGGTCTTCAGTTCCAAGAGCTCTGTCTAGTCTGGCCTTAACATTTGCCACACCATCCTTTCTATTATCCCATGTGAAAGCCTGACCGGAGTAGCCCAAGTCTTGTAGATCACAATCCTCTACTACCTCCCGAAAGGCCCTCATTTGCCATTCATCCCGAGCGTGCTCACTGAAATGTTCCGTGCCATACATGGTTTCGTTGAAGTCCCCAACACATAGCCATGGAAGCTTCCGGAGCCCTTTTAACCTTCTCATGAGTGTCCAAGTATGGTGTCTATTTTCTCTTCTTGGGTCACCATAGATACCTGTAAACCTCCACTTTGGAACTGAATTGTCATTAGGTTGAACAATAGCATCGATGTGATATTTATTGAAGCTTTTCACCTCCACAGTAACAGCTGAAGACCAGAAGAGACCAATGCCTCCACTCAGCCCCACACTATCCACAGCAAAACCTCCAGCAAAACCAAAGGTGCTCTTCATATTCTCTACTCTCTTTCCCTCGATCTTCGTCTCCGTCACGAAAAACAGTGCCGGGTCCATTTGCTTCACGAAACCGCGAAGCTCTCGAACTGTCGGGTCGTTCCCAAGCCCCCGACAGTTCACACTTAAACAACTCATTGGTCTTGGCGTGGCTGCTCTGCAGCCGACGCCAAATGGGGATTATTCTTCTTCTTCTTTGCATCCGGAGTTAAACCCTCCTTCATTCTCCTCAATTCTGCTTCATCACGTTTGGACCCAGCAATATTTGGTTCAAACATAACCATATCTCTAATTGGATTATTTTCAACATGCTGGGCTCCAATAGGTTGGTCCGTAGATGACATTGTTAGTTTCCGATAAACTAGAGGTTTTCCACCCCGACCATTCATATTTCCACCCCTTCCCCGACCACCCATAGGTGCCCGTGCTGGGGCGACACCATCAGATACATTCTTTCCGTTTTCACTTTGGTTCTCTCTTGCACTCTCTTCTTTAAACTCCTTATAAAATTCATCATAGCCTCCCTCTGCAAAAGGGTGACCAGACTTCTTCTTGTAATCAATCGGAGCTCTCAGATAGGGGCCCCAAGGTAAATTTCCTTGCTCATCTCTTTCACCTGGCACTGGACAGATAGTATCAGAGTGACCCAGTACTCCACATGAAAAGCAGAAATACGGCAAAAATTCATACTGGACAGAGTACCAAAAGGTTCTCCCCAATTTCTTAGACTCAAGCCCCACCCATCTCATAATTGGTTCTTTCACCTTGATGCATACTCTGGCGCGTAAGTACTGAGCACTAACAAGGCCTCCTTTGTTAATATCAAGTTTGATAAATTCTCCAACCTTGCTTGCAATCTTCTCTCCCCATACTTCATTCAGTTTATTGTATGGGAGATCAATGATCCTTACCTAGATCAGCAGCTTGTCAAATTTCATCTCCGAAGGTCGACTCCAGTGGTGAAAATTCTCCAGCACCACCGCACATTTATTCACCATTCATGGTGATCTCTCCCAAATATGGTCACGATCCCTCTCCGAATCAAGCTCAGCAATAAACATGTTCCTCCCTCCATCCCTAAAGAGTAGTCCCTTAGGGTTTCCCCAAGCTGGTCGCAAGACGGCGGAGATAGTATTGATATGGAAATTTTTTGGCTCTGATAAGATCTTACCCGCCAGCGCCCACATGGGTTTCTCTGTTTCCTCATCATCATCATCTACTAATCTGTCCGCCTCCGCAGCAGTCAGTTTGAGATTCTTCATCATGTTCTCAACCGAGGTTTCCTTCCCCGATCTGTTTTCATCAGTTGTCGAGGACGATCCCCCTCCAGCCGTCTCCTTTCCAGCCGCTGCCGCCGAATCCTGTGGATCCATGACAGCCGCCTACCCCCTGAAAACCCCGAGAACGCTAACAGAAGCGTCCTCGTTCTTGCGCCCCGACGATCACCGACGTGCGCCGCCTGGTTACTCGAGGAAACCCTAATCGCCTACAGAGGGAGGCGAAGCGTTTTTCTCGGAACCCCGGGGCATGTTACCGTACCAATATCAATTGAGTATGATCATTTGTATCACATAACAATAAGAAGAACAAGCAATTATTGTATAAAATAGTCGGATCAGCTTTGAATTTCTGTAAAACTAACAAACAATGCGTACAACATCCTGCTACATACATGCAACTGAGTGATGAAAATATCTTCAGTACTTAGCATTTCTGTAACATACAACAAGCACCCATTCTCTGACATCGATTCATTATTGTATGCATTGTTAAAACTAAACTTTCCAATCTGAGAAGAACAACTGAATAGGGGTAATTTAAAGTTTTAAACACTTAACAGTAACACACAGTATATAGCACATATAAATAGAAACAGAGAATGGGGAGGAGGGAGCGGAGGCGGGACGTGGACCTGCTGCGGTGCGGCAGCCGGCGGGAAGAGCCAGGGAAGGCTGGCGGCCGGCGGCCAGCGCCGCAGCGGCCGAGTCCAAGTACGCTTCTTCTTGAGGGCCGAGCGGCGGCCATCCCCAAGCCTGTAGAAGTGTTGAGGGAGTCCTGGAAAGGGGGCAGCGTCGGGCGGATAGGCTGACAGCATCCGCCGGACGGTAGATAGCGTCGAGGTCCGAGCGCCGATCGAGAGAGTGGTGGCGGCGGCTCGGCGGCAGGGAATCACATTGCGTGGTCGTTCTCCTGGTCTCTCTAGTGGATGCTTCGAACGAGAGTGGCTTATTGGGCCTATTTTCCAGCAATTAAATTAGGGATATCAACAAAGTTTTCAGAAATTCTGGGTGGCATATAACATAGCTTGGCGATGGCATCAGAACCAGTAAAAGCACCATAATATTATGTGTGACCATTTTCCATGTGTTCCTTTGTTTCAGGTTGGGGAGAAGATGTGCATTTTCAGTTTTTTTAAAAAAGCATGAGCATATGAGAATCCGACCTCCAGGTGTATATGCAGTTCTCTACAGGTTGATACTATTCCACGCAATTGCACAGTGCAGAACATATATTGTTAAATGTCAAAAAATGAACTTACCTCCATATTTCTTTTTATCAGCTTCATTTCAGTTAACCTTGAGAACGTTCGAGGACATCACCTTTTCATCCATGTTCACTGATAAAAGGCCAAACTGGGAGGGCCTGTTACAAATGTACAAAATCTGGTAAATCTTTTTTTCGAGAAAACGCAAAGGACCTTTGCGTTTCATTTCATTGAAAAGGTAGAAGTTTGTTTACAGGTCTCATAGGAGACATTTTACATGAACTAAAGATATTCTACTGTACATCCCAATCTGGAGGGAGCACAACTCTAAGCCCAAGGGCACCAGCCTGAGCCCATAAGGTAGCCTCCTCCTTGATCTTGGCCATCAGCTGCTGGATACATGGTTGTGCCCTATCAAAGACACAGTCGTTTCTATGCTTCCATATCATCCAGGGTATTATCAAGGCAGCGGTCCCCAGTTCCTTACGCAGCGGCATCGGGGTTGCTTCCATAGCTTCTTCAAGCCAATTGGTGAGCGTGGCGTCGCTGTTGCTGGGGATTCTGCAGGTCATCCGTAGCCACAACAGCGCCTCGTGCCAAATTTGCTTGGAGAAGGGACACTCGATCAGCAGGTGTCGCATGTTCTCCGGGTCCTGGTCGCAAAGCAAGCACCTTGGGTGATGCTGTATAGCCCACGTCTTGCCAGCCGTGCCGTGGTCCAACACCGGTCCTGTAGGGCGAACTAGGTGAAGAATTTCACCTTGGGTGGTGCCCAGAACTTCCAGATATGCTTCCAGGAGGGGCATGGCATCGAGCCATGGAACGTGGCCATGTAGGCGGTGCGCGCGGTGTACTCGCCGCTCGCAGTCCACTTCCAGAGCAGGCGATCGGGTTCGTCACTGAGGATGGTCCCTGCAATCCTTAGCCGTAGCTGCAAATATTCGTCAATCTCCTGGCTCCAATAGTACCGTGGATGTCCCTCGCCCAGGAATTGCCACGCAGCCCATCCAACACCGTCCTTGCCCGCGCCAGCGTTTAGGTATGCAAGCATAGAGTGCTGGTGCAATATCCCGTATGGAGCGGCCGTCGATCCAACGATCGTCCCAAAACCTCGCGGTGCGTCCATCGCCGAGGGTCATCGTGGTAGAGGCAAACAAGAGCGCGCGTTCATTGTCCGTGAACTGCATCTCCATGCCGCTCCAGACACGCTGATCGTCCGTGCGGCTGAGCCAAAGCCAGCGCAGGCGCAGCGATAAGCTGGTCCTCTCCAGGTCATGGATGCCGAGGCCGCCGAGGGCGATGGGTCGGGCCACCCGCTGCCAGTTGACGTGGCAATGTCCTCCATTGGCTGCCGCATGCCCTGCCCAAAGGAAGCCTCGCTCGACTTTGACGATGAGCTTGAGTATCTTCCTGGAGGGTGCGAGGACGAGCAGCTGATGTATGGGGATCGCCCCGAGCACAGATTTGACCATCACGAGCCAGCCTGCCTTGTCCATGAGATGAGCCTTCCAGGTTGGCAGCCTGTTCGCGATTCGGTCGACCACAGATTGCATCTGGGCGCTTGTGGGCTTCCGAATGGTAAGAGGAAATCCCAGGTAGGTTAGGGGCAAGTCGACGATGGGGCAGGCCAGCCTTGCAACGGCAGGTTCCACCTCCACGGGAGCACACTTGATGAGCATAGACCAGATGCGCGGCCGAACAGCTTGAGCAGCTCCTTCACGGCCTCCACTTCCTCTAAGAGTGGATGGCAGAATGGGATCACATCGTCCGCGGAGAGCGAAATTGATGGGATCGGACGTCGCGGGTGCAGCTGCCGGAGGACGCCAAGCTCGGTGGCGCGGCAGAACAGGCATCCCAAAGTGTCGACGGCGAGGACGAACAGCTGTGGCGACAGCGCACCTTGGTGAAGACCTCGTCGGTGCCAAATCGCAGGGCCTGGTTCTCCGTTGAGGAGCACTCTGGTGCTGGCGGAGGTGAGTAGGATCACCAGCCAGTCCAGGAACCGGTCTACGAATCCATAGCGTCGCAGCGCCTCGAAGAGGAAGGGCCAGGACAGGGAGTCGAAAGCGCGGGCCAAGTCTAGCTTGATCAGTACCCCTGGGTCTCCCAGCTGATGCAAAAGGCAAGTGGATTGGCGCACCAAGACGAAATTGTCGTGGAGGCTACGGTCGCCGACGAACGCGTTCTGGACTGGGCTGACGAGGCTGTCGAGTTTGGGGGCAAGCCGCAAGGAGAGGGACCTTCGCGAATAACTTGGCCACAAGGTGGATGAGGCTTATAGGCCTGTAGTCACGTAGAGTGCATATCCTGACAAGAAATAATTGACTAATAGAGAGAGATATACAACTTCCTTTGTCGCAAGACTAAATACAACAATTAGAAAGATAGAATAAACATATCTAGTTGGTGGGATTACCTTCAAGTGAATAGAATCCAACTTCTCACCCTGCAAAAACAAAGCATAAATCAATGTTAATAGCACTGACAGGGAAGAGATTTCATTATGATGCAAATAAGATGGATACAAGGAGTGCTCACACATGGTTCTCAAGGTTTGAAAAATGAAGCTGACAGAAAGAATATTGGATTGGGAGGTGATCAAAATGTGAAGGTTCTGGTAAAGCACCCTAAAATCCCACTGAACAAAGTAGACCGGGAGAAAATTTAGATTACATGTTAATCTTTGTGCTGCTTTAGAAATGGGATATATGCATCTCACCATCAAAGAGAACTCATATATAAGTTGTCTCATCACTAAGTCTGTCTGAGAACAAGGTAAAGTTGGAAGGGTGTCATGATTTTATATAATCTGAACCTGATATGCAACATATAACTACTGCATCCTTTAGTTCGAATAGTATTGGTTACAATATCTAGTGATGTATGGTGCCAAAAAATGTATTCTTTGGCAATGGAAGAGCAGACAAGAATAAGACACAAGATCCTGCAGATGATAGGTCAGAAAAATTTAGACATAAATGTTGTGGTTATCTTCACTAACAGTTCCAAGTGTGTTCTTCATAATCTTCTTTTTCTGCAAGGGGTGTCCTACAGAATCTTAATAAGAGTATGAGTGTGTACCTGAAGAGAACAAAATGTAACTTTAATTCAAATCAAATCTTCACTGTAATGATATTAGCAGACAAACAAACAACATTACAATACCCCATGGATTAATTGGAACCTTTTTACGGTATCAGAATTCAGAACACAAAGTACCCTTTTCTTAGCAATACATAATTAGACCATTCTGCAGAAGCATGAATCAAAGAGTAAAGGTGGTGGTGGAGCCTAATAGCTAGAACTGGGAAGATACTCAAGCTCAGATTGCTCAATAGAATGTCGAACTGCCAATAAGAAAATGATTTACTTCTGGGGTTCCATTGTACTCTTGACCCTAACGACTCATAAGCAGGTTTTATTGACCCAGAAAACATCCATCAAGACTTTACCTGATAATAGAAACAATGTAAGAAGCTTTTAGAAATATTCTACTCCCTCCATTCCATAATTCTTGCCATGGTTTTAGATCAAATTTGAAATAAAACCACAACAAAAATTATGGAACAGAGGGAGTACTTGCCTTGTAGAGCAGATTTTTTGCATATGGTATGGATAAAATAAGAGGCCACATAAAAACATCAAAACTGAGCCACTTCAACTTTTTATTTGGTTTGTTAACAAAACACGACTTTCACATTAGATGCCAATATCAGATCAGTTTCCATTCAGTATTATTAGGCAAGAACAATAACTGCTGGAAGAAATGACTGTACTCTCTCTGGTTGGGTTGTGCACTACTGAGTTATCTGACAAATACATAATAAATTGTTTTTTCAGCATACCAGAAATTGGTGTATGGTAAAAATTATTGGGCAAGAGGTGGTCACAACCATGGTATTAGTCAGGAAAATGAAGTTGTTTTCTACGGTGCATATCTCTTCCAGGTTTGACGGATCTACTTTGCAAATAGGAGAACCTGCCATTTAAATTTTCAGTTTTCACCATCTCTTCCATTTTGCTGTAGCGCTGTAACATGATTTCACACAAAGTTGACTACGTCCAAAGAATGCATGCAAATACTTATGGTTTTAGACCTGGCGTACACTCCCTACCTACGATTTCTGCAAACAGTTCCACTGTAAGAACTTTTGATAGTTCAAGAGCCATCCCGAGCATGGCATAATGCAAACTTAATGAAATTTTCAGATGTTTTATTATGTCTGTGGAACTATCTAGAGCGTGGCATGATGCTTATTCGGATATCCTTTAAAAAGGAAAGTTTTCAGTTGTCAGCTTACACAGAATATCATTGCATCTGAATCTGCACCGGTTCCAAAAACAGAAGACATCACTGTGCTCCACAATCCACCAGATGAATAGAGCTGTCAAGAAAAATGGATCTCATGAAATGTACTGACTAGAAGGAAATAACTCAAGTGGTAAATCATTGAAGTCTCTCACCACAGGGCTCGTAAGAAAATTCCGATCATCATAGAACTATATTTCAGCCTCATTTGGAGAAACAAAAGGGTCTAAGATTAACCCATCATATTATTTATTAGCTGCCAAATAAGGTGTCTTCTTTACTAGCTGACTAGCTGACAAATGATCACATTAGAACATGACAGATCGTTCCTATCCTTGGCCACTGTTTTCCAGGTCACACTACCATAGAAGCATAATGACAATCACAACAGCCATTCACAGTAGCTTTCTTCCTTCTGAGTCTACTTGCGCAGAATCATATTCTTTACTCTCGTCCTCCTCTGATTCCTCCATACTTTCCTCCTCGATATTTTTAACGGCATTGGTGCCCTTGCGAGTTGCATTTTCCCTCTCTTTCTGCAGCCTCTCATTCTTCCTCCTCAAATCCTCCAAATACTTCCTATGCCCTTCATCCATGATTGCCATGAACCTCTCCTTCAGCTCGATCATAGGATCCCTATCCACAAGGACCCCATTTTCATCATACGCCTCCCTCAATACAACCGTCTTGATGCCACCCTTGAGTGACACGTAGAATATGCCTGGGTGTCTTGTGAAGGCATTAGAGAACGCATTTGAGAGCTTAAACTCCTCACAAAACTTCCCGATAATCGGCACTGCCATCCTCCTCTCCACCGACAGTGACAACACCTCATGTAAAACCCCAATCAACCTCTTCTCTGCCTCCGGTGATGCCGGGTTAAGCCCGAACGTATCAGCATATGGTGACACATACGGCAACTCAAGCCAATCCCTCACCCAATCCCTCATCTCCTTCTTGAGGTAGAAGCCCTTGGGTAACTTGACTGTAAAATTGGGTCTCGGCCGAATGCCAACAACTTCGGCCTCCCGGTCGGCCCTCGATTCAATCACTGATTTCGCGAGCCGGTCGTCCCAGGAAGCAAGCTCCAGGAACGCATTGCCGGAGGCGTCGGGCCCAGGGTCACCAACGAGGCGGAAGAGATCGGGGTACCTCGGGACCAGGGAGACCAAGAAGTCGTCCGGGAGGCCGAAGTCGCGCTTGGCGGCGGCGATCTTGGCGACCGGGAGGGCGCGCGTGGAGGAGATCATGAGGAGCTTGGCGAGCCTGGAGGCGAGGAGCGGGGCGTGCGTGGCCTGGAGACGGGAGGCGGATTCGAGGTAGGAGAGGAGCTGCGGGGACGGGGAGGCGACGGGGTCGGGGGGAGCGGAGACGGAGAGGAGGGTGGGGTACCGGCGGAGGAAGGTCTGGACGTGGACCGGGAGGCGGATGCGCTCCCGGCGCTTGGCGAGGTACCGGAGGAGGAGGCGGCGGTCGGGGGAGAGGAGCACCTCGCGGACGAGGCGGGACGCTAGGCGGAAGCGCCGGTCGCGGTTGATTGAGGCGTCGAGAGCTTCGTCGCGGCGCCACGGGACCTTCAAGGAGGCTATGCGGCGGACAGGGTGGATGACGAGGAGGCGGTGGGCGACGGCGGCGGCGGCCGCCCGGAGAAGCATTTCTCGTGGGGGTTTCGTACGGCAGAGCAGGAAGAGGGGGAGAGCCCAATTCTGTTTTCGCACATACAGTAATTATTTTGCCCTCTGTACAGTACTTCAACCACTGGGCCGCTGCTGGGCTAAGGCCCACATCCGGCTAGGATCGCCAAGGAGATGTACATTCCTCCACGGGCCATGCCATTGATCGGGCCGTCAAAGTGATGCTATAACGTCGAGTCCGTCTTGATAGGGCCCTTGCTACGGCTGATTGGAGTAGCCGCTTTCCCTTGGCAACGTTGCAAAATATGGTAGCGGCATCCTCTGATCACGGACCAATATTACTGACTTGGGGACCAAAACCTGAGCAACGGCGAAGGGGAAACAAGAAGTTCAGGTATGAGCTAATGTGGGAGTCGCATGCTGGCTTCAACACAATGGTCGAGCAGACATGGCGGTCAGATGGTACAGCGGCGAACCTTTCAGCCTTGCAGAATAAATTAAAAAGCATGTCGGGACAGTTCATGAACTGGGACAAAGATACTTTTGGCAACGTGAGACTTGAGTTAAGCAAGCTTAAGGCGGAATTAGAGAGGATGCAGGCAGATCCTCTGAGGATGGAACCAACACATGCCGAGATCAAAGTGACTGATCGAGTAATCGAGTTGAGCCATAGAGAGGAAATAATGTGGCAGCAGAGGTCGAGGATCCAATGGCTGACAGCAGGGGATAAAAATACTAAATTTTTCCATCTCCGTGCTAGCCAAAGGAAAAAGAAGAACAAAATAACAAAGTTGAGAAAAGAGGATGGAACCATGACAAATGACGTACATGAAATGGCAAGTGCAACTACAAGTTTCTATAAGAACTTGTACAGATCGGAGGGCACCCAAGGTATGGAGGAAGTGTTGGAGACAGTCCCCACCAAGGTTACCCCCGAGATGAATGAGGGCCTACTCAAATCTTTCGAGGAGAAGGAGGTTAAGGAGGCCCTTTTCCAGATGTTCCCCACGAAGGCACCGGGGCCGGATGGTTATCCGGCACATTTCTTTCAGCGGCACTGGGAGTTATGCGGAGCAGAAGTGACATCAGTTGTTTTGAGGATTTTGAAAGGAGAAGATGACCCAGCACTCATTAATAAAACATTTATTGTTCTCATCCCTAAGGTGGCGAGTCCAGAGGAGCTGGGGCAGTTTAGACCGATCAGTCTTTGTAACGTCATATATAAAATAGCATCGAAGGTGTTAGCGAACAGACTGAAGGAGATACTACCGAAGATTATATCGGAGGAGCAATCATCATTTGTGCCAGGGCGGATGATCACGGATAATATTATCACGGCGTTCGAATGCCTGCATTTTATGAAACGCAAGCGAGCCCGCGAGTTGAGGTGTTGTGCTTTGAAGCTTGATATGCGGAAGGCCTATGATCGATTAGAGTGGGACTATCTTAGTGCCATCATGATTAAGATGGGCTTCCACAGGCGTTGGGTGGAGATGGTAATGCGTCTGGTAACAACTGTCTCATTTTCAGTTCTTTTCAATGGGGACCATCTCGAGAGTTTTACTCCCTCCCGGGGCATCCGTCAGGGTGATCCTATTTCTCCTTATCTTTTTTTGTTGGCAGCAGAGGGCCTTTCGTGCCTGTTAAAATCAAGAAATGAGTCATCGACCCTAAGTGGCATTAAAGTGGCGCCATCGGCCCCGATGGTTAGTCACTTACTGTTTGGGGATGACAGCCTGATGTTTTTCAAAGCTAATAGGGAGAGTGCTGAGGAGGTGAGGGATGCATTACAACTATACTGCAATGCTTCTGGACAACGAGTGAACTTGGATAAATCATCTATTCATTTTGTGAAAGGATGCCAGAATATGGTTAGGCAAGAGATCATGGAGATTGTGAATGTTCATAATGTCTCCTTGAGTGAAAAATACTTGGGTATGCCATCTGATGTGGGAGCCTCAATTAATGGAGCTTTCAAGTACCTCAAAGATCGAGTTTGGAAAAGAGTCCAAGGTTGGATTGAGATGTTGTTGTCGGCAGCTGGTAAGGAAGTGCTCATCAAAGCTGTGGCTCAGGCTATACCGACTTATTCGATGTCTTGCTTTCGGCTCCCTAGGGGCTTGTGCCATCATATAAACAGCCTTCTCCGTAATTTTTGGTGGGGGAGCAAGGACGGACAACGGAAAACATGCTGGGTTTCTTGGGAAGACATGACGAAGCCAAAGTACCTTGGAGGCCTCGGTTTTAGGGATATTGAGCTCTTTAACCTGGCACTTCTTGCACGCCAGGCATGGCGTGTTTTACAGGATCCTAGTTCGCTGAGTGCAAGAATACTTAAAGCGGTCTACTTCCCGGAATGTGATTTCCTGGATGCACAAGTGGGTACATCGCCATCTCGGATCTGGCGTTCAATCTGTGATGGCAGAGCGGTACTCAAGCAAGGGCTTATCAGAAGAATTGGAACAGGAGAAAATACAAGTATTTGGAATACCAATTGGTTGCCACGCGATGGGTTACTTCGCCCAATCGCTTGTATACATGCTGAGTCACCTCAAGTAGTCAGTGAACTCATTGATGTACAAACTGTGGCCTGGAATAGGCAGAAGTTGCAAACCTTTTTCTTGCCGATGGATAGGGACTTAATCCTGAGTATTCCTCTGAGCACAAGGCGACAAGATGACTTTTGGGCCTGGCACTATGATAGGAGGGGAGTGTTCTCAGTCAGGTCAGCATATCGCATGCTTGTTGACACACGAGAAAGAAGAACAGCATGGCTTGATGAACAGGCTGGTTCGTCGGGGGTACGGGATGCAGAAAAAGAATGGACATCGCTTTGGAAAGTGAACGTTCCGTCAAAGATCAGGGTCTTTCTATGGAGACTTGCACAGCAGTCTCTCCCGACAATGGATGTTCTACATCATAGGAACATGGCGCCGCAACGGAGCTGCACAATCTGTGGGGGCGCCGACTCCTGGAGGCACTCTCTCTTGGAGTGCAACATGGCACGGTCTGTATGGGCTTTAGCACCGCATGAAATCACCGACATGATTGGCAATATCCAGGAGCATAACGCGAAGGCGTGGCTAGCGACGGTGATCAAAGCCCTACCACATGGTGATTTGACTAGGGTGCTTGTCACTCTATGGGCCCTATGACACGCAAGGCGGAAGGCAATTCATGAAGGGATTTACCAAAGTCCGCTATCGACAAACTGTTTTATCGAAAGGTTTCTTTCAGACCTGCACTTGATTGCACCAGTACAGACTATGGTGCGAGCAAAAGACACCAGAGGGCCAGCTTGGATCCCGCCACCGGCGGGCATGGCGAAAGTTAATGTTGATGCTGCAACTTCCAAGAATTCAGCGAAGTCGGCTATCGCGGCGGTGGTTCGCGATGCAGATGGAACCTTCTTGGGTGCGTCCTCGGTGGTTTTGTTTGGGATCACAGACCCGGAGACTCTCGAAGCTATGGCATGTAGAGAAGGGCTATCTGTTGCAGCTGACCTGCTAATTAGGAGGTTTAGATTGGCAACGGATTGCAGCAATGTGGTGTGAAGCGTTGAAGGGGAAGGTTGGGGCTCTTACGGCCATGTCGTCCAGGAGATCAAAGCAAGGACCACGTCCTTTGAGAAGGTTGAGCTTGTTCATGAGAAAAGAACAACGAAAGTTGATGCACACACGCTGGCCAGAAGTTCCATTCATTTAGAGTATGGAAGGCACGTATGGTTTCAGTTTCCACCTGATGGAGTTTGTACGAGATATGTAAACAGTAGTAACTTGTAATAAAGAGGTGGAGAGTTCTCAAAAAAAACGTAGGGTTGAAAATGAAAGGAAAAATTTTCGTTTGTTTTCGAAGAAAAAGGAAATGGAGGGCCAATTACGGAAAAGGAAGCGACATTTGGAGAAAAATAAACGAAAATGGAAAAATCATAAACGGAAAAGAAAATGAGGGAGCTCTTTCCGACGGAAAGGGAAACAGCAAAGGAAATTCCGGAAAAATAAATACGAAAGTTTCCGGAAATATAACCTAGAGAGGCCCGTGCATTTAGTAGGCCTACATTTACACATGAAATTGGGCTTAGCCACGTATCAAGTCGACTAATTACTCTAACCCTAATCACTTGTGTGTGCATGCAGGTGTTAAACTATGTGTGTTAATTTATGTGGAATTGCCGTTTGTCGAAGTTAAGTGGTATATCTTGTCTTATAGTATTTTTTATTTATGTGTGTCTATCGGTTTACAAATCAAGGTATTATGTCGCATTGTGTTGTGGCAAATATTCGTTTTCGTAACGTATCCGTTCTGTATTCATATTCATATCCGATGATTTCCGTTTTCATATTCTTTTTCGGGGTTTCCGCTTCGATTTTCTGTTCCAGCAAGATAGAGGGAAACAAAAACGATAAAGCATGTTTCCGTCCGTTTCTGTTTCATTTTCAACCCTACTATAACGGGAGGTTGTTGTGTTGATCCGCTCCTCATCTCATCCCTCCGCTTTCATTTTCTTGCTGGTCGTGCCCTATCACCATCTTTTTTCAGAAAAGAAGACCCCGCCTCTGCATCTATTGATGCATATACAATGATGTAGTAGTATTATTCATTTATCACTCAAACGTGCCGGACAAGCTAGGCAGCGATATCGAACAAGCCAACCAAAATAAGAAAAAAAATACAAGACCATCCACCAATCTATGGCAAACCTTGTGGCACGTTATCGAAACAAAAGAAAAATGGATTACTCTTATGTAAATTCTACAATAAGGGTGTCGCGCGAGTGCCTACGATGTGGAGTCCGATCATAGGTCAATCTCGAGATTTTCATCCCCGAATCCGAGCTTCGAGCCACCACCTTAAAAAAGGGCATGACACAGGTACGTCGACCGATATTGCCTAACCATGGATCTTTCGCGCTCCACCTAAGTGTGTGCATACTTCTCATCCAAGCCGTCACTGCCATGAACCCCTCTACTAGTTGATGGTAGGACATATTCTAATCAGCAACAAACATCCCAAACCAGCTTGCTACCCGTCACTATTGCATCGCCTTCGATCCAACTCACGTATCTAAAAGGGGTTGTCTTCCCGTTGATGAGAACAGAAGTTTTAACGTGACAATTTAGCATGAGAAGCCTCGCGTTAACACATGTTTGGCCGGAATGAACCTGATCTAGAGGTAGAGAGGCCTCCCATACCACCTCCGGCGATGGGCCCTCCCATAGCGCCGCTACTTCAGATGATACGCTGAGCCAAAGGCCATCACCATCTCAAGATCAGATCAACGTGTCATCTATGCTAGATACAGGAGTATATCATGGTTGGACATTGACTTGTCTCGGAACATAAGAAAATTATACCTGAGGATCTACTTTAAATCTTAGAGCAAAACGAGCTTGATGATGAGCTTTCACGTTCCTACTTTTGTTGATGTGCGTGATTTTGTTGAAGTGGAAAAAGGGAGAGGCTTGAATTGCTGCAAACCCTGTTGCCACCATGGTTGTTGAAGCCAACACTGATCAGTCAATGTGGAAGTGAGAATCTTGAACCCGTAGAAGATATGCTAGCTTTGTTGCAAGGAATTCCTGAAATCCTAGTGTATTTTCTTCAATACCTAATACACTACTCCCTAATGGATTTTAGATTGAGGTTATATATAGGGATTTGAGAGGATTGGATAAGGGAAGGGTTTTCACTAGCGAACGATATACAAAAGGTTGTCGGATAATGAGATGATCATAAATAGTTTTTCCACATCGTAAACCATGGAGAGAGCCATGGACACAAGTGCTCCTATAAGAATTGGGTGTGGCTAGTTAACTTCGTTCTCAGTCAGATGATATCATTAAATTTCAGTTGCAACTCATGACTAGCCCGAATGACGATGTAAATCAAATGGTGTAAGACTTGATTGAGCATGAAGGTACTTCTCAGCTAGCTGGGACCTAGCAAATCCCATAAGAAATTGCTATACGGAGCTTGAGATTAAAATAATTTTAGTTTGATCCTAAGATGTCGGTTAAAAAAAATATAAGACGACATGACAAAAATAATTGGTACTACCTCAGTTTCCTTTTGAAAAAAAATCCAAATATAAATGTTTTTGAATGGTCCGGGTGTAATATGTTTGCGCTTCTGCTTTCCAAAGATTGGATTTAATAAACGTGGCACCACGCTACTTGTACATGCATGCCGTAAAACAGATAGGAGATAGTAACAATAAGGTAAAAATTAAAGAAACGATGAAGCAGCACATACTAGCTGATCAGAAAGATTTCTTGAGCAAAGAGAGCATATCTGTCTCGTGCACGAACAAGCACGTGACCGACGCACACGCATCCCCACCCGGGTTATGCAACCTGGTGACGGCCTTGGTTCGTAGGTCGAGACGGAAGAGGTCCCTTCTGTCCACCCGGATGATAACTGCGCCGCTCCTCTCCCCGAACGCTTCCAAAACAAATGACAAAGGCGAGCAGCCGGCCACCGGCGTCCTCACGATCTCCTCCGCGCCGATCACCAGCTCGCGACTCCACGTCGCCGTCAAGTGGGGCGACCAGGGCGGCGTCACCGTCCACATCGATATACCACGGGCCTCGGCGACGATCAAGCAGAGACGGTCACGTACGGATCCCAAGAGAAGGTGCTTGTCGTGCTTAGAGGTCGTCATTCTGGACTGCAGGCAGCCTGGCGGGAGCCACATGGTGGTCGCCACCGCGGCATGGACGTCGAGAGCGAGGATCCCGTCCCAGCAATGTGCCCCGGCGTTCTGCTGGCAGAGCCAGTGGACGGTGCGGCCGACGACGCGGGAGGAGGCGTCGAGACGGCGCGGGTGCCCGGCGACGGATGACGCTATGCGGGCGGCACTCCACCGGCCGCGCTTGGGGGAGAAGATCTCGAACCGGAGGCGCTTGTCCATGATAATCAGCTCGTAGTGGCCGTCGGTGACGCTGAGGAAGGCGTGGGCGTTTAAGGTGGAGACCATCGGGAGGCAGGTGACGAGGGCGGTGGTGGTGTCGAAGACGCGCAGCTCGATGTTGGGAGGGTGGGGGAAGATTCCGAACCGGGAGAGGAGGAGCAGGCGGTCACGAGAGGCCACGGGCTGGAAGGAATCGTCCAAGGTCAAGGCTTGCAGGCAGGGGTGGAGCTGGATCGAGGATGGCGTGTGGATGATGTGATGAGTGGGGAGCATACTGGCGCCGAATGTCAGATAGGAGACGCCGAAGAGGAGGGCGGGGTCGAAGCCACCGCCACCAGCCGTCGCTGCTTGGAGCTCGAGACGGCGGCGGAAGGCCGGGTCGAGGATGGCGCGGCGGAGGAATTTGGACGCCGTGGCGCAGCGGAAGATCGTAGTGACGTCGCAACGTGCGGCGATCTCGAGCAGGACATCCATTGGGAGTGGTTCCCTCGTGGACGCCGGAGCCGCCGGCAGCGGCAGGTTGCTCTTGTGGACGCCTAGTTTGGTCGACATTGTTATGCGCGCGTGAGATTTCCTTGTTTCTCTCAACAACTAGTATTAGAGCGTGAGATACGGGGGCTCTCTCCCTTTCTCTTTTTCCTAGACTAGAAACCTGCAAGAATTGCGTGTCATGTCATTAAGGGAAGGACTCTCTCTTTCCTTTAAATTTTTGGCCCAAACGAAAAGAAAAACTGAGATACCGCAAATCGGGGCAGTTAAAACTAAACAGATTTACATGCAGCTAAATCCATACGGTCAATTTTGAGAAAACTAACCTATGTCCACATGGAGCTATGCTTATAGCATCTCCAACAGCCGCGCTAAATTTTGGCGCTGTAAAAGCACTTTGCAGCGCGCTCGAAAAGTGTTTAGCGCGTGAGGTCATATTCTCCTCCGGCAGAAGTTCTAAATTTTGGAGCTGTAAAACTGGGTAGTTGTTTCAGCGCGCGATTTGCGCGCGCGCTAAATTTAGTGCACCAGATAGCGCTTTTGCAGCGCGCTCCACTTTACAGCACCGGTTAGAGCATCTGTTGGAGCAACAATATGCACCTTGCTTTTTTGGATACAACGCTGGATACAGCGCCTGTTGGAGATGCTCTTAGTAGCACGGTTCCATCCTAGGTGGAGCTAAGCTGAAAAGCACGATGCCAGCTCAGGTGGAGCCAAGCTCATTATCATAGCTCCGTCCGACGTGGAGTCTAGCTCGGAAGCACAACGCTATTCTAGGTGGAGCCAAGCTTAGTAGCACGTCTCCATCTCAGGTGTTGCCAATGTCCTAAGCCATTTTCCAACAACGACAACTATCATTTCGTGTACAACTTCTATAGGGCATGTGGGAACAAGAGGCAGATGATCTACAAGATTGTTCAGTAGTACACAATCCATGACGGGCGCTTAAACCCCTACTCCGACAGACTAGTCACCCATCTCCCTGACCTTGTCCGAATGACTTCGAGTGAGTGATGCGCACCCATCATATGTATGGCGATCTGCTGATGGGCCTTATTAGGCGCCTGTGAGAAGTTTTGCGGTGCCTCTAGATCCTTTCTATTCGCTAGTTCATTGTGATTTCCCAGAGAGTCTGGATGCTTTTCCGGTCCATGGTTGTGAGCTACAGCCTGATGCTTGTTAGTACTAGATCGCAGCCAGGAATCCAACCTGCTAAGAAGCACATTGCAAAAGAAATAGACTAATATATCAAGGATAGATGGGACAGAGATTTGGTGCACATGGCACTAGTGATCTCGTTTTTTAAATAAATTAAAAATCATAACTTTGAGTTTCAAAAAAATCTGAAAAAAAATGTGTTGGAGATATGCCCAAGAGGCAATAATATAGTGGTTATTATTATATCTTTGTGTATATGATAAATGTTTACATCCCATACTATAATTATATTAACCAGAAAACATTAATACTTGTGTGTTATGTAAACAGAAAAGAGTCCTAGTAAGCCTCTTCTAAAATTAGCTTGTTGATTAATAGACGATCACTGTTTCCTGATCATGAACATTGGATGTTGTTAATAACAAGGTTATGTCATTGGGTGAATGATATAATGGACACACATCCAAATAATCGTAGCATAAGATCAAGTCATTAAGTTTATCTTACTATAAACTTTCGATATATAGTAACCCAGTGCTTCGACCATGAGATCATGTAAATCACTTACACCGGATGAGTACTTTGATTACATCAAATGCCACTGCATAAATGGGTGGTTATCAAGATGGGATTGAGTATTCGGAAAGTATAAGTTGAGGCATATGGATCAAGAGTGGGATTTGGCCATCCCGATGACGGATAGATATACTATGGGGCCTCTCGGTAGAATGTCGTCTAATTAGCTTGCAAGCATGTGACACGGTCACAAGAGATGGCATACCACGGTACGAGTAACGAGTACTTGTCGGTAACGAGATTGAACTAAGTATGGAGATACCGATGATCAAACCTCGCACAAGTAAAGTATCGCGCGACAAAGGGAATCGGTATCGTATGTTAATGGTTCAATCGATCACTAAGTTATCACTTAATGTGTGGGAGCCATTATGGATCTCCAGGTCCCGCTGTTGGTTATTGGTCGGAGAGGAGTCTCGATCATGTCTGCATAGTTCACGAACCGTAGGGTGACGCGCTTAAGGTTCGATGTCGTGTAAGTAGAGTCGGAATATGAGATGGGGACCGAATGTTTTTCGGAGTCTCAGATGGAATCCAGGACATCACGAGGAGGTCCGGAATGGTCCGGATAATAAGATTCATATAAGGGAATTAATTTCTAGGGTTCGTAAAAAGTTTGGGATTTTCCGGTGGAAGACCGAGAAGGTTCTAGAAGGTTCTGGAGGGTCCCCTAGTAGGACCACGACCCTAGGAGGGGCCACATGGGACGAGGGGGTGCTGCCTTGCCCTAATGGGCTAGGCGCACCAAGCACTCAAGGCCCAGGCTGGCCACCCCTTTAGGGTTTCCCCAAAACCCTAGGGGAAGACTTGGGGGAGGGAGATTTCTCTCCCCCCCTCTCTTTGGCCGCCGGCCACAAGGCTCGGAGGAGGGTCCAAGCAAACCCTGGCCAACCTCCCCCCTATATAAAGAGGGGAGGGGCAGGGGCGCAGCCCTCCATCAATCCCCAACCCTAGCCGCCCCTCTCCCTCCACCGCAATCTGCTCCGGCTTAGGCGAAGCCCTGTAGAAACTTCTCCTCCACCACCACCACTACGCCGTCGTGCTGCTGGGATTTCGAGAGGATCTACCACATCTCTGATGCCCGCTGGAACATGGAGAGGAAGGACTTCATCGACACTGTATGCACGACCTAGTACAGAAGTGCTACCGGATTGCAGCACCGACGATCGACTACATCAACCACGAGATCTGATCTCGTAGGGCTTTGGTTCTTCGAGGGTTAGTCTGTCATATCTCTCGTTGCTTCAATCTTCATAGATTAGATCTTGGCTCTTCCTAGATTGGATCTTGGTTTTGTTCTTGTTAACGGTAGAATTTTTTGTTTTCCATGCAATGAACCCATCAGTGGTATCATAGCCGTGTCTATGCATAGATCTGTTGCACGAGTAGAACACAATGAGTTTGTGGGTGTTGATGCTTTTGTTGTCTTTAGTTATGTGTACTTTGCATCTTGCGGGATGGTGGGATGAAGCGGCGCGGGCTAACTTTACATGATCGCGTCTTATGAGACTTGCTCCACGCTTGACATGCAACTTGTATTGCATAAGTGGCTTTGCGGGTGTCTCTCTCACCATAGTTAAGATTCAATTTACTATTTCAATCGACAACACTATTATCACCGTTGTGGTTCATGTTCGTAGGTAGATTGGATCTTACTCGAAAACTCTAAACCACGTAAAATATGCAAACCAAATTAGAGGCGTCTAACTTGTTTTTGTAGGGTTTGGTGATGTGATATATATGCCCATGATGTGATGATTACTATATTTGATGTATGAGATGATCATTATTCTATTATGGCAACCGGTAGGAGCCTAATGGCTGTCTTTAAATTTGTTAAGATCTACATGTCTATTCATCATGTAATAGCTTTATTTCAAGTAGTTGTTACAGTAGCTATAAGTGATGGACAACCATGAGGCGGCGCCACTGATCTTGACGCCATGTTGGTGATGATGGTGATCATGTCCGTGCTTTGGAGATGGAGATCAAAAGCACAAGAAGAAAGGCCATATCATATCACAAATTATGAATTGCATGTGATGTTAATCATTTATGCATCTTGTTTTGCTTTGATTGCAACGGTAGCATTATAAGATGATCCCTCTTACTCAATATCAAGATAATAAAGTGTTCATCCTTAGTATGCACCGCTAAGACTTGTCATTTCGAAGCATCACGTGATTATCGGGTGTGATAGATTCTACATGTGCATACAACGGGTGCAAGCCAGATTTGCACATGTGGATACTAAGGTTAACCTTGACGAGCCTAGCATGTACATACATGGTCTCGGAACACGGGATACCGAAAGGTAGAGCATGAGTCATATGAATGATATGATGAACACTTTAAGTGTTCGCCTTTGAAACTACATCTTCTCTCGTGAAGATCGGACTTGGTGTAGTGGATTTGGTTCGTGTAATCACTAAGACAATGTGAGGGATGTTGTTTTGAGTGGGAGTTCACCTAGTTAATTTAAGAATTAAAATGAACTCAATTTATCATAAACTCAGTCTAAATTCTTTGCAAATATGTTGTAGATAATGGCAGACCCCACCATCAATTTTAATCAGTTCCTAGAGAAAGAAAAGATTAAGAACAATGGAAACAACTTCATGGATTGAATCCATCATGTGAGGATTATCCTCACTGCTGGACAACTGCAATATGTGCTCGATGCACCGCTAGGTCCCCCACCTGCAGAAACTGCTCCCGATGACATAAAAAAATTACCAGACTCGGAAAATTCAATACTCCCAAGTTTAGTGTGCCATCTTGTACGGCCTAGAGGCAGAGCTGCAAAAGCGTTTTGAAAACCACGACCCCTGTGAGATAGTCCCTGAGCTGAAAGCTATCTTTGAAACTCATGCGGCCGTGGAAAGCTATGAAGCCTCGGAACAGTTCTTTGGCTGCATGATGGAAGAGGGAAGCTCCGTTAGTGATTCCTAACCAGTTGGGTATTCATCGAGTCCTCCAATCACCGCCACCTAGTTATAAGAACTTCGTGATAAACTACAACATGCAGTGCATGAACAAGAAGTTACATGAACTCTTCTCCATGCTGAAAACTACTGAAGTGAAGATAAAGAAAGAGCACCAAGTGTTGATGGTCAACAAGACCACCAGTTTCAAGAAACAGGGCAAGCCTAAGGAGAAGCGAAACTTCAAGAAGGGCAGCAATAAAGCTGCTACGCCTCCTAAGAAACCCAAGGCTTGCCCTAAGCCTGATACTGTGTGCTATTACTGCAAGGGTGATGGGCACTGGAAGTGCAATTGCCCCAAGTACCTGGCTGATCTGAAGAGCGGCCACATCAAGAAGAAATGTATATTTGATATACTCCCTCCGTTCCTTTCTATAATGCCTATTGTTTTTTCGCATTTGTTTCGGAATATAAGAGTAAATCTATGTTTTTTTGCAAAGAACCCCTTCCACCGATCAGGTCAAGTCCAGAAAATCTGGAAACCGATATGGTCATGTATTTCTGAGATCTGTTTTCAGTTTCCTATTTTATTTGTGGTATCACTAGAGGGTTTTGTGTGAAAAAATGGCTCGCGCTAATTTCCGTGCCAAAAAACAATAGGCACTATAGAAAGGAACGGAGGGAGTACATGTTATTGATGTATATCTTACTAGTAATCGTAGTAGTACCTGGTTATTTGATACTGGTTCGGTTGCTCACATTTGTAACTCGAAATAGGAACTGCGGAATAAACAGAGACTAGCGAGGGACGAGGTGACGATGCGCATTGGAAATGGATCCAAGGTCAATGTGATCGCCATCGGCACGCTCCCTCTACATCTACCTTCGGGATTAGTTTTAAATCTGAATAATTGTTATTTGGTGCATGCGTTGAGCATGAACATTATATCTAGATCTTGTTTAATGCAAGACGGTTATTCGTTTAAGTCAAAAAAATAATGGTTGTTCTATTTATATGAATAATATCTTTTATGGTCATGCGCTTGAGATGAATGGTTTATACTTGTTAAATCTCGATAGTAGTGATACACATGTTCATAACATTGATGCTAAATGAATTAAATTGAATGATAATTCTACATATATGTGGCACTGTCGTCTTGGTCATATTGGAGTGAAGCGTATGAAGAAACTCCATTCTGATGGATGATGCGTGTGGCTGGCACGTCCGTTGGGAACCCCAAGAGGAAGGTGTGATGCGCACAGCGGCAAGTTTCCCTCAGTAAGAAACCAAGGTTTAATCGGACCAGTAGGAGTCAAGAAGCACGTTGAAGGTTGATGGCGGCGAGATGTAGTGCGGCGCAACACCAGGGATTCCGGCGCCAACGTGGAACCTGCACAACACAACCAAAGTACTTTGCCCCAACGAAACAGTGAGGTTGTCAATCTCACCGGCTTGCTGTAACAAAGGATTAACCGTATTGTGTGGAAGATGATTGTTTGCAGAAAACAGTAGAACAAGTATTGCAGTAGATTGTATTTCAGTAAAGAGAATTGGACCGGGGTCCACAGTTCACTAGAGGTGTCTCTCCCATAAGACGAACAGCATGTTGGGTGAACAAATTACAGTTGGGCAATTGACAAATAAAGAGAGCATGACCATGCACATACATATCATGATGAGTATAGTGAGATTTAATTGGGCATTACGACAAAGTACATAGACCGCCATCCAACTGCATCTATGCCTAAAAAGTCCACCTTCAGGTTATCATCCGAACCCCCTCCAGTATTAAGTTGCAAAGCAACAGACAATTGCATTAAGTATGGTGCGTAATGTAATCAACAACTACATCCTTAGACATAGAATCAATGTTTTATCCCTAGTGGCAACAGCACAACACAACCTTAGAACTTTCATCACTTTGTCCCAGGTGTCAATGCAGGCATGAACCCACTATCGAGCATAAGTACTCCCTCTTGGAGTTACAAGCATCTACTTGGCCAGAGCATCTACTAGTAACGGAAAGCATGCAAGATCATAAACAACACATAGATATAACTTTGATAATCAACATAACAAGTATTCTCTATTCATCGGATCCCAACAAACGCAACATATAGAATTACAGATAGATGATCTTGATCATGTTAGGCAGCTCACAAGATCCGACAATGATAGCACAATGGGGAGAAGACAACCATCTAGCTACTGCTATGGACCCATAGTCCAGGGGTAGACTACTCACACATCACACCGGAGGCGACCATGGCGGCGTAGAGTCCTCCGGGAGATGATTCCCCTCTCCGGCAGGGTGCCGGAGGCGATCTCCTGGATCCCCCGAGATGGGATCGGCGTTGGCGGCGTCTCTGGAAGGTTTTCCTTATCGTGGCTCTCGGTACTGGGGGTTTCGTCACGGAGGCTTTAAGTAGGCGGAAGGGTAGGTCAAGAGGCGGCACGAGGTGCCCAGACCATAGGGCCGCGTGGCCAGGCCAGGGGCCGCGCCGCCCTATGCTCTAGCTGCCTCGTGGCCCCTCTTCGTTTCGTCTTCGGACTTCTGGAAGCTTCGTGGAAAAATAGGCCCCTGGGCTTTGATTTCGTCCAATTCCGAGAATATTTCCTTACTAGGATTTCTGAAACCAAAAACAGCAGAAAACATCAACTGGCACTTCGGCATCTTGTTAATAGGTTAGTTCCAGAAAATGCACGAATATGACATAAAGTGTGCATAAAACATGTAGATAACATCAATAATGTAGCATGGAACATAAGAAATTATCGATACGTCGGAGACGTATCAGCATCCCCAAGCTTAGTTCTGCTCGTCCCGAGCAGGTAAAACGATAACACAGATAATTTCTGGAGTGACATGCCATCATAATCTTGATCATACTATTTGTAAAGCATATGTAGTGAATGCAGCGATCAAAACAATGTATATGACATGAGTAAACAAGTGAATCATAAAGCAAAGACTTTTCATGAATAGCACTTCAAGACAAGCATCAATAAGTCTTGCATAAGAGTTAACTCATAAAGCAATAATTCAAAGTAAAGGCATTGAAGCAACACAAAAGAAGATTAAGTTTCAGCAGTTGCTTTCAACTTGTAACATGTATATCTCATGGATATTGTCAACATAGAGTAATATAATAAGTGCAATAAGCAAGTATGTAGGAATCAATGCATAGTTCACACAAGTGTTTGCTTCTTGAGGTGGAGAGAAATAGGTGAACTGACTCAACATTGAAAGTAAAAGAATGGTCCTCCATAGAGGAAAAGCATCGATTGCTATATTTGTGCTAGAGCTTTGATTTTGAAAACATGAAACAATTTTGTCAACGGTAGTAATAAAGCATATGCATCATGTAAATTATATCTTATAAGTTGCAAGCCTCATGCATAGTGTACTAATAGTGCCCGCACCTTGTCCTAATTAGCTTGGACTACCGGATCATCACAATGCCTTTGTTTTAACCAAGTGTCACAAAGGGGTACCTCTATGCCGCTTTGTACAAAGGTCTAAGGAGAAAGCTCGCATTGGATTTCTCGCTATTGATTATTCTTCAACTTAGACATCCATACCGGGACAACATAGACAACAGATAATGGACTCCTCTTTTATGCATAAGCATGTAACAACAATTAATAATTTTCTCATTTGAGATTGAGGATATATGTCCAAAACTGAAACTTCCACCATGGATCATGGCTTTAGTTAGCGGCCCAATGTTCTTCTCTAACATATGCATGCTTAACCATAAGGTGGTAGATCTCTCTTACTTCAGACAAGACGGACATGCATAGCAACTCACATGAAATTCAACAATGAATAGTTGATGGCGTCCCCAGTGAACATGGTTATCGCACAACAAGCAACTTAATAAGAGATAAAGTGCATAATTACATATTCAATACCACAATAGTTTTTAAGCTATTTGTCCCATGAGCTATATATTGCAAAGGTGAATGATGGAATTTTAAAGGTAGCACTCAAGCAATTTACTTTGGAATGGCGGAAAATACCATGTAGTAGGTAGGTATGGTGGACACAAATGGCATAGTGGTTGGCTCAAGTATTTTGGATGCATGAGAAGTATTCCCTCTCGATACAAGGTTTAGGCTAGCAAGGTTATTTGAAACAAACACAAGGATGAACCGGTGCAGCAAAGCAAACATAAAAGACATATTGAAAACATTATAAGACTCTACACCGTCTTCCTTGTTGTTCAAACTCAATACTAGAAATTATCTAGACCTTAGAGAAACCAAATATGCAAGCCAAATTTTAGCATGCTCTATGTATTTCTTCATTAATGGGTGCAAAGCATATGATGCAAGAGCTTAAACATGAGCACAACAATTGCCAAGTATCACATTACCCAAGACATTAATAGCAATTACTACATGTATCATTTTCCAATTCCAACCATATAACAATTTAACGAAGGAGAAACTTCGCCATGAATACTATGAGTAGAAACCAAGGACATACTTGTCCATATGCTACAGCGGAGCGTGTCTCTCTCCCATAAAGTGAATGCTAGGATCCATTTTATTCAAACAAAACAAAAACAAAAACAAACCGACGCTCCAAGAAAAAGCACATAAGATGTGATGGAATAAAAATATAGTTTCAGGGGAGGAACCTGATAATGTTGTCGATGAAGAAGGGGATGCCTTGGGCATCCCCAAGCTTAGACGCTTGAGTCTTCTTAATATATGCAGGGGTGAACCACCGGGGCATCCCCAAGCTTAGAGCTTTCACTCTCCTTGATCATGTTGCATCATACTCCTCTCTTGATCCTTGAAAACTTCCTCCACACCAAACTCGAAACAACTCATTAGAGGGTTAGTGCACAATAAAAATTAACATATTCAGAGGTGACACAATCATTCTTAACACTTCTGGACATTGCATAATGCTACTGGACATTAGTGGATCAAAGAAATTCATCCAACATAGCAAAAGAGGCAATGCGAAATAAAAGGCAGAATCTGTCAAAACAGAACAGTTCGTATTGACGAATTTTAAAATGGCACCAGACTTGCTCAAATGAAAATGCTCAAATTGAATGAAAGTTGCGTACATATCTGAGGATCATGCACGTAAATTGGCTTAATTTTCTGAGCTACCTACAGGGAGGTAGACCCAGATTCGTGACAGCAAAGAAATCTGGAACTGTGCAGTAATCCAAATCTAGTACTTACTTTTCTATCAACGGCTTAACTTGGCACAACAAAACACAAAACTAAGATAAGGAGAGGTTGCTACAGTAGTAAACAACTTCCAAGACACAAAATAAAAACAAAGTACTGTAGGTAAAAACATGGGTTGTCTCCCATAAGCGCTTTTCTTTAACGCCTTTCAGCTAGGCGCAGAAAGTGTGTATCAAGTATTATCGAAAGATGGTACATTCTCAGCGGGGTGTGGAGTTTTCTCAACCAGGCATAGTATATTAGATACATAAGTTTTAGCATCCCCCTTTTCATTAGTCTTAGGCGTGCTACTCTCATCAAACAAATTTTCAGGAACAAGCCAAGCATAGTTATTTTCTAGTGCATCATTCATAGCTAAGAGTTTACATGGTATTGGTGCTTTGATCTCCCCACCATCATCAATATTATTAGTGTATCTTATTCTATCCATGTCCATCTTTTCAAGGAGACTAACAAAATTAGTATGTGAACCAAGCATATTAAATTTAGCAAAGACCTTTCTAGCTTATCTTGCTAGACCACCAAATTCTCTAAGAAGGGTTTCTAAAACAAAATCTTTCTTTTCCCCTTCTTCCATATCACCAAGTGTGAGAAACATGTGTTGCATTAACATTACTAGTGGTGGTAATAGTCCAAACTTTAGCTACATTCTTCTCTTTAGCTAGTTTTTCATTTTCTTCTCTATCCCACCTAGCACGCAGTTCAGCCATTAATCTTATATTCTCATTAATTTAACTTGGATGGCATTTGCTGTAGTAACAATCTTATTATGATGATTCTCATTAGGCAAAACTTTTGATTTCAAAAGATCAACATCAGCAGCAAGACTATCGACTTTAGAAGCAAGTATATCAATTTTCCCAAGCTTTTCTTCAACAGATTTGTTAAAAGCAGTTTGCGTACTAATAAATTCTTTAAGCATGGCTTCAAGTCCAGGGGGTGAACTCCTATTATTGTTGTAAGAATTCCCATAAGAATTACCATAGCCGTTGCCATTATTATAAGGATATGGCCTATAGGTGTTACTAGAATTGTTCCGGTAAGCATTGTTGTTGAAATTATTATTTTTAATGAAGTTTACATCAACATGTTCTTCTTGTGCAACCAATGAAGCTAATGGAACATTATTAAGATCAATATTAATCCTATCATTCACAAGCATAGACATAATAGCATCAATCTTATCACTCAAGGAAGAGGTTTCTTCGACAGAATTTACCTTCTTACCTTGTGGAGCTCTTTCCGTGTGCCATTCAGAGTAGTTGATCATCATATTATCAAGAAGCTTTGTTGCTTCACCAAGAGTGATGGACATAAAGGTACCTCCAGCAGCTGAATCCAATAAATTCCGTGAAGAAAAATTTAGTCCTGCATAGAAGGTTTGGATGATCATCCAAGTAGTCAGTCCATGGGTTGGGCAATTTTTAACCAGAGATTTCATTCTTTCCCAAGCTTGAGCAACATGTTCAGTATCTAGTTGTTTAAAATTCATTATGCTACTCCTCAAAGATATAATTTTAGCAGGGGGATAATATCTACCAATAAAAGCATCCTTGCATTTAGTCCATGAATCAATACTATTCTTAGGCAGAGATAGCAACCAATCTTTAGCTCTTCCTCTTAATGAGAAAGGGAACAATTTTAATTTTATAATATCACCATCTACATCTTTATATTTTTGCATTTCACATAGTTCAACAAAATTATTCAGATGGGCAGCAGCATCATCAGAACTAACACCAGAAAATTGCTCTCGCATAACAAGATTCAGTAAAGCAGGTTTAATTTCAAAGAATTCTGCTGTAGTAGCAGGTGGAGCAATAGGTGTGCATAAGAAATCATTATTATTTGTGGTTGTGAAGTCACACAACTTAGTATTTTCAGGGGTGGCCATTTTAGCAGTAGTAAATAAAACAAACTAGATAAAGTAAATGCAAGTAAACTAATTTTTTTGTGTTTTTGATATAGCAAACAAGATAGCAAATAAAGTAAAACTAGCAACTAATTTTTTTGTATTTTGATTTAGTGCAGCAAACAAAGTAGTAAATAAAACTAAGCAAGACAAAAACAAAGTAAAGAGATTGAGAAGTGGAGACTCCCCTTGCAGCGTGTCTTGATCTCCCCGGCAACGGCGCCAGAAATTTGCTTGATGCGTGTGGCTGGCACGTCCGTTGGGAACCCCAAGAGGAAGGTGTGATGCGCACAGCGGCAAGTTTCCCTCAGTAAGAAACCAAGGTTTAATCGGACCAGTAGGAGTCAAGAAGCACGGTGAAGGTTGATGGCGGTGAGATGTAGTGCGGCGCAACACCAGGGATTCCGGCGCCAACGTGGAACCTGCACAACACAACCAAAGTACTTTGCCCCAACGAAACAGTGAGGTTGTCAATCTCACCGGCTTGCTGTAACAAAGGATTAACCGTATTGTGTGGAAGATGATTGTTTGCAGAAAACAGTAGAACAAGTATTGCAGTAGATTGTATTTCATTAAAGAGAATTGGACCGGGGTCCACAGTTCACTAGAGGTGTCTCTCCCATAAGACGAACAGCATGTTGGGTGAACAAATTACAGTTGGGCAATTGACAAATAAAGAGAGCATGACCATGCACATACATATCATGATGAGTATAGTGAGATTTAATTGGGCATTACGACAAAGTACATAGACCGCCATCCAACTGCATCTATGCCTAAAAAGCCCACCTTCAGGTTATCATCCGAACCCCCTCCAGTATTAAGTTGCAAAGCAACAGACAATTGCATTAAGTATGGTGCGTAATGTAATCAACAACTACATCCTTAGACATAGCATCAATGTTTTATCCCTAGTGGCAACAGCACAACACAACCATAGAACTTTCTCACATCGTCCTGTGTGTCAATGCAGGCATGAACCCACTATCGAGCATAAGTACTCCCTCTTGGAGTTACAAGCATCTACTTGGCCAGAGCATCTACTAGTAACGGAAAGCATGCAAGATCATAAACAACACATAGATATAACTTTGATAATCAACATAACAAGTATTCTCTATTCATCGGATCCCAACAAACGCAACATATAGAATTACAGATAGATGATCTTGATCATGTTAGGCAGCTCACAAGATCCGACAATGATAGCACAATGGGGAGAAGACAACCATCTAGCTACTGCTATGGACCCATAGTCCAGGGGTAGACTACTCACACATCACACCGGAGGCGACCATGGCGGCGTAGAGTCCTCCGGGAGATGATTCCCCTCTCCGGCAGGGTGCCGGAGGCGATCTCCTGGATCCCCCGAGATGGGATCGGCGTTGGCGGCGTCTCTGGAAGGTTTTCCGTATCGTGGCTCTCGGTACTGGGGGTTTCGTCACGGAGGCTTTAAGTAGGCGGAAGGGTAGGTCAAGAGGCGGCACGAGGTGCCCAGACCATAGGGCCGCGTGGCCAGGGCAGGGGCCGCGCCGCCCTATGCTCTGGCTGCCTCGTGGCCCCTCTTCGTTTCGTCTTCGGACTTCTGGAAGCTTCGTGGAAAAATAGGCCCCTGGGCTTTGATTTCGTCCAATTCCGAGAATATTTCCTTACTAGGATTTCTAAAACCAAAAACAGCAGAAAACAGCAACTGGCACTTCGGCATCTTGTTAATAGGTTAGTTCCAGAAAATGCACGAATATGACATAAAGTGTGCATAAAACATGTAGATAACATCAATAATGTAGCATGGAACATAAGAAATTATCGATACGTCGGAGACGTATCAATGGACTTCTTGAATCACTTGATTTTAAATCACTTGATAGATGGGAATCATGTCTAATGGGAAAAATGACTAAGACTCCATTCTCTGGTACAATGGAGCGAGCTACAAACTTATTTGAAATCATACATACTGATGTATGCGGACCAATGAGTGTTGCATCGCGCTGTGGTTATCGTTATGTTCTAACCTTCACGGATGATCCAAGTAGAAATGGGTATATTTAGTTTATGAAACATAAGTCTGAAACTTTCGAGAAGTTTAAGGAATTCCAAAGTGAAGTAAAAAAATCAGCGTAATAATAAGATTAAGTTTCTGCATTCTGATCGCGGAGGCGAATATCTGAATTATGAGTTTGTCATGCATTTAAAGAAATACTGAATACTTTCACAGTTGACACAGCCGGGAACACCACAACGCAATGGTGTGTCTGAATGTCGTAATCGAACTCTCTTAGATATGGTTCGATCTATGATGTCTCTTACCGATTTGCCGTTATCATTTTGGGGTTACGCATTAGAGACAGCCACATTCACTTTAAATAGGGCACCGTCTAAATTCGTTGAAACTACACCGTATGAATTATGGTTTGGTAAGAAACCAAAGTTGTCGTTCCTTAAACTTTGGGGCCGCGAAGCTTATGTAAAGAAGTTACAACTTGATAAGTTAGAACCCAAAGCGGAGAGATGCATCTTCATAGGATACCCTAAAGAAACAATTGGGTATACCTTCTATCACAGATCCGAAGGCAAAGTTTTCGTTGCCAAGAACGGGTCCTTTCTTGAGAAGGAGTTTCTCACGAAAGAAGTGACTGGAAGGAAAGTAGAACTCGACGAGGTTATTGAACCTTCTCTCGGGCTTGAGAGTAGCGCAGCGCCGGAAAATGTTCATGTGTCGCCTGCACCGATAAGAGAGGAAGCAAATGATGATGATCATGAAACTTCGAACGAAGTAGCTACTGAACCTCGCAGGTCGACGAGGGCTCACACCACTCTTGATTGGTATGACCTCTGTCTAAATGTCATGATTGTGGACAACAATGATGAAGACCCTGCGACGTATGAGGAAACAATGATGAGCCCAGATTCTAACAAATGGCAAGAAGCCATGAAATCCGAAACGGGATACATGTATGATAACCAAGTATGGACTTTGGTAGACTTACCTGATAGCCGCAAGGCTGTTGAGAATAAATAGATCTTCAAAATAAAAACAGATGTTGATGGTAATATTACTGTCTATAAAGCTCGACTTTTCATGAAGGGTTCCGAAAAATTCAAGGAGTTGACTACAATGAGACTTTCTCACTTGTAGCAAAGCTAAAGTCTGTGGGGATTTTGTTAGCAATCGCTGCATTTTTCGACTATGAGATTTAGCAGATGGATGTCAAAACGACGTTCCTTAGTGGTGACATTGAGGAAGAGTTGTATATGGTACAACCCAAAGGTTTGCCGATCCTAAAAATGTTGACAAGGTATGTAAACTTCAGCATTCCATTTATGGACTGAACCAAGCATCCCGAAGTTGGAACCGACGCTTTGATAAGGTGATTAAAGACTTCGGGTTTATATGGATACATGGTGAGGCATGTATTTACAAGAAAGTGAGTGGGAGCTCTATAGAAACCCTGATATTTTATGTGGATGACATATTGTTGATTGGGAATGATTTAGAACTTCTAAGCAGTGGTAAAGGTTATTTGAATAAATGATTTTCAATGAAAGACCTTGGAGAAGCAACATATATTTTAGGCATCAAGATTTATAGAGTTAGATCAAGAGTACATACCTGGACAAGATTCTAAAGAAGTTTAGAATGGATGAAAGCAAGAAAGGGTTCTTGCCTATGTTGCCACGTAAGGTCTTGAGTAAAACTCAAGGTCCGGCTACGGCAGAAGAGTGAGAAAGGATGAATAAGATCCCCTATTCTTTGGCAGTAGGTGTAAGGGTACATTGCCCCTATGTGTTGTTTTGGTAATTAATGACAACCCCTATGGACTAATGTTTTCATTGAGCTTATATGAAGGAATATTCCATAGGTACTACTTGTATTCCATGTGTTGGATTCAAGTATGGATGCCATGAAGATAAAGGTATACTTTGTGTATTGGCATCAAGATCATCGGTTTGAAGATATATATGTGATATGATCAAGAAGAAGAAATGAAGATGGAGTTCTTATGTGAAACTCAATATTAGCCATGCTCTATCTTAAGTGAGTATGAGAAGATACAAGGTTGAGTTGGGCAAGTTCAAGATGAGCATCTTGAGTGGATCACATGCTTGAAGCTTGCCATCCATTTGGTGATAATGGACATGTGAAGATATGCATCAATGGAGCTTTCCCATCATAGTGTATGGGGGAGTGATACGTCTCCGACGTATCGATAATTTCTTATGTTCCATGCCACATTATTGATGTTATCTACATGTTTTATGCACACTTTATGTCATATTCGTGCATTTTCTGGAACTAACCTATTAACAAGATGCCGAAGTGCCAGTTGCTGTTTTCTGCTGTTTTTGGTTTCAGAAATCCTAGTAAGGAAATATTCTCGGAATTGGATGAAACCAAAGCCCAGGGGCCTATTTTTCCACGAAGCTTCCAGAAGTCCGAAGACGAAACGAAGAGGGGCCACGAGGCAGCCAGAGCATAGGGCGGCGCGGCCCCTGCCCTGGCCGCGCGGCCCTATGGTCTGGGCACCTCGTGCCGCCTCTTGACCTACCCTTCCGCCTACTTAAAGCCTCCGTGACGAAACCCCCAGTACCGAGAGCCACGATACGGAAAACCTTCCAGAGACGCCGCCAACGCCGATCCCATCTCGGGGGATCCAGGAGATCGCCTCCGGCACTGCCGAGAGGGGAATCATCTCCCGGAGGACTCTACGCCGCCATGGTCGCCTCCGGTGTGATGTGTGAGTAGTCTACCCCTGGACTATGGGTCCATAGCAGTAGCTAGATGGTTGTCTTCTCCCCATTGTGCTATCATTGTCGGATCTTGTGAGCTGCCTAACATGATCAAGATCATCTATCTGTAATTCTATATGTTGCGTTTGTTGGGATCCGATGAATAGAGAATACTTGTTATGTTGATTATCAAAGTTATATCTACGTGTTGTTTATGATCTTGCATGCTTTCCGTTACTAGTAGATGCTCTGGCCAAGTAGATGCTTGTAACTCCAAGAGGGAGTACTTATGCTCGATAGTGGGTTCATGCCTGCATTGACACTCGGGGACAAAGGATGAAAGTTCTAAGGTTGTGTTGTGCTGTTGCCACTAGGGATAAAACATTGATGCTATGTCTAAGGATGTAGTTGTTGATTACATTACGCACCATACTTAATGCAATTGTCTGTTGCTTTGCAACTTAATACTGGAGGGGGTTCGGATGATAACCTGAAGGTGGACTTTTTAGGCATAGATGCAGTTGGATGGCGGTCTATGTACTTTGTCGTAATGCCCAATTAAATCTCACTATACTCATCATGATATATATGTGCATGGTCATGCTCTCTTTATTTGTCAATTGCCCAACTGTAATTTGTTCACCCAACATGCTGTTTGTCTTATGGGAGAGACACCTCTAGTGAACTGTGGATCCCGGTCCAATTCTCTTTACTGAAATACAATCTACTGCAATACTTGTTCTACTGTTTTCTGCAAACAATCATCTTCCACACAATACGGTTAATCCTTTGTTACAGCAAGCCGGTGAGATTGACAACCTCACTGTTTCGTTGGGGCAAAGTACTTTGGTTGTGTTGTGCAGGTTCCACGTTGGCGCCGGAATCCCTGGTGTTGCGCCGCACTACATCTCGCCGCCATCAACCTTCAACGTGCTTCTTGACTCCTACTGGTCCGATTAAACTTTGGTTTCTTACTGAGGGAAACTTGCCGCTGTGCGCATCACACCTTCCTCTTGGGGTTCCCAACGGACGTGCCAACCACACGCATCAAGAAAATTTCTGGCGCCGTTGCCGGGGAGATCAAGACACGCTGCAAGGGGAGTCTCCACTTCTCAATCTCTTTACTTTGTTTTTGTCTTGCTTAGTTTTATTTACTACTTTGTTTGCTGCACTAAATCAAAATACAAAAAAATTAGTTGCTAGTTTTACTTTATTTGCTATCTTGTTTGCTATATCAAAAACACAAAAAAATTAGTTTATTTGCATTTACTTTACTTAATTCATCATGTTTCCTTTTAATTTTACCACAAAAGACGTACCGGTAGGACGTGGGTCTATAGTTGGGAGAAATAATATAGAAGAATTTTTCAATCATGTTAGTACCATTGAAAATTTTGAAGATAGACACTTGGTAGACCTTGCGCCTACTTATGAAATTGCTGCTGCGCATTTAGTTCGCCTGTTGGAAACTAAATTTGTTAATCTGAATCCTATAATCCAACACATGTTTCTCACACTTGGTGATATGGAAGAAGGGGAAAAGAAAGATTTTGTTTTAGAAACCCTTCTTAGAGAATTTGGTGGTCTAGCAAGAGAAGCTAGAAAGGTCTTTGCTAAATTTAATATGCTTGGTTCACATACTAATTTTGTTAGTCTCCTTGAAAAGATGGACATGGATAGAGTAAGATACACTAATAATATTGATGATGGTGGGGAGATCAAAGCACCAATACCATGTAAACTCCTAGCTATGAATGATGCACTAGAAAATAACTATGCTTGGCTTGTTCCTGAAAATTTGTTTGATGAGAGTAGCACGCCTAAGACTAATGAAAAGGGGGATGCTAAAACTTATGTATCTAATATACTATGCCTGGTTGAGAAAACTCCACACCCCGCTGAGAATGTACCATCTTTCGATAATACTTGATACACACTTTCTGCGCCTAGCTGAAAGGCGTTAAAGAAAAGCGCTTATGGGAGACAACCCATGTTTTTTTACCTACAGTACTTTGTTTTTATTTTGTGTCTTGGAAGTTGTTTACTACTGTAGCAACCTCTCCTTATCTTAGTTTTGTGTTTTGTTGTGCCAAGTTAAGCCGTTGATAGAAAAGTAAGTACTAGATTTGGATTACTGCACAGTTCCAGATTTCTTTGCTGTCACGAATCTGGGTCTACCTCCCTGTAGGTAGCTCAGAAAATTAAGCCAATTTACGTGCATGATCCTCAGATATATATGCAACTTTCATTCAATTTGAGCATTTTCATTTGAGCAAGTCTGGTGCCATTTTAAAATTCGTCAATACGAACTGTTCTGTTTTGACAGATTCTGCCTTTTATTTCGCATTGCCTCTTTTGCTATATTGGATGAATTTCTTTGATCCACTAATGTCCAGTAGCATTATGCAATGTCCAGAAGTGTTAAGAATGATTGTGTCACCTCTGAATATGTTAATTTTTATTGTGCACTAACCCTCTAATGAGTTGTTTCGAGTTTGGTGTGGAGGAAGTTTTCAAGGATCAAGAGAGGAGTATGATGCAACATGATCAAGGAGAGTGAAAGCTCTAAGCTTGGGGATGCCCCGGTGGTTCACCCCTGCATATTATAAGAAGACTCAAGCATCTAAGCTTGGGGATGCCCAAGGCATCCCCTTCTTCATCGACAACATTATCAGGTTCCTCCCCTGAAACTATATTTTTATTCCATCACATCTTATGTGCTTTTTCTTGGAGCGTCGGTTTGTTTTTGTTTTTGTTTTGTTTGAATAAAATGGATCCTAGCATTCACTTTATGGGAGAGAGACACACTCCGCTGTAGCATATGGACAAGTATGTCCTTGGTTTCTACTCATAGTATTCATGGCGAAGTTTCTCCTTCGTTAAATTGTTATATGGTTGGAATTGGAAAATGATACATGTAGTAATTGCTATTAATGTCTTGGGTAATGTGATACTTGGCAATTGTTGTGCTCATATTTAAGCTCTTGCATCATATGCTTTGCACCCATTAATGAAGAAATACATAGAGCATGCTAAAATTTGGTTTGCATATTTGGTTTCTCTAAGGTCTAGATAATTTCTAGTATTGAGTTTGAACAACAAGGAAGACGGTGTAGAGTCTTATAATGTTTTCAATATGTCTTTTATGTGAGTTTTGCTGCACCGGTTCATCCTTGTGTTTGTTTCAAATAACCTTGCTAGCCTAAACCTTGTATCGAGATGGAATACTTCTCATGCATCCAAAATACTTGAGCCAACCACTATGCCATTTGTGTCCACCATACCTACCTACTACATGGTATTTTCCGCCATTCCAAAGTAAATTGCTTGAGTGCTGATGACCCACAAGTATAGGGGATCGCAACAGTCTTCGAGGGAAGTAAAACCCAATTTATTGATTCGACACAAGGGGAGACAAAGAACACTTGGAAGCCTTAACAACGGAGTTGTCAATTCAGTTGCACCTGGAAACAGACTTGCTCGCAAGAGTTTATCAGTAGTAACAGTTTTATAGCAGTAGCAGTAGTGAAATAACAGCAGCAGAGTAACAGAGACAGCAGTAGTGATTTTAGTAAACAGCAGGATTAAAATACTGTAGGCACGGGGACGGATGACGGGCGTTGCATGGATGAGAGAAACTCATGTAACAATCATAGCAGGGCATTTGCAGATAATAATAAAACGGTGTCCAAGTACAAAGCAATCAATAGGCATGTGTTCCATATATAGTCGTGCGTGCTCGCAATGAGAAACTTGCACAACATCTTTTGTCCTACCAGCCGGTGGCAGCCGGGCCTCAAGGGAAACTACTGGATATTAAGGTACTCCTTTTAATAAAGTACCGGAGCAAAGCATTAACACTCCGTGAACACATGTGATCCTCACATCGCTACCATCCCCTCCGGTTGTCCCAATTCTTGTCACTTCGGGGCCATTGGTTCCGGACAGCGACATGTGTATACAACTTATAGGTAAGACCATAAACAATGAATATCATGATGAAACAATAACATGTTCAGATCTGAGATCATGGCACTCGGGCCCTAGTGACAAGCATTAAGCATAACAAGTTGCAACAATATCATCAAAGTACCAACTACGGACACTAGGCACTATGCCCTAACAATCTTATGCTATTACATGACCAATCTCATCCAATCCCTACCATCCCCTTCGGCCTACAGCGGGGGAATTACTCACACATGGATGGGGGAAACATGGCTGGTTGATGTAGAGGCGTTGGCGGTGATGGCGGTGATGATCTCCTCCAATTCCCCGTCCCGGCGGAGTGCCAGAACGGAGACTTCTGGCTCCCGCGACGGAGTTTCGCGATGTGGCGGCGTTACGGAGGGTTTCCCGGCGACTTCGACTTCTCTCCGTGCGTTTTAGGTCGAGGCCGATAAATAGTCCGAAGGAGGGCGTCGGAGGCCGGCCGAGGGGGCCACACCACGGGCCGCGCGGGCCCCCCCGGGCCGCGCCGCCCTATGGTGTGGGGCCCTCGGGCCTCCACCTCAATTGTCCTTACGCTCCGTTAGTTTCCTGGGAAAATAGGGCCTTCTGCATAAATTCCGAAGATTTTCCCGAAAGTTGGATTTCTGCACAAAAACGAGACACCAGAGCAGTTCTGCTGAAAACAGCGTTAGTCCGTGTTAGTTGCATCCAAAACACACAAATTAGAGGCAAAACAATAGCAAAAGTGTTCGGGAAAGTAGATACGTTTTGGACGTATCAACTCCCCCCAAGCTTAGCTTATTGCTTGTCCTCAAGCAATTCAGTTAACAACTGAGCGATAAAAGAACTTTCACGAACACATTTGCTCATATGATGTATATATTCTCATGCTATGGCTAATACTCGAGCAGTTCATAATGAGATATATGCAAATAAGATCATCTAACAGCTATGTCAATCATGGAGAGGTACCAACAATTAATAAGAAGCATCATGAATCATGTGTATAAGCAAGATTGCAATGTTCATAAGAGAGTATGATAAAGTGGTATCTCGCTTGCCTGTATTTGGTTGGCAAAACATAAATGCCCGGGCACCTTTGGAGTTCATAGAAAGACTAGAAGTAGTGATTGTCAAAAGATAAATGCATCAAAGTTATACCACAATCAATCATATTTTGAGACAAGCATATTATACTAAGAATGACAGTTGTGCTCTCAAGATAGTGCTCAAAGAAATAATGGAGACACAACATAAAAGTAAAAGATTGACCCTTCGCAGAGGGAAACAGGGATTAACATGCGCTAGAGCTTTTCATTTTTATAAAGACAGGAGTAAAATTATTTTGAGAGGTGTTTGTTGTTGTCAACGAATGGTAATGGGTACACTAACTACCTCGCCAACCGGACTTTCAAGAGTGGCTCCCATGAATTATTGCATATTTATTTGGCACTCCTTCCAACCTTTCTTTCACAAACCATGGCTAACCGAATCCTCGGGTGCCTGCCAACAATCTCATACCATGAAGGAGTGCCTTTTTTATTTTGGTTTTATTATGATGATGACACTCCCCCAACCTTTGCTTACACAAGCCATGGCTAACCGAATCCTTCGGGTGCCGTCCAACAATCACAAACCATGGAGGAGTGTCTAATTAAGTTAATTAATTCGGGACTGGGAATCCCATTGCCAGCTCTTTTTGCAAAATTATTGGATAAGCGGATGTGCCACTAGTCCATATGAGAGTCCGTCAAAAGTAAATGACAAGGTTGAAAGCTAAACACCACATACTTCCTCATGAGCTATGAAACATAAACACAAATTGAGAAGCATTTTGAAGGTTTTAAAGGTAGCGCATGAGAATTTACTTGGAATGGTTTGAAATGCCATGCATAGGTATTTATGGTGGACACTCTGGAATAACTTGGTTTTCATGTGTTTGGAAGTACGAGCAGCGTTCCCGCTCAGTACAAGTGAAGGCTAGCAATAGACTAGGGAGCGACAAATCAAGAGAGCAGTAACTGTCATAATCATGCTTGCGGCAAAATAAATTAATGGAGGCATAAAAGTGATACAAGAACTCTGAAGCAATATAAATCATCGAGGCTTAATTGACTTTTTGTTCAGTCATATGCATGCGTGAGCATGTGCCAAGTCGATATAAATGAATTATTCAGAGGAGGATACCACAATGCCATACTTACTTATGAATAAAACAATGCAAACAAACATACATGACATGCTACTCATATTAATAAATTGGAGCTAAACATGAGAGATCATGAACTACTAGACTTTCTCAAATAACATATACCTCACACGAACCAACTAAGCATGCTCACATGGATGAGTATATGTGCAAAAATGAAAGCAAATAGAGTTCATACCAGCCTCTCACCACAGTCAGATTGTCGTAGATCGTCATTATTGCCTTTTCACTTGTGCAGCTTGGATAATATGAAATGAAAACCATGCTCCAGCCACCGAAGACCATTGAACTCATAAAGAACTTTACAAACCAAAGAAGAACAGCAAATATTTTTGGGGTTTTCGAATTAGAAACAAGAACAAGAGGAAACAAACAAACAAAGCAAAATCTTTTTGGGTTTTCTTATAGCAAACTAGCAATAGCAAATAAAGTGAAACAAATGCAAGAAACTAAAGCAAACAAATGGTGAAGAGAAACAACAGAAATATTTTTGGTCTTTTTGTGTTTTGGGAAAGAAACAAAGCGAAATCAAGAAATAGCAAACTAAAAGAAACACAGAAAAGCGAAATGGCAGAAATCTGCCAAAACCTGACAGCAGTACAGAAATCGATTTTAACAAAAATCTTACGTTGCTCAGATCGAAAAGTGTTCAACTAATGAAAGTTAGATAACAACCTGGGGAACCTACACAAAAATTTGCAGCTCAAAATGACGCTCTGGCTATTTTTGACGATTTTTACAGTAACGTTCCAGAATCTGTTTTCAGGCAGCATTTCCCCAAATATCATCTTCCTCTCATTAGAAAACCACTCAAACGAACAAAACAAGTATGTGCGAGTATCCAGCAACCATAATATGTAAAGAATGAGTGATGCCGGTATACCTCCCCCCAAGCTTAGGCTTTTTGGCCTAAGTGGAGTTCAATCCCATCGATCCCATGAAGTAGTGTCTCCGTAATATGAAGATGGGTCGTATTCCGGGTATGTGCTAGAAGAAGCACCCGGATATGTGACGGTGTGGTCGTAGGAGGTCCCGACGTCCTCGGAGTCATGTTGCTGGTGGAAGTCTCTTATCTTCAAATGTTCATCCACCTCCTCCTTAGTGCACGACCATGACTGCCTGTCAATACTCAACAAACTAGGTTGGGGAAGAGGGATTTCCTTCTCCTCCCCGTCAGAAAACAACATTCTATACACCATACTATCTAAAGTAGAGTCAGTAGTAACAAAATGATGACTCTTCATAGCAGTAATATCAAGTCTCCTAGGGGCCAATGGCACATCATTAGGATCAATAGGAAGATTAAGATATGTTAAAACGCGCAGTGCAATGGTTCCTCCAAAAATAGGCCCCCTGGTAGTCAGGCGGCGAGCAATAAGAGCACCAAGGTGATAGGAGGTTTGACCAGTAAGTGCAATATTCAGGAAAGCAAGATGGTAGCTAGAGATATTACTAGTGTTCTCCCTACCAAGAATGCTAGTAGCAATGTAGTATGCAAAATATTTAATGGCGGGGAGTTGAATGTTCCTTATCTTGCCCCGCTGAATGGTGCGACAATCATCGTCGGTGATCCCACGGTAGAGCTCCAGCAAGTCCCGGGGGTTGTCATCAATCCTACTTGCTGTACCTACAGGGGCAATATCCAAGGCACAACAAAAATCCTTCAATGGCATAGTCACAGTATTACCATAAATCCTGAACGCAACTGTTGGCTCATAGTGTTTGTTGTTGAACTGGAAACTCTCGACGAAGATTTTGGTGAGCAAGTAATATTGCTCCCTTTCATCGCCCATATAAGTGGTTAACCCTGCCCTGCTGACAAGGGTTAAGAAATCCTCCAGTATCCCTGCATTCCTTAGAAAATCATAACATGGAAAAGTAGAAGCATTAGGAGGACCGTTGTCCTCTTCAGGTGCGAAGCTAGGCGCGAGGATATCTTCATTATATGATTGCCTAATCCGGGTGGCGGCCCTAGAAGGCCTCCCGGTGCTGGTTGTCCCCTTCTTGAACAACTCTCCAAAGCTAAACTTCTTCATAGCTTCTCTGAAATTTTCAACAAATGACATAAATTTTTTTTTTTGATTTGGTGACATATAATTGAGGGAAACTACCATAAGAACTTGCTAGAGTACTAATCATGCATCAAAACTAGTTTCTACCACTTAGAACAAGCATGCAAGCTCACTAAACATGTTACCTACAGCAGCAAAGTATTCAAGATATACTCAACCAAACGAAATTCTACTTGGATGGGTGGAGGAGTCACATACCAAAGAGCAAATGTGCCAAATTTCAGACAGAAATCTGGGCTGAGCAAAGAGATCGAAAAATCTGGAGTTCTGAAGCAAAAACGCGAGAGAGAGGAACTTGGTACGAGTTTTTTCGGGAGAGAGACTGTTCTGGGCGAAAGAGATGACAAAGTGGGGCAGAGGGGGGCCCACACCACATGGTGGCGCGGCCACCTCCTTGGCCGCGCCGGCCTGTGGTCTGGCGCCCTCTGGTGCCCCACAGGTCATCCTCTGGTGCTCCCAGGTGCCTCGTCGAAAAATAGGACCAACGGTATAATTTTTGTGAATTTTTGAAAACTTTGAAAAACGCACATTTCTGGGTATTTAGTTTATTATTACTGGCCAGGAAAAATTTCGAAATCTTCAAATAACTACAGAACTTTGCAAATTAAAAGTGCTACAGCAACTAGAGCAAGTGGAGGAAGAAAGATATGTTGTTTACCTCCTCTATGCATATAAAAAGTATCCGTTAACAAGGTTGATCAAGTCTTGTCACCAAATAAATTTTACATAGCATAAGAAGAAATAAACCTCAAATCAATCATGTTACCTTGAATTGTATTGATATGGATCCAATCACGAGAATTTGATATTCTTCCTTAGGCTCATATATAGGACAATCAATAGTTCCCACTTTGATAGTTCTCACATTAGAAATAGTATTAACTCCACACGCTTTCTCAATCTTCTTAGTGTAATGTCCCAGGTTTAGAGACGATCGAGGGGTAGAATTTAGAAAGGGATGTGCATTGCATAGTAAATTCTGGGGAAATTTCGCGCTTTTAAACAAAAACTGCATCGAAGGGGGACAAGTTTCTCTCTCGACACCTTACAGGGTTAGGGTTTCGAGAGTGCGACAAACTTGCATCTCACTTCACTAGTTTAGGGTTTTGAGAAGAGAGGGGAGAGTTTACTTGATTGAATTCTAAATGATATGACATGGTTGAATTCAAACCAAGGTTGAATTTGAATTTCAAATTCAAACATTAAATAATTACCTTAAATAATTCAATTAAGGAAATTCATTAAGTAAATGAACAATAATAAATAAGATGAACAATTATAATAAAGTAAAGCTCATTAGGGAAAACTTTGAGCTTTATTGACCATCACACATATTACAATGTCATTACAATATTCATAAGTGAAATAAAAGAATAATACAACACATTACATAAATGGGCAGAATTAAAAATAAAGAAAAATTACAAGTTAATAGTCCTAGTCTAAATTCTACAAGATCATCTTCACTTTATCTTGTATATGATGAACTCCAAGTCCATTTTTATCCATTCTTGATCCCTGCACAAAATCACATAGAAGAAGAACAAATTATGCCAAGTGGCAAAGCCACTTGGCAGGTTAGAAAAGAAGTTAAAATGGTGGATTATATCACAGCTCTGCCGAGCTGATCCTTTCCAAGCCAGATGCACAGGATCTGGTTCACACAGACACACAAGCAGCACACACATCAGGTGTGCATGCTCAACACCCAGGCACTGAGTGTGCATGCGGCACCACACACTCACACATCATCAGTGAGTCACCAAAGTGACAAGCAGGAGCTGTCAACCAGGGATGCAAGAGAGCACCATATATAACCTTTTCAGAGCCAAACCCTAGTCATTGTTCATCCATCGACAGGCAGCAGTGGTAAGTTCATCAAGAACACTAAGAACACTTAGAACAGGAAAAACCACAAGCCACCAGAAACCATCCAGGGACAGTTTCACCAAAAAACTGTCAGCTGTGAGCAAGTACCAAATGGAGTAAAGCACCACAAGCTTGTAAGGAGGAGAAGGGCAAGCAAACCAAGCATCACAGAAGCAATCCTCTACAACAACACTTAATTCTAGGAGCTGGAGTGAGGTATACCACACAAGAGCCTGAGCAAGATCATATCTTGCTCATACTTAAGCATGATTGCATCACAGGAGCACAGAAGGGTAGAAAACCCTAGGTGTATCATCATTTGGTTACTAAACCAATTGGTGCCAGCAAGTACAACTAAGGCTAACAGGAAAATAAACCAGGGAACACTGGTTATGACAACACAGTGTCAAAACCAGAGAAATCCAGCATGGATTTATTCCTTGCAGCCAATCAGAATCACAAAGCACCTATTGACCTAGCTAAACCATCAGATTGACAGGCAACATGTGCCTATCCTAATTATCAACATCAAAGCTACTGGAAATTCACTAAGTGACTAGCCAGTGAGCATTTATCCATCACAGAAAGCCACCAAATAGGGGAGCCATCCCAGGGCAGCACATGAATACTGCCAGGATCACCTCAACCACTTAACCAATTCCAACAAAGAAACCATGCACATATATCATCACCCAGTAGGGTTCAAAAGGAGGGTTAGGGTACACAACCAGGTGTTGGCATCCATCTAACCCTACCAAACTAAATGAAATGATCATAATCACAGAGCTTCACATCAATTATCCATGTGATTAAGCCAAACTAGACAGATAACTGAAATACACAAGCAACCAGTAATACATACACTTGCTCATGATCTAGAAGATCACTGCAAACCACAGCAGGTGCTGGGGTAAGCAAGAGCATGCATCAGCACATGCTTTGAGTACTACACAGGTCAAGTAAAAGCATCAGTGAAACACAAGCCATAGGACAAAGCAGTTGAATTATCCAGTACTGATGATTATATGATCATCAGGGCTTGCCTTAACATACAAAAGCTTGACAAGGGCAAGTCTGGCAGCAATCCATGAATCATTTAAATGAAATAGCCACAGTTAAGCAACAGTTATATCACAGACAATTACATAAATCATTTATAATTGTATCCAGAAGCACTCCATCCAGGGATGGAGTTGATAATGCAACAGTAATGATCAATTGAGCATAATCATGAATCTGAACTCAATGAACTAGCCCAGAGGCACTGGCACTTGCAAATATGCAAGGATTAACCACCACAATCAAGCCAGGGACAGGATTAAGCACACACAGTATGCCCAAGTGACAGTAAAAAGAATAGGAGCATGCCAACAGGCCATGAGCATCACTGGATGCTCATGAGCAATCACAGGAGGGCCACAGCCAGAAATTACAATGAACAGAAATAGCTAGGTAGCACAGAAGCATGGTAATAACAGCACAGTAAGCAGCATACGCATAGCTGTAGAGCAGCACAGCAACATAGGCATCCAGGCAGCAGCAGAGCAACATAAGCACATACAACGAACCAAGCCAGTAGATTTACAAAGAATAACAAGAAAGAGGTAATGAGCACGGCCAGCACCTCCACAAGGAGGGAAGCCATGGCCAGGGATACTGGAGGAGGAAGAAGAGAGGCACAGGAGAAAGAGGGAGGCGGCGCGTGTACCTGGAGCGAGCAGACGGCAGGCGTGGCCGTGGCGGCCACGGCGGCGCGCGCCGAAGACACGGCGGCACCTGGCCGTGCCATGCCAGGCCCGACGAGCGCCGCAGCGCTCCACATCTTGGCGGCGACGGCCGGCGGCGTCATCACGCCTGAGGTGCCGGTGAGCACCGCACCACCGTGCGGTCAAACGAGAAGGGGATCGGCATAGGGGCGGCTTAGAACCAGATCTATGCCGTGGATCTGGTGCGCCATCGCGTGGCGGTACAGATGCACCCCATGGCGAGGGCCATGGCGGCCGGTGATCGCCGGAAGCGGCCGGCGACGATGCGGGCGACGCGGGTCGCCAGAGCGTGATTGGGGAATTAGGGTTAGGACGAGCGGCGCGTGGTGAGGGAGTGAGCGACCGACCGCTCAGGTCGGTTGGACCCGAGCTGGTCTAGCCAAACCACTGGGCTCCACTGACAGGTGGGCCCAGGGGCAAATTGGTCTTTGCTAAATTCCATTAAAAATCAGAAACTTGGAAATTTCATAGAAATTAATTAATAACTCCAAAAAAATAATGAAAAATATGAAAACCACTCAGAATAAAATTCTCTATCATAATAAAATATGAAATGGAATTTTTGGAGATAAACTAAAATAAGTTCAAATTTGATGAATTAACTAATCATTTAAATCACACATGTTATTTTCAATAATGAAAATAAGTCCATAAATTCATTTGGACTCTAAAAAAACACCTTGACAACATTTCAAGGTTGTATTTTACTCTAATTCAAGTATTCTCAAATTATTCTTAGTATTAACCTCTTACATGAAATAATAACGACATCGGAAGGGGGGAACAAACCCTAAAAATAGAATCATGCATAATTGCTTCTTTAACCATTGCCCTTATCGGACAATGATGCTATTTTTCAGAACAAGAGGACAAGGGTCAGTCCATACCTTCCAACTGCAGAACTTTAGGTGTTCAGTGCAAGTTCATCACTTGCTCATGTCATTTGAGTATTTTTATCAAATTACTTGCAAAGTATTATGGTTATCACTATTGCACAAAAATCAAAACCACTACTTTCATAACTATGAATATGACTATGTGGTGGGCAATGGAACCATGGATTGTGTTGATATGGTGGAGGTTCCATTGCACGGGCTTATATCCATCTAGGATTAAACAACAAATGTCGCCAGTGATTCTTGTGCCGTAATACCCGTGTTAACCATAAGATCCGGAGTGGGACGGAGTAGTCAAAAGTGTTTCCACCTCTCGTTCATCAACGGATGCACTTTACCGTAGACACTTGTATCTGTCGGCGGCAAGTGGAAGGCTGGGGAAGCCTTAAGTCCCCACGGCACAGTCCGTAGACACTTGTCGTGCGAAGTGCAAGCGGTAGGCTGGGGAAGCCTTAAGTCCCCACGGTATTGCGGTCTATGAGGGATTGTAAGGTGTCCGGAACGGTCTATCCATGTTGATAGGGGAAGGCATATGAATGCCCGGAACGGTCTCATCATGGATATAGGGGAGGACAATCTTACAAAAGGGTGGGTGTTCGAGGTAGCGGAGGAACATGATTGGCTAGACCTTATACCGGGCCTCACACCGAAGGAAGTGTGGACGGGAAAGCTGCCCGGTTGGCACCAAGGTTAAGATCTCTTATGGGTAAAGCAACACACCTCTGCAGAGTGTAAAGAATCGTGACTGTCACTCCCTGTTCCGGGATTGAGGAATCGCTGAACGCGGCCGGAAAGGAGCTCCATGAAGTTCTAGTAAACCGGTGAAGGCTGACGGACATAGCTCTTTGAAATAAAAGCAATCTCTTGAAGAAACGTTTATCAAAACTTGCATTGGTGTTAGACTTTCTGGTCTAATATCGTAGCTAGTGCATTAAACACCTCTTATCTATAATGAACTTGTTGAGTACGCTCGTACTCATACCACTCTTAAACCCCATGCTTAGATTGTCTGAACCATCTGGAGGAGGAGGACTACGACAGCAATGATGGAGCCGAGATCATCGGCTACGAGGAACCAGACCTCTCAGGAGGTGTTGAAGGCGTAGACTACATCATAGTCTACGGATCCGGGGAGGCTTCCGGAGGAGAACAAGCCTAAGGATATCAGGAGGAGTAGTAGTAGCCGAGCAGCGCGAACTCTTACTATTTATCTGCTCGTTTAAATAAATGTTTAGTTTAATGAGACAATGTTATTGTAAGTTAAGTTGGGTTCGCCTCGAACCCAGGAGTTATCCTCTCAGAACCCAAGAGGAGCTCCGAGACGACTTGTGTATGATGATTGTAATAATATGTGAATGAGTTATGGACCCTGCTATGTTCTGCTGTACTACTCTGAGGGATGTAATATTTGCGGAATGGTACTTCGCGAATGTTATATCAACGACTGGCATACTACAACATGCAGTGGTATGCAGGGTCACCACAGTCTGTAATGTCCCAGGTTTAGAGACGATCGAGGGGTAGAATTTAGAAAGGGATGTGCATTGCATAGTAAATTCTGGGGAAATTTCGCGCTTTTAAACAAAAACTGCATCGAAGGGGGACAAGTTTCTCTCTCGACACCTTACAGGGTTAGGGTTTCGAGAGTGCGACAAACTTGCATCTCACTTCACTAGTTTAGGGTTTTGAGAAGAGAGGGGAGAGTTTACTTGATTGAATTCTAAATGATATGATATGGTTGAATTCAAACCAAGGTTGAATTTGAATTTCAAATTCAAACATTAAATAATTACCTTAAATAATTCAATTAAGGAAATTCATTAAGTAAATGAACAATAATAAATAAGATGAACAATTATAATAAAGTAAAGCTCATTAGGGAAAACTTTGAGCTTTATTGACCATCACACATATTACAATGTCATTACAATATTCATAAGTGAAATAAAAGAATAATACAACACATTACATAAATGGGCAGAATTAAAAATAAAGAAAAATTACAAGTTAATAGTCCTAGTCTAAATTCTACAAGATCATCTTCACTTTATCTTGTATATGATGAACTCCAAGTCCATTTTTATCCATTCTTGATCCCTGCACAAAATCACATAGAAGAAGAACAAATTATGCCAAGTGGCAAAGCCACTTGGCAAAGGTTAGAAAGAAGTTAAAATGGTGGATTATATCACAGCTCGCCGAGCTGATCCTTTCCAAGCCAGATGCACAGGATCTGGTTCACACAGACACACAAGCAGCACACACATCAGGTGTGCATGCTCAACACCTGTGCACCGAGTGTGCATGCGGCACCACACACTCACACATCATCAGTGAGTCACCAAAGTGACAAGCAGGAGCTGTCAACCAGGGATGCAAGAGAGCACCATATATAACCTTTTCAGAGCCAAACCCTAGTCATTGTTCATCCATCGACAGGCAGCAGTGGTAAGTTCATCAAGAACACTAAGAACACTTAGAACAGGAAAAACCACAAGCCACCGAAACCATCCGAGGGACAGTTTCACCAAAAAGCGTCAGCTGTTTGTGAGCAAGTACCAAATGGAGTAAAGCACCACAAGCTTGTAAGGAGGAGAAGGGCAAGCAAACCAAGCATCACGAAGCAATCCTCTACAACAACACTTAATTCTAGGAGCTGGAGTGAGGTATACCACACAAGAGCCTGAGCAAGATCATATCTTGCTCATACTTAAGCATGATTGCATCACAGGAGCACAGAAGGGTAGAAAACCCTAGGTGTATCATCATTTGGTTACTAAACCAATTGGTGCCAGCAAGTACAACTAAGGCTAACAGGAAAATAAACCAGGGAACACCGGTTATGACAACACAGTGTCAAAACCAGAGAAATCCAGCATGGATTTATTCCTTGCAGCCAATCAGAATCACAAAGCACCTATTGACCTAGCTAAACCATCAGATTGACAGGCAACATGTGCCTATCCTAATTATCAACATCAAAGCTACTGGAAATTCACTAAGTGACTAGCCAGTGAGCATTTATCCATCACAGAAAGCCACCAAATAGGGGAGCCATCCCAGGGCAGCACATGAATACTGCCAGGATCACCTCAACCACTTAACCAATTCCAACAAAGAAACCATGCACATATATCATCACCCAGTAGGGTTCAAAAGGAGGGTTAGGGTACACAACCAGGTGTTGGCATCCATCTAACCCTACCAAACTAAATGAAATGATCATAATCGCAGAAAGCAGTTCACATCAATTATCCATGTGATTAAGCCAAACTAGACAGATAACTGAAATACACAAGCAACCAGTAATACATACACTTGCTCATGATCTAGAAGATCACTGCAAACCACAGCAGGTGCTGGGGTAAGCAAGAGCATGCATCAGCACATGCTTGAGTACTACACAGGTCAAGTAAAAGCATCAGTGAAACACAAGCCATAGGACAGCAGTGAATTATCCAGTACTGATGATTATATGATCATCAGGGCTTGCCTTAACATACAAAAGCTTGACAAGGGCAAGTCTGGCAGCAATCCATGAATCATTTAAATGAAATAGCCACAGTTAAGCAACAGTTATATCACAGACAATTACATAAATCATTTATAATTGTATCCAGAAGCACTCCATCCAGGGATGGAGTTGATAATGCAACAGTAATGATCAATTGAGCATAATCATGAATCTGAACTCAATGAACTAGCCCAGAGGCACTGGCACTTGCAAATATGCAAGGATTAACCACCACAATCAAGCCAGGGACAGGATTAAGCACACACAGTATGCCCAAGTGACAGTAAAAAGAATAGGAGCATGCCAACAGGCCATGAGCATCACTGGATGCTCATGAGCAATCACAGGAGGGCCACAGCCAGAAATTACAATGAACAGAAATAGCTAGGTAGCACAGTAGCATGGTAATAACAGCACAGTAAGCAGCATACGCATAGCTGTAGAGCAGCACAGCAACATAGGCATCCAGGCAGCAGCAGAGCAACATAAGCACATACAACGAACCAAGCCAGTAGATTTACAGCAACAGCGCAGTAGCTGAGCACGGCCAGCACCTCCACAAGGAGGGAAGCCATGGCCAGGGATACTGGAGGAGGAAGAAGAGAGGCACAGGAGAAAGAGGGAGGCGGCGCGTGTACCTGGAGCGAGCAGACGGCAGGCGTGGCCGTGGCGGCCACGGCGGCGCGCGCCGAAGACACGGCGGCACTCGGCCAGGCCATGCCAGGCCCGACGAGCGCCGCAGGCGCTCCACATCTTGGCGGCGACGGCCGGCGGCGTCATCACGCCCGAGGTGCCGGTGAGCACCGCACCACCGTGCGGTCAAACGAGAAGGGGATCGGCATAGGGGCGGCTTAGAACCAGATCTATGCCGTGGATCTGGTGCGCCATCGCGTGGCGGTACAGATGCACCCCATGGCGAGGGCCATGGCGGCCGGTGATCGCCGGAATCGGCCGGCGACGATGCGGGCGACGCGGGTCGCCAGAGCGTGATTGGGGAATTAGGGTTAGGACGAGCGGCGCGTGGTGAGGGAGTGAGCGACCGACCGCTCAGGTCGGTTGGACCCGAGCTGGTCTAGCCAAACCACCGGGCTCCACCGATGTGTGGGCCCAGGGGCAAATTGGTCTTTGCTAAATTCCATTAAAAATCAGAAACTTGGAAATTTCATAGAAATTAATTAATAACTCCAAAAAAATAATGAAAAATATGAAAACCACTCAGAATAAAATTCTCTATCATAATAAAATATGAAATGGAATTTTTGGAGATAAACTAAAATAAGTTCAAATTTGATGAATTAACTAATCATTTAAATCACACATGTTATTTTCAATAATGAAAATAAGTCCATAAATTCATTTGGACTCTAAAAAAACACCTTGACAACATTTCAAGGTTGTATTTTACTCTAATTCAAGTATTCTCAAATTATTCTTAGTATTAACCTCTTACATGAAATAATAACGACATCGGAAGGGGGGAACAAACCCTAAAAATAGAATCATGCATAATTGCTTCTTTAACCATTGCCCTTATCGGACAATGATGCTATTTTTCAGAACAAGAGGACAAGGGTCAGTCCATACCTTCCAACTGCAGAACTTTGCGGTGTCTGTGCAAGTTCATCACTTGCTCATGTCATTTGAGTATTTTTATCAAATTACTTGCAAAGTATTATGGTTATCACTATTGCACAAAAATCAAAACCACTACTTTCATAACTATGAATATGACTATGTGGTGGGCAATGGAACCATGGATTGTGTTGATATGGTGGAGGTTCCATTGCACGGGCTTATATCCATCTAGGATTAAACAACAAATGTCGCCAGTGATTCTTGTGCCGTAATACCCGTGTTAACCATAAGATCCGGAGTGGGACGGAGTAGTCAAAAGTGTTTCCACCTCTCGTTCATCAACGGATGCACTTTACCGTAGACACTTGTATCTGTCGGCGGCAAGTGGTAGGTGGGGAAGCCTTAAGTCCCCACGGCACAGTCCGTAGACACTTGTCGTGCGAAGTGCAAGCGGTAGGCTGGGGAAGCCTTAAGTCCCCACGGTATTGCGGTCTATGAGGGATTGTAAGGTGTCCGGAACGGTCTATCCATGTTGATAGGGGAAGGCATATGAATGCCCGGAACGGTCTCATCATGGATATAGGGGAGGACAATCTTACAAAAGGGTGGGTGTTCGAGGTAGCGGAGGAACATGATTGGCTAGACCTTATACCGGGCCTCACACCGAAGGAAGTGTGGACGGGAAAGCTGCCCGGTTGGCACCAAGGTTAAGATCTCTTATGGGTAAAGCAACACACCTCTGCAGAGTGTAAAGAACTGTGACCTGTCACTCCCTGTTCCGGGATTGAGGAACTGCGAACGCGGCCGGAAAGGAGCTCCATGAAGTTCTAGTAAACCGGTGAAGGCTGACGGACATAGCTCTTTGAAATAAAAGCAATCTCTTGAAGAAACGTTTATCAAAACTTGCATTGGTGTTAGACTTTCTGGTCTAATATCGTAGCTAGTGCATTAAACACCTCTTATCTATAATGAACTTGTTGAGTACGCTCGTACTCATACCACTCTTAAACCCCATGCTTAGATTGTCTGAACCATCTGGAGGAGGAGGACTACGACAGCAATGATGGAGCCGAGATCATCGGCTACGAGGAACCAGACCTCTCAGGAGGTGTTGAAGGCGTAGACTACATCATAGTCTACGGATCCGGGGAGGCTTCCGGAGGAGAACAAGCCTAAGGATATCAGGAGGAGTAGTAGTAGCCGAGCAGCGCGAACTCTTACTATTTATCTGCTCGTTTAAATAAATGTTTAGTTTAATGAGACAATGTTATTGTAAGTTAAGTTGGGTTCGCCTCGAACCCAGGAGTTATCCTCTCAGAACCCAAGAGGAGCTCCGAGACGACTTGTGTATGATGATTGTAATAATATGTGAATGAGTTATGGACCCTGCTATGTTCTGCTGTACTACTCTGAGGGATGTAATATTTGCGGAATGGTACTTCGCGAATGTTATATCAACGACTGGCATACTACAACATGCAGTGGTATGCAGGGTCACCACAGTTGGTATCAGAGCAAAAGCTTTGACCTTAGGTTGGAACCTAGTAAATGGGACTAAACGTTAGGAGTCAAATAGGATTAGTAAAGAATTCTCTAAAAATATGGTGTATATTCAATTGAGAATACAACAATCATATCTTTTAGTGCGATAATTCTTTATTATCTCTATTATGATGCATTATTACTAATCTTATAATCTTTCTATTTCTACAGCCAACATGGCAAGTTCACGACCGGGAAGAAACGTGAAAGTTATGGATTCCACACTGAACGAGTACAAAGGAGGACTTGCTGATATCCTACGAGCCATGTTGCTGGAATTTGGGTGTGATCCCCAGATTCCAGTAAAGAAGTACATGTTCTATGATGGACCGGTGTTAGCCAAGTGCAGAGTAGGACTGCGACTTCCCGAATCTTTGGGAATGAGCGTAGTCATGCCAGCTGGAGAAGCTAGGACAACCAACACAGCCTATCATATAGCTGTTATGAGAGCCATAACCGACATACGGGAACATAAGACAAAAGAGCTTATGGATTCCGAGTTTTCCCATATTCCCCATAATCAGGAAGAAGAAGATCCCATGCTCAACCACTACAAATACGCCAAACGCAAACCCATAGCAGCGGCAAAATATATGGATAATAGCCGTAACTTCATATCATTACTCTTTCAGCTGAATCATCATCTGATAGGAGCTATTGATACGATGCTAGAGGAATTTACCGAACCCAAGGAGGAAAGTAGGGGAAAAGAACCTATGGAGAATGTAGTGCACACACCAGTTTATTCAGCTGGTGACTACATCAGCTTTGATCCACTTGCACGTGAACCTACACCTGTTACACCTGGGAACTTTCTGGGTAGTTCCTATGGGGGATACGAAGGCGGAGCGGAATCCGGGAACAACCAGCGTTCCGAGACTCCGATCGAGAATTCTAGGGGTTGGCGTTGGGGTAGTGATACTGGAACCCATAGTACTACTGAGTATTATGATGGAGAGATGAACGATGATGCAACAACCCAGAACCAGAGCTATCCTAGTAATGAAGGAGTGGATGGAGGATATCCGACACAGGTTGAGTCGGGTATGGGTTTTGGTAACCCTTATGGTGGGGCTACAGGAGAGTACACCCGATGGGTGGACTATGATGCACTCAACGATCAGTTTGTGAATACTGATTTCTCCTTAGGGTCATCATCGGATTCGGACTACAAGCCAACGGGGAGACCTTATGTTCCAGGGTCTATCAGGAGGACGACACGTTCGACCGGATGGAAGCCTGGAATGTATCGGGAGTGAAGACCGATTAGAAGTCCACCAAGGGAGGCGTGGCTATAATACACAAGTACCACGTGTATTATAGTTTGTAATATTTGTATAAATTTGTATATATACTTTAATAAGTGAGTTTGCATACTCACATCGACTTGAGTATTGTAATAAGACCACTTATGTATGTATATACAGGGTATATGTTTTGTATGATTTGGTTTTGCTTCTTGATTTCCATTGCGTGACTAGTTCTGTGCACAAAGTTGAGCTCAGAAAACTTGCGCATGGAGTAACTATGAGTATCATCTTGTGTTGCAGAACTAGGGGGATTATGTCGGGAACGTTAGGAAATGAGACGGAAGCGCAGCGCATGGAGCGCGAAGCAAAGGAAAAGGAAGAGGCTGAGGGTGCAGCCAGAGATCAGTTTCCACCACCACCACCACCCATGACGCAGCAAAACTTTATCCAGTACATGCAACTGGCGGAAGAAAGGCAACGTGTAACACTGGAGCTGCAGAACAAATTCCTTCAGGATCTGATGCAGCAGAATAGGGTGGAGAGACCTGAGAACCAGGGAGTCACATTAGCAGACTTCCAAAACACCAAGCCGATATCTTTCGCATACGCGCCCGAGCCGATGGACGCGGAAGATTGGTTGATGGATACTGAGCGCAAGCTCAACACTGTTGGATGCAATGACCAAGAGAAGGTCCGATATGCTACCCATCTGCTATGTGGACCTGCCGCATCATGGTGGGACAACATTGTAGCCGTGTATCCGGCAGGAAAGGTATTCACCTGGGAGGAGTTTGCAAGGAAGTTCAGGGAATCCAATGTCCCTGAAAGTATTGTGGAACTGAAGCGTCGAGAGTTTGAGAGTCTCGAGCAGAAGGATAAGGCAATCCTGACTTATGTCAGGGAGTTTTCAAAGCTGTCCCGGTACGCTGTTGAGGAAGTCAACACCGAGGACAAGAAGAAGAAGAGATTTCTGAGGGGGTTAAGTCCCCAGTTCAAAGTACAGCTGCGGATGATGAGAGCAACAGAATTCCAAGAGTTGGTGGATGCAGCCATCACTCTTGAAGATGACTTCAAACAACTGCAAGAAGAGAAGAGGAAGAAGGCCAAGTATGAGCCTAAGAGGTTTGTTAGTAACAAGCCTAACACCAGCTTGAGTTTCAAGCCTAGATACAACAACAACAACAACAACAACAACAACAACTACTACGGTAGTAGGAAGAATCAGGCATTCCAGACTGCAAATCAAAGTGTTTGCAGGAGTTGTGGACTTCCAGGGCATTTTGCCAGGGATTGCAAGAAACCAAGGATTATATGCTTTGGTTGTCGCCAGGAGGGACACATGCTGAAGGACTGCCCCAAGAAGAATAGTGGAGGAGGTCAATCTGGAGGAGGAGGAAATCGAGGAAACACCGGAGGGAACTGGAAGAATAAGAAGCCCTTCGGCAAGCTGAACTGTACCAGTCTGGAGGAGGTGGTCAACTCTGACCAGGCGGTGATAGGTACGCTCCAGATACTCACTCATCCTGGCAAAGTACTTTTTGATACTGGTGCAACTACATCATTCATTTCTCAACAATTCATCATCAAACATGGGATTAGTTGCACTAAGTTAGATACACCCATAACTATACTTTCTGCGGGGGGAACGATATTATTAACCCATGCCAAACAAAAACAAGTCATTATGATCAATAAGTGCGCGTTTGACGCGGACCTGTTCATTTTACCGATGAAGGACATTGATGTCATTCTTGGTATGAACTGGTTAGAAGCTAATGGAGCATTGATCGACTGTGTAAACAAGACGGTGTCATTAAAAAGTCCCGATGGAAGTAGAATGATCTACCAAGGCGACAAACATACTCAGATTGAAGTGGAGCTACAGCTGAATAGCATGAAGGAGGTGAAGTTAGAAGATATACCTGTAGTAAATAAATTCCAGGATGTGTTTCCTGCGGAATTACCTGGTATGCCACCAGATAGGGAGATAGAATTCACTATCGACCTAATCCCAGGAACAGCTCCGATTGCTAAAGCACCATATAAAATGGGGCCTAAGGAACTGAAGGAACTGAAGGAGCAATTGGATGACTTGGAACAAAAGGGATTCATTCAAGAGAGTGTTTCACCATGGGGATCACCTGTGATCTTCGTGGATAAAAGGGATGGAGGAAGAAGGATGTGCGGAGACTACAGAAATCTGAACAACGTCACAATCAAGAACAAGTATCCACTTCCAAGAATTCAAGATCTATTTGATCAGGTTAGAGGAGCGGGAGTCTTTTCCAAGATTGATCTAAGATCGGGTTATCACCAGATAAAAATCAAGAAGGAGGACGTTCCGAAAACTGCCTTTGTCTCAAGGTATGGACACCATGAATACCTTGTAGTACCTTTTGGACTAACCAATGCCCCAGCAATATTCATGAATCTCATGAATAAGATTTTCATGCCATATCTTGACAAGTTTGTCATCGTATTCATCGATGATATCTTGATATATTCCAAGAACAAGGCAGAACATGCCGAACATTTGAGGTTAGTGTTGCAGACACTAAGGGAACACCAACTTTATGCCAAACTCAGCAAGTGTGAATTTTGGCTAGATCAAGTGGAATTTCTTGGTCATGTCATTAGCAAAGATGGAATCGCTGTCAACCCGAGCAAGGTAGCAGCAGTTTTAGAATGGGAAGCACCCAAGACTGTCAAGGAAATCCGAGGATTCCTTGGAATGGCAGGATATTATCGGAGATTCATTGAAGGATTCTCTAAGATCGCAGGACCAATGACAAAGTTGCTAAGGAAGAACACACCATTCGTGTGGTCAGAGGAGTGTGAGAAGAGTTTTCAAACTCTGAAGGAGAAACTCACCACAGCACCGGTGTTAGCAGTTCCGGAAGTTGGCAAGGATTACACCGTGTACTGTGACGCATCCAAACATGGATTGGGTTGCGTACTCATGCAAGATCGGAAAGTGATATCCTATGGATCAAGGCAACTCAGACCTCATGAAGTAAATTATCCAACACATGACTTGGAGTTAGCAGCGGTCGTATTTGCACTTAAAACATGGAGACATTTTCTCTATGGAGCTAAGTGTGAGCTCTATACAGACCACAAAAGCCTCAAATATTTCTTCACTCAGAAGGAACTCAACATGAGGCAGAAAAGATGGCTAGAATTGATCAAGGATTATGATCTGACAATCAATTACACACCAGGGAAGGCTAATGTAGTAGCAGACGCCCTGAGTAGGAAGAGTACCGGAGGAGTGGAACAAGAAATATCACCGGAGTTGAGGAAGGAAATAAGCCAAGCCCAAATACAACTTTGGGAGAAGGAAGCCCATGAAGGATTATCGGCGTTGCAAGTAGCCGAGGAACTTAATGTTAACTTGAAGAATGAGATAATGATGGGTCAGTTGGACGATCCATTCATTGTAGAAGAGATGAGGAGAATAGATGAGGGAAGACCATCAGAATTTCACCGTGGAGAATCTGGATCTTTGTGGTTCCAGAAGAGGATTTGTGTTCCGGATATTGCTGAAATCAAGGAAGTAATACTCCGGGAAGCTCATCAAACACCATATTCAATACATCCAGGAAGTACAAAGATGTACATGGACTTAAAGGAACTATTCTGGTGGAATAATATGAAGAGGGAGATAGCACAATATGTGGCAGAATGCCATACCTGCCAGCGAGTGAAGGCTGAACATCAGAGTCCCGCAGGGAAGTTACAACCTCTACCTATTCCAGAGTGGAAATGGGAGGAAATAGGGATGGATTTCATCACCGGACTACCCATGACCAATAAAAAGAAGGACATGATATGGGTAATCGTGGACCGGTTGACGAAAAGTGCACACTTTTTAGCGGTAAACCAGCAGGATAAAGGAGAGAAACTTATCGATCTTTACATCAAAGAGATCGTAAGTAAGCATGGAGTGCCAAAGAAAATCGTATCGGATCGAGGATCTGTGTTCACATCAGCATTCTGGAAGCAGCTTCACGAAGCTTTAGGATCCAAGTTGGATTATAGTACCGCTTATCATCCACAAACCGGTGGACAAACCGAGAGAACCAATCAGATCTTAGAAGATATGCTTAGGGCTTGTGCCCTAGACTTCGGAGGATCATGGGAGGAGCATCTACCTTTAGCAGAGTTTTCATACAACAATAGTTATCAAAGCAGCATCAAGATGGCACCATTTGAAGCTCTGTATGGAAGGAAGTGTAGATCGCCAATATGTTGGTATGAAGCCGGAGCAAGCAAAGAGTTCAACCCTGATTATGTCAAGGAAAAACAACAAATCATTGACATTATCAGAGACAGGCTCAAGATAGCTCAGAGTCGGCAAAAGAGTTACGCCGATCAGAAGAGAAGGACGTGGGAGCCACAAGTTGGAGACATGGTTTATCTTAAGGTAAGCCCGATGAAAGGACTCCAGAGGTTTGGAGTAAAAGGGAAACTCAGTCCTAGATATATAGGACCTTTCAAGATACTGAGTCAGAATCGAGGTTTGGCCTTTGAATTGGATCTACCGGGAAGGCTAGCTCAAGTTCACAATGTATTCCATGTTTCACAACTTCGGAAATGTTTGAAGACCCCAGATGAACCAATCTCACATGAGGAGCTTGAGTTACAACCAGACCTGACGTACATTGAGAAGCCAGCCAAGATTCTCGAAGAGAGCTGGAAACAACTCAGAAATAAGGCGATCAAGTATTGCAAGATACAATGGAAGCATCATCCCGAGAGGGAGGCCACCTGGGAAAAAGAGGAAGACCTAAGGAAAACATACCCCGAGCTGTTCAGGTATTACAACCACAACTTCGGGACGAAGTTTTCTTTAAGGGGGAAAGGCTGTAATGTCCCAGGTTTAGAGACGATCGAGGGGTAGAATTTAGAAAGGGATGTGCATTGCATAGTAAATTCTGGGGAAATTTCGCGCTTTTAAACAAAAACTGCATCGAAGGGGGACAAGTTTCTCTCTCGACACCTTACAGGGTTAGGGTTTCGAGAGTGCGACAAACTTGCATCTCACTTCACTAGTTTAGGGTTTTGAGAAGAGAGGGGAGAGTTTACTTGATTGAATTCTAAATGATATGATATGGTTGAATTCAAACCAAGGTTGAATTTGAATTTCAAATTCAAACATTAAATAATTACCTTAAATAATTCAATTAAGGAAATTCATTAAGTAAATGAACAATAATAAATAAGATGAACAATTATAATAAAGTAAAGCTCATTAGGGAAAACTTTGAGCTTTATTGACCATCACACATATTACAATGTCATTACAATATTCATAAGTGAAATAAAAGAATAATACAACACATTACATAAATGGGCAGAATTAAAAATAAAGAAAAATTACAAGTTAATAGTCCTAGTCTAAATTCTACAAGATCATCTTCACTTTATCTTGTATATGATGAACTCCAAGTCCATTTTTATCCATTCTTGATCCCTGCACAAAATCACATAGAAGAAGAACAAATTATGCCAAGTGGCAAAGCCACTTGGCAGGTTAGAAAAGAAGTTAAAATGGTGGATTATATCACAGCTCTGCCGAGCTGATCCTTTCCAAGCCAGATGCACAGGATCTGGTTCACACAGACACACAAGCAGCACACACATCAGGTGTGCATGCTCAACACCCAGGCACTGAGTGTGCATGCGGCACCACACACTCACACATCATCAGTGAGTCACCAAAGTGACAAGCAGGAGCTGTCAACCAGGGATGCAAGAGAGCACCATATATAACCTTTTCAGAGCCAAACCCTAGTCATTGTTCATCCATCGACAGGCAGCAGTGGTAAGTTCATCAAGAACACTAAGAACACTTAGAACAGGAAAAACCACAAGCCACCAGAAACCATCCAGGGACAGTTTCACCAAAAAACTGTCAGCTGTGAGCAAGTACCAAATGGAGTAAAGCACCACAAGCTTGTAAGGAGGAGAAGGGCAAGCAAACCAAGCATCACAGAAGCAATCCTCTACAACAACACTTAATTCTAGGAGCTGGAGTGAGGTATACCACACAAGAGCCTGAGCAAGATCATATCTTGCTCATACTTAAGCATGATTGCATCACAGGAGCACAGAAGGGTAGAAAACCCTAGGTGTATCATCATTTGGTTACTAAACCAATTGGTGCCAGCAAGTACAACTAAGGCTAACAGGAAAATAAACCAGGGAACACCGGTTATGACAACACAGTGTCAAAACCAGAGAAATCCAGCATGGATTTATTCCTTGCAGCCAATCAGAATCACAAAGCACCTATTGACCTAGCTAAACCATCAGATTGACAGGCAACATGTGCCTATCCTAATTATCAACATCAAAGCTACTGGAAATTCACTAAGTGACTAGCCAGTGAGCATTTATCCATCACAGAAAGCCACCAAATAGGGGAGCCATCCCAGGGCAGCACATGAATACTGCCAGGATCACCTCAACCACTTAACCAATTCCAACAAAGAAACCATGCACATATATCATCACCCAGTAGGGTTCAAAAGGAGGGTTAGGGTACACAACCAGGTGTTGGCATCCATCTAACCCTACCAAACTAAATGAAATGATCATAACTGCAGAGCAGTTCACATCAATTATCCATGTGATTAAGCCAAACTAGACAGATAACTGAAATACACAAGCAACCAGTAATACATACACTTGCTCATGATCTAGAAGATCACTGCAAACCACAGCAGGTGCTGGGGTAAGCAAGAGCATGCATCAGCACATGCTTGAGTACTACACAGGTCAAGTAAAAGCATCAGTGAAACACAAGCCATAGGACAGCAGTGAATTATCCAGTACTGATGATTATATGATCATCAGGGCTTGCCTTAACATACAAAAGCTTGACAAGGGCAAGTCTGGCAGCAATCCATGAATCATTTAAATGAAATAGCCACAGTTAAGCAACAGTTATATCACAGACAATTACATAAATCATTTATAATTGTATCCAGAAGCACTCCATCCAGGGATGGAGTTGATAATGCAACAGTAATGATCAATTGAGCATAATCATGAATCTGAACTCAATGAACTAGCCCAGAGGCACTGGCACTTGCAAATATGCAAGGATTAACCACCACAATCAAGCCAGGGACAGGATTAAGCACACACAGTATGCCCAAGTGACAGTAAAAAGAATAGGAGCATGCCAACAGGCCATGAGCATCACTGGATGCTCATGAGCAATCACAGGAGGGCCACAGCCAGAAATTACAATGAACAGAAATAGCTAGGTAGCACAGAAGCATGGTAATAACAGCACAGTAAGCAGCATACGCATAGCTGTAGAGCAGCACAGCAACATAGGCATCCAGGCAGCAGCAGAGCAACATAAGCACATACAACGAACCAAGCCAGTAGATTTACAGCAACAGCGCGATGGCGAGCACGGCCAGCACCTCCACAAGGAGGGAAGCCATGGCCAGGGATACTGGAGGAGGAAGAAGAGAGGCACAGGAGAAAGAGGGAGGCGGCGCGTGTACCTGGAGCGAGCAGACGGCAGGCGTGGCCGTGGCGGCCACGGCGGCGCGCGCCGAAGACACGGCGGCACCTGGCCAGGCCATGCCAGGCCCGACGAGCGCCGCAGCGCTCCACATCTTGGCGGCGACGGCCGGCGGCGTCATCACGCCTGAGGTGCCGGTGAGCACCGCACCACCGTGCGGTCAAACGAGAAGGGGATCGGCATAGGGGCGGCTTAGAACCAGATCTATGCCGTGGATCTGGTGCGCCATCGCGTGGCGGTACAGATGCACCCCATGGCGAGGGCCATGGCGGCCGGTGATCGCCGGAATCGGCCGGCGACGATGCGGGCGACGCGGGTCGCCAGAGCGTGATTGGGGAATTAGGGTTAGGACGAGCGGCGCGTGGTGAGGGAGTGAGCGACCGACCGCTCAGGTCGGTTGGACCCGAGCTGGTCTAGCCAAACCACTGGGCTCCACTGACAGGTGGGCCCAGGGGCAAATTGGTCTTTGCTAAATTCCATTAAAAATCAGAAACTTGGAAATTTCATAGAAATTAATTAATAACTCCAAAAAAATAATGAAAAATATGAAAACCACTCAGAATAAAATTCTCTATCATAATAAAATATGAAATGGAATTTTTGGAGATAAACTAAAATAAGTTCAAATTTGATGAATTAACTAATCATTTAAATCACACATGTTATTTTCAATAATGAAAATAAGTCCATAAATTCATTTGGACTCTAAAAAAACACCTTGACAACATTTCAAGGTTGTATTTTACTCTAATTCAAGTATTCTCAAATTATTCTTAGTATTAACCTCTTACATGAAATAATAACGACATCGGAAGGGGGGAACAAACCCTAAAAATAGAATCATGCATAATTGCTTCTTTAACCATTGCCCTTATCGGACAATGATGCTATTTTTCAGAACAAGAGGACAAGGGTCAGTCCATACCTTCCAACTGCAGAACTTTGCAGTGTTCAGGCAAGTTCATCACTTGCTCATGTCATTTGAGTATTTTTATCAAATTACTTGCAAAGTATTATGGTTATCACTATTGCACAAAAATCAAAACCACTACTTTCATAACTATGAATATGACTATGTGGTGGGCAATGGAACCATGGATTGTGTTGATATGGTGGAGGTTCCATTGCACGGGCTTATATCCATCTAGGATTAAACAACAAATGTCTTGATGATTCTTGTGCCGTAATACCCGTGTTAACCATAAGATCCGGAGTGGGACGGAGTAGTCAAAAGTGTTTCCACCTCTCGTTCATCAACGGATGCACTTTACCGTAGACACTTGTATCTGTCGGCGGCAAGTGGTAGGCTGGGGAAGCCTTAAGTCCCCACGGCACAGTCCGTAGACACTTGTCGTGCGAAGTGCAAGCGGTAGGCTGGGGAAGCCTTAAGTCCCCACGGTATTGCGGTCTATGAGGGATTGTAAGGTGTCCGGAACGGTCTATCCATGTTGATAGGGGAAGGCATATGAATGCCCGGAACGGTCTCATCATGGATATAGGGGAGGACAATCTTACAAAAGGGTGGGTGTTCGAGGTAGCGGAGGAACATGATTGGCTAGACCTTATACCGGGCCTCACACCGAAGGAAGTGTGGACGGGAAAGCTGCCCGGTTGGCACCAAGGTTAAGATCTCTTATGGGTAAAGCAACACACCTCTGCAGAGTGTAAAGAACTGTGACCTGTCACTCCCTGTTCCGGGATTGAGGAACTGCGAACGCGGCCGGAAAGGAGCTCCATGAAGTTCTAGTAAACCGGTGAAGGCTGACGGACATAGCTCTTTGAAATAAAAGCAATCTCTTGAAGAAACGTTTATCAAAACTTGCATTGGTGTTAGACTTTCTGGTCTAATATCGTAGCTAGTGCATTAAACACCTCTTATCTATAATGAACTTGTTGAGTACGCTCGTACTCATACCACTCTTAAACCCCATGCTTAGATTGTCTGAACCATCTGGAGGAGGAGGACTACGACAGCAATGATGGAGCCGAGATCATCGGCTACGAGGAACCAGACCTCTCAGGAGGTGTTGAAGGCGTAGACTACATCATAGTCTACGGATCCGGGGAGGCTTCCGGAGGAGAACAAGCCTAAGGATATCAGGAGGAGTAGTAGTAGCCGAGCAGCGCGAACTCTTACTATTTATCTGCTCGTTTAAATAAATGTTTAGTTTAATGAGACAATGTTATTGTAAGTTAAGTTGGGTTCGCCTCGAACCCAGGAGTTATCCTCTCAGAACCCAAGAGGAGCTCCGAGACGACTTGTGTATGATGATTGTAATAATATGTGAATGAGTTATGGACCCTGCTATGTTCTGCTGTACTACTCTGAGGGATGTAATATTTGCGGAATGGTACTTCGCGAATGTTATATCAACGACTGGCATACTACAACATGCAGTGGTATGCAGGGTCACCACAGAAAATAAACGGTATGCTCCCTATTATCAACATTGAAAGTAACCTTTCCTTTATTGCAATCAATAACAGCCCCTGCGGTGTTAAGAAAAGGTCTCCCAAGAATAATAGACATATTATCATCTTCAGGCATTTCCAACACAACAAAATCAGTTAATATTAAGCAGTTAGTAGTAACTTGAACAGGAACATTCTCACATATACCAACAGGAATAGCAGTAGATTTATCAGCCATTTGCAAAGATATATCAGTAGGTATCAACTTATCTAAGTAAAGTCTCTTATAAAGAGAAAAAGGCATAACACTAACACCGGCTCCCAAGTCACATAGAGCAGTTTTAACATAATTATTCTTAATAGAACAAGGAATAGTAGGTATACCTGGGTCGCCCAACTTCTTCGGAACTTTGCCATTGAAAGAGTAATTAGCAAGCATAGTGGAAATTTCCTCATTGGGGATTTTCCTTTTGTTAGTAACAATATCTTTCATATACTTTGAATAAGGAGGCAATTTAATAGCATCAGTCAAAGGGATTTGCAAGAATAAAGGTTTCATCCAATCGCAAAATTTATTATAGTGTTCTTCTTCCTTTGATTTTAGTTTCTTAGCAGGAAAAGGCATTTGCTTTTGCACCCAAGGTTCTCTTTCATTACCATGTTTCTCAGTAATAAAATCTTCTTTAGTGTACTTTTTATTTTTAGCATGCTTTTCAGGTTCTTCTTCAACCTCTTCTTTATCAGGAGTATCATTCTTATCATTATCATTATCATGTTCATTACCACTTTCAGTTTCAGCATCAGAAATAGAAATACTATTAGGATCATTAACAGGTTCAGAGGATTCTACAACATTTTTATGTTTCTTCTTCTTTTTCTTCCTAGAATGAGCACTAGGTTCAATGCGTTGAGAATCTTGTTCAACTCTTTTGGGATGCCCTTCAGGATATAGAGGATCCTGGGTAGAGACACCACCTCTAGTTGTTACTTCATAAGCATGTTTCTCTTTAGAATTATTCCCTAACAAGTCATTTTGCACTTTAGTGAGTTGATCAATTTGAGTTTGAATCATTTGAAAATGTTTAACAAGCATCTTAACATCATTGGAGGTTCTCTCCACAATATCATGCAATTCACTAATAGCTTGAGAATTTTCCATTAAATGATTCTCTACTCTCATATTAAAATTTTCTTGCTTAACAATATAATTATCAAACTCATCTAAGCATTGTGCAGGAGGTTTCGAATACGGAATATCTTCCCTAGTAAAGCGTTGAAGGGAGTTTACCTCAATCATGGATGAAGGGGGAATTATCTCACATATATCTTCAATAGGAGGTAGATTCTTCACATCTTCAGATTTAATACCTTTCTCCTTGAGAGACTTCTTGGCTTCCCTCATATCTTCATCATTCAATTTAATTAAACCCCGCTTCTTCAATATTGGAGTTGGAGTCGGTTCAGGCGTAGTCCAATCATCATGATTCCGGCTTATTTTAGCCAATAATTCTTCAGCGTCGTCTGGAGTTCTTTTCAAGAAAACACAACCAGCACAACTATCCAAGTATGCCCTAGACTCAAAGGTTAGTCCACTATAAAATATATCAAGTAAATCATGCTTTTCCAAATCATGCTCAGGTCGAGCTCTAATAAGAGAGCAGAATCTCGACCAAGCCTCAGGCAATTTCTCTTCATCTCCCTGATTAAAATTATAAATTCTCTGCAAAGCAATATGTTGAGCACTAGCAGGAAAGTATTTGCGGAAGAAAACATCAAGCAATTCTTTCGGACTTTTAATAGAATTAGGTGGCAAATTATTATACCAAGTTTTAGCGTCATCCTTTAATGAGAATGGAAATATTTTAGCAACAAAGTAAGTACGCATCTTAACATCATCAGAAAACAAGCTACTAAGAGTAGATAGCTCAGTCATGTGTTCAACAGCACTTTCTTTTTCAGTACCACAAAAGGGTGTTTTCTCAACAATAGCTATATGAGATAGATCAAGAGAAAAATCATAATCTTTATCCCTAATGTTTATAGGAGATGTGGCAAACTTAGGATCAGGAGACAGGTTTATATCTAACAGCATGTTCTGCAAGCAACTTTTTAATTTTTCTTGCATCAGTAGTAGCATTGCATTTTTCAATAAAATCATCATTAAGCTCCACATAATCTTCCTCAGGATCATCACTAAAATAACCAAGTTCAGGTGAACTAACAGGTGTAGTAGCATTAGGAGTTTCGACGTATTTTCAATTTGTCTAGACCTAGCAATTGTAGCATCTAGAAAAGATCCCAATGAACCACTATCATCAAGCACAGCAGAAACATTATCAATATTATGAGAGTGTTCAGATTCAGCAGATGTACCCGCATGCGAAGCATGTGGCGGTGAAACAAGTGTATCAATCACAGATGGTGAATCAAGAGCAGCGAGAGGTATTCGTAATTGTACCTTTTCTTGTAGTGGATGGTAATATGGCGATCTTAGTATCGCGAGGTTTACCCATGATGGAGAATTTGCAGCGAACAATATTAATCCAAGTGAACTTCCAAATAAAGCTATGCTCCCCGGCAGCGGCGCCAGAAAATAGTCTTGATGACCCACAAGTATAGGGGATCGCAAATAGCCTTCGAGGGAAGTAAAACCCAATTTATTGATTCGACACAAGGGGAGACAAAGAACACTTGGAAGCCTTAACAACGGAGTTGTCAATTCAGTTGCACTGGAAACAGACTTGCTCGCAAGAGTTTATCGATAATGTAACAGTTTTATAGCGATAGCAGTAGTGAAATAACAGAAAGAGTAACAGAGACAGCAGTAGTGATTTTAGTAAACAGCAGGATTAAAATACTGTAGGCACGGGGACGGATGACGGGCGTTGCATGGATGAGAGAAACTCATGTAACAATCATAGCAGGGCATTTGCAGATAATAATAAAACGGTGTCCAAGTACAAAGCAATCAATAGGCATGTGTTCCATATATAGTCGTGCGTGCTCGCAATGAGAAACTTGCACAGCATCTTTTGTCCTACCAGCCGGTGGCAGCCGGGCCTCAAGGGAAACTACTGGATATTAAGGTACTCCTTTTAATAAAGTACCGGAGCAAAGCATTAACACTCCGTGAACACATGTGATCCTCACATCGCTACCATCCCCTCCGGTTGTCCCAATTCTTGTCACTTCGGGGCCATTGGTTCCGGACAGCGACATGTGTATACAACTTATAGGTAAGACCATAAACAATGAATATCATGATGAAACAATAACATGTTCAGATCTGAGATCATGGCACTCGGGCCCTAGTGACAAGCATTAAGCATAACAAGTTGCAACAATATCATCAAAGTACCAACTACGGACACTAGGCACTATGCCCTAACAATCTTATGCTATTACATGACCAATCTCATCCAATCCCTACCATCCCCTTCGGCCTACAGCGGGGGAATTACTCACACATGGATGGGGGAAACATGGCTGGTTGATGTAGAGGCGTTGGCGGTGATGGCGGTGATGATCTCCTCCAATTCCCCATCCCGGCGGAGTGCCAGAACGGAGACTTCTGGCTCCCGCGACGGAGTTTCGCGATGTGGCGGCGTTCTGGAGGGTTTCTGGCGACTTCGACTTCTCTCCGTGCGTTTTTAGGTCGATGCCGATAAATAGTCCGAAGGAGGGCGTCGGAGGCCGGCCGAGGGGGCCACACCACAGGGCCGCGCGGGCCCCCCCTGGGCCGCGCCGCCCTATGGTGTGGGGCCCTCGGGCCTCCACCTCAATTGTCCTTCTGGCTCCGTTAGTTTCCTGGGAAAATAGGGCCTTCTGCATAAATTCCGAAGATTTTCCCGAAAGTTGGATTTCTGCACAAAAACGAGACACCAGAGCAGTTCTGCTGAAAACAGCGTTAGTCCGTGTTAGTTGCATCCAAAACACACAAATTAGAGGCAAAACAATAGCAAAAGTGTTCGGGAAAGTAGATACGTTTTGGACGTATCAAGTGCTACCTTTAAAATTCCATCATTCACCTTTTCAATATATAGCTCATGGGACAAATAGCTTAAAAACTATTGTGGTATTGAATATGTAATTATGCACTTTATCTCTTATTAAGTTGCTTGTTGTGCGATAACCATGTTCACTGGGGACGCCATCAACTATTCATTGTTGAATTTCATGTGAGTTGCTATGCATGTCCGTCTTGTCTGAAGTAAGAGAGATCTACCACCTTATGGTTAAGCATGCATATGTTAGAGAAGAACATTGGGCCGCTAACTAAAGCCATGATCCATGGTGGAAGTTTCAGTTTTGGACATATATCCTCAATCTCAAATGAGAAAATTATTAATTGTTGTTACATGCTTATGCATAAAAGAGGAGTCCATTATCTGTTGTCTATGTTGTCCCGGTATGGATGTCTAAGTTGAAGAATAATCAATAGCGAGAAATCCAATGCGAGCTTTCTCCTTAGACCTTTGTATGTGCATAGAGGTACCCCTTTGTGACACTTGGTTAAAACAGTGCATTGTGATGATCCGGTAGTCCAAGCTAATTAGGACAAGGTGCGGGCACTATTAGTACACTATGCATGAGGCTTGCAACTTATAAGATATAATTTACATGATGCATATGCTTTATTACTACCGTTGACAAAATTGTTTCATGTTTTCAAAATCAAAGCTCTAGCACAAATATAGCAATCGATGCTTTTCCTCTATGGAGGACCATTCTTTTACTTTCAATGTTGAGTCAGTTCACCTATTTCTCTCCACCTCAAGAAGCAAACACTTGTGTGAACTATGCATTGATTCCTACATACTTGCTTATTGCACTTATTATATTACTCTATGTTGACAATATCCATGAGATATACATGTTACAAGTTGAAAGCAACCGCTGAAACTTAATCTTCTTTTGTGTTGCTTCAATGCCTTTACTTTGAATTATTGCTTTATGAGTTAACTCTTATGCAAGACTTATTAATGCTTGTCTTGAAGTGCTATTCATGAAAAGTCTTTGCTTTATGATTCACTTGTTTACTCATGTCATATACATTGTTTTGATCGCTGCATTCACTACATATGCTTTACAAATAGTATGATCAAGATTATGATGGCATGTCACTCCAGAAATTATCTGTGTTATCGTTTTACCTGCTCGGGACGAGCAGAACTAAGCTTGGGGATGCTGATACGTCTCCGACGTATCGATAATTTCTTATGTTCCATGCCACATTATTGATGTTATCTACATGTTTTATGCACACTTTATGTCATATTCGTGCATTTTATGGAACTAACCTATTAACAAGATGCCGAAGTGCCAGTTGCTGTTTTCTGTTGTTTTTGGTTTCAGAAATCCTAGTAAGGAAATATTCTCGGAATTGGACGAAATCAAAGCCCAGGGGCCTATTTTTCCACGAAGCTTCCAGAAGTCCGAAGACGAAACGAAGAGGGGCCACGAGGCAGCCAGAGCATAGGGCGGCGCGGCCCTTGCCCTGGTCGCGCGGCCCTATTGTCTGGGCACCTCGTGCCGCCTCTTGACCTACCCTTCCGCCTACTTAAAGCCTCCGTGACGAAACCCCTAGTACCGAGAGCCACGATACGGAAAACCTTACAGAGACGCCGCCAACGCCGATCCCATCTCGGGGGATCCAGGAGATCGCCTCCGGCACCCTGCCGGAGAGGGGAATCATCTCCCGGAGGACTCTACGCCGCCATGGTCGCCTCCGGTGTGATGTGTGAGTAGTCTACCCCTGGACTATGGGTCCATAGCAGTAGCTAGATGGTTGTCTTCTCCCCATTGTGCTATCATTGTCGGATCTTGTGAGCTGCCTAACATGATCAAGATCATCTATCTGTAATTCTATATGTTGCGTTTGTTGGGATCCGATGAATAGAGAATACTTGTTATGTTGATTATCAAAGTTATATCTACGTGTTGTTTATGATCTTGCATGCTTTCCGTTACTAGTAGATGCTCTGGCCAAGTAGATGCTTGTAACTCCAAGAGGGAGTACTTATGCTCGATAGTGGGTTCATGCCTGCATTGACACAGGGACAAGTGACAGAAAGTTCTAAGGTTGTGTTGTGTTGTTGCCACTAGGGATAAAACATTGATGCTATGTCTAAGGATGTAGTTGTTGATTACATTACGCACCATACTTAATGCAATTGTCTGTTGCTTTGCAACTTAATACTGGAGGGGGTTCGGATGATAACCTGAAGGTGGACTTTTTAGGCATAGATGCAGTTGGATGGCGGTCTATGTACTTTGTCGTAATGCCCAATTAAATCTCACTATACTCATCATGATATGTATGTGCATGGTCATGCTCTCTTTATTTGTCAATTGCCCAACTGTAATTTGTTCACCCAACATGCTGTTTGTCTTATGGGAGAGACACCTCTAGTGAACTGTGGACCCCGGTCCAATTCTCTTTACTGAAATACAATCTACTGCAATACTTGTTCTACTGTTTTCTGCAAACAATCATCTTCCACACAATACGGTTAATCCTTTGTTACAGCAAGCCGGTGAGATTGACAACCTCACTGTTTCGTTGGGGCAAAGTACTTTGGTTGTGTTGTGCAGGTTCCACGTTGGCGCCGGAATCCCTGGTGTTGCGCCGCACTACATCTCGCCGCCATCAACCTTCAACGTGCTTCTTGACTCCTACTGGTCCGATTAAACCTTGGTTTCTTACTGAGGGAAACTTGCCGCTGTGCGCATCACACCTTCCTCTTGGGGTTCCCAACGGACGTGCCAACCACACGCATCAGGGAGCATTTGTGAGTCTTCACTAAGCAACATTGATCAAGTGAGGCATTCCGGTTTGAGTAGAGCTTGAAGAGTTATCATAAAGATCAAGCGGGATGCGCAAGGAAAAGGTATGGCCTTGCTAGTTTTTCCTTTTACCGGTCTCAAGGTGGTTGTTGGGAGACCGGATTATAGGATAGATAGCCGCACTATAGAGAGGGGCTTTCGGTTGGGTAACTTGATCACATCATCTTAGGGAGCTCAACCCTTTGCATACTTTGCATATCCTTATTGCTTCTTGGTGTTTCTATGTGTAAGGTTCTTGAGCTTGTTGCTAGCGTTACAACAAGCCCAAGTTCATCGAAAACGGAGTTCGCATGCATCTTCTATTGCGTTTTCGAGGTTGGGTGATTTTATCGGTTATTCATGATATAAGGTTCTACCTTTTATATTTATGATAAAATCCCCTCCTACAGATTCTTGTGTTTTCACTTTCCATAGGATAGCATTTGTTCTTATCTCTCAAACAAAATTGGTTTCATTCGAATCGGAGTTCGGGAGCATTGGTTATTAAAGAAAAGGTAAAAGAAGAAAAAGAAAAGGGCAGGGGCCAGCCGGCCGACCGGCCCAGCCACCGGTCCACCCGGTCCACCACCGGGCGCCAACCGGACCGGGCCAGGTGCCGGCCCACCCGGCCGAAACCGGCCCAGGCGCTTAACGCCGACCGGACGGCATTCTGGGCCTCTCCCGTCCTGGTCCGGCCCAGGGTCCGGTAGCCTACCGGGCTGCCCGGCGCTGGCCCCGGCCAGGCCGGCCTCCCCACCGGCTGGGCTTCCTTCGCCCCCGCGCGGCCCAGCCCAGCTCCCCGCGCGTCCGGGCCTTATCCGCCGCACAGCGCGGCGCGTGCCCCGTCTGGCTGCAGGTCCGGCTGGGCCGGACCCCAGACCGGCCTGTCCGGCCTCAGCTCCGGTCAACCGGCTGGGCCGCCAGCTGGGGCATTTTCTCAGCCCGTTTTTCTTGCTATTTGCTCTGTTTTTCCCCCAACGGTTCTATTTCCCCCTTAGCTATAAATACCCTTCTTCCACCTTGAGCTAGGGTAGTTCTTCATCTTTCTTCACCTCCATTGTTGCTCTTGGAAGAACTTGCTCTCCCCTTTGATTCCTCCAACCATTCTTGCTCATTCTTGAGGATTTGAGAGAGGAGATCTAGATCTACACTTCCACCTATCCATTTCTTCTCTAAGTGAGGGAATCTCTTGGGATCTAGATCTTGGAGTCTTTGGTTGACTTTCCCCTTTGTTCTTCCTCTCCAATCTCATCCTAGCATTCGTTGCTTTGGTGGGATTTGAGTGTGAAGGACTTGAACACCTCCAGTGTTCTTGCTTTGCATCATTGCATAGTGTTGAGCTCTCTACCACGATTAGTTCGAGTGAGAGACCGTGACCTTGTTACTCTTGGAGGGAGACCTCCTAGTTGGCTTGGTGATTGGTGCTCCGGTGATCTCTTCAAGAAGATTGTGAAGAGGCCCGGGCTTCTCCTTCGTGGAGCTTGTGAAGTGGTTTTGGAGCTTGCCATCTCCGGAGCGGAGGAAAAGCTAACCATAAGGAAAGGGCCATTATCCTTCGTGGGTGTGGTTCGGAGAATAGGGTGAGCCTTCGTGGCGCGGGGAATCCTTCGTGGGACCTCCACTCCTCCAAACGTGACGTACCTTCTTGCAAAGGAAGGGAACACGGGAATACATCCTCGTATCCGCGTGCCTCGGTTATTTCTATACCCGAGCTCTCTTTCCTTGTGATAGCCATTGTGCTTGAAGTACATATATCTTGCTATCACTTGTGCTACATATATCTTGTGCCTATCTTGCTTAGCTCTAGTTGCTATTGTTACACTTAGTTGAGCTTTGCATATTTAGGGTTTGTGTTTGTAAACTAAACGATAGTTTAATTCCGCATTATTACAAGACAAATCCGCAAGAGTTTGTAATTGCCTATTCACCCCCCCTCTAGGCGACATCTCGATCTTTCAATTGGTATCAGAGCAAGGTCTCTCCTTGTTTAAGGCTTCACCGCCTTGAGAGTAAAGATGTCGGCTAGTATAGTGAACAATGACACAATTGTCTTTAATGGCACAAATTATCTTTTATGGAGAAATTGCTTACTTTGTAATCTTCGGACCTTGTGTCCACATATAGAGCAATTTCTAGATGTCGGTTTTTCTCCTCCGATGGATTCTCAAAATCTATCTTTAGAGGATGAGAAAAACTTACATCTTGAAGCTCAAGTATCTAATGAGCTTTTATTCTCCTTGAGACCCGATTTTCGTAGGTTCTTGATATATATAAAGCGAAAGTCGTCTCATGAGATGTGGATTAAGCTTAAGGAAATGTTTGGTGGATCCATTTCTCATTTGGTCGGTGGTGTCTCCGAGGAGCTCTCTTCCCCTTCACATCATGAAGAGCTCCAAGTTGCTTCCACCTCCGGCCGTGATGAGTTCTCATCTTCTTCCACTTCACCAACGTATAGCAAGATACGAGGTAATGATATGGTGAGTGGTGAGGAAAATTGCAATGTTGATATTGTGCTCAATATTGATGATTCTTCATCTCTATCCCATTGCAATGCTTCCTCTTTGGACTTAAACACATCTAGCATTGAAAATAATCTACATGCTTGTGTTGATAGTCCTTGCATATCATGTGTAAATTGCTTACATAAATCCCATGATGATATGCTTGCCTTGTCTTGCTCCCATAATCAAAATGCTTCTATTTCCTCTAGTTGTTTGTTGACAAACAATGTAGAGGAAACCGAACACTCTATGGATCAAGACATGTTTTCAAATGAGGATTCAAGAATTTATTCATCTTCATCCTCCAGTATGCACATGTGCCTTATGGCAAATGGATCAAAGGTATCTCCTACTTTGACTCCTAACACTTCCTCTAATGATAAGAGTGATGATGATGATAATGATGAAGAATATAATACCTTGGTGCATAATATGGCAATGGTATATGCTTCTCTTCATGGTAATAAAGAAGCTCGTGCTAATCTTGAACACTCTATGGATACCTTGAATAAATATAGGGAAACCATAGTGGAGTTGGAGTCCCATGTTGAAAATGGGGAAATGAGATTCACTCTCCTCAAGCATGAGCTAAAAGATGAGAAGCATACTAATTTTATGCTTACACAAAAGATTGAATCCTATGTGCATGAAAATGAGAGAACTATTGTTGATGCTTGTGCTACTAACTCTAATTCTTGTGAAGCATCTATCTTAAAGGAGAATGTTGAGTTAAGGACTCAACTTGAGTTGCTAACTAGCAATTATAGGGAATTGGAAGAAAGTCATAAAAAGCTCTCGGGCTCTCATGATGACCTTCTAATTTCCTATGATGGGCTAAAGTTAGCTCATGAGGCTAGTATCACTAAGGTAACATCTTGTGAGCCTCATGTGGACATTAGCACAATCTCTACTACAAATGCTATATTGCCATGTGCTAGTCCTTGTAATCCATCTAGTCAAACTAGTGACACACCTTGTGTTGGATTACTTGCTTTGCCTTGTTGCTCTAACAATGAAGCTTCTACTTCCTCTAGTACTTGTATTTCTACTAACCATGTAGAGGAAATCAAAGAGCTCGAGGCCCAAGTCTTGTCTTTGAAGAAAGACTTGGAAAAGCGTCATGAAGGGAAATCTGCACTTGACAAGATGCTAAGTGTGCAACAATCCCCCAATGACAAGAGTGGACTTGGATTCAACTCCAATAACAAGAACAAGTCCAAGAGCAAGAACAACAAGAAGAAGGGCCAAGACAAAGTCAAGGATTCGGCCAAGTTGGTTTGCTTCAAGTGCAAGGTTGAAGGGCATCATGTTAGATCATGCCCATTGAAGAAGAAGAAGCACTTGAGTGAGAAACAACAAGGGAAACGACCACAAGGTCAAGGTCAAGCTCATGCTCGACCTCAAGTTGAAGATAGGCCACTTCCCAAGAAGAATCAAGATATTGTTCCCCAAGAGAAGAAATCAATAAAGAAGAGAAAGGGGAACACTTGCTACTTATGTCGTGAGAAGGGGCACTTTGCTTCTTCTTGCTTAGGTGGTACCTTATCTAACCCTATAATTGTTGATGATGATTATTCTCTAGGGAAGGATAAGGATGGCAATGTGTTTCCCAAGTTTGTTGGAACTCAAAGTGGTTTCAAGAAAAGGACCATTTGGGTTGCCAAGCCTATTGTGACTAACCTCTTAGGACCCAACTTGGTTGGGGACCAACAAGGTCAAACTTGATCAATAGGTGCATTTGGAGGTCATTGGAGTCTTGGCTACTTCATGAAGAATTAAGGGATCTTCATATATTATATTTTGACCAAGCCAAGTCGTATGGATTATCATCTATATCTTATATCCAATGTTCCTCTTTGCGGTAACTTATACTTCAACTCATCATATTTATTGTAAGTTACTTGCCCCCTTTGCATGTTTGGTTTTGTATCAAATATGTGTTTGTATATGTTGTATCTTACTTGCCTATCTTGTGTATTCAAGTATGCTTGTTTGACTCATCATATACTTGTGTATTGTTTTGAGCCTAATGCATCTTGATGCTATCTTATTTGGCTCTCTTTGAAGTGATTAATGGAACATCCCATTTTGGGGAGTGATATGCTTTGTGCATCTCTCTTTCTTTAAAATGTGTGTACATGGGTACCACCACTTAGTATTGATATTGCAAGATTATCTAGTCACTATGTGGTGTGTCATACTCATGAGAAATTCAAATTCTAAATATCCATTAATCATCTCTAGTTGAATTTTAGTTGCCTCTTGTTTAGAAGAAATGTTTTATCACATTATGGGGGAGTAATATGTTTTGTACATATCACAAGCCTAGAAAATGTGAACATATGAGGTTATGCCACTTAGAGTTGATGCTCTTAATTATCTTGTTCCTAGGTGGCATGTTTGCTCAAACAAGCTCCATTCCTAATAAAAATCTTTTATTACTCATCTTGTGGGTTCTTGTTTGAATAAGAAATTTTTGGTGCGGTTTTTCCTCAAATACATATCTCTATATCTTATTTGGGACACCGTTTGCTTCAAGTTATTCTAATCATCACTACAAGAAAAGTTGCCATGGCCAACGAAGTTGAAGTCGCGCCGTGGTTGCTGGTGTACCATGGCCGACGATTTTGGGTCTGTCCGTTGTGCATGTCAAAACGTTTTTTTCTCATTTTTGAGGCCACCTAGCCCGACGAAAATGGCCAAAACGTTGCGTATGGTGGCCCGAGACGTGCTGCATCTCGAATTCTCGGGTTCGCCGGCCGAGTCAACGCAAATCCGCACCGCCGAGGGATGTAGGGCCTGATGGCGTGTAACTCACACGTTCGTTGGGAACCCCAAGAGGAAGGTATGATGCGCACAGCAGCAAGTTTTCCCTCAGAAAGAAACCAAGGTTTATCGAACCAGGAGGAGCCAAGAAGCACGTTGAAGGTTGATGGCGGCGGGATGTAGTGCGGCGCAACACCAGGGATTCCGGCGCCAACGTGGAACCTGCACAACACAACCAAAGTACTTTGCCCCAACGAAACAGTGAGGTTGTCAATCTCACCGGCTTGCTGTAACAAAGGATTAACCGTATTGTGTGGAAGATGATTGTTTGCAGAAAACAGTAGAACAAGTATTGCAGTAGATTGTATTTCAGTATAGAGAATTGGACCGGGGTCCACAGTTCACTAGAGGTGTCTCTCCCATAAGATAAACAGCATGTTGGGTGAACAAATTACAGTTCGGCAATTGACAAATAAAGAGGGCATGACCATGCACATACATATCATGATGAGTATAGTGAGATTTAATTGGGTATTACGACAAAGTACATAGACCGCCATCCAACTGCATCTATGCCTAAAAAGTCCACCTTCAGGTTATCATCCGAACCCCCTCCAGTATTAAGTTGCAAAGCAACAGACAATTGCATTAAGTATGGTGCGTAATGTAATCAACAACTACATCCTTAGACATAGCATCAATGTTTTATCCCTAGTGGCAACAACACAACACAACCTTAGAACTTTCATCATGTCCCGGTGTCAATGCAGGCATGAACCCACTATCGAGCATAAATACTCCCTCTTGGAGTTACAAGCATCTACTTGGCCAGAGCATCTACTAGTAACGGAGAGCATGCAAGATCATAAACAACACATAGATATAACTTTGATAATCAACATAACAAGTATTCTCTATTCATCGGATCCCAACAAACGCAACATATAGAATTACAGATAGATGATCTTGATCATGTTAGGCAGCTCACAAGATCCGACAATGATAGCACAATGGGGAGAAGACAACCATCTAGCTACTGCTATGGACCCATAGTCCAGGGGTAGACTACTCACACATCACTCCGGAGGCGACCATGGCGGCGTAGAGTCCTCCGGGAGATGATTCCCCTCTCCGGCAGGGTGCCGGAGGCGATCTCCTGGATCCCCCGAGATGGGATCGGCGGCGGCGGCGTCTCTGGAAGGTTTTCCGTATCGTGGTTCTCGGTACTGGGGTTTTCGCAACGGAGGCTTTAAGTAGGCGGAAGGGCAGGTCAAGAGGCGGCACGAGGGCCCCACACCACAGGGCCGTGCGGCCAAGGGGGGGGGGGCCGCGCCGCCCTAGGGTGTGGCCCCCTCGTGGCCCCTCTTCGTCTCCTCTTCGGACTTCTGGAAGCTTCGTGGCAAAATAGGACCCTGGGCGTTGATTTCGTCCAATTCCGAGAATATTTCGTTACTAGGATTTCTGAAACCAAAAACAGCAGAAAACAAAGAATCGGCACTTCGGCATCTTGTTAATAGGTTAGTTCCAGAAAATGCACGAATATGACATAAAGTGTGCATAAAACATGTAGATAACATCAATAATGTGGCATGGAACATAAGAAATTATCGATACGTCGGAGACGTATCAGCATCCCCAAGCTTAGTTCTGCTCGTCCCGAGCAGGTAAAGCGATAACACAGATAATTTTTGGAGTGACATGCCATCATAACCTTGATCATACTATTTGTAAAGCATATGTAGTGAATGCAGCGATCAAAACAATGTGTATGACATGAGTAAACAAGTGAATCATAAAGCAAAGACTTTTCATGAATAGCACTTCAAGACAAGCATCAATAAGTCTTGCATAAGAGTTAACTCATAAAGCAATAATTCATAGTAAAAGCATTGAAGCAACACAAAGGAAGACTAAGTTTCAGCGGTTGCTTTCAACTTGTAACATGTATATCTCATGGATATTGTCAACATAGAGTAATATAATAAGTGCAATAAGCAAGTATGTAGGAATCAATGCACAGTTCACACAAGTGTTTGCTTCTTGAGGTGGAGAGAAATAGGTGAACTGACTCAACATTGAAAGTAAAAGAATGGTCCTCCATAGAGGAAAAGCATCGATTGCTATATTTGTGCTAGAGCTTTGATTTTGAAAACATGAAACAATTTTGTCAACGGTAGTAATACAGCATATGTATCATGTAAATTATATCTTACAAGTTGCAAGCCTCATGCATAGTGTACTAATAGTGCCCGCACCTTGTCCTAATTAGCTTGGACTACCGGATCATCACAATGCACATGTTTTAACCAAGTGTCACAAAGGGGTACCTCTATGCCGCCTGTACAAAGGTCTAAGGAGAAAGCTCGCATTGGATTTCTCGCTATTGATTATTCTCAACTTAGACATCCATACCGGGACAACATAGACAACAGATAATGGACTCCTCTTTTATGCATAAGCATGTAACAACAATTAATAATTTTCTCATTTGAGATTGAGGATATATGTCCAAAACTGAAACTTCCACCATGGATCATGGCTTTAGTTAGCGGCCCAATGTTCTTCTCTAACAATATGCATGCTTAACCATAGGGTGGTAGATCTCTCTTACTTCAGACAAGACGAACATGCATAGCAACTCACATGAAATTCAACAATGAATAGTTGATGGCGTCCCCAGTAAACATGGTTATCGCACAACAAGCAACTTAATAAGAGATAAAGTGCATAATTACATATTCAATACCACAATAGTTTTTAAGCTATTTGTCCCATGAGCTATATATTGCAAAGGTGAATGATAGAATTTTAAAGGTAGCACTCAAGCAATTTACTTTGGAATGGCGGAAAATACCATGTAGTAGGTAGGTATGGTGGACACAAATGGCATAGTGGTTGGCTCAAGTATTTTGGATGCATGAGAAGTATTCCCTCTCGATACAAGGTTTAGGCTAGCAAGGCTTATTTGAAACAAACACAAGGATGAACCGGTGCAGCAAAACTCACATAAAAGACATATTGAAAACATTATAAGACTCTACACCGTCTTCCTCGTTGTTCAAACTCAATACTAGAAATTATCTAGACCTTAGAGAAACCAAATATGCAAACCAAATTTTAGCATGCTCTATGTATTTCTTCATTAATGAGTGCAAAGCATATGATGCAAGAGCTTAATCATGAGCACAACAATTGCCAAGTATCACATTACCCAAGACATTATAGCAAATTACTACATGTATCATTTTCCAATTCCAACCATATAACAATTTAACGAAGGAGAAACTTCGCCATGAATACTATGAGTAGAAACTAAGGACATACTTGTCCATATGCTACAGCGGAGCGTGTCTCTCTCCCATAAAGTGAATGCTAGGATCCATTTTATTCAAACAAAACAAAAAACAAAAACAAACCGACGCTCCAAGCAAAGCACATAAGATGTGATGGAATAAAAATATAGTTTCAGGGGAGGAACCTGATAATGTTGTCGATGAAGAAGGGGATGCCTTGGGCATCCCCAAGCTTAGACACTTGAGTCTTCTTGATATATGCAGGGGTGAACCACCGGGGCATCCCCAAGCTTAGAGCTTTCACTCTCCTTGATCATGTTGCATCATACTCCTCTCTTGATCCTTGAAAACTTCCTCCACACCAAACTTAGAACAACTCATTAGAGGGTTAGCGACAATAAAAATTAACATATTCAGAGGTGACACAATCATTCTTAACACTTCTGGATATTGCATAAAGCTACTGGACATTAATGGATCAAAGAAATTCATCCAACATAGCGAAAGAGGCAATGCGAAATAAAAGGCAGAATCTGTCAAAACAGAACAGTTCGTATTGACGAATTTTATCGAGGCACCAGACTTGCTCAAATGAAAATGCTCAAATTGAATGAAAGTTGCGTACATATCTGAGGATCACTCATGTAAATTGGCATAATTTTCTGAGTTACCTACAGGGGAAAACAGCCCAGATTCGTGACAGCAAAGAAATCTGTTTCTGTGCAGTAATCCAAATCTAGTATGAACTTTTCTATCAACAGCTTTACTTGGCACAATAAAACACTAAACTAAGATAAGGAGAGGTTGCTACAGTAGTAAACAACTTCCAAGACACAAAATAAAAACAAAGTACTGTAGGTAAAAACATGGGTTGTCTCCCATAAGCGCTTTTCTTTAACGCCTTTCAGCTAGGCGCAGAAAGTGTGCATCAAGTATTATCAAGAGATGAAGTATCAACATCATAATTTGTTCTAATAATAGAATCAAAAGGTAACTTCATTCTCTTTCTAGGGAAGTGTTCCATACCTTTCTTGAGAGGAAATTGATATTTTATATTACCTTCCTTCATATCAATGATAGCACCAACAGTTCGAAGAAAAGGTCTTCCCAATATAATGGGACAAGATGCATTGCATTCAATATCCAAGACAACAAAATCAACGGGGACAAGGTTATTGTTAACGGTAATGCGAACATTATCAACTTTCCCCAAAGGTTTCTTTGTAGAATGATCAGCAAGATTAACATCCAAATAATAATTTTTCAGCGGTGGCAAGTCAAGCATATTATAAATTTTCTTAGGCATAACAGAAATACTTGCATCAAGATCACATAAAGCATTACAATCAAAATCTTTAACCTTCATCTTAATGATGGGCTCCCAACCATCCTCTAGCTTTCTAGGAATAGAGGCTTCGCGCTCTAGTTTCTCTTCTCTAGCTTTTATGAGAGCATTTGTAATATGATGTGTGAAAGCCAAATTTATAGCACTAGCATTAGGACTTTTAGCAAGTTTTTGCAAGAACTTAATAACTTCAGAGATGTGGCAATCATCAAAATTCAAACCATTATAATCTAAAGCAATGGGATCATCATCCCCAATGTTGGAAAAAATTTCAGCAGCTTTATCACAGGCAGTTTCAGCAGTTTTAGCAGTTTCAGGCAGTTTCTCGCGCTTTGCATTAGAAGTGGAAACATTGCTAACACCAATTCTTTTATTATTATTAGTAGGAGGTGCAGCAACATGTGTAGCATTAGCATTACTAGTGGTGGTAATAGTCCAAACTTTAGCTACATTCTTCTCTTTAGCTAGTTTTTCATTTTCTTCTCTATCCCACCTAGCACGCAGTTCAGCCATCAATCTTATATTCTCATTAATTCTAACTTGGATGGCATTTGCTGTAGTAACAATTTTATTATGATGATTCTCATTAGGCATAACTTTCGATTTCAAAAGATCAACATCAGCAGCAAGACTATCGACTTTAGAAGCAAGTATATCAATTTTCCCAAGCTTTTCTTCAACAGATTTGTTAAAAGCAGTTTGTGTACTAATAAATTCTTTAAGCATGGCTTCAAGTCCAGGGGTGAACTCCTATTATTGTTGTAAGAATTCCCATAAGAATTACCATAGCCGTTGCCATTATTATAAGGATATGGCCTATAGTTGTTACTAGAATTGTTCCGGTAAGCATTGTTGTTGAAATTATTATTTTTAATGAAGTTTACATCAACATGTTCTTCTTGTGCAACCAATGAAGCTAATGGAACATTATTAGGATCAATATTAGTCCTATCATTCACAAGCATAGACATAATAGCATCAATCTTATCACTCAAGGAAGAGGTTTCTTCGACAGAATTTACCTTCTTACCTTGTGGAGCTCTTTCCGTGTGCCATTCAGAGTAGTTGATCATCATATTATCAAGAAGCTTTGTTGCTTCACCAAGAGTGATGGACATAAAGGTACCTCCAGCAGCTGAATCCAATAAATTCCGTGAAGAAAAATTTAGTCCTGCATAGAAGGTTTGGATGATCATCCAAAGTAGTCAGTCCATGGGTTGGGCAATTTTTAACCAGAGATTTCATTCTTTCCCAAGCTTGAGCAACATGTTCAGTATCTAATTGTTTAAAATTCATTATGCTACTCCTCAAAGATATAATTTTAGCAGGGGGATAATATCTACCAATAAAAGCATCCTTGCATTTAGTCCATGAATCAATACTATTCTTAGGCAGAGATAGCAACCAATCTTTAGCTCTTCCTCTTAATGAGAAAGGGAACAATTTTAATTTTATAATGTCACCATCTACATCCTTATACTTTTGCATTTCACATAGTTCAACAAAATTATTAAAATGGGCAGCAGCATCATCAGAACTAACACCAGAAAATTGCTCTCGCATAACAAGATTCAGTAAAGCAGGTTTAATTTCAAAGAATTCTGCTGTAGTAGCAGGTGGAGCAATAGGTGTGCATAAGAAATCATTATTATTTGTGGTTGTGAAGTCACACAACTTAGTATTTTCAGGGTTGGCCATTTTAGCAACAGTAAATAAAGCAAACTAGATAAAGTAAATGCAAGTAACTAATTTTTTTGTGTTTTTGATATAGCAAACAAGATAGCAAATAAAGTAAAACTAGCAACTAATTTTTTTGTATTTTGATTTAGTGCAGCAAACAAAGTAGTAAATAAAACTAAGCAAGATAAAAACAAAGTAAAGAGATTGAGAAGTGGAGACTCCCCTTGCAGCGTGTCTTGATCTCCCCGGCAACGGCGCCAGAAAAAGAGCTTGATGGCGTGTAACTCACACGTTCGTTGGGAACCCCAAGAGGAAGGTATGATGCGCACAGCAGCAAGTTTTCCCTCAGAAAGAAACCAAGGTTTATCGAACCAGGAGGAGCCAAGAAGCACGTTGAAGGTTGATGGCGGCGGGATGTAGTGCGGCGCAACACCAGGGATTCCGGCGCCAACATGGAACCTGCACAACACAACCAAAGTACTTTGCCCCAACGAAACAGTGAGGTTGTCAATCTCACCGGCTTGCTGTAACAAAGGATTAACCGTATTGTGTGGAAGATGATTGTTTGCAGAAAACAGTAGAACAAGTATTGCAGTAGATTGTATTTCAGTATAGAGAATTGGACCGGGGTCCACAGTTCACTAGAGGTGTCTCTCCCATATGATAAACAGCATGTTGGGTGAACAAATTACAGTTGGGCAATTGACAAATAAAGAGGGCATGACCATGCACATACATATCATGATGAGTATAGTGAGATTTAATTGGGCATTACGACAAAGTACATAGACCGCCATCCAACTGCATCTATGCCTAAAAAGTCCACCTTCAGGTTATCATCCGAACCCCCTCCAGTATTAAGTTGCAAAGCAACAGACAATTGCATTAAGTATGGTGCGTAATGTAATCAACAACTACATCCTTAGACATAGCATCAATGTTTTATCCCTAGTGGCAACAGCACAACATAACCTTAGAACTTTCTGTCACTGTCCCAGGTGTCAATGCAGGCATGAACCCACTATCGAGCATAAATACTCCCTTTTGGAGTTACAAGCATCTACTTGGCCAGAGCATCTACTAGTAACGGAGAGCATGCAAGATCATAAACAACACATAGATATAACTTTGATAATCAACATAACAAGTATTCTCTATTCATCGGATCCCAACAAACGCAACATATAGAATTACAGATAGATGATCTTGATCATGTTAGGCAGCTCACAAGATCCGACAATGATAGCACAACGGGGAGAAGACAACCATCTAGCTACTGCTATGGACCCATAGTCCAGGGGTAGACTACTCACACATCACTCCGGAGGCGACCATGGCGGCGTAGAGTCCTCCGGGAGATGATTCCCCTCTCCGGCAGGGTGCCGGAGGCGATCTCCTGGATCCCCCGAGATGGGATCGGCGGCGGCGGCGTCTCTGGAAGGTTTTCCGTATCGTGGTTCTCGGTACTGGGGTTTTCGCAACGGAGGCTTTAAGTAGGCGGAAGGGCAGGTCAAGAGGCGGCACGAGGGCCCCACACCACAGGGCCGCGCGGCCAAGGGGAGGGGGCGCCGCCCTAGGGTGTGGCCCCCTCGTGGCCCCTCTTCGTCTCCTCTTCGGACTTCTGGAAGCTTCGTGGCAAAATAGGACCCTGGGCGTTGATTTCGTCCAATTCCGAGAATATTTCGTTACTAGGATTTCTGAAACCAAAAACAGCAGAAAACAAAGAATCGGCACTTCGGCATCTTGTTAATAGGTTAGTTCCAGAAAATGCACGAATATGACATAAAGTGTGCATAAAACATGTAGATAACATCAATAATGTGGCATGGAACATAAGAAATTATCGATACGTCGGAGATGTATCAGGGCCCAGATGGCAGCCTCTCTGGCATTGTTTTTTTTCTCGATCACGCCATCTCGTTCAACGCTCTCCGATCCCTCGACATAATGGTTCGTGTATATATTTTACAGAAACGTGAAATCAAAGTTGGGGATAAAGTAGCTGGAAGACATGGGAATAAGGGAATCATTTCCAAAATTTTGCCTAGGCAAGATATGCCCTATTTGCAAGATGGAACACCTGTTGATATGGTCCAAGCCGTTTACGATGCAGGATCATGGGTCCCGCATGTCATCCTCTATGAACCAAAATTCTTTCTATTCTTGGATTTTTTCACACCCTGATTTCTGGCTACTTCCTTTTTCTTTTGATCCCTTGCCGCCTTGGAAACGTTGAGACCGCTGCTGCTAATTGGGACCCGCATGTCATCCTCTATGAGCAATCAACTTTCTTTTCTTGGAGTTTTTTTTGGCACCTCAAATTTGGTCACTTGCCTTTTTCTTTCGATCCCCTGCCGCCTCTCAAACGGTGATACCGCTGCTGCTAAATGGGACCCGCATGTCATCCTCTATGTACTATAAAACTTTCTTTTCTTGGATTTTTTTGGCACCTCATATTTGGTCACTTACCTTTTTCTTTCGATCCCCTGCCCCCTCTCAAACGGTGAGACCGCTGCTGCTAAATGGGACCCGCATGTCATCCTCTATGTACTATAAAACTTTCTTTTCTTGGATTTTTTTGGAACCTCATATTTGGTCACTTGCCTTTTTCTTTCGATCCCGTGCAGCCTCTCAAACGGTGATACCGCTGCTGCTAAATGGGGTCCGCATGTCATCCTCTATGTACAATCAAGTTTCTTTTCTTGAATTATTTTTGGCTCCTGATATTTGGTCACTTGCATTTTTCTTTCGATCTCATGCCACGTTGAGGACCCTGCAGGCTCATGGGACCCGCATGTCATCCTCTATGTACTATAAAACTTTCTTTTCTTGGATTCTTTTTGGCACCTCATATTTGGTCACTTGCCTTTTTTCTTTCGATCCCCTGCCGCTTCTCAAACGGTGATACCGCTGCTGCTAATTGGGACCCGCATGTCATCCTCTATGTACAATCAAGTTTCTTTTCTTGAATTATTTTTGGCTCCTCATATTTGGTCACTTGCCTTTTTCTTTCGATCTCATGCCACGTTTGAAACGGTGAGGAACCTTGCTGGCTCATGGGACCCGCATGTCATCCTCTATGTGCTACAAAAGTTTATTTTCTTGGGTTTTTTTTCACCCTCTGATTTTTGGCTATTTCCTTTTTCTTTCGATCTCATGCTGGCTCATGGGTCCCCGATGTCAGCCTCCCCATACAGGAAACATGTGATATCTTGATTATTTTCAGACAATAAACAGTGTACTTCGCTCTGAGCTATTGCAAACAGATAGATTAAATATTTATTTTTCATAAACAAACTTATATGTTGAATCTCCTTGTTTTTTGTTTTTTGCGAAGCATAGGACTTTCCTGTTTTTTTACAGTAGATAAATCTGACTTTCCTGTTTTGGAGTGGGCTGAAATTGTACAAGACAAAAGCCTAGCAGGATAGTTCGAAGGCCCAGATGTCCAGATGCAGCCCAATTGAAATCTTTCTTTTCTTGGATTTTTTTTGCACCCCCTAATTTCTGGTTACTTCATTTTTCTTTTGGTCCTGTGCCGCCTTGGAAAAGTTGAGACCGCTGCAAAATGGGACCCGCATGTCATCCTCTATGTACAATAAAGTTTCTTTTCTTGGATTATTTTTGGCTCCTGATATTTGGTCACTTGCCTTTTTCTTTCGATCTCATGCCGAGTTTGAAACGTTGAGGAACCTGCTGGCTCATGGGTCCCGCATGTCATCCTCTATGAAAAATAAAAGTTTCCTTTGTTGGATTTATTTTTTACCCCTAATTTTTGGCTATTTGCCTTTTTCTTTTGATCCCCTGCCCCCTTTGAAACGATGACGACGCAGTTGGCAGGTCGGTCCCACATGTCATCCTCTATGAACAATAAAAGTTTCCTTTGATGGATTTATTTTTGACCCTACTTAATTTCTGGCTATTTCCTTTTTTTCTTTTGATCCCCTGCCGCCTTGGAATAGTTGAGGATGCTGCTGCCTCATGGGTCCCGCATGTCATCCTCTCAGAAAGGTTAATGTTTCTTTTCTTGGATTTTGTTTACCAACTGATTTTTGGCTTATTTTTTATTTCGATCTCCTGCCGCCTTTAAAACGTTGACGACGCTGCTGCCTCATGGGTCCCCGATGTCAGCCTCCCCGTACAAGAAGCATGTGATATCTTGATTATTTTGCAGACAATAAACAGTGTACTTCGCTCTGAGCTATTGCAAATGGATAAATTAAATATTTATTTTTCATAACCAAACATATATGTTGAATCTCCTTGTTTTTTGTTTTTTTAGATAAATCCGACTTTCCTGTTTTGGAGTGGGCTGAAATTGTACGAGACAAATGGCCAAGCAGGATAGTTCGAATGCCCAGAATCCAGATGCAGCCCAATTGAAATCTTTCTTTTCTTGGATTTTTTTCACCCCCTAATTTCTGGTTACTTCATTTTTCTTTTGGTCCTGTGCCGCCTTGGAAAAGTTGAGACCGCTGCTGCAAAATGGGACCCGCATGTCATCATCTATGTACAATAAAGTTTTTTTTTCTTGGTGACGTGGGCACTACCCTTCGAGTAACCGACGTTGCCCTATCCTGTATTGACTAATTGGAGGCCCATGAAGACACCTGAAGGCTAGATGGGCCACCTGGACAGCGCGCCGGAGGAAACCTTGGCGGGCAAGACAAGGAAGCAGTCAGCAAGGAAAGATTAGATCTAAAAAGTACTGTAAACCTAGTCGTACTCGGTTAGGACCCTTGAGACCTAGCCTCCTATATAAAGGCCAGGAGAGGGGCTGCCGAAGAACACGAACAATCTTAGCAATCTTAGCCCGGAAAAGCTTAGAGCTAGGTAACCCTAGCAATAGCAATCTCGACTAGATCTCAGCCGAAGTATTCGGCACCCCATTGTAACCCATTATCATCATAATCAAAGAACAGACAGGCAGGACGTAAGGGTTTTACCTCATCGAGGGCCCCGAACCTGGGTAAATCGCTCTCCCCGCTTGTCTGTGAACCGATGTCTCGTGTCAGCCTACAGGATTCCAACAACCCTAAGCCCCTATCGGAGGGCATTGGCGAGGAGTACCCTCGACAATTGGCGCCGTCTGTGGGAACCCTGTCGGCACAAGATCTGACATCGGCTGAACCCGTCATGTCATCAGCAGCTTCATCAGCACCATCATCGCCTCATCTGGGAAGCCGGATCCGTTTTGGCTCCTACGAATTCACCCCGCACAGCGAATCATCTCGCTCCACCTTCTCTGGTCTGCAAGGCAACATGGAGATGGCGTTCGGGAGCGTCCACTACAACGTCAACTCAGAAGGAATCCTCCGGCTGCTGGAATCTCCACTAGTAGGAAAACCCTTATAGGCAAAGCTTAGTTTTGTGGCGCACCACTAAAAATGCGCCACAGAATATTATTTTGTGGCGCACCATTCTGGGTGCGCCACAGAAATAGCTTAATTTTGTGGCGCACTATGAAACGCTGCGCCACAAAAACTTGGTGGGGCCCACATCCTGTCACGCCCAACCATTGGTCTTACCTTTTCTACGGCGCACTGCACCTGGTGCGCCACAGAAATAACGTATTATGTGGCGCACTGGCCTCGGTGCGCCACAGAAATAATGTTTTCTATGGCGCACTTGTCTCGGTGCGCCACAGAAATAACGTGTCCTATATCAAGGCCGTACCCCTCCCTCGCCACAGTTCCTCTCCCCTCTCTCCCCTCTCTCCCCGCGCCGCCGCCTTCCATGGCGAGCGCTGCCGTCGCTGTCGCCGCCGCCGCCGCCTTCCTCCGCGAGGGCCGGATGCCGCCACGCTCCACCCATCCCCGCCACCAGCAGCACAAGCCGCTGCGGCGTGGAGGAGGAGGGGCCGGCGCGGCGTCAAGGTGGAGGAGCCGCCGCCGCGTCAAGGTGGAGGAGCCGCCGCGACCTCCACCCCTGCCGTCGTCGTCGGTGAGCTCCTCCACGACTCTCCAAATCGTCGGTGAGCTCCCTCCCCTCCCCTCCCTCTTCCTCCCCCGCGCGAGCACAACGTGCTCGACGAAATGCTCGCTCGGTTGGCTCTGGATGCAGTGCTACGAGTGATGCTTAGCTGTTAATCTTGATGCCTCCGGTTCATTTGTTGGCTCTGGATGCATTGCTGCTAGTGATGCATTGCTGCTCGGTTGGTTCATTTGATGCTACTGGTTCATTTGTTGTGCTCAGTGAGGTTAACTGTTAATCTTGATGGCTTATTACTACTGGTTCATTTGTTGTGCTCAGTGAGGTTAACTGTTAACAATTTTCTTGATGGGTTCATAGGAATTTGATGCTACTGTTCATTTAAATGCTTGTTGTGCTCAGTGAGGTTAACTGGTTCATAGGAATTTAAATGCATGAAATGCTACTGGTGGGCTTGTATACATACATATTTATAGTTGCTCTTGGTTGGCACGGGATTAGTTTTCTGGACCCCAAGTAATTCTCTGTTGGGATTAGTTTTACGGACCCCAAGTTTTTTGGACCCCTGATGATTTACTTGATGGATTCTTGTGAGCTTATGGTATGCTTATAATGCTCTGATTAGTGGGGATGCTTACTGGATCATGTGCATATAGTTCATATAGTTCCCTAAAAATAAAGAATGCTCCCTGGCCGTAAGCTTGATGTCTTAGCTCAGCCAATGATGCAAAGGCTGAGGCAAAAACTTGGATAAGAACATATACTAAAATGTGTGATTTAAATGGAATGCTTATGATGGTTACTACCAAGTGATGAATAATCCCTTATGGTACCCCAGCTTTGTTTTGAACTCAACTGAGTAATGATAAATTTCTATTTCTTGTGTTGGCTTTGATGAAAATAGAGATATCCACGGTAGGGGATCATGTAAATGAATGCCACTGTGGTATCCTTTGAAGAAAAAGGACTGTTTCGATGGTTTTAAAAGGCTAGGTGGTGCTAGGTGATTCGGTTGGCTACCAAGACTTGTCTCATCTGGTTAGGCTGGGATATGCTATGTGTTGTTGCTTGTTTAGGCATATCTATCACTTCTTGGATTTCTTGGTTCTTGATTGGCCTCTCTTTTGCCAGCATCACTTGGTCTATATACCAAGTGATGAATAATCCCTTTGGAGCATCTGCTCCATGCATGCTATGTGTGTTTGAGCATCTTGACTTATGTCCCTATGATAATGGATCATCAAATGTTTCCCTTTGTCCCTGGTTGCCTCCTTAATTGATGCCTTATGATCCAAATGATCCAAGTCCCTTGCATGATCCCATTTGTCCCTAATGTTGCTTAATTAAGATGAATAAATTCCCTCTAATCACCATTTGGAGATCAAGACTAGTTCTTGATATCCATTAGTTACTGTCAACACATGTGTTTGCATGTGTGTGTGAGCTGCTTGTAGTGTCACTTGACTATTCAAGTTTCAATGTTGGTTACTTTTCCTCTAGTGCAAGAAATGGTTGAGCAGATGTTTATCCACTGTTGGCCTTTATTCTTGGGTAGCTCAAAGTGTCATGCACTTACTGGATCATCAAATGTTTCCCTTAATTTGTCCCTGGTTGCCTCCTTAATTGATGCCTTATGATCCAATTACTATATTATTGGATTGAGTGATATGGCTACTGCTTGTTTGCTCTCCAAATGCTATATATGTGTATTTGACCATGCTTATGATGGATTTCTTTTAAGGACTCTAGCTAGATTAGAGGGGAAAAAGTTGCTGCTTTGTTGCCTATGATAATGGATCATCAAATGTTTCCCTTTGTCCCTGGTTGCCTCCTTAATTGATGCCTTATGATCCAAATGACCCAAGTCCCTTGCATGATCCCATTTGTCCCTAATGTTGCTTAAGATGAATAAATTCCCTCTAATCACCATTTGGAGATAAAGACTAGTTCTTGATTTCCATTAGCTAGACTCCAATATTAAAAATGTCTCCCAAATATGGAGACAAACATTTTAACATTACCCCAAGTGATTTACTTGTCGATGATTAGATGGTTGGTCGATCACTCGTACACTCGGGGGTGGAGCAAGTGAGGCTTGGTGTGATGGCACAAATATCAATATCTTGTGCATCCTACCTGGCCTCACTTACTCCATCCCTGGATGTTAATATTTGTTTCGACCAACAAAGTATGAGGCATTCCATTTAGTTCATATATACTAGCTACTTCTTAATTGCATTGGCCTTTCTTCCATTTTAGTGCCGATGATTAAATTGTTTGGTCACTTGTACACTCTGGGGTGGGGCCAGTGAGCCTGGTGCGATGGCACAAATATCAATCTCTTGTGCATCCTACCTGGCCTCACTGACCCCATCCCGGAATGTTAATATTTCTTTCGACCAACAAAGTATGAGGCATATGATATCTAGTTGAGATACCACTTGGCTCTTTCTTCCATTTTAGTGCCGATGATTAGAATGTTTGGTCACCTATACGCCGCAATATACTTTGTAGACGAGCCCCCCTTTCCCTGGCCACCGTTCCGTGAACGAGTCCTTGACGAGACAACAACGCCGACATGCCTCTCCGGCGCAGCACCACTTTTCTTCTCTCGCCGTCCAGTACGTGAACGAGTCCTTAATGCCAAGACGGTGCCAGCCTCCCTAGCATCATGCCGACCCCTGTTGTCGCGCTTCAGGCCGTGTCGATCACGCGCCCTGCACTCTCCTGCAGGGCGCGGGACACACGGCTTGAAGCGCGGCAACACGGCCCGGCATAATGCTGGGCAGGCCGGCACGGTCTTTGCATCAAGGACTCGTTCACTGGACAGCGAGGGACTGGCGTGGTTCTGCGCCGGAGATGCAGATCGGCGTTGTTGTGTCGTCAAGCACCCGTTGATGGAACGCCGACCGGGGAAAGGGGGCCCTTCTGCAAAGTATACGGCGGTGTATACTGCAACTATGGTTTCTGACCATAGTATTTGTGTTGACCAACAATGTATGAGGCACATATTCTATTTTGTCATTCCATTTGCTTTGAGATTTTCAAAATGCCGATGATTAAAATGTTTGGTCACCGTACACTTGGGGGTGGCGTAAGTGAGCCTGGTAAGATAGCACAAATATCAATCTCTTGTGCATCCTACCTGGCCTCGCTTACACCATCCCTAAATGTTAATATTTGTGTTGACCAACAATGTATGAGGCACTTATTCCATTTTGTCATTCCATTTGCTTTGAGATTTTCAAAATGCCGATGATTAAAATGTTTGGTCACCGTACACTTGGGGGTGGCGTAAGTGAGCCTGGTAAGATAGCACAAATATCAATCTCTTGTGCATCGGACTTGGCCTCACTGACGCCATCTCTAAATGTTAATATTTGTGTTGACCAACAATGTATGAGGCACTTATTCCATTTTGTCATTCCATTTGCTTTGAGATTTTCAAAATGCCGATGATTAAAATGTTTGGTCACCGTACACTTGGGGGTGGCGTAAGTGAGCCTGGTAAGATAGCACAAATATCAATCTCTTGTGCATCGGACTTGGCCTCACTGACGCCATCCCTAAATGTTAATATTTGTGTTGACCAACAATGTATGAGGCACTTATTCCATTTTGTCATTCCATTTGCTTTGAGATTTTCAAAATGCCGATGATTAAAATGTTTGGTCACCGTACACTCGGGGGCGGCGTAAGTGAGTCTGGTAAGATAGCACAAATATCAATCTCTTGTGCATCGGACTTGGTCTCACTTACACCGTCCCTGAATGTTAATATTTGTGTTGACCAACAATGTATGAGGCATTTATTCCATTTCTCTTGTGCATCGGACTTGTTGGTCTCACTTTCTTCCATTTTCATCATAGTAGGAACTGGATGAAGGACCCCGATGCAAGTGAGCCTGGTGGGTAGAGATGACGGAGCAAAGGAGGAACCGGATGAAGACTACTTTGTATCTCGAAATTGTGAATTTTGTATGAATTAAGAGTTGTATGCAAAACATTTGACACTTGCCACTATATATGTATCTCGATCGGGCTCTAAGTAATGTGATGATGATGTCTATGTTATATCTGTGCAATGTACATGATATTTATATTATATCTGAATGTTGCTGTATATAACCTGTGTATCTGTATTGTGTATCTGTATTGCTGTGTATAAACTGCATATGTATAGCAGGCAGCACAAAATCGTGTATAATACAAGCAAATTCTGTGGCGCACTTAGAACCAATTCTGTGGCGCACCCTTTTCTGTGGCGCACCTAAGAACAAGTGCGCCACAGAAACCTTAGTTCTGTGGCGCATGGGCAGGTGCGCCACAGAAACCTTATTTTTGTGGCGACGTTTCTGTGGCGCACCTCCCATGCGCCACAGAATCCATTTTTCGTGCGCCACTGATGAGGCTTTTCCTACTAGTGCTCCTATCTCCAGATCGACAAGCCCAAGCGCGTCATCGACACCCGACCTTTCGGCTGGCCTGACAAACCCATCGAGTCCGTCCGCGCCATCGACTCCTCGTTCGGCATCCTCCATGTCGGTTGGATCTGATGACCCCGTGCCCTCGGAGATGACCTCGTACTACTGCGTGAACTGCGACACCAGGCATGGACTAGGGTCAAGCGACACGCCATTCATCTACAACGCTTACTATTCGTCGGGAGAGGACAGCATCGATAGCGTCGCCCGAGGAGACACCCGAAGAGTGGCGCCCCTCCAAGTCTACGTCGCTAATAGGGGAGACGGAGAACGCACCCCCCGTTCCAGCAGGCGGGCTAGTTTTGGGGATAGCGCCTGCAATGACAATAGCGACCACACCATTACAGAAGAAGAGTGGGGAGCAGCCAAGGCAGCCGTGCTCAACAACACACCGCTTTCGGCGGGAACCACGGTTGGCACACTCAACGCTTACCGCTCCATATTGGAGAAAAATCGGGAGCGCCTGTCTAAGGAGCAAGCCACCCTCGAGAAACGCCTATCTGCGGCAGACCGGTCCAGCGAGCGACGAAGGGCCTCGCAGGGGAGTGCCTCCCGAAGTACCCACGGAGGAGGCAAACATCGATCGAGGATGTCCAGGCTTTCGGAAGATGACGCAAGGGAGATAACATCAAACCTGACCAAGTCTTTTATGACCACGGACACCGCGGGCATGCCACGGCCAAAAACCGTCGCAGGAGCAACAGCCAATCTTGCAGCATACCTCATTAACCAGCGTCCCGAAGGATCCATGGCTCAGGCCAACCGTGGCGCTTTGGAGAGTCTTGCGATACTAGGACATAATCTAGTTCCACCGAAAGAGAAGACCCTGCAGGCCAACGGGTCAAAACATCACGCAAAAGACGCTCGGGACGAAATCACACAGAGAAGGATCGACAAAGCAAGGCGACGACGCGCCATCAGAGAAGAACTTGACAGTGATTCTTCGGACGAGACCCAGGAGAACGACGGCGAGCTTAGAGGAGCCGATTGTTTGAGCTACAAAATTCGGGAGGCGATGCCACCCAAGAAGTTCAAACCTACACCTACCGACGCCGCCAAATATGATGGGCAGCAGGAACCGAGGTCCTGGATAGAGGACTATCTGCAGACGATGAGTGCAAAAAGGGAATCAGATAGCAGCAATGCAATGCCTGCAGCTTTACCTAAAGGACTCAGCACGAGCCTGGCTCAGAGGGCTGCCGAAGGGTTCCATCAAGTCATGGGATGACCTAGTAGAAGCCTTTGTCGCTAACTTTCAAGCAACCTACAAAAGGCCCGTCGGGATCGAGGAGTTACGGCACTGTCAGCAAAAACAGAAAGAATCGATGCGCGCATATATCGGGAGGTTCACCAAACTCCTGAATGCTGCGGAAGACGTATCTGTCGACAGAGCAATCGACGCTTTCAGTGATGGCATCCGACGTGAAAGCTATATAGAAGAACTTGGGCGCAAGAAGCCGAAAACCATAACCAAGTTAATGGAAATCGCCAACAGCTGGGCCGATGGTGAAGACAACGTCCGAAAGCCACGACAGCGCAGTGACGATGAAGAGGATGACCAGCCGAAAAATGATTCGGGTGGCCGAAGGGATCGGAACAAGAGAAGGAAAAACCGCAGTTACGATGACAATAACTTGGTGGCCGCAGGTTACTCTGATCGGCAGGATGATCGGTACGACAACAGGCGAGACGATCGGCAGGACGGTAATCGGAACGACTCTGGGAACCGTGGCAACTATAAACCACGACCTCAGAGAACTCCCAAATTGCCTTACGCTGAACAGATCAATGCCCCTTGCTACCTACATTCTTATACCGATTCTAAGGATGGAAAAGTAAAGTCTAGCCACCTGCTCAGGGATTGTCAGCAGTTCCTCGATATGCATGAACTCATCCAGCAGGAAGGCCAGAAACAGCTACCACCGCCACCACCGCCACCCCCGTCACAGCATCAAGTACAGCAAGCTCAACCTCATCAACCCAACGAGGCGTTTCCACCGCCACGTGGGCAAATGAATATGATCCACATGACAGGTGTCTCAAGGAGAGAAATGAAGAAGCTCACCCGAGAAATCAACCTGGCAGAAAGCGTCATGGCGAACATTCCTGAATATGTCGAATGGTCGTCTCAGGAAATCACGTTCAGTCGAATGGACCACCCGATGACTATACCAAAGCCAGGGCACGCCGCCCTAGTGGTCGAAGCACAGATAGGAGGGTTTAAGATGAGCAAAGTCTTCATGGATGGAGGAAGTGGACTCAACTTGATATTCCTTGACACAATTCAAAGTATGGGGATCACCATGAGAATGTTGGAAGACTCAGATACTCGCTTCCATGGGATACTCCCTACTTCACCAACGCACTCTCTTGGCAAAGCATACCTGAACGTCGTTTTCGGCAAACCCGACAACTTCAAGAAGGAGAAGATCGAGTTTGAAGTCGTGAATTGGGAATCGCAGTATCACGCCATACTCGGGAGACCAGCTTATGCCAAGTTCATGGCTGTACCGCACTATGCATACCTCAAGCTGAAGATGCCAGGAAACAACGGAACAAACATCACAGTCTATGGAAGCTTCTCGCGCTCGGACAATTGTGATCGTGACTTCCAAAGGATTGCTGCAAAGTTCGGGCCACGACAAGGGACTGTCGACCCCCCGCCAAAATTGACGATACAAGAAATCAAGGAGGAAAAACTCGACAGAGAGATCAAGAAGAAGCCAACTCCTGAAGCACCAGCAGCAAAAGCATCGACGGAAAAAGTTTCGGCAGTGGCCAAAGCAGAAGAGATAGGAGGCGGCAAGATGCTAACAATCACTGCCCAGGCACCTGACGAAATCAATAGCGCTGCAGCAACCACCAGCATGGCAAAGAAATCGGAAGATGCCTCTGAAGAAGAGAAGAACCCCTTCCTTGATAAAACACTTCCTTAGTTTTTAAATTTTTCCTTTACTTTACACAGGGCCTCTTGTTTTTCGCCCTCTAGTTTCGTATTTACCTTCTCAGTAAACACTTAAGTTTTGATTTTTGTTAAAGTATTGCAGTCATCTAAAGTATCTATGACCGTGCTGCCGCCAAGTAACGGCATAACTTAACGCGCGGCAGAAGATAGCGCCCAGGGCAAAAGCCTCTACGAGCACTGCAAAGAAGAATAAGGGCATTAATCCTCCCCTCTGCTTCAGATGCCTCTACGAGTGCCGTACAAAGCAAGAGTTTGGAAAACTTACACACAACCCACGCTCGATATTTCACTTATGGAAATATCAGAGAGCAACGGGCTCATCAGCAGAATCATTACACCCGAAAAATTCGGGAATGACTGTCGAAATTTAAAAACGGCTGAAAGCAAAGTTGCGCATACAACAGGTTTAGCAAAACCTGCAACACGAGCTGATCACTCATAATGATTTGCTAACCAACTAGTACACAAACATCCAACGGGCAATTAAGCTTCGCTCCTTTGAATATTTGCCAACGACATGGTAAAAGTACATATTCATGTATCAACCAGATAAGAAGTTTCGGCTCAAAAATCCGAACACTCGGATGGACTAGCCAATACAATTTACAAAAGTAATTTTACACCTTCATATCACCCTTGCGGAGTTTCCTTTTCCTCAGGTACCTTTGACATCTCCTCAAGCCTGTCGACAATTATATGGGCAGGTGCTAAAACCTTCGGGTACAGCTCCTCGAAATCACCAGTTGCATTGGCGATAGACAGCAAGCAAGCTGAAGGATAACAAGCAAGCACAAGGGCAAGCGTGCACTTGGCCCCTGCAAAGACTTGAGATCTTACTAGCTCCCGAACCTTCTTGGCGCTTCCAAATTCAGACATCAAAGTCAACAGGGTAGGGGGAACTGCATTCAGAGGAAACATTGTTTTCCAAACTACCCTCATAACCTTGTAGCACTTGTCGAAGACTGGTGGATCTGTTGCACTCGATCCTGAAATTTGACGACAGCCGAGGCCTTCGAGTGTTCCCGCCAGAAAATTTCTTCGGATGAGGAAAGCTGAGTCAAAGCATGCACTCGCTCGTGTATCCGCTTGTTCTCTTCCGCATGGTTCAACGCTATGACTGCCAAAAGAATTAGTAAAGACTCAGACAAGAAGTTGCTAGCAAACAGGCAAAGGGATCAGGAAAATTACAGTTTAAACTTTTGGTAGCCTTATGCAGCTCGCCAAGAATGTACCGCTCCACGTCGGCTGCAATCTCGCTCTTTTTATTGATGATGGCAGCTAAGGCATAAGTGCTGCGTAAGTCCTTTTCCATCTGCGTGATCCGGTCTTTCATGCGCTGGATCCGATCGCTTTCAGGAAGAGCACCCGACGAATCGTCTGCAAACGAGGGTACTGGGAAGACCTGCAGAAAATACTGATTATAAAGAGGTGATGGATATGGTACAGCCGAATATCCAAAATAACTCCCATCGGGAGAAGTGCAAGAAAGTGATATCATAACAAAAGTGTGCTAACAACACTGCTAGCACGGAGTTTATTACAAGCATGAGTTTTGCGGCAGAGCAACGTTTCGCATCAGCTCAAGGCACAAGTTTGTTACAAGAATCAAGGGAGCTGGGTTTGAGTCGATAAACTGGGGCCAGCCGACGACTTCCTTGATGAAACTAGTTCAAGGAGCTGACGGGCACAAGTAAGAGCATACGCCTTAAAGGTGCTCAAATCAACAGGTTGCCCGTCTTGCTCTTTTGGAAGACCCTTAGTCATTTCCTCGATGTCACCCTTAAAGCCGTAACCCATCATAAGCTGGAAGGCAAGGACAGCACCAAAAGTGCGCGATGTACGCTTGAATACCTCGATGACCTCCTTGGGGTCAACCGCGAAGGTATCGATCAGCTGTCCTAGGGTCTTCTCTTGCTTAATCTTGGGGAAGATCATCGAGTGCATCCGTGCCAGGGCACCCTTCCCCTTCACAAGAAGCTCTTGAGTAAGCTGGTGAGAAGCAAGAATCGTTGATACAGCATTCGCTGGGGAGTTATTTGGAACTCTCTCCAGGGCATCGACAGGGATGTTTGCTGCCTCTGCAGTGAAAAGGAAGGAAAAATTCAGTCATTAACAAAAATTTTGAATCCATAAGTATGTCATTTAACAGAAGTATGTTAGAAATTACCAAGCAAGGCCAAAGAAGATTGACGAAGGACTTCATCCTTTTCGGCTGCTCGAGCCTCAGCCACCAGCCTGGATGCTTCCTCCTCCTTCAGTTTCTCTCTCAGTCTGGCCAGTTCCTCCTTCAGAGAATCAATCTCTTGGCGAGCCGCGGCAGCTATCTTGACTGCGCCGTCCAGTTTCGAGGAAGAAGATTCGACTTCCTCTTGCAGTCGAACTTTGTCAGCCTCTAGGGAAGTGAATCGGGAGGCGAAAACCTCCAGAGAAGAAATAACGCCTCGCAGGTCCTTAAGAAAGAAAGAAAAATAATTAAACAAGGCATGCTCCAAGAAATCTGTATTGCGATCAGAAGAGGACTTACAGAAAAAGGAACCATGGTAGCAGTAGTTGGAGAAATATCCTTCCCTTTGGAAAGGGAAGAAGCAGTCGATGCTTGAGCCATGGGGGCAGCCTTGGGAGCCAAAGCTTTAGAAGCCACCACGACCGGCGAGACAGCATCAGATTTGGCCTTTTTAGGTGGAGGCTCGATAAAGCCCTCGTCACTGCAAAGGAGAATGGTCGACTGTGATTATAAAAAGGGTGTGAAAAGTAAAGAAGGCAAAGCATAACTTTCAGAAAAGAACTACTCACATGTCGAAGAGATCATCTTCATCGGCAAAGCCGCGGGTTGACCTCTTCGCAGGAGAAGCTCTGGCCCCTTCCGCAGCTGCATCAACAAAAGTATCACGATCAGTGTCGACGTTACGCACTGATCCATCTGCGATACAAGTGTTATCGGCTGAGGAGGGAAGATTAGCGTGGGCAACTTCAAGATCCATCGGACCATTATATTCATCCTCTAGACCTGTTTGCTCGGTGGTGTGAAAATCTACGGGGATTGAGGAGCCTCTCCCCTCAGAAGTATCATCCAGTGAATCACGTGTATTTTCAGAAGCCATAGGGATCTGGCAAAGAAAAATGACAAGTAAGAACAAAGGTAATTGTGTCGGCTAAGCAAGAAGCTATAGTAGAGATGTGAAGAAAGGAAAATACCCCTGATGGTGGATGATCAACGTCAAGGGGAGCATAAGAAGAGATCAGCGGAATCGAATCTTCCTGGTTGAAGGAAGTAAGGCGACGGACTTCATCAAGCAACTCTTTCTCTGATAGATCGGCAGCATTAATCCTGGTCTCATCCTTTGGACCTGAGTAGAACCACATTGGGTGAACTCTGGCCATGACTGGCTGGATTCGGCGCTTCAGGAATACTGCTGCCACCTCCGTACCAATCATAGTTTGGCCGTCAGCCTCTTTGATTCGAAGGAATTTGGCAAACAATTCTTCGGCTGAGGCCCTCTCGTCGGCCGAGAGAATGTTCTTCCAAGAGTCCTTGGGCTTGGCTTCAGAAACATCGGCATAGCAGGGGAGTCGACACTCGGGTGACGAGCAATCTTTGACGTAAAACCATTTCAGCCTCCATCCTTGCACAGACTCTCTCATTGGGAAATTAAAGTAATTGACTTCTGAGCGAGCAACAAAACCTACTCCTCCGGTGACAAAGTACCCATTACTACTGCTGTATCTCTTCACATAGAAGATCTTCTTCCATAGCCCGAAATGAGGTTCAATACCCAAAAACGCCTCGCAAAGGGTGATGAACACAGCAACATGGAGGATTGAGTTGGGGGTAAGTTGCCATAATTGGATTTCGTACGTCCGCAAGAGATGGAGGAGGAATCCATGAGTGGGGAGCGAAAGGCCTCGGTGAAGAAAAGATAAGAACATCACAGAAAATCCAGCAGGAGGATCAGGCCGAGAAATCGCACCTGGAAGGATCACATCTCCCGCGTCGGAGGATATCAATCCTAAGCTTCGGGACCTCTTCTCGTCACGCTTGGTGACGGTTGAAGCTACCCAGTCCCCAGGTTTGACCATTGAGCTCGACGGCGCTGGCGGCGCCGGAGTTGGGGGAGGGGCGCTCGAAGCGCTCCCCTTCGGAAGAGAAGAGGAGGGCTTGGCGGCGGCACCTCCGCTGGTGGAGCTAGCGGCGGCGGAAGTATTCTTCTTCTTCACCATCGCGAGATCTGAGGAAGATTGAAAAAGCTGTGGTGGCGGCGCGACAATGGCGAAAGAAGGAAGAAGGGGGAGGATGAGGAGATGCTGCGGGAACCGTGGAGAAGATTGGGAATTTTTTGCCCTTTGGAGATTTTAAGGAGAAGATAAGAGTTAAGTAAGCACGTGGCGCTTGAGGAAGGGGAGGAACTGACGGCCCACTACGCCCACGATTGCGCGAAAATCGAGGAGCCACCTCGATCGTTACGCGTATAGTGGTCAAGCCCTAAAAAAACTGATTGCACAGAGCTAGGGCTAGCCCGTCATGTGAGGACCCGTCAAATCAGCCCGCAGCAGTTACACGTCAGCAATGACGTCATAAATTGGAGGCATTCGAAGGAAACATAAAAGGTCATCGGATGAAGGATTTGAGTCCACGCACGGATTGCAAGCATCCGAACCTGGACTCGGGGGCTACTCCCATCGGGAGTGCTGACGCGCACCCGATAAAAAGAAGGTTCGAGAGAATAAGCAGTCGAAGGAAAAAAGTTTGAGTCTGTACCCAGACTCATTAATTACTCCCATCGGGAGGATGTGATGCACACCCGTTAAAAGTTTTTTGCACTCCAGGATCATGCCCGGGGACTTGATTTTGTGTAGGGTAACGTCGTTTTGCCATCGGCAGTTAACCAACAAAAGTTGGGCACGTTGCTCATTATCCTTTGCATAAAGAAAATGTATCGGATGACCTATGAAGACTTGCGAGAAAACTCGGCAGAGGAAAGTATTCGAGTAGTACAACTTGAGTCTACGCACGGATTGCAAGCATCCGTACCTAGACTCGGGGGCTACTCCCATCGGGAGCACTGACGCGCACCCGATAAAAAGAAGATGAAGCAGAATCAAGATGAACAAGAACAATGAAGGAGAAGAATATCATGAGAAGACATGCATTAGTCTCTACCCGAATTAACTTCGGCTAGACACTCGGGGGCTACTGACGTGGGCACTACCCTTCGAGTAACCAACGTTGCCCTATCCTGTATTGACTAATTGGAGGCCCATGAAGACACCCGAAGGCTAGATGGGCCACCTGGACAGCGCGCCGGAGGAAACCTTGGCGGGCAAGACAAGGAAGCAGTCAGCAAGGAAAGATTAGATCTAAAAAGTACTGTAAACCTAGTCGTACTCGGTTAGGACCCTTGAGAGCTGGCCTCCTATATAAAGGCCAGGAGAGGGGCTGCCGAAGAACACGAACAATCTTAGCAATCTTAGCCCGGAAAAGCTTAGAGCTAGGTAACCCTAGCAATAGCAATCTCGACTAGATCTCAGCCGAAGTATTCGGCACCCCATTGTAACCCATTATCATCATAATCAAAGAACAGACAGGCAGGACGTAAGGGTTTTACCTCATCGAGGGCCCCGAACCTGGGTAAATCGCTCTCCCCGCTTGTCTGTGAACCGATGTCTCGTGTCAGCCTACAGGATTCCATCAACCCTAAGCCCCTATCGGAGGGCATTGGCGAGGAGTACCCTCGACACTTGGATTATTTTTGGCTCCTGATATTTGGTCACTTGCCTTTTTCTTTCGATCTCATGCCGAGTTTGAAACGTTGAGGAAGCTGCTCGCTCATGGGTCCCGCATGCCATCCTCTATGAACAATAAAGTTTCTTTTCTTGAATTATTTTTGGATCTGATATTTGGTCACTTGCCTTTTTCTTTCGATCTCATGCCACCTTTGAAACGCTGAGGAACCTGCAGGCTCATGGGACCCGCATGTCATCCTCTATGTCCATCAACTTTCTTTTCTTGGATTTTTTTTGACCCCCTAATTTCTGGCTACTTTCTTTTTCGTTTGATCTCAAGTCGCATTTGAAACGTTGGGACCGCTGCTGCAAAATGGGACCCGCATGTCATCCTGCATGTACAATAAAAATTTCTTTTCTTGGATTATTTTCCACCCTCTGATTTTTGGTCACTTGCCTTTTTCTTTCGATCTCATGCCGCCTTTGAAAACGTTGAGGAACCTGCTGGCTCATGGGACCCGCATGTCATCCTCTATGTACTATAAAAGTTTTTTTTCTTGGATTTTTTCTTTTGATCCCCTGCCACCTTGGAAACGTTGAGTAAACTGCTGACTCATGGGACCCGCATGTCATCCTCTATGTACAATCAACTTTCTTTTTCTTTTGATCTCAAGCCACATTTGAAACGTTGAGACCGCTGCTGCAAAATGGGACCCGCATGTCATCCTCTATGTACAATAAAGTTTCTTTTCTTGGATTATTTTTGGCTCCTGATATTTGGTCACTTGCCTTTTTCTTTCAATCTCATGCCGAGTTTGAAACGTTGAGGAACCTGCTGGCTCATGGGTCCCGCATGTCATCCTCTATGAACAATAAAAGTTTCCTTTGTTGGATTTAGTTTTTACCCCTAATTTTTGGCTATTTGCCTTTTTCTTTTGATCCCCTGCCCCCTTTGAAACGATGACGACGCAGTTGGCAGGTCAGTCCCACATGTCATCCTCTATGAACAATAAAAGTTTCCTTTGATGGATTTATTTTTTACCCTACTTAATTTCTGGCTATTTCCTTTTTTTTCTTTTGATCCCCTGCCGCCTTGGAATAGTTGAGGATGCTGCTGCCTCATGGGTCCCGCATGTCATCCTCTCAGAAAGGTAAATGTTTCTTTTCTTGGATTTTGTTTACCAACTGATTTATGGCTTAATTTTTCTTTCGATCTATTGCCGCCTTTAAAACGTTGACGACGCTGCTGGCTCATGGGTCCCTGATGTCAGCCTCCCCGTACAAGAAATATGTGATATTTCGATTATTTTGCAGACAATAAACAGTGTATTTCGCTCTGAGCTTTGCAAACGGATAAATTAAATCTTTATTTTTCATAACCAAACTTATATGTTGAATCTCCTTGTTTTTTGTTTTTTGCGAAGCATGGGACTTTCCTGTTTTGGAGTGGGCTGAAATTGTACGAGAAAAAAGGCCAAGAAGGATAGTTCGAAGGCCCAGAATCCAGATGCAGCCCAATTGAAATCTTTCTTTTCTTGGATTTTTTTCACCCCCTAATTTCTGGTTACTTCATTTTTCTTTTGGTCCTGTGCCGCCTTGGAAAAGTTGAGACCGCTGCTGCAAAATGGGACCCGCATGTCATCCTCTATGTACAATAAAGTTTTTTTTCTTGGATTATTTTTGGCTCCTGATATTTGGTCACTTGCCTTTTTCTTTCGATCTCATGCCGAGTTTGAAACGTTGAGGAAGCTACTCGCTCATGGGTCCTGCATGCCATCCTCTATGAACAATAAAGTTTCTTTTCTTCAATTATTTTTGGATCTGATATTTGGTCACTTGCATTTTTCTTTCGATCTCATGCCACCTTTGAAATGCTGAGGAACCTGCAGGCTCATGGGACCCGCATGTCATCCTCTATGTCCATCAACTTTCTTTTCTTTGATTTTTTTGACCCCCTAATTTCTGGCTACTTTCTTTTTCTTTTGATCTCAAGTCGCATTTGAAACGTTGGGACCGCTGCTGCAAAATGGGACCCGCATGTCATCCTGTATGTACAATAAAAGTTTCTTTTCTTGGATTATTTTCCACCCTCTAATTTTTGGTCACTTGCCTTTTTCTTTCGATCTCATGCCGCCATTGAAAACTTTGAGGAACCTGCTGGCTCATGGGACCCGCATGTCATCCTCTATGTACTATAAAAGTTTTTTTCTTGGATTTTTTTCTTTTGATCCCCTGCCGCCTTGGAAACGTTGAGTAAACTGCTGACTCATGGGACCCGCATGTCATCCTCTATGTACAATCAACTTTCTTTTTCTTTTGATCTCAAGCCGCATTTGAAACGTTGAGACCGCTGCTGCAAAATGGGACCAGCATGCCATCCTCTATGTACAATAAAGTTTCTTTTCTTGGATTATTTTTGGCTCCTGATATTTGGTCACTTGCCTTTTTCTTTCGATCTCATGCCAAGTTTGAAACGTTGAGGAACCTGCTGGCTCATGGGTCCCGCATGTCATCCTCTATGAACAATAAAAGTTTCCTTTGTTGGATTTATTTTTTACCCCTAATTTCTGGCTATTTACCTTTTTCTTTTGATCCCCTGCCCCCTTTGAAACGATGACGACTGGTTGGCAGGTCGGTCCCACATGTCATCCTCTATGAACAATAAAAGTTTCCTTTGATGGATTTATTTTTTACCCTACTTAATTTCTGGCTATTTCCTTTTTTTCTTTTGATCCCCTGCCGCCTTGGAATAGTTGAGGATGCTGCTGCCTCATGGGTCCCGCATGTCATCCTCTCAGAAAGGTAAATGTTTCTTTTCTTGGATTTTGTTTACCAACTGATTTATGGCTTATTTTTTCTTTCGATCTATTGCCGCCTTTAAAACGTTGATGACGCTGCTGGCTCATGGGTCCCCGATGTCAGCCTCCCCGTACAAGAAATATGTGATATTTCGATTATTTTGCAGACAATAAACAGTGTATTTCGCTCTGAGCTTTGCAAACGGATAAATTAAATCTTTATTTTTACATAAACAAACTTATATGTTGAATCTCCTTGTTTTTTGTTTTTGCGAAACATAGGACTTTCATGTTTTTTATCGAAAAAAAGGACTTTCATGTTTTGGAGTGGGCTGAAATTGTACGAGACAAAAGACCGAGCAGGATAGTTCGTAGGCCCAGATGGCCAGATCCAGCCTAATTGAAATCTTTCTTTTCTTGGATTATTTTGGCCAGATGCTACTTCCTTTTTCTTTTGATCCCGTGCCACCTTTGGAAAAGTTGAGACCGCTGCTGCAAAATGGGTCCCGCATGTCATCCTCTATGTACAGTAAAAGTTTCTTTTCTTGGATTATTTTTGGGTCCTGATATTTGGTCACTTGCTTTTTTCTTTCGATCTCATGCCACCTTTGAAACGCTGAGGAACCTGCTGGCTCATGGGTCCCACATGTCAGCCTATAAACAAAAAACCTTTCCTTTCTTGGAGTTATTTGACCCCTAATTTCTGGCTATTTCGCCTTTTTTTTATCCCGTGCCGCCTTGGAAACGTTGAGGAAGCTGCTGCCTCAAGGGTCCCGCATGTCATCCTCTTAGAACGATAAATGTTTATTTTCTTTGATTTTTTTTACCAACTGATTTTTGGTTTATTTTTTCTTTCGATCCCCTGCCGCCTTTATAACGTTGACGACGCTGCTGGCTCATCGGGCCCCGATGTGCCTCCCCGTACAAAAAACATGTGATATCTTGATTATTTTGCAGACAATAAACAGTGTATTTCGCTCTGAGCTATTGCAAAGGGATAAATTAAATCTTTGTTTTTACGTAAACAAACTTATATGTTGAATCTCCTTGTTTTTTGTTTTTGCCAAGCATAGGACTTTCCTGTTTTGGAGTGGGCTTAAATTGTACGAGTCAAAAGGCTTCCAGCAGGGTAGTTCGAAGGCTCAGATGTCCAGATGCAGCCCAATTGAAATCTTTCCTGTTTTTGGCTACTTCCTTTTTATTTTGGTCCTATGCCAACCGCTATTGCAAAATGGGGCCGACATGTCATCCTCTATGTACAATAAAAGTTTCTTTTCGTGGATTATTTTTGGCTCCTGATATTTGGTCACTTGCCTTTTTCTTTCGATCTCATGTCAACTTTGAAACGTTGAGACCGCTGCTGCAAAATGGGACCCGCATGTCATCCTCTATGTACAATAAAAGTTTTTTTGGATTATTTTTGGCACATGATATTTAGTCACTTGCCTTTTTCTTTCGATCTCATGCTGCATCTGAAACATTGAGGAAGCTGCTGGCTTGTGGGTCCCGCAAGTCATCCTCTATGTAGAATAAAAGTTTCCTTTCTTGGATATATTATTTTTTACCCCTAATTTCTGGCTACTTCTTTTTCTTTTGATCCCGTGCCACCTTGGAAACGTTGAGACCGCTGCTGCAAAATGGGACCCGCATGTCATTCTCTATGTACAGTAAAGTTTCTTTTCTCGGAGTTATTTTTGGCTCATGATATTTGGTCACTTGCCTTTTTCTTTCGATCCCGTGCCACCTTTGTAACGCTGAGACCGCTGCTGCAAAATGTGACCTGCATGTCGTCCTAAAAATACTTTCCTTTCTTAGAGTTATTTTTTGCCCCTAATTTGTGGTTACTTCCTTTTTTTTGATCCCCTGCCGCCTTTGAAACGTTGAGCACTCTTCTGGCTCATGGGTCCCGCATGTCAGCCTCTGTGAACAATAAACCTTTCCTTTCTTTGATTTATTTTTGACCCCTAATTTTTGACTAGTTGCCTTTTTTTTGGATCCCATGCCGCCTTGGAAACGTTGAGGATACTGCTGCCTCATGGGTCCCGTATGTCATCCTCTCAGAACGATAAATGCGTTTTTTCTTGTTTTTTTTTACCAACTGAAGTTTGGCTTATTTTTTCTTTCGATCTCATTCCACCTTTAAAACGTCGAGGACATTGCTGGCTCATGTGTCCCACATGTCAGCCTCTTTGAACAATAAACCTTTCCTTTGTTGGATTTATTTTTGACCAATAATTTCAGGCTATTTTCCATTTTCTTTCGATCACATGGCGCCTTTGAAACCTTGAGACGCTGCTGGCTCATGGGTCCCACATGTCAGCCTCTATGAACAATAAAAGTTTCCTTTCTTGGATTTATTTTTGACAGTAATTACTGGCTATTTGCATTTTTTCGATCCCCTGCCGCCTTTGAAACTAAGAGGACGCTGATGCACGTGAGGTGTGGTCTGAAGTTAATGGCTTCTATGGTATTCACCTAATCTGTAAGAATTTTGCCTCTCCCAAGATGTGGATCTTTGATTATCTTTTGTTCAGTCGGTGTTCTGCGGCGGTTCTATTATCGCCTTCGTCAAGCATACATGATATAGCATTGACGAACTGAATGTGAACATCCGTTCTGTGCTTTTTTAGTAGATTCTGTCAACCAATTGCTAGCTTCTATATATATCACTAGTAGTACATACATCCCGAAAGCATTAGAATATTAGACCATGTTCACAAGAATAACATCAAGTCTGAAGTACATTAACCAAGTGATGAAGTATATTGTTCAGACCAGTACAAAATATAGGGAGTTAAAGTAACACTATGCAGAAATTGGCCCAAATCTTGCATATATCTCTCTAGCAAAGGGATCAGCCACTGACAAGTCATGTATCAAGCAGCTACGAACACCGTCCGAGCTGAACTTATCTAAGGATGGTAAATATCCAAACTGAAAATCAACATCTCTAGAAGCGGTGTTCTTCAGGTCTAGGCACTTGAACTGGGTATCCCACCAGATCTTATTGTGATAATTTGTTACACCAAATTTCATTACTTTGAGCATTCTAGTGTTCTGCATAAAGAACCTGGAGACAATAACATCATTTCTCCTTCCTCGGTAGTCAGAAATCGAAATTTCTTTGACATGGAGATCAAGGCATTCAATGGGACAGGCTGGCTCATTATGCAGCACATGAACCTTATCGCCGGTTCTATAAAACTGCAAAGAAGTCAAATTAAGTAGTCAGTACAATAACAAAGTACTTCATAGCTGTCAACTAATGAATATCTCAGGTGAGTTGAATCATGTGTTAACTGAGGACCGTGGAACAACATAATCCCCTGACACGTTCCAATTTGATAGATGCACTTTTTTACATATGTTATTGTCATTGTAAAGTTGGGGAAAGGTTACCAACATGGGAAACTCCAATCCGCAACTAGTTGTGGGCGCACCCCATTTTTCTTTTGACACTTCCAAGTTTCCAAAAAAAAAATGTAAACTAAAAGTCTGGACATACATTGTGTTCTATCATGTGCTTCTATGAAGTTTCATCCAAAAATATGATAATATGTGATCTACACAAAAAAGAACAAATGATGTGTAAATAGTAAGTCACACTATTTACATATGTCTAATCTTTTTTACACATATCACATATTATCATGTGTTTATATGAAACTTCACAGATGCACAAGATACAACACATTGTATGACAAGAAGTTTAGTTTTGAACCAACATAATATAACTCCATTGTGGATGTTCTTCTAGTACAAAATATTGTTCAACTGATCTAGGCTAATAACAGGTTAACTCCATGTAACTCTACACTTTTTGCTCATAGTGGTAAACAGTTAACAACAACGAATTTACCTTGATATATAGCTTCTCCGTGCAGGGAAAGCATCTAAGAAATGCAAGTAGTTGATCCAGACTAGGGCCGTCAGATTTTAGAACCAAGTTCTTCACTGTGCACAGAGAATGTTCCAAGCTTATGGGCATCATCCTCTACAGGACAATGGTACATATGTCAAAAAAATAACAAAAATGTGAGTTAATTCAACAAGAAGAAGGTTGTTCTACCAAAAAGTTTATGCGTCCAATAACAAGTTGGCAGCCAGGGTACGACGCAAAGCCAAACACCATCAACTTTGGTGCGTTGGCGACCTGGATTAGTAGTGGAACATCATGAACACATATGACCAATCTCTCGAGGCAAGATGCATCCATAATTGTACGAAGATTTGGTATGTGAATGTTGAGGTGGGTGAACCCGTGGACCCCCTCAAGGTGAAGTGCCTCGAGCACAATACAGCGGGTGAACAGGCGGTCGATGTTTGCCGCCTTACAGATGTAGACGTCATAGAGCATCAGCTTCTTGAGTTGGGGGAAAAGAAGCATGGAGTTGGCATAAATCTCGGGCAAATAGCAAGTACAAATGCTGACAATGTGCAGCGTGGGCGTGCAGCAGAGCGCGGACAGCGGGAAGGAGCGCATCACTGTTCCACCATCGAATCCGAGGTACTCGATGCAAGATAGGGTGGTGGACCGGAACCAGCTGTCGAGCGTGGTGTCGACCTTGCAAGTGCTTCTGAAGGGGTCAATTGATACGCTTCTGGCGGGGCCAGGGTGAGCGGCGAGGATACTGGAGACCGCGGCGATGCGTTTGTGGTTTTGCTTGCCGAGTTGGTCGTCGATCTCGAGGTTAAGTGGGACGGAGTGCCAGAGGTGGCGCCACCGTTTCGAGACCAAGGTTGTGCTTACAGCGGATATAGTGGGCAGGTGGGAGATGATGATGTGGAGAATCTGGTCGGGGAGGCGGCTGATGAGGTCGTTGTCGTCGGCGAGGAGGTTAAGTGGGACGGAGTGCCAGAGGTGGCGCCACCGTTTGGAGAGCAAGGTTGTCCTTACAGCGGATATCATGGGTGGAAGGGAGATGATGATGTGCAGCATCTCGTCGGGGAGGCGGCTGACGAGGTCGAGGCTCGACGGAGGCTCTGCCCAATCTGGCTCGACCTGCCTTCGGGAGTTGAGCGGCTCCGCCTCCATCTGACACGGCGGCGACACACGCAACGCCGCAGTCGTCTGCTCGAAGTGTGTAGCAGGTAGCGGAGCGGATCTGCTGGACAGGGGAATAGGCGCAGCGGCGGTGGTGAGGACAGAAAGGTACTCGGCGGTGGATTTAGGTGGATGGCGGATGCAAGTGCGCTGGGGGGGTTTGGAGGAGATGGCAAGCGCTATGGAAGGAATGTTTGCGGCGGGCGGCCAGCCGGGGCGAGGAGAGAAAGGTATACTGCTACTAATGATGCGGAGCGGCGTTTGCGTCTCTCTTCCCCACGAGTTTTTGATAATCACTCTTGAAAACACCGAGAAGATGGAGGTGAAGAAGACGGAGAGGCAAGGAAAAAAACATTGTGAATTGAAATCAAAAATACTACGGGCGTTCCTTCTCTCTCTGGTCTCTGCTGCACTTACTGCACCTGTGGTGCAGGCGTGTGACCCGAGAAGAAGCTAATGTACTGTATAGCTGTCCCGTGCACGCCGTGTAGCTGTATTTTGTCTCGTCAAATCAGCTCGGGACAGTTTCAGCAGAGAAAACATCATTTTTTTCTTGCCATCATCATAATAGGCGAACGTTACCACAGGCCCACATGGGTTGTATTTCTGTAAACGGTTGGAGGCTACGGCGAGGGATACTTTTTCCCTACATGGGTGGCAGCATAGTCTACGGATTGAAGCCCCACCCGCATTTTAGGCGTTATATGATTCATCGTTTCGATATGTATTTCGCCTATTTTCTCCTTTAGTTTGACATTTTTGTGATCCTAAGACTATTAAAACGGCTGTGTGCACCCTAGTTGTGCAGAGGCTGGATGTAATTGCTTATCAAAAGTAATAAAGCATCCTTTATCGAAAAATTACCACAGGCCCACGGTAGTGCACATCCAACTTTTACTACTCAATCCTCCATATGCTGCACAAACCACCACTTTAACTTTTTCTTTGCAGTTTTCACTATTTTTAGCAGTTTCCACCATGTGGTGGTCTAATATGTTGCAAATTTCACCACTTGGTCATCTGATCAGTTATTTTGTCATGTCGATAGCAAAATCAACAAGTGGATGCCAACTTTTTTGAAGGGCTTCTCTCTAAAACACAGTTTGCATTATGGCATGTTTGGTATTTTCCCTTAGTACATCAGAAAAAAAGTTGACTCCATGCTTTTATTTTCCTATTTTAAGCACCTTTTACCATGATTTCAAATTTAGGTCAAACTCACGGGGGCCATAGGATGCACGGCATTTATTTGGCAATTGTTTCAGTATGGCCAAGTAGTTAGGTCTCCTTTGGTTCATAGGAAATGGAAAGTATAGGAAAAGGAAAATAATAGAATTGGGATGTCATGTCTACTTGAATCCTATGGGAATCGGGCTCATTTCATAGGATTGACATAGGAATTATGTTGGATTTGGTTCTTATGGGAAAATTTCTTATACAAGTCATTTGATTCATAGGAACTATTCCTATCGAAATTTTATAGTGCAAATCCTATAGGAAAAACACATTAGCTAATACCTCATGGAAAAGTTCCTTTCCCACAATCAAAGACACATCATGTTCCTATAGGATTCAACTTGGCATAACATTCCAATCATGCACCTTTCATATTCCTACACCCTCCATATTCCTTTGAATCAAAGGAGCCCGAAGTTTATTTGATTGTAGCAAAGGAATTTTCCATGTATCGACAGTTTGACATGGTATTTCAATATCCAATCAATAAGGCATTCAAACATACTTAAAGACACACATGGTGCCAAAATCGGTGAAAGGGAATATTCTCAAGAACATAGGTGTGTCATGTTTGGCATTGTTCCTAGGTAGTTCATCACAAATGATGAGTCCATGCTAAATTACTAACATTCGGGAGTTTGCCATGGTTCTAGCATTAACCAACTCACCTCTCACTTCAGAAGAGAGCCACGCGAACTCCAAGAAGGATTGTGTCAAAAAAAAATCCAACATGCATGGTGCCAAAATCTGCCAAGTTTTTTTTTTAAAATATTTTGGTGTGCCATGTTTGGTATTTTTTATATACATGTAGATTACATACATCACAAACAACTACTCAATGCTTTTGTTTGCCATATGGGTGTTACATACTTGGATGCAACGCATATGTTTGGTCATTTTTTGGGGGGTACCACACCTTTAGTGCACATCATGTATATATAGTTTCCCCTTTTTTAATTGTACTTCGTGTACTTCGGTTGAAATTTCAGATTAAATGGAAATGAGCCCAAAACTAATTTAATATATGGTCACAAACCAAAATAATTCGTGAAATCTTGGAAATGTCCATCCTACCATATCAACCACGTGAAAAAATTGCATTGGCGGCAATCTGCCACTACAAATTTTTACCATTTCATGGAAAACACTCATGTACTAATTTGTTCCCTTCTAGCAATTCATAAATCTCCCCGATCTAGTTCGAAAAGGAGCCCCCGTCCAAAGAGTCCCTGTTTATAACTAAAACTAATTAATTCAGTACCGCATAAATCACAATTACCATTAGATAAACAAGATTAATATAGGAGCATGTACCACCTGTCAATTACCGGTTCGCAATCTCCATATGCTCACAATGACCGGTTCCACATTATACTTGGTCGAATTCAATTAAACATACAAGTACATCATGCCGAAGTTTTTTTCTAGGACATGGACACGCTCAAACTAATGACGGTAATAGACGATACAACATCGCACACATAAATAGACGACATGTCTAAAATGAGTACTCATTTTTGAACACAGAAAAGTCCCGAAGGACCTGGCGACACTGCTTTTATATTATGATGACGGTGGGATTACAGACTGCAAGGAGGACCCTCCAAGTAAAAGGAAACTACGGACAGGACATCTAAAAGTACAAAAAGAACTCTAGATCTAGAAAAGGAAACTCCATCCGGTCCTTCTCCACCGAGCTCAGATCTTAGCCTCGAAGCACGATCATCTTCTCCATCGAGACCGGCAAGATCAACCACCTACCGCCTCGTTGGCGCATGCGAGCACGTCGCCTCGTGTTGCAAGTATTCGAGCAAGTCGCCGCTCATGTCGCAACCATCGTTGCTGCAATCCACCTTAAACAAGAAGACAAATCTAATTAAATCTACTTCCTCTTCGTAGATGCCGTCGCAGTTCGGGCACACGAGACTGGGCAGGTTTCTTAAGCAGCTTCCGCATGCAATATGCCCTCGCTCCCCCATGCGAATGCACTGCTTAATACAAGAAAATTAACATGACGGTTGGCCCAAAGAAAAAATATAGCTGGGTGCAACCTAGTGAAGAAAGTACTAACCCGGTATAGTGGACATCGTGCGATTTGAGAGCACAAACCGCAGATGAACGTTCTTCTCACCCCATTCTTTTCAATAACACATTCACGGGAAAATTCCATACTTTCAGATGGAGGACTTTCACCTTGGAAGACGCCCTGGCATCCCGGGCACGCGCCACCGGGCAGGTTCCTAGCGCAGCTGTCGCATGCAAACTTCTTGCACGAACAGCACTGCTTAATACAAGGAAATTAACACGACTGTTGGCCCAAATTAAAATACAACTGGATGAACCTAGTGAAGAAAGTTCTAACCTACCAAAATGGAGGTTGTGCGGATTGAGAGCACAAACCGCAGGTGAGCAGTCTTCTCAATTTAGCATCGTCAAAAAGAGCTCTAAAGCTACCAGGGGGAACCTCCATGCCCAACGATTCTAAATGGAATATGAATTTAGAGCATGGGAAGGAGATGGGAATAGAGGGTCATAGTTTTCGACTTGTATATATATATAGGCGAGGGAATTGCAGATTCCACCACAGACAGAGATCCAGTGACTTCACTTGCGACTTGTACGTGAGTCATTCGATCAAGATCTAACGCACATTGTTGATCCAGATTTTGAACTTAAAATTAAACTCAATTTTGAAATGAAGTATAACTTTACCAGAATACTTAAGGAAAGATATATATCTTACTGTAATGTTTTCGATTTTTTCCGAGCAACTTAAATTGTGACTTCAAATTCTGGATCAAATGTGTCCGTTGGATCTTGATCCGATGGCTCATGTACGTAAAGTTGCATTTTGGAGTAAGTAAAGTCACTGGCCTCAAGTTCCACCACCTCATAATTCGTATGTTGCACAAAAAAAACATTTGGACGGATATTTTGCGGTTTCCACCATGTACTGCTCCCATCTGTTGTGATTCCACCACTTAATCATCTAATCAACCAATTATGCTGGTAAATATTCTCTTACTTTACATCTCAAACATTTCCCTAACTTTGAGTCCCTGAAATGCAGATCCCACAATTTGGGGGACCCGACTGTCAATGACCCAAAGTCAGGAAAGGCCAAGCCAGAGAATCCCCTTCGGGTAGAGCGGGCTACGGGTCTTCTCGCTGACCGTGAACATTTGATAGAGTGCAGTATGAACGCGCGTTAGTACACTCAGAAAAGACAGAGAGAGAGACGCTGAAGAGGACTTCGAGTTCTGGTACCTCACCTACCCGAAAAAAGTACGCTGGCAGCCTGACCTGCCCTAAGTACGTCCGGTCAAATCGATGCCTTGCCTTGCACGCCGCCTGCGCGCATCCATGTCTTCCCGATGAAATTGTCAGTCCAAAAAAAATCGGAAATTTAATTCGGCTCTTGGGCGGATATGCTACCTCGACCCAAAATAACATAGTATTTTTAATTTTCGAAAAATTCTAACAAAAAAACTCGCATGTACTCCTCGATAATCTATGTGTGTTCGTGTAGTTTCGTGAAAAGCCGATACTTTTTGTGGTTGATGTAAGAAGACAAAAGCAAGTATTACAAACAGCTTTATTTTTAGCAATAAATTTTATCTTTTTTACACAGCCCAAATGACAATTTAGTTTTTTATGGAAAGACTTTATGCGCTCTTAGCATGTGAAGATGAAAAGATTAATTTTTTGTTTGGAAGTTTTTGACATTTCAAAATATATAGATGTTGCAGTTCAAACTAAAGGGAGCATACGCACCCAGGAGCCAAAACATCACTCCCCCAGAAAATACGATTTGTTTTCTATTTGCGACGCTTCCACGATGCCTATCACATGTCTGTAGCTAGCACCATCGAGCACGCCCCAATGCTGTGTGTATTGTCTTGTCAATTCAATGGTCATGGTAATCTGACCAAAATATACGTCTTGGAGTACGCGTGCGCCTTATTCCTTGAAATGGGCGTAGTACTTTATATTTGGCCCAAATGCGAAAAGTGTTACTCCTCCTATTGTAGTACTATACCATATTATGTTAGAAGTTCGGATCATGATGAACAAGTTAAATGTAATCTTCAAAACGTACAGCTATGTCAAGTTTGACTAGTGCAAATAAACCCTCTGGCATTAAGAGAAACATCAAATAGTACAAAACACCTTAACAAAAACGAAATTACAACAAAATCCTTGAGATGCCCTTCGTCTTCAACCTCCAGACCGTGTCGACAGCACCATGGCCGACACTAATCCAACCCAGGAAGCCAGAATCCTAGGATAAGCAAGCTCGGAAGGTAGGTGGCCACGGCAGCTCTAGCACGTACCAATTCAGCACGCGCGAGGGCCCGCCCAGCATCTCAATCGGCACGGTGTGAAGCCAGTGCTCGTCTCGAGCTCTCTGGAAGCGTGAGAGCTCGCCGGATTCTCTGTCGAGAGCAAGAATGAAGTTTCCGAGCGCACCGAACACGTACCACTGGAAGAAACGGGTGTTGCACCCCACAAAGAGGATATCCGACAGGCCTGTGTGCGTGGAGTCGAGAGGCACGGTGGCGCCGGAGGAGGTCCAAGCGTGGCCACCAGGGCCAGGCGAGAACATGCAGGTCTTGCAGATGCCGTCATGATAGATCAGGCACGTTACCCTGTAATTTGACAGACTGATGCGCGCCGCAGCGTCCTCGCCATGGAGGGCGGCGCCCAGGAACAAGCTTACGGATGTTGTGTTCGAAACAGCGGGGGTGGAGGGACCGTCACGTACTGACCTGCCAGGGGATCGCAGACGACGAGACGTGAAGGCTGCTTGAAAGGCTTCCCGTGTTCGGTGTGGTCGAAGTCCGCAAGGAGTAGGAGGCCGCCCCGAGAGTCGGCGAGCTCCAAGCTGAGGTCGCCGTTTGGCGCCCGTGGGAGGAAGTCGAGCGCGAGATTATTTGCGGCGACCCCGGCCCAACATGACGAGGAAGAGGGAACGAAGTGGGGCAGCAAGCCAGACGGACGATAGTGACAATGGGAGAAGCTGATGTGGTAGTGGCCGGCGACTATGGAGGATGGCGCGCCGTGGAGAGCGGAGACGACACGGAAGTTCTCCGATGTGATGACCTTGCGCCAGCTCCTGCAGGTGAATGCGGCGCGGACGAGATCCAGAGGTGAGGTGAGGCGCAGGAACACCAGCCCGAGAAGTTCATCCGGGATGGCGTCACCCTTGTCCTCCTGCCCGGACTTCCTCTGAGCATTCTTCCAGCGGGGGCGGCTGGGCCCCATCTCCGGCTGGACCTAGCTCGCGTACGGGGGCGAGGTGTGCTGTAGGGAGGAAGCTAGGGAAGTAGCGAGGCGGCCAGCTTGGTAGAGACTAGAGAGCGAAGAGGAGATTTTTCTCGCTGGGGGAGTTAAGTCGGCATGGGAATTAAGGAGGAGACTATGTACTAATCGAAAAAGTTCCGTGGAATCAGATTCCTATAGAGGGGGTACTATGTACAGTACTGAGTAGTAGTAATTTTGGGATGGAGGGAGTGCTCAGAGTATCTCAAGATATAAAAAAAGAAAAAGCAAACCAGGCCCTTAGTAAGGTCCCGAGGAAATTGCACGACACACCACTTATTGCTGTGATTGTTGCACAAAACGGACACTTTACTTTTTTTGCACATTTACATCACTAACTATGGATACAATTTGGAATAAAAACTAGTACTCCGTAGTTGGCGATCCCCGATCATCTGATTTTATCTTACATAGTTTAGTCCTACGTTTGAACCTCCACGCAACTATGTCTTATATATGAAGTCAATCATGAAGAGAAGTGGTTTTGGGTTTCAAACATGGAAATTTCAAGAACCTCCCAAAAGCTTTATTTTAGAGTGACTAAGAAGGATCCATGCTTACCTTTTCATTTTCATATTTTAAACTTGTTTAAATCTTTGTCAAACCTAGGATTTGACCAAAAGATTCAAATGGGCATAAAATTCATAAAAAACAGAAAAATGAAAACCAAATCATATAGTCTTCGTATGTCATATAGCAAGCATTCAAGTTGATAAATTAACAAGGTTTGGACATATTGAAACCATACAAATCATGTATCTACCCCTAACCCTAAACTCGGTCAATCTTATGAAGTCTAGCATGAAGAGAAGTCGTTTTGGGTTTCAAACATGGAAATTTCAAGAACACATCCAAAAAGCTTCATTTTAGAGTGACTAAGAAGGATCCATGCTTACCTTTTCATTTCATGTTAAAAACTTGTTTAAATCATGGTCAACCCTAGGATTTGACAAAGATTCAAATGGGCAAAAAATTAAAAAAATCAGAAAAATGAAAAACCAAAGTACATAGTCTTCTTATGTCATATAGTAAGCATATTCAAGTTGATAAACAAGGTTTGGACATATTCAAATCATACAAATCATGTATCTAACCCCTAACCCTAAACTATGTCTTATGAAGTCAAGCATGAAGAGAAGTGGTTTTGGGTTTCAAACATGGAAATTTCAAAAACCTCCCAAAAGCTTCATTTTAGAGTGACTAAGAAGGATCCATGCTTAGCTTTGCATTTCATATTTTAAACTTGTTTAAATCATTATCAAATCTAGGATTTGACCAAGATACAAATGGGTGGGCACAAAATTAAAAAAACAGAAAAATGAAAAACCAAATCACATAGTCTTCTTATGTCATATCGTAAGCATTCAAGTTGATAAACAAGGTCTAGATATATCCAAACCATACAAATAATTAATCTAGCCCATGTCGATCTTATGAAGTCTAGCATGAAGAGAAGTCGTTTTGGGTTTCAAACATGGAAATTTCAAGAACATCCCAAAAGCTTCATTTTAGAGTGACTAAGAAGGATACAGACTTCCCTTTTCATTTTCATGTTTTAAACTTGTTTAAATCTTGGTCAAACCTCCTAGGATTTGACCAAGATTCAAATGGGCATACAAATTCAGAAAAAAATCAAAATAATGAAAAAACAATGCACATAGCATTCTTATGGCATATATATAGTAAGCATTAAAGTTGATAAACAAGGTCTAGACATATTCAAACCAGACAACTCATGTATATATATCTACCCCTAACCCTAAACTCTGTCTTATGAAGTCAATCATGAAGAGAAGTGGTTTTGGGTTTGAAACATTGAAATTTCAAGAACCTCCAAAAAGCTTTATATATTATAGACTGACTAAGAAGGATCCATGCTTACCTTTTCATATTCATATTTTAAACTTGTTTAAATCTTTGTCAACCCTAGGATTTGACCAAAAGATTCAAATGGGCATAAAATTCATAAAAAATCAGAATAATGAAAAACAAAAGCATATAGTCTTATTATGTCATATAGTAAGCATTCAAGTTGATAAATTAACAAGGTTTGGACATATTCAAACCATACAAATCATGTATCTACCCCCTAACCCTAAACTCTGTCTTATGAAGTCAAGCTTGAAGAGAAGTGGTTTTGGGTTTCAAACATGGGAATTTCAAAGTCCTCCCAAAAGCTTCATTTTAGAGTGACTAAGAAGGATCCATGCTTACCTTTGCATTTCATATTTTAAACTTGTTTAAATCATTATCAAACCTAGGATTTGACAAAGATACAAATGGGTGGGCACAAAATTCAAAAAAAATCATAAAAAATGAAAAACCAAATCACATAGTCTTCTTATATGTCATATCGTAAGCATTAAAGTTGATAAACAAGGTCTAGATATATCCAAACCACGTACACAAATCATGTATCTACCCCTGTCGATCTTATGAAGTCTAGCATGAAGAGAACTCGTTTTGGGTTTCAAACATGGAAATTTCAAGAACATCCCAAAAGCGTCATTTTAGAGTGACTAATAAGGATACAAACTTCCCTTTTCATTTTCATGTTTTAAACTTGTTTAAATCTTGGTCAAACCGCCTAGGATTTGACTAAGATTCAAATGGGCATACAAATTCAGAAAAAAATCAAAAACCAATGCACATAGCATTCTTATGCCATATATACAGTAAGCATTAAAGTTGATAAACAAGGTCTAGACATATTCAAACCAGACAACTCATGTATATATCTACCCCTAACCCTAAACTTTGTCTTATATATGAAGTCAATCATGAAGAGAAGTGGTTTTGGGTTTCAAACATGGAAATTTCAAGAACCCCCCAAAAGCTTTATTTTAGAGTGACTAAGAAGGATCCAAGCTTACCTTTTCATTTTCATATTTTGAACTTGTTTAAATCTTTGTCAAACCTATAAGATTTGACCAAAAGATTCAAATGGGCACAAAATTCAAAAAAAAGCAGAAAAATGAAAAAGCAAAGTACATAGTCTTCCTATGTCATATAGTAAGCATTCAAGTTGATGCATTAACAAGGTTTGGACATATTCAAACCATACAAATCATGTATCTACCCCCTAACCCTAAGCTCTGTTTTATGAAGTCAAGCTTGAAGAGAAGTGGTTTTGGGTTTCAAACATGGAAATTTCAAAAACCTCCCAAAATCTTCATATTAGAGTGACTAATTAAGAGGGATACAAGCTTCCCTTTTCGTTTTCATGTTTTAAACTTGTTTAAATCTTTGTCAAACCTAGGATTTGACCAAGATTCTAATATATGAGCATAAAATTCAAAAAAAAAACAAAAAAAAATGAAAAACCAAAGCACATAGTCTTCTTATGTCATATAGTTAGCATTAAAGTTGATGAACAAGGTTTAGACATATTCAAACCAGACAAATCATGTATCTACCCCCCTAACCCTAAACTCGGTCTTATGAAGTCTAGCATGAAGAGAAGTCGTTTTGGGTTTCAAACGTTTAAGCCAAAAGCCCCTTTTTCAAATACTTCAAACTTATTCAAATTTGGTTCAAATTTGAAAGACATACAAGTTATAGCACACATAGTGCATACATTTTCACACATACTGCACTAGATAGATGCTAACCCTATAGTTTTAGGCCATTTGGATGAGGTAGAAAAAATTCTTGGATTAGAATCGTGTTGTTCGAACCCCGTAGTTGGATTTTTTTGAACCTTGATCTGTAGTACTGGGCAAAACCCTTGTTTAACCTATTTAGTTATAGATTCGTATATCGATTTTTCTACCTTTTTATTATTACTATGCAGCACATGTGTGTTTGCCCGTCTAGCTAGTGAAACTCGGAGGAAGAGGGATCACTCGGAAGGACAGAAGAAGGGAGAGCATTATGGTGTCTCCCCTTTTTCGGGTGACGATGTTGACTATTGTGCAGGGTTTGTCAGTGAGCAGGAGGAGGTGCGAGCGAGCGAGCGAGCGAGTCGAGCGAGCGAGTCGAGCGAGGCCGAGAATGAGAGAGATTTGTTTTTTTTGTGTGAGAGGGACAAACGAAGGATCCTGAAGGACCCAGAGACTTCCAATACGCATCCTGATGCGTCTTCTCTTGACAAAGAAGATGGCTGGGAGTTTGCGTACCTATTATTGCACGTGACTTGTGCTCACTGAAGTGTGGGACCTCACGCGTGGGCACCACACGTAAGTGACAGACCTGTTGGTGTAAAAACTCGGTTGATTATTATAGTGCATTAGAACAAAGTTTCCTATGGATTCAAGGCTAGGAAATCCAAGTTAACTCATTTACATGACATTATTTTTTCCATGAAGCAAAGTTAACACATCTATCAATTGGTACATTTTGGAGTGACTAAGAAGGATCCAGGCTTACTTATTCGTTTTCACGTGTTAAACTTGTCTAAATCTTGGTCAAACCTAGGATTTGACCAACAAGATTCATAATGGGCAGAAAAATAAAATAAAAACAGAAAAATGAAAAACCAAATCACATAGTCTTCTTATGTCATATAGTAAGCATTAAAGTTGATAAACAAGGTCTAGACATATCAAACCATACAAATCATGTATCTATACCCCCTAACCCCTAAACTCTGTCTTATGAAGTCAAGCATGTGAAGATAAGTGGTTTTGGGTTTCAAACATGGAAATTTCAAAAACCTCCCAAAAGCTTCATTTTAGAGTGACTAAGAAGGATACATGCTTCCCTTTTCATTTTCATGTTTTAAACTTGTTTAAATCATTATCAAACCTAGGATTTGAAAAAGATTCAAATGGGCAGAAAATTAAAAAAATCAGAAAAATGAAAAACCAAAGTACATAGTCTTCTTATGTCATATAGTAAGCATATTGAAGTTGATAAACAAGGTTTGGATATATTCAAACCATACAAATCATGTATCTAACCCCTAACCCTAAACTCTGTCTTATGAAGTCAAGCATGAAGAGAAGTGGTTTTGGGTTTCAAACATGGAAATTTCAAAAACCCTCCCAAAAGCTTCATTTTAGAGTGACTAAGAAGGATCGATGCTCCCCTTTTCATTTTCATGTTTTAAACATGTTTAAATCATTATCAAACCTAGGATTTGACCAAGATACAAATGGGTGGGCACAAAATTAAAAAAAAAACAGAAAAATGAAAAACCAAATCACATAGTCTTCTTATGTCATATCGTAAGCATTCACGTTGATAAACAAGCTCTAGATATACCCAAACCATACAAATCATGTGTATCTACCCCTGTCGATCTTATGAAGTCTAGCATGAAGAGAAGTCGTTTTGGGTTTCAAACATGGAAATTTCAAGAACATCCCAAAAGCTTCATTTTAGAGTGACTAAGAAGGATACAAACTTCCCTTTTCATTTTCATGTTTTAAACTTGTTTAAATCTTGGTCAAACCGCCTAGGATTTGACAAAGATTCAAATGGGCATACAAATTCAGAAAAAATCAAAAGAATGAAAAACCAATGCACATAGCATTCTTATGTCATATATATAGTAAGCATTAAAGTTGACAAACAAGGTCTAGACATATTCAAACTAGACAACTCATGTATATATCTACCCCTAACCCTAAACTCTGTCTTATGAAGTCAATCATGAAGAGAAGTGGTTTTGGGTTTCAAACATGGAAATTTCAAGAACCTCCCAAAAGCTTTATTTTAGAGTGACTAAGAAGGATCCATGCTTACCTTTTCATTTTCATATTTTAAACTTGTTTAAATCTTTGTCAAACCTAGGATTTGACCAAAAGATTCAAATGGGCATAAAATTCAAAAAAAAACAGAAAAATGAAAAACAAAAGCATATAGTCTTATTATGTCATATAGTTGATGTCTACGCCCCCTCCTTTTCCTGTAGACAGTGTTGGGCCTCCAAGAGCAGAGGTTTGTAGAACAGCAGCAAGTTTCCCTTAAGTGGATCACCCAAGGTTTATCGAACTCAGGGAGGAAGAGGTCAAAGATATCCCTCTCATGCAACCCTGCAACCACAAAGCAAGAAGTCTCTTGTGTCCCCAACACACCTAATAGGTGCACTAGTTCGGCGAAGAGATAGTGAAATACAGGTGGTATAAATAAGTAGTAGCAACGGCACCAGAAAAGTGCTTTGCCCAGGACAAGAAACAAGCGGTAGTAATGCAAAGAGTAGTAACGCAAGAAAACAAGAAACAAGCAAATGATAGCAGTATTTAGGAACAAGGCCTAGGGATTAGACTTTCACTAGTGGACACTCTCAACTTTGATCACATAACAGAATAGATAAATGCATACTCTACACTCTCTTGTTGGATGATGAACACCACTAATTGCGTAGGATTACACGAACCCTCAATGCCGGAGTTAACAAGCTCCACAATATTCAATGTTCATATTTAAATAACCTTAGAGTGCATGAAAGATCAACACGACTAAACCAAGTACTAACATAGCATGCACACTGTCACCTTCACACTATGTAGGAGGCATAGATCACATCAATACCATCATAGCAATAGTTAACTTCATAATCTACAAGAGATCATAATCATAGCCTACGCCAAGTACTAACACGGATGCACACACTGTCACCATTACACCGTGCAGGAGGAATAAACTACTTTAATAACATCACTAGAGTAGCACATAGATGAATTGTGATACAAAACACATTGCAATCATAAAGAGATATAAATAAGCACTTCACTATGCCATTCATAACAGTGAATAAGTATTCTGTGAAATATAGCCTAAGAGACCCACACGGTGCACACGCTGTCACCTTTACACACGTGGGACAAGGAGTCTCCGGAGATCACATAAGTAAAATTCACTTGACTAGCATAACGACATCTAGATTACAAGCATCATCATATGAATCTCAATCATGTAAGGCAGCTCATGAGATTATTGTATTGAAGTACATAGGAGAGAGATGAACCACATAGCTACCGGTACAGCCCCGAGCCTCGATGGAGAACTACTCCCTCCTCATGGGAGACAGCAGCGTTGATGAAGATGGCGGTGGTGTCGATGGAGAAGCCTTCCGGGGGCACTTCCCCGTCCCGGCGGCGTGTCGGAACAGACTCTGTCCCCGCATCTTGGCTTCGCGATGGCGGCGGCTCTGGATGGTTTCTCGTACCGTGGCTTTTCCGTATCGAGGTTTTAGGTCCAGGGGCTTTATATAGGCGAAGAGGCGGCGTCAGGAGGTCGAAGGGGCGCCGACACTATAGGGGGGCGCGGGCCCCCCCTTGGCCGCGCCGGCCTAGGGTTTGGTGGGCCTGTGCCCCCTCTCTGGCGGTTCTCGTGTGTTCTGGATGCTTCCGGGCAAAATAGGAACCTGGGCGTTGATTTCGTCCAATTCCGAGAATATTTCGTTACTAGGATTTCTGAAACCAAAAACAGCAGAAAACAGGAACTGGCACTTCGGCATCTTGTTAATACGTTAGTTCCAGAAAATGCACGAATATGACATAAAGTGTGCATAAAACATGTAGATAACATCAATAATGTGGCATGTAACATAAGAAATTATCGATACGTCGGAGACGTATCAGCATCCCCAAGCTTAGTTCCTGCTCGTCCCGAGCAGGTAAACGATAAACAAAGATAATTTCTGGAGTGACATGCCATCATAACCTTGATCATACTATTGTAAGCATATGTAATGAATGCAGCGATCAAAACAATGTAAATGACATGAGTAAACAAATGAATCATAAAGCAAAGACTTTTCATGAATAGTACTTCAAGACAAGCATCAATAAGTCTTGCATAAGAGTTAACTCATAAAGCAATAATTCATAGTAAAGGCATTGAAGCAACACAATGGAAGATTAAGTTTCAGCGGTTGCTTTCAACTTGTAACATGTATATCTCATGGATATTGTCAACATAGAGTAATATAACAAGTGCAATATGCAAGTATGTAAGAATCAATGCACAGTTCACACAAGTGTTTGCTTCTTGAGATGGAGAGAAATAGGTGAACTGACTCAACAATAAAAGTAAAAGAAAGGTCCTTCAAAGAGGAAAGCATCGATTGCTATATTTGTGCTAGAGCTTTGATTTTGAAAACATAAAGAGAGCATAAAAATAAAGTTTTGAGAGGTGTATGTTGTTGTCAACGAATGGTAACGGGTACTCTAACCCCCTTGCCAGACAAACCTTCAAAGAGCGGCTCCCATTTTATTTTTATTTTTGTGTGGCACTCCTTCCAACCTTTCTTTCACAAACCATGGCTAACCGAATCCTTCGGGTGCCTGCCAACAATCTCATACCATGAAGGAGTGCCTTTTTATTTTAGTTTTATTATGATGACACTCCTCCCAACCTTTGCTTACACAAGCCATGTCTAAACGAATCCTTCGGGTGCCGTCCAACAATCACATACCATGGAGGAGTGTCTATTTTTGTTAATTAATTTGGGACTGGGAATCCCATTGCCAGCTCTTTTTGCAAAATTATTGGATAAGCAGATGAAGCCACTAGTCCATTGGTGAAAGTTGCCCAACAAGATTGAAAGATAAACACCACATACTTCCTCATGAGCTATAAAACATTGACACAAATCAGAGGTGATAAATTTTGAATTGTTTAAAGGTAGCACTCAAGCAATTTACTTTGTAATGGCGGAGAAATACCATGTAGTAGGTAGGTATGGTGGACACAAATGGCATAGTGGTTGGCTCAAGTATTTGGATGCATGAGAAACTCTCGATACAAGGTTTAGGCTAGCAAGGCTATTTGAAACAAACACAAGGATGAACCGGTGCAGCAAAACTCACATAAAAGACATATTGTAAACATTATAAGACTCTACACCGTCTTGCTTGTTGTTCAAACTCAATACTAGAAATTATCTAGACCTTAGAGAGACCAATTATGCAAACCAAATGTTAGCATGCTCTATGTATTTCTTCATTAATAGGTGCAATGTATATGATGCAAGAGCTTAAACATGAGCACAACAATTGCCAAGTATCACATTATCCAAGACATTTTACAAATTACTACATGTAGCATTTCCCAATTCCAACCATATAACAAATTAACGAAGAAGAAACTTCGCCATGAATATTATGAGTAGAGCCTAAGGACATACTTGTCCATATGCTACAGCGGAGCGTGTCTCTCTCCCACACAATGAATGCTAGGATCCATTTTATTCAAACAAAACAAAAAAACAAACCGACGCTCCAAGCAAAGCACATAAGATGTGATGGAATAAAAATATAGTTTCAGGGGAGGGACCTGATAATGTTGTCGATGAAGAAGGGGATGCCTTGGGCATCCCCAAGCTTAGATGCTTGAGTCTTGTTGAAATATGCAGGGGTGAACCACCGGTTCATCCCCAAGCTTAGAGCTTTCACTCTCCTTGATCATGTTGTATCATCTCCCTCTCTTGATCCTTGAAAACTTCCTCCACACCAAACTTAGAACAACTCATTAGAGGGTTAGTGCACAATCAAAATATACATGTTCAGAGGTGACACAACCATTCTTAACACTTCTGGACATTGCTCAAAGCTACTGAAAGTTAATGGAACAAAGAAATCCATCCCACATAGCAAAAGAAGCAATGTGAAATAAAAGGCAGAATCTGTCAAAACAGAACAGTCCGTAAAGATGAATTTTATTGAGGCACCAGACTTGCTCAAATGAAAATGCTCAAATTTAATGAAAGTTGCGTACATATCTGAGGATCACTCACGTAAATTGGCATAATTTTCTGAGTTACCTACAGAGAATTTTGCCCAGATTCGTGACAGCAAGAAATCTGTTTCTGTGCAGTAATCCAAATCTAGTATGAACTTTACTATCAACGACTTTACTTGGCACAACAAAACACAAAACTAAGATAAGGAGAGGTTGCTACAGTATTAAACAACTTCCAAGACACAAATATAAAACAAAGTACTGTAGCAAAATAACACATGGGTTATCTCCCAAGAAGTTCTTTCTTTATAGCCATTAAGATGGGCTCAGCAGTTTTGATGATGCACTCGCAAGAAATAGTATTTGAAGCAAAAGAGAGCATCAAGAGGAAAATTCAAAACAAATTTAAGCCTAACATGCTTCCTATGAAAAGGAATCTTATAAATAAACAAGTTCATGAAGAGCAAAGTAACAAGCATAGGAAAACTAGACAAGCTCAACTTCAAAATTTTAAGCATATAGAGAGGTGTTTTAGTAACATGAAAATTTCTACAACCATATTTTCCTCTCTCATAATAACTTTCAGTAGCAACATGAGCAAACTCAACAATATAACTATCACATAAAGCATTATTATCATGAGTCTCGTGCATAAAATAATTACTCTCCACATAAGCATAATCAATTTTAGTACATGTTTGTGGGAGCAAATTCAACAAAGTAGCTATCATTATTATTCTCATCATCAAATATAGGAGGCATATTGTAATCATAATCAAATTTACTCTCCATAGTAGGTGGTACCAAAAGACTACTATCATTATAATCATCATAAATAGGAGGCAAAGTATCATCAAAGTAAATTTTCTCCTCAATGCTTGGGGGACTAAAAAGATCATGCTCATCAAAACCAGCTTCCCCAAGCTTAGAATTTTCCATAGCATTAGCAACAATAGTGTTCAAAGCATTCATATTAATAACATTCCCATTAGCATGCATATAAAGTTCCATGGGTTTTTTAATTCTCTCTTCAAACACATCATGTCCTAATTCAAGATAAAGTTCATAAAGATCTCTCATGTTTTTGTTGTTTTCCATTATGCCTAACTAGTGTAAACAAGAAACAAAAAGATGCAATTGCAGGATCTAAAGGAAATAGCTTCGAGCACAAACACAATGGCGCCAGAAAAGTACTGTTACCTGGAACCGGAGTATGAGTGCCTTTTACCTTTCCTCCCCGGCAACGGCGCCAGAAAATAGCTTGATGTCTACGCCCCCTCCTTTTCCTTTAGACAGTGTTGGGCCTCCAAGAGCAGAGGTTTGTAGAACAGCAGCAGGTTTTCCTTAAGTGGATCACCCAAGGTTTATCGAACTCAGGGAGGAAGAGGTCAAAGATATCCCTCTCATGCAACCCTGCAACCACAAAGCAAGAAGTCTCTTGTGTCCCCAACACACCTAATAGGTGCACTAGTTCGGCGAAGAGATAGTGAAATACAGGTGGTATAAATAAGTAGTAGCAACGGCACCAGAAAAGTGCTTTGCCCAGGACAGTAAACAAGCAGTAGTAACGCAGCAGTAGTAACGCAGTAAAACAGTAAACAAGCAGCGATAGCAGTATTTAGGAACAAGGCCTAGGGATTAGACTTTCACTAGTGGACACTCTCAACTTTGATCACATAACAGAATAGATAAATGCATACTCTACACTCTCTTGTTGGATGATGAACACCACTAATTGCGTAGGATTACACGAACCCTCAATGCCGGAGTTAACAAGCTCCACAATATTCAATGTTCATATTTAAATAACCTTAGAGTGCATGAAAGATCAACATGACTAAACCAAGTACTAACATAGCATGCACACTGTCACCTTCACACTATGTAGGAGGCATAGATCACATCAATACCATCATAGCAATAGTTAACTTCATAATCTACAAGAGATCATAATCATAGCCTACGCCAAGTACTAACACGGATGCACACACTGTCACCATTACACCGTGCAGGAGGAATAAACTACTTTAATAACATCACTAGAGTAGCACATAGATGAATTGTGATAGAAAACACATTGCAATCATAAAGAGATATAAATAAGCACTTCACTATGCCATTCATAACAGTGAATAAGTATTCTGTGAAATATAGCCTAAGAGACCCACACGGTGCACACACTGTCACCTTTACACACGTGGGACAAGGAGTCTCCGGAGATCACATAAGTAAAATTCACTTGACTAGCATAACGACATCTAGATTACAAGCATCATCATATGAATCTCAATCATGTAAGGCAGCTCATGAGATTATTGTATTGAAGTACATAGGAGAGAGATGAACCACATAGCTACCGGTACAGCCCCAAGCCTTGATGGAGAACTACTCCCTCCTCATGGGAGACAGCAGCGTTGATGAAGATGGCGGTGGTGTCGATGGAGAAGCCTTCCGGGGGCACTTCCCCGTCCCGGCGGCGTGCCGGAACAGAGACTCCTGTCCCCTAGATCTTGGCTTCACGATGGCGGCGGCTCTGGATGGTTTCTCGTACCGTGGCTTTTCCGTATCGAGGTTTTAGGTCCAGGGGCTTTATATAGGCGAAGAGGCGGCGTCGATCAGGAGGTCGAAGGGGCGCCGACACTATAGGGGGGCGCACGCCCCCCCTTGGCCGCGCCGGCTTAGGGTTTGGTGGGCCTGTGCCCCCTCTCTGGCGGTTCTCGTGTGTTCTGGATGCTTCCGGGCAAAATAGGAACCTGGGCGTTGATTTCGTCCAATTCCGATAATATTTCGTTACTAGGATTTCTGAAACCAAAAACAGCAGAAAACAGGAACTGGCACTTCGGCATCTTGTTAATAGGTTAGTTCCAGAAAATGTACGAATATGACATAAAGTGTGCATAAAACATGTAGATAACATCAATAATGTGGCATGGAACATAAGAAATTATCGATACGTCGGAGACGTATCAATAGTAAGCATTCAAGTTGATGAATTAACAAGGTTTGGACATATTCAAACCATACAAATCATGTATCTACCCCCTATCCCTAAACTCTGTCTTATGAAGTCAAGCTTGAAGAGAAGTGGTTTTGGGTTTCAAACATGGGAATTTCAAAATCCTCCCAAAAGCTTCATTTTAGAGTGACTAAGAAGGATCCATGCTTACCTTTGCATTTCATATTTTAAACTTGTTTAAATCATTATCAAACCTAGGATTTGACAAAGGTACAAATGGGTGGGCACAAAATTCAAGAAAATCGTAAAAAATGAAAAACCAAATCACATAGTCTTCTTATATGTCATATCGTAAGCATTAAAGTTGATAAACAAGGTCTAGATATATCCAAACCACGTACACAAATCATGTATCTACCCCTGTCGATCTTATGAAGTCTAGCATGAAGAGAAGTCGTTTTGGGTTTCAAACATGGAAATTTCAAGAACATCCCAAAAGCTTCATTTTAGAGTGACTAATAAGGATACAAACTTCCCTTTTCATTTTCATGTTTTAAACTTGTTTAAATCTTGGTCAAACCGCCTAGGATTTGACCAAGATTCAAATGGGCATACAAATTCAGAAAAAAATCAAAAACCAATGCACATAGCATTCTTATGCCATATATACAGTAAGCATTAAAGTTGATAAACAAGGTCTAGACATATTCAAACCAGACAACTCATGTATATATCTACCCCTAACCCTAAACTCTGTCTTATGAAGTCAATCATGAAGAGAAGTGGTTTTGGGTTTCAAACATGGAAATTTCAAGAACCTCCCAAAAGCTTTATTTTAGAGTGACTAAGAAGGATCCATGCTTACCTTTTCATTTTCATATTTTAAACTTGTTTAAATCTTTGTCAAACCTAGGATTTGACCAAAAGATTCAAATGGGCATAAAATTCAAAAAAACAGAAAAATGAAAAACAAAAGCATATAGTCTTATTATGTCATATAGTAAGCATTCAAGTTGATAAATTAACAAGGTTTGGACATATTCAAACCATACAAATCATGTATCTACCCCCTAACCCCAAACTCTGTCTTATGAAGTCAAGCTTGAAGAGAAGTGGTTTTGGGTTTCAAACATGGGAATTTCAAAGTCCTCCCAAAAGCTTCATTTTAGAGTGACTAAGAAGGATCCATGCTTACATTTGCATTTCATATTTTAAACTTGTTTAAATCATTATCAAACCTAGGATTTGACAAAGATACAAATGGGTGGGCACAAAATTCAAAAAAAAATCATAAAAAATGAAAAACCAAATCACATAGTCTTCTTATATGTCATATCGTAAGCATTAAAGTTGATAAACAAGGTCTAGATATATCCAAACCACGTACACAAATCATGTATCTACCCCTGTCAATCTTATGAAGTCTAGCATGAAGAGAAGTCGTTTTGGGTTTCAAACATGGAAATTTCAAGAACATCCCAAAAGCTTCATTTTAGAGTGAATAATAAGGATACAAACTTCCCTTTTCATTTTCATGTTTTAAACTTTTTTAAATCTTGGTCAAACCGCCTAGGATTTGACCAAGATTCAAATGGGCATACAAATTCAGAAAAAAATCAAAAACCAATGCACATAGCATTCTTATGCCATATATACAATAAGCATTAAAGTTGATAAACAAGGTCTAGACATATTCAAACCAGAGAACTCATGTATATATCTACCCCTAACCCTAAACTCTGTCTTATGAAGTCAATCATGAAGAGAAGTGGTTTTGGGTTTCAAACATGGAAATTTCAAGAACCTCCCAAAAGCTTTATTTTAGAGTGACTAAGAAGGATCCATGCTTACCTTTTCATTTTCATATTTTGAACTTGTTTAAATCTTTGTCAAACCTAGGATTGACCAAAAGATTCAAATGGGCATAAAATTCATAAAAAATCATAAAAATGAAAAACCAAAGCATATAGTCTTCGTATGTCATATAGCTAGCAAGCATTCAAGTTGATAAATTAACAAGGTTTGGATATATTGAAGCCATACAAATCATGTATCTACCCCTAACCCTAAACTCGGTCGATCTTATGAAGTCTAGCATGAAGAGCAGTCGTTTTGGGTTTCAAACATGGAAATTTCAAGGACATACATCCCAAAAGCTTCATTTTAGAGTGACTAAGAAGGATCCATGCTTACCTTTTCAATTCATGTTATAAACTTGTTTAAATCATGGTCAACCCTAGGATTTGACCAAGATTCAAATGGGCAGAAAAATAAAAAAATTAGAAAAATGAAAAACCAAAGTACATAGTCTTCTTATGTCATATAGTAAGCATATTGAAGTTGATAAACAAGGTTTGGACATATTCAACCCATACAAATCATGTATCTAACCCCTAACCCTAAACTCTGTCTTATGAAATCAATCATGAAGAGAAGTGGTTTTGGGTTTCAAACATAGAAATTTCAAGAACCTCCCAAAAGCTTTATTTTAGAGTGACTAAGAAGGATCCATGCTTACCTTTTCATTTTCATATTTTAAACTTGTTTAAATCTTTGTCAAACCTAGGATTTGACCAAAAGATTCAAATGTGCACAAAATTCAAAAAAAAAACAGAAAAATGAAAAACCAAAGTACATAGTCTTCTTATGTCATATAGTAAGCATTCAAGTTGATGCATTAACAAGGTTTGGACATATTCAAACCATACAAATCATGTATCTACCCCGTAACCCTAAGCTCTATCTTATGAAGTCAAGCTTGAAGAGAAGTGGTTTTGGGTTTCAAACATGGAAATTTCAAAAACCTCCCAAAATCTTCATATTAGAGTGACTAATTAAGAGGGGTACAAGCTTCCCTTTTTGTTTTCATGTTTTAAACTTGTTTAAATCTTTTTCAAACCTAGGATTTGACCAAGATTCTAATAAATGGGCATAAAATTCAAAAAAAAATGAAAAACCAAAGCACATAGTCTTCTTATGTCATATAGTTAGCATTAAAGTTGATGAACAAGGTTTAGACATATTCAAACCAGACAAATCATGTATCTAACCCCTAACCCTAAACTCTGTCTTATGAAATCAAGCATGAAGAGAAGTGGTTTTGGGTTTCAAACGTTTAAGCCAAAAGCCCCTTTTTCAAATACTTCAAACTTATTCAAATTTGGTTCAAATTTGAAAGACATACAAGTTATAGCACACATAGTGCATACATTTTCACACATACTGCACTAGATAGATGCAAACCCTATAGTTTGAGGCCATTTGGATGAGGTAGAAAAAAATTCTTGGATTAGAATCGTGTTGTTCGAACCCCGTAGTTGGATTTTTTTGAACCTTGATCTGTAGTACTGGGCAAAACCCTAGTTTAACCTATTTAAATATAGATTCGTATATCGATTTTTCTACCTTTTTATTATTACTATGCAGCACATGTGTGTTTGCCCGTCTAGCTAGTGAAACTCGGAGGAAGAGGGATCACTCGGAAGGACAGAAGAAGGGAGAGCATTATGGTGTCTCCCCTTTTTCGGGTGACGATGTTGACTATTATGCAGGGTGTGTCAGTGAGCAGGAGGAGGTGCGAGCGAGCGAGCAAGTCGAGCGAGGCCGAGAATGAGAGAGATTTGTTTTCTTGTGTGAGAGGGACAAACGAAGGATCCTGAAGGACCCAGAGACTTCCAATACGCATCCTGATGCGTCTTCTCTTGACAAAGAAGATGGCTGGGAGTTTGCATACCTATTATTGCACGTGACTTGTGCTCACTGAAGTGTGGGACCTCACGCGTGGGCACCACACGTAAGTGACAGACCTGTTGGTGTAAAAACTCGGTTGGTTATTATAGTGCATTAGAACAAAGTTTCCTATGGATTCAAGGCTAGGAAATCCAAGTTAACTCATTTACATGACATTATTTTTTCCATGAAGCAAAGTTAACACATCTATCAATTGGTACATTTTGGAGTGACTAAGAAGGATCCATGCTTACTTATTCGTTTTCACGTGTTAAACTTGTCTAAATCTTGGTCAAACCTACGATTTGACCAACAAGATTCAAATGGACAGAAAAATAAAATAAAACAGAAAAATGAAAAACCAAATCACATAGTCTTCTTATGTCATATAGTAAGCATTAAAGTTGATAAACAAGGTCTAGATATATCAAACCATACAAATCATGTATCTATACCCCCTAACCCCTAAACTCTGTCTTATGAAGTCAAGCATGTGAAGATAAGTGGTTTTGGGTTTCAAACATGGAAATTTCAAAAACCTCCCAAAAGCTTCATTTTAGAGTGACTAAGAAGGATACATGCTTCCCTTTTAATTTTCATGTTTTAAACTTGTTTAAATCATTATCAAACCTAGGATTTGAAAAAGATTCAAATGGGCAGAAAATTAAAAAAATCAGAAAAATGAAAAACCAAAGTACATAGTCTTCTTATGTCATATAGTAAGCATATTGAAGTTGATAAACAAGGTTTGGACATATTCAAACCATACAAATCATGTATCTAACCCCTAACCCTAAACTCTTTGTTTTGAAGTCAAGCATGAAGAGAAGTGGTTTTGGGTTTCAAACATGGAAATTTCAAAAACCCTCCCAAAAGCTTCATTTCAGAGTGACTAAGAAGGATCGATGCTCCCCTTTTCATTTTCATGTTTTAAACATGTTTAAATCATTATCAAACCTAGGATTTGACCAAGATACAAATGGGTGGGCACAAAATTCAAAAAAAAAGTAGAAAAATGAAAAACCAAATCACATAGTCTTCTTATGTCATATCGTAAGCATTCACATTGATAAACAAGCTCTAGATATACCCAAACCATACAAATCATGTGTATCTACCCCTGTCGATCTTATGAAGTCTAGCATGAAGAGAAGTCGTTTTGGGTTTCAAACATGGAAATTTCAAGAACATCCCAAAAGCTTCATTTTAGAGTGACTAAGAAGGATACAAACTTCCCTTTTCATTTTCATGTTTTAAACTTGTTTAAATCTTGGTCAAACCGCCTAGGATTTGACCAAGATTCAAATGGGCATACAAATTCAGAAAAAATCAAAAGAATGAAAAACCAATGCACATAGCATTCTTATGTCATATATATAGTAAGCATTAAAGTTGACAAACAAGGTCTAGACATATTCAAACTAGACAACTCATGTATATATCTACCCCTAACCCTAAACTCTGTCTTATGAAGTCAATCATGAAGAGAAGTGGTTTTGGGTTTCAAACATGGAAATTTCAAGAACCTCCCAAAAGCTTTATTTTAGAGTGACTAAGAAGGATCCATGCTTACCTTTTCATTTTCATATTTTAAACTTGTTTAAATCTTTGTCAAACCTAGGATTTGACCAAAAGATTCAAATGGGCATAAAATTCAAAAAAAAAAATAGAAAAATGAAAAACAAAAGCATATAGTCTTATTATGTCATATAGTAAGCATTCAAGTTGATGAATTAACAAGGTTTGGACATATTCAAACCATACAAATCATGTATCTACCCCCTATCCCTAAACTCTGTCTTATGAAGTCAAGCTTGAAGAGAAGTGGTTTTGGGTTTCAAACATGGGAATTTCAAAATCCTCCCAAAAGCTTCATTTTAGAGTGACTAAGAAGGATCCATGCTTACCTTTGCATTTCATATTTTAAACTTGTTTAAATCATTATCAAACCTAGGATTTGACAAAGATACAAATGGGTGGGCACAAAATTCAAAAAAATCATAAAAAATGAAAAACCAAATCACATAGTCTTCTTATATGTCATATCGTAAGCATTAAAGTTGATAAACAAGGTCTAGATATATCCAAACCACGTACACAAATCATGTATCTACCCCTGTCGATCTTATGAAGTCTAGCATGAAGAGAAGTCGTTTTGGGTTTCAAACATGGAAATTTCAAGAACATCCCAAAAGCTTCATTTTAGAGTGACTAATAAGGATACAAACTTCCCTTTTCATTTTCATGTTTTAAACTTGTTTAAATCTTGGTCAAACCGCCTAGGATTTGACCAAGATTCAAATGGGCATACAAATTCAGAAAAAAATCAAAAACCAATGCACATCGCATTCTTATGCCATATATACAGTAAGCATTAAAGTTGATAAACAAGGTCTAGACATATTCAAACCAGACAACTCATGTATATATGTACCCCTAACCCTAAACTCTGTCTGATGAAGTCAATCATGAAGAGAAGTGGTTTTGGGTTTCAAACATGGAAATTTCAAGAACCTCACAAAAGCTTTATTTTAGAGTGACTAAGAAGGATCCATGCTTACCTTTTCATTTTCATATTTTGAACTTGTTTAAATCTTTGTCAAACCTAGGATTGACCAAAAGATTCAAATGGGCATAAAATTCATAAAAAATCATAAAAATGAAAAACCAAAGCATATAGTATTCGTATGTCATATAGCTAGCAAGCATTCAAGTTGATAAATTAACAAGGTTTGGACATATTGAAGCCATACAAATCATGTATCTACCCCTAACCCTAAACTCGGTCGATCTTATGAAGTCTAGCATGAAGAGAAGTCGTTTTGGGTTTCAAACATGGAAATTTCAAGGACATACATCCCAAAAGCTTCATTTTAGAGTGACTAAGGAGGATCCATGCTTACCTTTTCAATTCATGTTATAAACTTGTTTAAATCATGGTCAACCCTAGGATTTGACCAAGATTCAAATGGGCAGAAAAATAAAAAAATTAGAAAAATGAAAAACCAAAGTACATAGTCTTCTTATGTCATATAGTAAGCATATTGAAGTTGATAAACAAGGTTTGGACATATTCAAACCATACAAATCATGTATCTAACCCCTAACCCTAAACTCTGTCTTATGAAATCAATCATGAAGAGAAGTGGTTTTGGGTTTCAAACATGGAAATTTCAAGAACCTCCCAAAAGCTTTATTTTAGAGTGACTAAGAAGGATCCATGCTTACCTTTTCATTTTCATATTTTAAAATTGTTTAAATCTTTGTCAAACCTAGGATTTGACCAAAAGATTCAAATGGGCACAAAATTCAAAAAAAACAGAAAAATGAAAAACCAAAGTACATAGTCTTCTTATGTCATATAGTAAGCATTCAAGTTGATGCATTAACAAGGTTTGGACATATTCAAACCATACAAATCATGTATCTACCCCCTAACCCTAAGCTCTATCTTATGAAGTCAAGCTTGAAGAGAAGTGGTTTTGGGTTTCAAACATGGAAATTTCAAAAACCTCCCAAAATCTTCATATTAGAGTGACTAATTAAGAGGGGTACAAGCTTCCCTTTTCGTTTTCATGTTTTAAACTTGTTTAAATCTTTTTCAAAACCTAGGATTTGACCAAGATTCTAATAAATGGGCATAAAATTCAAAAAAAAAATGAAAAACCAAAGCACATAGTCTTCTTATGTCATATAGTTAGCATTAAAGTTGATGAACAAGGTTTAGACATATTCAAACCAGACAAATCATGTATCTAACCCCTAACCCTAAACTCTGTCTTATGAAATCAAGCATGAAGAGAAGTGGTTTTGGGTTTCAAACGTTTAAGCCAAAAGCCCCTTTTTCAAATACTTCAAACTTATTCAAATTTGGTTCAAATTTGAAAGACATACAAGTTATAGCACACATAGTGCATACATTTTCACACATACTGCACTAGATAGATGCAAACCCTATAGTTTGAGGCCATTTGGATGAGGTAGAAAAAATTCTTGGATTAGAATCGTGTTGTTCGAACCCCGTAGTTGGTTTTTTTTGAACCTTGATCTGTAGTACTGGGCAAAACCCTAGTTTAACCTATTTAATTATAGATTCGTATATCGATTTTTCTACCTTTTTATTATTACTATGCAGCACATGTGTGTTTGCCCGTCTAGCTAGTGAAACTCGGAGGAAGAGGGATCACTCGGAAGGACAGAAGAAGGGAGAGCATTATGGTGTCTCCCCTTTTTCGGGTGACGATGTTGACAATTATGCAGGGTTTGTCAGTGACCAGGAGGAGGTGCGAGCGAGCGAGCGAGCGAGTCGAGCGAGGCCGAGAATGAGAGAGATTTGTTTTCTTGTGTGAGAGGGACAAACGAAGGATCCTGAAGGACCCAGAGACTTCCAATACGCATCCTGATGCGTCTTCTCTTGACAAAGAAGATGGCTGGGAGTTTGCATACCTATTATTGCACGTGACTTGTGCTCACTGAAGTGTGGGACCTCACGCGTGGGCACCACACGTAGGTGACAGACCTGTTGGTGTAAAAACTCGGTTGATTATTATAGTGCATTAGAACAAAGTTTCCTATGGATTCAAGGCTAGGAAATCCAAGTTAACTCATTTACATGACATTATTTTTTCCATGAAGCAAAGTTAACACATCTATCAATTGGTACATTTTGGAGTGACTAAGAAGGATCCAGGCTTACTTATTCGTTTTCACGTGTTAAACTTGTCTAAATCTTGGTCAAACCTAGGATTTGACCAACAAGATTCAAATGGGCAGAAAAATAAAATAAAAACAGAAAAATGAAAAACCAAATCACATAGTCTTCTTATGTCATATAGTAAGCATTAAAGTTGATAAACAAGGTCTAGATATATCAAACCATACAAATCATGTATCTATACCCCCTAACCCCTAAACTCTGTCTTATGAAGTCAAGCATGTGAAGATAAGTGGTTTTGGGTTTCAAACATGGAAATTTCAAAAACCTCCCAAAAGCTTCATTTTAGAGTGACTAAGAAGGATACATGCTTCCCTTTTCATTTTCATGTTTTAAACTTGTTTAAATCATTATCAAACCTAGGATTTGAAAAAGATTCAAATGGGCAGAAAATTAAAAAAATCAGAAAAATGAAAAACCAAAGTACATAGTCTTCTTATGTCATATAGTAAGCATATTGAAGTTGATAAACAAGGTTTGGACATATTCAAACCATACAAATCATGTATCTAACCCCTAACCCTAAACTCTGTCTTATGAAGTCAAGCATGAAGAGAAGTGGTTTTGGGTTTCAAACATGGAAATTTCAAAAACCCTCCCAAAAGCTTCATTTCAGAGTGACTAAGAAGGATCGATGCTCCCCTTTTCATTTTCATGTTTTAAACATGTTTAAATCATTATCAAACCTAGGATTTGACCAAGATACAAATGGGTGGGCACAAAATTCAAAAAAAAAGTAGAAAAATGAAAAACCAAATCACATAGTCTTCTTATGTCATATCGTAAGCATTCACATTGATAAACAAGCTCTAGATATACCCAAACCATACAAATCATGTGTATCTACCCCTGTCGATCTTATGAAGTCTAGCATGAAGAGAAGTCGTTTTGGGTTTCAAACATGGAAATTTCAAGAACATCCCAAAAGCTTCATTTTAGAGTGACTAAGAAGGATACAAACTTCCCTTTTCATTTTCATGTTTTAAACTTGTTTAAATCTTGGTCAAACCGCCTAGGATTTGACCAAGATTCAAATGGGCATACAAATTCAGAAAAAATCAAAAGAATGAAAACCAATGCACATAGCATTCTTATGTCATATATATAGTAAGCATTAAAGTTGATAAACAAGGTATAGACATATTCAAACTAGACAACTCATGTATATATCTACCCCTAACCCTAAACTCTGTCTTATGAAGTCAATCATGAAGAGAAGTGGTTTTGGGTTTCAAACATGGAAATTTCAAGAACCTCCCAAAAGCTTTATTTTAGAGTGACTAAGAAGGATCCATGCTTACCTTTTCATTTTCATATTTTAAACTTGTTTAAATCTTTGTCAAACCTAGGATTTGACCAAAAGATTCAAATGGGCATAAAATTCAAAAAAAAATAGAAAAATGAAAAACAAAAGCATATAGTCTTATTATGTCATATAGTAAGCATTCAAGTTGATGAATTAACAAGGTTTGGACATATTCAAACCATACAAATCATGTATCTACCCCCTATCCCTAAACTCTGTCTTATGAAGTCAAGCTTGAGGAGAAGTGGTTTTGGGTTTCAAACATGGGAATTTCAAAATCCTCCCAAAAGCTTCATTTTAGAGTGACTAAGAAGGATCCATGCTTACCTTTGCATTTCATATTTTAAACTTGTTTAAATCATTATGAAACCTAGGATTTGACAAAGGTACAAATGGGTGGGCACAAAATTCAAAAAAATCATAAAAAATGAAAAACCAAATCACATAGTCTTCTTATATGTCATATTGTCGTCGTGGTGAACGAGCAGATGCCATAGGATGGCTTAGATTGGGGCCGAATGGACGCAAGAGGATTCGGGGGAGGGTTTGTGATCAGGTGGGAAGAGATTCCGGATGGTTTCCTCAAGAACTTGGCCAAGGCCAGAGGTTGAAGAAGAAAGACACAAGGAAGAACTCCCTCTAGATCACCATGTTCATTGATTCACACAGGTTACAGGTTCTGTCTACATACATCCATGCGTGCCCATGAAGAAGGGCTGCCCCCTCTCCTTATATAGGGGAGAGGGTGGCTTACAGTGCAAGAAACCCTAATGGCATCTTTGACTGGACAAACTACTTTATCAGCTACTGTACAAAGCTACTTTAATCATAGATGACACCGGGGTCTTCTTTAATCAGGGAGGCTGACGTCCTCCGGCTTCTTTCTTCGTCATCTTCTTCTTTATCGTCAGCCCTTCGTTTAAAGCTACTTTGCTTAGCTCATCTTTGTCTTCTAGCTCTGGAGAGGATCTTTGACCAGCTTTGCCGACAAGCCCTTCCTACCGGTGGCCCGGTACCTTTTCTATCCGGTTCCGGTATCCCTCTTATGAGGATACCGGTTTAGCCTGTTCAGCCAAACGCCTATCTTAGACTCCGGCATGAACATCTAACCGGTATCCTGATGGCTCAAACCATCCGGTTTGGCATGCCTTTGGCATACCAGGGGTCATCCCCCCAACATTAGTCCCCGAAGCTGGTATAGTCTGGCGGATCCTATCCAACAGACCATGCCAGGTTCTTATGTCTTTGGATACCGGTTTGATCCATCCGGCGTCATGCTCGGATCCGGCATCTTTGCCCGGATCCCCCTTATCTTTTCTTCGTAAGTCATTCCCCGGTATCTTGTCTTCCGGTATCTTAACCATTAAGTACCTCCTCGGCGAAGTCGAGAATATCTCGGGCCCCGCGCCTGACAGACATGCGCACTGTAACTGACGTGTCAGTGTCAGTTGTCAATTCGCTTCGACTCCCGCGCGCCCATTTAATGCACCGCGGCGGATCCCGCTAGCCGTTCTGGATCCCCTGTGTGCCTCCGTGTGGCCTCCTGTTTTTCGCGTGTACCTCGTCGACACGTGGTGGCCCATGGTGCGAACCGCTGCGGGCCGCGAGGCGAACCGCCACGGCCCAGCGGTTTCCAGCCCAATTCCCTTCTTCTTTATAAGCGCAACCGCCGCTCCTTCTTCCTCTTCTTCGCATTCTCCACTTCCCTGCACGCAGAGCTCTTCGCCTCCGTGCCTTCACCGTTCTCCGTCCGCCGCCGCTCGTTCGAGCCCATCGCCCGGCGAACTCACGCCTTCGTTCCGCCGGACTTCCTCGTGCGGGAACCTTCTGCAGCGCGCTCACCTCGTCCGCTGCATTCGTGTTTCCTCAAGGACTTCCTCACCTCGCCGTCGACGGACTCCCTCGCCGGCCGCAGGCTCACCATTCCTCCGGCGAACCTCTTCCTCCGCGACTCCGCCGCCTCAGGTTAGGCCCGATACGCCTTTACCCCTTTCTTTCTTGCACTTCGGATCTTGGGGGCGGTAGAGTATTTATCCGTTCTTTGTTTTTGCTTTTCCTCTTACTCGTAGATCTTCGCACGAGGGTCTGTTTGGGGAAAACTGTTTCTCGGTAGATTCCGACGTCCCTAGATCCTCATGTCTAGCGAAGGGTCTCTCCCTGCTGCCACCTCTAGCAACCAAGATAGTAGCGCTTCCGACGGGTTAACCGACGACCTCGCCCGGATGGATCTGGCATCTAGCCGGAAACAAGAGGCCGGTACATCTAGCCGGGCCTCCGGAAAGGACAAGACACGCGGAGCCTGGAGAGGTTCCGACGTGACCCAGTTCGAGATCGACTGGCTCTACCGGTCTAGGAGGATTCCGGAAGGAGTCATCTGCCGGCTTCCAGGCGACGAGGTCCAACCGGTGCTCAAACCCGGTGAGGCCGTTGTTTTCCTTGCTCACTTTGAGCGTGGCTTCGGCCTTCCTGCTTCTGATTTCTTTCGCCAATTCCTCGACTTCTATCGCCTCCAACCTCACCATCTTCCCGGCAACGCCGTTTTTTATCTTTCTTGCTTTGTGGCCTTCATGGAGGGCTACATTGGCATCCGTCCCGCTCGCGAGACGTTTGCCCGCATTTTCTCCCTCCGGATCAATTCGTTCCAGGGCAAGGACATTCCTGCGCCCAAACCCCCCGTTCAATGCGGGTCTTGCATCATCGGCTCCCGCCAAGGGAGCCCCTTTTTTAAGTTCAACGGCCTCGAGTCTTGCCGGTTGTGGCAGACGACGTTCTTCTATGTGAAGAACGCGGGCGACGACGACCTCATCAACTTGCCGGCGTTCAACCCGGCGTCGCCCGCCAAGACCAACTGGCAGTATAACCCCGGAACGGATCATGCCGAGATGAACCGGGTTGTGCGCTTTATGCTGAGGTTGATGAAGGATACCGATATCTGCTCCGACGATATCATCCGCACCTTCATCTGCCGCCGGGTGCTTCCCCTTCAACAGCGCGCTCACAAGATTAGTGAGATGTACGGCCCCGGTGATCCCACCAAGATCACCGGCTTGCCCTTGAGCAAGGCTGATGTGGTCCTGAAGGCTAGCCAAATCTGCCAAACGGACATGCCGGATGACTGGGAGTGGGGCCTTTGCCCTCTCAGCTCCAAAAATCCTCCGTCCCAAGATGTAAGAAACTGCGCGGCTCAGGTCGTATTACCGGTAACTTTCATATTTGCGACTAATCTCTCTTTTTTCCTTTGTTCTCAGGCTAGGGCTCGTTTCCCTCGGATCGACTCAGACCGACGAGGCCCTTGCCGGAAGAGGCCTCTGGACAAGTACGATCCAGATCCCGTCATTCATTGGCTGGATCTGAGGATGGGCCGGACTCCATCTTCCCGCCTTGGCAAGTCTCCGCCGGAACCAGCTGGTTCGTCTGATGACTTGACCATACTTGAGGTAGCCTTTCTGTTCGTTTTCTTATACTCTTTTTGTTACTTCCATTCTGTAGACACTCCCTCAGCCAGCAACAACCCACAGATCCATGAGCACGAACCTCCCCTGCAGGCCGAGGTTGGCGACGAGTTTCTGGATAAGCTCATGGCCGAGGGCCAGAAGAGCGATCCTCCTGCTGCTGGCGCCGGCCCCAGCCATGCTCCCTCTGGCAAACGTCCTCGAACTGAAGTCATTGGAGGGAAGCAGGTTGGCACCAAGTGGTACAAGCAGAAGTGGATGCCGATGTCTTCCGGGTAAGTTTTTATCTCTTTTATGCTCTCTTTGTTTCCACCGAGTTCTTTTCCGGTTGCTTTTTTCCAATTTGCTCTCTTTTTCCTTTCTTTCAGCCCTGCGCTTGAGCTTGGCTCTGCCGGCTCCGCGAGGACCTCAACTCCTCCTCCTCAGTCAAGTCCGGTACCATCTGGTGCCGGCAACAGCTCTGCCTCCCTCTCGGGAGGCACCACAAGTTCGGGGCGCGCGGCCCCAACACCTCCAGATCACCGCGCGGAGGAGGACTTCACCTCCCCTCCAGAGACCCAAGACACCGGCGCCAGCAACATCGGCGCCGGCCAGACTGATGCCGGGCAGGCGGAACCTTTGGTTCCTCCTCCCCCGAAGAAGAAGAAGAAGCAGTCGAGCTCTTCCCCTACTGCGCCGGATACTTCCGCGCCGGTACCTTCTCCTCCTCCCGAGGCCACGCCGACACCGCCGCCCAGCCAAGGACCTTCCGCGGCCAAGCAACCGGCGCCGTCCGGGACTCCCAAGATCACCAAGTTCCTCAAGCCCGGGGCTTCCCGCGGCAAGGCTGTGGAGGGCGCCGCCTCAAGCGGCTCGGGGGACGTGGTGCTGCACGTTGGCCCCGCTGCTATCGCTGCCCAGGACAAGCCTACCGGCCTCCTGGGCCGGATTGTTGATCTGAAGCGCGTGGGCAAGGACCTGGGGCACCTTCTCCCCTATGCCCAGAAGTGGAATGAGGCGGATATCTCCGCTTCTACCCGCGGCCTGGGGAAGGATCGCCTTCCGGCACCAGATCCTGCCGGGGCTCGGTGCACTGAAGAACACTTCTCGCGGCTTAAACGCGCCATGAAAGAGTTTGACAGTGCCTGGTACGATGCTACCAACAACGTGGTGGTAAGTTTTGCCAACTTTCTTTTATTTTTGTTGATGCCGGTTTCTTTTCTTTCCGGATCTTATCTATTCTCCCAGTCCCCGAGTTTCGTGGTGAAAATGCAGTTTTCGGCGCGAAACTTTAACTAGAGGCATGCGAAACCGGCATGGCCAGTCCCCGAGTTTCGGGTTGAAACCTTGTTTCTTTCTTTCTCACACCCATCTTCCCTTGAACAGAGCACTGCCGACGCCCGGAAGCAACTCTTTGAGGAGCTTCTGTGGGAGCACCGGGACCTTGCTGAGGCCCACAGCCACTGCCAAGGTTTGTTTCTTTCCCCTCCGGCATCTTTTCACCGGACTGTTTCTTTCTTTGATACTTATGCACTCTTTTGCTTAACAGTTGTTCCGGAAGCTACCATCGAGGCCCTGAAGGCCCAGGTCGCCAAGCTTCAAGGTACCATCCTTTCTTTTTCTGCTAACCCGTTCCTTTTTTCATTTCATCTATTGTTGCTTGCTAAGACTTTTCTTTCCGGTACTTAGGCGAGAAGGAGCAGCTCCTCAAGGAGCACAACGAGGCACTGGAGGCCCAGAAGACCGCCCTGGGGGAGCTCAAGGAACAGGCTATACAAGCCGCGCTCCGGCATGAGCAAGCCTTGAAGGACGCCCAGGTTGCAGCGGAGGCCAGGCTGGCGGAGGTCGTGGAGGACTCCACGAACTCCAACACCGTCTTAACGGCAGAGCTGGAGGAGGAGAGGAAATCGCGGAAGGCAGCGGAGCGCCTCATTGACACCATGACCACCGATCACCGGGAATACGATCGGTTGATTATGAAGATAGACGCGCTGGCTCTCCGTAAGTCCTTGCCTTGTCCTTTCTTTCGCTTATAAGCTTTCTCCTTTTGAAGATGTATCTTTGTTTCTTGCTTTTTCCGACATGCTTTTTCCGACATGCTTTTTCCGGTGTCTCGTTTTTATGCCTTTTTTCTTTTTTCTGTAGAGCATTTCCCGGAATCCCAGGTTTATGCCTTGAAGAAGGTGAGGGAGGATCGGATTGCGCGGGAATTTCCCAATCTGGACGCGCACTGGGATGGGTACGACTATCTTGTCGCCCTCTCCGCGCGTGTCCAGCACATGCGCTCCGTCGACCGGCTTCTTGCTGACCTGCCAGCCGCCGCCATCCAAGTCTTCAAGGTCCTGTGGCCTGAGGAGGAGCTGCCGGGGAACATCACGCTCACCGCCGCGCGGCTTAATGATGCCGGGCATCGGATCCGCGAGTGGCAATGCTCCGCGGCTCATGCCGGAGCTGACACGGCGCTGCGCTCCGTGTGCTCGTGGTATCCTGCTCTTGATCTGGATGCTCTCCAAGGCGTACGCGCAGATGCTCCCACGGACACAGATCCGGCGCTCACCGCAAAGCGGCAGGACCGGGCATACCGGCTTGCTGAGTATGCTGAGGTCCGCACCTTCATCCCTCCCCCTCCTGGCGTCAAGGACTACCTCAGCGATGAGGAAGAAGAAGACGAGGGAGATGAAGATGAGGCTGCTGAGGACGCGCCGCCGGAAGCTCCCGAGGCCAGCACTGCTCCCCCTGAAGACACCGAGGCCGGTGCTGCTCCGCCTGATGCCCCTGCTATCTGATTACCTGCTCTTATGCAATGTCTGCCTGTGATATGTTTCTTTGTCCTGGTTAACTTAAAACAATGTCCGTTAAATTCTGCCCCGGTATGCCGGGGTCTATGATGTAAAACTTTAAATCTGCTTTTGGTTGTGGTACAACATTTCATGCCGGTAAGTTATACCGGTAGCTAAATATTTCTAAGTTTGCCTTAGCACACTTGCTTTTGGTTCTGCTTTTATCCTGTACTGCAAAGATTTCCCAATTGTTTCCGCATCCAATTTGATGCATACTTGGTTCTTTTGCCTTGGCTCTTCCTGCCTTCTCTGGGCGTTCTTTGGCGTATGAGCACAAGGTTCTTTCACCAAACAAGCATCTTCTTGAACTTAGAAATAACTTTGAAATTTTGCAAAAAACCGGTTTAACCGGGGTTAGTTAAATTTTCCGGATTGTTCTTTCCTGCTCTCCCTTTTCGCAGTTCATGTGCTTATCTCCTACCGGTTTATCTTGCTTGCCATGAAGCCGGTTTATGGACAGCAGCAGAGTCGAAGACTCCGGTAGGATTTAGCACACTACTAAACCGGAAAGAAAAAACATTCAATAAGCAACCGGTAAACTGAAAAAATAGACAAGTTACATGCAACCTTATTGGGGTAGTCCCCGAGATTCATTCAAGGTTCCGGCATCTTTTATTCATAGCATATAAGGTACAAAAAGGAACTTCTTACACCACCACTTCAAGAGTAGAAAGGATGCAACAGAGCTACGTTCCATGGACGTTTGCTCTCCTCTCCGGACCTGTCCGCCTTTCCTTTCTTCCACTCCTGTGCATCTATCAAGTAGTACGCATCATTGTGAAGCACCTTGCTTACAATGAAGGGACCTTCCCATGGTGGCAAAAGCTTATGCCGGCCTTCAAAGTGCGCTGCACTGTGCGAAGTACAAGATCTCCTTCCCGGAAAACTCTCGGGTTAACCTTCCGGTTATGATAGCGTCTTAGGTTTTGGCCGATAAATGGCTGTTCTTGCCGTGAGCCAGCTCTCTTGCTTCTTCCAGCAAGTCGACATCATTTTCTCGGCCTCTTTGACCTCTTGCTCAAGATAGAGCTGTACCCTTGGTGAATCATGAATGATGTCGGTTGGTATGACCGCTTCGCTCCATAAACCATGAAGAAGGGGAGTGTATCCGGTAGACCGGTTTGGGGTTGTTCTTATACTCCACAGAACTGATGGTAGCTCATCGAGCCAACATCCCGGTGACTTCTCCACTGCATCAATGAGTCTAGGCTTGATACCGGAAAGCACCAAAGCATTCATTCTTTCCACCTGGCCATTGCCCTGAGGGTGGGCCACTGAGCACAAATCCAACCGGATGTTGTTGTCCTCACAGAACCTTTTGAACTCACCTTGAGCAAAGTTGGTTCCATTATCAGTGATGATGCTGTGCGGGTATCCATACCGCAAAATGACATCTTTTAGGAATCTCACCGCTGTATGCCCATCACACTTTGCGATAGGTTTCACTTCTAGCCATTTGGTGAACTTATCCACCATGACCAAGATGTGAGTCATGCTGCTTCTTGCAGTTTTGAATGGTCCAACCATGTCAAGGCACCAAACGGCGAATGGCCATGTTAACGGTATTGTCTTTAAACCGGATGCTGGGGTATGATTTTGCTTGGCGTACCTCTGGCAGCCGTTGCATTTTCTTACCAAATCCTCAGCGTTCTCCAAAGCAGTGGGCCAATAGAACCCATGCCGGAATACTTTTGCTACTAGCGCCCTTGATGAAGCATGATGCCCACATTCTCCTTGGTGAATTTCCTCAAGCATTTCTTTCCCTTCCTCCGGTTCCACACATCTTTGAAGGACACCGGTAACGCTTCTCTTGTACACCTCACCGTTGATGAACGTGTATGCTTTGGACCTTCTTTGTATCCTCCTTGACTCGTTTTCGTCAGCCGGCAAGGTGCCGTTGATCAGGAACTCCTTAATAGGTTTAACCCATGACGGTATCTCTCGAACCGAAAACACCGGTGCATCTATCTCCATGCTATCCACCAGCATCATTTCTTCCGGTATGGGTACAGCAGTCCCCGAGCTTGCCGGAGCAGTTCCCGATCTTGCCGGAGCAGTCCCCGGGTTCCCTTCATCGATATCCATGGGTACTACGTGTGACTCCGGTACAAAAATTGATTCTGATTCCGGGCTTGGTTTGATCGATGGCACTCTTAAGTGAGCCAAAGCTATTCCGGGAGGAATTTCTTGCCTAGATGAGCCCAGCTTGGACAAAGCATCCGCGGCTTCATTTTCCGCGCGTGGCACATGGTGAAACTCACAACCTTCGAAGAATCCGGCAATCTTTTGCACGTGAAACCGGTACGAGGCCATATTGGCATCTTTTGCATCCCAATCTCCGGAACACTGCTGTACCACAAGATCTGAATCGCCATAGCAAATGATCCGGTGTGCACCGATTTCTTTTGCGACTTTAAGCCCATGGATCAAAGCTTCATATTCAGCGACATTATTCGATGCCCTGAAATGCACTTGCAAGACATATCGGAGGTGGTCTCCTTTTGGTGAAGTGAGCACCACACCGGCACCTAGACCCTCCTTGAGCTTGGATCCATCAAAGTGCATCTTCCAGTACTCTATCCTCTGATCCGGCGGTTTGTATTGCATCTCCGCCCAATCAACAAGGAAATCAGCCAAAGCCTGTGACTTTATGGCATCTCTTCTTTCATATACCGGCACGTACGGTGATATCTGGATTGCCCATTTTGCAATCCGGCCGCTGGCGTCTTTGTTGCACATGATGTCGGAAATTGGTGCTTCGCTCACCACCTTCATGGGGTGCTCCTCAAAGTAGTGCTTGAGTTTGGTGGCGGCCATGTACACGCCATAAGTCATTTTCTGGAAGTGAGGGTAGTTTTGTTTTGAGAGGGAGAGCAGCTCGCTCAGGTAGTATACCGGCCTCTGGACGGTTTTTCCTTCCTCTTCTCTTTCAACCACAACCACTACACTCACGACCCGGTTTGTTGCTGCTATGTATAACAGCATAGGCTCCCTTTCTAGAGGTGAAGCCAGTATGGGCGCTGTGGCTAGCATTGTTTTTAGCTCTTTAAACGCTGCATCTGCCTGAGGGGTCCAGACGAACGTGTCAGATTTTTTCATGAGAGCGTAGAGCGGTAGAGCTTTCTCTCCCAACCTGCTTACAAACCGGCTTAGCGATGCCAAGCTTCCGGTAAACTTTTGCACATCTTTTAACTCTCGAGGGATAGCCATTCTTTCTATTGCCCGGATTTTTACCGGATTAACTTCTATGCCCCGGCTTGATACCAGGAAACCGAGCAGCTTGCCGGCAGGGACACCAAAGGTGCATTTTGCCGGATTGAGTTTCATCCGGAACCGCCTTAGGTTATCGAATGTTTGCCGGATGTCATCGATTAAGGTGTTCTTTACCTTAGTTTTTATCACAATGTCATCCACATAGACTTGCACATTTTTTCCAATTTGATCAAACAAGCATTTTTGCATACAGCGCTGGTACGTTGCACCAGCGTTGCGCAAACCAAAAGGCATAGTAACATAGCAATAAGCCCCGTGCGGGGTAATGAACGCAGTTTTTATTTGATCTTCCTTTTTCAAGGGAATCTGGTGGAAACCAGAATACGCATCCAGGAAGGACAACAACTCACACCCAGCAGTTGAATCAATCACTTGATCGATTCGTGGTAGAGGAAAAGGATCTCTTGGGCAAGCCTTGTTCAGGTTGGTGTAGTCGATGCACATGCGCCACACCTTCGGAGCTTTTGCCTCCAGGTTCTCATCTTTCTTCTTTTCAACCATTACCGGATTGGCCAGCCACTCTGTGTGCGTGACCTCCACAATGAATCCGGCAACAAGCAGTTTGGTTACCTCTTCTCCTATGATCTTTCTTCTATCTTCAGCGAACCGGCGTAGTGGTTGCCGCACCGGCTTGGCATCTTTTCGGACGTTTAAGGAGTGCTCAGCCAGCTCCCTCGGAACACCTACCAAATCATCAGTTGACCAGGCAAAGATATTCCGATTCTCACGGAGGAAGCTGACGAGCGCGCTTTCCTATGCTTGATCAAGACCGGCACCGATACGAACGGTGCGCTCTGGGTAAGCCGGATCCAGCACGATGTCCTTTGTCTCATTTGTTGGCTTGAATGCCGGTGAGCCCATGTTTTCACTCATTGCCGCTAAGCTCAATTGTGAGGACTGAGCCAGCCGCAAATGTGCCCGTCTGCACTCTTTTCTTTTCCTTCGCGATCACCAGCGATTCCGCTAGGTTCGATCCGGCAGATGCAGTTTCCAGTGAGACCTTATAGTTCCCCACCACAGTCAATGGTCCACGAGGTGCCGGCATCTTCATCTTGAGGTAGGCCGTATGAGTTGTGGCCATGTAGGCTGCCAATGCCGGTCTCCCCAGCAATGCATGGTAGGGACTGTCTAGATCCACCACCTCAAACTCCAGATTTTCCACCCGGCAATTGTCACGTCCTCCAAATGCCACGTCCACTCGAACTTTTCCTATCGGGGCACAGGACAAGCCAGGGACGATCCCGTGGAACGTTGTGCGCGTTGGCTGAAGCATGTTTTCTGTTATGCCCAGCGTATGCATGGTGTGCTTGTACATGATGTTTATGCTGCTGCCATTGTCTATCAGCACCTTGCTGAACTTCACTCGAGTTTGCGGCCCTTTCATGATAGGGTCCACAACAAGAGCATATCCACCCGGATTCGGCATGATCTTAGGGTGATCCTTAGATGACCAGGTAATTTCCTGATTGGACCACATCATGTATTTGGGAAATGCCGGCATCACAGCATTGACCTCCATGGAGCGGCGGTGCACGCTTTGCCTGTCTGTTGGCTCAGTGACAAAGACAACACAGCACAGATGCGGGTCTTCGTAAACATTCCGGCCCAAAGGTGCTGGTGGAGGTGGTTGATCATCTTGTTCCACCCGGTTAACTTGCTGGTACTGCTGCCGGTTTGGCTGCATCGGTAAGGCGTTTGCCCCGGTAAGTGGCGGTGGTGGTGGTAGCTGTTGCTGCTGCCGCGGCATGTCTTGTGGCGGTTGCGCATCTTTTACCGCTCCCTTTTGCATCAAGTACTTGGTCCAGGTACAATCCTTCGTCAGATGGTTTGACGGGTGCGCCGGATTCGGTGTGTGCCACCGGCAAGGTTGATCCATGGCAGCTTCCATGGTGTATTTTGCGGGTTCTTGCCAGTTTCTTTTCTGGACCCAGGGTTTCTTTTCCACCCATTGTTTCTTAGGACCCGCCCATGGCTGCGATCCGGTTTTCTGCCTCTGACTGCCGCTGGCCTCAGAGTTTTCCTGCACAGCAGCAACTTGCTGCGGACCGTACCTTTGATCCGGAAAATCTTCCCTTCTTTTGTTATTCCGGTTATCCCGGTGTTGTTCGTGGCGCAGCTGTTCCGGCTCAGGTTGCACCGCCGGCTGCGTTGGGTCTCCCAACGCATAGCTATCCGCCACACGTATCATCTCTGCCAACGTTGTCGGCATGTTGCGCTGCAACTTTTGCCACAACGGTGAACCTCTTCTGCATCCACTGCTAAACCAAGCAATGGCCTGTGCCTCGATTACCCCTTCACAGGAGTTCCTTGTGGTGTTCCACCGGGCCAGATAATCCCGGTCTGTTTCGTTCGGGCGCTGCACGCACAGAGCAAGTTGCTGCGGCCTGTTTGGCCTCTGATAGGTGCTGCTGAAATTGCTCACAAAAGCCTCCTCAAAATCCAGCCAGCCATTTATGCTTCCTGCCGGCAAGTTGTTTAGCCAGATTCTTGCCGGTCCAACCAAAAACGATGGTATGATCCTCACGGCCCAACGCCGGTTTCCTCCTCCTGCTACGGTTCCTCCACCGCCTGCGACGTATACCGCGGTCACGTAATCCGCGAGCCAATCTTCCGGCTTCATGGCGCCATCGTATGTTTTTGTGTCACGGGGCAACATAAAGTTGCGAACTGGTGGTTTTTCTTTCATGATCCTTGGGCCAAAGCACTTTGGACCTGGAGGACCTTCCTCCTCGATCATTTCCGACAAGTACACTCTATCCAGACGGTGCCTTGCATCCCGTTCCGGTAAGTATCTTTCTCCCAAGCGTTCTCCCAATGTGTTCCGGTATGCTGCCGGTCTTGCAGAATCAGCTTCATCGTAACATTCCGGTACCGCGGCCCTTGCCTGCCGGTACCTTGGGGGATCCATTTCCTCCTCATCGTACGCTGCCCTTGCAGCTCGATAGTTTTGCCCGGTCTCATATCTACCGGCATGATTGTTTCCGGCATTGCCTCTGGCGTAGCCTCGCTCTGCCCCTTGGCTTTTTCTACCGGCATCATGTTGCCCGTCTTGTTGCTTTCCGGCAAGAACCGGATCGTACACAGTCATCTGCTGCGCATTCACTTCTTTTTCTCTCCTTCTATCCGGGTGGGGGGACGATGCCTGCCCATGGGACTTGCTACCGGCATTCTTTGTCAAACGCGCGGATTTTGAGGCCGCTGCCTTGTTCAGCTTAGCCAGCTGCTCAGCATTTTGCTGCTCAATAGTTTCCAGCAGCTCTCTAACACGCTCTTGCTGTTTTGCCAAAGCCTCTCCGGAAAGCGACTCGCATAGCTCTACAGTAGCTTTAGCAGCTTTTATAGTTTTATCCGGGCTGCTATACTTAGGCCTTTCCACGATGCTAACAGATGCAGAGGCACTCTTGCCGGTAAGAATCTCTTTGCGCAAATCTTGATCTAGGTTGCGAGCTTTCAGCCGGTTTTCCGGCATCCTGGCAGCATGCGCGCTAACAGAAGCAAAGCCATGGGCAGCGTTATACTCACGTACGGTTAGGTTCAGCTCGCGCTGCGCCCTGACGATGTCCTTGCCGCTCTCGAGCATCTTCTGGCGCTGCGCCTCCAGCTCCGCCTGAGCCGCTGCCGGGTCGATGTTCTGCGCGATGGGGGTGGCGAGGACGTTCATCGCCGCCTGGAGGGGTGTCTCCGGTGGCGCGGATGACGCTCCCGCTGCGCGAGCGCCTCGCTCCAGCGGTGGCTTAGCCGCACGGGTCGAAACCGCGCGACCAGCATCTTCTACCGCAGCTTCCTTTCCTGCACCAGCCACACCGGTCATCATTACCTCAACGCTGCCGGCGGCGCGGCCAGCACAGAGCCATCTTGGCGGGTCCGGTGCCACCAGCACCGGCGAAAGGCGCTGGCGCACGGGGACGGTGCCGAAGTAGATGCGGTGGCTGCTGAACTCGATGATGCGGCCGTTCTTGGGGAAGACGCCGCCGTTGGCGAAGCAGCCCGCGTTGTCGTTGATGAAGTCCATGGCGTAGATGCGCTGCACCAACGCGGACACCGTACGCTCGCCGGAGATCTCGAGGACGCCCGCCCGAATGTGAACTCCATCAAGCGCCACTTCATGCCCCACGGTGGGCGCCAACTGTCGTCGTGGTGAACGAGCAGATGCCATAGGATGGCTTAGATTGGGGCCGAATGGACGCAAGAGGATTCGGGGGAGGGTTTGTGATCAGGTGGGAAGAGATTCCGGATGGTTTCCTCAAGAACTTGGCCAAGGCCAGAGGTTGAAGAAGAAAGACACAAGGAAGAACTCCCTCTAGATCACCATGTTCATTGATTCACACAGGTTACAGGTTCTGTCTACATACATCCATGCGTGCCCATGAAGAAGGGCTGCCCCCTCTCCTTATATAGGGGAGAGGGTGGCTTACAGTGCAAGAAACCCTAATGGCATCTTTGACTGGACAAACTACTTTATCAGCTACTGTACAAAGCTACTTTAATCATAGATGACACCGGGGTCTAGGTTAATCTGTGATGCTGAGGTCATCCGGCTTCTTTCTTCGTCATCTTCTTCTTTATCGTCAGCCCTTCGTTTAAAGCTACTTTGCTTAGCTCATCTTTGTCTTCTAGCTCTGGAGAGGATCTTTGACCAGCTTTGCCGACAAGCCCTTCCTACCGGTGGCCCGGTACCTTTTCTATCCGGTTCCGGTATCCCTCTTATGAGGATACCGGTTTAGCCTGTTCAGCCAAACGCCTATCTTAGACTCCGGCATGAACATCTAACCGGTATCCTGATGGCTCAAACCATCCGGTTTGGCATGCCTTTGGCATACCAGGGGTCATCCCCCCAACACATATCGTAAGCATTAAAGTTGATAAACAAGGTCTAGATATATCCAAACCACGTACACAAATCATGTATCTACCCCTGTCGATCTTATGAAGTCTAGCATGAAGAGAAGTCGTTTTGGGTTTCAAACATGGAAATTTCAAGAACATCCCAAAAGCTTCATTTTAGAGTGACTAATAAGGATACAAACTTCCCTTTTCATTTTCATGTTTTAAACTTGTTTAAATTTTGGTCAAACCGCCTAGGATTTGACCAAGATTCAAATGGGCATACAAATTCTGGAAAAAAATCAAAAACCAATGCACATAGCATTTTTATGCCATATATACAGTAAGCATTAAAGTTGATAAACAAGGTCTAGACATATTCAAACCAGACAACTCATGTATATATCTACCCCTAACCCTTAACTCTGTCTTATGAAGTCAATAATGAAGAGAAGTGGTTTTGGGTTTCAAACATGGAAATTTCAAGAACCTCCCAAAAGCTTTATTTTAGAGTGACTAAGAAGGATCCATGCTTACCTTTTCATTTTCATATTTTGAACTTGTTTAAATCTTTGTCAAACCTAGGATTGACCAAAAGATTCAAATGGGCATAAAATTCATAAAAAATCATAAAAATGAAAAACCAAAGCATATAGTCTTCGTATTCATATAGCTAGCAAGCATTCCAGTTGATAAATTAACAAGGTTTGGACATATTGAAGCCATACAAATCATGTATCTACCCCTAACCCTAAACTCGGTCGATCTTATGAAGTCTAGCATGAAGAGAAGTCGTTTTGGGTTTCAAACATGGAAATTTCAAGGACACACATCCCAAAAGCTTCATTTTAGAGTGACTAAGAAGGATCCATGCTTACCTTTTCAATTCATGTTATAAACTTGTTTAAATCATGGTCGACCCTAGGATTTGACCAAGATTCAAATGGGCAGAAAAATAAAAAATTAGAAAAATGAAAAACTAAAGTACATAGTCTTATTATGTCATATAGTAAGCATATTGAAGTTGATAAACAAGGTTTGGACATATTCAAACCATACAAATCATGTATCTAACCCCTAACCCTAAACTCTGTCTTATGAAATCAATCATGAAGAGAAGTGGTTTTGGGTTTCAAACATGGAAATTTCAAGAACCTCCCAAAAGCTTTATTTTAGAGTGACTAAGAAGGATCCATGCTTACCTTTTCATTTTCATATTTTAAACTTGTTTAAATCTTTGTCAAACCTAGGATTTGACCAAAAGATTCAAATGGGCACAAAATAAAAAAAAAAGAAAAATGAAAAACCAAAGTACATAGTCTTCTTATGTCATATAGTAAGCATTCAAGTTGATGCATTAACAAGGTTTGGACATATTCAAACCATACAAATCATGTATCTACCCCCTAACCCTAAGCTCTGTCTTATGAAGTCAAGCTTGAAGAGAAGTGGTTTTGGGTTTCAAACATGGAAATTTCAAAAACCTCCCAAAATCTTCATATTAGAGTGACTAATTAAGAGGGATACAAGCTTCCCTTTCCGTTTTCATGTTTTAAACTTGTTTAAATCTTTGTCAAACCTAGGATTTGACCAAGATTCTAATATATGGGCATAAAATTCAAAAAAAAATGAAAAACCAAAGCACATAGTCTTCTTATGTCATATAGTTAGCATTAAAGTTGATGAACAAGGTTTAGACATATTCAAACCAGACAAATCATGTATCTAACCCCTAACCCTAAACTCTGTCTTATGAAATCAAGCATGAAGAGAAGTGGTTTTGGGTTTCAAACGTTTAAGCCAAAAGCCCCTTTTTCAAATACTTCAAACTTATTCAAATTTGGTTCAAATTTGAAAGACATACAAGTTATAGCACACATAGTGCATACATTTTCACACATACTGCACTAGATAGATGCTAACCCTATAGTTTGAGGCCATTTGGATGAGGTAGAAAAAATTCTTGGATTCGAATCGTGTTGTTCGAACCCCGTAGTTGGATTTTTTTGAACCTTGATCTGTAGTTCTGGGCAAAACCCTATTTTAACCTATTTAATTATAGATTCGTATATCGATTTTTCTACCTTTTTATTATTACTATGCAGCACATGTGTGTTTGCCCGTCTAGCTAGTGAAACTCGGAGGAAGAGGGATCACTCGGAAGGACAGAAGAAGGGAGAGCATTATGGTGTCTCCCCTTTTTCGGGTCACGATGTTGACTATTGTGCAGGGTTTGTCAGTGAGCAGGAGGAGGTGCGAGCGAGCGAGCGAGCGAGTCGAGCGAGGCCGAGAATGAGAGAGATTCGTTTTTTGTGTGTGAGAGGGACAAACGAAGGATCCTGAAGGACCCAGAGACTTCCAATACGCATCCTGATGCGTCTTCTCTTGACAAAGAAGATGGCTGGGAGTTTGCGTACCTATTATTGCACGTGACTTGTGCTCACTGAAGTGTGGGATCTCACGCGTGGGCACCACACGTAAGTGACAGACCTGTTGGTGTAAAAACTCAGTTGATTATTATAGTGCATTAGAACAAAGTTTCCTATGGATTCAAGGCTAGGAAATCCAAGTTAACTCATTTACATGACATTATTTTTTCCATGAAGCAAAGTTAACACATCTATCAATTGGTACATTTTGGAGTGACCAAGAAGGATCCAGGCTTACTTATTCGTTTTCACGTGTTAAACTTGTCTAAATCTTGGTCAAACCTAGGATTTGACCAACAAGATTCAAATGGGCAGAAAAATAAAATAAAAACAGAAAAATGAAAAACCAAATCACATAGTCTTCTTATGTCATATAGTAAGCATTAAAGTTGATAAACAAGGTCTAGACATATCAAATCATACAAATCATGTATCTATACCCCCTAACCCCTAAACTCTGTCTTATGAAGTCAAGCATGTGAAGATAAGTGGTTTGGGTTTCAAACATGGAAATTTCAAAAACCTCCCAAAAGCTTCATTTTAGAGTGACTAAGAAGGATACATGCTTCCCTTTTCATTTTCATGTTTTAAACTTGTTTAAATCATTATCAAACCTAGGATTTGAAAAAGATTCAAATGGGCGTAAAAATTAAAAAAATCAGAAAAATGAAAAACCAAAGTACATAGTCTTCTTATGTCATATAGTAAGCATATTGAAGTTGATAATCAAGGTTTGGACATATTCAAACCATACAAATCATGTATCTAACCCCTAACCCTAAACTCTGTCTTATGAAGTCAAGCATGAAGAGAAGTGGTTTTGGGTTTCAAACATGGAAATTTCAAAAACCCTCCCAAAAGCTTCATTTTAGAGTGACTAAGAAGGATCGATGCTCCCCTTTTCATTTTCATGTTTTAAACATGTTTAAATCATTATCAAACCTAGGATTTGACCAAGATACAAATGGATGGGCACAAAATTCAAAAAAAAACAGAAAAATGAAAAACCAAATCACATAGTCTTCTTATGTCATATCGTAAGCATTCACGTTGATAAACAAGCTCTAGATATACCCAAACCATACAAATCGTGTGTATCTACCCCTGTCGATCTTATGAAGTCTAGCATGAAGAGAAGTCGTTTTGGGTTTCAAACATGGAAATTTCAAGAACATCCCAAAAGGTTCATTTTAGAGTGATGACTAAGAAGGATACAAACTTCCCTTTTCATTTTCATGTTTTAAACTTGTTTAAATCTTGGTCAAACCGCCTAGGATTTGACCAAGATTCAAATGGGCATACAAATTCAGAAAAAATCAAAAGAATGAAAAACCAATGCACATAGCATTCTTATGTCATATATATAGTAAGCATTAAAGTTGATAAACAAGGTCTAGACATATTCAAACTAGACAACTCATGTATATATCTACCCCTAACCCTAAACTCTGTCTTATGAAGTCAATCATGAAGAGAAGTGGTTTTGGGTTTCAAACATGGAAATTTCAAGAACCTCCCAAAATCTTTATTTTAGAGTGACTAAGAAGGATCCATGCTTACCTTTTCATTTTCATATTTTAAACTTGTTTAAATCTTTGTCAAACCTAGGATTTGACCAAAAGATTCAAATGGGCATAAAATTAAAAAAAAACAGAAAAATGAAAAACAAAAGCATATAGTCTTATTATGTCATATAGTAAGCATTCAAGTTGATGAATTAACAAGGTTTGGACATATTCAAACCATACAAATCATGTATCTACCCCTATCCCTAAACTCTGTCTTATGAAGTCAAGCTTGAAGAGAAGTGGTTTTGGGTTTCAAACATGGGAATTTCAAAATCCTCCCAAAAGCTTCATTTTAGAGTGACTAAGAAGGATCCATGCTTACCTTTGCATTTCATATTTTAAACTTGTTTAAATCATTATCAAACCTAGGATTTGACAAAGGTACAAATGGGTGGGCACAAAATTCAAAAAAATCATAAAAAATGAAAAACCAAATCACATAGTCCTCTTATATGTCATATCGTAAGCATTAAAGTTGATAAACAAGGTCTAGATATATCCAAACCACGTACACAAATCATGTATCTACCCCTGTCGATCTTATGAAGTCTAGCATGAAGAGAAGTCGTTTTGGGTTTCAAACATGGAAATTTCAAGAACATCCCAAAAGCTTCATTTTAGAGTGACTAATAAGGATACAAACTTCCCTTTTCATTTTCATGTTTTAAACTTGTTTAAATCTTGGTCAAACCGCCTAGGATTTGACCAAGATTCAAATGGGCATACAAATTCAGAAAAAAATCAAAAACCAATGCACAGAGCATTCTTATGCCATATATACAGTAATCATTAAAGTTGATAAACAAGGTCTACTCATGTATATATCTACCCCTAACCCTAAACTCTGTCTTATGAAGTCAATCATGAAGAGAAGTGGTTTTGGGTTTCAAACATGGAAATTTCAAGAACCTCCCAAAAGCTTTATTTTAGAGTGACTAAGAAGGATCCATGCTTACCTTTTCATTTTCATATTTTGAACTTGTTTAAATCTTTGTCAAACCTAGGATTGACCAAAAGATTCAAATGGGCATAAAATTCATAAAAAATCATAAAAATGAAAAACCAAAGCATATAGTCTTCGTATGTCATATAGCTAGCAAGCATTCAAGTTGATAAATTAACAAGGTTTGGACATATTGAAGCCATACAAATCATGTATCTACCCCTAAGCCTAAACTCAGTCGATCTTATGAAGTCTAGCATGAAGAGAAGTCGTTTTGGGTTTCAAACATGGAAATTTCAAGGACACACATCCCAAAAGCTTCATTTTAGAGTGACTAATAAGGATCCATGCTTACCTTTTCAATTCATGTTATAAACTTGTTTAAATCATGGTCAACCCTAGGATTTGACCAAGATTCAAATGGGCAGAAAAATAAAAAAATTAGAAAAATGAAAAACCAAAGTACATAGTCTTCTTATGTCATATAGTAAGCATATTGAAGTTGATAAACAAGGTTTGGACATATTCAAACCATACAAATCATGTATCTAACCCCTAACCCTAAACTCTGTCTTATGAAATCAATCATGAAGAGAAGTGGTTTTGGGTTTCAAACATGGAAATTTCAAGAACCTCCCAAAAGCTTTATTTTAGAGTGACTAAGAAGGATCCATGCTTACCTTTTCATTTTCATATTTTAAACTTGTTTAAATCTTTGTCAAACCTAGGATTTGACCAAAAGATTCAAATGGGTACAAAATTAAAAAAAAACAGAAAAATGAAAAACCAAAGTACATAGTCTTCTTATGTCATATAGTAAGCATTCAAGTTGATGCATTAACAAGGTTTGGACATATTCAAACCATACAAATCATGTATCTACCCCCTAACCCTAAGCTCTGTCTTATGAAGTCAAGCTTGAAGAGAAGTGGTTTTGGGTTTCAAACATGGAAATTTCAAAAACCTCCCAAAATCTTCATATTAGAGTGACTAATTAAGAGGGATACAAGCTTCCCTTTTCGTTTTCATGTTTTAAACTTGTTTAAATCTTTGTCAAACCTAGGATTTGACCAAGATTCTAATATATGGGCATAAAATTCAAAAAAAAAATGAAAAACCAAAGCACATAGTCTTCTTATGTCATATAGTTAGCATTAAAGTTGATGAACAAGGTTTAGACATATTCAAACCAGACAAATCATGTATCTAACCCCTAACCCTAAACTCTGTCTTATGAAATTAAGCATGAAGAGAAGTGGTTTTGGGTTTCAAACGTTTAAGCAAAAGCCCCTTTTTCAAATACTTCAAACTTATTCAAATTTGGTTCAAATTTGAAAGACATATAAGTTATAGCACACATAGTGCATACATTTTCACACATACTGCACTAGATAGATGCTAACCCTATAGTTTGAGGCCATTTGGATGAGGTAGAAAAAATTCTTGGATTCGAATCGTGTTGTTCGAACCCCGTAGTTGGATTTTTTTGAACCTTGATCTGTAGTTCTGGGCAAAACCCTATTTTAACCTATTTAATTATAGATTCGTATATCGATTTTTCTACCTTTTTATTATTACTATGCAGCACATGTGTGTTTGCCCGTCTAGCTAGTGAAACTCGGAGGAAGAGGGATCACTCGGAAGGACAGAAGAAGGGAGAGCATTATGGTGTCTCCCCTTTTTCGGGTGACGATGTTGACTATTGTGCAGGGTTTGTCAGGGAGCAGGAGGAGGTGCGAGCGAGCGAGCGAGCGAGTCGAGCGAGGCCGAGAATGAGAGAGATTTGTTTTTTTGTGTGAGAGGGACAAACGAAGGATCCTGAAGGACCCAGAGACTTCCAATACGCATCCTGATGCGTCTTCTCTTGACAAAGAAGATGGCTGGGAGTTTGCGTACCTATTATTGCACGTGACTTGTGCTCACTGAAGTGTGGTACCTCACGCGTGGGCACCACACGTAAGTGACAGACCTGTTGGTGTAAAAACTCGGTTGATTATTATAGTGCATTAGAACAAAGTTTCCTATGGATTCAAGGCTAGGAAATCCAAGTTAACTCATTTACATGACATTATTTTTCCATGAAGCAAAGTTAACACATCTATCAATTGGTACATTTTGGAGTGACTAAGAAGGATCCAGGCTTACTTATTCGTTTTCACGTGTTAAACTTGTCTAAATCTTGGTCAAACCTAGGATTTGATCAACAAGATTCAAATGGGCAGAAAAATAAAATAAAAATAGAAAAATGAAAAACCAAATCACATAGTCTTCTTATGTCATATAGTAAGCATTAAAGTTGATAAACAAGGTCTAGACATATCAAACCATACAAATCATGTATCTATACCCCCTAACCCCTAAACTCTGTCTTATGAAGTCAAGCATGTGAAGATAAGTGGTTTTGGGTTTCAAACATGGAAATTTCAAAAACCTCCCAAAAGTTTCATTTTAGAGTGACTAAGAAGGATACATGCTTCCCTTTTCATTTTCATGTTTTAAACTTGTTTAAATCATTATCAAACCTAGGATTTGAAAAAGATTCAAATGGGTGGAAAATTAAAAAAATCAGAAAAATGAAAAACCAAAGTACATAGTCTTCTTATGTCATATAGTAAGTGTAACACCCCAAATTTCAATAAAAAGAAAGTTAGAGAATTCCAGAAAGCAAAATTTCAAACCAACAAAAACTTTTCTATTTGCATATAGTACCATGCATAGGACTTGTGCATTTAAGTGATATGCCATGATGATTGCTTTTACTTGTATTTGATATGCTCTAAAACCCTAATGTGATCATATGAAGATCACCAACCAAATAAATCAAAGAGGAAGAAATTCCATAAAATGCAAAACCCTAAAAACCCTCACATATGCCCTATGTCATCTTTATAAATTTTGACCCTAGACCTATTTGGTCTTCACCATTAGTTGAGTAATGTTATAAAACACTTACTACAACTTTTGGAATCAAAGATTCACATTTCAAATGAAATTCAAACACAAATCCAACTCACATATGATAATGGTCAATTTGGACAATTCTAGTCTGATCACCACTTTGAGCCCTTGCCATTCATTTTTCCCAAACCAACTCTTGCTAACTCTTTGCACCAGTTCAAAGTCAACATCAAGGTGAACAACTTTGGTGAAGATCATCATGCCAAATTCATCTTTGATCATGAGCAAGGCTCCTCCAAAGTTCCAACTTTCTCACATATGCAACAATCTACACTTAGCCATTTTGGCAAACTTTTGAATTCTAATTTTTCCACCACCACCTCAAAACCTCTCTGGTCATTTACAACTTATTTCAACACTCACATTTCAAAAACTTTCACCATTTGAATTATTTCAAATTTGGTTATTTTTGAATTTCACAAATTCGGGCACTATTTGCAATAGTTGCAAATAGTGAATCTACCTAACCTAAACTACCCTAACCTATCACATTGTGTTCCCTGGTCCCCTTAAACCTTAAGTGGAGCATAGTGAGGCTAAGAGAGAGAGAGAGCAAGCTAGGGCATGGCCATGCCGGCCATGTCCCCGAGCTCGTCGACCTCCCTCTTCTCCTCTTGCTCCTCTGCCAGGACCACCTCGCCACCGTGCGCCAACGCGTCCCCTAGCAAGCCCTAGCACCGCCATGGTCGAAGGAACGGCGACCAGACGCCGGACGACGCGCGCCAGCACACGCCCTGGACGCCGCTCACGTCGCACACATGCACGACGCGGACACGCCCAGTACACGCGCCGCGCCACCACCTCGCTCACTCCCTGGCCCTGCTCTCAACGCCTTGAGCACGCACTCGACACCTGGACGCCGCCAGACACGGCCAAGACCGCGACCCGTGCCCCCCGCCGCCGGAGAAGGAGACCCTGCTCCGCCGCGGGCGCCACAGACACGGAAGCAATGCGAGCGATTCCGACGCTCCCCGACCACGCTGTCGCTGCCAGTAGCACCGCCTGGACCCGTAGAGCATCGCCATAGCCTCGCCTAGCTCGACCAGCCGCCGGAGACGCCGCGCCCATGTCGACCACCTCACTGCCCCGCAACCCTCATGCGATTCTATAAATAGGAGGTTCCCTGGACCAAACCAACCACACCAGCTCACTCCCCACCTCTCACTGCTTCGCCACCACCACTCCACTCACTCGATCGTCGCCGGAGCAGCTCCAATTTGAAGATCGGAGCCGCCAGTACCTGGTGGACGCCGCCGTCGATTGAAGCCACCCCAGGATGAGCCGCTGCTACCAGTCGACTCGCCGTCGTCCACAACTTCATCGCGCACCTTGCCAACCCTAGCTGGAGCCACGGTGAGCTCTCCGACCCCCTACCTGAGCCGCCGGTGAACTCCCCTCTCGCCGGCGGGACGATGAACCACAGCCGTTTGATCGCGTTCTAATCCAACGCCTCAGACTCGCCCGTACCGCTTCGGCGTTTAACACTCGCTGACAGGCGGGACCCTCTGTCAGGCAGCCCGCGCGGCACTGGACCGTGGCTGGGCTGGCCTTGGGCCGTTTTTAAACCTTTGAGCCCAACTAGCTTTTCCCGCCGGCCCTTTTATTCAAACTTGATTTAATTAATTCAAATAGTTTTGAATACTGCTGCCACTTTGAAATTCAATAGAATTAAATTGGCTAAACCAAATTGGATGAACTTTATATGGTTGGAAAGCTAGAGAAATTATCTAGCCAATGCCACTGATCCCATGGCCAGATTCTTTGTAGAATTAATGTGATAAAAATAACAAGACAGGGACTTTTCCCTATTCAAATAATTCTTAAAAATCAACCAAAATAGATATTAAGCTAATTCCAACTCTAATAGCTCACATTTGACTTACACTGATTGTTTATGCAATAAAATGGTGTGGTAACTTTGCATGATCATGCCCTAGTTTAATTAATGGATCATTTGACTAGTTTAACTAGTTGATATTGTCCAAAACTATTAAAGTAAATTATGTGGAGTCTTACACTTCATTTAAACTTGTCTCACATGAATTCATGGGATGTTTGGACCCCTGGTCCCAAACTCCCTTATATGAATTACTTGAGATTTAAATCAAATGTAGTGTTATTTAAATAGTATGAGGTGATCTACCTCATTTAAATTATTTTCACAAATGATGATGATGAACATTTGACTTAGGTCAATATGAGTTCATCTATGATTGTTTGAGAAAGTAAATCTTAAAAAGATTTCAATGAGAGGAAATTATTTCTCAAGAACCCTATGGAAACTATCATTTACATATTAAATAAAAAGAATTGAATTCTATTTAAACCCCACAACCCATGCACCCTAGCTAATTTATTTTGTGTGCATAGAATAGTTTGTGTGTTTATATGTGATGTATGGAATAGCCATTGAATTAGTGAGTAATTATACTCGTATTCAAATTTAGACGGTAGCACCGGAGAGTACGCCGAAGAAGAAGGTTGCTACCAAGAGGAGGAGGAACAGTTTGAGAACTACCAAGGCAAGCTAATATTCTTGCAAAGTGCAAAGCACCTTGGGGCAAGGCACCATGATTCTTACCTTTTCTTTACATAAGCCTATCCCAAGTTTTTACATTACAAGTTTTTACTTGTTTTCTCAATGAGTTACTTTTATAGTTAACTTTGGTCAAAGTACAAGTTGGTTACTAGAGTAGTGAGTTAGTCTCTTCCAAGCAAAGCAAGATAGCACCCCTCATGATTTAGAGCTAGTTCTAATGAAATAAAACTTGACTACTCTAGATGGGAAGAAATGTGAATTTGAGATGAATTTGAAACCTTGGAATGATGATGCATTCCATTGAATGATTTTTGAAGGTGAATGTGAACAAGAGAAGATGGTGATTTTTGATAAACAATGATGTTGGTTTGAATGCGATACCTTTCCAATTATTAAGTACCCCCACAATACCTGATTATGGGTAAGGCTTAACTGGAAGTTTATGCGTCTTAGTATGGGTTCCCTCTGAACACACGTCATAGGGGTTACGCTTGAGGCTGCCTCCGTTGTTGAGAAATGATGTGAAATTGAGGTGAAGTATACGGCCAAGCCCTGTGCAGTTCCCAGGTTGACAGTTGGTCTTCACTGGGAGGCCAAGCTCATGGGGAGAGGTGCTCATACTAGGACTTGTAAGTGAAAGGTTATGGTTGATGATCCGCGTACTGTGTTACGATGATTCGGGGTAATCCCGACGGATGAAATCAAATGTTGTGGCACAAGTGTGCAACCTCTGCAGAGTGTAAACCTATTCGAATAGCCGCGTCCACGGTTACGGACGGTTGGAAAGGCCATATAGTTTCCGATGTCATATCTTTGAAAATGATGTTGAAAAGGATGATGGTGAAATGACTTGTGGTGAATTGAATTGAAATCACCACTTGAATGGTGGGAATGACACTAATGTTCCCACTTGAGTTAGTTAGCACTTGAATAAGCTTTTCTCAACTTGGTGAACTAAAACTAGCTTTATGCAAATAAACTAGAGCTTAGCAAACCATACTAGAAATGTCTAGCACTTACATTAGTATTAGTTTGCGAGTACTCAACGTACTCACGGCTTTGTCCCTGGCTATTCAAATGGCCAGAGTATGAAGATGACCAAGGAGATGACCAGCAGGACGCCTACGACAACTAAGCGCCTTCCGACGTCAAGCGTTGGCCTGTGGACTAGAGAGTCCTTGTATCTTACGCTTCCGCTATGTTGAACTATGAACTTGTGTTTGTTCGTTGATCAATAGATCAACTATTCGTGTAATATGGATCATGTGATTCCAAATTTGTAAGACTTATGGTTTGTAATGAATGATGACTGTGATACTTAACTATTATGCCTCGCAACAACAATATTCCTGGGATTGCGATGTATGACATAATAGGCATCCGGACTTAAAAATCCGGGTGTTGACAAGTTGGTATCAGAGCCATTGTTTGACCTTAGAAGACCTTAGTTAGAATGGGCGTTCTGAAAAACTTAACTTTGAAATCAAATGAAAGAAAATATTTGTGAAAAGTTCCTACACTCTTGTCTTTGAGACTTTGCCAAAATTTGATGAATCATGTTCTATCTTATATGAATCAACTTAAAATTTTGCCACACTTTGCACTCTCTAACTTACTCATCCAATTCTCTTTCAGATGGAGCCGAATGAACCCATCAACACCAAGTTTTACCAGCTTGGAAACGGAGGAAGCTTGATCTTCGAGCACGACCTCAACGCCGTCTCTGACTTCCTTGGGCGCCCACACCCCGAGTTTCACGGGGTTCAGCTGGACGACACGCCCGGAGGAGAGTTGCAGTGGGTGATCACTGCCGACTTGAGGGGCAAGATGGAGCCTCCCACTTCGGAGAGGATCCTCTTCTCCTTCCGCGAGAGCAACTGGCTCGACAGACTCGCACGTGGCCTTCAGGAGGCACTTGCGCGCTGATGCGTGTGGTTGACACGTCCGTTGGGAACCCCAAGAGGAAGGTGTGATGCGCACAGCGGCAAGTTTCCCTCAGTAAGAAACCAAGGTTTAATCGAACCAGTAGGAGTCAAGAAGCACGTTGAAGGTTGATGGCGGCGGGATGTAGTGCGGCGCAACACCAGAGATTCCGGCGCCAACGTGGAACCTGCACAACACAACCAAAGTACTTTGCCCCAACGAAACAGTGAGGTTGTCAATCTCACCGGCTTGCTGTAACAAAGGATTAACCGTATTGTGTGGAAGATGATTGTTTGCAGAAAACAGTAGAACAAGTATTGCAGTAGATTGTATTTCAGTATAGAGAATTGGACCGGGGTCCACAGTTCACTAGAGGTGTCTCTCCCATAAGATAAACAGCATGTTGGGTGAACAAATTACAGTTTGGCAATTGACAAATAAAGAGGGCATGACCATGCACATACATATCATGATGAGTATAGTGAGATTTAATTGGGCATTACGACAAAGTACATAGACCGCCATCCAACTGCATCTATGCCTAAAAAGTCCACCTTCAGGTTATCATCCGAACCCCCTCCAGTATTAAGTTGCAAAGCAACAGACAATTGCATTAAGTATGGTGCGTAATGTAATCAACAACTACATCCTTAGACATAGCATCAATGTTTTATCCCTAGTGGCAACAGCACAACACAACCTTAGAACTTTCGTCATCGTCCTGTGTGTCAATGCAGGCATGAACCCACTATCGAGCATAAATACTCCCTCTTGGAGTTACAAGCATCTACTTGGCCAGAGCATCTACTAGTAACGGAGAGCATGCAAGATCATAAACAACACATAGATATAACTTTGATAATCAACATAACAAGTATTCTCTATTCATCGGATCCCAACAAACGCAACATATAGAATTACAGATAGATGATCTTGATCATGTTAGGCAGCTCACAAGATCCGACAATGATAGCACAATGGGGAGAAGACAACCATCTAGCTACTGCTATGGACCCATAGTCCAGGGGTAGACTACTCACACATCACACCAGAGGCGACCATGGCGGCGTAGAGTCCTCCGGGAGATGATTCCCCTCTCCGGCAGGGTGCCGGAGGCGATCTCCTGGATCCCCCGAGATGGGATCGGCGGCGGCGGCGTCTCTGGAAGGTTTTCCGTATCGTGGCTCTTGCATCGGGGGTTTCGCAACGGAGGCTTTAAGTAGGCGGAAGGGCAGGTCAGGAGGCGGCACGAGGGCCCCACACCACAGGGCCGCGCGGCCAAGGGGGGGCCGCGCCGCCCTAGGGTCTGGGCACCTCGTGGCCCCACTTCGTCTCCTCTTCGGACTTCTGGAAGCTTCGTGGCAAAATAGGACCCTGGGCGTTGATTTCGTCCAATTCCGAGAATATTTCGTTACTAGGATTTCTGAAACCAAAAACAGCGTAAAACAAAGAATCGGCACTTCGGCATCTTGTTAATAGGTTAGTTCCAGAAAATGCACGAATATGACATAAAGTGTGCATAAAACATGTAGATAACATCAATAATGTGGCATGGAACATAAGAAATTATCGATACGTCAGAGACGTATCAGCATCCCCAAGCTTAGTTCTGCTCGTCCCGAGCAGGTAAAACGATAACACAGATAATTTCTGGAGTGACATGCCATCATAACCTTGATCATACTATTTGTAAAGCATATGTAGTGAATGCAGCGATCAAAACAATGTATATGACATGAGTAAACAAGTGAATCATAAAGCAAAGACTTTTCATGAATAGCACTTCAAGACAAGCATCAATAAGTCTTGCATAAGAGTTAACTCATAAAGCAATAATTCATAGTAAAAGCATTGAAGCAACACAAAGGAAGATTAAGTTTCAGCGGTTGCTTTCAACTTGTAACATGTATATCTCATGGATATTGTCAACATAGAGTAATATAATAAGTGCAATAAGCAAGTATGTAGGAATCAATGCACAGTTCACACAGGTGTTTGCTTCTTGAGGTGGAGAGAAATAGGTGAACTGACTCAACATTGAAAGTAAAAGAATGGTCCTCCATAGAGGAAAAGCATCGATTGCTATATTTGTGCTAGAGCTTTGATTTTGAAAACATGAAACAATTTTGTCAACGGTAGTAATAAAGCATATGTATCATGTAAATTATATCTTACAAGTTGCAAGCCTCATGCATAGTGTACTAATAGTGACCGCACCTTGTCCTAATTAGCTTGGACTACCGGATCATCACAATGCACATGTTTTAACCAAGTGTCACAAAGGGGTACCTCTATGCCGCCTGTACAAAGGTCTAAGGAGAAAGCTCGCATTGGATTTCTCGCTATTGATTATTCTCAACTTAGACATCCATACCGGGACAACATAGACAACAGATAATGGACTCCTCTTTTATGCATAAGCATGTAGCAACAATTAATAATTTTCTCATTTGAGATTGAGGATATATGTCCAAAACTGAAACTTCCACCATGGATCATGGCTTTAGTTAGCGGCCCAATGCTCTTCTCTAACAATATGCATGCTTAACCATAAGGTGGTAGATCTCTCTTACTTCAGACAAGACGGACATGCATAGCAACTCACATGAAATTCAACAAAGAGTAGTTGATGGCGTCCCCAGTAAACATGGTTATCGCACAACAAGCAACTTAATAAGAGATAAAGTACATAATTACATATTCAATACCACAATAGTTTTTAAGCTATTTGTCCCATGAGCTATATATTGCAAAGGTGAATGATGGAATTTTAAAGGTACACTCAAGCAATTTACTTTGGAATGGCGGAAAATACCATGTAGTAGGTAGGTATGGTGGACACAAATGGCATAGTGGTTGGCTCAAGTATTTTGGATGCATGAGAAGTATTCCCTCTCGATACAAGGTTTAGGCTAGCAAGGCTTATTTGAAACAAACACAAGGATGAACCGGTGCAGCAAAACTCACATAAAAGACATATTGAAAACATTATAAGACTCTACACCGTCCTCCTTGTTGTTCAAACTCAATACTAGAAATTATCTAGACCTTAGAGAAACAAAATATGCAAACCAAATTTTAGCATGCTCTATGTATTTCTTCATTAATGGGTGCAAAGCATATGATGCAAGAGCTTAAACATGAGCACAACAATTGCCAAGTATCACATTACCCAAGACATTTATAGCAATTACTACATGTATCATTTTCCAATTCCAACCATATAACAATTTAACGAAGGAGAAACTTCGCCATGAATACTATGAGTAGAAACTAAGGACATACTTGTCCATATGCTACAGCGGAGCGTGTCTCTCTCCCATAAAGTGAATGCTAGGATCCATTTTATTCAAACAAAACAAAAAACAAAAACAAACCGACGCTCCAAGAAAAGCACATAAGATGTGATGGAATAAAAATATAGTTTCAAGGGAGGAACCTGATAATGTTGTCGATGAAGAAGGGGGTGCCTTGGGCATCCCCAAGCTTAGACGCTTGAGTCTTCTTGATATATGCAGGGGTGAACCACCGGGGCATCCCCAAGCTTAGAGCTTTCACTCTTCTTGATCATGTTGCATCATACTCCTCTCTTGATCCTTGAAAACTTCCTCCACACCAAACTTAGAACAACTCATTAGAGGGTTAGTGACAATAAAAATTAACATATTCAGAGGTGGCATCGAGGAACATGTGCTAGGGTGTATGTGCGACTCGTTCAGATCATGACTTCAAACAAATAAAAAAAATTTGGAAGTATCCATGATTACTACCAATGAATAGGATATAGCTTTTCTATCCTGAATTTCTATGGTATATGACACAATCATTCTTAACACTTCTGGACATTGCATAAAGCTACTGGACATTAATGGATCAAAGAAATTCATCCAACATAGCAAAAGAGGCAATGCGAAATAAAAGGCAGAATCTGTCAAAACAGAACAGTTCGTATTGACGAATTTTATCGAGGCACCAGACTTGCTCAAATGAAAATGCTCAAATTGAATGAAAGTTGCGTACATATCTGAGGATCACTCACGTAAATTGGCATAATTTTCTGAGTTACCTACAGGGGAAAACAGCCCAGATTCGTGAAAGCAAAGAAATCTGTTTCTGCGCAGTAATCCAAATCTAGTATGAACTTTTCTATCAACGACTTTACTTGGCACAACAAAACACTAAACTAAGATAAGGAGAGGTTGCTACAGTAGTAAACAACTTCCAAGACACAAAATAAAAACAAAGTATTGTAGGTAAAAACATGGGTTGTCTCCCATAAGCGCTTTTCTTTAACGCCTTTCAGCTAGGCGCAGAAAGTGTGCATCAAGTATTATCAAGAGACGAAGTGTCAACATCATAATTTGTTCTCATAATAGAATCAAAAGGTAACTTCATTCTCTTTCTAGGGAAGTGTTCCATACCTTTCTTGAGAGGAAATTGATATTTTATATTACCTTCCTTCATATCAATGATAGCACCAACAGTTCGAAGAAAAGGTCTTCCCAATATAATGGGACAAGATGCATTGCATTCAATATCCAAGACAACAAAATCAACGGGGACAAGGTTATTGTTAATGGTAATGCGAACATTATCAACTTTCCCCAAAGGTTTCTTTGTAGAATGATCAGCAAGATTAACATCCAAATAACAATTTTTCAGCGGTGGCAAGTCAAGCATATTATAAATTTTCTTAGGCATAACAGAAATACTTGCACCAAGATCACATAAAGAATTACAATCAAAATCTTTAACCTTCATCTTAATGATGGGCTCCCAACCATCCTCTAGCTTTCTAGGAATAGAGGCTTCGCACTCTAGTTTCTCTTCTCTAGCTTTTATGAGAGCATTTGTAATATGTTGCGTGAAAGCCAAATTTATAGCACTAGCATTAGGACTTTTAGCAAGTTTTTGCAAGAACTTTATAACTTCAGAGATGTGGCAATCATCAAAATTCAAACCATTATAATCTAAAGCAATGGGATCATCATCCCCAATGTTGGAAAAAATTCAGCAGCTTTATCACAAAAGTTTCAGCAGTTTTAGCAGTTTCAGGCAGTTTCTCGCGCTTTGCATTAGAAGTGGAAACATTGCTAACACCAATTCTTTTATTATTAATAGTAGGAGGTGTAGCAACATGTGTAGCATTAGCATTACAAGTGGTGGTAATAGTCCAAACTTTAGCTACATTCTTCTCTTTAGCTAGTTTTTCATTTTCTTCTCTATCCCACCTAGCACGCAGTTCAGCCATCAATCTTATATTCTCATTAATTCTAACTTGGATGGCATTTGCTGTAGTAACAATTTTGTTATGATGATTTTCATTAGGCAAAACTTTCGATTTCAAAAGATCAACATCAGCAGCAAGACTATCGACTTTAGAAGCAAGTATATCAATTTTCCCAAGCTTTTCTTCAACAGATTTGTTAAAAGCAGTTTGTGTACTAATAAATTCTTTAAGCATGGCTTCAAGTCCAGGGGTGTGTTCCTATTATTGTTGTAAGAATTCCCATAAGAATTACCATAGCCGTTGCCATTATTATAAGGATATGGCCTATAGTTATTACTAGAATTGTTCCGGTAAGCATTGTTGTTGAAATTATTATTTTTAATGAAGTTTACATCAACATGTTCTTCTTGTGCAACCAATGAAGCTAACGGAACATTATTAGGATCAATATTAGTCCTATCATTCACAAGCATAGACATAATAGCATCAATCTTATCACTCAAGGAAGAGGTTTCTTCGACAGAATTTACCTTCTTACCTTGTGGAGCTCTTTCCGTGTGCCATTCAGAGTAGTTGATCATCATATTATCAAGAAGCTTTGTTGCTTCACCAAGAGTGATGGACATAAAGGTACCTCCAGCAGCTGAATCCAATAAATTCCGTGAAGAAAAATTTAGTCCTGCATAGAAGGTTTGGATGATCATCCAAGTAGTCAGTCCATGGGTTGGGCAATTTTTAACCAGAGATTTCATTCTTTCCCAAGCTTGAGCAACATGTTCAGTATCTAATTGTTTAAAATTCATTATGCTACTCCTCAAAGATATAATTTTAGCAGGGGGATAATATCTACCAATAAAAGCATCCTTGCATTTAGTCCATGAATCAATACTATTCTTAGGAATAGATAGCTACCAATCTATAGCTCTTCCTCTTAATGATAAAGGGAACAATTTTAATTTTATAATGTCACCATCTACATCCTTATACTTTTGCATTTCACATAGTTCAACAAAATTATTAAGATGGGCAGCAGCATCATCGTAACTAACACCGAGAAAATTGCTCTCGCATAACAAGATTCAAGAAAGCAGGTTTAATTTCAAAGAATTCTGCTGTAGTAGCAGGTGGAGCAATAGGTGTGCATAAGAAATCATTATTATTTGTGGTTGTGAAGTCACACAACTTAGTATTTTCAGGGTTGGCCATTTTAGCAACGGTAAATAAAGCAAACTAGATAAAGTAAATGCAAGTAACTAATTTTTTTGTGTTTTTGATATAGCAAACAAGATAACAAATAAAGTAAAACTAGCAACTAATTTTTTTGTATTTTGATTTAGTGCAGCAAACAAATTAGTAAATAAAACTAAGCAAGACAAAAACAAAGTAAAGAGATTGAGAAGTGGATACTCCCCTTGCAGCGTGTCTTGATCTCCGCAACGGCGCCGAGAAATTTGCTTGATGCGTGTGGTTGACACGTCCGTTGGGAACCCCAAGAGGAAGGTGTGATGCGCAGCGGCAAGTTTCCTCAGTAAGAAACCAAGGTTTAATCGAACCAGTAGGAGTCAAGAAGCACGTTGAAGGTTGATGGCGGCGGGATGTAGTGCGGCGCAACACCAGAGATTCCGGCGCCAACGTGGAACCTGCACAACACAACCAAAGTACTTTGCCCCAACGAAACAGTGAGGTTGTCAATCTCACCGGCTTGCTGTAACAAAGGATTAACCGTATTGTGTGGAAGATGATTGTTTGCAGAAAACAGTAGAACAAGTATTACAGTATAGAGAATTGGACCGGGGTCCACAGTTCACTAGAGGTGTCTCTCCCATAAGATAAACAGCATGTTGGGTGAACAAATTACAGTTGGGCAATTGACAAATAAAGAGGGCATGACCATGCACATACATATCATGATGAGTATAGTGAGATTTAATTGGGCATTACGACAAAGTATATAGACCGCCATCCAACTGCATCTATGCCTAAAAAGTCCACCTTCAGGTTATCATCCGAACCCCCTCCAGTATTAAGTTGCAAAGCAACAGACAATTGCATTAAGTATGGTGCGTAATGTAATCAACAACTACATCCTTAGACATAGCATCAATGTTTTATCCCTAGTGGCACCAGCACAACACAACCTTAGAACTTTCTCACATCGTCCCGGTGTCAATGCGAGGCATGAACCCACTATCGAGCATAAATACTCCCTCTTGGAGTTACAAGCATCTACTTGGCCAGAGCATCTACTAGTAACGGAGAGCATGCAAGATCATAAACAACACATAGATATAACTTTGATAATCAACATAACAAGTATTCTCTATTCATCGGATCCCAACAAACGCAACATATAGAATTACAGATAGATGATCTTGATCATGTTAGGCAGCTCACAAGATCCGACAATGATAGCACAATGGGGAGAAGACAACCATCTAGCTACTGCTATGGACCCATAGTCCAGGGGTAGACTACTCACACATCACACCAGAGGCGACCATGGCGGCGTAGAGTCCTCCGGGAGATGATTCCCCTCTCCGGCAGGGTGCCGGAGGCGATCTCCTGGATCCCCCGAGATGGGATCGGCGGCGGCGGCGTCTCTGGAAGGTTTTCCGTATCGTGGCTCTCGGTACTGGGGTTTTCGCAACGGAGGCTTTAAGTAGGCGGAAGGGCAGGTCAGGAGGCGGCACGAGGGCCCCACACCACAGGGCCACGCGGCCAAGGGGGGGGCCGCGCCGCCCTAGGGTCTGGGCACCTCGTGGCCCCACTTCGTCTCCTCTTCGGACTTCTGGAAGCTTCGTGGCAAAATAGGACCCTGGGCGTTGATTTCGTCCAATTCCGAGAATATTTCGTTACTAGGATTTCTGAAACCAAAAACAGCGTAAAACAAAGAATCGGCACTTCGGCATCTTGTTAATAGGTTAGTTCCAGAAAATGCACGAATATGACATAAAGTGTGCATAAAACATGTAGATAACATCAATAATGTGGCATGGAACATAAGAAATTATCGATACGTCGGAGACGTATCACGCGCCTCTGTGGACAGAACGTGGTGCGCATCCTCGCCTCTCGCTACGCCCACCTTGTGAGGCGTGATGCTGCGGGAGTGCCCATGGAGCTGCAGCCGCACCCGGAGTTGAGGCACCATGCTGAGCACCTGGACTTCATGCTCTACCAGACTCAGAGGGACCTCGACGCCACTCGCGCTTACGCGAACCAGACCCATGCTCACATCACCGAGCAGGGTGAGGCGATCAAGCTACTCAACAACGACCGCAAGAGCCTTCGCCAGCAGCGTGCCAAGAAGGACGCTACGATTCGTCGCCTTCGCGCCCGGATCGCGTCACTTGAGGCCACTGTCAAGGCCCAGGAGGATCAGATTCGTCAGCTGGAGGATGACGATGGAGGCATCGACATTCAGGGAGGAGACGCCTTCCTGAGCGACGACAACGACTTTGAGGAGGACGAGAACACAGAGGAGGAGGACTACGAGTTCCTAGAGGCAGGACCCGACGACTACGTCCCGATCGATGTCGATGATGAGGAGTAGTTGCACTAGTTCCACTTATAGTAGGTGTGAGTTGTATCCCGTCCTTTGTATCGTAGCATGAGAATGGTTCATAAAACCATTGGAGTATGTGTGTAGTTTGTACTATGTGTTGCATGAATGAATGAATGTTATGTTTGTCATGAAAAGATTACAAGTTTTCGAATGTTTTTCAAACTTAACCAAAATGAACCCTAGAATGTTCCCTCTTATCTCATAATCTTCTACATCTTCAGATGGCCCCTCCGAATCGCACCAACGACGCGATGCTGCAACTACTGCAAACCATGCTTGCAGACCGGGAAACCGAAAGAGCCGAGCGCCAAGCCAACCTCATCGCCTTGCAGAACATCGCCAACCAAGGCCATGGAAATCATGACCACCCCGGATCCAAGCTCAAGAACTTCCAAAACACCAAGCCTCCGGTGTTTAGCAAGACCGAGGAGCCCCTCGATGCCGACGATTGGCTCCAGACTATGGAGAACAATCTGGAGGTAGCCGGAGTGGAAGCCAACGAGAAAGTGTTGTTCGCCACTCACTATCTCGCTGGACCAGCCCGCGCTTGGTGGACAAGCACCCATGCCATGAACGGAGGTCAATTCATGACTTGGGAGGATTTCAAACTCAAGTTCAGCAAGTACCATGTACCCCCGGGTCTTATCAAGAAGATGAGGGATGAATTCCGTGAGCTGAAACAAGGTCGCATGACGGTGGTTGAATACCGCGACAAGTTTCTCACCTTGTCGAGGTATGCCCCTGATGAGACCGACACCGTTGAGAAGAGGAAGGAGAGATTCCTGAACGGACTGCATGATGAGATGCAGACTGTCCTCGTCAACATCCCCTTCGCCGACCTCGAAGCCCTTGTTGACTCCGCCATCCAGATGGAGGGCAAGTTAAACCAAGCCAATGAGAACCGCAAGCGCCGCATGGCGAATCAGAGTGGATCAAGCCACCCCCAAAAGTTTCGCCCTAGCTCAAGCGGAGGTTTCACTCCGAGAAACAACAAGCCACAGATGCAGAACTCTCGCCCCGGTTATCAGAACCGGAGTGGAGGAAACTCCAAGCCGGGAGGCTACAACAACAACTACAACAACTACTACTACAACCGCGCTCCACCCCGAGCCCCTAACAACAACAACACCAACACCAACACCGCCCCCAGAACCGGAAGCAATGCCGTGCCCGTTGCGAACAAGCAGGACAAGACCACTATCACTTGTTATGAGTGTGGTGTAGTGGGGCACTACTCCAACGAGTGTCCCAAGCGTCTTGCCAAGCTCGTCGGCAACACCTCTCCACCTGCTCAGCAGCAACGCCGTGTCTCCACCGGCAAGAAGTTCGCCCCCAACAACCCCAACAACCGCAATGGCCGCCTCTACCACATGAACGCTGAAGAAGCCCAGGAAGCACCAAATGTTGTACTGGGTATGTTTTCTGTCAACCACATCCCTGCCAGAGTGTTGTTTGATTCCGGAGCATCTCATTCCTTTGTCACCGAAGACTTTGCATCAACAAGTAAAATTCAACCTCTCAGTTTGAAGCATGTTATGATAGTTCAAATCCCCGGATCAACAACCAAAGCTAGAAAATTTTGCAAAAATGTGCCAATCAAAATCCATGATGTAGATTTCTTTGCAAATCTAATCATACTTGGAACCAAAGGTTTGGAAGTTGTCCTAGGAATGGACTGGATGTCCAAACACAATGGATTGATAGACTGTGCCAAGAAAGCCATAACCATGACTAACAGCACCGGTATAGTAGTTGAGCACGTCTTTGAGAAACTACCTAGAAAATTCACCTGCAACCAAAGTGTATCCAAGCCAACTCTGGATCAAATCAGGGTCGTTTGTCGCTACCCTGATGTGTTTCCGGATGATCTACCCGGTATGCCCCCGGATCGGGATATCGAGTTTATCATCGAGTTAATTCCCGGAACTGGACCCATAGCCCAGAGAGCCTACAGCATGAACGCAACCGAGCTTGTGGAACTGAAGAAGCAAATAGATGACATGTTGGCCAAAGGTTTGATTAGACCAAGTGCATCCCCCTGGAGATCCCCCGTCTTGTTTGTCGACAAGAAAGATGGTGCAAATCGTTTATGCACGGACTATCGTAAGCTTAACGATGTCACCATCAAAAACAAATACCCCTACCCAAGATAGAAGACTTGTTTGACCAACTCACCGGATCCAGAGTTTTCTCCAAGATTGATCTTAGAACTGGATACCACCAACTGAAGATCCGAGCCACCGACATTCCAAAAACTGCCTTTACCACCAGATATGGGTTGTATGAGTACAACGTCATGTCGTTTGGACTGACCAATGCCCCCGCTTATTTCATGACTCTCATGAATAAGATCTTCATGAACTTTTTGGACAAGTTTGTCGTTGTATTCATCGACGACATCCTCGTCTACTCCAAGTCCGAAGAGGAACATGAACAACATTTGGAGATTGTCCTAGAAACCCTTAGACAGCACAAGTTGTATGCCAAGTTTAGCAAATGTGAGTTTTGGCTGGAAGAAGTTGGATTCCTGGGACACATCTTGTCTGCAGGAGGAATTGCCGTAGATCCCACCAAAATCAAAACTGTTATGGAATGGCAAGCCCCAACCACACAGACCGAGGTCCGCGCTTTTCTTGGATTAGCCGGATACTACCGCAGATTTGTAGAAGGTTTTTCGAGCATCGCTCGACCAATGACCCAACTGCTGAAAAAGGACAGAAAGTTTGAGTGGACCGACAAATGCGAAGAGAACTTTCAACAGCTCAAGAGTAGACTGACAACAGCCCCAATCCTGATCATGCCAGATATCGCAAAACCCTTTGACGTATATTGCGACGCCTCCAAGACTGGACTTGGATGCGTGCTTATGCAAGAAGGCAAGGTTGTATCCTACCTTTCAAGACAACTCAAGCAACATGAACAGAACTACCCAACCCATGACCTCGAGCTTGCAGCCGTGGTCTTAGCCTTGAAAGTTTGGCGTCATTACCTCATGGGTAATCGATGCGAGATCTACTCCGACCACAAAAGCCTCAAATATATATTCACTCAGAAGGAGCTAAACATGAGACAACGCCGATGGATCGAATTGATCAAGGATTACGACATGGAGATTCACTACCACCCCGGCAAGGCCAATGTGGTAGCGGATGCTTTGAGTCGACTGCCGTGCCAGTTGAACTCCATGCTCGCAACCGAACATCCCAGCTTGCATCAAGAGTTTGAACAGTTCAGACTTGAACTTGTTAGTGTGGGATTCCTAACCAGCATAGAACTGCAACCCACCTTGGTTGGTCAGATCAAGGAAGCCCAGAAGGACAACGCTAGCATTGACGGAATCAAGAAACAGATAGCCGCAGGAAAAGCCCCCGGATTCACCATAGACGAAGCCGGAGTTCTTTGGTACAAAGAATGTCTCTGCGTACCATCGGACTCTGACCTGAAACAAGTCATCCTGCAAGAAGCTCATGACACCCTTTACTCAATCCACCCCGGAGGTACCAAGATGTACCAGGACCTGAAAGAACAATTTTGGTGGCACAGAATGAAGAGAGAGATCGGTAGCTATACCGCTAAGTGTGACATCTGTCAGAGAGTCAAGGCAGAACATCAACGACCCGCCGGACTGTTACAACCCCTCCAGATTCCGGAATGGAAATGGGACTCCGTAAGAATGGACTTTATCACCGGACTGCCCAAATCCAGCAAAGGCAATGATTCAATATGGGTAGTTGTCGATAGACTGACCAAGGTAGCCCATTTCATCGCCGTCAAAACCACCTATCAAGGCCCAAAGCTAGCTGAACTTTACATCTCTAGAATAGTCGCTCTGCACGGAACCCCCAAATCGATAGTGTCAGATAGAGGATCACAGTTCACCTCAAGGTTCTGGCAGAAAGTGCATGAAGGACTAGGCACTCGCCTAAATTTCAGCACCGCCTATCACCCTCAGACCGACGGACAGACTGAGAGAGTAAACCAGATACTGGAAGACATGCTTAGAGCATGCGTACTGGAATACGGATCCAAGTGGGAAGACTGCCTACCTTACGCGGAATTCTCCTACAACAATAGCTATCAAGCCAGCCTACAGATGGCCCCCTTTGAAGCCTTGTACGGAAGGAAGTGCCGTACCCCCCTGAACTGGTCAGAAGTCGGAGAGAGCCAAGTTTTCGGCCCAGATGTTCTTCGTGAAGCCGAAGAGAAAGTCCACAAGATCCACGAGTACCTCAAGACAGCGCAATCGAGACAGAAGAGCTAAGCCGACAAGAGACGTCGGGAGATGACCTTTGAGATCGGAGACTTCGTCTATCTCAAGGTATCCCCCTTGAAAGGAATGCAAAGGTTCCAGCTGAAAGGAAAGCTTGCACCCCGCTATGTCAGACCTTTCAAAGTCCTCAGCCGCCGAGGTGAAGTATCTTATCAACTGGAGTTGCCTGAAGAAATGTCGGCTGTGCACGACGTGTTTCACATCTCACTTCTCCGGAAGTGCCTTGAAGTCCCGGAGAAGACCGAAGTGTTCAAGAACATCGATCACCGATCGGTGGATATCAACAAGGATCTGACTTACCGCGAAGTGCCGATTCGCATCCTGGAAGAAGCTTACCGAACCACCCGCACCCGAAGCATCAAGTTTCTGAAGATCCAATGGAGCAATCATACCGAGGATGAAGCCACATGGGAACGCGAAGACTTCATAAAGAAGGAGTACCCAGATCTCTTTAGTACCTAACTTTCTTTTCGATCTCGGGACGAGATCTTTTGTAAGGGGGAAGGGTTTGTAACACCCCAAATTTCAATAAAAAGAAAGTTAGAGAATTCCAGAAAGCAAAATTTCAAACCAACAAAAACTTTTCTATTTGCATATAGTACCATGCATAGGACTTGTGCATTTGAGTGATATGCCATGATGATTGCTTTTACTTGTATTTGATATGCTCTAAAACCCTAATGTGATCATATGAAGATCACCAACCAAATAAATCAAAGAGGAAGAAATTCCATAAAATGCAAAACCCTAAAAACCCTCACATATGCCCTATGGCATTTTTATAAATTTTGACCCTAGACCTATTTGGTCTTCACCATTAGTTGAGTAATGTTATAAAACACTTACTACAACTTTTGGAATCAAAGATTCACATTTCAAATGAAATTCAAACACAAATCCAACTCACATATGATAATGGTCAATTTGGACAATTCTAGTCTGATCACCCCTTTGAGCCCTTGCCATTCATTTTTCCCAAACCAACTCTTGCTAACTCTTTGCACCAGTTCAAAGTCAACATCAAGGTGAACAACTTTGGTGAAGATCATCATGCCAAATTCATCTTTGATCATGAGCAAGGCTCCTCCAAAGTTCCAACTTTCTCACATATGCAACAATCTACACTTAGCCATTTTGGCCAACTTTTGAATTCTAATTTTTCCACCACCACCTCAAAACCTCTCTGGTCATTTACAACTTATTTCAACACTCACATTTCAAAAACTTTCACCATTTGAATTATTTCAAATTTGGTTATTTTTGAATTTCACAAATTCGGGCACTATTTGCAATAGTTGCAAATAGTGAATCTACCTAACCTAAACTACCCTAACCTATCACATTGTGTTCCCTGGTCCCCTTAAACCTTAAGTGGAGCATAGTGAGGCTAAGAGAGAGAGAGAGCAAGCTAGGGCATGGCCATGCCGGCCATGTCCCCGAGCTCGTCGACCTCCCTCTTCTCCCCTTGCTCCTCTGCCAGGACCACCTCGCCACCGTGCGCCAACGCGTCCCCTAGCAAGCCCTAGCACCGCCATGGTCGAAGGAACGATGACCAGACGCCGGACGACGCGCGCCAGCACACGCCCTGGACGCCGCTCACGTCGCACGCATGCACGACGCGGACACGCCCAGTACACGCGCCGCGCCACCACCTCGCTCACTCCCTGGCCCTGCTCTCAACGCCTTGAGCACGCACTCGACACCTGGACGCCGCCAGACACGGCCAAGACCGCGACCCGTGCCCCCCGCCGCCGGAGAAGGAGACCCTGCTCCGCCGCGGGCGCCACGTACACGGAAGCAATGCGAGCGATTCCGACGCTCTCGACCACGCCGTCGCTGCCGCAGCACCGCCTGGACCCGTAGAGCATCGCCATAGCCTCGCCTAGCTCGACCAGCCGCCGGAGACGCCGCGCCCATGTCGACCACCTCACTGCCCCGCAACCCTCATGCGATTCTATAAATAGGAGGTTCCCTGGACCAAACCAACCACACCAGCTCACTCCCCACCTCTCACTGCTTCGCCACCACCACTCCACTCACTCGATCGTCGCCGGAGCAGCTCCAATTTGAAGATCGGAGCCGCCAGTACCTGGTGGACGCCGCCGTCGATTGGAGCCACCCCAGGACGAGCCGCTGCTACCAGTCGACTCGCCGTCGTCCACAACTTCATCGCGCACCTTGCCAACCCTAGCTGAAGCCACGGTGAGCTCTCCGACCCCCTACCTGAGCCGCCGGTGAACTCCCCTCTCGCCGGTGGGACGATGAACCACAGCCGTTTGATCGCGTTCTAATCCAACGCTTCAGACTCGCCCGTACCGCTTCGGCGTTTAACACTCGCTGACAGGCGGGACCCTCTGTCAGGCAGCCCGCGCGGCACTGGACCGTGGCTGGGCTGGCCTTGGGCCGTTTTTAAACCTTTGAGCCCAACTAGCTTTTCCCGCCGGCCCTTTTATTCAAACTGGATTTAATTAATTCAAATAGTTTTGAATACTGCTGCCACTTTGAAATTCAATAGAATTAAATTGGCTAAACCAAATTGGATGAACTTTATATGGTTGGAAAGCTAGAGAAATTATCTAGCCAATGCCACTGGTCCCATGGCCAGATTCTTTGTAGAATTAATGTGATAAAAATAACAAGACAGGGATTTTTCCCTATTCAAATAATTCTTAAAAATCAACCAAAATAGATATTAAGCTAATTCCAACTCTAATAGCTCACATTTGACTTACACTGATTGTTTATGCAATAAAATGGTGTGGTAACTTTGCATGATCATGCCCTAGTTTAATTAATGGATCATTTGACTAGTTTAACTAGTTGATATTGTCCAAAACTATTAAAGTAAATTATGTGGAGTCTTACACTTCATTTAAACTTGTCTCACATGAATTCATGGGATGTTTGGACCCCTGGTCCCAAACTCTCTTATATGAATTACTTGAGATTTAAATCAAATGTAGTGTTATTTAAATAGTATGAGGTGATCTACCTCATTTAAATCATTTTCACAAATGATGATGATGACCATTTGACTTAGGTCAATATGAGTTCATCTATGATTGTTTGAGAAAGTAAATCTTAAAAAGATTTCAATGAGAGGAAATTATTTCTCAAGAACCCTATGGAAACTATCATTTACATATTAAATACAAAGAAGTGAATTCTATTTAAACCCCACAACCCATGCACCCTAGCTAATTTATTTTGTGTGGATAGAATAGTTTGTGTGTTTATATGTGATGTATGGAATAGCCATTGAATTAGTGAGTAATTATACTCGTATTCAAATTTAGACGGTAGCACCGGAGAGTACGCCGAAGAAGAAGGTTGCTACCAAGAGGAGGAGGAGGAACAGTTTGAGAACTACCAAGGCAAGCTAATATTCTTGCAAAGTGCAAAGCCCCTTGGGGCAAGGCACCATGATTCTTACCTTTTCTTACATAAGCCTATCCCAAGTTTTTACATTACAAGTTTTTACTTGTTTTCTCAATGAGTTACTTTTATAGTTAACTTTGGTCAAAGTACAAGTTGGTTACTAGAGTAGTGAGTTAGTCTCTTCCAAGCAAAGCAAGATAGCACCCCTCATGATTTAGAGCTAGTGCTAATGAAATAAAACTTGACTACTCTAGATGGGAACAAATGTGAATTTGAGATGAATTTGAAACCTTGGAATGATGATGCATTCCATTGAATGATTTTTGAAGGTGAATGTGAACAAGAGAAGATGGTGATTTTTGATAAACAATGATGTTGGTTTGAATGCGATACCTTTCCAATTATTAAGTACCCCCACAATACCTGATTATGGGTAAGGCTTAACTGGAAGTTTATGCGTCTTAGTATGGGTTCCCTCTGAACACACGTCATAGGGGTTACGCTTGAGGCTGCCTCCGTTGTTGAGAAATGATGTGAAATTGAGGTGAAGTGTACGGCCAAGCCCTGTGCAGTTCCCAGGTTGACAGTTGGTCTTCACTGGGAGGCCAAGCTCATGGGGAGAGGTGCTCATACTAGGACTTGTAAGTGAAAGGTTATGGTTGATGATCCGCGTACTGTGTTACGATGATTCGGGGTAATCCCGACGGATGAAATCAAATGTTGTGGCACAAGTGTGCAACCTCTGCAGAGTGTAAACCTATTCGAATAGCCGCGTCCACGGTTACGGACGGTTGGAAAGGCCATACAGTTTCCGATGTCATATCTTTGAAAATGATGTTGAAAAGGATGATGGTGAAATGACTTGTGGTGAATTGAATTGAAATCACCACTTGAATGGTGGGAATGACACTAATGTTCCCACTTGAGTTAGTTAGCACTTGAATAAGCTTTTCTCAACTTGGTGAACTAAAACTAGCTTTATGCAAATAAACTAGAGCTTAGCAAACCATACTAGAAATGTCTAGCACTTACATTAGTATTAGTTTGCGAGTACTCAACGTACTCACGGCTTTGTCCCTGGCTATTCAAATGGCCAGAGTATGAAGATGACCAAGGAGATGACCAGCAGGACGCCTACGACAACTAAGCGCCTTCCGACGTCAAGCGTTGGCCTGTGGACTAGAGAGTCCTTGTATCTTACGCTTCCGCTATGTTGAACTATGAACTTGTGTTTGTTCGTTGATCAATAGATCAACTATTCGTGTAATATGGATCATGTGATTCCAAATTTGTAAGACTTATGGTTTGTAATGAATGATGACTGTGATACTTAACTATTATGCCTCGCAACAACAATAGTCCTGGGATTGCGATGTATGACATAATAGGCATCCGGACTTAAAAATCCGGGTGTTGACAGTAAGCATATTGAAGTTGATAAACAAGGTTTGGACATATTCAAACCATACAAATCATGTATCTAACCCCTAACCCTAAACTCTGTCTTATGAAGTCAAGCATGAAGAGAAGTGGTTTTGGGTTTCAAACATGGAAATTTCAAAAACCCTCCCAAAAGCTTCATTTTAGAGTGACTAAGAAGGATCGATGCTCGCCTTTTCATTTTCATGTTTTAAACATGTTTAAATCATTATCAAACCTAGGATTTGACCAAGATACAAATGGGTGGGCACAAAATTCAAAAAAAAACAGAAAAATGAAAAACCAAATCACATAGTCTTCTTATTTCATATCGTAAGCATTCACATTGATAAACAAGCTCTTGATATACCCAAACCATACAAATCATGTGTATCTACCCCTGTCGATCTTATGAAGTCTAGCATGAAGAGAAGTCGTTTTGGGTTTCAAACATGGAAATTTCAAGAACATCCCAAAAGCTTCATTTTAGAGTGATGACTAAGAAGGATACAAACTTCCCTTTTAATTTTCATGTTTTAAACTTGTTTAAATCTTGGTCAAACCGCCTAGGATTTGACCAAGATTCAAATGGGCATACAAATTCAGAAAAAATCAAAAGAATGAAAAACCAATGCACATAGCATTCTTATGTCATATATATAGTAAGCATTAAAGTTGATAAACAAGGTCTAGACATATTCAAACTAGACAACTCATGTATATATCTAACCCTAACCCTAAACTCTGTCTTATGAAGTCAATCATGAAGAGAAGTGGTTTTGGGTTTCAAACATGGAAATTTCAAGAACCTCCCAAAATCTTTATTTTCGAGTGACTAAGAAGGATCCATGCTTACCTTTTCATTTTCATATTTTAAACTTGTTTAAATCTTTGTCAAACCTAGGATTTGACCAAAAGATTCAAATGGGCATAAAATTAAAAAAAAACAGAAAAATGAAAAACAAAAGCATATAGTCTTATTATGTCATATAGTAAGCATTCAAGTTGATGAATTAACAAGGTTTGGACATATTCAAACCATACAAATCATGTATCTACCCCCTATCCCTAAACTCTGTCTTATGAAGTCAAGCTTGAAGAGAAGTGGTTTTGGGTTTGAAACATGGGAATTTCAAAATCCTCCCAAAAGCTTCATTTTAGAGTGACTAAGAAGGATCCATGCTTACCTTTGCATTTCATATTTTAAACTTGTTTAAATCATTATCAAACCTAGGATTTGACAAAGGTACAAATGGGTGGGCACAAAATTCAAAAAAATCATAAAAAATGAAAAACCAAATCACATAGTCTTCTTATATGTCATATCGTAAGCATTAAAGTTGATAAACAAGGTCTAGATATATCCAAACCACGTACACAAATCATGTATCTACCCCTGTCGATCTTATGAAGTCTAGCATGAAGAGAAGTCGTTTTGGGTTTCAAACATGGAAATTTCAAGAACATCCCAAAAGCTTCATTTAGAGTGACTAATAAGGATACAAACTTCCGTTTTCATTTTCATGTTTTAAACTTGTTTAAATCTTGGTCAAACCGCCTAGGATTTGACCAAGATTCAAATGGGCATACAAATTCAGAAAAAAATCAAAAACCAATGCACATAGCATTCTTATGCCGTATATACAGTAAGCATTAAAGTTGATAAACAAGGTCTAGACATATTCAAACCAGACAACTCATGTATATATCTACCCCTAACCCTAAACTCTGTCTTATGAAGTCAATCATGAAGAGAAGTGGTTTTGGGTTTCAAACATGGAAATTTCAAGAACCTCCCAAAAGCTTTATTTTAGAGTGACTAAGAAGGATCCATGCTTACCTTTTCATTTTCATATTTTGAACTTGTTTAAATCTTTCTCAAACCTAGGATTGACCAAAAGATTCAAATGGGCATAAAATTCATAAAAAATCATAAAAATGAAAAACAAAAGCATATAGTCTTCGTATGTCATATAGCTAGCAAGCATTCAAGTTGATAAATTAACAAGGTTTGGACATATTGAAGCCATACAAATCATGTATCTACCCCTAACCCTAAACTCGGTCGATCTTATGAAGTCTAGCATGAAGAGAAGTCGTTTTGGGTTTCAAACATGGAAATTTCAAGGACACACATCCCAAAAGCTTCATTTTAGAGTGACTAAGAAGGATCCATGCTTACCTTTTCAATTCATGTTATAAACTTGTTTAAATCATGGTCAACCCTAGGATTTGACCAAGATTCAAATGGGCAGAAAAATAAAAAAATTAGAAAAATGAAAAACCAAAGTACATAGTCTTCTTATGTCATATAGTAAGCATATTGAAGTTGATAAACAATGTTTGGACATATTCAAACCATACAAATCATGTATCTAACCCCTAACCCTAAACATTGTCTTATGAAATCAATCATGAAGAGAAGTGGTTTTGGGTTTCAAACATGGAAATTTCAAGAACCTCCCAAAAGCTTTATTTTAGAGTGACTAAGAAGGATCCATGCTTACCTTTTCATTTTCATATTTTAAACTTGTTTAAATCTTTGTCAAACCTAGGATTTGACCAAAAGATTCAAATGGGCACAAAATAAAAAAAAAACAGAAAAATGAAAAACCAAAGTACATAGTCTTCTTATGTCATATAGTAAGCATTCAAGTTGATGCATTAACAAGGTTTGGACATATTCAAACCATACAAATCATGTATCTACCCCCTAACCCTGAGCTCTGTCTTATGAAGTCAAGCTTGAAGAGAAGTGGTTTTGGGTTTCAAACATGGAAATTTCAAAAACCTCCCAAAATCTTCATATTAGAGTGACTAATTAAGAGGGATACAAGCTTCCCTTTTCGGTTTCATGTTTTAAACTTGTTTAAATCTTTGTCAAACCTAGGATTTGACCAAGGTTCTAATATATGGGCATAAAATTCAAAAAAAAATGAAAAACCAAAGCACATAGTCTTCTTATGTCATATAGTTAGCATTAAAGTTGATGAACAAGGTTTATACATATTCAAACCAGACAAATCATGTATCTAACCCCTAACCCTAAACTCTGTCTTATGAAATCAAGCATGAAGAGAAGTGGTTTTGGGTTTCAAACGTTTAAGCCAAAAGCCCCTTTTTCAAATACTTCAAACTTATTCAAATTTGGTTCAAATTTGAAAGACATACAAGTTATAGCACACATAGTGCATACATTTTCACACATACTGCACTAGATAGATGCTAACCCTATAGTTTGAGGCCATTTGGATGAGGTAGAAAAAATTCTTGGATTAGAATCGTGTTGTTCGAACCCCGTAGTTGGATTTTTTTGAACCTTGATCTGTAGTCTTGGGAAAACCCTAGTTTAACCTATTTAATTATAGATTCGTATATCGATTTTTCTACCTTTTTATTATTACTATGCAGCACATGTGTGTTTGCCCGTCTAGCTAGTGAAACTCGGAGGAAGAGGGATCACTCGGAAGGACAGAAGAAGGGAGAGCATTATGGTGTCTCCCCTTTTTCGGGTGACGATGTTGACTATTGTGCAGGGTTTGTCAGTGAGCAGGAGGAGGTGCGAGCGAGCGAGCGAGTCGAGCGAGGCCGAGAATGAGAGAGATTTGTTTTTTTTTTGTGTGAGAGGGACAAACGAAGGATCCTGAAGGACCCAGAGACTTCCAATACGCATCCTGATGCGTCTTCTCTTGACAAAGAAGATGGCTGGGAGTTTGCGTACCTATTATTGCACGTGACTTGTGCTCACTGAAGTGTGGGACCTCACGCGTGGGCACCACACGTAAGTGACAGACCTGTTGGTGTAAAAACTCGGTTGATTATTATAGTGCATTAGAACAAAGTTTCCTATGGATTCAAGGCTAGGAAATCCAAGTTAACTCATTTACATGACATTATTTTTTCCATGAAGCAAAGTTAACACATCTATCAATTGGTACATTTTGGAGTGACTAAGAAGGATCTAGGCTTACTTATTCGTTTTCACGTGTTAAACTTGTCTAAATCTTGGTCAAACCTAGGATTTGACCAACAAGATTCAAGTGGGCAGAAAAATAAAATAAAAACAGAAAAATGAAAACCAAATCACATAGTCTTCTTATGTCATATAGTAAGCATTAAAGTTGATAAACAAGGTCTAGACATATCAAACCATACAAATCATGTATCTATACCCCCTAACCCCTAAACTCTGTCTTATGAAGTCAAGCATGTGAAGATAAGTGGTTTTGGGTTTCAAACATGGAAATTTCAAAAACCTCCCAAAAGCTTCATTTTAGAGTGACTAAGAAGGATACATGCTTCCCTTTTCATTTTCATGTTTTAAACTTGTTTAAATCATTATCAAACCTAGGATTTGAAAAAGATTCAAATGGGCAGAAAATTTAAAAAATCAAAAAAATGAAAAACCAAAGTACATATAGTCTTCTTATGTCATATAGTAAGCATATTGAAGTTGATAAACAAGGTTTGGACATATTCAAACCATACAAATCATGTATCTAACCCCTAACCCTAAACTCTGTCTTATGAAGTCAAGCATGAAGAGAAGTGGTTTTGGGTTTCAAACATGGAAATTTCAAAAACCCTCCCAAAAGCTTCATTTTAGAGTGACTAAGAAGGATCGATGCTCCCCTTTTCATTTTCATGTTTTAAACATGTTTAAATCATTATCAAACCTAGGATTTGACCAAGATACAAATGGGTGGGCACAAAATTCAAAAAAAATAGAAAAATGAAAAACCAAATCACATAGTCTTCTTATGTCATATCGTAAGCATTCACGTTGATAAACAAGCTCTAGATATACCCAAACCATACAAATCATGTGTATCTACCCATGTCGATCTTATGAAGTCTAGCATGAAGAGAAGTCGTTTTGGGTTTCAAACATGGAAATTTCAGGAACATCCCAAAAGCTTCATTTTAGAGTGATGACTAAGAAGGATAAAAACTTCCCTTTTCATTTTCATGTTTTAAACTTGTTTAAATATTGGTCAAACCGCCTAGGATTTGACCAAGATTCAAATGGGCATACAAATTCAGAAAAAATCAAAAGAATGAAAAACCAATGCACATAGCATTCTTATGTCATATATATAGTAAGCATTAAAGTTGATAAACAAGGTCTAGACATATTCAAACTAGACAACTCATGTATATATCTACCCCTAACCCTAAACTCTGTCTTATGAAGTCAATCATGAAGAGAAGTGGTTTTGGGTTTCCAACATGGAAATTTCAAGAACCTCCCAAAAGCTTTATTTTAGAGTGACTAAGAAGGATCCATGCTTACCTTTTCATTTTCATATTTTAAACTTGTTTAAATTATATTGGTCAAACCTAGGATTTGACAAGATTCAAATGGTTACCAAAATTTAAAAAAAAACAGGAAAAAGAAAAAAACAAAGCAAAGCAAATAGTTTTCTTATGTCATATATTAAGCATTAAAGTTGATAAACAAGGTCTAGACATATTCAAGCCAGACAAATCATGTATCTATACCCCCTAACCCATAAACTCTGTCTTATGAAGTCAAGCATGTGAAGAGAAGTGGTTCTGGGGTTCAAACATGGAAATTTCAAAAACCTCCCAAAAGCTTCATTTTAGAGTGACTAAGAAGGATCCATGCTCACCTTTGCATTTCATATTTTAAACTTGTTTAAATCATTATCAAACCTAGGATTTGACCAAGATACAAATGGGTGGGCACAAAATTCAAAAAAATCAGAAAAAATGAAAAACCAAATCACATAGTCTTCTTATGTCATATCGTAAGCATTAAAGTTGATAAACAAGGTCTAGGTATATATATCCAAATCAGACAAATCATGTATCTACCCCTGTTGATCTTATGAAATTCTAGCATGAAGAGAAGTCGTTTTGGGTTTCAAACATGGAAATTTCAAGAACATCCCAAAAGCTTCATTTTAGAGTTACTAATAAGGATACAAACTTCCGTTTTCATTTTCATGTTTTAAACTTGTTTACATCTTGGTCAAACCGCCTAGGATTTGACCAAGATTCAAATGGTCATACAAATTCAGAAAAGAATGAAAAACCAAAGCACATAGCATTCTTATGTCATATATATAGTAAGCATTAAAGTTGATAAACAAGGTCTAGACATATTAAAACCAGACAACTCATGTATATATCTACCCCTAACCCTAAACTCTATCTTATGAAGTCAATCATGAAGAGATGTGGTTTTGGGTTTCAAACATGGAAATTTCGAGAACCTCCCAAAAGCTTTATTTTAGAGTAACTAAGAAGGATCCATGCTTACCTTTTCATTTTCTTATTTTTAACTTGTTGAAATCTTTGTCAAACCTAGGATTTGACCAAAAGATTCAAATGGGAATAAAATTCATAAAAAATCAGAAAATGAAAACCAAAGCATATAGTCTTCGTATGTCATATAGTAAGCATTCAAGTTGATAAATTAACAAGGTTTGGACATATTCAAACCATACAAATCATGTATCTACCCCCTAACCCTAAACTCGGTCGATCTTATGAAGTCTAGCATGAAGCGAAGTCGTTTTGGGTTTCGAAAATGGAAATTTCAAGAACATCCCAAAAGCTTCATTTTAGAGTGACTAAGAAGGATCCATGCTTACCTTTTCATTGTCATATTTTAAACTTGTTTAAATCTTTGTCAAACCTAGGATTTGACCAAAAGATTCAAATGTGCATAAAATAAAAAAAAATCAGAAAAATAAAAAACAAAAGCATATAGTCTTCTTATGTCATATAGTAAGCATTCAAGTTGATAAATTAACAAGGGTTGGACATATTCAAACCATACAAATCATGTATCTACCCCCTAACCCTAAGCTCTGTCTTATGAAGTCAAGCTTGAAGAGAAGTGGTTTTGGGTTTCAAACATGGAAATTTCAAAAACCTCCCAAAAACTTCATATTAGAGTGACTAATTAAGAGGGATACAAGCTTCCCTTTTCATTTTCATGTTTTAAACTTGTTTAAATCTTTGTCAAATCTAGGATTTGACCAAGATTCTAATATATGGGCATAAAATTCAAAAAAAAACAAAAAAAATGAAAAACCAAAGCACGTAGTCTTCTTATGTCATATAGTTAGCATTAAAGTTGATGAACAAGGTTTAGACATATTCAAACCAGACAAATCATGTATCTACCCCCTAACCCTAAACTCGGTCTTATGAAGTCTAGCATGAAGAGAAGTCGTTTTGGGTTTCAAACGTTTAAGCCAAAAGGCCCTTTTTCAAATACTTCAAACTTATTCAAATTTGAAAGACATACAAGTTATAGCACACATAGTGCATACATTTTCACACATACTGCACTAGATAGATGCTAACCCTATAGTTTGAGGCCATTTGGATGAGGTAGAAAAAATTCTTGGATTAGAATCGTGTTGTTCGAACCCCGTAGTTGGATTTTTTTGAACCGGCCTTGATCTGTAGTACTGGGCAAAACCCTAATTTAACCTATTTAATTATAGATTCGTATATCGATTTTTCTACCTTTTTATTATTACTATGCAGCACATGTGTGTTTGCCCGTCTAGCTAGTGAAACTCGGAGGAAGAGGGATCACTCGGAAGGACAGAAGAAGGGAGAGCATTATGGTGTCTCCCCTTTTTCTGGTGACGATGTTGACTATTGTGCAGGGTTTGTCAGTGAGCAGGAGGAGGTGCGAGCGAGCGAGTCGAGCGAGGCCGAGAATGAGAGAGATTTGTTTTTTTGTGTGAGAGGGACAAACGAAGGATCCTGAAGGACCCAGAGACTTCCAATACGCATCCTGATGCGTCTTCTCTTGACAAAGAAGATGGCTGGGAGTTTGCGTACCTATTATTGCACGTGACTTGTGCTCACTGAAGTGTGGGACCTCACGCGTGGGCACCACACGTAAGTGACAAACCTGTTGGTGTAAAAACTCGGTTGATTATTATAGTGCATTAGAACAAAGTTTCCTATGGATTCAAGGCTAGGAAATCCATGTTAACTCATTTACATGACATTATTTTTTCCATGAAGCAAAGTTAACACATCTATCAATTGGTACATTTTGGAGTGACTAAGAAGGATCCAGGCTTACTTATTCGTTTTCACGTGTTAAACTTGTCAAAATCTTGGTCAAACCTAGGATTTGACCAACAAGATTCAAATGGGCAGAAAAATAAAATAAAAACAGAAAAATGAAAAACCAAATCACATAGTCTTCTTATGTCATATAGTAAGCATTAAAGTTGATAAACAAGGTCTAGACATATCAAACCATACAAATCATGTATCTATACCCCCTAACCCCTAAACTCTGTCTTATGAAGTCAAGCATGTGAAGATAAGTGGTTTTGGGTTTCAAACATGGAAATTTCAAAAACCCCCCAAAAGCTTCATTTCAGAGTGACTAAGAAGGATACATGCTTCCCTTTTCATTTTCATGTTTTAAACTTGTTTAAATTATATTGGTCAAACCTAGGATTTGACAAGATTCAAATGGTTACCAAAATTTAAAATAAACAGAAAAAAGAAAAAAACAAAGCAAATAGTTTTCTTATGTCATATAGTAAGCATTAAAGTTGATAAACAAGGTCTAGACATATTCAAGCCAGACAAATCATGTATCTATACCCCCTAACCCCTAAACTCTGTCTTATGAAGTCAAGCATGTGAAGAGAAGTGGTTTTGGGGTTCAAACATGGAAATTTCAAAAACCTCCCAAAAGCTTCATTTTAGAGTGACTAAGAAGGATCCATGCTCACCTTTGCATTTCATATTTTAAACTTGTTTAAATCATTATCAAACCTAGGATTTGACCAAGATACAAATGGGTGGGCACAAAATTCAAAAAAATCAGAAAAAAATGAAAAACCAAATCACATAGTCTTCTTATGTCATATCGTAAGCATTAAAGTTGATAAACAAGGTCTAGATATATATATCCAAATTAGACAAATCATGTATCTACCCCTGTCGATCTTATGAAGTCTAGCATGAAGAGAAGTCGTTTGGGGTTTCAAACATGGAAATTTCAAGAACATCCCAAAAGCTTCATTTTAGAGTTACTAATAAGGATACAAACTTCCGTTTTCATTTTCATGTTTTAAACTTGTTAACATCTTGGTCAAACCACCTAGGATTTGACCAAGATTCAAATGGTCATACAAATTCAGAAAAGAATGAAAAACCAAAGCACATAGCATTCTTATGTCATATATATAGTAAGCATTAAAGTTGATAAACAAGGTCTAGACATATTAAAACCAGACAACTCATGTATATATCTACCCCTAACCCTAAACTCTATCTTATGAAGTCAATCATGAAGAGATGTGGTTTTGGGTTTCAAACATGGAAATTTCAAGAACCTCCCAAAAGCTTTATTTTAGAGTGACTAAGAAGGATCCATGCTTACCTTTTCATTGTCATATTTTAAACTTGTTGAAATCTTTGTCAAACCTAGGATTTGACCAAAAGATTCAAATGGGCATAAAATTCAAAAAAAAATCAGAAAAATGAAAAACAAAAGCATATAGTCTTCTTATGTCATATAGTAAGCATTCAAGTTGATAAATTAACAAGGGTTGGACATATTCAAACCATACAAATCATGTATCTACCCCCTAACCCTAAACTCGATCGATCTTATGAAGTCTAGCATGAAGAGAAGTCGTTTTGGGTTTCAAACATGGAAATTTCAAGAACATCCCAAAAGCTTCATTTTAGAGTGACTAAGAAGGATCCATGCTTACCTTTTCATTGTCATGTTTTAAACTTGTTTAAATCTTTGTCAAACCTAGGATTTGACCAAAAGATTCAAATGTGCATAAAATTCAAAAAAAAATCAGAAAAATGAAAAACAAAAGCATATAGTCTTCTTATGTCATATAGTAAGCATTCAAGTTGATAAATTAACAAGGGTTGGACATATTCAAACCATACAAATCATGTATCTACCCCCTAACCCTAAACTCGATCGATCTTATGAAGTCTAGCATGAAGTGAAGTCGTTTTGGGTTTCAAACATGGAAATTTCAAGAACATCCCAAAAGCTTCATTTTAGAGTGACTAAGAAGGATCCATGCTTACTTTTCATTTCATGTTATAAACATGTTTAAATCATGGTCAAACCTAGGATTTGACCAAGATTCAAATGGGCAAAAAACTAAAAAAATCAGAAAAATGAAAAACCAAAGTACATAGTCTTCTTATGTCATATAGTAAGCATATTCAAGTTGATAAACAAGGTTTTTTGTGCAACATACCCCCTCCGTCCACAAATAAGTGTACATGCGGGTTTTCCAAGATAAATTATGAAGTGGAGTAGGTACGAAGTAGGAGGTGGTGGAATCTGCAATTCCCTCGCCTATATATTATATACAAGTCGAAGACTACAACCCTCTATCCCTATCTCCTTCCCATCCTCTAAATTCATATTCCTTTTAGAATCATTGGGCATGGAGGTTCCCCCTGGTAGCATTAGAGTTTCTGTCGACTTTGCTAAATTGAGAAGACTATTCAGCTGCAGAGTGTGCTCTCAACCCATACAACCTCCTGCAATATCGTCGGTTAGTACTTTCTTCACTAGGTTCATCCAGATGTATTTTAATTTGGGCCAACAGTCGTGTTAATTTCCTTGTATTAAGCAGTGTCGTGGGTGCCAGAAGTTGGTATGCGACAGCTGCTCTAGGATACTGTCCGGTCGCGCGTGCCCGGGATGCCAGGGCGTCTTGCAAGGTGAAAGTCTCTCGTCTGAAGTCATGGAATTTACCAGTGGATGTTTTCTCCAACCGAATAGGGCGAGAATATCGTTCACCTGCGGTTTGTGCTTTCAAATAGCACGGCGTCCACTATACCAGCTTAGTACTTTCTTCGTTAGGTTCCACCCAACTGTATTTTTCTTTTGGCGAACAGTCATGTTAATTTCCTTGTATTAAGCAGTGCGCTCGCAGGATGGGCGAGGGCACCTTACATGCGGAAGCTGCGTAAGAAACCTGCCCAGTCTCGCGTGCCCGAGATGCGATGGCATCCTCGAAGACGTAGGAGGAAACAGTTCGATTAATAGATATCCCTCCCTGTTTAAGGTAGATTGCAGCAACGATGGTTGCGACATGAGCGGCGACTTGCTCGAATACTTGCAACACGAGCGGACGTGCGAGCATAAGCCAACGAGACGGTAGGTGGATGGTCTTGCCGGTCTCGATGGAGAAGATGATCGCGCTTCGAGGCTAAAATCTGAGCTCGTTGGAGAAGGATCAGATGGAGTTTCCTTTTCTAGATCTAGGGTTCTTTTTGTACTTTTGGATGTCTTTTCTGTAGTTTCCTTTTACTTAGAGATTTCTCCTTGCAATCTGTAATCCCACCGTCATAATATAAAAGCAGTGCCGCCAGGTCCTTTGGGACTTTTCTGTGTTCAAAAAATGTATGATTCTATACATGTCGTCTATTTATGTGTGCGATGTTGTATCGCCTATTACCGTGTTTAGTTTGAGCGTGTCCTTGTCCTAGTACAAAACTTTGGCATGATGTATCTTGTCACATGTTTCCCCACAAATGAAAATTGGATTGGTGGTAGACAAGTCAAGGCACATTTATATGTGCGACAAGCCAAAATGCACATATTTTGCAAAGTTTTGATGCGTGAGTGAAAAGTTGCAAACATATACATAAACTTGGGCCCTAATTAAAAAGTTTGACATGGTTCTTGTGTAGTACTAGTACCAAGCTCACATGTGGGGAGAAATTAAGCTGGACGAAGTCCAACATGTTTCCAAACTATTTGAAGGGCTATTTTCTGAAACACTGGTATGGCAGTATGGTATTTTCCCTAGCTATGTAGAAAATGATGAACAATCCATGCCTTTTGATTGCATTTTTTGAACCATAGGAAACTTTGTACTAATACAGTATAATAAGCACCTGAGTTATGACACCGACAGGTCTGTCACTTACGTGTGGTTCCCATGCGTGAGGTCCCATACTTCAGTGAGCACAAGTCACCTGCGGTAGGTAGGCAAAATGCCAGCCATCTTCTTTGTCAAGAGAAGATGCCTCAAGACTCTCTCTCTCTTTCGCAAAAAAAAACACACTCTCTCACCAAGTTAGGGAGTTAGATGTAATTTCCTGTTTATTTCGTGTGCTGTTATAAACCATGCTCTGATGCGTAGTGGAATTCTAGGTCCTTCAGGATCCTTCGGTTGTCCCTCTCTCGAAAAAAAAATCTCTCTCATTGTCGGCCTCGCTCGCACCTCCTGCGCATTGACAAACCCTGCACAACAGTCAACATCACCCTAAAAAGGTCAGACACCATAAATAGGATAAGAGGGGCCCCGTGACTGCTCTCGCTTCGTCTCCTTCGGTGTGATCCCTACTCCCTAGTTAAAACAACTTGAAAATTTCAACCCCTTGTATGAATTGCAGTTGGGGTAAATTTGAATCCCGTGGCGGGAATTCTCGCTACTCCTCTCGATTTATAGGCTCCTGCCGCCTCTCCCCATTCATCTTCAAAATCCTATAGCCCCAACCTGTACAGTGCTCGTCGGCGGCTGTACCATCCACAACCTCTGTATTAGCGCCTCCCCTCTGCACCCCCATCTTCCGGCGATGAATCCCACGAGTGGACTAGGGGGCCTGTTAGGTGTGCGATCCACCGTCGTAATCACCCAGCAGCAACTACAGGACCTCGCCGCCAACTCGCACGCCCCCCCACAGCAGCTGCAGCAGGCGCATGGCGGCCTCGCCGTTGAGTCTGATGTGCCCACCATGCGGCAGCAGATCAACGACCTCTTCGTGGGCTCAGACGTGACAGTCCTGCTGCAGCTGCAAGACAACCTCACCGTCGCCGGGAAGTCGGTCCTCTCCAAGGAGAAGAGCTTCGAGGTCAGTGGTTCATGTAGTTTAATCATTGGTTTAAAACTACTTAGCCCCCTACTGAGTATTATTTGGAGGGGATTTGGTGCAAAATACTTCATTCACCATGTTTTGGCGTGAGTATTTGCGGCAGATCAGGACAACCTGAGAGATAGCCTGGCCTGGGGCATTATTAGTTTTATTTTTTGAGGGGTTCCTCGGGCCTTATTAGTGAAGCGTCCAATTTCTATTCACGTAATCCATGCCAGCAGGCCTCAGGACTTGTAATTTTGGCATTGGAATCAATCCCTCAGCCTGATCCATGCTAGAACGGGGTGGAGGCCTGGAAGGAGAAGCAGCAATCGGAGCACGTATGTGCAACGACCAAAAACGCGAGAGCAGAGGTGTTGCGGTTCCACGTCCACCCGACGTGCGTGGAAGTGTTTCCTGAGGATCCCCGCGACTCTGATCCTGTCCAATACTCTGCTGCCAAACAGATAAAATGTGTTCTTATTAAGAAAGACCCAGATATTACTGACTGAGTAGCTGCATTACCACATTCGAACTTCAATGCAAACTTCAAACTTCACTGCAGTCTTTTCCCCCCCTTTCGAACTGGAGATCCAGCCTCTCCATCGATTGATGCATAGGGCAAACTTTATTAGTTCATGTTTCGTTCTTAGTTTGAAACTTTATTGCTCCAAGCTCCGGAGTACTCATATTACTACAGTATTGCAATTGAAATTTATACATATTACAATTACTATTGAAGTTAGTCTTGTACATATTACTAGGAGTATTGAAGTTTAAGTCCTGCAAACTTTCGGAGTACTATATTACTATTGAAGTTACACTCTTGCACTTTATTAGTATAATATCATGTGTCACACAGGGTCGCTCTGTGAATCTACCATCTAATGAAGGACGACAACATGAAGCGTCTATGCAAGTAATCCGGCGGTCGCTCCTGGATGAGTCACGCGAGTTGATTGACCATGCGTCCAAGCTCCGAGATGTGAACGCACATCTGGTAAACCGTGCTCTGAAGCTATGGAATGAGTATGCCGTACTCTTGAATGAGCACTCATCTCTATCAAAGGAGAACTCATCTCTATCGAAGGAGAACATCTCCATCCTAAAAGAGAACTCATCTCTGAAAAAGGAGAACATCTCCATCCTAAAAGAGAATTCATCTCTGAAAAAGGAGCACACCTACTACAAGTGGCGGAGCATGACAGGAAACTCCAGTAATCTTCTTCGGGTGTGAAGAAGGTGTACCCATATGTGCATGTAGAGAGGTGGAGACGGTTGCCGATGAGACAAGTGAGTAGATTGAGGAGGGCAGCCACAGCCCACAACGTTTGTAGTTACAAATCTTCTATCATAAAAGTTGTAGTATCGAAATTAATATGTATCACTTAATATATGTGGTGTTTGGCAATATATAGTTTAACATGCAAGGACTCTGCAATGTAATTTGTATCAGTTTGATTGGCTTTCTACCCAAGTGAGCATGTGTCATATTTGTCCAAGGTTTGGTTTTTGCATCTTATCAGATTTTATTGAATACCATACTAAAAAAATCCATGTGCATCATTTTGATGCAGAGGCTGGGGGTCTCAACCTCCATTACGAAAAGGATATGTCAAGACATGAAACATTGGATAAAATCCTTGACTGTACCCTGCAAGTGTGGCACCTAGAAACAATGATTAAAATTCAAAGCTGCATCTCCTACCAATACAAATGCTATACCAGAGAATTTTGAAACAAATTGAATCCAAACCGAAATAAATTAAATTATATTTGGAAGAAGATATGTAGAAGTACCCCTGTACAGTAGGACGCTATGTGCAATGCATGACATATTGGCAAAAAATTACCCGCATATACCAAAGGCATGGGCACCAAGATCTGATGCAAATTTGAATTCGGCCAAAGGAGGGTACTAGCAAAGATTTCGATCGTGCCAGCGATCCAGACATTCTTATGAAGTAAAGGGAATTTGATCATCTTGGTCTCGCAAGTAATGAAATGTGGGGACTCCTAAGATCGATGACTTCAACACTGATGTTTCTTTTTCAGCAGAAGCTAGTGGCTAACAACTTTGATTCCAATTCGGCTGATGCAGATGTCCATGAGATCATCAAGAGGATCTTGGATCATGTTGAAGCACGTGTCGACATTCTGCTCTCGTGTTTGAAGGCAGATGATTTTGATAGGGTGATGCAAAAGCCGCCATATGGTCAATAGATTGTTATTATATACATGGAAGTTGTTTCTTGGGTCATCATCTAGATCTTTTATTTTCTTATGTGATAGAAGTACTTTATGGAAACTATGTTAGTATTGTCTTATACTGAATTGTTGCTACTCTATGTTACTACCTTCATAATGCATAGTAACTTAGATGTAGTACTATCATGCATGAGTGTATTAGTTAGCATGTAGACTCATTCTATCTTGAGAAGTGTTATGGTAACATAGCTAGTTACCACTTACCACAACCATCTCTTTCTTCATTTAATATCATGCCATGTCATCAATTTGCCTAGTTGGCAACTCCGCTATACGGATACGGGGCAGAGAGGCCGTGTCCGTGTCAGATACGGTATCCGATACGGATACGGCTCGGATACCGTATCCCTATGGTTTGTGACATATCGCTAAATTAACGAATTAAAAATAATTGATAATAATTCAGATACCTATTCCGATATGGTTTGGACACTGATCCGATACGGTCCAGCCCAGATGAAAAATCCTAACCTCTTTTTTAACCCTCCCTTGCCAATTCCCACCCTCCCCCGAGACCCCGACACAGCTGCCTCCTTCCTCTTGTGGTGGCAGTACTAGATCTGCACCCAGTAGCAGGTGGCGACCTAGCTGGCGGAGAGCCGACAACTTTTCCGTCTCAGCGCAAGAGCCAAGAAGCTTGACTGGCGGCTGCAGCAAGCAGCCGATGCCAGGCAGCAACCAGTAAGCCAGGACCAAGCTACAAATCCTAACATTCTACTGTGAAGTTATTTATGTTACAATTTTAGATAAATCAAGGGTTGTGGAGCAATACAAAATGCCGTTGTATCAATGTATTGGTGTAAATTTATTTCTAATTTAGAAAGCTATTAAAAGGTATCCTTGTATCCGCGCATTTTCAAAATGCCGTATTTACGTATCGTATAGATCCGATACGGATACACGTATCCGTATCGGTGCTGCGTAGGTTGGCAATGCATGTAGCTCTATGTTAATACTCCTTAGTTACTCCCACTATGAGTAGTCTAAGTAGCATGGTCTACCCCGGAAGCAGATCCTCTAACGTGCAAGCTACACCTCTCTAATTTCCCTTCTCCACATCTACATGATTAAGTGTAATTTGATCTAAATTAACTTCCATAATATATGTAAGCCATATGCATTTACAATAATTAGTAACAATCAAAATTATGACTATCTTTTTTAATATTTATACTATTTTTTATACAGTAAAAATATACAGTGATTGCTACAGTAAATACATACAGTATTTGTTAATGTTTCCTGAATTTTCTTCTACGTTTTGCACTACTTAAGCACTGTGCTTACCTGACTTGTCATCTCTATATTACAATCACGAGTATATTACTTAGACCATCTGTACAACATACTTTTGTTGCGAATGGATTATTAATAAAGGCCGTGTGCATCACCACGATGCAGAGGCTGGGGTCATATCCCCCTTTTCGAAGATTTTTTTTACTTAGACCATAGCCTTATTCAAAATCAATTCTCAGTCAAGCTGCAAAATCTCCTACAAATCCCGAAATATTTCGGAAGGGCTTTTCAAAATTGATTTTCAAGATACATCATGATTATGATCGTGGTAACTGATTTTCAACGTGATGATGACTTGATGTGACACTTGGCCGTACTAGTACAGTCTCATATTTTTGTATTACTTGGACTGTAGCCAAATTCGAAATCTCATTCCAGCGGCAAAACTTCCCGCCCGAAAAATACAAATATTTCACACGCTTCTAACTTCCCATTCTACCCTCGTAAAGATGACAACAATGTCCATGTATAAGTCGGTTGGTGGGGGGTCTACCCGTCATTTTTTTCGATCACCACCTCCCTAGCCCCGGAAACTAACCGAAAAAAATTCATTTCCCTCAGTCTCTCCTCCGAAACCACACCCACCGGAACTTCCCAAGTCGCTCTCTCTCCCACCTCCACGACCTCCACACCGGAACATCCCCGCCGGACTTCCCTGGCCTACCCGAGGCCTCGCGATCCTCGTCATCCGGCTGCCTGCCGGAGCCGCTTCATCGACGCCGTCATCAACCGGACCGGATCATCCCCGCCGAACCTCGAAACCATATGCTCATCCAGCAGTTTACCGCAGTCGCTTCAGCTGTGGTATCGTCCACCCCACCGGAGCCGCTTCACCGGATCCGTCGTCCACCGCATCGGATCTTGCTCACCGACACCGCTGTGCATGAACCGGATCTGCTTCACCGGCGCCTTGCATGATCTAAACTCTTCTACTGTCGCTTTTCTATTGCTTGCCTGCAAGTTCTTGTTTAATCTTGGGGGAACCTGTTTGTGCTAACGACGCGCCGTTACGTTTTTGCAGATGAGATGAGTAACCATGAAGTGTAATGGCCGTCTCTCCAACCCCAAGTAGCACATGTAGCGTACTTCATCACCGGATCTATCAACCCCAGGAAGATCTGTTGTGACTCCCACAGAGTGCTTCTCCTAATGTAAGTCCCTTGTTTTAGCGCCATGTTCTGGGTTCAGATGCTTGTTTGTCTGAAGCTCTTTTAGTTCATTCCTAGCTATGACCGTAACACCTTGCTATTTTCTAGTTCATTGCTAACTTTAAGCGATTGAACATTTTGGTTTGCATTCCCTGCTCTGTAGATGTAGCCATCATAACTTCTATCTTGCTCAGTTGTTGTTACAAAAATTATAGGTATTATAGTAACATCCTGCTATTATTTAGTTCATGGCCAATTTTAAGTAATTGCACATGTTGGTTCGCATTCCCTGCTCTATAGCTTTTGGCATCGTAACTTCTATATTTGGTTTACATTCCCTGCTCTGTAGATCTAGCCATCATAACTTTATCTTGCTCAGTCGTTGTTACAAAAATTATGGCCTGCTACTATGTTGTTTGTGCCAATTTTTTACTCCATGAACATGTTGGCTTGCATTCCCTGTACTACAGGTGATGCCATTGTTTTGTATCTAGTTCATTGTAAGCTAACAAAGTAAGGACTTAGTTTGGCATGCTATCACTCTGCTATCTAGCCTGTAGTACAAATAAACTTGTCATACTACTAGATAATAATTTTGCGTGCCATCTTGTTCTTTAAAAGCTGCATTATTGACTTGTTTCTCTGACTTGGCATGACGCTCACATATGGAAAGCTGAACATATTGGTTTGCATTCCCTCTTATACAAGTTCACAGTGATCCCACTATATTCGTATCCGGTCCATCCTAAGCTCCATCATTAACTCGTCCTCTATGTGTTGCTCATTACAAGTTTATATCCCGAAACATCTTGATTTGCATCCCCTTCACTATAAGTTCAGGAGTATTATTTAGTTCACGGCCAATTTGAAGTAATTGCACTTGGCACATGTTGGTTCACATTCCCTCCTCTTTAGCTTTTGCCATCGTAACTTCTATTTTTGGTTTACATTCCCTGCTCTGTAGATGTAGCCATCATAACTTCATCTTGCTCGATCGTTGTTACAAAATTTATAGCTGCTACTATGTTGTTCATGCCAATTTTGTACTCCCGAACATGTTGGTTTGCATGGGACTCGGCAGTAGTAAGTCTATTTGTTTCATTCTAACATGCTCTGTTATATTGGCTGTTGGTATGCGGCATGCACTCTTTGTTTGCTTATTGTGTGCATTACAATGATCTTCTTATAACGACGAAATGATGAGTTCCAAATTCTTTGGCAAACAATATTGTAGTGTCTTTGCCTTTCCATTGTTGCTGTCTTAACTTATAATGTCTTTGTTTCAGATATAGGTGCTGCATGGACAACTTAAAAGATTGCCGGATCGCTTCATTGTATTGCTAGGTTTAATTACCATTCAATTTCTCTCGGGTTCTCAGAATATTTTTCAAAGCCTTGCAGCTGATGTAATATTTAGTTAGTTTTTATAGTTCTTTCGCGCATTTTTTCTTTGGTGCTTGTGGTAAGTGAGGCTATCCGACAGAAATCAATGCTGCGTAAATATTCTCAGTATCTAAATCACGAATTCCCTTCCCTTAAACAGCCCAATTAAGCGAAATCACATATGTGCCGGCCCGCAAAATCCTAAAGCGCCTATTATGCCGGCATATAAACAGCAACTAAACGGGTTGGCCCACTTATTCTTTAAGTGGACCCCACACTCTAATTGGGCCGGCCCATTTGATTTACGGTGGACCCCACACTCTAATTGGGCCGGCCCATTTGCTTTAAGGTGGACCCCACCCACTAGTGGGCCGGCCCACTAACTAGCTGGGCCGGCCCAATTGCTTTTGTGGTGGACCCCACATACTAAATGGGCCGGCCTTTTAAGTGGAAAGTGGGACCCACCTGTGTTTTTGGCCCGGCTCACTTGCTATATGGTGGACCCCACATACTAAATGGGCCGGCCCTTTAACAGGAAAGTGGGACCCACCTGTGCTTTTGGCCCGGCCCACTATCTTGTTGGGCCGGCCCACTTGCTATATGGTGGACCCCACATACTAAATGGGCCGGCCCTTTAACAGGAAAGTGGGAACCACCTGTGCTTTTGGCCCGGCCCACTATCTTGTTGGGCCAGCCCACTTGCTATATGGTGGACCTCGCATACTAAATGGGTCGGCCCTTTAAGATGAAAGTGGGACCCACCTGTGTTTTTGGCCCGACCCACTATCTTCTTGGCCGGCCCACTTGCTATATGGTGGACCCCACATACTAAATGGGCCGGCCCTTTAACAGGAAAGTGGGACCCACCTGTGCTTTTGGCCCGGCCCACTATCTTGTTGGGCCGGCCCACTTGCTATATGGTGGACCCCGCATACTAAATGGGCCGGCCCTTTAACAGGGAAGTGGGACCCACCTGTGTTTTGGCCCGGCCCACTTTCTTGTTGGGCCAGCCCATTTGATCTATTGTGGACCCCACGTACTAAATGGGCCGGCCCGATAGCAGGAAAGTGGGACCCACATGCTAATTGGGCCGGCCCAATAACTTCTTGGGCCGGCCCAGTTGTTTTAAGGTGGACCCCACTAGGTAAATGGGCCGGCCCGATAACAGGAAAGTGGGTCCCACATGTCTTGTGGGCCGGCCCTTTTGCCTGTTGACCGGTCAAACGAGTGCATTCGGCCCGGCCCACATGCTTAGTGGGCTGGTGATACGTCTCCGACGTATCGATAATTTCTTATGTTCCATGACATATTATTGATGATATCTACATGTTTTATGCACACTTTATGTCATATTCGTGCATTTTCTGTAACTAACCTATTAACAAGATGCCGAAGTGCCGATTCTTGTTTCTAACATTTTTGGTTTCAGAAATCCTAGTAAGGAAATATTCTCGGAATTGGACGAAATCAACGTCCAGGGTCCTATTTTGCCACGAAGCTTCCAGAAGACCGAAGAGGAGACGAAGTGGGGCCACGAGGTGGCCAAACCATAGGGCGGCGCGGCCCAAGCCCTGGCCGCGCCGACCTAGGGTGTGGGCCCCTCGTGACGCCCCTTGACCTGCCCTTCCGCCTACAAATAGCCTTCGTCGCGAAACCCCCAGTACCGAGAGCCACGATACGGAAAACCTTCCAGACGCCGCCGCCGCCAATCCCATCTCGGGATTCAGAGATCGCCTCCGGCACCCTGCCGGAGAGGGGAATCATCTCCCGGAGGACTCTACGCCGCCATGGTCGCCTCCGGAGTGATGTGTGAGTAGTCTACCCCTGGACTATGGGTCCATAGCAGTAGCTAGATGGTTGTCTTCTCCCCATTGTGCTTAATTGTCGGGTCTTGTGAGCTGCCGAACATGATCAAGATCATCTATCTGTAATTCTATATGTTGTGTTTGTTGGGATCCGATAAATAGAGAATACTTGTTATGTTGATTATCAATTTATATCTATGTGTTGTTTATGATCTTGCATGCTCTCCGTTATTAGTAGATGCTCTGGCCAAGTTGATGCTAGTAACTCCAAGAGGGAGTATTTATGCTCGATAGTGGGTTCATGTCTCCGTGAATCTGGGGGAGTGAGAGAAACCTCTAAGATTATGGATGTGCTGTTGTCACTAGGGATAAAACATTGGTGCTATGTTCGAGGATGTAGTCACTGATTACATTACGCGCAATACTTAATGCAATTGTCTGTTGTTAGCAACTTAATACTGGAGGGGGTTCGGATGATAACCTGAAGGTGGACTTTTTAGGCATAGATGCATGCTGGATAGCGGTCTATGTACTTTGTCGTAATGCCCAATTAAATCTCACAATACTCATCATAATATGTATGTGCATGGTCATGCCCTCTTTATTTGTCAATTGCCCAACTGTAATTTGTTCACCCAACATGCTGTTTATCTTATGGGAGGGACACCTCTAGTGAACTGTGGACCCCGGTCCAATTCTCTTTACTGAAATACAATCTACTGCAATACTGTTCTCTACCGTTTTTACGCAAACAATCATCATCCACACTATACATCTAATCCTTTGTTACAGCAAGCCGGTGAGATTGACAACCTCGCTGTTTCGTTGGGGCAAAGTACTTGGTTTGTGTTGTGCAGGTTCCACGTTGGCGCCGGAATCCCTGGTGTTGCGCCGCACTACATCTCGCCGCCATCAACCTTCAACGTGCTTCTTGGCTCCTACTGGTTCGATAAACCTTGGTTTCATACTGAGGGAAAACTTGCCGCTGTATGCATCACACCTTCCTCTTGGGGTTCCCAACGGACGCGTGCTGTACGCGTATCAAGCCTTTTCTCGGCGCCGTTGCCGGGGAGATCAAGACACGCTGCAAGGGGAGTCTCCACATCCCAATCTCTTTACTTTGTTTTTGTCTTGCTTAGTTTTATTTACTACTTTGTTTGCTGCACTAAATCAAAATACAAAAAAATTAGTTGCTAGGTTTACTTTATTTACTGTCTTGCACTCTATATCAAAAACACAAAAAAATTAGTTACTTGCATTTACTTTATCTAGCTTGTTTTATTTACTACTGCTAAAATGGGTACTCCTGAAAATACTAAGTTGTGTGACTTCACAACCACAAATAATAATGATTTCTTATGAACACCTATTGCTCCACCTGCTACTACAGCAGAATTCTTTGAAATTAAACCTGCTTTACTGAATCTAGTTATGCGAGAGCAATTTTCTGGTGTTAGTTCTGATGATGCTGCTGCCCATCTCAATAATTTTGTTGAACTTTGTGAAATGCAAAAGTATAAAGATGTAGATGGTGACATTATAAAATTAAAATTGTTCCCTTTCTCATTAAGAGGAAGAGCTAAAGATTGGTTGCTATCTCTGCCTAAGAATAGTATTGATTCATGGACTAAATGCAAGGATGCTTTTATTAGTAGATATTATCCCCCTGCTAAAATTATATCTTTGAGGAGTAGCATAATGAATTTTAAACAATTGGATACTGAGCATGTTGCACAAGCATGGGAAAGAATGAAATCTTTGGTTAAAAATTGCCCAACCCATGGACTGACTACTTGGATGATCATCCAAACCTTTTATGCAGGACTGAATTTTTCTTCGCGGAACCTATTGGATTCAGCTGCTGGAGGTACCTTTATGTCCATCACTCTTGGTGAAGCAACAAAGCTTCTTGATAATATGATGATCAACTACTCTGAATGGCACACGGAAAGAGCTCCACAAGGTAAGAAGGTAAATTCTGTCGAAGAAACCTCTTCCTTGAGTGATAAGATTGATGCTATTATGTCTATGCTTGTGAATGGTAGGACTAATGTTGATCCTAATAATGTTCCGTTAGCTTCGTTGGCTGCTCAAAAAGATTATGTTGATGTGAATTTCATTAAGAATAACAATTACAATAACTCTATGCCATATCCTGCTAATGGTAACTCTTATGGTAGATACGCTTCACCTAATGAGGAAAAGATGTTAGAAATTGAAAGATCCACCAAGAACTTTATGCAATCACAATATGAGCAAAATAAATTGTTTACTAAAACTATGAATGAGCAATCTACCTTGTTGAAGAATATAGGAAATCAACTTGAAAATCTGAATATGGAAATCTCTGGGTTGCAAACTAAACTTGCGAATGCTGAAAACCGAATCTCATATATGTCTGCGTCACAATCTTCTTTAATTAATAAAATGGCTGCTAAACCTGAGGATATAGATAATAAAATTACTACTACAGCAAATGCCATCCAAGTTAGAATTAATGAGAATATAAGATTGATGGCCGAATTGCGTGCTAGGTGGGAAAGAGAAGAAAATGAAAAAGAAGAGAATATAGCTAAAGTTTGGAGTATTACCACCACTAGTAATGCTAATGCTACACATGTTGCTGCACCTCCTACTAATAATGGTAAAATAATTGGTGTTAGCAATGTTTCCACTTCTAATGCAAAGCGCGAAAAACTCGCTCGAAATCGCTAAAACCGCTTAAATCGTCGTGATAAAACTGCTGGAATTTTTTCCAACATTGGGGATGATGATCCCATTGCTTTAGATTATAATGGTTTGAATTTTGATGATTGCCACATCTCTGAAGTTATAAAGTTCTTACACAAACTTGCTAAGAGTCCTAATGCTAGTGCTATAAATTTGGCCTTCACGCAACATATTACAAATGCTCTCATAAAAGCTAGAGAAGAGAAATTAGAGCGCGAAGCTTCTATTCCTAGAAAGCTAGAGGATGGTTGGGAGCCCATCATTAAGATGAAGGTTAAAGATTTTGATTGTAATGCTTTATGTGATCTTGGTGCAAGTATTTCCGTTATGCCTAAGAAAATCTATAATATGCTTGACTTGCCACCGCTGAAAAATTGTTATTTGGATGTTAATCTTGCTGATCATTCCACAAAGAAACCTTTGGCGAAAGTTGATAATGTTCGCATTACCGTTAACAATAACCTTGTCCCCGTTGATTTTGTTGTCTTGGATATTGAATGCAATGCATCTTGTCCCATTGTCTTGGGAAGACCTTTTCTTCGAACTGTTGGTGCTATCATTGATATGAAGGAAGGTAATATAAAATATCAATTTCCTCTCAAGAAAGGTATGGAACACTTCCCTAGAAAGAGAATGAATTTACCTTTTTATTCTATTATTAGAACAAATTATGATGTTGACACTTCGTCTCTTGATAACACTTGATACACACTTTCTGCGCCTAGCTGAAAGGCGTTAAAGAAAATCGCTTATGGGAGACAACCCATGTTTTTTACTACAGTACTTTGTTTTTATTTTGTGTCTTGGAAGTTGTTTACTACTGTAGCAACCTCTCCTTATCTTAGTTTAGTGTTTTGTTGTGCCAAGTAAAGTCGTTGATAGAAAAGTTCATACTAGATTTGGATTACTGCGCAGAAACAGATTTCTTAGCTGTCACGAATCTGGGAAAAATTCTCTGTAGGTAACTCAGAAAATTATGCCAATTTACGTGAGTGATCCTCAGATATGTACGCAACTTTCATTCAATTTGAGCATTTTCATTTGGGCAAGTCTGGTGCCTCAATAAAATTCGTCAATACGAACTGTTCTGTTTTGACAGATTCTGCCTTTTATTTCGCATTGCCAGTTTTGTTATGTTCGATGGATTTTTCGATTCCATTGACTTTCAGTAGCTTTGTGCAATGTCCAGAAGTGTTAAGAATGATTATGTCACCTCTGAACATGTATATTTTGACTGTGCACTAACCCTCTAATGAGTTGTTCTAAGTTTGGTGTGGAGGAAGTTTTCAAGGATCAAGAGAGGGAGATGATACAACATGATTAAGGAGAGTGAAAGCTCTAAGCTTGGGGATGCCCCGGTGGTTCACCCCTGCATATATCAAGAAGACTCAAGCGTCTAAGCTTGGGGATGCCCAAGGCATCCCCTTCTTCATCGACAACATTATCAGGTTCCTCCCCTGAAACTATATTTTTATTCCATCACATCTTATGTGCTTTGCTTGGAGCGTCGGTTTGTTTTCGTTTTTGTTTTGTTCGAATAAAATGGATCCTAGCATTCTTTGTGTGGGAGAGAGACACGCTCCGCTGTAGCATATGGACAAGTATGTCCTTAGGCTCTACTCATAGTATTCATGGCGAAGTTTCTTCTTCGTTAAATTGTTATATGGTTGGAATTGGAAAATGATACATGTAGTAATTGCTATAATGTCTTGGATAATGTGATACTTGGCAATTGTTGTGCTCATGTTTAAGCTCTTGCATCATATACTTTGCACCCATTAATGAAGAAATACATAGAGCATGCTAAAATTTGGTTTGCATATTTGGTCTCTCTAAGGTCTAGATAATTTCTAGTATTGAGTTTGAACAACAAGGAAGACGGTGTAGAGTCTTATAATGTTTACAATATGTCTTTTATGTGAGTTTTGCTGCACCGGTTCATCCTTGTGTTTGTTTCAAATAGCCTTGCTAGCCTAAACCTTGTATCGAGAGGGAATACTTCTCATGCATCCAAAATACTTGAGCCAACTACTATGCCATTTGTGTCCACCATACCTACCTACTACATGGTATTTCTCCGCCATTCCAAAGTAAATTGCTTGAGTGCTACCTTTAAATTTCCATTCTCTACCTTTACAATATATAGCTCATGGGACAAATAGCCTAAAAACTATTGTGGTATTGAATATGTACTTATGCACTTTATCTCTTATTAAGTTGCTCGTTGTGCGATAACCATGTTCACTGGGGACGCCATCAACTACTTTTTGTTGAATATCATGTGAGTTGCTATGCATGTTCGCCTTGTCTGAAGTAAGGGAGATCTACCACCTTATGGTTAGAGCATGCATATTGTTAGAGAAGAACATTGGGCCGCTAACTAAAACCATGATCCGTGGTGGAAGTTTCAGTTTTGGACATATATCCTCAATCTCAAATGAGAAAATTAATTGTTGCTACATGCTTATGCATAAAAGAGGAGTCCATTATCTGTTGTCTATGTTGTCCCGGTATGGATGTCTAAGTTGAGAATAATCAATAGCGAGAAATCCGATGCGAGCTTTCTCCTTAGACCTTTGTACAGGCGGCATAGAGGTACCCCTTTGTGACACTTGGTTAAAACATGTGCATTGCGATAATCCCGGTAGTCCAAGCTAATTAGGACAAGGTGCGGGTACTATTAGTATACTATGCATGAGTCTTGCAACTTGTAAGATATAATCTACATGATACATATGCTTTATTACTACCGTTGACAAAATTGTTTCTTGTTTTCAAAATCAAAGCTCTAGCACAAATATAGCAATCGATGCTTTCCTCTTTGAAGGACCTTTCTTTTACTTTTATTGTTGAGTCAGTTCACCTATTTCTCTCCACCTCAAGAAGCAAACACTTGTGTGAACTGTGCATTGATTCCTACATACTTGCATATTGCACTTGTTATATTACTCTATGTTGACAATATCTATGAGATATACATGTTACAAGTTGAAAGCGACCGCTGAAACTTAATCTTCCTTTGTGTTGCTTCAGTGCTTCTACTATGAATTATTGCTTTATGAGTTAACTCTTATGCAAGACTTATTGATGCTTGTCTTGAGGTACTATTCATGAAAAGTCTTTGCTATATGATTCACTTGTTTACTCATGTCATATACATTGTTTTGATCGCTGCATTCACTACATATGCTTACAAATAGTATGATCAAGGTTATGATGGCATGTCACTCCAGAAATTATCTTTGTTTATCGTTTACCTGCTCGGGACGAGCAGGCACTAAGCTTGGGGATGCTGATACGTCTCCGACGTATCGATAATTTCTTATGTTCCATGACACATTATTGATGATATCTACATGTTTTATGCACACTTTATGTCATATTCGTGCATTTTCTGGAACTAACCTATTAACAAGATGCCGAAGTGCTAGTTGCTGTTTTCTGCTGTTTTTGGTTTCAGAAATCCTAGTAAGGAAATATTCTCGGAATTGGACGAAATCAATGCCCAGGGTCCTATTTTGCCATGAAGCTTCCAGAAGACCGAAGAGGAGACGAAGTGGGGCCACGAGGTGGCCAAACCATAGGGCGGCGCGGCCCAAGCTCTGGCCGCGCCGACCTAGGGTGTGGGCCCCTCGTGACGCCCCTTGACCTGCCCTTCCGCCTACAAATAGCCTTCGTCGCGCGAAACCCCAAGCATCGAGAGCCACGATACGGAAAACCTTCCAGAGACGCCGCCGCCGCCAATCCCATCTCGGGGATTCAGAGATCGCCTCCGGCACCCTGCCGGAGAGGGGAATCATCTCCCGGAGGACTCTACGCCGCCATGGTCGCCTCCGGAGTGATGTGTGAGTAGTCTACCCCTGGACTATGGGTCCATAGCAGTAGCTAGATGGTTGTCTTCTCCCCATTGTGCTTAATTGTCGGGTCTTGTGAGCTGCCGAACATGATCAAGATCATCTATCTGTAATTCTATATGTTGTGTTTGTTGGGATCCGATGAATAGAGAATACTTGTTATGTTGATTATCAATTTATATCTATGTGTTGTTTATGATCTTGCATGCTCTCCGTTATTAGTAGATGCTCTGGCCAAGTTGATGCTAGTAACTCCAAGAGGGAGTATTTATGCTCGATAGTGGGTTCATGTCTCCGTGAATCTGGGGGAGTGAGAGAAACCTCTAAGATTATGGATGTGCTGTTGCCACTAGGGATAAAACATTGGTGCTATGTTCGAGGATGTAGTCACTGATTACATTACGCGCAATACTTAATGCAATTGTCTGTTGTTAGCAACTTAATATTGGAGGGGGGTCGGATGATAACCTGAAGGTGGACTTTTTAGGCATAGATGCATGCTGGATAGCGGTCTATGTACTTTGTCGTAATACCCAATTAAATCTCACAATACTCATCATAATATGTATGTGCATGGTCATGCCCTCTTTATTTGTCAATTGCCCAACTGTAATTTGTTCACCCAACATGCTGTTTATCTTATGGGAGAGACACCTCTAGTGAACTGTGGACCCCGGTCCAATTCTCTTTACTGAAGTAAAATCTACTGCAATACTGTTCTACTGTTTTCTGCAAACAATCATCATCCACACTATACATCTAATCCTTTGTTACAGCAAGCCGGTGAGATTGACAACCTCGTTGTTTCGTTGGGGCAAAGTACTTGGTTTGTGTTGTGCAGGTTCCACGTTGGCGCCGGAATCCCTGGTGTTGCGCCGCACTACATCTCGCCGCCATCAACCTTCAACGTGCTTCTTGGCTCCTACTGGTTCGATAAACCTTGGTTTCATACTGAGGGAAAACTTGCCACTGTACGCATCACACCTTCCTCTTGGGGTTCCCAACGGACGTGTGCTGTACGCGTATCAGCTGGCCCATTAATGTTTTGACCAGTCAACCTTAGAGGTTAGGCCCGGCCCACGTAACTAATGGACCAGCCTAGCTATATAGTTGACCGGTCAAACTAAGTCAGCTGGCCCGGCCTGCAAACTTAATGGGCCAGCCCGCTTAAGACGTGGCAGGCCTCGTGTGGGCCTACCGTCTACCACGGGGTTTCAGCGGTTAACGCCATTAACTGCCAGTTAACGGCGTCTGCCACGTGTCAGTTTGCATGACGTCAGCAGTCAACGGGCTCCCGGAAACACTTCTGCAACGGTCCGATTTTCCGTGGCGGAAGGGCGCCCAAGCGCGACGGACCGAAAAAATCGTCGTAGGACTTTGCCTGACGCAGTTTCGACAACAGAACCCATATCGTCGGGTTAGGCCCATAGGCGACGAAAAATACCCCTTAGCGGACGATTTTGAGACGTTGTCTATCAGAACTTTTCTTGTAGTGCATTGCCGTGCGTGATTGTTTGACTAGTTGAAGTTATCAAGAATCTTCATCCGTGCATAGTGCTTAATTCTATATACTTATCCTATGCCTTTTATTGTGAAGTTGATCCTTACTATCATTGTCAATACTCCACCGGAAATTATTTCCAATATACTCATTGTCTTTGACAATTGATAACCTTGTATGTGGTTGAATTTTTTGGATCATCTTCACCTTGGATTGTTTCTTACTTCCTTATTTTATTTCCAAGAAATCTTTATAGCTCCCATATGTTTTCCTTGTCCCTTTGAAAAATATTTTGATAAATCCCCTTGATTCATATCAAGTGTTTGTTTTGGAATACATACCTTTTCCTTACGGTACATTGTGCCATTGTGAAAAGTGTAGTGGGTTTGGTTTATTTGTTCGAACCTTGCTCCTTTGGGAGTTTTGCTATCTCATTCCTTCTTCTATGCGTTATTTGGTGAATGAGATAAATCTTTGAGCATGTTTGCTTTATTTCATCCTCTATGCTCAATGGTTTCTTCTTAGTTCGTTTGTTGAACTTTGTTGAACAAATCTTTTGTGATTTGCTTCTTTGATATAAGTTGGACAACAAAAATTTTTTGTGACACCTTTATGCCTTATTCAATTCATTTGGTGTTTTGTCCAAAGTATACCTTTCTTGGATCTTTAAAAGTCTTTGTGCGTGCTTATATGTAATTTATTTATATTTATAGCATGCTTTCTTTCTTCGATCCATTATATAGGGTATACTCCATCAAATCCTAACCGGCTAAGATGTGCATGAAATTCAAATTTCATCTATAAATATGCACATATTTATATGGAGTGTGTCCTATGTATTGTGGTTAGTCTAACCATTTTGGACCCAATAAGTTTGGGGACCAAGATGTACTTGAATAAGGTTTTAGGTACATTGGAGATGCAATGGAGGCTCGTCTCATCTATAAGGAAGGTGTTGTCACCATATGATAATTGGAGTCAAGCTAGGATGATCGATGAAATCTTATCTACTACATCATGCCATTGCTATCTCGGTAACAAGTATCTTATTCATGCACTCTCATATAGCATCCAACCTCTTGTAGGTTGTATCTTGGCATGAAATTATTTATTTCGAAAATATTGCGGTTCTTGAAAAACCCTTTTAAAGTAAAACTTCTTATTGAACATTTGAGTAATTTGAGAAGATGCATATGATAGGTTATATATATATATATCATATTTTATGATTCACCTATCACAAATATGCCCTCTAGCAATTTATTGCATATCAATTCCTCAAAGAGCTCTTGTGTGCAATATTGATGAATTTGTGAAATAAATCCGTATTTGTGATACTTGTTGCCTTTCTCAAAACACTCCAACTAGCTTTACTTCCCTTATTGTTAGTTGTGATGTTTTTGAGATTTAACTTGGTTGAAGTTCATTCATATACCATAAGTGAAAATTGGAGCCATAGGCTATATATGCTTCTTAAGCAAACATCCTTTGGTATATTTTATGACTTCATCTTGGATATCTTGTCTTATCTATTTTGTTAACCTCTTGTGTGTGCATGTTTCTTTGTGGATCCCTTTGTCCACTTTAGAAACTCATATACATAAGAGCGTTAATCCATCACCTTGATATCCTTGTTCTTTGCCGACCATCTTTTACCCCTTTGTTTTTAGTGGGTTGGTAAAGAAGATTTATGAATGCTTAGTTTATTTATTTTCTTCATGCACTCATATCTCGTAATTGTTGGACTAAAGTTGTTCTTGATAAGCATATTCTCTTTATCTTAGTTGTGTTCTAAATGATATATAGGGAGTGAGGATTCCATGTTTGTGCATATTGTATTCAAATGCAAACATTATAAATTGTGCACGAACCTTGGGGAGCTTTCTTATTTTATTTAGAGCACTATATCTCTCTTATCATGATATCTTTGTTTGTCCAATTGGATCTTTGATTGCTTGCTTTATTTGTTGAAGCTCACTTCACTATGTTATCTTTATGCAATCTTTGATCCTCAATATAGTTTGACTTCCTTCAAGTATTCGTCATTGGATATGTGCACTTGTTTCCACTCAAATTATGAAAAGTGCACACTTTGGGGAGGAACTCACATTATATTGGCCTTCTAAATTTTTCACCCATTTTGACAATCGATGCCAATGGGGGAGAAGTTTAGAGGGTTTAAGGGAATGATTTTATACTTAAGTTTGGTTTGTGCTTAAGTATTTTGTCCTCTCATGCATTCCATATTTATATGTCTTTCATGGTTGTATATATATAGTAGAAACTATCCCAAAGGTTAATCTTGACAATATATGCAATGAATTCATGTTCATCACATCTCCTGCATTTCTTGTAGTTGTGTGAGTAGAGCCGGTTTTGATATGGGCTAGTAGCTTTGTGTTACTTGACCATATCAAATACAACCTCTTGTATACAACTTATTCTCGGATAAGTTGCGTACTTGTTTCTAATATTCATTATATAAACCCTCTTATTGTGGTTGTCATCAATTACCAAAATGGGGGAGATTGTAAGGGTACATTGCCCCTATGTGTGTTTTGGTAATTAATGACAACCCCTATGGACTAATGTTTTCATTGAGCTTATATGAAGGAATATTCCATATGTACTACTTGTATTCCATGTGTTGGATTCAAGTATGGATGCCATGAAGATAAAGGTATACTTTGTGTATTGGCATCAAGATCATCGGTTTGAAGATATATATGTGATATGATCAAGAAGAAGAAATGAAGATGGAGTTCTGTTATCACCAGATTTTGGACAAATCCAGAGGTGGGCCGTAAGGGAGATGGGCTTGGAAGACTACACGTGAAAGATCTCTGAAGCGGCCTTGCACGGAGAATTTGGGCTAGTTTGCCCGTGTATCTTTAATTATAGTAGATTATGTTTTAGATCAAGATTAGAGTTTGTATCGTGCACGGTGGGATATTCCCACGTTAGAAAGTCCCCTGGACTATAAATATGTATCTAGGGTTTATGGAATAAACAACTCACGTTCAACCCAAAACAAACCAATCTCGGCGCATCGCCAACTCCTTCATCTCGAGGGTTTCAATCAGGTAAGCGACATGCTGCCTAGATCGCATCTTGCGATCTAGGCAGCACAAGCTCCACGTTGTTCACGCGTTGCTCGTACTGAAGCGTCTTTGATGGCGAGCAACGTAGTTATCATAGATGTGTTAGGGTTAGCATAGTTCTTCGTATAACATGCTTACGTAGTGCAACCCTTGCATGTCTAGCCGCCCTCACGCCTATCTCGGGTGTGGGGGCGGCACCCTGCTTGTTCATCATCTAGTAGATCTGATCCGTTACGATTGCTCCTTGCTCTGCAAGGATTAGTTTAATATCTGCAATAGTTAGGCCTTACAAAGGGGTGGAGGATCCAGCGGCACGTAGGGTGGCGTTCGCAAGGCCTAAACAGGATGTTCCGAGGATCAACGTCATGTTGGTTTTTAGGCCTTGTTTAGGATCGGCTTATGAGCACCGTGCGTGGCCGCGAGGCCCAACCTGGAGTAGGATGATCCGATTATGCGGTGAAAACCCTAAATCGTCGTAGATCTCATTAGCTATATCTTGATCAAGCAGGATCACCAAGTATTCGTGCACCCCGTACGAATCATGGGTGAATCGGCTCTTTGAGCCAATTCACAGGATAACCTGAGAGCCGATCGAGGCTCGCATTTAATGTTTACGTGTATGCCATGCAGGAACTAAGCGAGGCATCCCCATCACCTTCCTGACCAGGTATAGGTCAGGTGGCACGCCCTTGCACTTCGCATCGCCGCGTGTGACCAGAAGAGCATTGCGGGCCGTCGCTCGGAGGGGTCTCAGCCAGCCGCAGCTCTAGGCTCTTCCCGGCTCTCCACTGTGTTGACAGGCCGCTGCCCGCCGGTGGGTTTTGGCAGTCAACACATTCTGGCACGCCCGGTGGGACAATCGTCTACATCAA